>NC_142721.1:10000-4810000 GCF_055471065.1 Atractosteus spatula | reverse complement strand
ACGATCATCTGGCAGCTCTGCTCCTCATTAAACCATTTACAGGCCCTTGTAAAGCTATGGATTACTGTAACACTACAGAAATCCACACCATACTATCCTCTAGATGTATTAAAATGTTTAAAATACTCTCTGTGAAAGTGAAATGCTGAATCCCCCCTACATTTCTCCTTTCCTAGATCTCTCAGCCTCGGCAGACTCTAAGGTTGTTGTGGTGACGTCCAACGCCTGGAGTGATGACGAGTCCTTCGTGAGTGTCGTCCAGACCAATGTGGATCTCTACCAGGGGATCATCCCGGGCCTGGCTCGCTGCAGTCCCAGCGGGGTGCTGCTCATCGCATCACAGCCAGGTACACCCTTATTCAGCACATTGACGTGGAGAGGTCAGACTAGACTAGCGCTTGCTTAATTGTAGCTGGTCAGTGGAGGTTATGTTTGAAACACATGATCAGAAAAGTTTCCAGTATCATGGGATTAAGGATGTTCTGTTTTTTTTGCATACCCAGTTCGTTTGTGCTGATGGAAATCTATATGCTGTGTTTATTCCAAAGTACTGCAGCGTAGAGCACTTTTTAGGGATTTTTTAAAGGTGTTATCTTGGACAGCTGTACGCGGCAAATACATATTATTGGGTTAGAAGATCCAAGAAACAAAGACGCTTTCATAGACTAATTGTCTTGGTCTTTGTGAACAAGGGCAGTACCCAAAGGCATCGTCCAGATCAATAAACTAAGAAAAAATGTAGCTGTTTTAAACTTTAATTCATAATTGTTTGAAAAGATCTGTGCCCTTTCATACCAGAATGACTCATTACATCATATTTAAAACTTGCATGGATGTTATCTGAAGAAAAAAAAACATCAGTCACTTAGAATGTTACTCAGTTTTACCAAATATGTGTAAAAGTGGTGGTTGAGGTTCCTACAGTTTGTGTGACATCTGACATTGAATATTGTCCAGGATTTTAAATTGCAGAGGTGGACATTATCCTTTTATACATTACCAAAAAATTCGCTCTCAGGCTCTGCTGTATGCTTCAAAAAGTAGTTAACGTTAATGTGTTTCTACATGTTTCTAAAAAATCCAAAGTAAATTCTCAGCTGCATGTTTTTTTTCTGAAAAATTCTCTCAAAATTGAGAAAATAATTCTTCTGTCTTCTAATTTTTAAAGGCATGTGAAACTCTTAAATTGATGTATATTCCAAGGCTACATGCTGTAATAGTGGCAGACAATCCTAGTAATCTATCTGTGCATAGGCTATCTTGTCACCCAACTAGCCTTCCTCTGCTAACTATTGATTTGAAAACTGCATGAAAAATCTGATGTATGATTAATTGTATTTGAGTATTTAGCTAGATAATGTGTTATGCAGGATATATTTTGCATTTACTGATTCTATGAAACTTCAGCAGCTAAGAAACACAGGTCTTAATATGGGCCATTTCACTGCAGGCTCTCCACAAGGAACAAAGAATAAAGAATACATTGTGTTTGAGAAGAGTTGACCAGTTTTCGGTTCTGTTTATTGTTAATAAAAATATTCTATTCTGGGACAGGAAATTGTCAAGCCTTGCCACTTATTGTAGCTACCAGCCGAGCACTGGTAAATGTGCCATCATTTTCCCAGTTGTCACAATATCTTAATCTGAGAGACGAATGTTTATTCTGCCTTCTACGTGTTGTTTAAAAAGCTTGATTAGAAACAGGTTACTGTACATGTAACAAAGCACAGGCTCCTTCAATTTGTATTAATCACTCAGTGCAAAATTTTCCAGTTCCACTCGTGTGTCCATATGAAACAGTCTTTTCCAGTTGGAAACCTCTGTCTTCGAATCAAACCAACAGAAAACATCTTCATACCTGCTTGCTTTGAGAATTTTCTCATTTTCCAGCACGTGTTGGTTCATTCTGTTTGACCCGAAATGAAACGGTTCTGGGGTCTGAGGTCTGGAATCATTTCAACACGTTAGTCAGTTATTCACATTATAAGAATTAACTTCTATTTTATACAGCACCTTTAAAAGTGGCTTCGCAAAGTGCTTTACAGTAAGAAAAAAAAGCACATAATGAGAGGAGATGGCAAATTGCAACTTTTTGGCACAATCACAGTGCCACCGTTTCCTGCAGTGGCTCTTCCTTCCATTGCTGGGTCTGGCCTGCGGGCCTTGTGCTTCCTTGCAGTGGACATCATGACCCATGTGGCCTGGAAGCAGAGCGGGCTGCCCCCGTCTCGCGTCATCGGCACAGGCTGCAACCTGGACTCGGAGCGCCTCAACTACATCGTCTCCACGGTCCTCTTGTCACGGGCTGCTGGATCCCAGCCCTGGGTCGTTGGAGAGCTCTCCGACAACAAAGGTACAGCGGGCGTGCATTGTACACCCCAAATAAAACAAAAAATGCTTGGGATCTCATCCAGTTGTTTTTTCTTTGGGAAAAATACTTGGTCTGTTGTTCTTCCCTGTGGCATAAAAATGACTGTTACCACAGCTGGAATAAGAAGCCAGTTTGTTTGATACTTTCTTTGTGAAATTTCTCCAGATTTCTGGGGAAGCTACTCGAGTCGAGTTTAAATCATGGCAATTTGTGACCATTGTGTTAACAGCAATTTGATATATTTTTTAGTGCCGGCCTGGAGTTCTTCAGCGCCAGCAACAGACAGCCAGCCAGAAATAACACCAGGACCCACCTCTACAAAACCACTTACAGACAGGTAATCATACAACCGGTTATATAATGCACTGTACCGTATTGTTAAACCAAACAGTAGTGAGTTATCTTTTAATTACACCAAATAAGTGAATGAAATAATGCATTCATTTTCTAATTTAATCAGAGATAAGGATGAGGTGGCTTTTCCACTGTCTTTGCTCATGCAGGTACTGTATTTCTGTTGATACTTGTAAATAGGAAAGGTCATATATGACTGTAATTGTGTTAGTACCCACTGTACCCCAATCTAGACATAAGGGATGTAAAATATCACAGGTAACACAGATAAATGATACATTGAGGTTGCATTTAAACAACAGTCTTCATTATACATCCAGAAACATTTTGTGAAATTCAGATATAAGAGCAGTGTTCCTAAAAATATAGTGTATTTTGGCTTGTATGTAAATGCTTGTTGACGGCTTAAACTGTAGTAAAAAATTACATGTACAACAGTATC
This sequence comes from Atractosteus spatula, assembly GCF_055471065.1. Taxonomy (NCBI): domain Eukaryota; kingdom Metazoa; phylum Chordata; class Actinopteri; order Semionotiformes; family Lepisosteidae; genus Atractosteus; species Atractosteus spatula. The sequence goes on along the minus strand of NC_142721.1, from coordinate 4,806,833 downwards.
TAAGTCAGTAAATAAGGACAAAAGATGACAAGTCTGATTTTATTTTGTTTTTTACAGTTACAATGACAAGTAGTTTTAGAAACATAAGTTGCTTTGTGAAAGTATGCCGTGACTGAATGTAAGGGACAGATCTGAAGATGCAGGTTTTTGTTTTCAGAGCATTCGAGATTCTCAAGGGGAGGGGTCAGCGGTCGTTGTCCGTTGGACTCTCAGTGGCTGACATTGTCCACAGCATCCTGGCTGATCAGAGGAAGATGCACTCTGTCTCTACGCTGGCACAGGTAAATCTCAGTAAAAGTCATTAGACATTTAGAAAGAGCAGAGAAGAATGGTACAGATGTTTGTTGTTTGTGGCCAACACCAATTATTGTTATTCTCTATATGTTTTTCTGTTTGTATGGTACCGATCTTGGTTTTTCCTTTGACTTAGATGTCCAAATTGTTGTTATTCTTGAAATCAGCTGTTACTCTTCTCTTGTCCCTGTTCATAATAGCACATAACAATACTTTCTGTATCAGGGAGGAGCACTGGTGACAGCTGTAAAATTGAGGCAAAAAAGATTGAAAAAAGTTAAGACAAACTCAAAGTTGCAGTTACAATATCTTAGAAAAACATCAATTTTATCAGGATCATTGTAATCAGTGTTTATCACTGTATTGGTTTCAGTTTATGGTGGTTTAACATGAATTTGATTTGTATATACAGTAAGAAAAATTGATTAGATAACTGTAGCTATGGCACATCACCCACACGTAGAACACAGGCCCGTGTTCCTGTGAGATTTTGTGGAACAAGTCGTAGGAAATCTGACACTTGACACTAAGTTCAATGTAAAGTGAACTTAGTGTTTTAGCCAGCACTGAGAGTGAGCTGAATGTGTAAGAGGCCGACAGAACTCTGGTTCTGGACCCCCACAGACAAGCACAGCTGCACCCATTTGGAAAGTGTTTGGCTGCGAGTCTGACATGACTGTACATGGTAGGATACAATAGCTACATTTAACACAGTGAGTTTAGGGAAGGTGCACATAAGCTCCCAGACCATCTGTAAAAGGTGGTGCTGAAAAGCTAGTTTGGGATTTTGTCATCCAAGTCTGGTGCCAGGACGCCAAGAGATGTATTGCAAATCACCCCCTCAAAAAGGCAACAGCTGAGGAAATGAATGTTTGAAAGGAGTAGAAACAGATCTTCCTCATGGGTCCTTCTCACTGAGTGTCCAGGGAACTCAGCCTGTTGTGAAATCAGATGAACAGGAGCATGTGTGAGTTCTGTACAGCTGTGACTCATTAGTTCACTTCAGCTCTGTCCTCGTGGTATTGATACAGAGATGCAAGTCACTCCAATCAACAAGCTTCCTTTACAGATGAGTTCTAGGAAATGACCACTCCTAGGCAGTGAAGAAATGGGTGCTCTTGACTCGAGCAGAATCCAGTGTCCTCTCTCATGCTGGGACTGTGTTGCAGGGATGGGGAGGTGTCTGCGGAGAGGTGTTCCTCAGCCTGCCCTGTGAGCTGGGCACAGGGGGAGTGGCACGGATTTTAAAACTGACTCTGGGGCAGGAGGAGGACTTGAAGTTGAGGAACAGCGCAACATCGCTAAAGAACTTCATTCAGCAGCTCCGGATATAAAGAGCGCAGGTGTACTGCATGCTTCCACACCACCTGTCGTGAAGGTGACATGACCTGATATGTCGGTGTTGAGCTTCTGGCACTTTAATCTGAATCTTTGCCTTGTGCGTGTCCATTGTAACCGAGAATAACCAAAACAGCATGTTTTAGTTTACAACACACAAGAACTTTGGTGGTACTGAAAAAGTCTCTTAGAATTTAATTTCTAATGGATGTAGACTAGAGAGTTCTTGCAGTACGGATGTGGTTACCATACTTTACTAATCAGTAGCTCAGAAAAGAAATAGGCCTCTTTGATGACCTGTACTTAAGTGTGTTGTTTAGAAGATGATCAGTGTAACCAACAGAAAAATGTCTGCTTAGGGTCATAGCTTGTTATGATTTGTTATGGCTAAGGATTAGCAGTCACTGTAAAAAAAAGAGTGACTCTTTTTGACACCAATTTTGTTATTTATCTCCTGTACTTTAAGATATAGGTACACTAAACATTTTATGCCAGTACACATTAAAAGTATATAAACACAGATTTGTATATAATTGCAAGAATAAATTCCCCCTCAAATCCAGTTGATATTCTTGAAAACTCTTGAAATCATAGGGACATGATGCCTCAAGATGTCATGAATCACAAGCTGGGATAATCTATGTAGAGTATGTGTTACATTTTACAGAGGATATTGAACATGGAAGAAATTTTTGTTGTAGATTGAAGTTTTACCAGCTGCACTGTTGTCTATTTCAGTATGCCTCTGCATACAGGGCTCTCCACATGTTGTTTTTGTAGTCTGTTTAAAAGTAGTTTTGAGTGTCAGGTGTAGCTTTTTCAAATACTGTATTGGTCAAATATTGTTTCCATCAATGTTTACTTACTAGTGCAATATACCATCATGGTTCGTTTAATTATGACAGTAGACTACATTCCTGTTCTTCAGATTATTTTGATTATGATGATTTTTTTGTGACTAAATGACCTCTGTAATGTTTAATTTTTGTTTAATACACACCATCATGCGACATGTCTTAAACTTGATTTTGTATACATAGAAGAACTAAGATTTCTTTTAGGAAGAACTTTATGGATTGCTATCAATTCAACCACACAAGTAACACAGTACCATTTTTTGTCCTTTATCTGTGCATTTTTGTGGTTTTTCAGTTTCTTTACAATAACCCTTTGCACAGCTATTAAAAATATATGCTGGAAAAAGTTTGTGACCATGTGTAGATCTTACATATGAAGGGAAGAAGTAAGCAGGGTGTAAAATAATGGGAATATCAGAAATCTCTGCTTGCTTGAATTGAGCACTGATATTTCACATTTACATGTTTGTAATCCAGACTATACCCATTTTAAAACATACAGTAAGCACTAATGTGACATCATGTAAAGATACAGGGTATATTTGAATTTGACTTCCGTCACAGCTACCTCAGCTACCTGTCCACACCCAGTAATACCCACAATATAGACATAAACTGTATTTTCTCAAGTATTCCTAACTTACAAAGTCTCACGGGTTTGCCATCCGGCTCCAGCCGTTACTAATAAGACCACACTGGAGTACAACTCTCATTCTCCCTCTTCTAACAGCCTGGAGCTTAGACACAAACTCCGATTTCTTCCTAGCTATTCTTAGAAGCCACTTAATTAGCCCAAAGACATGACTAATTCCACACAGGGCACCTCACACCAGCTCCTTTCCCTCATGTGGAATTACATTCCCTCTGAGTGCTAATTGCTCAATCACACCAGGTGTGCCTCAGTCCACAGATGTTCTCCATTAGCAGGCAGCTCTCTCACAAAGGCACCTCTCTATGTCATAAGCACTCTTTATGTTTGATATAGTATACCAATACAATGCAATTTCAAAACACGGGCATCAGAAACCACTTGTAAACTAATATAAATGCAATATATCTTCACATCAAATATTTTAATGGCTTCGATATGAGCTCTGACAATTGGCCAGCTACATGTCAGAGGGAAGTTGACTTTTAGGGGGTGTAAAATGTACATGCAAGCAGAGAATCTGTGCAGTAGATGGTTCCAGTATACCTTTTGCCAAGACCCTGTCATACAACAGACTGTCTCAAGAATTGACTGCAATCCTGCAGCAGATAGACATGATCAGAACTATGCAGGGGGGGCTGCCGCCTTGAATGTCACCAGAAAGCATTGTCCCCATTTGCACTTTGCTAGGAATATCTATGATTTTAGATAAGATTTTTTTCCTAATGTTAGTGCCACTATTGTCTGGACATCTGTGCATGTATAGTATTGTCAGACTCATTGACTCACTGTTAATTCTACCCACTCAAGAAAAACAGTCCAGCCAGACATGAGACATTTTTTTTAAATATATTTTCTGGTTCTCAAATGTTAACAGCCACACCATCTTGACAATATGTACATGTTACAGAATGCAATAAAACCAAAACCTTTTGGTTGGAGCCCTTTCAACTCCTTAAAAAAGGAATGTACAAACACTATTAAAAAAACGGACAAAAAATGGACATGAAGGAAGCTCTTTTCAGTTTTTGTTTTTGCTTATAATACAAACAAAAGTGCAAACTTTTGAAAGAAAAATAATTTCTGAAAGCCATTACTGTCCTTTCGTGACTGGAAGTAACCCCTCCCCCAAAACTGATTCCTTGAAAATCTCTAGAGCGCTTTTGTAGACTTGGTAAATAACCGTTAAAAAGCTGTTATTATTCCTGAGCTGCTGTGCAGTGTAACTGCATTTTTTTCTTCTGGGGTGAGAAGAGGGAGATGGGAGATGTGTGCTTCAGACGGACAGATACTAGGCAGTTTTCACATAAGACACCGTCCAACTGAAAACAGAACACACTGGCAATAATTTCGTGAAAGGCCACATCTGAGTTGACCATTTGTACAAAACGTTTCACACATACTATCTTGTTTAAAAAAATAATACCATCGTTTAAAGCAAACCTATGTGCAAAACAATTTTGTTCCACTAGGTGGTAATATTGAGTTATAAATATTAGAAGTAAAAGGCAACAGAATTTCTATGCGGGCTCTATTTGCAAGGCTAAAGCAATTATCTTTTTTTACATTACTCATGTACAGAACCACTTTTATAAATGATCATGAATATTGGTTTTTTTACAAATGCAAACTGTGCTACTTCTGCATCCTAACAGTACTTGGGCGAACACTCTTAAAGTCTTTTTCACTCTGCAACCGGAGGCCAAGTCTTCAAATGTGTAAAGTTTCTTTACTCTATCACGCACAAAAAGGCAATTTGCAAAAATGTTAAAATGACAAAAAAGAACATCTGGGTTTAAACAATGGTATTTGTGCATTTCCAGGTCCACCCGTAAAAGATGTTAATCGTAACTGCAATGATAAACACTGAAGTAAGGGCGTTTCACTGTCCTGCTAAAAGAGGGGACCTGTTGTGACCCACACAGCCCATCACAGATTGCTGCCCAGTGAGCTGGCCTGGAGGAGGTGGTATTTCTGTAACTTGATGTCAGAGCTTGGAATTCATCCCACACGCTTGCAAGTCCTTATAAAGCACCTAGTGGAACATGAACACTTGTTTCTAGTCTAAAGTTCCTAACAATATTTCATGTCTTGCTAATCAAATATGTATTTCTTTATCATTGTTGCGGATTCTTTTATACAAATTATATTCTCACTTTATACAAAGAAAATATCTACATTATTCCTACAAAACATCCGTTTCATTTCTATAACAAATATGAAATGAACTGGCATTTAATACTGCAAAGTTATTTGTGTTTCGATATTTAAAGAGAATTCACCTTAAAAATTGTCAATGTAACTGGAAAAAAAATGCTTCTCAATACATTAAATTAATGGAGTCTTAGTCAAAGCACACTCTCCATGTAATAGGTTTCCTGTTTAAACTTCTCAAGCCATGGCCCCTAAAAACATGAATAGTAAATGCTTTAATACGTATTTACAGGACCAATACAAAGCACAGTACCACAGTGGGAGTTTTCTAACCTATCAGCATTTGTAAGTAGTTCCAAAATGTTATGCAGCAAAATGGGTATTGGTCACTCATATTGCTCTTTGAAAATACTGGGAGCCTGCTCACCATTATTACTCAGAAGAATTGTGCCTGTTAGGCTTAGGCCAGCTTGGTGTGCTCAGAAAAAACTGAATATAGAAATAACACGCATCACAACATTGAAAAATCACGTGTAGTATTAGGATTACTGCTTCACCTCCAACTGATACAGTTGGGACAGTGTATTTCAATGACCAACTTGGATTTTTTCAAGAATTTAAAACTGTTTGAAAAAAGAAAAATACTTACAAAAAAGCACCAATTTTCCTGACATTCTTTCGTACCATAATTTAAAACTAAGAATATATTTCTAACTAGAAGGAATTTTCTGTTCTTTGTATAGTACTGCTTAGAAGAATTAGAATTTAAGATACATAGATGGCTAAATAAAATACCAAATTCTACTTTGGATGTTATAATAATAATAATAATATAATCCTTCAAATATGAATGGAATTAACTTTAAATATCTGCCCTGCACTCAACCATATTTCAAATAGAAATATCTTTAAGATCCGAGTGTACTGAACTCATTCCTTTTCAAAACTAATGCTTTTTTGAAAATGCATGGTCTTTGTATGTCTCAATTGTGAAAGATGCTTAAACTAACCACTATAAAAATTAAAATCAATGTTTTAAAAAATTGAAAAGGCATTAAGAAAGGTTCTTGCTTGAAAATAGTTAAATTAAAAGAAATTGTTTTTCACTCTCAATGAACTCCAAGAATTTACATTAATTGTTAAGATACTTGTTGAAACAAGAAACAACAAGAAAAGGATCCCCATCCAGTCCAAAGTAACCGAAATACAGATTTAAAACGTCACTGATTTTGGAACTTGGTGACCAGGAGCATGTGTCCGGTAAAAATCAGAGTCGGAATGTGTCACAGGGATGCTCGGAGGTCCTCTCTTTGCCACAGCGTGTGGAGAACGTTTTGGAGCTGTTACTGCAGAAGGTGTCGGTCTCGGGAGCACATTAGAAGAAGCGCACTGGAAGTCCTTTGCCTCTCCTTCTTCCACAATAAAGAGAGTTCCAGCTTCCCTGCAGCTCTCGGGGTTATCGGGGCGGTTATCCTGGATGGGCCTGGAGGTTCCCATTTGTTTTGCCAAACTGTGGCCCGTGCCATGATCTCCCCATCCTGGATGAGTGCCCTGGGACAGCTGAAATGGGCGTAGTCTCTCACGGAACGGCGGGGCGGGCAGATCCAGAGGTTCGCCAGCGCCCTGCCGGTTTGGATCATCCGGCCCGGGAACCGGCAGGGAAGGAGAGTCTGAGTTGGCGGAAGGAGGCAGGGCAGCTTGCATTGGAGGGAAGAAGGCCACCGGTGGGGGTGGGGGAGGAAACATCATGGGATCGTTGGACTCGGGAGGTATTGGAAGGCTTGGACTCCCCTCTGGAGGCTCAGGCGGTGGCAGCACAGAGTCCTGCAACACATGCGCATACTGATCCTCTGCTCCCCCTTCCATGTTATCGTAGTGCGATGTGTTCGACGACCTTCTGTCCCCGGAGTGACCAGGCACTCCGAGGTTGACCGGGAATCCTGCGGCGTCCACGTTGGCACATGAGGGGTCCTCACGGAGGGGAGCGAGGTCTGAAGGCTTCGGCGGGACGTCTGGGCAAGGCATCTCAGCTTGAGGTACATCTGCCTCCACGGAGGGGGTCGTACAAGAGCGTCGTCCAGGCTGCACTTCTGGGGGGTCTTTGCAAAACTGAGGCGGGGGAGGAGGAGGGGGAGGAAGCAGCAGCTGTTCTTCCAGGGTCTGCACAGGCAACTCGACGGGGTCTCCAGCCGTTTTGGGGGGTTCATACGGCGGCGGCCACTCACTGGGCTCCCCTTGTGGTTCACCGTCAGCTGCCTGGTCCTCCTTCTTCTCGTCTCCGACCGAGCCACCTGCGGCTGCCGCTGGAAGAGCTCCTTTCGTCTCCAGCAGCTGTCTGGAAACAACACCTCCGTGCGGGCCAGGGAGATCTGCTCTATTATCCGAACTTGTGTTCTTTCCCCCTGGAATTCTATCTGCAGTCTGAGGTATGGTGTTGACTGATATTTGGATTCCCGGAGGACCTCTGTCTTCTGGGGTGTGGGGCCAGCTCCTGACTGGGGATTTTATTTCATGACTGTGCACCATGACAGGACTGGGAGAGGGCAATGTCACATTTTCTCCATTAGGTGTTTTTGGGTCCCGTTCATGGAGTGGAGAAGGGCTTTTATCCGGCAGAACTGTCTCCTGCTCTCTGTTAGTTCTAAGGTCCACTGTCCCTGGTACAGTTGTGCTTTTGTCATTGGCAGCTTGGCAGGGTTTTACTGGTACAAGCAAAACTGGCAGTTCCTGGCCAAGGGGATATTTTGGAAACTCTTCAGGTTTAGCTAGAAACAAAAGACACATTGGTAAATACAGAGCACCTCAAACCTTTTTCTAATTGTAACTGCAGGTCGCATTTCTAAAATAATTTTGCAGCTATATTCTTATAGTTGTTGCATTTTCATGTTTTAAATCCATTATTTAATGTCAAATCTCCCCCTGAGATAATGCTTCTGCATATACAGGGGTGAGTTGTCTCCGAACAGCCTATTACAAACTTTCTTAGAACGTAGACACCATTAGACATTCAAACCAACTTAAAAATGCTACTGTCTTACATCTATTTAGAAACAGTAATAATTAAACTCAATAACTGTGGTAGAACCTGGAGGAGGAAGATCAAGCTTCATTTTGCGTAGTTCTAACATGGACGCTTGGAGCTGCTCAATGACCGAGTCGTCATTTAAGCTGAAAGATCCTGCGATCTTCTCCTGTAGGAACTCCCGAAGATCTTCTAGCGACATTTTAAGTAAACGTTCTGAAAAATAACCAAAGAAAATATACCAAATTGAAGTCTTTTTCCCATTTATTTACAAAAGTGTTCTCTACTTTTAAAACTGCAGTTTTTTAAAGGTCGGATATTGAGTTTTGCTTCAAGGTACTTTGAGAACTTGCTGAAGTGAGGACAAGGGGCTGGTGTGGTACTCACTCTTGTGCAGTTTGAGAATGGTGTAGGCCATGGCAGTCAGGATTCTCTCCCCTTCCAGGATATAGATATCCCATAAGCGCAGAGTCAGGGTGAATGGTGTCTGTTGTCAAAGAAAAATAATACTTGGTTAAGGATTAAGCTTCCAGTAGATGGAAAATGTGGTATGTGTTGAGAAGAAAACTAACAACATGCAATGAGCAGTCTTTCTGCAAAATGACAGCATGGTCTGTGTCTTAGGCAAAGTGGTGCTGTAAACTCAAACTTTCTATTTGTTTGAACTTCAGTCGGCAAATATATTGACTGCAATTCACTTGATGCTTGAGCACAGTGGCTGGATATCCCACATGCTCACAAACACAGTTATACAGAAAAAAAAACAAGAAAGAGAAAAATGTTTGGGATACTTTTTATTCAAGGTTCAGTACCACTGCCAACTGTAACCCCTAGATTGCAACTTTGTAACTGAAGTCACTGAATTTTTTTCTGTGTATTGCCTAACGCATTGTAGTGCAATTGCTTCTCTTAAAACTCTATTAGGCATTTAAAATTTCCTGTAGAGAAAAGGTTGTTTACAGGAATAAAGATTCGACTCCTGTGCCTTATCTATACCCCTCTACTTAATATTGGAAAGAGCCACCATGTGGTCACGCAAAGCCCTCTGCACTTCAAGCCCAGAAAACTGGAAAGGTTTCTTGATGCTGACAACAGCTCTTCTTTGCCTCCACCACCAAAACCACTGGATTTAATGTAACTATGCTAGAAAACCAGGAAGCAACCATGGCCTCTCTAATCATCCAGCAGTTCATTCAAACACCAGAAGACTGCAGTCCCCCTGAGTATGGGGACCTAAACAGGGCATCCTGTACATCAGGGGTGTTCAACCCTGGTCCTGCAGAGCCCTAGTCCACCAGTACCAACTTATAGACCACCAGTTTTTAAAGGTGGGCAGCACCTGTAAGATTTCGATTAAATAAAACAAGTAATGTGTTCAAATAAAAGAACTCTAGTCACTGAGGGCAGAAGAGAGAGAGTTTAGTCCACAATGATCTCTTAATTACTTAATTTAATAAAACATCTGTTAAGCTTACCATTATAGAATTATACATATTTCACCATTAAATCACCATATAGACATTGGTGATTTAATGGTGAACTACAAAATCTCTTGGATTGTGGTTCTTCAGGCCAAGGGCTGGAGATTTCTGCTGTACAACAGATCCTATGACATGCACTCCACTCCTGAGTCTAGTACTATGTACTGAAGTACAAGAACATTAGACCTTACCAGCTCTGAATTCTGTTCACTCACATTTTATGTAATGGCAGTATTGTAAGCATATAATTCTAAAGTCAGAGCACAGGATGGGCAAAATAATCATTGTATGCATTTCTCTTTAAATTAACTTTGCTATTTTTTTTACTGGTGTAAAACACCACAAACATCTGACACATTAATTATTTTAGCCTGTGGTCAACACATGATACAATGGTTCAGCATCTACATCAGCCAAAAAAGACAGGAACAAACAATATAAGTTCACAGAATTTTCTGCTCTTGATTTCTGAGGAAAGAAAATATTTCAGTTAAAGAGTTCACTTTTGTTCACATTCTTTATCAATAAAAAGAATCCCTACAACAATAACTTAATTACAGCTCCTATTTTGCACTTCAGGGTGTTTCTGGAGTGTTTAATATGTTTATCAAAGAGGCTGGAAAGCCTGAGGGCATCAGTGAGGATGCAGCTTGGGAAATTCTTCAGAGAATCTTAAGGAATTCCCCAAAGAAGTATGCGTCACATTAAAGGAATCTATTGCTTAAAAGAAATGTATCTCCTAATAAAGCATTGTTGAAGGTAGAGACAGCATCTCAATGACAAAAAATGTTTATTATGTTTTAACAGCCTATGTTGTTCGTTGCTGCCAAGTACGATATCACCATTGTGGTTTTTGTACAGACTAGGGCTCCTGGGAAATTCCTGCCTCTCCAGAGCCCTGTTCCCACCCTGACATCATGAGAACATGTTGCTGCTTTAGAATGCCATGTGTGAGTGAGCGCTACATGAGCTTTCTCTACCAAACATCACCTCTCATCTGTTACACAGGGGCTGCTGTGGTTAGGTGAGACGCATTGGCATTGTCTTCACAGCACATGGAGGGCACCGATGGCAGTTTTGAGCTTCCTGTGCACTGCTGTTGATTACATTTTTGAGACAGGTATTTTCTTTGATCTCACGTGAAGTCTGTATTGAAAGACCAGCAACGTTTTGCTGAGAGTTTCACACCTATCAGTACTGAACTTCTGCACAGAGCACCGACCCGTCTGGCAGCACATACTGTAGGCTTAAGACGCATGGCTTTCCTTAGAAAACACAGATTCATTTTCCTACACAGGGTAATTCCAATTAGCAATGAGCTAATGAAAAAAGAATTCTGTCTTGTCCAGCATTTCCCTCTTTTACTTCTTCAGGTAAACTTACACAGATACCGCAGTCCATTTTATTATTTTACCAGTTTAAACCCATGCTTATGTTACTGTATATAATCCTTATATATGTGAAATGCATGGTAGCATAGACAACAAAACTATTAAGACACAAAACTGTAATAATACAAACTCATATTGCATGGATTGGGTCTCTGTAATCAAATTCGATGTGAATCTTACCCTGTCAATGAAGCACTGAAGAAACCACTTGGTTGTGTAAATCCCTGTTGACATCTGCTCCTTGTCCTGAATTAAGACATAGAGGTGTGGTGAAATGTGACGCCAACAGCACTGTAAAATTCTAGAAGTAGCACAATTACAAACAGTCTCAGAACTACTGAAAAACTTAATCTTCTGTCACACTGTCAGAATCTTATCTGTAAATCGATCAGTCATTTTAAGCAGGGACATTTTTTTTCTTCAGCGTTATCGGCCTGAAACCTGATGTATTTTCATGATGTATAATCACTGTTCAGTCGAACAATAGAAAAATAAACTCACCAAGTGTTTCTTCAGCTTTGGAATCAGCTTAGATAATATCTGATCATGGTGCACCTGAAACCTCTGAAGTTTGGGAAATCCTGGGATAAAGAACCCTTTGAAGGTAGAAAACCAAGTAATGAGGATTAAAAAAAAAGATTTAGAAAATTATTATCCTTCTAAAAGTAAAAAATGTGATTTAGGAACATGCAAATTCAATTGTAATCCCTATAATATAAAGCAATATGAAGATATTTAGGGGCAACAAAACAGTCTTGGTGTCCTTGTTACTTAAGAATGAAGACATACAGTACAGTATACGTACACTTTAGAAGTTCACCATTTCAAACTCTTACCATGCATTGCATGCTTCTGGTTTGTCAGCAGCTGTGACAGGGCCCAGAAGGCGTCCTCCTCATTCATATACATCAGTAAGATGGCTGCTATCTGACTCATGCCTTGACAGTAGCTCACCTCCTGCAAACAGACACAGCTCCCATCAGAGAGCCCATCAGTGCTCTGAACTACACCTGAACAAAAACATGCTTTCCAACTGCTGGGCTATCGGTTGGTAGCAGCATTATTTATAAGAATAAAACCTAAAAAAACAACTTAAAGAGTCTACTATATTAAAAACATATATCAGACAAAAAAATCAAACCTAACCTCGTTTCATCTCAATATAACCAAGACATTGTCAAGTGCCACAGTTTATTATTGTACTTAATTTTTTTCACAAAGAAAAACTGACAAAGAAAAAAACAGTTCTTCGATTAAGCAATGCTGTCATTCTTCACCACATTCTAAGATAAAACTAAATAACCAAATAAAACCATTGCCCACAGTGCAAGAGAGAGAAGTACACCGTCTCATTATCTCAGTGAGCACAGTCTCAAATAGACACTTATATTCACAGAAGCAAAAGTGTTTTTTTTTCTCACTTAGTACATTTTCTCCACACTGCCTTTCCCTGGGCTGCCTTAGCCCCTCTGAATGACAGAGGAAAAGACTGCAGGTGGACAGTGTTAGTAAGGTGCTCACAAGGGAGAGCAATGAAAAAACAAACTGCAACCTGCAAAGTGGATAAAAATGGACAAATAAAAAAGAATCCTCTGCCTGTCGAGCCACGCAGATGAGCCATGCCTTTGCAGAAGCACCTTCGCAAACCGTCGCAAACATCTCTGGTTTGACCTCTATCGCCACCAGCTCAACAGGGGGCCAGTGGTGAATTTAGCCAACCCAGTCAATTCCTCCTGTTTATGTCAGAGTGCCTCATCACCCCAGGTCCCTGGCAGAAAGCGTTTGATCTGCATGTGAAATGGGTGTTCACGACCTGAGTCGACACAACACACTGAGGTAACCGAGGGACTCATGTTTTTACAGTTGAAGTTATTCCATGACAAAACTGCGATGGTGTGTTTTAAACTCACCGTGTTATAAACGGAGTAGGCTGCCAACACGTGGAACAGGGCCTGCTGCCTGTGAAAAGAACATACAGTACATCTCTGTCTCACTCCAATGAACAAGGAACATTCCCTGCTTCTGATTCATCTTGGCCCAGGGAAATACAACCAGGGTTTATCCCTCAGAATCATACATTAGTTAAGGGATTGCAAAGTAACAGTTTATAAATGCATAAGCCAGTAGTTAATACTCTTCTAATGTATTATAGCTGGAACAAGTGACCTTCTTTAAATAACTATAGAATTAGGATTAGGGGTATCATTTGAGATTTGTCTTAGTTACTAATGTAATGTTGGTTCTAATCATATTGTTGTTAGTAAATGAATACTTTATATATATATATATTCCACTTAGAAATTACATTTTCAACTCCTAATCTTAAATATTACCCAGAAACCTAATTTTGTTTCTTTTTTCTTTATTATTCTCAATGGTAGGTACACTCATTTAGCAATTTCACCCATGAAATATGCTTTCTTAACCATAACCATATAAATATATCCATCTATTCTCACAGTAATGAAACAATATTGCAATTGTGTAGTTAGTCTGACACCAATATATCTGCTTTCTATATTTCTTTAAAATACTGGCTCAAAAGTATGTGCTGGAGAAAGAACAATAGTGCAAAGTCTGCAATAGGATTTTTGCCTATTAACATTCACACCCAAATACTGTTAAGAAACATTAGACTTCAGAATTTAAAAAGTAGTCTGCAAAAACATTTGCCTTTTAAAATATTAAGGAACCATTGTGGCTTTGTAAATATTTCCACTGAGCCTCCACAGCCTGGAATGTATTTGCTTGTGAGTGACGACAGAACATTTCTGGCCTGTATTCCACACAAGCGCCTCTTAACAAAGCTGCTGGAGTGCTTTCAAGGACTGCTATTACTGTACTGAAGAAGAAAGAAAAACTAGAGGGGAAAAGAGTAAATGACAGTTATTTCCTTTTGTGTTCGTGCTAATGACCATCTTAAAAAGAAAGCTAAACTAAGACAATTTCAATCTTAGTTTAAAGGCTAAAAAGAGCTTACCATTGTGATACTTGGCTGGTGTATTGCAATTTCAAAGGTCTAATAGGGGGTTTTGCATTTACTTATGTATCACACAAGCTCTGAAATCCTAAAATGTGCTTCCAGATGCTAATTAGTGTTTTGTAATTTTCTAGTTGGGCTTGTAGACTTCTCTTGAAGGTACATGTGATCCCAAGAACATTATTACAATGAACATTTGTACCAAGAATCTGGGTTGTGGATTTCGAGAAATTAATAAAACTTTAAAACCAATACAGATTGCCAGGTAAGCTAATTTTAGCTAGATCTGTGTACTTCACCCCTGAGAGGTAAGGGAACTGAAGGCCGGTACATGGGTGTTTCCTGTAAGGCTTCACTGTCACAGGAAGGCTAATTAAACACGCTGACAGAAAGGAAATGGCTTTGTTTTGGCTTGCGAGTTGCAAGGTTACAGTCAAGCACAGTTACACTAAGGTGTAAAGGTTTAACCTCTTCAGTACTGCACAGAAATGTTCAGAAGGATAGTATCCACACACAGAAAGAGTGACATGAAAAGAAAATAACTTTGAATTTGTAGACTGAACAGATGCAGTATCTCAAAATGCTTAGTTATCTTTAACGTTATCTATTATTTAATTCTGTTTGTTTATTTCACTGATATAATTAATTAGAGTTTGTTTTCAGTTTTGAAAACTTAGAATCCAGCTGGTTTTCTAGGTCTCATTAAATCATTAACAGCTTAAGACCTTTGATGTGTCAATTTGGTCCAGTTCAGTTTATCATTGGCTCAATTAGGTGGTTAAGAGCAGGAGAACAGCAGGCAATAGTGGAACAAAATCCTACAGACATCATGGGCCCCCAGGACTAGAGCTGTGCACCACTGTCAATAAATCACTCATGTGGATGGATAAGTATCCTGCGTTGGGCAAGTCTGTGCAATAGTAACAATACAGGAATCAGTGCTATTGTGTAGTTTTGACACCTGTAGCGGGTGGCAGTTTTCACAGATTATCACACTCAGTGTGCATCAAGAATTTATGCAGTTGGACGGAATTTCCTGATCTACACAAACAGCCAAGTAGTTTCTAGGCTACACAGAAGAATGGTGAATGGTACCAGAGTGTTGCAGTGAGTTCATTTGCCTTGAATTGCTTGGCACCGGTCTTTGTGTGATTAAAAGGCAGGAAACATGCTGCTTTTAAAAAGAAATGAAATAAGGATGTGCTTAAAATAGAAACCTTATACATCTGGTGGTTTAAAAAGGAAGCAAAAAACTGTAGTCAATTCATAAATAATATAAGTAAACAGCCAAGTACAGTGTTATTCCCCGGTATGTGACTCGGACGTTTCTCGATACCATCATACCAACACAGGTTGTTGGACCTTGTGGTGGCTAGGGAATCTTCCTTCTCAGAGCCTGCCTTTTGTGGGCTCAAAGAGGTACAAAATCATGATGGTGGCAACACGACTGTTCTGCTGCAGCATGAGAATACAGGACCACCACCAGCTTCTTGAACAGTCTGCACTTCAGGTCTGATCGTTTCCCGCTCAGCTTTCACCTCAGGCCCTGAAGGTGTGCTGTCCAATTCATGATACTAGGTCACTGACTTTGCTCATTAATTGCCTTGACATTTTTAAAAACTGGTATAGATTGTGTGTACATATATTAGAGAATATATTAGAGAAAACATCCTCTTATGCTTTCTAACTTTGTGCTTTAGAAGTTAATCTGTTTTAAATCTTAGGAACATTTCTTCCCCAAAGAACTTCCTTGCACAGTAAATGGTTAAATTTGATTTCTATAGAGAAGTCCGTTAACATACAGAATTATATAAGGAGAAACAACACAAAATACACAGAAATAGTTGGACAAATAGGAAAGGATGCAAAGGGAAAAAAGAGATAAGAGATGTGATATAATATGTGAATCAAATCAAACTTTAACAGAACTCTTCGAGATAGCTGGCACTGGTATTAACTTACTTCACGCCAAATCGATCTCTGAACATTATGTGATTCCGGAAGGTCCTGTTAACATCAAGATCTATTTGCTTAATTTCTGTGGAGTAGCTCCTGGCCTGTGCTTTCATTTTCTGTGGAGTCAAAAATAACGAGAGATATTAATAACAATTACCAAAAATACTTAGCAATTTATCTGTGACTTCTAAAAAGTAAAATCCATCTCTCTCCAAGGTTTTGACTTTGTCTTCCCTGGTGTCATGACTAGATGGTCAGATTTATGGTGTCCTCTTTGTTTTCTTTAACACCCTGGTCTTAGAGAACTCCAATGCAGTTATTCTCATAGGTCACCCAAAATCCCTGCTACTGTATGTAAAAATCAGAATTGCTTATTTAAACAATTTATTAAGTATGCAAGTAATGTGTCCATCATGAGAACATTGATGCTTGAGGAGCAAGATATTTTGTTAAATTGTTCTAAACTTAATTTAAATGAGTTTATTGAACACACCACTGATCAAAGTTAATCTATTCCAGAACTTTAAAATTTCTGTTTTAAATGCTACCTATGAATCCTTCTGGACTGTGACTCTCCAGGAGCAGGGCTGGAGACACTTAAGGTAGTGTAATACAAAAACAGAAGAAAATTTCCAAAAGACTGTGAGCTCAGACCTCCAATGTCAATTCCTATCTCATTACTCATAGCTCACGTGACACTTATAACATGTTAACACTTCTAAAGTGACTATACTATCACAGCCTTTAGTGGGGCACAGTGCAACTCCAGAGAGAAATCCATGGTAATATAATGGCAGAGTATACTGTAATACAACTTTTTGAATTACTCTGAAAGTAAGACAGATGTCAGGCAAAAGAACTACAATATGCTGCAAAATTACCTCCATCTTACCACAATGCACAGAGTTAGTGTGCTATTTATAATACACTTTCCAGTAAAACAGTTTTGCTGATTAATAACAATATAATATGACCAAGACTGAATTTTTTGTGCTGTAGTACTAGTACAATGGAGTGGTCTGAAAAGTGCAGCAAAACCTTGAGACAGTGTTGCAGCCGTGCTCTCCATCTGAAGGTCTATACAGAAACCAGCTGTGAACAGGACTATTTCGCTGGTTTATAGAGGGTTAAGTTGGATCATAACTGACAGGTACAGCATGTTCATAACCCTGTTCTGTTTATTCTGCCACTGGCTTTCCATTTCAGAGCCCAGAGTCTGTGCTGCTCCCTAATGCAGGGCAAATTATCTCAGTGTATAAGCTATCTCATCCTAAATTCCATCCTAGGTAATCCTATCATCTGTGCAAAGATGCTAACCCCAGTCAATTCAATTACCAACATCCCTTTCTTTGTCAGTCCAGCATATTGTCCTGGTACAACTGCAGATCTGCCACCATCTGCAAGCTGAGTGTCTTCGTTAGTACTGAACATCGACAGACATGACTATCTCCACTACAAAGTGCACTTTTGTTAATAACATCTGAATCAACTTCAAGGTTGCTAAAAACCAGCTATCACACTTAAAGTGAAGGGACGAGCTTGCCAAGCTTTGAGCAGGTGTGCCTACCTCATACTTTCCAACATTTTCATTCTTTAACTTCTCGACTTCCAGAAGGATGGACCACACCTGACCCCGAAGGTGTAAAGGAATTCCTTTATAGACTCTCCGCAACATCTGGGATGTAGAAAGAAGATTGTGGATAAGGAGAGGAATAAAAGCAAACATCTCAACGCTGGAGGTCTGGACTTCACTGGTACAACTCGACTTGCATAACCAGGAAGGAATGAAAGCCACACAGTGGCTCTTCACTGTTCTCACCTTTTCGCTGTTTCGGTACTTGTCCCATTTCTTCAGCATTTTTAGCCATTTGTCCACTCTCTCAATCTCTTGTTGTTTTTGCTAACATTAGAGAAAAAAGGAACGAGAAGATAAAAATATGCATAAAAGTCTACAGCACGTGGTACACATCAAATGTAGTTTGAAAATATAAATATGGTAACAATAAAAAGAAATGTATCTCTCTGTTAACATTTCACTGTATCTTTAAAAGAGTTATTAAACATTAGAAGGAGGTTACTAAAAGTCCCATACCTCGATTTACACTCTTTATACAAAAAAACATAGTGGTATAGCATAAAGTTACTTTAGGGGACGTTTAGATGGAGATTTAATATCCTCTGTGTCAGCTGAAGTTTTGCTTTTAGCTTCAGCTGTAAAACAGCTGCTTACAGATTGTGAAGGCAGTTTGATTCTTTGGTTACAAATCTAACCTGAAGATCACAGAGAGGTATTTTTGAAGAGTTAAGTTACTTAAGGCTACTAAATTGCTCTGAAGGCTTTTTGAGAGCAGCTGTGTAACAAAGACAAGACAACAGCTTGTCCACACTCTGAATTCTGAGTCTGTGAACAACATTATGCTGTAATATACAATATAGTATTCGAAGATCTTTGTTGTTTCTACTGTACATATGTTTCCTTCGTGACTCGGTCTTATTTTTTACACCAGATTCTAACTAGCGCATGTTGCTCAGCTGCTGAACTCTAGAACACTGAGCGAAAGCCTGGCACCTTCTCAGACGGCCCTTCTATGAGAGCCCAGCCAGCTCTATGAATAACTGTGGCTGCCATATAGTCTTAAGTATGTTCCGGTATTTCAAGATTAGCTTGATTATGTGTGGTTTAATGTAGCATAAAGTTGCTGTCACAGAAGGTGTACAATTTGGGAAAATTACAACCATATGCAGAATTACCCTGCTGCACTTCTGGTAAGTGGTCAGTGATTAATGTTGTCCTTTTTGGACAATGCCCCTGAGCTGTAATGGTTTTCTCTGTGCTATGGACTGTTTGGCTCCAGCTGTCTGGGTGATACTCAAAGGCCAGAATCCCCAAGCATCCCATTACCTTCTCCTCAAGTGCACTCGGTGTTGGAAGCTCCTCCTCACTAAAATAAAAATAAAACAGGGAAACTGTTAGCTCTGTGTTAGGAAAAAAAAAGTCAGGAGCGGCAGTGCTCCCAGAAGAACCTGGAAAATCCAGGAAATGTAGAAGATAGCAATGTTTTTCTAAAAGTGGACAAGGAATTTTGCAGGTGTGGTGGCGGGGGCCAGATTATGGGTGTTGTTAACCACTCTTTCCATTACACATATTTTGTACTGAGTGAAGAGACGCTCGAACTTTTGACACATTTTCATATGTAACTTTCTCTGTCAAACACCATCTAAGATAGTATAAAATTGCCACAGAAAAGACCTAAGTTTATACATGGATCGAGTGAAGGTAGGAATCTCTCTAACAGTACTAGGCAGTGAGTTCCAGATCAAGCTGCAACACACAGTGTAGCTCCATTCTAAGCAGGAGAAGCAGACAGGCCACAGTGAAATGAAATGAGTTTACATTTACAAGCATAATTGGTGTGTACAGTCCAAACGGGTAATCATGACTGGTGTTGTAGTGGGCTCAGCAGGATAGGGTCTTGAATGTGAATGCAAACATGGTGACTGGACAGTGTAATGAGGCCAGGTGAGGAGTTATGTGTTCACTGTCTGCTGCATCGATCTCAGGAGCACCCAGCCAGGTAGGCAAGACATAATGGAATCATAATCATTCATAAAGAGCGCCAATGAAGCCCTGTGTTACTCAACCTCCAAAATATGATGGCCAACGCTGAGGTAAAATGGAAAAAGATCAAGGCTAAATAAGAGCACTAATAACTTATGGCCACTCACTGCAGGAAACCGAAGCGATCGGTGACTTTGTAGATGTTGAAATCGGCATCCTCCCACGGGTCAATCTCTATACCCTCATGCCTGCCCTGCAATCAGAGAGAGCAACAAAGGGTTGGGGAAACAGGATTGAGTAAAACACGTGAAGGAAAAAAAAGGGCACATCAGCTAGCAGGCATTGGAAATGCAACACCCACGGCACTCCCAAAGAACACAGTCACTGACTTCTGACTTTTATCTCACAGATAACTCTTGTTTTACCTCAACACATTAAAGAATGTGGGGGAAAAAAAGATTAAAAGAATATTCTTTGGAAAATCTCAGCCATTTGTTTGAACTATCCTGATTTTTTGGCTGTATTTCTGTGGCCATTTGAAGCAAATGAAGCCATCAGCTTTAGTCATGGCGGGGTGCTGTCCTTTCCTCCCCTTTTACATAACAGCCAGAGGACAAAAACAACAAACATGACCCAGGACAGATCTGATCACATTGAGTCTCACTGTCTGTCACACAGTGGCCCTGAAACTTCTGAACCTTCAGGCAAATGTGCCTCTGTGAATCAGTAGTTGAGCCAACTATGTTTTATTTGCTTGGAATAATTATTCAGGGTGTTGCCTGGTAAAGGAGAAGGCCTCTGGATTTAACCAGTTTAATTTATGAATGTATTCAAGTGTCCAGGTTTTGTCAAAAGAAAAATCAATTTTACCAAAGAAGAACATCGAGTGCAAAAGGCCTTCCCGATAGATTTGATCAGTTCTGTGTTACGATGGAGGTGTACTATGCAACACCCACCCACTAAGGAATTGCCTATTGAGTTTCTCATGTCTCAGCTCACAGTAAAAACCCCACATCCACACACAGGGGGAAATACACAGAACGTATAGGCAGACTCTTCCAACCCGTCTAACTCTGAGCCATCTTTTAACATGTCGTATGCTCTGGCTGATTAAACCCCCCCAAACAAGCCAAACGAGTGAGATGGGCCAAAGTTTTCTCCCTTCGTTACCTTGTAACCTAATATTATTAAAATAATTGAATTGCTCGAAAATATAATAATGATTTCTGTATTAGTTTATTTATAATTATTTGAAAGAAGAACTACATAAATTGCATTGCATTCTGTGTGATTCTATTTGTTTCTTTACTGTTTTTTTTGTTTGACCATTGTTTACTGGAAATGGTAGAGAACTTTCCCTGAACAAACAGGACATGCTGGTTGCACCATAATGGTTGGTCAACAGGCAGACAGGCAGCAACATTGTGACATTAATCTGTCTCCTCAGCGTCCATGTTGACAATAACATTTGAGGTATCTTTGATCAAAATATTTAACGAACCCCAGAAAGCATTAGACTAACAGAAAGAAAAACACTAAAACCTATAATATGGAAATAAAATGTCTAATAGGAAAAAAAAGCATATGCAACTAATAAGTTCTTGAACATATCAGTAAAAATGATTTCTTAAAACACCTCCCCTGCGGACCTAAATTAAAGACAATGATCAGATCACAAAAGACACTGAAACTGAATTGATTTAAATAGATTCTGCCATAATGTCACTAAATCAGAGAAAATGTTCTTAGAAATCATACAGCACATACAGTACATTTGTCAGTGACTGAGAGGATTAATAGTAGTAGTGAGCAGCAGATCCTATTCTAAGATCAATCTAAAAAATAAGAAACGCTACATGCAAAAAGTAAAGGCAATGTCATGAGGCTGTAAATCTACTGTTGTGACTTAATATGTCCACTAAATGTATCTGATATGAATTCAAGCTTTAAAAAGCCATTGGATTGTGATGAAAAGCCTTTAGCTAAGCTGGGGAAAAGGAGCTAAAAGTACAAAGTTCCGGGAAGTTGCTGGGTAAACTTTAACAGTGAGAAACAAGACCAAATTTAACAACATGTACATGAGGATGGGACCCAGTTCGAAATATATCCAACTGCTTTTTAACACTTGACTCTCCAGTAACAACTCCTGCACCCGATCAGGAGAGGACAAGATGCTGGACATCTCTTCTGACCTGCCCAAGCTCTACTGCCACTGACAAATCCTAGTCCTGCCTCTGTAGCATGCTGCCAGTGCTGCACTTGAGCATGACAGGAGATCGTAGCAGGATCTCAGCACTAAGCGTGGACTCTGAGCATCTTTACAGATTACCCTGAAATCTACATGGACTCCTCTCATAGTCAGGTCACATGTCAGTGTGCATCTTTTTCTGTTAACATTTCCAAACCTGCTCCAATATACATAGCTTCTCAACTGTCTTACCATGAATCATGTTAAAAATGATTAGTATACCATATATGCTGTTTATATTTTATTTGGAAATTAGTATAACTGCCATGATTTTAAATGGATTTTTGTAGGCAGAAGTTAATGATACAGTATATATCATTGGGTGTTAAAAAGCCCTTAAATGTATCCATACCAGAAACCTAAAACACCAGGTCATTTCTTGACTCCATGCATTTCTGGTTTTTTTTCAGGCCATTCCTCACCTTTTATTGTGTGTGTAGTGGAAAAGATATAAAGTGATTAGTGAATCACAACTCGATAACCAGTGACTGGCAAAACAGCTTTCAACCCATGCTGTGAGTTAAGAGCAAAGTGATGTTGTTAGAGTAGGGTATAGAGAAGATGCTTTCCTATTCATAATCCTTATAAGGATTCGTGGATAAGGAACAAAGGCAATTATTTTCTTTGAGTTCCATTTTCTATTTGATTTTTCAAATTACCTTGAAAAGTCTTTGACACCTTGAAAGTCTTTTATTCATAAAGCAGCCACTAAGATTGAATGGAACATTGTTACTTGCTCAGACCAGCCTGGTTTGGTGGGTCTTGAGTGTGCAGTCTCATCATTAAAGGGTCATTGTACTACACACTTACAGATAGCGCTTCTAAGCATTTTTCTTAAAAACAAGTAAATGTAGAATGTTTTCCATTACTACATGCACAATGGAGTACTGTAGAATTTACAGAGTCGAGATATCTCACTGGTTTACAGGCTCCTGGTTTATCACAACAGTGAGAGAGCTTCTTGCTCTCCTATGGGTCAGAAAATACAGGTGAAACACTTTTCTGACCCTTAGGAGTGTTAATAGAAGTGGGGACCAATTCCACTAAATGTGGCTGTACTGTCTCAAAAGAATGACGTAGGAGGAGTCAGTTCTCAAAAACAACAGCCCCACATCAGCAAATCAATGGACTCAAAATACCTAGTGCTTTTCACTCAGTTTTAAGGGAAAAAATGACACAAAAGAAATAAAAAGCTTTCAGATAAGTTTTAGTTCTCTTGCATGTCTAGTATGAAAGAGACAATACGGTGTTTTTAGTGGGGAAAATTTTCCTTTTCTTTTTTAAAAAATCACTCTTTGCATTAAAAAAGAATAACTCCACACTTTTACTAAATGAAAAACGTCCTTCTGAGAGTTTAATTTCTCGACCTTGTGATTATGCAATTACAGTTCTCAATCTTCTAACAATTTCTTGTTTTCACCCTCTCAAACATAACTGAAGAAAGCATAGGGGTACAACTGGAAATTCAGCTAAATGGAAGCAGGGAATTCTTCTCCCAAAATGTCTTTCGCAATTCTGTCTAAAAACAAGGAAGACACAAAAGGGCTTTCTAGACCACAATTTTGAATGAGCCCAGGTCTATAGGCGGTCTTAGCAGCCTTCCACTAAGGAGTGATCTAGTACAAATGATGAGCAACAGAGTGAAGAAGAGTTTCCAAGATTTTCAAATCAGGTGCAAAGAACAGTCATTCACAAAAATTACTTTCCTGTCTCTATGTTTCATGTCATAGTGTTAGATGCCATTTAGTACTTGCATATGTATAGCAAACCTATTGTTAAACAGTCAAGCACTAGACAGATACACTTCCCACGTCACCATTGTCATGCTTAGATGCTGACTGGCATGATGCCCACTAAATGCCATGTAACATATCTTATTTTACATTAGATTCTTCCTGCAGGCCTTGATGGTGCTTTAAAAGGGGATAAAAAATTGACCTGCGCCTCCTGTATAAACAAAACAGAAACATACACCAAACATGTGAAAATACAGAACACTTCAGCATTCTTAATGTAGTACATTTTACATAATTACTAAATGTTTTGCCAGAATATTTAAAGCACTGTGCACACATACCAAAGTTCAAACTACCATATAAACCATGCAGTGTACATAGTTAAAAATGTTAAATATATAATGTTATATATTTAAAGTACACTAATAAAAATACAAAACTATCAAACAATTAACATTCTGTTAGAGTTAAAAAAATCATAACTGCAGTGTCCTTTTTTCGAAGTGAGGTACAATGGCAACACAAGCAGTGAACACTGAAATCTAGGGGTAGCAAAACACTCTTTATGTTTAAAGAGGTTATGAAAGCAATATTGACTTTCCCTTTAATATAAGGGTTCTGTTACCTCAATATCTTCTTGTTTTTACCAGTCATTTTGTAATGCAATGACATTAAAATTACTACTTGCACTCCACTGATGACAGACGTAATCTAACTCAAGAAAATCAATAGAACTATCATATTCTTGTGTCTTTCTGCTGAATTATTTCAACCATGACAAGTAAAACCCTGATGGGGAACAGAATCCTATTTTCAAAACCAATTTAGACGAAAAAGCTTAACATGTTTCTCAGCTGAAAGTAAAAAAAAGTAAATTAATTTAATCAGCAGTACCTTGTCATATTTTGAGATGATTTCAGCCCGTTCCTCTGCTATTAATGTCTCAATATCTTTCTTCATGTCAAAATCTGCAAAACAAATGAGATAGAAATTTGATGAGTTAAAAAAACCCTCAGTTCCATAACAATAGTTATAATAAAAGTAGCACCAGTGCAATGGATAGTTTAATGTATTGAATGACATTTCAATCATTATAGACATACATGACAATTTAAACCATCTTTTTTTTCTTAATGCTGCCTATAAAATAATGCACTTTTCTTTGAAAAACACATTACAATATAATGTTGACAACTGTATAATTTATTTGGCATGTAATGGCCTTTAATCTATGACAGACACTACAACGTTTGTTTGAAGCATCTCTAACTTTCCAGCTTTTTCTTATTTTTTACATTTTTGAGTAACATTGCATTTTGCCATTTGAATGCTCCACCTCATTCCATTCAATGTGAAGTCAACTGGAATAGCTGTTCATTAACAGAACAGACCTGAGGTACTGTACAGAGAAAGGTTTTCACCCTTTGTAAATTCCCCATCAGTTTAATTGGACTGTGAAGATGCACTTGGCAAGGTGACCTGGAACACCACAGTCATGGAGAACTGGACTGTAGCCCCAGGGGAAGTGAGTAGCACAGCAACAGTCGATTCAACGTGGAGAGAGTGCCACCTCTAACAAAATGCTTATGCAAAAGTGGATGCACCTAGTTCGGAATCACAGAAAACAAGAAGTGTTCTCCACACGTCCGAAACCAAAAGAGGAAAGCAAAAACACACATTATCCTGGTACCTTTTTTGGGCAGGACTCCCAGAAACATTGGAAATTCATTTTCAGATTACAGTCAATTCAGTGTTTTTTTTTTGTTTCCCCTGGCTTAATGTGCGATTCAAAAAGCACTGGGGATCTTCAGAGGAAGCAAACACATTTTAAGGGGTGCATTTCAAGGGGACATTGAAATAGGTAATGCAACTTTCACTATTATACGAAATTACCACTGAGCATCACTAGTGTGGGTTTGCTTTAGTTTCAGAATAAGCAGTAACTTTGCACTTAGTTCAGGTTTTAAAATCCAGCCCCACTTCCTGTCATTTACGGTCAGTGACAGAAATTACCAGCAAAAACCCCAAATGCAGAACACAGGGAGAGACAATATATGTTTTTTATAGAAAAACAAATCCTTTGTGCAAAACAGCTTTTAATAAGCATACTGTACACTTTTGTTGGTAAATGTCATTTTGCTACATTAATTGAAACTTGATGAGAATTAAGAGTTTCTTGGAATAACAGCCCTGATTTTTGTTTTCAACAAGCTGACAGACAAAATGATGTGCAGGGCATCATAAATGCAAGCTGAGTGGCTTTTGACAATTTTAGAGCTCGGAATCATTAGTATCTGTGCACCAAAACATGATGAAGCTCTGACATATCCATACCTCAATGGGGATGCTACTGTTTAATGCCTAATGTGATATAAAACTTCATGATATGGTGCACAGGTGTCCTTTATAAGGGTCTGCGGAAGTGGATTTGCAGAAGGGACTGGATTGCTGTGTTTGCTGTGAAGCTGTGAGGTGCTGCAAGTCTGTCAGCTCTGCAGCAGTCCTCAATGGACTTTCAATGAAGCAGTGGAACAGACTAGCTCTAAAACTAAGTTTAAATGTGACAGAGATAAACCTTTGCAGCCTTTAAGATCTATATCAGAAATGTAAGAGGATATTGCTTTTTTATTTTGCATCTGTCCACAACCCCTAACATACTGTATCTTAACATGTATTTTTTTCAGACATGTTCTATTTTAAACAATAGTCAAACCTTTGATGCAGCTCTTGATCAAAAAAACTGTTTTGATATCTGTTAAAAGTAATAATGTGTTCAATAGAAAATGATAATTAAATGAACAAATAAAGGTATATTAGCATATTCAGCTGCTTGACAGCTTGAATGGTGTGAATTTTTTTTCTACAGCTTCAAATTAAATCAAACAAAATGGAACTACCAAGTGAAACCATTTATGTATATTGAATGAACATTATAGCAGAGGAAACTTGCTCTAATCTTTCTATTTCAGTAACCTGCATTAGCCTATTATAAGCTTGGTGGTTAAGTTTATCTGTGTAGCTAGCGAGAGCTGTATTTGAAAAGACCACTGACTGAAGAAACAGATATGGTTTAATCATCTGTGTTTTGTAAATGGGTTGGTTACATGTTATTTCTGTTTTTCACGCGATAAATACTTACCTCTTTATCCTAAGCATAAATCTAGTTTGACTGTCTTTGACTGTTGTTACCTGTTCATGAAAGGAACGTAGTCAAATTGCATTAGGAAGCGAACAGAAGCTGACACGAGCTTGGCCTGAGACACTTCACCTTGGCCTCAGGGGACTGGTGGGTTGTGGGTGTTAGTGCAGAGCAGCGAGCTGCACAAATAAAATTGCCCTTCCAGACTCAACACAAAGGTTTAGTTTAGAGTCCACTGATGCACTAATATCCAAAGGGACAAAAGCCTGCACACACTCAAAACAGGAGGCAAGCCTGTTGCCTCCTCAAAACGTGGCAGCTAACTAATTCTTCAAAAAGCAAGGAGTCGGACTTTGACTCCTTTATGCAGGCCACGTTTGTCAATTCGTTCCAAGTGCGGTGTTCTGACTCTCATGGTGTTGGCCCCATGTGGCAGAGTGTACGACTCTTCTTGCAGCTGCTGGAGGCATGCCTTCCCCGGACCCCCGGTGCGACTGAAGTGCCCCCAGCTGTCTGTTCGCCAGCTGCTGGGAGCTACGTGAGAAAGACAGCAGCCAAAAGACCCCACCCGAGCCGCACTGAGGAGGATACAACACCGTTAAAGTGAAAGCACTGGCCCTTGCGTCTTCACAGTTTAAGATGGGTCAGGATGTGAAAAATGTAAAAAAATAGATTCTGGTGAGTAGGCAGTTGTACTATGAAGTGGTGGAGATGCTATGCAATGCTGTGTTTTTCAGACCCCTGCTGCACTTCACTTCACAACCCGGACTCATGGAACCACAATGCTGAGAGGAAAAAAAGAAACTTCAACAGCGGCACCTTCTCCAAGGCCAAAACAAAAGAAGCCGTGGAACAGGACTGCCGTGCAGGTGCACCCCGACATGTATAGCTGTTCCACTCCTTTGGTCCATCGGCCCAGTAAACCCCAGCAGGACATGACATCACAGGTTCACTCTCTTTCCTACAAGGCTCTCAGCCTAATTTCTTGCTAGATCAAAGATCAAAGGATGCCTCGCACTTCTGTGGAAAAGAAACACCTCAATTCTGATTTCTTCATTTCAGTGGTTTAATTGCCCACATCTGGCTCTGTAGCTTTTTTCTAAAAAGTTACCAGAAGAGTTTAATGGCATCTGCTTCTGCATTCATTCCCTTTCTCAGCTTTGTGTAATGTCCCCTCAACAGCCCTAAAACAACGCATGGTTTACTTAATGTTGTACCATACAAAACTGATTTGAAGTGCCAGTGGGGAAATGTACTTTCTGTTGAGCAAATATTTCAAAACGCCAACACCTGTGAGGTCACACTGATTGCCAGTGCCATGTGTTTTGCATTGAAGGTGTCTCCCATGTGAACAGAAACATTATCTTACTTTTAATAGACATCTCTGAGAAACAGGCCCCCTTGCCAAGCTGAGCTTCAGCTGTGTCCTCACTGTCACTGGTCAGCAGACATCTGTTTCGCATCTGCAGAAATGCACTAATTTTGACAGAGAAGCTTGTGATCTCTGCCTGATAAGAGTCAAAATAAGCTTGTATTTCTCTTCCCACGCCAAAAAATGATATATGGTTATTTAATAGATTCTGCCCTCATACACTTCCAAGTACTAAAGAAAAAAACAACCATAAACCAACCTAGTTCAAAAAGATTGTTGCTTAAAATAAATGACTTGTATGGGTGTCATGTGACTGCCAGGTTTTATACTGTTAAGTCCATTACGTGCGGTGGTATCTAGTTGTTTCAGCTGCTCGCCTTTGGACTGAAAGTCCAGATACACCTGTCACAGACTGTCAAGTGGCAAACCTGCATGTGTTGAGTGGTTAAAATCCTGCTTAATCAGTTAACTGTGCAGCATCTACAAGGCTTGATGACCAGTGTCTTAAATACACACCACAGATTTGCTCCAAACTCTAGAGACCCTGCCACCCTGTCACTGGGGGTGACTGCCAGGGCCAGAGCAGAAGATGCCCATTCCTGACCCCCTTTCTCGCTTTTTGCTGGCTTCCCACATGGTCTGGCGAACCTGACCCCCTCTCCGGCTTCTGCTCTGCTGTCAGCCTCAGCCAGAGTACTGGCACTCGTTGCCTCGGTCACATCTCACTCCCTGGCCTGGCAGCCACATCGGCTGACCTCCAGCTTCCTCCCTTCCTGGCATCATCTAGCGTGTGCCACTCCCCCCTTGTTGGATCGGCAGAGATTATACAGCCCCAGTCATTCTTCTGCCTTCGCCTCTCTCAACACCCCAATTCCTGTCGCATGTCTGACCTTTTCTTCTCTGTTGCTCGCTTCTGCCTTCCTGTGGGTCCCAGGTTCACCTGGGCCCTTGACATCAAAGGCAGCACACTCTTTGCTCCTTGACATTAAATCTTATCAGTGGCTCCAGCAACACCAGTCACTATACCAAATTGTACCAAATATTCAGCAATATATATGCTGACTTCCCCTTCATACTCTTCATCTTTCCTTACAGTGCTCTCAATGTCTTGTTCGGTTTATTTCATTCAACAGTTTCTGAAACTAAGCTGTTGCTCCTAATCTCAATTCTGCGCATCTTAACAGGGTCGAGAGGAAATCTTTCTGGTTTTCCCTTTCTAGCAGGCATATGTTCCTGTTTTTTGGCCTTCAGAGAAGAAAGTACACCCATAATTCACATGTTAATCAGTAAACACTAATCGACTGCATTGCTGAACATTTCTAAAAAAACTTTTACATACACATTTCTATATTTAGCTGCTGCAACCTGTATTCTTATTATTTCCTCCAACTTAGTATTGTTAGTTTCTCATTCTTATTGGCTTCTTGCATGCACAAGCCCTTTTTGCTTCCAGTTTTCAGAAGATCTGCAATTATTTTACTGATGTTGCCCTCCTATTGAGCTTTTATTAAGGAAACGTGTTTTCCTGCTCTTTGGCATCCTAAAGCTTTCTCACTTCTTCATTTCTGCTCTGGACAACCTTTAATCCTCAAGTACATTCTTTTGGGGGCCAGTCCACATTCATGTGCTGTCAGGATGAAAACCTACTATATAGAAATTAAAGCATACTTTAATCAGACTTAAAGGGTCATCTAAAATTTAGCAATTCTTTTACACTGGCTTTTTGGGGTACCACTTGGTCTTTTTGGGGTTCCAATGGCCATCTTCCAACAGCCAGGCTGTCGTGCCCTCAGCCAAGTGCATTTAACCAATATCAAAACCAGTTTCATGTTTTGTTTCATTTTCACTGGGGTTGTCCAAACTTGTGAAACAAAAAGTGCAACAAGTGCGCCTGTCACTCATTTAAGACTCTTTTACTCTAGAACAAATTCAGAAGACCAACAGTGGGGGATTATTAAAAGGATTACTTTCAAGTGCTTTCACTCAAGTTTGTAAAAGTACCGTGTCTACATTTCTTTGGAAGTGTGTGTATGAGATTTTGTTTCTATATTACAGCGAGGTGTATGATGAAAATATTAATTTTAAAATCAATAACAACGCCACAGTAAATTCCCAGAATGTTAACATTACTTATAAAAAAATCTGACAAAAACATACACACCTTACAAAAACCCTAAATGAGAAGCAGTAGTCCTGAAGTATGGAAATTTCCATATGGCCACACATTAAAACAGAAAAGAAAAAACATTCTTAAGTTTGCTTGTTTTCTGCAGCAGGGAGGAGAAACTGAGAGACCACAACAACTCATTCTTCTGAGTTGAAAATGCAGACATCCTTTCTTTATAATAGGTCTTTGCCACAATGATGCAGTCAAAACTATTCCCAGCAGACTATCCAAAGTGGGATTTCAATGAGAGCACTTTGACTCATTAGAATGAGATCACAATATAAAACAAGTTAAAATCAACTGAAGGCTATTCACCGTCTGGGATACCATGACGAGAATATTTAACACCTTCCACTCGCCTGAAAAAAGGAAACAGGTCATTAATCCTGCCCTCGCCCATTGTGTGTGTGTGTGTTATTTGAGACCGAGTCAGTCCCACTAAACCTCCATGCGCTCCACATTCCTCTCGGGGCTAATAACTGCACTTCCTGTTTGTGTCTGTAATTACCAGGCCTGCTGATACACGGCCTGAAACTTTAAATAACAAACCTAGCGGCAGGCAGACTTCGCCATTTCAGACAGGTCTTCATTAAATGCAAGTGAACCTTCAGATAAAAAAAAAGAACCATACTGTATGTTTTACCGCTCTTTTAGATATTTCAGAAAATCTTAGAAATAATAATTAAAAAAACAGCTCCTGACACTACTTAGGCTTTATCTCCATGAACAAATCTAGTGGATCACATGGCAATACTTCTGCTGTCTTAGTGGGGTTTATTCTTAACGGTAATTCAGTAGATTGCATTGTATAATTTTCCTTGACCGAATACTAATAAACAATTATGGGGATGCCAGCTGAGTGACACCAGACTGACCCCCTCACAGAGGTCAAACCGAAAAGGCCATTATTAGATTGAAAGAAAATATTTGTCACTCATCACAGCCTTCCAGCAGTCAGTGATGGCTCTTTTAGTTGTGTTGTAAAAGCACCCTGATTGCTCTTTAAGTGGAGTGGCAATGCTGCGTTTGCTGCTTTGGGCTGTTGCCCCACTTGGGGTGCAGAAAGAGACACAAGCCAAAGCCAAGAGAATGGCAATACCCCAGGGCAATATACATACCCCCAAAGGGCCATACCGTGATTATACAGAGATTACAAAACCATTTTTTTTCTAAATGAAAATATGCAGTTCGGCTTTAAGTCTGCAAGGTTAGGTTCCAATCTCTTGTTAGTAGCTCTGGAGAATAAGGGTGTACTTTTCCACAAATGTAAGCAGCCTGTAAACTCAATGGGTCCATAACAAATAGACAGTAGATCATGATCAATTTTAAAAGGTTTACAGTAATAGTATCATTGAAAATGCAACCAGCAACGCAATGATGGATGTATTTGCAATAGCCAGGTTCAAACCATGGGTCTTTCCATGGTTATAATGTCAATGGGGCCATTGAAATGAATCACAAAGCAATTCCTTCTGTTATCTTAGCTTCTTTCATTTTTTTTTCTTTCATTTTCTTAGCTGCAGAAAACACAAACAGCCCATGATGTCCTGATTGCATGCAGAACATCTCTTTTATGACAGGAAGAGACTTCAGAATGTGTCATTTACAAAACCCAAGCATCAAACCCCGTTATAATAAAGTATTTTTTATGATAAAATTGTTTTTCTTTGTACATTTCAACTGAAAAAAACAGAACATATAAACTCCAACACCAGATGCAGAAAGAAAGACCCGGTTACCTCAGATAATATTAGGTCTCACTGTCTATTAACGTGCTCCTCAGCCACAAGTCAAACCCTACCCGCCTGTTAACCCTGCCCTGCTGGTTTCCTCTGCTCACACTAGCTGCTGAACAGCCTTTACTGCACCTTTTTGGAGATCAGCACCACAGTCACTTTCCTAAATTACTTAGGGGTGTCAGCTGCTGCAGAACCACTGAGCACTGCCTTAATGGATTAGTGCATCTTTAATGAAGCCTGGGGCAGATTCATTTCTCTGGGGTCACTCCTGAAACTCAAGCAGGAAATGGAAACATTCCTGTAAGAGTATACTGCGCATATGTAGTCCTCTTTAAAGAATACAGACTCTCAAAGTAAATGTCTATATTTATCATGAGATTGGTTCTGTGTTTTCAAAAGCCTTTTGTTTACTGGTATCTTGAGTTATATCTTGTAAGCTCTGCAGTCAGTAATGCAAATCTCAATGATAAAACACCAGTCTCATGGTTACCAATGGGATCAAGAGATTTATATGGTAATTTTTACTTACTACACACTGTACAAGTGTAATAATGTCTTCATTATAGTTCAAAATATCTGTAGGAGGTCTGATCCTGTAGAGCCACAGCACAGTCCATTATGTCAGTCACCTTTAAATCATCAATTCGAAAAGGCATGAAACATCTGATCAATACAATAATTAGTTAAATGAGGCAATTTTGGAATGAGGTATGAGCATACAACAAACATTCAGAGCAAGAGCTGTTATTCCCAGTCTTATGTAAAGAATTTACTGAATTTACTTCAAAATACAGTATATGAAAAATTGTAAGTCTTTAGAAATGGAGGTGTAGTGAACCGTACTGTTCAGACCCAGGTGCAGGGCAGTGGAAGTGTGAGGGTGCAAGGAAGCATCTGCTTTAACACAAGATCAAGGGTGACCTTTCTGCTCATTGTTACAGTTGACAAATCTCTTGAGTCAACAGTCCTTCATTCCTGTAAACCAATCCAGAAGAGTCCATTTTCCCACAGGACAATGCAAGATTATCTGAGCACTGAGGGAGTGCTAGGATTACAATGGCCTGACTTCAGGAAAACATTGTGGACATATTGCCATGCAAAGATTCCTCTCCTGACTCTCCCGAATCCAACAGAAAGTCTATGGCACCAGTTTGCCAATGTCATCCACCACAGATGGCCAATTTATGCCAACTGGCAGCATTTACACATGAATGGTGGTGGTATATCCCCCAGCAGTCCGTCTCCACTCAGCGAGGATCAGTGAGTTCATTCTTAAAAGTAACTGTGATGTTTTCAATCTGACAGTTTGTTATGTTTATTAAAGATAGAGATTTTCTGGAATACAGTTTAATATCTAGGTTTCAAATGTTTCATGAAATCCATCGAGCCTGTGCTTTGTGTGCACCAGTATAGCTTTTTCATTAAAGAATAGGTATAAATAGCACTGCAGCCCTGCTGAGAGTCTTTGCACACCATTTCTTTCTGCACAGAGAGCACAGTGAACAGATGTCACCTTTCTTTGTGCTAGGCAAATTGGTTAATTGACTTTTACAACCACTGGCTCTACAGACAAATCATCTGGCAAACTAATGCCACTGAACCTACAGTTTAAGATGTTCAAAGGCAGATTAGCTCAATCTCCAAGACCAGTCTAATGCCCCTCAAAAAATATCCTTTAAATGCACTTGAGCATATTAATAGCAGCCAGTAATGACTATCAGGATGAGGGCAACTGATTGATTATAGATGACAGCTCCAATAACAGCAATGTGACACGTTGCTGCACAACCCAGAATAACGTTCTCATGATTTCTTTTTGCTTCGATTGCATAAGATCAATCCAAAGCCCTGTGGTTACATATGGAAACGATCTGGTTTCAAACAGAAAGCTCTGGCAGCATCATTTGCTGAAACAGAAAATACAGCAAGGGTAAACTAAAAAGATTTTGTGGGCTTTTTTCTTGGTGTGTGTACTGTATTAGAACTCAAAATACTGCCGATGCAGATATTTACTTTTAATTCTGCACTACAGAAAAATAAACAGAAGGTTAACATTTTTCACTGTATGATTTCTGTTATATGATGGCATTTGAATATGCTAGAAAACCGTGTCGTTGCTATTCTTGTGTTCCATGTTTTAAGATTAATCTAGGTTTTTTTATCTTGATTTTTGGAAAAATCCCAGTGCATTGAGGAATGTGCACAAAAGGGACAAACCGAACACTTAATGAAATAAACACGTAACGAAAAACACATGGAATACAAACAAGGGCAATATTTTATGACATGAAAAAGCAGAACCACCTTCATTTTTAAAACAAAATCCTAAAAAGACACATAGTTTGTGAGATTTGGAAAAGGAGAGGCCCTCCAAAATTAAAACAAGACAGCACAACAACAAATGAGAAGCTCAGACACTTCTCATTACAATGATGAAGGTTCTCAATACACAGTAAGCAGCCCCACAACTTGATTTTCACTTACTCACTCACTGTCCTTGGTAAAGGATGTATTTTTATAAACAAAATCCATATAGCTACTGTATAAACCAATAGGCTGCTACAGTGTCAACTAGTACTACTATCTACTATAGATTATTAATTACATGAAAATAATAGGAATATCGAGAGGAACTATAATATTCATCTGCTAAGTAAGATGTCTTACAAGATGTCTGCTTTCTGGATCAGTTAGTTCAGAGAGCAGGTGACGTCTGTGGCAGATATAAACCATTTTACAAACAGGAACCAAGCACTGAAGCATGCCTTACCACCCTCAGTTAGAAGACGCAGTGCTTCAAGCTATGGATGAGCGAGCTCTAGCACTGCAAATCCATCCAAAAGCAGCAAAACAAAAACAGATGTTGAAAGATGAAAAGTTGGTTACAGCACAACACGGTCTCAAGTTTCTCTAAAACGGGCCTCTTTTACCACTGGCACAGATACTGTATATCCGCTCAATGTACTGCTTCTCCTATTCCTACTACTGCTAGAACAGCTACAAGCATCACTACTACAGCAGCTGCAGCTACTGTAGCTGCTAAAGCTATTACTACTACAACTACTATGGCTACTGTTATTATTACTATTACAGGTGCTACTGCTGTAAGTACTACAAATGCCAAGACTACACCATTCATACTCCACTTGTACAGCAGTGTTTATCGTTGGAAATCAGACAGAAAGCACATGCAAGTCATCACTAAATTTACATGGTCCATGTTTCACATCAATACGTCCAGTCTAAATGGTTTATTTCTGTATTTATAACGGTCAGACTACTGGGTCTAGTATATACTTATATCATGTTTGATTTTGAGTTTGGTTTGACTAAAAGTTCTAAATCTAAATGTCCATAACAAAATAATAAAACCCCTGAAACCACATACTAGTTCTTGTTCTTCACACTGTCTTAACAGCAATCTTGATATGTGCAAAACTTAACTTTTCCCCAAAAATTCATCATTTTGAATAAAACCAATGTTTTGCTACGGACTGATGCTCTGTACTAATGCAGTATTCAAGGCATAACAATCTTAAAATTTGAAGAAATATATTAAGATCTGTGGTTCACAAGAATACTCCAAACATAAATTCTGTATTAGGTCTGTATTAAAGTAATATTAAGAATGACATAATATGTATGATTAGCTTGGAGTGAGTAGCAGGTCAACAAAATGCCAGTCTATTACACCATAAATAATAACCTGTGACTCATTTCCCCAACTTTTGACTAAAGATAATTTGTATTAGAGTGCAATATTAAGAAACACAACCTCTATGAGTCCAATTTTTATGCTTTTCTAATCTCACATGATGCTAGTTAAAGAAAACTATGACATTTCTGTGCTGTCTTCATCTGCAAATCCTCATACCACATGAAACATAGTCTTACGACTGATAGCAGTAAAGGATAGTGTTTTATCAAACATGATTTAATGGCGTTTCATTAAACTGCAAAACAAAAAGGAAGCTTCACATTTCCACACAAATATGGTAATAACATTTTTTTCATTACTCTGTAATTAGTGATTAGGTTATGCAAGAATAAGCAGACTTTCATGTACTACATCTTAATACATTAATATAACATGATATAATACATTATATAACATGATGTTCTTCACTGAATAAGGACTTCTATGTTCAGTATTAGTAAAATGCTGAAAGGTACAAAAAAGGTTGGTTCTAGTAAAAAAAATAGACCATATGTCTAACAATGTATCTACTGAAGAACATAAGAACCTACATTTTGTTCCCGTTAAAAACCTGTCTGCATAATTTGCTACCCAGAACTTTACCAATCACACGGGTTCAATTACAAATGCAGAGTAGTCATTTGGCCTTTCTGGTGATAAAAAGGTCCTTTTTTTAGAGACTTATTGTAAACTGCTTTGTTAAGTGGGAGTGGGAGGAAGCTGGGGCACATTGAGAGGAGTGTGTGCATTTGACTGTTTGAGATAAGGTAACTTTTGGAATGGGCAGTGGTGAGAGGAAAAAAATTCCTTTAATAATAGCCGAAATAAGTTGGGGATTTCTCTTACAGGGTCTTTCTGTGTATTACAGGAACGCCTTTCACATTAAGAAACAGGCAAGAGATATCTAGGCTCTCAACTAACAATGCCTTTTAGTTCTTTATTTTTGTAAAACAGATTTACTTAGAACGTAATTTATAGTGTTTTGTTTCCAGTTTTCTGGAGAATATTCCAGCAGTATTCTATTTACTAGAGTATCAACATTCTCTTTACCAAAGACTTTTCAGTTCAGTATAGCTGAACGTTTTATGTTTTAGTGCTATAAAAAACATATGTCACTGAATACATGAAGTCAATAAACTGAGAATAATGTGTGGGCAATTCTCTTCTCTCCCTTTAAAAATAATTATTAATATCGAGTCACAGATGCCCAGGAACCAGAAAAAGGAAACAGAAAACATGAACAGACATCCAATACATAAAGCAAATTCTGACCATTCAGATCTTGCCAAAATCTAGTTTCACCTTATTCTGGAACGTTTGCCAAATAAACCAATATATTTATAGGTGGTACAGAATCCACTTTAGCCCAAACAGATCTTCATGTATCAACTTAATGCTACATATTTTGGAATAACTACTGTAAGTCTTGTGTAAATTGAATTTCTCTTTAATGCACAAATTAATAAATAGGTTAATAAATAAATATAGGTTATATAAAAATAAATAGGTTTTCTGAGCATGAGAAATACCCCAAACCCCAGAGAGAAGAAGCTAACCCACCATCAAGCAGATACAGAGGTTTAAAGATTTAGCCATGAAGAACAGGTGGTGGACAGACCAGGCAAAGGTAGTTCAACATCTTGCAGACATAAACAGTATTCATAGTTTCTTTAGGACTGTCTGCTGTCTACAGGACTTTTATACCGATTCTCTTCAGACCTCCTGATCAATGAAAGGGAGGTAATTATTGCCTCTAGAAAGGAGCATACATAAATACATAATAATAACAACAACAATAAATACATAAATATTCCAGAAAACCTCAAATACAGTACTAGCCATTGACATGAAAGGCCTTTCTGTCTCAGTGTTTCGTCTATGTGCAATTATTATTATTGCTTCTACTATTCATAAGTGCTCGTCACATCAGATGCTAAAAACCCAAAGGGGGCTGGAGACGTCCGTACAATAGCATTCTTGTTTTCCACTCCAAGGATGGTTTTCATGTTTAGACCCCAAAAAAAAAAAATCAGCTGCTGGGAATCTGGAACACAGAAGGACAGAAATAGCCTGCGACCCAGGGGCAGCGAGGGACTGTCACTTCAGTTCTTGTTCCTGCTCCAGTCCAGCACTCGCAAAATACTCAACGCTGCGCTACGAGCTCACGAGCTCCATTCACCGTCGTCAGCACGAACAGAATTTTTATCCCTGGCCCTGAGGGCAATATTCAGCCTGAGAATAGCTCCCGCCATTCTCTGAAAGTACTCAGGAGTATACAGGAATAAAATGACCACTTTGTGGGTTACATTTTTCCCAAGGAAGCAGCACCTATTTTGGTGGAAACAGAAGACCACATCTTTACTGGGCTATAAAGAGAGATGTGAATCTACTGGTGTGTTAAAGGACCTCCTTTCCCCTGGCACAGCTGTTTGCCTATTGGCATCCTTCTTAAAAAAAAGAATCTCTTTGTAGCAGATGGAAACATATTCCCTTCTGTGTTTCTATTTTTTTTTTACCTGCTAACAAAACAATAACAAGTGTTGATCTCGTGAGAATGTTTCCCAGGCAAAACGGCTCGAGTTTTTAAACACGGTAGGTGAATAACACATCATCCTGGCAAAAATCTACAACATACGCTGGAAAGCAAGCTTCAGCACTGCAGAAAGACACCTATGGCCTTTGCAAGTAGGATACCTCATCGTGCCAATGCTTATGGATAGTAGCTTCACACTCCTCCAAGATACAGCATTCAGCAACTCAACCTTTTTTATGTCAATGCATGAGCATCAGTATCTGCATTTTTTCTCCTGTCTTTTCAATTCAAATATATGCATGTAGTCTTAGCAAAGCAGAGCTTAAAAGTGCATTTTTCTTCTTTCAAAAGCCATCCACATGTGTTCCTACACTTACTACAAGGTCTGTTCCTGTCATTTGGTCAATCAATATTTTTTTTGTCTTCTCATTCCAAGCACCCTCTCAAAGAGCTTCACAATGACCCGAGATTAAAAAAAAAAACGCCAGAGTAAAAATACAGTCAAGGAGCTTGCAAACCACAGACGCCAGACTGAATTCATACCATTTTCAAGTTCCGTCATTTATGCCCAAGCATGCAATTTACTAGAAGCTAAAAAATCCTAAGTTAAAAGGCAACAAAATGAAAGCATGACTAACTAAACAGGGAAATATGGAGAGGCTGCCTAGATAGAACAAATATCACACTGGTGGCAAGAAATTGAGCAAATTGTGAACATAACAATTTTCTGTCTATTTAATGTTTCCTGTTCCTTGTACAATTTTGCCTGCAAGAAAGACTGAAGACAAATGAATGCTAAATCATTCAGATAACGACTTCTTCTCATCAAACATCTTCAACAGAGAGAACAAAACACCTCACCTCAAACTAGCAGGCCTACGTTTAGTCAGTAAGGGCCCACACAGAGCCTAAATTCTAGCAGGCCTTCTCTAGACTGATCTTACAGACCCACTGAGTTTCCTGGCTTTCATTTCAGCTGAGCTCATGTTTACTTAATTGACCCCCTAAACATAAATGACTAATAAGTTACTAGTTGTTCAATAATTGTTTGTATTAAGTTAAATATTTTTAGCTCACCTAGAATGAAAAATAAAGATGCATGGGAGGCTCTATTATGACCAGGATTGAGAATTTTCTGATTTGGTGCAATGGGGAAAAATAAATCAAGAGAATCAGGCTGTTTTTTTTACCAATTTGAATGCAATACATACCAAAAATCCTGAACATGCCACTAAGGGTGTCCACCTGATGCCACCTGAAGTGTCTGTGGGGCTCTCTTACAGCTCAGACAGTGTAGATTTGAGTACTGTCTTTATAGATAAAAATCTCAAAAATCAATTGCCCAACTGTGAGAAATGACACCATGTGTCAATTATGGTAACCTGTTCCAAACAAACACGTACTGTACTAAGTATATCTGATCTGTTGCAGAACTCCCCTTAAAGAACTTAAAAGTGTAGATATGACATTTCCTCAACATTAAATGAAATAAATCCTGATTAGCTGTTCACTAATGTGTGTGACACAGTACCAAAGGAAATATGTCAAATCTCAAGCTCATTCAGGCACCAAATGGTATAAAAAAAGCAAAAAAGAAAAAGAAAACAAAGCTCAGAAGGAAGTATGTACAAAGTGACTCAATTCAGGTTTTACTAACAGCTAATACTGCAGCAGTATGATCCCGACCTTGTCCATTATCCTTCTTACCATCAACACTCTGTGTTTGCGTCTGCATGTTCACAGTATGGCCACTGCCAAGCCAGATGTGGTCTTATGCTCAAATGCTTCATATGTAAAATCACTGCTTCAGTGAAAACATGTAATATGTTGCCTCGGTCACAAAGCATTTTAATCACGCACATCAATAAAAAATAAACTAAATTCAAGCCTGATAGACAGCTGTATGATAGATATGGACATTTGCAATCAGGTTTCTTGTTACATTTCAGTCTACCAGTTTAGAGCTACCAAGTTACAATGACTCCGCACTGCACATCAAACAAGTCAGGAAAACGTGTTCTAAAAATGAAATAGACTGCAACACACCGGCAATACAGATCTGACAATCTATAACTATAATGAGTAATCCTGATTAGTAATTAGAATTAAAGGAAAAAATCTTGTCATCTCAACAAGCTCATTAGAAGTTTCATCTTTTTGCAGAAAGCATAGTGAACATCACAAAGGGTTTTCTTAGTAAGCCAAACACTGCTATTGTATATTTCTCACTATCACATATACAATTAAAGGGTACGAACACTTCCAATTTATTTCATATCTGTATATCTATTATATATTAATGTATTATTTATATTTATTTATATTTTATATTAATTTGCTATTAGAGCAAGGTATTCTGGTTCTTATACATCATCTTTACTGATCGAGAGAAACAGCCAAATCCATTCTACACTACTACAGACTAGAGTAAATTCTACACTACAGTAAATGACACTTCAATGCAATAATCACAAACCTTGTGTTTTTGTTTTCTTATAATCAAATGTGTTATTAATATGCCTCCACAGTATTGTTTATGGTGCATCAATGATGCAACATATGATCATTTGTCTCAAGCAAAGGGACATTTTCATTCTTCTTCCTCTCCATACATAATTCCTCCTTTCTATGTTTATTCCATTTCGTACACTCCTTGCCAGTGCATACCCTATGCTATTTTTTACTTGTTTACGTCTCTCAAACTGCTGTAAGCAAGGACTTGACTCAGCACTGCAGGTTATTCATTTCCCCAACAGCAAGCCCGAATCAAACCCCTTCATTTCCATATTTTAAAGTGTAATTAGGTCTTACTAACTGCAGCAATTTGCAATCATAGATCGTCTTTGGCTTATAACAAAACACAGCTCTCAATGAGAATGAAAAAAATATATACTGTACACTGACAAATGGCAAGCTATAAGGCAGTTCTTGAATTTCCACTCCAGAGCCTAAAAAGCCTGCAATAGAAAGCTGTTCTTTCAAACAAATCTCTTCTGTTGAATGTGCTACTGATTTTTCTGCAGAGGACGCTGATGACCTCCGCTTGCATTTTCATCATTTTTTTACAGGAAAAGATAAAAAACTAAAATTACAAAGCATTGTATACACAACTGTATCATTATGGTAGCTTACAGTAACGAAAGTACAGTATAATATTTATGGTGGGTAACTGGATTTAATAACAAAGATGAAAGAAAACTAAATAGAATTTTTTAAAAAACTTATTATTTTCACTAGGTTATAGTTTTGTGTTTAAACGCAAAACACTTTGCTATCTCCAAGTCCCATTTACAGTAGATCTAGCGTGTCACAAAGAAGCCTGAGTTATGCAGACGATTTGCCTACAAGAGGGTAAAGGCAATTTCGAAGATTAGTGACACCGATGATGTGGTCAAAGACTTACTGTACACTACAAAGTGAGTAATTTCTGAAGCCTTACATTTATGATCAAAAGCTGCCAGATTACCTTCTCTAACCTCAAACATGGTGCAGACACAACTTACAATTTATGTACAGTATACTGTATGTGCTGCATGAAAGACATTCTTTGCTTCATTTCACATAATGCTTTGAAAAATGACTATAGTACCTCTGGGTACTATAAACCAGAGTCTGTTTCTAATGAATTCTTATGTAATTAGTTGACCGTGAACAGATTTTAATACATTAATCACATACAAATATGAACTGTTGAACTCTATGGAGAGCCCATTGTTTTTGAAGTGCTGTGCATTTGAACAAGCTAGTATAGTGCACCAATGAACCTCTCAGGAAACACAAAGAACAGTCTGAGTTTAGGTGTATCTTGTAAACACAACAGCAAAGTCAAGAGTTCGTGGAATGCAGGCCACACTGTATGTATTATCTGTGCAATGTGGATTAACAAGAATCTCAAATTGCACATTGTTTCCCTGATCAAATATAACTGCTGTTACCTGACTTGACAGAGAGATCCACCGTCCTGCAATTTCACTTTCACCTACTGATTTTACCAGACATGGCCCTGAAGTGCTGGCAGAGGGGAGGGGATGAAATTTAATACCATAACACTCAGCCCACTGATCCCACTAGCAGAGAGTCTAGGGACATCTGTGAGTGCTATCACTGCCTTGTACCAGCCTCAACACAATTGCCAAAGAACAAGGCTTCAGAAAACTGAGGGTTCTTGTTTGCTATTCATTTACTCTGGTATATATACTTCTGTACAATACCAAGCCAGGAAACAAGAAAGTAAAATTTCTCATCTAAACCTGAGAGCATAACTAGCCCTTTATTAATTATTATTGTCTAATTTATTTGGTTGATTTTTTTTTCCCCCCAAAGTGACTTTTTTGTATGCATTTCTGCAGCTGGGTATTTTACTGGACCAATCTGAGTTACAGAAATGTACAACAGCAGTGAACCAATCCAGGATTTAATCCCACTTCTTCTCAGCTATGAGCCCACAGCCCTAGGTACTGTATTTCAGGACAATGTTTTAAAAACCTGAGGATTCATGCTATCCCAAAAAGAATGAATTTACTTTCACTTTCTTGTGAAAAGTGAAAAGACTGCCCCTTATTTAACAATGAAACAACCAAAGCTACGATGCAATCATGTTCCACAATGCAAGCTTCACACAACTTAGAACATAACAAAGAGTTATTTTCCTTGCATATCCAAATTGGTCTGCAATGACTATGGCATTCAGTATTCCAGGCTAGAGTTTTCTCTGCAACACAATAAATCATTTTTGCAGTTGAAAAATTTAAAGGGGGTGGACTTTTTCTCAGAATGAAGAGACATAGTACAGTACTAATGGACTAAACTGTCAGTACAGTACTAATGGACTAAACTGTTATATTTTTATTGAGAATATAACGGTGGGACACTCAGCTACCAGAAATTGGAATTTGACTGTTGGAATAAGCATTTCATGATAAGATCATTCAGGAGAAACAGAGAGGGCCTCAGAGTAAGTAAATTTGGAAAGAAAAAGGGAAATCATATCCTCTTTATGCAAAAGCTATGCATGAAAAATCTGTAGGGAAACAGTGCCTGAGTCAGGTCTCCATTAAATGTGCAAATAGACCCAAATAACCATCAGCTTCACCCTTGAGTCATATAAATTGCCTTGAAAGAGGCCAATTTGCCATTGACGAGATGCACGATTGCACTGTGTGCACAGTAGGCTCAGAGACAGAGAGGCAGGCACAGGAAGGAGGCAATGGTAGCTTAATTATAGTTAAGACCACCTCACCGAAAAATGTTACCAACATTCCAGTTACTTTTAATTATACTGACACTAAGTGTATAATAGATTGCAGTGGCAATAGGAAAACATTTTTTTTACCTTTTAAATCATGGGCACAAGTAAAAAGTAGAGTCCTTTCTGCAGATGAAAGTGTACTTCTTATGGCCATATTTAAAGAGTTTAATTCACAATGACTTATTTTCCCAAAAAGATGCCATTTTTTCTAAATTGAACAATACATATGTTGACATAAAAGAAAAACAATTTCATGAACATTTCTAAACAATATTGAAGTAT
The DNA here is from genome assembly GCF_055471065.1 of Atractosteus spatula. NCBI lineage: Eukaryota > Metazoa > Chordata > Actinopteri > Semionotiformes > Lepisosteidae > Atractosteus > Atractosteus spatula. Next base: position 4,762,991 of record NC_142721.1, on the reverse strand, counting down.
AGTCCTTAATTACCAAATCTTCTGTTCCCCCAGTGAAAACACATTTTCCAAAAACATTATGGCAAAATCTAAGAATTCTAAGTTTCTTTCATATTTAGCTAGTCTAGCAGATAAGCATCTACTGCACAAGAAATCAGCTTCAGCCCATTTGCTATAATATGTACATTATTGCACTACTACAGGGCTGACTGGGTCAGAAGCTGCCATCCTTCAGTGAACTAAAACATTTCTCAGCGAGAGCTGCATCAATACTCCATCTCATCTGCCGGTAGAGCTGTGGGATTCTTTGGGATTGCAGGTACAAAAGAGGAGCCGGGCAGTGCTCATTTACACTACTGTATGTGGTAAGACACATGCATGCAATTGTTTGACTCTCCCGTTCTAGTACAGTATATAGGCTGTGGCCGTGAACCAGATAAATTAAAAACTGCTGTTCGGGCTCAGCAACATGGTTGCCACTTGCGACTGCTGGCTATTATCCCCTCAGCAGACACCCCTCCTCCTCATCAGTTTAATTAAGTACAATACATCACCCACTTAACCATAGTAATCATAGAGAGAAAAGAGAGAAAACATAAATTACACCCAGAGTCCACATCAAATAAAGGCTGCCCCCCCCCCCCCTTTAGAAATAAATGGATTTGTGTTATGTCAGGGTGGGGATAAAAGGACATGAATCAACCACATCAGAAAGCCATTTAGCCACCTAGAGCAAAAACTCTCGGGAACTAAAAGACTCCAGACCTCTGAACTGGTGATGATCAGTGGATCGGCATTGCTGGAAGCTCTTACTAGTTAACGAAATGACTGCTTCACACTCCTCACATGGAGGTGGGCATCTTAACGCAGTTTAAACAAACCTGGTATCAGAGGGGTGCAGAAAGGGGAGGTAATACCTACAGTAAAACTAATGTGAATTCCTTTTTTTTTCCCCCTGCAAATGAAACCGCTCCTTGTCTCACTAAAGGGATCCAGCCCAGCTCACACTGTACTGTTGAATGCAGAGGGATGCCTATGTGAAAGATTCCTCAAGGATTATATTAGAGGGGCACAAGGTGGAGGTAATGATGAATTAGCGAGGGGAATAATCTGTTGGGTTTTCAAACAAAACACAGCCAACAGCACGCCAGGAAAGACGATGATATAAACCAAGCCTTTAAAAATAAAACCCACAAGCTCATTGGCTGTTATTAATCATGCTAGCCCTATAAATAACTTACCACAGGGGACTATGCGGTAGGAGTTCTCTTTTAAACAGGTAGAATCTTTTCTGATAAAGAGGAAAGACTCTGCTGTCACTGCTGGCTTTCCTTTGTGCGGCTAACTTCGTGTTTCAGTCTAAGTCGTAACACAATGCATTTCTGAGTGGTGCATCAGATTTCCCTCTCAAAACTGAGGTTTAAAGGACAAGGCAGTTTGCTGACAAATTACAAGTGGGAAGAAAAGCTCTAATGTTCATTTAACATTTGTCCATTACAAAGCATTTGAGGTTCAAAAAGTCCACTTCTTTGTCAATTATTGCTAAGCTTCAGAGGTACAGGATGTGGTCTAGAAGCCTGTGGCATTTATCGCACTGAAATGGTCAGCTGCTTCTGTGAAAAAGGACTGGGCTTGCTAAGCAAACTCAGCATACTATTACTTTTAAGTCTAGGCGAGACTCATGTTCCTAGTTGTACCCCCAACATGTTTGCCCTTCAGTACAGATCATCTGTCCCGTATCTTCCTGGCGAGACAGTGTTTGTTTCAGACTCAAAATATATCGTGTCAAAATGAAGGGGCAGTCAGGTGACAGATGAAGAGATAGTGGGGTCATGTAATAATCATGCTGACTCTTTTTCACCATTACTCCCACTCTGAACGATCCTTGGCTGTACCCTGAATGAAAACCACCAATTTAGACCTGAGATTACTTAGACATTACTGTCATGAGACTCCAGAGTCAATTCTTATTATTATTCTTATGTGATTAAAATACTGGCATCTAAATAACGATTGTACTTCTATCCATCTATTTTCTATCAGTTTCATCAGTTTCATCCAATTTAGGGTGTGAGGGAGATTAATCTTATCCTGGCAAGTAATAGTTGTAAAATGAACCTGAATTATTATTATTATTATTATGCTTGAACATCTGTTAATTTAGCAGTTGTCTATACGAAGGGGATAAAACTCAATTGTGTTAGTATAAATACACCACTCTTACAACTATTACATATAATGTAATCATCTACATGATAGTAGGATTTAATGGATACACAGCATACTGTAGATCTATAAATGGAATGCTTTGCATAATTAACCAGCAACAGCACTAAATGATCAATGTTTTGCATTCTGATGGTAATGCTGCAATAAGATGATTTGGGTCTAGACTTACTTTGGTCTAGTATTTCTACAAAGAAAGTTCATTTCAGCACCACGAGGGAGGATTTGTTTTTTCTAATATATTGTATCCTCACTGATACCTGAACCTGACCTGCAGTTCACTGCCTTTTTTTTTCCCCAGCTTCAATGCTGGGTTAATGTGTTCTGTCATTTTTCAAATTTGCAAATGTGTTTGATTTCAGAAGGTTTCATCCCTCACAGATTGTAGGCACATAAAAATCAAAACCCATGAAAAGTAAGTGGTCATTATTAAATGTGTGGTAAGGATGTTTTGCAAATTGTTTCTGTTTGATTAATTCAGACAAATGTTACCCTCTTTGTAGAAACCATAAAGACATAAATTTTCAGATGGATTAGTTAGAAGTGGACATCACACAAGGCAATGTGTGTGAAATGTACAGTACAGTAGTTTGACTTTGTTGTTAGGAGGCAAAACATAGTCACCTACTGTATAGACCAGTATATGGGAAGTATGTTAGAATCAAGGGGTGGCATTCAAGGGCACTGGGGCCCTGGAGTTTGTATGTTCTTCTGTGTTCGTGTGGGTTTCCTTACAATCTGTTCAAGAGGGTGGTCTTGTTACCCATCTTCTCCCTTCTGCTTGTGAGAATGCAAATGACAAGTCTGAGGCCGAAATTAATTTTGGAGATGAACCGAAATTTTAGTGTGTTGTCCGAGTGTCAAATGCAACAGGAAGTAGTAACCAGCAGTCAAACCACTGAGACTTTTTACCCTGATGCGGCCTGTGTTTTCGTTCACTGCACACCAGACCTCTCCCTCCCTTCAGGATCTCCGAGACCAGTTCTGCTACCAGGTGGACATACTGTAAATATACCTACTTTACTGAACAAGTCAATGCCTGAATGAAAAGGAAAGGCGAGACACCCTGATCAATCACTTTTCTCGAACTTGTCCTCTCAGTATAATTTTGCATTCTGTTAATAAATTCAGATGCAGAAATCTAAATTGCATAATGAAGCACACCTATACGGAAAGGCCTTATTGCACAATATGCAGAGCACCCTAATTTTCCTGATGTGTCTATCTGTCACAAAGGCAAGAATAGCATCTGATTTAGGATTTTGGTGTTCCCAACAGTGCACTACACTTCTTAAGTTATGATGGCTCATTTCATCACAGAGACGTGCCCCAGTGTGCTTTATGGGAATCCAACAAAACTGACAAAAGAGGGCAACTGTTTTGTGGAAGAGCCACATAGCATTGGTACACTAAACAGAAGCTGGACCAAAGGAACAGTTCGACAACAATACTTTACGTATCAAACAAGAAATCTGTACAGCTAACTCAGCAGCAGAGTTCTCCTACTACTCTTACAGAAAAAATAAAAACATTTTATTTTGGGCATTTTCACTAGCTCTTAACCTAACAAGAAATTCAACAGAGGACTCAATGAACCCATTACAGTAAAATAAACGGAAAGCCGAAAGGATATCTGACTGAGCTGTTCTAGCTTACTTGTCCCTTTGTTTTCTGAACTGAGGTTTTTCTTTGGCTTGTCACCATGGCAAAAAAACACTCAACTAGTCAAATGAAATAAAGCTAAATCATGATCTCATTTCCTGCCTTCTCAAATTTGTTCAAACGTCAAACCACATGCCTACCATCGGCTACATACAGAGGCCTACACAAACTTAATATGATGTATTACATGCTCCAGCACAAGGTGCAGTCTTACAAAGTGTTTTCAGAATTAGTTGTTTCCCAGGCTACTTTTCAGACCAATAAAAGTTAGCACTTACAGTAGCATAACACCTCTGTATATTCAGTAACTGAGTGGGGAAAAACTTACATGTATTGTCTACCAAAGTGTAATTAATATTGTGGATTATGAAAAAGAGGGATAAAAAAGGATCTACAAACCCAGAAACAACCAATCTGAGGACTGGGGTTATAAATGTGTGTGTTATCAATGATAAAGTCTCCATCCTCCATGTTTAATCTGTTGTTTTGGGGCTCACTTAAAAAGAATGTTAATGCAAATGGTATGTTTCTGAACAAAGAAGTAAGAAAAGTTATACTGATGCAGGCAGTTATCTTGTGAGTCACAGAAATTCCTAGTGGCCTCCTACTCACTAAAAGGCCTGTTGACAACTGAACTGTTCTCACCAGCACAGTGGTGTTTACTGTAGATTAATACAGTATAACGCAAGGCTTTCAGTCCTGTTACCAATCACCAAAGGAAATTAAAATAAAAACAATCTGCTGTATATATACACAATATACATAAGGAACTACATTTCTTTTTTATATCGTTGTTCACAGAAAGACTACAGAGTTAATACCTACAGTATCTCCTAACACACGTGTTAAATTCCCTATGCCTCCTTCAACAGCATGGAATTCTGGCTGCTTAGTCAGCATAACGAAATCACACCAATAACAAATATTTCCCCAGTGCAGTGCAACACAACTCTCGTTCACTTCCAGCCCGATTGCGCCCTAAACCTATTTAGTTACATGACTAATACAATATAACTCCGTAACCATAACCATTCACACAGACTACGTTTTCCATCACCGGTGCAAGCGAGGACGCAGTGTACAACAACTGTGGGATTAAGATATCACATCAAAACCTCTAGCTGTGGTGCTCAGTCACAATTTGGTATCACAGCAGATTAAAATTGCATACCGTACTGCATTACTAAAGTGAAGCATTTTAGCTCGACCGAACCTGGGAAAAAAGTAAAAGTGATCAACTCCAGTTTTACCCTGCAATGTATCTTCACTGTGGTTGTTATTCCTTTCTACAATAATATCCTGACTTCTCATACTTTCAACATTACATTTTAGGATACAAAATACAATATTCTTGTAAACAAGTGCCAGACACCATCCAAAATGAAAAGAAACTATCAACAATCCGTCTTGTAATAGCATTAGTAACTACAAGGACCACAGATGACTAAAATTGCTACACATTTCTGTAAGGCCTAAATGTTTTTTTCCCTAAAATTACAGCAATACGGAAACACACTGATCCATAAACGGATAGTCTTTTAAGAGCAGGGTGTATTAGATCGCATTTATTGAAACTGTGATTTTATACGGGTTTTTTTTTTATTTACTAAGTAATATTACAGAGATAATAAGTTGCAACTACAAGACTTAATGTCGTTATTTTGTAGATTTACAGTTGACAGTGTAAAATTAATTTCTGATACTGTACGGTTTTGAATAACTTCAGTTAGATTTGGATTAATTCATGAAGAGGCTCAATGAGCACATTCTGAGCCCCTATCACATTTTCAGATATTTAGGGGAACTACAGTACTTAAACAATGGGGAAGCAACGAAACTAAACATCGTTTTATGTGCTCTGCGTGTGTAAGATTCTCAGATTCATTTGAAGTGAGCTTACACTCTCTCTTTTTTTTTTGGCTTTTGTTTCAAATGAGAAAAACGTGTCGGCGTCCCAAAAAGCAGAACCTTTGTTACGATACATTGAATTGCGTGAATACTACAGAAAAAAATAGCTCAACGTCCGAAGCTCTCTTGCATGCATTTGGCAATAGACCGCGTCCTTTGTGATACCTCAAGTCTGCAAGCAATTTACACAGCTCACAGGACATCCAGTCTGGTAACGTTAACATCTGCACAACACGGCTTTAAAAATCGGAAAGCAAGATTACCGTTTGTTACGGTGACCGTTTTGAGCTGCCCGGACAGTCAGTGATCGCCCTCTTCTCATTCTTTCCTCGCTCATAGACAGATGGATCCAGAGGAGCTGTCACCCAGAAAACAATGTAGCGATGACAATGTGCTGCCCCAGTCAAACACAGACGCACTCAATCAATGGCACCCACGGACATGCTAAGAGCCGCTGTCAAGATGCTGGTGCTAACAGAGCAGGCGCAGGGGGAACAGCGCTGGGCAGCGAGACAGCACTTAGGGGCGGTCGGCATTTTACTCTCGTACTCCCAAAACGAAGAGTAGATATTGCATCGCCAGGGGATGCGAAGCGAGCAGCAGCACTGATTCGCACAGTAAAGTACATAAACCTAGCGATAAAAGCTAGAACCTGTTATTCGGTTCTCGCCTATTTTGTAAATACCAGCGTTTCACGAGTAATCTGAAAATGCTGTCGTTTCTTGCTTCCTCTTCCAAAAAGAAAAATAATTTTGTTTCTGAAGCCCCCCCCCCCCTTTTTTTTTGCCCCTGCTTGGTTCTGAGTTAAACCGCTCCCCACCGCGGGCATTTGAAGTTTATTAGAGTGTAACATTAGAATTATAACGGCAAATAATGGCAGATATCCGTCTTTGTTAAAAAGAGATCCTCAAGAGTGAGTTCGGTTGAGGATGAGTCAAATGGTATCTACTGGTAAGAATATAATAAAGGTTAAAAAAAAGAGTAGGCCATTCGCCCCACCTGGATCATTTGGTATTTAGTAGCTGATTAATCTAAGGATGTCACCCTTTTCCCTCCGTTTTTGGTGAACAGAGTCAAAATACTGACTTCCACTTGGCAGTGTAGTTTGGCAGCGATGACCCAGTACCGCCAAGTTCAGAGCGTCTCCAAAAACCAATTGAGACCAGTTCTTACATACAGTTTACATGCCTTTGGTAATTATTGGTGACGATACGCTAGTAATTACTTTCACTGGTGATCTACAGTAAGTAGAAGTTATCAGTGAACGGTTTACGTCAGTTCAAACCGTTAGACAACTTTGAACCATCACAAAACCAGCTGCTGATTTCTGTTGAAACCAAATAAAATGTCCATCCGTTTATGTGTGTTTTTTTTTATCAAATAACACATTTTCACTTACTAGAAATTATAGTCAATAGTATTATTTTATTTACTCAAATAAACAAACGAGTTCTTTTTTTTAAAAATAAAAACGTCTTTTAATGCCTTTTTGGAAATTAAATTTCCCCTTTTTTGCCACTTTGTGCTCCGAATAGCAAACTGGCTCAAATGATTAAGGCCTCGTGTAACGGGCGGAAGGTGAAGAAATTGAGCGATGCGCGAATCCTTCCAGTTGACAAGCTTGTCAGATATAAGGAGACATGCAATTTTGTCTAAATTTATCATAATAAATCGTTAATAATAAACCATTTCACACCAGAAGCACTTTTGCCATTGGTAAAAAATCTATAGTGTGATTTTAGGATATTATTTGGGAATGCACTGTTCAAAAACGGTAAAGCGCTCAACAGAAAAAAAAAACATAAAAGGTTTAAATAATAGGGTCCAAAAAACTGTTATTTTTTATCATTTAACTACGTTACATTCCTATTATATTTAGTGTAAATATTACTTTAAACGTAAAATCATTTGATTTACAGGAGAACACCACAAACCTTGGAATTATTGTCACTTTGGAAACTTTGTTTCGGTGGCGTTTAATCAGTGTATTCATGTATTGTATACTGTATTTTTCTTAAATCGGACGAACTGCGTAGCAAAGCGCCTACAACCCCCCAAAGACCATGCTTAAAACTGAGTAGTTTTGTAATAACAATATTTCATAACCGTAGCATTTCACAAAATGGTCTCAGGCGCCATCTGGTGGTCTTTTATTTCATTTACAAAAATACAATCCATTAATTGTTATCTGTTATCTGAACATAAAATATTAATTTTATCTTTTTAATAAGGCAGGTCCATTAAAATCACATAATAGACATTTAATATTTGCTCCGTAAAGTTTTCTGGGCAAATACGGTTCGGGTTTCAAACACGGTTAAGAAACAGTTTCACTCCCAAGTTCTCTCAGTCTATGAAAAGTCTGTGCCATCTTACTTAAAGAATCAAACATGATGACAGATATCTCACCAAAATAATTTGATGCCACAGGACTATGTGCATCTACTGTATAAAAATGAGCAGACTTTTACAAAAAACAATTTTTCAAAACGTCTATTGAGATGTACAGTAAATATCGACCTCGTGGGCATGACTATGTAAAAAATCAATTTTAATGATTATACTGTACATCAAGATCATTGCCAACATTCGTTGTATCTTCATGTTTTATTAGTTTTGTAAATATAAACATATCGCGTATTTTTTAAAATAAAATTGAATTGAGTATAGGGATTTTTTAATTACACATTGAATAATAATTTTCTGGTGTCTAAGTCTGATTGAGACGTCTCACACACACACACACGAAAAAGCGCTAGCGAAGTGGAGTGATAATTACTCTCCTATTATACTAAGGCCACGTCGGAATTATTAGGTTTCCACAGCTGCGTGAACTCTCCTGCCCTCGTGAAAATGTATAGAATTAAGCAGCGCTCACTTGTTTTTTTTTCCATCTCACATGCACATTTCTTCAGCGATTTATAGAGGTCTTCAGCAGAGTGTTCTTATTTCGGATCCTCAGCGTGTTTTGTTAATCAGTTGCTAAAACAATGCTGCAAGCCCAAGAAATGGTCTCTCGGTTCCTACTGGCATGGTGTTTCTTCGGCGTATTGGAAGCTTTCCCCTTTCGGACTCAAACCGATAACACTCCCTTGGAAGTTCAAGAATCGGTGGATAGCCAAAATAACTTAAACGCTAGACTGACGTCCGTTAACGTGCTTGTTCCTCAAAGAGTTGAGACTGCTTCTTGGGATTCTCGGGATCCCCAGTTTGTTAACGATATGCCAGTATTTGCAGACATGCAATACACTTCAACAGATCTTGTTGACCAGAGAGGTTTTGGCGACCACATTGACAGTCCTAAAGAGGAAGATGGTGAAGATGGTTATTTCAGTGCATTTGATAGTTCAGATGCACATTACAAGTATAACACCTATCCAAGATCTATGGGCTTACAAGAGAGAAGTAATAACTTTGTTCCCAATGAATTCTATTCAGATGTCTGGCCTCCTAGATCCTCTTTGGACTTGATTGACCAAACCACAGTAGCTGAGGATTTCAAGGAGAAAGAGAACATGGGTTTCTCTGATACTGATGACAATGTCGCATCAAGTCCTGTGCTTGTTGATCATAATATGGATTTTAGTCCTCAGGACACTACTTCTATTGTAGCCAACAGGGATTCTAGTGCAAGGGGATTGTCTGAGAAAACCAAGAACGCCCCTGACGTCATGCACTCTGAAGACCATGATGACCTGCATACCTTCGCCACTACTTCTGCTCCCAGGGTTTTGGAGGCCAGAGGTGAGAACACTGCTTTTGGGTCTACGCAAAAGAGCTCTAAGAGTTCTGCCAAAGCCACCTCCAAAGAATCAGCTGCTATGATGGCTTCTTCCAAAACAAAACCTCTTGAACTTTCTGCTGAAGAGTACAGCTATCTGTTTGGCCCATATGACATGGGTGGAGCTGAAGTGGTTATACCTTATTCCAAATGTGATAAAGATGCGGACTTCAACAAGTATCGCTTGATCAAAAAGGAGTTGGAGCTGGGTATAAGAAAGCTGCCTCCAAGGTTGATTAAGACCTCTTCAAGTCTTGCTGGCCAGGGCGCTCAAAGCAGTACCGCAAAACCCACCACCACTGTGAACACAGTTAAGCCTGAAACAAAGTCTAGTCTAGGTGATGACATCTCAAAGTATGACCATCTCTCACCTACTGGCACGTTAAGCCAAAATGAAGATCTGGAAGATTTCAATATGCCAGGAGTTAAAAGACAAGATTCTCTCTCTCCAAGCAGGAGGTTTAAAATAGAATCTTCAGAAGATGCAGGTTTTGCTGATGTTTATAATTCCAGTTCAGACCCTATTTCAATGGGCGAGCAGCTTTTTGAGGGTCCTGGAACTAAAGAGGGGAATGAACATGCACGAGGCCAAGCTTGGAATGACTGGAAGTATGCAAGCATGAGGGAATCGGATTCGGTGTTTAATGAAATGGAAGTAATGCAGGAATATGGACTGAAACATGGAAGTTCTGCATTAAACACTGCAACTGAGGTTGACTTAAATGACCCTCGTCGCATACTTGCTGTGAAATTAGGAATGAATGTTCCTGAAGATTATGGAGACCTAGGCTTGACTGCACGCAGTAACATTGACTACAAGGCTTCACCCAGGTTCAGTGATATCACTGTTGGAGAGCATGACCCGGGAACCAATGTGTACACCAGCTCTGATCAGGAATATGACTCTGAAGATGGTTACTTTGACTCTTTGCCACAGAATTCAGATCTTGAGGACCACATTGGTCACAGGAGTTTCCCTTTGACCACTAGTCTTACCAATGTAATGGATAAAACCCCTAATGATTCTGATGTATTTCCTTTTCAGTTTCCCACGTCGGATGAAATGGAAAATGTTGATGCTGAAATTAACTTCCGTTCAAGTGCAGATGATGGATTGAACCAATGGGGTTTTGATTCAGAGAGTCAAAGCAAGACATTGAATCTAGACATCTCTGAAGCTATTGGTAAGAAGGAAGGACTAAGCTCTACAGAAAATGAGGACAGTTCTGTGAGGACTTCAGATGGAGATGATTATGAATGTGAGGAAGATTCAGGATCTGGTGCATCTTTTGATCATGAGACAAGTGTGCCAGACCAGTATTCTCAAGGTCGTGGTATAAATAAAGACCGTCAAGATTTACAAAATGAAAGACCCAGTGATGTTCGTGACACCAGTATGGAATTTGATAGAGACATAATGAATGATGCGTTTGCTGAAAATCCTCCTCCTCAGCCTAGAGGCTCAAATTCAAACCTTGAGGAGGAGTCTTCCAAGAACTCTTCTAGGCAAGAAGAGGGTTATAATGGCAATGAGGCTACCACTGTAGTGTCAGCATCCTTTGATGGTCAAGAAACTGAAAGGATGGGTTTCACTGCTGATACCCATAAGTTTGAGATTAATCAAAATGTTTCCACTTGGACAAATGTGAAGAAGCCCATCCATAGCTTTAAGACTCACGAGAAGTTTGAAGGTCCAGTTTCCGCAACTCTTGTTGGTGAGGAATCTGGTTGGGATGAAGACCACATGTCTTTGGTCATTCCAGAACCAGTACTGCTAGAGTCTGATCTTGAAGCCAGTAGCACTGTAGCCAACAGCGCCCCAGACCAGTATTTCATGCCCACTATGTCCGATCAGAGATTGGATTATGAATCCATGCAGCTCCAGCACAATGAAGAAACGCATGGGGGACAAGAAGAGTCTACCTCCCATGTGAATCAAGACCTCAAGTTGGCCACTGACCCTAATCCTGACTTGAAAGATGTATTTGTCAATAAGAACAAGGAAAGTGCTGTAGAGAGCAGTGGCTACAGATCTGGTAGGGAGGATGATGAGGCCCCTTTCTTGGAGGATGAGAATCCCACTGTTTCTGAACATGCCTTAGAAGACAATAGAACCACTGATGATGACAAAAAAGGTGTCCTCGGCACTATTTTTAACTTGGGGGTTAATGCCAGGACATTTCACCCAAGTGGGGAAAAGAACCCTGACCGAGGTGTCAAGTTCCCTCTATCCCAAGATGCTGGTTTGGCCAATGTACAAAGCCATTCAGACTGAATACTTTCCAGGCTTCTTCACAGATCACAGATCAGGTAGGGGTTGCTTTTTAATTTCTTAATTTGATTTAAATTCTAGGGCTTGTCTTTTTTTTTTTTTCCCCCGATTTAAAAAAAAAAAAACCTCCTGTAACTTCTCAGGTTCCTTTTTCATGAAGCATTATTTCAGTTCTTTGTATGTATATTTTGATATTTTAGTTTCCTGAATTAGCTTTGTTTAACATGGAAAGGAACAATCATTTATAATGAAGGGCGTGTGGTTACATGGATCTTTATTTTTCCAGACCCTGCTGTCTTCCAGAGCCCTGCTGATGGTATTGCAACGGATGATTCATCCAGTTGGGTCAACCTTTGATCATCTTGTAAGATTGTAGAGCAATAATAAAACTGGGGAAATCCTCAACAGTGTCTCTGTTCTTTCATTTCTTAGCCAGAACTGAGGCCAATGGCAATATCTGAATTGGACTGACTTCTAACAGCCACAGTACTTGTGGCTTGCCACAGTTTTTGCTTCTCAAGCTGTTCTTGCCAGTCATAATTTTAGGAAAACAGTATGGAGTATTGCTGCTCATCTGTGAGCAGCGTGAGAAGGATGTGGCATACATATCTGTTACTTGATGATGGTATTTGATTTAATGATCTTTTTATGAGGATTATTGAGAGCTTTTCAGTTTGGTTCATCATAGGCGTAAGGCCAGTGCTATAGATTATAGCCGTGATAGTGCAAGCACCATAGAGAGAAGTATTCTCTTGTACTTTCAGTTTGGGACTACAGAATCAATGTCCACAAGAGGTCACTATAGATCTATGTACGGTACTTCTTTCAGTTCACAATTTGGCTTTAGGAACAAAGCTGAAACCTGGGTGCTCTACTACCAGCAGCAGTAGCAATTGCTTGCTTTTGTACTGTATGCCACATTCCATCCTGTGCTTTAGACGGAGGAGGGAACTAAATGTAAATGGAATGAGAAACTTCTTCACTAGCTGATTTAAGGCTGTGTTGTACAACTCCAAAGTTAAAATCGCAACTTTCACAAAGTGCCCAAGTAGTCACAGCCTCAGCCTAAGGACAGCCCCTCTTCTGAATTCAAAGTGGGATTTAGGTTTGAGCTTTCAGGCTACTTGGTAAATGCTTTTGCTGCAAAGGGTAGCATCTGAAATCAGTTTGCAGGTTTAAAATATTGTGCTCTGATGGATGACTTTGTATTTAGGGATATTTTATGAGCTTGCTGCAAACCTCGATTGAGTTTATATTTGTCGCTCTGGAAGTCAGTCTTAGTCCCATATCGCTGCCTTGTTATTGATAGCATCCCACTCATCTTGAGGAGAATACCTGCTGTTTTCACATGTCTTTCTTACTGTCCTGTTGAGCTCATACCACAGCTTTTCCATGTTTCAAAACCAAAAGCCTTCTAACTTAAGGTGTTTGCATTTATTTTGGAGGTGCATTTCAGGACATTTTCTTATGTTTTAAAAAGTCCTTCTGTTTTTAACTACCCTCCATTTTGTGCACTGGCAAAATGACCTTAAACCTACAGGTTATCATGTCCCTGCTGTGCTCTAGGTGCTCTCCTGGAGGATAACTCAATTTAGTTACCATGACTCCTGGGGCAGAAATAAAATGTGTTAATCATGTATCCATAATTACATCTTGTGAGGAATGGTACTCTGTGAAAAGAAATGGCAGGAAACCACAGTGCTTTGCGTTATGGAGTCCACACCTCAATCAAAGGACTAAAAATGTTTGTTTGGATGTATGGTAAACATAGTCAAAGATTAAACATACTAGTCTATACACTATATTCTTCTACAAAATTATGTTAATGTGATAATGAAGGTGATACTGATCCTTGTTGAGTGTACAGAAGCTTTAAGACAGGTTAGTGTGCTGTAAAACATCCTTAAAATAATTCTTTTGTGCTCTGACGTACAATCCACTTATTTTGACCTGTTCTCTTACACAAAGCATTTTCTTTATGTTTTTTGTTATGCTTAAGGCAAATGGTTTTGTCTTTTAATATTTTTATGTGCCATAATTTTATTTATACATATTTGAGGTTTGAATTCTCAGTTTTCTTTTTTACAAATGGTGATCAAAGAGCAAAATGTTAGAGTGATTATAGCTCAGCAGAGCGATGCATATTCATATCTAATAACAGTTCTGGAGCACGCACAAAAAGCGAAAGATGTTTGTACTAAAATGTGTAACCAAGGGGATTTACATAACATATGTGCTGGTTTAATTTATGTGACTGTGAAACAGCTCAGAGACAATGTAAGGCACCTGCAGTCAGCAAAGAGCAGTTTACAGCCTAACAGTATAGGAGGAGATGTCAGAGCAACCTTTTTTAGAATGAACAAATGCAGCAAAATGAACAGATTCTGTTTAAATATTAGCTGAATGCATCACCAGGACCTGGCAAAAAGGGAGCTTAGCATTTCTCCAGCAGTATCTACTGTTAAAAGGGCGCATCTGCCCTTAGCACTTCAATCTGTAGGTTAATATCTGTTTGTTCTCACATGTGCAGATGAGAGATAAAGCTTCTCTTCATTTTCTTTCATTTGGGGAGGTCTTTGACTGAGCAGTAATTTAACAAAGAGTACTGTTTGAATTTTGGGCTAATTGTAGTACAGATTAAGTATTTTGTATTTGTTTTTTTTTCTACTACATTGCCTTAAACTGTATTTCCCTTTTCTCTGGGCATAGTTTACGATGCATGCTTTTGTACAAGTATGGGATGCTTTCTGCAGACGTTAGCAAGTACATCAACACCAATGTTTATGTCAGTATTGGTCCAGGTCTTGAATAGGTGCCAGCTAAAGCCATACTAATTTTATGGCAGAGAACACAATTCCTGCAGAAAATCAAAACAACCTACCAATTATTAATAGCACCTTTGAAATTCTTGGCAAAATTAGATGGTAACAAATAATACACCTTAAGAAAGCTTGTCAGTTTTTTCAGTAATTCTCTAAACATCACACACTTTTGCCACAGATTTGTAGATATACATTTTTGTATAATACAGTACCTTGTCACAAATAAGCATGGCGCCTTGTGTTGGAACATCAAATTCTGAGGCGTCTGCTGCATTTCCCAGCTTCGGGACTAATCCAATGCACCTGTATTATAGACAGCATTACTCAGCTGGATCTCTTCTGGTCTAGGAAGTCACAGAGAGACATCAGCTGTACCATTTGGCTCCTAATTAAGCTTGACTTTCTAAATTCAATGACGTTAAACAGAATGTGCCCGTGGGCAATCTATCCGTGAAGTGACCTTCACCTGAATTGGTCAAACAGACAGAAATAAAAAAAAACCCAGGGATACTCAGGCACTCTGGAAGAAGAGCTGCATGGAGAGCACTGAAAGTTGACTTGGAATCCAACATTACATTTTTCAAATCCTATTTCCTCCCAGATTGCTGATCTATACATCGTCCATGTGGCGACTGTCTTTCTTATTGACTGTAGCGTAATTATGGGGCCAGCCTTTTTTACCTGCTCTCCAGCGCTACACTGACAGATGATTCCTCCATTGGCTTTTAAATTAAATCGCACACTCCAAGATTGGTGTATTGACATGGCCAGAGCCTGGCAGGGCCACTTCCCTACAGAACCTGTCCAAGCATCCTCCGTTGTTCATTAGGACTCGTCTTTATCAACAGGTTTGTAATAGTTTGCCTGTGCAGCTTTATGAGAAATGGAGACACTTGTGAAGAGCTGGAGGGTCGACTTATATGAGGATTTGTCTGCAGCAGCTGCACTGGCTATTGATGAGCTGCACAATTCGAAAAATAAAAACGTCTTTTGGAATTGTGTCGCACTTGTTGTGCATTGATTATGCGTTTCAGTCAAAGAGCTTTTTCATCGACATATTGCATAGTAAAAGCAATTTACTTACCCATAAGCAATTTTGAAAACTTCATTTTTAGATAATTTTACACGTAGTTTGACACGGATATATGAAAGGTAGGCTTTCACTTCTCGCACTCACATAAACATTGCTTTTATATACTATTAGGCAAAACTTTCTAATTTTTCACATTTTTCCTAATATGTTAGGATAATGGCAGTAAAAAACTCCTGCAGATCCATTTCCAGTAGTAATACATTTATAAATCCTAATGTTTTGGGGATACTACTACAGACAAACCCACACATTGTATCAAATGCAATGGATGTGTCTGCCATTAATTTAAACACAGATATTTGCAAATTACAGTACGGTATATATTGGCAGAGATGTTTCACAAAGACGATAGACACATATGTCCATTCTGCAAAGCAAGTGCCAGATCGGTGACGTTATTTTTTTGTGGCTGTTAAATTCTCAGAAGATTCCAATCCTTTGACCCACCAATGTATGGAATTACAGTACTTTAGAATCTGATGTTATTGTTCCTGTCCTTCTTTAAACTCCATCCCGAAGCATGATGTAGGCTTCCTTTTTCTATTGCAGTCCTAAGAAAAACACTTCTTAATTCCCCTGTTATTGGGGAATAAGTGATTCATAAATTCATTTTAATGATATTGGATTGAAAAGTCCTTTTTCAATATAATTTTAGCATGCTCTCACACCCTAATCTTACATACTACAAATACAGATACATATATAGATATGTGGTTAGTCCTGGGATTTGTGGAATTCAGTGCTTGGGGAACATAAGGAAAGATTAACAACATGAGACATTCAGGGATACAAGCATTCTACCATGTCCAAAGTAAACAAGAGGACTTCACAGGTTTGCCAGCAAAATGTCACTTTTGTCCTGAAGGGTTAAACTTTTTTAAGGCTTCAACACTCCTATCTAAATATCACAAGCAGCACTGACGCTGGTACGTACTGTGAAGTGGAAATGTCAGAGTTTAATTTTGATACTCATCAACGACAGGCCCGTAATTATCACAATGTGGCTGCAGTTGCCCTCAGGGCAGATTGGCTTGTGAGCCACAGAGGCAGCACATGGCTCCATTATGAATGGTAAATCCAATAAGCCATCATCCTACTAAAAAGGATCCTTATTAATGTGAAAGAAGCACTATCATTAGCTTCAGTGAGCCTCAGGTAAAAGCAGGCTGGTGTAATAATACAGCAAGATTTGTTTCATTTGGGCTTTCCTGTAAGGATACGAGTCATTTGAACACATACTGCAGTGTGCTTTGAGCCTGACAGTGTAGCTTCACGCAGGTGTGATTCACACACCCACCGGCTAGTTACAGGTATTTGCAAGCATGTAAATCTTAAACTCACCCCCAGTTTCTCCCACTCTCATTGAGCATTCTAAGCTTTTCAAATTCCAAGACCAAAGCCACAGAGCAGTAGATGGACTGGCATTTCAAGGGTTCCTCTACCCTCTCCCCCATTATGGAAATTGAAATACTGTACAGCTGTACAGTACATAGAGATGTATTAGGCTCTCTCTGTCATCCCTGCTTCTGATACATGAGACATAATAATCCTCATTATTGATATTTTGCTATGGTTTAATTTTTTAAGTGTGCACATCAATTACTGTATACAGACAAACACACAACTTGCACATATCCATATTAATGAAGAGAATATAATTCACCTCATAGATGAGTAAGCTTGCTCTTAGCAAATTATTTTGTGAATACAAAGTGGCCAAAGTGATGCTACTGGAGCTCTTCCATGGCTAATAATGAACCACTGAGAGGACAGGGTCAGTCCTAACGTGTTAATTACATTTCTGGAAGAAATACCAGCTTTCTTCGAAGGGTGACCTCTGAAAATTACAGCCTATCAAGCCATATTAAGGAAGTCTTAATTACCCTCTTCATGCGGATGACTCTCCAAGTGCCAAAAGCAGTATCATACAGTGGAATCGAACTGCCAAGGAAGAGCATTTGAGAGCATACAGTACAAATCAAAGGTGATTAATAGAAAAGTGAATCTCGACCATGTTTTTCCTTTGCACTATTAAGCAACCTCATACTGCCATGGTAAATATAGATAGATACTTTATTAATCCCGTGAGGAAAATTGCAGATATGAATTGCAATATGAAATACCATATGAGCCTTGAATGAGCAACATTCTCTCCAAAGAGAAATGGGTAAATTGAACTTTGCTCTTGTGCACAATAAGATGAGTTGAGTGAATTTATGAATATAGATGTTTCCATTTTTATGTTTGCCACCTTGACTGCCTTATACACCGTCCATGCCAATAAGTCTCTCCAACCACCTCCTAAAATGTGTCTAAAAGAGCACAGAAAACAAATTATTTGGCACATTGCTGTATGTCTTACTTACAGTACTTCACATATGGACAATGCCCAAGTTCTCACTGGGCTACTCAACTTGTTGCTAAGGACATTTAAGAACAGACCTCTTTACATATTTGTGGTTTTCCTGTGTACATGCAGTGGCCAAATGGGACATGTAGACAAAAAGATAAGATGAACACAAGGATTCTGGTGCATTTGTATTTGAGTAAATACTTTTTTTCTTTACTTTGAATGTGTAAGATTGAAGGAATTAGATTACATGACTCAGTTCTAAGTGTTATAGTATTCCCTGCCTGTTGATAGATGTTGGCAAAAATACACTTTGTTCCTATGAATTGTTACCTGAGCAGAGATGTCCAGGTCTTAACTCCACTGATTTTTTTGTGATGACTACTTACCTTCTTCAATGGACAACTTGTCCTTCGAATGTTCTTGACACTCAGCTGTGATTTTGAGAGAGGGATGTGCAACACAATAATGGATTTTAAGCTCTCTTATTCAGCAGCAATCATCCAGCATTTAAAGTGCAGTCTTGGCTTTTCGAATTATATGCCTGGCTGCTGTAATTTATTATTGTCCTTGTCTGCGCACCTGTTGTCTGGAACAACCCAAAAAATTGTGCAATTTCTATTGTAAATAGAAATGGAAGCATCTCATCGCAAGCAAATGGGAATTTTACTTAATGGAACACACGCTGTCATTTAGGAGGAAATTTATTTTTGGACAAAAAATCGATGTTGCTTTGTCCCACATTTTACTACCTGCCCTTTGCTGTCAGTGTCTATTTCATAACTGCCACACTTTTTGTATGTGTTGTAGGATGATGGCTTTCGTGCTCTCACTACTGCCAGCGTTGTGGGTCCAGTTTCTAACAATCAGAAATTGTCGAATGTAGTCTGAGTTCTTACCTCACACCAATTACACGACAAGAGATTCAGGCAATGTACATAAATAATATTTTTGCTTAAGAAACTTAATGTTATGCTACATAGAGTATGATGAAAGTTAAAAGAAGTTGGTTCCTTTTTCCTAGAACTATGAAAGGTTACTCACATGGAAGAGATTTTTTTTTACAAAAAAATGTATCTATTTTAAATATATACAATTGTATTTAAATATATTATATAATACTATATATAAATATGATATATTATATAGTATGTATTCACAGTAATTCATAATAACATAACAGAATAACAGGGCATTCATAATCATTGTAGTTTCAGTCTCAAATAGACCATTATAAAAATTCTTACAAATTAATTAAAAGTCTCACCTATATTTGTTGGCAAACCTCCCTTTCTAGATACATGCTGAAAATGCCACCAGAAATAGCATTTCTTTTACTTTATTCTGTACTACCTTTTATAGTCCTTCTGGTAATTTAAAGTATATAAAATACAATCAAATATTGCTCAGTCCAAACTGAGACATTAAGGACTAAAAATTGATGTCACTTTTTTAAGCAAGACGTGCACATCATCCAGATTCAATATGCAGTGGTGTGCGTAGTTTGTCAGTACTGATATAAATCACAGAAAGATAAGGCAAAGCTTATTGAGAGATTAAGGTTTGAGATCCGTTGATTATAACAGTAAGCCCGATACACTCTAGTTTCAGAACTGCAGCGAAGGTCACATGTGTTCCTTTGTCCACCAAAGAAGTGTGGTGGAAGAGGGATCAGCAACACTACCCAAAGTAGGCATCGCTATTGCTGCTGCTTACCAACCTTCTCTGGAGATGTCACTTATTTGCAGCAGATAACACATCTCAGTGAAGTGATCGCCCTCAGCGCCCTCTGAAATCTGCCACTTTTGACAAATTACATGTGTAAAAGCAATAAAACACCACTCTAGACAATTACTCATTCCAGCCGGCAGCTGTATTTTGACATATGCTAAAGCAATCATTGGTACTGGTAATTGTGAACCCGAATTCCTGTAAAAATGACAAGAAAAGTACAGAAAAAAATGCTCAAGTCTTCTGATGTATCCACAAACACCTCTTCTTTGATCTGCAATATGTGTGGTATAAATGAGAGTATACACCTCCTTGGATGGGGTCCAATTATGCTCTAACAATGGCATTTCATCTCACCATAGCAAAGGTTCGTATAGCCAGAGTATTAGGTAAAATGACACAATATTGGTTCCATTTTTAAGGAACACATTCAGGACATACTAGAAGCAAAAAACTTTAAAAGAGGTGGAAAGTGCAGAATAATACCAAATGTGGCTCTTAAGATTTAGAGTGGACTAGATTAAATATGTACTGCTATTCACTCCATTAAATCACAGCTACATGACTTCCTTGTCGACAACTGTCTGCCGTTGATTTCATTTCTAATTACCTTTAGAAACAGCCCTTTTTATTCCGGACCTTGCAGGATGCCCAGTCCAATAGGAATTTCATGATACAGTATATGTAGCCCTTCAAATCTCCCTGGCTGGTGTCAGAGACTTTGGTTTTGGGCAGTCCTGCAGGTAATAATTAATAATAATAATTGCTTACACTTATATAGTGCTTTTCTGGACACTCCACTCAAAGCGCTTTACAGGTAATGGGGATCCCCTCCATCACCACCAATGTGCAGCCCCACCTGGATGATGTGACGGCAGCCATAGTGCGCCAGAACGCTCCCTACACATCAGCTATCAGTGGGGAGGAGAGCAAAGTAATGTAGCCAATTCATAGAGGTACATAGGTACAAAGTGGACCTTTGTAAATCAGGTACATACACAGGTACATAGTCAACAAGGAACAGCCAATGAGCAGAGAGCTAGAGAATATATAAACTTATACTTGTCTTGTAAATTTTTTATACAGCTCCTTCTGAGGCCAACAGGAATGAAAATGGTAACTCTGCGTATCCCTAATGCTGCAGATCCCTGTTCTGTAGAATATGTTGCATTGGCTGAAGACCACGTGACACATCCTGCAAGTCTGGGACACTAAGAATCTATGACTGGACAGACTCTATGGTCATTAGCATGTACAGTACAGGATGGCACTGGGGGGTCTTCTTAGGTCTACATTTTGTCTTACTACTTGTTAGGTCCCTTCAGAAGACAATCGTCATGTTTTACCTCACCAGAGTGGTGTATAAAAAAGGGAGTTTGTGGTCGGAGTAGGGAATTTTTAAAGATGATCTTTATTACTGTGTACTTGCATAAAAGTATGGATTTCATGAGTGTCTTTATTATCTTGAGTGCCTTTATTTATCATGAGTGATTATTATTTTCATAGTGAAATACTATGCTCGTTTTCTAACTCTCAGAGTGACACAAAGTTATTCACATGCCAGCTGGGATAAAGTACAAAGCCAGTGTTTGGTATGCAAAAAGCAAAAGAGGAAAACTAAGCACATTCAGTTCAGTAAATACAGTGCACGTCTTTAATAATAAAGTCTGAGCTTTCACCTAGAAATACAATGGAGAGTCAAACATTGAAGTGAATTTTTGAATTCTCTGCTGAATACATTTCACTGGAGGGCTAGACTGGTTTCTCAGCCTCACAAGTTTATAGATACATTAATAAATAAAATGATGTTGTTAGTCCCAACATCATTCTTGCAGCGTTGAACCTGCTTGTCATAATGAAGTGGAAACTTGGTGAGATTCCTTTACCGTGTGGTGACTGCTAAGAGGAAGCAGTCAACTCTGAAAGGTGAAGGACATCATTTTGCAGTATGAAAACACTAAGCCAATGAATAACCTGACACTGTTACCCCAATTACTTTATAGACCTCAGACCTCATCATGTACTTTGAGGGAGTTCTTACAAGCTGTGGTAGCAGGATTTCTTTCAGTTTGCATGAAATTAATATTCACATTCAATATATAGTCATCTGACAGGATTATAAATTGGGTGCATGGGTTCATATACAGTTTATGTGCAATCTGATAAATTGTCACAGACCCAGCAACTAATGTACACTGTAGGATAAACGTGTATGTGTCACAAAAAGGGATTAGGTTTCTAATGATTTCCTGGAAACTGGTGTGTACATTGAATTTCTCTTTTTTGTCCTTAACGTTTCAGTGCCTCTGTAACAGACTACCTCTGAGTTAAATAAAACCACTCAACTTACAAAGAGTAGCTTCATATTTACTCTTGGAAAAGTGAAAATGCAGGTACTCTACAAGGGTGCTATTAGTTTTTGTCATTGTATCTAACGTTCTTGGACTTAGAGCCTTTATAAATCCAGACATGTCTGTTGAATGCCTACTCCATACAGAAGTGTAGTTCACATTAAAACTGAAGCCCTTTGCAATACTTATAAAAAGTCTTTGATTATGCTTTGTGGATTTTGAGGTGGGAGTTTTTCATGAACACCAACAGTATTTAGTGATCAATAAAAACTTCTGAAATACATAGTGGAGAGATTGAAAACCAGCCTTAAAAACTAAAACATGACATCTTCAGTCATGACTCATAGCACATTTGAGAATTAACAGGGTTACTGATGTTGAGAGTTGTTAAATTAGGAGAACCTTAGAGCACTTATCTGCTAACTACCAAATGGACCAATGGGCCAAACGGCTTCTTGTCAGTAGTAACTTTTCTTACATTCTTGTGTTCTCAGGTTTGGCTTTGGTTTTGCAATATTGAAATCATAACTAGTCACCTGCCTGGTTGTACCATTCACATTGCTTTTGTGACCATTTCTGAAAAGCTTGTACAAGGATTTCTTAAGAAAAAGATATGTATCATTCAAGAACAAAAAGCATTTTATGTGGAGCAACCTGTTTGTTTGTTTTTATTGATCTTGGATGTTTTGGATTTTATATACGATTTCTTTAGAGCAACGCGTTACCAAACACTGGCCCTGTGTTGAAGATTGTCCTCAGCCCCCTGTTTGTTAGCAGTAGCAGTCTCTCAGAGTCTTGCAGAGAAAGCAGTCTACCAAGCCTCTCTGCTGAATGTGCACCTGTAACTAACAGCTTCCTTCTGCTAATGCTCTCCCTGCAACTACAGATTGTTGCAATTTAGATTTTAACACAAAATCCATTTTCACTGAACTTCAATGAGAGTTTAGGGAAAAGGATACTTGTCTAGTTTTTTATGTGCGTATTGTTGATATTTATATTCAGGTATTATTATGTGTTATTACACTTTTTTTATGCTTCCGGTAAGTCTTATCAAAGCTACAAAGGCAACCTTCAATAGCAAAAAGAAGGTGGAAGATCATAAATAATTGCCCAGCTGGGCACATTGTAATTATTTTGTCTGAAATCTGCTAATTATGTGGGAAAGCTACAGAGCACTGTACATGGGGGCAGTATAGAAATCAATACATGATTGGGATAATTGTTGTTCTAATGCCAGTTTGTGTTTCTCTGTAACTTTAAAAAATCATTTAATGGCTCTATGTTAAGACAGAGAACTGCATCACCTCATCAGACACGGCATTTAAAACAAGGAGCAGACAGCATGGGAGGTTTAATCATCAGGCTTATCAATCTGTGCCAGAAGTTGGTTAGAATGAAGCTGACAGCAGTGTTTGTAGACAGTAAGCTGAGTTAGAATGAAAAGGTGTATTGCCTATCAGCAGGTGGAGTGGGTTTTGTGTTGGATGGAATGGGGATGTCAAGACTTTGGAATGTAATATAAAAAACAGCCAGAAAAGAAGATAATAATTTCATTGGTGTAATCAAAGCACTTTTTAAATTATTCTTTTCTATTTCCATATGGCATAGATATTCGATTTAATGTTTGTAAGATGAGGAGCCATGGCAGATACTGACATGGAGGCTGCCTTAATTCTTGCTTGAGGTTCTCCAATGCAGTTGTATGCAGTTTTGGATCATACTCTTGCAGTCTGCTTTCCATTGCTCTACTACTTTATATTTTTTTTCATTTTTAACCTTCTTCCTGTATATGCACATGATGTTAATGGAAATTTCATGCTTGTATGTAAGTTTGAGTGGAGAACTGCATCTGTGTGTGAGCTGCAAAGGAACAATTAAAGATTCATTTCTGGCTGAAATGTATAATGAAAGTAAAAGTGTCTGACACCTGAAGAAGGCTTAACAGCCAAGACATAGTGTCTTTTCTTTCTTTCTGTATTTCAGATTGTTATTAACCTTGCCCTGTGTTGTATGTTGTCTGTTTAAGCATGTATGCTAAGAAAGTAAATAAAATAAAATAAATCAAATAAATAATTATAATTTAGTCTTGAGTTTATTCCATCATCCCAAAATCGGATGGTCAATCCTTGCTCTCATTAAATAGATGCCAATTATTTACATGCAGATCTTTACAGGAACTCAATTTTCAATGCTTTATCTTTTAAACCAGTTTAGTATACTGCCATTGATACATACTGTATTAACTTGTCAAGTGGATTTTTGAATAGCCTATGGTAAGAAGTGCACTATTCTCATTTTCTGGATAATTTTCAGCATATCGGATATTGGCACAAGTCTTATGAATCTGACACTCATGTGACATGTTACACAAATATACACTCATATAGTTATACTGAGAAAACTGTCAAGGAAATGGGTTTAAATACAGTTTCCTTCATATTATATATAATATCTGCCTGTATATAGAATATACAATATGAATTAATTTCTGAAGTAAATGCAGAACAAGCCCTGAATTTAATTTATCTTTACGAGCTCTTGTTTTCAGGAATCACTGTCCTTAGTATTGAGGGAATTAAGAAATGTTAAACTACTCTTCTTTAATCTTTCCTGCTTCTCGGCAAATAATTAAACTGTTCATTTTTGAGCCCCTTCAAGCATCACAGGATTTGTGTTGTTTCAGGATGACTATGAATAACATGAGCACAACGGCTTATGAAACGACCACATACTGTATGCTCTTTTCTGAAAACTTACCATGTATAGAATTGTTCTTCTGTTAACCCAGCTCAAGAAAATTGTGTGTTAAAATTTGTTTAGGATATTGCGTTATGTGTTGTCTACACCAAACTTTGTTTGTTACACTATATAAAAGGACTAACTTTATAACCGTTCAGAGAGACAGGCCAGTGCAGGCTGCTCTCCTGTACGCATACGAAATTTAAAGACTCTTCTTTCACAGACAGAAGGACTCTGTCATTTATATGACACAACAGTATCTTTGAACTATCTTTCAGAAAGACAAAAACAATGAATGCCTATCCAATTAGACATAAAAACAGAAGAATTTGATTAGGTAACTGAGAGTCTAGATAGAATCAAAAACCAGAAGACTGCGGCCAGCCAGGATTTCACTCAGCCCTGGTCCTGGCTGCGTAGTATAGCATAAATGTCAAAGTCAGTGTTTTCCATTTTTATTTCGTGAAATTTAAAAAAAGAAAGATGTTGATTCAACTGAATTTCATGCAGAACATCGAAATGACATGTGGAATATTTTTGGTGTATTTCTTAATGCCAGTCTTTTATCTCCTTCTGCTTCTCTGTCCTTTCTAATAAATGCAACTCTTTTGTTTCCCAGCCTCCAGCAACATCAGTGCTCTTTAACATTTTCCTTGTGTACACTAAAGACATAACCCTTGGTGCTCAAGCAGGGATTCCAGCTGTTGCAGCATTCAAAGCAAAGACTGTCTCTAATCCTTTTAGCCTTAATGCCTTGGGCCACATGCATCAAGTTTTCCTCATATTAACTATCAGAGTGTTTTCTGCACAGGGTAAAATGCCACTTGATGTCACTGCAGAAATGGAAACCAAGATGCAGGTTTAAAAATCGGATTTTGCAGAGGGTTCCAAAAATATTGAATTGGGCTAATTAAGGCTTAATTTGAGAAAATTGAGCCTTTGTTTTCAGCTCTTAACATGTCAGCAATGAGCAGGTACATAAATAAACAGAAAGCAACAGATAAACTGCATCTTGCATTGTAATCAGTGTCATTTACCTTGTGGACTGTGTACTTCATTTGTGTACTTCAGGGTTGGGAAGTTCACTTTTTTATTATCTGGAAGGAATCAAAGCTTCAACTGTGTAAAAACAGAGAGCACTGTGGTTTATTTTGCTGCAAAACTCCCTCCCTGCTACCAATATTACCCTGGCATGTTTTCTAACACTTTGGGATGGAATAGTCTGCAGCCAAGGCATTAGCAATTTCAACTGAACCTATGAGACCTGCAACAAACACTTCTAATACACCCAAGAACAGGTATAAAAAGCAGTGCTTTTTAGCAGGCATTGGGTACTCATTTTGTCATAGCCAGAGATACTCTGGTCATTAACAGCTTTCAAAACAATGACCCCCTCCCCTCCTGCCCTTGAAGGGATGTGTTTCAAGCAGCTTCCTTTGGACCCCTTATGAGGTCCAGTAGAACCATTCTAATTAGATAACCATGAATACGCTTGTTATGTTTGTTAACAGTATACCTTGTACACTTCTTACATTCAGATCCATTGTTCACACGTACATTTACTTTCAGTCATCATCCCTCTCATAGTGTTAAATGTTTAATGTAAATCGTGTAAAACCTAATTTTAGAAAAAGGATTCCTTCTTCTTCAGCTCACACATGCTTCATGCCTCCCTTAAAGACCTTTCGTGAACGTGGTCGCGTTTGAGAAGCACACACAGGTACTCTGCTGCGGGCAGATGTTGAAATTTGGACCTGGTTAAGTACAGCTCCTGATGTAACTGGAGAAAAAAAAAAAGATGGAAATAATATTTGTCCCCGAACTATTGAATGAATTAAATTAAATGGAATAGGAGTGACAGAGGCTGTGCTGGTTGATAAGGAAATCGAGGGGATTGACGTCAGGAAAAAGAAACGACCTCTATAAATATGGGAGAGGGTCGGAGCGCATGCAAGAGGAGTTAGTGTGGAAGCACTGCTGCCCGGGAACAGCCAGCATAAAGACTAGCGATGCCCATTTCCAACAGCTCCACTTCTTCAACGAAAAGCTTCCGCAGGGCAGCCTCTGAACTCGACTCGAAACAAGTGGAATCCGTGACGGTAAGAATTTGACACCTTCGCCGACCCAAAAGCAAATGATTGGACCTATATTCTTTTCCACGCCAAAACGGAATTAAATAACTCATTATTCTGGGGGCAATATTGACTTAGTGTTTCTAAGAAAGTAGCTGGTTTGTTAATCTCGCTGTGAGTTTAGGCAGTTTTCTTCAAGTTTAGGCTTTCTATATAGTACTCTGTACTATATTAATGCTCTATACTAAAGTACTCAATATTGGGGCAAAGGGGACGTCTGGAATGTTAATATGTGCGCTATATATGATAGGTATTATCAAAGCTTTTAATTATTAATTGCATTTTGGAAAGTGATATTTCACAGATTATAGTACATTTGGCTTGTAGAACAGATTCGTTCAACGGTTAATTTGGCATGTTTAACTTTCCAGCCCACCACATTTAATGTAAGGAACTCTGGTCATGAATTTCTAACCTACTATATGTGTTGGTTCAATGTGACTACTGTGTGCGCAACTATGTGATATGGCCAAAGCTCAGCGTGTAAAGCAGGTAGCTCCGTGCAGTCCATCCTAGCTTCTTAGAAACGGCTTTGAGATTTGTGAAATGTGTCCAATTCGCACAGTTCGCGGTAGGAGAGTGCGGTTCCGCTTAAGCCTCGCAGGTGAGTGCTGTCGCTCAGCTTTGATGTGCAGTGTACTGTACTTTATGTCCTGTCTCCCCTCGCTCCTCGCGTTTGGTTCCTAACTCTCAGCGTGCGTGATTATTTCGGTGTTTGTCTCAAAGTCTCCCAAGTTCGTGGGCAGGCGGCAGAGCCTGATAGAAGATGCGAGGAAAGAGAGAGAAGCGGCCGCAACCGCCGCCGCGGAGTCGTCGGACTCCGGCGACCAAATCGTGTTCGAGGAAGAGGATGGGAAAGCCATGCTGAACTTGTTCTTCACTCTCAGGAATTCCAAAATTCCAGCCTTGTCCCGCGCATTGAAGGTTTTTGAGGTAAGCACAAGAAGTCACCCGTAATCTAAATACAGTTGCGGCTATCTTTCTCGCGAATATCTCCAGTGTATGTGCGTTTATTCTGAATACAGTATGCAGTATGTGCGCATGTCTTACACAGAAACATGACCATGCAGTTGTGCCCTTTTTTTGTGTGAGGTTAAGATGAAAATTCAACAGATCGGATGCACTGCAAGTCTTTTTGTTTCGGCAACACCTCGTTAAGTGTGCAAATCAATAACATTCTGAAAACCTAAGGAACTTTCCGGGTACATTGTGAAACCCGACGAAGTATAGATCTATGAAAAAAATGCAAAGGCACCTGTACAGCTGTGTTACGCTTGTTTTAATTTTAATTGAATAAAACGTAAACGGCTGTTATCTGTCGCTTTGTGTTTCGTTACAAATCATTTCGCAGTTACATTTAGACTGACCCTTTTGCTATATCTCGAAGGACGGTTGTTAGAATGGAAGTTAGAATGTTATGGACATAATTGTTACACTTGCTTATACAAGCCGAAATCGTGTTAACTCGATGGTGTTGGTCAAAATTATTGCAACTAAGATTTAAATGTTGGAAACGCCAAGAAACATTTGACGGAACTGATCCAACTTCAATGCACCGAGGAGGTAAATAATAAGAATGGGGGATAAAAAAATATTCCTCTTACAGAGATGGAAAGACTAATGCTGCTCTTTTCTTTATCCAATTTTATCCTCTCCAGGTGTACAGGGTATAAAAGTAGACAATGGAATAATAGCATTGCTATGTTAAAACCGTTGCTTCGGGGAATCTTTTGCAGACAGCCATGGATCAGATGCTGTTACCATTCAGTTAATTCAATCTATACTGTCAAATTATTGCGAATAAATCAATTTTCCTGGCCCAGAGAGCAAGAAGTGGTGTTGGAATAAATTAGAACATGGGCTAAATTGAATTAAAACTTGAAACTGTGTTTTACTTCCGCTTATTAAGGGAAGTGAAACAAAACATTTGTACTTTCACGTTTGCTTGAAAGCATTGTTCGGCTGTTTATTAGCTTCTGGATTAAATGTGTGCTCATTAAATATTATTATAAACTGCAGAAATATTTGTTTAGGATGCGTTTTATAGCGAAATGCATTGTTTGTCCTGTATGTGCGGCAAATCAGATAATGTATTTAACCTTTTCAATATATAAAGTACTTTGAACTGTCAATTGCAAACTCACATAAGAAATCAATGCGATGTTATTATTATTTTTTATATGTGTGTGAATTTATCTGAACCAGGGGCGTATCTTCACTTTTAAATGAAGTTTCAGCACCACGGAGAGCGCAGAGGGCAAGACGTTGCCATTGACATTTGGTATTGATCAAAAACAACAAACGCACATGTTTCTTTGACTTTGGAAAAATACCTGTTATTAACTGTCACAGCAAATACTTCATTCAGGTTTTAATCTGAGAAAATCCCTTTCAGTCTCGACTGTGCGCGTTATTTAAAACGATGTATACGCGAGCATTGTTTTTCTCGTAAGAATATGTAATATATAACATAAAATATACAAAAGAAAACATATAAACAATGAGGGTTAAGATGCATCTAAACAAATAAATCACTCTGGGATCTCTCCCTCGCTGCTTCTGTATTGCTCAGCAGTTATTATCTAGTCTCCTTTTTTTGTGTGACAGACGTTCGAAGCAAAAATTCATCACCTCGAGACCAGACCCAGCAGAAAACCCAAAGACGCTCTGGGAGAACTGGAATACTTTGTCCGCTGCGAGGTGCACCTTTCAGATCTCAGCACGCTCATCAGCTCTGTAAAAAGGATATCGGAAGAGGTCAGAACAACCAAAGAGGAGAAATGTGAGAAGCCTTTTCTCTTCCGTGACACTGAAAGCTATGAATACAGTACTGTATACAGTGTGTTACCAACCCCAGGGACTTGGAACATAGTAAAAACCAATCTTTTTACAGGAAGAGTCCCAGGAAAACAGACAAACAGACAGTTGACGTAACATACAAAACAAGACCTCTTTTATTTACAATATTTACTCTACTAATCCTCCTCGAATCAAAACAAATCCAAAACAAAGCCTACAGTAGCTTCTCTTTGAGCTTCTTGATAACTCACTTCGGGTCCCTCTCTACCAATATCACTGGGAAGCTAAGCTGCTTCCCAGCTTCAACTCAAATCTTTTCCCTGACTTAAGAACTCAACATCATAAAGAATCTCCAGGTCTACTCAGGATGCTTCAGCTTCCCAGAGAGGATCTGACATCACCTAGACCCCCAGCTCCATTCAGGAACCTCCTTTTCTGAGGTCTTCTTCCCCAGACTCTTCCCCAAAAACTTTCTGGGGAATGTGGTTCAGGCCATCAAAGCTATCAACTTCCCTGTCCCTGCTGTCTTCGCAATGTATATATACAGTACGTGTAGTATGCATATAAGCTATGTATTTTGACTTTTTCCTCCTGTTCAGTTCACTGGTTCCCGAAGAAAATCGCAGAACTGGACAAATGCCATCATTTGGTAACAAAATTTGATCCTGATCTTGATCAAGACCACCCGGTGAGTAAAATGATAGTGGACTGTTTGCTAGTTGTAAAGAAATACTGTGTGTTTGTGGTTCTAATACAAATTAATATGAACTCAATACTTGAATAAAAATCTGAACATACTGTAACTAAAAGAAGATGATGCTGCTGTTTTGTTTATGCCAACCTTATTAATATCCTGATCATAATGACTTTGAACCACTACTCTTGGTCTTTTATTTAGGGATACTCAGATCCTGTATACAGGCAGCGCAGAAAAACGATTGGAGAAATTGCCTTCAATTACAAGCAGTAAGGAACTGTTGCATGCTTTAAAACATAAATATTTCTGCACAGTGAGGGTGGGCCGAGCAAGCTATTTTAATGTCTTTGCTGAACTGGGAACTGTATGGGCTGTACAGAGAAACAGCATTTCCACTACACATTTCCTTCTGTCCTATAAAGAACAAAAGGCACTGTGTCATCTTCTTGGTGGGCAGGGAAATTGCAAATGTCTTGGTGGACAATACAATTGCATGTACACCCTTTGAAAAAGTTCAACATTTCATTTTCACAAGAACAAAACAAAACACAGAGCGTAGTATTACTTATTATTAACATGTAACATGTTATTTATAGTCATACATATCCTTTGCTGTTCTTTTGAATTAATCTTATATACAGTAGAAAGTGGCACAGCGAAGAGGTATGAGAGTAAAGTTAATAAAACTTGTAATAACAAATGTGGTGGGCTGGGGTTACTTTAATTTTTTATTAATAAGAAATCAAGAGCTCATCAATTGAGATCATATTGGCATCTGCTGTACATCATTATAAATAAAATTAAGCTTCAGGTTTTTTCGTCTTTTACAGCGGTGACCTCATACCCAGGATAGAGTACACAGAGGAAGAAATTGGCACATGGTCAGTACATCTCATTCTCTTAAAATTCTTCTTTAATAAAAACCATGGAAAAAGTAACTTTGACTTTAGAAATGACTGTTTTTCCTCCAGTGTAGGGTGTGTAGCCTATTGCTTTCCTAAGATTATTAGCAGAGATTTTGTTTTGGCAGAATTCAGTTACCAAAATATTGTACTTGAACATTTTTAGATATTCCCAATAATTCTTACGGAAAACGGTTAAGGGATGAAGTTTTCCGTCTCTTGGTTTCTGTAGGAAGGAAGTGTACTCCACTCTCCGGAACCTTTACTCCACACATGCCTGCAGTGAACACCTGGAGGCCTTCAGGCTGCTGGAGAGACACTGTGGCTACAATGAGAACAACATTCCACAGCTGGAGGATGTGTCGCGTTTCCTCAAAGGTGCAGTACCCCACTTTCCATACCTCTTGGCTTCAACAATAAACTTTACTATGATGTGCCGTTCAGGGTTCTGTTACAGTGAAGATAGTGGAAAGTGTAGCAAGAGTTTTGGAGTGTCTCTGTGGTCTGTTCAAAAATTATTTTCTACAACAAACAATCCACTATTGATTTCTTTTTGGACAAAATACTTATTAAGATTCTGAATCTACAGTAAGCAATGTCCCGACATACTAAATCATCTGCTGATTCATATACTGTAAGTGTCAGATGGCTTAAGTGTTGAGTAAGTTTGATAAGTAAGTGTCAAGATTTCTGAAGGTGCACTCTAAACATGTCTTCACAGCAAAAAGAGTCAAAAAGATAAGAGAAAAATCAGGGATCAATGTCTTCCCATTTATGACAAATACTCTTCTGAATATGCAGCAGTGGTTTGGATCTGTCTTATTTGATATATCTTCTCTTAATTTTAAATTATTTCAATTTTGGCATTATGTTCTGCCACTCCATCTTTTTAAATTTCCCTGACAAGATTTTCAAATTTAGATTGTGGGATTTCAGGAAAGCTCTGGAAAAAATCCCTCTGTTTTTCTGTCAGCTCTATTATTCTCCTGCTCTCCTGACCTTCTAAACTCTATGCAGAGGTGTTTCTTGCAGGTGTAGAATAACATGAAAGAGACAGAACCCAGCCAGTATATGTTCTATGGGAAAAGCAAACAAGAGTTCCATTGGACAGTCCTTTTATACACTTCCAATTTCTGTATGTAAGCCAATATAGAGCAGTGGACATTTTCTGGTTCATTGCCTTGATTTCAGTGAGGTTGTGTTGACAGGAGTGAGTCATGAGCTTTTCTGCTTCCCTTGTCCATTTTGCAAAAGAGCCCTCTGCTCCTGACAGCTGTAAATGCTCAATCCACTACATCGTGGTTTACCCCACCACTGTGAGCCCTTCATTGCCCCTCCACTGCGGTGGTTGATGAGAAAGCCACATGGGGGGGTTTTAAAGGATTGTTTCCTGCTTCTTTGTAGAGAGGACTGGGTTCCAGCTTCGTCCAGTGGCAGGTCTCCTCTCAGCCCGGGACTTCCTGGCCAGCCTGGCATTCAGAGTGTTCCAGTGCACACAGTATATCCGCCATGCCTCCTCCCCCATGCATTCCCCAGAGCCGTGAGTTTCCTGGAAGTCTACTTGAGCTTCTGCCTTTACTCAGCATGAAGGCATCATGCCATGCAAGGGTATCAAACTGGGGTCCCAGAGGGCCTCAGTGTTGGGATTTCAGTTCCTCCATACCTGGTTCCTTATTCTGTCCAATTGTTTGACAGCTCCTGTAACTACTGTACTTTTGTGTTTGGTGCACCTCGAGTCTGTCAGGTGAATCCTAGAATTCATCCACATTATTTTTTTCATCTATTTCCAATTGGCTGAGTAATTAATTAAATTCAGTAGCCTGGAACTTGAAGTAGAATGGGAAACAATTAATCCCACACCCAACACTTACTGGAGTTTGACCAGTGCGCTATTTTGTATGTATTTAATTTGACAGAGCTATTTTATATAATGTTGCATTTCTGAGATCCTGGTCCCATCACACACAGTTACTAGCAGTGTGTGGAGCTGATTTGCTGTTCCTAGTTTGTACAAGTCAGATGTCAGGTGGTCAGAATGTATCTCATGTCCTTGCAGAGACTGCGTACATGAGCTCCTTGGCCATGTCCCCATGCTAGCTGACAAGACATTCGCCCAGTTCTCTCAGGTAATGTTTTCCCTGTGTGATTGGTCACATATGTGACATCAGACTTCTCTCTCTCTGGATCACATTTACCTGAGTATGCATTACATTTTAGATGCAATTCATCTTTAGGAGGAGATTACTTATTTAATGGCACTTTCTCATAAGAATGTGAAATATCTGAATAGTTGCATTACTCTGTTTGATGGATGCACCCCTCCAAAAAAATGGCAATACCTCAGTTGAGGAGCTAAACTGGATCTTCTGTTTTTCAGAACATTGGCCTTGCGTCTTTGGGAGCTTCAGAGGAAGACATAGAAAAGCTTTCTACAGTAGGTATACTGTGCATGCATGTTTCTGCTCTGTGTAGGGCGTAGTTCTCCAATATATTAGCCATGTTACAAACATGCTATGAACTGAAGGATTGAAACTGTATTTTATACAGTAAAGTGAGAAGACCATAGACAAGACTCTGCTTGATACCAAGTAGAATTTATTACTATTTAAACAACTTAAAATTAATAGTGCCGTATAGTTCAGATTTTTAGAAAACGCATTTCATAGTAATAGTGATGCGTGCCTTCTCAGTGTTAACCATGTTATTTATACATGTACAGTAATTAGTACAGATAACAAGAATAGACCATTTTATCAGGCATAAGACTTCAACTATTAATTTTAACAGAGACATGCCTGTGGTTTTGAAACTACAATTTAATCTAGCAACACAATCAAAAATATTTAAAAGGACTTGATATATCATATCATATTTTGTTATACTGTGTATAGTTTGAGTTCCTAGTGTGTCTGAAATCTCCATTTCCAGCTGTACTGGTTCACTGTGGAGTTTGGACTCTGCAAACAGGGGGGGGTCATCAAGGCCTACGGAGCGGGACTGCTGTCATCATATGGAGAGCTTGTGGTGAGTGCCAGGGATTGAAAACTGTGACGAAAGAGCATGTCTGACACTTCAAAAGTCTTTATGTATCTCTACCCCCACCTGGCATTAACAGATTTTATAGAGTATTACAATTATTTTTTAACAAATATGAAATTTCCAATCCTGATTTTATAACAGCCAACTGGTAAAACTGGTTGTGAGTTTTTTACATCTTGACTCCCCCCATCCTTCCACCTTTGGGCCACTCGTCTTTTCGGATATCACAGGCAGCAGGAGACCCTGCTGACAGCCTGGCTGACTCGTCCCACCCCACCCTCAGCAGCTCTCAGGAAATTGTATGCCATTGCTTGGGGAATTCAGTCACAGTTGGCTAGTTCCCCAGGCTGACCACAGCACTCAACTTGTGCTACTGTAGTTGAGATTGCCACCCCATGAAGCCCCATCTCGGTCCCTTGATGACTTTACCATGGTGCATACTGTACCAAATTAATTAATAAAACAAAAGCTGGATGTGACTTTCTGAGGTTCGTCAAACAGTCTTCTGGCGGGAGCAATGTGCCCACGTGAGGTGGTGGCCTTTTTGGTTGAGGTGACGATTTTTCTGCTCATCTCTCGTGGCCAGCACTCTCTGTCCAGTGAGCCTGAGCTCAGAGAGTTTGATCCAGAAGCTGCCGCCATCCAACCCTACCAGGACCAGATGTACCAGCCAGTGTACTTTGTGTCAGAGAGCTTTGCAGATGCCAAGGAGAAGCTCAGGTAATGGCGCCGAGTTATCACCACTCGCTACGTCTCTGTCTGCAGGCAGGCTCCTCAGGTTCTTGGTCTATCCAACCCTCCTGATGATTTTAATAAGATACTGATCAGTTATTGAGCAGTCTCATCAGTTATTGATTTAACTGTTCTTAATCTCCAGCTTCTTAAGCCACTGTTTTGACATTACCAGTAAATTTACCACTCTCTTACAGGGCTTACGTGGCAGGCATTAAGAGACCATTTTCTGTGAGGTTTGACCCATACACCTACTGCATAGAGGTTTTGGACAATCCCCTGAAAATCAAGAGCGGGCTGGAATCTGCGAGGGATGAACTGCGTGTTCTCACGGATGCACTCAACATCCTGGGATAGTGCATTGCGCAACACACTGGCTTTTCCTCCATTTGCATTTTGATGTGTTTGATGTGTGTGCTTCTCTGTGTACTGATGCTACTGTGCTCAAAATGGCAGTGAAACACCTCACTCTTTCAATTATTTCCAGGCCCATGTTGCAATATCCTGTTACTTCCGCAAAGGTTGTTTTTTGAGTTTAAACTTAAAAAATACTCAAATTAGCACTCTTATACAAACCCACAACTGAAGAGTATTTGATTGATCATCTGTCAGAATTTTTGTGACTCATGAATGTATTGTAGTTTTCAAGACCATGGGAAAGTTCCGCATCGTGGTGAATTTGTGATTATGTAAGATGAAGTAAAGAATTAAAAAAGGAGCTGCCAATTAGAAAAGTTAGTTTTTCTACAAGTTTACTTTCTGAATTGCAAACCTGGCATATTGAGAAATATATTTTAGTGAACAAATCTTAAGATGTCTTATTTGATTTTATCATCACAGAAAAGTGAGATTAATGTGTCATAATGACTTATAAAATGTATTATACAGTATAATATTTAAGCTTCGCTTTGGAGAAAGTTAAAAATGCTGCGTCTGTAAAAAAATAAAACTTGCTGTGTGGTACTGTACGGTGCAGATTCTAATAATTTTAAATCTTATTTTTTATAGATCATGTCTTTTTTGACAATTAAAAATTCATTGCACACTCTGTAAAATGCTCACAATGTGTAATAAAAAATGTCATATGCCAAAGCTGTGAAACACTAAATTATTATTAGGGGGACATACTGTCTCGCCCTCTACAGCTTGGGGGAACTCCAACTCTGTCCTGTTCCTAGTTTCCCTGTGCTTTGCTTGTCCTTCCGGTTTGTCTTTGTGTGTGCCTGTATATTTCTGGGTCATCCTTTCCTGCTCGCTCAGCATTGAGGGTTTGGATGTCTTGAGACCTGCCTAGCACCAGGTCGTCTCCTCCGCTGCCTGAAAGCATAGGTTTCTACCCGACATCGTCTGACCTCCTGAGTCCGGGCAAACCTTCGTTTTGCCGCTACACATAGGGTCTTTATTGCTCTCCTGGCCATGCCTTTCCTACATCCGTGACAGAATGCTGAGCCATACCTTGACCCTGCGAGCAGCGTTTTTTGTTCCCCTGCATCGCTTTGGGCCTTTTTTCATTACTCTAATCAAATTAGGATTCTTATGAATTCTAATGACAGTACCCCTCCCCCCCCTCCTTCACGATTGGCTCCTCACACCCAAAAAACAAATGAGCTGCACAGCACTGGGGGGAGGAAAAACCTCATTTAACTGAAAGGAAACCTCTGGGAGTCCATGGCTCCTATTCTATTCTAATTACAGGATGCCACTCCCGACATCCATGCCTGTGAGCAGGTCATACAGTGGTATGCCTTCCCGACATCCATGTTCGAATACCTGGCTTTCCACGGGAAGTGGCTCCCGGCATTCGTGACAGAATGTTGAACTTTTTTTTTTTGCCATGTGCAGTGTTTTTCTATTTTTTTGTTCCCAGGTTTTTTGTTGTTACTTTTTTTACTGTTGGTGTTTGATTTTCTCACTTTCTGGTTTCCCTCTTCCCTGGTCTACGTGACCCCTGTTTCCCTGGACTCTTGGTTCCTATCTGTTGTGAGTCTTTTTCGTGTGGTCTGTTGCCCTGGTCTCCCAGGTTTATTTTTGTTGTGCGTGCTTTTTTACAGGTTTTGTCTGTTTTTTTTGTCTCGCTCCCCTGGAGCCCTGCCCGGCTCCCCCTTCCTCTACTCCATAAAGGTTTTTACCCTGGAGGAGGTTTCCTTTCAGTTAAATGAGGTTTCTCCTCCCCCCCAGTGCTGTGCAGCTCATTTGTTTTTTGGGGCGTCAGGAGCTGCACGTGGGGGGGGGTACTGTAACGCCCTCTAAAGCTAGAGGGTGCTCCTACTCTGTCCTGTTCCTAGTTTCACTGTGCTTTGCTTGTCCTTCCGGTTTGTCTTTGTGTGTGCCTGTATATTTCCGGGTCACCCTTTCCTGCTCGCTCAGCATTGAGGGTTCAGATGTCTTGAGACCTGCCTAGCACCAGGTTGTCTCCTCCGCGGCCTGAGGGCATCGGGTTCTACCCAACATCGTCTGACCTCCTGAGCTTGGGCAAGCCCCCGTTTTGCCGCTATGCATAGGGTCTTTATTGCTCTCCTGGCCATTCCACGGCATGCCTTTCTAACATCCGTGACACATACTGTACAGTACAACAGAGTTGTTGGAATCCTGTTGTTATGCTTACGATTATTTTTATTCTGCCAACATTTTGGCAAAATATGGAGCAACACCAAGTTCTTTCTCTGATCCTGGGAAGTATAGTAGACAGGTTGAAAACATCTTCCAAGAGTTCAAAGCTAATGAGTTACAGTGACATACAGTACAAGCCTTCTTCCACAGAAGAGGGTGATACAGGTGCTTCTGAGTCATGTTTTAATCTTCCATATGTATTGTGATGGGTTTTAAGGAAGTCTTTGACAGAATATACAATGCACAGCAATCTCAATTTAATAACGTGCGATTGTAATAATGTGCGAATTAATGGCTTTCCAGGATGTCCTATCCTGGTCTTTGAGAGTCCCAGTCTAGAAGGTTTTATAAGCAGCCTTGAAGTCAATCATTTCTGGAACACCTTAACTCATTTGGAACATAAATCAAAATACAGTATGTCTGCCCTCAAAGACCAGTGTTTCCTTCATTAAATCTTTAAATGCTTAATTGCTTAAACAAGTGCTCCTAATCTTTAACTAGCAGGTGATTTAAGGTGGATTGTAAGAGTAATTTGATTAGAGGGTTTATCTCCCCTGACCTAAATGAAAAGACTTGTTCCAGGGCTTAAACAGATGAGTTATTAGGACAAATTTTAGAAAATTATTATTTCTATACTCGGAGGAAACTTTCAAAAATTTAAAGGTATTCAATAATAACTTCACATTACGTTCAAGTAGGCAGAACGCATGGACCTGAAAACTTGTCAAAAATCTTTTGCATTGGACCGAGAAAATGATTATTACATGGAAAATTATCATTAATATTAACTAACCAAGCCACAAAGTGAAGCTTGGCTCTGTGGAATCTTTCAAAGTTAAACCTGTTGCAGTAAAATCTGGTTAGTTTTCATAAATCTCCCTAAT
The DNA here is from genome assembly GCF_055471065.1 of Atractosteus spatula. NCBI lineage: Eukaryota > Metazoa > Chordata > Actinopteri > Semionotiformes > Lepisosteidae > Atractosteus > Atractosteus spatula. The sequence continues at coordinate 4,724,282 of NC_142721.1, read as the reverse complement.
GTTCTTAACTGTTATTGTCAAATAATTTCTGATTTAATTCTGATTAATTGTACCGTACTGAAAAACCTAACCGCGTGAGGTATTTGATCAAGAGACTTTATGATCTTAAAGAATATTTTAATTAGGACTGTATGCACTGTTCTTTAACAACACTTAATTACATTCTAAAATTGAAATATACTGTAGATACGATGTCTTAAACACATTATCTTCGCTTCGACATTTCGTTTTTAAATGTTTGCTAGGCACCAGGGGGCGCTGTAATATAGTCTCTTCGATATTGTGCGCCACTGATTTCCTCTGTTCTCTCGCTTCTTCTTGACCTTCAAGCGAAGTGGAGGAACCGGAAATAGTGACATTCCCCCATGTGAGAAGGAGAAATAAACAGGACTTTCTGAATTGGAGTGTTTATAAGTTGAACATGGCGAGGAGAGTTATGTAAGTTTTTGTTTAATTTTTGTAGAAGCTATTTGTAAAAATAGGCGACGACGTTACCCTGATTCCGTGTTGTGATGCGTTGAATGTTCTTCCTTGAGATATTTCACTTTATCATTGCGTTTAGCGAAAATATATAGTGCACAATCTTCGGCATGATAAACGTCCGAATAATAGTATAGTGCAGAGACGTTCTGTAATATACTGGAAGATAATGGCTACTATTGAGTTAGATTTTAAACGGTTTTATATGGATATTCTTAAATCATGGCTATTAAGGTCACAGCTTGGGATGGTGCTACTTAAACGTTCAAAAACGGTGCAGCTGATTTACTTGAAACCGATTCGAGCCGAAAGATGCAGGGTGATGTTTCGGGTTATCATGGAAAATCGCTCATTTAAGACTTTTCTGGTGGAGTTTAGTCTTTAGGAAGATAGAATTGAAATACAAAGGATAGAGAGCTTGTAAAATAAAGAACGGGGATCCCAACTTTTGATATTAGACACCTGAGGAGCTGGGAAAGCTGACTAACTGACAGTTGAAATTGACAGTTAAGCCTGTAAAGTGAGTTGGGTTGTTTAAGATTTAAAGTGGTACAAAAACAAGCAGACGCACCTGGCCCGAAACATCTTAGTTACATTACTTTGGACATGATCAGTATTGAAATTGAGCTAAATATGAACGAAACACTCCCCGTCAGTGTTTGCGTTTAAGGGTGTCCCAGGTGTCTGTTCACATGCCACATGCACTCCTTTGCCCTGGAGCAGGGAGTGTGCCCACAGTGGTGTCCTAAGTGTGGGGTGAGCTGGAGGTTGTTTTCTTTATTTGCAGCTATCCCCTCTACCAGATCGGGAACCCTCAGCTGAGGATATTTCGAACCAATTTCTTCATGACCCTGGTGAGGCCTGGCAAAGAACAGCCGCCTGATACCGTGCAGTTCAGAATCCCCATGGAGTAAGTGCTCTCTTCATCCATCCATCCATCTGCTGTCCGCTTTATCCAGTACAGGGTTGTGGGGAACCTGGAGCTTTGCCCGGCCAGCAGCGGGCGCAGGGAAGGGTACATCCCGGATGGGACGCCAGTCCATCGCAGGGCACACCCAGGCAAAGAGGGAAACACACACTCACACCAGGGCCAACTTTCTCCAAAGCCAGCTAACCTACCAGTATGTCTGGACTGTGGAGGGAAACCCATCCAAACATGGGGAGAACACACAAATTGAACCTAGGGTCTCAGCGCTGAAAGGCAGCAATGCTAACCACTGTGCCTGCTTTAGGTTGAAGTTAATAGTGGTAACTGGTTTTTGTGACGAGAGCATACGGCTTACTAGTGAAAGGGGGCTGTTTTAGCCATCTAACCTGTTTGTGAGTTAGTAGCTAACTGATCCAAGGATCAGTCTGCTTCAGCAACATGTCTGGGTAGCTTGCTCCAAACTCCCAGAACACTTTACGTAAAACAATGTGCCTCCTGTTCTCAGTTTTAACTTCACTTCCACACAGTTTCTCCCTGTCCCTTGGTTCATGTCTCATTGCTGATTCGGAGGAAGTATTTCTCCAAAATACTTAAATCAGGTCCCCTTGTAATCTTCTCTGTTCAAGGCTAATAAGGTTGAGAATGTATAAGCAACACATTAAATGTCAAAACTTTATCAGTACTAAATAAGATATCAGAATATATTTAGATATTACAATTTTCTAATTTGTTAGAAATTTATTCTAACATTTGAAGAGGGCGTTTATTAGATGCCCTTTTTGACTGCTTAAAGATGTAATTACATCTCATAACCACTAGGCGGAATACAAACACCATCTAATGGCTGAGACCAGATGATTTGAGTGATTAATTCTACATTTTTATGATTTTTATTTGTTCTGCCTTTGTTTCAGCCCAAAATAGGGGCACATAATATTTGCTCATGTACAGTATGTAGGGGTGTATGTTACCATTTTTGTGAAGTTGTTATTCATTGGGGATTTTAAATTGCATATAAAACCTAGAGAATTGCTGACCTCCAGTCCAAGGAGTGAATATTGTAGGTCTAGAATATAGGTCTCAGCTGATGTTCTGAACAAATGCCTCTGCTTGTTGAGCAGCTCAGGAATCTGCCCTCCTCCTGTGCTTTTGCTTTTCACATCTATTTGCAGGAATGTGCCTGTGTACATTGCATGCGGAGATAAGGACAATGAATAATGTTGGGTCCTGCAACCTAAACTTTTTCTTAAGCCTCAGAAGCTGTAACGGTCATACACATGGCCCTGTTTTTCATTCATTAGTACCTAAAACAAATGTAAGTCAGATCCATGTTCATGTTTTGCTGTTCTTAGTAAGTTTGATTGCCTGCGTTTCTTCATTGTGTTTTGTTTACTCGGCAAGTGTCTTTTCTGATTGTGCAGCGTGTGCCTGTCCTACCGGCTGTGGCGCACTGGGAGACAATAGCACTAGTATGCAAAGGAACAAGTAACAGGTTTATTCCATGCTGAAAAAAAGAAGAAAGAGAACACAACGTTTTGGCCGTGGAGCCTTCTTCAGGTGTGAGAGAGACAGGGCCAAACAGGGCCAGACAGCACTAGTATGGCAGGCGTGATTGATAAAAAAAATGTTTACACCTCTTTATTTTCCCCTCCCTGTGTTGTTTTTCATAATTGATGACTTTTCACTCGACACAAAAAGAAAGCCTTGATTGTAAAGTAATGTAATGTGACGATTTAATGCGAAACAGGCAGTTCAGCTGTTAATGAGCGTTTTAATAGAAGTTTTCACATGGGAAGAATACAAGGTTTGCTTTGTTTACAATCACTCCTCAGGGCATAAAACAGAACCATAGACAGTTGAACTCAGTATCATATTTGTTATAAGTTGTGAAAAGTAAGCAGCACTTGAGCTGTAATTCTTACACCACTCCATACTGTTCATCATCATTTTGCTAAAAAAAACAGACAGTTTTTAAATCAGTACTTTAACTTACTTTCTTAATGTTTGGTCTCCCATATCGGTTGTTTGTTCTTCTGACTCAAAAGTTGCTTTATAATGTTAATATTTCATGTCTGACAGTTTTGTTAGTAAAGCAGGGTTCACCAGCCTTGGCATGGGAGAGACCCAATCCAATTAATTATAAGTCACCTGTTTCTAAAGATTGGCCACACCTGTAAACTCTATTGATTTAGATTGACTTAGACTTTAGTTCTGTATGTGAGGCCAATACAGGGAAGCACCTCATTCAATCCATAATAATTGCTCTTCTGTCTTTTCTCAAGGATGTTCAACATCTTCAGTTGGCACCTCACTTGTAAACCAAAGTTTAACAGTGCAGAATGTGTATAGCAGCCTCTTGACAAGCCTCTCACTGATGGGATTACCCTGTAGAACAGCCTCCCTCCTTGTTTTGTTCACATTTAGCCTAAACAGACCCTGATTGACAGATATTGTTGAGCAGGTTTAGATTAAGTGAAGTGCCACATTATAATTTGCTGTGTCCTTTAATATGTTAAAGTTAATTAGATCTTTTGTATCTGTTATTTCTTTTAATCTTGAAGGGTCTTGTATTGTGTAGAAAGGTGTGCACAGACACGGATATTGCAGTAGTTATTAATTACGTTTGATTTAGGACAACATTGAGACATGTTTTAAAACATGGGGCCTCTACTTTAATTTTTTGTGTGCACTCCCATTGCAACTTGGTTAAAAATAGGAATCTTACGGCTATCTATTTATCCATTTTCTAACTTCTTCCAGTTCACGGTCTTGTTCTTCCAGTTCACGGGGAGCTGGAACTTATCCTGGCAAACAACGTGGTATACCCTGGACAGGATGCCAGTCCATCAGAGGGCCGACAGGCACAAGCACAGACACGCACATACTTACACACACTCACACCTATGGCCAGTTTCCCCTGAAGCCAAATAACCTACCAGGATGTCCTTCGACTCTGAGAGGAAACCAGAGCACCTGCAGAAAACTCATGCAAACGTGGGTAGAACATACAAACTCCACCCAGATAGCGCTCAGGAATGGAACCCAGGACCCCAGCACTGTGAGGCAGCACTACTAACCACTGTGCCACATCTTAGGACCAGATAGAATCAAAACCAACTTTTCACAAGCTCCAAATATCAGTTCATGTTTTAATTCTGTTTACCAGACTCTTCATTCACCTTCCCAGTAGAATCAAGGTCTGCACTGAGAATTTATGAGTGGCAAGTAGGATGAAGTTTAGATTTAAGCTAGGCATTAGTCTGGTATCCCCCTGTGTATGACGTGTGTAGTGCTAACTTATTGTTTTATACTGACACGACACTTGTATTTATTAACGAGTGTGTTCTCACATTTTCAAGGCTTACGTTTCTGTTAAACCCAGAAACAGCAAATGCGAAAGCCGTCCGCTGCAGAATTCCTAGAACTGAACTGCTGTTTATAAACGGCATGCCCTTTGAGTTTGTTTCCAAACCTCCTGACTGGATGGATCTCCTGCAGGCACTGTAATCATGCTAGACATGGTGTGGGTATTCTCCAAAGTAATGGTTTTTGAAAATGACTTTTTTATCTTCCAAGAATCCAAACCCTGCCATCACTGGACTAAATTTGTGCTTTCTAGGAGGATTTCCTTAAACGAAAACACAGACATCTAATGACAGCTGCAGCCTGTCCTCAGTTCCTGCTAACTGTATGGAATTTCAGTGGCATTTTCTGGTTAAGACCAAGTGGGAGGTGTCTCAAAACAGATTGTGTATGTCTTTCCTTTTTTCTTCATAGCCTCTTTAATTAGTCAGGTGTTTTGAATATGTAATAAAGCACATGTTGTGATGCTTATACCAGGCTAACAAATAGTTTGTGACTCGGTATATAAGTGACCTTAAAAAGAGTGTGTTCTCCTGTTACTGACTGTGATCCGCAGTGCAGTCAGGCTCTGGCTACCACGACTCCTGTTGCACACTGATTCGGAGGAGCAGTGTGGAGTCCAATCCAATGTTTTAGTTCTTGAAGAGACATTTGGTTGCACAGTTACTTTCCAAATTCAAGTCTTCAGGTGTTTTCCCGACAAACACATCAGTTAGCTTTGAAAACAAAATGTATGTGCTCTATCAGATACAACAAACAAATCCTACATGTTGTAGGATATATCCTAAATGTTATATGATATATCACTCCGGTGCAGGAATTGGATGTCTTTGATTAAGAAGGCAGTTTTCAAGATGCAGTGAAGTAGAGTGCAGAGATATGTATTATGTCTAGTTTTAAAGCTGGCCAGAGGCACTGCTCTCTTTCTTTGAATTGAGATTCACATGGCCAGCATAATCCGGTTTTAGGTGTTCATAATATTTTCTAACATTCATAACCCTCCAACTATTGTTCCAAAGGCCTAACAGACATTAACAGATGCACGAGTGAGCACAGCATTGGTCAAAGTGCATCTTATAATATGGTTAGTGTTAGCATTAGAATTTGTGTTATTATGAAAACTTGAATGTCTGTCTTCTAGAAGAATGGTCAGGAATTATACAGTGTGATACAGTGTTATGTAGCCCCCTTAAGAACATCAGTATTACTCAGGTTATGTAAAGCCAAATTCAATGGAAGCATTCCCAAAACAAGTTTTTTATCATTTCGTGGTTGTTGTTGTTCGTATATGAACACTATTATTGGTTTTACTGCCAGTGGAGGTGATAGGGTTGGTGACGGGTCTCTTTTCCTAATTGGCAATTTCCATAACGACAGCTTTCTTAAAATCACTTGCAGTTGTGTAGTACTTGGATTCGTTAGTAAGAGCTGTGATGCGGGAGTAGAGCTTGAAATGAAGAGGAATTAAGAGAGGGGATCGACCGCGGAGAAACGGAAACGCAGATGTAGCCCACTTGTGTATGGGTTGTGCTAGAAGAGCTTGTTACCTCCTATAGTACATGACTGCAATATAAAGTTGATTTTCAGCTTGGGAGTCTTTGTCCATTCACTCAGGCTTTTGTTCGTGTTCCCTGAAGCCGTAAGTATGCGCTGTTCCAGGCCTCTTGTGGAGCTGTATCCTGTGCAGGAGAGCCGTTGCCAACACAGGTGCGATTAAGTTGCACAATGTTTTGTTTTGTGTGTGTGTGTGCGCTCACTGCTGCTTAGGGGTGATATAATGGCAAGTTCTTTGCCAAATTGTACAAGAATTTGCCAGGGCTTTTGGAGCCCTTAGAACCGTATTAAGTATATCTGCTTACTCTGCCCTTGCCATTGCCTGGAAACCGTGTGCCTGAGGAGTTTGTTTCAGTAATTTAACATTTCCTCCAAGGCAACAGGAGTATAAACTGTATGTAATAACTAATGGCATTTTATATCACATTTGTATCCCAAAGGAACCCAGCTTTACATATGGCAGAGTGTGAACTTCATCTACCATGCTGGATGTGCACACCTTGGTGATGTGCCATAGGCGTTACACACCAGGAGCCCCACTAGACGAAAGATCGTGTATAGTGGTGAAGAATTGCTTTATCAGTTAAATTAAAGAGGAAAATTAGGTAGGTCATATTGTGCAAGCCCAGAATAGACTTTAGCCTGGACATTAGGGTTAACAACCCTGCTTTTAGCAAAAGTAAGTTTGGGTGGGACCTCTGTTAAAATGTCATCCAAAGAATGGCTAATCCTACTGCACAGTGTCCATGATCATCACACGAAGGTGCTGGTTTGGAAATTCTGCTCAAGATGAGAGAGTGCCTCCTACTAGTCCACCAGCACCACTTTCAGCAACAAACCATCTCCCATCGTGACCAGGCCCTGCCCATCTTAGGAGTTGTTGATGAATCGCAGTGATAATTCAAAGCCTGGGCCAAAGGCCAGGGGTTCACTGTATATGGCATTAAACAGGGGACTTGAAAGCCTGACATTTTTGTTTTAGAAATCAGATTTTTGATTGCTGAGACTGATACATGGAAACTGGAAAAGTGCCATTTATTTCTTATTTATCCTGTCACTGGGAAAGGAAAAAGAATTAGTCACTGCAGAGTTTATATTGCATAAAAGTGTTATTTTTGTGCATGTAGTAAATGGGTTTACGGAATTACCATTAAAAAATAAAAGTTTTAAGTGACTGCCCATTCTCTGTGAGTTTTAATCAGCTTATTGCAAACACTGCATGTCCTGTGGTAACAATCCTGGAACATGCAATGAAACTTGACAAGCCTGAAATTGACACTGACATTCTGACAGATATTAGAAGCTTGCGTTGTTTGTTTCATGGGTACTGATTCTACATTATGTGGGGAAGATCTGTATTTCTAGTTCCTTCTTGACATGTAATGTGTATGGAAACAGTCTACTAGGACACCTGTACAAGGCACAGTCAAGCACAGCCTACATGTGCACATCAGAGGTCGTGCACAGTCAGGCCATGGCTGAGCCCTGTTGATCAGTCCCTCTGGTGCGCGGTGCTATTTGGGCTGCTTTAGAGCCACAGCTGGTGTTTTGTGAAATTAAGTGTAATGTCTGTCTGCTAAATACAAATATTCTTCACCTGCCTGTTTATCCCAGCTGTCTATTGTAGTACTACCAAAGAAGGTAGTATTTTTATGGAGGATGGTAGGCTAACACAATCTGCCTGTGTAACACAATGCACTGGTCCCCAAAATGTACTGTAAGCTTATTGCTATCCTGCATAAGACACAGAGCATCTGTAAAATTTCTTAAGACACTGCAGAATATTAACCCCAGAATACAGTTGCTGTTCTTTTTGTGTATAACAAGTCTCTTTATTTAGATTTTCATTCAGAAACTATAAAATGAAGCTTTGAAATAAAAAAAACACCCATTACAAACACAGGTTGCACAGGTTTTTGTGCCAGAAACAATTAAATTATTTGTGTATAAGCTTATAAGTGCTTTTCCAACAGACCCCAAACCTGTCAACCAGTATATGGCTTAACATGACCTGAAAATTAATACATTGCCATATTATTAGGCTGTCTGTTTTCATCTTATTTTTCATTCTCGTTTTTACATACATTTTTTAAAAATAAATACCATTATTTGATTATGGAGTAACACGGGCTTTTCCTGCCTTACTCCTGCAGGAGTTATAGGTAACCATTAAATCACTTGTGTCTGAAGACTTTAAAGGTAATTGTAGATCTGTTAAAGTTATCAGAAATCATTTGGAACAGAAACTGTCAGCTAATATAGACCAAGTAGATTGTGCCCACAACTTGCCTGTTTGATCAATAACTTGCACATATTCCCATCTTTAGAAACTATTTAGGCTGATCTATAAAACACGCTGGCTTTGGGAACTGCATCATAAGGAATGGAGTACGGAAAACCCATGTGCATATGTATAGGGTTTGAGGGAAAGTCTCAAGGTTTCCTGCAGCAAAATAAAAGATTGTAAAAACGAAGTTTTTTAGATTTTTTTTCATGGTTTACAAACCATGTGTCACAAGACAAAAAAGGCATTGAAACGAAACAAATTGGGACTGGTCACAGTTGCGGTGTTTTTAATGCCTCTCAGTCTACAAGTTTGTGTACACATAGGGTATACAAATCTATATGAAATTTAAGTGTGTATGTGTGTACAGTACTGTGTGTTTGTGAATTATACATAAATATACATATGCATTCATTTTTTAAGTTCCCTGCATGAGTTTTTTTTTTTGGCTATATACTGTATCATTTTCCACCTCCAGTTTCCTTTGCATAATGCCAGGTGTTACAGAAATAAACCTCAGAAATGCGTCAGTCCCTTACAAACTGGTTACGGAGAGGAATCCAAACAGCCAACGTGAGCAGGCCTCCTGAAAAAGTGCTCTAGTCTTTAATCACCTTCAGGCCTTCCTTTCTAATGACTTGGAAAGCATTCCATTGTGTAACCCATCCTCCCCACTGCCAGACTAAATTTCTGCTTTCTAGGACTCGCTGTCTAAACAAAAACACAGACATCTAATGGCGTGCTTGCTGCCGAGCTCCATCACGATCTCGGCCCACCACAAACGCTCCGGGTTCTGACGAAGGAAGCTTGGCGTTGCGTTTTGTTTGTCCATCTCTAAGGAGACTGTGCTTTAGAAGCTTATGCGCACAGAACATTTTGATGGATTCTGTTTACTGGATTAAGTGATTCCATGATTTTTTCCTCCCGCTTGCTTCCAGAAGGTTTTTCTTTTTTCCTCAGAAGTTTCCGTTACTTGATTAGGAAGCTTCGGCCTTCAAGTAATTATGGATTAGAATCGGAAAAGGTTGCTCAGCTGAACAGCCGCGCTGTGCTCAGTTTTGTCCCTTTTTGTTCAAATAAAAAAATAGATGAAAATTAGTTCATTGTGGGAAGAGAGCTATGCACAATTCAAGTTGGCATAAACACAGGGTGAGGAGGAGTGCACTTGGTGGCCATTTTACAGTGCTTGGTATACTATTTAATTCTTCCAGGCTGACAATATTCAAAATTCAAGGCTATCTGTTTGTTTTCGCAGAGATATTAAAGTAAGATTTCAAGTAAAGCATATTTATTAGAGGCACATAGTTTTCATTGAGTAAAAGTAATACTTAACATGTATGAACAAGAATAATATGTATAGGTATTTTGTATAGGACAATATTTTGTTTTCAGTTTTCAAATTTCTGTGTTTCAAATCTAAATTTAAGATAAATTTGCATTTTAATTAATAGCAAACAAAGGGTCTATTCTGTATTGGACTGGCTCATTCATTTTTTCCCCTCTTTGTTACCCAGAATGACCAAGTGTGATGTGAAGAACTACCTCGAAAAAATCTACAGTGTACCTGTAGGAGCTGTGAGAACGAGGATCCAGTACTGTGAGTACAGCTTCATCATTCTCTTTCCCTGCAGGCCGTAAACAGATGTGCTACTTGACTTGTTCACCTTTTCCTCCTTGTTTGTCCACCCTTTCCTTCAGAAGGGTATGTAGGCCCGACCGTGAGCCCTCTCTGTGGTGGTTCTGTTGTGCTTTGCTGAATCAATTAATCAAAGTCAGAAAAGGAGGGGGTTGGGCGTAGGATTTGAGGTCCAAGTATGTTTAGTCAAAGTAAAGACCCCACCCCCCACCCCCCAACCCCCACCCACGTTGTAAGAAGATGTTTTTTTTTCCTCTAGCATCTCTCCTGCTGGCATAATGAGAACAAATTCAAAATGGCTGAAGGTTCCCCAGCAGGCAGTAGCTTCATTGTGTACTGCACATAATACTCCTTTATTTTGACTGCTGAACTGATAGGGATATATTTTCCTTCTGCCAGTGCATTCCCTTTGAGGTTCTGCCCCCTTTTTTTGTTGTTTTCGCAGCACTTCCAGGTTTCACCCACACGAACCACAATGTTTGAAAGCCAGTGACTCAGGTGACTCACCATGTCATTGAAAGAACATTATCATCGTTTCGTTTATGATCATCAAAACCTTTTTTTTTTGTTTTCACGAGGGGAACCGGTGAACTCCCAGTTTTTCCTGCACAGGAGGTAGTTGCTTTCTGGAGAAAAGGGATAGAGAGGTTCTTACTCAGACATAATGACTGTGTTTAGCTGGGTTGGAGCCACTGGAAGCCCACTTTGGTAGCTGTTAAATGGTATCTGCGCTGTCTGATTCACGCCTTCAGTAATACTAAAAGAAACTCATTGGCATGAGCAGAGAGCTTACAAGTCAAGTTATAAACTGTGGATGGACTGATTCATCGGTGTGTTGGGTTGGTACCCGTTACGTCACGCGTTCCACTCGATTGAAAGTATAAAGAAAGGAGTGAGGGTGAAGCACGCCTGTGTGGAAACAGCATCCCGGCACAGAGGAGCCCTATTATTCACAAATGTCTGTATTTTTGGAGCAAGTTTCCATGTGGTCTGCAATGTGTTACCCAACAGTGACTGTTCTGAAGGAACAGAGTTAGTAGAACTTCTTAACAAAAACACAAACCCTTGCTTTCAAAAACAAGATATGCCCTGTGTGGACATCTGTGCAGTCTTATGGTTTTCCAGTATTTGACCTGCTTGCCTGTCTTTTTTTTGCTGAGAAAGCTGCTTGCAATATCCCATAGGACACTTTTAGTTTACCTTTGTATTTTTTTAACTTCTGATCGGTTAAATAATTTCCTAGCCGTTTCTTAACATATAAGCTATATTTTATGTTTACAGTTTACAGCTTGTACACTTTCAAAATCTAAGTTGTACAGATGTTCACAATTGACAAAGCTCTTGTGCAAACCAAAAATCTAAAATAAAATAAGTGAGCACTTGTGAAATGCTTTTAATTATTAAACGTTCTTTCTGCATGCATCGTGTACATTGTTGCATATGTCAACTGAAGCTTGCTCTTTGAAAAGGCAGCTGAAGTCTTTTTTTCAACATTTGCCCATATTAAAAGGTAATAAAATGTAAGTCTAATTTGTTAAATAGGTGAATCATCAGATCATAAAGGGCTGGTGGTCATTTCTTGCAGACCCCACTTCCTTTTCCATGGGTTGTAAAACATTTCAGATCCTGGCTGTGTTGCCCAGCAGTCCTCTGTGAAATGATAATCTTCATGGCTGCGAAAATGATCACTTTTACCTTTGCATTCTGTGGACTGCATCCTCTGTCAACCTGTCAATGTGTTTTGTTTTCCAAAGGCAAACCATGAAAAAGACATCACACTATAATTATGCCAGGCTGGCCGGAAAACTTTTTGTTTAACCCTCACAAACACACACAAGATTTACCAGTTGGGCCCTTTTTACTTCTTAGTGGAGAGAAGGGAGAGGCTGCCCGACAACAGAAGTGTCCAATTTGGTTTGTCATTCTTTGGTGCCAGTTCTGCTGCTCTTGTTTTCTCTCACCCCAGTGACACAGTTGGCCAAACGTCTCCACAGGTGTTTCGGGGGGAAAATTTGCTTTATTTATTCTCTGGATGAGAGCCCTCAGGGTGGATATCAGTTGAAAAGGTCTGCTCAGGCAAAACACTTTTGTTTTTTTGATTGCGGAACACAGCAGCGTTCCAAATGCAGGTCCTTTTCTGAAGAGTGAAAAGGAGCTGATGATCAGGCATTTGTGAAGTTACTCTTTGATGCCATGCTGAGCACTGAAACAAAATGCAGGTAAAACAAGAATGGGTGAAAGGATATCCAGCAGAACCGTATACACCAGCAAGGATAAAGATTGTATTAATAACACTCTGACCTGCCAGCACAATCGAATTCTTTGTGTTGTAAAAACATTCCTTCACATCCCTGACACAATGCTTGATGTTGCTTACTGGGGGTGCAGATGGGTTTTTTATTGCAGGAAGCTCGCAGCTTCCTAAGGGTTCGGTTTCAACTGTTGTTGGCACCCAGATGGAAAATGGTTTATATTTCTTGTAAAGGACTTTAAAAGAGATTGTCAAACTCCTATCATTTGCACAGACATTAGCTTACATTTTTTTGGCATAAATATTGACCGGTGAATTTGAATTCTTTCACAGGTACGAATAAGAAGAGAAATCACTTAAACCAGAGGGTGAAACGTCCTGATTACAAAGTGGCCTATGTCCAGCTGGTAAGTGTTGAATAGAACAAGTCCCATGTCATGTTAGCCTTCAACCTCTGAAGGTTACAAGGCATTTTTGCATTCAGAGATATGAATTAGTCCCCAGTTACTTCTCACAGTGACAAAGCTCAAACAATGCAAGGTGGGAGAAGTGTACTGCCTAAATAGCCTCTACTCATGGCTTATTTTCCACACCACACAATGGGATTGTATGAACTGTGGTCATGAAACAAAACGAGTGTATCATCAATTGAGCAGAGGAACTTTCCTTTTGGTTTTCAGAAGACTGTCAAGCTGTTCCCCAGAGGGGCAGGTATGGTTGATGTAAGGCCCCACCTTATTGTCATTTATTCCCCATGCCGCCGTGGTGTTTGTTTATCTTCTGTCTCTCCCACACACTCTTGCTACCCTACTGAGACTGAAGTCTGGTTTTCAGTGGAGACCAAGGGCAATAGGTCAGATCTAATTACATACCAGACTTATTACAGGAAATATTGTGTGCTGTTTGAAGATGTATGGCTGTGTTCAGGGGCAGCTGTAAAAATTTCCACATTGTAGGATACCAAAACATTAGTGATCAATGTGTTTTTTTGCCAGCCTGTTGTCAACTTGGTTCTATGTAAAGACTTTTCCCCTGATAATAGAAGCTGTCTCTGTGAAAGGTTTTCCTTTTTTATGAGAATGTAATGAAATCCTTTGATCTTATTAGATTTGTTCAGGTATTCTTTATTTATATAAATACTTTTGAGGTTTTCAAAAACGCAAGCAAATAACTGATCAGTTACATGTAGTTATGAATACAAAATCCATCTACCGTTTCTGACTTGATATTTGGAGAAATACCTCATAGACGTTCACAAATCAAAACTGGAGGGTGAGTCTTTCCTTATGAGACAAAATATGTTCCCTATCAGAAATATATTCATTTTTAACTAAAGAGATTTAAATACCTTTCAATACCTGCTTTAAAACATCATTATCCTCTTAATAGTTCTGCTCTTCACAGTGAGATATTTCTTTTGGAGCCAACCAATCCTGCATTCAAATAAAGGAATTATCAGCCCTAAACATCTGCATTCCTTATTTAAACCCCCTTGTCTTTCCTTTTGATGTCACGCTTACTTAAGTGTGAGAGAGCAGCAGGAGAAGTGGTTTGGTTGGAACCCTGGTTCAATAAACTTGATGTAAAATTGAATTTCCGGGCTCCGCAGCTCTTGAAAACCTTCCTTATTCTTTTTCTCTTTCGTACGGCAGGGAAAACAAGATTGTTCCTAATTGAGACCACATGCAGCAGAGTGTTCTGTGGTTTGATGGCGATGGCAGCTGCCCTCTGTACCTCTGTCAACTAATATTCCAGCGGCACCACAGAGCTTTTTACAAATTACAGGAGTGCGGTGGGGCAGGCTGCACGTACTCGCGCTCGTCAAGGACAGCGCTCCACACATGTGATGCAGCGTGTGGAAGCATGCCGTGAGGCGGGGGGGCGGTGCCCGTGGTTAGCATGTTTGAACAGAGAGGTTGCTGGGGATGTCCTCAGCTGCTATGGGTGGGGGGCTTGCTGCTCGGGTTCGGTCTCGGAGCAGAGAACACCGTTCCCCTCAAGGTGCCCCCCCACCTCCTCCCCTCTAATCCGACTGATGAGGTTTCTTGCCACCACAGCCGCCTCTGTTTTTTGTTTTGAAGTGATTCTTCAGTGCTTCTGTAATTTCCAACCTTTCTTTTAGAGACCTGGATTCTCTCTCTGATTTTTTTTTTCTCAAAAATGATAATCAGTCTAATCTCTGAGATCTACTTCCAGTTTTATTTATCAAAGGGCAGTGTTTTCATTGGTGTGTTTTTTTTTACTAATTTACTTTTGCTCACTTGAATGCATGCACATCACATTTAGAATGGATGCTGAAAAGGAGAATGATAAGATAAACAAATATGGAGGAAAAAGACAAAAACTGGAGAAGGTAGTTATGTTTTTGTCTTTTTATGTTATGTTTTTGACCATATGCATTATGTAGGGTGTAACTGGTGTTATTTACTGATAGAGATATTTCAGTAATGCAATAGAGAGTGGATGTCCCTGCCTCACTATTTGCATAATTCTGCTGGATCTAGAAGCAGAAGAGAAATGAGAGAAAATGAAGAATGGTGCCCTTTGTTTCCATAATAAAAGTTTATATTTCATAGAGGAGTCCATATCTTTAGTTTCTTTTCTCTGAGTACCTACCGAATGATATTTCAGTTTATGAAAGATGTCATATAATAAACTTTTAACTGCAAAAATGATCTTCCACACTTTTAGAAAGTTTGGATTTTGTTTTATATTTGTTTCACAGCAGGCACCAAATAAAGCTGGTGGAAGGACTGACTGCAAAGGCAAACGGAAGTCTAAACATTTTCATTTTAGAATGGATTTGGATTTCTGAGTAAATTGGAAAAAGAAAATTGTTTCTCTACTTAATTTAAAAAAATGCCAGACACAAGATGAATGCTTTCAGATGTGAAGATATAAGGTTTAAAACAATATCAACATCATGACATCTAGTCTGACAACAAAGAGGTAGCCAGAGTGTATGATGAAGTTAAGTGATAGGAAAGCAAATGATTTCCCCTGCTTTCAGCATCTGGCCAAATCGCACAAGCACTTGAGTGTGCATTGATTACAGTGTTACAGGCCTGTGAGACCCACAGTGATTTTACTGCCTCTCTCCCCGTAATCTGTGGGAAAACTGAAGTCAGTGCCGCACTTCCAGTTGGTCGTTGGACAGGATAGGCTTTTCTGCAGGGGGTACTAGAGGTCTCGTCATCATCTGAGACCAATTATTCAGCTGCTTCCGAAGAGTTGTGGCCATGAAAAGGTTGTCATGTGTCCGCTGCGCCAGATCTCCATTTCCTAAAGAGTGGTGTAGAACAGTGAACGAGGCCTTCTTATCATTTAGTTTAGCTCGAGACCACAACACAGTGCCTTAACAGGTCCAGGAAAACAAGTGTTTAAGACTTGGCAGACGTGTAACCATTCTGTAAGAGGTTTCTGTTAACTGTCGTTGCTAACTTTCTGAAGTCAGTTGTCTTATAGGTGTCCTCATGTGGTTCTCCCTAACTAGGCCTATTTAAGTCTCTTCTGAGGTTAGGGCAAGGTGTTATGCCTGAAGTTGAATGTGTTACAGTGCTCAATTAGAAGGAAACAAGGATCAATAAAATATCATTAGTTGGAATTAATGTTATTTTTCTTTAATTGCTTCCTTTCCCTTTATCCCATGTGCCCTTAGGCAAATTAACACTTTGGTAACCTCACTCAGGGGAGTGCAACTGTGCCGATTCAGTTCCGGACGTGCTTGCCACTAGATGGCAACATTTTTCTTTGTTGGCTTCTTGCTTTTCACCTTGGCCTCTGGATCTTCTTTTTGGTTTGTTTTGCATGAATTGAGCTTCTCAACAAACAAAAGGACAGCATATTGTCCCTGTCCTCTGTAGAAGTAGCACTTTTCACAGTGCATCCTGGTCTATAAGTCATATAACAAACATATTAAAGTGAAACCTGCCAAATCAGTAGCTTCCATCTGAGTAAACACGTGCTTATTTATACGGAGTTTTCTATTTTATTATTGCTCTCATCATTTTTCATACAAAGCTGTACAGTATTGAACAATTAATTGTGTTCTTCTCATTCTTTAGAACGTTAACTGGCTCTTTCTTGTTTTTATGGAAAAGGGGAGTTAATCTCTACTGTCCCAAGTATTTTTTTATTTTTGAAAGTGGTAGTTTTTTACATAATTCAGTAAACTTGAAAAAAATACCCTTCCTGTGACTTTGTGGTCTTACCTTTTCAAAATGACCTTTCAGTCATCCCCCATGTTCATAGAATACACTAAAGTTAGATATTGATCTGTGTACAAGCCTTCTTTTGTTTTATGTACAGCCATAGACTGGCGATATGTAACTGCTTTTGTTGCAGTTTCAGTCATGGTCTCTTACTGTGGTCTAAGTTGGAATGAATTTAACTTTTGACAGGGTATTGTTATGCTAGAACAGAAAAGACGAGAGGAGTCTGTTTGTTTGGGTGCTGGTAATCTGTTTGGTAGTTAGCTGTTAATTGATCCAAGGATCTCATCCAGTCAGCAGCGTGGCTGGAAAGCTCGTTTCATACTCCCGTAGCCCTTTATGTGAAGAGGTGCCACCTGTTCTCCGCTTCTGTGTAGTCCCCAGGTTTGCCCTCGGGTGTGTGTTTCGCCACACATTCAGGAGAAAACGGATGGGGTGGCGTTGTCAGTGGTTCGGGGGATTTTGATGATTTGTATCAGGTCCCCTCATAGTCTTGTTTTCCAAAACTATTCCTTCAACCTGTCAGTGTAGGACTTTTTTTTGCTTAAGCTAGGTATATTTCAGGTTGCACTTCTTTGGACATATTCCATAGTAGGTATATCAATGTACAGTTCTTCTTTTCCTGCATTAAACATCTCTTTGAGTCAGTGCACTCAGTTTCACTGCTGTCAAAGAGTAAAAAAAAATCAAATGGTTTTTAATATTGAAGCTGAAATGTAGAGTTCAGCGGCCCATGAGTTAGTGTACCTACAGTTGTACACTTACAGTTAACTCTGTTATATATACAGTATACGTTGTTTTGTTAATCAAGTTTTAATTTTTTGACTTTCTGATTTGAATGAGAATCACTTCCTGGGTAATTAGGCAAACAGCAAAGCGTTTTCACCCACCAGTATGATGTAGCAGGGTCGGCCAGTCACAGTGACCCCTGAGTCTCCAGGCTGTCTGGTTTTCTCTTATTTTGATTTATACACTATTGTCATCTCTCAGGCCAGTGACCAGCTGTGCGAAAGCTCCAGGAGGATGTGACGTCTCAAAAGCCTCCTAAAAGCCCGTCGAGACAGTCTTGCTCGCTGGCCCATTCTAGTTATTACATTTGTACTGTAGGAAGTCATCAGCCAATCGGCTTCGCTCCATCATGGCAAGCGTTACAGTGAAAGACCAGGACCGCAGGTTGCTGCAGTGCATCAGGGCATCACTGTTTAGATGCCTTAAAGCAGTTACATTTGCTTCTGTCAAAAACACGGAGCTCCTTTCTAACATCCATCACAGATTGAAATGCTTAGCTGGCCTACTTTCATGAAAGGAGGGGCTGAAAAACATGTTTATCTCAATCATAAAGCAGCAGCTATTGTTGATCGGCCAGGCAGTTCATTACCTTTTAAAGACAGGTTGTAATTTCGTTGTAGTACAGTTTCATACTTGAAGTATGATTTTAACAGCAATAACAGGAAGTAATTCCTCCTTAATGTTTGATCTTTTCACAGTACGCAAGGATTGGTTTTAGAGCTCAACTGAAGCACGAAAGAAAGGAAAGAGCTCTGAACAGAACATAAATAAAATAAAATAGATCTGTGCTTCTGGCATCCTGTTTACATTTAACAAACAGAGGCACTCATCCCCTGTGACACTGTAATTCCTGGTCATGCCAACAGACGTGAGGAACAGCTGGTGTTTAAACCCACGTTTTAAATAATGCTTTCATTTTTCAGGTTTGAGTAATGTGCTTTTTTTTTTAACAGCAGGCATATTAATTTCACAATACGATTTCAAAAACATAGTTCCATAGTTTTAGGAAACAGTATCATTATGTAGTGCTGAGACCCAACAGTAGTGCAGTGTGTGGAGGACTGCAGTTGCAGTAGGGAGTTGAGTCTGCTTGCACTCCCATGATACACGAAGCAATAGACAGCATTGGGACTCAATTAGACTGCTGCTGAGACTTATGGCAGTGTTGCCAATCCTGTATTAAGAAGAGATGAATTACTCATGGCATTTATTGCACTGCAATATGCAAGTTTGGTTTGACATTTTCTGTAAACGTAACCATTGGGTTCTTTCTTGTGTTTCTTTTTTTGCCTGCATAAGAGAAACTTCCAGGTTCTCAAAATAAAAGGTGCTGTAAAGATTTCAGCAGTGCGCTGCATTCTGCTACAGGATACGATGCTTCGTGGACCTCGACAAAGGCTGCTATTCAGTGTCCCGTTTCCTTCAAGGTTAACACAGAACAGTGAATCCTGCTTTTTTATTTTAAACAATTTTTGTTTTGACAGTGATATTTGTGGTAGGTCCAATATGTCCATGTGATCCAACAAAACAGAACCACAACAACTAAAAATGATAGATTAGTCAAAGCAAGTATATGGGTCATGAGCCAGCAAAGCCCAAAGCATTATAGTCAGCTTCTTAAAATGTTACATGACTGATTTTGATACATGTTTGTAACATTACACCCCTCTCCTTCTGGCTAGTTCATTGACTCCTCTGTTTTTCTTTTAACAAGTGTGATTCAGTGCCAGCCAGTGTTTTAGAAAAGCCGAAACTTTGTCTATCCTTATGGAAATGACTCCTGCTTTTGGGAGCAAAGAGACTGGCCTGAGGCTGGCCCCACAGAGGTAATGTGAAACTGTTTTATTTTATTTCATTTTTCCCCTCAACAAACCGCTTTTTCCTTGGCATTGGGATTCATTAGAGTGGTTCCGGGAATAAAAGAGAAATCCCCTCCTCCCAAAAAATATGATTTTTAAGAGCCCAGCCAGGGAGAGTGACTGGTGAATCATGTCCTAACGTGTCTTGGGCAGTTGGTTATGACAGCTGGGTCACATATTAGCACAAAGGAAATGTGTTGTTGCACTCAGCTGGCCAGCTCGGAAAGACAAGGGCATTGGCTCAAATCAGTTCAAGCAGGCAAGATACTGTGCTGTTGTGACAGAGGGGCCTTTTTTTCCACTGCAAAACGCACTTAAGGAAGTAGTGGATCTTGAAAGAGCCTCGGGTCCTTTGGACGTTTTAAAAATGACTCATTTTGTTTTATACTTTAACATCACAGATGTTGCTGAATAAATCTCAAAACATTCTGTATGGAGACACGTAGCATGCACGCACTTCAGTTTTATTTGCAAATTTTAGATGTATAAAATGAGAACTCAACTCAAGTAATTCTGTACTTAATAGAGAAACCAAAGAGGTCACAGTTTAGTCAAATAAGGGGTGCAAGTACTCTGTGGACTGTATTATTTAGACCTCTGCTAAACAGCAATGGAACATTGTAATAACAGTCTGTTAATGAAGTATGTGGTTATATAGCAAACAAAATATTTTAAAAGGTTTTGCGAGGAGCCTATTTGTAATAGTATAATCAACATCTAGGGTTAAAATATCAGTATGCTTTCAATAGCTTTATAAAGGAGGATCATGCTTTTATGTTCTGGGTAATGCAGTTTGTTCACATTAAGGGAGAAATTAAATTGTGATCTCTGTCCCTTTAAATGGAAGGCGCTTACAAAAAAATAAATTTCTTCGCACTTGATTAAGTATAATTGCTGGAATGGAGTGGGTAGGGTTGGGAGATATGAAGCATTTGATGCTGGCCAAATAACTGTGGTTTTTCGTACATCAATAGTCAGCACAAGTTTGGATCTCGAGGAGAAAAGGCAAGGGCCTCCCAGTGTGGCTGGCAGGGACTGCTGTTCACAGGCATGTTTCTGCATTTCCTCTTTCTTTGTTCAGTAATTAAACTGGTAATAGTGTGCAAACATGACGCAAAAAAAAAAATTCCAACAGCACTTTCTGCTATTGGGCCTGCTCTCAGCTTTTAAAGGATCCACTGTATCAGTTTGATGTTCCAAGTTTAAAAATCCAGATCATGTATTAAGAACAGCTGTCTTTTTGTGCTTAAAAGAGAAAACGAATACCAGTGCCGTTCTTTAGAGGAATCTTGCACCTCTCAATTAGGCCGCTGCAGTAGAACGATGGTTACAGCGTGCATATCCTTTGGCCTTGGCTGTATACGTCTTAATAGCTACAGTATACAGCTGAAGAAGTCATCTCTATGTCAATCGAAAGTGTTGCCAGCAGCCCAAGGTTGAACTATCCTGTGGCTGCATTAGGGCGGTGTTGGTTGTCAAAGTGGAATTTGCCCTGATCCTAATTGTTTTAATCCAGAGCAGCAGTTTCCTTCTCATCCAGTGCCAGCCACTCCTCAAGTTGTCAGGTTGTTTCTTTTGCTGTTTAAACACCTCCCTCCTATTGGATGCCATTCTGCAATTGATTCTTTTCCCTGACTTGGGTGCGTTAAGCCGTGTCGACGTATGTGGGGGATCAAACAAATGACCCGAAGTCACTCCTGGCAGTTCTTGAACCCGTTCACCCTGCGACGTTCTGAACAGAAATCCGCAGTTCAAATGAGGAAACATTTCAGGTGAATAAGATTTCGTTTCGTTCCTAGTAGTCCGGGCCAAAGCTGCCCCCTTTGCCAGCATGTCCCTGGAAGCTGGAGGAAACCCACGTGAACTCCACCCAGAGCGCACCCCAGTCTGGAGGTCTGCCCAGGGCCCAGGAGCTGTGAGGCAGCATCGCCACTGTGCCATCCATCTGCTACTGCCAGGGAATATAAACAGAAGAAAGAACGCCTTTGGTAATCTGTACAGCTGCTTTTAAAAAGGTTACATAGTAATGTTATGGTTAGACCTGAAATCACTAATGGCTGCATAAGTGACAGCTGATGTACCAGAATTTAATTACTTTCTTCTCTCAGATGGCAGCTTTTGAGTATTCACTTACTGTCACATGGTTTTTTTTTTAAATGGAACTCCTCCAGATTTATGCAGCTTGGCATCTCCCTTTCGTTTTGAATAAAATGAAAAAATAAAGAGCTTTGCTGTAGGAAAAGAAACACCCTCAAAACTAGTGAAACTAGTGGATTCGTTGGGCTTTTCTGTTGTCTTTCCATGCCAGTAATGCAGATAAGACTCCTTCAGTCACTGCATACATTACACGTGTGACATGCTGTTTGTTTCTGCTCCATTTTGTGTTCAGCACTTTGTTGTATATATACAATGATGTGAAAAGGTATGTACGCCCTCTTAAGATTCCATGGTTTTACATATTAAGACATCACCTGTCCTCATCAAATCCTCACTGTATATGACAAATCGTGTGACAAATAACATAACACATTTTTCTCGCCAGTATTTATTAAACAAAAAAATCAGCCAACATTCAGAAGCCTTGTTTGAAAAAGTAAGTGCACCTTTGATTCAGTAACGTGTGGAACCCTCTTTAACAGCAATAACTTGAGGTAAATGTTTCCTGTAAGAGTTTATCGGTCTCTCACATCTCCTGGGAGGAATTTTGGCCCATTCCTTCTTACGTAACTGCTTCAACTTGGTGATGTTTGAGGGCTTTTGTTATACAGATCTCTCTTTAGGTTCTGCCACAGTATCTCAATTGAGTTGAGGCCTGGAATTTATCTTGGCCATTCAAAAATCCTGATCCTTGTCTTCTTCAGGCATTCAGTCGTAGATTTAGTGGTGTGTTTTGGATCATTGTCCTGTTGCATGATCAACTTTTGGCTGCGCTTTAGCTGTTGGACAGATGTTCTCACGTTTTCCTCTAGAATGTGCTGGAATAGAGAGGAATTCATGGTGTGCTCAATGACTGTGAGATGTTGGGTCCTCCAGCTGCGAAGCAGGCTCAAATCACCACCCCTCCACCATCATGCTTGACAGTTGGTATGAAGGTCTTGTGGTAAAACACAGTGTTTGGCCTGCACTAAACATGTCCTTTTGCATTACGGACAGACAACTCCACTTTGGACTCATCTGTCCAGAGAACATTGTTCCAGAAGTCTTGTGGTTCATTCAACTGCTGTTTTGCAAACCTGAGCCATGAAGCAATGTTCGTTTTGGAGCGAGAGGGTTTCCTCCTGGCTACCATTCCACAAAAGCTTTCTACCCTCCCTAATGGTAGAATCATGATCTTTAACATTTAGCATATTAACATAGGCCTGTAGATCCCTGGATGAAGCTTTGGTGTTCTTTGCAAACTCTAGGAGAATCATATACTGTAGTCTGATCTTGGGGCGAATTTGCTGGGATGCCCACTCCGGGGTAGATTGGCAACCATCCTGAACTTTTTCCATTATCTTTCTCACTGTGGAATGATGGAGTTCATATTGTTTAAAAAAGGTTTATAACCCTTCCCAGACTGATGTGCAGCAACGGTTCTCTCTAGACCTAGGTATGATGTATTACCACAAACCTGAATGCTCCAGACCAGACTGACAGTTTCTTCTTTTATTTTATTTGAGATACAGTATTGTCCGAACAAAACTCTTTTTATCATATTGTTAAGAATGCCTTCAGTACTCATTACTACTAGTTCAATAGTATTGTTTTCAGTTCTCTTAATGTTCAGAACAAATGAGCCCTGTAAAGGCAGACATCTGCCACTTTATTCCTGGGTCCGAGTAAGACTGCTGGTTTTTGCACACTATATTTCGTGTAGAACTATGTTACTGGAATATACTGTGACCACCAAAGTTACTGCACTTGCAATAAAACTGAGTCCGAATCCAGGTTTCCAAAGCAGAGAGGGGGAAAGAGGCTGGGATTCACTCAATAATAACATTTCCACTTCATATTTACTCTTCTTTCTAGCTTTTGCGCTTGCTGAGAAGAAAATATCATCGCATTTAATGAGACGTACCTATGCGTAAGGAACCGGTGGACTAACACAAGTACTAGTATTGTTGAAGAAACCCTGACTGTTACGGCAGAACCTCATGCCAGAAAAACAAGGAACAGGACTGTGTGAAATACAACCCCTCTGCTTGGCTTTAAAGCAAAGGGGGGAGCTTCTACAAATCTACAACGATACAGAAATTACTAGATATTAAGAGCACACTGCTGAAATCATGTTCTGTGCGTCGAAAGAAATAAATATTTTTTCCTCATGCCACAAAATGACAGGTTAATATTCACATAAGCATTCTGTAAAACTGTGCAAATTCAGTACACAAATATAATAAGACAAGTCCTTTCCACATGAATTAGAATTCTGCTCTTGTTTTTGTTAACGCCAAGAGAATTTGTTGATGCATCGAAATGTTATTTTGACTTTTAATGTTGACACAGTGCCTTAATCTTAACTATGAACCATATGATCTGCATCATATACTAATCTCTCTCTTGTGTTTATAGACTGCGCAAAAACATATTATTGCAGATTTTAACATGAAAGAATTTGCTGCAGTTCATTGTAGATTTCTGCTTGTTTTTTTGCTTGGGGCTGGGGGGAACACTGAACAAGTTTATTGCGGGGCAGAGCCAGGCCCTGTTCTCCGCTGTTGTAAAGCTTCACTATCAAGACGCCGGTTTTAGTAGTCACTTCTCTGTGTCCGCGCACTTGGCTCGGCTCTTTGTTTAAAGTGTGAGGTTTCGTGTTCCGAGAACTGGAGTTAAAGCAACACTTGTAGGTCTCAGAGGTACTTGTGTTGTTCTAGGCGCTTCTTTCAGCAGCATATAGGGAACAGCAAGACGGGGCCATTCGCAAGGCCAGCCACAGGAATTCCTGGAAATCTTCTGTGGCTGGGGGGGACGCTGCTTTTCATTAATGGAGATTCGGAGTGAAATCTTCATTGTTGTTTCTAGAAAACAAAGGCCCCAGAAAGAAAAGTGCAAGTGCTCGCTCGCTCGCCCTGTGCAGCGGCAGAATTTCCAGGCAGTGTTCGGCCCTGTGTTTATCGTGGTCTGACTAGCTGGGGGGTGTATAAAGGAAAGCAGTTCACAATCAGAAAATCGGACATTAAAATGTATTTTTTTCCTCACGTGTCAATGTTGAAACTAGCCACACAGATTTCCATTGTCACCCCCTGGCTTTGGTACTTTGTGCAACATTAATCAGCTTCCCCCTGTACACTTCCTAGCAGGTGAATTGTGAAAACTGTAGAAGCTGCTTTGTCATCTATGTTATATCATAACAAAGGAGAATTAATCCAGTGTCAGCAACTGACCTGTAATAATGATTGAATATTTACTAACAATATTCAGATTCCCATATTTATCCATTTTGAGCGTTAGAGTGAGTTAAATTTGGTCATTTATAAGTGTTACGCATTTCTTGAGTGTTGCCTGCGATCTCTAAACTGAAGCATTACCACTGCTTTTAATGTATCAGTGTGTTTGCAATATCATGGAAAACAGAAACAGCAGTGTCCAAAATCTTGGGAATATCTTCTGGCAAAACGTTCTGTGTGTTTTCCTTCGCTTTCCTTGAATACAGTTTTTTGGTTCCAATCAAAGTAGGTTCTCTTAGAAGAAGGAAAAACGAGCTTTTGTGAGCTTGACATTTCTCAGAGTGTTGTTTTTCCATAGTGTTTTAGTGCGACTAGTAGATATTGGAGGCAGTTTATTGGTGTTTCCATTTAACACTGGCATTCTTGAAGGATCCTTGGAGGGGTCTTTCCTTCCCTCTTTTTCTTCTTGTGTCCACTGGGTCAAAAAATGCCCTGTACTGTACCTGCAGAGCCAAAAGGAACAGTGTCAATACTGAACTTACTGAACCTGCCTCAGTGTTACGCTGAGGCAGCTTGGTGATGTTGGGGACTAAATAATAGGTACCGCCTTCAGCCTTTGAATAAATAAAGGCCTAACCATTGGCTACACTCTTAAAAAAATGAGCAGTTATCACAAAACCTTCACAGGATTGAGGAATTTTATATCCCTCCTTCTGAAACAGACGAGTATCCTTTAAAACTATTAGAACCAAGGATAGTACTCCATTATCATGACTGTTTGCGTGCCTTGGCTTATACACAAGACCTTTCTAAATTGAAGCACACAGCAGGTCTGGACATGATGTTGTTGTTAATAGCGTTTGGCTGCAGTCCATCTGTTGCAGCCGTTCCCACTCAATCTTACTACTGCTTACAGGCTTTTGGTCAGTGTTCGGAGATACAGAGTGAACAAAATTCAGGGCCCCTTTGTCCTGTAATTTGAGAGTTTCTATCTGAATTTGTATCTAACATCTATCTGCCACGTACCAGTGTAGCTTTGTCTATTCAGCAGTCTAAATTGCATTTTGAGTTTGCATAAATAAAATATATGTAGTGTCTTAAGTAACACTGAACACTCTCTCAGAACATGGCTGTGGGCATTAAAATCAGCTTTGTCAGAGTTTGCAAACTATTTTAAAAGCAAAATATTTGATTATGAGTACATGTTCAGCTCATTTTCTTGTATGCTCTGTTTATTGTGAGTGAATCATTCATATTGAGCTAGAATTCTAAGAAAGTCCCCTTTTACAACTTTATTTAATGTAGCTATGTGGGAAATTCAGGATTTAGATTTGATTTCATTGAGCATATCATGTATGGTTTTGAGTTTATTTTTTACGGACTTCATATGAAGCCCTTTCAGAAGGTTTACCAGCTGGAGTGCAGGGGTGCATCTCAAGAAGGGCAGGTACCAGGTGGTGATTAGGGCATTAAACAACACCGACTATAACATTAGGGACCTCCTGTCAGGTGACTAGGCTCTCAGTGTCACACTGTACTTGATATTCACGTTGGCCCAACTTGTTATTTGATGGTGGTTACTGAAGTTCGTTTTTTTATATTTTAAGGCTCAGCAGCAGACATTCCAGTTCCCAGATATCTTCCCTGAGAAGGACAAGACGGCTGAGCCGGGTTCTGTGGAGGATTTTCAGGACAAGTTTATGGAGGACGAGAAGCAGAGACAGAAGACAGACCCCAGGCGAGGGGGGGTGACAGAGTGGTTTGGCCTTTAAGGATGGGTAACCCCTTTTCTGCAGTACAGACTGTGACTCGAGTCTTACCCGCGTCAGGAGGACATTTCTTATTGTTAAACTCAACAGCTCTTTTCTGATGTCTAGGCCCCTGCGACATGAAACAGCTGCCTGTTAATTTACCTTCACAAACCACTGATTCACCTCAGCTGCCCCACATAGGAACTGGACTCTGCGTTGTCACCCGCAGTCAGCATATCAACAGCTCCATCTTTGCAGCAGACAGCCCCTGAGTGTTTATAAAGCCACTCCCTTTTTATTTGTGTACATGTGTGAGAAACATAAGCTGAGGTCAGGCTACAGATGATCTAAGGTCATCTTTTTTATTTTCCACTGAGCTCTGTTTAGGTAATTAGACACCTTCTCACACAATAAGGTCAGCAATTAAAAAGTTCAATGGAAATGTTGAGCACTGAATGCCATTATACAGTAGTACCATTTTTATCTCTGCAGAGGACGGCTTGTGCCTTCTGACTGTGAAAGCCCATTATGTTTATGAAATCGGTAATAAGGCCATCTCAGGTTCCTTTTTTGTTCACTCCAGCCCTCTAAGGTACAACACTAAGAGATATTTTTTGTACTGCAGTGGTTCTTCAGCTGTATGAACCCTGAATTCTTCCTGTTTGGTAGTTGTGCAGTTGTTGGGGTTTGAAATGGAAGCACTGACGGTTTAGGGGGGTATTATGTACTGTGGCCTGATACACAGTTCACATGAGTTATGAAACCAAGCTGGGTTAGCGACGGTGAACAGAATGTTAGTGAAAAACTTTAAAAATTATAGAATTAAATCTACTTGTGACCTTGGATTATCTGTGGTAATCGCAGATTTCAAATTGCAAAAAGTGAAAGTACGAGTTTTTCTTTGCTCAGGAGAGAAATGATATGTAATTTAATCAAATTTAATCAAAGGGGCCTATTACACATGAGATGAATATATCTTCATTGATATTTTTTTAATAGAACCCATTATATAATTTAATTCGAAATATAAATTCATTTGTATTCATAGATGGGCCTTTCCTAGTAAATTGACACATCTATGCTCTAGATTAAACTTCTTACAGGTGCTTAGAAGATAGCTACCATTAGAATAACAAAGAGAGAAACTTGTGTACTGACGTTCTGGTCTGTATCATACCAAAACATGATTTTACTACCAAGAGCATAACTGCAAAAGAACACCACATGAAAGACCTTATTTTTCCTCATTTAATGCAATACCAATACGTTCGTTATAACCATACCATATCTTGTCATTTAGTCTTTTTTTTTTGTACTGCCATGTTTTACTCCTTAACCAGTTTCTCTACATGCATACATGACGTGAAGGAGACCAATTTAACCAAAACTAGAAAGTGAATGAGAAACTACATTAATGCTATCTAGTGACCTTTGTGAGTCACTTAAAGCAAAATCCTTCAATATTCTTCTTAATGTTGATGATACTTGGTATTTCTGTAAAGGTCTCACAATCATGGCAGTGTCAGTGTGATTAATTTTATAATAATCTTGATACAGATAAAAATTGGTTGTTTTGATAAACTGCTTAAAAAGATTTTTAAGTAAACACATTTTATCAGACATTATTTTTATTTGTTCCCTTCTGGTTCCTGTCTGGTATTTTGTTGCTTTTGTAGTTGAGTGTATAATAAAGATTGTAATCTCTCGTGCTGTGACCTCAGTTCAAAGTATCATTGTGGAATCATTTCATATTTTGGAATGTTTTGAGAATGTGTGTGTTTTCACTTGTGTAGTCCATAAACTGCCCTTGTTTGAGATTGTGAAACAGCTTTGTGAAATATTGTCGTGTTAACTCCTCATTACAGAGTACTCATTGCTCATTTTCTGCTTCATTGTTAAGATTTGGATGTGCAGATTTTTCTCAGCTGAAAGTGTCAAAAGAGTAATACACAGAAATTAGTTTGTTTGGGGAGAAAAAAAACATCATATATAAGACATTTCTTTCAAAGTTACAAGTCACACCAATAAAATGCGGAGTGTTGTTATCCTGTGTATTTGTGTATATAATGGCATAACTTTAATATCATTCACACTTTACAAAGTTCATTTCTTGACTATAGAAAGTGCTGTAAGTCTATTTGGAAAATACAGCAATATGTTAGCATAATGTGGTGAAATGTTCATCTTAATATAAATATGCACTTCTGAAATAGTCAATTTTGAATTGGCATTCTTCTAAGTTATGAAATGAGCTGATACCCCTCACAGTTATTGATACTTAACTCATGTCATTACCATCTTCAGTGTAGCCAAAGATCTGTAGTCATCACTATGAAGTCAATCTGTGGTCTACAAGCCTTTAAACACGTGACTGGTGGGGTGCAGGCAGGCTGATTGAGCATTGCGTTGGGTCAAGATCTGTAGATGGTGAACCCCAGAGCACATGTCCTGACATGTCTTTCCTCCTGGACCTCAGGGATGTCAAATTTAGTCTCTGGAAGCATCCAAGATTTTGGGATGTCCCAGCAGCAGAGGGTAAACTTGGCAGCTGTAATGGAAGGTTACTAATAGTACACAAAGCCATATGAGAAGAACCTGGTCTCCTCGTCATCAGTAATAAATGGTTTCTAACCTGGCCTCAATCCTCCATCTTGTACTTGTGCCAAGTGTAGTGGATTGTGGACAGCTGTTTGTTTTTTTTTATAACAGTACGTTGCTTTTCCGACTGAGATGCTGGGTTTCTCTGGAAGTCATCAGGGATAAGGTAATCTTAAAAGATCCAAAAAACAATTTCCTTTTGAAAGGCTAAATAATTTGAAATATATGTAGTTTGAATGTGCTGGCAGTTCTGTTCAATTATGTTGAATGTTTTCATTATGATGGACACTTACTGTCAATCTTGTTGCTTAACACTCTTAACATGTAGCATAATTGAACTGGGAGCATTGCAGGTTTCTGTTTTTCGTTCAGGGGTAGGCTGGATCATAAGGGCTGGAGTGCGAAAAGCTTTATTACCTTTGGAGAAAAAAGAAGCCAAAATTAAACATTCTTGTGTTCAAGCTGACTTCAAAACTAATAATGGTTTAAGTCCTTGTCATCTGGCAACTCAACTGGTTTTTGGTTTTACAGGGCAGTACAGAAGTAAGCAAATATTGATATCACTGTTCATTGTTCCTTGCCAGGAACCCTGGACCCCTGGATTGCTATAAACCAATTTGATTTAAAATGTAAACCTGTCTTATAAGAAAGCCTGGAGAAAGAAAGGAAACCAAGTTAAATTGTTCCTCACGGACCCCCCATGAAAGTTGGGAAATCTTGGGCAGTGTTTGCCAAGCAACAAACCTCCCCCAATACCAATAAAAAACCTTTAAGCACAATGTGTTCAGTCTTCTTTGGCTAAACAGCTGGCAAAGATTTCCTTGTTTGTTAACAGAATGTTCTCCCACCCTATCAGAGACTATGCCGACCTTTTCAACTGGAATGCTAAGGTGGCTTAGATCCTGTCCAAAATGTCAGCCCTTCAGAGGTGCATGTTTACCCTGAAGCCAGATAGATGGCACAAGCTAAAGTTCTTTAATAGACAAAGGCCACAGGACAGGATCAAGACACCATGAAAGCTGCACTCATGGCATGGATATATGGCATCTATAAAGAATGGGCCATGCTGGCCTCTGAGCACAGGACTGAGGAGGATGAGATGATTAAAATAAGACTGACATGCCTGCTACTCCTTCTTTGAAATGTACAAGTGATGTTTTAGTGGAAGAAGACTGAATATTTTAACAAACCCTTCTATCCTTTGTCCCATTTCAAAGCTTCTTTTGTGTGTTTAGTATTTTTAAGAAGCCCTTTACCATCCAGCCTGTCAGGGATGAGATTAGACCTTTCTGTGGCGCATGAGGGGAGAGACAGTGATTAAAGGTGTACCAGTTAAATGGCCAGGGATGCAGCAGAGAGTAAAGTGAAACTGCACTGGGCAACGGTTGTTTACTTAGTGTATACTTCGTTGTGTGTTTCTGGCCGAAAACAGTATAATATTTTAAAATGTATAAAATATACTTAAATATTGGAAAGAAAAGTGTTTCTTTTTGTTGCTTTCTAGCATGGAATGAGCCTTTACTTGTTCCTTTGCAGCCTGTTCATGCTGACCCAGCTGCCCACCTACTGCCTGCTGTACCAACGAAAAGTTTTATTTTATTTTTTTATTCAGAAATGTTCAAAATACCAATTTATCAAAGTGTTACAATGCTAAACGTGATTGCAGGTTTATGTTCGGGGCTTGTGGCCAGACGAGCGTGGCAGTAGCCGATGAACCAGGCCAGTGGTGAGCTCCAGGCAGGGGTGAGTGCAGCAGGCACTCCCGGACCAGATAAAAGCAAAAAGCTAGAGGAGGCAGCAAACTGAGTTGCAGAGTTCTGGCATCATGATTGCGGGAGGCTAATTTGAAATTGTTTCTCAATTTGTAGAGGCACCTGTGCACAGCACTGGCCGAGCACCACGATTCAGGGATTGCTGGTTTGAGTCCAGTGTCACTAGCCGATGGTGAGGGGGATTCCCCAGTGGCGCCGACATGGCCGAGTTCCTCCAGGGTTGGGTGTGACAGCTGCCCCTGCGGTTTACCAGGCGCCGGGGGGCTTGTAGTGCTGTCAGCGAAAGCTGAATTTGTACACAGGTTCTCTGGCTAGCACTCCTTGGCACTGTGATCTCTTTACATAACTTTGGCATCCGTATAAAAAAAAACCTACAAAAACAAATAACACTCAACATAAAATAAACACAAGTCGAAAACAAACAATAGTCCTAGACATGCAACAATACATAGGCTGCACACACATCTTGTTTTGCCCATGTTACACCATCATTATGCAAAGTCAATAACTTCACGGATTGCACGGGGAACAAATCGTTTCTTATATACTGTACATTTGTCTTGGTCATAGGCATTCCAGAATGCCTCCCAGTTGACAATGGGATTGAAGATGGTGGGAGGGGTCATCAATGATAAATTGAGCTTTCCTTTCAACTGCAATATAATAGAGCTCTTTAAGCTGTTTCTGTGGTAAACCAATTATATTATTAGCAATATTAAGAATTCTGCCCAATTTGCCCTTACTCTTAATACTAAGGATACCATCCCACACTGCTATACCAAAAGTAAAGATGCTTTCTAACAATCTTCTGTAAACCCTCATTTTGACCTGAAACCCTTTCGACTTCCTGATTATAATATATGTTGACCAGCCTTTTTCAAAATGCAATTGGTATTCTCTGCGAAGTTTGCTTTTGTTGCCTTTAAATTCAGAATAGCATGATGGTTGGTTGAAAGTTAAATAGGAGCACTTGCTTTTTGGGTGTTGCCACAGCTAAAAACTCACATTGGTTCCAATCAGGTGACAAGGGTGGCCAAGCCAGTTCTTAGGAAACCTGCTTGAAAGACCTCAAGTGTCAGAAATTATGTGAAGAAAAGTGCTCTTCAATTTTTTTAATTCTAAAACTTTCTAATACAGTAATGATTTATAATTATATATATAATTATTTCAAATAGCAGCTGGTGCAATTGCCAATATTAAAAATACATTTTTTCTATCCATTTTCTATAAACAATAGCTTCATGCAACATGTATTAACTTAATTTATACACCATGGAGTCTTGCATTTTCATAATCGCCAGAAGAATAATCTCTCCACCTGTTAAATATAAAGAGGATCTTGGTGAAACAGACTATATCTGCTCAAATTGATCTGACTTTATCTGCACTTATTATTAATGTGAACTTGAACTCCTCTTCTCGTGTTTATGCTTTGAGGTGTTTCTTGAATTGTATTGAAAGGGTCAAAGTAAACTGCCAACCTGAATTTCTCTTATTTCAGGACGTACTGCTCTCCTGTCTATCCTGGTGCACTTTATTATTCTGTACCACACTGAAACTAAACAGCTCCTGACTGCTCAGCTGTATCGCGCAGCAGCATGTCCAACATGCAGTACATGAGGAGGAGAAGAAGGCCTTGGCACCAACAGCTGCAAGGAAGCTCTCAGCTGCTGTTGCCTTGCCTATCATAACACCGCCTGTCTCAGAGATGGCCACAGCAATAGGAAGAGGGTGAATATGCTATAAATAGCTGTGAATTCATCAAGAAGTTCAGGCGCTTAAAGTTGGAAGTGTTCTAGATTCACAAAGACAGCTCGTCATCCTTATGTAAACTGTAACCTTTAAAGTCCACAGCCCATACTGTCGCTCCCAGATTCCCCATCAAGTCAAGGACTTCAGCCAATCCCGGGAGAGTCTGCCCATGCTGTGAAAGATTCTTGACAGAACTAGGGGGTGTTGTTCTTTGAGCACCGCCTTACAAAAATAAAATGCTTCGACTCTTGCAAAGACAAAATATCCCCTCTTGTCTGTTCCACCCTACATTCCCCTACAACAACCTCCCCACTCCGTGTACACGCTGGGAGTAACAGTTATATGTGAGAGTCAGCAGGCTTGTCCCAGGGAGAGATGGGGGAAGCACTCCTTCAGCTGGCCATGTGCATCTGTTGCTGTGCCTGGGAGCTGACAGCAGCTCCGACACACAGCCTACACCACTGTGGGAGGCTATGATGTGTCCCTCAGATATTTGAGCACTTTCACTGGACTTTCCTGGGGTGCCATTTTTTTAGTGCTGGTGCCAATGTTTGCCAGCTGTTCAGAACAAATGCTAGAGAGCTGTTTTTGGGAAAAAAATAGGTCAGTGGCAAGAACCCAGAACTTTGTATGCAGCCTCTGACTTCTTTTCCGAGGTCTTCAGACAGAAACACCAGCTTGTTATTTGCTTTGTGTAAGCTTGTGCCCCACAAATGCATCTATTCCCCCATGATATGAAGGAATTCCCCTTGACACTCTATTATTGTTTATCTACAATCAAACAACCATTTCTCTTGTTTACTCCTGCTGGGTGGTCTTTTGTTTCAAGCATCCTTCCAAGAAACAAATTTGCATTTCAAGCTGGCTAATAATAATAAAAAAGAGGGGGAAAACACGAGAGACAGGAATTGTTTTCATGTGCGGACAAAAGCCTAATTTCTAAATGAGTCTGATTGTCATAACACAAATTAGTTATTGAGTCCGGCCACCCAATATGATCACAAATGACCTTTAAAACAAAAGCTTTGAAGTTCCTTTATTTTTTTCATCGAACCAATGTATTTCAACAAAACAGTACTGTCAGTACATGCCACATCCCAGCACCAGGTCTAAATCTTATTCCACCCAGGATATTCTACCTCAGGATAATGTGTCATTCAAAGTTCTAGTAAAACTGGACAAAGACCAAGAATTACCAGACTACCTGGTATTGGGATATACTGTAGTGCTGGAATTCATGATAACTTAAGACCTGGTGATTTTAAAACAGAACAACTCTACTGCAATTGCTGTCATGTTAGGTGAATGGCTGCCTTCTGGTGATTTGACATCTTCTTAAAATATACAGTATTTCTGCAGCATCTGCCCACTTAAGCACAGGTTTGGTTTTTACTTTCTTGTAGTTTGATAAGATTGCATTAAACACTGTAAGGGAAAATGCAAAGAATTTGGAGCTGCATTGCTCTTCAGTTTCATCTATTATAAATACGAGCATTTAAAACTGGGTTAAATGTCAGGGAGAGCAAAAATGTGAAACTGGGTTTCTGAAAAGACTGGCCTGGAAAAGAATGCCTATTTAAGCCTCCGAGTAATTCTTGCAGTTTCTGTTTGTAACCTGAGCATCTGGAGAGGAAGTTAGAAAGTTAAACACATACTCCATTTGTGAACACACTCAATACACAGACTGGGTGCAATTAAGGTACTAACTGTATTACTTTCAGCCCCTGCCTCATTTGTGTGCAATGTGAACTAATTAAACATGTAAATAATAATAATGAAAGAAAGGAGGAGAGTGCAGTCGGAGAATTGTGCTTCTTCTTCTTATAATTATTATTATATGTGTTTGACACCCTTACTGTGTGAGAACATTTACATTAACTTTAAGTATGTAAAATAAGGTGAAAAATACATGTATAAAAATAAATTAACACAATTCTGAAAAGGGCTGGGGGAGGGGGGGTATCGTGCCAGCACAATACCTTGGGTGCAGGAGGGTTTCCTCCCACAGTCCAGTGACACACTGGTAGGTAAATTGGTTTCTGTCAAATTGACCCTGTTGTAAGTATGTGAGAGGGGGTCTGTGTGTGCCCTGCGATAGACTGGTGTCCCATCTAGGTTGTACCCAATCTTGCGCCAGGTTAGGCTCTGTTGTCCCCCATGACACTCTACTGGAAAAAGAGGTTAGAAAATGGATGGATACACCTTACACAAGCTGTATAAATAGCGTGAATCCAAAGCAGTGAAGAAATGATTACAGTGCAATTATCAATTTATAAGAGAGAGATGAAATAAGATCACTTTATTGGCAATATACACTTTCTTGTATTAGGAATTTGACTTTTCACAGACCCCAAGTCGCTCTCCATTAGACACACAGACAGGGAGAGAAGCTGGGGGTCAGAGCGCAGGGTCAGCCATTGTACAGCACCCCTGGAGCAGTTGGGGTTAAGGGCCTTGCTCAGGGGCCCAATGGAATAGGATTACTTTGCCGGCCGCGGGATACAAACCGGCAACCTTCCAGCCACAGGCGCAGATCCTTAGCCAGAGTGTTGAATAGTTGGTGAGGAAGGAGTGCTTATGAGGTCCGTGACAGAAGGAGAGAGGAGAAGACGCTGTTGGAGGCAAGAGGAAGGTAGATGGATAGATCTTCACAGGAGGAATACGAGGAAGGGAGCAGAGTCAGACTTCGAGCTGGTTTATGATCCTGTGAGCACATCCAGAAGATGCTCAGAAGACAGAAATGTGTAAGGAGACATGAATAATAGTGAAAAGATGTCTTTAAAAGTACTGTATGCGCTGGAAATCATGTTGCATATTTGAGGACAGGCAGAAATGATTTGAGTAATGGCATATGTTGTGATAAATATTGCTCCATCTCTTTGATTAACTGCATAACAGTTTCAGTGACAAGATGTGTAAACCCACCGACCTACAAAATCAAAACTCTTAAATTATCATTATTATCTGTGTTTGCCAACCTAATAGCCATGTTACTGTATGTAATCATTGTTGCTAATTTTCTTATTTTTAGAAAGCTTTTTAGAGTTTGAAAAGATGCATAAAGCCGTACAGAATATTGTTATCTGTATCACATTTAAGGTGTTTCACATTTCAAAGCTTGGATAGTGAGGTTTGCATGATGCATTTGTAAGCTAATGCACTGTACCTACAGTACAATCACAGTAATTCCCTGAGCGTCAGGAAATCTAAAGGTTAACTGAATAGCAGGACTGTAAAGAAGTAGGCCAGATTACAATTTGTCCAGTGGGACCTACAGTGCTTTAAAATGCTTCAAGATTACGATAGGGGTTTTTAAACGTCTGAGAATGCTGTGGTTTCAATTTAATGAATATCTGATGCCCCTCTGGCCAAATCAAACTGAGACCAGAGAGAGCTCTGAAACTGTGTTTCTCCCAACTCTTTCTGGTATTGCACACAGCTTACATTCAGCTTCTACATTCAGGTATTAGTGTTGAGGGTAAAAAAAGGTTAGCTTTGTAAGTTAATGTTAGGATGCAGTCCTGGATCTGAAAGATTCAAAGTGCAGCAGTGAATAAGTGTAGAATTATTCAGGCTTGTTTCCAAGGGTTAACAATTCTATTACGTCAGGGTGTGAGGTTTGAGAGTAGTTTTTTTACATGATGATTGAAGGAGAAACTTTGGATTTTTCAGTAATGTTCAAAACGGTGCAGAGATACTGTAGGAATGTTTAGCTGACTCATCTGGGGATTTTAATTTGTGACATACATTCAAAATCATGCTATGCTTTCTCCTCTGTCTGCTTCATAATATAGTAATTCTGTGGCAAAACTTATAACACACACTTTTTACTTAAAATAATAATAAAAGATTTGGACTGTTAATATACTGTATTAAATCAAAGGTTTAAATGTTTGACATGGAATAACACTACTCCACATTTATCCATTGCCTTTTTATATATAGAAAAATTATTGTTCATATATTTGAAAACAGCAGCTAATTATACCATAAACTAACAAAGTGACACCAACATTAATAAAAATATATGATTTCAGTACATTTCAGCTTAATGTTTAACACTAAAATATTGAGACAGTAAAGTAGAAACTTATTTTTCCTTTTATGTCAGACAATTTGTATTTGTGAAAATGAGATTAAAATGAGTAAGTACAATCAATATAATATACATTTTATGTTTGGTTAATTCCATGCATACATTTGATCATATTTGAACAAAGACAATTTGTGTTCAAACCAGTGATTTCAAGTGACCATAAGTACTGGAACACACTGACTTAAATGTGTGTATAAAAGTCAGCATTTGGTTGCATGTTCCTTTCAAGCAATAACTACATGACGTCTGGGACCTATTGAGCTCACCAAACTTTGTGCATAATCTTCAGAACTGCTTTGCCAAGCCTTTGCTACAGCCACTTTGAGTTCTTGCCTATTCTTTGGGTGTTCCGACTTCAGTTGTTTATTCAGCAAGTAAAATGCTGCTTTAAATCTTGATATTGTCTTGGTCAGTTTAAGTTTTTAAACAAATTTTGTTTCCTAATGCACTTCTCAGTGGTATTAAGCACAAGTTTTGGGTCATTGTCATGCTGCAAGGTGAAGTGCTTCCCAATAGGTATGAAAGTATTTTCTTTCATACAGGCAAGTAAAATGATTCTGTCAACTGCAGCCTTCATTCATTATATCATTATTAAAGACGAGCGAGCCATCTTTAATGTCCTGGCAGTGCCATCCTTAGACTGCTCAAGTCAATCTCCAGATTTAAATCCAAATAAGCATGCATTTCACAAACTGAAGAAACAATTAAAATCAGAACACCTCAATAATAGGTATGAACTCAAATGATTAATACATGTGTCTCAGACTTCATGCAGTTATTACCTCAAAAGGATATGAAACCAAATCCTGACATTTACACTGAAATTTAATTAATTTAGTAAATGATTCCCAATACTTTTAAAAATGAATTTGAGTGATTTAGTCAGTTTTTTTCTAATATTATCAAATATATATGTGGAATTATCCATTATATTATATAACACATATTGTACATATCAGTCATATTAATCTTATGATCACAAATACAAAATATTTGCTTGTCTTAGTTCCTCAGTCACAGTATTTGAATTTAATAATAATGCAGATGCATTAACTCTTCAAGGTAAAAATTACACTTTTATAGCATTAACAGTTCCAATTCATTTTAGGCTTAACAGTCTGGACTGCAGTGTATGGCTTCTTCAAATTAACCAATTTTGAGACCTGCAAATTGGGCAAAGCAATTTCAAATTTGCAATATAACATATACTGTACACTGAAATCCACCTGAATAGGATTTTTTATTCCTTTAGTCGGATAAGCCTAAATTGGTAATATATGTTCTTGACCACAAGAAATGCCTTTTAATTATAATGCTACCACTCATGTTTATATTTTGTTACAACTAAATTTTTTCTTTAAGACTAGATTTCTGCATCTTAAGAGAAAAGCCAATTCTAATCCCTTTATTATCTTCTCCCACTTTATATCACAATTTTAGATCAAGAATTCTAAATCATCATACTCATTATGTACAAGGTTTAATTTTTCTCTAGAGGGATTAATTTAATGGGTGGAATTTATTTTAAAGAGAGCCTAAAAGCAGGACGGATTCAAAGTGTTGGGAGAGTCATATCTTTCAAACGTATTGGAAAATGAATAAGAAGGCAACTTATCCTTGCCGAGAGACAATATAAATAGGTTTTCCAACACTCTGCAATATTGTCCAGAAAGAAAGTAGCAGGTAATAACTTCATGTGTTAGCTTAACAGGGATCCAAAACTCATTGCCACAGCTAAAATGCATGAGGATCCCTCTCTGTCTTGTTGTAGCTTCCTTGCACTAGCTTCCTTTGGATTTCAGAATAAGACTCAAAATACTACTGCTCACCTTTTAGGACTTGAATGTTTTGGCTCCTGACTGCATTAGTGAAATGTTAAATCCCTATACATCTACACATCATTTGCGCTTTTTGGACGCTGGCAATCCTTCAGCTCTCAAATGAACTCCAAACCCTGGGAGACTGTTTTCTCTTCTTGCGCTCCAAGACTGTGGAAAGATCTCCCAGCCCAGATTGGGTCTTGCAGCTCTGTCAGCACTTTCACAATCTGTCTGAAAGCTCCCTCTTACGTACTTGTTTTTAGTTTGGTTTAATTTTACTGTATTCATTTATGTATTCCAGTCTCTATTATTTTTGCCTTTGTCTTGTTTTGTTGTAAACTAGAGATGTTGTGTCAAGGAACGCACAATATAAAATAAAGATTATCATCATGACAGTAACAATTATCATTATGGTGATTATTGCTGTAGTAGTAAAGAAATGTTGGGCTATGAAAAATCATGCTTGAGATTTAAGGATCTAAATCTCCATCCAATAAAAAACAACCCAGGGCTACATGAGCACAAAAGAAGGTCTACGACCATTGGTACATTTTGGAATACTGTTCAGAACATTAAGAACAATATTTCAATATCCACTATTTAAAATGAAACAGCCAATATTATTTACTGTATATGTGAATAGAAATTATTGATGAATGCTCTTGTTTCTTATTTAATATTATGTGCTTACATGTGTATAAACAACATATGGTACATTCAATTAAAATACTATATTACCAAACACAAGGTGTAAATAGTGCCACTACCAAGGAGGAATAGTAGTTGAAAACCATGTTCCATATACGGCTCTCTTCACTATTGCAGAGTCCTTGTCAGTGATAAAAGACATGGGATGCAACACAGGGGAGCTCAGGATAAAAAAGGCCAAATAGTACGACAGATCAGGCATGGTGAACAGCGTAATGACAGGACGATGTCTGAAACTGAATGTCTGATCACCAAATCAGGTCAGAACATATCCACTACATGTGGGAAAATGGCAAAAAGCAGAATTTTACAGCAGGCCATCTAAGCAGAAGCCAAAGATCACGTGTGGATACACAGATGTGGGTATACTGGTCCCAAGTTCTCTGGAAGTGATAGCAGAGAATATAGTGGGGAAACAAATAAGGGCAGCAGTGACTAGGGCTCTGGCCTTGTAACTAAAAGGCTGTGGGTTCAAATCCCAGTTACGGCACTACTATTGTAACCTTGACCAAGTCCCTTCACCCAGATCCATCTGTTTCCTCACTGCTTTATCCAATTCAGTGTTAGCCATGCTAACACTGCACTGCCTTGCTGCCCCCTTCACCCAGGTCATTCCAGTAAAATATCCATCTGCATAACCATTGTAAGTCACTTTGTTGAAAAGCCTTAGCCAAATAAATACACGTAAACATTTTCTGCTTCAGGCAAGAGCGTGGCTCTTATGGAAATGTGAAGGATATTTTGTTCAAGAGTTAATTGGCTTGGAAGTGAGAGTGCAATGCTGTGGTTGAATTTGGCTTAGCACGGATGATGTTTGTAAGGGACTCTATGTCCTCCAGTGACATTTTGGTCAGCAACGTGCAGCTGAAAACTGATTTAAATGTATCACAGGACAAGTAAAATGATTGTTGCATTTCCTCATGTGTAAAACATTTAGGTCCTTTATCCAACCATGAATTCCATGATATAATGTTATAAGGATTTGTTTTTTACATTTAGACTCACCAATTATTTTTTGCTAACCCAAAACATTTCGGAATCTCCAGTTGTGTGTTTGTGCGGTGCAGGGCTATGAACAAAGCAACTGCACACCAGGGAGATGAGGAAGTGTAGGAAGACTCCTCTCATTTCAAGCATCTCATCTCTTTCGCATGTCACAAACCTCTGTACAGGACGTTCAGCACCAATTGTTGGAGAGAAGCAGCCTTCGCTGACACGACCACAAAACTGCAAACACAAAGGAGCCTACAGGGGTTTTTGGAAGCCAACTGTTATCATGTTGACTGCTTTATTCAGCGTGATTTGTGAAACATAGTGAAAGTACAAGAGATAAATTCCAAATCCAGGTAATGTAGTTAAAAACCTTTTTTAATGTCTAACAATTTATGTTGTAAATATCACACTTAGGCTTATGCTGCATGACTTTAGTGGGAGCCTTGAAACTTTTTCAGCAGCAACAGAATTGCCCGCACATGTGATGCCATTCAACACCCCCTAAAATGGTTTGAAATGGGTTTTTGTTTCACAGGGAGACAATGTGACAATCTCTAGGGCTGGAATCTGACAAGCGCACACATAGACTACAAGAATTTGTCATCTTTGAGGTGGGAAAAGATACATAAGCTTCTTTGTTGAATAAAGAAACAAGCAATTGTTGACAAGGGTTTCGGTTACTGTCCGGCTACTCAATTAGGCACAATGAGATACATGATGAGTCATTACAAACACTAATAAAGGATGGGAAGCAGGAGGGAGGGGTAGGTGAATAAACAAGTTTCGCCTTTAATTGGTTTCTTTAATCACAGGCTTCTCTCCTCCACTTTGTAGTTCACAAGCATGCGTATAATTACCCATTGTTATAAATACAGTCGGCACTCTCAATAAACCTACCGCAAAGAGAGGAAAGCTGTGCACCCCTTTCAGCAGGATGGTTTAGCTTAGGTTTTTGGTGAAGTCTTGCAAGAGAGGAGGAGCTATGCTAAGCAGAGCTCCACATAACCACAGAACTTTAATGAATCTCCCATTGGGAGGTTTTAGGCTTCAAAATGGTTTCCTCTGACGTTGTTTGTGTTTTTGATTTGCGCTTTAAGGGGTTAGCAATACTCAAGAGAGGGGAATCGAGCACGCTTTCATTTCCTCTTACCCAATAGTCACTGAAATGTCGGCAGAGAAGAAAAGTGGTCTTTTTAAGAATGATTTCTTTTTGCCTTCAAGCAATTAGTCTTTGGCAGAAGCTGCACACTTGAGATCACCCAAATTTACTTCACATCTTGACAGATTATTCCTTCTAAAGTCTTTGTTTCACTTCCACTGTTCTCAAAGTGGTTTATGACACCACTTTTCTGACAAAGTGACAGATTCTATAATCTTTCTTTACAATTTCAAGTGTGAGGTAGTGCAATCTTCTAATATGCAATAGAAATGTATCCTAAAAACTAAATTCATTTTACTGCAGTGCTATGATTATTGCTGTGAATCTGGGTTCCTTAGTTGTGTAAATAAACAATCTTAAAAGATAAAAAATAACCTCCCATCTTAAGCAAGATTACACTCATATAGTGCTTTTCTGGACACTCCACTCATTACACATGTAATGGGGACTCGCCTCGAACGATGTGCAACACCCACCTGGATGATGCAACAGCAGCCATAGTGCACCAGTACACTCCCCACACACCAGCTATCGGTGGGGAGGAGAACAGAGTGAGGAAACCAGTTCATAGATGGGGATTATTATGAGGCCATGATTTCTTTTTTGAGAAATGCCCTGGGATTTTTAATGACCACAGAGAATCAGGGCCTCGGTTTTACTTTTCATCCCAAGGACGGCGCCTTTTTATAGCATAGTGTACCCATCATTATACTGGAGCATTAGGACCCACACAGACCGCTGGGTGAGCGCCCCCTACTGGCACCACTAACACCTCTTCCAGCACCAACATTAATTTTTCCTAGGTCTCTCATCCAGGTACTGACCAGGCTCCCACCTGCTGAACTTCAGTGGGCTGCCAGCTGTGAGTTGTGCATTGATAGAGCTGCTGGCATAAAAACAAAGCAATGGTCTGTCTTGGAATCAAACTGGTCGCCTTCTGAGTTGCTTGCTGCCATCTAAACCACTTTGCTAAACTGCCATTTAAAAGGATTAAGCCCTTGTACTTTGTAATTATTTTTGCTCATTTACACTTGGAGAAAACAAAATGGAAACTGAAAGTCATTAGAAAGCAATAAAATAGCATCTTTAGCCAGTACATTACAGATACACTCAACCAATCATCATTATAAATGTATACTGCCAGTATATCTAGAACTCTTCTTCAATCAAAACTAAGCTCTTAGCTGTTTTGCATTTAGTTTAGGTTGGTAGAATCCAAATCTGAATGCATCCAAATGCATGACTCACCATTCTGAAAGATGACCATGCATTAATAATTCAGGGGCAGATCCAGGGCTGTGATCATAAGTGTAGTATTGTCTAGCCCAGCGCTGTATTGAAGGGGCACTACCTGTCAACAACCTTGTTTCTCATCTCCAGAACTTTTCTCATAGCCAGAACTATTTTCTTAACCTCCCCAAAAGCTTTGTAATTCAAAGGATAGTCTCATATGAATTTGGAATACATGAGCTGTGATGTCTTGGGGGAAGGATGCATGGACTGTACCATAGTGGGTAATTCTTTGGACTCATGAGTGACAGGTTGTGGCTTCAAGTCCTACAGATGCTGCTAAATTACCATAACATTAGCTTTGCTTTTAAAGCAACAAAGTTGGATACTTAAGTGTTCTTCTTGCAGTGTTGAAATTAAACCCTAGATGCAATCTTGGAATTTACTTCTGACACCGTGCTGTGTTTTGAAGCTCATGTTAAGAATGTCACAGGAGAGTACATTTTTTTCATCTGTGTAACATTGCTTGGTTATGGCCCATGCTCTGTCTATCTGGTAGAAAGACTTTGATAAATGGTATTATTTAATCAGGCTTGTACTGCTGTAAAGCCTTAATTACTGTAGTACCCAGTTAGGTACTAAGTAGGCTTCAGTATGTCCAGAATTCTGTAACTAAAATGACTCTAAATTAGCATATAACTTCCATTCTGTGCTTTAAGATTCTTCTTCTCATACTGTACATGTAAGAAATGGCCTGAATACTCTATTTCCAGGTTACATTTAACCTGAGATCTGCCAATTCACACCTTCACAGTCTGAATACCAGGCTCCTTGCTATGGGCAATAGAGCATTCTTTCGTACTGCACCCCATCTGTGGGACTCACTGCTCAAATCCTTCACTGATTCTGCAACTGTTGCTTAAAATCCTTTTGTTTCACTTTATCTTTTAGACTAGAATTTAATTCATTTTTGCTTTTGGATTTATTGGGTCACTTTAGTGTGCTTATCAATCTTTTTTTCTAATGTGTATTACAAGCATGCTATTTAACAACACTTTGACATTCTTTAAAGCA
The DNA here is from genome assembly GCF_055471065.1 of Atractosteus spatula. Taxonomy (NCBI): domain Eukaryota; kingdom Metazoa; phylum Chordata; class Actinopteri; order Semionotiformes; family Lepisosteidae; genus Atractosteus; species Atractosteus spatula. The sequence continues at coordinate 4,680,605 of NC_142721.1, read as the reverse complement.
TTGCTCTCTGTTCCTTTAGAATTTAAAGAACATAAAGTCCATTGAAAATGAAAAAAAAATAGTTATTTCAATTTTCAATGTCCTTTATGTTTTAATGATTGTGGAAACCTAGCTAATACTAATGGCTTAAGCTGAACCTGTGGTTACAGTGCAGTTTGAGGAAAATAGTGTTTCTGTTGAGAAAATTAACAGATTGCATTGAAAAAGTCATGTTTTTATTTCTGGTAATAGACACCTTTGTTGGTTTCTGTTTCTTTTGGGAAAATCTTCAGGGAGCCAATGTCAGTATCTGAAAACATTCTTGTTTAAGGTGTATATGTGAGCAGCTAGTTCAGGAGCTACAGTATTATTACAACAAGGATTGAACCGCATGTTTCCATGGAAAAATCGATGTAGACCAATTCTCTCCATTAATGTTATATAACAAAATAAATAGAATCATTTTCCTATGAAATGTGGGCCTATATTTTTGGCTAGAAAAAACAACATCCCATTTTCCCCTTAAATGCTGTTACATTCACAGGCAAGGACACTGTCAGTAAATGGGGAAATATACTGTATAAAATGTCTAGGTGGTAAAGACCTAGACCACCATTCCTTTACTTTTTTCTGTCTGTTGGAGCCATTTAAACGTCAGTGACTGACATTTCTTATTGAGAAGAACATTTTTGCTCAGGTCATGTCATACTATATTGCCAATTTATTTATCATGTTTCTCGTCTATTTATCTAATTTGGATTTAATACATACTCCTGTCTGGCATGCACATATATTTTGTCACTCGTCTGTTTCTATTAAGTGATATTTTACTCCTTTACACTTTTTTGTGCAGGAGGCAGGAGCCAGGTTTGTTAAAAGGGCAAAGGTCAAAACCCTGACCATGCACTATCCCGAGCAAGTTGTACAGTATCTCATGTCCACTAGTCGAGGCCAGTTCATTCGTGCCTCAGCTGGAACTGGAAGCATATCTGAATGTGTAGCAAACTGGCCAGAGTTAGTGGAGTTTCATGAGTCACACCTCAGCTTCATGCTGTTAATATGCTTAAAGTATGCTACATCAGAGCTAGATGAGCTAGATGGATTGAATGGCCTGCTCTCTGTGCAAAACTGCTTTTGACCTCTTGGTAGGCCTACCTTAACTGGAAGGGAACTGTGAAGGTTCATTCCATACTTGATAGGTAAAGAAAATAAACACTACATTTTGGCTGTAGGATGTTCTTCAGGTGTTGACTACTTCAGCTGCTATTTAATTCACTTTTGTGTTTTTGCCAAATATCTTTAATGTTTTTTCTTTTCCTTTTTTTGTAACCGGCTGGCATTGAAACAATAATGTAATGTCTGTTAATACAGGGTGAAGAGATCATGTATTGGCTAAACAGCTTGTATTACACAACATTTGCTTGATTCATTGTGTAACATCAGTGTATAAAATTATCACTAAATCCCTAAACTGTCAGAAAACACAAAACTTGTGAGAAATGTAGTAGAAATGCATGCAGCCACCTTTGACTGCATCTATAATTGATGGTCCAGCTTAGCTAAACTGTAGTTGTGTAGTTGTGTGACTTGTGTTATATTTTCAAACTGAAGGTGCGTTTTACATGGAACTGAATCTTGACACATACAATAAGCTAATTTGCTTCATGGATTAGAAGAAATGTAGACCGTAAGCTCAAATTCATTAATTGGTTTGTTTCTCACCTTCCACCTTCTAACACTACATGCCATTGTAACTTTGGCTAAATAGGTAAAGAATTATTTTAAAATTTAAAAAAATCTACTAATTTCATAGACATGTGCAAAATAACATCAGTGTAGAAAATCAGACAATGTCACCAACTGTCTCTTTCTGGTCATTCCAGGTCTATAGCTCATATCTCCATCCAAACATCAGCCTAGTTTCAGAACAAAACACAACAGTTTATTGGAAACATAACAAAGAAAGCAGTGCTATGTAGTTTCAAAACAAATCTGGGAGATTAAAAAAGACCACACAACAATGTAACAGTAAGTAATACACTCATGATTAAGAAGAAGGTACACAGTTATTACTGCAGTTCTTTCTCTGCTCCTGACCACTGTTTGGGTGCATTTTTTAACTTGTATTGTTTTTTGAGTATGTCAGAGATCATTTCCTGCAAATGCTTTGGGCTTAAACAAAACATACAGACAATGTTGATGTTAAAAACTCAGGGAACATTTGTCAGCAGAATAAGAAATAACAGCCATATGAACTAAACATACATGCATATCTACCTTTTGCTATTATCTTGTCATCTTCAACTGGCTGAAGGTGTTTTGTGTTTATGAAATAGATTTGTTATTGAAAAGCTTTTTTTGCTGCGATCCTTTGATGGGAACCAACAATTTATTGCAAAACAAAAGCACAGTTACAAACACTTTAATTTTGAGCAATGTTGTGGCCAGCCCAAGAGTTTACATATACATGCACCAGACGTAAAAAGATGAAGGAATCGTGTCCCTTGGGTAATGAGTGACTATACAGTATAAACCTTTTAAAGCTGGCAATGTGCTTTGATCCAAGTCATAGGTATTGTCATCTTCCCGACAGTCATTTAGTTATAATCTATAACACACTAAGTCAAACTTCAGATGTTTAGGTGTCACTTCAGCAGAAACAGTGTACCAGATGTAGTTTTGAGTACTGCTTTAAAAGTTCAAACCTGGAACTTCCTCTCTAACATACATTTTCTCTCTAGCTTGTCTCCGTCTTTCTGCGTGTGTTTAAACATTTCTTCAAGCTCAGTTTTATTGTTGTGGATGATTATTTGCTGTACATGAAAAAAATATTTATCATATCCATAATAAGAGTAATGATGGAGTCATATTTATAAACTAATATGTATTTTATATTGAAACAAACAGACACTCCTGTTGGGTTATAAAAGTGGCCTTATTCACACCCAGAATATTGAGAAGTGTGTCTAGAAAGAGTAAGACATTCTCACATTTCTCTTTCACAAAGCTCATTCTCTTCAAGAACTTGGGCGAGGAAAAACGATGTGAAGAACTGACTTCATTCTGAAGAGTGGGCAGGATGTTTTAGAAGTTGCCTGCTGAATGTCAACAGGGCCCAGAGAAAATAAACAGAGTCAGTTAAATTGTTGGAAAAAGGAAAAAAAAATAAATGTTATCATAATCTGCCTATTCTGAAGTAAAAAAGTGAAGCCATTTCAATGGGCAGAGGTGAATGGAGTTGTATTATTTGGCAGGGAGAATATAATGGTGGAAAAGTCAGCCAAGCTCTGTAAAACACGAAATCCAATCTATTTGTGAAAGTGCAGTACCTGAGGTAGCAGTCTGTAACATTCCAGAGCTTTTACCTAAGAGAGCATGATGTAGGCTTTGGCGTAGTTGTTAGACATACAGTATGTTACTTATGCATTTTAATAGTAAGTACTTAATAGATTATGTATTATTCCCTTTTTTGGAATCTGTATTTCTGAGTTACTGTACAATGTGGGTTTCCTAGAAATTCACAGAAACTTGTTTTTTCTTCTTCCTTTCTTCTTCCATTCTGGCATACAGCTTTAATGTAAAATTCCTTTTTTTTTTTAAAAATTAACACTTAGAACATTGCATTTTTTTCCCTGAACTATTTGTTTAAATACAGTTCTTGCCTGGTAATTAATTTTTAAAAATTATTTTAATTGATTTTAAAAATCACTAGCAATAATGCTAACATTTATGTACTAATGTCTATTTACTTAGAAGGTGAAATCCCAGTCTATGGCATGCATTACAGACTATGTAACCATTTACTGAGGTGTAAGTACTAACATCTGGTCACTGTGGTGGGCAGTGGGGGTGGAGGCTGTAGCTGATAGGGTAACTGTGTATTCAGTTAAAGGAACATACATTCCAGTTTTCCACTGGAGTTGTGAGGTGTCAAACCATAAACTGGCACTGAATCATTCTTGAGTCACTGTTCAGGATCAGCTTTAAGCAATGTTTATTGGAGGTGTAGCACATGCCAAAGGAGGTCTCTGACCAGAGTTTTTCCTTTGAAAATGTACCGTGATGACGTCAGTGATCCTAAAAACTGAAAAAAAGCTCTGTGGTGCTTTTCCAGTGCCTTGGCCAACTAATGTGTTGCAGTTGTCCAGAACACACAGCCATCGCTAATGTTAAACTGCTCTTTTATCCATCTTTTTCTTTTTCAGTGTCCCTTAAGAGATATTTTTTACCAAGATATTTTCTCAGGATGACAGTGATCATACAGATGCCCTCTCTTTGGATCCTTCTGAAGAGGATTTTAATCCCCATAAGGGACACATGTCTGTAGCAGTTGGCCATGATGAGGGATTCTCCTCAGGACAAAGCTTACTTCTGAAGTGCAAGTGCATTCACTGACTTTAACATGACAGATCGTGATTTAAAGTCTGCACTTGGAACTGTAAGTGCTTGGGTATTACTGGTCTTCTTATGGCTGCACACTGTCCAGATGAGGAAGTAAATGAATCAATTTAAACTCCTAGATCTTTTATAGTATGTACAGTATATTGCAGCTCATTTTTCACTATACCATTTTTGATATTGAATGTAATGACTTATACATTGTTAAATTTCATTTTTCACCTGTATTCCAAAACTGAAGATTAAGACAATCTTTTGGTTTACTTTACATTGCAGAAACTCCAGCTCTCCTACTTTTATACATTTGGTATTTTCTGGAAGTTTGACAAATCAACTTATTACTTAGTTTTGCTAATCTAACACTCATCTTTGTGGTGCCCTTAGCTTATTATCTTTTCCAATTAACGTATTCCAGTTCTGAGGTATTGTTATTTCCAGATCACATATTTGTACTTTGTTTCAGAATGTATGTACAGAAGATTGCTAAGTCTTTTAGAATTCATTTTAAATACCAGCCAGTCCTAACTATATGACTTAGTTGTAAACTCTGCATGATTTTGGAGCTTATCTTAAGTTAAAAAAAAGTTTTTTTCACAATGGTTTGGTGTATAGTTATGTCTTTCAGCCAGTAATCAAATTTTTATTCAAAAAGCTTGTCAATAAGGTGTCAAGGTGGTGCAGAGGTTAGCATTGCAGCACAAGAGCCTTGGGCTCAATTCCGGACCTGGGATGCTGTCAGTGTGGAGTTTGTATGGAAGCCCTATGTTTGCGTGGGTTTCCTCAAGGTGCTCCACCTTTCTCTCACAATCCCGAAACATATCGGTAGGTTAATTAGACTCTTCACACACAAAAAGTGTGAAAGTGTGCATGTCCATGTCTGTGTCGATGTGTGCCCTGCAGTGGACTGGTGTCCTGTCCATGGTGTACCCTGCCTTGTACCCATTGCTTGCTGGGACAGGCTCCAGTGTCCCTGTGACACTGAACTGGAAGAAGTGGTTAGAAAATGGATGGAAGCTCGTTGATAGCAAGGCATTTATCAGTGGGTGTGATATACAGGAAGGTTTCTCCTTCAAGGGTTTAGTTAAGAAACCAAATGCCCATTTGTGGCGTGTATGTTATAATCAATGCACAAAACAAACAGTTGGAGCACAATAAAGCCAGTCATAATTTTCCTCCTTTGGGCAAACAGTTAGAAATATAGTTAGAAATTGTGAACTGTAAAATTACTACTGTATAAAATGACTAATAAAGTAGTCACAGGTCATGACACAGGCTTGACATGTTGTACTTTGAAGTGTTGAATTTGTCACAACTTCTGTGGGACTACATAGTGGAGTGTGGTCAGATGTAATCTTTCTAAATTAGGCTGTGACCCCTCCCTAAAGTGGTGAAATCATTTTAGTGCTAGACATAAATAACATTTCATTTAATGAAACCTTAAGGAAAAAAATCTTCATTCTGGAGAATGTAATGATGGCAGAATATCCCTTTTAATGAATTGCAATAATACTCCATTATTTTCTACGAAGAGAGGGTGTGTTAATTTAGGGAAATGACTATTTACAAGACAAATATATTAGATTCTTAGTTAGATTTCAGAGGAGCAGTTAGTAACTAGCTATAGTTTTTTGGCATTTCAGATCAAAATTGCTTTTACTCACTGGTTGTACATATACAATGCAAATATAACTGAATATGTCAGTCCATATCTATGAATGTTTTAATATTTTTGGCATTAACAATGAATTTGCAGTGACCACACGGCTTAGCATATTTGTTAGTACGGGTGAAAATCTTGAACAAACAGCACTCAGTAATTCCTGGAAGGCTTAAGACATTCTATTTAACCTTTTCCATTCTTCTCCAATTGAAAAATGTTTTCTATAATCTAAGAGTATGAAAGACACAAGGGCATAAAAATGATCATGGAGGCTCGTTTTGTCAGAAATCTTTATAACCACATTTTTAATGTCACAGGCTCATCAAAGACGTGATAACAGTGTGTGCCACTGTCCTTCCCAATACTGGCTTCACATGAGATAAACAAACATAAACAGCAGTTCTAATTAAGTCTATGCTGTAAATAACTTTGGTGTAGTGTATGTCTGTGTTCTTTAGATGTATTTGGGCTTATAGTGTTCCACTGGAGATATTTAAGGAGTGTTCATGGAAGCTTTGATCTTACTGTAGACTCAGAGCTTTTAGAAGGACACTGTAGATCCCTTTGTTTGGGTGCTTGCCACTCAGATACAAAACAGAACACCTTCACACTCTGCCTCATTTTTGACCCTACATGGCTTCAGCGTTTGTAGTACTGAAAAGGCAGGTTCATGTAATTCACCTTTTTCTCCACTAATTCATATCCTATTGTGTGAGGTCTGATTTTACAATTTTACAAATAAGTAACTCTTTCATGAAAAGTTGCCCTGAGCCTAAGTGTGATGTTTTGAGATACTGTAGAGTTGTGTTTGTTTTGCACACTATTGCACTAAAAGGGTTGTAGAGTCTAGCATGAAGTTACCATTATTTTTTAGGCCTTTCTAACTTTAACTGGAGGAGAATCATAGACCTTTGAAGAAGAAGCGTACTCGGGAACTAATAGAACAAAGTATTACAAGGAAGACTCTCAGTGGGGTGGCAATATGTGAAATGAATCAACAGGAAAAAGATGGGCAGTTGCTCCAATAAATCTCAATTATTATTTTAAAAATTGTATTACAGATCAAGATAACAATAGTAAATCAAGGAGGATATCCTAAACAAGATGCAAGAAGACACTGTCAGGTAGCAGATAATTCAGCTTAATTAATTAGGGATGTACAGTTGGAAAGGAAGAGCAACACATAAAAAGTGATGCCAAACATTGATTAAACAGCAAAGGCAGTTAGTGGAGAAATGTCCTCCGTAAACTGCTCCTGCTTTCATAGTGATAAAAAGATAAGGACTGTGCCTCAACCAGCATCTTTAAAATGGTTTATCTGAGGATAGGTTGAAAGAGAACCAGACTAACGGCTGTTTTTTTTTTTTGCTTCCTGAAGAGACTCTGGCCAAAGCGTTTACAGACTCGCTGATTTCCTACTCTCACTAAAGGATTTCCTATAGAAAAGTTCTCGTCAGCCAGCCGAGTGAAGGGCTTACACCTTCATTTCCACCTGCATCCGCTCTGGGCCTCGCACTCAGACCTACATCAGGATGTCAGCCCGGGCACAGCAGACCTTATCCATTGTTGTGCATGTGTCTTCAAGTGCACAGTTCAGGCAGTGCCAATAACTCCCTGTTACAACATTCTGAAGCAGCCTAGGCTATGGTTCTGCACATGATTTCCTATTTTGTTACAAGCTGTCTGCCTTGTAAAACAGTTTTGGGGGCTATAGAAATAAATGTATTAATGTTATACATATCCTTTGCGTGCAGCAACCAAAGATTAACTGAATTGGCTCTCTTTGTTCACAGGAAAAAAAATCACCTCCAGCCTCCAGAAAAGCTAGAAAGATCACAAGGTTTTACTTTCTTTTGAGATGCAAACACCTGTTATTATTGTTACACTAACACACTAAAAGTTGGGAGAATTGTGCAAAACTAGCAGGAACAAACTCCAATGAAAACCACATTTTCCACAAGTAGATCCCTCTTTTAAGCCACCAACCCTCTTTGAAAAGGTAACCACATGTGAGAATAGAGCCCAATCACACAAATGCAATCAACCATCATCCAAATAAAGGTAATTTCCCCATCGCAATCTAGATTTGGCTCGCAGTCTACTGTATAATATTAATTTCCACTCACAACATACATACAAAAAATATGCATATGAATGCACCAGTCATTAAAAGGCTTTAAATGAATTAATTCCCAGCAACCACAAAACTCCTTATTGCGCACCCTGTTAGCAAACTGGGAAATCGCTTGCTAACCTTTCTTCAGTATGTTTCACAGTGACAAGTCACAAATATGGAAAAGTTTATGAGGAATCCCCCCTCACTAACTTGTCATCATTATTTGAACTGTATAATGACTTTTTTCAGAGCTTTTGGATGTTGTATCAGAATTTCCACTAGTTAGCTTCTTCATCTGCCTGAAACAGAAACAGCTGCAGACATTGGTAGAATGGTTAGTGGTTTCTGTTAGACTTTACAAGCCTCTATGGATTGTAAAGATTTTTTTTTTTGTTTGTTTTCCTTCATTTCAAAGTGGCCCTGGTCAAGCGCTATGTAGCCAGTCAATTTTAAATTTGTCCTTTATAATGTTAAAGACATGTCAATTGGTATGTGTTAAAAACTCTGGACTTTTATGAACCAAGATGGCAGAATGATGTGCATATTTGATTAAAAAGAAACTTTCAACATCTTTTTGGGTGTTGCTGTACTGTTTTAATTTAAATTTGATCAACACCCAAATCTACTTCCAATTTGCTCCTTGCAAGTTGCTGTGGTAATTTTTATATCCACACCGGGTCATCAAAGTTATGTTACTACATGACCCTTGATACGAACTGTAAACACACTTCAGACTGCCTTTGTTCAGGTTCAGGTATTTAAATCCAAAACTGGCAGGCACAATAGGATTACATTTTCAAAATTTCAAATTGTGCTCCTATGTAAGAACATGGTGGCATTGAAGCTGATCAAATAAGGATGTAAACTCTAAACAACTGTTCAGAACTATTTAGGGAGTTGATTTTAAACTTGACAGATACTCTGGGGAAAATGTAAGTAATGTATTTAATAAATAATCTGATAAATTGGTGCTCCTGTGCAGACAGAGAGAGCTTTCTGATCACCGGTGATCATTTGCGCTATTGTGTTCTGTATATTCAAACTGCTTGTGTTGGAATACTGTAACTGATCAACATAAGCATTAGCAGGAACCATCGTGGCAATAATATTGCAGCTGTATCAACCAAGATGGCTCGGTTCAAAATACAAGTAGACTAATTTATCTAAAACGTGGCAAATATCAACATACCTACTTTCATATACACTTTCAGTATTTTCAGTCAAATTTGTGATACACTTGATATTGTGTAGTTAAAATATCAGAGTATACTTACAAAGGTAAACTGGTTCTGACCAATCCTACATCACAAAAGACTTAATTGAAACAGATCACAATGTGGTGTAAACTTGAAATTACTCATGATAAATTATTTGGACAATTTACTTTAGTAAGTATACAGTATGAGGTAACAATGCAATCAAATATGGAAATGGTTGTTTCTCCATTTTATGTCTTCCCTGACAGCTTTACTCATACAGATATCTAACTCTACAGATCTCCTGGTGTGATATTGATTACTATAAGCACAATCATTTACAGGAGTTGTGGCTGGCCAAGAAAAATATATATTTCTTCTCTGGTAAGCATTTTTGTAACAAAAATTGCATCTATATTTGCATGATGCATAAAGAACTATTATAACCTCAACAACATTTTGATGTTGCTTGAAAATAGTGCAGTTTTTTTTTGTGAGCACTCAGTTACTATTCTTCGCTATAAGTAGACTCTTGTTTTTAATATCAAAATTTAGAAAATTAATTTAAATTCTGAGGCTGACGTCAATTTGATTAGAAGTAAAAAATGCTTAAATGTCAGTGAAATATGTCTGTTGTTCTTTATAAATAACATCATTGCTGTGTAAATCTAACTGCCACTTGCTTTGTTACAATATTTTGTAATTGAATTTGTGTGTCATGGTTTGATATTAGTAAAAATAATGTCCCTGATGACAGTTAATTTATGACATTTTGCCTTGCTTTAATATTGTCAAAACTGCCTTCAGTTCTAGTTTTAACTGATATATTTTTGTTTCTATGGTTCTTTCTTATATAAGAGATTTTTATAACTATTGTACTATGGTTAATGTGGAGTCAAACAACATCCATTTTCTTAAGAGGTCTGAAAAACTATGAAAAGGGTGAAAAAAGCAAAAAGCATATCACCTTGATAAAGAAAGTATTGTAAGATTGTTGGATATTATACAGTTGACACTGTAGAACTGAACATATGAATACCATTCATGCTTCTGTGTCAAAACATGTATTTTTGCATATTTACATTTTATTGCTAAACACCATTCAGCATAGTCCACTTTCTCTTTAAAAAGTTTTGCTTAGTTAAGCAAATCATGATATTTTTTTCTTTACTGTGTTCTAGTTAATCAAAATTTCTCTTTGACCTAACTAAAGTTTCAAAAGAGTTAACAGTTCCAAAGATTTAGTAATCGTTAAGATTGTTAAGAAATAGTATGCGTGACAGGCATGGTGATAGCAGAGAGACAGTTCAACAAGAACTAGTACTAAACAGAAGAGCACTATTTGTTTTGGGCAGGAATTCTGAATGCAGTTTGGCAAATTATTCATAGACTATCAATTTTATTAAAGACAGCCATTATTGAGCACTCATTTTCAAATCAGTATTTCTATGTCAAAATGAATGCCTATACTAATCACATACAGAATATATTTATCTGTCATTGTAAATATTAACTTTGTTTAATTGATTGGGAACTTTTTATCAAGGGACCATGTTTCTTTCTAAATTTCTGTTTTTTTTCTGACTATATTTTGACGAGCATCAAGACAAATGTTTTTCGGCAAAATCACATTTAAGAAACTGTTAGGAACTAAGAAACTAAACAGTGAAAATGTATACTAAGGCTTGTTGTACTCATACACCACACTGAAATCTCCCACCACTAGATAATGAATGGAAGCCAACCCCAGTAAGATAATCACTTGTCGCTGGTCAAAATAAGGAACAGATGTGTTCGTATGTGGTTACTGAGACAAGTACGCACACCAAGGTCACTGTCAATGTGGCATTTTGCAAAAAATAAACAACCAAAAACAGAACCTGATAATATGCATAAGAAATAGTTTGAAAATGATTGTTCTGACTATCAGTTATGATAAGGGACACGAATACCAAGTTTAAGTGTGTTTTCTTCTGTTTATTTTGGAGAACATGAATGTAAGCGATCACCCACCTGAGAGAAATAGTTATTTCCTGAAGGTGTTTCCAATTGGTATATATAATTTTTTTCATGGAGAGTGAGTATAATGCCGAGAACCTTTACCACAGCTATAGTGGCTATCTCAGCTTTCTTCAAAACAAAGATACTGTGTTAAAGGCAGGAAGAAAACGTACCACAGACATTCTATGAATTCTCTTTCAGACAGCCACTGCTGCAATCCAGAGTGTGACACACTGGGAAAAATATCTCTTTATATTTGTCTGCGAAAATGAAAAAAAGACATGATTTTTAAAGAAAACACATGGCTGAGCGAGACTGTGAAATAACTGGAAATTGGAAGAACACAATAGTTTACAGAAACCAAAAATCCATAGCTTTCTAAAACTAATATTATTCTAATTAATGATTTTATAGATGATTATTACAGATTATTCACAGTTTTAATAATTGGTTCTATTTTTATAAAGAAAACATATCTGTCAGAGCTGCACAAGTTTCTGTAGCTGCACTCCTGTTTATAGTTTGGTTAACTTGTTATCTTGTTTGGATTGTATTTTTTAAAAGTAATTAGAAGTAATTTTTAAAACTTTGGTTATGCGTTTGAAGATGACTTGGACTGCCATAATATTCACAAATTCTACCATAGATTGAGATTTCACACAGACTGCATTAAAACTCTGAACTCAGGTATTCACTTACAATATACACGAGATCTCCAGACACAATATGTTTGCTAGCAGTTGTGATTACTAAAAATGACCATGACAAATACTAATGGTTTTGTAATGAATGCACTATACTATGTTCCAACAGCTTCACAACTGAATTATCTTCTTAGATGTAGTGGTAATATGTTTGTGTTGCAGGACTTTATTACAATTGGCAATGTAGTTCATTCTGAACATAATGAACCACTGTCCCCTGTGTGAGTTAATCTGGCACATAAACCACTTGCTCTAGTGCTCTAGTGGGGTTGATATAGGGAGGATGTGATGAATGGCAGTTATGTCATCTACAAGTACTGTACCTCTAGCCTCATCCAGGGTTGGATACTAGGGTTTGAATCTGCATGTAGAAATCTGACCTCTGGACAGCTTTGTGAACATCTCTCTGTTGAGGAAGATTAGCCTGTGGCACAGCAAACTGGCCAAATGTGTTAAGTCTCTTAAAATAATTAGGGATCATAGGGAAACGTTGTTACTGCAGGTAACGTGACCAATTATAAATTAACAAAGTTGGAAAATTATCAGTGGAATTTTGGGGATGTATAAAATGAGACAGATCAAATCTAATCTAACAAATTAAATGATAGGCCTAATGAATCATCCTTTTTTTGACACTGTAGCTTTACAGTTTTCCTGACCTAATATAGATTCCTCACTATTTTACTAATATAAATTAATTGTTGTAGAGTTTGTACAATTTGTAACATCGGTTTCATCCGTTGTTGGGGTGTTGGTGGGTGGGTTGGTTGTCCTCCTGTTTCAATGGGGAGGACAGAAACTGGCCTCCTTTCCTTTCTGAAAGCTCATCCGCTTCATTCCCTCTGTCTGGGTTAGGGTTAGGGTTAGGGTTTTAAAACCCGCTGTCCTGTTCTGAAATCGAACAAGGCCAGACAGGTGAAAGAGGTTTAAAAAGGTCTTCCTCCCTTGCGGTTTTTACAGCGTTTCCCCATCCATACAGCGATACTACTAGTGGATACCATTTCTATGCACTATTGAGGTTGGCAAGGAAAAACGAGAAAACATATAAAGAGGAGAAAATGTAACTTTTTGCACAAAACACGCTTCTTTTGAGATGATGAGAAGTTCTTCACAGTCTCCACTGACTTTTTGCAGTGTGTTGTTAAATCCAAATGGTATCCTCTTGTTATATTCTACTATCCACCTTCAGTTTTGTGAGCAATCTCTGCTTTTGGCTGAGTTACAGATAACTTGAGTGACTTTAATTGCTGGAATGTGAAAGGATTAATATTTTTTGTGTGTACGTGTATATCGCTATTGGTTTCCCTTTTCTACACATCCAAGGCAGTAACCCCAAAAAGCTCTTCCTTAAACCCTGGGATCAGAAAGCAGACAGCTGTTTTTTATTACTGTCCCCTGCTTCATTGAAACATAATTAGTTTCTCTCATACAGAATTAGACTTCCTCTCAGCCCTCGTCCGACCCTTGATATCCTGTCAAACATATAAACAAAAGTACGGATACCTTCGTGGAAATAAATGTCAGTCCTAAATTGGGAATCCCTGGAAAAATCAGAAGGGACCCTTGTAAATATCAATCTCCCTCTCTCCCTCCCATCAACCAACATTCACTACTGTTCTAATTGGAAAGGGTTGCTAATCAGTGGCAAAGCTGCTCGCTATGAGTGATGTCATGGGTTTTTTTCAGCTACCCTGAGGAGGCCTTTTCCTCCAATTAAGTAAGAGGGTTTCCCCACATCAAACCAGCAAAGTCATTACACTCTTAACGCCAGGCTATTAAAGGGAATCGCTTTGAAATTCATCTACCAGATGACTTCTGTTATTTTTTGTGAGCAGCGAACGTTGAACGCTTTCCCGCAAGGCAGCATAGAGCCCGATCTGTTTGTTTGGAAGCTATTCTGCCACTCTGCGGCCACATTTCTGAAGGTACCACAAATATTTACTGGGTCCCTGCTGTTTGCTGGCAGGAGTTGAATAGAAACATAAACCAGAGAATCCATGCAATTTTAATCCGAAAGTTTGATTTTCCTCCAGTTAAGCCAAGATCCCATTGGCTATGATAAGCAAATCTTCTGAAAGTATGTCCAAGAACTTTTATACTGGTTTCAAAAAGTAATGTCCTTGGTCAGTGCAGACATCTGAATCCTAACAAATTTTTACCATTTCAAAGAGCTCAGGGGGATTTTGAATTTGCGGTAAGTATGATATATATATATATCACATGCTTCTAATTTTACTTCAGGTTTACTACATTCCGCCCACAAGCCACAGACTAGAAATATCCCTTTCAAAGTCTAAAAGAAATTCATAGTTACCAACTTGCAGATATTATAGGAAAAAACAATACTCATATACTCACATAAGAAGTCTGCAAACCCTACAAGCCTACAAGTGAAAACCCTACCAGTATCAATCACCATTCCAAGAATATATGCCGTAGCTGTATACAGTACCTTAAATCCATGTTTGCGAATTCCAAAAACAGGAGGAATGTGTGGATAAAAAATTGCATGTTAGACACAGCTCTTCAAGCCTTAGTTAAATCAAAGTTTTCAATTTAAATATTATTTAGTAAGCATGTGTGATTTTTATTTAATCATTTATCCTTTAATTAAAAAAAAATCCTTGATCCTTAGAGGATCATGGTGAGCTGGGCTTTATTTTAGCACTAGGCACTGGCCACACTATTGACTGGATGCCTTTCCATCACAGGGTGCATGTCCAATCCAGCGCACATATAATCTAGACATACTGTACCAAATAAGATAGACACAATGTATGTGGACTGTGGGAGGAAAATGGAGCACCTGGAGAAAACCCTACACAAATCCTACACCTACAGAATAGCAAACTCTATACTGAATTGAGCTCAAAAGCCATGAGACTGCAGTCTCCATCTAATCACGGCGCCCATTTAAAAAACTGATTTTCAGTTGCGATAATATAAAAATATTAGGAAACTTGTTCTCCCTCAGCTCGCTTTGTAGTTTAAACGTACAGCTTGCAAAAATCACATTTTTTTATTTTCCAGCCATTGATTGAAATAATCTTAAAAAATAAATGCAGTGGCTTGTGCAGTGCTCCTGTGTGGTTCGTTAAAGAAGATAAATCATTAAGCAATCAGTTCTGGGCTTACTGAGCCATGCTGTGATGTCATTCACATTGGATGAGGTTTGTAGATTAATCAACCCATAGCAAGGAAACAAAGAAGATAAGTTCAGTGGCTTCCTCTTATTAGCTGCTTTGATCTACTTCTTGTACGTAATGCTGAAGAATGCACATACTGTAATAAATTTGTTATCACAAAGTTCAGCTGTAATTTATGAGTGAAACTGAAGAAACACTTGGCAAAAATGCTGGAAAAACCTGTCTTATGCCTTTTTATTCAATACTGATATATAAATGAAATATTAGACTGCTGCTAGATTTCAGGATTACTCATTTTGAACAGACACTAGAGCATTCCATGAGCACTTAGCTATCTGACTTCCTTGCACATTCATAATTGATTATCCACATACTTTGGAGGTACACATAGACACACAAAAACACTTTCGTAGGCTGGTAGAAGCCTTTATTTTAGGAGGTGGCATCATCTACTGTATACTGGACATGTACCTTGAAGTAAAAGGCTTTCAAGTGGGTTTTTCAAGTTGTTTGAGATGTACTTATGTACTTAAAAAAAAGTTTGTCTTAAAAAAAGTAACACATATTGATTTTAAAACCTTATCAAAGTTTCGTTTACTAATCAAAACAAATGGTTAGACATCTCTGTGTGTCATTTCATTCAGAAATGTAGAAAAAGTGGTGTATAGAGTAGTTATTCATTGTTTTCAGAATCCTCTTCTTCCTCCTTTTTGTTCTTCTTATGTTCTGACACCTGTTCATCCTGTCTATATAGGTTTGATTGAAGTCATAAACATAAACCCATACTGTAGTAAATTTACTGTAGTAAATTTAACATGTGCATATGACTTCATGTAGTTCTTCTGTGCTCATGTTTACTATTGGTTTACCATACGTTTTCTGTGGTTTCCTATGGTTTTAATGGGCTTTCACTGTTTTCCTACACTGGACCTTGAGAATACCATGATACTGTACGTGTTTTTGTACATGATACTGTACATGTATAGGAATGCTTCTTCATAGTTCATCACAGAGTGATCCTCATGTGCACAGGCCACGTGTCATTCAACCCTCGATTTCCCTTCTTCCCAGTTTCACCCTGTTTACATCTGTTTTACATTACAGAAAAATGTATGTGGTGGCGGTCATGTGGTTGGGTGCCCCTATTCAGTGGTTATCTATGTCAGGTTATGTGTCTAACTTTCAGGTCGATTGAAGAGAAACACTTCCCCTGAGTCTAGCCATTGCATTGTCTGAAGTCACTTTCATTTACAGTACATGTGTTCTAGGACCTGAAGCTCATACAGTTCCCAAGTTTATCTCTTTGTTGACTACTAAATGGCTTGTGACGCTAAGAGTTAGGGCAAAGTATAGATTTAGGACCAGAAAAGTGGGTATTTCATATTTCACAGGTTTCACAGGTGTTTCTGCAATCTTATAATTTTACATGACACCTAATTTTTCTTACCTGAACATCAGTAAAAGCACTCTGGCTAACTCTGAAATAAAAGAAAAGATTGACGTTTCATGTTTTTTTCACTCAGAATTAAGAGACAGACTACATGTCCCCCACCCTTTTATTTTTTCTAATCTAGACTTCCTTAATTTTCCCCTAAACTACAAAGACACTGATGTTGCATCAACATTTGGATGACAGAAACATTGTTGCTTAGAAATCTCAAGCGTATCTGTTCCTAACCATCAAATGAGACACTTGTATTTCCTCAGCAGACTGTCTTTGAGCCTTTGTAGATGGTATCTCATAAAAATAATTTATATTCCCCTGTGTGCAGTCTGTCTGGGCGACGCTGTGGGCACATTTTACGCATGTTTTGGGAGCGTCCAGAAGTTGATGAGTTGTGGAAACAGGTCTTTTCCTGTTTTCATGTGCTTTATTAATAGGGATATTCCCTGCTCACAGTGAGAACTCTTCCTGGACAATGACTCTAATCTAGGCCTCCCACGGTGACAGTAACGGATCTGACAGGGGTTAGAAAGCTCTTGGCACTGCTTGGGGAGCCCCTACATTACTTCTCCTGGTGTCACTGCATACAGGCCTGTCTTGGTACAGTATACTGATATGGATCTTCGGACTGCTAACATCCCGGGTGCCAGTGGGTGGAAACTGTGCCGCATGGGGGATCCATTGTAGCTGTCTGTGTTTTAGGAGTCCACAGATAGAAACTTAAATGGAGACTACCACTGAACAGGACAGCAGTGGGGGTTTTATGTGTGGCGGAGAATTTTTTTTTTTTTAATTTTGTATTGTATTATATTGTGTGCGGCAAAATAAACATGTGCGCATGTTTATCCATGCATTCATCCGTTTTCTAACTGCTTTACCCTGTACGGGGCAACTGTGGAGCTGGAGCCTTTCCCTGCAAAAAAACAGGCTCAGGGCAAGATACACCCTGGATAGGACGCCAGTCCATCACGGGGCACACACAAACACAGAAAAGCTCACATCAAGGCCAATTAACCTCCCGGTATGTCTGTGGCAGGAAACCAGAACACTCAGTAGAAACCCACTCATACTCAGAAAGAGCAGACAAGCTCCACATAGATAAAACCCTGGGAATTGAACCCATGGCCTCAGTGCTGCCAGGCAGCAATGCTAACCACTGCACTACTCCGCCTGCTTAAACTTCTTTGCATATATTTTCAGGATACTAGTTTAAGGGTATTTCTTCCTTAACATTTGAAATATGTAATTATTTTTATTATAAACCGTACCCATCCAATCAGGTATTGCCTGTTGTTTTAACGCGCCTCTCAAGCAGTGACTCTTGCCTCCACTTGGGAGGAAATGCAGCACGCAGAGGGGATCCTCCAAAACTCCCTCTGTCGTTTGACACGTTAAACAAACCTGCAGCGCCTGAAGGCAGCGCACCAGCAGGGGGAGCCAGCGTGTGCGTCACTGGCATCATTGCAGGCCAGCAGGAACCTGGCGGTTTCACAGGAGGTGCTGTCTAATGGAAAACAGAGACACTCTGGGCTGACAAATCCCAATCCTTCCCTGGTGGCTCTTGTCCAGTTGTACACTGCAGTTTGAGGAATCCCAGCCCTAGCCAAGAAGTGACAAGACCCAGGCCCGAGCACCTTGTAGATCGTAGAGCTCAACCTGCGTGCCAAGCAAGTGGCTGAGCTGACTGAATATCTGAGGAGCTCCGGTTTCCTGTATTTAAACTCTTCTCCTTTGAAAATTGGAATCACCTGTTATGTTCATCTTTTCTTCTCCAGCCCACATTGGAAGTGTAGTCGTTAATCTGCTTAACTCCCACTTAACGTCACTAAATCCCCTGTACCAGGTCAGTGAGAATGAAGACTTTACTCTGAAACACACTTCTGCCTGGGCTACCTGGCATTTTTCACACTGTGTGGAGAGTGCTAGCATCAGATGGAAGTGTCATACTGTCAGATAATGTTATAGCCTAGGGTCAGATGAAAAATTTGTGATTTATATTGATATTTTGGCATCAAATGAAAGTGTTAGAAGTGAAGTGTAAGTGGAGGCCAGCACTCTCCAGGCACTGCAGTACTTGCAGTGTGAGAAATGCCAGGTAGCCCATACAGAAGTGTGTTTCACAGTAATGTTTGCCCTGTTTTCATAGACAAGTTCATACAGTAGGTGCCCAGTAATAGGGATGACTGTTGCAGGAAGTTTGGAATCTCATATTCAATGAAAACCCTTCCAGACACAGCAACTCTCAATCTTTTTGGAAATAATAACAAGTCAGATTCATTCAGGAAGAGTCAGTTACCGTTTTAGCCTAGGCTCAAACGAGTAATGTGTGATTTATAATCATGCCTTAATTCAATGTTTTTACAGGGTGAGCTACTCAGGAATCTTGCCTATGTTTATGCTTTTATTTCCTTCTAAATTACTGATATACAGTATTCCTTGTATCAAGCGTTGGTATGAATCTTGACTGTGAATTTCATCTACAGGAAGTTTGTTTTTTCCCATGTACACTATACAGTATATTTCAGTTTTTTTACATCCAGCATTAGGATATTTTCTCTTATAAACACGCAAGCAAATACGTACTGTTACATTTCAGGCATCATTTTCAACAAAGCAGCCAGCTGTGGCTGTGTACACAGCAGCTGACATGATCCTTGCTTTGCACAAACCTCAGTGTCAACAGCAAACTTTTGGTAACTTAAACAGAGTTAGTAGTGCCACCCCCCATTTAAATTTTTACATCTACTCAATCTGCCAGGGTCTGCTGAAAAACCAAGATTAAAGCAGCAATGCAAGCTGGGTTTCTTTAATTAATTGTGCAAAATATATTGTTTTAACCTTTGTGCAAACTGAAGTGCTTATGCCTTTATTTGTTTAAACAGTTGAACATTTGCCAGGGGCAGCCCAATTCGACTGAAATGCAATCAAGTTCATAATCCAATCGACTGTGTTTTGCTCTGACCTTTGGAGTGCTTTTGCCTGGCTTGCATGGATTGTACCTCGGTCGCTGGCCAGCAAGTTTACACGAATGTAGCCAGCGTTTCCAAAAGCAATTCATTATTGCCTGCAAATGTATCAGGAAGAGTCTTTTGATACAAACTGGATGATTCCCTTGATTCATATTGTCTGGGACTGCGGCACTGTGGGCCCTGGGCCATTGTACCACATGGTGGTGTGGTTACAGTACAGTATGTGTTTTTTCCTCTGGCTCACATGCTGCCAGTCTGTGAATGCTAACAGAAAGGGCAAATATATGCAGTCACTGAGGACTGATGCTGATTCACATCAGTCCTCAGTATGTCATGGCACTCTGGTCTTTGGAGTTCAAATTATTTTAGATTTTGGGCATGGTTTAAACAAATTTCAAGTCATGTATTTTATGTGCAGTATGTGCACATGGTATGTATGGAATATGGCTGGGACACACCATGCCTTTCTAACAAAACTCTGAACATGACAGAACACAACACCCACATAGAGCATGGAGGGTTCTGGCAAATATACAGCACAACAAATACAGATGAACAAAAGTTAAAGATAAGTGGTAAAGTGCTAGAGGAACAATAGTAGGTACTTATTGTAATTGGGGGTGAGCATTCAGAGGAAAATGCCAGGAACAAAGGGATGGCTCACATTTTTCCAGTCCTACAGACCATGTTATGTATTTAGGATTTCATGAGCCAAGGCCCTTATACAAATCAATATATGGTGTTTTATCCTCACATAATCGTCAATAAACACATATCTAATTTCTGCACATAGTATTGAGTCATATAAGAATCTGCTGCTCACAGAAACCTGAAATGAATGAAATCATGACACGTACTGTATGACATGTGAAAACCTAAAATGTGGAAGTCTGAACTCTCAGGGCTACATTGCAGCCCTGCAAGAAAGCTTTAGAATCAGTATGAAATGGAACAGTTTTCAACCTGGGTACCACAGCATCCCTATGTGAATGCCACCAATTCCATCTGGGAACTGGAAAAATGTCAGCTTCTGTGACGCACAAGGACAATATAAGGAACATTATATCCAAGAGTATAATTGATTAATTAATTCTTTTTGGTCCTCACTGATAACTTAATCTCAACTGATTAAATTGTGATTAATTCTATGGCCATCAGCATTTAGAATTATCACCACTGCTGGGCACCAGTAGCATTTTCATGACAGTAGGACAGTGCCCTTTGAAGGAATGTCTACAGTTCCAAGTAGCATCTCTCTATGTGCTCAGACCTTCGTTTTGCTGTAGTTGCTGGCCACTTGTCATGCTCTAACTTCTCTTCTAGCCCTTACTAGGATGGACTATTGTGCATCTAAATATTTGGGAGCAATGTGAGAATGCTGTGGAAATCCAGTTGCTTCTTTCCACACAATGCTTCACAACACACTTACTGTAGGAACCAGACATTAAATAACCTTTGGTGCATTGCGCTCTGTAGATTTCCTGCTTTTAATTTCATTTTTTCTTTGAGTCATATAGTGATTATGTGGCAACTTAAATACACTTGTGCAACTTCCACAGATCACAAATCACACTTGTAAAGTTTTGCTGTATAAACTGTTTTTTTATTTTATTCATTAAGGAAAAACTCATCTTATAGCAGGGGGTAAAAACAACATGCTGTAAACACTCACTTTTTGTGGCTGACGAAATTGGCTGTTTTGACCTTATTGTCACAGTTTAATGCCATCAGACATATTGAATCCTTCAGCTTGCGTTCACTGATCTTGTTCCAAGTTCCTGCACTATTAATTTATGTTTGTTAGATACAGCTGTGGCACTGTATGTGAAATTCTTAAGGCTATATTGCTGGACTGTATAATTATATAAATGGCATGACTGTTTTACTAAGCACACAAACAAACATAAATAAACAAAACACCTACTAAAATCTAGATAATTTAAAACCGATTTGTGAAAAAAACAGAGGGTGCCGGGTCCTTAAATTTATTCCACAGTCCTAACAGTCTGATAGGTGAAAGTTTGGTGATCTGGGTTGCAGGAAAAAGTTCTGTCTGTTTTTAATGTCTCGAAAAGAAAGGACAGTTGATACAGCAGTGCTGCAGTTATAAACTAGCACAAAGAGAGTGATTTGTTGGTTGTTCTTTAACCTACCAGCTTTTAAAGGGGAATGGCATTCCTTCCTTTTCCCCTCTTTATTTGAGCATTTACCCTCTATTGTGTAAAGCACACATTTATATGACATGTTTCTTGATTCTGTCTTGGTAAAATCTTTTGAGTTGCATTTGAAACCACGACTGGATCATCTGTGGAGCACCTTAGCTATCCATTTAGCTGCATGGCTTGAACTATTGTCCCGTTGCATTTTCCTTCATTATCATGGCCAATTCCTTTTGGATTTTATTTCCAAACTTGCCCGATGTATAATATACTGCACAAGGCAACACATTTCATAAATAAAACATTATCTGACCTCCATGGCATATACAGCACACTACTGTGAACACATTTAATAGTCTGTAAGCTCCTGCCGGGATCATGTCACCAGCCGTCTGTGACCTGGATTCTCCAACTGGAAGTGCTCAGCTACCAGTGATAGGACTGGGCTTAGTCGGCCAGAGTTTCCTCAGATCCCAGTGAAACAGTGACTGCAGCTGCTTCCCAGGTACCTGTGAGAACAGTGATGTTATTGAAGGACACAGCACTGCCCCAGTCAGCAGTAACCCTCCTCTATGGTCCCATGGAGATAACGCATCAAAAGATGAACTCAATGGGTGGAGAAGCTTTTGGAGCTTCTCTGCCTCAGTGCAGGATTCACTGCTGTGATATGAAACAATTCCAGTTGAAATGGGTATAAAAATTGAACATACAGAAACTCATTAACAAAAAGAAATTAATGCCCGAATAATAGGTATTATTTATTTTAAAAATCATTTAATCCAAAACAGGAAGCCAAATCACAGCATTAAAATCGCAGGTTGGCTTGCCTTGTTGCTTTTGTCACAGCTTGTATTGTTCCTGTTTCAGTTTCCTATCACAGAACATTGTGGATAAAGATGCTGTTTGAAAAAAAATCAATAACCCATACTGCAGACAACTGTGGGAGAATTTTGCATCAGTCATGTGTGTAATGCAAACCATTAATGAAATGTAATGAAAACCATTCATCAGAACCATTATTGGAATTTAATCCAACCGATGCAATAACTTCCTTTTCCAGTCTGGAGCAAAGATTCCGTATTCATGTTGGATTTTTTCATGTCACCCCCACTCACAAATCAGAAACGCCACGAGTCTGTACATCCTAGCTCACTGTGCCCTGTACTGCACGGGCCGCCCGCCCCACCCACTCGTCAAAGCCATTCTTCTCTTGGCACCGTGCAAACTCCAGGGCCACCTGGAGGAGCAGCACGTCTCCCACTGACATCACCATAAGGCAAGGCGGTGGGAGCCCTGGCGATCACAGAGGCTGCTGCTTCCAAAAGAGCCAAGACAGCCCTGACTCTGGTGGCACTCTGCCAGTTGTGCACTCGGGGAAACCCAGTCACAGTTGGATAGGGGCATGAATATAGTATAGGACTGGAGAAAAAGGAGTGGATGATCACAAGTATTAATAATGGGAAGTTTGCGCATGTTACTAATTGAGTGTGTGTATGTTTATTGTAGACTTAGGGTTACCATTCCAAATCAAAGGCATTTATGCAGTCTTGACTGTAATTATGCTAAAAAATCCACTAACAATGCATCAAAAAGAACTACTTTTTTCTTGCCTCATTAGCTACAAGTGAAACCAGATTCTGCTGAAATATTGACAGAGAAAAACAGAAGAAAGAAGTCATTGAACATAAAACAGAGAATTATTTCTTCAACTGCAATAAAAAAGCAACAACAATGGAGGCAAGGAAATTTCCAGTGATGACGGCTGAGGCCAAGTCCAGAACCGCTGCAGACCTGACAAATAAGTGCACAAAGGTGTTCGGAGAGCAATGTGTGAGGCAGGTGGGAGGTCGTCATGAATCCTCTGGGCTTAATACAAGTCCCATTGTCTTCAGTCACTCAAGCTCAAGATCCCTCCTTTTATTCTGCCGTTGGAGAGAAATGTTTTATGAAACCCAGAAGACTAATGTCAAAATAGTCACTTCCTAGGCAGAGGAGTTTAATGTAACTGTTTCCACATGGCCTCAGTTGGCAGTACAAGGGCCTTTCTTGTGCCCTTAGTCATGAGAACATTTACCAGACCATGAGTTTAATGCAATCTCCAATAGACGTTTTTCATAGCCTACGGTATATCCTTTGTTAATTTATCAAAACAAAGGAAATTAAAAATTCTTTTTTTTTTGGTCTTTCTTTTGGGGTGGTGTGGGGAACATTCAGATCACAGAGTGGGTACATGCATTTTTCCTTTTGTGTTGTTTGTTTCTTGACTAATGTAATTAGACGTACCTTGGTGAGTAAATTCTTCAAACTGTGTTTTCTTTTAGCAAAATTGTTTTTTCTCCCCATGTATTGTGGCTTTGTTTTCCAAAGCATGCTCCCTTCTTAAAAACTGCTTCTAGGGCCTCTCAAGCAAGCAAGTTTGACTCTACTTCTCTGGCTCCTTCTCGCTGTCAACTGCTTAAAAGATTTCCTCTCAAAACCCAAGCTGCATTCTCTCTGTGGCGCCCTGAATTTGGGTTTCATTCTCCAAACATGTCCACCTTATTCCTAATACACTACCATCTGCCACCATTTATGGGAGCATTCAATGTGCTCCAAAACAACTCCTTCAGCTCCGAAATGATTGGGGATTATCAGCTTATGCAATAAAAGGAACCAGTGTTTGGCAGTAGAGGAAAATAAGTCTTTTCCGTCCCCTTAAGAGTTGAAGAACAAAAGTGCGGTATGGAGTTGTGTTTCAGCTTCAGCTTTACACGGCCCTACAACTAACTAAAAAGGAGGGCAGAAAACACTTCAAGGAATTACAGTGAAGTAGTTGCCAAAAATCCCATACAATTCTTCCTGGATACAGTTTATTGGTTAACATAAGAAAGCGAGTACAATCAATCATGAAAGTATCTTAAAAATGCAAACACGGTGTTATGTCCAACAGAAGTTTATGTGGTTGACCTGGATGGCAGACTAGGATACAGTGGGATGGAAAAGAGCAACTTAGATGTAGCTCAGATCTCTATGCTTTCTTGTATGTTTGGCTGTTGGTTGTGTATCTCTCTGAATACAGAGCAATATCAATAATAGGTCAATCTGATATTTTGGATTCCAGATGTAATTCCGTATCATATTTTAGAAACTAAGGTAGGCTGGGTCCAGTCCATACTGGGATACTGTAGGTACCCTCTAAGGAAAACCTGTTTGCTAGAGGACGTAAGAATTTCTCAATCAATGTCCCAGGAAGGTGACCAGGGTCACAGTGCAGGGTGGGCCATCCTTGGAATGAAACATTAAACTGTGGTTCTGATTACTTGCTAATTATCATCCTATGGCACTGGTTCAAATATAGAGGTCCAAACACCAATGTAACAGCTAAATTCCTCTCTAGGTTTTAACAGTCTGTACTGTGTAATGTTTCCAAGTATCCCATGTCTTCACCTCATCAGCTATCAAGTGGGGCTTCTGTGCATATTAGTTGTTGCATGTTTCCTCCTCTATATGTAAAGCACAACAAATTAGGATTCTTTGGGATGAACATCACTATATGGATGCAATTAATTATTATTACCATAATTTACTGAGGTCATTAATGATCCCATGATTCCGTTCACAAGAGTAGGGACATCCTATTGCAATCTGGATCTGCACAATATGGACTACCTAATTTTCCATGTTAATTAGGGATACTTTAGGATAAAAATATTATACAGATGTAAGCAATAATTATTTTTTTAACAAACAATATGCTAGTTTCTCCCTTGTAATAGCTTTTTGAGCCAGTGTGGTTGCTTCATGCATTACTTGTCTTAACGTTGTTACTTGAATGAGGAAGATTTGAGGATGATACGTAAGTCAAAAGGCATCACACCAAGTTATGAAATGAATTCCCTTTTTTAATTTGTTCATGCTGTTTCCTATGTTTGTTTAACTTTAATTTCCTATTTGTACAACTTACTTTTCGATTAAATTCTTGGGAATCTTTAGACAAAATTCTTGCATTTAAGCGAGCATTTCACAAAGAGCAAAGCAAATATTTTTAAGTGTAGGTATAAGGGATTTAGGGATTTTTCTGGTAAGAGAAATAAGTGTATATATTGTAATGTTTCGATTCTTATCACAACATGCCATGTATGTACAAAGTGGTAAGCTCAGAGACTCACTCCTGCAGATTATGTCCTGAGTACCCTGAAACTGAATGGAAAACATGCAGGTTAGACAAATTTGTCTTAAAGAAAAAATAAGAACATAAAAAATGAAGTCCTCTATGAAATTTAAAAAGAAAGAAGAAAAAACACAATATTTTGGTTATGGAACCTTCTTCAGGTGTAAATAGAATTTTTCTTCTTGCTTTTGCTGCAGTTAGGCAGTGCCACTGTCAATTTATTTTATTCTGGTCTAGCAGATGTTGCATTGAATATATGAATCGTTTCTTGATTGCTCAGAGAAATTCCAAACCATGTTTGTGTTCACTTTTCTGGCAATGCACTCACTGCCTTTTATTTCCATCCCTGATCTGATTGAAATGCCTAATAAATTCCTTTATTAGTCATACAGTATTTGGTTGGCCTTCTGCATCAGTATTAATTCTACTCATACCATGTTTTCCATTTCAAGTGCATTTTGTAATTTAATAACAACTTAAACTTGACAGTTTTTGACCAAGGGTTTTCATGTGTATCTGACATACTGGAATGTGTGCATGCAAAGAGTACTTGAGTACTCTACCCAACAATTGTTAAGATATTAAAATAATTCTGCATGTTAAACTAATTTGAATTATTACCTTACCAATATACAGTATTGTGACCACAATATTTTGAAAAACTGTCAGCTCAGTCTCATCCCTCTGGACTGATACACATTGTTTATAGCAATTAATTAAAATAAATAAATCTGACTGGATTTTTTAACTCCTTGGCTTATCCTTTTCTTCCCCAGGGGAAGTCTAGAGTTCAAGGGAACATGGGCTAGAGTAGAATATGTTAAGTTTGAGAGTGCACACCTTCCCCAGCTACTAACAAGTTACTGCAACATTGTCTCTAGAATGCTGTACTAAGGATAATGCAGAGTGCATGCAATGTACACTTGACTGGGCATTCAGCATTTATAGGTTTTAAGCTTGTAGATAGTTTTGATTAGGGTTTGTATGTACAGCACAAGGCAACATTTATACTTGTAAGCCAAAACATTGTGAATGTCCAATCACCTTCCCTGGCCTGAACAATGTTAAGTGAATTTTCCAGATCATTTAAAGATTTTTAAATGTTAAACCCTTAAAGAATATTTGCTCTTCAATATATCAAAGTCTTACTTGTTCCAGATTTAAAGTCCCCTATGGTTTTAATAAAAAATAAAATGAATACAAGTTTATTTTCAGTAATGAAATACTTACTTCCCAACTGAGGTGTGTTAATAAACAATGGTGTCTGTAATGGCACATTAGAATAAGAATGAGAATAATTTGCATTCATACATTACATTTCATTTACTTAATCCAGCACTGAAGTTCAGCATATGCCTTGATAGTGTATGGTACTCAATTTGCACTAGCTGTCCCAATACACAGGAGGAGAAGAGAGAATAATCCCAATAATCAGGTGGAGGAGTAAGAAACTGTTAAAGAAGTTGAATCAAGGGGTAAATTATGCAGGGCAATTTGTGTGGGCCCAGCATGGATCTTAGAAAGGACCCTGGAATTAAAATCACTACTGCTCTGAACATAGACAGAACCTCACTTTAACAGCTCGTCCAAAACGTTACTCATGTACTGTAAGTAGGTTCAACAATAGCAAGTGGAAAGGAGCATCTTTATGCTTTATGCATATGATAATTGTTTTAAAAGAATAACAAAGGAACAATTGTATCTGGCTGGACTTGTGTTTTCATCTTGAAAAAATGAATTGCATGCAGAAAAAGGGCAGGGCATGGCAATGCTGGAGGAAACGTGAGTCAGTACAAGTGGTTACTGTACAGGGGTCTTTTCCAACTCAGCCTTTCTTGATACCTGCCATGAGTTGGTTTTGCTTCTGGGAAGCACAGCTCTCTTACGCGTCTTTTGATCGTCTAAATTAAGGTCTAGAAATGGAAAAAATGTGATTTTACTCCACCTCTCCAAGTCAGCGCATGTAAAAACGGCACATGCCTTTGCACACTTCATTGTAAAGTTAACTACTACTTGACTGTGTTCCTGGTTGTAAAGACCCCTTTAATTTGCATTTATGTTTCTTAGGGCAGACAATTAAGAGGAAATAAACACTTTTTTCATCAGAAGCAACTTTTTTTCTCTTCAGAAGCTTCTATTTTCCCTTGTGATAATTCTGCTCTATTGGGTTTGGTAAGACTGAAACAGAAACTATGCACTCTCTGATAGGTATTGTCTGGGGGTTATCCGGTTGTCTACTGCACATTCTGGTCATGGTGAGCTCTTTCCACTTCTGACAACTTTAGATCTGAAAGTACTAAGCTCCTTCCCAGAGATTCTTTCTCCGCATGACTAGCTCAAGGGACATTATCTCCCTAGGAGTTGATTTCAATGTGTCAGACAATATATAGGCCCTAATGTTACAATTTAACATAGGGTCTTAGGTACATACTGTACTATGTACTATTTCACTACTAGGGTGCCACAAATGAAGATCCAGAAGCTAATACAATTATTGTGTAAATCTGTACAAGCCAAAAGAGAAAGATAAAAAAGGAGACAAATACTGCAGATAAGAGCATCGTGCAATGCAATTCCATTTATTTACATGTTTAGAATGGGATACACTGTACATTCATATATTGTACAGTATATACTGTATATTGTATACATTGTATATACTCCTTTCAAATAAGAAAGTCCCAAAAATCTTCTTAAAATTACCAATTAATCTTCCTACCATACCGTAGCAAAGCTACTTCACATGTGGGCCCTCACACAATGGTACCTTGCTGGAGCTTATTGGGCTCATCATAAGAATGAAAAGACAAACACTTAAAGGGAAAGCATGCATGGTATACACAGAAGGATAGGAAAAAATCAAATATGATGCCCTGGCAATGAAGGTACAGGCCACCCCAAATTGATTGGGACTGGGGATTATTCATACAGTATACTGGTGCCTGCTGGACCTTTTAACATTAGGGCCATAACTGGATTTTAGTCCTTGCTGCCTGTTTAACAATTTCTAAGCTCTGTTCCACAGGCTAGAATACACCCCCTCTTCAAGCCTTAAATGCTGATGCAGCTGTACAAGGGAAGACACCTGAGCTGGGTTCCAATTTTTCACCTCTGCAGACAAAATCCTTACTGAATCTCTTCATGTCCTTGTCCTTGTGCACAGCCTCACACAGATTCAGCACAGACAGAGATCCGTTTCCTCTGCATGTCTGCCTATTGTGGACATTCCTGAAAAAGAACACAAGAATTCCCACAATCACACTGCAGGTCTACTATTAAGTCCACAACCACCATATATTTTAAGTACAACATACGATCCAAATTCAGTCAAAGCACCAGGACCTAGCCAATAGGATGTTGCAATCAGGGACATTGCAAATAAACTCACATGATTCCCCAAAACTGCAAAATCTTCCGACGTGGAGGCATTTACATCTGTATTAACCTCTCCTGATAATTTGCAAAAGGCAGAATTTTATAGACTCTTGGAATAATACTATTTTGTTTCCTGAAAAGTGGAAAAAAATATGCAGAGGGAAAGACAAGTATTTGCATAGGAAAAGAGCAAATGCCTAGTAACTGGCAGGAGGGTTGTGTTTTGTCTGCTGGTTTTCTGAAACTAATCAAAAATAAGCAGGTAAAACTTTCCCTTTTCTGAAAAAAAACGCACGAATGAACAAAGAGTAGATTGTAATTAATGGTCTCTACTTTTTTAACAATGTCTAAACAGCTACGACGGGTTAACTTATCACAAAAAAGTGTATAGTACACTGCATGGAGGTCCAGCTTGCTCCAATTATGTGTCATGTGGAGCTGTTTTTGATTAGAATCCTGGCAAACACAAGGTGATTCCTTTCTTAATGAAAAACACCAGAGAGGCTAAATGCAAAACACTAGTTAACAAAGAATAATAGCCTGACTTGAAAAGGTCTCTTGCACTCATCCCACTTCCTAAGGAGTTTCCTTCCTTAAGGCCTATATAGCAAACCTGCCAGATATACATAAAAGTGAGGTCATTTAGGGTAAAGTGGAAAAGCCATCAACTTCATGAAATAAATCTTCAAAATTTTTCTCTGTGTTTTCATCAGGAGTTAGATTTATTAAGTTTTTGCGGAAGAGCAGTTTTTTTTTCAAAGTTCACATAATAATGTGATTTTCTTGACCCTCATGAAATCTGAGAGGCTTCTACTGTGTTTCCCCCGCTTTTTCTTAAATGTTTTCTGCTGCTGCCCATCGCTTTTAATTTTTTATGTGGCAAAAAACCTTATCTGTTTCAAATTTGAGACAAGATTTTTATTAAATGTTCTTCAGTTCAGTACAGTACATTGCACTTTATTCTGAACATCTCTTAGTGATGAAAAAATAAAAACCAAATTTTTTACAATTTTGGCATTTTTGCTTTTGGCTTTCTGAACTGAAGGAGGCCAAAAGAGGCTTTCAATGGGAAATATATATACTTCTTTCTTGGACTTGCATGTTAAGAGTGCAGGGACATGATTCACTTACATTTTGTCCTTCACACCTATTCAAAATCTTCTCATAGAAAACTAGTTACAGGAAGTCTCTGTCAAGGAAAGACTTGCTGTAATTTGAAAGTTCAATATGTACAGTGTCTCATAGTATACTGTATGTATGGACTTCTCCCTGCTGTCCTAGAGATGCAGTGAAAAACTTATTACTTGATTTTTAATTTAAGGCCACAAGATGGCAAACCACCAAGCAGCCAGGTGATAAAGTTATTTGTTACCCCCTGAACTATGACACTTGAAATATTATAGACACCTGGAGAGCACAGGGACTTGAGATTCCATCTCGATGTGCCATGTGACACCCACAACAGACAACACATGCAACAATACATCAACATTCTCGCATTACAAAGCAAAGAAAGTGGCCAGTTTCTCTGGCCTTTGCTTGCTGTGATCTCTGGATTTCCAGTTTTCAATTTAGGGGGATTGCATAGGGGTCAGAAAGCTTAAATGGTTGCCTTGCTGGAATCTTCACTGGCTGACAATGTACAATGAATCATTTATTCATGTGTCACAGTTTGAAACTGTATATTCCAAGTCAGATACCAGACAGCAGTCTTATCTGCTGAATGGGACAGGATACCTTCTATGAGTTCTGGCTCATCATGGGCAACAGTAGAAAAGCAGGTTGAGATGCCTGAATAATTCTCAAGAAGATGCAATACATTTTGTGTCACTTTGAACAAACAGTGCTGGACTGTGTGAGATACTGTAGTCCAAATACAAAAAATTGGCTCCAATCTGCTTTAAATTGAAGGCCTTGCTTGCCAAGATAGAACCAGTCATTGGGGCCTGTCTCTAAGGAACTAGTGAAGGCTAGGAACTCACTTAAAGTTATATTGTTGCTATAAATCTGCCAGATGAAAACCCCTCAATCATAAGGGTGCTGTGGAAATGGGCCGACTTTTATAAGACTCATTTTGGGAAGGTGGTTTTCGTGTAGACAGAACTTGTCTGAGTTAGGCATAAAAAGTAAATTGTGCAGTTCTCAAGTCTTAATGTTGTGTGTTTTTTAAAAATGTATTAATACCCTGATTCAGTTACAATCCTGAAGGCCTGAAGAAGAATCCAACTTAAACTTCTTTTGGAGCTAAATCCCTTTCTTATGCTTATACTCTGATTAAAATGTTTGTTTATCTCAAACAGAAAGAACAGAAATCTACAGTAATAAAGAACTATATATTTGTCTTTGTGGCAAAGAGGAACATCAAAAAGTCATTTAGCAGATCTTTAAAATCTTTAAAAAATTAAAATCTTGTGATTTTGCATTAACCAGAACTTGCATAAGGAGGTCAGCCAACCTTCTATAGTAAGATGCAGTATTTTGGTGACTCATTAGAGGTTTGAATCAGGAAACCTCTGTTAATATGACCAATTTGTTGATTACTTGACTACATAACCTCCTAAAAGGTGAATATTAAATTACAGGCAGGAAAAAGAGTCAGAGATAATCATATGGAGTGCATGCTTATTTAAAAATAGTAACGGAATCTATAGATACATAACAATTGCATATAGTTTTTTTATTTCCATCTAACCTTGGAGCATTGAATTTAAATGAAAAACAAGAGTCCCTTAGTTATATTGAAGCCATGTTTTGTTAATTTTTGGCTGGTATTTAATGGTATTAAATAATGTTTGATACATCACTTTTTACTTGTTTCCATTCCTTAATGTCAAATGATGACAAAGCCTTTCAACATTGTCATCTCTTTTGCAATAGCATAACTAGGCCCCTGTGGTGTCAAATAGAGTTATTCCAAATAGATGAGTGAATTACAGCAAAAATAATGATAGTTTGTTTTTCGTATGTTCCTAAGCTAATTCTGAAATGAAGAGAGGAAGTGCCTTGATCACAAGCACTGAGGAATTTTGCCTGTAGATCAGTAAAAACACAGTACTTAAGAGGAACCTCCACATTCTACTGCCAAAGCTATTCCCAAGTTTCAGTACTGGAGGGGCAGCAGTGGATGTATCTGGACATCTGTCAGCATGTTTGGCCTTCAAACAAAAAATGATTACTAAGTTCATAACAGGATATAAAAAGGGAAAGGAAATTGGAATTAAAAAAAGAGAATCTGACACTAATGGAAATGAAAGATTGAAACCGTTAAGCAGGAAACAGATTTAACCTTAGATGTCCTTCCATAAAAATAAAAAAAATAAAAACCTTGGATGTCCTTTTATTTTAGAATTGTTTTGCTGCATTTCATAATTACCTGAAGGCCAAAAATATTTTAATTGTAATGTGTTCCCATGATTGATGGTTTCCTGATCTGATGGCAGCGGCCGGCACTTTGTTTGAGCTAGTGAATGAGCTGTTCCCTGTGGAATTGCGTACCAGAATCAGGATGTTTGTTTCTTTAGGAGAATGTGAAACTTTATCAGGTCAGTGAGCCAGGTGATGCTGTGTAGGTTAGAGGTTCCCAGACAACATTCAAGTCAAAGTCTGTTCTTTAGCTACATTTTTCTTACATCTCCTTGTGAAGCATCATACATTGCAGAATGTTGTGTATGTTTCTTGCTTTCATGTTTCTTATGCTCAAACTTTTCTTTTGCTCACTAAATGTTACAGCAAAAAGTGATCTCAGAACATACTGTACTGTACGTCTCAGCCATGATTCCTAATAAAAGCAATGAGTATACAGTACATTTCTCTGAAGCATGCATTAAGGTTTATTTTTTCTTTAACTTGTTTCGTCTTTACTGTGGATTATTTTTCAAATTTTTCACTGGTGAATGGACAAAAAATGAAGTTGCAAAACGAACATCACTAACAAGCTGCAGTATTCGAAAGTGAAGAAGATGCTAAGGAAAAGAATACATTAAATTGCCTGCCATTATACTATAATCCATTTTAAACCTTCATGGCTATGCTAGAAGAAATCAGCCACTGCTCTCATGTTCTTTATTTAAAATGATTAATAGCAATGATGTCATAGGATAGCTTTGTACTAGACACCAGTGCACCATTTCAAAATCTCAAAGAGATCCTGTAGTGTTTTTATAGCCAAACTTGATGACATCAGAAACAGCTACAGGGTGCACATACTCTGTAAAGTAACTGTTAGATCACTGGCAATAACATTTTTACTAACAGAATGAAATCGTTTAAATTGCATGGGAAGTTTGTTTTGCCTCTTCTGTACAATGGCTAGCATTCCACAGCCATAGAGAAACAAGACAGAAGTGTCTTACTCTCGTCCTTTCTTGATTTTCCCAGCAGAAGGAAATGTTACTGTAGCTGTGCCATCATGTTACCTTTAGTCACAATACAGTCTTTGTTTCAGAAAGAAACTTGCCTGCAGCCACCCATTTGAATTAAACCGAATAGATTGAATGAGTTATTTTTCTTTGGAAGTCTGGGGTAACCAAATACACACAACTATTTGTTTGACTGGTAAAAGAGTCAGAGTTGTTTTCCCATCTCTTATTAGGCTTGTAACAACATTACATAAGATGTTTTCCATAATCGGATACACCAAGTAGATTGCAGAAGCTGAACTTACCTCGAAAGTAACAATAAACCCTGAAAATAAAGCAAGAAACGCAACTACCACATCACAGTTGTTTATAGTTTGGCTCTTTAATAGCACTTTCAGTGTATATACTGTAAACTACCTGAAGCTAGTGGACTTCGTAAAGTACCACATCACACCTTAATGCATTAGCATGCACCACATTTTTGAGGTTCATCACTTACAATGTCATCGACTATTGTCACAGTACATGGCAGTAAAGTTGCGTTGCCCTGGGTCATTTAGGTGGTTTTATACTGTTTCTTTCAATTCAAAATCTGAAAATTTCTTCCTTGCCATTTCTCATATGTTGTTCATTGTGAATGTTCAATCAAGTATCAAGCAGTCCATTGAAGATAAAATAAGAAGTTGCATATGTGCTAAATATGTTTGTGAGTTGAAGTGATTTTCCTGCCTGAACCAAAGTTTAGAATAATTGTTGAATGTTGATTTTTTAATTCAAGACGTCCACAGTATTTGTACAAAACCATTGTTTATACAGCACACCCTACTTAAAAACTGTTTCGCAATCACCTTCTGTTACAGATTGTCAGTAAATGTCAGTAAATTCTCAGACAAGTGATTGCAAACCCTCTTACTAAATACTAATAGTTCCCATAGTGATAGCACTTTAGATATGATTAGTGAACAGGTACCTTATAAGTCAGAAAACAAGACAAAAAACCCTTTCTCCTGCCATGATTATAATCTCTTCTAACTTTACTATAACTAAGGATTTGTGAAAAGTGTTCTAAAACCCTTGAATATAAATAGTTAATGAGGCACCCTCTAACCACCACATGGATGGGAAAAACAATATTATATATAAAAACAAAAAATGTATGGTGTACATCCATATAGATATGGGATGTCTACATATTCAACAGAAATGGGTCAACAATAGTAATAGAACATGGGTCTTTTCATTTTGTAGTAGGGCATTACTTGCATTAATGTCTCATAACTCCTGTCTGCTACGCTGAGCAAGTACAGCATACTGTATAATATGCTTGTTAGATATTTCTTTTATAAAGAAAAGAAAAAATCCAATACAAACAGTACAAAGAAACAATTGAGCTGAAGTCAAGAGATCATAGCACCACTGAGTTTGCATTAGCAAAGTGTAATATAGTAGTTGTACTTTTTTTCCATAAGAACGAAGTCCACAAATTAATACCAAATGCATTTTGAAATGTCTCCACTAAACCTCATGAGATAGCTGCACTTAGATGAAAGTTGATTTATTATGATGGTGTAAAAACCATAGAAGAATCTCTTTATTAAGATCTGTTTCTGGAAGTGTCCTTACATGATGTGACTGAACTTGTACAACTTATAGTTGTAGTTGAACTTCATTCTATTGGGTTAACATATTTTCATACCTTCACCCAGTTCCCTTTTCTCTACTTTGTCCCTATTCTCCTACTTGAACTCTTTCTGATGTCTCACAACATCTTCTAAAATCAATCACCTCCACCTGTTCTCTTCATCCTTGGCCTACATACAATGTGTTTGTGTACTGTAGCATTAACTAACCCTATACATTCTATATGCCATTTATTAATCTTGTTAATCAAATGCCAGCTGCTGTCAAAATCACTTGAGTTTCACATGTTATCAAGAATTCTACTCTTGATTCTACTCTAAGCTCAGTCCTATTTCTAAATTCCTTTCCTGCCCCAAAAATATTGTTGGGGTTGATGTCTGTCAGCTATTGAGACATCTTCTGATGTTAACCTCCCTGAGTCTTTCCAAACTGGATTACAGCCTCATAACAGCACATCAAACTTGGTACAAATTGTAACTGACCTCTTTCTGAATGCTGATGCTGACTCACCTTCTGTGTTTGTCTGTCTTAATGTTAATGCCATTCTTGTTCTGCATTTTGTTCTTATTTCTCAAATTCTCTGGGATCACCTTATAAAATACAGTATGTACAGTAGGACAGTCTAAAGTGTCTCTTTCCTGAATGAGATGTTTGTCTGTCACATGCAACCACATTGGTGTTGTTCAGTGTTCTGTTCTTGGACTTTTATTGTTTTATCATTTACATGTTTCCTCTGAGCCACCTAATTCTTTCCTGCCTATGCAGATGATTCACAGCTTTACATGAAAATTAACCCCTGCAATTTCCTCTCAGATGTCTCAGCTCTCTGTTTGGAGAACATCAAAGCCTGGATGTGTGCCACGTGTCTTCAGTTCAGTACTTATAATGTAGAGGTCCTACTAACAAGATCCCACTCCCACCTCAAAAATCCCACCTCAAAAAAAGTTTCCTTTTGGTTTTAGAAACTGATGCCTACTACTTTCCCTGCTCTACAAAAAGTCAGAGTTCTTTTTGACAGTCAGCTTGCCATTGACCCACAGACCTCTTCCTTTTACCTCCTCCCAAACATTGCTAGAATATGTCCCCATCTTTCTTTATTGGATGCTGAAATTCCTTGCCATTCTTTTGTTGTGTCTCTTCTTCACTGATCTTCTAGTGTGTGCTATCAATAGACTTCAACTGGTATAAATTGCAGCTGCCAGAATCTTGACCAGAAGCACTTGCCATTATCACATTACTCCTCAACTGGTCTTACTTTATTTTTAAAATGCTTCTGCTCACACAAAAATTTCTGCAGTACTCTGGCCCAAAATACTTATCTATCATTCTTCTGCCTTAAGTCCCTAGAGGAATGATCTTCCATCGCATGATCTCATTGTTGTTCTACAGTCGAAATCTGAAACTCGTGGTGATTGTTCTCTTAGCTCTGTGGAATTCCCTTTCCCTTTCAAAGTGTTCCTCCTGTTCATTCTTTTAGATGAAAAACACATTTTTTAAATGGACTTTTCCATAAAAGTGAGTTTTAATGTTCAGCATTGGTGATTAGTCATTGGACCTTTGTTGGGTTCTTGTCTTGTACAGTTGTTGACACTATTACCTACCCATACTCTACATATGTAAATGTTGATGGACACTGCTCTGTAAAGTGTTACAACCAGACACCGGCCCCAGGGAACAGGGGCAGACACGGAGGTGTTTCAGACCCAAGAACTAGGGTGTCACAGTGCAGGGAAAGTGGCAGGCTCTCTGCACCTCGGGCACAAAGCCTGGCTGAGGCGAAACTGTCTGGCGGAATCTGCGAGCGTGGTCTATGGGCTGCCCCGGGTGTCGGACTCCACAAGTTTGGCCTGGATTCCTAGCCGCCAAGCCCCCGGAGAAAGGGCCGCACGAGGTATTGGACAGCCTGCTGGAATTGCTCGGGATGCAGAGAAGCGGACTAGGACTGGAACAGGAATTAGAACGCAGGGGAGCAGGCCAGGAAAAGCAGATGCAGGACAGAGAAAGCCGCCCAATAGCAGAGGTCTGCTTAGTACCAGGGCACTGTGCAGGAAGCTCATATCAGGGCAGTCATCCAGGAGTCGCGCCAGTGCCAGGTTGAATGGGGCACAGCATTCTTCATTACATGTCAGGGGGTCTCCTGAAAAAACCAGACCATTGCAAGCCTTCAGGGCGGACGGTGAGACGTGCCAGAACCTGGGCCAAGGGAGTCATCAGCTGAGACCAGGACCGCAGCAGGGTCCCAGCTTCTCTTCCACAGTCAGCAACCTGGAGGGGCCCTGGACAGCACAGCCACTGGCAGAGCTCCCAGGTGGAGCAGTGAAACTGGAGACCAGGACCAGGAACAGGAAGGGCTCCACTGGGAAACTGGAAGGCAGCTCAGGAGGCGTGAGTGTTGCACACGTCAATGCCAGATTGCCAAGGAGTGATCAAGCAGGTTATATGGTTCTGTGTGACTTCTCACTACTGCCAGGTGCTCTCCTTGGCGATCAGGGTGGACCAGAGGTGCGGCCGCCGGACACTGTGGGTGCAACACACCCCACCACTATAACAGCAGGGCAACCGTGAAATCAAGTTGATTAGTTTTACAAACGTTTCGATTATATTTTGATTATAGCTTCCGTACACTTACAGTGTGTGTTTGAATTGCTTTTTTTAATGTACAAAGCTTTGCAAAAGATGCTTTCTTTAAAATACAAAACGTTTGACTGATGGATTTATTAAACGGAATGTACGATGTCTAAGAAAAAAAGGTATCACATTAATTCTAAGTGCATGCAAGGATGTTTTTCAGCCATGTTTTTCCTTTGCATTTCTTGAGCTCTTGAAGTTAAGACAACATTAATTCTAACCTGCATGGTAGTGTGGTGATTAGTGCAACTTTGCTCCGGCTTTTGAGTCCTGGGATTGATTCTGGCCTGGGGCACCTGCTGCTTAGAGGTGGTGTATCCTAATTATGGTCATGTGGGTTTTTCCAATTGCTCTAGTTTCCTCCCAGAGGTTAATTGGCATGTATAAAGTGTCACATCCAGCACTCTAACCTGCCTTACACCCATTTTCTGCTGGGTTAGGTTTGCTCTCACCATAAGCCTGTATTGAACTACTGTATGCAATCATTTCAAATGTGTGGATGGATGTCTAGTATGTTTTATTGCTAAAAATAATACTTTTATCATCGTACAGGGTGCATTGTTCTTGAATGTTATTTTGTCTTTTATAATGGGATTTGGAGATGCACTACATACTGTATGCAATGGAATCCATATCAGTTCTGGAAAAGTTTGCTTTTGAGACAGTACTTTAATTTAATTTGGCTAATCTCACTATACTGTTTGAATGTATATCTTTAATTCATTTACATAAAGATAAAAAGTTAAATCACTGAACATACATAAACATACACTGAACATTTTATATTTTAACTACAGAATATTGGAAACCAGAAGCAAAATGAATGCCTTTCCTGTGGAGTTAGCTTTGTTTTAAAATAGGTACTGGCATAAGAAAAGAGGTGAAAAATCTTTCTTCAGAGGAGGTGCTATGTGTCAAGACAAACTGAGGTTAAAAATATTTCTTCAAAGTGCCTGTGAGTAAACTATTTCTGTTCATCCTGAGGTGATTCACAACACATACATTTATACCTCAGGTTATCTAAAATAAGTGCTTTACTGTAAGTGTGTTTCCAAACTGTTCTGCACAGGATCACAAAAACTAATCCCAGAGAGGTTGCCCTGGACTTATATGTATATTTTTATGTTAAAAATAATGTATTACACAACATAGCTTTGCCTCCAACTACCAAATGGAACACAAGAATACAAGATGTGAGATTATAAACAAGTGAAGACTGGTCCATCTTTGTTACATGACTTGAGATGCTTCCTGTGGTTTCAATGTGGATCATTGAATGTGGATCAACCATCCTAGGTTATTGAAGCAGTATTTTAGTGGTTGGTCATTAAAGTGATTCTTTCTTTACCCTCCTGCCCTGTAACAGAATTTACTGTACGTCTAAGAATTCACCACAAATAAGAATGAAGCAGCAACAACACATTTCTTCAGATTGTGCACATACTTCAATAGTTGAAGCTTACCAAGACTGTTTTTTGAGGAAATGGCCAAAAGTGGTGGTAAGATCAGCAAAATGTTTCCACAGTGATTCTGGTAAGTGAGACATAATATTGATTGTGGACTTTAATTTGCTCCTATCCAGCTGTCATCTTGAGGAATGGTTGGAATTCTTTTGTTGAAATCTGCTAGAATCCTTCTCTGACCTCTATTTAACCATATACTGTACTGCATTACCTTATGTTTTAATGGAAAATGTCCTTTTGAGCAGGTACTGTATGATTGCAAGGGAACATGAAGTCAATGTACATAATTATGAAAAAATATAATGACGAAATCTCAGCTCAGGGGTTTACTTCACTTGAAACGATGAAACACGGACCCCTGGACACAAGTGGAAGTCATGAGGATTACATGAGAAAAAACAGGACATACTGGTTATTGCCAAGGGCTGTGGGTCTGTAGAAACTAGCAATACTGTTGCAGCAGAGTCCCAGGGCAATGTTGAAGAAATAGCTGGGTGTGAGCTTTGGATCAATAAGTCTTCTGAAATCAAATATGCAAGGTAATTTGCATGGCTTCCTCTCATGTCTTCATGGCCTTTTATGTTCTTATGTTCTCATTCAAGCTTAATTTCAGAATTCTAAAGTCTGTTTTAGTCATGTGTGCCTGTGTGCGTTGTGTCAAAGACAGGAACTCACGTGAAAATTGGAAAAAATGGTTTCAATATATAGCCAATGTGTCAGATCGAGAACCTCAAACCTACAGTATGTAGAACAGCCTCTGAAAACCATAATCATTGTAATTCAAAAAAATGAATACCATGGCTGCATAGGAAGTTCTAAGGAAATTGATTACCAGAGTCTAGAATGCAAATTGCTTTTAGGAGCTTCCTTTATTTCCTGTTCAGATACAGTAAGTGACAGCTGTTTCTTCAAACACAGATGATGCAAGGGAATAAAGAATTGATGTTATAACCAAGGAAGCTGCTCAACACTGGGAGACCAAAAGAAAGGTTCTCATGAAATATTCAAAATAATTCCAGATCGGCCTAGTTCACAAGGTAGACTGCAATTATATTTTAAAATCCTATGGGAACATATGCACAGTCAGGAAGAAAAGAAATTGCCAGCTCTGTCAAAAAGATGAGAGTTTCAGAACTTTTTGTTTTCTAAAAAAAATTAAAAAGTACAGTAGAACTGCTTCACATCTGTAAATTTTAGTCATTCTTTTTATGTTGTCACAAACTGTCAAAAATATGGAACACTTTCACCCATTAATTACAGTACATAGAAATATTAACAATAATACATGAAGGACTTCGTCTTGAAGACACATGGAAAGCAACTGCATTTTCATATTACAGGTTACATCACTAATACATAGATGACAATTTTGACTCAACAGTTTAACATGAGCATTGGATCTGAGAGAAAGGGACAGGCTTAACATTATTTAAAAGAATTCAGATATTTTTTATTACCAGCAGCACAATGTCCTATTCATTCCTATTACTGTTCCAGGTATCAGGGGGGGGTTCTGATATTGCATCTGCTTAGCATGTCATTGTGTTTTACCACTCTCATGCACGTTTATCACAATTTGCATGGCAACTGTAAACGTCTGCCTTGGCTTTGTTTGAAATTTTGCACTTGTTAAACAGGATTTCATTATGATTTCTCATGGCTGTATTATGCTTTTACTGCCTATTGTTTATATGTTAAACTCTGACAATACTATGATTTTGCATTGCATATGCTAGTATGTTTTGTAAGAGCTCTGTAATCCCACTCTTATAAACATATTATAATAAATCAGTGTATTTTTTCAGTCAAGTATTGCAAACCATCCTAGGTTATTGAAGCAGTATTTTAGTGGTTGGTCATTAAAGTGATTCTTTCTTTACCCTCCTGCCCTGTAACAGAATTTACTGTACGTCTAAGAATTCACCACAAATAAGAATGAAGCAGCAACAACACATTTCTTCAGATTGTGCACATACTTCAATAGTTGAAGCTTACCAAGACTGTTTTTTGAGGAAATGGCCAAAAGTGGTGGTAAGATCAGCAAAATGTTTCCACAGTGATTCTGGTAAGTGAGACATAATATTGATTGTGGACTTTAATTTGCTCCTATCCAGCTGTCAACTTGAGGAATGGTTGGAATTCTTTTGTTCAGTGACAAGTGGCTTCCATGAGTGGACAATAAAACCACTCTACCTTTTTATAAACCAAAGATATAGAAACAATTTTTTTTGTTAAATTCTTGTGGGGTTTTAGAATGTCCTCAAGAGACAACCAGTTTGTATCCATGCAAGAGAGGCATTTCTGACAGATATGAATAGGACACATTCCTCAGAAGAAAGAATTTTCTACCATGCATACTGTATTAAAAGCTGTCAACAAATGCCAAATGCACTGACTTCCGACATGGCTGATAACACATTTCACGACAGCGGTTCATTCTTGAAAATGAAAAACAAGACAGTTCCAAGCTCTGGCGTTGTTCAGAAGAAAGTGAATTGTTTGGTCCTTAAGAAAGATGATGGGGTAGAAGTAAAAAAAAGCATTCCATGAAAACAGTTCAGCATCAAGCACTATAATTGTATAGCTACTACAGAGATGACCATCTCTCACAGGACTTGTGTGTTTATTTGTTTTAGCTGTGGAGTCATATAGAAAGAAAAAAAAGTATAGAGAATGACTACTGCGAGTGACAAGAACATTTCCAGGCAATGTTAGTCTTCACAGAGAAGGAAGCTGGCTTCCTCTCATGCCGTTGTGCACATCTTTATAACTTTGCAAACAATTTCAGCTGCTGCAAGACTTCACAGGAGGTCTTTTTGCTTTCTTTTGTACGATCCTCTAATCTTATTGTATTAAACTGGTGGTCAGGCTTTTAGCCAGCTCCAAATGCTTCCTGCCCCCATTGTGCCCACTTGCCTCCATTTGGCAGTGTTTACTTTATATGCCGGGCTAACATTTGTTCTGCATGCTTCCTTTTTAGCTGTCACATCTGTAAACTTGCTGAAAGCAGGATTTTTTTTTAATAGCCTCTCGATGTTATTAGGCTGGTGAATGGCGTCAACGTATCGGGGGTAGGGATTTACAGAAGAGATCATGTCACTATAAGATGGGGCTTAGACCAACCAGTCAGCAGCTGCTAGGTTCCATCTGAAGACTGATTGTGCCTGCCCTGACCTTTAGGGTAACAAGAGTACATATATCAATAGTAATATGCCATGCCTTCTGTATGAAGCAACATTGAATGAAACCAATGCAAACGTAGGGATGCTTTTATAAAGCAGTGACACGCATTTTTAAGAAGTACATGCTTTTTTTTTCAGGCCTTTGTGAACTTAATAATTTATCTCTTTTTTTT
This sequence comes from Atractosteus spatula, assembly GCF_055471065.1. Taxonomy (NCBI): domain Eukaryota; kingdom Metazoa; phylum Chordata; class Actinopteri; order Semionotiformes; family Lepisosteidae; genus Atractosteus; species Atractosteus spatula. The sequence goes on along the minus strand of NC_142721.1, from coordinate 4,637,863 downwards.
TGCCAGGCAGCTTTCATTGTCAAGCACTTTTATTAAAAACATTCTCATGCAAGTAGCACAAGCTAAGCAGCCCTGATTATGCAGACATTGTTTGTCAACATCCGCTCTTGCTTGCGACACACGCAATGGCCATAAAAAATCGTATTAGTTCTGACATCCAAGAACTTTTCCTGACCCAACTGTATCATCACGCAACACACCCTAGCCAAGTTCACCCTTCATCAAACCCACTGGGCTGCGACCAGATCTGTGGTGTTTATTCCTGGAATCTGCACAATTGCTGGCGTGCTCTAGCCTATTAAAAGGCCTAAAAGGACAAGGCTTGAAGAACTGTGAAAAGTAGCCTTGTATACCACCTAAAACAAAATGTGCATACTTCATCTCAGGGACACAAATACATGAATAAATTAAAAAAATGCAGACCTGATTCATTGAGTAAGAAGAATGATGTGGAAGGTTTTATGTACCTTTTATCTGTTTCCTGTGTTCAGACTCCTGGTGAAGTGAAAGGATTACACCAGTAACAGTGTTGCACATTGCTGATAGCAAGGGCAGCAGATCACTGAGGAGTAAATACAGTAACAGTATGTTTTGTTTTATACTGCAGGAGGGTTATTGTGAGGCCATTAGCCATGGTGTTCATTAGTTCCAATAAAGAAAACAACTAATTGCTTTTTATCCACTCTCTTTCCAGATATTGTTTCATTTTCTATTATGCTGCTGTTTTTTATTTATATGTGTGGTTTATAGTCTGTAGGACTATAGACTTTAGATTTCCTTTCTAAATATTATTTTCCTGGATTAAAATAGATAGATAGATAAATTCACTGGGTGTGTGTTGAGTCTGGAGAGTTATTAAATATGTTGGCCTCAAAAATGTTTCCTTATGTGTGACAAATATATAAACATATCATTCAGTACAGATAAAGTTTATAATCCAGTTGAGCTCTTGGATTCAGTGCATACAAAGTTCACACATTGGTTGCAGTGCATCTAAATGCAATTTAAACATGAAAAGTGGTGACAAAGAAAGTGTTTCAATGTGAAAATCTGCACATTCCTTAAACTGCAGCTCAAATGTATTAATTGGAACATGTTCAGTGTCTGTGCAGGTTTTTAGAAGACACAGAGAGCAATCATTAATTCATAACTTGAAAAACTCAGTTATAGTGATGCTATGATTATCCAATAGGCATATGAAACACCTTCAGATGTTACAACCACACCATTAGTGCATTTCTAAGACAATAAATTGTCAACCGTAATAGTGTAATTGCAGAAAGTCACAATTTTGTAAAAAAGGATCCAGAGCAGTTTCCAATTAAAATGTTATAATATTATTATTACTACAATGATTATTGTATTTGGACACATTCAGTACAGTAGGGTCTTGACATCTTCTTATTTAACATATGAAAATTTGCTTTTGTGCAATTCAGTCTGGCTGACCTGTTCTTGTGTGGAAGAAGAATAGAGAGAGATGAAACCGAGCTCATGGCTGTTAACTTCAACTTACAAAAGGAGCTGAACAACAGACTGGGATCATGGGGTGAATCCAGGTAGTGAGCCTCTCTCTGCCCCCTGCCCACAAGTCCCCACTACCCAGCATCCACAGCTCAGTGTGGTCTTGGTTTTGTATTATAATGAACACTTTCGGTTGTGTTGGCAGTAATAATAAGTAATAATACATATATTTTGAAAATAATTCTAAATAGTCCAGCAGGTGATTGATAATAATACTGTTCCTAAACCTCAACTCCCTGGTCCCGAATGACCATTTATCTTCCGTATTTTGTTCCACCCAAGTTAATCACAGATTGTTATATTTTTCTGTTTTAGGTATATTTGTTTCATTTTTTTTTATTTTTAATCCTATCTTAAAATGTTGCTTGGTGTTTGAGGTTTGTCACTACTGTATGTTAATCAATTGGACTTGAGCAGAAGTAAAAAACACACACAATGTTAGACACACTGATACATCATCTTTCCCATCTATCCTTTCATTATAAATGGATAGTTTTTTAAGAGCTTTTTCATTAGAAATAAAGCAGAAATATTTTAATTAGCACATTAAGGAGTGTGAAACGTCTGTATGAAATAGAAATAATGCACTTTAAGATAGTTTCAGAACCATGTTTCAAAATTTTACTTTTTTTTCAGATAGTTTTTAAACCAGCAAACAAATCGGTTACAGGCATCAATTAGCACTAAAGATTAATGGGTCCAATTAAAAAAAATCATCAGACCCAGGAATCCCTCAGGACCAGAATGGAGAACCACTGCTGTAGGTCACAAAACTGTACTATATGATTAATAAAGAGTCCACAGTCTTGCTTAATGGACAAAACACAGGGGATATTTGGAAAGCATCCAGATTGTTATTATCTTAAAAGGAATGTCCATTAATCCTATGTCCAATATTACCTAAGAGGCTGGCTGTCATCATTCTCATTAGAAAGCAGTGGTCTAATGTAGTAATTGTACTGAAAATGTGTCTGAGCACAGAGCCGTGAGTAATGGCTTCATGAAAGCATGAGAGAAGGCTACAAGCATTCACAACAGGATGATGAACATTTACAGGGATGAGTGTATTGCCCTTTCCAATGTGTATCAGCAGGGAGAAAGGGACAACCTGGCTTTAATAATGTTTCAAGATGAGGGAGACCAAAATGGAGAGAAGCTGTTGCAACCATTAAATTGCCCAGATCATTTGTGTTAGAAAATTTGAACACCCCACCAGTTTAAACGTGCAACATGTGTAAAGTCATTAATGCCCTAGACATTCAAGACCATTCTGGTAGACAATACTATTGATCAGCTGTCACCAACAGCACTATCAACAGGAATTGTTATAAACAGAATAATATAACCAGTAAGCCAAAACGTTAACTTGTGCTGCCTACCATCCCTTTTTTTTATTTTCTTTCCTCTCATCTTTTGCTTATCAGGTTTGTGTTGGTGAGCTTTCTGTTATTTCTCCATTTTCACCTCTTTGTACAGTATAACCTATTTATACAAGATATTTCTTCTTTTTGACCTTCGTATTGTCACGATCGCAAAACCCTCCTCTTAAGGGCGCTCCAGCCCTTCCTCGCTTGCATCATTCCCCACACCTGTTCCTTGTTCCTACCCGTTTCAGTTCCCCCTTAAAAGCCAGACGCTCACTTCGCTCGAGGCTCTGCATTGGTTTCCACATCATGCGAGCCCGGGACCTGGTTGCGCCTGGCTCTGTTATGTTTTTAAGTTTCTATGCCTGTTCCTGTTCCCCTCGCCGGTTCCGACCCGGTTCCTGTTTTTAATCTTTTGTCTTGGATGGATCACCTGGCCAAGGACTTTTGCCCATATTTTGGATTCGCCTATGGCGAAACAATTCTTTGGATTGTTTGCCTCGGCCACACCTTCTCCGTACACCAGCGCACCAGGGACACGCCCCCGTCTCCATTCCCGTCTCCTGCATGACTTTTTCCCCAGTGTATCCTCACTACTTTGGATTGTGTCGTCCGCATAGGGTCCGGAAAGAACACGTATGGTGTTGAAAACCCATGACTAACTAAAGTTTTCATATTTTCACAAAAAATATATGGGCTAATTCATCCTAAAATGTATTCTTTTATTTTTCTTAGAAATACAAAAAAAAAGATATTTCCATAAAATAGGAATCTTGTTTAAAATGACAAGATGTTTGTATATTTGTTAATAAGTATTACTGTGTGGGAGCTTCCATTTCCCACACCGAAACAAAACAGAGATATAATGTCACACTTCTTGCTCACATGCTCATACAATACGTTTCATTTTTAGATTTGGCGTTGGCTCTCTTTTTCTTCCAAAAAAAAACAAAGAAAAACCAAATTTCAACATTTTTACCATTTCTGTAAGCCACGAGTCTCCAGCTGGTTTGAAAGCAAAACCAAACCATAAGTAAAAAAAATCATTGCTGCCTTCTCTCATGTCTCCCAGTAGTCGGTCTCACCACACCGACCTTCGTCTATTCCTATCCAGCTGCAGCAAGTCCTCTCACAACTTTTCCAGAAGCCTTCACTCGTGGGGCTTTCTTCCAAGAGCATCTTTTTCCAGCCAAGCCTACGCTTTGAAAACAACCTGCTTGCCCGAGTTGCTAAGCTGCCCCCCCTTTTCCCTTGCCTCGTCCTTTTGCCTCCACAGAGCTCCAGCTCAACCGCTTCACCGGGGACTGCCCTCTGCCCCTGCCTTCTATGGCCGTCCTTAATGTCTGTCTCCCCTCCTGCACTTCTCACCAGGTGTGAGCAGGAAGGGAAACCAAGTGCGTACATAATAATTAACAAATGTGTCTGGTTGTATGGTACCATTTTTGCTCTCACCAGATACAGAGCTTACTGTTTCTAATGCCACCTGCTTCTATAAAGAAAGAAAAAGAAAATAAAGCCTGAAGCCAGGAATTGAACGACTGCAAAGAACTCCGAAGCAGCTTGGAGTTGTCCTAGCGTGTGCCAATGCAAAAGAGGAGCCCTTCGATCTCGACCTTCCCACACAGAAAACGGCTTGTTGGATTTACCATGATGTCCGCCCTTCTCTCCTGGCTCCTCCTGACGTCATCCCTCCTCGGAGTGCCCCGTTTAGCAGTGCCCCCAGGGCAGCTCCCTGTCCCCTCCTTTCTGCCCATACCTTCTCCCCCCACCTCGCTTTCTATCTTGCAGTGTGTGATCCTGGTCCACTTCCCCCCTACTTCTATTTTTCCCCCATTTCATCAATGGGCATCCAACCCACTGCACCTTTGACTCTGGAAATAACTGTGTTGTTTGTTACTGTCCCTTCCCCATTCCTCTCCCAACCGCTGACGCTCATTCTTAACCTTTGGGGGGCAGTGTGCACTGCACCTGAGGTGCCCACACCCCATGACCCCATGACCCCATGACCCGCACTCTATAGCCCCCTGCACTGACAGCACCTCCACCTTTCATTTCATAGATGGCTTTCTCTGCTAAAGCTCCTTGACATGGGTTACACATCGTTAAACATCTACTATTATTAAAAATAATAATAATAAATAATAGCAGAATATTTAATAGTTAAAATGGACTTGAGAATAATGCAAACATAAAAGCTTTAAAAAATACATCATAAAATAGAACAACTAAGGACTCAAAGGTAAAAGAAGACAGCTAATTAGCTTGGCTGTATTGTTTAAAGTCTTTGTCAAGGATCATAGGACAATCATCCCCTGCAGGAGAGCGAATGTATTATTAACATATAATCCTCTGAAAGTGTAGACTGATGCCTTTTATATTAGCTCTAATTGGTATAATCTAAATTTGATAACTTTTATTTAAAAAAAATACATTATTAATAAAAACAAATGTTTTAAATGGTCTTATATTAACAATTTTGGTTTATTTATGAGATTGTTACACAATGTTTTTTCCCTCCATTATTTAAACAAGCTCTTTTATGTAATACAAAACAAAATGTGCCTTTCTCGATTCAAATTGTTGGCAGCAGCTTTGCATATAAATTCCTGGTCTTACAACACTTGAAAAGGCAGAGAAAAATAAAATAAAATAAAGTCAAGTTTACAGAAATCTGAAACCAAGAACCCAGCGGTAGCGCTTTTCAGAGGGGTCGTTTTAAAGTTAAATAAAGTTTATTTATGTATTCATATTCTTTGCTCTGCCATTGATGTCACAGAGATCTCCAGATCATATTCTTTACTATTTATTTACTTTGAAAAATCTACCCCAGGATAAATCTCATTGAACACTTAATGTCCTTAATTCCCTCAGTAATTATTGTTTTCTTCTTTTTTAAAACCCGTTGGCTTTGGAAAAGTGGGCCTTTCCTAGTATTTATTTTGAAACCGTAATACCAGGAAAAATATCTCTGGGTCAAATTCAACATGCTTGCGGTTCAACGTATTTCAAATCTCGGCTACAAAATCCATGTAGCTGAAGCAAACTTGCATAAGGAATCTAGAAACAGAAGCTTCACTTTCTGCCTCTTTCCATATCTCTTTTTAAAACAAGATGTAACAGGGAAAGATTCACTACATCATTCCCCTGTCCACTGACATGACCTGAATATTCCAAATATAACCTACAATATTTTAAACAGCATATTCAAAATATAAAAAAGAATAGCTGGAAGTTTTCCGGTGGCACATTCCTTTAGAATTTAGAATTCTTCAAGAACATTACGCCAGATAAACATGTTTTCCAGTGTGAACCTCAACAACTAGAGTTGTAATGGTAAAACAAGGTGTCAGGTACTAAATGGAACACGTTTTGGTCCAACAACAAGACATCAGTCTTGTTAAGGCTCTTAAAAGAGTTGGAAGTCGTAAAAAACAGCTGGATGGCAGGAAACAGAAACGTACAGAGGTCTTTAAAGGGGTGAGTCACAAACTAACACAATCTCAAAATCGCAATTCTTGTGGAAAGCAAAATGTTAAAACTAGAAAACAATTCCCTGTTGTCAAGCCTTTCAACATATTATATTATGAGCATATTATTTAAACTTTTTATATAATGTGGAGGATAGAACAGATACAATTGTTCTTTTGCATGACTACACAAAGCCAACATAGCATAAAGGTAATCGACAAACCTTTTAGTACATAAATGACGAATAAAGGTGGACCTGAAGAATTCAGATGACTTAGATGAGTCACCTCCAGAATTATTGGCATTCTTAATAAGATGAGCAAGAGCCGCTATACAAAACAAACGAAACAGGTAATGAGCTATATATTATGCTAAAAAATACAGAAAACCTATATTGTATCCTGATGCAGTTGCTCAGAGAAAACAAGTTTTGTTACTAAGCAGTAATTTTGTTTCTCAAAATGTTAGGTGTCCAAATTGTTGGTGCCTCTTTTGATCTTTATTAATAAACTCAAACAAAATTAGATCTGCATTAATATATTAGTTCAGGTGGGGAGCTGCATGAGCATGCGTAGGCTGCAAAGGAACAAGTAATACTGTAGGTTTATTCCATGCTGAAAAAAAGAAGAAAGAAAACGCAACGTTTTGGCCGTGGAGCCTTCTTCGGGTGTCGGGTGATTAATATATTATATCCTTCATACTCGACTCAGTCTTAAAGAGCTGTATTCTGACCTTCCTAGGTGATTAATATGTTATATCCTTCATACTTGACTCAGTCTTAAAGAACTATATTCTTCCTGTTTAACAAGAGGAATTTAAATGAGGCAACGTGTAGAAAATCTCTTTCTTATCAATCAAGTCAAATGTTCGGTAACCAGGGAAATCTCAGAAAGACAATCCGAAAAATGATATCCAAAGAGCGTGGTCGAAAAGGGCAGGAGCAACGATTAGGAACCGGGAGATCAGTCAAGAAGGTTTAAACGCGCACAAGAGAATACTATGGGAGGCTTCTCAATAGTGAGCATGGGTTGGTGCATGAGGGAACTTTAAATACTGAAGGGAAAGTGACGTGGTTGGATAATTGGTCCAGGAGTGAGAATCTGTGGAATCTGGTGCATGTGAGAATGTGATGGGTTCAGTTAGGAATGAGATCGTGAAACAGTGGTTTGGGAATGTAAAGGCGTTTGCGAGGAAGAGTGCGGGTTGTGACAGTACTGTGCACATTGTGTGGTGTCATCTATTCTTCTATATGTATATATCCTGAGAGAACAGCACAAATAAGAATTCCAATGGTCATGTGCATATGGCAAATAAACTCCTCTCTATCTTCTTGTTATGAATTTATGTTTAATACATTGAGATTTAATAACTGCAGCCCCAATTTCTCAGACGAGTTTTAAATCTCAGTAACAAAATAAATTCATTGACATTATAGAAAAAATGTCCAAAGTTCTAATTAAGCACAAAATCATTGACTTTGTGAAAGTACTGTAAGTTGCCATGTTGTCACCTGCTCACATTCGAGATCTCAAAAATTGCAACATGATGCGGCCCTTCCTGCTCACTAGTCACCATAATGACTAAAGTAATGTGATGTACATATGAATAAATACAGGTTGTGCAGCAGACATTTCACCACAAAAATATTCCAAAATGAGTTAATAAGTAATATTTATCTGCAAAACCATCTTGAAATCATATGAAATATTTCTATTGAATTCAAAGCAATGCATTCAGAAACCTGTTAGCTTATAACGTCATATGGCCACAACATATCACAAGATGTTTTCTTGCCTCATTCTGAATCGCACAATATGGTGCTACACATACTAGGAAATTTTGTTTTTTTTGTGATGTAAATTGTAGGTTTTACAAGTTGCAAAGGAAGAAATAAAGGTTTATTCCATGCTGAAAAGAATTAGGCTGAGGAGCCTTCTTCAGGTTTTGCAAGTTACTGTGTGCATTTTATTTTTATTGCGGTTTGAAATGTACTCATCAGTGCTGATTCTTTCTAACCCTGAAATATGAAAATAGCACTGCAGTTCCCCTTCAACTTCTGCAGTTACTGCACATGCCCCAGTAAATAAACTGGCTCTGTAGTTTACCATTTTCATTTCTAAAATTCTGTGTCATGAAGAACTCTTTCCTTTGTCACAACTTTTCATTACAAAAAATGTGTCTTATTGCGGTACATAAAATGGTCACATAATTCACTAGTTCATGGTAATGAATTCACTGTATTTTCCATGTGCAATTCTGTAATTGTGTATTAGCAAAAATGACTTGTCTAAAAAATGGACAAGAATATAGAAATATTAAACAGAAATATGTTTGCTTAATTTGAAATGTTTACAGAATATAGAGCTGAAGGTTTGGCTGATATTTTTTTAGAAAAGGACTTGGATTTTCTTTGTAAAAATAATAGCAAAATAGTATAATAGTATTTTTCTTTTCATGTAATTTATTTAGACCTCTTTGTCTGCTTTGACATAAAGGAGTATTTTGTTTGAGTATTTTGTAACCGGAATTGACAGAAGGGTGGATGAGTCTATAATCTAAAATACAAATACTATCAGCGCAGCCTAATGTAGGACATATGCAGTTCATCATACAAAATTACAACATTATTATGTAGGATTTTCCTTTGGTTTTATGAAAATGTTTTTTGTAAGATGTCAGCACTGACATATGTTTAATAAGATATTTTACAAGTTAGTCTTTAAATGGGCCTGCCCTCTAAAGTAAAATGTGTAATACATTTTCTTTTTTTATAAAACATTGTGATTTAATCTTTAATTAGGCCCTGTTAAATTGTTTATTGATCTTTAAAAAAGCATAGTGTCACTACGACCACTTTGCATAATGCACTGTGCTTCTGAAGCCTTTGAAAAATACACTTAATTATCAAAATAAGGAAGGCCTGCTATTACTTACAAGTTTTATTTGGTCTTAAAACTCATTCACCCTTGAAGTTCATGCCAAACACTTCTATAAACCTCCCATCTCCCAATCCACATATTTTAATATGTAGCTCTCTTGATAAACATATATGAATTTCTACATAATGATGTAATTTTTAAAGGCCATAGAGCATGATTAAGTCTGCAATTACAAAATTAGAAAAAAAGTTTGTTTTTTTAATACTGGTAATGTTTGGGTTTTATACCCAACCTATTTCGAACCATCAGTTGTTTATATATTTGGCTTACCACTAATCCCCTTGTGCCATGCATGAAGAATCGTGCAGATAACTGAGGAGTTCATCATTTGAGTTCCATCAAGCTCCACAGCACTTCACAGAGGAGCTAGCAGCAACGAAAGGATAGGCATATATTTCACTGGGATCATTTAGAGCTTGCAGACATACTTTGGCCAACTCAAGCCAGGTGAACCCCAGAATCATGTAATCAGTTGTGCGCTTCTGCTTGGGGAATCTTGGACTCCTCAACTTGAGAATCCATCAAGGGTCAGCATTCACCGAACCATCCAGCCATTTTCTGACCACTTCTTCCAATTCTTGGTCATGGGGGAGCTGCAGACTATCTTTGCAAACAATAGGCACAAGGCAGGATACACCCTGGATTGGACGCCAGTCCGTCACAGGGCACATACAGATAGAAACACAGACACGCACACATTCATGCCAGGGCCAGTTCTCCCTGAAGCCAATTGACCAAACAATATCTTTTAGGAACTGGAGCACCCTGAGGGAACTCATGAACATAGGCAGTAGATACAAACATCATGCAGAATTGAACTCAGAGCCCCACCTCTGTGAGGCAGCAATACTAACCACTGAGGCACCATGCCACTCCTGGGGACCCCCTCCCCCCATTTAAAAAAATGATCTTAAATACATTTAGCATTATTTTGGATCTTATCATGTTAAATAAAGGTTAGGAATTGTTAGTGGTTGCAGATGGTTGCACTGTAAAATTGCAGTTTAACAGTTATTATTTGGCTTCTAATATACATCTGTATCGCAAAGCAGAGGTTTTTGCTCCACAAAAGTTCATGAACATGTTTCTGTATTACCAGCATTTTATACAATAGCTAATTTTTTTCTGAATTATTTTTCCTGTTTGTCTGACCTATATGTTTCTAGAGATCATTCTTACCCAGTTCAGGCATGAAACAAAGTGAATTATGAAAGTATGTTCTCATTTTATAAGAAGACCAAACAATGTGTGGAATGTCGCCAAATAAATATTTTCAGTCCCACTTGTGTTCACTGCAATAAATAAGTCCAAGAAAGCTCTGGCATCAGTGAGCTAGTATCAATAGAGATGTTACCCTCTTGAACTTTAGCACAGGCAGCCTTTGACAAGGAAAACGAAAAGGTCAAAATTTCCCATGTTGGTGTCTCACTCCTTCTTCTAAAAGCAAACAAACACCAAACACACAAAAATGTACTGGTCTTCCAAATTTGTGAAATATTACCAATATAGTAGTGTCCCAGAAAGGCCTCTCAAGGTCACAACATATCTTGTGCAGATGTTCTTGTCATGTTTGTGGAACGAAACCTGACATGTTTACCTTATTTCCATCAACATTGTGGAACTGAATCAAATGATTCACTTTCACTTGTTGTTTCAATGGGAAATAGCTTTTGTTGCTGTGTTTCTGGTATAACAAAATCCCTAGGACATCTGTCCTTTCCATTTTGTTGTGCCAGCATTCAGCATTGCAGTCTTTTGAATCCAAGACTTTTTTAAAGACACCCTGCCTGTGCTGTTACAGTTTTTCCCCAGTACCTTTGAATAATTTCTTTTAGTGAGCATCTTTAAACTCATTCAATCTAAGAGGAATTACCATTCACAGTACCTTCGCATGGAGACAGAATTTCTAAAAACAAAACGAAGACCTCCTGAAATGGTCTCAGTCTCACTTCTGGCTGCAAATGGAAATGAGGCACAACATACTTTCGGGGACTGACTGTGCACACAACAAGTGTGAAATGGAAGGCACTGCTTGTTCACTGTGAGACTACCTTCCTGTATTTTAGAGTGAAAGAGACAAACTTTGTGGGCAACCAATGAAATGTACAGTACAGTACATAGAAAGCCGTTAAAATCTTGATGGTTGACAACTGTAAGATGTCTGTGTCAATTCAGCTATGGTGCTTGACTAGAAATGCATTCTATCATTTACTTGTTAACTTAAGATGTTGAAGTTAGCATAGTACTAAAAATATCTGTATCACACTTCCATTCAACTGCAAGGCTAAATATAATAATTCCAACTATCCTAGAAGTGAAATGAATCTTCCTAAAGCTATTTCTTTCTGCCCCATCTGTGGCCAGGATTTATTTAATTACTACCAGATGAATAACTACTTTCTCGAGTGCACGGTGTAGGATAACACTGCACCAGACGTCCCGTGGGATTCCTGATGTTAGGGAACTTCCACAAGGGTAAAGTGTTTGTCCCACCGATGTCCTAATGGTGAGTAGAGTAATGATCCATGTAAACAATATGGTGATCCAATAAGCTCTGAAGGTTTTGGAGGAATTCTAGAGGGAACAAACTAGGTTCTAAGTATGATGTTTTCCTTTCCTTACCTCACCTTCAGGAATGAATTCATAGGCTTATTGAAACCAGGGAAGCATTAATGTTTATGAAGGTCATTTAAGCCATTTAGTCCACGACTGTACAGATGGCTTGATCAGTGGTCACTTACACCTGATTGGGGGAGAGTCTAGCTTGTGGGGGATGTAGAATAACTGTTCACACGCAGCCTGAATCGTGAAGTGCCTGGAAGAGCCTGCACTCAAACAGACCGTTTTCAAGGAACACGCTTGTAAGCAGACCATTCTTCTCATTTACAGCACTTTGCAGTCCCTCCCTCTCTGGGAAAGGCCCAGCTGCTCTCTGAACAGCTGACAGTATCTGCTTTCTGTGGGGTCACTTCACATTCAGCTCAAAGGAAGAAGCGAGTAAACAAGTGGTTGTGTTTAATGATCTTTCAGTTGTGGATACAATAGCCCCCAGTGACGTATCCCCAGTGATATTTTTTCGATGCCTTGACTAAAGTAACCAAATACACAGGCCGATGCTCGGCTGCTATATACTCCCTGGTGATACAGAGCACAGTGCTGAAGAAAAGACCACTTTTTCAACACAGTGCAATGGAAGACAGTTATCTAAGAACAAAACTCCTTGTCTTTGGCAACCCCAACATAGATAAGAATATTTGGGTAGTTAAAACAAAAGGACAAAAAAAACGCATTGAAAGTGGATTCTGTGAATTCCAGTTAAACTATCGAAAGATATAAAAATTCAGTTTTAACATTGCTACATTGGTACAACTAATTCATACTGTGACAAAAAAAAGTCTTTTCTCTCCCTTACTTCAGTATTTTATCTTCCCATCTTTTGCTTTGCTTTCAGCCTGTTGTATTTTTTGTATATTTTCATTTTGAAACCAGTTATTCTGCAGTGGACTTTTCTAACCTCTTTGCTGCAATAGCCTTCAATTCAATCCACAGCATCACAGTACAATCCATGTTTGTGAACCAGGATGACCAATCTAGAGCTATAATCATTGCTTTTTACCTACTGTACCTTTGCAGACTATTCAAAAGGATTTTGCTTCTTCTACTTTCTAAATAAATTTTATGTGGCCTTCCATGTAAACAAAAAACAAATTAAATTAGTAAATACTAGCACACAAGTAAAATAAAAAAATATCTAAGTTGTTTTAGCGGTTTGCCAAGTGTGGATTTATTCTATAAAAACACCTCATCTGAACACTTTCTTTTTTTTCTGTGAAAAAATACATAGCTGTCATTTCTGCTGTTTCTACATACTTGCTTTGCACACATTTTTAATATTTAAAATATAACTGAATCAGTGCAGAAGAAAAAACAATCTAATATAGAGCTCATAAAGGAAGGACAAGGTGCCAATTAACTGGATTTTGTGAACAATTATTTTTTCTATCCAGGCTTTTACATTAGCACAGTGAGATTTAGCTGTATTTCCTTATATAAGTGAATGCAACCAAGTATTAGTCAGAGGTATATCATTCTCCACCCAGTCTCACCAAATAGATTTCATTGTTTGCAGGAAGATCTGCCAGAAAAAGACAATGTACATGGTTGACAACAGTCTGCTATTGTCTCCGAGTGGAAGCACTCTGGTCACACCAGTTAGATCTGATAATACATGTTAAACAAAACCAAGAGTGCTCTATTATAGGGCATTCCCAAAACACATGGAAGTAGGTGTCAGTCACACCCTTACATATGTCTAGGGGAGGGAGCTTTGGGAACTATCCCCATCCGGAACAGTTATTCTGGATGGGGATAATGAAAAATTTGCTATGGTGTTGCATAGATTCACTGAGCAAGACTAACATGATTTCATCCAATGGAGAGAACTTATTTCATATGTACGAAAAAAGACGTATAAGGATGAGATCCAACTTCTGGAAGAAGATCTGAAAACCCCAGAACATAGCCTGGCATACATTAAACATGGAAACTCAGGAACCAAGTGTGAACTTTAGATCCCGAAACATGCAGTACTTCATTGTGATCTGAGAAGCTGTCATGGGCCTATAGGCCTATATATAAGACATAACATTATGGTCCTATATTACATTTTCTGGACATTGTAATTGCAGATCAAATTACAACAAAGGATTGTCACACATAAAAACCATACTGGCAAATAAGATTGTAAATATGAATAGCGTACTCTGACTTGTTAACAGGTTTTGCACTCAGCGTGTGGCTTTCTGGTAGTCGTGCTAGCCTGTTTTGTAAATGGGTTTGTAAATCAGAATCTAAAACAAAAAGGATTGGGTTAATAAGGCATTCTGGGAAAGTGTGTCCAGGGTGCCACTCAGACAGCTTATACTGTCAAAAATGGCTACATGGAAACTCAGGAAGGGACTTGGAATTTTCTAGAAAATGCTCATTAAAAATGGAAACTGCTGTGTCAGTGAATTGGGCCAAAATAACCTCTGGTAAACTTTTGTCCATTACTTTCAGCCCAAGTTTCAGTGTATACGAAGATAATTAGTCCACCCTTTCAATGTTGCAATGCATCTATAGAGGGGTGAGGGGAGGGCTTCTTGGTGCCAGAACCTTAAAAATTGTCCTATCATGCATTTAAATAAGAAATACAAAAAAGGGAGCATTCAGCTGCATGGCTATAGAAATACCAGGGTTTCAGTCACCATGAAATCCAAAAGTGGCAGCCAGATAAGAAGGTTGAGACACAAAAGTATGCTTTAAAAAAGGAGAAAGAGCAAATTGCTGCCCACGTGCATTTTCAAGTTAATATCAACATCTTGATCTTAGTTAAAAATCAATGCAGACATCTGTAATTTGCTCCAATAATTTACAAAGTATTAGATAATGTATAAGATTATAGGGCTATCAAGAGGAAGGGCTGAAAACTTAATCCTAACAACATTTTAACAGTGGAGCACTGAAACTGCCTGGGAACCTACAGGTCTATTTCACTACAATACACAATCTTTTTAGATACTTCTTTATTGTTTTTAGAGCAGTCAACCCTATGTAGGCTGCAACGTTAGCTGTATACGTTATACCAGCTAAACTCATTTGTTTGATTTATTTTACACTGTATTAAATTAAGAAAACGAACAAAAAATAGGGCATGGCTAGTTAACTCGATTTCCTATATCTTCAAGATTGGTAATCGCCATTGTTATCATGACCAATTGATAGCTAAATGTATAAAAGCATCACCCATCGAGTACAGGTATGTAGACATTATATTTTCTCTTTGCATAGGCCATTTCAGAGCTACTTCTTACAATTTGTTCACCCAATGTAATGGTTTGGTATCCAAACTAAGACTGCAAACAGGTCTGCTAATTTAAAGACACTTTATAAACAGATACTCCTTAACATCATGAGACCATTATATCACAGTGCAGTGCAATAATATGAAATTCAAAGAGGGTTAGATTTTCTTTCTTAATTGGAATAAAACATTGGTCTCAAGATTAAATTCTACAAAATTACTTGACAGACTTAAAATACTGAGTACATATGAGACACTCACTGAATAGTACACAGACTTCACAAACAGATTTCATTGCTTAAGTAGCCTAGGACTAGAGATAAGCAAAATAATAAAAACAATTCCAGTAAGTAAAATCTTTTTGGCGAAAATATAGGCTGCAGGAATGTGAAGTATGTTCTTTGCAATGCTGTATTTAATTACCCATATATTCCCATGGTTTTATCAAGCTGTACTCACATGCCAGAGAGTATTTCTTGGGTAAATAACTACTAAAACTGTGCGTTTTGACTTTCCAATTGATTGAAACAGCCTCCACAAACCTGATCTTTACAGAAGGGGGAACTGTAAATGAACATACCGATACCTTTACCATACCATACCATTCGAGTTGAATTGGTTAACACTTCACTCTAGTGAATGTGCTATTTATTGTCTTCTCAGCTTTGACACGGAGGATAATTTCAGACTTTCTTATAAAACACAAGAGGAAACTGGTAGTAATTCCCTGCTCCCAGAACAGCAGGTCGTTCCAAAACATATAAGATTCCAAACTGTAGTGCACAAGGTCACATTGTTTTGAAAGTCAGACAGATAAACATTTGCAAGTGCATGGCTTTCTAATACCAAAAGGACTGTCTGAAGCAAGCTGAAGAAATTGAAATGCCAGCTCTGTACTCCTCAGACATCTTTCTCTTTTATTCTCTCCCCTGTTTGTTATATGATACTTGTTTTCTAGGAGAAAACAATAAGAGTATTTAGTAAAGTGTCACGCAGGGTCTAGTTCGTCTCTTTCGCAACTCAAACCTTTGTTCATCAGGGGGGTTTTCCTGTGGTAGCTCTGTTCTTGTGACATTGTGCATGTTTTCCATTACACAGTTCTGATTTGCATTTTCATCATCATACCTTCTGGCCCTTCGTTTACTGTTGATACACACACATCAAAAACAGCAAAGGGTCACCTGAGAATAAGGGAACACAATAAACTCTGTGTACTCTTTTCTTTCAATGGAAATGAAAAATAGCTCCAAAAGCTCGAAAGCAGATGAAATCAAGTGTGCCAGAAAAATATTATGTCTGAAGATAAAGTGAACTATTTCAAGTCTAGACAAAAGAGGACCACTAACCCAAAGGAAGTACAGAAAAGAATCTCCATAGGTTAGGTCTAAACCACTCAAACCACAGAACAAGCCCAAAAATCAAGAGATATATTTGAAGTCAAAGGGTAAGAAGGTTTCTCCAAGATGCTTCCCTATTCCCTTCTTGGAATTCTCTGTAACAGTTCCATGGGGCTGACATACAGTATAAATGCTTGTCTCCTGTGAGCATTCCATACACATACAGCAAGGTCATCTTTCAGCAACTTACAGTACACCCTGTTCGTTGCTTCACCTCTAAAGAAGCAGATCAAAACTCATGCATTGGTTGAAAGTTAATATAGTTTTAAAAAATGAATGACTAACAGTTTCTGAAAGAAGTTGTCCTTCTGGAAGCTTTAACACTGATCCATCCAATACATTTAAGACCAGCCTTCATATCACAGCTCCTCTCCATGTTGCAGAAATATAGAAGACCTTGTCCTCCTATAGTGACAAGCTAAGCTTACATGTAAACCTGTCACATTATAACAAGGTGCTCTATATGGTAGTTTCTGCATAATTGCGCTGTAAAGTAATATATTACCTCTTAAAAACAGTTTCCCCAACCTCTTATTAATTAAAAAGTATCCCCTTACACAAGTAACTTGTAACTGTTACTTTATAACTATGAAGTATCTTTCCCCACCACTGCTAATATCATTCATGAATCTAAAGATTAATCATTTAATGTACAATAACAAATATACATTTCAATTTCAAGTAAGTCTTGATCCACTGTATTTAACTTCTTGTCATCTTACTTTACCACATTTGCAATTTTTACTATGCTTCAGATTTTTTAAATTTGAGACAAGATTTGTCTGCAATCTGTGGCCCAGCTTTTTTACCATTTCTGCTCTTTTTTCAAGTTTAGAAATGTGAAATAAATCATCTACATTGTGGATTATGGTGTACCATAAGCACCACATTAATTACAAGTTCAGGAATGTTGCCATTTTTTGTCTGTCATTCTGTGGAATTTCAGGACTCAGTTTTTGGTTTTTATGCCACACCTGTAATCAGAAAGCTGACCTTTTGTTAGCTCCACAAAATCATATGTCTTGAATTACATTCCATTATCACATTAAAAGACTTGTCATTGCTAAAATTACACATTGGTATGAAAGATTACAGAACAGCTTAAAACATAGGCAGTAAACTTATTATGATGCTAAAAAAGCACTGGAAAACTTTATACTGTCATTTAGCAAATGTGTTTGCCTGAAACCTTGATTAAGCAGAGAATTCCACCTCACTGTCCTTAAAAAAGCTTTAAGGTAAACATATTGTTCGATACTTGGCTGTCACAACAAAGGAAGATACTTCCTCTTTCCTTTCTTGAAGGCAATGATATGTAATTAAAACACTGACAAAGTGCAACACGCCAAAAAGCTAAAGCAGGTGTATCCCCTTATCCTTACTTCATACTTCAACAGCAACTTTTCTGAAGCCCGTCTAAAACCACAGGGGCCTTTGATGAGGCTTCTTTAAATGTCAATGTCTTTATTATCATCTGCACTGATTATAGCAGTTTTTTTAGAACTCTGCACAGAACAGAAACCCATTTAGGGTTGTTTGACATAAACACTAAGCATTTGCAATTGTGACAAACCTTAATCCCATGTACCGAAACTTAACCGCACTGTGAACTATCCATGCACTAGCATTGTGTTCCAGTGTACATTACCAAGAAATAACTCGTTTTGCATATTGAACAGCAGGACAACATATATTTTTTCTTTCATTTGATTTCCGTACACATCCTTGCTTTCTTCCTTGTTTTCCAGCGAAAACCTTCAACACAAAAATAAGGAAGATGGTGACCTTCCATGTATGGCAGTGCAAAAATGACCCCCTGTAATGTCTGGGATTGTGGGTGGATTTATGCTCATGCATAATAAAACCACAACATCCTAAAACTCTAAAACTCCTTCTTCAAGTAAGAGCTTGTCATTTGACATAAATACACAGGTAACTATCACTCTGAAATCAACAGATTGGTGCACATGATTTGATATTTTAATCAACATACTAGAGCTATAAAGTGTTATAACGACAGAGTGAAGGTACAATCTAAAAGTGAGCATATTCTGTATGATGGGTCAACAACAAACAAAGCTATAAGATGGGTCAGCTATCAGACAACAAAGCCACTTACTGTCACGGCCTCTACATCTAGAGGGCGCTCCTTCTCTGTCCTGTTCCTAGTTTCCCTGTGCTTTTCCTGTCCTTCCAGTGTGTCTTTGTGTGGGGCTATATATTTCCAGGTCTCCCTTTGCTCCTCACTCAGCATGGAGGGTTCGGATGTCTTGAGACCTGCCTAGCACCAGGCCGTCTCCTCCGCGGTCTGAGGGCATAGGTTTCTCCCCGACATCGTCTGACCCCCTGAGCCCGGACTAACCTCCGTTTTGCCCCTTTTGCTGCTACACATAGGGTCTTTATTGTTCTCCTGGCCATTCCACAGCATGCCCCTCTGACATCCATGACAGAATGCTGAGTCATACTTTGACCCCGCGAGCGGCATTTTTTCTATTTTTGTTACCCCGCATCGCTTTAGGCCTTTTTTTTCAGTTCTCCTATTTTAGTGACTCCCAACATCTGTGCCTGTGAGCGGATACCTGGCTTTCCACAGGATGTCACTCCTGGCATCTGTGACAGAATGAGGAGCTTATTTTTTTCCCCAGCCAGTAGTGTTTTTCTATTTTTTGTTCCTGGGT
Organism: Atractosteus spatula; assembly: GCF_055471065.1. Lineage (NCBI taxonomy): Eukaryota > Metazoa > Chordata > Actinopteri > Semionotiformes > Lepisosteidae > Atractosteus > Atractosteus spatula. The sequence continues at coordinate 4,618,651 of NC_142721.1, read as the reverse complement.
TTTTTGTTGTTACTTTTTTTTTTCACTCCTGGTGTTTGGTTTCCTGACTTCCTGGTTTACGTGTTTCCTGCCCGGCCACTCCTTGCTCTACTCAATAAAGGTTTTTACCCTGGAGGAGGGGGTAGCTTTCAGCTGTGGACTCCCAGAGGTTTCCTTTCAGTTAAATGAGGTTTTTCCTCCCCCCGGTACAGTGCAGCTCATTTATTTTTGGTGCGTCAGGAGCTGCGCTTGAAGGGGGTGGTACTGTCACTCCTTCTACATCTAGAGGGCGCTCCTTCTCTGTCCTGTTCCTAGTTTCCCTGTGCTTTTCTTGTCCTTCCGGTGTGTCCTTGTGTGGGGCTATATATTTCCGGGTCTCCCTTTGCTCCTCACTCAGCATTGAGAGTTCGGATGTCTTGAGACCCGCCTATTACCAGGTCGCCTCTTCCGTGCCCTGAGGACATAGGTTTCTACCCCAACATCGTCTGAAACCCCTTGAGCCCGGGCTAACCTCCGTGTTGCCCCTTTTGCCGCCACGCATAGGTTCTCTTCTGCTCTCCTTGTCCGTGATACATCCGTGATACTTACGGGTAGCTGCTAGATTTAAGCTAAATTTGTGTTCTGAAAATTACAATTGTTATTCATGTAATGGGACTTTGTATTGCATCAGAAAAGACAAATGCAGTAAAAGTTCTCTTCATTAACTAATGTAGTCTGAAGGATACAAACTTCCAGATTACAGGGAATCCATGCATTAGATGTCCTGTATACATTTATGAGAAGCACCACAAAGTTTCAGCTGCATATTATTGTTGTTTGAAACATCATGTTATGCTGCTTGATTTGAAAATGCATGAAGTGAGGGGAAGAGTAACAATAGTTAAATGTGCAACTCATTTGAAAATGCCCCTAAAAAGCAATCCCTAGGTCAGAAAAAAAATATAAAGCATTCAGGTTTAACTAAGTAAACCTGTAGAAATATCTCCATAAAGTGCCAGATTTCTAACTTCCAATAAATTTCACATTACTTGGTAAATTATAGCGGAGCCTAGTTATTAAAATCAATTTTAATAAATAATGACTGCACCATGTTATCCAGAGTTGATAGTAAAGCAATGTCCTCTTTTTCAAGGGAAATAAATCCATCATACCAAGTAGCTGTTTCCAGACAGTAATTTGAAAACATCATTCGGTACACTAAGTCATCTGAGGATCACAAATAATCTTTCCCAGATTGAAATTCCAAACCTCCAAACAGCTTGCACAAATTTGGGTGTTCTTCATAAAGCATTTGTTACTTAAACCTAAATGCATTAAAGAATTCAGATCTGTATGCAAGCTCACATTAATTTGCCATCGGTTCAAAACCTGTACATCTGTTAATTTGCTTTTAAATGTGCATAAAAATGGAACAAGTGTAAAACTGCGTCATGTATAATTCTCATAATTCTCGTCATTCCATTCATTTTCCAGGAAAGTGTTACGTTATTATGACAGCACACATCTAAGACTAATAAAACATATGCAAGTGTTGTTAACGAGTCTGATCTAGATAATTAATGTAAAAAAAAAAACCTTTTCATTTTGCTCCAGTGAATTGGAAGTTATTTCCATACCTAGTAGGCACATTTTAACTGTTTGTAAAAACCATTAGTCACTGTGTTGTTGATGATTGTACACAGAAGTTGTGAGCACTGCTATGGTCTTATTTACACATTTACTTTCTTTCTGTTTTAAATATTCTTTATATGAATCTCATTTACTGAAACTGCTTTTCGGCAGGCACAGCATTTGGGTTCACTTACAGAAAAATGATATAAAGCCAGATGAAAAGAGATTAAAGGAGACTTTATAAAAACAAACAAAGCAAAGCTTGAACCCCTAATAAAAGCTTTTTGAATAACAAAACAAAGCTTGCCCCATAGAGAACATACAAAAACTAATCAAATTTTGGTCTGAAAATAAATTGTTTGACGGTTAGTAGAACAAATGCTAACCAAATGTATCTTCCACCTGAAGAGCATTTTCCCTTTTGTTGGTATCGTGAAGAAAGCCAAGATCCTTTGTTGCCATTATTTTCTGTATTAAATATATTTTTGTGCATTTGGACAATAGCAAATTTATTGTAATAGTCTAACCTATGAAAAAAATTGAAACCAAAACTGAAACACTGTATTGTAATAAGGCCATTGTCCAGTGATCCTAATCAAAACTGGCCTCACAAAGGATGGTTATACTACAGTTTTACTGTTTGGGGCTCTGTGACCTTTGGTTATAATATCAGCCACTTTATAAAAGCAAGCATGGCAGACGTTTCACTAGATTATCAATATTACAAGAACCTTTTGATAACCTTTACATGAATAAGGTTAATTTTAAAAGGGAAAACTCTGTTTACTGGGCCTGTAGCTAGTGATTAAGAACATAAAAAAATAAAGAAAACTGTTCAAAACAGAGAAGGGCTTTTGCTAAGAGGGTAATTAGAATCCTAAAGAAACCAGAAAGCAATTATTTTCTAAAAGCTCACAGTAAGTATCCATTCAGAAAACACATTTCAGTTTCCTTTTTTCCACTGGTGTGTTAAAGATGATGTTGAAATTGTATTCCTAATTATATTCTGAAGTTGTGGTCTCATAGCTTAACCAGAGATGTTTAGTCAGTTGTCTTCAGGATTTTACAAGCCTCAAATCAAATTTTGTTGAAGGTTTAAGAAAAATAATATCTTTATATAAAAAAAGGATTTATATTGTTTATACAAACAAAACTTATTTTTCCTTAATTTTCAATTAATGTTTGAAATCTCTAAAATTGTCAGGATAAGAAAATCTTCCACATTTGTCAAATTATAAAAAGATCGCCTTATCTGGTTTCCAGATTTGTGTGCTGAATAAAAAAATAATTAACATCATGGTTGAAATAATGAAGATCATAGCTCATGTGACATCACAACAAATGTGTTTGCTTGGTTTTTCACATGTATAAAAGTACCGCACCACAAGTAAAGAAAAAACGTTCCTATTTATTTTTTCAGATTTGAGGGTTCAAAACAATTACCTCTGTTGGTGTGGTTGCCGCAGAAACCTGTCCAATGTGGGAACCCATGATCCACGTAAATAATCCCAAAAATTGTTCACGAGAATATGTGATGTTGGAAAAACATATAACGATTGTGGATGACATAACATCTGAATGGTTCCTGTGAAAACATACTGCATTTTAATTGCTGTGAAGTACATGTCTGGTAGATGCGTGTCTTTATATTATTAACTAGGTCTCATATTTTCTGGGACAAACTGTAGGACCCAAAAATCTGGTCATTCATTGGCAGCCAACATTTTAAAATACTTCATGGCAGCAGAAGAGCAGCTGTGTCTCAGCTGACCATAAGGTGAAGAACTTGAGATCAGATATACTGTTGAGTGTGGCTAGTAGAATTTATTAAATACCCTTCCAATGGACTGATTTGTTTTTATTTTATATTTGACATACTCCTTGTCTGAAAATCTTAGATATTTAATACGGCATATGGTAATATCCAGCAAAGTAAAAGAATGAGACAGCACTTCACTGAAAACATATTGCCTTCTTATTATTTGATGGAGGTAACTGTTCAAAGTTCTTGTAGAACATCTGTTCACACCTCACCCATTTATGCACTGTTCAGTAGTTCAGGTGTGTCCTAATAAATGCAAGAGAGACAATGCTGCACTGAGAGAGATAACTTAATGAGTCCTTTCACTGTTCTTTTCATTAACTCTGTATACTTGCAAAATATGGTGCATATGATATCAATAACAATAAAAGGAATCTGATATTTTAGTGACATGGCCTGTACCTCAGGAACGTGTTTTGCGGTTCCAACAAAGACTTACATTAGTGTCTCCTAATACTCGTGCTGAAAAGCATATCCATTGTATATACTGTACTTTAGATAGACTGTGTTCTGAGGTCAGAATGTCAAATGTACGTTTTGCCATGCAATGTTAGGAAATAAGCTGTCTGACTAATATTCAAAAGAAGGTTAGCCTGGGGAAAGAGGAAAATAACATAATAATTTTGCGATTTCAAAAGCACATGCCTTGCGTTTTCTGAATGGTTCATTTTTTCATACAGTATAGGAGAGGTCCACCACTAAAGTATCATTGGGTCTCTTCCACAAAGGTAATGGCAAAATGGTAATACTAAACCAAGCACCTTAACCGTACTAGCCTACTAGATTGACCATTTACAGTATATATGCTCATGATATAAATGTATATTGTATATAGATGTATATTGTTTTACATTTTTTGTTCAGTGTTTTTCTTGCTTTTGAGGAAACACTAGTCTATGGTGATCCTAAACTAAAGTTCTAGCAATTTTGATAGTTGTATGTTCCATAAAGTAACTGTACTGTATATATACTGTATAATAAGATTTCCTGATCCCTGTTTGCCCTAGGAGGGGCAATTTGATATGATGCTGATTTACCAGATTGCAGATCAGATTTGTGATAACGGTTAAACAACCACCAATGAATTTAGTTAGATTCTTTTGAAACTAAGAGTCAGTGGAATATGACTTGTTCAGCCTGGTAGCAACTCCTATGTGTTACTACAGGAGTCATTTTGTGATAACCTGGGTGATATCTGTTGGTTCAAAACAATCAGAAAATGTGATCTTGGCATGGCAAAGTAAGAGCTGTAGTAAAGTATGTGCTACAGGATCATTACATCATAGAGTGACCTATTATAATTACATCACAGAGCGACTTAAAAGATTGTGCAGAATGTTCTATTAGGGAGAATGATGTGTTAGCTGTTTTCAACTCATTTAAAAGTCACAAAATACAGACTGTGTTTTTTCCTATTAATGGAGTTTATAACCGATGTTTGGGAGGGCATTTAAATTTCGCCAATGTCTGCTCTCCTTCTTATATACGTACAGTGTGGTGAAAAAGTAAGGACACCCCCTTAAGATTTCATAGTTTAAAATATTCAGCCATATTTGACCTTCACCTAGTCCTTGCCAAGTCCGAATAGTAGATAAAACTAACCTCATTTGACAAGTGACACACAAAAAATCTGCTTTGTCATTATTTATTTAACAGACAGCATTCAATATCTTTTTGAATAAAGAGTAAGGAGAAGGTTGGTTCGGTTGGCCTCTTCCTTACAGGCAGGCTGCTGCTCTCTCAGGTAGGTGATTTACACCAAACAACCTCTCATGCATTCATCCCTCAATCACATTCATTAGGATCTAACTGAACTACTGAACACGGAGTTTCATTATTCATGGTAATGGTGAGGTGCTTTACGGTGCTTTCTAAATAGTCATGCAACGTACTTGCTATACAAGTATACATTTTAGACATTTAAGGGGGAAGGGTTAAAAACGTGTAGTTAGAAATAATTTTGTAATAAGAAGCACATATCTGCCATCCAAAACAACTGACAGTTTTGTCAAACAGACTTCTTTTGTTCAAGACAAATTAAAAAAAGTGTAGCTTTTTCCAAACTCTTACAGTGTTTTTGTAGGAGTAAGTTTTTTTTCCCCCCAATTTAAGGTTTTACTAGCTGCATGAATGAAAAGAGACCTACTTTTGACATAAGGTTAAGACACACAGAGGTATGTGGTCTTACAATCTCCAGAGCAATTGTGCGCAAAGAGGTGGCTATGTCAACTAACTAGAAGTGGAAAATGAAGCAGAAACCACACAACTGCTGCCTTCAGAATTTATTGTGTGCAACTGTTGTCTTTCAACCAAATAGCTAGGTCATTATTCCAATAAATTAGACAACCGCAAGCAGGAGAAGCCTGTTCACTGGATTATATCATGTTGTAGCATATATTTGTTTCCATGTTAATTTTTCGGCTTAGAAGCATATTCTATTAATTGTGAATCCCCAGGTGATGCTTGCAGAATCTGGATGGTGCTCACTTCAGCAGCACCTGTCTGTGTTGGTGCCAGCCTGGTTCACATACTGGACCAATGACCACTCCAGGCTTTACAGCTGGTGTGTGTGCACAGAGCACAGAAGACCGACAGATGCTGAGGAGACACGGGAAATTCTCTCAAGCCTCTGATGTCACACGAAAGCTATCCAGACATGCAAACGTACCCAGACAACAAACCACAGCTATATCCAAAGGAATCTCACTTTACTCATGGCTTGAAGTGACCTTGTATAATAGTGGTTAAAAAAAGTTAGGGAGAGGACATGTTATTGTCAGTGAGTCACTTACACTGTTAGGGAAAATATGTGGTGATACATGTGAGTAGATTTGCAGAGCAAAACTAGCCAATTGAAGACGTAAAAGAGTTCAAAGAAATACAAACAATAGTTCAAATCAAATTCTGCCGGTAGGCATAGTGAGAACATATGTGTTTCAAAGTTTAGTCAGACACCTTTTGTCATAATGATGGGGAACATATATTGTCTAACGGTCTAAATCAAACACAACTACTCGCGCATTGAAAACAGTCATATTATGGATGATTTAAAATATTTTTTTTATTGTAATTTTTAATGAAACAGCACGCAACAGGGCTTTGCTAAATCAGTAATTACTAGAGAAATGGAAAGTATAACATGGCCATAAATTCTTTAAGAAAGATATTAAAACCATGGAGTCACAAAAGTCATTTAGACATCAATACTGCATTAAATATTAAGCAGCATTCTTTTTCTTGTGAGAGCCTTCACACTGGAAATTAGTCTTTATTGAAAAAGGAACGAATAGACAATTTAGCTAGCTGATGAAAAAGCGTTTTTAAGTCTTGTTTTAGACTTTGCCAGTAGAGGACGATACTACTCTGATCTCTAAGAGAGAATTTGGCCAGGTTACCTTTTTTAAGACTGAATGAAAGTTAGGTTTAATTTTGAGAGCTAAGCAGAAAGAAGCAGAAGTTACCCTATTAACAATGAGCAATAGCATTTAAAATAAGAAACAGTAGGAAAAGTTGGAAATAAATCTCCAACAGTTACGAACAGACAGTTACGTTTAAAACTCTTGATGTACTTCTCCTAATGCAATTGGTTTGGGCTTTATCTTAATTTACAAAAGAATAATACAACAGAAATAATTAATTTTGATTAAAAAATTATAGAAAGTATTGTTTAATAGTTGAGGGCTTTGTTTTAAAAATGATCTCCGTGAACTTTTACTGTTTATCCTGAATATGTTTTTCTTTCAGGCATGTAATGAGACATTCAAAGCATTGTGTAAACAGAAAAAAAACAATTAAACAATAACTTAAACTTCAGGTAATGTATATTAATGTATATTTTTGTATTGTTTTTTAAATTTATTTTAAGGGGATGTTTTCAACAAAACATTAAATATTGTTTTGTTTGGTGTTTGTGTGAATCTGTAGAAATTCTATTTAATTTGTATAGATCCAATTCCATTTGACAACACATTAAATTGAGAATATTGTCTTCCTTATAGGCAATAGACAAAGCAAATGCAAAAAGAAATGCATGACGTGAAGTTACATTCCAAAAATGCAACTGAACTAGACAGTTTTCAAGATATAAACGTTTATTTATATTTACATATGTTTTAATGTTTTCTAGTGCCTTATGTACAGTTATTTCATTTAGCGGTGGACAAAAGTCAGTTTTGAAAACAGCACTTAAGAACAAAAATCTCCATCACTAAATCAAAGGAGTTCAAGTTCCTGCTAATAATTTGGCAGGGGCCTTAATAACTATAAACAACAAATACTCCAACAACAGATGAAGAAAATCATATCTCCATTTTTCTTATTTGCAAACAAAAAAGTTTATGACATCTGAAAGGAACACCTGTAATCACAGATTGAAAATGTGAGGAAAAAAATACAGTCTTTTATGGTTTATATTTAACATAGAAATCAATAAACACTATGGATTTGGAATATGAATAAAATGATATAGCATTAAACAGTTATACTGACAAGGAAGTTGTTAAGTTTAGAAGTGATGCACTGTGTGAGAAGATAAAATGTTTGAGAGTTACTATGGACTATGAGACCTCATATTGTCCAACCAAGGTTATCCATGGGTTTTTTGATAGCCTATGATCTGCTCCCTCAAGTGAACCAAGGACATGGCTTGCTGATGAAATAGACAGTTGTTAATTATCAGCTCTGAAGAGAAATGTGAATTGTCTGTCTGAGGAGTCACCAGAGGGTGAAACTAAAACTGATTTGAAAAAGGGGATAAAAGGTGTCTGAACTTTTTTCTCTTAGGTTAAAGGGTACATATTCAAAAAAACTCTACTGTTCATTAACCTTTTTTCCCCAAAGGCAGCAAATATTGGATAGTTTTAGTTGAACTCTTTGGTCAGTTCACATAAGGACATATGAGTCAGGGTCTTTTTGTGTTAAGTCAGAGCTCTTACTTTTAGGCTGACCTGTTTGTGGTGCAATCATTTCGCCTGATAAGCCTCTGGGCTGACCTCACTCTCATCCCTTCACACAGCAGACTTGCTGAAAGGATGACACCTTTCTAGGTGCAAATCTGTGACGACTGTGATGCAGGATACCATTCGGCCCCTCCAAACAAGAAAAGATTGAGCTTTCCCTGTCAAGTTTCAGGCAAAACTGTATTACTCTTCTGGCCCGTGCTCCAGTATTCCTACATCAATCTCAGCTGCTTCTGAAAAAAAGAAACGCTGGATTTTAGCTGCTTTTTTTAAATTCTATTATTAGACTACTGTTTAACTGCATGACAAGTGGAAGAGCACCACAGCGATGCACTGTAAGTAGCCACAACTACATACGTGCTTTAGAAAAAGCTTGATTTTAAACAGATGAATAGCTTGTCTGTTTAAAATCATTTGCTTTTGTTCTCTCTGTGCATTTATTACAGATCTCTGTATCGACTATTAGCCCACCATTCAACTGTTTCTACCCATGCACACCAAGCACTGTTACATTGCGTTAGTTAATAAAAACAGCACTTAATGCTCAAATGTTCAAAAACTTGTTTTGTCAAACTCAATATCAAGAAGTGTGTAGTAAACAGTTCAAATTACCCCATCTGAAATAAGTACCTCAATGAAGAGTTATACCTTCTGTAAGTCTTTTCAGAGATCAGTAGATTTATCATGGCAGCCTACTTCTTGGACAATAAGAATGAGAAGACACACCAGAGACATGAATGGACTGGTTAACAGGAATGGTCTTTTCTTCTTACCTGATACTGAATAGAAGTTTCAGTTTATAGGTATCTCTCATTATAACATTTCTCTTTCAAACACCAGACAGTGTCAAGTGATTATCAGCGGTGTCTAAATTGTCTTTGCATCTTCATGTACAAATTCAAAATGAAATTCTCAACTAAGATCATTAAATAAAGTTTTCTTAAAGTTTAACCCTACACCCTTCAGCTTCAGCTGTGCTGTTACAATAAATGGAAATGACAGAAGAAGTCAAAATTAAGTATGTGCTGGGACCTGTTATTAGATCACAACTGTCTCTGTAAAAATAGAGACAAAAAAAGACTGTGCTGCAGCGTGGGTCAGACACAGCTGGCTGCCCTTTTCACATTGCAACATCATTCATAGCGCATTCAGTAAACTTCAAGAAGTGTTCACCCTGGACTTCCTAGAGCAGTGAGCCAGATTTCAAATTACACAAAACGTAAGCTGCAGTAATTTCCAAGAATAATGTATTTGATTTGGATAAGCCTACGTAAAATGTGACAAAGGTGCCAACATCAGAGATTATATATGAGTGACTGAGACAAGATCAATGCAAACCTTGCACGAAGCCACTGTGGCACATAGTACAGTTTCCCTCTTTTTTGTGTATCTGTAGATGGCAGCAAATCACTGCTAGCCAAAGAAAAAAGGAACCAAGGTGTATTTTCCCTGTCACTCCAGTCCTTGCCTCCTGCTCATATGTTAAACATGGAATCTAGCGCACTCCTGTAAGACATGAAGATTTGCCACCTTAGGATTTCAAGGCAGTCTTATGCCACAGGCTGTTGTTTCAGACAATTAGTGGGAAGCCAAGTCTCCCACATTCCCGTTGTGAAATAATTGCCAAAAAGCTATTTCACATTACAGCAACCTGGCTCCGTGCTGAGGTGCTTTTCTCAGCTGCGTGAGGGACTGTTAAAAAATTACGTCTCTTGAGATGAATACCACAGACAAGCGCCACGCACTGCATAGAGCATGTACAAGGAGGCGTAGTTTTGTAATAAAAAAACAGCATCTCTCCCCCACACTGCAAAGTAACAGCTGTACATGGAATGGATCAGTATCTGAGCAGACTAATGAACAAGCATTAAGACCTTTCCAGGACAGACAGTCTATGACTGTCATCACATTTCAATTAGCCTGATATCAGACTTAGGTATGTCAATATTTAAGGAGAAGTAAAAAGTTTCATGAGAAAACTTTACAATATATTGAGATTTCCTGTATCTTCATTTGCAAGACAAAAGTCCCTTTGTCACAATCCTTTTAGGAACAGAAAGGTTAGATATTTGAAACCAGCAATTTATGATTCATTGGAGTGGTTGTTATATACAAGAAGAAGCCTGAGGGCATTGTTTGGCTTTGGATTACATAAACTTTAAGTTTATCTAATAGTCTTTTTTAATGTTTCAATCTCTTTTGTGTTTACAGTAATTAGTGTCCTATATCGTGCATCAAAGAGCTGAGGTGTAAAACCCATCCCTGTGCTTTCTCTGCTATTTTTCATATGTATTAGTGGAAACACCCAAACAGGATGTTGTCTCTACACCCAAAAATAATATTGTATTGCGTTACTAAACTTAAAATGGATTTAATTGCTGCAGATCCACGTAGAAGAAAACATATCTATATTTCATTTTCGATAATGATACCACAGAAGGATGACTTAGGGTCACCATGAAATGGCAAAACTATAGGAAAGTCACCTCATTGCATTGACCTGGCTTGATGAAATGTGACATCACAGGGTTGTTCCATGTGATCTGTCACTCCTACATTGAACTTTCGGCCCCTGCTCTACCTGCTCAAACAGTGCTATCTGTTCAAGGACAGCCTCTGAACATTTTTTTTCTTAGAACAGATTCCAATTTCGCACTAAGTAGGACTGTATTGTAGCATCAGTAGTAGATAAAGGACAGGCTGTAACATGTGCAAGAAGGAAATACTCAGGTCTTTAAAATAAATCCATGGTTACACATGGTTACAAGGTGCTGGAAAAATGTGATTAATTTGTAAGTAAAGCATCACACTTGCATTACATTCATGTGCAAAAATGAGAGATCGTCCTTCATTTTCTGAACTATTTTTGTGACCATAAACCCATTTGAAACCAATCGTTGATTAGTCTAGACATAGCTTAAGCTGCGAATAAAGAGAAGATGTATGTTGTGATAGTCTTGCAAGTCCAGATGTGAACATTTGTGCAAGTAAAACTGGGATTAGTAGCTGAGCAGATCAGAACCTCTCTGAGCACTGTGGACGTACTCTGGAAGGTACTTAAAACCCTATGGAATTTCACACTCTGGAACCTTAGCAAGCTTTAATGTAAAAGCAAAAATGCACAACAAAAATACACAATTGGCATACCTGTACACAGTTGCAAAAAGACCTACATGCATTTTTCCTATGGTTCAATTAGTATTCTAGTAATCAGGCTGAATCCCCATGTTTAAAAAATGTTTTCTGTCTACAGTTGTAACATTGACATGACAAATAAAACGAGAACAAATTCGTTTTTAAATGCTTTTCTGTTTCCTTCTTGTTTTAAGGTGTTTCCTAGACAACTGAAAACAAACATAATTATTCATTTGGAAAGCAATTTTATACTTGTTTACTCAGCTGTAATGGCCAAAAAAACAAAAACATAACAAGTAGCTAATTTAGATGCAATGCGTGGAATATCATTTTGTAATTCAGTCTACTCCATCGAAAAGGAATTGGAGTCATTTCAAATTATGACAGAACTTGAGAGACCAAAAAACCCTAAAAGGTTCTTGAAGAAAAAAGTGCTGGAGTCTGTAATGAAAAAAATAGGATATGCAAAACCAGGCAGGTGTTAGGCCCCTGTTTTGCCTTAAACATGCCTTCCTTATATGGGGTTTCTGGCTGGATCTATTGAATTTTAGTTAATCATATTCAAATAAACAGATTAACGATGCCTACGTGAACTGTAGAGTGTCTGTTCTCATCTAAAAGTTAACTGCAGCAAAGCAAGGGCAAAACATGTGACTCCAATGTCATCTGACTGTTTTTAACATGTCCAAGTCACAATTTCCTTTTTCTGTTTGTTCATGCATGCAGGTCTCGGCTTAAAATATTTTTGGAAGTGTAACAGCAACTTGAGTATCAAATGTTGGGATTATTATACTTATCAGATCTAAATTGTATATGAATATGAACAAGAAAGGAAGAAGCAATGGAACTTCACAGCTGTTGTTTCAAAAGACTATATTGCAATGTTTGCTTACCGAAAGGACACAATGTCTTTGTGCTCAGTCTGCACAATGAAAGACAGTTCTTAAAGGGCACCTGATCCTCTCTGGGGAACAAAAGAAGACCTGAGGAGTGCCATCTGAGAGTTATAAGCCCAGTCTTTTCCATAAATTCCCTGACTTTCCAGACAACATCAGACAACACCGCCAGCACAAGCTCGTTTTCTGATTTTTCACAGGTTCTTGGAAAGGTACGATAGACTCTGTGATTGCTGTGCAGGCACCACCTGGAAAGCTTGTGAACACTTCTTTTAAAGGGCAAGGTGTTTAGTAATTTACAGGTGTTGTGTGACATGCCTTGCAGATTAATATTGCAATCATTACAAAAAGTCTATGTAGACTCACAATCTGTTATTTATTGCACACATAGACTTTTGAAGTAGTTTGTTGTACAGCATTGTGATTAACAGGCTGCTCATGCTCATACAGTACTATACCATAAATTATAAGTCCTTATCTTCACGTTTGAAGGCTTTACTTTTGTGTAATAGACAAATGTGTTCAATCAAGACTGTGGATTAAAATGAAAAGCAGGTTACAGACATTTTTATATTAAATGGTCCATTTATGGTCATTTATAAAGGAAATTGGTCTTTGGTCATAATTACAATTGCTAGGACAAAGCAATGCATTGCTGTACCACCCAATACTGAGGCCCAAAAAAGATAATACTGTACCTATATTTGCATTTGGAAAGGCAAAATTATTTCATAATACCGTTTAGTGTCAGTGATCTTTTGACTGTGTTTAAACTGTGTGTTATCTTTGCAGGCATTATCTAAATTTAGTTAAAGTGTTACCAAAGGAGCAAGCCAAGGCAGGGACTGAGTAAAGAATTGTTTCATTATTGTTGCCATCAGAGCTGCCAGTGCCTGGAAAAAAATGGAAAATAAAAAGGTTCATGGAGTCCGAGTAAATATTTACAATAGCATTTCGTTTTGCTTAAAAAAAATGTTATCACTCCTGATCAAAATGAAAACAATAATTCTATATTTTGTGTCTATGACAGCTTCAAATACTTGGTATATTAAGAACTAGAAAACAGAAACTTAAAATTTTTCAAATTACAGTATCAGCATATTCCATACCAGACATCTGTGAATCATTTTTTATTGTTTTTCGTATTTTTTCGTATGTTAGATCATGATCACAAAGCACTTCACACAGTCAGTAGGACACAGTATTACAGTAAAGTTTGACTTGATTTTTTTAATTCACCATTAAAACTCATATACGTATAAAGTAGCTCAGGATCAGTTCAAAGGGTTTTTCATTTCAGGTATGATCATAAAATCCTGACAGGATCATTTATTCCCTAATCTGAAGTTTAAATTAAAGACTTCTAGTGCACGTTAGAACACAAGAAGAGATGCACAGGTAATCAAAGATATGCTGTTGAGATTGATTGTGTCACAGAGGCTGCAGTACATGTGGTCGGATAAGAGAAAGTGAGAGAGAAGAGCTGTCTTAGGTTAGAATATCCTTGCTGATAGCATGGTGGCCCAGTGGTTAGTATTGCTGTCTCACAGCACCTGGGCCCTGGGTTCAATTGTGGACCTGAGCTGTTATCTGCATGGAGTTTGCATACCTCATGTTTTCATGGGTTTCCTCTGGGTGTTCCAGTTTTCTCCCACAGTCCAAAGGCATGCTACTAGGTTAATTGGATTCTGGGAAGATTGGCCCCGGTGTGAGTGTTTGTGTGTTTGTGTCTGTGTGTTCCCCTGTGATGGACTGGTGTCCCACCCAGGGTGAATCCTGCCCTGTGCCCGTTGCTTGCCAGGATAGACTCCAGCTCTCCCAGGACCCTGTATCTCCCTGCACTACAGGTGATGCTTGTCATGATCGCAAACCCCTCCTCTTAAGGGCGCTCCAGCCCTTCCTTGTTTGCCTCATTCTCCGCACCTGTTCCTTGTTCCAGCCCCTTTTCAGTTCCCCCTTAAATGCCAGACGCAGACGCCAATCTGGGCTCTGCATTGGTCCCCATATCATTTGAGCCCGGGTCCTGGATGCGTCTGGCTCCGTCATGGTTTTAAGTTTCTGTTCCTGTTCCCATTCCCCCTGCCGGTCCCGACCCGGTTCTGGTTTTTAATCTCCTGTCTTGGATGGATCTCCTGGCCATGGACTTTTGCCTTGTTTTTGGACTTCTCTTTGGACTCGTCCCCGGATTGTTTTCCTCGCTACACCTTCCCCGACCACCAGCACTCCTTGGACACGCCCCCCCTGTTTTTATTCCCGTATCCTGCATGACTTTTTCCCAGTGTTTTCTCACTCAACCCTGGATTGTGTTGTCCGCATAGGGTCCAGAAAGAACGCTTTTGTGACACTGCTGCTTCAAGTTGACCAAGCAAAACTGTGCACATAGGTTCTGCAGGCCCAGAGCTGCAGTAGAAAATAGGACAAAATTGTGTGCGGTGCAAGTGTGTTACGTTGATCACATTTTGAGTCCTTGCTTTGCTTTGATATCTGCATAATCCTTTTATCTTTCAAAATGACAATGTTCATGCCCATGAGCAAGGGTGACTCAGCACCTTCTGCTTCAGTCTAGGATTAAAGCCATGACTAATTTGTTGTATTGCCAACTTGGAGCCAAGCTGAGATGGAGTGACTTGTGTAGAAGCATACATCATTGTCAGCTACAGCCAAATATCTTTGCCGGTCTGGAAAGTGCTAACATCTCTGTGGTATCCCTGGCAGTATGCACCCCAACATTTGCATGTTGTGCC
This sequence comes from Atractosteus spatula, assembly GCF_055471065.1. NCBI lineage: Eukaryota > Metazoa > Chordata > Actinopteri > Semionotiformes > Lepisosteidae > Atractosteus > Atractosteus spatula. The sequence continues at coordinate 4,603,506 of NC_142721.1, read as the reverse complement.
TAAGATATATACAATGTGACCTGTAGCAAATGTACTCTAACATACAAACTTTCTCGTTAGAAGTTTGTTAACAAATGGTGCAATCATGTCTCAGAATTCACTCAGCCTAGCTGCTGTTTATGTTGAATCTGTGGTTCTGTTTTTAAGGATACTTTAAATAAATATACCATCTACGTATTGCTAATGCTGCTCATCATGGTGGAATGTAGATGAAAACTCATGCAAGTTTCTTTTGGCATTGGCTTGTCTGATGAAAACACATTGGATCGCTGAATAGCCTCATCTTGTTGCAACCTTTCTAATTTTCTTATGAATCATTTAAAAAGCAGCTTTTATTTGGCAGGAAAGATGCTATAGCTCACTTAAACTTACTTAAAATCTAGACCTTAGCTTTCACTGAAATGAACATTTAAGATTAACAATTATGTGCTTTAAGTACAAAATTAAGTTCAAAAGAAGCTGTAGGAACCTGTTACATCCCTAGGCTTGTTACATCCCTTCAAAAATAAAAAGGAGTGAAAGAGCATGTTTTTAACATAACAACAGGGGTGAGAGTAAATTATAAAAACAGCACAATGGCACAAACATATTAATATAATGTATTAAATAGCAGACTATATGGATGGTCACCTACACAGGAGCTCAGCCAAGAGCTCTGTCTTTTATTCTGCTTTCACTCTCCGAAGGGCTTCCAAAGAGCCTGATTAAGCTGGAGGTGAGACCTGGAATGTAGCTTCTGGGTGACTGATTGCAGATGCACACTGCAAAACAACTGCATGCTCTTCACTGCCAGCAGAACGGGACATTCCGGTTCCCACCCAGTCAGGCCAAAACAGGGCAGGTCAGCACTCCGCCTTGTGCACAACATACAGCTGCGGTGCATCTGCAGTCAATATCACCATTGAGTCAGTATGAGAACACAGTAACCTGCCATTGATAGATGAACAGAAGTTTTCCAAGTTGCTCAAAAGGCCTCAAAAAGTTGAAAAACATGAGTTAGGATTCTGTTTCTGCAAGAGATAAAATGACATGCACGAGGCAACTGCAACAGTTATTTAACAGCCTTGGTATGAAATCTGGATCTCTCGAGTACATTGTTATTTTGGCAAATATTTTTCATGGTTTCATGGGAAGAATTGACAAACATTGATACAGGAGACGACATCAATAACTACTTAATTATACTTACAGTATGTTTTGTTTTTGATTCTTAGTTACAAATCAGTAACACTAAAGAGAGTGAAGCCTATAATCTTATATATTTTTCTTTTGATGAGTAAGTTAAGACTATATCTTGTCTATAGCAGAAAATTAAGAATTAAATATAGCACACTGTTCTGTACTGTCTGTCATGCTTTTGCTGGAAGAATGTAGGTCTATGAATATATTTAAGTCAGATACTGAAACAGTGTAGTTGTGGCTAACTCAAAATAACATGGGTTCTCAAAAAGAAAACTGCTATGAATAATGAGACACAATGCATTGGAGACAAAGGGAAAAAAGGTCTATGTTCAGATTCCCCTCAAGGGATTGCAAAATGAAACTGCAAAAAGAGGAAAGATTCAACAGCACTATTCGATATTTCAGAAACTAAAGCTAAGTAAGTCCTCAAAATGGAATGGGACAGTACCAACAGCAATCGTGCAGGAATCTGTTCAGGACCGTGGACAGCTCTCAAGCAGTTCACTGCAAAGGATAAGTAGGAGCTTTCTGTGAGAGGGAGGGTCTCTTTATGAAAGAGGAAAGGCTCGTGGCAAGTGGACAGACAGCAGTTGTCACTTGAACAAGCTGAATGCTGCCTTTGCAGGTTAAAAGTCCTCAAATGTTTGACAACCTGACTGGAACACAAGTAGGTATGGACATGTCCTGTTATAGACTAGCATTGAAGCTTAGCAAATGCAATGCTATATTCATTTGTTATATACTTGTTGAATTAATGCATTTGACTACAGAAGGATGGATGCCATCTACTCAGCTCAGTCATGCCCATGTTAGTCCAGTTTCACTTAATTAAAATCCTTCATCTGTGCAGTTGCAGACTCATTTATAACAAGACACAATCAGCCAAAATGGCCTGGTGGTGGGACCAGGGTCATCGATTGTATTAATAGAAAACAGAGCTGTTGATTGTAGTAGATTCCATCTCTCTTCCAGAAAGGACAGGATTGTTTTTACTAAAGGCGATCAAGCTGTTTTCTTTGAAGAATCTGGATCATATTCCTTTATAATGAGTTATCAGCAATTGTTTGTATGAATGATCAGTTTCTGAAGATGGCCTTATCAATCAGAATATAAAGGTAGCAATTAAAATCACCAGTTGATAATGACCTGAAGCAATTTAATTATGATCAGTCAAACATGTGATAATTTGTTTAGATTAAGTAATTTAGATATCTTTTGTAACAAAAACCTAAAGACACTTCATGCCTAAAGACCCGAGTTGCTTTATTTGAGCAAAGTCCTTCCTTGATTACTCAATATCTTACAGGCTTTCCTAATATTATTTTAGAAAGACGATTCAGGAAGATCTTAAAGATGGACTGGAACGGGGCTCTCAGACAGCAGGGCCGGAGACTCCTGGTGTGGAAAAACTGATTTTTTATTCATTAAGTTCCCTTAATTCTTTTAAGTCACTGTACACTTAAAATAAATGCTTTTGAACTGAAATACATTAAAGGGAGGTGGTGTGATAGAGGGAGGTGGGGTTGAATTATATTTTAAATACAATTTAACAAGAATCAGCTCATGTGAAAAACTAGGCATGTGACTTAATAACTGACATTTAAACTTCTCAGTATCCAAATTTGACAGAATTAAGCGGAACAGGCAGTGACAAGATAAGACTGAATTATTGAACTCTGCAACTACTGTTTGTCTAGAGTGATAAGCGATAAGAAACAATACTACCTTGCCAAGCTTTTTTTTTAAGTATTCTTTCTTTCATAGTTGTACTTCAGTAAGACTTTCTAAATGGCCCCATTGTTTTGATTGGAAATGTAAATGTGTACTTAGGTTCTGCAGGAACTGTAAATACTGTACCTGCCCATGAATATATAAACATTTACTGTGTTTTATCACTTTAAAACTCTACCAGAGTTTGTGCTTGTGTTACAGACCTGCAGAAGACGTGCCCCACTTGCATTGAACAAAATGCATGCAAACTCAGCAGAATTGACTATGGTAGCACATCTTCAGGATATACTATGTTTACATTGAAAATAAACAAATGAAGCTATGATTGATCATGCGGATATGCATCTTAACATGCAGGTATTAATATTTCCTTTTGTAGGTTGCAAGTGGAAGATGGCCTGAAACACAAAGAATTGTGAGCATTAAGTGCTTTGAGCAGCATCAAGTTACATGCCTACTTGTTTTGTATAAGATGTTTACTAGTCACTAGTATATATTTTTTTTTTATATTTGCACTATCTATATTAATGATATAATACTATAACACACCCTGGGTGGGATGCCAGTCGAGTGTCTGTGGGACGTGGGTAGAAAAGAGAACACCTGGAGAAAACGTATATGGCAAATGCCCCCCATTCCAGAATCACACCCAGGACCCCAGAGCTGTGATGGTGCAGCACCAGCCCTCAGGCCAAGATGCTGCTTGAGCAGCTAGGTTAAAGGAAAATGTGAATTCCAGTGAAAGCAGATGGTTTGCAAGTGTTCAGAAAAAAACTTTTCCTCATGTAATATACTTTTAGGAAATATTTGCTTTTCCTCTCCCTGTTTATCAGTTAAAAGCTCAGAACCTGACAGGTGCCATTATATTCTGTTTCTCCAAATTTGATCTGTAAACTTTGAGCTTTCCACCTGATTCCAGATGTTCCATATCATTGGGAAATAACTAACTCGAACCAGGCTGGCGCTGGGTTATCTATAGATGTTTGTTCACTCTGTCCTCAGTGACAGCTGGGCCAAAGCCATTGACTTCACAATGTGTTAAAAACACTCATCGTGCAATTTAATTGTAATTGTGATGAGCTGTCACAAGCATTGACTGATAATAATTAGTCCCACTATCACACATTTTCATTAAGGTCCTGTCTACTCCAGCTGTGCAGGTGGGTTTATTAAGTTAAATTGACTGACAGAAATTGATTTGGAAGTACTGCAACCTCAACAGACCATTCTGGAGAGTAAAAAAAGATTGGACATTAACATCAGAACACCTGCACAGTACATTCAATGAAAGGGCTCTCTTTCCCCTTGCTATTAATTTCAGATGACATAAAGTCAGAATTAATAAGTCAGGGAGACAAATTGGCCCATTAAAATAATGTTGTTTTTATCCTCAATCAAGGAAGCCAAGATTTGTTGTTTCTTCTCATTTCATCACAGAATGTACCTGAAGTGGCATATTCTAGACTCACTACAATTTTACATTTTAAAGGAAGTGATTTATACTAACTGAATTTTCTGGTGATCACAATTCTTAGTTGATTAGCTATACTGCATATTTTGTTTGTTGAAGTGCTGTTTCTGTATAACAAAGCCCTGAAGAAACTACAGGACAGAAAATAGTATTATCAATGTAGTAGTACAACTCGCATTCAGAGAAACCTTTTATAAAATATGTTGCCAATGCAATGTTGTGAATAAATAACAGTGCTATAGGAGACATGAAACATACAATGATAAATAAAAGTGTAAAAAAGAATTAATCATTTTGGGAATGATTACCTTTTTTAGTATCTCCACTGTGAAAATGAAGAAGAGAAAAATTGAATCCAAACACAAAGCTAAAGAACATAACAGTATTATTAAGGATCTATATCCGCAATAAACTACTTCCTCTGGAGGTTTGGGAAAGGATGGCTCAGTGGCCATTTTCCATCTATCAGAAAGTCAGCAGTATTGTCATTTCAAAATCCAGAATATGAATACAGCCCAGTATATCTTTCATTAAGATCCAAACATCTGTGCTTCAGGAGGTGCTAACAACAAGATGAATGGCTGCAGTAGTGTCCAGAAGAATTACTGGCACAGTGGTGCTTAATTTAATTAGTGTTGGATTAGATGAAACACTGAATGTCAGCACCACTAATTTCAAAACAGTTTCGTGGTTGCACTTCATAAAAGCAAATGTTTCTGCATGTGTCCAGAGAGATATCTCAAATAAGCCAACCCTTTGTTGTCACAGTGCTCCAGAATCACTGAACAGCCTGTTTGTGTGCTGTAATATCAATGCATGAATAGTGAAATTATATCAGGCAGTAGTTGCTCTATATATTTTAGTTAAGATTCAATATATTTTTAGCACCAGAACAGATTCCAAAACAGAATGTCCAGTTTGTAACCTCATGTAATAGCACAGTAGTTATTAGATAACAATAAGCTGTTAATTGCAAGTTTAAAATTTGTGTGGGTGCAATACACCGGGGATGTACATGTGTATTTAAGAAGCATTTAAACTAGGGAACTGGGGAGCTGGGAAGTTGGGAACTCGCAACAGATCAAATGCTAGGATCAAGAAAGCTCAGATCAATACCAGAGATTAACTTTAGGCAAATAGTACATCAAATATACCATTACAGCAATAACTGCAACATGGCTTAGGGAGAACAACAGGGGTGAATATTCTACTTTTTTAGAATATTCTAAATTTTAGAATATAAAATATAAGTCAAATAGAAGTAGTGGTGGGATAGGACTATAAATCCATAATAACATGCAAGCTGAGAAAATGACATGAGATGGTATAAACAGATTTCATCTATATTGGTTAAACTGGGAAATAAAAAAATCAAAAGACTTAACACCAGGTTCATGCTAGTTATGATCTAGTGTAAATATGACCTCAAACATATTACTCTATGACATCTGAATGGTATTTATCAATGGTGAAGTAGTAGTAATGGAAGACGTCAACTTCCCACACACAAAATGGGATGTCACCATAGTGAATGCAGATGTAGATAAGTTTGAAAGGGTTAATAATTGCCTTTCAACCCAGTTTGTAGTGACATTTACTGGGGGGGGGGGTGCTCTTATTAACTTATCAACCATAATATGGCAGATTATGATGTATACTTTAAATCGAAATGGTCAAATCTCTAATAGCTGTGTCCCTAAATTAGGGTTTAATCATTTTAGAAGAGCAGACTGTGAAGGAAGGAGGACAATGTCACTAAGAGGGAAATGGGAAATGACAGCTTCAGAGCAGAACAGAATAGGGTTGGTTGTACTTTAAAAACATAATGTAATCATAATAATGTTAAACTCGAGGTTCAAAACAACCTCATCTAAAAAAAAAAAGATCCAAGTGTAACGAAATTAAGAAACAATGTGGTGGAGCAGAGCTCTTTACAGTGTCCCAGGTTTCAGAAATAGAAAAAGAAGGCTACCAAGCTACCAGCACAATTGAAAAAACACTTTAGAAATGCCAAAAGAGAAACAGAATTGATTTTGTTGCTTCTATCAATGAAAGTACTTTAAATTTTAAATGGTTTTTGAAACAATATGAGATTACTAGAAAACTAAAAATAAATATAAATGTACTAATTGATATTTTACAGATTTGTTTACAAAGATGTCAAAACCTGCTCCAGGTTATAAAAGTAGTTATCATTATTGAATAAATTTGGCATAACTGTTAAAGGGGTATTACAAAAACAAGGACAACTTATATCTACTGGATCGTGATCTTCTCTTGTGTTTTCTATTTTTATTCCATTTAATTTACTGTATCATTAATACAATTTTATTAGGAATATATACCTGTCATAAGGAAAGTAGCTGTAAATGATTAAGTTATATAAATGATAAATACACCTAAACTAGAAGAATAAGTAGTAAATAAATAATGGCATTTTAAAGAAACCAACAGAAGAAAATTAGAAAAGGAAGGTATCGTTTAACTTAATTACAAGAATTATTTGAACAAGCATTAAGGTGATTTGATATCTCATGTAGAACATATACATGACATACAGTGCCTTCCAAAAGTATGGGGACAGTATGGGGATCTTTGGTATGAACTAAAATAATAATTTCTTCTGTGGAAAAAACATGACTGATAAGTGCAACACCTCATTCTGGATCATTGATAATGTCAAGGAGCAAGACTGCTGGGACAATTTACTGACAAGTGTCTTGTGTTGATCAGGTGTTTGTTATTTGGCAATTATGTTTATTAAAGAGCTGTGAACATACTAGCAACCTGGTTTACTTTGACTTCAGTGTTTCAGGAATCTAGATGAAAGCATGTAAGTGAAAAGCCAAGAAACTTTATCTTAAGGAAGAGCTGGTAATTTTGACTCCCAGAGGTTTCCTTTCAGTTAAATGAGGTTTTTCCTCCCCCCAGTGCTGTGCAGCTCTTTTTTGGGTGTCAGGAGCCGCCCTTGTGTGTGGTGGTGGGGGGGGTACTGTAACACCCTGTACACCTAGAGTACGCTCTACTTGTGTCCTGTTCCTAGTTCCCCGTGATTATTCATGTCTTTCTGGTGTTTCTTGTTTTGTAGCCTATTTACGTCCTGGTTCTGCTCTGCTCCTGGCTCAGCATTGAGTGTACAGATGTTCTGAGACCCGCCTACCACCAGGAAAAAGAAATAAAATACAGATATAACATCTAAATTCAAACTTCAAATCAAACCTGCATTAGCCAAGCAAAATCTCTGCTGCTGATAACAGAAACAACTACAAAAGTTAAAAGGAAAAATCTAAAACTGTCATTAACATTCTAAACAATTTCCAGAGTGAAGTTTTGATGGTATTAAAATCTTCAAAGCTTACAGAAAATTCTCATTAGTACCAAGAACAGAAAAGTCAGATTACAGTTAGCACTTTGGAAGTACAAAGATGAACTGACCTGGTCTAGTCTGGTAAAGCTAGCAAAATGGTTAAACTTACAAATAATACAAAACCAGAAGGAGTAGTAAAAGTACTGTCAAGAACTTGCAAGACAGACAAATCACATGAAATGATGTATATCATATGGGTGATTCTGAGCTTCAGAAAACTACACATGAAAGGGATCTGTGTGTGTGTGTAGATTCACCTGTGTTCTCATGTTAAGAAATGCAGGAAAGAAAATAGCCGAACAACTGGACATTATGCTTAAGCTTTTCTATATATTAGCAAGACTTCAATTAGTATACCGTGTTCAGTTTTGGTCACCATACCACAAAAAAGAATATTACAGCTTTTGAAAGAAGAGTGGAAATGCTTGGTCTCAGGGGTTTTTCACATACAGACATGTTAAAGGAACTAAACCTCTTAAGTCTAGAACAAAGGAGATTGAGAAAAGATGTGATCCAATTATATAAAATCCTAAGGGGTATAGATAGGGTCACTAAAAAGGGCACCAGGTCACAGTGGCAACTAAGAGACAATCTATTCACATTTCTTTACATGAAGGGTTGTGAATGTGTGGAACACATCCCAGTTTCCCAGCTGAGTTATAGAGGTACAGATGCTTCAAAAATAGTAAAAAACTAATTTTATATTCACTAATTACAAAGCTATATACGAACAAATAAACAAGATGGGCTGCATGATCTCCTCTCATTTATTACATTTCTGAACATTTAATTAGGCTCTTCTTTACCCCAGAATTAAACAGGTTGTCTCCAAATGGGTGAATGATACATGGATCATTCAAATAGCTTTATGTCAAATGATATTTGGTGAATGACAAAGACTGCAGGGTTACAATGCCAAATATGATATATGTATCTCAGCAGGAGAATAGACACCTATGCATATATACTCATATATGAGTAGGTCTAATATGTTTTTTGCTCATTTTGCAGAGCTATTTGCACACTAGGTACTAGTACTTTAGGTGGGTGAATCAAATATTTTTTGTGACCAAGAGCAAATTGTCTTTGTGCTTGACACACAATGTGGATAAATCAGTCCAGAGCATTTCATAGTGGTACTGTCTGAAAGAAACAATACTGTGGGCTTGAATGTCTAGAATGCATCTCAGTTGCAAAAAGAAATACAAAGATTTAGGGGGCTTTACAGGAAATGTGCCTGAAATGTGCCAAAGCTACTAATGCATTCTTGCACTCCTCGAAAACCAAACATAATATGTTAACCTCAGAGTCAGTATTTGAGTATTTGGGTTCCTCATCTCACTACCCTCCACTGTCATGAACTCCTGCTCTTTTTCTTTGTTTTCCTCTAGACGAGAGAGACAAGAATGAACAAAATATTCTCCTCTCCAGGACGCAAACCAGTATTCCTGCTGATGAATTGTGTCAAAATGGGGCCCAGCCGGCACCCACTGAAGGGTCAGGCCACCAGATGCAAGCACTTCCATTATATAATAAAAGCATTTTAAATCATGTCTCATCAGATTTCCAGTGGGACAAATGGAAACTAGCAACCATTATCTCCAGTGTGTTAGCTGAACCATTTGTATGAAACATTGCCCAGTTATACAGTAGGTACTCCAAAGTTGAAATCCAAATGGTCTTTATAATATCAATATATACAGTAGGCCATTGCATCTGGTTTATGAATCATTTCAGCATCTTTTTTACACTGTAATTCTAGTTCAAACATCACCCATTGTTCTCTACTGTTGTGTAAAGAGCACTGAAGAGCTGTTTTTTGACTTCACTTGTATGTCTGAGTCTTTGTCATCCTGAATCAAATCACTAGATATTACCAAGCTACTGAGTCGGGGTGGATGGAGAGTTTAATCCAGATGACCTCTGAATGGCCTTCCTGCATGTCTGTTCAGTAACTCTAATCTGAGTTACTTTAATCCCAATCAATTTTCTCACACCTACCAGAAACTGTCATGATTGTAGTCCCTCCCACTTAAGGGCGCTCCGGCTCTTTCACTTCGGACCTGATTTTGTGCACCTGCCCCTTGTTCCAGCCTCCTTCCAGCCCACCTTAAAAGCCAGACGCTGACGTTAATCCGGGCTCTGCATTGGTTTCCACATCATGCGAGCCGGGGACCTGGATGCGGCTCCGTTATGGTTTTAAGTTCCTGTTCCCGTTCCCCCTGCTGGTCCCGACCCGGTTCCCATTTTTAATCATCAGTCTCAGTTGGACCGCCCGGCTTTGGACCTTTTGCTTCCTTTTGGATTCCCCCTTGGACTTCTTCCTGGATTGTTTGCCTCGGCCACACCTCCCCCAAACACCAGAGCACCAGGGACACGCCCCCCTGTTTTCATCCCCGTATCCTGCATGCTTTTTCCCCGTGTTTTCCCTACTCGTTCCCCTATTGTGTCGCCTGCATAGGGTCCTTAAGAACGCTTCGTTACAGAAACCAAATGCCACAGATGCCATATCCCAGAAGGAATCACTCTGCCAGTGTTCTGGGCTTGCTTTCTTCTGGTCAAATAATAACAGTGGGCTAGTTTCCATACCAATCAATCTGCTGACAAGTATGCAACATGAAAAGACCCAGTCATTAATGTAAGTAAAGACGAGCTCTCCAGGGAGCTGATTTAGAGAAGAATCCAGGTTTTCCAGTCCGCTACTTCTGTTCCCCTAGTGTCCATCGAATGTATGTTGTGTCTATTGCATAATCAAGTTGCACTCAAGTAGACGAAAGTTTAGTGTATACAGTGTGGGCTTTATGACAAGCTGTATAACCACACATGACACTTTATGAAACATCCATATGTCACATCATTTATTTTGGACTTCCTCCAAAAGCTTTTCTAACTGTTCACCAGACTTTTGACCATTCACATTCTTTGAATTTGTATGAGAAGATGTGATATTTGAATCCATATTTTCTGATCACCAAGGGGCTCAACCACTAACAACTCTCACTCTGACCACAATTGTCCCTTTTTGATCTTTATAGTCCAGATGTTGTCCGTTCAAACGACTTGAGCTCCATGGTAGATTTATGATGGAATAAAAAAAACCTGTTTAATGTAAAAAATAGGCTAACTAGTTTTTGGTTTGACATTGTGAAAGTGTAAAGAGGATTTAATGTACATTGGTGAAGAAGTATAAGATCAGTATAATTTTTTTATAAAAAGAAGAAACCTATAGAACTCATGGAAAATGTATGTGAAAATTAAAGCAGGAAGTTTGTTGTTTTATGCTCATCTGTTTTAGCTCTGCTCTGAGGCTTTCTACTGCTGCTGTATAGCAGCTGCATTACCGTATGTTTGAGCTTTGAGCTTTGGGAAAAGACCATACATTTCAAGAACGTAATCACAACCTTGGCAAATACAAACCTGCATCACAGCTGAACTCTTCCAGTCTGAGTTGAGGACAAACCAACTTAGGAGAGCTTAAATAGAACACATTTCTGAAAAGGCACCTGCAGTACTAAAAAGGACCATGTGGCATACTGTAATAAACTGAATTGTGATTGATTTTCAGAGATTTTTTATTGGACTTCTTACAGCTAATCCTTTGAATCTGTTTACTTTCAGATATGAAAGGGCTGTACTGTTTGAATATTTATCATATCAATAGATAAATGAGTAACCACAACTGAAGTACAAATCATCCATTTTTGTACCCTTGATCAATCGTTTTTGGGGGCATGTTAAACAGGTGGCTAGACGGTGACAATTGGCTGTTTGTTGGCTTAAGCATTCAGCTCAGGAACAATTGTGTGTAATGACAAAGAGTTGGAATTCATTATGAGGCCGGTGCTTGTTTTCCTCTGTACTTGCTAGCAGATTTCAGCCATTATTACTGAGGTGCTATTGATAGGAAGGAATGCAACTGAAAACCACATTAACCACTGCGCTGAGAGCTGAACGGTTTATAAAAGAACACAAGCGAGAAAGGCTAAAAGATTAATCAGTGTTTTCTTATACAATTTTTCTGTTCTTCTTTTCTTTTTTGGCTCCTTTTTGCAGCTGTCTTGGTGTCTGTGAATAAAGGCGAAAGGTCGCTTTTAGGAAATTCATTCAAAGTGCCAGAGCCTTCAAAGCATACCAGGCTCTGCTAAGACCTGGAGATTTAGTGGTCTAACTCAGACTTTGCCCCCGACAAAGCAGACTGACTGATGTCATAGGTCAAATTCCTCTGCAGAACTAGGCCAGTCTCCTGTATGTTTGAAGATTGCTGACTAATCAAATGGAGAAGAGGAAAGGGTTGGTGGTAACGTTTAAAAAGGGCTATTTGTATAAGTGTTTATCTCATTGGTATTCCTGATTATTGTGCATCCCATTCCTTTTAAGCCTTTTTATCTTTTGTTTTCTTCTTTGATTGGGAGTAGCATTATTTAAATTGTCTGACAGCAATAGCTTGTGAAAAGCTCTTTGTAGAGTAGCAGAGCAAGTTAATGTCACACAATTTTCTGAGGTCTGTCAATTCAAGAATTGTGCAGTTATCTCAAGGCAATGCTGATGAACTAATGCTTTTTCTTAGATTGAATCGCAGTTTTCTCACATCTTGTTACTTCCTTAGTTAATTTTACTGGAACAGTAGTATGCAAAGAAGGTTCCTTCAATGACATTTCATCAAATGGATTGAGAAAAGTTATCACCTTTGCAACAGGGGTTGAGAAAGTAAAACCTAACATTAGAAAGCAAGTAACACAACAACACTGACATTCTCTTAAACTGTGATTTTTGTAACCCCTTCATATATCCATATGAATACGGCTTCATGGTTCTCATATGATAAAGGCAGACAGTCACAATGAATTCCCCATAAGCATGGTTCCAATCAGTTTATACTTAAAATGAAACTTTCGAGAGAGAAAGAAGAACTTGGCTTGCTTTCTGGAGTGGATACTTCACTATGCAACATATTATGCTGGTAGTTTCTGTTTGCATTTGAGAATGGGAATCAGATTTGCATACCTACAGTAACTATGTCCGCAGTCTAATCGCTGTCAATAGCCCCCAGACATGGCTTTTAGTCCACTTAGGGGAGCATTTTGGAGCACTGTAGAAAACAACAGCCAAGAGAAAAAGAGAAAGTGCTAACACAAAAAAAACATGCAGACATGGTCACAAGAGGCTAAGGCGTGCTGTCAAGAAGGAGAAGTATGTGTTAAGCAAATGTGTGTCAGCTTCAGAAACTGGCAACTTTTAACCAGGAGAACTTTGCCAAAGTTAAAACTAAGTGACAACTCTGTCTAGACTATGTTGCCAAAGGAATTTGTATCTGGATTTCTTTAAGATGAGATTTTTATGACTTAAGTCCCCATATGGCTCCAAAGACTGCTGTCCATCTGGTTACCAATGTGGAGGAGAAAACAAGAACACAAGGGATTGATAACAGAGTCATAACAAAATAAAAACTGAAACATTCCATCTCTGGCTATAAACTACTATTTGCCCTCTGCTTTCAAAATAGGCTCCGACCCTAACCAGGAATCAGAGGTAATGTGATGATGGGTAGATAATCAGTCTACAGCAACTGTCTATGGTTGCCTTACAGTACATCCTATATCTAGAAAATATACGAACAATATATTTGCTGGATAACAAGAAGATAAAATCATGAACTAATGTCTTAAAGTAATAAACCTTACAAAAACTCACTTTAATGTTGATATTTTCACAAATTAAAGAAATAAAAAACCATGAAAAGGAAATTTACTCCTTTTTTGTGACTATAAAAATGTTTGAAAATTGCAGAATCTTGTTAGGTCTGGATCGTGTATTATGGTTGATGCAACAGTGACGTTTATTGTAGCAATTCATGCTGACCTCTCTTTGTCATTGGGAGGTCTTAGATCAACTAAAACCACAACAACCTTAGTTAAAACACATTGGAAACTTTTCATAAAAAATTAGATCTTCTGTTGAACTTAATAAATTATAGTGCTTCTGTCCAACACATCTCCTTAGTAAAAGCACACTCATTGTGGTTTGTGGTCCTGGGACATCAATCAGAATACTTGAGTCCATTTCTAGGGAGGTTTTCTGTCTCTGACAGTACAGCAAACGTTTTATATTATCTCAACAACAAGTTCAATGTACAGAAACATCATTTTCATAGTGTTTGAGGTAATTTATGAAACAATTTAATAATATAAATGGGTAAATGTAATTAAGTTAAGTCAGCTGAACATTAGTATTAGTATTCAATTAGTATTAGTATTAATAGCATGAGCTATTCATTTTTATTTTCATTTAGTGGAAGATGTTTATTAGCAAAACCTTAACAAAAATAATTAAACAATCCTATTAATTCTTTCACACTGTTTATTAACACCTCTGAGAACATAGAGTCATGATCTTTCATGGTGAGGCATGTGAAGTTCCAGGGTATTGAATTTTAGGGCCCAGATTTTCTGGAACCTAGTTACCCTTGAATGTTCAGAACCGAGATTTGAGCAGCAACTAGCAATTTGGCCATTAGTGTGCTTTTTCTATCAACTGTTTCCACATCTGACCTGTAGGTTATATCCCTAAATATTTAGTTATCTTTAGGGAAATCGTGGCATAATGTAAACATTTGTTTTTAAAGCATTTCAGTACAGAGTAACCCATTGATTCAGTTCCTCTCTGCAATGCCAACACAACCTTGTTAGACAGTAAGCATGCATCCTGAAGAACGTATATAGGCATGTCATCACTTTTAACTGTCAGTCTAGAGCACTAACACCTATGACTGATACCAGGGATGAGGAGTCATTTCTGCGTAATAAGATGAAGATCCTTTGCTAAACCCCACTTAAACTCAGAGGCATTTGTCACGAAGCGTTCTTTCAGGACCCTATACAACACAATCCGAGGAGGAGTGAGGAAAACACGGGGGGAAAAGCATGCAAGGGGGCTGGAAGGAAAACAGGGGGCATGTCCACGGTGCGCAGGTGTTCTGGGGGGGTGTGCCCGGGCGTCCATACCTACATACTTAATACCTAAGTGTTAACTTGCCTGGCTGTGGAAAATGACAGTATTGGTTTAAGGGGCAGTGTGTTGACTCTGTGGCTAAGGATCTGCGCCTGTGGCTGGAAGGTTGCCGGTTTGTATCCCGTGGCAGGCAGAGGAATCCTACTCTGTTGGGCCCCTGAGTGAGGCCCTTAACCTCAACTGCTCCAGGGGTGCTGTTTAAATGGCTGACCCTGTGCTCTGACCCCCAGCTTCTCTCCCTGTCTGTGTGTCTCATGGAGAGCAAGCTGGGGTATGCAAAAAGACAAATTCCTAATACAAAAAATTGTATAGGGCTAATAAAGTGATCTTATGTTATCTTAAGATCAGCACTGTCACAACATCCTCGCTTATGAGGAATGAGCCATGGAGCTGCTGCAAGGCTGAAGTTGGAGTGGAGGGAGGGAAGCTAAATAAGGTGCAGAGTTTTGTGAAGCCTTTATATGTAAGAGACTGGTAGTGTGCGAGTAGAATGTGACTTCTTACTGAACTTTTGTTAAACACCACTAATGTATGCTCTAAGAAAATTTATTGTTAATTTATTGCATCCCTGCATTATCTTGAAGAGATAAATGATATGTCATTATTTAACCCTTTAGTCATTTTTACAGGAAGCTTCTCGGAGTTCTCATCTTACTTTTTACTGTTTTGCGACCTGCATGTAGTACTCTGTTCTTCTGCCATTCCTGAATATTATCTTTCTGATTTCTTTCACCGAAATTTCAATTTAAGTAAGAGTTATAGGCATTCAAGCTTATTAATTTTCTGTGAATTTATTCTAGTATTAATAAATCTTTTAGTGTTGTTGCAAAATAAAAAATTAGCTTGCATAAAAAATACAAATGAGTAACATTTAATATCAGGGAGAGTATTCACACATTTCTCAGCAGTGTTTCTTTCTGTTTAAAAAATAACATGACACAATCTTAATCCCCTTACTGGAAGGCAGACCAGCCACAGTGTTCAGTCATACTTGTTTCTGACAGTATCGGCAGTTGGAACAGGCCTTTCGCAGGGCAAGTTTTCCTTGGCACCTGCTCTCAGTACACCCACACAACCGATGCTCCAGATGCTATTAATAACCACGAGAAAAAAATGTCCTCATTCTTTTCCTAATACTTTTGTTTTTCACAGTTGTGCCTTAATTTCCTGACTTCCTTTAATTATCAACAGCAGCACCATGATGAGGCAGTGACCCGGTACGAGCAGCTCAGACATTGTACCACAGCCGATGACCTAGTCAGCATGCGAAGGCTCTTACGTATCAGCAGACCTTTTTGTTTGCATAAAAATAGAAAATGTGTATTCACAAAAACAACAACAATAATAAAACAAAGTACTTTTTATTATTTTCCGCATCTAGCCAAGTGGAAGTCAAAATAGGCAAACAAAGTCAAATCAGGCCGATTTAACATTGAAATTGTGTGAAAAGTCAAACCGTAAGATGGTTTGCGCTTAAGATTATGTATCTAGTTTTTAATTCAAGACTCTAAATGACAGGGGAAATGGGATACCCACAGATGAGAGATGGATGCCTAGCCCTGTTCCAGTTTGAAGTTTTTGGAAAGTTTTAGAAAGTAGTTTTAAAATCCATTCCGGTAACCCAAATCCCACATCTTAAGCAACAGAAAGAAAGAAAAACATGATGAACTTTAACTCCCCTTGATCTGTTATGGTAACTCTCCTTTGACAGTTCCGATGATTCAACAGATGGTTCCGGGCTTTAGAATGAGGATTAGTTTCATCCTGATACTTTTCATTTTTCATTGTTTTCTTTTTTTTCTTTTTTTCTTTTTGAGGATAATCAATTAAATAAGAAAAAAAATATAAAGGAATTCTACAGTCGTATAAGGATAAATGCCAGTGGACTTTCTACAGATTTATCAAATTTACAGATTTCTACAGATTTATATAAAACTTTTAAAGTCAGGCTTTTGAGTGAATTGTAATGTATAAAACATTCCATTGTGAATAATTTCACACATTTCACCATCAATTTCAAAACATCCATCCATTTTCTAACCACTTCTTCAAAATTAGGGTCACAGGGGAGCCGAAGCCGATCCTGGCAAGCAATGGATACACAGACACAAACATGCACACACTCACACCAGGGCCAGTTTTCACAGAGCACTCTGAGATCACCCACACAAACACTGGGAGAACATACCGTATCCATGCAATAGTACCTCTGTTCCAGAAATTTGAACCTACGGCTCCAGCACTGCGAGGAAGCAGTGCTAACAACTGCACCACCATTCAACCCAATTTCAAAACGGATTCCATGTGGAAATCATTTATGTTCCACCTTTAGCCTGACAGTTCCCTTGATTCTTAGTTATCAGGAACTGTTGTCTTTTTCTGGATCAGGGAAGCCAAAGAAAATATTGATTTTTATCGTTTGCAGGAAACAAGCCATGGTGTTTGAGGTAATTTACAGCAACAATGGTTGAATAAGGAATGCAGTGGCACTTAAATGTAACTTGTCCCTATTCTGGCAAATGTTGAATACCTGATTATTTAAGAAAGCCCTGCAAATGTTTTAAAGTTCATTCAGTTTACGAACTTCCTGACATTTTTAATACTAACAATATGCCAAGATTATTTTTTAAAAGTTGTGCATACTTTGAACTCTTTCCCTCTTTCGTAAATTTATAGAGTTTTGTTCAAGTGTTTTTAATATGATTGCAACATATGAATATAACCATAAACATTTTTCTGATGGGCCTGATTTCATTTCCAGTAAAGTCCAGCAGTAGGTTGACTGGAAAATGCTATGTTAATCTAAGAAAAATAGCAATGGTAATTTGAAGCCCATTCACAGCAGAAACAAGAAAAAAACGTACTCTTGTACTCCATGTACGTGCTCTAGAGTATTTTTCATGTTTACTCAGAAATGGTTATTGTACAATGTGTAGCCCTTGGTCTTCATATCTGAAAATAAAATGCCCTGTTATCCTGTTAACTGGGAGGGTCAAAACAACAAGGCTTGAATTCAGGAAGAAAAGCAATCAACTGCATCTCTTCCTAACTGTAAACTGAAGAGTCTAATTCAGGAAGATCTGAGGGCTATTTATCATTTTTATCAGCAGATGGGAACTGCAGGAGACGGCGGTCTGTGTCACTCTGTCTTAATAATCTGCAGGTTTGTATTTCATGTTGTACAAATTGCAGAGGTCGCCTGATCTCTCAACCCTTAATTTCCCACTTCTGCCACATTTGATATAGCAGCAGATATTTAGATTGCCCTCCTCATCTGTGTTTTAACTGCGCCAAAGTCCAAGAAACACTGAAAATCCTGGCCACATTCCCAAGATAATTTATGCCATTTTATTTGAGGGGCGTTTGTTGTTCTTTTGGTGCCTAGTTATCTGTTTAGACAAATGTGACTTTGTGTTTTACAGTTATAGAGTTAACTGTACAGTGGAATATGTTCCTCTTTGTTGATAATGTGTCTTCAATTAGCTTCCATGAGTGTGTGCGCGTCTCTCACAATTAAGAAACACTTTGCTCATTCACTTGATATTTCTGTGTCTGATATCTTTTATTACTGGACTCATTGTTTTCCTTTCTTTTTCTATTATGAAAGAAATAAAAACACTCAGAGAAGTAATCCCAATACTACCAGAACTGAAAGATTTAATGTGAATGGAGGAAGGAAATGGCCTCCTTACCGTGGATTAAAGAATACTCAATTCCATACTACTGGTGTTTTGTAATGGCTCTGTAGAGAACATACAGAGTCAACACTCATTTACCCTAAGAGTTTTGGGTGTGTGGATCATTAGTCCACACCACACTGGACATTAGTTCCTCAGAATCTTTCAAGAAATACCTTGGTGTATAATTAAACCCCAAATGGGTGAGGACAATAGCACAGATAGGCTCCTTATTATTCTGTTCTTTTATGAGCATACAAAAGTGATTACACTCTGTACCTTCCTTAAAAAAAGTCTTAATATCAAGTTTCAGGGTGCCCCAAATGGTAAAGATGTTCCCAGAGTGCAGACTGAGCTCTGTGATCCAGATTTCACAGGTTTAAACTTGGGCTGTGGCCCTAGCCAACTGTGACCAGCATTCTAGAGGTAGAGTTGGGATTAGTCAGATAGAATTCTGTCAGCTTTTGGTGAAGAAGTGAAACCTGTGCCCTCCCAGACGAATGCAGGCTTGCAATGGCATCAGTGAGAGATCTGCAGCTCCTTCAATCAGCCACACCTCTCCTGCATGGTGCTGTGAAACTTTCAGAGTATCAATAATGTATTGCTATAATTGTTGCAAGGGTTAGAGGAGCCTGTCCTTCTGCTTTCTCCCTATCTAACAAAGGAATTGTTGCTGTGAGTTGAGGAGTAAAGAAACAAAAAAACCTTGGGTGGGTCTAAACAGAAAAGTATCAAACAAACTCCTTTATCAACATTGAGGAGACTGTTATAGGTCTTAAATGTTGAAACATCAATTTGGGATATTTATTCTTTTTATGTACAAGGACCTGAGTCCAGTGAGTGGAAAATATACAGTACAAGGAAGCTTTCTGCTGTCTGGTAGATTATTCCACAGAGTCTAGCCTGAGACTACCTCTTCACCTCCCTACATTAATTACATAGCTCACCAGCATGCAGTTAGGTAAATGCTAATTCCAGTTAGAAATTATATACCTCCAATATGGTGTTCATTCAGTCTGTCTGCTGGGGAAGAGATAATGCTTGTTTACCCAGAGAAAACTAATCACATTAAAGGACAATTAAATCATGAGCAGAGGAGATTGGGCCTTGACTTATCAGTCTAATTAACTTCCCCTGGCGTTGAAAGTAAACAGGTTACAATAACACAGAGTGCTCTGAAGATGATTCATAAACAAAAAAGTCATAATTATTTTGTGTCATGCAAAGAAATTATATAATGCTTCAACTTGACTTTGTTCACAGCAGCCCAGAAGGTTTCAGATATGCAGCATGTAAGGCCCTGGGCAGGTCAGAGGACATCATGCGATGGCTGAGTTGAGTCTCTTATGTGCAGTGCACAGGACACAGTCATCCTCTAAAGGAAAAGCACAATCTGGAGTAAATGTTTTTTTGTTAATGGAAGTTTTGTTACTGGAAGAAGTTACAGAGGCCCAGGTGCCATAATATTAGAACAGGACAGACCCTACAGCCTAGAGGCTGCATCAAATCCAGGCCACATCAGGAGCTAACTGTGTTTCAATTTTCTCAGGGCAGAGCAGTTCCAGGACCAGAAGGTTGCATGGAATGAAAAACCTCATCTCACCACATACAAGTGATCTCTGCTGCTAGTCAGACATCTGTGTACTTGTGCTGTTATCAGTGAGAGTCAGTTCTCTTTCTAACACGACAGTCCTGCTGTTTTGTTTTGTACCCACAACTTGTCTTTGAAAAAGGTATATAGGCTGTAACGACAAGCTTTTTAGAGGTCTTGTGTGTGTTGTCACAATATTTCCTGTGCTTCTTCAGAATGGGTCACAGTGCATTTGATGAAGAAATCAACCCTTCCAAATTAATTATAAAATAATTGACCAAAAAGGCGGAAAGAAATAAGCTTCTTCTCAGTTCTTTGTTGGGCTGGTTTATACCATCACTAGCTTTCTGATTTATTTTTATATTTTCTTTTCTGTGTCTTCCTATTCATTTATTTTTCATTCTGCTCCAGTTTGCCATGCTCATAAGCATTAAGCAGCACTTATTTATTTACTAATCTCACATTCTTTAGAGCAGTAATCACAGGCATTTATATCTAGTCACGAAGGCCGACTGCAGTGAGAGATTTAAGCAGCAATAAGTAAAAAATGGAGAGACCAAAATGTAACGGCCACAGAGGTGTGCTCCTACACATGGGCAAGATTTAGCATGTGCCTTGGAAAAGATGCACTGAGCTGGATTGGCTTTGGCTGATCTTAATCAAGTGTAAATTATTTCCATGTTTCAATTACAAAATCTTATCCCAGTTATGTAAAATTGAAAAAGCAAGTTAATGTTTAACATGTCTTGTTGAAATTGCACATTTGCCATATTTGTTTTAGCCTGTAAAACATCTTTACTTTACGCGTGTCCCTTCAGGTACATGTTTTTTGTACTTTTGGCTTCTGTGAGCTAAATGCTTACTTATTAAACATTCCTGATCTTGGCCCGATGGAGTGTGCGCCATCCAGTCCAGTCCCGGTGTGAGGAATTGGAGGAAGCTGGGAGGGTGTGGGAAAAGTGGGAGACTGGGACGCTTGTTCTGAACATTTGCATTGCGGGGATTCTTCCCTGTTCTTCTAAAGTGTAATTAAGTCTCTCACAGTGAACTGTTTCGCTGATTTTAAATGGGATAAATGCCATACAGGAAGCAACTCAAAAAATGACAGACCTGTTTTCAATAGTAAGTGCCAAAATCTCTGTGTGGCAAAAACATTGTTAGTGAATTACGCAGAAGAATATGCAGGATGTTTTAGTTTTTGAATTTCACCTTCTCTGTTCTGTGCTTACAATGTGTAAGGAGGAAGTTGTTCAATATCAAAGAATTGTATACCTTCAAGGACTGCTTCAAATTAGTGGGCTTGTGAATACCAGCTATTGATGGATAAGCTTAAGTCTGCATAATGCAAAGTATTTGTTCTCAGCACATTACATAGGAAAGGCCTGGATTTTAGCTATGAGGGGCACTGACCTATATAACAAAAGGAACAGTGGAGAATTCAGATTTAATGAAAGGTAAATGGACTTCTGATGTTTCTTCCTTCTAGTGATTTGAGTCCTGTGGTAACATGCCTGGTGTAACGGTATCAAAGTCACAGCTTTGGAAAGGCATGATGTTGTGCACTTTTGCAATAGATTTCTGGCCTAGCCTGCTGTGCCTTATTTTTTTCACATGAAGAAAGAAAGCTGTATTGTAGAGTTTAAATATTAAATATTACAGCACTTACACAAAAGTTGGCTGAGGTTCAAATGAATAGACCAGGAAAAAGATTCAGTACTCTGAGTGAAAAACCACAAGAAAGAAAGAAGTACTTGTATTAAAATTTATATTGCAGGTTCGCAATGCTGTCACACAATTTTCCTTTCAGATAATTTAATAAGCAACACAACTGACCGGTAAGAGATGTTACTTTAGAAATCCAGTACCTCAGTTATAAATGAACTTTATATTCTGTATGACATTGAGTGGCACAACGGTTCAGACTTTGGTTCAGACTCCAAAAGGAAAAGTAAAGGTTATTTCCCACTGAAAAGTAAAAAGAAGAACATTTTAGTTATTGAGGCTTTTCTGGGTCTCTTAAAGTAAATTGTTCACTTTTTTTCTTCTGAAACATTCTACTCTTGAACAGAGAAGATTATGATGGGACATTATATACATTAATTCAAAATCATTAAAGGCATTGTCAAATTGTCTCCTGAATGAATAGTTAAATTAAATGAACTAAAGGACATGAGTAGAAACAACATGGAAGTGTATTTAAAACTGAGAACAAGAGGCACACCCAAAGGATTGTGGGAGTATAGAACAAGCTAACCAGACAGGTGTTTGAGGGCAGTGCCTAGGCTTCCCTCAAAAACAGACTAGATGAGATCTTTGCATCATTGTCATTTGTTACCTTCATTTTATTGTGATCATATTTACATTTAACATGGGAATTTTTATAACCAGCATGGGCAGCAGAGAACATTTTAACCACATTCAATTCTAGCTTAAATGTGCATGCTTAATCACATCTACAAATTAGCTAAGGACAGATTAATGTATTACTAAACAAGCTTGTTCAATGAACAGCAAAAAGGGATTTTTTAAAAAGTTACCTTAAACAATCATACTTCATCAGTGGCTACCACCTACTCAGCCTTCATCTGTTTTTCTTGTTCTTCCTGTCTAAAATGAACTTGGAAAAGTGTTCCTCCTAAACAGCTTTAATACTTCTCCTTTCATACTTCTGAATAAGAAGAGGCAATTGTTTCACAGATGTATCTGGCAGAAAATCAAATCCCTGCTCTTTTCTTTTGAAATATATTTGAAATCTTTGCACGGATCTTTCACTTCTTGGGAGCTATTTTAAGATGTGTAGCTTGCTTTGCAATTCTGAATGCCAGAGTATGTTGTTAAATTCTCTTTGTTATTAGTTTGAGTTGTATCGAAATATGATCCTGGATCTCTGAGATAATGCTGCGCTGGAAGCTGATGTTGTGAAGTACTGTGCATTTGAATGCTTCCAGATTGTTCTTGGTAAATCAGACTATCCATTTAACAGCTGAGTTTTAAACCTGATGATGACATTATCATTTCTATTGCTGGCTCCCCAAAGGCATGAATAGCAGTGCATGATCACTGCAGGCTATTGCACAAAAAACATGTGGGCAGGAAAAGGAGAATCTCTGATATTTTGTCTTCTTGGTTAAAACTGGCACCTACTAAATTTCTGTACAGAAAATGGCTAAACAAAACCAGTTTCACATTTCAGTCAATTTTCTTGGTTTCTATTTTGTATTTTTATTTCCTCTTGTTTCCACCTTTCCTCTGTCAGAAAGCCACTTGTTCGTGGGCTATCCAGAATGTATCAAGAGTACAATATGTGAATACTCCTTGGATGAGATGCCCTGAGATGAAATGGCACACACACACACAAACAAGCATACATCTGCGAGATAGAGAAACCAGTCAGCCTGGCCTTCTACATGTCTTTAGGACATGGGAGGACAGCCAAAGAAACCCCCTTCTGTCAAGGGTACAATCTTAAATTTCCACACTGCAAGCACCCACTGGAGTTGAACCCAGAAATCACGAAGCTTTGTGTTTCCATGCTGCACACTTCCTAAAATGCTGAAATTGCTTCTTTGCTTGTTCAATACTCTTTTCTTATCCCTATCTAATTGTCTTTCATATGAAACACTGCACACTGTCAATAGAAAGAATAAGGCCTTTGAAGTCAGAGCAGTAAATTTGGATGCAAGTGATACTTCAAAGAAAGTCATCTGGATTCAATGAAGATGCAAGAGAGAGTGTGGCTGGAAGTGCTTAGTTTCCAAGTGTAGTCAATGGGCTGTTTGCTCGGTTCTAGACCTGAGACACTTAGTTCATCACAGATCATGAAAAGAGGAAACCTCAGGATTATGCGGATTTAGTTATCATCTTGAAAGACTAGACATCACTGCAGGTCTGATGTCAACATGAATAGATGATTATATCAAGACTGGGATTGCGCCACTGCTGGCCATGACCACTGAGTGTCTGCGTAAGTCCAAATATTACTGGAGGAGAGGTAAATTGGTGGGAATGCGTCACATGCTGATGTAAAGGTGATCTCAGTGTTCCACTTTCCTATTTCATTTTTATCAGGATTTGCTAGAAAAGGCTCTGTCTGAGCTGTGTACTCTTTCTTGCTCTATATGCATTCTTCAAGGAATATTAGAGCTCTAAATATTTCGGACCACTATTCCACCATTTGCCACAGTTAGAAATTGAGAAAAGCCTGGGTTTTCACAACACAAAAAATACTGGAAGAAGAAATTAGCTTGAATGTGGATTCAGACATTAAAATGTGGCCAGATGTTTGAGGTCCTCATAAAACAAATTTGGAAAATCAGACTATAAGTAATTTCAAGGTAAAAAAAGTATTGCAATGTAAAAATTACTTTGCAAATAGATATTTTTAGTAGCTAAAAGAACCTTTAAGTATACCGCACCTCTTATCTGCACTATACATCTTACAAAACCTTTGGAAACCAGCCAGGCAGCTCAAATACACATTGTTAATAGTTGCCACAGAATATATTGTTATATCCAAAGACACATACAGGCAAAAAGTAAGCTTAAGTCAACTGTTGCACAGGGGTGAAATATCTTTATATAGAGATTGAACAATGGCTGCCAGATGTCAATCTGAGTCAGCTTTTATCAGCTCGTATATAAACACTCCCCACTCTTTGCATTCTCTAATCAGTCACCTACCTTTTCTCCAAAGCACCCAGCAGAGGCTAAGGGATGAACTGTGTATCAACATGCACTGCTGCTTCAGCACCACACACTGCAGGACCTCAGCATAACAACATTCTTATTAAACTTGGTAAAGATTCAATGACACAAATGGGAAACTGAACCTTGGCGTTTAAGAAAGTTGATTCCCTCAGCTGTGGAGTGCTTAGATCAGAAAATATATAAAAATAATTATTTATTTCACAGCTAAAATATTTCATTCCTTCATTTATGGCTCCTGGTAACATCCTTAACTGTCAGGTTTTACAGGGCTCTGAAACCCTTGCATCATGATTTATGATCTGTAGATGCCCTTAATGGGCCTTAACTTTAACTTTAAATGGCAGATGAATCATATTATTTAGTTATGATGCTTCTGTGAAGCACAGTTCAGCTTAACCTAAGTGTGGATGGCTTTCTTTTTCCTTAACTTAGAATTCATCATTGCTTTAACCTATCGATTTGAATTGAGTGAGTCAGCCGACTGGTGTTTGCAGTGGACTAAAAACCACATACCTCAACCAGTACAAGGTGCGCATATTTTCTTTTGCCATGATTGCACATAAATGAAAAAGCATCAGAGTAGGAACATACTGGGATTGAATGCAAATAATAAATAGACTTCATGCAGGTTCCATCACGTTTACTGTATATCATATTCAAAGTTGTATTAGAACACCCCATTAATAGGGCTAATCAAGTTAGAATTAGTGGCTGGAGTTGGAGGAGTGGGGGGTTTTAAATGCACAATGAGTTTTAGTACAGAAAGCCTGTTTACCACAAACCATTTTATAGTTGGTTAAGTTTGTACTGACAACTTTGTTAGCATAATTAAGGACAGCTGCTCCTTTAATTAGTTCCTCAAGGCTGAAAGCAGTCCATCCTTTTGTCAAGCAAATCTGAGGATTAACAAAAAGGCCACTTGTTGTCCAGGTTAAAAACATGAAGATGTGCAAAATGTACTTGAAATGGTTATACCCTGTCCTTCTTGTCTTTTGAAACCAGGCTCCCCATTATTAAGCACAGCTAGTGCAGAAAGTATACTGCAAGTTTCAAATTTGCACAGGATGCTTGTGAAATCAATTTAATGGTTCTTAGGAACACAACAGTAATCGTTTGTTTTTTTTTGGCACTTATCTTGAAAACTTCAGATAGGAACACACTTGTTAATACCCTTAGTCGCAGTTTGCTGGTGTTTTTTGCCATTCTATTAAATGGCAGTTTTTTAAGTACATATTGTATGGTGCCACACATCATTAACTACTAAGTCTGTCTTTAGTGCGAAACAGAAAGAAGCTGTCATTTAAGCTCTGCCAACATTTGAACTGGCTCGGTGTTAAATGTGCTTGGGTGGTGTCCCATGTACATTATTGAAGCATTAAACTGAAATTGACAGTGTTCGGGTAGGGGATGGTTGGAGGAAGAATTTAACAGTCAAATCATAACTGGCAAATTTCCTCAGTTTGTTTAAACCAACAATGGTTTGCAGTAGCAATTCAGCACTGAGCAATGTTTTTTTATACCAGTTTGGAATTCATTCCATTTCTTGAGTTAACAGTATTAAATATTTGTTTTAACAATTAATTCCGTTTATGCATAGGAACCCAATAATGACTTACACCATCAAATTCTCTGGTACTTACAAAATAAAAGGTAGTTTGCTTTCTGAAAAGAGGCGGGATATTGCTGTTGGACAGCTTTTTAAAAACTCCTACTGAGGGATATTTTCTAGAGACGAAGACCGTCTTCTTTGGAACCTGTTTTCACCTTCCATAACCATTTGCACTATTCTTCCTTCCCTTCAATTTCTTTCTTATCCTCCTGATCCACCCTTTTCCCTCATATTTCTGCCCCTCCTTCATTCACCCACATGTGTGAAGAAGGCTGCGCAGCTCAGTTACTAACGTGAATACTAGATTCTTAAATTTGGCGGTGTAATTCTAAAGGTTCCACCTTAAAGTCAAATTTAAACATGAAAAAGTCCTGTTTTTCTTTTGGTATGAAAATCCAACAAAAGTCATTGATAATGGGTGCAAAGACAGTAAAAATTAGAATGATACTTGACTTGTGGAGTCCCTAAATAAGTACATTTTGCATTTTGCATCTCTTTGAATGTTCTATTATTTATAAATCCCGAAAGGCACTCCTTTTGACCTTCTCTCAGTTTACTATTTATCAAGTACATATCCATCCTAGCATGCCTGCTAACTGTGGGAAAGTATGGACACCAAATTAATGTTACAAAATATTGTACAGTGTATCTATGCAACTTTAAAGAATCCCCCCCCTTTTTATTATAATGTGAAGATCATCACATCTGCACATTGTAGATTAACCCTTCATGTAAGCACTGCATGTGATCAATGAACAATTGTCAGGCATGACTGAGTTGAAGTGCATTGTTTTTCTCTGGGAGATGACATGTAAATTCTAAATGTTGACAGGCGAGACAACTGTAGCATGGCACAAACAGTGCTACCAATTTTTTTTGCATTCAAACATAGTCATTCTCAGCTTACAGACCCCCGCAGAAGGATTTATTATGGAAGTAATTGGTTAGGATAGAAAATAAAAATATACACAGAAAGAAACAGCTGAGAATAGCTTATAGCGCAGACAACAGGAAACGAAACCATCAAAAACGGAATAACAGGAAAAAACAGGGAATATAAACTGCCCCTGTCAGTCGTCTTGTGCAAGAACGTGGCTTTAGACAAGGAGATGTTTACAAATGCCAAAGGTTAGGTTAGTCCAGTCACAAATGCATGCATATTTTCAATAAGTAGTTATAAGAAAAGGGGAAATTCTTCTAACATGCCGAGAGCCAAGCTCTTATAATGGGCTTGAAAATGCAACTCTATTGTGCAATAAGTGCATTTAAAATATAATTCTGTGCTGCAGTCATGAGCACTTTTGATGTAAACAACACTGTTCTCTCAATTTCCTTCATTTTCCAGTTTTCTGATTTTTATCCATCAGCATGAGAGTTTTAGAAAATCTAATCTTACCAGTGTGCATGGTCTTTTGCATGTTTTTTTTTCTAATCTGTCAACCTAAGTTTAAGCCTAAGTTTAAAGGCTAGAAAATCCTTTGTGTTTGGATGTTTCAGACAAATGTCCTTCAGCTCTGTGAAAAGCAATATAAACAGTGAAATAAAGTTATTCAAAAGTTCTTGGCATGATATTCTGGTGATGTCAGATTTTTATTTCTCCAAAGAGCTTCCAAAGTACGTGAAATATTCCTAAAACCTGAAATCAAAACATCTTTATAGTCTTCCGTTATATAATTGTTTGCATTTTATAAGCATTAAACTGTTCCTTTATAAATTTACAGAATGTTAAGGATGGTGAATGATAAATTATCGCCATTTTCACAGAATTAAGATTTGATCTTCTGCGAAACTGACATTTCTTTAGTTAGTGTCTCTTGAAAGAAGTGGCGGAGTAAAAAAATTAATTCTATAGATGAGTCTTGCTATTGAAATTTAAAGTTCTTTGTGTTCTTTTGTTGGTGGGGTGGTAAATGAGGACTAGAAGAATTATGCTGTCTGCGTGTTTTATAAGCCATTCTTTCTGTTTATGGCCAATACTCTGGATTCAGCTGTAAAAATGATTTCCTGTGTAAAACCACAATTTTCAAAAAAGCCACATGTTTCCTCACTTTTATTTTAAAAACTCTGTGTCTAAGACATTTGCAGTAATGACCTAGAACTTGAGAATCATGATCTGACTCTCAATGAGCCTTTAGGTGTATGAGTAGTAGTGTTTATTTGTAGATTTAGTAAGTTTAGCTGTGTTCCTTGTGAAACTCAAAGCTATAACGGCAAAGCCTAAGAAAATGCAGTTTTCAAAGCTGGCTAAAAAATTGTTTCCAATTGAATGATCTCAGAAATACAAAGCCTATAATCAATGTAATAATTAATTAATAATGTACCTAAAATACAGCTTAGCTGAGACATTGAATTGCTATAAAAACATAGTTCAACAAATCCTACAAATATCCAGGTGTATCCTGGTCTTAGTTCAGTGCCATGCTGTGATGCAATTAGAATTGTGGAAGCTGTGAATTAGAGGCTCATAATGAAATTTAGCAGCTCAAAGCCTTATAAACCTGAATACACATATGCAAAAAGTCAAAAGATGTATATATGTCAGTGCTACATATGCAAAATGTATGATCATGCATGCAGATGATGAGTAAAGATAGAACGATAATAATGACATTTAACAGTATTTAATGCCAGGGGCTTGTTGAAGATGTGATGTCACTTTGTTGAAATCTAAGCAACTCAGAATCCTTAGTTAAAAATTTTACTCTGTACACAAATGGACTTCTGCAGGATAATTTGAAACTAATGCAGAAGCGATCAGTAAAACAAGGAACACAATCATAATAATTAACAGTTCGATCATACTGAAGGTAGTCACTTGTAAAAAGAATGAAAGATAAAAACAAGTACTAATAATTCAAAATTATTTGCCTGATACTGATTCATCTTTCTCTATAAGATCTTTCCTTGGTGTTACTATGATACATGTGTACTATATTGATTTAAGGCCTTGAACAAATTTGTATGAATGAGTTGATGAAAAAAAATTAATCTTCATAGCCTTCTGGCACAGGGCAGAATTCTTTTAATGCAAGTCAATGTTAAGTTAAGGATATACAGTAGCTGTTTATGGTCTCTACTTCACTCTGGAATGACAACTTTCTGAAATCTAAAATTGTAGAAAAATGATTAGTGGTCAACAAATTGAGGAATGTCAAACATCAAATGTCTAGCTACTGTTTAAATAAAGGCATTTCTTTATCCTCCAAGAATAGAGAAACGCAAACTGAAAGATGTAGATTCCAGTGAACGTTTACTCACATGCTTCCTAAACACGTTTTTGCCACCTTTTCACATTTTTCTGTTTTGGTCTTGACTGTGATTGTGAAAGATCTATCAATGAGAGCTGATTGATCCTTCTTAAGCCTAGGGGTGGAGCCCCTTTAGTTAGTCTTTTTTTCCAGGTCCTCAGCTTTTGATTATTTCAGAAGATTTGGACCATGACCACCGAGGACTGGCACTGAGGAACCCAGGTCTAATCTGATGAATGTTGTACTATTTGCCATGATTGTCCAAAGTCCGGCTGGCTAAAACAAAATGCCAATAACAGCAGCTGCCTGAAGACTCCAGAGATTTCTATAATGTAGAACTGAAGCCTTAGCTTCACATTCTGGCTTGTGTGTGTTGGAATCCATGTGAGAAGCTTCATAACTGTCAATTCTTGCTCATCAGAGCAACTGAGCCTTCTGTTCTGTAAATCACCATTCTTTTTCTGCATAGAAAACAACTTATCTCTTCCACTCTAACCTACAATTAATATGTGCTGCTCTTCTGTGTGAAAGCTAAAGCCACCCTGTAGCACAAACAGACCTTATGCATTCCTTTATGTGCAGTGCCTATAGCACAATTACTTCTCAGAAAGTTTAAGCATTTGTTTTGCACTTTGGATATTGTGTGTTATGATGTGTAAATGAAGGTACAATATATTCTGATTTAATGTAAAGGCTTTTAAAAGGCATTGTATTTATGATTGTTTTACTTAAGTATTAAGAGAAACTGACAATGAAACTAAATTGACATGGTACAGAAATCTCAATTGCATTTTGTGCTGTCCATCATCATTTAAAATTCTTTTGCTTTCTAGTCCTTGCTTCCTCTTCCTCTTCCCCCAACCACGTTCTTGGCCACATTTACTTTAAGCCTTCATCCCACCCCCTGAACCCCACCTCAAGCGCCTTCGTTCCACCTAACATATTGCCAAGCACCACCAAACAAGCCAAATCTCAAACAAGCCATCAAATAGATCCAAACTCAAAGTGCAATATGTGATACCCAGCCACCCCAGAATCAGCTCATCCTTCCTATCTGGAGGTAAGAGCAGAATGCCACACAAAATGTAAAATAACAGGTTGCCAAAGGGGACAGAGCTTATCAGCTGAACTGCTAAAGATCCTTTGTATTCCTTTTCTTGTTTTGAAAAGGAGAAAACCTCTTAATCCTGCATTAAAACTGGGGTGGGGGATAGCCTCCAGCTAAACAGGACCCCCCATAATCCAGAAATGCAGCAAACGTTTACCTCAAGTGGTTTAAGAGTAGGTCCTGAGAGTAATGTATATGGACTCAGAGGGATTTGCAATACATGGATGAAAGATGCTAAAATAATGGACCAGCTAACATAACCAAAACAGGGTGGGTCAGCAACTGTTTAGAGTGTTTGAGCTGCAGTAATTTCAGATGATTACGGATATTGAACCTAGACAGTCATATGCATGTGGATTTCCTACACTCGTGTTATTTCAATTTAATACAATTGACTGGATATTTATAAAGGCTGCTGTCATTATGTCATGGTGTGTTTTATGTGATCTATGCATTCTTAAAATATTGTTCAAATCTGCCAGTAGAAATAAAAGCGTCTCTTTCAAGAAATCCAAACCAGATGTGTTGACTCTAGAGAAGTAAACCGAGGCACCACTTGTAAATAATGATTTATTTTTTTTTAGACTGCTGTGGTCTTTGTTGTGAAACTTTAGATCACAAATTTGAGGGCCTTTTGTTACAATGCCTGTAATCTTGCATGCCTGTAATAGTGCGCCACGCATGTGTTCTTCAAGTCCTAAAACTTTGCAGGGCAAGGAGATGAATGCGGTGAGAAGCGAAACAAAAGACATTTTGAAATACTTTGTGTCTGCTACCGCATCTGCAACCCTTTTCAAAAACAGCCAGTAAAACGAGCAGGGTTTGTCAGTGGGATTCCCAGTACAAATCCCTGTGACAATCCAGAAAGTGCACAGACACTAGAGGTTTTGGGGTTCTGAATTATTTCCTGCAGCTTTGCAGCCGGGTTTCCAGAGCTGTTAAACAATTAAGGTTAATTGAAGCAATTGTGCTTCCCAATGTTGCTTGTGGCACAAAATAGCTGCGCAGTTAATGAAATTGTGTTACTCATTGCTCTGTGAAAGGGGGAGAACTTAGGGGGACTTTTCATTTTGAAAAAAATGAAAGGTTGAAAAAGTAGTGCAAAGTCATGTTTTTTGGAAGAGTGCCACAGTAGTTTTGTAAGAATAACTTCATTTTTAAAGATAACCTGTGCTGTCAAAATGCCCACCAAACTGTCTCATTCTATTTTCAACGCCCATGTTGTGCTTATTTAAGCAGGTGATGCAGATGTAATGGAAGAATATTCTGTATGACAAGCTGTTAATCCCTACATTACTTTGTACCTTTTGAAGTGCTGTGAGCTCGTATGTAGTCAGGTACGCAGTGGTACAGGTTTGTCCTTCTTTTTTACACTGCATAAATAGCAGGAAGACATATACTAGTCACAAGAAAGGATGACTTTCTATAAGAACTTTATCTGCATTATTTTTATCTGCATTGAAATGGACATAATGATATAGCTTCCAAAGTAAAATAGCAAAAATACTATCTTGTTTGGTTATTGAGTAGCCTATTGATCAAGTGCAGAGAGTCTGCTTCAACATGTTTGCTAGGTTGTACATTCAAGACCTCTTCAGCTGCTTGCCTAAAGACGTGGCTCCTATTTTCTTCTTCTTGGACATTCCACATTCTCAGTTCCTTGTAACATCCATATCAATATTTCAGTAGAGATTTCATTCAAAGCCAGGTGATAATAATTTACTGTAACACACATCTATTATGACAGGAAGACAGCACTTCCATTTCTCTGTAAACAAAGCCCGTGTTCAGCAACGGCAGTGGTGATGAACTACGCAGCTCAACGCAACCTGGTCAACAGACCTAAGTAAACGCTCATGACATTCACCTCGCCTCATGTGAAAGGCATGCATTAATATTAGGACAGCAGTGAGGTTGCGAGCGAAAGGCATGGTGCTACCTCTGCCCATAGATTCAGGATTACGTGATCACCGCAAGAAAAAAAGTGTCTGCTGCTTACTTTGTAATTAGTCCTGTTCTGCTCTTTTTCCTAAGTGGTTGTTGGTGGAGATTTCTAATTGCACGTTGGCAAAAATGAAAGGGAGAGCTGAGGAATGCCAGAGACAGGTTCGCTGACTCAGTGATTGTCATAATGGTGCTTACACAGCAGTGCTACATACTTTCCTCATCTTGCCCCCTTTGGAAAAGGAGCACAGCTTTGGCAGTTATAGTTCAAAGAGTTAAAAACTCAGCAGTATGGATGCATTTCTGAAGTTTGATGGAGTTTAAATTAAGCTGTAAAATAAAAGCACCTGAAGTACAACAGTCTCTAGGTGCTTACTTTTGATGGGTCTCAGATTAGATAAATGCTCAGTGTTTTTATAAACCTACAAATTAAAACACATCCACAAGCAGTAAAGTGCAGACCTTTCTTATGAGCCTTTAGTGAAGCTCAAACTATGTAATTATAGCTAGGGGTGAGGTTTAGTCCATTTTTCTAAAGCTCATTAGATGCCAAACAAAACCCACTTTCCACAAAATGTCCTGAAAGGTTTTTCTCACGCCTCATTAACTGAGAGCAGTGTCTTCCTCCTGGGGGCTGGTGCTGTTACTGAGTCTTGTCTGTCGGTGACATTTGTTGGGAATTGCAGCTATGCTGAGAGCCACTCATTTAGACCTGTAAGAGATAAATCCTGTGACAACACAGTGCATATCATCACTGATTAAAATGATGCCTCAATTTAAAGGCTTTTACCTTCTGACAGTGAGAAACCAGGAAACTATTAAGGTGACCATTAAGAAGAATTATTGTGAGTAGTACTGCATTTAAATGTTATATTTACTGAACTTGTCAGATTAGGCATTTATCACTTAATATCTCACTCTCAAAGCTATCCTCTGTGAGATAATGTCCATCTGAAGCCATGTCATTTTACATGGATTCATCCTTGATGAGCACTTTTAAATCTTCAAAGATTATATTTTATATACTAGATTTACATTTTTGGGTTACAAACAATTGGTAAAAATTCCTCACTAAAGCTCAACAGCAGTTTTATTAGTAAAAAGAAAAAGAAAATCAGTTGTCTACAATATATAGAAAGATTTAATGCAATTTACACATATTCTGGTAATCGTGAAAATAAAGGAATGTGTCACCCATTAAATGCAAGTAACTAGAAATGTTCAATCTAAAAGGACCACTAATAGAAGACTGTCATGTTAAGATAATCATTGGTTGCTATAATTCCATCTAGAAGTATCTCAACAAAATCATTGGTTGAATTATAGGAATCTGACATCCGTGAATGTACCAAGTAAAAGGCAAAATCAGTTGGGCTCCAGGAAGATTTTAACTTTTATGCCTTAGTCAGAAGCACAGTGATTCCAGGATCTGCCTGGGCCACTTTTTGATCTTGACGGGGATATAATTCCTGTGGGTTGCAAATCAGGTTACTTTGCTCCCAGCAGAGTCCACAGCAAAATGAGTCAGGTAGAGCTGCCTTCATTAATGTGTCTTGAGCGGGCCCCAGTGAGGCAACACAGGTGCCAGTTCTGTCCTCTTGGGGCCAATCCACAGTTTCCTTTTGAATAGTGCATGAGTCTGTAAGGAATTCATTGACAAGCACAAGGAAAGCAGCGTGGCACTGACTGACATTCAACATGAATTTTACATGTGGGAATGTTTTTTTTTTCTTTTTTTTTTTAAACCCACCTCCACCCCCCCAACTTTGGAGGACTTCTTTTTTTTTCACTCTCTCATTTTTCTCTCTGTTCTTATTAGACAATAACAAAAAAAAATCTTACATTCACCAAAAAAAAATAATTCAAAAACTTCCTACTAATATTCTTAACATCCAGTGCCATTCAAGTATGTCTCTAATGGGCCCCAAACATTCCTATACTCATTAAGTTTCCCCTGTAAGTTATATGAAATCTTTTCAAATTTAACTTGTGATGCAGCCTCTTGAATCCATCCTTTGTATGACAGTGCTGTACTGTCCACCCATATCATTTTTAGCAATATTTCAGAGAGTCAAAAAAGTATTTTCATATTGAATTGCTACTTTAACCTTTGATAAATCACCAAGGATACATGTAATGGGAGTAAGTGGAATTGAGATATTTAGGTACCTGAGAGCTTTCCCCACTGTGGAGGTCCAGAATGACTCTATGTGCTGACAATACCATAATAAGTGCAATAATAAGTGCAATAGTGATCCTTTATGTGTGTTACATTTTGAAAACATTCCTGTATTATGCCACTTCATCTTTTTCATTTTTTTCTGGGGTATAATAGAGTCTGTTTAAAATTTTGTGCCGAAGCAGTTTGTTATGTATAGCTCTAAATGGATAACTAACATTATGCCACACAGTATCCCAGTCTATGTCCTCTGAACCTCTGACCCTGACCAACAGTAGGAATGTTGAACTCATGCTGAATTCAGAATTCCAGTTCCTTTTGTTTTCCAATTTTGGCAATTAATTCATTAGAGAACCATCTGTACAAAGAGAAGATTATTGTGCCTTAAACTTTTCGTAAAACATTTGCATATTAGGACTGACAGGTGAAGTGTCTGTGAATTTAGAAACTGGTCTGTCTTCACAGTGTATGGCAAATGTGTCTTGTTGTGATGTTTGAAAGTCAATAATTCACACTGCACACTGGAAAAATTAGTCTGTTTACAGGTCCAAAAATGTTTGTGCTTTGAAAGGCACATTGCTGAACACATAATAAATTGGGATGGGGGGTGGATAAACTGAAAAATATGCAGTGGGAAGCAGTTATTTCTAGACAGCACTACACCAATTAGTGTAAAACATTTGCAAAGGTCACTGAGTGCGTAGTCAAAATAGGCCAGGACCCAGAGATCACACTAGCATTCTACAATGAATTTGCTAATCACAAACTCTTCTAAGGAAGTTTCGTGGGCAGAACCATCCTCTAAGAAATGTGACTTTTAATGAGACATGTACATTTTCCCTGAACTTTGTTTTTCACAGTTTATTAAAAATAATTTTGACACATTAATGTCAAGCACAGGTCCTACGAGTTCAGCGGAGAGAAAGCTGACAATCTCAGAAATGCAGAAGAAAGTAAGGAAAAACCAAAGCATTCTTTTTGTTGTGACATTTGCAATACCTTTGGTCATTCCTTAAAGAAACTGGCTTTACTATAGACGCTATATTATCCTTGTTTATGTTTCTTCTACTCATTTGGTATTTAAATGTGCATCAAAAAGAGATCCAGTCTGAAGGCGACAAAATATCACTGTATGGTTATCCCTACACAAGCTACAAAATTACACACAGGTGTCATACAGAACAGTCCTTTAAGTTTCACATGTGTGCGTCTGTGATTCTTGTCAGATGTGTCTTTCTGGTCCACAGAAGTTGTTTGCTAGTGGACATTTTCCCAGTTTTGTTATTCCAATGAGACATCTGCCAGGGAAGCCGTTTCCTTTTGCAATAGCCCTGTCACCGATTCCGCTATTGAAATCTCCTCAGCCTACCCACATCACAGCCTGGGTGCAACTACCCAGTGCATTTCCAGTTTAAATCGCCCACCACAGCTTAACTTACATCTGGAGCACCATGATACTCTAATAATATATGAACATAACAAAGTTACAAGCAAGAGGCAACCATTTTGAGACCTTGTGCTTATTTTTTTTTTATATCAGCTTATTGATCTGAGCATCTCATCTGTACATTTTTGGCTCATTTTCGTCTTACCCTTTGAAAATATGAACATTTAGGCTTCTGTTACACAAATGAACAGCAGCAGCAAAAAACAAATGTTACACCATTGATGCATTAACCAACCAAAACACTGTTACAACCCCTAATTTTTATTTTATTTCGTCTTGGACAAAAATGTGCTCTTCCCCATGTTTGATTGTGAATAAAGCCATTGTTGTAAAAAGCCGCCATGTAGAGTATTGGTTAATATCCCATTAGTAAATTGATTTTGTTCAAATTTATTTTGCTCAACATTCCCATCTGACATTCTGAGAAGTCCATCATTCAGAAGAGCACACAAAGTCAAGTATCACTGGCCTATTGGCGAGTTAATTGAGCATGAAGAGACATTTTTAGAATCATGTTAAAGCTGACTAATGATATTCCCAGTGCAGAGGCAGTTCTCAGACTTTGCCCTGTGTGTACTTTGATTAATGAGAAACAAGTTAATGTCTGAACCAGAAGCAAGAGACCCTTGTACTTATTACTAAAAAAAGACCCCAGCCACACTGTGAGAATGGGAGCATGAATGACATCTCAACTAAAAGACTTAATTTTCATGTGTGATAAAGCTAAAGACTCTAACATTGTACTCTAATCATCTTGCATGACTCTTTCATTGTTTTACAATCTAGCTGCTATTCCTATGTCCCATCTAACCTTAAAGATACAGTTTATCAGCACAGTACTGCTTGACATCTATTAAAGATGTTCATTTTCTTGCATGCAGAGCTGAAGCAATGATTTACTTTGTTTTTATTTTGTATTGTCACATTATTGCTCTTCACCTATTACATTGTATGTACCTTGTATGGCACAATACCTCTTATTTCAGTAGTTTAGGTTGTAACATTTATTTAACTGGATCACGTAGTGCCCTGTAAATTGAAAAACTGTCATTATTTTATGTATTTACCGTAGAATGGTGTCCATGAGCATTTAGCTGCCCAGAAGCCTTTGCTACTGTACATTTTTTTTGTTTTGCATTGTCTCCTAGGCAAAGGTTTCTGAGTGATATTAAACACATTATTACAATTTTATGCATATGCGTACCTTACTGAAGGTACTTTAATAAAAGTTCATTCCTATACCTGCAGCAAGGTTATTTCCAGGATAAATACTGGATCATTGCCAATCATGCAGGGAATATGCTGTGAATAATTCAACATTACTTTTAGAGACTTTGGGTTTTCTATGTCACCAGGATCAGTTTTATAAACCCTCTCAGAGCCTTACATGAAACATGAAGCTGGTCAACAATCTGTCAAACTAATAGTATATTAAGTCAAATTTTATTTATTTATACAAAAGATCTTAATTTATCATGTGTAATTTGCATTATGTATCCATTTTTCATTTGTGTACTGTAATTTGTGAATTATGAAAACAATGAACCTTCTATATGTTGAAAAAGGAGAAACCATCTTTGTCACTCCCAAATATTCTGAACCAATTTTGGCTGCACATCTATGGTCTAAATATAGATGCTTTGTGTGTGTGTGTGTAATTGAGTTTTGTTACAGAACGTCTAGTCAGTTTGCCTGCATAAGAGGGAAATGCATGTTACCTCTTGTTCTGTCATTAAAATTGCTACAGCTGTATAAGGTTGATTGGTTCAAATACTAAATACACACTAAAAGCACAAAGTAGTCCCTATATGCATGTGTGCAAATATGTTTCCTATCTATACAGTTTAAAAAGTACAACAAATTTTGTCATTTGTTCATTTGAACCATCACTGAGCTGAATGGGCAAACATTTTATCAATTTATGAAATATGCCAAAGTAGATACAGATGGTAAAGAGGGCAAAAGTGAAGACATGGAGTGTCTCTTTATGAGCTATAATCAGACTAAACATGTGAAAATGAAATCAGAAGATTTGAAGTTAAATATTTCCAAATGCCATATTGTATCCTAAACTTAGTTGTGTTTCTTTCATACATGTACTGTATATTAACCATTCATCTTTACTTTCAGAAAATCTGAACTCCTCCTTCTCAGAAATGACTCCCAAATTACCATTTGCATAATTTCATGCTTCATGCATAACTTCATGCATAACTTATGCTGGTGGGTTTAACTGCATCTGAAACTCTTTTAAGGGTTAACCTTAACCCTTAGATCACACTTAGATAACCTTAGATCACACTTTACCGGATGGTTTACAGTCTCAGAAACTGTTTTGGAAAGAATCATGGCTAAGTTAGTTTTTAGACTAAGAAGATGTATCATAGTATTGTCAGATGCTTTTTCTCATCTTGAAAACATTAATTTAGCCCCCTAATCCTTCCTTAGCATGCAAGCTCCCATTTTGTGTATGTGCCTTTTTTGTTGCATTTTTGAAAAATCAAAGAAAACATTGTTAAAAAAAGATTAGATTCCATGAAAAAGCGATAAATAAAGACTATATTTGGATAACGTCTGGCTTTTTCTCTTTGCGCAGATGTTGTTTGTGAAGTGGTAACAAATTTGTCTCTCTCTGTGTGCTGCCTTCAGCCTTCACAGCCAACGTCTGACAGCAAACTCACACGTACAAGCTGTATGTGTGAGGCACCAGTTTCAGCTTAACAAAACTGTGATCTTACACTAATTTCTAAACAGCTTTTCTTCACTAATCATCATTCTTCAAGCTGTGTTCTGAACTGCTGATGTCCACCAGAACCCCTACTGACTCAGTTTTGGCTTAATGTTTTCCAACTTCAGAGCTGAAACTATTAATCAGCACTATATTGCTCATCATGATTATGCTGGACCAATAACCTTGATCAAATGACCATAGAATTATGCTTTCAGCCATGAAACCATCATTTTTTTGTCATTTGTGTAATGTGAGGAGAATGATGTTTAGACAATGTCATCAACCAACAATGATTCGAGTTCAGTTGTGCTTGCGTTCCCTGAAACATCACAAGGTTACCCAGTCAGAGGAGTACTGCAGATGTACTGTAAGTAGGCAGTGTTTAAAAAAGTGCTTTAGTCTTTAATGCATATTAAAGAAAATTATATCTGAGAAACTCTGATTCAGACACCAAATCTCTTCCACAGCCTTCGGAAAAAGAAATCCCAGTTTATTAAATGCTTCAGCTTCTGTTCATAGCTGGTCAAACACACGTGGTGTGAGGTTTACTCAAAACTGACCCAGCATGGTGATGTCACATTGCATCAGAATGCCAGGCCATAATCCACAAGACAGAAGTATTGCTGGCACCCAGTAAGGTGTGGTAACTAGTGACAGTGAGCCGGCAACGTACATTTGCAGGGGGTTAGTCATGCATTTACAAGCTCAATCACAAGACAAGTCTTTTAACTGTGAGCCAGCATTGCTAGCTAACTAAAACAAGTGGAGTCCCAGTAATTGTCTGTGTGTGGCAGAAGGAGTCAAGGACCTGAAAAAAAAACAACTCAATAATGTATATTTTGATTATTGAGCATAGAATAGCTATAGGCATGTTTGCAGTCTTTCTCTTAATGGTGAATCAAACAAGGTTGATAGTGTCACAGTGGGGATGGAAAACACCTGAAAACATGCTTTTTAAACACCCAGTCACACAGCAGAGGGAGTAGTTCTCAGGGGCTAGAGCCAAATAATGGCTTTTGGCATTCCTAGCAGGCATTGGAGCACAAAGTGTCAAAATGAACAAAAGCTCGTGTTCAGGCTCAGAAGTGGTTCCACTCTCAAGATCTGCACAAGGCCTTCAACGTTGTTAAGAAAGTGCTATTGCTTGCAACTGATTTAGTTTTTAAAATCCATGCCCTACAAAGCATTATTTTCTCCAGCCATGACAGAATCATTTTCATAACGCCTCTGACCTTGTTCTGAAATGCTAATAGAAAGATGTTTTTTATACATCTAAATAAAGAGTGGTTCTTTTTCAAACACCCAGATTCCATAATGAAATCAGTTTCACTCCAAGTCACAGTATGTGCTGCAATTGTTAGAGCAGAGCTGTAGCATAAAGCTGAGTTTGTATTTCTTCACTGCTCCAAAAAGCGATCTAATTGTCATTTACTAATCAACCAGAGCCTGCCAGTAAGGTTTTCCAATTATGTAACCATGGTTTCTGACTTGTAAACAATTTGCAGGAAGCTTTTTCACCACTTTTTGTCATCAGCAACAAAATGACTAAAGCACAAAAGTAGAAAAACTTGGATATGCTTTTACTGATTAAAAGATAAAAAATGTGTTAAATTGTGATTTAAAACACACCCATAAATTATCTGCGACATTAGGTTTAGATTGGAAATATTGTTAAATGGATGGAGATCTTGGATGAGACTAAATTCAGAACTGTAACAGAAATGTACAGTGTATAGCTCTTCAATATTAAAGGTTGGAACTTCTTTACCACCCTAATGGGAATATCTGTCAGACAAGGGTTCAGAAAACAACTCTTTAGACTACCACAGTACCACACTCGTGACATTGTTTTGACATGTTTTGTACACAGAAAAGAGTTTATTGCAATAATGCTATTCTAATCGTGTCCAGTGCTTAGTGATTAGTAAGGGATTATTGTACAGTCAATAAATGCCTATGACTCTCCCAAACTATACATACGGAAACTGGGGGAAAAAAATGAAAATCGCACATGATAAAATTCCATCTGGTGTAAAACTGAAATGCAGCATGGTCCAGTCATGTGTTGTTATACACTGTGATTGGCTGTCATGTACGCAATGAGAAATTACCACACATGCGTAATTCAGATATATAAAATGATGGGTAGTGTGGTGGATATTTCTGCAAACAACCTATTGTTCCTGGGAGGGAAATGTCACATGACGAGTGTCTTAATCCATGAAAGCTACTCCATGTAACCAGCTGAAGCCCAATTCCGTGTTTCAGTTGGATCGGTATATATGTCTGTTAATAAATAGCTGTCAAGGCAATAATTATTCAATTAACTCACAGTATGACACTCTGTTGAAAATACAGATGTCGGTGGTACTTCTAGAACCGTACCATATACATTAGGCCTTAGTAATCTCAATGAATTTGCAGCTGCCCAAAATCCTGAAGGGACGTAACAGGTTGAAATACAGAGACCCTACTGTCACAGCAGGTGCTGCTCTTTCTAACCCAATCTCCTTGGATAGGTCAGTAGTAAACATGCACTTTTTTTACTTTCCAAATGAAAAGTGTAAAACCCTTCTTACAACCTCTGGTGTTACATTTTAGTATTAGCAACAAAAAAAAAGTTTTTTTTATTTGCTTCTTTGTACTCAAGTACTGAAAACTGGGGTGTTCTTCACTTATATCTTATCTCAAGACAGCAGTAAGGGAGGTCCTAGATTATGGTTATTGGTATAGAATCACTGGGAGAGTGGAGAGCAAGGACTGACCTGGTGTCACACAATGGCCTGAGGAAGGCCAAAGTACTGTAGGTCCGTTTCATAAAAGAATGGCTCCACCACAAAGCACTCAAGTGAAGTAAGTGCAGTTTCTTTACAATGCTTCCCCACTTCCCACATAAGAACCCCGAAGGAACAAACACAATCCTAGTACATCTAGTATGTAAGCCCCTCCCCCCTCTTTGGAAAAAAAAATTCTCAAAATTTCACAAATTATACATCCATAATACATTCATTCAATTGCTTACAAAAGAACAACATCAGATATATCTTAATAACACACAGTTTACATTTCCTTTTATCCCGGTTCAAATAAACATCAATACAAACACTGACATTTCCCCCTCTTCGCACGCATGTGGTTTTAACCATCTCGATAAATTCACCTTTAGAAGCGGGGACTAGGTTTGGCCATCCGCGGCCACCATAGGCTGACCCATCCCGGAAGTACCAACACCGACCTAATTGTATTAACAGTATCATTCATTTCGAGAGCGCTCTCCATTCACGCAACAGTACTCACTCATACCCATATGTAAGTATATGTTTTATGTATGTGAAATGAAGTAATAGCAGTTACTAGTCAAGCCCCGAGTGTGTACTCTCAGGAACATATCTAGCAACCGCTCAACGGGAGGTGTATGAAGAGTGTATTTCCCGTGCTACCTGTACCTCCTCGTAATAAAGCCGAAAGTAAATGAAAGTTACTGCCCTTGAATTGTATTTAAGTACAGACGGATGTATATAATGAATGTTAGTTCTTATTACATGCAAGAGCAAGAAGGTGTGACTCCCACCCACCGTTTTATGCCTGCTCCCTCATGAATCCTGATCACGGTCCGATAGTGACATCATGAAGTTCAAACTGGCCAGAATGTCCAGTTGTTCTATAAAGGAAGTATTGAAAAGGCAGCATTGGCTGTTCTATTTTTGTGACTTATAATATAACGAAATATATATCTAACACAGGAAGCCTATAGGTTGCTGAAACAGAACAATCATCTATTACTATTTAAAAAACTCACTGTGCTCAATTGTTTAATTGTAATGTGTAGCATCTAAAGAAACATTTATAATTAAAAAGTACAAACCAAAAAGTATCTTATATGCTGTTACTGCATGCCTTTTAACAACACATCACTTTCAGAGTTGCTGCTCTAAAAAAACTATTTTCTTATGCAAACTCCTAGTGACTCAAAGCAACCCCAGCCAATCTGTAGCATCCTGTAGCATTTCAGTCACACTAGTGCTCAAATCGTCATCACCCAAATTACTATTTACCAAGACACATGGAGAAATTTCCCAAATAGCTAATTATCATCAAACAAGAAACACTGCTGCACTAACCTGTTTCAGTCCCACCCCCGTTTTCTGCAGGAGTGCCCCATCCATCATCTTCAAAACTAAAGGAATAGCACGGGTATCATCTTAACTCTTTCATTGCCATTGGAAGGGAGGTCCAAAAGTGGATGTGTTCCCGACTCTTAGGGAAATTCAAATTTCCTGTCCAGGATTTGCCAAGGCAGACAGATTATATGGTTTTTTTAGCCACCCAATTGTGTCTAAGATCCTTGCTCTTAAGCACTTTGCTGACACCGTGTACAGTACATCTGTGATTGTCACTATAGTGGTGGCCTATTGGCAATGTGGGGTCCTGTATCATTAGTTTGCCTCACCGTACCTGAGCCATCTGCTAGGCTAATTGAATAGGCATCTTCACCCATTTTAGGACAATGTCTCGAGTCTTGTACGTCCGTAGTAATGTTTTAGAACCTCATGCTGCTGTTAACTGATGTATAAACTGACTGACTACACTGCAAAATCCTGCACTTCACCGTCTTTCCACAACGTGTGGCTGCTGCTTCTGGACATCGGCTGATGTTGACAAATGTTGTGCAAAAGGCTGTCCGGTGTTCTTCCTTCCACTGAGCTATCTGCAAGCACACCTTCCGTGTGAAAACTCAGGAATAGCTGGGCTGCCCAGTGAATGAAAAGATCACTCAGTACATTGGTGTTTAATACAATGATAATGTCCGAGATATGTACTCTGTGCTTGCTCCTTTGGAAAAGAAGGGATAAATCTTTTCCTAAAGGGGAGTCCCTAACACATCAAGACATACAGTAAATCGAATGCTTATATTAGTTATTTTATTTCCTTTGATCTCAATAGAGACTGTAAATGACAACCTTGAGCACAACTATTGTATTTTATACATGAGGTTAATACTTCAAAGCTTTAGCTAAACAACTTCCTTCTCTATAAATGTTATAACTAGTTCTGTTCCTTTAGCTCGATATGCAGTCACTCAACTGGGGACAGGCCTGTCTGAGCTCTACTCCTCTGATATATCCTTGCTCCATCTAGAAGCATGTTTCTTTTTCATAATTACAAAGGATTATATAAACGCACTGCTGCATTTTCATTAATCAACAGACACCCTGCCATTTAAGACTAAATGCAAATGGAATAGGGGGTAATTAGAAGTGGCACAATTCCCAGTTAA
Organism: Atractosteus spatula; assembly: GCF_055471065.1. Classification (NCBI taxonomy): domain Eukaryota; kingdom Metazoa; phylum Chordata; class Actinopteri; order Semionotiformes; family Lepisosteidae; genus Atractosteus; species Atractosteus spatula. The sequence goes on along the minus strand of NC_142721.1, from coordinate 4,559,228 downwards.
TAAAAAAATACAGACGTTTGCCACTAAAAAAAAGACCCACCTCATCACAGTACCATAAGTGACCTTTTTTTTTGCTTGTAACAGTGTAGAGAAAGGAAACTCTAGGAGATAATACAATTGGTCACAAGAAAATGTGTCCAAGTGAAAATGAGTGTAATGTCTACAGTCAGTCTCTAGCTGTTCATTCCCTTTCTTTTTTGGAATTGTTTGTCGAACACAGGGTCACAATGCTGAATGTTTCTCTTGCCAGATTCTTGAGAACTTCAGTGGGTTATTCAAGGTCTCCCTGTCAACAACCTTAAATTGCATGCACACATTTTTCAAATATTTATACCGTGTGTCACGACTGCTTGCAAAGGGATTTTAGTCTACATTCGCTGCAAACGAGGAAGCATATAAATATTTAATCTCATGGTACTGTTGTTAATTATGCAAACAGGTAAGCATCTTGTAACAATTAAGTTTTATTATACACTTTTATCCAAGCAGGCTTATAGTACTCAACTTAGTACTCTTAGTACACTCACCATTGCTATAAATCTATGTCTTAGATTCAGAGTGAGAGAGCATTTGCTTTTTAACAGACTGTCTCAGCCACCTGCAACTAATTGATCAACAATCAGCCAGGTATTTAACCCTCATTCGCCATTACCCCAGTGCTCCAATACGTACCTTGTTTCAAGTAGTTCTCTCACACCAAGGTTTCCTGTGAGCTTGCGGTCCAATTTTCCGTTGCCTGTAGTTACCAGTACCTGATCCAGCCCACAATAATTCCCTTGTGTCCTGATCCCACCAGCCGTGCTTTCTCCTTGCGCACCTGTAAAGCAGCAGTCCTGGGTCTCCGGAGCCCCATCCACTTCTCCATTACTTTTGTAAACACAACCTCGGCTCCCGGGTCCCGGCTCCCAACTCCCACGTCTGCATCACTCTCGGATTTCTCCGCCAGCCCTTTGAGTGTCTCTGTGGCCAACCAACCACTGCAGCTCACGGATGGATCCCTATTTCCCTCAACCAGACGCGGTTTTTCAACACCTAGCCACAGCATAACATGAACACAATCAGTTAAGGGCGGTAGGCGTGGTAACTCCAGAGTCCTGTCTAGATTATTTGGCCTTGCACAATCTGGCCATCCTAAAGTTCTCCTTTAATTCCATAAGAGAATCAATTTCTCCCTCATCCACCTGATCTGATATAAACCCGCCATTGGGATGGATCTCAAGACCATATCATCTGATACGTGCAATCAGCATTATGACTGCCATGTGAATGTTGGCGGCTGTGGCTGTTGCTGTGCCAAAGTTCTTTCACGTTCCTCAGATCTGTGCAGGTGCTTCCTGTCAGTTGGTAGGACTGCGGAATCTAAAGGACTAAGGAGTGTGGAGACTGTGTATTGGCCCTGAATGCCCTTTGTATTTAAGAAACGGCAAAAAGGAATGGAAAAACTGGAAGGGAGATCTCTTCAAGCACACAGCAGTTTCTCATATTACATTAAAACAATTGTTTTCCATTCCTTAATTGATCATTAAGAGTGTTGCATTTCTAGTATGTTTAAATATCATCACTCCTGAAATGTGTGTTGAACTCTTGAGCCTTAACCTTGTGGCAAAGCCTCAATGAGGTGAACTGCCATCATCTCATTAAAAGCCCCAGCGAATCAGAAAGATCTGTAGTTATCTTATGTAAGGGTCACATTCCCTACTAAAGGAAGTATGTTCTCACATCTTGATGCCCAGAAACTAAGTTACTTGCAGTGTTGTTGGTCCTGGCTGCAGAAATGTCACTGAATCTCCTTGTGTATCACTGTGTTTTTACAAAGCCCCTCACAATTGATTTTCATCACATCGTTGTAACAATTGTAACATCAATTCTTTCAGAAATATACCATGTGCTTTTGCATCATACTGTTACAGTTGCACAAATCTTTTGGACAAATGGCATGGGAGTAAAGTTATTATTTTTGGAAGAAGTAATATCTGCCCCCAAGAAAGAAAAAAGGGTACTGTACTTTTTTTCAAAAAATAGTCAGCAAGAAATGGAACTCATGCTTATATAGAGTTAGTCTGCATGCTTTTCCTTTATGGTAGTCTGCCATAGTAAAGAAGAATATTTTCTGTGATTTCAGTATGGTTCTTTACCACTTATTTTCCTTCCACCATGGTGGGCAATGGTCGTTTCTAAGGGATTTCATTGTTTTGTGAAACATTGTGCCATTACATTTACATTTTCAGAGCCATTCCTTGAGCAAGTTATTTTATACCACTTGAGGGCAGTAACATCTTGTCTTTGTGTGTTCTGACTGAGTTACTTTTCAATGGACGATCTCAACTGATTCGTCAATAAGGCAAGCCTTACCAGTACCAGCATTTCATAGCTTCCTCTATTTGTTAGTAGGGCGAAAGTCAATACTCAACTCTGCATATTTTTTTTTTAATTTAATGTTGTACTAAGACTTAGCTGCAGTCCAAAAGCAACCCTAAAAGATAAGCAACGAGAAATCATCTCTGAAACCAGAATAGGACCACTGTTCTTCGTCTCTGCAATGAGACCATGAGAAATCAAGCCTCATATTTCTTTGCTTTTGCAGCCTGAATGCCCATTGCTATATGTATAGACAACCTACAAATGTGTTACAGTTAAAACAGCATTTCAGTTGAGGTGAATTTTTTGCTGTTTACCTGTGCTGTCTGCACATCCAATTTGAGCTGTCCTGTTGGGTGGATAAAAAACTAACAATTTAGCTTTACTCTTGAACACTGTCTTTTATATACAGGGGACCCAGAGCATACAACTGCATTTTCAGATTTTTGAATTTTTAACTGAATAACTTTCCCTACCTTTAACTTTTACAGTGTTGAATTTTTGCACTTCCTTTCTTTTTAGACTGACTAAATCAGTTATCCCACAGGTACTCTTACATTCTGATAATCAGAATGTTTCTGAGGGGGTGTACAGTGCAGTGGCGATTCAGTGGATGAGGAATTTGTTTTGAGCTCGGCAACAATTGCAACAATGGATCTCTTTTAAAATATTAATGATTTTTTTTATTTCAATCCAGATACTCCATTGCGTTATGTTTGTTGAAGCTGGCATTCAATAGCTGAGAAAAGCATTGATTTGAAAAAGGAAGCAGTGAACCTGTTAGTGTCTTGCCGAATAGAGGTTTTGGGCAACTCTGGCTGCTGTAAACAAAGCAGGCCCAAGCTTCGTTTTGGCTAGAATTGTGCCATTTTGTCTCACAACTTCTGTGAAACAGCCTTACATAAACAGCTGCAGGGTTCAAACAAATTCCAATTAAAATCTGGTATTCAGTCTTTTCTCTTTAATCATAAAAGAACAGACCTGTAAGAGCAAGTCTGCCTCTTATTAAGCTTCAGCAGCCAACGACATTAATCATTTTTCTTTATAGTTTGCTTTCAATTGGACCTCCCAAATTATGGTTTACGTTTTTAAAATCTACTCTTTTTTACTCTTACCGTACAATCTTTCATCAGCCCACAGTAACGCTTGACTGGGCTCCTTAGCGGTGTTTAAAAAAATAAAAGCTTAGAAAAATCATGCCAGATGATTATTAATGTTGGAGACAGTGGGTTCGAATCCAACTGGCCTGAGCTCTGGAGGACTGTGGTAAAGAAAGACAACAGGGGCTTCATCATCTGCGAGCAACTGGCCTGGTGCCTGCAGTCTTTTGCACCTTTTCTTCCTCTGTTTTCTGCTTCTGTCCTCCAGTTCGCAAGAGAGTGTGAATTTGCAAGCAGGGTCACCTGAGGTCATTCCCATTGAACATGTCTGGAATGTTCTTGGAGGACGTGTTGCATCCTGGCAACACTGTCCTACAGCTATTTGGTAGCTAGTCAGCAACCCAAAAGAACAGATAAGAGTCCCATCAGGTCTTATTGCCCCCTTGTCTGGAGCACGCTGATTGTCAGACAACAGTGAGGAGGGTTGTAATTGTTCACTTTCCTTCACATGAACTGGAAATGCATGGCTGTTTTCTTACCCATTTTGTCAGGGATGTGGCAAGCTGATAGCTCCTGTCATGGTGTGGTCATTGCAAAGGACCAGAACAGTTAGTTAGCAAGACAGAAGAGAACCATTAGGAAGCTGTGATCACACCATCTTTCAGCTTGAAGTTAACTTTAGTATGTCACTCCTGTACAAAAAAAAAAACAATTTCCAATAACAGAAAAGCCAACTCATAATTAAAGAGAAAGAGTTTAAGGAACATAGGGCATAATTAAATAGATATCACAGTAGTAGAGAATTGGTGATCAGAGGCACTGCTTGACCAACCAAACTAATAAAAACATATCCCAAAAGTTAAGTCCAGAAAGTCCAAAAAGCAGGTGGTTTAATGGCTCAGTAAAGAGACCTGGACTAAGCAAATTAAATGATTGAAAATTGAGTAAGATTGTCCAAATGGCCTCTTTTTATTTTGAACCTTATGTGTACATATGCCCATCAAAGGGGGAAGGGTTTTCTTCTGTTCCATTATTCCATTCTTGTTTTGAGTTTTCTTGTGTTGTACTCAGTTGACCTTGCGTTAAGTTTTTCATTTTAGTGTTGTATACCTTACTTTTTCAACAGAGGGTGGGTGTACAGTGCATGGTGTTAGCCAGTCAGAGAAGAAGAAACAGGAGATTTTTACATTTGGATAAGAAATGTCCAATCATATGAGAACTACTTACATAATCTAATCTCCGAGCCAACACACGTGAGTATTGGTTGAAAAGTTACTACAGCTGCACTTTTTTAAATCATTCACTTACTCCATTTAAGTGTCAAGTGTTTAGGCTGTTTAAACTGCTGTTCACATTCAACAGAATGGGGTATTTTATCAAGTTTGTCTTGTTTTACCAAAACTATCTTTTTGGATTTGGTAATTTTGAATTGACCACTAACGTTTAGAATATGCCATCTCTGTACATATGTCACTTCCCAGTTTGAAATGATATGACAAAAACTAAGAACTTCTGTTGCTCAAGACTTCACATGCGCATTGTAAAATAATCCTTCAGTCCATTTTTAATTTACATTCTGTGAAATACTGTGAAAAAACATCTGTTTCAATGAGATCTGACTGGAGTTATCTAAAATTACAATGGGATGCCTGCCACCAACAGGATGTAGAGATGCACCCTTACGTGGAACAAGGTATAAGGAAAACATATAAGAAATACTGCTCTAGGTGTTTTTTTAACACTAATTCACCCTAACAAGTGATGTTTCAGACCTTTTCATCAATTTGTGTAACACAGAAGGTTCCTGAAACTGAAATTTATACTAACACATTTGTCATGAGAGCTCATGCCAACAGGATTAAGGATGCAAGGCCCATTTCAATGTTGTTTTGAACTTGGACACTTGGAAAAATGTATGGTTTCTGTAGATTTTCAGTTTGCGGAGTCAGATTTTCTCAAGGTCAGAGTCTTCTTGGAAAATGCACATTTTGTAATAAACGCACTGATTGTCAGCATAAACATGCACTTTAGAATTTACGTAATACCCCATTACAGGAACTCATTTGACATTTCTACCTAATCATTGAAGTAAATGGTGTATTTCCTGAGATTGCTTAAAGGTTACCTTTCAGATTTTCTCAGTATGAGGCCCTGTGTAGCACAGTAAACATTAATAAGACAGGAATGCTAGGGGATTATGATAAACTGTTAACATTTTTATTGATATTTAAAATGAAGGTACATGAATTGTGCATGTTGAAGGTCTAGCGTGCGGAGGTTAAAATTAATGAAGTACACACAGGCAGGGTGGGTCACTGACATTGTATAAGAATACTTGTCTTGGAAAGCAATCACAAATAGAGATCCCTTCATTAAGTGTCCAGAAGTGATATTTTAAACCAGTTTTTACAAATAGCCAGGTTGAGAATAATTGCAGTCCTTACAAGGAGAAAAGTCCATCACTTTCATAAGCTGTATATGAAATCACTGGAAAAGGGTATAATATGGAAAAAATAATAATTGCACTGGATCCTGACACAACTGAAAAAAGAGCCAGATCTGTGAGCAGGAAACGTGAACATAGCAATTGAACAGGCAACCAACTCCATAGTTTTTCAGTGTGAATTTGGATCCTTGTTCAACTGATAAATTCTGAACGTTTTCTACAGTGGAAGGCTGATAGGCAGACGCATTGGCTGCAGTAACCTCTTAGTAAAAGTGAGTCACATCGCTAGCACACATTCGTATTTAGACAGGAAGTGAAGTGAATATTCAGAATGTAGCCCTAGCTGAGTGTGAGGGTAAGCTGCACAGGATAATGCATGGCTACTTTCACCTTAAATATCATAGAATCCCTGAGCAGGTCTCTGTTTTAAAAATGTATCTTATTTAAATGAGGAAGCTCTCGCATATCTGTAATGAGAAAGTGTTTCTGTTCATTTAAGTGAATTCCTAATACCTTGTACTGTAAAAAGGGATGCACTGTAATGATAGTGCATATAGTCTTAGTCTTACAGACATATGGTCTTACAGTCTCAAAAACATATACATTTTCCATTTTTGAAAACATGTTAGCTGAAATGGCAACACCCAAAACATCACTCTATTAAAATGTATTCTGAGTAGCTGAGGATAGTGGTGGATACTCTCCCTATACCATCTTTTTTCCTGAGTTCGTACTTGCTAAATGTGATAACCCTTCAACAAAGATGGTATTGTAACTCTTTGCCACAGATGGCATTTGCAATAGAAGAAAAATCATTCACTACCTAGCTAGATCATGCCCGGAGCTTTGGCATTTAAAATCTTTTATCTAGTGTATATACAAAATGACAAATACCCCAGGCTTTCATACTCAGGAGGTATAATTCTCACTTGAGGATGTACGCTCTTGTTTGCGATACAACTTTCTCATCACAGACTGCTTGATGATCTGCTCACAGAAAGTTAGTAGCAAAAGTAGTAATAAATTAGGGTTTGAAGGAGAAAAAATATTTTCTGTGCCCCCAGCCCTATCTTGGACTCCATTAGAAGGCAAGATACTTCTCGAATGATAACAGATATATTTGTATCTAATCTATCTACATACACATGTATCCAAGCATAAAGAAATACACTTTTCTACTTACACTCTTACACACTCACATTAAAAAAAAAATTAAAATATCAAAATATTATATACATGTATATAATATTCTGCAGAAATAAATACTAAAGTGGCTTACAAGATAGTGGGTAGAGTACAATCAATGCAAACATTTAAAACTTCATATATTACTGAGAATAGTATACTTCTATTTATTTGTCCAGATTCTCGCGGTTTGCTGAAAACATAAGCTAAGGAAAGTGAATAATAAGAATATGTGCCCACTTCTGTGACAAAACATGCCCGTGCAATCAAGGCTACTGCAGCTTTTTAAAATATCCATTTGACATTTCCGAGGCAAAAAAATGTTTCTTTTTGGTACAAAGCATCTAGAAAAGCATTACAAGTAATACCAGAAAAATGAAAAACACAAAATAAAAGTCAGTTGCGCATCAGTGCTAAGTATATTATTTGGACCAATTTTCATATATATTTTATAACAAAATAAATAATGCCTTTATACAGTGCCATTATTTGTATTAAACAAAAAAAGAAGCTTGGCGGCTCATTATGCAAGATACAGCTCATACTAAGAGAAAATAACATGATGTCCCTGGTAACTAATTATACATATTCAAGTATTTGTTTTCAAGCAAAAGCATGTGAATACTACTGATACACAATAAAAAATGTTAGTTGACATTATTGCTTTTTTTCCCTTTGACTTGAAATTTGTGCCTTTTAAAAATTAAAAAAACAACAATATAATAACAAAAATAAAAAAAATCATAAAAAAGAGAATAATCTATCTTGGAACAGGAATGTCACGGTACCAGAATTTGACAGTCCAAGAAAACATCTCTAAGCAAAGCAACGTGCTAAAATGATCCCACAGTTTTTATTTCTTTCAGGTTGTAAAGAAACAGGACAGTGTTGTTTTCAAAGTCTGTCTGGAAGCATGAATTTCCTCCAGGCAATGCCTTTATCCCACAGTTTCCTCCCACATCAGTGGTCTTCTGGGCAATATCGTGGTACGCTGCAAAAGGCATCTTCTGACTTGTAACGAGCCGCTGAATTGTAGTGTACTGCCACATCTGCACACTGTGACATCCCAGTTTAGCACTGCCAGAACCAAGCTATTCTTTTTTTTCAAGTCACACTTTCCCTAAAACGGAAAGTTTTCTTCAAGTTCTGCATTGTCAAAAAAAACGTGCATTTTCATCTTCCTCTTCTTTGAGTCCATCCCCAAAGCTAGCACCATGACATTGTTTGATAGCTACACGTTTATTGTTCATAAAAAAATAGTGCCTTTTTTTCCTTTAATATAAAAAAAAGATTTGACGTAATCCGTGGCGATGTGCAATTGCAGACGTTTTTTCTGCCTTTTGTTTTGTGATTAGAAGGTGCTGGATCAGGAATCTAATTTAAACAATATAAACTCCTTACGGTGTGGAAATCCCATTAGTTACAGGTGCAAACTAGTTTAAAAAAACTAACAAGAAGAGATGTTTGTATCTCAGTAAATTTGCATGGAATGAAGTCTTTTATGTTGGCTGTTCTGAAGTTTAACCCCCCTCCCCCCCCTCCCCCGAACAACCATTCTTCTGCACTTCCTCTTTGCACTTGCCAAGCAGTGAACTGCTTTCATCTTCTTTGCCTTTTTCTATTTCGGATCCACCTGAATTGCCTTCAGTTTAATTGTTAACTTGCTTTTCATGTTGCGTGTACATGTGTGTGTGTGTGCGCAGCGTGTAAAGGGAGGTGGGGTGGACCGAGGCTCAAGAAGGCTGCCACAGGACGTCAAAAACAAAGCTATAATCCCCTAGTCTTTTTATCTCGCTTGTGCAAAGAATCCCAGACTCATTTGTGGCTGACAGATTTCTCTGTGGAAGACTGAACTGCAGGGGGCAGTTTGCTGGGAAGGGTGATCAGAGGCTTGTGAAAGAGGAGCTGCTCCTGGGCCTTGACCTTCTCCGCCTGGTGCCTGAATTTCCTTGCCCTCAGAATGGCGGGGACGCCTCTCCGCAGTCTCTGTGCTGCCTTTCTCTGCCACACGTCGTATTTGGAATACTTGACCGTCAGTGGCTTCCTTGGGGCTTCCTGCAATTGGAAACAAATGCAATGAGGACAAGTCAGCTCTCTAGACCTGCTTTTATAGCAAACATAATTTCCTACATACAAGTATACCAATAAGCACTTCCTTTGTTACTGAGTGTCCAGACGGGTACTCTAATAGCTTTACTGAAATCAAGGTGGGCCCAGCACTGCAATATTTTTTTAAGAAAGTAAATTGTACTACTTTTTTCTGCCATCTTAAAATACTACTAACATGTCAGCTAGCCTAGTCTGTTTAAGGCTCTCTCTTTATTCTGTTTTTCTTTTTGAAAATTAGATGTGCTGGCCTCCCAGGACTGTGGCCTACTAGCTTACAGCACTACTATGCTTATGCCAGTGGCACTGGCTGGTTCTTTCAGTGTTCTGTCTGCTGCAATGCACTGTAAGACACAAGAGGTGACCATGTATTGTCCCACCAGTGCCCCAGAATCCAGTCCATTGTGCAGAGATGTACCTGAGTGTATTCTCTTTAAAGATGAACATAATTGAGCTTAGATCCCTGTCACTGCTCAGTCTGGTCTTCCTGTCTCTTTCCATCAGGAGAGCAAATGGACTAGTTCAAACCATTACATGCCTAGCAAATAAACTACTAACAGCACCCTCAATGTGAAAAGGTCTTTGGGGGCGAATTTAAGTCTCAAGGTTGCTACAACGTTAAGAACCTCATAATAATGCAGGTGTGTATCTTGATAGATTTTATCAAGTTTTTATGCTGTGGTTTTCTGCACTTCTAACATCCTATTTATGCTTTTCTACACTGGACCATAAGTAAAACTTCAGTTCATTGGTAAAGCTTATTCAGAGACCTCTATTTTGAAATATTATAGATTTCCCATAGTCCAGTGCAGTAATGCACAGTGAAGACCAGTTTAAAGCACATGATACCACAGCAAAATATGAAACCGCAAGAAAATTGAAAATATATCACAATAAATTCACCTTGGTAAACTTTTACAGTGTAGCAGAACTACTAATTTTATTTGCTCATAATTAAACGATTTAACTTATTTGAACTTGCTTTAATAGTTTTAAATGTAACCTTAAGACAAGATAAGATGGATTTTTGTGCCTCCTATGTCCACTTTGCAAAATGTATCTTAATGTGTAATGTGTAGTTTAATGTAAAGCATTTTGAAACGATTGCTTTTAAATGTGCTATATTGATAAAGTCTGTTATTTTAACTGCTCCTCAGTTGCACTAAAATATATTATATTTGTCATGCAATTCAAGGCTTAGATGTATGTCTTGTACCAATTAAATGAACACAGGTTCTAGGATCCTTTGAGTCACCACATATTGATTTCCACTGGTGCTGTATGCTGAAATATGTCATGCACTCAAGACAAAAGAGCTAATACAAGCAATCCAGGCTATTATATTTACTTGATCAGTGTGAGTTTCAATTAAGTATCCAAAATAAAGCTGAAAAACAGTGGGGGGTAGGATTTCATTCAAGGGTCAATGATTTAAAAGTGGAATATATTGTGTATCATGCACAGTCACTTGAACATGTACTGTTTACCTTTTTTGATCTTTTGGTCTTGAGCACAGTACTTTACTAACTTTCCACCTATGTCAGCATTTTATGTCAGGTTCTTGCTTAGTAATGCTTATTATTTTCCAAGATAACATGCTTGTAAAAACAAAATGTCCCACTGTCCTCAGCAACACCATCATATGGGTTTTGCATAAACAAATTCTTGAGTGCAGATCAGAGAAAAGATAGAGCTTTGCAAAGTGTCACTTCCCATGGATACAGGTTCTACACGTACCTTTAGTGCCGGTAATGCAGGTATCCCCTGAAGTGATGTAGAAGAGACGTCTCGTTCTGACTTAGCAGGTTTAGCGCAGTACATTTCCAGAAGGTTCAAATCACAGCTTCGGAAACAACATTCTTCAACTATTCCTTTCTGTGCTCTTCGACTGTTTGATCTGCTTGTTGGCCTGCCTGGGGAAAACAAAAAACAAGACAAAAAAGATTAGCACTTGAGAACAAGTAAACAGTAACTGATGTTTAAGGATTTTTTTTACCATCAGTTCAATGCATTATTTAATCAATGTATCAACCAGAATGAAGCCCTGTTTCTATGTTTTAAAGAATAACCACACAAACTATGGGCAACTAAAACACAATAATTATGAACCATCATAAACACTTTTCTTAATATTATGAAAATTCTACAGGCAGCCTTCATGTCAACAGATTGCAGTCTGACGTTTTTATTTGAGCAACAGCCATTTGTTTACTTTGTATACAAGAGTCAGCTGCTATGTATGAGCAATTTGCCCAGTAAATGGCTAGACGTGTACATTTCATAGGATTATGGAGTTAATTATGGAGTTTGCATGCTTTTGCAAGAAGAGCAGACACTCTGAGGTTAAAGTGCTATCTTATAAGATTATGAGAATGTAAATTAAACAGAACACATATTGCACTACCCATACCATAACCATATGATTTTCATGTAATAACACATTAACATGACCAAAAATGTGACTGACCCCCTGAAAGTTGTATTTTCTTTACAGAAAATATGTATAAAACAAAGAACTCTATTGGGAGCACAGATATGTTTTTTTAATACCAACACTGAAAAAAGACTCATGTTGTTACCTGCTTTTTATTCTCTACATTGTTTGCTATATACATTGTGTCTGAGGCCACATCAAAACCCATTTGTTTAAAAAGGACATTGCTACTGATTTATCTGAACAGTGAACCTGTGATGTTTAGTTAAAAGATTAATCAAAGATCAAGAGATTTTTTTTCAAAATCATACCCTGTGGGAGGAAGTGTTTAGAATAAGGGAGCTATTTAGATATTAGAAAAACACCATCAAAGCTTTTAAAGCCCTGAAAAAATCCTTTGTTATACAGCAAAAAAGGAAACATTGAGCTCTATTGAGTAGTTTTCTTAATAATGGAAGCTACTTTTTGACCTTGCCACCTCAGCGGAGATAAAGAGACAGAGGGACATGAAAGGGGAAAGTCTTCAAAAATCTGACAGAGCAGCAAGTGGTCAAAGTGACAGTAGCAAATTGAGGACCTTGATACCTTTTTAGTACATACAGGCACAAAGTAAGATGCAAGCTCAAAGATCTGTAGTGGATATTAGTGTGATTCAGAGAGAAGGGGGAATATATGGATTGAAAGAGAGACAGCTATTTTTTTACTTTTTTTGCCTTTCACTATGTCCACAATTAGATAATATTCTTTTGGATTGTGTGGACAACAGAGTACAAAGGCTGAGCAAGTCTGCTACTGTCAAAGGCAAACAGAGGGCAAATATGCAAAAGGTTATGATACTGGAAGGGAAGAGTTGGCCATACAGCCTCATGCACATTAATTCTTCAACTACATCAGCGTGTGAAACTGTCCACACCAGCCCTTGGAGATGGATTCAACAATCCAGATTACCCCCAGCCAAACAAGATAATTCACTCGGTAGTTAGGAAAGACAAAACTTGTTCGTCGTCTCTTCATTCTGCAGAGTACCATTCAAACTTCATTTTAGGACGGAAAACAGGCATGCACACATTAGCCCCCAAAGGACTAAAACGGAGGATTTTAGAGGCTGTAAATCTGTAAGCAAAGTAGATGTACTTGCCTTCCTTAATTATTAAAAGTTTTTTTTTTCTTTCGCAGAGCGTAGCCTGGGAACGTTTAAGAAGTGGACAATGGAATGGGGACTTGGGTATTACTTTCACATGCGGAATGTGCGAGTAAACAAACAGCCCATTGTGGTGCGTTCAGCAATGCGCCTTAGCGCATTGTGCGTCCTTTTCATACGCAGTGAAGACAGTGAGAAAATGTGCCCACTCAGCACAATCGCGGGGTCGGAGCCTTTAAGCACAGCTTGTAATTTGCAAGTATGTATTTGCATACCTGCTCGCCAATTGTCGGCTGTACTCCCAAACAACTCACCCCCTCCAAAACAGGCGGGGTATTTTACTGAATTGCTAATTTACTCACGAAACCTACTTTTTGTTGCTTTTCAGAACATAAAATAGAGAAGTAGCGCGCTGTCAAGAGTTTTGCAGTAATGGAATAGGATGTGGAAAAGGCTTCTGCTGGACAATAACTTCAAAATTACTATCCTGGAACATTTGTTTCGGATAAAGCTTGTAATAAAGCTCGGGAATCTTAATGAATACATTTAAAACACTTACTGAAGTAAAACCCTCTGTCTTCACACACGAATTGTAGCGCATCTACCAGCTCTCCACCGCAGAGCGTTTCAGCGTAACTGAATGGTTTAGCCACATCCATAATGTAAAAAGTCAGGGCGATCGTGAACACCAACATTTGTCTTGATGTGGACATCTTTCGCACCTAAAGAGAACAGAGAACCTTGTTAGATTGTCGAATGACGTACTTTATGAGCAACAAGACGACCCCATATCTCCCAAGTACGAACTATATACTCAAAAGCACGTCAGTTGTGTCAATGTGCAGTTTAATGCTTTATGAATACACCCGCCTAATATCTTTATGAGTTAGATATTTTTAAAAGTGTATTATATCCGAAATGTTTGCAAATTAAACATGCAACTCTTCTCTAACTTTATCATTCATAATCTAAATTGTCATTAGACGGTTAACGGTTTAATTATTATTTTTTTCTGAACTGGTTTTGTATCTAAACTGGAGAAATGCAATTTAGGGTCTGACTTTTATACCATCTCTTACAAGTTACACCGAGGGATACCAGATGCAACTTCAAATGTCACACAGGTCAAATTAACCTCACTTTCCTACACCAAATAAAGCACAATGTTATCGCCCCCTTGCGTTTAATATTCAAGCTATTAGATGTTTATCCCATAGTAGCAATCGTGAAACGGTATCAAATCTTTAGACGGAACAAGTTTTAAAGGAGAAGTTTTTATATATACATATTGCCGAAATAGTTTGAACAAATTCGTAGCAACTGATTTCTGGAAGTGTCATTGTAATCAAAGCCCTTCTTTTTACAACTATATATACATATGTTTTGACGTATTGTGTTTCATTTGTATGCTCTACACCAGTAATGCCGTAGGTGGAACACGTCTTCAAAGCAAATACGGAAAAAAATAAAACAATTTCATGCAATAAAAAAGTTCTGCAGTATTACCTTCATTCTTCTGTTTTCAGTTCCTAAGCAGGTATGGCAGAGAGCCTGGTAGCTGTATTTCTGCTGATCCTCCATTTCTGAAGTTGTTTGATATGTATGTAGTTATTTGGTAGTGAAGTAGGTTATGTTCCCAGTTGCTAATGTAGAGATGTTGTGTGAAGCTGCCCCACAGCTTAGGAGACAGACTAAACTTCTGAGTGTTAACTATTATATACCAAATCCCGCCCCTTAACCGCCCCCCTCACCCCAAACCCTTTTTCCGATTGCGCATGTCAGAGCTATTAAGATGTGTAAATGCTAAGTGACTGCAGCGTAGTTCTTAAACTCGAGGAGTTTGCTCTTGGAACAAAATTGATATTGTGCCAGACAATTGTTCCTTTCTGGGGTCCTGACTTCAGTTCTTTTATATCTTAATATTGCGTTATTCCGTGAAATAGAACGTATTTGTTCAGTGTCACTAACGCGAATCTTTCACATCTGTATCTGTTATCAAAATGTATTTTCAAATGTATAAACCGGTCAGAGGGAGTCACTAAAAAGAGTAAACATGCATATGACAAAACTTTTCATAGAAATCCGTTTTTTTCTTTTTAACTGTCTTAAATAAGAAAGGCGGTTTTGTCCAACGTACAGTAATAAGTGTAATATTAATATTGGTGGTCAGTTTAAAAGGAGCTTTGAAACTAACAAAACCTTGAAAGCCAACATCTTTCGACTTTGAACTGCTTTCTTATGTGTGTCGTACTAACAGTGTGCGGTAGAAAAACGCAGGAGTGAAGTAGTCTTCCAAAGACTTCTGGTCTTCGTGTTTTGGCGCTAACTACTGGAGCAATCGGGTACTCGCTGCTGAATTATTGTAATCTGCTGTTGGCCACTGCGTTTAGCACCTTGTGCATTAACATCTCTGCCGAAGACAGTCCGTTTTCTCTTTCCTCAACTTCAACTGGCCAAAACATGCATATGTATCTAAGGCTCAAATGCTTAACTGTTATCTCTGTAAAAACACAACAGAATGTCAAAGGAGAGATTATGGTAGTCAGGACATAGTTTATTTAAATGCCAAGTAAATACCACCTGAAGGCTTTGATGAAATGCGCATAAAAACGCCTTTAAGAAATGCAAAGAGCCGCTTTAGGGCATTGTGTTACTCAGTCTGTTTGGGTTATTGCCTCTTGTGTCAGGAATGCTTGGACCTGTGAAAATGCATGGCGGGTTTGCGTCGATTCATTTGTACTTGCAGATCTAAATTGACCCAGTTTGGATTTCCAAACTAAATCAGTTATGCTTCTGACAATCATGTTAAATTCATATAAAAAAAAATCACTTGTGTGTTTTAAATGTGCGTGAATTTACATTGTGCTTCAGTAACTTGAATCAAGTGTTGCCCAGAGCATCAATAAAGACGCGACAGAGCAATCCATAAAGGGTTTTGGATCTATTCCATACACTTTTATCGCGTGTGAGCTCAAATGTCCTTATGCATTCTGTTCTGCATTTTAGATACAAAGTCCTCAGAGTACAACCAAATACTGCTGGTTGAGATTGTGAGGGTTCTGTTTCTTCCGCGGTAGCAGTTTAATCAACGGCACGGCAGACGAAACCATTGTTTGTAAAGGAAATCAAAGCTCACTGCATGATACTCTCGTTACTACGGTAGTCCTTTAGTATTTTATCATAAACCACGCACACTATGTTAGTAATGAAGGGATTTTTTCAAAGCCAAAAAAAAGTATACCGTAGCATTCCAGGCCTCAATACAGCAAGGCTCCAAATTTCACAAAACGACCCGTTTTTTTTATTCTGAAAGGTTGCACAACACCCGGGCACTGTTTGGTAGGTGTCATAGCCTGCTCGTTATGTAAAATGTTAATTGTCAGGATTTCTTAAATCTTTCCAGCACTTAACCGTGGTTCCACGTGAAATGTTGAACTGGCAGCTGTTTTTCAGTGTTGACCACTCCTGCCAGCACCGAGGAGCCCGGCGCTCGCGTTCACGCAATGAATTATTACTACAAGTGTGTTCGCTGGTGTCTTGAATCTGTTCTGTTGACAGGCTGTAGCGGTGGACTCTGACCTCATCTCTGACATTTCTTACTGTATATACTGTACCTCCGGTGCTGGATTAGATAGATAGATAATACTTTATTAATCCCGTAGGGAAATTGATGTAAAATGCATCATGGCACCTTTTAATTATATATATATTTGTCTCAACTAGATTATGTTTCTCGCTTTCAGTAGGTATTATCATTAGCCAGTGTTGTCTACAGCTAATGAATCACTCGGAAACAACGAAAACAGGGTTGTGCGACGGTTTTCTTCAAAGAAAATTAATCTGACGAAGAAAAGGATAGAAATTTATTGAATACCCTTTTAAAATATCTAATACTTTTTGTGTTGCAGGAAAGAACATTAACTTTAACATTAGATATGCATTCAAAAATAAGAAAAAATCATAAATGACACTGAAACATCTAAATTAGCTATTACAAATATTTAAAAAATATTTGGTACTTTGTGGACTTCACATATACAGACTTTTCTGTAGTGATTCAGTTCTGCCTTAGCTATAATCTGTGGTTTGACCTTTCTAGATACATCTCAATTTTCCACCTCTGGCCAGAGACAAAATGACTTTGTAACCAGCACTGAAGTTTACTCACATCCATGACAGATCATCCATATTTCCTTCATTTTACAAACTTCAAGGCATGAGGATTTTCACATATAACTATTGCAACAATTGTGGGTAATGACTTATTATACTGCCATGTTACAGCTAAGTTACAGTAATTAAGTTAGGAATGTACCAAACTACTGTATTAGAGATTGCATATGCTTCTGAAGCCTCAGTTCCAAACAATGCAAAATGTATTTGTGTCCTACCTATTTAAAGAACAGTCAATGTCAGAAACAGATATAAAATAAAGGATCTATTTGAGTGACTGATTAAAAGCCCTTCGATTACTATTTGTCTCTTGTATCAGTTAGGAGTATATTTCCTCTTTGATCTGTTTTTCTTTCAATACAAAAAAAGCTAAAGTAGTGTTACATATGCCAGGCTTAGTATAACTAAACTGAAGAAAATTCTGATTGCACATTTTCTAGTTTTCATATACCCATATGAGGAAAGTTTGCTAAACAATTTCACCAAAGCTGTCCACCTAACTGATATAAGTGCCTAACAGAATATATAACAGTTCAAGCACACAATTAGTCTGTTGTAATATTCAATTATTCTCAAATAATTCTTTAATACTTTTATAAAAGAAAAATAGTTGCAAAGTTAATAATTGTAACTGTATATTGAATCAGCAAACTACTGAAGATAGGCACTATTGAACATCTTGAATGTAGAATGCCCATATACTACTTTTATCAGCTTGTCTAAGACAATCAAGATCAATGAATAACTTTCCAGTGTTGAAAGAATGTACCTGGAGATAGTGTGATTTGGTTGCTTGTTTGGAAGATAATTTGATGCCGTTTGCCGACTGAGCAGCTTATTCAGTGCTCTGCTTTGGGCCATTCACCAAGACTGAAGACACTGCAGGAGACAGGAAGATCAGGGCCCTCAGAGACAACAGCAATCTAATCAGATTGACCTTTTCCTTAATTCAACCTGAAGAATTGTTCTGAACCCACATTTTCATCTTCTATAGGAGTCTACCTGCCACATGTTGACACAAGCGATAAGGGACTGCTTGCACAAATATGGCTCCTGAACACCGTGATCCTGCCTTTAAACAAAACACCATTGCCAGGCTGGTCAGCAGTCATGCTATCTGATCTGCTACACTAGAGCAATATCACGTTTTGCTATGTTTATAGGCTCCATATTCTTTTGAAGGACTGAGAAAGTAAAAAGGTAAGAGCTACATCTGGTGCTTAAGGTGCCCTTTAAAGGTATTTCGGTAGATTGGAGGAGTGGTGTGTGCATACTTTATGAGCACACAACTGACAGGAGTGGCCTGCACAATGTGTCATGAATGACTTTCGGTTCATACAACTTAACAAAGCATTCGCTGTAATTCATATACTGTATACTATACCTTGCTTACTGTATTTTGTTAAATGTTTTGTATCTGTAGCACTCTGTATTGCATTGTTCACTGTTAGCTACAGTTCATTATTTTGCTATGAATCAGGCTGAAGCAAGATATAATTCAACCAATCATAATCACAGCAAGAGGGTGATCTGTACTGCACTGTATTTGACGTCTCTCATTTTATGACAGATCAGCATGTTTTTTAGCCTGATGTAGTCGGATCTCAGAAACAAAGCAAGGGCGTGCTCTGCTGACAGGGGGGAGAGAGCCAAGAGAGCCTCCAAGAAAAAGCATCTCGAAAAAGTGGCGGCTGGAAATTCTTTTTGTAATCGGTTGGTGGACCAGTAGGTGCTACACTCCTCTGCAAAACAAAGTCCCCACTATGGAGGTGTCATCCTTTGAATGAGACTGAGGTCCTGATAATCTTATTAAAAGTTTGTGACCCTGGTATACTTCAGGTTTACCATCTAGCCTCAGTTAATTCAATTGCTAAAGCACTTTTTCACTTCTGCGTCTTATCTGTTGTTTTATCCTGTTGGGCGCTGCACCTCAGTAGTTGAAGTGTCTCCCTCCTCCGTTTTGTGTGAAAGACTTTTAGAACTTTTGAGCTGAGCAGTGTCATCCAAATGCCCACAAATACTGACAAAATGATAAGATACCGATTCAAGAGTACAGAATAAGACTTTTTTAAAGGATACGCTTAGATTTGATTTATTTTCCATAAATATTCTACACCCTTTTTATCAGTAACATGCTGCCTTTGACACAATTATCTCTCATTTCTTATGTCTCACTTATTTACTGCAATCGCTGTAAGCAGAGCTTTGTTGCTTCCAATACAGTTTAAGCACGTCGGTGTTTTCTGTCCTATTGAACGTCGGTAGTTAGTTTGCCCTGACGAAAATAGTGCAATATCGTCATCTTGTGGCAGATTGCAGCAACAACATCAGGGCTGAGTGATTAATGGTGCTGGTACATCTAGTTAGTAGCTCCGCGTGTACTATGTACTGTCATTGAAATAATACTTTGATAACAATGTAGTAAAAAGTATTACATGCACGTAGCCAAAACGGTTCGTTATAAAAGCAAAAGGAGTGATCTTAAGAAAAGTACTTATGCATGTTAGGATTTAGGCGCGAATGTGTACAAAGTTCTCATTCAGAAGATGTGGGGAAGCGGTAAAAAAGATGTTAAGGTGCAGTGAGACCCGCAGAAGTGAAATCGACCTCAGTTACATCAGGTTAACATAACGCACTGCCTAATATAGCGTCAGCTCTAGTGCTGGTGGGTCGCGCTTCACGAAAATGACACTGATGCTGTATAATGAGATCAAAGAAGGGTAACAAAGTTAACTCCCGACCTCAACGGAATGTCTTACGAAAACATGTTTAAGAAACGTGATCTCTTTAACCAACGACTAGCTATGATCAACGCATATTTATTTACTGATGTGTTTAACGTATCTTGACACTTTTATGCTTTTTTTCCCCTTACATTGACAGTTAATCCGTTGAGATTATATCACCTAATTTTCATAACGAAATACGACAGTAGAATTTAAACCACATTACATGTAAGATCGTTCCAGAAGATGGCGATAATAACCCATTAAAACTTGTACGGAGTCTCTCTGCACAGGGATTGTAATGACAACTGCTTTCCTTCCTGTACTACAATTCTAAATTCATTAGCTACGAAGACAAATCTTTGTTCTCCAAATGTTCAATACATTTTGAATTACACAATTATACAATACCCGCGACACTTTTTTCTCGACCGATTTTCTGTTTGTACAGTATTTTCATTCATTAAAAATCGAATTAAAAATAGAAAAATCAAGTGTAACCAGAACGCAGAACTATTTTCCTTTGGACCCCTCAGATATTTTCTACTTTAGACATTCTTGAGAAACTCTTTTCCCACCACTAGTGTCTGATTTACAAAGGCTCTTACAGCATTCACGTAATAATAATCCTCTGCTGGTAACTAGCCGCCGCTGTGTATTCGTGTCTCAAGTTAAAGACAGACTTCAGAGCCTCTATGATTTACATTCAGGAACGGGTCATGATTAACTGCAGTGCTGTGAGTATTCACCTCCTTATCCCAAGGGGAAGTAAAACCTAAGAAAAGAGTGAACCAAATCCTCAGATTAGGGCTGGGAATCAGAGCACTATCCAATATAAAATTACATTAGGTGTAAAAATGAAAAACTGTCTCTTGAAAAGAATACTTCTTGCTCCCTCAGCTTTTTAAAGCACTTGCAGGGCCATATTGTTTACAGCCAGATTAGAATGTGCAGAAAAGCTTCCATTAACAGCTCGGAGCAGTGTAAAATCCACTTTTTTGCTTGTTGCTAATGGGTATTTTTAAATATTCTTACAGTCAGACACTGAAAGGACTGAAGGAGTCTTGACTTTATAATTCCTGCCACAAATGGAACACAGTAAATTTAGCACAAAAAAGCTTGGCACAGCGGGTTCGCATGTAAAGGTGATCATGAACAAACTGTACAGTCTGTCCTACAGCCAATGGAAATCGAAGAAGTACAGAAGACAGAGAGCGAATTTTAAGTTAAATGACAAGAAATTTACGTGCCGTGAGAAATAGGTCTATTTAACTCGGTGTCTGATTTTTATCAGCAAAATACATTAGAAATATAGTGAACGTTGTTTTAAAAAAAGATTTAGAACACATTGTTGTTGACTATGTAAATATTGTAATATCTGTATTTTTTTCATTGACAGTCTCATTCTAATAATATGCATGAACTGCTTTTGAATGTGAATTAATTGCTTAAACTTCTGCAGATTCTAGTTGTATGAACATCATTTATTAAATTGTTTTAAAAAATGGTTTTCTCGATGCATTATCACAATTTGATACATGGGTGAAATGTAAACAGGTTTGTTATGCTCTTTATTTCCTCAGTCCTGGGAATTTTTGGGTTGGGGGTTAACCCGGATTGCCCAGGTTTAACGGTGCTGCCAGCCTTTAGGGGCCTGGCTGAGGTTCTCCCGGAGAATCAGGGCGTATGTGCTTGACATTAGGCTGCCAATGTTTGGTGATGTGTCTGGGTAGGGATCCAAGATCCTGGATTTCACTTACAGTGAAACTCTACCTCTCTCAACCTTCAGCCAAAGGTCTGGTCACACACTGTTGTCCAAGAGTTCCAATAATAGAACCCAGGCTGTCACAAAGACTTGACTGGTCTATCTGCGGTGCCTGTTTCTGTGCTAGACTTATTTACTCCCAGTTCTGCTAACAACCAGAGATACTGCAGACACTGCCCATTTAATTGCAGTGAACAAATTTCAACACTGCATCGTAAATAGTCTGCGTAACTCAAAAATGGCAAGTTGTAAACACAGAAGTCATATAATTAAGATGCAAGAATAACTAGAAGTTCACTGCTATGGTAAACTGTTAATATCAAGCAGCCTCCATTGCAAAAGATAACCAATATGCTTTTTGTATCTCTTTTCAACAAGGAGTTTTCCCCCTTAATACTGGGGAGCAGTAATTTGTTATACAGTGTACTGAAGATGAGCATTGACCTTTAAAAACCACAGACCACATAAATGCTGAAATAACTGGTCCCTTTTAGACTTTAAATCTAGTGGATACTTGGTAGATTTTTAACTACTTACTGGAGGGGCACTCTTCTACAGTTGTAGTCATGCAGGGGTAATTGTAACTTTTACAGAAGCAAATGCCCCAGACTTTACCCAGCTCAATCTAGGTTCCAATCAGCCACATTTGGTATCTCATGGACCTACAGTAGCCCTGACAGACTATAGGCTGAATCAGTAGGATGAATGGTAGCTGCTTCCTTTTGTGTTTGACTCGGTTGTTGTTGTATGGACTGTATGGACAATGTTGGAATGAGAAGGCTGCCAATGTAAAGCCTAATGGACTACTGTACAGAAAGACATGAGAGATGCCCAGAAATGTGTAAATTCAATTGTTGGAATTAATTAGGAGAGTTAGGTTATGCAGCCGAAATTTAAACCATGAAAATGACTTCCTCCAAGGACTGCTAAGGAATACTGTTTGTACTGTATCTCAAATAAAAAGGAGTTATTACCTAAGAAGGATACTTGTACATGCCAGAGAGGAAAAGGGAAAGTCAATTGAATCATTAATGTGAGTTTTCTTCTTTCTTAAAAGTACCACAATTTGTTAGCTATCTAACTTTGTTTCCTTTACTTTCAGGACATTTCACACTGTTTTACTTTTTTCCCCCTTGACTGCTCAAAGAGCTGTTGGAAACGTTACACAGTATGTGTTTAGCATCAGCAGTTTGAGCCAAAACCATTTTACTGTTTTTCAGGGGTAGTGAAAAGTATTTGAGATTGAAAACACTAAGAGAGATGAAAACATGATGATGGGGCTCAGATTTGACGATTTATAGATGTATGCATTTCCTTCACTTTGGGGGGAGAACCAGTGATTGTGTGATGACACTTTTATTATTTTCTGATATTTCTATTTCTTATGGTTTAAGATAGAAATTAACGAATAAGATTAAACTAATGCTGATCTGCTGTAAGAGGGGTCACTTGTCACTGAGCCTGTCACACAGGCTGACATCACTTCCTTGTAGCCTGACCAGCACCCACTTCTCTTGCAGTGGCAGGATCAGGCCTTCAGCTCCATGGAGTTCACCACCCTCGTGGAAACGGCGCTGTGTGGTCCTGGAGCTGGAGGTGCCTGTCAGAGGCTTTGATTGGCTCTTGGCTGGGGTAGAACCGTGATTGTCACACCCACTCTTTCCTGAAGTCCCCTGTAACTAAACGCTAGGCTAAACTCAATAAACCAATCTGTACTCTTCTGTCTTACCTCATGCGGCAAATTTTGCAGTTTTTATTGGCCAAAGACCTCACTCCATTCAGTTAGTGTCAAAATGATCATCAAGTTTGGTCATAAATTTGCTTATTTAAAATATTAAGATCAGATTTATATATTTAGACCTGATTTGTCTCCTGATTAGACCTAAACAAAACAGTTCTTTTCTGGCGCTTAAATTTTGAAATGCATTTAAAATAAATGTTGTCACTTTTTCAGCATGTTTCCATGGGCTATTATATACAGGTACCTATGAAGTGTAAGTGTTGGAGGTATATTCATAGTTTTGTGATGAAATGACAACTATTTGCTACTGTGTAAATTCAAGTCTGCACAAGCATGCTTCCGATGACCTAGAGCTTCACAGCTGGTGGCCTTTGTGCAGGAACTTGACCTTAAGACTTAACTACAGCTGGTCTTGAACTTGAATGCCTGTGATTCAGTTGACCAGCCAGGTACCCGGCCTCGTGCTTGATAGCTATATCATTAAGAAGGAGCATTGCGACAAGGATGAATTCCTGCAGCCTTATCCAATGACTTTCTCCCTGCCAGAGGTACTGTATGTTGAGCATTAGAGGGCTGACCTACTATATAGAGTCGAGGTCTCAGGGATCTGATCCTACAGACATTTTAACAGCTACTGGGTACATAGATCAATTCTACTCTTTATGATTTACAACAGTGTTTTTGTTTTTTTTTAGAGGAGCAGCAACTGTTGTCTTTTTCCTTTCAGTTTTTAAGGTTCTAAGATAAGAGTACACACAAGGACTCATCAATACTGTTTGTAGCATGCAGAATTTACTACATGGTGACTTAAAACCGCAAAGCAAATCCAGGGAGAAGTCCAGCCGATGAAAGTTACGCTGTTTTAGTGGTTTGGTTGTTTTTTCATTCTTGGACAACTTTCTCTCAATCATCCTTCTTAAAGTAAAAACTATCAGTTTGTTTAAAACATCTTCTGAGTTTAATCAGTAGGTAAATACACAACTGACAATACATTCTTTCACTTTGGTAAATGGTGCTCTACATGTCAAAAAGGCAATGAGGAATTGTAAAATCTTTATCTAAAATCTATAATAACAGACATCTACAGAGACAGTACTGCTGTTACCCTTTCCAAATTCATGTTTTTTAGTCTTAATTAGATGCGCCCACATTGTACCACAATGTAAAAAATGTACAAATGTACACTGATAGTAAAGTTCTTCAGTGTAGTTCCTCACCAGTCCTAAGCAAGGAATTTGAAACAAAGAGCTAGGGAATTTCCAGACTCTCAAAGGGAATGTCGTGGCACATGCAAGTATCTGCAGCGTAAGGCTAACAGCTGTGTCCTGGGTGGGTTTAGAGGCAGGTGGTCATCATCTCCCTGAGGGCCTCAAGAAGTACAAGAACGCAAAGGTCCTTCCAGCACAGAGGCCTGCGAGTCACTGATGCAGACGAGAGCACAAGCTGCTCTCCTATCCTTGAGCTGTTCAGCAGTTATTCATGAAACTTTCATGTACTATTAGAAACTGCAACCATGTGCTCCATAGGCACTGGTTAGGGTCATTTTAGGATACCTAGGAGACTTGTAAAACATGACAGATTGATGCTCTCTGGGAATCAAACAACACTTAGTCTGTCTAATAGCTATTTAGGATACACTTTTTACACAGAACATTCAATAACGCAACTGCCAAAATGTTTGATACCAGAGTACTATGTCTACATGCTACAAAGGTTTAGTCCCATGCAGTGCCTTGCAAAACTATTCAGATCCTGTGAAATTCCATTCTCTGAAATTGCAAAATAATGCCTATTCATTTTCTACACTTAATATTTTATTCAAAAGCTAAATGTTCAGACTGTAGACTTCTACGGCTAAAATAAGTTTTATAGTATATGTCAACTAAAAAACTAAAAGACAAAAAAATGTTGACTACATAAGTATTTAGACTTCAATATTTGGTGGAAGTACCTTTGGCAGTAATTACAGCCACAAGTCTTTTTAGGGAAGTCTCTACCAACTTTGCACATTGCCGTTTTTGCATGTTGTTCTGGTAGATTTGCTCTAACTCTCTTGAGTTGCTTACAAGTGGACAGCAGTTTTCAAGACTTTCCTCAGATGCCCAGTAGAACTGGGACACTCAAAGACATTGACTTTCTCATTCTTAAGCCACTCAAGTGTAGTTCTGACTTTGGGTTTTAGATCATTGTCCTGCTGAAAGGTGAATGTTTGCTCCAGTTTTAAGTCTTTATATTCAATTCCTCTAGCATTTGTCTGTACTTTGCTTTGTCCATTTTCTCCTCAGTTTTAACGGTTGCAGTTCTTGCCGAAGTGAAATTGTCCCATAATGCTAACCCTAACTAGAGAAGTTAAGATATTCTCTGTCTCTTTCTCACCTCCTCATCTACTATCCTTAATACCTTTGTTAATTATATAACAATTATATAATAAAATAATAACAATAATTCTGGCCAGTCAGGGGCCCCTGATCAGTCTGGGCCCCTTGGCTACAGCCTATGCCAGCCTCTCCGTTAATCTGCCCCAGAGAGCATGAATACTTTGGCAAGGCAATGTATACTATCTGGATTCTGTTAGAGATGGCACACGTTGCCTGTAGGATTTCACATGTCAAAATACAGTGCTCACCCACGATATTTCATTATTTAAGCACGTTAGGCAGTTATACTCCACACGATTCACTGATTTGCTGTTTGGTCGCATTTATTGAATAAGTTGACAAATGTATGACTTGTGCTTTGCGACTGGTACCTGTTGACTTATTTTAAATACTCGAGCACCTCCCGTAAGCGCATCTTCTCCCCCGTCCCAGACTGCGTGGCCACGATCGTCGAGTCTTGATTACCTGAGGAAAGAAAATTTGAAACTAAGTTCCTAGCGGGTCAAAACTGATTGTGCACTCTGTAAAGCAGTCGAGTAAACTAACACTAACACATGATCCAAACCATGGGTCGTAAATGTACTTCTAGATGTAAATACAGTATTTAAAGAACTGCTAATTTATGTTTCCTTTTCTGAAAATCGGAGAATTGTCCTGAGGTGCATACTGGTAAATCGCTCGCTGAAACATCAAAAAGATTAATATCTAGTATCTCGCTTGGGCTTTCTGAGTATTGCACATATACTGTATAACAAGCACCTTAGAATACAATATTCATGTATTCATTATATATACATATAATACATGTATATATACATGTATACATTACAATAACTATAACTTCGAAAGTAAACAATAATTCATACAAAGAAACATAATGTGTTGTAAGGACTGAGAGAAAACAACACTAACAAGCGTGTTTTACTGCCGTGTCGTTTCTGCATTTTGGCTTCACCTAGCTGTGAGAATGCTTTCCTAAAAATAGACTAGCTCTCCCAAAGAAAGACATTAATTGGGCTAGCTAGCGCAAGCCGAAGGAGCTATCTGGTTTTAGCACTGTGTCCAGACAATAGCTGTTGATATTGTATTGGTCGCATGTACTGTAAATGTAATTCCCACCCTGGTACGTTTCAATTCCTGTACTGTAGCTAGCAGGTTAAAGGAGATAAGTAGCTTAAAAACTGAGTCTGGTGGAAATAGCCATGAACAACAATTGTGCAATTGACCTCATCCATCGACGAAAACTTCCATCGCCTTTATGCAATTTTCCACTGTGCACGATCTTTGCGGAGGAGACAGTCGAAGTTGAACGGGTTTGATTTAAAAAAAGTCTGGCCAGATGTAAATCTCTATTTAAAATAGTTTTTGTTGTGTAGCTCCTGACTAAAGACGATATCATACCCTGTGCTTTACTGTTACTGTGTTCCAGAATTGCGGCTTTTCAGCATCTTTTCGACTATTGTATGCGCAACAATCTAAAACTGTAGCTGTTCCTCATAGCTACCGTATATGCTGCTCAAGTTTAGTCGGAAATTCCTCTCAAGAAATGCCTAATATCTGGGTATCTACTTTCTTGTGAATTTGTCATGAATTATTACCAAACATATTCAGTGATAGTTCGATAATCAAACAAAAGGTGTCATGATTTGTAGCTTTTCTTACCATGAGATGTAAGCAAGCATTAAATTAATTTTTGAACATGACATTTCTGCCGTTTATATTTGCAGTCATTGATCCCTAGACTATGCGCATCTAATCATTCAAAACACGAATTAATGAAAGAGTATTAATGGATACGTGTAAGATAGTTAACCTACAAAGTACTACTGTTAAACCTAGTAATACCGCCAATCATGTAATATGTTAAATATATCCAATAAAAAGATTTATTAACATGTGACAATTGTCGGCACATTCTGATATAGTCAGCATCAGCGGCTACAAAGACAGCGGAGGAGTAGGATCAGGGTGGCAGAAAACGATCGTTAACTAAAAAGTATGGCAATCATACATTTAGCATTTCGTTTATTCATTATATTATCAATATATCGAGTTTCTAATTATTGACTAAACGTGTTTACTTAATCGTGATCAATACCGGTAACTGGAGTTTTCGACCAATTCAATTTTCATGCAGCCAGCTATATACATATACATATACATTGATGTTGCATAGAATTTTTAAGATGAGAAATTCTTTGATAGAATTTAAGATTTTAGGATGTCTACGTTTTAGTACTATTCAGTTTTAACTATATATCGTACTCCTTGTGATCAGGATCTTTGTCACTTTTCTCTATCCGCAACACGATAATCATCAAAATGCGCTCTGATGTGCTGCTACTCAGTAGGTGAAGCTAAGTAAGCACAAATAATGACTTTTCCGATCGACTCAGAAGTAAGAATATTACTTATTCCAAACACGGATATTAATTTCAAATCGTTTAAGATGATAAAGGGTATCAATCGTGAAAATATCAACAAAAGCCAGAAACTATATTCCACTTTCACCAGAATTCATTTCAATTGGCATCCCTCTTACATTCCCCACTGTATTTTTGTTTTAACTTGAAATAGGGAATTCTGATTATTACTGCGGCATTTCCATACTTGTCTCAGCGTGGAGGACAAAAACAAAATACCAAAGACTGCAAATGTGTTGCAAATCCCATTTCAAGCAGACGGGAATTAGACATTGAAATGAAACGCGAAGGGCTGGGGATGGCGGGTGTTCAATGGTGACCAAGACTTCGCTCTCAATCACGTTCCACGCCCGACTTACTGGCCTGCGTGCTTTAACCTGCTTCTTAAAATCCGCAAAGCGCCGTGTCCAAAGCACATTCTCTGCTCCCCTTGTGAAGAGCAGCCTGGAGTTACGTCAGACACTGGGGGAAAAAGTGCAGGCAAGCAAAGAAGTAAGGAGCTATTTGTAGGCATTGCGTCCAAACCCGGGTTAGACTGCTCACTGCTCCACGATCAATGCAATTAAAAAACATAACTTTACACTTAACAGCATGTGGTAAGTCACCCTTTTCTTGGAAATTTCAGCAGTGGGATGTAGCTTATTTTTCACTTGACAGGGTTTCAGTTGTGGGCATAAATGCGCATGCATAACAGATGCATACTACTAACTTTTTGTGCTGTTAATACTAAATGAACCAATGATATTTTTTAACTCATAGATTTTTTTCTTCATTACATTTTTATGTCAAAACAATATGCCTCACACTCGAAATAGGAATCCTAGTCCCATCCCAGAAGTAACATGGGACTCGGGTCTGAAGGAAATGAACGAAACGTGGAAGGGAGCTATTGCCTGTCTCGGTGTCGCAGTCTTCTTCGTAATGACCATTGGGATCATTTATTGGCAAGTGGTGGATCAGCCACACAAGAACTGGATTCTCCAGGGCGGTTTCAGCGGACTCATCTGGGAAAGACGGACCCACTCTCTTATCATACAGACACTGGCGGAGGATAAGACCTTTGCGGAGATCGACGTCGGAAACTTCCCGGACTCCGATGTGCCGTTTGTGAAAAACCTGTGCTGGCTGAACAAGACCGAGTTCTGTTACACGTGGGATGCAATCGCAGATCTGAAGATCTCCTTCGAATCCGATTACGCAGCAGCATCAGAATGCTATAGCATAAACTGGACGCCTCTGAATTGCCAAGTGGAACTCAAGGTAAAGACACAATCGCGCAGATCTCATTAGTCCAGTCAAAAGGAGGCAGGTTACCGGTGACTGTGGCCTCAATGTTTACGGCCATTTCAAAATAAAGAAATTAGTCATCGGTTATTATTTCCGTGTTTTCGATTTTTATTTCCATGCATATTCTTTATTCATATGATCGTTGTTGTTGCTGCTGTTAATACTTTTATGATTGAAATGTGCAGTTGATTTTAAGTCAGTAACTTGTGATACGCGAAATCGATCCGTGCTTGTCACGTTATTCGTTGTTTACGTATATGTAAAATATGCTTTTTTTTAATTAGATTTTTTATTTTTAAGTGTGTTCTTTGCCCATTTAGAGTGTGTTTTCCGCATAGGCAATTTTGGTTTAAAAAATACCTATACAGAAAACAGTTATTATTGTTGCATTTTACGACAGCTCCCTTTTATGAAACTAATAAAAATATTGATACTTGTAGTCACGGATCTATGGCAACAACAATGCTTATAACTCTCAATTAAGTAGCAAGTTAAATCATTTTCTAGAAACAAAGTACATAACCTAGCCCACTGACGTTAATTATTTAAGAGTTTTAGCAGAAATCTGAATTGCCTGATTATTAAACAAGGAGTAGCTATTGTCTAGAAGGAAAAAAACCCTGCAAGGAATTAGGATTTTATTAATTAATCCCACAGTTGCGCGTAGTGTCGAATAATGTTTGTCATGTGGTGTTTTAAACCCCAAATTTACTGTTTGTTGGGAATATTCTTTTGGATACTGTTTACCAGGATGGATATATAAATTAAAATGAACCATTTGGTGGAATTAAAGTGGGAAAAGAAAAGAAAATACACGCAAGATGCATGTGTATTGGGACAAAGACATTTTCGAAATGTGCCCTAGTTCATACAAGTTCGCCAATTTTGAAAATTAAAATATAATGAATAAAAAACATTTTCCGCGTGCGCGCATATATATGCATGAGTATATATACACATATTTCTGTGTTGTATATTTTTATGTTTAACAGACGTTTGTGTTGACGATCATCTAACACATTTTCAGCCTAGGAACACTTGCAGTTTGAAAGTTTAAAGCCAAGAGAAATAGCAAATTACCTTGTGAGTTCCAGGGGTACAATACCACACAGTAAATAAGTCTCTCTTAAATTGCAGCAGTTCAGGTTAATTGTCTTGCCTTAAAAACAAAATTCTAAGACTGATTTTACGACGTGAAATAATAATCGCAAAAGTGAAAAGAAGATGTACTAGAAGCAGGACATTAAAAGCAGCTTACAGTTGTCTGTAAACTCAAGCATGTGTGAGTATTTTACGAGATTTTGAGGAGAAACGACCAAGATTTAACAATATTTTGGAAATAGAGAATTCCTTTAAAATTTTTTTTTTACAGTGTTACAACACGTAAATGCTACTTAGTGGTTTAGTAGATTTGCGAAGTCTTGTCCTTGAGTTTCTGTTGGATAAGAAGAGGAGTGACATAGCGCGTATTTGTTTTATTCATTTCTCTTTAAAAACAACAAACAGGAAAAAGTTATTTTTTCTGTTTATGATTACTTGCTTAGGTTACATCTTCGGAAATGTGGTCAGTGGTTCCTCTGCTGTCAGAGATGGAACCGAGTGGTTGAATCACTTGTTCCATTTTAATATGAAGACCGACAAAGGAAAATGTAGAACACAAAACATTTATTTCATTGTTTTAATCTACTACATTCAAAGTGCGGAGGTTTAAAATAAAAGCCTTTGGGAAAACAATGTGCAACGTTACTCTGCGTCCCGAATTGACCTTCATGATAATGATATAGGCCTATTTTGAAATTTCCCAGCTGAATTATTAAAATAATAGTCTCTAAACAAAACAAAGCGTCAGCATTATTCACCTTCCAAGAGAGACAAAATCATGAACGAAAGTACTTATCCTATTTACTTTATCCTTCACCCGCATTCCCCGTTTATTCTCCAGACTGCTCTGGATCTAAAGCTCATTTACTTTGGAATATTATTAGTCGATTTAGTATTTTATTGCGGGTTTTTTTCTCCAGTTCCAGACTCCTATTTTGAATTTCATTTTCTAAACTAAAACGTGGTGTAGGCTAGGCTGGGTGGTCTTGTAAGTTCAGTGTAGTAGCAATTGCAAATAGATTGGCTCAATATTTTCAGATTCAAGGTCTAAAGTGCAACTAACAGCTTCATAAATTCAAAAGATTTTTCACGTAATTGAGGAATGCATAGTATCCTGGTGTTTTTCTATATATTGCTTGCTTGTCCTGAATTTGTGTAAATGGCAGCTGTATGTTAGCCATACTGTACATTTTACTTAATGTAATTTAAATATTGTCTTGGAATTAATATTCTGTTTACCTTACACTCAGTATTGTTTTGTATAGCTTTGTTTTCAATAGGCAAGTGAACTGGTATAATTGTTTTTAAAAAGAAATAGTGTTATTCACTAGTCTTCTGTGGATTGATGCAGTTATGTGCTATTTTCTTTCTGGTGTTTTCAGTCTTGACGCTTGATCTTCCCTGGGTTTCTCAGCTCAAATTAATGTTTGTGAACTGGCTGTAAGAGGAAAGTTTTAAAGCTTCTGTTTTTGATCCCTGCAAACTTCATTTTGTAAATATCCTGATGTTATAAAGTGATGCTTATGCAAAATTATAGCGATGTAAATGCTGTCTATGGAGATGGCTCCTCTAAGGTCTCTATATCGCGATGATTTATAAGCGTTTTATTAGTTTAATGATGGCAATTTCCCGTTGTTGTGTTAAATTCAGAAACAAGCTGTTGATTCCATTTTGAGCTACATGGAAGGATTTATTCCCTCAGTCAACATTCTTTGTCTTGTGTGAACGGGTTTAGAGCTTTTTTCTCACCTGTATAAATGCCTTTGGTGCCACTTACTATCGTCTCTTACTAAAACATGAGAGGAAACTATCGTGAGCCATCTCTGCTACAAATTTACTACAAATAATACAAATGTCATGTAAAATATTTTGTTTCATTTCACTAAGTTCATAGTACAGTTATTTTTTCAATAATCAAAATTTAATGTAACCCCATATAATCGTTAACCTTAGTGACAGATCATTAAGGATATCTACTATTTTACTGCAGCCTAGTTATTGTAATTGCATGCATGCATCAAGCATGAGATGTCTTGGCATCAGTTTGCCAATAAATTACAGAACATGTGCTCTATTGATTCTGTATCACTCTGTTTCAGGACTGCTTTTCCATGGCAAATATTTCCTGGTATGGTGGAGCAAGTGTTCATGCACAGAACTGGCCAATTAACAATGTGAATGTTTCATTGCAACCATTCGTTGTGAGTAACCTGAGAGACAACCCCACAGGTTATGGATCAGTCTTAGAACGATACTTCCTAGGATCAACAGGTAAGTCATTCTGCAAGCTAACCTGCTTAATTGCCAAGATCTGTGTTCAGTTGTCTCGTTTATCAGTCTTCATCTGCGAGTGCAAATAAGTCCATGTTGACATGGAAAAAAGATAAATTTTGCCTTCAGCCTAGAATAGTGCAGCCAAGAGCATCATGAGTACTAAGTAGTTAATAACAATTGATCATGCGATCAAGATGTAGAAACTCTGTGTCCATAAAGTTTGGTTTTACAAACAAAATTACAAACTATACAAGCAAAAAGCAATACTCCAGGGAGGCTGATGTGGATGTTAGTTGCAAAGAAAAGGTGTCTAAGTACAGGTGTAGTTCAGTTATTGGCTTAGTTGTACCTGGGATACCCAGTACCTTTACAGCTATTGCCCGACTGCCACTGAATAAATTATAAGTTCTGTGTGGAATAAGAAGTTCTCCGTGGCAAAGTATTGTGAAGGGAGCTGTAGTAAAAAAGGGATTGATTGATTGTTGATTGTTTTTAAGTGAAGTATAATATATTGGCTTGTACAGTATGTCAGTTTACACATGAATTAATTTATTTTTCCTTCTAGAATACTTTTGCAAAAGCTTTTCAATAGGATTTGCAGAAACGTTAAAAGGGGTATTTTCAGTACTTCTGCTGTTAATATACTGTAAGAGTCAGTTTTGTGTAGTCTACACCAACAATGTGCAAAGGAAATATGATAACAAGCAGAATAAATTTTATAAAAGATCTTTTCAAATGATATTTCTGTTTACACCAGTCATACATTTGTTTTTCCTAAATAGCACATCAAAGATATTTCAAGAATAATATTGCCATTCAATATTTTCAATGTACTTCATGCAAATATCCCTGTGCAGTCAAAAGTACAAAGTATATGAACTATAAACTGATCATGTTCAAGGTTTAGACTGCTGGTAAGCCTTGAACTGCAACAGATGATTCACTCGGGACATTGCTCATTGCAATTCGACAGTACTTGCACACAGTATCTTGCATATTGCATGCAAGTGGTATGGATACCACTCTTCTGAGGTCTTTCTGTGACTAAGCATTTTTCTTTCACAGTTAGTATTTTTCAGATCCACAGGGCGTATGCTATTCTTGTGATCTAAATGCAGTGGAATAAGTAAAAGTTAATTTCTTGACCCAAAATCCAACACATACAGGCCAAGCGTTTTTCAGTAATGAAAGAAAAAAAGTAACAAGTTTCTCCATGCTGAGAGTTTTGTATTTAGATAGAGGGCTCTGAGTATTCAATACCCCACACTCGATAAGGACATGGTACAAGACACAGCAAGACAGCACAATTCTTTCGCAAACAGTGAAAAAGTGCTCATGATAAACCATAAGCTCTCTGGCTAAACACTGAGGAGAACACCCCGACAAGAAGATTGAACTTAACTTTACATGTAAACTATAAAATATTTTAAAACTTTCAAAGAATTTTGTAAATAAAAAGATCTTTTGCAGTTTTGAATATATCTTGTCTTAAAACTTTATTGGCCACTTTATTTATTTTTGTTAAAATCTTGATACTTTAGATGTTTTACACTAATAATGCTATTCTTTTTGTGTGACAAGTATTTGTTTCAGTATTTTATGTGCAAATTTATTTTTTTGTTACAATTGTTCACGTGTTCCTGTTCTTCCACAACATTTTAAAAACTTATTAGCCTACACAACATAACTAAAACTTTTGACTGAGTTATTAAAAGTTCTAGTTTACACCACAGACACATAAGCCATCTGTGCAGATTGCAGAACTATCCATTCTACTTGTTTAACCTACTTAGCAGTTCTCAGAGACTCTTTTTGCAAAACATTATTCACACACACTTTAAGCTAACTCTAAATTAAAGCCTGACATATCAATAAATGCTCTTTTTTGTTGCATTATTCTTTACATAGTCACATCATTGTAGTATGTACGCTGTTTTTCAGTTAAAATTGAAAACCGTAATCCCTTTATATAAGACATTTGATTAATATAATCATGCATTTTATATAAAGATAAGATTCAATAATATTAATTTCTATAACTGATAGCTATATAAGAGACACAGTTTTCTAAATGATTCTGTAACTAGCATATCGGTGCATAAAGCATTAACAGATGCCAGTAGTTAATGCATTTAATTCGTCAAGCATCATGATAGCTTCTGGGGACTAAGTGCCCTAGTAGCACTGCAATGTTAGGCATGTGTTGCCTGTGCATCACTTCGGTCTGTGTGTAGCAGTTGGCTTGGTTAGGGTGTATCTGCTGGTATTCCTGAGTGAGATCCCTTTTAATGTTCATCTTCAGCCTTCTCTGTGACTGCAACCTAAGCCCTGCCACCCTCAAACAAAGAATCAGGGCTTATGAAATACCCAGCATCACTAGAGTGTGTTTTAAAATAGCTTCAATAAGTGCTACGTCAAGCTATTGCACCAAGGCCAACGACGAATATATTGAGCTCTATTCTACAGTCCTTCCCTGCTCCTACAAATCAAGCACCAAATGTGTCGCTGCCAGCATTTGAGAGGAAGCTCAACCGGCACAGCGGACCTGTGGACCGTAATCACAGCCCACTGGTTCAAGAATTCTTGAGCGCCTCTTTCAAAACTGACTTCTCTCTGTGTGTAAAGTTTGAGGACATTTTCTATTCTGAAATATCTAGATTAATTAAAGATGAAGATGATGTCGTCAGAAATAAAAGTTCTGCAGCCTTACTTCATACACATTATCGGGGAAATAAAAACAGATTTTATGGTGCATTCATGACTTGTTGACAGCTAAAAAATAGATAGGTCTCAGACAGCAGTGTAAAATGAAATAAATACATTTTTCTAATGGCCAGACCATTTTCTCTAGAACTGAGATTTTTCAAATTTTCTTTCCCTGTAATTCAAGCATTAATGTGATGCCAGAAGATAAAACCAGGAATTGATCGAGCTAGACTTTTTTTTTTTACATTTACTTGTAAAGCCATAATATAATAAAGGCATCCCAAGAGTGTGGAGGTGCTTGGAGTTTTTTGTGTAAAGCACTTCACCCTCTTGTGAGTTAAATGTTTCAAAAACAATTTATACACACCATGGTATTTAAAGAGAGAGAATTCATAGAACTTTTACTAGCATCAAAAATAACCGAGCACAGCAAAAACAAGAAAATACAGGAAAGATTTTTTTTTATTTTTAATAGTAATAAAATGTAGTTCAATCTTGAGTAGTAAAGGTTGAGGATGAGTTGAACGCAGTTCAGCCTGAGATTCCCCAAGCAACAGTTCACAGGTAGCTGTGTGACACTATATATGTATAGATTAGTCTTCCAGCGTCCTCTTGGCTGTCTTTGGAACAGTCCCTTTTGTGACTTGATGGTCACCACTGCTCCTCCAGTCACCCTAAATTCTTTTTGTCAGGTACTGAGGGTCTTGCAGTGTGCTGAAAGACTGCAGGGCTCAAGGAATGCGTAACTTGAAGAAACAACTTATAATTCAAAATTTCTGCTCAGCAAAGATAATGTAATTGAGGAATAATAACTGACACTGTTCACCACCTTTTAAAAACATGGCCTTCCCATTCTGAAGTTTAGACAAGCTGGACGTTTGGCAGGACAGACTTCTTTGTGTTTTTTTTGTGTCCGGTTCATCTCGATCTCGTCCACGTAGGTTGGCGTGCTGGAGTTTGGCAGCCAGGGGAAAAAAGATGAAAGCACTAAGCTCTGTTCCCGACAGCTGTACTGAATGAGATTTAAGTCGGGGCATGACAAGAGCTAAAAGGCGTAATTACTATCATGTGACATAAACAAAAGAGTATTATTAGGATTTCCTAGACAATTGTTTACACAGACATTAACACTCTCATTTATGTAACATCAGAACAGATTTAGCTGAAAGTACTGCAGTTTTTAATCCATTTTCCACCTTCTCAAAGGTCGTTGTTAGTTACTGGAATGTCTTAACCCTTTTTGTGCGTCAATAAAGCCTACAAACAAGCAAAATGCAAAACAGTTGAAAGAAAATATAAGGTGGTTCATCTCTTTGGAAAAGGGGAGACAAAAATACATCTCTGGACAAATAGAACTACGGAAAAAAGTTTACTGTGTACCAAAATTCATGTTTAAGCCCTCCGGCAAGAATTTAAGAATATTATGCCTGGGCTGGGAGAAGCTCACTTCTCGATATTGCTTAGGGCAACCAGCTCATTTGCATGGGTTCTCAGCCTCTTTCCTGAACCCGTGTGAACTCACTCAGGACACATCTCTCAAAGGCCACCAGTATTTCAACTGGGCAGAATCTCCCAATCTCAGACGGGGAATAGAGCAGGTTTTTCAGGCTCTTTCTCCTCTTATTTGGTGCTCTGAGGTTGCAGCATTGCCATGCTCAGACTACGTGCTGAGCTTTGCGGTACTGAGATGATAGCCTGACAAACATTTTTTTTTTCTTTTGTGTCCCAAGTCCTGAC
The DNA here is from genome assembly GCF_055471065.1 of Atractosteus spatula. Classification (NCBI taxonomy): domain Eukaryota; kingdom Metazoa; phylum Chordata; class Actinopteri; order Semionotiformes; family Lepisosteidae; genus Atractosteus; species Atractosteus spatula. The sequence goes on along the minus strand of NC_142721.1, from coordinate 4,522,147 downwards.
ATACAGTAGCTGGGGTTATTCACCCCTTGCTGCTTTTTTTCTAAGTTTGCATGTCTTCAACCTTTTTTCTTTTTCACCGTGTCCTCTGAAGCTACGGCTCCACTGGCCTCTCCACTGCCGTTTCTAGACAGTCTCATTCTGCGGGTCGCCTTCACTTTAATTCAGGCAGCTTCAATGCAGCCAGCCTCTCTGCTGCGTCACGGCAGCCTTTTTTCTGCTCAGAAATTCAGGCAGCTTCAATGCAGCCAGCCTCTCTGCTGCGTCGAGGCAGCCTTTTTTCTGCTCTGTAATAACTGGGACAGCTCAATTTTCAGTCAGCCTGCATTATTCACTTCTCCTTTAAGCCTCGCTCCCACTGGCCTTGCTGAAGATGTCCATATACCTGCGCTTGGAGCTTGGCTTGTGGTTCACCACCAACCTGAAACCTCAGAGGCCACAGCATAACAAAGAACTAAAGAAACTTGAGGGCAAAATTAACTTTGAAAGAGTTACTAAGCACTTTTCTAATCCATCCGGCCATTATCAGAAATCAGCTTATCCTGGCGAGGGTCGTGGCTAACTAGAATTGTAATAAAGCTTCGGGTATTAACTCTAGCCAATCCATTTCCGCTTTAGAATTAGGATTGTGTGACATTTGTTTGCTTTGTTGCATTTTAACACACAAGGTTTACTGCTGAAAAAATAGAAAATTGTCTCTAACACTATGTAGGGGTCACACTGAAGGTGCTCTTCACCACATTTTAAACACTCCACCCACCCCCATAAAAATACATGTAATATATATATAGCTAGGTAGCTCACACCAATGCACATTCACATTAATTACAGTATAGCTAGTGCAGGTTGTCTCTCACCATGCCCTGTCCCTCCTGAAAATTGTACATGCGCCCATATTTATCTCTGCCTTCATTAAACCACATATTTTTAATACTAGTGTTATAATATTGAGCACTTTTCACATATGCTTTTAACTCTTAACACATTACGTTTTATAGTTCTGCACAGTTGTGCTCTGATTCTCACAAAATTACATTTGCTTTGAGCTTCCTGACCCCTGTTTTTTCACTGCTATAAATATACACTTGCCAGCCTCATTAGTGTCCCTCCAATTCAGGTGCAGCCTATTGCATTTTTATTGTCCCCCTTTCTATAATCATTCTACACCCATTTTCAGAATGCCAGACTTGTAGTCATACTCTTGGTAAAGCCTAGTCCACTGAAATCTAACTAAAATTCCTCCAACTTCTAGACAACTAAGTCTGAATTAGCTGTAGTCATGGTTTAGTGATGCATTTTCATTTTTATATGAAATGTATAAATATTTTAATTATTTTCTAGTCTTTTGAATATAAAGGACATTACGTTTAGTTATTTTTTAACTTATAATTAAGACTGTTCTAATTTGTTAGCATTTAAATCCATATAATAAGTGTGTGACAACGTTTACTTTACAAGTTAATCAAATACCAAATGCATAAATCAGATAGGGAACCTTTACTGTTATCTTTTATACTGAAAATAAAAAGATCCATGAACTCGTGTATACTGATGTATATTTAAATGGTGACAAAATCATTAAACAAATGTTAAAAATGGAATTTGGAGGATTTATTTTGCTCTTTAATGGTCTGTACTGAGATGGAATGGTGGACTTTTTTCTGCTGTATTAAGGATCAGCATGGCCACATTGTTCAGCTGGGGGAGCACTAAGTAAAGGGCACAAGCAGGCACGAATCACCTCATGAAATCACCTGAGGTCACTTAATGATCTTGGCTATTGACCCTAAGCCTGGTAGATGTTCATACTGTTTATTTAGGACATAAGAACATGAGAAAGGTTACGTCCAAAAGAAGACCATTTCACCCATCTAGCCCATTTGGTTGTCAGTAGTTTAATGATCCAAGGATCCGGTTTGGTTGGGTATTTTGCCCTAGATCTTCATAACCCTATCTTCAGCACGGCTGTGATTCATTAATAACATTTTACAAATGTTTATTCGGTAAACCTCAGATCCATTATTTTTTCAAGGTGGAAATTCATTATTGAAATTATTTCCACATCTTCATTTGCCTGCCCAGTTGTGGGACGTAAGCACTTACAAAATCAGAGCAAACTTTGAACTGGAAAAAAACGTCTCGTAAACCTTTGACTCATTTCATTCCCAAGTTGCTACTGGGATCATAAATATGACTTTGTAAAGAGAACAAAGCATTTGGCAAGCAGCAGAAACAGGCAGACCTGAGTGTTTACTGCTGTTGAAGCAGCATAGCAGAAGCAATGAATAAGGTGCAGGCAAAGGGTAGAGACTATTTAATATCTGTGTATATGCCAGGATTCAAATTCTTGACACTGACGAGTTTATCAAAATACTTAAGGAAGCAGAGAGAGGTATAATGTGTGACACATATTACATTGAAGTATACCTGTTGCATGTTTGCTTTGGCTCAGTTTCTTTAAACGATACCTGTGGCCCTTGTGAAAACTTGTGAACCCAAATGTTTACTATGCAGTTGCTAAATAATTGTGTTCTTTTAAAGGAGTTGTTTAGTCAGGCGGTAGTGTTTAGAGGACAGTACAGTACTAAAAATAAGAGGCCCCGCTCTTAAACTTTGAAGGAACCCGTTTTGGCCATAACTCAAGCTTTTATTCTCTCTTACATTTCACAAAATGACAGTTATTAATTCTCTCTCTGACTGGTTGGCCATATATTACACTCCATCTCTGAGTGGTTTCCAAGGTTCTGATGGCTATTAGCAAGCAGGTAGACATTTGTTCTAACTTTTGAGTTTTAGACAAAATCAATGCCAAATGAACATCAGAAACTGGCTGCCCGATAGGCAGTGCACTACCTAATGCTTTTAAGAAAAAAATACTTTTCTTTTGTTTCCTTCACATCCACCCACCCCTAATTCCCAGACACGACAGACTGATTGCAGTGCTCATCTGTTATCCATCCTGTTCTATTTTAACTGTTTTTTTTTATGAAGACAGTGCATCTTAAATTGTTGAGACTGACAGTTCACTGTACCTGCCCCAGTATATGAGCGTGGATGAATTGTCTGTCAAGATGTGCTTTCTAAATGTGATAATTAGGATGAATGCCGAGATTCTGTATATTTTCTCAGAAAATATGTCCCCAAAACATAAATCAGGAACATGTCTCTACTAAATTGTACACTGTATTGTTTAAACCATGGACTCCAGACCATACCCAAAAGAAAATCTCTTCTCCTTGCAAGCCTGTAGACATGCCTGTGACACTATCCTGGGAATAAAGTGTTTTTTGTTGTTTTCAAGGGGCTGTTGTCAGCTCCAGATGAGCAATCCTCACATTCTCACACGTCTCCCCAGCCAATTAGCCTCACCCAGGAAGTCCCCATCAAACTGATCAGTGAGGCAGGTGCAAGGACCTGCCCTGACTCAAAATACTTTAACATTTCGAACTTTTTCCTGAAGGCTACATTATTAGACATTTAATAAGGTTGGCATCGCTGCCATGCTTTGCTTCAATTCCCAGGGCGTGCTGTATGTTGTATGTTTTTCCCGTGTTCATATGGGTTTCCTCTAGATGCACCGGTGTTCTCCCACAGTCCAAAGACATGCTTAGAGGTTAATTTGTTTCTGGGAAAATTGGCCCTTGCTGTCCTGTCCAGGGTGTGTCCTGCCTTGTGTCTCTTGCTTGTCTGGATAGGCTTCAGCTCCCCCACAGCCCTGTGTTGGATAGATGAATGGAAGTTATACTGTATAAGGACATTTTAACTTTATTGTGCTTCTTTGTTCTGAACTACTAGAGGGTACATTTGCATGTTAAGAGTGCCTTTTGTGAAAATGTGTCTGCAATACTGTATGCTCTCAGGCATTTAGTGGCTGAGAGCCTTCGTCTGGCGAGTGCTTAACATTGAAGCCTCTTTAAAAAATGCACAGAACCTCAATATCCAGGGCTTCTGCAGCTTGCAAGGCAGCTGAGCTGGCATTGAATGAAACAGCTTCATACGGGAGAACGACAAGCGAGCAAGATTTGGCATGTTGGAGAAATCCGAGAGGCTGGAGGGATTCCTAGGAGGGCAGCTACATCTGTGGACAAAATTATCTGGTTCACATAATCTCATCACTTAACATGGCTGCCGGGATGCCATAAATATAAACAGAGAGAGGGGGATGCCACATTGGCTACCTCCTCACAGAAAACCTGAAAATGACTCCTGCTTTTTTATCTTTTATCTGTTACTCTTTAATGTTATGGTAGCTGCCAGACCCAGACGGCTGCTAAGATCAGCTTACCCTGTAGAATGCATCAGCCACCTAAACACCATTCAGTGAGCTACCTGATCATGAGTAAAATCTTCCCATTATCTACATACAACACAAGATAAGCAAATGCTTTAGAGGGAAAGGCAGCTGTTTTGGACACGGCAAGACCTTTTCTCAAGATTCAGTACCTCAGGCCAAAATCAAAAGTATGTTTAAACTTTTCGGCTTCCTTATTACTGAATAAGTAAGTCGGAGTATTATTTTTACCTGCGTAGTTGTGTTTGCCCTGGCTGCTAGGTTCATGTTACTTCTGAAAGGGGTGTGAGAAGTGTTTGTCAATCTGGTTGTTTGGTTTTATAATGTCATCATGGTGTGGTGTCATCAGATTTTATACTGCTGAGGCCTGTATCTGTATGATACATTTATATCATCAGGATAGTTGCGATTTTGTTTACCCCAAGACACACTTAGAGTAGTTTTAGAAGATCCATTCTAATTTGGCTTAATAAAGTGAACTTGTGTAGGTTTACAGATTATTTTAATATATGTGAACTTTATCTCTGATATAATGTTCAGTCACAACAGAATTTCCACACTGATCGTCATTTGTCAGAATAACAGATGATTACTTTTTTATCTGCACTGTGCGATACCATGTTGAATGGCCTTGGTGCTGTGCTGTGTGATACTAATGTGTCAAACCCAAATTATCTTTCCTTTTAAGTTTAATGAAGAACTAATGTGCTCCTAACATTATGCATAACCAAGTCTGAATGCTTACAACAGTCGGATGAATAAAAAACCATTTTACTACATGTATATGCACACGTAGGCTTGCTCACTGGTAAATTATTCTGTCTAAAAGCCACCTTCTACCCTCTACTATTTTGAAAGCAGGTATACCCTGTTACTCTTTAGATTCTTGGAACCTCTGTGAGTTTACTGTATTTACCTCGGTGAATTTACTAGGTAAATTCAGTTGCACTTCCAGGAGAGACTGCCTGATGTTTCATTTTATTTAAAGCTATTTGGAGCAAAGTGAAAACCTAAAACCTGCGTCATGCTTCAGATGGATTTTGGCGAGCAGCTTGCACCGTGAAATCTGTTACAGTTGCTGGGAGGCGGAAAGGAGAGCAGAAGATATGGAGTGTTACCTTGTCCAGTGGGCTTTTCAGCCTTATTCTGAGCTGCTGGTAAAATAGATTCCTAGGCTGGCAGTTTTATTGTACCATCCAGTTGAATCTTACTACTTATATCAGGGCAGTGTTTCTGCAGCACTGTAGAAAGTAATTTTGTGTTCCCTTAAAAAATATATAGACAATAGTTTGCTCTGAACATTTTTTGACCTTATTAAACACGTTTTAAGGTAATCAAATCTTTAGCAAATTGTATTTGCCAGATTTTAGTAGGTCATTCTTTTAAGTAAAAAAATTAACCAAAAACGTTCGCTCGTAGTACGTTCTAAGATTTGCTGTATAAAAGCAGAGCATGAAAGCAATGCTTAAATGAGGTTTACTGGTGTTCATTACACATCCAATGTCCTGCTTATTTACACCTTTATAGATATGCTCATCCAGCTGAATATTTAGGTATCAAAACATTTGATCATTGTTAGGCTTTTTTTCCCTGCAAAAAAATTGGAAGAGAATCTCCACTGAGCTAGTTTTTGTTTCTTTGCACTTGCTGAACTTTGAAATAACTTGAAATCCTTAACTTCGTGAATTCTTTTGCAGTTGTAAGTAATGTCTCTTTTGATGCTCTGAATTCTTTTGAAGCAATGATCATTTTTTATGTTTCTATCTTACAATCATGTTTAGTTGCATATAGAGGACTATAAACAATGATCTTACTGGGCTCTCCACTAAAAGCACTTTACAGGTAATGGGGTCTCCCCTCCACCACCACCAGTGTGTAGCTCCATCTGGATAATGCAACAGCAGCCAAAGTGCGCCAGTATGCTCACCACACACCAGTTATTAGTGGGGAGGAGAACAGAGTGAGGAAGCCATTTCATAGATGGGGACTATTAGAAGGCCATGATTGGTAAAGTCCAGGGGGACATTTGGCGAAACACCCTGGGATTTTTAATGACTGTGGAGAGTCAGGACCTCGGTTTTATGTTTCATCAGCAGGATGGCGTCTTTATAAATCACTATATAGTAATTTAAAATATTTTTTCACATTTGTTTCTTTACATATTGTGATGGTATTTCTTGGATTTCTATTCTTTTTCTTGGAGTTTACTGAGCCATGACCGCAGTTTGCTTTTCTTCACACAATTAATTTGCTCCAGACGTGGACTAAGGTTAAATTACTTTTCTTGTTTTGGCACTCTTTAAAATCTCACAAAAGTAGCTGCAGAACATAACACGAACATAACATTTGCTTAAAGCTCATTGCAGTACTTGGATACAACCAGTACCTTACTTGTTACTGATCTCAGCACTCACCAAACAAACAGTTAAGTATCTAGTGCAGTGGAATGGATTTGAAGTCCCACGTTAAGTAGCCCTGGTGTGAAATCATCCTGGCATTTTTATGATCTGCTCCTCCACCCTGTCATGTTTCCCCAGGTGACCTGAAAGGGTAAAATCATCCCGTGCAGATGCTGTAGATCCAGAATGTGATGGGAGGAGTCTAAACGCCCACACTCTCCGGTTAATTGCTTGTTGTTTTTTGCCTCCTTTTAAAGGTGTAGCTCTGCTGGTTGCTCAGGAGGTCCCAGTGCACATTTCTATTGGCAGCCAGAGGCACTTTTGTGTGCAGACGCCGCCCAGTTCAGAGCTGGTGCCCCTTCAGTATATGGTTTGCGTCAGCAACAACATCAAAACCGTCCACCAGGAAGTGGGAAGCCAGCTTTCTGAGCATGAACGAGTGCTGCCAAACACTGACATTTTACGGTAATTAAATTCCGGCGCAGCCAGTAATGCTCACCACTAGTGTCAGATTGGCCTTGAGACACACTGTGACCTCTGGCTGACCTAAACTTGGTCTGTCGCTGTTGCCATCCCTGAAAATATTTCACTCCAGCCTCCACTCCATACAGAAGGTAATATGCTTTACGAGGCACAGGGGTACTGTATATATTTTTTAATTACCCTTATTGTATTTGAAACACCCTCATTGAAAACTATTACCTATAGAATTTCTGTTTAAGATGAGACAGTTGTGTACATTAGAGAACATAAGAAAGTTTGCAGACGAGAAGAGGCTGTTCATCTTATTTAAGTTATTCATATTCTGTAGGGTTAGTGTAGCCTAAGTTCTATAATTTTTGGAATCTGAAAATGTGCTGTTGTTGAAAGCATAACTTTTTCAGAGACTGCTGTTTTAAAGGAGATTTTCCAGGCATAGTGGAACAGAAAAAAAACAGGAAAAGTGTGTCATAATCCTGTTGTAATATGATACACATAGAGGTGTATGCAGTACTTACTATATATATATATGAACAGAAATAATGACATCCACATGAAAGAATGGTTTACTAATTTTAAGTGTTTTAAGCAAAGTTACTTAAGTTACTTAATTGTTCCCTTTGTATAGGATTGGATCGGAATTGAAAACCACTTCTTTCTGAAACCCACAGATTGCCGTTCTGGAAGCTGTTGGTCAGCGTGGATTCGGGGGTGAAAGTGGAGCGAGAGCTGAGGACGTTCCACAACCGGCTAAAGAGACACCACCTGGGAGAGGGCGTCATCAGTATCGGTGAACATTCCACGATGTTGCTTTCGGATATGGTAGGTTCACAGAAATACACACTTATTCACACGGCTGGGAGTTATGTGCCGTAACTGGATCTCTTAAAAAGAGGGGGTCTAGGTCAAAAAAAGCACGCACAAAAGGTACAGAAAGGTTCCAAGTTCCAAGTCTTTCTCCCAGATTCTTCCAAGAATTTGCATCACTCCACAGGGCCCATGGTTTTGTTCTCTCAGCTCCTCTCCCACTGCTCTGCCGCCACGAAGTCTAGTGAAACCTCCCTCTCTTCCCAGCTGGGAGATGTGGAACAATGTGGACTCACCACTTTCCTGTTTTTTCTCAATCACCTGATCAATTTTCGTCTAACTAGCTTTCTGGGGAGATGTTGCTTGGGCCCATTCGAACTTCTCATGATTTTTTAATATTGTACTCCCTTTGTCAGGTGCCCTTCTCTTCCCATTTCAGCTGCTGAAATGCATGTAACCGATTGTGTGGAAATTATGCAGCCATGCTATACTAAATATGAGCACCTTGACTTGGAGGCAATACAGCAGCTACAGGACACCAAGCACAAATTGAAACAGACACAACACATTTGTACCTGCCAGCTTTTAAGCATCAGCATCTCCACAGATGATGGTGGAGAAGGCTTATTTATCCCTTGAGTGTAGACGTATTGGTGAAATATTTGGAGTATTCATTTGACTTATTTTAATATGTCAGAGATCTGTGTGTGGTAAAGAACATAACCTGATTTGTAATGACATTGATGCCTTTTCAGCTTAAAGATAAACGATAGTGATTTGTATATAATCAAAGGATATATGGCACCTTCAGGAATTCATAAAGGTTTGCTGAATCACAGACAATGATGGCACTACGCATACACTGAAACTTCATCTCTTTTGTGATGGAAATTGGAGGTTGTACACATTACTGTGTACTTGGTAGTATCATTGTGGTTTGAAATGCACTCATCATTGCTGATTCATTATAACCCCAAATGTAAAAATAGCATTGCAGTTCCCCTTTAACAGACCAGGATATTTCATGTGAAAGATCTACATTGACACAGAGACTGCATCCGTCATCAAATTGCAAGTTGGACTGCATTTATTGCAAACCTTTTTTCTAAAAAAGAAAAAAAACAGTAAAACCGTGTCAGGTGGCCCACAGGGCAGCGACCTTTGGTGGTGTGTTTCTTCAAGAACCCCAACTGCTTGTGTTGCTGACCTTCAGTCTCAGCCTCAAGTTGTTGAGTGGATTAGTCTTACAGCCGTCGCCAGGCCACAGGGAGCACCTGTTGTGTGGGCCTCAGGACCGTCAACTGTAGTGTGAAAGGTTGGGGCTGAATGATTTATACTGGCAGAGCACTCAACTCTGAGCGAGCAGAGATGACAGTCATATGATTGTATTGGTGAACTTGAAGAACTTGGAAGTAGGATAACTTTGTTGCAGTGCAAAACAATGAAGCAGTGTACAAGTACAATTATCACAGAAAATTAAATTCCGGGTAATACTGTACCCTACAGCTATGTAGTGTAAATTCAAAATATAATTGTGGCACACACAGCAAAAGAGAAGATATGTGCTGTTTCACTAAAAAGGCTTTTTGTACATAGTTTTATTTTAATGTGTTGCTGTACCTTTGTCATAATTTCGTTTAAAACCTTTTTAAAAACTACTGCTACTAGCTTCAATGGTTGTGTTGACTAAACATTGTAAATACTTCATTTGCTTTAATCTCCTTGTTGCATCATAAGTTTCATGGTTTTATATAAGTAATTCACAGAACTACATTTTAAAAAAGAACATCTGATTTAGTTTAGTTTAGCCAGACCTGAGTAATGAATCTATTTAGATGGATGATTTTTCAAGAATGTTTTTAACATTCTTTTTTAAGCAGTTAAAATAAAATGTATGCTCTGGCATTGGTCATAAAGCTACCTATCATATAGACAATATAATTAATCAAAACATTCAAACCACAGATTACCATCACCCCCCCCCATTAAAAACTTGTACAGGCTCTGCTTATGCTTACAGTGGCAGCAGTCTCTCTTATTATTGTATCCATTATCTACCTGGAGGGCCGGCATGACTTTTTGTTGCTTCACATTGCTTGTCTGATTTATAGGTTGCGCATTCCAAGTTGCCTCTTTTAAAACTTGTCTTAATCAATGCCACAGTCTTTAAGTTCAGGAAAACTGATGTTGCTTTGATGCTTGAGAGTGGACCATAAGGGGTAACCTAAGAGCTTTAAAACTGCTGTGTGTCAGGGCATAAATATTACATATTAAAAGACACCAGCTGTGTTGTTACGTTGGGTTTGACAGACAAAAGAGCTTGCAGTGGTCAGGGGTTTTCAGCTTGAAAGGTTTCGTAAGTGCATAAAGGCAATTGGTGAGAGCAGAGCATAACCTCCAAGTGGCTACTGAGCTCTAGAGTCAAATAGGTGTCTTAACTAGTAGGGAGAAATAAGCAGACTGGATTTACATATATATGTGCACAGTAAGTGTTTTTAATTTTTGTGTAGCATTCTGCAGACAATGGATTTCATACATTAATAAAGTGCCTCACGTGCAAAAACATGTCTCAAGGCACTGGGCAACAGAGTAATTAAATGACTGAAAAATTAAAAGAGTGACTGAACAAGAAAGGTGGCATGTGGTGCAATGATTAGTGTCATTCCCATGCAGCACTTCATCCTTGGGTTCAATTTCGAAGCCGGGGTGCGGTCTGTATTAAGTTTGTTTGCTCTCATATTGTGTGTTGTGTGGGTTTCCTCCCACAGTCCAAAAACAAACTGGTAGGTTAAGAGGCTTCTGGCAAAACAAGCCCTGGTGTGAGAGCGAGCGTGTCTGTGTCTGTCTGCCCTGTGATGGACTGGCATTCTGTCCAGAGAGTTACCTGCTTTGCTCCTGTTGGTTGCTGGGACAGGCTCCGGCTCCCCCATGTCCCTGTATTGGATAAAGTGCTTAGAAAATGATGAGATGGATGATTAAACAAAAATTGGGTTGAGCTGTTTATTAAAATCCAAGAAGGTTGTGCTTTGTTACTGTCGTGGTCCAGAGCTATGTGGTCAAACCACAGTAAAAGAGTAGGCATCCCAAAATCACTGTGTGCTGTAATGACAAAGAATGGCAGGGTCTGCTCAGCATAATGCTCAGTTTGGGATTCAGCACAGTTTGAGTTTGAAAAGATGCAGAGGATCAAGACTATGCAATGCTTTGATGGTAAACAAAAGTATTTTATCATCAATTCTTGAAGAGACAGCGAGTTAGGGAAGATCAGACAAGCTGTTGAGGCTTAGTATGACTAAAAATTCTAGGAATCGAATTTTGAACCTTTGGGAGATTACCAAATGGTGTAGTTTTAACCAAAGTTCAGGAGACAGTCCAATTTTAATCTTGGCCATCCTATGTATGAAAACTCACTGGTTGCCCATTTGCCATTTTAACATTTCTGCATATCAACCCATGGCAGTTGAATAGATGTGGAATAGTCTACTTTACACTGTAGGGGATGTTTGGCCTGTAGACTGAGTAGGGTCATTGGCACTGAAGGCAGTGTTGTTACCATGTTGCCAAATGGCAGAAGCCTGCCTGCCAAGGTAGTAATTGGCTGCTACATTTATCCAGTTAGTCTGGAATGGTTTCAGGCTTGAGCAACTCCTAATGGTATAAAACTGTTTTGAGTTTTTGGTAAAATTGAATGCCAAGTTTAAAATGAAAATATTGGGAGAGAAAGCATGATTTATTTTCTAGAAAATACATAATAGGTTCTACACAAAACAAGTATCAAATGAAAGCGTTCGTGTTTTTCACTTGCATGTGAAATACTACAGAGATTCAAACACCATATTAAGTAACAGCTCCACTTAATACTCTCATTAGCAATGTGATTGACAGAGCTCTACCTTTTAGTGTTATCAGAAAAGAAGACATAAGAATCAGTTGTCCATAAAAACATTACACCAGAAAACACAATTATACTGGCTGGAATAGAGATTTAGAGGAAACCTTGCCAAAACTAACTCTTTTCAGGTAAACCTGATACATGGTAATGTACAAATCTGCCAATGAGCCAGCTAAAGGAGTTAGTCTTGCAGGATAATATTTCAAATGGGTTGTCTGTTATACCATGGGAGATTAGTTTCTTTTCCATCCATTTGCATTCCTCAGCCTAGATTACTTATACATTTAGACAGAGAGGACAAAGAGGAACTTGGCTCTGCTATTTTGAAAGTATGCTTTGTGGTCTTTGTCAAACTACAGAAAAAGCACACCTCATAATAGAGAAACAGGAAACGTTTAAAATAAATAAATCTTATCGGTATAAACTCCTCTTTATATTTTGTGCCATGGCATTTAATTTCATCCCAAACATTTAGAGAGATGTATAAGTTATGGCTAATGCTATGTTTTCTTTTTTTTTTTAATTTGACAATCCAGTATCATGAGTTGGATGAACTGCTTGGCATCATCATGCTTAGTAAGAAACCAGAAGTTTGTTTTAGACACTGAATTGATTATGGTTAAAGTACAACTGGGCAAATGGATTGTTTCGCTGTTTTTATTTTATCAATTTTCTGAATAATGCTGACCATATGTCAAACATAACATGTCCCAAAACATATATTTTAGTCTTTTTAACTAGATTATTTGTCTAAAGCTTAACTAAATGTAATTATTCAGTTCAAATGAAATTATACATTGATGTCTGAAAGAAGGTACTTTGCTTTATATAAAGTAATTCTAGATTTTAATGGAAGAAATGACATAAAAACGCATGATATTGTGATCATATACTTGTATATTGTGATGCCGCTGGGGGTATGGTCATCAAACAGGTCGTGTTAAAGGCAGGTTTCGATACTAAACACCCCAAAAACATATTTAAATGGCATAACTTTATTTAATAAAGAAAATAAGCTAAAATAATTCCTAGCTTGTCTAACGTGTCTGTCTCACTCTTTTTTTCTAACTATCAGGGGTGGCTGTAGTTGATGACCATGACAGCTCATTAACACAACAAAAAATATATTTGCTGTCTATTAAAATACAAAAATATAATTTTCACCCAGCTCCAAAAATTGTACAATTCATGGTCTTGTTTTCTGCTGGCCTTTAGCGTATTCAATTCACCTTCTGTTCAGGGTCCACACTTCGTAGTGTGTTGCTTTGTTTTCCTCACTCTAGTTCATGGTGCACTATGTCTTTAAAATCCATGTGACTTTGCTTTTCGTTTCTCATTTCTCTAGGATTTAACAAGTTTATTCCACCAGACATCTTCCTAGCAGCTCATTGACCTTGCCCCTTATATTACTTCAATATTTACTGGTGTTTTGAGTATCTACATCGAGCATTTAAACAAACGTTGTTACATACGACATGGTGCAGTGATCACAATTTGGCAGTTTCCACTTCAGTTCTCAGTGTTTCCAATTTGGGAAAGGATCTTTTTGTAAGGATTAAGCAGTTGAACTGTCTGGAACAGGGTGCGCACCTGTGCCCAGTTCCAGGTATTATGTCACGCCGCCATTTTGTATGCTGGTTTCCTTTCACTGCCATATCGGTGCAGTCAAAAGCATAACAAAATCCATGATGTGCACAGGAAAATACTACCTATCGACTATACAACCCCTAGTGGCATTACAATATTTGAATGGTGAATTTGAGTAAGTGAATTCATATTTTTGATTTACAAAATCTTAGATTGTCAATTCATATAAATTTGTATTGGAAAAATGTCAGACTAGTAAATCATTAAATTATATTAATTTCCAAACACTTTAAAAAAAAAGGAGTTGTTTTGGGGAGGATAAATGGCATTGTTTTATTGTAGCTCCGGAAAATGTTATTTAACAGAAGCGTGGGAGGAGGTCAAAAGAAAGAACAAGAGGCAAAAAAAAACAACAAAAAAAGTATACTAGAGTTGTGGAAGTCTAGAACAGGCTACCCAGCCATGTTGTCGAAGCTGATACCTTGACCAAGACCAATAGAAAAACTCTTTAATGCTCAAGTTGACTTCCAGTGTGGAGACAACAAGGCCACTTGAGGTCAGAAGCTGTGGGGTTCAAGTGAAACTACTGCACGTAGCAAAGTCTCTATGTACAGTAGCAAATCTATAACTAAACAGTACATCCAGCTTATAGTACTATTGAAAAAAAAATTGAGTAACCCATATTGCGGCCATGTCAGAGAAGCACCAAAGTGATTATTGTTAGTTTCCTTTCTTTCTCTCTGTGATCAGCTCACACCTGTTAAAACAATTTAAGGAAAAAACGCTGGTGTGCCTGCAGTACTGCTCTCCTGTTCATCCTTCCTCACTTCCAGACACAGATCACTACAGTATCCGTCCACATATTGATTTTCTAACCAGTTCAGACTCATGGGGGAGCTGGAGCCTATCCCAGTAAGCACGGCAGGATTCACTCTGGACAGGACACCTGTCCATCACAGGGCACACACAGACATGCACACACTCATTCTAGGGCTAATTCTCACAGAAATCTTCGGACTGTAGGAGGAAAGCACAGCACCATGTTCCATGCAAACACTGGGAGAATATTCAAACCGTACACGGATCGAATCCCAGCTCTGGGATTGAAACTAGGACCCCAGTGCTGTGAGGTAGCAGTGCTAAGAAAGGGTCGCTCCTGACTTACATAGGATTTGGGTTTTGTAAAGACTTGAAGAACCTAACCCTTATGTAACCCGGTTAACGGGTGCATACATATTATCCTGTATAAACAGGTACCTAATCATTTGTGAAGCACTTCAGTTGTTCATGTTATTCCTCACTGATGCATCCTGTCTCTCCATTTCTTTGTCTTGTTTCATAGCAGGACCACGAATCTCTCTACGGCAGGAAAGAAATGTCTTCACAAGAGACGAAGGATCTCTCTCTTGTCAAACTTCTGAACATTTCCATTACTCTTTCTCCGTACATTGGTGTGGACACTCGCCCATTCCAGGTGTCTTTACAGGATGGCACTGAGAACTTCTGGCTCAGTCTTCCCTCTAAGTCACACTCCTATCAGGTGAAGTTTCTTATTGTTACCGTTCTCTTTTTAACTCCCTGGTTATGTCTTCCCAGATGCCGAGAAAACTACCCTGGCCTCTGGCCTAGGTTCTCCCATGACAGAGTGTCTAACAAGGTGTTCTTTTGGTCTTGTGGCTTATAGAACCCAGGTGGACCTAAAACTGTTGATTTAGTGCTGAAATCCAAACACTCATGCCGTCTGGAACTTTGAATTGGTTCCCACTGCAATATTATAAGGGTAGATCCTGTCTTAATCAGTTTTAAAAATGGACATACACCTGCAACCACCAGCAGAAGAGCCTGAGGTACTCTATACTGGGTAATATATTGTGTGGTAACTCATTTATCGTGTTTTCTGTAAAACAGTGTCATTCGCTGTAGTCTTGGAAACTTAAAACGATTTTGACTCTGCGCTGACTTTTTTCCTCGGCTTCCCCTTCTCAGGCTCCCCTCTTAACAAAATGGAAGGGCAAGTTTTCTGTGAAGCTGAACATCACAAACCATGCTGCGGTCAGCTGGTTCGTGGACCGGGTGAGCAGCCTGCAGTCTAAGCTGGGGGTGGAGTACATCACTTTGGAGGGAGGAGAGGGGAACCCCTTTGCAGAACAGGCTATAGCCCCTCCAAAAACCCTGGCGGGTGATGAATACATCGGCCTGTTTGCTGCTGTTGGGGCCCGGATAGGAGACTCCTCAATCGTCACAGCAGGTACAAGGTGCGTGTAGAGAGTGGCACTTTCCAAAGTCTGCAGGAGATTCTTGTGAGGGTTATTAACATTTGCCCCGTGGTCACAAAATGTCTAAAGACATTAGACAGGTCTTTATTTCATCAAAATTCTTAATTTACCCCCAAACTAGCATATCTGCTAGTATTGATGAGGGTGTAAAAAGGATTTTTTTTTTTTGCTCCAAATGTGTATCTAGAAAAGCGGTTAGTACTGTATGTCTTGCTAATTTTTTTATGTTTTTCTTTCCTTTGTATGTCTTGTTTATTGATAATCTTACATTTGCTATGCATTCCATATTCAAGTCATAAAATACTGAAGAGTTTAAAAAATGATATTTGAGGATGGTGCAGCAAATTTAGCAAATTAGCAAGATATCAAATTTGATATTGCTGCAGTTTCCAGACAGCAGAATCTGCCTTCACAGTTATCTCCCCGGATAAAACCTATTTAAAATCCTGTATCTTTTTATGTATACTAGTATCTAATGGGAAACAGCCAAACATATCCTTTAAGATTACCGTAAACTAAATAAGAGAAATAGAATCCTTCCACTAACGTTCAAATACAGTTTACAGGACAGTTCAATCTCCCGAATTTGAGATTAACATTGTAAGTCATGTTTATCCAGAATCTACTCGTATAAAGTTGCCCTGTGCAAAATATGCTTCACAGTTTGTCTCCCTGGATAAAACCTGTTTAAAATCCTTCTTAAGTGAAAAACATATTTTTATTTTCCTTGGCTCTGTTGTTGGTACTTCCATTTATCTTTATTTCCTTTCACTAAATCAGAAGCAATAATCTTTGAAAACTCAGATTAATGGGGTAACTTTAGCAGTAATTCCATGTCTGAAGGATATGCAATTCAGGTCTGGTAACTCTAAATTGTCCCCACAGGGTTTGTCTCTGTGAGGAACATTGCTGGGCTCCCCACCTCATTACTTTTCTATGAGCCTCTCTTCCCTACAACCAATTCAGTAGTTCAGTTAGATCCCTGATGAATGTAACAGAGTGACTAATATATTAGAAGTTATTTGGTGTACGTTGCTCAGTGGAGAGCCTGACTGTGAGGATAATGTTGACCAATCCCACCCTCAGTTTCGTTAGGAATGAGCCAGGGAGCAGCTAAAAGGGTATAGATGGGGTGGTGAGAGGGTCGTGAAAGAAATGCACAAAGTGAAGTCCAGAAATTGAGATGTATATATACACAGGAGAGTAGAAGTAGACTATAGAAAGTAGGGATTAGACTCTACCCTTCTGACCATAACTGTGTTATAAAACTATAAAATTAAATAATTATTAATACACATTATTTATTTACACATATTTACACAGTTTTTCCCTGCATTGGACTGGCATTCCATCCGCGGGGGAGGGGGGGGGTCTCTTGTTCCTCTTAAAGTCATAGAAACCAGGATGAACTGTGGCCCAATGGTCACTCTGACACAGGTATGGACTTGACCTGTTTACCATCTGGAAATGTTCCTTCCTTTAACTTCACACTGACCCGTGTTTTTACACTGATTTGATATTTCCAGCTGCTGAATTTTGTAAGGTCTGGGCAGGAAGGAAATAGCTATAAAACAACGTACAGCCTTTAAAAGACACCCCTCAGTAACACTTGTTCCATAATTGCTTCTGTATTTCTTCCCCTGTGGGGTTGGAGTATAAATAAAGATGAGGGAATCGTTCAAATAAATGACAAAAGTGCTTTCTTTTCCTGTCTTTACAGATCAAGCCACTTGCCTCTATTTGTCCAGATGACACCACTGCAGGCTGACTGGAGCTACTCGGGTATAAAGGGGATTATTCCTTCCATTCTGCACTACAGTCTTCTGGGATACAACTTCTTCATTCCTGATGCAGTAGGTAATACTCTAGCTCACATCCCTTGTCCTCTGAGACTTTAGTAGGAAAATAAATCTTGAGGATATCCATAACATGAAACAGTCACATCATCTTAAGCAGCCTGGCAAAAAAAGGGCTTGATTCAGTTTTTCTTTACTGACTCTTTTCCAGCCATTCCTTGCATATTCACAACCCAGCTCTGCTGCTGTCTAAGCAAAGCAGACCAGATCTGCTCCTTTCACAGTCATTGCTCTGTGTAGATTTGTGAGATTTTAAATTCAGGTATGAAGAGTGAGGCAGTGTGCATGTTAAGTTTTATTATGATAATTAGCTTATTATCTACGTAAGACCTACTTCAATTTGCTTTACCTTTTACCTTAAGTCTGGAATCAGCAATATTTTTTTTATTATAAAAAGCACCCAATTTGGACTAGACTAGCTGTCCACGGCTCCATCTCAGGAGATGGTCAAGCTCCTCCCACAAGCCCACCTGCAGAAACAAAATGCATACATATTGTAACAGATGACGAGAACGTTTAAAACCTTGTCTTTTTTTAAAGACAGGGAAGCCACAATAATTTCACAGTGAAGCCACAATAATGCTCTAAAAGTATTTTGTACAAAGTGATAATTATTAAAATTTCACCTGATTTTGGGGTTTAGCAGTTTGCTGAAGAAGGTGAGAATTTAGAACAAAACTTGTTGCAGAATTGATTTAATTTTCAAGGAGAGTACAGATCCCCAGATGATGAAAAGAATTCTTAAGCTAACAGGCACAGAAGAGGCCTTTTCTATTAGTATTTTTGGAAAATACTCATGAATATGTATATATTTATATAAATATGAATACATATTTTTGCCATTATCTGTTGTATAAGCTCACAGTGTATTTTGATATTCAATCATTAATTAGATAAAATCTCTTGATCTTTAGTTTTTAAACACATTATGAGCTTTGCACCTGTAGTAACATACAGTTTTTGATATTTTGACATTTCAGTTGCATTTTATTTGTCTGCGTTGGCACGGTTTTAGGAGTTGATTACTTAGTTTTAATGTATAATTAAGGTAAAGTGCACTCAGAAAACTTACAAAAATAGAAAATTTCCCATTGTTCTCCTTGCTTTACATTACTTTTTTTTTTCTTTTTTTAATTTTCCAAACACAAAAAGCAGCATATGAACTTTTTAGGAACAGAAAGTATGTGAGACGTTTGAAGGGGCTCATGTTGAAGGTAAAATAAATTTTAACATAATACAGTATTAGAAAGATAAGGAAAAATCAAGTGACCACGCTGCAGTATCCTGCTGGTGCCTGACTGATGTTGTAGGGCGGGAGGTCTGCCCAAGGTGGCTGTTTCAGTGTCTGTACTTAGAGGAAGGGGAATTTGGCTGGATTCTTCAACTAGGCTGTCAGAAATCAGAGAACACCAGAGACGATAGCTCTTCCAAACACTTACCTTTCCAAAATGTATTCAATATTCTATTTCTAGACCATTTATGTTTGTTTAATTAAAGTGTTTCATGAAAAAATGTTGTGAAAAGAAAGTTCGGGCAACGAGATATGTCCCTGCTGGTCAAAACCTGTATTAATTTTCCAAAACTCAGTAAGTATCATGCTCTCCCAAACAGAACACAGAGCCTCTCAACATTTAAACACAATTGGACACAGGTGCTCAAAAGTCTTGTGCCAAGTCTACAGAATCTATGGTAATAATTCAATTTCTCCATGAATATCGTTCGTGTAATTTCAAACTGACGTTACCTCCCTTTTCCTGTTTGAATAAACTGTTGCTCTTAGGATAACATTTTAAGGTTTTTGGACACATTCTGTCAGAGAGAGAGAAAAAAAAACCCATAATATCACAGAAGCCCAAACCTGTCGTTCATCTCCACGTGTTCTCTCTGTTCCAGGAGGATCTCTGTCCAGCGAGTTTGTAACAGACGAAGAACTCTATATCCGCTGGTTGGAGATAGCTGCTTTCCTTCCCGTTATCTCCTTTCACACCCCACCCTGGGTCTGCGGAGAAGACAGGGTATGTGCCTCACACATCACTATCCTCCTCACTACCTCCTTGTATTATAGAGGTTTGCTTGCTAGCCCTGCCAGTCGCAATGTAGATTGAAAGAGTATCCACTGACCTCTAAGTTTTTTTGTATGATTTCATCTTCCCTGGAACTATAAAAAAAAAACAGTGGATGTTGCAGTGGATGTCCCCAGCATGTGAAAGTGTTGTTGTGGCCTGTGGTAGACTGGCGTCCCATCCAGATTGTACCCCGCCTTGCGCCCATTGCTCGCTGGGATAGGCTCTAGCGCCACCATGACCCTGAATTCAATGAAGTGGTTAGAAAATGGATAGCAGTGGAAGTCATCCACTGCCAGTAGATACAGGGTATACAGTCCTTTTCTCCTTCACTTTGTTCTCTCTTTGTTTCTTTGTTCAGAAATGAAGGAGGTGATTTAGGATACATTTCCGTGAATTAGCATTAGCATTCACAGCTATTTAGCAGTTAGTGTACATTTTTTGTATTACAAATTACAATACATAAACTGTATTTCCACACCATGCTAGTATTGATAGCAGTAATAGATGTGAACTCCAGAGTGATAAAAGCATGCCAGGATTTTCCCATGTAAACCGTATAACCATGTGGATTATGGAAAGATTAATTTCATACCAACAGTATGTAACGGTATTAGATTGGTAGCCATAGTAACAACTATATGCCCCACAACATCAAGATTCTGTTCCTTTTACCAATGATTCTCCTGAGCTGAATTTTCACATTTGAAATTGATTTGGATTCAAATCTCTTTTCACTGCATTGAATTTATTTCTCTCCTCTTGATACTTTTTTTTTTGTGGGAGAAATCCTTTATATGTTTTATAAGCGGTGATCTACTGCGTTTGAGTGTTATTCTACCCTTTATTCTCATCAGCTGTTAGACAATTCCACTAAGCTGTGTGTTTACCACTCTGTTTGACTGAAATGAATATCTCATGTGGCTATTGTTTGTGGAAGAGTACACTTGATGCCCATTAATAGAGTGAACATTCAGAATAGCAGTGTTAAAAACAAGGCCATAACTATACTTTTAAGATTTAAGAATTCTACATTTTCTGGCTTTTTATATATATACACATTGAGTGAAGATATACAAGAAGTTAAGATATTTTGTTCTCCACATACAGTAATTGTAATACAAGCAGAGACCTGGAAAAACACAATTAGTTCAGCACAGTTTGTGTCATTGGAAGGAACGCATGCCTAAAAACACTGAGCCCTACATTTACATTTAAAGTTAAACTTGCAAGTTTACATTTACCTGCAGGTCTCATTCCTTCTTGATATGTTGAGGGAATGGTGACTGGTGTTTGTTGTGTATTTTCTCTTTTGGAAACAATTAGTCTTCTCTTTGGAACAACTAATGTTTTGTCTATGTGGGTTATGATAGTCAGTTGTTTTTATATCAAGGTTAAAGATGTTCTTGTGAGTTGTAACAAAACTGTCTCCCTTTTTGCTTGCTTGTGTAACTGGAATATGATCTTTGTTTGTACTGGAAAGAATTATAAGTGCAAAATGAAAAAAAAAATGCTCAGGAGCCAGAGTTAGAAAAATATATATCTATTTTAAGATATTGATATGTTTAAATTCGTGGAAGACAGCTCAGGTTTCTAAGTAAAGGATCTTCTGGGGGTGCACTTTTTCCAGCCCGTTCTCAAGTAATTGCTTGGCCTTCACCCAACATCACCTGTGGTTAAGCTACCATCTGTTTTGCATTAGGTTTTGTTTTAAATTTATGATCGTCAATCGCAGGAATAATGAGAGGCACTCTAGCAGGAATGATAATGAATTTGAGGATAGGCTTGGAAAAAAAAACTTTATTATGACAATTAAGGTTTCCATTTTTAAACTGACAGAAGAGTGACAAGGTGAAAAGACACCACCTTTTTCCAGTTCAGCTTGTAAGCCCTGGCCTTCTGACCCAGATTTTTGCTACAAGCAAAGAAAATAGATGATGTGCTGTATACGTTAGCACTGTGAAATATTGTTCTTTTGTTCTGAGACTTTGGTGCTATTGTTGTGTTTCAGAGCTCTTATCAGTAGTCATAACTTGGGGCTGTCAAGAGTCCTAAGGGTTGAACTAGCATGGAATGATGTTTTAACTTGGCTGAATTATAAAATAAATGCAAGCATGAACTGGTTCTTATAAGGTGAGCCATATGGAAATTAAAATATAAAGAATCCTATTTTGAGTTTCGTCCCGAAGACGTTTTTCAATTGGAAGCGTCCAGCTGGTGCGGTGCCGGCTCTAGACTTCATCCCTCCACCCGTGGCCTCTCAAGCGTGTTACACTCCTCTTTGTCCCGAGGACCATCGTTTTAGGTGATATTTCTATTTCTTTCGGGGGAGTTCCACGTGGTATCCGTCCTCATTCTCTTAGCTGTGGTGCAGCTCGCTGTCGGTTCCTGTTGAGCTTCTGCACCAGTGCAGATGATGTCAGGCTACTTTTCCCGGGTCACGGTGCCTTCCTCTGCCCACCACAGGATTCCCGTCTCCACCAGCTGGTGGCGCTGCTGCCACCTGTGTGCTGAAAAGCGTTCCAGTGTCTTGATTATATGCTGTTCTCATTCAGTACAAGACACAACGCACATTCTCTGATCTGTATATGTATTGGCGCTTCTTCTTTCGTTTCTATGTTGTAATCTTTCTTGTCCGAAGGAAAGGGGAAGTATTAGAAAGGGACCAAGTGCTGTATTTTTCCACTGCATTACAACATCTTTATAAAAAGCCTGTGCTGCCTGTAGCAAGCTGAGTCTCTGACACACTCTGCAGAGTGACAGCAGGGCTCCCAATATTGCAATACTGAAATAAAGACCTTACTCAGGTGAGAACTCTCTCTTGTGGCTTCCTTGATAGGTATATTTCCATGACAGCTCCTCCAACACCTTGTGTATCCGAACAGACTCAATCACACAAAGCTCCTGCGCCAATATCTCTGTCGTAGCAGGAACCTGCATTGGTGGGTTGGTGTTCCTTAAATCCTGTTTGGTTGTTTCAGTAGATTTGACCTGCGGCCGGGTCCGTCATTTGCTCAGCCAGGCATGCTAACACCAAACACTTAAATATTAAGGACAATATCTGTTTAAATTCGCTGTATCATCTAGTTATTTGTCCAAATTCTGTTGTTGAGTTAATGAAACATTCATGAAGCTGGGAACACTTGCGAATGTTGACTTCAGGTTTTGGAGTAGTTGAAAGTCAAAATGAAAACTCAAATACTTTCTGTAAGAGAAGAGTAGACTATTTTGAGCTTAAACAAAAGAAAATCAAAATCAGAACCATGGCACAGAAATTGGTGATACTAATAGAATGGACAGATACTTGATAAGCTTCACAGTCCGAGATAACCCTTTACCAAAGTGATAGAAATGTTAAAGTTGGAAGAAACAGAGGAACTGCAGATCTACCAATAAACACCACCTCATCTGCAAAGCCTGGTGGAGATAATGTTTTGGTCTGGCCATGCATGGCCACCTCTGAACTGGTTCCCTTACCATTATTGATGATATAATTAATGATGACATCAGTAGTATTAATTCTGAAGTATACAGAAACATTTTGTCTGCTTATATATACGAAAACGCCTCCAGACTTATTGGGTGGCATTTCATACGTAATAAGACATGATCCAAAACATGACCAATGCAAAAAAAAATGAATTCATCAGGAAACAAAAAAATCTTAGACTGGCCATATTAATCACTAGAATTCAATTGAGAAGCACTTCAACAATAGGTAAGAACTATGGTTGTGGCAAGAGCTTGGTAAACCATTATTTCAAATGATTATATAAAGTGTTTAGTTAGCTCAATGGGTCTCTGTTTCATGCAGTGATTGTGTGCCAACACTTACGGTTACCTGAAATCACAACGTATGTTTTTGTTAAAATACGATCAAACATATGCATGAAATTACCTAAATATAAAACTTATTATATTTTACTTATCATTTGTATTAATCTCATTATCATAAATACAAATTTGCTTGACTGTAAGGCAAAATTAAGTTTTGATTTTGCTGTTCTAATACTTCGGAGAACACTGTATGTATGAAAATCCCAATAGTGTTAAACAAGCGTAATTAGTTGGAGTGACTGAGACAGTTCGTTGTTTTTTTTTTGTACGATTAAAAAAATCCTTATTTTATATTTTTTAGGTGAAAATCAACAGTATATATTTGAAGTAAAAAGTGGCACAATAAATACAAAAAAGACTCAATATTCAAAATGATAAAAGGTGGTTGGCATGTGTCAACACAAACACAGTGGAAAGGTATGCCTGTTTAACATCAGCAAACACACAAATTAGATCTTTCACAAATTACAGACACTGTTTTCCTTGTGGTAGCAGTGCAGTGAACCTCTTTTCAGCAGGATTACACAAGTACCGGGCTTACCCAGCCTGCTGGGCTCCTGTTTCTATTTCCAGGGTCAGGGCTGCCTCAGGTATGCCTGGAACTGACATGCCCACAGAGCTGCTATATATAAGCCGCGGATCATGTGTTGGAGGTGTCTTACCCTCCCGGCTCTGTTTTCCAACCTGTTTAAGGGCCACATAAACAAAGCATGTGTTGGTTGCAGACCAGTCCTGTCGCCAGGACTTCCTGGTGTGAGGCACACAAATCCCACACATTTGCTGGGAGTCAGCAGGTTTGGACAGATACACACAAACAAAGATAACTTAAGACGGAGACCTCGGCTTAGTGGCCTCCCCCCCTCCCCCACTCAACAGTTTTAACAGATCCCCAAAATTGTTGTTGTTTTTATTTCAAGATGAGAAAGCATTATAGTTTCAAATGTGAAATTCACTTTGAGAGGCATTTTATTTAATGCACTTTCTGGGGTCATTATGTCTGAGAACAGGAGCTATCTGTAGCTCACTCGCCCGGGGCCCTGTATTTTTATACAGCGTTTCATCAATTATATTCTATGTTCTGATACACATTAAAATAAAGGTAACCATACTGAAGAAAATAAATATTATACATTTGTACAGTAGGTTATTAGGTAATAACAAAATGACTTTAAATTTTGTTCTAGGTGCTCATGTTAGACCTTAAAAATGAGTGTCAGTAGTCTCTGCTTGTTTAACTTTTGGTTAAACACAAGCCTTTTGAAAATGAAGAGAACAATGAAATATTTCTGTTACCTACAGATCACTCAATTTGGAAGTTTTCAGGTGGAGGCAGACTGTGCTCTATGCTAAGGGAAGGCTAGGCAGGTGGCAGAGTCAGACGACGGTGGGCCTTTCACAGTCACATTCACAGATCTGTGCCTTTGCAGCCAAGTCTTCTCTGACACTGTTTGGTCTTTGTCTTCACTGGAACTGCTTCTCTGCCAAACTGAATAGAATAGCTTCTTCTCCTTCTCAGCCTGAAAATGCACTTCAAATGAAATCCCAAACCCACTTCTTTCAGAGGAATGTACAGCGTCTTAATCTTCCCTTAGCATTTTTGTTTTAAATAACTTATTACAAGTTGGAGGTGTGGGCTGGGGTTAGTGTGCATTTTGTAGGGGATATTGAAAATTACTAGCAGATTTAGTAAATCCAACTTCGATTTTTCTTTTCTTGTTCTAATTCCATCCCCCAAAATTTACTCCCTGTACTTTCACACGTCCAAAATAAGCCACTGAGGTCCCAGAAATTCCACGAGGATCCTGTTTCCTGAGGTAAATCATTCTGCTTTCCATGTCTTCTGGAGCAATCTAAGATTTGGTATCAGTTTTTAAATACATCCATTTTTTCTTGGATTACAGGTCCTCAATCTCACCCGATCGTATATATCCAGACACCAGGAGTTCGTCGTCCCTCTCGTAATTAAGTACGCAGAGGAGTGGCTGGCTGAGGGGACTCCTATATTCCGACCCCTCTGGTGGATCAGTCCCGATGACCTCCTCACCTTCACCATCGACGACGAGTTCCTGATAGGTGATGAGGTAAGACACTCCTTTGATGCTTCACATTCAACAGTTGTGACATTCTCTTTTCCAAAGTTTAAATTAGATCTGCATCATGTATATTCATTCTTAGGCGTGTGTAGAAAATCCAGCCGTCGCAAAGTTTCTAACTAGCTGATTTATTTGGCTCACGCTGTTATCCAGAGTGATTTACCTTTGCCTCCACTCATACAGCAGGGTCATTTACTGGAACAGTTCAGGTGACCACTGAAGGGCTCGCCTGCAGGGTCTCATCTGGGATTTGAACCTAAAACCTTCCAGTTATGAGTGCCGGCCATCAGTTAACAAGTCCCAGCTCATCATCTGCTGATCATCTGTACTAAACTCCAGGTCATCCACAGCCAAACTCCAGCATGGGTTTTTTAATAAAGATAAAATTACATATGAAATGTTGTTTTATAAAATGCAGTGCACAGATATGACAATAACTTCAGTGGGCTTTTGGAAAATAAGATCATGGCTGGAGAGCTGTCTGAGAAACCCAAACACCATTTTGATCCCAGTTTTGGAAAAGCCTGTAAACCCCAAAGCTAGCAGAAAGCTCTTATTTCTAGGTCTCAGTTGTAACTGGTATTTAGATGATGAGCTTTTTAAGGAAAAAAGTTCAGAATGAATAGAGTGAATCACAAACTCTTCAGCCGCTTCAGTTTCAAGGTTGGGATGATTGGTACACCAGTGTGACCCGAGCGTGTCACATTAAGATTTTAACTTTTTTTCATAACCGTTTCCTATGATTGTAGTGTAGTTAAAACACCAATAAAAGAGATACATGCTTTGAGTGTACTGCAAGATTTCTCAAAGGCCGACAAAGCATGTCAGTGCACAATTTAACGACACTTCCCTCCTGGCATGCTTTTCAAACTCCCTATTTACTACGCCAGTTAAAGGAGAGATGCAGAAATAAACACAGTCAGCTTTTAAGGACGCCCATAGCCACTGCTGAGTCATGTGTAATTTTGTTTTCACACATTGTCACAGCAAGTGCATGAATTCCCACCTATTCTTCTGTTCTGCTCTACTATGCCCATTCTTCTCTATTTCTGTCTAAATTTGAACTCTGGTGCCTGGGAAAGCTGCTGCATACAGTATTTAAACTACAAGTGTGTAGAAAGAGGTGTGGATTACAGCTACATATATCAGTAAGGTGGCTGACATTTTACTAATCAAAAGCAAGTGGTGCAAGAGAGTGAGAAGTGAGATATTTTAACTTGGAGCTTCTAAATCAAAATGGAAAACTGCTTGTGTTTTCTTTAGCGTCTTATGTGGCTACAGTATGTGCTGTTAAACACACCAGACCGAGTTTCAGCTGGCTGAGTGTTGCCTGGAACTGGTTGAGTGGAGGGCGGGCTGACCAGAGGACATCTGGGTGTTTCACATGACCCCTCTCATAGTGTGGAGAGTGTATAGCTAGCTGTAAGAGGCTCCAAGTGAAACCTGAGTTGCACCATTTCTGTTCCAGAATCCCAGTGTGCAAAAAGGCAAACTTGAGAGTATATTTCAGAGGACACTGGTTCTTCTGGGTCAGTATGAAGTGATATCTACTTCTCAATTCCAAGTGTTTTTTTTAAAAAGGTCATACTAATTGGTAATTCTAAGTAGAAAAAAAGAACTCCTTCCAATAGTTACATCCATACAGGACAAGCCATCCAGGACATTTTGCTTATTTTGGTTGCTAATGGCTAATTAATATCAGAACCTCAACCAGCAACATAATGAACATTAAAATCACAGCTGGGCAGCAGTTGAGCAAATATGCCCAACTTTTTATGTAAATAGGTGCCTCGTATTTTCTCTCCACTTCCTAATTTATTTGTTGAGCTTGAAGTAGTTGCCTGTGATGACTATATGAAACTCTTTTGGGATTTTGAATTCTTGAAACATCTTCCTGATCCTGTGACAGTCCGTGTTGTTCAAGACTAAAGAGTTATTGTTACTTCAGCATGCTTGTGTGTGATAACCCTTTGAGACCATCGTGCTGTAGCAATGCAATCTGATGCCTTCTAAGTATTATCTAATGGGTGTCATCCCAACATTACCCTGTGCTGAATGCTTCAATTAGCCTTTGCTTTTCTCTAACTTGTGCAATGTAAGCTGCAGATTTTTCCACCATTAATTTTGACATGAATCACTAACACTATTTCTAGACTGACCAGCTGTGTTTTCTACAAGATCTGTCCATCTAAGATCCTGCACAGTCAACCCCCAGGCTGCCACTGCAGCTTTTTTTGTTGGAAAAAAAAAACACATAAAAAGAGTTTTTAAATTCTGCCTCAACTAATCTTGTGAACATGTGATATGACCAAAAAGCCTAAAATGCTCCGCTATAGCAAAAACAAAGGTTCTCCAATTTCTCTTAGAAAGGAACTAAGGACTCAAGATTAAATTTAAGTTTTACCAAAGTGTGTGTCTTCTTTCAGTCCAAGTCAGATTCTGTTAGTGGAGTGCTCTTCATACTGTGAGAACGTATCTGATAAATCACTGCTGATGTGGTTTCGATTTTAATTTTGTTTACTCTGGGGTGTTTTCAGGTCCTTGTCGCACCTGTGACAGAGAGAGGCGCTGTTCACAGAGACATTTACCTGCCTGGCAGTGATTTCCAATGGCAGGATATGAGCAATGCCCAAGTGTTTGATGGTGGGACGCTGTTAAAGAGTTACCCTGTCAATCTAGAAGAAGTGGCTGTTTTCTTACGAAGAATTTCTTAAAAACCTGTTACGTTTTTTCCCACTCAGGCTATTCAGACTTGCACTTGTTTCAGAGACCATTGACACAGTGTCTTCAGACAATCTTGAGACAAGTCACAGCCTTTTTATATAGCTGTATAGATATGTATTTGCACTTTACAATGACATGATTTCTATATTCAAATTCATGTTTTTTATATCCTTTGATTCATATCATCACAGTACATTTTGGGGATTTTTATTGGTTAGTTCTTTTTGGGGTTTTTTGTCCTCCGAGCAAGCTGTGCATTTACATTGATCATACTTCTACAGTCCTTAACATCTACTGTGACTGCCTTCCCCCACCCAACGGCAACACAAGTTAACCCTTCCTGAATAAGAAGTCAATAAATAATAAAGAAGACCAAATGAGAGCAACAGTAAAGATCTTCAGTCATCGCAGTCAGGAAGACCCCTGTGAATGCAGTTGTGTAAGATGGTTAAGCTTGAACAGCGTTTTAAGTCAGGTGCATTAAAGGTAAGGATTTTACTTGAATTAAACTGACTCCAGTGCAGTTACTGTGCCCACATTTTTAATGTACCTCAGTGTAGGTATTCCATACTTTATACCTTACACAGACTTCTCTTTTAATGAATACTTAATACTACATGAGCATACCTAATAAGCATTGTAAGCATTTATCTTCAAAAATAGGGAATTTAAACTGTTCGAATTGGGTACAATGTGTCGCAAAAGACTTGCATGGGTTTTGAGCCTTGCTGTTCAAAACCAATTTACAAGTGTGCTATGGAAGCCTTCAGCCAGACTCAAAGCTCTCCAGGCTGATGGCTCAACCCCTCTTCTAGCTGCTTCACTCTACAGGTGGCCTGGAATATGTCTGTTTTTCACAAAGAACGCCATCCTTCAGAGAGGAATGAACCTGTTGAACTTTGGGCATATTGCTGTGAAACTGGACATTGAAAAAAGCTACAAAATCAACTGCTTGGATTCATTGTCCCTATGGAAATGTATAACATGTTTTACTCTTTCGACACTGGGATGTCAAGTGGCCAGTCCTCTGTGTTTGCCTGAGAAAACAGGAGGCTTTCTGTTGGTCGGTAATGCAGCTTCCCAGTTCACAATGAGCACCATCTTCAAAGAGATCATGAATCTTTCTTCATGGCTCACTGAATATCCTCAGAAGTGCACTTAGGGAGGTAAAATGTAACTGCTATGGAAACATGAGACTCTTTCTTTCTCTGTGGTGTCCATATGCAAAAAAGACTTTGCAAGAGGTCTTTGCGCTGGTTTTGTTCATGTTGTTCAGCTGTGAAATGCTGTATAGTGTTTGAAAGACGCAGTGGCACGTGTGACCACAGTGTGCTTATTAATCTGGACATGCAGCCGGAGTAGTGGGGCTGTGCCAGTTTGAATTGGTGTAGATTGTGAACATTTGAGCAAGAGGGAACCCATGAAGAAAAGAAAAACATTTGACTTGTTACCCAAAATCGGTATTTTCTAGGAACTGAAAACAGTAGACTCACATTTTACGTGGTAGATAGGTTCCTGACATCGTGCGAATTCGAGCCATATTGAGGGTGATGCTCTCAATTTTGTCGCCAACCTCGTATACACACATTTTTGTAAAAATATTTAGTTTAAAAAGCGAGTCTACAGTATTACCCAGGTTTGTGAAATCTTCTTACGATCCCGTTCTCAATATCACAACTGCATGTAAAATGCACATTTGTTCATAATGAATATTTAGAGTTGAGACACAACAGCTTCCTGTTTTTGAGAGTAATCTTCAACTCGGGCGTTAATGGTATGACCTGAAAAAAAAAAATGTCATACCTGCACTTCGTAATTCATTAAGGTAGTGGGAAACAGTGTTGTCCAATTTGAAAATTCTGCTTCTCTTTCACTAGTTCAGTCTTGTAGGTATTTCTGATATTTGGACTCCTGTCCAAAGAAATCGAAATCATCAACATGAATGTCATTGAAGTGTGACTATCAGTATGTAATATTGTAATCTTCTACATTCATGGCCAAACGTTTAATATCACCCTAATAAAAATAAATGTTAAATAGTTATTTAACGAAGGATTTTACTTAAAGCTAATAACAAACTCAATAGTACACCAACAGCTGCCACTGCAATATCATTGGCAATCCAATCTACAGTATGTTTTATGTCCCATCTGAAGGAGGAGTACACACAAGGTAAATAAATTGCTCTATAATTCCTTGCACTTACAGTATATAGTGCTTTTCTGGACACTCCACTCAAAGCGCTTTACAGGTAATGGGGATCCCCTCCACCCCCACCAGTGTGCAGCTCCACCTGGATGATGCGACAGCAGCCATAGTGCGCCAGACACTCACCACACACCGGCTATTAGTGGGGAGGAGAGCAGAGTGATAAAGCCAATAAAGTGAGTTTGTGGCAGAAGAAGGGCTTGATCTGGGGGAAACGTCTAACATGTAGCCCATCATAACTTTTATATTGTTAGGGGATTGTAAAACGTGGCCACAATTGTAGATTGTGGAGTGTGGAGATTGGTGGGGGTGGGAGGGATAGCTATTATTATGTGAATTTCACCGTAAACATCTGTGGCCTCTGAACACTAGTGCTGTAGCAAAAAACTAAGCATGTGCACAGTGAAGACACACTCTACACTGGTCATGCTTAAATCAGTAGCATCATGAATCCTTGGGTAGTTTCATCCTGCAGGTTAAGCAGGACCTGACAGATGTGTTCAGTCGGGACTTCTATAGATCATTTGGAAAGTAATTTCAACAGCCTCTTGCACTCATAGACCACAGATGGATCCTTTTTCATTGAATGTGGTTGTGAACCCAGAAATGGATGATTTAGGGTGACATTGGAAACTTGTAATATTGGTTGAATCCATGCAATTCCCCTTGGCTTCTATTTTACAATTTAAACTTTAAATTCACCTTTAAAAAATTGTTGTTGAAGAGGTAAAATTAGTAAGAGCTATTCTGTTTTTCAAAATTGAGTTTTCGTATGATAAACAGTATATTCGGTAATATACTGTGTGTAGATATATATAACAATACTACTGAGATGATAAGATAATTCATCCATTCAAAAAAACTTTTTCACCTTTGCCAGGTCAATTTATCAGTGGACAACATGCCCTTAGTGGCTGATAATGTTCTGATGAACAATGACAACACCAGACAGCTCCTCCTCAGGGAAGAGGGCAGACTGAGCCAGATGAGAGTGGCCAGCAGTCTCCACTCTGAGCTTCAGATGAGTTCATTTGTGTACAGTTGTGTAGCAGGGGGGGAGAGATTAAGTTGATCCTGTGATGTGCCTTTGGGGATTTTTCTTCCTAAAAACTATTAAGGAAGAAAACTGTGTAATTGGAGGTAATGCCATAAAAATGTGCTATTAAAATGCCAGAAGCGTTAAACTACCTTACAGCATAATATTTTATTGTGTTTTTTTATATTATACTGTTGTATATTTTGTTTTTGGCATGAACTGGATATGTTTTGGTAATGACAGGCTGAGAAATGAGTGAAATCCCAACATGTGTCTCTGACTGCAGCAGTAACTGTAGTTACGACGGGTAATACCAGGTTATCACATTTAGTTTTAAACATTGAATTGTACAATGCTGAAAAGATTACAGTCATCAAAGCCTGATTTATCAGCCTCTTTTTTCACAACGGTGATTACACTGACTCAACATTTTTTAAGTGAAGGTATTCACCATAAAACACCTAAAATCCTGGTTCATTATTCATTTAAATAAAGAGCAGTTTAAATAAGCCTTCCAGATGTTAACAGAATATTGTACAACAAATGATTGTGTTACCTGGTAAGCAAGCATTATGATCAAATATTTTTTTCTGGTGCCTTATGTTAAAAAAATAAAATACTTTTCTTAGTTGTTTTCTAATAGGAGTAATAAGCATGCTGAAAACTAAGAAAAATTATTTTTTCCAAAAGCAAGGCAGCATGTGTTTTTGTATAAAGTTAGATAAATGCAACCCATCGTTTGCCTTCTGGGACCTCAACATGCATTTCTTAATTTTTATTTTGAATTTCTTTGAAGGAAAACTCAGGTCTACTTATGTCTTAGTACAATATCATGTTGTGTATACTGTAATGTCTTAAAGCTCTTTTTACAAGATACAGTTTCAATTCAAAATGTGTTTTAGCCACTAAATACCAACAGATTTCTAACAGATTTGTTTCTGTTTTTTTTTTTTAACCCCTGATAGGACCTAAGTCAACATCAGGTCATGTTTACTGAAATTATTCATTTGTAGTGCTATGAAAAAGGATATTATTAATATGAAAGGTTACATTTCTATCTGCCATGAATTTATACTTATTAAAATGGTAAATAATATATACATATATTTAAAATGGAGTTACGTGATAAACATTGCATCTTTTTTTTAGTTCTTCATAATGCTTAATATAAGTGACTGAAGTGGCTTCTGAAAAAGTATGACAGAAGATCAAATTGCAGTTTATGTATGGGAATGTTAAAGATTAAATACTTCTATTATTCATATTGTCCACCCTTCATAAGAGAAATCCTTATCTGTATTGATAAGCATGCTTTGTGCCATGGAGAGTTAAAAGGTATACAATATACACCCACGCTCACCCTCCACCTGTCCGTTTAGGCCTGTCAATGTGTATCGGTTACAGCGCTGGTGAGTAAGACCATCACTAATTCCAGTTAAACCTATTAAAAGTTATTTATAGCACTTGTGGTAGACATGTGAAGAAGTTCATATGGGCAATGCTCTCACTCTGCCCTACCAGTTTAACAAGACTACTTCATGTGGTATTAAACAGTACCCCGTTCATCCAATAAGACATCATGGGTTAACACGCTGATGGGACTTGAATGTATGTGGCTTGAAATCAAACTTTCTTATAAATGGGCAGTTTTTAGGCTAAAACTGACCAGAAGGCATAAAACCATCCCATAGTGTGTTCATACCCCATGGTACAAATGTACATACAGAATGTAAAGCACTAGAAACCTTTTGTAAGGAATGACATTTTGAGAGTGCAAAGCTCCATTTTTAAGCACAATTCTTTTGAATATATAAATTAAATGTTTCCCATTAAAAGCTTCTGTGTTTTAAGAATGTTTTGTTTTTACAGAGCTCTTCTGTATCTGAATATATTTGTCCTAACAAGATTTGAAAGGTATAATCTTCAAAATAATGATGCAGTGAATATGCTCTCTGTGTAAAAGAAAACAGACAATATTGTTTCAAGAAATGAAAGAAAACAGATTTTGCTAAAGAATGAATTGAAACTGAGTCTTGATTTTGCCCCAGCTGCTGTTGAAGGTATATTAATAATGTCACAGTGAAGAAGGAGTATTATGTTATTAGGTTTGTTTATCTGTGCCAGTGGTAGCACAATCATTTTTTTCTGTATGTGATAATTTAAAAATCAAAATGTTTTACTTAAATTAATGCTGTGATCGTATGCATGAACATAGCCTGTAATCCAAAAAATGATGTATAATTTTTATTTGTGAAGTGAAGGTAATTAAGTGAAGGTAACCTCATGAAAAATATAGGCAGGCTTATCATTTGTCTAACTTGCCTATATGGCAGGCATCTGGATATTTACAGATGTATGTGTATATTTTATAGTAATCATTAATTACTTAAAATTCTTATATAAATATTATATTTTTTGTTTAAAAAACTAATGACAATAAATTTTATGATATAGAAATATCTTCTGTGAGTGTGTTACTATTTTTAAAAACATTCCAGTCCTATTTGTCAAAATATAGTTGTATATTATTAGTTTTATTATTATATTATTATATATTATTATTATATTATTTGCAATGCAGAAATATAATGTTAGCCAATTGATTGTTTTACAGTAGAACTAACCATTAATAGGCAAATAAAGATAATTGTAAAGACTTCATAAAACTGAACATTCTTGTAAATATAAGCCAATATGGTACAAAATATTGAGACAAGAAAATATTGAATTTTCACCATATCCTGGTGTAAATGATGGCCAAAAGATGTACTTCACGTGACAGATATGACCATTATCTATTAAATGTCAAATAATTTCCCCTTTAAAATAGGGGTTCCCATCTCTAGACTTCAGAATCCCAAAAATGTTAATGTGTCTTTAGACTGTGAACAGCTTAAGGCTGAGGAGATTAAATAAACTGGAGTAGCTGAAACTTGAACTTGATCAATTTAGCATTTCTCCCAGGTGAAGAGCTATTCATACCCTGTGGAGATACTGAAAACCTGCTGAACTGTGGACACCAGGACCAGAGCTGGGAAGCCCTGCTTTGAGAGACTTAAGGCATGACGAAAAACGCCAACAATATCCCTCTGCACAGCACTGTGCACACGGCAGCACAGCAGTGCCATCAGTGACAAACTGCAGGCACAGTGAAACCTACAGCTGGCTACTTTTAGAAAGTGCAAGTCAAGGTTTAAGGTTTCAGTGTCTGGTGGAGCATTTCCAGCTTGGTAATTAGAAATGCAATTTAAAGAACATCGTATCAGGCAGCTTTCTATTGAATCCCCACACTGCAAATTATTACACCAAGGGGCTGGAAAAAAGGGGGTGAGAGAATGTCCCAAAATATAGAGAAATATCCTTTTTTTTGCATTCTATAAATATTAACACTAACATGGAGCCTGAAGAATTCTGGTAGGTTAATTGGCTTCTAGGAAAACTGGCTGTGGTGTGAGTTTAATTTGTGTGAAACAGATCTAAACAAGGCTACTCATCTGATATGGTGCTCTCACCAAACTCATCGCTTGGTCCCATTCTTTTCACTCGATGCAGTGAGTCTGCCTGAACAAACTGGGGCCTGTTTCATGCTTGGAATTTTATTTTTATTTTCACTTTTATGTCTTTCCTGCACTAGACCACCTATTTGCCCGTTCAGCCAGGTGCTGGAGATGTGTCGCAGTGAATGGAAATAATTAGGAACAGAACTATTTACTTTCCTCGGTTATTTCTGCTTTTGTACCCTGAAGTGTCAACACAAGTGTTTCATCCTCATGAAATCTACTGTACTTCTCCCCAGTGGGTGCCAAAGGCCCATTCGGCGTATTAATACTTTTCATCTAACGATTGAAATGTGGCATTGCCGATCCCCCTAGACTCTCCCACAGACGCGGGTGCTGGCCTCTTGTGAATGGGAGTCAGCACGCAGACAGCTGCAGGGCACTGTTCCGCAGAGAGGCTAGGAAGGGTTAAAAACCAGGCCGCCCATGAATCTCGCATGCGAACCAGGCAACTGTCCTGTAACGTAAGCCGCGAGACGGAAGCGAGGTTTCGATGGGTGGTGTTGCCCTATACATGCTTCCTGCTTCCCCTCCTCCCATCCCTCACACTGACAGGTTTATATGTCTCCTTTTAATTTGGGGATTTAAATGTAGAATACTATTCGAATGCATGCGATTCCAGGTTTATTTATAAGCTTAAAAATGGAACTCTCTCAGGACTTCCATTTAAGCCCATGCAATCGGTCGCAAGACGGTTCCTCAGGGGAACCGCTGCTGAGAGAGACGGGGTTAAAGTGAAGGCCGGTTGGCCAGACTTGGCAATTGGCATCCTGCATTGACGAGTCTTGCATTAACATCTGAAAAGCGAAATGTTTTAAAATGTATATTTTCATTCCAATTGGCTTTCACCCTGACTTTTGTCTTTTTAGTAAAAGAGTACGGTGATAAAAGAAACAACTTTATTGATCATATTATATAAGAATTAGTATTGTTTAACCAAAACACTACACACGGCTACAGCCGTCAAGAACAGGCTGATGATTTAATGTATTTCATCATAGTCACAGAACTTCCCTACACAAGTGTGGATTGGTGCAACTGGAACACTAAATACAAGGTGTCTTCTTTACCCAAGTAATGTCGACGCACAGGACCTCTGAAATACATAGTTAGAGGTCCAGGTGTTTTTAATTGTCCAGTGAGACACTATGGTCTTGGTCGCCATATTCCCCAGATCTGAATCCTACTGTCGACTTTGAGTAACAGGACCAAACTGGTTAGGGGAAATCAATCTGCAGATGTTCTATAATTGCTTCTTGAGATATGAAGAGTACAGAATTGCCATTTTCTGAGTCCAAAAAACAATGTGAACATTTCTGTGAATTTTCACAAGTCCAACATAATGGGGGTTATTTTTTCATAATGTCTGTAAACACCAACATTTATCTGAATGTTTATCTGAAGAGAAGAGAAGATCATTGTCACCTTCCCATACATTCTAACTCACTGGTGCTCAGTCCTGCTCCTGAAGTACCCCAGGGTCTGCTGTTTTCTGTTCCATCTGTGATCACAATCAGCAGTGCTTTTTTACTGCCAGTAATTGATCAGCTTGTTTAGGCGTTTTTTTTTCTGCACCAGGCCTTGGATTCAAAAATACCCCCAGTATAGTGGTTTTCAGTCCTGCTTCTGAGTAACCACTGAGTCTTCTTGTTTTTGTTTCAAACAAAAGTGCTTAATTACAGGCTACATATTTCAATTTTCTTTCACAGCTCTTAAAAAAGGTGAGTGAGATGTGTAATTGGTATGACCTCTGATAATTAGTGAGTTAATTGTTCACTGACTGCTTTCATCCAGGTGTGCTCCCTGAAATATAACCAAGTAGGCTTACACCGCATTGACTTACAGTACTGTGGCAGTGTTATTCCTGCAGGGTCATTCCTACCTGTCTGTTCAGAAATTTCTAATTATAAAGTTGAGGAGAGACTGCATCACGTTCTGTGTGTTGACATTCTTGGAAATAACGCACTCTAACAGCGGGCTTATTTGAAAGCAAGGCCTTGATTGCAGAGAAAAGCCTATACATACAGGTCATTTATCAGTGGTGTTTAAGCACCCATTGGAAACAAAAAATATCAGACACAGGGTTACTCTATTGCCACGACTAAGAACCACTGCTCTAAGCAGTAGAATGTAAGGCACAAAGAGTGGACAAGGGGTCCCTCTTGTGGTGATCAGGGGAAACTTATTTTTTGCAGAGCATGTTTTTACTCTGTTATGCACACTGGAAGGAAAAGTACATTCCCTATGTTAAACAAATCCAAACTAAATATTGGCCTGTTAAATGCTAGTTGAGTTCATGTTTCACTTTATAACCTGAGCATGCTGTTTTCTCAGTGGGAAAATCAGGTGTGACTTTAGCATGATGGGGAATACGTTATGAAGGTTATGAGTGCAGGGCTGCAAGATGTGTGGGTTTTTACTTTGCTAGTTGTTAGAATGCGTCTCTGGTGCAATCATGATAATTGCTGGGTCCCAGGTGAGACCCCCCCCCCCGCCCCCTACTTTATTCACTGGAACTGCAGCAGGAAGATTGTCACCTTTGCAAAGGAATGGAGTTTGCCATCCAAAGTTTACGTTAATGGAATAAATCTAATGGAATTAAATTCTGCTCGACAATGTAGTTCTCCTACTCTCAATCCCACTTCCTTCAAAATCATAGAAAAATGGATGGGACTTTAATGACTCTCGATAATTGTTTTATCTCCTTTCTCATGTGTTATGTTGGATGTTGCTCTCCTCATCAACATTTTTCTACATCACTAGAATTCCTAGGTTTCCTACCTAGAAACGGATATAACAGATAGGTAGGTAGGTATTTCTAATCCTAACACCAAACAGGATTCATTCATAAACCTGCAGATATAGGCCACAACACTTTTTGCAGCCTAGCTTATATGCTCTCCTGAAGCAAGGACAGCCCTAAAAGCATGTGATAATGCTTAGTAAAATGAGTGAGAGTTTCAGTTTCAAGGTCCCCTCTCGGATCTCTCAATGCGACTGGCAAGAGGCTGTGGGGTACAAAAAGAACAATTTCTGTTCAGCATTCGGTTTGTACTCCTCCCCACATTACCAGTGTCATTAACTGCGAACAGAAAAGGGCACACTGCTTCGGAAGGCGAGTGAGAATACAGCACAGCTGTGACATATTACAGTATGTTTCTGCACTAGCGGCTGTGTTGATCACTTGCTGAAAAAAGTGTTGCGATTTGCTCTAAGAAGCTTGGGTGACACCTCTGAGCTCTGTTAAGGATGTAAATGATTTTTGTGCCAGCTGTTTATTTTGAGAGGCTGTTAGAAATTTAGGCAGGGGACTCTGGTCCTTTCAGCAAGTAGCTACCATGGCCCAGACATCTGTCTGTGTGTGTGGTCATTGCCAGTCACCGTCTTCTTGCAGCCCGGACACATATGATCTCATAAAGCATGGACAGCCCCAAAAATCATGTGGTGAAAATCCAGTTAGTAAAAACAATTCACATCGTGGTCTCTGAGCCCTTCTCCTACAGAAGAGGTCGGTCCTCCATCATTTCAGTCAAGAACTATGCGACTGTCAGCAACTCTATTTTTTAATATCTCCTTGACCAAGCCAAAGAGCACTGGGAGCAAAATGTTGTGGTCAGTAGATGTCTTTCAACCAGCATATTTATCAGTGACCAACTGTCAATTCCATTTAGATGGATTTATGAAAAAAGGGGTATATTCCAAATTAAAATAACTGTTGTAGCATGGTTTTGAATCCATATAAATCAATACTAGAAAAAAGCTATTGAGTTTTGGCAATCTTTATTGTCCTGGGAAATCTTACTTTTGGTTTCTGAGTTCTTGTACATAAGTTGTGAAATAGTCAGCTTGTGTAATTGTACAATCTCAGCATTAAATCCATGCAACAAGCACTACAGCCATACAAATGTGAAATCAGCAATAATATTCATGAATAACAACAAAAGGATGGAATACCCCTTAACTGAAAATTCAAGTACGTTTTTTTCTTTTTAATGATAAAGTACATACAACACTAAATCTGCTGTTAATGTTGAACTGCCTCACACTTCCAATCAAAAACAATGTGTCCTGAACCAATCACATTTAGCCAGACTTGCAAAGTTTCTCTTTATTCAAAGGGTTATCAGAACCATTGAAAAAAAATGCAACTGTCTTTAGTAAAAAAATGCATGCATGTTTGTTACTGTATTTGTACATAATTTTAGTTCCGTTCATACTTTGTGTTTTGTCAAGTGTAACAAAATGATTCTAATAACACTTACCATTAAAAAAGGAAACAAATGCAACAACAAAAGACACAATTCTTACCATCATTTTCTGTTATCCACTTAAGTCTTCCCAACCAACAACCTTCAGTGTAAAGCACTTCATTTTCTTAAAGATCAATATCAAAAGATGATAACTGTCCTAGCACAGAGGCTCCTAGGAAGCCAGAGAATGCAGGCTTCAGTCTGAGAAGACCTACAATTCCCATTATTTAATATCATCTGTCAATATTGCCTCGGCAAACAATAATGATGTACATCAACTCACCAATCCATTACAGAACAGATAGTGTAACTGATTTAAGGCTTAAAATTAGAAACATAAATGCCCACACAATTAAACCAGTTCTAACATTGAGCTAATGTGATGGTCCTTGCTGAAATTTAGCTGGTATAGTAACTTTGATCCAGACTGGCAAAGCTTCCAGACCAGTGGTTTAGGCAGCAGTACAGAACCAGGACTCACCCAACAGTTCTGGGAGACAAAAAGGGTTAAACATGCTTTTTGCCTGTCTATCTCACCTGACAGTGTAAAACGAGAGCTGTCCTGATGCATACCAACCAGCACAGCTACTATTTTCTGAATTGTGATTTGTCACTTCATCTACAGCTACTGGAAAACAAGT
Organism: Atractosteus spatula; assembly: GCF_055471065.1. Classification (NCBI taxonomy): domain Eukaryota; kingdom Metazoa; phylum Chordata; class Actinopteri; order Semionotiformes; family Lepisosteidae; genus Atractosteus; species Atractosteus spatula. Next base: position 4,482,153 of record NC_142721.1, on the reverse strand, counting down.
GTCATTTCTGCAATTCATTGCAGAACGCCTAATGTGGATACAGAGTTAAAAACCTGAGTGAGAATGAAGATAAACTATATTTCTACTTTAAATTAATCAAATAATATAGCAGCTTATACGGTTACTGCACACCCATAACAGTGCAAGACCTTTCATCATTCTAGACTGTAAATGCTGTCACAAAATTCCCGTTTCACGTCTGATGTGCCCCTTGCAAATCACAACCTTACCATCTTTCCCTTTCCTTCACTCTTCATTCCAGTAGAAAACTCATAAGGCAGCAGTGCATACAATCTTTTAGAACAGGTCTGAATATCACATACGAAAACTGCTTTTATCCCACAAAATTTGAACATAGCCTTGAACACAATATCAGTTTAACTTCTATTATTTTTAGCCTTTCCTTGTATTTTGTACTCATTACATTAGAATTAAAACCCAAAATACATTTGTACAAGTTTATGGAACAATATTTTTGGAGCCTTTCTTCTTTTAGCTTTTGCCCAGGCAGGAAGTGCATCACTTGACAGGCTTATTGTCCAGCTCAAAGAGGTTGAGGATGTCAAGCATGGCCTGTGTGATGTTGTTTCCAAAGCGATGGGAATCCTGTGCAGAAAAAAATGGAGTTCATGACTGAAATTCAGAAGCTGAAATATACCCTCCCCTGCTATGTGTAAATACATTATAAACTAGACCTTACTGTTAAATACTAGAGCTCTTGAAAAGGTCAATAAAAGTAACTCAGGTTTGTGAGCCTGCAATGAAAATACACTAGAACACTATGGAACAGTCTCCTCTAGTGCAGGACATCTGAACACGTATTTGCCTACAGCTCTTCCCACAGTTTTTTCAGGATATGACAACTCATTTCTAGGAAAAATTGGGATAACAAATCACAAACCTACTCATACAAAATGTCATGAAACAGGTCATCAAAAGTCTTGAAACCTGCAAAGATCAATTATACGTTCCAATAAGTGTGTGGACACTGTATTGAAATCCAGAAGACTGCTGAGGGGTCTCGGCAAAAAAATACTGAAATCCTGTGTTTAAATATCATTCCTGGACCATAATATAAATTTAATTCTCAACCTTAAGTGTCAAATCTCTTGCAGAAGCTGTTTTTTGAGGATGTCTTTAAATTCATAATGGTAAAAACGCTGACACAATAGTAACAGTCGTTAAACCCATTAAATTATTTATAGACCTGTGGGTCTTGAGGTCAGCAGTTTATCTCCCCTGATCAAGTGGAAAAGAACACTGGAAAATTAGTCCTTAAGATAGATCACTGTTAAAGTGAGAGTGAACTTTCTCACAGTTAAATTTCCAAAGTTACAGTGTTTATTTCTAAGCTGCAAGTGATAATCACAGCCCTCATTAGAAATGTGCACATTGTGAGACTTCATGATTCATATCCTTTTGTTAGAGTGGCAGATGTTATGACTCCACGAGGCACGTATAAATAGGAATGTCATCTTGTGACTGCATTTTAGAACAAAGTATTCTACCAAATGCTCTATATTGTGTGAACAGCAAATGCACCTTCCAGCCCTAAGCTGGTTGCATTGTGGCTCTTTGCTCACCGTCTCATGACTGGAGAGTTTGCTGGAAATGTGGAAGTTGATGTGGTTTTCTCCAATAATGATGTAAGACACTCCATATCCATCATCAGCCACCTGAAAAAGACAAGTTGTATTTGCAACAGTTTCTTGCACAAGCACCTTCCTAAGGTAATCCATGTAGTGTGTATGTTTCCTGTGGGTGGGAGATGGCATATCATAGCACAAGTGTCTTGGGCGAAATGAGTGGCCAAAAAAAACCTACATGAAGCCACCATCTTCAATGAAAGGAAACTGAAACTGAAAAAAAAACCACTGGCAACTACTCTCACACAGTTTTTCTGAAAGTACAGTTTTGAAAGACCTGCCATATGAAAATGAATACCTCACCAAAAAGTGTGACTTTTTCCTTGCCTGTCGCATAATTTGATATGACGGACCACCTGGGTTTTTGTCATATATACCACTCAATGTTGGAGACATGCCTTCACGTCATGTCATCCAGCTCTGAGGAGCACTATGTCCCCTGCAGAAAAGACTCACATGAGGAGGACGCGGATTAGCCCTGTAGTCAATGGTGAATGACAAAAACCCACATGGGTGTTTTGGTCTGCTCAATTTTGTGCTTTAGGTTTTGGCAAAGTTCTAATTTTCCTGCTGTCAAGGCTGCTCACTGTGGCAGAGTGAGCACTCACCGGTCCAAAGCCGCCACCGCTGGTCACGTGATTTGGGTTGTTGCGCAGGTCGAAGAGCTCCAGCTGCTGGTGGGGTGTCTGGCTGGTGGACAGCCTCCAGGGCTCTGACAGCACCTGGGGGAAAACCAAAGCAAGTGTAATTCCCCATGAGGGAAAGGAGCTGGTGTGACAGAGAGGCCTGTGTGGAACTATTCACTCCTATTCACTATTCACTAATTAAGAGGCTCTAAGAACTGCCAGGAGGCAAACGCTTTCAGTGTAGAGGGAGGGAAACTGGGAGACAGAGAGGTGAAAATGGCCCATAGCTGAGAGAATAGTCTAGATGGCACAGGTTGAGTTTCAATTAGACTCAACAGACAGATATGTGGTCATTATGAAAGAAGCCAACAAAAAAGCTGCTGCTGCTTTGTCAGGGGAGCTAGTGTTGTTTACAGAGAGTGATCCATGGCCAAAGAGGATCAGCCAGGATAGTTAGAGAAGAAAGAAGATGCCAGATATGAATGGTGATCTGATGCTTGGTGAAGAGTTTAAGTTATTTTAGTGAAGACTGTAATTGGATGACACAAGGTGAGTCTAATCAAAGACTCCAGTGTCTTGTGATTTATGAGAACTTCAAGTGAAGAGTTAATGAGAAGATCTAGTGATGTGTGTGAGTAGAGCGAAGTTAAGAGCAAGCTAGAAAGAAGATTGTACACACTTCCCAGAGAGGGGAGCAATGGGAGAGCCTGAAATAGGAGACCACTTAATCCACAGGAGACTGAAATGCATTGTGATTGTGGTGGTGTATGCTTGTGTTGTCACAGTGAGATTAGGTTTGCCTAATGTTCAGAAGGTGAAGAGAGATTTACATTTTACATTATGAGGCACAGACTAAAATATAGCCACTAAATAAATCCAGTGGTTCCCAAAATGCAAATTGTCCGAGCTCTGGTAGGGTGAACAGAATTCAAGTCTATTGTATTTTTTTTGAAAGTTTAGATTTGCCATCTGTTAGCTTTACTCTATGATACATACACCAGCACAGGAGAGGCAGCGTCATACACACTTTCAACAGAAACAGGCTATTGTCAAAGATGTGCGCTTGTCAGCCCCACAGAGCCAATGGGGAAAAAGCCATCAATTGGTTTTCTCACAGACAACACCACAAGCTCACAGGACCTGGTTACCTGACAAGGGTTGCAGTTGTGATAGTCTGGAAGTCACCTGCCCTGTCAATCTCACTCAACTTCATGTAGTGGTTCCCAGTCCTGGTCCTGGTACCCTACACATCTGTTGTTTTTTGTGGTTCTGTTTTTCTATCTGGTATGTATCATCACCTCTTAAGTTAAAACAAATTTATTGTAGGACATTTACCTGCTTGAGGAATGGGGAGTCAACTCCAAGATACTTGGACACAACGTAGAGACAGAAGAGGTGACGGTCAATGCCTTTTCCAGTCATGGCCAAACGGTACATATGCTGGTGTTTCTCAGCTGCACGTTTAAACAGCTTAATCTTCTCTTCTTTCTTGAAGAAGAAAGCAAAATTAGTAAGCAACTGAAATAGCCAAGTTATTAAGAACATGACAAGAATGAACTTGTTACAACAAGCCTATACTTGAAAATCCTCACCATCCATTCTTATGTATACCATGCATTGATAACTGTATAAGAAATAGTTTCTTACCTTAGTGTCCAACCGGTTTTTAACCACTGCCGTGTATACCACTACATTCTTCTCTCTGAACTGAAGTTGCAGAAACTATCCATCTTACTATTCCCTGTACAAATCTAAGTGAAGACGAGTGTTCTGAGCTGTTTCGGCTGATCTGAAGGGCCAGGTCTCTCTTACCGTTGCAGAGTTCATCATGGCTCGTACAAACTCGCTGCTCTCCACTGTGCAGGAGCGCACTGTTTCTGTCCTCCCTTCTCGGAAGAGACGCGTCATTGAAGCTTCATAGGTCAGACAGAACTTGCCTTTGTCCTGCCAGAAAACCACACACTCCTTTACATTTAAGCAAAAGTAGGCTAAAAGCTGGGTTAGTTGTTTTGAGCATGTCACACCTGAAACTTACTGGGGGAAAAGGCTTATGCCAAAAGGTAACCTAAACCTCCACCTAGCTGTCTAATAACTTACTGTACAAGCTTGTGAACTAGCTACCTTATTATTGTAACTAAAAAATATTATCCTGAAGAAAACGTTATTTGACCACAACGACTAGTTTGGTTATAGAGGATTCATCCAAGTTGTGGGCTACCCATGATGCTGCCCGAGGAAGAGCTCTGTGTTTGAAACGTGTTGCTATTTGCTATTTTCTGTCTGCATCTAGTTATTACGGTGTTCATTAGGCTATTCAGGTACTGTTTTATATTTTGTGCTCATTGAGGCAGTAAATCTGTTTCCACTTTAAAATTAAGTGATAAGTGATGAAGAGACACATATTTGTCTGTGACCAGATGATTCAGGGTTGAAGAAATGTGTTTTTTTTCTACATCTTACTAACACTGCTCTCAAGGGTATTCGAGCTGTGAACCATGATGTATATGTCCCTTCTACTTTCTCTTAAAAACCACTGAAAATGTAGGTTCCTTTCCTTCAAAGTATGTAGATTCAGCCATCTTACCCTGAAATGTGCAAGCTGCAGGGCAATCTGAATGAAGGCATCGGGGCTGGTCTTGCATTTCTTGATTAGCCCCTTCCCAAAGGTGTTGAAGGGGACAATGTGGATGTCAACATCATCGGACAGAGCTTTGGCAACCGTGAAGGAACTGTCTATTACGCCCTGGCACTGGAACACAAGGCAGAGAACAGCAGACCAGTGGGTAAAGCAGTGCATCTTGGTTCCTCTACACTAGTAATGGTCACAGGTGTACAATGCAGGGTTAAACTGGAACAGATAAGTCAAATGTAGTTCACGATAATGGGTGTGCTTAGAATAAATAACTTCAAACAATGTATTTAATGTAGCTAACAAACTAAACATTAAGTATGAAAGGAACTGAATTCTCTTAATTAGTGCAGCGTCTACACAAGTGAATAAAAAAATTCAAAATGAACCAAGAACACAACACAACACAATGTGATCAGCTAGTATATAATGTATTTCAAGCCAGACCAAGAAGCTCCCTTGATACTCATGCAGTGTAAATATGCAGTACACTGAGTATTAAAACAAAAATACAAACAGTATGCTTAAGGATCACCAGGGGGAGACAGACTACAGAATATGAAGGGCTAAATAGCCGACTTGAATCTTTGGCTCTGTAGTGCTTATATACTGGATTTTGCACAGATTAACCAAGAAGAACCTTGAAATGAGGATTTCCTTCAATTAGCAGTCTAACACTGAGCATGCAGAACAGTCAAAACCCATTTTCTACTATACTGAATTATCTATTTTAAAAATACTGCCAAATCGAATCATTTTATACCTATATATATAGTGGAACTGTACATAGGGTTGCCATGAGTCGACGTCGACTCGACGGCACTTAACAACAACAACATAGTGATACTATGACTGAGTTACTGTTATTAAAGGCATTTTTAAGAAATTAATGCAATAGCCTCCCACTAAAACAAATGTTAATCCTTTGTCTCCATCAAGACAGATCTTGATCTGCACAGAGAAACATCAGCTCCTTTATTAGAGAGTCCCACTTGATTTGTTGGCTACCATTCTTAAATGATCTAATTAATCTGAAGAATCACAGCCTACTTTTTCCGTCTCATTAAACGCCTTTGTGATCAAAGGCCTAGCAGTTTTTCTATAATCTGTTGTAGGAACAAAGTTCAGATAAGGAAGCAAGGAGCCTGACAAAGGGTAGTGACACTGACTCCTGTGCTCCTGATCTCTTTGGCACAGACTAAACAGCCTATGGCAATCCCATACACCTGTCCAGATTTGAATAAACCACCCTGCATGTCAGGTATAATAAGGTTTCTGAACTGATACGCAGCCACACATACAGTACATGAGACCATTGCTCCTACATTGTTTTGCATACTGTATGTGGGGGACGAGTAAATTAACTGGGATCTCTCTTGTTAAAACACAACTTTAAGGGGATATCTTGAGCCAAACTGAAATCCAACAAAAACTATTGCAGACACCAGTTCAGAACATAACTGTAGTTGTTAGTAAGTGCATGCCCTAAAACATTTCCAAAGGCCACAGTTACACTCTGAAATATCAGCCTTCTCAACCATTTAAAATTGTTCCATGTGTATCAACCCCTGCACTGATGTCACTGCCACATACAGTACACTGCTCGTAGACATGCTAACATGTCCACATGCACACAGCTTTGAGCTGTGAAAAATCCAGGCTAAGGTGGATTCGTAAATTACTAGGCAGCAATATTTTGGTCAGATATTAAATAAATAATTATGTATACATTTCCACATTACTAGCAATAACATACTTGTCAAATACTATGGTACCTATGCGATAAATACACTAGAGGGTAGGCATGATCGCTCTTGGGGGCTCAGAGTTTGCATTTTGTGGAAAATAGCAAATTAACGTTTGATATTTGTAATATTTTGATTATGTCAATTTGTAATCTTCCAAAAGAAGAAGGTGTATATACCATTGCTGTTTCTGTAAACATTTATTCTAGGTTTAAAAATTTAGAACATTGATGATTTTGTAATGAAAAATGTTTATGGAAGGGATAAGGTTATGTCTTGGAGTATGTTTGTTTCTTTAAAATAACTTCTTTGGGTATTTCTGTGGTTTCTGCACTTCTGTAACTGTTTCAACATCACACTGCTATCTATACTCTTAGCTACACTTTAACCGAAAACTACTACAAAAGCCGACACAGCCAACACGATATAATGATATACATAGTACACTTAACCCACTACTCAATTTTGCAAAATCAGAAGACAAAGAAAAGCTGTGCTTGCGTCCACCACACCTCCAGATTTAAGAGCTCACCTCTTCTGTGATGTCCCACTGCAGTCTCTGAGGGCCGGGAATACTGGAGTTGAGCTCTCCTTTGCAGTGCCCATCCTCCGTGTAACCGAGCTGGAAAGAATCGATTGCCAGGACTTGCTGCAAAACAGGAACAGTGCAGACATGCTCACAGATCATTTCTGCAGTAGAGTAAACCAGCATCACAAATAATCCGCCACAAACTGGTCAAGGGAATTTAATAGTTTAAACTCGGCACAGATTCAGGTGTTCAGTTTCAGGGCACCAACCATGCAAAATCAGGAGAATATCAGCAACAAGACTCTCAGCTGTAACCTTCCTTATAGTATTGACACAGAACCCTGAAGTAGTAAAATCAGAAGCCATGAAATTGCAAGAATTCACTTGTGAGCTACAACAGCTATTATCACCCTGCAATTCACAAAGGGCAACTCAAGCTCCGCAGGTGTGACTGAGCCTGGTCAGTACCTGGGAGGGAGACCTCCTGGAAAAACTGAGGTTGTTGCTGGAAGAGGTGTTAGTCGGACCAGTAGGGAGCGCTCACCCTGTGGTCTGTGTGAGTCCTAATGCCCCAGCATAGTGACAGGGACACTATACTGTAAAAAAAAAAGGTGCGACTTGAAACTGAGGCCCTGACTCTCTGTGATCATTAAAAATCCCAGGACGTTTCTTGAAAAGAGTAGGGTTGTTGCCCCAGTGCCCTGGCTAAATTTCTCCCTGGCCTTTACCAATCATGGCCTCCTAATAATCCCCATCTATAAATTGCCTTCATCAGCCGTCGCATCATCCAGGTGGGGCTGCACACTGGTAGTGGAGGGGAATCCCCATTACCTGTAAAGCATTTTAAGTGGAGTGTCCAGAAAAGCGCTATATAAATGTAAGGATTATTATTATTACCAAGGCACAAAACAGAGCCGAAAACAAACAATTTCCTGTATTCAACTGACATTTAAGTCAAGATGGCAAAGAGGAAGTAGCTCCAGAAATAATATAAATTAAAAATAAAGAAGTTGTGTCATAGTATTAATTTTAGCTAACATATGCATAAGAAAATACAGGATGCTTTCTCATACAACCATAAATCAATTTATAAATGTATAATGTCTGTTAAAATTTATAGCCTCAAGTGTTCTATAGTGACAGTGTACTGTACATATGGTGATCCCATTCATTAAGACGTAGGCAAACATTAAATTAGCTTATTGGCAAAAATGCTAATATTCATTTACACAATTGCAAAAATGAAAGAGAAATCTCCGGATCAAGAAAATGAGGGAATTTGCTGAAATATATGTCTGAAAGAAACTGATTGAAAAGGCCACTAATCACACATTTCTACACAGGTTCCTGCTTAAATGCATGCAAGTATTAGTTGAGCAGATACGATTCTCTTTGCTTTGTGAGTGCAGGAATGGTCTTATCTGTGTCGTACCTCCCACAGGTGTCCTACAATAGGGGCATCAGCCCAGGAGTGCTCTGCATTCAGCCCCATGGTTCCATTCTTGTAGACAATGAAAGTGAAAGATTTATCAAACCACCTAATAAAAAAATAACAAATTTACAAAACATTTAAAAGTTAGCCAAGTCTTAAACACGTTTTGTATAAAGATTAATGCAAATCCATACTTACATTAAAGTAATGTTACTAACTGACCTATTCTAAAGCGACTAATTCTGTACTACAGCTGGGACAGTACAAAATTGTACAGACTTATCTGTAGAGTTGGAAGATATTTTCTTATAAAGTCAGTTCCCATTGGGAACTTTTTTGATTGAGAAACAGTTGTCCTTATCTTTCACGACTTGAACTAGCCCCAGATCTCCATCCTGCTGAAACCTAATGGAACTAGTAAAAAACGCAACTCGATCCTACACACCATTATTATTCATCACATCCACTGAAGGCTATCCTACAAGAATAATGGGATGGAACAAGACTTTGGACACATGCTGAATCCTGTTCAGGATCCTCTTTCTGCTCCCTGCAGCCCAACACAGGGCTTAGCAGGAGTTCTCAATATTTGTCAAAAAATCAAGTTAAAGGCATAATTAAAATCAACTGGAAACTGGGAGAACTAAAGGAATAGGATGGATTTCAGAAGAATCAGGTCAATTGGTACACCCAGCTTATTCGTCAATTCCTCAACGTTACAGGACAGTCTCTACAGGACCAGTTGGCACCAGAATGGCTGCTGTGCACACAATTAGGCCACAGAAAACCACAGGAAGGCCCAGGTGGATTGTGACTGTACTGTGGCACACTGCCTGCAGGCCTCACAAGCCTTTCAATACGAGACAAATCACATCTTTTGTGTCATTAAAATACACGTTTCCTTGGTGGCCAACACGACCCTGGCTCCATGAATAATTACATTTTCATTCAAGCCCGTCTAACAACAAACGACTCTGCAGGTGGTTGTGTCCGCAGTTGTGGGAGCACGTTCACGTGCCCGATTCTTACATCTCACAGGCCCTGCAGAGACCTGCGGCTGTTACATCTCTCTGTTTGCGAACGGGGAGCTCACCTGTCATAGCACTTGCCATGAAGCAGAGATTTGGCATAGTTGCTCAGAGAGTCCACAGGGCTGTCCTTCACGAAACCCTGCTCGGTATCATCCAGAGTCATGAAGAAGGCTGCCTTCTCCACAGTGTCCAAGGCTTGCTTATTCTTCCCTTTACCGAAATAGGCCTGACGAGCACTGGCCCAGGGCACTCTTGGAAAGTAAGTGAGAGAGCAAGGTGTTCCGTCAAGCTCAATTCTGTTTTGACTTCATTCCTACTTTACAAAATATTCTAACAGGCATAACTTATTGTAACAAAAACACTCCTTCAAATCAAGCACTGTCAGAGCACAATTATACTATTCACAACTGCAGCCCTTCAACAAATTTCTGGAAGTTCTTAACCAATGTTCATTAATGATAACGAACAGACAAGCCAGCAGTAATTTTGGTAACAGTAGATTCAGTAAAATCAGTAATATTTTACCAATTATCTCCTGTGTTTAATGTGTTGTTGGTGTTAATATCAAAAAGATATTGACATTTATTAGAAGCAATTAAGTTGAACTTTACTTTTTACTTCCAGATAAATCACTAAGACAGTATTTTATCATAAGACACTTTACACACTGATGATATGATATGATAAAAGAGGACAAGGTGTTCAGAGCAACCTCACCTGTCTCCTGCTGTCAGGGCAGCCAGTTTCTCCTCTCCTGGCTGTGGTTCAGACTTGTCTGCCAGAATTCTCTCCATCTGCTGCTCAATCTCCCTGGGCTTCAGCAGACGCCCATCATGATACATCCACACCTTGAAGAAGCGCCCCTTGTGGTAAACCACAATGTGCTTGCTGTCCCTCATGTGTTGAAGGGTGTCTAGATTCGCACACAGGGAGTGAAAGGAGTTTTCTGTACGTCCAAGCCTGCCACAGCTCTTCACAACACATCAGGCAATGGCTCACAGTCTTGGCTAGAGTTCGCTAAGACCACGAGCAAGCATTGCTTCTTCAATTTGTGCAGCAGCAGCTTCATTTCAGTGTGTGTGGACTGGCACAGAACCCAAAAAGTGCATGGAAATTTCACAGTGTTTCATTCATCTTTGTTTTTTTTTGCTTTTGCTTTATTTCAAGACAGAGGTCTCAAACTCTTTGTGTCTTCTGGTTTTTGTTTCATCTTGAGTAGTCAATTAAACAGTCCACCTAATTTTGTTCTAATTAGACATATATGGGACGTAGGTACAGGTACCGAACTCTGAGCCTGGTTAGAAGTATTGCAGCTAGTTAAATAATTTAACCAACTATATAGCTGAGAATGTGGTTGAAACAAAAATCAGAAGAGGTTATCCATAATTTGAGACCCCTGTTGCTTTATATTAGTTTAACAATCTGGAACATCAGGTTTTATTTTACATTTCACTTTACCACAGGCCAAGTAGTCATTAGCTATCTATCAAAATTCAAACAATGTGGTGCATATATGATATAGTGATCACAGAAATTAGATTTTTTTCTTTGGCAACACAACTGCCTACAAAAGTGGTATCAATGTTCTGTCAATAAAGTCCTTAGATGAAATACTGTGAAATCTCCATCCAATATTTTGAGTGTACTACGTGTACTTTTTCTTAAGTATTTTTAGTCATGTATAGACTTTACTTTTCTCCAATTCCAGAATTTCTTGTTCACAAAAGGGCAGACATTTCAATTTTAGTGAAAAAGAAAGCAACAGAATACAAAATCTGACTACAAACTAATGAGGGCTATTTTAAGGAACCAAGGAATGAAGAAAAAATGTTGATAGAATGATTTACAGAGGCCTAAACAATGTTGTTTCATGAGCAGCACTGACTGAAGAATGCTTTTGAATTGGCTCCCGGTTTTGGTTTTGTTTTTGTGCAATGTTTTAATTTTTTTAATCAAACTTTCCAGCGCTGCTCACTCGGTATGAAACAAGCTTGTAGCCCAGAAAAACAAGACAGGGATTCGTGATCTGACACTCTTCCTCTGAGCTTTAGTCCAGAACTACTCTCTCGCACCCAGGATGTTTTGCGGAAGCTGATGTTTGAGAGTCACACTAAATACCATTGTATCGTCACATAGTAATCAAGCCTAAAGAAAGGGACAGGTTTGTAGTTACATGAAGATAATAATCTCTTGTTTCTATCAAGCGCAAAAACCTGTTCAACTAATCGAAAGCCTAGCTCTCCTCAGTGACAGACTGATTCTTGCATTAAAGGGGCATTTAAAATAATAAAAGACTGCATTAAAAGGGCCTCTACTACTTGTAGACTTTAATCTTGAACATGAACAATGACCCATAAAGAGAAGGAATTACTGCACACTGACTACAGTGAGAAAAACGGTGTACATGTATTGTATGAATTTAGGAAATGTCACTTTTTTTCTGAGAACAGACAGTATTCAACATGGTTTTTTTTAGATTTTATCACTGCTGTCACACAACATCATCTCTCCAATACAATGTGTTCTCTATTCCTCGAGAGTTTCCCACCAATTTGCTTCAAAAGAATTTGTTTTCCTTTCTGCAAGGAATGTAAGTACAAAAATGTGAAGACTCACCGGTTTCTGTGTAGTTAATTTCATTATTCAAAATTCTATGGGCCTTGATTTCAGTGCCTTTAGGGAAGGGGATTAGCATAGGAAACTGGGGGAATTCTCTGGATGAATAAAGCCCAAATAACATCTCTTAACACACTAAGGAAAGCAGAAAGAACACACACAGGACCACAAGCAGGAAGAAGGCTCTCATTCTCTAACTTCTCTAAATGATATGTCTGCATTACTATGCATTAGGGTGAGCTGATAACTAATTCTTCTTCAATATTAAATGTAAAAAAGAAATTAATGAATCTCTCACTACTGCAAAACAGAAGCAGAAAAGGAATTATCTTGGCTTCTCTTTGACATCCTACGGTCAGTCTGCAGTGGAATTTTCATTTATACTGGCTTTTACATATACACCTATAAACATTTCTTCATGTATTCTATGTTCTGCTACTACTATTAATATTGCACAATAATGACATGAACAAAACCCACTTCATTTGTCTGGAAAACACAATAGGTGTGTCAATTTGTTTTATTTTGTTTTGGTTATTTTGAAAACTGAAAGAAAAATGTTTCCACTCATTTAAAAAGGGGCAGACCAGTACATGGCTCCTGCTCCCCAAACTCTCCTACTTGATCCTGCTTATGCTCAGAGTCTCATGTTTAACTACACAATAACCTCCATTATCTACAAAACTGAGAAATGTCTTGCTTACAGTCTGTTAGAAAGACTAAAGCACTTTCATACATACAGTAGATTCTCATTTCAATGTAATGTACGAATTGTCTCAGTAATCAATTTTTATAACCCATCCTGTAACAGGATTTGCAAGATTCTAAGTCAGTGCTTTGGCAGGACAGTTATCAGCCAGCTGAGAGAGGTGATTTATTTCTGCATGCCAGTTTAAGTATGTATAATTAGACTAATGTTATTTTGTTACAGTAATATAGTATTAAGATTTTAATTCCATTATCATTTTCTTTAACCACATGCAGGGTTTAAAGCAACTAGTGGTGAGGAGCCTTCTCCTGATTTCCTGAACTTTCAAAAGCCTTTCAGATGTGTCACCCTAAAAATCAGATCGGTTTTATATCTGGACTCTGAACTGCTAGAGTACTTTGTCTTAAGAGTTGCCTTGACAACTCCTGGTGTGGAACTCCAATTATGACTAAATTTGGGTTATCTTTATTTCATCTATGCCATTATCACAGGTGAAAGCTTATTTATTAGACAGAAATAAGGCAGGTCATGATTCCTGCAGTTGGGTACAAGGACACTGTAAATTTTTAACCCTGCAATGGCCAATATAAGAATAGAACAGTAACACAGAGGAAATACAGTGCACTCCATGACTTTTCTGTGTATCTGTTTTCCCACTGAAAATATGGAAACTATGTTCTTCGTATACAGTGAGAATAATCCACTCTGAGCTGAAACGAATATAGTCTTTTCAGTTCTTTGAGAAGCATATTACAGATTTTACTCTTTTCAGCTTTCATCCTCGTATCAATCTGGTATCAATCTGAGACATAATGTATATAGTTACAAAACTTCACAAATAACAATAAGAATTATTTTCAGTGGTGAAAAGTATCTGCAAGTTATGAAGTCTAAGGATAAAATGAATTTTCCTTCTATAATTCAGTTATCTAATGAATATGCACAATCCATGAAATCCAATATTTAGCCTTCAGCAAGTTTTTCTCACACTTATGATATAGTGTAAGACACTTTATAGACCACAGTTTGTTAAGAAACTCTGAGTTGTACACTAATGTCATAAAATTAGTTACTCAGGGGCTTGAAATGTCTGTACTTCCAGTTTCTCTTAATAATCTACATAAGCTAAAACAGTAAGAAAAATTTAAATCTGTAAATACAGAAAAAGTAAAAAAAAAAGTCATGAAGCCCACTCTAACAATGATCACAATTACAAAATTTCCAGTAATGGTTCTTAGATCCATTTGCTTTAGTGTTTGCGCTTGGCTTTGCGTCTGTCTTTCTAGAAGAGCATGCAGAACAGCCACAGGAGTTGCTTGGTTAGAAGGAGCTAGATAGCACAAAGAGAGGACAGGGAAGGCTCAGACTCTACCTGTGTCTACACCTGGGATGCGACTGGTGTTGAACATACGCTCATACTGGGACGAGCACATTGGAATAGTGTTTTGAACCATAAGCTGAAAAGGAAAAGTCAGAGTCAAGAAAAAAAAACGGAACTAAACCAGACCAACAGAATAAAGAAGGTCACCCGACAGGGTACAGGGAGATGAGCTCAGGCTGGTGGTGAAGAGGTCCCAGGAGAATGAAGACAGAGCAAGAAGCCTGCCAGAGTTTAGACACAAAGACAGGGAGGAGCAAAAATCAAATAAATTGTTTAGTGGGAGAGGATTGCCTGCAGGTGGGAAGGGACCGCAGGGCCGGATTTTGGTGCTCGTAGGCCCTAGGCACTTTCACTCCAGAATGTGCAAAAGGAGGGGTAAACGCCAATTGAATTATGTCGACTGACATGACGCACTTTAAACTATTCTAATGCTAAACCACGTGATTGATGGAGTGAGTCGAGCGACCATCACTTCGGTACTTCCAGTTTCTAGAACAGCCGCTAGATAGCGTATGATTATTGATTTGGAGCAACTAGAGTCGACCGGAAGCATGTTGTTTCAGCTCGTTTTTCGTTAGTCACTAGTGTGACCCTCCTTCGTAGGCCCTAAACATTTCGTAGGCCCTAGGCACTGTGCCTACAGGGCCTTATGGGAAAATCCGGCACTGAGGGACCAGCAGAACCTCCAGAAACAAAAAAGGCTGGAAACAAGACAGGCCTGACAGAATGTCACCAGCTATCACACTGACGAAACCATCATGGGACTGGGATTGGGAAGTCTGAGTCTTGGAACACAAGTGCTAGTCTGACGTACTGTATGTCATAGGAGGGACTGACACTGGGAAGGTGCAGTCCTTCACTCAACACTTACAAGGGCCAGGATACACAGCAGAAAGCATGGATCACAAGCATTTCCAATCTGTTCGCTATCCTGCTCTTGAAGTAATGAAACACTCAGTCAAGCATGAACCAGACAATAAGGAGAAATTCATGGGAAATGCATTTAAAGTACAGGAGACACTTTACACAAAGAGTTGCTACCCAGCTAGGTTGTAAAACCTGATGCCCTGAGATCCTTCAGGAAACAGCGGGAACAGATTGTTTTCCAGAATTTCAAGTTCATATTAACAGACACACAATTATCAAAGCCTTCAAGGAATAAAAGATTATTTAAAATTTGAGCACCTCAATTAACAGCTCCTTAAAATAAAACAATACAATATAATAAAGCCTTATTTAGCTCTTAAAAATGTATGGCAAGAACTCACTATATCAGAATAGTTTTTAGTGAGGATTTTAACCAGAAACACCATCTCTGAAATATTATTATTCATATTTTTAATATTCTGTTATTCATCCCTACATTATCTAACTGCTTCTTCCAATTCAGAATCGTTGGAGCCTGACCCGGCAAGCAACGAGCGCAAGGCAGAATACACCCTGGATGGGACACCAGTCCTTGGCAGGGCACACACAGATACGCACACACGCACACCAGGGGCAATTTTCCCAGAAGCCAATTTACCTATGAGCACATGGAAGAAGCCCAGGCAAACACAGGAACAACAAACAAACTCCACACAAAAGACAGTCCAGGTACATAACTAAACCCAGGGCCTGACTGCTATGAGCCTCTGCTCCACCATTCTGCAGTGCTGTTTTTCTTTTAGCATAGAGATAATTATGGCAGCACACTCCTGACATGATACTTTAAGACAAGGAAGTTGAGCCATATGTCATGGTCATTAATGACTTGAGCTGTGACTACACAAAGTTCAAGACAAAGCAGTGTAAGCCACATGGAAGAAAACAACTTATGAAGACAACAGCTTGTAAAGTTCAGAGGAGATCAATAAGGGCTGAGTCAGTGAAATAAAGAATTTAATATCCTAACCTGCATGTCAGAACACTGCAGTTTGTTTAAGACAGTTCTACAGGAATTGTCCCACTGGTTTTCGCTGATGAGTCTGCTGGTGACATTGTGCCTGCTGTCCAATTTCCTCTACCCGTAGACGCAGCAGTTACTCTCTTACCTGTCTCCGGGCCGGGGATGCGAGATGTATTAAACATTCGCTCCCACTGTGATGAGCAGAGCGGTACGGTGCTGCCCAGTGCGAAAATCTGTACCACAAGCACACACCATGTCCCGGCAAAAACATACCGTTGCATTTTACATGCAGGGTGTGACAGAGCAGACGGTAACAGTACAAATGAAAAGAAAAGAACAACACAGAAACAGAAGAAAAGGCTGTTAAATGTGTTCAGAAGAGCTTCCACGTGCCAGCAAGTCCTACCGTGCTGCAGGAGTTATAAACATTGCTGTGGTCAAGTAAATGGGGCAAGCTGGGTAAGATGGTCTCTTTTCAGTTTCTAAACTTCCATCGATACCTTTAAATTTCAAAGAATTATGGCTCTGAACAGGCAGAGAACTCTGAGCAATTAGATGACGGATTGCCACAGCACTATGAACCTCAGGGACACATGCTGAGGTTTCAAAACACGTCAATACATTGCATCTTAAAAGAAACAGGTTAGCGCTATGCATTATCCCAATTTTATAATCTTATTCTTCTATATAATAGCCACCTTTCTGGGAGGAATTCCAGATATACATGCATTTCAGATCACAAAAGGCGCCTTTGGGTTTGGATTTAATGAGAGGAAAAATTACACTTTTCTCTAAGGTTCAGAGAAAACTTAAAAAAACACATACTGTATTACTTGTAATAGAAGACAATATGCTACCAAGGTAACACTGTGAGTATGGCAGTAACACAATTCTGATGTTGTACTAAATAATAACTTGGTAATGCCGCGCATTTATCAATCAGATGCCTAGGCTGTGGAAATTTTAAAATACAGAAATGTCAGAAACTCCATCTTCAGACTTAAAGGGCTTTAAAACACTAGGACCATCTTACCCTTGTTGGTATAAACATATCCAGGAAACAACTCTATCATGAAACCTGTAGAAACCAGTAGATGGACCCCACCTGGATGATGCGACAGCAGCCACAGTGCACCAGTACGCACACCACACACCAGCTACCAGTGGGGAGGAGAACAGAGTGATGAAGCCAGTTCAGAGACGGGGATTATTAGGAGGCCATGATTGGTAAAGGCCAATGGGAAATTTGGCCAGGACACCGGGGTAACACCCCTACTCTTTTCGAGAACTGCCCTGGGATTTTTAATGACCACAGAGAGTCAGGACCTTGGTTTTAGGTCTTATCTGAAGGACATCCCCTTTTTTACAGTATAGTGTCCCCATCACTATACTGGGGTATTAGGACCCACATAGACCGCAGGGTGAGTGCCCTATGCTGGCCCCACTAACACCTCCTCCAGCAGCAACCTTAGTTTTTCCCAGGAGGTCTCCCATCCAGGTACTGGCCAGGCTCACACCTGCTGAGCTCCAGTGGGCTGCCAGCTGTGAGCTGCAGGGTGATATGGCAGCTGGCAATACGTTCATATCTCAGCTGCTTGGCTGCATCAGCATTATTTTCCTGATTTGGCTTCCTAGAAAAGGTTTCCTATGGATTTTAGAATAAAATCCAAAATACTGTCGCTGCCCTTTAAAAGGGCTTGCAGTGTCTGGCACCTGACTACGTCTGTGACCTGTTGCCTCTTTATACACAGACACGTCATTTGTGGTCTTTGGACTCTGGCCTTCTACCAGTTCCCCAAACTGGGCTCCGGACATCAGGAGACCCTGTGTCCTGTTCCGTTGCTCCAAGCCCATGGAATGAGCTCTCATCCCATATTAGATTGTTCAAGTCAGCCAGCATCATTAACTCCTGTCTTAAAACCTAACCTTTACATTCACACTTCCCTTTATTATATTACAACACCTATTCATGTGTTCTTAATGTTTCTGCATGAGATTTGCTTTATTGTAAAGTGCCTTGAGATAATGCGCCATTATAGAAAATGCTATATAAAATAAAAAAGATTACTACTTTGGAGCTTATGGCAATTGTGTCCAATAACCGTGGTTGGCACTAGCTCTGCCAAAAAGCAAAGTTGTTTTACTGTATTGTTTCTTGGCTATCATTCCAAAACTAAAATCAAATTAAATCTTGCATTGTCAATGGCCGGATACTGCAGGTACACGTACAGTACCACGGGGTAACTATGGACTTACTGGCTTAATCTCCTCTCTGTCCAGCTTTCTTCTGTACAGCATGATGGCGTGGATTGTGTTACCAGCTCTGGCCGCCTGCAGCCTGGTTGGAGTGACATAAAGAAAGTCCTAAGGAGAGAAACATGAATAAGGTCAGTCCTCACTGAGAGCTGCTTGTTCCCTCTTCTGCCTGTTTCTGGAATGAGAACCTGAAAAGGCTGAAGTGGGGCTGAGGAGCAGAGCTGTCACAGGGTAGGGTCACATTACCCCTTTCTCTTTCCTGCTGCATTGTTCTCTTTGAGGCTCTGATTACTGTGTAAAATACCCCACTATGCAACTTGCTAAAATCTGTTCTGCTTCTGTCTGAAGGTCTGTCTGTTGATCCCATTCATCCATCCATTTTCCAGCCACTTCTGCCGATTCAGGGTCATGGGGAAGTTGGAGACCGTTCCGGTAAGCCACTGGACTGGGGGTGGAAACCCACACAAACATGGGGAGAACACACAAACTCCAAGCAGAAAGCACCCCAGCTCCAGGACTGAACCCTGCCCCAGCGCTGCGAGGCAGCGATATTAATCACTGCGCTGTCCTCTTGTTCATTACAATAAAACCGAAATAAATTCCTACTGACGGAATGTTAAATCAAACAACATGGTGAGTAAGCAACAAATAAAAAACTGATGTTATAACACACAAAAAGAATGTAAGCAAGTTACAAAAACAACAGGCGTGAAATTCCTAAACCTTATGTCGCCCTGCCCAGTTTAACAAAATGAAACTGCTGCATTCCCTAATTATATGTGTGATTAACCAGAATCTGAGTTTTTTTCTGGTCAGACATTTTCCCCTTTCTGAGCCCTTAACTCATGCGGTTTCCACTCTGCATGTGTTTACAACAAAACACAGTGTTCCAGCCAGCAGCAGGCAGTGCCCTGAGAGACTGACCTGAGAAAGGTCTGGTGTAGTGTTGTCATGTGCTCTTGAAATGGACAGCGGTCAGTCTGTAGTCACACTCTCTCACACACCTGCTCTGTGATGCATGAACAGCAGCTCCTTTCAATCTCTTCTCTTAACTGAAGCCCTTTTCTAAAGGCTTTCCAGCAGGTCATTGACAAACAAACTTTATTGTAGTACCAACACTTACAAACACCTCAATTACTCAAAATAATCTAGACCAGATTTCCAGTCTCTGACTAGAGAGCAATAACAGACCATCTCAGTGGAGATACAGACCACCAAAACAAAAGACTAAACTTCCACTTGAGAAATTAGCTCAATGTAGACTGAAGGCCTGTTTACAAAAGACCAGGACACACTTAGTGACATGAATGTAATTTCCCCTGAACAATACCCTTTTCAGAACACCAAACAACAAAACTAATATTTAACAGCAGTTTGAAATGAATCTAGCTGCAGGATGAATTCCATTAACTCAAAACACACTGATAAGACGTGTTGGAATAATAATAAGGTGCCTTAGCCAATTTTATATTACATATTTTATCAAACGTCACAAATTGTTATCATAATGTTGTGTTGATGTATTATAAATGTTAAACTATATGTTATACAGTGAGACCATATAGCTATATTCCATTAATAGTAACAGATGCGACATGGAAGTCTCCTGTCATTTATACAAGTATGCTGTCACTTGCCTAGCTTTATAAATTATATTAGGGCCTAATAACACTGATATGACTGAAGGCATAAGTAAAATAAAACTTTTGCTCCAATTGTACCTTACACAACATCACTGGCCTTTTACCAATTTTCTATCGTGTACTTGTGCTTTTCTGAAATCCCGTCTGATAATGTGCTCACGCAGCAGTGAATTAGTAAATAAACAGTATTAACAGGCTGCCTGAAAGTGGCAAAGGTCTCTATTATGTAACACAAACACAACTAGAGCACATACAAAAAACAGGCTCCTTTCAGGGTCAACATTAATTCCTAAATGTTTTTTTTTGTTAAAAAACTAAAAAACTTACATTATTCGACTGTTAGATTTGTTTGTCAACTCTCAATCCACAAAGCAATAAAACCCAGTGTCGACTAACGGCTCAGAAAAATTTCAACATTTTCGAAGTCTAATGAGCTAATGAGCACAACAGACCTCATTTGTTTTCAGTGTGTTTGTGAAGTATATCTGTAGCAGAGACACATATATAGTACAAGCACAAACACATGTGATACTACAACATAATTCACAGAACATGGTTTTCTGGTGAGCTATAAACAATGAAGAATATGAATGGCAGAATTTAAGAAGTTTAAAGTTCATCAGAATGACTGCCAAACTTTAGAAGGGCCTTAAGCACTTGCCAACTTCACACTCATGAATAAAAAACCCATGAACTGAATACCCCACTATAAAATACTGTTTTCTTATCACTCCAACAACACAGATGGTCCACGCCAACAGCCATATCTTTTCTAAGTACTTTAAGATATTAGAAACCACAGAACACAGAGCAATTACTGGGCATGTGTAATCACAGATTAAAATCTGAATAATGGGAAACCCACACCCATCTGACAACATTTTCAACAGGCCTTCCAACGAAAGGTCTTGTGTTCTTGTTATTGACTTGTCTTAAAAAGTGTATTGTACACTTGTCCATTATTAATAGGTGAATTTAAGAATTAAAATAAATAGTACAATAACTGTAGAAAGTATATCGGTATTGAATTTAAGACTATTTAACAGTACTTCTACCTTTTTACAAACTGTACCAAAAAGGAATTTCCTGGTTCTAAATAAATGGGATACAGAATAATGTATGTTGCACATTTTCTGGCCAGTTGTCTGTTTTGACACGTCCCAGGAAGAAAAGGTGATGACCAGACCTAAATGAACGTAACTGAGCAGACACTTGCCTTTTAAAAAATATTTTCAATTTTAAAAACCTAAGGATACACATTAGGTGAAGGTGTCACCTAATGTGTATCCTACGTGTGCAACTGCAGGTTTCCTGTGAATTTCACTGATTCCTCACCATAGCGTAGTAGTTGCTGTTGACCATGATGGGGCCGCGCCCTCTGAGGTAGATGTACTCTTCCCACCAGTCACTCACCTGGAACGCAAGGCAAAGCAATTAAATACAGAGAAGCATGGCTGCAGTGGGAAAATATGTGTAAGCATTTCACTACTACTACGACTTATAATGGTAACTTACATAATTAGTGGCCCACCAGGATTTCAGATTTAAATACCACTGGAGTCGAGGGCCCAAGTTTGCTTCAAAATCTTTCGCTAGAGCCTCCATCCTTTTGTACTCCTCGTCGTCCATGAGAGGACGGGCTGACTCCAGGTACTGTGTAAGAACACAAGCAAAGTGACACATGAGAAGCTATCCATCTCATCCTAAGTGGAACAAGACTTTCATTCAGCTTCTTCCTGAAGGAGCCCAGAATTGTGCTATAACCAATCCGAGGTGTGGAATCCTGTTACAAACATTTGGATCTCTTTGTGTAGAGTTTCCTGTTTTGTGTGCAAAGTGATTTACCTCTTAGTTTCCAGTTATGGCCCTGGGCCCTTGATTTATAGCCCTGGTTTCCAGTAGCTCCCCAGGTGGAACTTTGTACACGATTGCTTAAACCATGCCAATTGGACTTCCTGCCCCTTAAGGTGACTCACTGTTTCTTGTCCATTAACCACTTCCAAATGGATGTGCAAACATTACCTTGGACAGCTTTTAATTTTAGGAATTAGCCTTTTATGAGGGGCATTATCAAAAGCTTTCTAGAAATCTCTATATGTTATATGCTGTATTAGTACCAAATGCCCTTGCTGCTTGATCAAAGAATTCTAGTGAGTTGGGTAATCAAGATCTTTCTTTACTGAAACAACACTGATTTTGAAATGTTTGGTTGTAAATATTATTATACGCCAACAATGAGACAGCTTTCACATCCAGTTCACTCCACTGTGTTTCAGCGCCTTTAAAGGTTAGACCTTCACAACGCAAAACTGGACCAGTGTCATCACCATGACATGTAAGACCACAAACCACACATAACACAGCCAAATTACAGGAAAGAAAGGGTTCAGAAATGAGCCCTTCAGCAACAATATCGGTCATACAGATACTTAACCAGGTCATAAACTTTTACTGATTTCACAGTCCAAATCTAGATTTTCCTGCATCCGTTAAGCATTACTCGTATGGCTCCTCACGACCTGATTACAGCCTCACAGTTTAAATTTGCAGACAAGCCTGACAGTCCAAAGCTATAAGAAATTATGAAAAAATTCAAGCACACACAGCCAAGAGGAGGGTCATCGTCACAAGGACCCTACAGTGGCACAAGCATTGCTGGGATTCAGAAACTCGCACGGGGAAACAGTCCGTCAGTGGAAGAAAGAAAACAGAAAGGTTTGGGGGCTCAGGGGTTAAAAGAAAAGCTTTTTTCTTTCTTGCCCACTGAATGAACCAGCATCACGGTACACGCTACACTCACTCTTCTCATGGTGTCCTTGACTCTGGGCACTGGAAGGCGTGGAAGGGATGTCTGGAAGCTGTACAGCATCGGCCTCCGGCCGGAGAAGAGCTTTACAAACAGCTGTGGAGGAATAAGCACGACACAGGAACGTCAGGCTGAATGGGCAACAGAAAACACCTGTAACACCAGTTACTGTTTTTGTCAGAAGCAATAATGAGGGACCTTTTCTACAACAACAAGAGGTGTGACAGAGCACAACAATTCCTCACTTCTCACCTTCTTACTATGCTGGTTACATTACACAAAGCAGAGATGACCCTATACAGTCTGGTGTCTAATTCAGGTCTCAATATGAATACACAGTGTGGTATTTTTTACCCTCAACAGACCTGTCCCCCACTATGCCACCCTCACGCCTGCTCACTTCACCCCCGAGGTCTGAAACCTTTGTAGGCAAACAAAATCCATGTGAAAAAAACAATTACAACTTCATTATTTTTCAATCCAAGGGGGAATCCTTCGCCCAAGGAATCGCGCTGCCCTACAAAAAGCAGAGCTACAACTACAATGTCAAGGTAAAGAGAATCATCTTCTTCCTGGGCGGAGCCTTTATCCCTTTAAGGGACCTTTAATTAGTGTCCCACCCTGGAACGTCCACCTATAACCCACCGGTCAGACTGTTGCCCCGTATTATAGCCATTGCTATCTAAGGCTCTTCAAGCACAAACTAAAGGCGAATTCAATTGCAGCTGAGCCTTGCAACAACCTCACAGTAGTGGTCAAGCAGGGGCTTGTTTCTTACTCACCATCCAGAATCGGGTGGTTCTTGAAAGTGTGCCATGCTGGCTGTACATCCATCCGTGCCAGGACAGCAGGGTCTTTAAGGCACTCCTCATGGTGTAGATCAGGGCCACCCACAGTCCTGTCCCCACCAGAACGCCACCTACTATTCTCTGGTTCCCATCTGTCAGGTACTTACTACAGGGGGACAAGAGGAGGTACCCTCACTCACAACTGAAGAATGGGTGTCTTATGGTAACAGTAAAATGATAAAGGCGTATTCCCAATGAATGGGGGCACACAGCAGTACATTAAAAAGGTCATCTGGTAAAGAAGTCTCAACAACTCTCCTTTCAAGCCTACTGCCTCTGGATTATTTTGGAAATCAAATGATCTCAGAGATGATTTATTCAATTTAGCAGAGCTCAGCATCCTCAATGGGTCAGAGATGAGTGGCAGGCAGTTGCAGAGAAGGGAGACAACTCCTTTAGAATAGCATTTACAATCATTCTGTTCTTAGATGTGACAAATCTATTTCGCAGCTGATGAGTTAAGCAGTGTAATCTGAGACACAACTGAAGAGAAGTGCCACATACTGCAGCTTTTCTGTATGAAGAGGCAACCAGCATTCAGCCAATTCATCCACTGGATGACCAGTGTAACGAGAATGCACGTCTCCAAAAACACATTGCAAATGTGATGAGTTTTTAAAATTTTCATAGAAAAGTGCTATGATGAAGAATACATTTAAAAAACAGGGAATTTCTCAATCTTAAATTTATTGCAATTATCTTTTTATGACTGCCATTATAATAAATACAACTTGCATTCTTTGCATATTGGCTTTTGGAAAGTTTGCAAAACAAAGTTCTCTGCAGGGTTAGATGAGAGAGTGGCTCTGCACCTGCAGCCTGTCTCTAAAGTGGTTTCCTTCCGAAACAAAATGAATGTGCGCATTACCTTATGGGAAAGTGAGCCCCTATTCTTGCCATCAGCCCAAATGAGGGATCCTGGCGCATGTATGATGTTGTGGACATGTACCCCACCACAACCACCAGCAAGCTTGTGGGGGTGCCTGGATAGACCCCAGTCATGATGCCATTCTGCAGGGGGAACACACACAGCAAGCACTGAATCCCTGAAGGGCACTCCAGTACACAAGAAACTGAAATTCAAAGTTAAATTTAAGATCTGGGTGATCACAAACAAAGCCAGTCCTCTCCAAAACCATCATTATTCAACACTGTGAACCTGGGAGATACATATTAAATCATAAGAGAGATGTAATAAAAAACATGCATCGTGTGACATACTGATAACTCTCATGAGGTCATACTATATGGAAAATGGCAATAAAAATGCTGACATTAATATAAACCGGTTTCACCTCCTTCTTTTCACATAAAGAAACCATTCAGACCAAGTCACGGGGCCTCTACCAGATTATAATAATAATAATTGCTTACACTTATATAGCACTTTTCTGGACACTCCACTCAAAGCGCTTTACAGGTAATGGGGATCCCCTCCACCAGCCCCACCTGGATGATGTGACAGCAGCCAGAGTGCGCCAGAACGCTCCCCACACACCAGCTCTCAGTGGGGAGGAGAGCAGAGTGATGAAGCCAGTTCAGAGATTATCTGTGATCTGGTCTCGAAAGCTTTCTGCTCCAGTGCAAAATTTCCTCCGCTCTCTTCAGGTCGGCCCTTTCAGGGTCACATCTCTAAAAGCTATCTTTCCGGCATTCTGCTTAAGCCACCTGCATGGCTATGAACATCCCCTCCAGACGCACCTTAAATCTGATGAACTTCTTCTTCCAGGAGTGCAGCCCCGACAGGTAGATCTGCCGCAGCGCCTCGTGGCTGAGCCGCAGGTCGATGCCATCTGGGGTGACGGTGAACTGGAAGGCCACGGCCTGATGAGCTTCTGCCATGCTTGCTGGTCAGCTACCCTGGAGAAGAAAACCAAAGAAAATAAGGTCTTATTAGAAAACAGAAGGCAACACTGACTTAAGATAAGATCACTTTATTGTCCATATACAATTTCTTGTATTCGGAATTTGTCTTTTCACATACCCCAACTTGCTCTCCATGAGACACACAGACAGGGAGAGAAGCTGGGGGTCAGAGCGCAGGGTCAGCCATTTATACAGCACCCCTGGAGCAGCTGGGGTTAAGGGGCTTGCTCAGGGGCCCAACGGAGTAGGATTCCTCTGCCAGCCGCAGGATAGAAACCGGCAACCTTCCAGCCACAGGCGCAGATCCTTAGCCACAGAGCCACCGCTCCGCCCCGGACATAAGGACCTACAGTAAATGTTTTGAATATAAAGCCTATTTTGTTTACACTACTTATACAGTAAGAGATGGTTCAAAAAGTTGAAAGATAAATTAAAGATTAACAAAATATTGCTGCAATTTTCTTCAAAGCAATTATTACAAAAGAACATATAATGACTTTTGCATCTAAGATGATTACTCCCGATTCCACCTATTCATATTCTAATGAGTGGGTGTCTATGAAGACTAGATGGGCAATACCGATTTCAGCTGTGCAGGGATATCTAAACAGTTAAAACATGACAATAGAATCCAACATATGTTTTTAATGCTTACCTCTGTATCACCCAAATTATGAATGTACAGCATTTTCCTTATCTAAACCTATTGAAATTTAAAAACATGTACCATTACTGATGTACTATGTATTATCAGGCAAGTGGTCATAAAACACGGGCAACAACGTTCTAATACCGAACAGTGGATCCTTTTACAAATGTTGTGTTAAATGACACCTTAGGTCTCCAATTGCCACAGGAATATTGACTGAACTACAGTGAATATGTGATGCATTAACTTGGGTTTATTCCCAGAGTATTATAAAGCCGCAATAATGATGCTCAAATCTGCAATCTCGCAATTCATCTTTTATGAGAACCTTTATCAGAAACCTTCAGAAAATATTCTCTGAAATACCCTTTCATATTCTCTGTTTTATATCTATCACTGCTGTTGCTTGTTCAACTAACTAAGTTAAGCAAGACCTGTCTTTTGTAAACCTTTGCTGAATATCCCTTGGAACACACTTTCCATACTGATGATCATCTAGTTCTAATTCTCTTTTCCATAACATTACACATAATACAGGTAAGACTTATGAGTCCACGCTTGCTTTGGTTCACAGTTCTGTCTAATTCATTATTTAGTTTCACAGAATTGCATCAGAAAGGCCAGCCCCCAGGTGAGTAAGTGGGTACCATTATAAAATAATGGCCTCTGGTTTTCTCCAGAGACGCAGTTTCTATTAATATGTCAAAGACCTCCAGGAGGACAAGAGGATCCTGTCTTGTTGATCTGCTCCGACATTATGCAAAAAAATCCCAGGATTTGTTCTGATTCACTTATTAACAAGGTGTCCACCATGTCATCTTAAGCTCATTTTTCCTCAAAAACAAACTGACCACCAACTGAAAGGTCAAACGCAAATCACCATTGGCTGTTTATTTCATTTCATGCAACAAGGACGACTGAAGTTTAGAAGTCCAGAAAACAGGAGTAAGAGTTCCAGCCAGGACATTATGGCTGAGAATGACTGATCACAATGGGTGGTGTGTCTGGTTTGACTGAAGGCATCAAGCCAAGTGCTTAATCAGCTCCTCCACATGCTGGCTAACATCACAGGACTGCAGCTTTGTAGATCGATTACAGGTTACGAGACCTTGTAAATACCTTGTCATTTGGAAACTTATTACGAACAGAAACCAAACTTGTTTGCTACTGATTATATAGTTTAACCTTGAAAGAATGCATCTGTTTTTAACTGCTCTGTACTTTAACTATGGCAGTCGAACCACAGACTGCTGTACTGATCCTCACTTCCGCAGGAGAGTCCCAGAGAGCAAGAGCTTTCAAGATGTGAAGAAGCTACCTATGAAAAGGACTTTCATTTATATGTTGTGATATAAAGGTACTTATATTGACACACGCTTCTCTTCTAGACAGTGTACGTAAGCAATGAGAAATGATAGTTAAAATGGTTAAATTTAATACCCCATCCATCCATTTTTCTAACTGCTTTATCCGATACAGGGTTGCAGGGGAGCCAGAGCCTATCCTGGGCAAGGCAGGGTATACCCTGGATGGGACGCCAGTCCATCTCAGAGCACACGCAGCCACAAACACACTCACACCAGGGACAATCTTCCCAGAAGCCAGTTAACTTACCAGTTTGTCTTTGGACTGTGGGAGGAAATCACTGTAACCTAAGAAAGTCTTCAAACAACTTCTCCCAGTATGTTGACTGCCGAGCCCCTAACAAAAGAACCCTGGATTTGTGCTACGGCTCAATCAGAGGGCCGTACAAGGCTACTGTGAAACCTCTGCTTGGCTCATCCAACCGCAACACCATTCACTTAATGCCAACCTACAGAACAGCACTGAAGAGAGAGACAGCACTCATGCAGCCAGTAGAGGTCTGATCAGATGACAGTACACAGCGTCTGCAGGGCTGTTTTCACCACGCAGACTCTTCTGTCTTTTTAGAATCTTGAAAGTTTAGATGAACTCACAGACGTGGTTTGTGGTTACATGTCTTTCTGCCAAAAAACAGAGATTCCTATGACACCTGTGAAAGTTTATTCAAATAATTAGCCTGGGGTAAACAAATCACTGAAGAGCCTACTTGTGTTTCAAGCACATTGCTTCACAACGGGGTAATGAGTCTGTTAAGAGGGAAATCAGATCCGAACTTTGAGCAGAAATTAGAAAAGAACAAATGCAAGGAAAGATATTGAAGGCAAACTCAGTTCTACTAATGGGGCTGAAGGACTAAGGTAATATTTCTAAAAACATAGTAAATATTTATGGTTTTAACACTAGCTAAGATCTGGATGATGAACAAAATAGTTTTTACTTTAGATTTGACAAGCATGGCTTTAGTGGAGAAATCAGGGAATTTATAGAGACACTGCTTCCACCAGGGTTGAATTTGACACATAATATTTCAGAATTTGACAGTTTCAAGAAAACAAAACTCAGGAAAAGTCTCAGACCTTCTAACATCAGTGGGCAGGTACTGAAGTCATGCACTGAGCAGCTCAGTACTACTTTTCACTATATTTTCAAAATATTTGTGAACCAAAAGCACCCAAATTTGGGAAACAGGCTCTGAACCTTTCAGTTTGGGCTGGGCACACCGCGAATACTAACAAAGGCTGGAACTTGCCCTAGATTGTTTGGATGAATGGAGGAATATTAATCCTGACTGCCATCCAACACAAGTAGACTGTGAAAGTGGGGGAAAAGCTTAGAATTAAAGCAGGATACATTATTTTATAAGTCACTCATCTGATACCCCCTGTAATCAAACCAGAAACAATGACACAATGAATGGTGTTTTCTGCATGTGTGTGGAGGTGGTTACTGTATATACTGGTGCCAGTCCTTGGAACAGGTACAATAATTCAAGAAAGAAATTTAAGGACACTAAAGGAAACATTAAGAAAAAACGAGCTGTTTTTTTTTATTCCAGAAAACAATGGAGCACTATATCCTGTATTCTTAAATCTAAACTGGCTCGACCGTCTTTACAACGTATTGAAATACGTCGCTCCTTTACTGGAAAGCATAGCGAGTTGTGTCACTGTACTTGGCCACCATTAACTGCTGGTGAGAAGAGTTTCAATGAACTTGTTTGCACAGGACATCCCTGCAATCAACCTGCTACTGTACATCTGGGTTACAGAACACTACGTGATTATTACATTTTATTTAAAAATGGGGGTTTCTATATTTTCAGCTAGTAGCAACAAGAGTTGTGTAGGGTTGATGCAGCTTTTTTGCCTGTACGTTTAAAATTTAAACTCTGCTTTGTTGATACTATTTGCCCTGTAGGAGTTAAACAAGCAGAAATGCAGTAGTTTTAAGTGCAGTGAGGACTGGAAGTTTATGGGTTTCTAAATCTGTAATCTCAGATGCAATCCTATTTTTAGTGGCTTAGCGAATACTTGACATTTTTCTTCCCAACGGAAACCCCACCGTCTCGGGTGCGGAACTGCGTGTCCATGGAAACGTGTAGCGGGCAGAGCCGTGTGTTTCCGAGGCCTACAAATTGAATGAAGAGGGCCGCCGTTTGTCACCGACAACGAAATAATGTGGCCGTTTTACAAACAAGTAGCCAGTGTTGTCCGATTTCCGCACTGCGCTGCCAAAACTAAAAAAAAAAGGCAGGGAAAAAAAGTTTTGCCTTTCCGCGGTCAAACGATGGCCGTGCAGTAGAGGTTACGTTGCTTTGACTTCGCTTAATGGTGCACCTTGGTTGATGTTACGTGAAGGACACACTCTTCAATTTCCATTCAATGCTGTCTGTAGCCGTGTGTGCTTTACAACCTGCACCCATCCCCCCCCAGCACAAGGGGATCACATGACCAGCTGGGGCTGCTGGAAACTAGGGGAAAGGTTACAGAGCCGAAGCTACTACGCAACTGAGAAACCTGCAATTTTATCACCAGAATAGAAAAGGCATCCTCCTCCTAAAAGCTCTGAATTATTGCCGTGCAGACAGCGAGCTCTGCATTAGCAAGCTCATAACAAGCTTATACGTAAATGCTGATTTAATGCTGTGTTAATCACATTGTTTTTCGGCAATTCTAAAATACAAGCCTACAGTATTAAAAATCATAGAAACTAGAAACACATCAGCGCAAGGCCCCTATATGATTGCATACAATATCTTGGCATATACAACTTAATTCACCTTATATAAATATATGCACCCCCTTAAACCCCCTTGGTCGTTGCTCTGTCTTGTGTACCAAAGTCATAATCATTCCCAGCCTATACCTGAAGGGCTTAATCAAGTGTATATCTGCCTGCAAACTGCGAGTTTTAAGACCGGAGAAAATCAGGAAGATGTCTCTGAAACTTTCACTGCAGATTAAGCAAAACGAGTCCCTAGAACCTTTCTTCTCTCTAAAATGCGTAGCATTCAACGCGTTTTTATATCATTCCAACGCTGTCTGGATGATCTGAATTATGTAGGTGTAATAATAATAATAATAATAATAATAATAATAATAATAATAATAATACTTCACACACTACAAAAAAATGGTCACGTTGAGACTTCAGACGCTTGAACCCTCGCCAATATTGTTGAGGTACAGTAGGTCCTTTCCGGGCGCAATCTGGATACATTTCAAAAGCCAGTCTGTTTAAACACACACACATTATTTCTGTTTCAAGTACGAGAGAAAATGGAAGCAGCACACCAGGCAGTAGGTGACCTCTCTTGGGACACTAGACACTCAGACCCAGACACATGGGATATGGTATCATCCCTTCTTCTGTAAGAGAATTAGCCGCCTGTGGCACCCTGTTCACTCGCTTTTCCTGACGCACAGTTCACCTCAGCAGGTGTAAATGCACTACGAACCGGTGCCGTGCGCTCCCTTGATTTTTCGCAACGCCCAGGGCTCGACCCGCAGACGCAGTTCACACCAGTCCCGGTACCGGGAGGTAAATCTCGCTTAGTCACAACCTAGATGATCGGACCGTGTGCGAGCTGTTAAAATAAAACGTAAACACGGGAGTAACGCGTACTCCCCCCCCCCCGACTTTTCAAATCACTTTCACTTTTGCAGTGTTGCAGTGTGCAAAGTGAAATAACTATTGCCTCCTGAAGGCTGTATATGCATAACTGGCGTTCATCAGCTCCAGATCTACACGCAGCTCACTCTAGACTCTTTTTTTGTTACATGTAGCTAGATCATATGCCGCTATTTGTGCCAAAGGTCATTACCATTACCAGCAGCCATATTTTTCCCTTCCAGCACAGACAGCCCGCTATTCTCTATACTAAGGAACAGATGAAGACGTCAGTGTCTTACCTGCCTTCTTCCTGTACAGTGGAGAACAGCCCGATGTCCTCCTCTTCGGCGGATTAAAAACTTCTGCGTTGCCTTAACAGTGAGCAGTAAGCTAATGAATGGGCGTGCAGTGACAGTGTAAAATATCGACCCCCCCCCCCCCCCCACCCCATGAAAACGTCACATCTTCATATAATTTATGCAAAATGAACTCGGTCACCTTTTTTTTTCCGTGTTGTGGAGGAGACTAAGGAAACTGCGTGTACATAAAGCCTTTGCCCTCCCCGCCTTGTTATTGAGCTTTTCCTCGTATTGCCCACCGCCGCCGCCGGGTGTAGATTTGACCCCACGGTCGAGAGACGGGGGTTGCGGCTCTTTTCTTTAAAAGAAAACTCGTACCGTTTTTCATTTAGCTGTCCTTCACCCGATGATAATGCGGTATCAGCCATGAAAGGAGAGTGGGTCGAAAAATAAGCTGACTTCTAAAATTTAAAACTTAGCTTACAGCTTTGTAAAACCTGATTTGTGTGGCGCGGTAGGGATGACTTTCAAGCTACTCGTATAGATTGCTTAAACTGTCCAGGTTATTGAACCGCAATAGGTAAATAACCCTATTTGGATACAGAGGTTACATAAATCTAAAAAAAACATATATTACCTGCTTCTTACCTTCGGCGTGAACCCATTTGTTAATTTAATGGGAACAAATCTCAATTTCCACAAAGTCTGATTAAAAGTCACGTAAGGGATGTTACATCTTGAATTGCCGCAAGAATAATGACATTAATGTCTGGCGATGTTTATGTATAAACATGCATGAGATACCGTTACCTACAACCTCTAAGCAAAGAAGGATCTGGCCCTCCACAGCAGCTTCTTGGGAATTGTGAGTCGATAGAGCAGGCAGTTATGGCCTCTATAAACTGATAATAATAAAATAATAATAATAATACTGTAACGCTTACGGCCGTCAGGTACTGTGTAAGAGCCGGCGTACCAGAGCAGGTGACGTCACCGCCCTTCCCTGTGATAGCAGGACCACAGCTACTGGGCTGTGGAGAGATCTCTCTTTAGCTCACGGGGCTAGGTCGCTGCAGAGAGACGCGGAAGTCCCGGGTTCGAGCCTCAGTCGGGATGGGGCCGACCTGATGCGGCAAGGGCGCCCGCCTGAGCCCCCGTTGCGTTACAATACATTTATCTGTGTGTGTGGGGAGCCGCTTCGTCTTTGTATATACAGTCGACTTGCAATTTACACGGGGGTTATCTTTTTTTAGTATCTCGTAAAGGCAAATTGTACCCTATAACCCTTATATCTCCCCCCTCCTCCCGCAAA
The DNA here is from genome assembly GCF_055471065.1 of Atractosteus spatula. NCBI lineage: Eukaryota > Metazoa > Chordata > Actinopteri > Semionotiformes > Lepisosteidae > Atractosteus > Atractosteus spatula. The sequence continues at coordinate 4,449,265 of NC_142721.1, read as the reverse complement.
TAAAAGTGCCTTAAATAAAGAACCTTAGATAAAAGTAAATGAGACGAATGTATAGACTATCTCTCGTATTTCAGGGAATAAAGTATTTTTTTCAATATTTTGAGGAGACGACCGCACAAGGCTGCGACTGCGTATCTTGAGAGCGCATTAGTTGCGAGTCAAGAGGAAGTGGATCGTGTTCATGGTGCGCTCTTTCTTGGAATTACTTTCTTACCCGATAACTAGAAACCACTTAATTATTAAACCGTGATAAATATTATGACAACATTCCACTGGATTCCATATATTAAATTCTGTTAATCACCAGTTTTCCAGTGGTTTCAAAGTTCCTGATTATATCAGATACTAATACAGCCAGTTCGATTTCTGAGCATTACATCCGAATTTATCATTCATTTGCAATGACCTGCATAAGTCTGTTATGAGAGTGCAGAGTCCATAGGCTGTCAGCTGTCGAGGAATATCCATCAATCCATGTATCTTCGTCTAGATACAGGGTCAAGGAGGAGACAAAACCTAACCTGGGAAGCAACTGTGGCAACATAGGGTTCACCCTGACTAGGATACCAGTCCACTGCAGGCCACACACAGACACAAACACAGACACACAACATGCACAAACTCACACAAGGAGCTCAGCAGGTGTGAGCCTGGCCAGTACCTGGATACGAGAAGAGGTGTTAGTGGGGCCAGCAGGGGGCGCTCACCCTGTGGTCTGTGTGGGTCCTAATGCCCCAGTATAGTGACGGGGACACTATACTGTAAAAAGGAGCTGTCCTTCAGATGAGACGTAAAACCGAGGTCCTGACTCTCTGTGGTCATTAAAAATCCCAGGGCGTTTCTCAAAAAGAGTAGGGGTGTCACCCCAGCTTCCTGGCCAAATTTCCCATTGGTCTTTACCACTCAAGGCTTCTTAATGATCCCCATCAATGAATTGGCTTCCTCACTCTGTTCTCCTCCCCACTAATGGCTTGTGTTTTTGGAGTGTACTGGCGCACTATGGCTGCCGTTGCATCATCCAGGTGGGGGCTGCACATTGGTGGTGGTAGAGGGGAGTCCCCATTACCTGTAAAGTGGAGTGTCCAGAAAAACACTATGTAAATGTAAGGAATTATTATTATGTTTTATCTCTTCTGTTAATTCAATTCAAGAAGGTTTAGTGAATTTTATTTTAGTTTGGGTCATTTGAGAGCTGTGAGTGTGCCAACTTTAAGGTGTCAGGGAACCTATCACTTCTTTATTTGCTTTCCTGCTAACCCACTCTATCCAAATTCTGGCTCAAAAACTCAGCCACCCCTCACACCTCCACGCGTCAGTACCCAGGGTGTGGTAATTCCTTGGAGGGTCAATGTGTTCTTAAATTGTTACTAATTGTTCCCTGCCTCACCCGACACAAACACACAGTCCTGGCCACCAATACAATTTAATTAATCACAGCCTGTTCTTCCTTCAACGGTATGCATTCTGTGACGCTAGCACCTTCATTTGGCTCTTTTGTTAAATATTGTTAAATATCATGATGTGCTCGTTGGATTCAATTTCCCAACGTTCTGAATTGTAATCACTTTGCAGATTTGTGGAAGGCCACCATTTAAGTTTTGAAGATTTTCATTTGCTATTTTACTTTCTGAACATGTTATATAAATGTTTTGGTCAGAGAATAAAATACATTTTATTGGACCTATAAACTATTCTTTCACTGTAAAAGTTGCAGTAGTTGCAGTGAATTGTAGTGGAGAGTTAATCCCAAGGTGTGTGATGGATTTAGAACAAACACAGTAGCTAAGCGAATGAGGACCCTGTTGGCTGAGATCAATGCAATCAAATATGTTCAATATAGCAGGAAGACAGCATTCATCTTGGAAGGGAATATTAGACAAAGGATACCAGATATGTCAAATGCGTTTATGTATATATGTTTCTTTATATTCACTCATACAAGCATTTTGTTACTACAACATATATACACGGGGGTATGGGAATAAGATTCCCGTTTGACATCAGCACAAGTAAGGTGTTATCACGACAGAGCTTTGTATTGAATTTAAATTTCTAGTGAAGCAGAAAAACAAGACTATTATATTTAAATTAACACATTATTAAATACACTGCATGCGTTGCTAATAAACACCGAGTGCTCAGCGCTAAGTGTTGGGATACATTCAATAATTTTTTATTTCCATTTCTGAGGTTTAGAACGCAAGTTTGCAGATTGACCTTGCTAAGATGGCGCCAAACCTCAGCACTTTGAAAGACGGAAGTTGAACAGCAGGCTGCTTCCGGACACGTTGTTGCATCAGATTCAGGCTTCAGAGATTTCATAGGATCGAAATGGCAGCAAGTGGGGATCAGGGTGAGTTGTGGTATTATTATATTATTAATTTGGAGGAGGTAGAGGTCAAACGGGTGTGCTGTAGCCCTTTGCAGGAAATACCACAGAGAACCATGTGTAAAGGGTTGATTTTCAAATCGAAAACACTTTACATTCGCTACATCTCTCTTCTGGGTTTCATTTTTCAGTCACTTTAGGCAGTTCTAGATAGGCTAAGCGTCTTTTTGTTAACATACGATTATTTTCCAAACCAAGTGATTTGATTTTTTTTTGCTAAGCCATGCGTGGTTCTGTATTCGCAAGTAGTGCTACTCCACTTCATACCGACTCCCTCTTTAAGTTCAACTGCTTTTCCTGTCCTGGCATCCTTGGTGACATATGCTATCGTATTGACTCAGTGCGTCTTGCGCTACCAGTTGTGTTGCACTGCCATCGCTTGAGCCGAAACGTTAATTAGGATAGAGGCTTCAAAGTTGTCAGAAGCAAAAAAATGTTAAGAAACCTTTAGTTTCAATTTAGGGGCAATTGTGTGTTTTAGCGTTAAATGAGAGAGGATCAAACTGGGAAACGAGAGATTTTCAAATAACAAATCAATGATTTTGCTTATTGTAGTCCAGAATTCAGAATATAATAATAATAATAATAATCATCTTTATTCATTTATCCATCCATTTATTTTCTAATTGCTTCATCCAACTCAGGGTTGAGGGAGTGTCAGAGCGAGCAGTGGGTGCAAGGCAGGGTACACCCTGGACAGGACGCCAGTCCATCACGGGACAGACACACAGATACAGGCACATACACTCACACCGGATTCGGTTTTCTCGGATGCCAACTAAACCTACCTACCAGCATGTCTTTGGACTGTGAGAGGAAACTGAACCACCCAGAGGAAGCCCACAAGATTATGAGGAATCATACAAACTCCACACAGATAGCACCCCAGGAATTGAACCCAGGGCCCCAGTGCTGTGAGGCAGTATTGCTAACCACTGCACCACCATCCCACCAAGTAATAATCATAATGATCATCATCATCTTCCCCACCAGCACAATAAATTAACACTGCATTACCCAATCTGGACCCATATCTCAAAGGACTGCATTCTGTCCTAAATCCTGCAGTTATCACAGTAGATCGTTTAGGACACATGCTTGGGTCTCTGAAGACTATTCGTGTGCCCTTTGCTGCTGGAGTGACCACACCTGGCAATCCAAACAGAAGCAGAAACAAATACTCGTCATCGCCCATTAGTACCCTGAAAGCCATGAGCAGTGTGTTGAAGGAGAAGGAGACCTCCAGCAGTTTTAAAACACAGCAGACTAGCCGCTGTGCTGCGCTGCGCTGCGGCACTATGAAGTAACCTGTTGTAGGTGTCTGCCCCTTTAGAAGCAGGACTGCGGAGCCTCAAGCCTCTCTGGTGTGTGTGTGTGTGTGTGCCCTTGTGTCTTGCAGCGTTTGACTATGGTTTCTTGCTGCACATAAGCGAGGAGTCCTCCAGGGTGGCGGCCCTGAACGAGTACCTCAGCACCCGCAGTTACCTCGGGGGGTTTGTCTTTTCGCGAGCGGACGCCGAAGCCTTCGCGCTTCTCCGCCGGCCGCCGGCCGAGCCGCTCTCCCACGCTCTGAGGTGGTACAGGCACGTGGCGGCGCTCCTGCGGGACAGCTGCAGTGAGTACGGCCAGGGGGCGCCCTCCTCCCTCCTCGCCTCTTCAGAACCCGGCCCCGGGGCTGTGCTTGCAGGTCCCCTCGCTCTGGGAATCCCGATCAAAACCACTCCTAGACCGGTAATCAATCTTGTTCATGCCCTCCGGGACTCGTCCTGAGCAGGGTTCAGCTCAGGCAGTCTCTGTCTTATTTCGTAACTCCCAGTTCCGTAGTAGATGTTACTGGTCATGGCAAAGCTGCAAACATCATAATTCTCGTCCAGGAGTCTCTGTTCTGCTCTGCAGTGTCTCAGTTTCTGGTCTTCCAAATGTGAGCTCCAGTATTTATTACTCGTACTGAAGATTTGAGGTTCATTTTGAATCTGAGAAGCAGAGGATGCAGGATTGTTTTTTTTGGGGGGGACATTCCTCATTTTTTTCTCTTTGTCATATGTGCACACTGCCAAATTGGCATTTTTTGGCAGAAGTGTGTGATCTTCAGTTGTGCTGCCATGTTGAGTTATTTTGTTTCTATTTTCTTTTTTTGGTCCTGCTGTTTTCTTTGCTCAATTCCTAAAGCACTGAAATATTTTAGGGAAACTGGACATGTCATGTGGTTGTCCTAGTTAAAACACAGCCCTGCCTCAGATCTCTTGATCTAGGGAAAACCATGACTACAGTACAATTGCAACACAATTGCATATGACTTTAAATGACCTTATTTAACTCCTGCTGTGTAGCTCTATGGGAGATGACTTAATTCATGCAATATCACATTAAGGTATACTCTTTTAAATACAGGCCTCTAGCTTAATTTTGTTAAGTCTTACAAGCAAGACAGGACTGGACCCATATCACTACGGGGGTAGAAGACCTCTAAGGAAAACCCGGGTCCTGCTGATGCAGAATTTCCAAACCAGTGCCGTAGGATGTTGACAACTATGCTATAAAAGATGCTGTCCTTCAGATGAGATGTTAAACCAAAATCCTTACCTCTTGGCATAGTTTGTAAGTGTAGGGGTGTTCACCATTCATATCTACACAGCTGGCACAGTCGAGCTGATTTCAGGTTCCCTCTGAATGAAGCAGAAGTAAAACCTGACCATAGCAGTGGTTAGGATTCTGTACTCCTGAACACAGACGGGGACACTGCTGTGGTAGCCTTGAGCAAGATTCTTTATCCACATTCTTCCAGCAAACCCAGCTGTAGATGTTGTTACCAAAAGTGCAGTGCAGAAACAACAGGCAGTTGCCGTCTCTCTCCAGTTGCTTTGCGTAAAAGCATCAAGCAAATCAAATAATGAAGCGTTACAGAGGAGAGGAGGGCACGCACCCCGTCTCGATTATTTGGTTCATAGTGAGTTATTGTCATCCAGCTGAGCCTCCCGGTCCGAGTTCAGAATGCACTTCCCTGTAGTTTGACCAGTTCCAGAACAGCATTATCTTTTTTAGTAATGTGGTGACCAGAGTTGTGCTCAGGATTATAAATGGGTTCTAACTAGAGGATGATGCAATTTTAGCAATCCTTGATTTAAATCGCACAGTTTTAATTGTACAGTATATTCCGTTTGCCTTTCTCATTACTTCCCACACTGTCTAGACTCTAGAGGCTCTGTCACTGTAGACCTTTTACGTCTTCTTCAAAAGTGCTATTTGCCAGGTATTGCCCAGTCAAGAATCTATCTAAATTCATGACAAAAACTAAAACCTTGAATTTCCTTTGTTACTTCTTCAGTGTTTACTATTCCTCTCTTTTGGAAGGATACACTGAAGTGCAAACTAACACTTGCTGAGTGGGTTCTGTTCATTCAAAACAGGGTTGATGCTGGGTTCTGAGTTACTGCAGAATGTCAGTGGTCACTGAATGTCCTGTGTCTGTTGTTTACAGTGTTATTTGGATTTGCTGTACTACAAAACAGACTCATAATAAAGAAGAGACTCAGCTGTAACTACTTCAGGAGCTGATGAACCTTCTTGTGTTTTCCAGCAAAGGGGAAAAGAGTTCAGCCCCCATGGACTCCACCCAAAGGAACAGAACCACCAAAGCTGTGCCTGTACAACAGCCTGACGCGCAGGAAGGTGAGAGTCACAGCCTTTCTGCAGGCATGACTGCAGGATGAGGACATCCCACAGCCTCCGCTACATCCACAGAGTAGGCTCAGAGTACAGTGGAACACACAGGGGCTCAGAGTGGAGACCAGGGAGCTGAGGAACTTCTCCAGCTCTGCAGTCTCACCCCCTTGGTCTGTGCTGCTGGGCTGACAGCACGCCAGTCAGAGTCTAGCCTGTGTTTTATGAGCTGAAGAAAAAATCATTACATTTCCTGAAAAGAACAAAGTAGTCCATGCAATATATAAATACCGTACAGACTTTATTGGCTCTGTAGTAAATATTCAGTTTTTATTTGTTCTCTTTAGAATCAGTGTGGAGGTTTTTTTGTTTTCAGGGAACATGCTGTTTTTTTTATTAGTTTTGGAGCACTATCGTTATTGTTAATCTGAACTAATACAGTCTCTTGTGCAGAGCAGCTGTGCGTCTCCAAGCCCAGCCGAGGTCTTTCAGTAGCCCTGTGTCATTGTGTTTCACGCCGTGTTGTTTTTCAGGAGGAGTTTGTTCCCCAGAATGGGAACAGGGTGCTGTGGTATTGCTGTGGACCCACTGTCTATGATGCTTCCCACATGGGCCATGCCAGGTAGTGTCATGGAGGAAGGCTGTGCTCTTTCCTCTGTTATACTGTTTAGACATTACTCTTTAGAACTGTTTGGAATGCACTGCTATGTCGTGAATTGTTACAGATGTTAATAATAGCCACATCTTAAAGCTGCATACTGATCAAGTGTGGCAAAAAAGATGTTGGCTGTTGTCGCCATGTTACCTGTGTGTTTCCAATGTGCTGCACAGTGATGTGATTTAATACATGCTGTATATGCAAAAGAAAATCACAACTGACTGTCAAATGGGCACAGTTTTTTCAGAATGTGGCTGAAATCATAATTGTGTTCAAAGGGATTGTGCCGTGCACTCTGTAGCATGGATCGTTTTGAAGACAGTTCTCCAAATGGACACCTATAGATGTTGCATATAAATCCTGCAGAAAGAAAAAGTAATGTTAAAACTGCATGACAGCCTTGTGCTTTAATGATAGCGCCTCTCTCTTTCTGTCTTTTGTTTTAGATCCTACATCTCTTTTGACATCCTCAGACGAATTTTAATGAACTATTTCAAATACGATGTGTTCTACTGTATGAACATCACAGACATTGATGATAAGGTAGGACAGAGGTCCTCCAAAACATTAAACAAACAGAAGGATAATTTCAATGTGGAATCTGTCAGAGAAAAAAACAGTCGCAGTTTGATCCACTGTGACCCCCACTTAATGTGAAACTGGGGTAGTTGCATGATTCAGGTGTCATTTTAAAATTAAAATTTTAAAGCTGTGCAAATTGGGCTATACTGTAATTCTATGAAGGTTTCTTTATAACTGACTCAATGACTTTGTGGATTTTTAACATATGTTTCATGTACTAAATTAAAGGTAAAAAAGATCTTCTAGGGCCTCACTGCAGCCATGCAGGCTGGAAGTAAGAAGGAGTATAGTGTTGCTGAAGAGGCAGGGAGAAAACTGAGCGGGTGACATTTTTTTTGTGCACTGACCTGATGACTCACTTCGCAGATCATCAAGAGAGCCAGGCAGAACTACCTGCTTGAACAGTACATAGCCAAGAAACCAGCTCCTGCCCAGATACTGGAAGATGTGCTGACAGCAAGGAAGGTGAGTTTGTATTTGTGCCGTCGCATAAGACATGCAGCGCCAGTATAGTCTGCCTAAACCTCATAAACAAAGTTAGTCCATTTAGTCCATATTACCAGTGGTTCTGTTTAAATCCTCCACAAACATAAATTCTGGTATCATGCCCGGTCTCAACATGGTGTTGAAATAGAAATCTTTGGAGTTTTTAAATAGGTGATTTAAAAATCAAGCCCCCAGTTTGGTCCTGTTGGTCCACTGAGCTCCGCCTTGGAGAGGTCTTGTCTGTTCAGTTGAATTCCATGCAGAGGAACTGAGGGTTATGTACTCCTTCCCGGCAAACGCGTGTGGAAATGTTGGGAGCTCCCTGCTCACCTGCGTGTGCCCTGTAGCCCTTCCAGGTGAAGCTGGCGGAGACCACAGACCCCGATAAGAAGCAGATGTTGGAGCGAATGGACAAAGCAGTGAGCGAGGCGCTGGCTCCCCTGCAGGGGGCAGTACAGAGCCGAGCAGCAGTCACTCACAGCCAGGCTGAGGTACGTCTTTAAGGGGAAACGGCCACCTCACTCTAGAAATCATCCATAACAGCACAGATTTTGTAGGCGTAGATCCCCTAACTTGCAAGCGAAAGCCCTTGGAAAGCAAAACTGCTGTGAGGCCCACACTCAGACTCCCAGTGAGTGAGAGCCCTGCAAGGAAGTGGGGCAACAGGAGCCATCCCATAATCCCTTGAGTCCCCCTCCAGTAGCGGAAGCTCTAGAAACGTGAACAATAAGTCATGTCTCTCGTTCTTTAGGGTCAAATCAAGTTAATCCAAATATAGTATAATAATTCCCATCATTATAGTTTATCATTTTGTAAAAAAAGCTGAATGAATTTGTAAAACACTTTCAAGGGTTTTGTGGCTGAATAAAATGAAGAGGATCTGATAGTCTCATGTTTTTTTCCCCGAAGGTTTTATTGGAAGAAGCCAAGGATCTGTTGTCTGATTGGTTGGATTCCCAGTTTGGCAGTCAGGTGACGGATAACTCCATCTTTTCCCTCCTGCCCAAGTACTGGGAAGGGGAGTACCACAAGGACATGGAAGCCCTGAATGTAAGAGCCTTTTCTGTAAAGATTCTAATTGTAAAACTAGTCTAGTCTGTCATTTATAAGAACGCCTTTTAAAAATACACTGCCAGTAAAATGAAATGGAAGGTTATTGATACTTATTTGTATTGTGCTTTCTACCTGTGAATGTAGTCTGCAGCAGTAGGCATCTTGCACTGCAATATTATTATTTCTGCTACTGAATTATTCAGAGTGACTTAAATTTACACCCATTTATGCAGTGTATAATGGAAGGTGGATGTGTGTGCTGTGTGAGTACAAGCCTTAGGGATCCCCACTGTCACCTGTCACTTCAGCAGCCCCTGTCTTCCTCCAGGTCCTGCCCCCCGACGTGCTGACCAGGGTCAGTGAGTACGTGCCCGAGATTGTGGAGTTCGTGAAAAAGATTGTGGACAACGGCTACGGGTGAGCGAGAGGGACGTATTTTCATCCCGTCGGTTGTGATTGCACTTCCAGACACTGCGTGTTTGGAGTAGGAGGGGGGATCACACTCTGAATAGTCTCGGATGTGACTGGTGCAGGGGGTGCGTTTGCATTTTTAAGTTTCGGCTTCGCTACTTTTATGTCTGACAAACTATTCTTTTGTAGTCTGTGTCCTGTAATCGTGGTGAAATTCAGAAAATGTGCTTCTGTACCTCTCCCCCTGCAGGTACGTCTCGAATGGCTCTGTGTATTTCGACACGGTGAAGTTCGACGCCAGCGAAAAGCACTCTTACGCCAAGCTGGTGCCGGAGGCAGTGGGGGACCAGAAGGCTCTGCAGGAGGGAGAGGGTAAGAGAGGAGAGACAGCGCACGGAACAGCATGAAGCCCCCCAGCATAACCCACAGAGCTGAAATCCCCCCTTACCTGTTCGCAGGAGACCTGAGCATCTCCGCGGACAGGCTGAGCGAGAAGAGGTCTCAAAACGACTTCGCTCTGTGGAAGGGGTCCAAACCTGGGGAGCCGTCCTGGGAGTCCCCCTGGGGAAAGGTGAAAGGGGTGTGGGGAGGACCCCAGTGTCTGGGGGCGAACCCCTGGCGGGGTGCCCACACTGTAAAACAAAAAAGATCCACATGCTTTTTTTGATGTCTTTTGACGTTCAGAAATATTGAGACAAGGCTCAGAAATAGTCATTTCCTCCACCTGGGGGGTTTATTCACTTCGTATCTTTGCTGGGTGCATCTTTGTGTGAATGTTCCAGTGTGTGCCAGGAAAATTTAAAATAGCTGCGGCACCATGAGCTTTATACCTCACGACACTGAGGAGACACTGTAAGGTTTCTGGCATCCTGTCCAAAATAATTTTCACTGCAGGGGCTTCTAGGTTTTTCTGTTGTCTTGGAAACCGGTATTTCATTCTTGCAAATATCCCAGGAAATCACATTACCGAACACAGAAGTGACTCTCGTTGGTCTTTCTGAAAGGGACGGCCGGGTTGGCACATCGAGTGCTCCGCCATGGCCGGCTCGATTCTGGGAGAATCCATGGACATCCACGGGGGAGGGTTTGACCTCCGTTTCCCCCATCATGACAATGAGTTGGCACAGTCTGAGGTAAGGCAGCCTTCCCTTGGAGGAGGTGGGCAATCCTGCTCCTGCAATATCTCTGTAGGTTTTCTAGGCCTCTTTAAAGTGGCAGCACCTGAATAGCTCAGGGAAGCTGTTCAGTTAGTCCCATTAAGCCTGTAATGAGCTCATTGAGCTGTGTTAAGAGGCGAGTTGGAAAGAAAACCAGACACTGGCCCTACTGGACCAGGACTGCCCACCTCTAGATCTAGGGATCTTATCCAGGTGTTGTAGTAAGCCAGAAAAGATTATGTGAGGTTATATCCGTTGGATTGAGATTGGGACACCTGAAGTGTTTTTTTGCTATCAGTCTAGTTAATACAAGATCTTTCCTGTTTTTAGTGGGTTTTTTTTTCTGACAGAGGAATAGTTCTTTGATAGTTCCACAGCAGTGTTACTGTACATATAATGGTTGACTTAACATATGGCAAATGAATAAAAAGAGAAGGTGTACATGCATAGAGAACATTGAAACACAGGTGCTGACGTTTTCAAATCTCTGTGCATGTGTAAAATGACATGAAGATTTTCTGTATGTTAAAGACTTACTGACATGTCTCACAAACATTCCCTTCCGTTCCTTTAAAATACGTGGGGAGATGAGATCATGTGATTGGCTGCAGAGGGCTGGAGTACAGTCTGGGGTGAGGTCATCGTCCACGTCCTTTGTTTCCACAGGCCTTCTTCGAGAATGACCACTGGGTTCGCTACTTTTTGCATACCGGCCACCTGACCATTGCAGGCTGCAAGATGTCCAAGTCCCTGAAGAACTTCATCACTATCAAGGATGCTCTGGCCAAGCACACAGGTGACTCCTTAAGAGGTTGTGTGCTCAGTGAGCCTGCTCCCCTGTGCATCTGTCTTCCAGAACTGCCCGGCTGCAGCTGGACCCATGTCAGCTGCTGCTCCTTAACACATTTGTCTTTCAGCACTGATCTCCAGTCTGTGTTTATGTGATGATTAGTTTTCCCTTCATAACATGAACGTGATTTTTATTGTGATGTTAGAGTGTAACTTTTTAGCTTCTCTTTAAAATTAGTGTGTTCATTTATGTTATTGTTAGAAATGTGCCCAGTTTGGAATCAAACGGGTGTTAATCACAGCTCATCGAGTAATCTGTGCAGTCAAATACAGTCATTGTTATCTATCTTTACCATTAGGGAATGTCTTTTGATCGTACTGCTCAAGGGCAGGAAGGGGGTGCAGTGGTTAGCGCCTCTGCCTACTGGGGTTCTGGTTTCAATTCCAGACCTGGGGGGCTACAGTATCTGCGTGGAGTTTGTACAGTCTCCCTGAGTGTGTTGGTTTTCTCTCACAGTCCAAAGAAAATACTGCTGGGAGAACTGGCCGTGGTGTGAGTGTGTGAGTGCCTGTGTGTGCCCTGGGATGGACTGGCGTCCTGTCCAGGGTGTGTTAGTGTGTGTGCCTGTGTGTGCCCTGGGATGGACTGGCGTCCTGTCCAGGGTGTGTGAGTGTGTGTGCCTGTGTGTGCCTGTGTGTGCCCTGGGATGGACTGGCCTCCTGTCCAGGGTGTGTGAGTGTGTGTGCCTGTGTGTGCCCTGGGATGGACTGGCCTCCTGTCCAGGGTGTGTGAGTGTGTGTGCCTGTGTGTGCCCTGGGATGGACTGGCCTCCTGTCCAGGGTGTGTGAGTGTGTGTGCCTGTGTGTGCCCTGGGATGGACTGGCCTCCTGTCCAGGGCGCACTCTGCTTTGTGCCTGTGGCTCGCCCTCGACTCTGTACTGGGTAAAGAGGTCAGAAAAGGGAAGGATGAAGTCTTATTTCCTCGTCTCCGACTAGTTTCCCAGCTATCGTGTACCATAGCCCTTTGCTCCTGTCGTTCCGTGTCCTGTGTCTGTGCTGTACTGATCGAGTCCTTGCGGGTTTCAGCTCGCCAGCTGCGCCTGGCCTTCCTCATGCACTCGTGGAAGGACACGCTGGATTACTCCCCCAACACCATGGAGTCAGCCATCCAGTACGAGAGGTTCATGAATGTGAGCAAACAGATCTTTCTTTCCCTTTGCCTTCAAGATCGCTTTTGCAAGACACCTAATTACCACGGCCTGGTGTGAGATAATGCGTCTTCGCTTTCTCAGGGTCACTGTTCAGCTTCGTTTGGAAATGTACAAATGGCCATCTTGAATCTTCGGTGCCTTTCCTTTCAATAATGCAACTAGCTGAGTACAGGATAATAATAGCTGGTGCTTTGAATGCCATCTTCTGTTCCATGCGCTGTCCGATTATACTTCTGCTGAATTCTTCCTATCTGTAGGAGATTGAACCAAGGGGAAGGAGATCGGATAGTCTCCATAAATCCAGTGCTGATTAAAATTACAACCACACTGTAATCGCAATACTGAACGAACTGTGGTATGATGTGGAAATATTAGAAACTTTCTCAGAATGTCCAAACGTCCCTTACATAGTAACTGACCTTAAACAATAATGATCTTTTTATGAGTAATTTCTATTAAATTGAAAACTCTTCTCAAACAAATATTTTAAAGATGGGAAGTTATATGACTGTAGAAGACACTGTTGTGCCATTCAGTCCACGTGCAGCAGCAGCTCCACAAAGATTCACTTCCTTCTTACTGTTGCTGCACTTCATTACAGCAACCTGTTGCTTGAAGTTCAATATCTCAGAATAGGATAAATAGCTGTTTATGTGACAAAAATACAATTCTTCCTGATTCAAGCGTTTCTAACCCTGCTTCTGGGCAGCCCTACTCCAGAAGGTCTTTTTAGCAAACCATGAAATCACCAATTCACTATACACTTGGAACAATTTCATTGAGATCAATGGCTGGCGATTTGTTAAATTATTTTCAAAAATAGTTTGGAACATAACTGTGGCCCTCACGGACCAAGTTCCCATATTTAATCAGTGAAGCAGATAATGTGCTCAATTACTTTTTTAAAGCTTTCCCACTCATTAGAAACAGGTGATTCAGGATGACCAATAAGTCTTACTGTTTTTGGAGCTGTCTGAGACCATGATTCGCAACCCCTGCTCCTAGTAATCAGGCCGTTTGTATTTCTGTCATTGCTGTAGGAGTTCTTTTTAAACGTCAAGGACATCTTAAGAGCTCCGACGGACCTCACAGGGCAGTTTGAGAAGTGGGAGTCCCCGGAGATCGAGCTCAACCAGAGGTGAGAGGGCTGATGGACAAGAACTGCTCTTGATTCATTAGAAATTAGATACTCAGACTTGGTCTTTAAAAAAACGTTCAGGAACTTTTTGCTGACATGTCACGGCCTCTGCGTTCTGTGTGCAGCTTCTGTGACAGGAAGGCCGCGGTACATGTGGCGCTGTGTGACAACATCGACACCCGCACTGCCCTGGAGGAGATGAGGGCCATGGTCAGCCAGAGTAACACCTACATCGCCTCTAGGAAGAGTGCCAAGCTGGCACCCAACAGGGTGCTACTGCAGAGCATTGCCACCTACCTCACAGACATGCTCAAGGTGAGAGAAACCTCTGCTGTCCTCTGTGCCTCCTTTACAGGAAACAGTGCAGGTCCAGCAATGCAGTGTTCTGGATATAGGCCTGTAGTATCGCCCGTCATACTTACTATAGCTCGGGTGGAAATCACTGTGTCCAGAACTGCTGCAGAACTACTGTAACAGCCTAGTCTGAGCCAGTTACTCAGTCAAACCAGGCAAAGCCACAGAAGTTTGAGAAGGTACCTGCTGACGTCAATCTCTGTTCCTCCAGACCTTTGGAGCAATAGAAGGCACAGAACCCATAGGATTCCCGGTCGGAGGACATGGACAAAATGTGGATGTGAGTGAGACACGAACATGCCTCCATTTCTCAGCATTCCATTAGAGACAGGTTTTAGACAGCACATGTTTTGGAAAAATAAAGAAGGATTGATTTTGGACAGAAACCTGGATTCCAAAAATGTCTGTGAAGTCCAGGAGTTTTCTTAAAAGAAGGGTGAGACTAGTTTTGTAAACGGTAAATGGAACCAGTTTCTTATTGTCGTTTGTGTTTGTTAATATACATTTCGCTATTTATTAATATAGTCTTGAGAAAACTAGATTTTCCTTGAATTAAGTGGTCACCTAAATGTGGGGAAACAGGAGAAGTGAACCAAAGAAAAAACCCTTACAGCGCTACAGGATGGTACATGTCATTTGTGTATTCTTCTTACTTGCAGCTGGAGAGCACTGTCCTGCCGTACTTGAAAGTCTTGTCTGATTTCAGGGAAGGAGTTCGAAAGATTGCCCGAGAAAAGAAAGGTCTGTGGAAATGTTCTCCTCCCACGTGATTTTGTATGATTTGTAAGTGGAATAAATTGACAGGGGCAGCATGGCGGCACAGTGGGGCTGCAGGTTTAATTCGGGACCTGGGGTGCTATCTGAGCGGAGTTTGTACGTTCTTCCTGTGTTCACATGGGTTTCCTCCCACAGTCCAAAGACGTGCTGGTAGGTTAAATGGTTTCTGTGGAAATGAGCCGTGTCTGTGTTTGTGTGGACTGGGCTGCGATACCCTGCCTCGCACCTGTTGCTTGCCAGGATAGGTTTCAGCTCCCTCTGTGACACTGAATTGGAAGAAGCCATTAGAAAATGTATGGATGGATTGGTGGATGGAATAATTAGATTGCTCCTCACCCAGAGAACCGTAGTCTCTTCCATTGTTTCTGTTTTAGATAATGTTCCTATCCCATTTGGTAGTTAGTAATTAATTGATCCAAGGATCTCCTCCAGCCAGGATTGTTATAACAACATTGCTTCCTCACATTATCGAGAAGATGTAAGTGATGTATCAATATAAACACCTTTGTCTTTTTCATAAGTAGTCTGGCTCAGCATTTCCCCTTTAGTATTTATTGTCTGCGATGCCTGCATGCCACACCTTGCACTGGTCTACATTCAACTCCATGAATCCAGCCAGAATCCAGAAGTGAAAAGGTGTAAATCAGTTATTATTATGAATCGGCAAACCTGGTTTTCATTTCTAGCAAAATGATTGCAGAAATGTTATTGTGAGTCCGTGGGGGTTCAAACACAATGGAATAAAACCTGAAATAAAATAGACCGGGATGTTGCTTTGCATTCTTTGACCAGAAGGTGGCAGCATAGCATACTGATACAGAAAAAACTTTTCTGCCAGGAAAAACTTCAAAATTTCAAACTAAACTGAGGATAAAGACATGCTTAGGAAAGAGGAAACTAAAAGGGAATTAATTTAGGACAGAAACTAAGAAGCACATCTTTACACAAAGATTGTACGGCTCTAAAATAAAGTTCTCAGCTATGGTGTTGAAGCTGATTCCCTGGAATCTCTTGGGAAATGACTGGGAGAGATCCTTCAGTTTCTGAGATGCTAGCAAAAGCCGCAGTAAAGATGGCCCACATTCCCC
Source organism: Atractosteus spatula (assembly GCF_055471065.1). Lineage (NCBI taxonomy): Eukaryota > Metazoa > Chordata > Actinopteri > Semionotiformes > Lepisosteidae > Atractosteus > Atractosteus spatula. The sequence goes on along the minus strand of NC_142721.1, from coordinate 4,433,511 downwards.
CCCCCCTCCTTATAACCTTTCTAAATGGTTACCTTCTACACAATATACCCAGAGCACTATTGGTGATTAGCCTGCTAAATGTCAATTTTTAAAGATCTTCAGGCTGTAACTTGACAACACAGGCGGATTGTAAACTTGCAAAGCAGCATTTTAATCACTGTGCTAATCCCTTGAGCTGGATACAGTCTGCCTTGCTGTTTCTGGGTATCCACTGTGTTTTTGTGTTGCCTCAATTGTACAATATTCTAAGGCAATACTGACTTGGCCTTGGCCTCAACGTCACATTTTAGGTCTTAGGACCTCAAAGACCATCTTAATACCCCTGGGGAAGGACTAATTAAGATCTTAGTAAATGCAGCAACATCTTGATCTTCAATTAAAAATAATGTAATTTTTTCTTTTGGTTTCCAGAAATAATGTAGGGTTTCCTGGTGATTTTATTGGTCTTTTATTTTTGTAAAATGTGTATATATATATGTAAAATGATTCTGAGAGTTTTGTAAGTTTTGGACATTTAGGAAATTAAATATGTCTTGTTTCTAGTGATGTGACAGTTGCCTGACATCCCGGTTCAGGTCTCCTGCACACTGGTAGTGTGAAGTGTAGAGGCCTGGATGAGAGATTATAGACTTACACAAATATACGCTACTGGTTCATGTTATTATTATTAAATACTGCTACAGAATTTAATGTTACGAATGTATTTCAAAATACTAATTAAGATCTTCTCTTGTTGGTTCTGAAGTATTTGTGGACTCATTCCTTCAACGTCACACTGAGATAGAAGTCATTATGTAAGAACATCTCAACACTGTTTAGCTTTAATTGAAAAGCAGTTGAATGAAAGCAGTTCTGTTAAAAAGGCTTCTTACAGCATAAAAGAGAATGAGAGAGAGACAGCAGTTTTGATGCTTAGGTGTCTAGTCAGTCTTAAACAGTAGCATTTAAATGACCCTACTCCTCCTGGAGAATATGTTTCTGTTTTTGAAGCAAACAGAATCTGTTGTCTTCACAAGCAAAAAAAAATAGCTATTGGACCTTTAACAAAAGACCAGTGGTTATATCCTGATGAGCTTTTGATTTAGTTTGACTGTGACAGAGTTGGTGAATTATATCTTACTGGTTTACCTGGGTTAAAAAATGGGATTGTTTTAAGAGCTGTGTGGCACAGAAACTGCAGGAGGTTCCAGTCAGTGTGTAGACCCCCACGTGCTCACACAATGATGTTTTTCCTAACTCTCCCTGACAGTGACAGAGATCCTACAGCTGTGTGATGCGGTGAGAGACGACATTCTTCCTGAGCTGGGTGTGCGACTCGAGGATCACGAGGGTAAAGTCAGCAGCATCTCGCAGCTCGCTCTGAATCCTGATATCTTGCACTGACCAGGGTGTCTTCAGACAAGTTCAGCAAGGCCAGCGCTGGGCTGCAGCAAGGAGTCTGCATGTCAGATGACTGGCGTGGACTGTGAAAGCTAAAGGCAGGACTATCCAGTCCTGGTCTCGCAAGGGCAGTGTGTCTGTTAAACCAGCTGGTTACTGGCTTAACCGGACCACTTTTAACAGCTTCTCCCAGATCTTCGGGGGCTGCTGCTTTAAAGAGACCATAAGCCATCTGCTGTTTCTCATTGATTAATCCAGGTGGAGTTTCTCTAAATGAACATATTTACACAGGGAGTGACAGAAAAGAGCATTCCTCCAAGGCAGAGCCTTGTCTCAGTGTCTTTCAGTAAATCTTCTTTTCTTTTTGACAATGTTAGGTGTTCCTCAGCTAACAGACAGCTGCTGCGAGCGAAACAAAAAGTTTAAAATGAAAGCGGATTAATTTTTCCTGAAGGACAGCACGCTCCAGCCATTTTCTAGCCTGCGTCTCCCCTGAAGACTTAGTGTGCGAGTGCTAATATTTCACGACTGCCATGGATGGGCTTCCGATGTGTTTAGAGTGTAAAAGTGGAGCTTAAGCACCGTATGCTTACAGAACACGGTTTCAAAGACATGCTCAACGGTGCAAAGCTTTGTTTAGTGCTGACCCCCGGACAGAGGCGGCACAGCCCGTCAGCCCATGTCCTCCCAGCCGACGGGGAGTAAGTGCTTCTGTGGTGTTTTGCAGGCCTTCCCACAGTAGTAAAGCTGGTGGATCGGGAGACTCTGCTGAAGGAGAGGGAAGAAAAGAAAAAGGTAAACTGACGTTTCTGAACATTGCAGCCAAAATACCGACTTGTTCCTTGAGAAAGCCTCCTGCTGTAGTGCTGTTTGGAAAAGTGCAAGGATTCAAGGAAAGAGAAGGGAAAGCAACAAATCATGAACATGATGTAGGCATGGGAAGAACAATTAGCAGCCTTTTCAGTGCTATAAAGGCACTTAAATGTCTGACGAAGCTTTTCTGTTTTGGGTTAAAATTCCAAACCAGACTAAAGCCACTCTGAGTGCTGTTACTGGTTACGTAACTTAGTAGCACTAGAATATGCTACCTTGTACTGTAAATAACGCACCTTCACAATGAAGCATATAATGCACTAAAAGGTCACTGAGCAGCAACACAATACTGTACATTTTTATGAATAGACAGTGTCTGTTTCATTTGTGACTTTAGGTGTGTAGATCATCTTTTAGGAATTTCCCAGTACCCATTAAACACTATGTGTACACTGCTCTGTATTTTCTCTCAAGCATTTAAAAGATTCACTTTCCAATGGGAGGAGACTGAAAGTATACAATTCCTTCTGAATCTAATGAAAACCGCTGAGCTCTTGTCTAAGGGCAGGTCTTGCATTTTTCTGCAAAATCCAAAAGGCTCAGCCATGCATCAGAAGTGACCTCACAGCTGCACATGTCTGTGCACTCCCCACATGCATAGAGAGGTTAATTCGTTAAAATGTTGGTCCTTGGAGAAAACTGAAAACAGAAATTCTGAGGGTTCAGTGCGGTTATACATTTTGTAGTGGATGTGATTAGGCCTATTCAGAATTGTTTTTATCAAGACTATAGAATACAGTATTGGATATATACTTTTAAATCATGAATTCAGATGATGCTAAAAATCATAAAATAGAATTATTTTGCTTCACTGCAGGTAAATGTGGTCTTCAAATAAAATTACCTTTTCTTGAAGCGAGAATTAACATTATCATGAATGGGCAGAGCAGTAGCTTGGCGGTTAGTTCTGCTGCCACACAATCTGGTGCATCTGCTGTGTGCAGTTTGCATGCTCTTTACTCTGGGTTAATTATTTTAATTGATGCCCTGTATTCACGTGTTAGGGCCCCCGACTAGCTCTGTTGGGTGAGCATGAGACTCATAATCTCAGGGTAGTGGGTTTGTGTCCACATCAGGCGCCAGGTCCTCCATGTTGAAGGTTGGGCACAAGGCTAACAAACCTGTCCTGTAAAAAACTAATGTTGCAGTAACAGCAACAGGATGTACTGTAGCTGCCCCTGCATGCTGGAAGGCATAATGGGCAAAATATCCATTCATGTGTTAGTGCCCCTTGGTGGGCTTGTGTCCTTTCCATGGTGAATCCTGCCTTGTGCTCATTGTCTGCCAGGGTATTGAAAATGGATGGATGGATTATCCTGAAGGCTAGGAATGAAGAAGCCTGTTTTTTTGGGGGGGGGGAAAAAACTAAACCAGATTGGCACAGAAAGCACAAAAATTAGTAATTTGGAAAGACACGATTATTCATCTCCTTTTCAGAGCTCTGCTTGTCTATTTTATTTTCAAAATATTCAGCACTGACAAGTGCCAGCATGTGTGAAACAGTGCTTCCTGTGGGACTGGTATCCTGCACACACACATTTCGGTGTGTCTGTGCTGTCTGTGCGCTAGAGGTGGGGGAGGGGCTTGTTAAAAATGCAGGCTTGTTCCTGCTCAGTGCCATCTGCAAAGCGGTGAGCCAGTGCTGCCGTCTGCTGATTTCTGCCGGTGCAGCACCCTGGGGCTGGCAGGCAGGATTCTGACGGGTGGGGATGGGCTGCGGTGTGCGTGACACAGGGCACAACACCTGCGCTCCAAACTGCACTGCAGTTCCGAATTAGTCAGGCGTAAAACGCTGTATTGCACAAATGCAGGTGGTACCAGTCTTCTTCAGGTCTTGAAGACATCTTTCTTCAAAGCTAATGTTGGCTTTAAAAAGTCTTAAACATTCCTGTTAAAATAATACAAAAGGTGGAGACTGTAGAACAAGAAAATGCACATTGTGGAACAAAAAGTCCAGGGTCCTCATTCTGACTGACCAGTGAGAGACAGAACATTTGTAAGAATCTTCCTCTTTACTTCTTTCTCCTGCGGAGGAGGATGTTTGCTTTACACTTTACACTATTACCTAATAAACAGTTAGCTTCAGTACAGGATCTGATGCTTTCCTTTCAAATGCTCTAGACCAATGCAAGGCATTTAATAACCTTGTTAATAGAGAATATGATTATGGTGATTTGCGTCAAGTGTGCTAAACAGTACAAAATTCTGTTACCCAGTTGCACTGTGGCTGTTAACTTTGAAGAAACTTTTTGCTTAGTGGGGCCAGAGAAAATATAATGTCACCGGTCCTGGGGTCACCCAGCCCATCAGTAATTTCCTCATTGTCTCTGGCAGGTGGAGGAAGAGAAGAGAAGGAAGAAAGAAGAGGCAGCCCGCAAGAGACAGGAACAGGAAGTGAGTGGCCAGCAGGCACAGTGCCACACACGTCGTAGGCCCTCTCCTGTCTTCAGCACAGCGAGCTGATCCGTCTGCTGCTGGACTGGGCTGCGTCCAGCTTCGGCAGCTGAAGAGAGATCTGCCATTTCCACGAGAGCCTCTGTTCCTTTGGAGTGCTCCGGGTCTCCCATGACCGCTCTCTGTTCTTTCCCCAAAGTGATTCCTGCATCTGGGGAAGCCAGCTTTCCCCTCTCCATGTCGATTCTCCCTCTGCCACTGTCCAGCCTCTGTCCAGCTTGGACGCTTGTGTGTCTTTTTTCACTGGCTGTGCAAGGTTATATGAAAAACACTGCATGTAGCACAAAAAACGACAATTAGCTGGCTATTTTCTATCAGATTTAATGCAGTGTGTTGCTGGGCACAAGCAACTCGAGACAGTAAATTGTTTCTGCCCTGTATTTGTATTGGGATACCACGGTTATGCGTTTTCTTACAGATGGCCAAGCTGGCCAAGATGAAGATCCCACCCAGTGAGATGTTCAGATTAGAAGCAGACAAGTTCTCCAGGTTTGATGAGACGGTAAGAATACAGTCAGAGTCTCCTCTCGCTGGCAGGATTTTCACCTCGGGACTTTGGGGGTTTATCTGTTTGTCGCTTAGAGTACTTTACAAATCATAGAATGGCTTTCAACACAGCAGCAGAATTCAGATATAAGTGAGAACAGGAAGAGGGAATCAGTCAGGTTTCTGTGACGCAGAGTAAGCCATTCTATGAAGTTGAACCCCCTTGCCACATTGTAATGAATAATCTATATTTATATAGTGCTTTATAGGAATGCAAAACATTAGAAACCTGTGATTACAAACTTTAATATTGTTTACAGTTAATAAGTTACTTTTGACTGTCCTGCTCATCTGCTATGAGCTGAGACGTTTCGGCATGGCCTTGGAGCAACAGAGCAGGACACACTCTCCCAAGGTTCAGAGCCCAGTTTGGGGAACTGGTGGAAGACCAGAGTTAGAAGACCACAAATGAGGTGTATGTGTATAAAGAGACAACAGGTCACAGATGAAGTCAGATGCCAGACACTGCAAGCCCTTTTAAAGGGCAGCGCCAGGATTTTGGATTTTATTCTGAAATCCTAATGGGAGCCAGTGAAAGGTGTTTACGAGCACCTGAGTTATGAACATATGTCAACTTGTTTAGAACATGTCGAGATACCGCAGCAATAATCAAACCTGAAAAAACACGCACTTTTATTTGCTTCTCTGTATCGTAATGAGGAGAGACGTGGACTGATGCAATACCTTCACAACATTGCAATCTTCAGATGAATGCTCAAATTAAAGATAACATGGAGACTTCTCACCTGAGTGTTTGGACTGATTCCAGCACCATCAGTAGTAAAGCTAAAGGTGACAGTTGTGGAGCTGATATAAAGAGCATGAGATCAGATTTGTTGAGTTTAGATGTACCAAGTCGAAAGTCATCTGATGTGATGCTGGTGACTGCTGTGTCTAGTGTGTGAATAGCCTGTTGGTTCTGAAAAATGCCACTTTCATATACATTTTTTTTTTCATTTAAGAGAGTGCAGCCAAAACCTTTTGGCAGAGTTTTGCAGTTACCTTCACATGCCCAATGCAAAACTGTACACACCCAAAATATAAGTGTGTATAATAAAATGAGGGAAATAAAACTGCTGCACAGTGCCTTTTCGTGCACAAGGAGATTTTGTCAATAACATCATATTGGTAAAATGCCAGTATATTCAAGATCTTTTGAATACCTTGTGTGACATGTATGGTGAGATACAAACATTAAGAACAGCTGTGGTGTGTTTTTACCTATACCATGTGCACTTCGTGTTAGGTGTGTTCCTTAAATGTAATTATTTCAAAGGAGTATTCAACATGCACGAGCACATACAGTAAGTGGAGAATTGAATGCGTATCACAGTATTATTATCACAGTATTAAAGATCCTGGCACCCTTAAGTATAAGTACTGAAATATTGCATGTACAGTTTTAGTTTGAGTTCACATATCTACAAGCAAAGTATTATCAAAAGTTTTCCCCTTTCTCCAAACACGAGAGTTGATAGAAGCTACAATGATCTTTGATTTGATTTCTTGCTGCTGACAACAAAAATATACTGAGATGTACTTGTGTTGCTTCCCGTACACACTTTTTCATTAAAAATACCTCTTGGTAGGAAATGATGGATCTCATGTTATTTGTAGACTGTAATTTAATAAGATTTATCAATTTGACCTTTAACGCTCATTTTATAAATTCAACAGGGTTTTCCCACACATGATTCAGAGGGCAAGGAGATCAGCAAGGGACAAACCAAGAAGCTGAGGAAGCTGTATGAAGCTCAGGAGAAGCTCCACAAGGAGTATCTGGAGATGGTTCAGAATGGGAGCAACAGCTGAGAGATGGATGGCTGACCACCAGGCTGTAACCGAGCACTGATCACTCTGTCCAGATCACTCTACGCAGACCCGACGGGCAACATGATGCCCCATTAACCTGGCCAGGGGGTTTATCATGGGATTTATCAGGAGCATTCCTCACCTTTTCTTTCTTCTGTAAAGTTTGTGATCAAAGAACTGTGAAGTAAATATGCAAAAGACAAGTGTTGGTGTCTATCCTTGCAAACACGTTTGACGGAATGTAAAATGTGTTGAAACCTGATGTGTTTCAGTATTGATAGTGCTGCCAAATATTTGTTAGTTACTTGAACATCATGCTTTGTCATGCTTACCCGTCCACTCGGCGAATTGTGAACAAGAGCAGTACGAGGAACAAGTGAAGGATATGTGCTTTTTACTAATCTGAGACCTTTTAAATGCAGGTAGAGAAGCAGCTTTTTAAGGTTAAGCAGACACAATCTTTGCCTATTTAAGAATCAATCAATGGATTGGTTTCACAATTTTAAGCATTGATTGTTGTGGGGGACAGTATGTGAAAGATCATTTTTTAAGACGTTGGGTAAACATAGTTACCTTTTTTACTTGTCTGTGAGAAATTAACTCTAAACAATATTTTCTTATCTAGAAGACTTCTGTAAAATATTTTAGGTAGTTTTCACTAAAGCTTTGTAGGTGTTGCTTTGCTGGGAAAATCAAGAATGGGGTGAACGTAGACCAGCTGGTTTCAAAAAGAAATGTCATTCTCAGCTTCAAAGGTGGTCCGCATCTCTGAACACAAAGTACTTGCACACAGTGTCGCAAGAGCATTGCATGAATCTTTGGGCTGTCTCTGTACACACTGACCTTGTGCACAGTTTTACTGCAGAGATTGTTGTCCAATCAATCATGTCATTGCATTTAAGTTGCATTTTTTCATTCCATCCAAAAACGTCTCTGACAAGATGGAGGAAACCCTTTACCACACATTTCCAACAGTATGCTGTAATTATTTATACTTGTGTTTCAGTATCCATATGAGGTTCCTAAGCCTCACAGGAATGCACAGCTTTGCAGTTGAAAGAAAACCTGGCAGCTCTCTGCGCTTCTGTGATTGAAATTCTACTATGCCCTTTCTTGTCCTGTGAACACATCTAGTTTTAGTTATCTAACTTTACTACTTCCAGCATTGCCACTTGGGTGATAGACTGTATAATTATTAAGAATAGAGCTATACTAAAACCAGAGTTAGACAATTCTGGGAGAATTGAAGACTAAATCAACCCTTGTTAATGATCACATGTGAACGTTCCATCTGTTCTCTAACCGTTCTATCCCACTGAGGGCTGCAGAGGAGTGGGAGGCTATCCAGGTCAGCAGTGGACGCAAGGTAGGATACACCTTGGATGGGACGTCAGTCCATCAGAGGGCACACACGGACACAGTCACGCACGCTTAAGCCGGTGAAGCCTACTGGTATGTCTTTGGACAGTGGGAGGACACCCAAACCCCACACAGATACTGGAGCACTCCAGGTCTGAAATTGAACCCAGGGGCCCGTTGCTGGCCCATCGGGCCGGCCCCTCTGAGTAATCAATGATTCCACATTTCTTGCATAGTGTGCTGAAAAATTGTAAAAGTTAACCAAGGTTAACTGTACTTCCTCCAAGTTAAGAGACGTATGAAGGTAATTGCATGAAATTAATACTCCTCTAGGTCACAGAAATGAAAAGAAACTTGCCTGTATATTTTATATGTATCTTTTTTGTTTCATTGTAAATGGAGTGAATGGGGATATTTTCGTATCTATAGTAAAATCGTACACATAGAGGAATTTACAGTGAGGTATTCACTGGTATATGTACACAAAAGATGTTTGAGAAACCTTTGTAAACTTCCTGTTTTCATGGGTGGGCTTGTGCATGGAAAGATGGGAAAACAATAAAATATGCAAAATTCTTAAATAGGATAGATCTGTGAAAACAGCTGTACTCCTAAAATATGGTGGCTTTTATATAATTTTTTAGATATTTTTCTTGCCACAGAATAAATACTATTTTCCACAATTATACCCCATAATTACATTTTTTAGACTTTTTATTTAGATTTAGTTAAAAATGTTTTTTTTATAGTCAATAATAACCTTTTCTAATATTCTGCATATTATCATAAGCCATGCCATCAAAGGGTAAGACTGTTGCCTGCAGCAGCAGAAGGGTTGAAAACAAACAGGCCATTCGTTTTTTGCTAATGTCTGGGAGGGTGTGCAGAGCTCTTTATCAGTTCGTGTTTCAGTGCCACATCCCAGTGTCAGTGCTCTGGGCTATTCTTGTTTGTTCTTTTGTGCGGTCATGGTGATACGAGAAACTGACTCTGCACTTGGGCTTGAGGTGCGACTTTTCATACAATGGCTTCACAAATCCTTCTGTGAGACTGACTGGATATCAAGTCACAGGGATTGTGCATTTATTCATTTTTAATTGCCAACTAGAAGTTACTGTCCATTATTCTTGAAGCACAATGGATCAGCATCTTTTAAAAGAACCCTTGTATCCAGCTTTTTTCTCTTTATTTTTTAATCCTCTTAAGTTATATATGCAATATTTAAAATGCATCATAAGCACATTGTATAAAATGCATTCTAGTTTTTTTTTAAGAGAATGTTGTTAAAGAGTAAAGGAGAAAAAAGTTAAACTTTTAAAAGACTGGATTGTTTTCCTTTTCCACCATGTAATTTACTATATTAAGCCTTTGCTACATTTTTTCCTGCAGGAATTAAGTAACCTAAAACTGTCACTTTACCAATTCCCTGTTTAAGCAGTGTTTAGTGTTAATTTGTAGTTAGGGCTCTGGGTTAACACTGTAAGTTTGTGGGTTCAAGTCCCTTCTACAGAAGTTGTGGGTATATTTTTGAGCAAGGTACTGTACTTTGTTTTTATTACAGTTAGCTATCCAACTGAAATCTAGCATTACCAGCTGTAACCTTGTCACTATGGAAACCACGAAAAGGCCTGATCTGATCTATAGAGATGAGTTTGGATTAAAAAAAACAAGTTTTAGCGTAGCACTATATCACGATTTGTCTTTCTTTTATTTAACTCCTAGAGCTCAAAAACTCAAGACAATTCAACATTTTTTTCCAGTGCTAATGAATCTTCAATCTTCAAAAAAAAACAATGTCTCATCCTGGAATATGTTTTGCTTTTTTTGTTAGCCAAGGTTTTCAAGACGGACTCCACCCCATCAACATATCAGCTTGCAAGACACGATGTCTCCATTTCCTTTGCTATGGACAGCTCTGATGAGGAATCGAAAAAGAAGAAGGCTGAGTACTGGCTGAAAATGAGCCTTGGCCTTTCAAATAATCGGTCTCTTTTTTTTGGGGTTAGTTCCTCTTTATCCCCCAACCACATTGTTCAAAACTAACAATTGATTGTGCTCTGTGCTCCAGGTGCAAAACACTTGCTTTCCTTTAGCTTTCTCTGTCAATTCTCTTCCTTGCCGTCATTTGGAAGGTAAGCTTTGAATGCACTCTGCCTTGTTTCAAACCCCCCTTTTTAATACTCAATTCATTTGTTATTTAGTACAGACCTATTTACAACACATTTCCACAAAGTGCTTTATAGGTAATGGGGACTCCCCTCCACCACCAGTGTGCAGCCCCACCTGGATGATGCGATGGCAACCAGAACACTCCCCACACTCTCAGTGGGGAGGAGAGCAGAGTCATGAAGCCAGTCCAGAGATGGGATTAGGAGGGCATGAGCTGAAAAGGCCTTTATTCTGATAATCTGTGTAAGCAAGCAGTACATCTTCCTTACTTATTGCTTCTCCACTCTAGTGAAGAGCAATAATGCAACATTTATAAATGATAAAACGCCATCTATCGCACGGCTCTCACACAGTCGCACATATGGGGGAGACAATTTAGAAACACCAGTTCATCTAGTGCCAGTGTGTTCTGGGAGATAACAGGAGCTTGGGGTGACGATCCACACGACCGAAGTCCAAACAGCAGGGCTCCTTTGTGCTGCGAGGAACCAACACTAACCGTCACGGCATCCAGCCACCCTTAACCAACATAACCAGAGACTCCCAGCCCTTACTCGGTGTTACTTCTCGATCAGCAACACCCATTCGGTACTTACTGCACACGCCTCACCACCTCCCTCCCAGTTAGTGCAACTTGCCCGTTACTCAATTCCTTTCAAACCACTAATGACTGTGATGGCTTAGGCCTACTGCCGTCTTGTCTTTTAACCATTCGACGGCTTTAAAACTGCATAACACATAACACATAAACTGGACTAAGTACTCATCGCCGCCCTGCAAACATTTCTAATTTCGACTCTCTGCCTCCTGACTCCCCTATCGCAGCCAGGTAACCAATGGCGTGCGGCCTTGCTTGGAATTCCTCCTTCTCGTTAGGGCGGCCAGACGACGCTTCGGCCAATCAGAGGCGGCGTTAGTGCGGGGTGAGGACCCTTCGTTGCGGCTGGAAGCGTGAGAAAAAGAAGGGGAGCAGCTCTGAGGTAATACAGAGGCAGAAAAACTCGATCTTGCGGGGGAAAAAAAAATAAAATGTCGTTGATTTGGGTGGTAAATTATTGTTCTGATTGAACGGAGAGGGACGTCAGTGGGAGACTAGATCAGAGAGAACTGCTGCGTAATTGTTGGCGAAATACCTATTTAGGCACATGTGGGGGATTTAAGTGAAAGAAACAGGCGCGCCTGTCACCGAGGGGGAGAGAGGAGGAAAAAAAAAAAAACTTCAGATGGACACTGACAAACTGACTTTGAATGCGTTGTCGGAAGCGTAATCGAGATCACAAACTGATAACGAAGCCCGCCGCCGATCCCCGTCCGTGTATGCGGCTGTGCCGTGCAGGCGGGCTGAAGACGGGCCGTTTTGTGCTGCATTTGATTTAAAGTTCTGCATCTTGAGTTACTTGGCTGAGTAAGACGATTTCACGTCGACGCAGTTTAAACCAACCGGCGCACGCAGGTCGAAATTACACGACTCTTCCAGGAGACAGTTGCCAGTTTTTATATATAACATATCTGTAGCTATTTTTTTTGTTGGGGGGGGGGGGGGGGGGATTGTTTATGCTTTTTAATCGCGACGCGGCGAAGTGTCGCCCTCCTGTTTGACAGCCGAGCGGCGGTGGCTGTCGCCAGCGAGGGTGAAAAGCGACGCTTTAACCGCTGCCCTGAGCCGACTTGTTCATACCGAGCCAGGCACAAAGTTTATATTTCAGCTCAAGTGAAAACTGGAAGCAGGGCTTGGACACACGAACGCGTTGTTTCGTAGCAAGCTGGCTGCATTTGAAAGGCTCTGCGTCCGTCTTGTGATATGGTTTTTAATTAGACGTTTAATGTATTGTTTAAAACTTTTTGAAAGTAAAATGCCGAGGGGAGATCATCAGAAACGATCTTGTATCCTTATTATTTTTGCTGTCACCACCTCTTGAATGTCATTACGCGTCTTTGGTTTGTTTTTGTATTGCGTACAACTTTTGTAAAAGTCACTGGTTTCACATATGAAGTGCTTGCGGTCGAAAAAAGCGGACACACTGTTCACTAATTACTGAAGAGAAACTTTTATGTCCTGAAGGATTTTTTTCTGCTGCACAAATTGAGGTCTATAACTGTTGTTTTCTAGTTTACCTGATTTTGTTTTGTACTTTTGACACCAAGGTTACAAATCATGCTCAATATTTTGCCTTTCTCCCGTATATTTAACCTGAGAATACAGTTTTTTTGTAGGTGTGCAACTGCATTAAATAAACAGAGAAATTATATATGTTTGAATGTCACTGTAACCCAATTCCGAGTTTGTTGATGAATCTTTTATGCACGGTTTTGCGTTGGTATTGAAAGTAAGATTTGTATGGAAGCAGCACTCGCTGTTGTTCAGGAGGCCGGATCTGCTTTCCTCACCCGACTTCCTTGGCTTGAGCCTTAAGGATGATATTTTTCAGGAGGAAATTTTGTTGTACTGAAATCCCAAGTAATATTTTATGCTGAAATAACACCAGCACATGAGATGCACTGTACTATAGGAAAGAATGTTAATTGCATAAATAATAACAGCATGGGGTATAGATCTCTCCTTTATGTACTGGTAGAGCATAGAGGTTGTTTTGTTCACACCGCTGATGAGTCTCGTCTTCTGTTGCAGTCAGACGTGGCCCAGCTTTTGCGATGGAGGGAGAAAAGAATGAAGTCAAAGGTAAATATTGCACTCGTGGGTGATCCTTCTGATCCGTTTTTCAAGCAACTGACAGGGTTCCAGCAGTATCTGCCAGGTCCTTCCTGCAAAACCTTTTTTTCTGGTCATAACCCGGATGGAAAGAGGTGGTCTGCTGGTCTGAAAAGGTGCCCCTGTTTTTGTATGAGCCCTTCACATGGCAGTGTCATGGAAAAAACATGAAAGGGGAATGGCTGTCTGCAGTGGAGCACATCTGGTTTGAAAAGCCACTGTAGTCTGTGTTGCGTGTTGCATCCTGCATGCGAGTAGGACAGATGAAGTCAGGGCTTTCTGATCACAGCAATTCAGTCCGTTTTTTTTTCTTTTCCACAGGATGATCTAAATCCCTTTGGGATATCATCCACATGTCTCTAACCCATGTCTCTAATAGCTGTTTTCAAACTTGCAGGTGGCTATAGTTGTTCTCCCATCATTCCTGACCCTGACTGTAGGTTTGATTTATTCTTTCGAAATGTCTCATAGCAGAAACCGAGCCAAGTGTGGTTGCTGGAATATTATACCCTTTGACACAGAATGGAAAGCACATCTTACACAAGTCACATTCAAAATACCCAAATTTGCATGGATATCCTGCTGCAGCACAACCTCAGAGGAGTGATTTAATTCTCAACAAGTTCCACATGCAGTTCTCTCTGTGGACCCATGAAGCTCTCTAGTAGGGATCTAGAGTTTCTGGAAGGGAATTTAGCAGGCTGTGGGTGCCCTGCTGTGCATTCTCTGCCTAGCTGCAGTGAAAGTGCGAGAGTCTAGGCCAAGCACCTGTTCTGTCACACTCGTGTAAGATTTGCCCAATCACTTTGGGTATTATTTCTTCACTTGCATAAACTAATGTTTAAGCCTGTGCCTGGAGTCTAGCGCAAATGATGTTATACTATTTACTGTACTAGGTACCATCCCATGTGTTGCAAACATTTATTGTGTACCTGCATAAGCATTTTTTCACCTGCTCAAAACAGTTTGGATCTCCATTGTTTTGAACGATTTTGATCGTGGGAGAATCTCCTTTGAGCCATTGCTAACTCCACATTCCCCGGCCAGAAGACCTGCAGCATCTGCTGCAGGGGTAACTGCAGCTCTGCAGGCCTCTAGCAGGTTAGCAGGCTGGGACTTTCTGTTGGTCACAGTTCGACCTGCTCTCCCAGCAAGGACGCTTACTGTGGATGAGCCCTTGCTTGGTGTTAAAACAACTTGCCTCGGTCTGTCCTGGCGGGCCATGTGAATCAGACTAACTCAGAGACTTATTTTACTGTTTTATACAACTGCGGCCGTTTCACAGCATTAGCATAAAACTTGTAGTTAGTAATGGAATCCAATGTGCACAGCGTATTCAGGCAATAAAAAGACACAACCCAGTTCCTATTGTGATATCTGAAATTTGGGTAAAACAAATAAGAGATGCTTGTTTCCTGGGTTTCCCTGATGCCTCTCAATGTCACATGTGCCCTTACTGCAAACAAACAAGTGGATTTTATTATGCAATCATTTCCCCAGAGGAGCAATTGCAGTACTGCTGAATGTTGCAGTTAGTTAACAGAGCTTCCTTAGAGCAGGGTCAGACTCGGCCTGCATACTCCTGTTAAAAAGGTCGATCTTGAACACTTGAAATTAAACAGTAATAATACGCTGCCGTATATTTAGTTCAAAATAAGCTGATTTTTGAATTTTTGTTTGCAGCCTTGAATTTTTTTGTTCATTAACCTGCAGGGATGTTCTCAACCTTTTAGATTTAATATGAATATTGTTAGCCATCACTATCAATAAAGCAGTTTTGAAGTTGTTAGGCTGTGAAGCAGTGATGCTGAAGTTTGCAGTGTGCATATGAATGCTAAAAGACTCGGTGCACGTCGGATAATTTGTATATATGGAGTCCAGTACTGATTTTCCCAATTTATGAAAATTGTTCCATTTCTGTCTCCATTGAACGTGACCTACTGTAGGTTAGGGATACTGTTTAAAGGACTGAGTAATTAAATGTCAGTTGCGTGGTAAGCAATTCATTTTGAAGCCTTGTAGACATGAAGATAGTCTTATTTTCTGGAGCACTCGTGATGCTTCTGGTTTTGCTTCTTCCCTGGCAGCGCTGTACCCAGGTGTCATTGAAAAGGTCACCACTCTCCACTTTTGTGTAGCATGAAAAGCAAGCAGCAGTTGACAAGGGGACAGGTGGGGCCGGTGGGTGACGAGGGACTAGCAGGTTCACCTCCTACACTGTCAGCCGTGCTGATTGTGTTTTTGGGTTTTTGAGATGAGGCGGCCTGTGTAAGAGAGGCTAGACCCTCAGGGGGAGGGGGAGCAGGAGCTGGGTGGTTAGACCTGTCAGGGAGCTGAACTGGTTTCTCTCACTCCCGGTGTGAACTGTGTTCATTGTGCAATTCTTTTATTCTGTTTTTTTTTGGATGAAGATGGACATCTTTTATGAGTGTGTGATCCTGTCCTTTCCTCTTGTTTGGGTAGGCAAGGTGGGAGATCAAGTTATGCAGAATCCTCAAGCCCTGGCAGCTCTTCAGGAAAGACTTGACAGTGTGTCCCACACTCCTTCCACCATCATTGAAAGGTAAGGGATTCATTGTGTCACTGGTGAACTAAACAGTAAACTGGTAAGTCCATAACCCCTTATACAACCTGCCTGAGTGTTTCCTGAACACCCTATGGAATATAAAGAAACCTAGGACATCTCCGAGATGAAGAACATGGTACCAACAAAAACTGTCAAGATACATAATTCATTGTAATCTTTCTTTCTTAATGTGATTGAAGAGGAATGAACAGAGATGACAACATCTCTGACCAAATCCTCAGTTCAGGAGGCACTAATTTCTCTGGAAAATCCCAGTGTTGAGCAGTTCTGGTCAGTTCACGTGACAGTGGGGGCCGGGGTTTTGGCATCTGCTTGCAGTGCTCGCTGTTAAAGCCTGGCTTTGAAGTCGGCACGGGGCCATCCCATTGTTTGTGTTGTGAACTTCAAACCCTCAACTCCCAGTCTTCCAACTCCACTGAATTACAGAGCGAAAGCTAGTGCTGATGTAAAACAAATGGATTTAGAGTGCAGTCTTTAAAATATATAGCTTTAATAGCAGTATCAATTATACTGAACTTCTGAAACATGTCTCGTTTCTACTATTGCTATACGGTTTATTTATAACAAAGCCTTCAAATCAGAAAGTGCCAGATTGGAATTGTTTATCACAGGTTAAAGGTAAAAGTTTGATTTGGGTTCCAGCTACAGCTGCGTCTAAGACAAACCAAGTTTATTTTTGTGCACACACTTGTCACACGCCCCGGAGAAGAGTGAACTTGAGAGAAACCCGAGATGCTCAAGATTCAGAAAGGGACTGACGTCACCCCAGCCTGTTACTTTGTATTCAACATTGGTCTTCTGCAAAAGAGAGAGAAATTAAGTTCAGTTCTTTGTATAACACAGCTTCATGGGACTGTGTTGTCCTGAGCGTGTCTTTAAGTAATTGGCGGAGTGGACAGGAATAGCATGATGACAGTGCACTCTGCTGGCTTCAGATTTATGGACCAACAATGCTGAAGACGGTCAGATAGTAGGGGTGAGAGATTTGTCATCGCTGCTTTACAGACATCTGACCTCAAAATCCTGAAGAACATACTTCGTGTGGTTCATCACCAGAGCTTACTATGTTTTTTTTTTTAAAACTTCATGCCTTTTAATTAACCTTTCCTCTGATAATCCAAAAGAGGAAGAAAACAAAAGGAGCCTCTTGGTTGTTTCAGCACTGGACTGTCCAGATAGGAATCGCTGATGAGAACTTTGTTTGTTGCTGCAGTTTACCGAGGTCGGTCAAGAGACGAGTCAATGCCTTGAAGCTGCTGCAGGTCAAGTGTGCACACATAGAAGCCAAGTTTTATGAGGAAGTTCACGAGTTGGAGAGAAAGTACGCGGCCCTCTACCAGCCTTTGTTTGACCAGGTAGGGGGATGATTGATGTGTTTGATGTGCCTCACTTCTGCACTGTTGGTTAACCTTCTGGCAGCGACCTCTGACCCCAGGTTCCATTCCAGTGCTATATTCATCCCACTAGAACGAGTGGCCTGCTGCCTTACATCGAGTGTGGCTATTTCCACAGCTGGGAACAGTGCTAATGGAGAAAAACGGCAAATGCTGTAGGGTAACAGTAATCCTTACTATGCCCATTTTTTTTTAGATGATAGACCAGATCTTTGGCGCGCTTTATTTGATAAAACATCATTGTTCATTTAAGATGGTTCTCCCCTGCTCTGCAGTCTTCAATGGCTGTCATATGCAAGATGTTACTTCCTGAAGTAAATGTTTCTCAATGCCAGAAATTGTATGGTGGAAATGTAGTTCTCCGAGAGCACAGTGCATGTTTGTCTTGCGGCATTAATTAAGAGAAGAATTCTGAAACACTGCAGCTTTTTCTATGAATGATCAGTGAAAGCCTTCAAAACTACCGTTTACCTGGAGCTTATTGTTCTCCCTGGTGTCTTTTCCTGCAGAGACGAGATGTGGTCACTGGAGGAGTGGAGCCCACAGATGAGGAGTGTGAGTGGCACAGTGACAGAGAAGATGAGGAGGAGTTAGCTGTGAGTGTGTTAGACGTCATTCGCTTTTTTTTTTGTAGGCAGAATTGTAATTGTAATCAAACCTCAATCCTAGGCAAGATTCGCTGGTAATGTAGTGCGTGGAACAAACTACTGTATTCTTTAGGTTTCTTAGTATCTGTGTATTGATTATTGATCTTACAGTGTCCATCTTCAATTAAAATGAGAGAAAAAATAGTGAGTTACCCATAAATGCTCAAATGAAGCTCAAATGTGTTTAATAATATTGAAATGTGGGTGCTGTCATGTTAAAAAAACATCTATGCACCTGTGTTGCATCTGAGGTATTCCGATATTGAGAACGGGTGTGATGCCTCTACAGTGTTTCTGTTCCTCCTAATTTGGTATCATCTGCAAACTTGACTAGTTTACTGACTATTCCAGAATTAAGATCATTGACCTAAATTAAAAAGAATTGTGGTCCTAATACAGATCTCTGCAGTACTTCATTAATTCACCAATTACAACACCCCAGGTTGAGGATTCACTCCTTATTCCGTCTCACAGCCTGAAGTATGAATCTTAATCTTTTATGGGAAACTATCAAAACGGTTCTCGAAATCTAAACGCATTCCTGTATGCCCTGTGTGTATCTGTTACTGTTGTTGTTTGTTCAGAGAGTTCTTCAGAAGTTAGACAAGACTTGTCTTTTAGAAATCCATGCCATTTCTAGGTTTTTATTTCCGTATAGGTGATGCTTTAGTTTAATTCTTGTAACCGTTTCCATTACTTTACATGCCGTAAAAAGTCAGATTTATTGGTCTATAGTTACATGGTTTGACTTTTTTCAGCCTTTTCATGTAATACATCTACAATTCTAAAGTTCCTGGGTGCTATCCCTATCTTAAGGGACTTCTGGAAGAGTTGTATCAGTGGATTCTGATTAAACGTGTTAGAGTAAATCTGTATTTCCACAGCCTATGTCTAGACGTTCTTCTTGTGATTACACCTGAAGAAGGCTTCACAGCCGAAACGTTGTGTTTTCTCTCTTCTCTTTTCAGCCTGGAATGAACCTATTACTTGTTCCTTTGCAGCCTACGCGTGCTGACGCAGCCCCCCACCTGAACTGCTTAGTGTGATTTATATGAAACAGTAGTTGGCTCTGTTTTTGTAAGCACTCGTAAGTGTCCGTCAGGTTAAGTGTACAGTGTTTTTTTTTTTTTTAAGGTAAAAGCAGGCATTGATAGCAGCGCATCCTGCTGCTGACTGTTGGAAAGTTGTTAGAGGCGCCAGTGGAGGTGAAAGGAGCTGCGCAGTGACCTGCTGCGGTGCAGATCTGACCGCGTTCCTCTCCCTCCTCAGGACGAACTGATGAAGAAAGCCACCGTGGAGGAGAACAAGGCGGACGCGGCCCAGGAAGAGGAGCCGCAGGGCATTCCGGAGTTCTGGCTCACAATCTTCCGGAGCGTGGACATGCTGAGCGACCTGCTGCAAGTAATTGTTCCTCGTCTCTTTAGCTTTAGTTTAAAGGCCTGAACCAGTCTAAACGTACAGCGTTATCGCAGAATGTTAAAGGGCACATCTTTTTTTTTTTTAGGCAGAAATTGCCTCTAAAACTCTTCCAAAAAAACTTCAACTGCTGTCGCTCTGAAGTTGGGTCCTGTTCTGTAGGCTAACGAGTTGAGGATAGTTGTTTTAAAGAAGAGTCATCCCTAGAACACATATGACTGTACATGTAGATGAAATAACATAAAGCCAGACTTCAGTTTCAAGAGGAGAGCTGCAGGGTGATTTGTGGAAACCCATTATTAAGTAAGGAGTGTGTATGCTGAGATCTGGCAGAAACCTTCAGTTCTTAGGAGACTCTACAGGAGGAAACACTATGTAATTCTGTGCGAGAAAATGAAGCTGTTAGCAGAAAAAAGTCACATTCTGCAGTAAAAAGACATTCTGTGAGACTTTACTCTGTTTTTCTAAATCAAAATGGAATTTATTTAGAGATGTAGATAACTTGAGTAAATTGCCATGAATCAGTTCATTATGAAGTAGTATTGCCATTTTCTTTTTTGTCTGAGATGCTAAGACATGTTTCTTTTATCATATTCTTTAGGCTTGCCCTTCTAACTCTGCACCCTAGTGTACTAAGTGTTGTTTCTGCCCAGTTACTTGATTGTTTTCCTCAAATTGTTACTGTGGAAATAGGATGAAGCCCTTTGTTAGAATAACACTGACACCTAGGGGATTTAGACTGTCAGTACAGACAGGACTACCAAAGTAAAGGCGCACGTTTCCTCAGCTGCAGAAGCAGAATAAAGAGTTTTACAGAACTGGCAGCAAGTGCAGCTTTTTTTCTTAAAGAGGTGATGAGTAAATTGATCCTAAAGCATGTCTCACTGGTTTCCACCTTATCCTTATTTATGTAATTTGTATGATTTGTATCGCACAAAAACATTGAAACAGATTCCTTAAGTGAATAAAAGTCCATCTCACAATAATTCCTGATTAAGTGAAATAGTGTCAGTGAGGCCAGTTATGGAAATCATAATAAACAGTTGTCCACTTCTATGAAGTGTCATCTCTGCCAGTGAATTTCGTTTGCGTAATACTGAATTATTTCACTTGGAGCAGGTGCCCTGCATCCTGTAACACTTAGTGTTTTCATGTAGAGTAACTACAAGTCAGTGCACATTTGTACTTTGGACAGTGTTTGCTGTGCTGTTGGGGTGCAGTAGTATTTAAAAATTGAGCTTTTCGCATTGTTGAAGGTATATGTATTCCATTAACACGCACACATTGTAAGCGTTACAGCTATGTATTTTGGGAGCTTTCAAAAGGCATTATATAGCATTTTTCGTTTTCACTTTGACACGATGTTAGTCTCTGCTGTCATTTCCCACTACATTCAAAAGGCATGATATTTGTAATTTCTTAAGAATCGATTGCCTTTTTTAAGAGGAGCTTCTACAGGAAACGGAAGAAATATTTGTTACTGCTGTAACAATCCATTTTTTTATCTCTGCTTAAGAAAAGGTAGCCATGGGGATATTGCGTAGTTTGTGAAAAGAACAGCGGGCTGTTTTTTGCGGCTCGGCGTCTGTACATCAGCTGAAACATCAGCATTTTTTCACGTCAGCTGCTTGAAACAGGTCACTGGCAGGGTCGATCGCCCTTGCACTCTTCTTTTTAATAAGTACTTTGGCATTTCTGTCAACTGTCCATGTTCTTTTCTGTATTTGTATACACCTGTAAAGGATGTTGAATTTTGAATATCTTTTTTTTTTTGCAGGGCGACAAATCCTTTTTTTTTAAATAAAAATAAACTTGCAGTCCTCAGATGGTCTTCTGTGGTGGTTCCAAGACTAGGCAGTCAAATCTATTTCATAATAATCCACATCAGCAATCCCTGCTTTTGAGAATTTTATCACTGGAAGGAACTCAGTTTTGTGATCTAATTTCTATTGTGTCTTTGTGTGTGCTTAACTGAGGAAATCTTAATTACTAAAATGTACAGTCTTCGTGTATTTTATCCTGAAGGTTCTTTCATTGTAGTGTGAGAGCATTCACAACTGGACTTATTACAAGTTTAATTTCAGTACATTTAGCTATATTTTCAAAATGCTTTGGCAGAAAGGTCATCAATGGAATAGATGAGAGTATCACTTGTTTTCCATTCTTTTTGTTAGGAACATGATGAGCCAATTCTGAAACATTTGCAAGACATCAAAGTGAAGTTTTCTGATCCAGGAGAGCCGATGGTAGGTGCAGGTTATTTCATAATAACGTCAAGCACTAGTAACTTCGTGATGTTGCTTAACTTTTGCAGTTGCAGTTTTTGTCATTGTTTCAATAAAATGATGTAGTTTGTGGAGCTTTCAAGAAGGAAACGCTTAAGCAAACCTTAAATTGTCTTCGTTATTTGAATGCCTGATTTGAAGATCCTTTTGCTTAATTCATTTTTTAAAATCTACAAGATAAGACTTATAATTTAATGTAAATAGATTGATGTGCAGCTAAACTTGTTTTGTCCTTTTTTTTAAAGCATTGTAAGTCTTGTGACCCTTACGAGTCATCTTGGGTGAAGGTGAAACCAATCAGCAAATAATGATGAGAAGCTGTAACTCTTATGCGTTGTGTGGATTTTCATTTTTTTTTGTAGAGTTTTACCTTGGAGTTCCACTTTGAGCCCAACAGTTACTTCAACAACACTGTTCTAACAAAGGTCTACAAGATGAAGTCTGAGCCAGATCCTTCAGACCCATTTTCCTTTGAAGGGCCAGAGATTGTTGACTGTGACGGGTGAGTAAAGACCTGTCATTTCCCAGAGGGTGCCCCTTGAACATGCTTCTCCTAGGAGTGGGCCGGGTCACCCGAGTAACCGTGGGAATGAAAATGTGTCTTGTCAGGATCGGTACTCAGGCTTCAGGAAGTGTCTTCTCTTTTGTCGCAGCACAGAGATTGGCCAATCTGCAAACACTCATGTTCGCTTAATCCATGAGAGGCCATCAGGACTCTCTGATTTAACAGTGTTAAAAACATAAGGCTTATTAAAAACATAAGGCTTAAATTCCGTAAAGCTTACCATTGGTAGTTGTTTTGGTTCATTAAGTGTAAAGTTGCTTATCAGAATATTTTAGAGACTCATTTTGTATTTCTTAAATAGATTACAATCTATTCTTAGGGTGTCAGTGTAAAGTGTGACTTTTCGTACACTTTTTGTTCCTTTGCCTGTTCTGAGCGCTGTAATAGCCATGAAGGTGGAGTGAGTAAGTTGTAACCAGTCTGGCTGTGCTCACAGCCCTAATGGAATTTCCCCCCTGTTCTGTGTAGCTGTGAGATTGACTGGAAGAAAGGCAAGGATGTGACTGTGAAAACCATAAAGAAGAAGCAGAAGCATAAGGGCCGTGGCACAGTGAGGACCGTCGTCAAGCAAGTGCCCAACGACTCCTTCTTCAATTTCTTCAACCCTGTCAAAGGTACAGGGCTCCTAATGAAGCAGAGCCAGGCTCACTCAGGCACTGCGCTCACAGTACCTCCAACCCTGTGTACAGGAGCGCTTAAACACACAGCTGCCTTGTCATCTACAATGACACATGACTGGTACATGACTAAGCGGTTTTAAATGGTCACCTTCATGCTGTTGGGTTATAATTAGCCTGTTATTGAAATTGCCTTAGACAGAGGTCAGTAGGTAGGAGACCTGAGGCTCCAGCTACCTGAATGAAATCCAGTTAATTTCTCGGTCTATGCATATTGAATTCCTGTCACTGTTATTTTACTCTTAAGCATATTCTAAGCTCTGTGGCACGTTGATGGTATTATACATTTTATCTTTTAATGTGTCATATTTCATATATATTTCATATATAAATATTCAATATTTCCTCATTTATTTAATGGTCTAGAAGACGGATATGAAGGTCTCCATAGGATAAAAATGCCCTCCAGTAATTCGGTGTCCAGTAAGGAAGCAGTGTTCGTTTGGAAGGCTGTACTTGGTGATAGTGACCATGGCTGTGCAGTTTTCTCTGCTTCTCAGTAAGTTCAGCAGTTTCCCACATGGTTGCTGCCCAGCTGTCTTGTGAGGATTCGTTACTTTTCAAAGAGCAAGGCCTCTGTATACTAGTCCCTTTTTCTAAGTGACATGACAGCAGGTGGCAGCACAACCCCACTTTTTTATCACCATCCAGCCCTTGCCAGAAAGCGGCTTATTCCTGCTAGTAAGCCTCACCCAAGAGGCAGAAGTTCAGGGCTCAAGGTGGGCCTACGCCCTCGAGGTTGCCAGGAATGGGACGCTCCAGTTCACACACGTCACCATGCCATTCACACATTTTCTTCAGGTCAGTTGCCACACAGCAATCTAATAGGCCTGTTGTACTGTAAAGTGACATCAGGAAATGTGGTCTTGGTGCCCAGTGGCTCTGTACATTTCCACTGAAGGCTGATGTAAATGAGGCGTCAGGCTAAAGTTAAAAAATTATGATTTTCATATGACTTGTTATGGCATCTGTCCTTGTAGAACAGCACATACTTATTGGATAGTGTCTGAAAGTTACTGTAGCACCTCCCCTGTACCTCTGTACAGAAGTAATCTAATGTAGTGATGCTGACATACAGATTTATAGTGACTTTCAGAGCACTTTTTGACAGTAAATCTTTGCATCCTTTTGTAAATCTCATTTTACTTGCTTCACACGTTTAACATCATACTGTAAAAGACCTCTAATGCTCTTAATGAGTCAGTAGGTTTCATGTCTTTTACATATGAATGATTGATATGCTCTTAAATACTTCCTTAACAGTTGCAGAAGGCTGAGACTTATTGCTTCTCTGTAGTGCTGAATTACTCTATATCTGATGATGGCTAGTGTCCCACATACTAGTTCAAGGGACTCTTGTTGGCTAAGTCTTGAGTAGGTGTGTAAAAGCTGGAGAAAATCCCTTTGTGTCAAATGTGCACGTTGAGTGTGTCAAGGTGTCTTATTAGCAGCTGTGATTAGACCTGAGAAATACCATACAGAAATATGAGGACTTACTGGAAATGCGTGCAGTCACATAATTCTCGGTAATTCTGTGCACTCACCTTTTCAAAGTCAGAGGAAGTCACATGTTCAGATTGCTAGATACCTGGGCTCCCAGCCAGCATTCCTGCCCTTACTGATAAAGGCCTGTGGAAGGGGACTTCAGTCTTCCTGTCACATGAGCTCTGATTAGCTGAACTCTGAAAGCCTTGTAAGATACAGTTTGAATTAGATTGTCGGATAAAAAAAAAATTCTCATCTTATGTTTTTTATGGACCTCACTATGTGGACTCATTGTTTAATTTGAAGCTGTGGTGGCTTTGACAGTGAGCACATGTAGCTGCTACTAAGCTCTAAACCATGTGGAATGTGGTCGGTCAGCTTTAAAGTGTGGGGAAGTTGTGACAGTTCAGAAATGACATTCATGAATTGCACTCACTAGATGCCAAGCGGTCTTACAGATTTGAATAAATTTGCTCAAGTGCTTGGGATCTTTTGCTTACCGAACGTACGTCAGCACATTCAACCTCTAAACTCACTAAAGTGAAACACTTTGTCATTACATAGAATGATGTGGGCTTTCATGTTCGTGTCTTAAAAACGATCTGCTTTTCTGATGTACTATATGTTTTTTTTTCTTGTGATTCCAATCAAGAATCGTAGAAAAATGTTCAAAAATATATTGAGATACATCAAAATCAGCACATGAGTACTGTAAGAGCTTTCATTGTGTTTTTAAAGCCTCTCACTACAGTATGTATGGAAAAACTGTTCTGCCATAGGATGTGGAATCAAGATTCTTTTTATCTTTAAACAGTGTTGTCAGCCACAGTGTGAATTGTGTCATGCTTTCTTTGACAGTCAAAGATGAATGAGAGACTGAATGTGTTTCAGCACTGGTCCTGTGGCTGAGAAAATTCTCCATATCTTGCAGTGGCTTGGATAAAACTGGAAGCAGTTTGTCACAAACACAAATATAGATTGTCATCAAGGTTGAATATAGATTGAGTCTAAGATGACTGTTAGATGACAGGCCTTGGGTTTGATTTCGCATCGAAGAAGAAATGCCTTCTGTGTAGAGTTTGTGTGCTCTGCTTGAATATGTGTGAGCTTTGTTCAGGTTTTTACCCACCTTCCAAAGACATTATTGTTAGCATACTGCTGTCCGGAATGTAATCCTGCCTTGCGCCCTGAGCTTCCGGGACAAGCTGGAAGCTTCTGTCCCTTCTAAAACTAGGTCATGTGCTTTTTGCTGTATTGCCTCTACAGCAGTTGTCTAACATTTTAATTTCTTATTCACAAAAAAACAAATTTCTGTCTTGCAGTGTCAGGAGACGGGGAAGCTTTGGTAAGTAACATTTGAAAAAGTTCCTGAGTGGACTGTGTTTTATAGAGATTCAAACAGGGTGGTGGCTTGGGATTATTTATGATTGCTTAACACTGGCACACCTTTTGGCATTCCTGCTACACATGGATGTGTCAGCTACAAGGTGCACGCTGAACGGGCTCTGCAGATCTATCGGGGTGGCGATAACAGGTCTTGGGTTTGATTTCACACTGAAGGAGATTCAGTGTGAGATTCGCCCTTCTGGTGTTCACTCGCAGAGCCACGTGCGTAGGGCTGTCCAGACATCTCTGATGTCTAATTACAAAAAGTGGATAAATACTTTTTTGTGGGTGATTAAAATTACAACATTGTGAGTTACAATGCTAGAAACATTTTAAAGAGTTTAACTGAGAAAAAAACAATTGGATTTTAGGTTACTTTAAGCAGTTAATATGAATAAATGTTACCTTTTTATTAAAGCAGTTACACCCAAAGTATGCGTTGACTAATTTGATTAGTTGTTTTACTTTTAATGTGTTGAGTCTGAATAATGTTTATTCTATCTTTTGTAGAGCAGCTGTGATTTCTGTTCTTAAATGTGCTCATTGTTCTTCAAATTGATATGATGTCTGTGGTTTTCCAGGATGAAGACTCCGAGTTCACTTTAGCCACGGATTTTGAAATTGGCCATTTTTTCCGTGAGCGGATAGTTCCCCGGGCGGTGCTGTATTTTACTGGAGAGGCCTTGGAGGATGAGAGCGTAGGTGTTGACCTTCACTGCACTTGCTGTTGTTGCCATTGCGTTTTCTGCAGCTGTCTGGGGGTTTAAAAAAATATATTTTTTTTGCAGTTCGAAGAGGAGGAGGGAGAGGAAGGCGAAGAGGAGGTGAGTACAACGGATTTAAAAAGGAAGATTCCATGTGAATATTGCAGAACTGTGATCTGTTTTATTTCTCATACCTTACCGATCAGGTGTGTATCTTCATTTAGATCAAAACTGAAAACTAAACTTGGATTTATTTATTGCATGCAAATTCATTGCATGATAATAAATGTTAACTGACATTGTTGCTATTTCACTATTTATGCTGTAGTGTGACATCAAGGGTTACTTAGAAGTCCATCCTAGGGATTTCTTTTAAATCAGAAGCCTTGATGTTCTAGTCCAGGAGTCTCGGCAATACAATAGGGGTATTTATGCTGTACAGACAGCTGCTGCAGAAATAGTTAATTATTGCTCAGACATTTTGCTCCAGTGGTGTTGTTTTTTGAGGTGCTTCAATACCTCTTGATAGTCCCAGTTTTACAGACTTGCAAAAAAATAGTTCCCCGACGTGATTTTCTGTTCGGATGATGTCATGTTTGTAATTCGTTACCAAACCTGGGTTTAGGATGGAAAAGCACAGTGTGGTTGCCTTGTTCTTCAGCTTTCTGATTATCTGTTTGAAGAGCTCAGTCTCCATAAACAGGTGCTACACTGTACAGTGAATCAGAATGTATTTTAATTCCCTTTTTGTTCTTCATACAGGACCATGAAGAGGAGGGAGAAGAAGATGACGAGGCCGACTATGATCCTAAGGTCAGTTTTCAAAGTGCTTTAATTTCCCTAAGCAACCTGGAATTTCTCCCTAATTCTGAACGAATTTCCAAGATTAGGCTGGTTACCTTTCTGATTTGGCTAAATATCCATTCTCCTACTTCTAATTCATTGTCATTAATCCTTATGAGACAGATTGACAAGGTGTTATCAGTGGTTCTAGAATCATGGCTTGTAGGAAGGGCCAGTCAGTCTGCAGATGAAATAAAGGAAAAATTTACTGATGCGTATATTGATTCCTGTTTTCATCTTTGTACAGAAGATTTATTCCTTCTGAATCAGGAAGGTAGAAGTTGAACCAATTGTTACTAGTTGCTTTAGGTAGAATAGATGGTAGTTACAAATGTGCATAGAAAATATATGTGTAGGAAATATGCTTTCTTAGCGTGTCTGTCCATCCTGCTTCATACCCCCTTTTTATTTTTCTTAATCAGAAAATGTGTTCCAGTGAAATATGTGTTTCAGGACTGTGTAGTTTGGTCATGTTATTTATGAATAGCTAAGCTCATTGCAGACATGGTTTTAGATCATTAGATAATTTAGTTGTTTTGATTACATTGCTTTAGACTTGTCTTGTTATCAACAAGTCCACCAAGGGATCTCAGGTTGGACAAAAGCATCTGGCAAATTGTGAGTAATAATAAATGCAGAAATGAAATTATTTAGAAGACTACAGCCTCTAAGGCTTCTGTAAAAACACAAGACAGCAGGACGTAATTAAATCAATTGTATGGAATTTGATCAGTTTCTTTCACTTGCAGAAATCTATGTTGACATATTTTGTCTTCCTTAAAAAAACAGCATTCACTGATTATTCTATCTTTATAAATTGGTGTTCAATGATTATTTTTTCTTTCTTACTCCCCCTGTATAGGCATAATTCATTCTCACTTCATAAACCTATAGGTAAGGGAGAAAATGGACATCTCCGGTCTTCATCATTTCTTTGTCTCACCCTGTATCTGTCTGAATGTAGCTGTCCTCCTTGTGCTGTGTCCTTAACAGCAAAGCCTGCATGATTAAATGGCATCACCCAGACGTCCTGGTTGTAGGATCTAAGGATTTTGTAGTGCTGCCATGTGTGCTGTTTGAAATTGGAAAAGCACACAGTATGAAAGGGCTGTAATATTTGTGAGCCCTTTGTGGTTTGTTGTAGCAGTAATAAGACCACATTTAAGGAAGATATTGCCACCTCTTTTTCCCACTTTTTGTCCATTATGATTCGATTATAGTTTGATTTGCTGATTGGCGACCTAAATCAAAATATTTTCCTGTCAGAAAAGATCCTAATTGGCCAAGTAAGCAAAAATCATTCTAAACTGGGAACTGAGAGCCTGTGTGCAACAGGTCTTTTTTTCACTTGCAGCTGTCTCTCCTGGCTGTGCTCTCCAGAGTGTCTTTTTTAAGAGTGGAAGTAGGCATCACATCTCCGGAACAGTTTCTTCTTTCTCAGACCAGGAGGCAGTGTTTTCTCTAACAAGGAAGACCTTAAACTTTGTGGTGATTTTATAGTGTCGACAAAGGTTCTCCTCTTTTCTCAGCTGCTTTCTGCGTCCTGTCTGAGGTGACAGAATGAGTGATGTCTCCCCTGTTTCAAGCTACTATTAACACTGTGGCCTCCTCCATATCCGCTTAAGCTTTGAAAATCCCACTCCTCCCATCAGCTTTCCTGATGATTTTCTTTCCTTTCCTTCCCCTTCAGAAAAATCCCGACTCTTCCCATCAGCTTCCTTGATGCGTTTCTTCCCCCTTTCTTTCGCTTCAGAAAGAAGCCACCCAGCCTGCTGAGTGCAAGCAGCAGTAACTTGAAGCTCCCACTGCCATGAGACTAGAGACGCCACGCCACCCAGATCCAACCCGATTCTCCGGTCTGCAGAATACATCCCTCACTGCAAAGCAATCGTCAAAATAACTTTAAAAAAAGACACAAAAATGTTTTAAGGTGCATGACATTTGTTTCCCAGATTATTGCAGTTTTTGCTTTACGTTGTACAGTGTAAACCTCAAACTTTGGGGAACTAAGGCAGTACAGAAGTGCAACCTACATCCTGGGTCACTTTCTTCAGATGGATTCACAGCACCATCACATTCCAGACCCCCTGTGAAAGGAATCATTTTAGCCTACTGATTTCTGACTTATCCACTTGCTCACATCAAAGGTTACTCAGGGGTTTTGTATGCTAAGAATCGATGTTTTAAAGTCCCTCCTAACACGATTCTTCATGTCATTGGGATTGCCTACTTATATTTACTCATGTCATGTTTTTATTTTGAAATCCAGTGTTTCACATATTTAGGTAAAGTTATTTATGTATTTTGTTCCTAGTTTGGATTTTGTATTGATTGAAATGAGAACTGTTTTGCACATCTTAATAGCACTCTGGCAAGCGAGGGGTTCATCCACTGTTAAATCCAAACCATTTTTTTGCCCCACGCCTTCCCCCTGTTAAATATCCATAATGTGGAGCTGCTGCTTTGCCGAAGCATTTGCAAATAACAAACTGTATAAAGTTTTGCCAAATTATTTTTATTCTAGAAACTTAGTGTAAAATACATAATGAAAAAATGTTTAGACTTAAACACGGGAAGGAGCTGGAAATGCACCAGCTGATGGATAGAGACGCATGCCTGGACTTGTGACCAAGTTGTAGACTTTCACGTCCATTCACTGGTAAGCTTTGGAGTGCTGTAGTTCTCAGCATGAGCAGGTGTTAGACTGTGGATTGACAGAGATGGAGAGCTCATTCAGCAATACCTTGTACAGTAGCTCAAATTTACATAAACTGAAATGCTTGAAAACGAATTACTGTCATCTTTACTACTCAAAAGTGTGATGAATTGATGAATGGTGATGCATTATAATATCCCTTAGGTCTTTAGAACATCTAGTTTTTTTCTAAGTCTCAGTAAAGTTTCTGAATGAATTTAGGCCTCACCATGAAAATACAGCAGGCCTAGGGATAGCATTTCTCAAACCCCTACTGAAAGCTACATGCAAAAGTGCACCTTTTAAATTGTTTTAAGCAGCTCTTCCCTGTAACAGAAACAGTTAAGCTAAGGCTGAAATTCAGTGGTTACCAGTCACAACACCATGCCCTTGTATGTAGACGTGTGTTTTGGCCTTACCTTGTTCTACACAATTTGTTACTCAATATGGTGTTTTCAATTTGTACAGAATAACTAGAATATTCTATTAAAAATTGTGCAACATGAATAGTCTGTTTTTTATGTGAATTTGAGTGTATTTATATATATTTTACAAACTGAGCGTTGGTTTGAAATCTATAAAAATAATTTCTGATCTCACATTGGAGTATCATTTGTTGTCCAGCTATCCACTTCCTGTGTTTATATAGCACAGAGAACAGGGCTGTTTGTGTCGGAAGCTTTTCTAGGTCTTGGGTTCCGCAGCACCTGAAGAGCTCGTTAAGAATGATGTGCCGATTTCGGGCTTACATTAATGTTGCATGGGAGACAACCAACTCTGAGTAAAGGAGCACTGCCCTGAGGCTGCAGTCTTTTTATGTGCTGATTTGCAGGGGTTCAAGTTAAGACAGCAAGATACTAGTGATTTTAAATTCACTTCATTCATAAAGTCAAGTCTTGATTCTACAGCAGTTAATATTTGCAGTCCCACCGAACTTTCTAGTTTTAATTCTGGCCACTTCTGTCTTGTTTCATTCAGTTCTGCACTGATGTCCTTTTTGTAGAATTAGTAAATACTCTTTAGCTCATAGATGTTTGGCACAGAGCTTGAGCAATTAATTGAAATTGCCTGTTCACACTTATACATGAGATATTAAAGACGTGGATTTGCTGGGGTATGCACGCATCAAAATGAGGGAACAAATATCTGCATTGCTCATGTTGTCTATGATTTTCAAATAGCTCCTGGTTATTTCTTATGATTTATTTAGCTGTCGCAGCATTAGTTTGATGATAAGAGTTTGCCCTAATTGGATCTGAAGCAAAGGGGCACAGATGTACTCGATAGGTGTATTCTTGCAGTAGTGGAGGAGAACAAGAAAATTCAGTTATGTCGTATCCCAAGTTTAAACAGATTTTTAAAGAGAAATGTACCACAGTTTCAGTAATCATAAATTTAAGGAGTGTGCATCAGCCAGTGTAGTAGTAGGGATATTCAGCACAGTGGATTGATGACGCACACATTAGTTCTCAATTCACAATTTCATCTCTAACAGAGCTGTGGAGTTTCTGGACAAGCTTGCCCATTGTTGTGTTGAAAGGAGGTGTTCTTCTCTGGGGACGAGTGGGAATGTAGCATTTGGTTCCCATAACCCAGGAAACATCCTGCAGGCCTCAGCTGTGGTCAGTTTTCCAGGAATTGGCCTGTTTTCACAGGCAGCGTTCAGATATTGCATTTTGTTGTTGAGGAATTATGCACAGCCTGAAAGTCAATGAAAAGTAATCCACGTTGACTTGAATTAGTGATCTTCCCTGACTTCTGCCTGAAAGATCAAGATGCCGTTAGTGCTGCCACCTCTGATTGAGAACATGGAGATGCCGGATGCTAGCACAGAATTAATGGCAAAAGAGGTGGAAAATTGAATGTTTGGTGCTATGATATTTAACTTACGACAGCTCAATCTGTCCAAAAGGAGGTGTTTGTGTTTTGCTATTAAAACTGTTAAACTCCACTTCTTCAGTGTGTACATTTTACATTAGGTACAGCTAAGTTAATCCAGCCAAAAGCTGTAGACCTATGCATCAAGGTTACTGGTTAGAGTGCTGTTGCCACACTGCGACTGAAAACAGAATTTCTCATGCCACCAGTAGGTTCTGCCTTATCCCAGGACCCACAGTTTTAAAATTAGGTTTTGCACATTTCTCACGAGACCGGGAATGTCCCCCTCCGATCCTCCACTCATGGACTTTCTTGGCCTTTCTGATTTTTGTCTGCCCGATGGTTTTATTTTCCCAAGCCTGGGAGAAAACAGTTCCAACAGGTTACCACAGTCGATTTAAATGGCAGTCAGCCTAGAAAATAGTTAAATATTTTAACTAAGTTTTGAAACGCCGAGCCTATCGGAGAACTGAGAATATCGGAGTGGAATTCAAGCCAGAGGACGTAACCTTGGAGGGTAGCAGTTTGATAAGCTTGCCCTGAAGCGCTGGAGGCCAACACTGAACTTACTGGTGACTGATTTTTGAATTTGCCTGAAAGCTCATACACATTGGAGTATTTTCCTAATTTGTGTGGTGATTTACTCAGGCCTTTGACAGCTCAAAAGATGTCTTGACATTTTGCATTGCTCTACTCTTTCCATGCTGTGCTTTTACCCTTTTTTATACAGAAACACAGCTCAATCATCTGCTGAAATTTTAGCCACAGTGGTAGGTCTGCCTTTACACTGCAATATGTAACCTTTTAGCTTTATGGGTTTGTAGAAAGGATGATGATGATGAGGAAGATCATCTAAAAATGAGACAATTAACTTGTTTGGTAAATGTGATTGATTACCCACTACAAACTGTCATGTACTTTACACTGGCATTAATAAGTCTGTTATTGAACAAGCAGAATTTTGAAATGTTGCAGCTCAGCACCCTAAGTGGCTCCAGAACAGCACTGATGTTTGACAGTCATCAAACCTGACATAAGCTACAAAATTACCCTGTGAATCAGCAGTATGGGTAGGGCCCAACTCGACACAAAGCAGACCATTTTCTAATTGTATCGTCTGTCTTTGTCCCATATGTCTGTTTGTGACACTGAGGTACCTTCAGCAATACATTCTTTATGTTCGCTTCGGGGAAGTCGCGGTCAGTTTTTCACTACTGGAAACATTTAGGAAATACTGAATAGACACACACAGCAGCCCCGTTAAAAATAAGATCACAGCATAGAGTTTTGGTATGTTTTCAGGCAGTGACTTAAAATTCAGAAGCTTGTCTGCTGCAACTTTAAGATGAAGCTATGGAAGGACTTACAGTACATAAACACCAAAGCCAAAAAAAACAATCTCGTTCAATTTTGTATTTGAATACAATCTTACAGAAAATCTCCATTACGCATGTGTAAATACTGATTGTTAAGGCCCTTCCTAGTCACCTTATTCTATAGCATTACTGTGTAAAAATGAAAACATATGTCCTAAGCTCCCAGGTGACAGAACCTGTTAACATCCTCACTCTAAGTACAGGTTGGGCTGTCTGATCCAGATGCAACTCCTGTCAACCAGGATTCCTGCTGGGAGCAGGGTTGGGATTAGTTTGCCAGGGCTCTCTATCCACTCTCATTAAACAGTAACTCCTGTGACATCCTGTGTCCCCGCAGGCTCTCAGTGATGTCACTGAGGGACATGCCACACTGCTCCAATCGGTACTGACTCTCCTGTAAGGCAGTGCAGAGCTCTCCCTGGGCAGCTCCCAAGTGGGTGCAGTGAGCCAGGACAATCTGGGTCGGTATAAAAAAGAAAAATGCGAAACGATGTTAAAATAAATGTCACAGGGAGTTTGATGAAATATGAAATACAGTAGATGAAATTCTACTGTATCAAGCACAAATCACCAACGAGAACAAAAATGTTCTCTGCTCTGTATGAACAGCATAAAGCAAAATAGTGCACCTTTACTCCAGGATGAATTAGGTCCAGATCTTTCTGATCTCTACATCTCTAAAACCTGTGGAAAATATTTGACATGTGAAACCTGTTGCATGTTAAAGAGACTTTTAAGCAGTTTATACATTTAGTAGAAAACGGAGCTCACAGAGGAAGGTTTTAACAGAATATCACCTCAGCACACTGGGAGCTGAATTTGAATTTCGGTTAAATTGAAGATATTGCAATCTCTTAAAAATGGGTTCTGCAACTGAGAAATACAGGCATTAAGGCATTTGCTAATACTTTTTGTAGACTGTATTCCATAAGCTGCTTTGACTAGGAAAGAAAGTACTTAATAATCACAAGACAAAGTCTGTGACCACCACGTGCAGCAGGAGATACCACCCTCTCTCTCGAAAGAAGGTCATTCCCAGATCACAAAGGGAAATTAGATGCAGACACCTGTTCCAATATTTGTGTGTCAGTTTGGATTTGTTTTCAGAGTTCAGCCAAGGCCATCCATCTGCAACACCCTTCTTTTTTTGTTCAACATGATATATTGAGGCCAATCAACATGCTTTGTATTCCAGCTTCATATTTTATTTCAAACCAATTGCTGAAAAAAAGTTTGCTGATTCTCCAGGAAAGGAAGAATTGATTCAGAGATTTCAGCTTCAGCTGTCTGTAACTAAACAGATCATAATGGTGCCTTTGTGATTTCAGAAATACATTATCTGTAATGAAACAATGATAAATTGTCCTTGCTTCAGTTGAAGCATGACTGCATTCATCTGCATCTTTTTAGATTAAAACCTTTTCCCAATTCCCTTCGGATTCCTGGAGGAATGTCTGGAGCTCTGATTGGATTGATCCCATATGTGATCTTCTGTCCCTGTTTTGCGGGAACATTGATTTCTAAACCCCTGTAGTGGGTTTTTCTAGGATTTTGTAAACAATCAAGCAGTGATCGGCTATGCTAAAAAAAGAAAGTTCTTTCTTACACACCAGGAGTGGTTTCAAACGAGACATGGCAGGAGTGAATAAGAACATCCTAATGCTTCACTGATGTACTAGAAGATTTCAGACACAGTAACATGGGCCATTTGAGGAAAGCTGAGCTGCACAGACAGTTTATAAAGCTTCACTGGGTTACCTAACCGGATGTTTCACCATCTGCTAACCAGGCCTCTGTGCCCTCTCAAGAGGAGCCCATTTCTGACTGTCTGCCTAGACAGCAGCCTTTCCTACAGTAGGATCTCATTCTTGTGAGGGCCTCATGCTTTGGCAGCTCATCAGTGATTTCTGTTCCTTTGAATTCAGTCCATTAACATTTAATCCCTGGGTTGTTATTACTACAGCAAGCAATTATTAGAGCTTGAGTGGGCAGCTCTTCACGGAGGGAAAGGCCTTTTTTTACATCTGCTTTTTATGCTTGAACACGTTACTGATTTTTTGTTTAGGTTCCAGGGCTGTGTGATCGCCATGGCAATGAAAAGAACACGACACAGGCTCGTTCTGCCAAACCCTGACTCAGGATGAGTTAAATGATAACACCTCCAATTTTGAAATGACAGGCTGCCAGAATAGCTGTGCTGTTAACAGTGATTCATGAATGGATGTAGTTTAGTGCTTGCTATGGGTCTGTGGCATAATACACCTACTGTAGCCCTGGAACAGTAATAAAGAAGGCATAAATCATTCTAGCTTCAATTAGCCCAAAAGACACAGGGTAGGGTTACAGTCTGTGTGGTTTCCCTCCACTACCACTAACAATGACTTGAACATTTACAGTTTTATCAAGGTCTTTACCAATATTTGCTCAACCATAACTTCAATCACATATAAAATGTCATGCTATTTTTTACTTTAAAGATTGCAATTAACTCTTTTTTTTTTTTAAACGGACCATTTCTTCTGCTTCATACTTTGGAACCACTAACTATTGTCCTGGCTCACCACCCAGGTACTGCAGAACATCTCCGCTGTGTCCACCTGTCGAATCCCCGCTGCCACCAGGCAGGGACTGCAGCAGCAGCTACATGGGAGGCACACGTCTCACTGACGTCTCCACAAGCCTGCAAGCACTTGACAAGTCAGGCTACATTTTTTCCACCAGAGGGAGAGAAGGTCACGGCCAAATATTGCCCACGTCACCCTGTTGGCAATTTGATCATTGTATCTTCCTCCAGGTTGGGCTGTGGGCTACAGGACTCGACCCACATTCGGAACAAGTGCTTTTACATGCTTTAAAATGATGGTTCAACACCAGCGACTCTAGCATCACAAGGCAGAGGATAGGATTCCCATTCAGAGTGTCCAATCAAGCCTTTCTAGTATTTGCTGTGAAACCATCATTCTCAATCCTCAATATCATTGTGGAATGTTGAATTTTAAAAAAAAAGATTACAGAGGGATTTACGTGCTTATTTTACAAGTGAAAAAGTATAAACTAGTAAACTTAAGGTAAAATAAATTGGAGTTTTGGGGTCATCTCAGACTTTGCCAGAAAGAAACACACTAGTATTTCGAGTTGGGTAATCTTTCTAGAAAGAGTTGAGAAGTCAGGTGATGCCTCTGGCTAAGTAGCCATGGAATGACCACTAAACTAACATTTTGTCTTTAATTCAGACTTGTAGCTCAAGCGTCTTATTATTTTCCTTTCTATTTCGGTCTATCCTGGACATGACCTGCATGGTCCCCCTCCCACCAGCACATCTGAAAGTCTAATTTGTTGAGTCCTGGAGCCTTATCTGCTGTTTCTCTTCCTCCCCTGACACCTCTTCTCAGAGAGAACTCCTCCACTCCAGGCCAGAGCCGTCAGCACTTCCTCGGGTGTATTTGTGCTTTCGACACAAGGCAAATGATGCTCATTGGAAGCAATAAATGTCAAAAACGCCTCTCAAACAGGTGAACACACACTTTTTTTAAAAAGAAAATGCATCTTAATTTCACAAAACTACATTTTTGTAAGTTATGTTTCAATTATTGAAAACATCTGGAGTTTCCTTTTCTTTTACATATTTAATATTTTATGACTGACAGGAATAAGTAAGCTGAGCAGTGTGGGCCAAAGCATCACAGAACCGAATTCCACCCTGCTGTGCCCCAGTGTGTCCACAGCCAGTGGTCCAATGGGCAGAGTAAGGAACACTTTCTAGAAAGGTGAACGACAACACTATATTACTGTATGTCAGGAGTTACCAAAACATCTCCCCACTGGTCTTTTGACTAAAGACGAATGACTAAAAGAAAAAGGAAACTGCCCACAACTGAACCTAAATGCCCTTAACTACAGGTATTTACCCGGAGGGCTAACCTCAAAACCAAACTGAGTTCTCACAATTTTGAGTGGAGAGGCGCCCTGGCATCACCAAGGAAATGTTCCCTTCCGCTCATCTCCCCCCGGAAACAGACAGCTCCTTTCACTTCCTGGGTCGACCACTATGGGGAGCATGGAAGCAGGCCCTCGGCAAAGCCCTCTCATGATCTGTTATCTGTTCCGACATGGGAATTGACTCGCCTGCTGGCTGGGCCGGATCGTTTGCGTACCGTCCTTTTCCCTTTGTCTGTTGCTCAAGGTCGGTGTAAAACGCCTGTTGGGATGAGCTTAACAGCTGCTCATGTCTGAAACCCTTCAGCCAGCAAATCGGGCCCCTGGACACAAGTCAATATTAAAGACAATACTGGAGAAGGAAGGCAGTTTCGGGGGCTGAATTCAAGAACGTGCAGTGAACCCCTGGGATGCATTTTGGCTACCCCTGACCTGAATGACTGAAAAGAACTAAAAATTTACACCAAAGTGTTATTATCTATTAAGAATACTGCAGTTGAATCAACAAGGCCTTTCTTGTTTTTCTAATGAGGTGGAATGCAGTTAATAACACAGAAGTGTTAAAATACATTTAATAAGAATGATTCGCGAACTGACTGAATCGGGTTTTGAGACAATATTACCCGTGAAGGACAGTCAGAGCAGAAAGCCCTCGCTCCCACACCACATACACAAGGAATCTGCGTTAGATATTTAGGCTGACACTAAGGACAGGAAGGAAGGAGGATCTGTTCAAGGGCATTGAAAATGTTCGCAAAACACCCTGATGCCTAAACTCTCTACCTTGGATGTTGTTCCTTATTGTTTAAAGATAGTCCAGGATACTCTTTTTGAATTATTTTTCAAATGTGTGGTTTTAATGCAAAACTATTCCCTGAGAAAGCTGTGAAAGTTCAGAGAGTTGTTTTAATCATGCCCAAGACTTTCTTATTGATCATTAGTGGAATTCTATGCGGCTTCCTTTCCTTTACGATTTAGCACAGTGTAGCAGTGTTTAACATTTACTATCATTTACTATTTACTATCAGTTTTATTGCATTAATGAAATCAGTAAAGAATGGTACTTCCTTCCTTTGATTATCCCCCTTGATTTATTATAGTCATAACTCCTTGTATGTTCCCATTTGCCCTTTGTTTAATATCAGGGTAGGATGTGGTTTTGTAGACATACCAAGACATGCACAGTGCTAACCTTTATCTCTCTAGTTAAAATGTACTTTCTTTATCAGAAGTTATATGGATGAACGTAAACAAGCTATTTCAAACAAGCAGTCCAGATGATTTGCTGTGCAGGTTATTCAGTTTCTATGGCAGTTTCGTTTTGATAATAAGAAATGAATGCTAGCTGAAGCACCACATTCACAGTATATATGCTTGTTTCTGTGATAAAATATCTGCATTTTAGTGCATGCGGCACAGACACACACACCATGAGTACTTTCAACTGTTTTGAGAGTAGTTTTTTATGCACAGCTTAACTGTGTTGTCAGCAGGAGCATCAGACTTAAAAAAGCAGACCCTCAGCAAAGCCTGACATTACCTGTGGCTTCTAACACTGGAATCAAACCACCTGCAGGACTGGCATACCAGCTGTGTTTGTGTACCATCTCTCTCCCTTTGTCTGCTGGTCAAGGTCAGAGTTAAACACCTGTTAGTATGAGCTTAACAGCTGTACGGGTCTGAAACCCTTTAGCCATGCAAATCAGGCCCCCGAGCAAACAGCTTTCAACACTTATTCTTGAATGTGAACTTCTCTCACATAGATTGCTGGGTATGATCTTATTTTGTCAGCAAATTATCTCCCTTGTTTCTGTGTCAATAAACACAGAGCCAAACTGCCACGGCAACAGGGCAACAGGGGAATTATAATGACTTAATGGGCCTGCTCTTAACCACTAAGTGCTGTAACTGACTCCTACCCCCAGTCCCCGTCTCTGCTTCTCTTGATTCTGTCACCCTTTCTCTCACTGCTACGGTCAAAAACCAACACTGCCTTTGATGTATTTCCTTCTCCTACCATATTGTTTCCTGTATAGTGCTCTGACCTTTCTTAACAACATGTGCATATACCCGGTTCCTGGTCCAAGCCTTTGTTCTCTCTAGGCTCTACCAGTGCAGCTTTCTTTTAGTTGATTTTCCTGCATCACCTGCTTGACATCTCCAAATCATTCAAAATGCTGCTGCTTGCTTAATATTCTCCATGCCTTGCTTTTAGAAAATTCTTATTCTTACCTAAAGGCTACTTGATAGCTCTGTCCCTTCCAGCCTGCAGTCCCTCTCCCCTCCTCGCGCCCTGTCTCATCCTCTTGTCTTCTGCTGGTCGCTAGGCTGTTTCTTCTTGGCTTCTTGCTCAGTTGATTCTGGTCCTTAGCCACCCCTGTAGTGAGACAGGACACTATGGGTCATCTGGGCAGAATACCTTCCTGCACCTTCTTAAGATCCACCTGTTTATACCCTAACCTTTAGATGATTTACCATTCTAATTTCTTTTTTTTCCCTTAATTTCAGATACTGCATATTTTTCTTTTGCAAACTTTTATTTTCAATTATTTAACTTGTTTTGCCATTATAGTCAAACTGTTGTGTTAATTAATTCATGTAGTTTATCCCTCTTAACTATATGTACAGTAGTTTTACTCTCTTTAATTGTCAGCTCCATTGTTCCCTAAATAAATTAATAACTACTGCTTATTCACATGACAGTTACAGAAATTGTCATGTAATGAAGAGGATTCTGCTTTTCCTACTTAAGAGCTTAAAATATTTAAGTGTATGTCAAATACTCTAATATGTTAAAACTCCATCTGATTTGTCATAGTAAGGAACAAGTCAGTACTTGGGGATAACAATGGATGGCCTGTTTGAACTTTGCAGTATCTCAGATCCCTCACTCTAAGAAGCTGCTGTAGATGTGAGACAGATCTATTCTTATTTTCATCAGTTTTATAAGGAGGCTACAGTCTGTGCACATGCTGTTTAATCAACAGAAACAAATCATTAACATTTATCAGCAAGAATATTTGAAAGTTTTATACTTGCACATGTGTAAGTACTGTACACATCTATATAAATTGTATCGGGAATGCAATCTATGTTCAAACAAATATCCTGAACTTTGCACAGTCAATAATGTATTGGAAATTATTTTGCCTGTAGGTTTTAGGGTTCATTGGCAATCTGTGTATCTGTTTTAAGGCTGGCACCTCTTAGATCATCTTTCAGTCTGAAAATGAAAAAGCAGGACTGAAAATTGACATTGAAAGGTGTTCTTGCTTTAAACTGTCTCTGACCACCTTAAGGGGAAGCCCTGCCTATGTTTCTGTCACATATTGTCAAATATAGTTGGATTGTAATGGTTATTGTTAAGTAGGTGTCAAAGTCTGGACATTTTATCAAAACTTAGCACAGCCCTTTAAGCAAACCCATTCATCTATTTTCTAACTGCTTCTTCCAATTCAGGGTCGCAGAGGAGCCAGAGCCTGTCCCAGCGAGTAGCACAAGCAAAGTGGGGTTCACACTGGATGAGACGCTAGTCCATCACGGGGCAGACAGACGAACACAGACAAGCACACACTCCACTCACACCAGGGCCAGTTAACCTGCTAGTATGTCTTTGGACTGTAGAAGGAAACCACAGAAACACAGGTGGAAAATACAAACTCCACACAGACAGCGCCCCAGGTCCAGAAATGAACCCAGGACCCCAGCACTGCAAGGCAGCAATGCTAACCACTGTGCCATCATGCTACTATTTCATGTAAGCCACCTCCTACAAATTCATATTGCAATGCTCTCAAAGGGGGTTTGGCTGAGGTGGCAGAACCTGCCTCAGTTTATATAGCAAGCACGACTTGAGAGCCAGCAGGAAAAGCAGAATGATGTTAGCCTGATAACAGGTGCTATGAGTTGAAGTAGAGAGGTGGGGCATTCTCAGGCGTTTTGTTTAATTACCCTTCCCATTGTCTTCAGTTCCTTGGTAGTGAGGCTTCTTTTCTTTTTTCTGTTTCCCACGGATGTGGTTGCCACCTCTACATAGCTGAGGCGTATTTGCACAATAGTTAGAATAGTTTCTGCAAATCATGCAAGGACTCATGAGGGAATACTTGTACGCAATGCCTAGTGTAAGCACTGTCCCTGCTGATACACATAACCTGGCTTATATATAATAGTCTGTTCAACATTACACACTGTCCAGAAAAATGCCTTGATTTCTGGCAGGTTTGTGTGGTGACATACTGCAGATACAGATCAGCTGAATGTGTTCAGTCGGCTGTGGTGGTGTGTGAAATATTTCAGCCCGTTTCATCTCTCCTGCTGAAAGCATATGTTGTACAGGTGGACAAATGGTACATTCCTATCAGAGCCTATTCCTG
This sequence comes from Atractosteus spatula, assembly GCF_055471065.1. NCBI lineage: Eukaryota > Metazoa > Chordata > Actinopteri > Semionotiformes > Lepisosteidae > Atractosteus > Atractosteus spatula. The sequence continues at coordinate 4,391,961 of NC_142721.1, read as the reverse complement.
TGTGTGGTCAACAAGGCTGCGTTCTGACTTCACAAAAGGCTGTTTATATTGTGGTTTCCCAGGAAATAATGACACCCTCTCTTTTTGAAGGTGCACAGCAATCAAGCTAAAGTTTTAATAAAAGCCTCCTGTTTCCTCCCACCGTCCAAAGACATGGTGGTAGGTCAACTGTTTTTTTGGAAAATTGGTGCTGGTGCGAGTGTGTGCTTGCCTGTGTCCGTGTCTGTGTCTGTGTGTGGCCTGCACTGGACTGGTGTCCTGTCCAGGGTGTATCCTGCCTTGTGCCTGTTGCTGCTGGGTTTGACTCTGGCTACCCAGCAACCCTGTGCTGGTTAAAGCAGTTAGAAAATGGATGCTTGGAATAACGTCTTCTCCAAGAAATTGTACAAAATTGAAACATATCATTTTAGATACCTGCACTTGTCAATAAACATACTAAAAAGACGACTTATTTTCCGTCAACAGTTATGGAGGAGGGAAATTATTTAATGTATAACTGAAAAATAATAATTTAAAGTAATTCTAAATCTGTAAGCTGAGACAAGTGGCCCATCAGGCTGCAGTTTATCCCAGTTTCCATGACAGGAGACAGACAGAGGGTGACTTTCCAACTGCCAGTTCATCCCTGGGCATCTGCCCCAGCAATGCTTAATCATTCAGACGGAACTGTACAAAGTGAGCAGGATTTGTCTGAACATAGAAAAGGTGGAGCAAAATACTTTGTTTAACAGTAAGACTTCTGTTTTACTCAAGACTATTCCACTTCCAACGTAGTTCTCGTAACAAAAGCAGGGAAACGGAAAAGGCAATACATTGTCTGAATTTCTTCTTAGCATTGACATTAAACACCTGCAATGTAAATATTCAAGAAACATTTCTCTCAATACCCGGTAGAAGCTGAAGTGAAGGGAAGCAAAACTTTTCTGTCTTGTGTCAAAAGGAGGCAGAATTTGCATACCATTTTGGTGTGGCACAGTGAGCAGGGTGTTGCTCTTAAACCTGGGAAACTGAAGCCGCAGAAGTGCTTTCACTTGGATTCAGTCCACACCTATTACCCAACCTCTTGGCACGGGAACAGATAGTGAAAGAGATTTGGAACTTTTCAGCTGGTTATGTCTGTAGCCATGGGAATAAGACACCAGCAGGTTGTTTCAGTATGAGGGAGAAGACCCTGGTGATGCCTAGAAATGTCAGTGCTGAGATGAACACGGGCTCTGACACAGGGTAATGGCTGTTATTTGAAATGCTGCAAGTGTGTGAAAATGAAACTCAAGGAGGATGAGTAACCATGAGATGGTTCTAACTGAACAGAGAATTGTGTGTAACGACTTTACAATTACATGAAAATTGCAAATAATTACAGAGCATTATTGCATGAAATTAAATTACCATTACCGACATACTAATGGGTGAATAAAGTTTTGTAATGACAATTAAGTAATATATTCCTTTTAATAGTAATTTACCTTTTAAAGGTAATATTTGGACAATGTTTTAAAAAAGTGCAATCCTTTCAATGATAAAATTCATATTAAATTATTTTTTTATCCATGTAACAAATATTCATTTTCAGCATTTTCAGATTCTGCTTTATTTTTAGAAGGTTACAGTGAGCCAGCCTGGCCCGACTTCACCCTGAGCCAGTCACCAGTCTCGTGCAGGGCCCGCTCTCACACACACATGGGGGAATTTAGAAGTGTTCACTATCCTCTACTGCATGGCTTCAGACAGGGGCAGGGGCCCGGAGAAAGCCCATGCAAACACACAGACACCTTGCAAGCTCCACACAGAAGGCACCATCAAACAGCAGCGCTCACCACCATGCCTCCACACAGCCTGTCTCAGGAATATATTTACCAGTAATTCCACTTGCACAGTTTAAAATATATATATTGAACCTCTGCAGGTGATTTAAAGCAGGAAATCAAATGCAAACAGCAGTCATTAATTCTTAATCACACCAATTAGACTCAACATTGCTCAATCCTGCTGGGCGTATTTGTATTTGGAATGTCATTACAGGTTACATTTGCATGTGTCTGATCCAGTGGGATTACAGTAAATTGTTAGGAGAAGCTGGCCAGGTGATGAGATGACTCAATGAAACCTTAGTTCAGCAACAGGTTTAGGAGAATTAACTATGAACAACCTGCTTTAATCCAAGCTGGACAGGACCTGACAAAAGGAGACAGTCAGAGTTCGTACTTGCAGAGACATGGAAATACTGGAATTGCCAGACCCACTTGGGTGGGGGTGGCTAAACCCCTGGACACTGACCTGTAGGCTGGGATTTTGTTAATAATGGAGAACATTATGCTTTAGCAACTGGCTCAGCTATTGACAGGAGGGTTTTTGGAAACTAGATTAAAGGGAGTTTTCCAGGTTTTTTGGTTTCCTAAGTGTGGTTACCGGGGAGACTTTCACAACTTTGTTTTAAGGGAGAGGAAATGTTTGTCTTGTAAAAAGGCAGCTGTGTCATGGATATTTCATCAGGTAAATTATGCAATTTGCTTCCACTCCTGGGTTAATGGTAAACCAATATTACAGAGGCTTGTTTCCATATGTGGACTCAATTCTCCTTGCTTGCACTCAATCCATGGCATATCGGTCGAAGGTGAGGAGCCAGACAAAGAGCGATCCAAAGCACACCCCCACACTGGCGCCGTTGAGACCTGAGAGATCCCTGCCTGACGCAGGAAGACCAGGAGCCACCCTAGAAGCAGTGTTCACCGGCGAGCTCCCGGTGGCCAGGCCGCCCACATGCCACGGGTGACCACATGGCAGCTCACCACCCCCAGGACGTGGCATGGGGGCCAAGTGCAATGCCTGTGAGGAGATGGGCATGGGCAGGCCAGATGCTACTCTTTATATACCGAGACACTGATTTGCTGGAGGCAACAGGTCTGATTTAGTCAAACTAAGTATTCAGCATATCCTGCATTCATTACCTTTGATCCTTGCTTCCCTCAAAAGGGAATGATTTAGTCCGTCCTTGGGCAAAGTGAAATTTCAGTGTAGTAACATGCAGGTCAGGATCTTCATTGCAGTGCTTTTTGTGTTGCAGCTCCAAAGTTCTTGAATCCTGAGTCTTCATCTGTCTTGTTTTGAGAAATTTGGTGAGATCATTTTCACCTGTTATTTGAGAAACTGTTCTTATGTATTATGGAAAACACAAAACCAGGACACACATCTAAAAGTGACCCATAGAGCGTTTAAAAGGGCTAAAACACAGCAGGACTGTAAGACTTCATCAGCTCGATTCTACCAAAAAGGCTTTCATTAAAGCAGACTTTTGTTATAACTGAGCTACCCAATGATAATCCAGAGATTTACACCCTGGGGAATTACAGTACTCTCTTAGACGGCAAGCCCAGTAATTAAACAGAAACAGAAGTGTAGTGCAGAATACATAATTATGTAGCACTGCATAAAGAAATATAAAGACTTGGCAGCAGACAGGATATGTCTTCCTGAAATGGTTTTTTAAAAAAAAACCCAATCCCAGGCAATGTTCCTAATGGAAGCCACACCTTGAAAGACAAACAGTCATTTTCACCCATGACTCATTCAAAAGAAATCCAGAAGCTATTTCTGTACCTTGCGATAACGTGCCCAGCAAGGGTCCAGGTAACCAACAGTCAATTCATCCAAACAAAGAGAAAGGAAGGGTTTCTCCCCCCAAGAAGCTGCTGGCAGCTCTGCGTGTCTTTACCCAGGGCCTCTGCCTGTGCCCCCACATGGCAACAACACAGCCCTCCCCAGTTCTCTGGATTTCCTGTTGGACAGACCTTCGGGAAAATCAAAGGAGCATTTGATAAGCACTGACAAGCCCCGTGCTGAGCTGAGGGCCCCTTGTTTGTAACTTTGATCATGTTCCTTTCTTATACGATATGATAAGACAGGTGAGAGGCTTGTTCTTTAGCAAAAAAACAGTTCACGAGGAACAACAAGCTCCAGGAGTCTAATGATTTGTGAATGTTTATTGAGTATTTAAGTACTGTCCACTAAGTTTTGTCTTAGCCCGCCCGGTGAAGAGGTAGCCCCCTGGCCACAGGTCGTCGAGGAGGCTGGACCCCCGTTCAGAGAGAGGAGTGAACCCAGGCAGCTGCAAAGGTGGACATGGGGTGTTGGGCAGACAAATGTGACCAATAATGTGAGATGAGGTGTGTGCAGGAGTGATATATAGACAGAAAGTCAGTAATGATTGTAACAGCAGGGTGCGATTGACCAGTCTGTTGCTATCCCTCCACAGCTTCAGTTAAAAACTTCCATTTCTCAACAGGGCTGTTCAATCCAGCCTTCCACAGGCTTAACCCTGCTGACTATAGTTTTACAAACGTTCTGATTATCAGTGCCTTCAAGGGGAAGAAAATAATTGTAATAAAGTAATTAAGTAACTACATAACAACTCTACATAAGGTAATCTGTAGAGTTTGGAAGGAACAAAAACCCAAAGGTCTACAGCACTTAAAAGAGGTTTTGGAAAACTTTTGTACCGATGGAATTGCATTTCCAAGGGTACCAGGTGTGGTACAGGTTTAATAGTTCAAGATTTTACCATCCATAGACTTCCATAGATCTTACAGTATGTCATTCGTAAAGAGCCTTTGCACGCTGTTTCAAGAATAATTTGGTGTGTCTAAAAGATTCATAAACAAAGGAAATGTAAAAAAAAAAATAATGAAAACTATTATCAATTTCTGCAAAGAAAGCACCCGATTCTGCATATTGACTACAGAGTTAATAGTAACAGATCAAAGCAAAAGCTAAAATAAAAGCCTCTTCCATCGGGGTCTTCGTTTCCCTTTGCAGAAACCTGTCCTGTACAAATTCTGGGCACAGAAGCAAACAAAGTGAAAATCTCCGTTTTGAAAATAATCTCCAGGGTTTTTTAGCTCTTCAGGAGGCTCAGTGATAAAGGCCAGTGAAACAGTTTCTCTTCCGCTTTCTTGTAGCTACCTGTAGGAGGGGTAGCATTTAAAAAGACACAGTATCGTTCCCCCACCCACAGACACGGCCTGCTCAGGCAGCGTCTCTTTCCTGCTGCTCTTCATTGGTGAGCTGCATGCCAAGCTGCTCCTGAAGCTCAAAGTGCTGAAGGCTCAAGTGGGTGTTTAGGATTTCTCCCACGGAACTGGAACACAATCTGGCTGCTTGTCAGCACTGGCTTCCGTAAACTACACACCCTCTTTTATAAAGTAACCTTTTGCTTTCATGAGCTGGGACTCAGGATAATGAAGCAGACCAGTGCATCTGGCAAACTTTAAAAGCCTCGGAAGTAATGGACACCACAACCTTTTTTCTATTGTGTTGGGTGTTTAGTGTTTTAAGATAATATATTTTTTCCACTTTTTTCTTTCTTCAAATAATGTTCAGTCAGATTCCTTAGATTAAGTGATAAAAATATTGTTGCTATTCTTTTCTGTGTCTTTTGTTGCCTCTTTCTAAATTCACCTTGAATGGAAACAGATTTTCCCTTGAGTCTCCTTCAACAGGACAGTGTCTCCTTCTGCTTGGGGTCAGTTTGTCACGGAGCCAGTCCTGGCAGGGTACAGTCTTTGCTGCATCATTTTGTTTTCTCTCTACTGCTTTAGATTTGTTATGAAAACTTTACTAGTTACTAGTTTATTTGGCTGATATTGCTACCTAAAGTGGGTGGCACAGTGGAGCAGTGGTCAGTGTTGCTGCCTCACACAGCACTGGGGCATTGCTAAGCACACAAGTTAAAAAGGTGTCTCTATTAGGTGTTAAGAAAGTCCCCTTGCCATTCTCTCTCTGTAGTTATGAGGCATTTAATATTAGATATAGAAAATATTATTGTCATCTCACACACAAAATGGATGGTCAAAAGGCCTTTAGTTCCACCAGTTTACAGGTAAGTCAGTCAAGAAGAGTTAAGTAAATGATCCTGTGAGCCTGGATAGGTGGCAACAATAGCACATCGTGGGCAGACAGACTGGTATCACAGCTAGGACTGGTTATACTTTACCTTATCTAGCTAATCTGTGCAGCTCTGGGATCCAGGAGTTGTTAATGAACACAAGAAGCACTCTTTGTGGAGGCTTGTTCACTAAAACAACATTTGGGGGCTGAGGTCTAAATTTGAATTTACAATCAGGAATCAGGAAGCTGATCCACCTCCATTCCAGGACTGCGCACCAAAAAAACCCACAAAAATTACATCAACAGCAAAAGCAAACTTGGTCTCTTCTTCATGTTTATCGTATTTTTCTGAGAAGAAACAAATTTGTAATTTACAAGTTTCAATCATAATCCTTTGTTTTTCTGCCTTTGTTTTCCTTTTTCTCTCTTTGGTGCAGGAATTAGAAGGAGGATTTTGTCTGAGATCATTTGGAAAATTATGCTTTAAACATTTCAGGGAGTGTAGACTGTTTTCAGTGTTAAAAGTGTATTTTCATTGCTTAAAAATAATGTTAATTCTAGGTGATGAACCCAGGGAATTGTGACTCTCAACTGTGAAAACTGAACTTAAAATCTTCAATGAATTACAAAAGATGAAAAACACAAAAACACACATTAATTCCTGGCTATTTTATATAATTACATTCCTACAATTTATAATTATATAATATTATACATAAATAAACATTGTTTAAAAATATTTAATGTAATAAAAACTTTGTTTATTTGGTACTATCCACATCTGCAGCACAAAAAAAACAAAGTATTTGAAAATCCAGTTCAATTTTCAATTTTGAATGTGGATATCTCCAAACTTATATCTAACATCTAATATTGTCTTAATCCAAAGGGAAAAGAAAAAAATATCTTTACAATTTACCTGTTATATTTGTTACATGTTCTAAGGTTTTTGATTTGTGTAATTAAATAACTAAAATACTACAATTAATTTTACACTTTCCATTTCATTTATCACCCAAAATAATTTTAGCTGGTGACTCTTCCATTGTAAACCAACATCTATTGAATTAAAACTAATTTTATCCTTTTTAGTTGTAGCCAAAAACAAAATATTTCAGTTAAGATTCTGTCCTTTTTGCAAGGACAGCTTGGAAGAATCACGTGTGGTTTCTAAACAGCGACAAATCACTAAACCAAAGTAATAATTCATTTTTAGCATTAACTGCTACCTTTAACTTAAGGCAACAACATGTTGAGATGTTTGTATTGACTCAGATGCATACAGAACTGGGAAATAGCCATCTTAAATGCGAAGAAAGAACCAAACTATTATGAAAGTCAAAGATCACAACGCCATAAAAACATAAAAAAAGAAGCTCCTGGCCATCTCATCATAAACAAGTGCATCTCTGAGTTTAGGATGAGCCCTGTCATCCACACATTGGCAATCTAGTCCATGTTATTTGTCACAATATATCCTTAGCTCTAGTGGCAGTGCATAACTGCTGTGGGAGTTGATTGGGTTTTGAGATGCCGAAGCAAAGCACTCCTGATATGCCAAACAACATCTGCCTTGTGACCTGCAGGACAATTTTTAGCTTGCACTTGAGGTGAGAAGGGCACACACTGATCTTGATCTTGGAGCTCACAGGCACATTGCAAAATGGCAAGTTGGTAATTTCAAGTTAGGAGGGCTTATATATAGTACAGTAAATATAAAAACTATAACTGGAGGTTTAGAAAAAAGCATAGCTTGTACATCAAGACTGAACTCACTTATGAGCTCTGTTAACCTGTCTGACAGGTCAGGGATTTATTACAAATAATCACATAAGGAAGTAAGATAATTATGAGGTCAGATGATTATCTTGGAGTTTAAATCCTGTGTAACACCTGTGGAGACGAGGGTGGGATTGATGGATATAAAGGCAGAGCTCTGGTCAGCTGTGCCTGCCCTTGTTCTCAACCTTTACCAGGGGCTGACTCATCTCTTTCTGGCCTTTTCGTTAAAAGGCTGGTGAACTGGAAGTGACATCATCAACTTGGCAAAAATAAAATCTCACACCACACATGTCCTCTGTTGCCGTCATCTCTTAACTTTCATCCTGGCGCTCATGTGTATCGGGTTTCACAGCTTTTTTTTGTCTCTTTCTCATCGGACTGAACAAAAATCCCCAAAACCTCTGCCAGTCATACTGCAGTCTGCCTGGCACCTCAGTAGTTAAATGGTCTTTAATAAAAAAAATATCCTGTTGTGAAATTCTATGGAAGCTTATTTCCAACAAAGGACATGCTTCTCATAAATAAGTTGTCGAAACTCCTATTAGATAAAAAAAAGGTTTTTATAGAAAATCCCCCAAAATGAAAGGGAACTTCTCTGGAGCAACTTCATGATAAAACATACTTAATTCAGAGCCAGTTCAGTTTCTACTGTTAGAATAAACGTCCCCTGAAACAGTGAGGGTTTAAAATCACACACATTCCTCCACATCTCCTTGTCACATTCCCATGAAATCCAGAAATAGAGCTGTTTCCCCTAAAAGCAGGACTGCAGGAGCCTGAGGTCTCGAGTCTTTCCCAGAAAGAACATCAAAACTCCAAGTCAGACCCAGACCTTCAGTCTGCGGCAGTTGCTGTGAATTAGGTAAATGATTTTTTTTTACCTTTTTTTAACAGACAAAAAGGATTAGAGGTGTCTATTTAGGAATTCAAACTCTTGAAATTCATTGCCCAAATCAATCCAGGTTGACATCCTCAAGATCACGAATGATACAAGATCTTGGGGACACAAAATTAGATCTGGAGTATTCAGACAGAAGACACATTTTAATGCAGAGAGTTATGGGGTTCTGGTCTTCATGTGTGTAAACAACTTGATTGGACTTTTGCCCATTTAGGTCAATAGCACCAGAATAAACTGCATATCTTCCTTGCAGCTTTTCAAGCATTGTTGTTTTAGGCGTAATTCATCTGCAATAGCCAACATGCCTTTTGTTGCAGATTTGATCTTAGGTCTTTTTAACCGGATCACCTGACTGAAGTGGCAGAGAGATCTTCAGAACATGTATTTACAGGACTGGATTGTGATTAAAACTTACTCAATCTCCTTTTCAGCATATCAATGAAAGTCTTAAGACTTTCATTGGGTTTATGATTCGCACACTGTTGGGACTTTCAGCTAGGAACAAGAATATGTCTGAGCTGCACTGAGAGTATCGCTAGTTAATGTTAACTGAAGAGGTCTCAAAGCATGAAATTGTGGGTTGATGTGTGGATTTTTTTTCAGATGTGCTCATGGTTACATCTTTATTAGGCATTTGAGTAGGATGCTTGTACTTCCTGCTGAGAAACTCTTGAGAAAGGAACCTTCTGGATACATGAAGGTGTGGACTGGCGGCTGTCAATTTAGTGAATAATGCCCTTCTGACCAGAACTTTGAGTTTCTGCTCTCTCTTTGCGCTGCCAATACAGCAGCCATACTGTTGTTGCATGATGAGCACACTATGCCTGATCAAGTCTTATTAGTGCATTGAATATTTTCACCATTACCTCTTTGTGTCCAAATCCTACACTTTTAACTAGACAGCCAAGCATTTTCATCACCCTTTTTAAGGCTTCCCCATACAGTCTAAATAACGAACGCAGAATATTGACAAACATTCGTACTGCTTTATCCAGTCCAATATTTCGTATTTGATATATTGTATAAAATGTACAATCCTGTTACTTTGTACAATACAGCTTCATGTGATTACAACCTCATCCTCAGCAGCATGTTTCAAGCAGTGCTGAGAAGTGCAGTATCCCTGCTATGTTCATGTACTGTAAATCCGAAGGATTTGTAAGAAAGGCTTGTCAAGAGCAATATTCCTGGTTTATCTGTTTGAACTGGTCACAACGCCCTCTCGCCCCACCCAGATGTGCACACACGGCAGGTTAGGAAAGCAGTGCAACGATCAAGTCTTTAAAAGGAAAGCTTTCCAAGGGACACTGGGTCACGTGTGACTTCAGGCAGTTGTAATAGAGAGCTCTTTGTGAGTGAGTGAGTCACTGTTCCACTCCCTGAGCTTCTAGCTGCCTGCTTGACCATATAGACTGGAGAGGAGAAGGGGATTTCTCATACAAATCTGAGAAGATACAGCTGTGGCTCAAGCCATTAACACACCCACCCAACTACTAACACTGCACAAGCACAGATACCTTCCCAATCTCGTCATCCCTCGATACAAGAGTTATGAAATACAGCACTGGTACAATACAATCTTGAGGATACGTCTTTTCCTCAGCTCTCTCAGACGGCGAGATCATCCACATTTTCCTCTCGTTTATTTTTACATTTATAGAAATGTAGTCTCTAAGCTTCTTTGTTTACAATTAAAGTGGAGAAAATTTTGGACTGGAACAACAACCAAACCATTAAAAATAATCGCAACCTACCCTTAACCTTTCCGTTTAGAGCTATGCAAGCTGTGTCCTAACCCACTTTATCACAGGCTAATGAGGCCCTTCGTTATTCTGGCCAGCCACAGATCTACCTGGAAGCAAAAGAGATTAATATGGAGAAAGATGGACAAATGCCACCCATTTAGGTCCCATACCAGTGGAATGGTTCCGTCCACTGCGACTTTCATTGCAGGACGAGGGGATTTTTTTGGTTGAAAATGGGTTATTTCCTTCTCTTCGCCCATGATGATCTGCAGTACTATACGACTAGTACAGATTTATGAGTGGCAAGTGGTTTCATCATTTAAATTCACCCCACTTTTTGTCTGATTTAAAGGAATGGCTGACACATTGTGTGGTACGTCCACCTGTCAGCCAGTCAGCCACCCCTCCTACAGATAGTAGAGGACATGCTGGGCGTCTGCTGTCTCACCACAGTTCTGAGGGTAGGACTTCCCAGCCCTTGTCCCAGGACACCAGATTCCATTGAATTTCCTTATTATATTATATTATTATGATGTTATTATAAAGCATCGCTATTTACACTTTGGCAATTGCTTTTCGGCTCTAAATTAACATGGAGATACTTGTATTGTCTTAAAAGCCGTTTTTTTTTTAAAATAGTAAATACAGAATTTAGTCAATGTTCAATGAATGTGGAAAGCCCAGTTAAGCTTCTGAAATGTTTATAAAGGTAATCATGAATTTCACTAGAGTTATAGTGTGAAATTAACACCTTAACTTGCACCAGGGTCGCCAGCTTTACTTGTCGTTTTTGCCATTATATCTATGCCAATTTCAGCCTAGAAATAAATATCATTAATGTTTCTGCTAAATTGTGAGCTGGACAAATGGATATGAACTTCCTTACAGCAAGATTTTCAAAAGGCATTTACTGTCTCAGAAGAGGAACTGTTTAACAGTACATGAGCGCAAGTCCCTGCTGTCTGACTACAGGGCTGTGTGAGAGGTGGGACAGTGCATGTAACTTGGTTAGCCAGCAATGTACACTGTTGTAGGTGCATGAGCAAACCAGACCACGTGCATATATTGCTAGATATGGAAATTGTAATTGTAGCTGTAGAACTCCTGTAGTTAAATCCTATTATACTGTAAATGTTACGAACATTAAATTTTGTGGTCTGACAGCAAGCCTTGAGACTGGTCATCATTACACGGCTGTACCAAGTTCCCACTATCCTATCGACCAACTGTAAACAGCCATGAGGTGGCAGTATGAATTCAAGCAGCACACAGCTGTGAAGAGGCTAGAAAGAACGATTTCAGACATGTCCATACATGTAGCGGATATTTTTTTTTCCACCGCAAACATAAAAAAGTCTAATTTCGTGGCTCAAGAGATTTTCTTGGATAGAGCACGTTGTTCTTGTAAGATGAGTTATGAAACGTCCTGTCCATCATTATTTTGCAGATAAGCGAGTGAGCTGTTGGAACCATTATACACTGTATTATATCATGTACTATATATACCGTATTATAATAGCATAGTCATTGACGCTGTTGTTCATGGCAAGCTGTATGCATAAAGAGTAATTCATGTGTTTTACTGAATCTTAGCTCTGTGGGTTTGTGTCTCAAAGCATAACACATAATGTTAGACTAATAAACTGAACCTGAATTATTTAAAAATGCTTTCCTAATCTAGTTTTGAGAAGCAGTTTGTAATTGTTCAGGAAATATTAAATGTTTTTACATGTACAAAGATAGCATGAACAGAATACTCTTGTTAGCCACATTACTGTTGTATGACGGAAGTGATCGATCTCCTGGCTCTGGGCGAGATTCAGACACACTATTGACTGTTGAGTGGTGCAGACTGCTGAGACACTTTATTAAACTTGCCAACAGACCCAGGGCCCATGCTTATGAAGTATTAGTTGCAAGGGATGTAGTGCAGGTTTAACAAATATATTATTGTTGCTGTATACGAAAGAAAGAAGTAAGTCGTAAGTTGTTGTTTTTAAACGAAAAAGAAATGTTTGTTATTTCGGAGTAGCCTAAATAAACACCAGTTTGCAAACATGACTGTACCGGTAGTACAATCCGAACTTTCGCATTCCTCGCAAGATGACCCTTTCTTAGAATTTAAAGTGGGAAAGAAATCTGTTCATTACGTTATTACTATACATTAGCTCACACTGAGATCTCACACGGCGTGATTATCGTGATCTTTGCGCACCGCCAATTTCTGCTTCGTAAATATGTCCTTTCGTGGCAAAGGTTTCACGTTTTTAGTTGCATAGCACTGTCCTAGTGTGGTCTTTGTAAAGAAACGGGATAATAATCATTATTGGCAAGGATATATAGTTCAGAACTTACTCTTCTGTTTGCATAATTATTATTATGTTATTAAACACTGAGATCAATGTGACAAGACTTAGGCTACAACTAATAAAAGTTTAGTCTTGATCAATGGCAGTAAATCATATTGTAATATATCATTCATCTCCTAGGAACGGAAAAGGTTTCTACCAAAGTTTAATCAACACATTTATTATTTACTTACCTTAAAACATTTTACTGCTTCCCTAAACAGATGAAACCTTCACATTTTAGACTTACAAATGTGCCATGGTATCGTCGAAATGTATGTAAGGGGGGGGGGGGGCTTTTTCTCACATTCATTTTAACCTTTACTTAAGCGTAGCTTCTACATAGGTGTGCACTCCTACAAACGTAAGGGCGCATTTTTATCCGAGTCTGTATTTCGCCGCAAACCTCGCCCTATCCCTTTCCACCTACACCGATTACTCAAGTAACTGGTGATGCATTCCTGGTGACGTCGGAAGTAGGATGGGCGAAGAGGAGTGGGTCATTATAAAATTTCTTGGCTTCACCTTCATTCAACAGCGTGCAAGACCGAGGACCAACGCGGGCGGAAAAGCACACTTTCTCCGGGGAGCTGTTGGGGCGCATTCGAGCAAACTCGGGATCTATACTGTATCTGTGGACTAAAAGTGAAATAAGTAACGTCTCTGAGATCGAACTGTGACTATATGCTTTTAAAAATGAAAATGTCGGCAGTCGAACTTTCCCAGGTTTTAAAAGAAGGGGAACTCGAAAAAAGGAGCGACAACCTCCTTCAGTTTTGGAAAAAGAAGACGTGCGTCCTCACGACGGACAGCCTCAACATTTACGCCGACAGCCAAAAGAAATCCAGAGGCAAGGAGCTCAAATTGCAGTCCATTAAGAAAGTGGACTGCGTGGAGCGGACGGGCAAATTCGTCTATTTCACCATTGTCACTACAGACAATAAAGAGATCGACTTCAGGTGTACGGACGAGGACACCTGTTGGAATGCGGTCATCACAATGGCTCTGATTGACTTCCAGAACAGAAAAGCCATTCAGGACTTCAAATCGCGACAGGAGACAGAGATCGCCTCCCCAGGACAGCATGAAAGGCGAATGGCGAGGTCTCCCTGAGAGGTCCGCGACAAAAGACCTGAAACAAGTGGTGAGTGTAAGACTCAATACCATTCATACTGTACATGACTAGACCGGTAATGAACCGGTAATACCATTCATACTGTACATGACTAGACCGGTAACCGGTGGGTAATGAATCTACACGTAAACTGCTTAGTGCATTAAAAGTTGTAAAAATGTACTTATGTGAATAAGATGTGAATGGCTTATGTCAAGTATCCCTGCCTTAGAGTAAGAATGGGTTTAGAATAATACAAAGTAAAGTCTTGACAGAATATCGGCTTCAGTATTCTGCATTTAGAAAGTCTAGAAATGTGTACTTAAACTATGATTGTTGATTAATTATGCGTAATTACTGTTGCATACTGACTTTTTGCCACTAACGTCTACAGAAAAGACATCTGGTTCAATGCGTGAATTCTAACCTAATTTGTTTAATATTTTCTCTTTTTTTATCTAGAATTTTAAAGTGGACCATGAAGAGTGCTTGGACCAAACGAAGACGTTATTAACAGGTCTGAAGATGAAGGAATGAGAAGGGCGGACATGTCCTTGGGGACTTCCGATACTGGGAGCCGCGTGTGCCGGCTTTTGAAAAGACTGAAGACTGCTTACCGAAAACCAAAGACTGAATCTTAAGACTCTCAAAGCTTCAGCACAAAGCTTTGGGTGACTGAAACGCTTCGCAGTATCACGTTTTAATTTATTTGTTGCAAGAAACCTCTTTTTTTTTGCATATTCGAATTGTTTTAAGTTATTTGTATTTTAACTTGTATTTATTGTAATAAATATGATTTTAAAAAAAGAAAACAAATAGGTCCTTATTTTTACCACCCTTGGGATAAACGATTTTGTGGCCACCTCTTTCTCCAGTAACAACCATTTCAAAATACAAACGCCAAACCCAAAGCCGTATATAAAAGAAGCTTTCACTAGGCTAACAGCTGAAAAAGTGGATGGGGAGAAGTGCAGTCTTGTGATGAATCTTTGTACAGAATTGGACAAATCTGTTTTTTTTTATGTCACCCGAGTTCTTAAAAGGAACTAACTTCCTGCCCCTCCGGTGGCCTCTGTCCCCAATCCTTTTTTATGGTGCCAGCAGAATCTTGCAAAACTAATTGGATTAGTTATTAGTCACTCTTGCAAAACTAATTGGAACCCCTGTTGCTGAGGAAAGACTATGGAACTATTAGTGTTATTTTGGTTGAACACTGACAACTAATTTTCCTACATTTATGTAGAAATAACTTTTTATACAAGATAAGTATTCTGAGGTGGTGATTTTCATGTATACAAAAAGTTTGCCAAACTGCGAGATTCAAATCTGTACTCTTTATCGTGCACAACAGCCAGATTACATCTGAAATGCACCAGATGCTGTTTTGTCCTTTTCAAAGAATCTGTTTCAGAAAGGTAGGATTCTAGAAATTTAGAAAGGAACACGTAATTATACCTTCTGCATGTGATATGCATGCATCTTGCAATTAAATAAGTATGGAAGCTAATCTCAGTATGAACGACCTGGAACACAACTGCCTGTTTAAACATTAAAGAGTTTTAAACACAGTAAAACAATGCTTACGGGAGATTCTGAATTAACAGATTAATATGTAGTTACAAGGCAAGCAGCCAATCTAAACCTAACTAAAAGTGCTGGGGCAGTCAGGTGATTTCCACCTTTATAGCTTTTATCAGAGACCACACATTAGTCACTCTTGATTCATTCATCAGGTAATATTTGATCTGATAAGGATTGCAGTTCCTCTGCTCACTTTTTTACGAGGGATTCAACAATGCCTTTGAAGGTGGTTTTATTATTGAGGTAGGTCAAAGCTGTATAATGGTTATAGCTGATTGTTGCCATGGTGATAGATGGTAAGAATGTGGAGAATGTGGAAGTTGCTAACGTATCATATCCTGTCATCTACCAGAGCACCATTCAGCAGTACACTGGCATCCCCCTTGCTTTAAAGCAGCAACACTTGACCCACTGTGCAGTGCGGGTTTATAGGTAAGGGAATGGTGGTGCGAAGAGGAAGTGACTCCTGGGGACGTTTTTTTGCAGGGACTGTTGTATGATAACCTAGGCAAGACCGGTGCGGTGAGCGTCTGACGACTGGTCAAAACCACAAGCGAACAAAGAGTGTACCTCAAATTCGTCAATGTTCACAATTCTTTTACCATTTCTATTTAAAACTAATATGTATTCAAAAAGGGCAAAGACTGAAACAATGATATAGGAGAGAACAGCCAGGTGACTTATCAAAAGCTTGGACAAAAGATGTAAGTAGGGGTGCTTAAAACTGATGAGTTGAAATCCATTTAATAAATATTCAAGTAAGTGATATTCCCCAATTATTTTTGTCCTTTTCCCTCAACACAATGTGTCAAATGTCCTTTAATAAGCACTCAGATATTAAAACAGAATCTATTCTGGACTTTCTGTTGCAGATGAACATTGAGATTCACTTCTGTTATATTTCACTGTGAATGAGCTGTAGTGGTGCAAACTGGGAAAGTAACACGTGTCATAACTGGGTAAGGTGCTAATAAAAATACAGAAGGCTGTGTCAGATTAATGTTAAACATAAATAAAATTGACTGGCTGTAAAACTGGCTG
Organism: Atractosteus spatula; assembly: GCF_055471065.1. Classification (NCBI taxonomy): domain Eukaryota; kingdom Metazoa; phylum Chordata; class Actinopteri; order Semionotiformes; family Lepisosteidae; genus Atractosteus; species Atractosteus spatula. The sequence goes on along the minus strand of NC_142721.1, from coordinate 4,375,566 downwards.
GAGAGTGGTATGCAAATAGCATTAGGTATACATTGTATAACTGGGACCTTACAGAGTTTACACAAGGTAATTGTGAAAAAGTCAACACAAGTTGAAAACTTCAGCAAGGTTTCATCAAAATGAAACCACTTTTCTAAACATTTTTTCTATATTCTAATACTAGCACTCCTCATCCCGTTTTTCTTCCACAAGAACACTTTCAGCTGCTGGATTCCAGTGGATTTTCCACTGGCTGTGAAAACGACAGCAGCCATGACAATATTGACAACAGGTTAATACAGGTCATATAGTTATAGCTCCTCATATGTAACAGAAAAATAAAGACTGACGATAAATACATACAAAACACTTCATATTCTCCAGTAATTATTTTCCCATTAGAAAATAGATATCAAGCATGATCAAAAAGGTATGTAGGTGGAAAAATTGCTTTGGATCTCACATTTCACTTGGTAAAAACTCCCATGTGACATCTACAGATTCTTTTACAAATTACTAGAAACCCATCCTTTCTCGTTTTTGTCCTAAGCTGTCCTCTCTGTATGGACCACATTTATATTTTTATTCCGCTCACAGTTGGGTTTTCTTCAGGATGAGAGATAATGTTCTCAAGACCATGTTCTACCTGAATCACCTCAAGTCCTAAGTGTAGATTGAAGAATGTGTCACATGGCCAGAGCTCGGAGGGGAGCTGGGAACTGTCCTCACCTGTCCTGTCAGCAGAGGGCTCTCACCCACACATGGTAATCAGAACAACCAAGATGCACGGTACACAGCAGCGTCTTGAGCAGTCATTATCACATTCAAAGACAAATTTCAAAGAAAGGCCGCTGGTAATATCTGACAACTCATTATACTAAAAAAAATCGTGAATTGTGATTTGCTTGGTTTTCTGAACGTGTACCAGAAACCCCTATTTCATCTGAATAATGTGAGCAAAATGAAATATCCTTCTTGTTTTGGTTTGTAGAATTTCAAGGCAGAGGAAGACTGTTTTCATCCATCTACCCATTTTCTAACTGCTTTATCCAAAACAAGGTCATACTGTAGGTCAGGCAGAACCTATCCTGTCAAGCACCAGGCGCAAAGCAGGATACATCCTGGACAGGACGCCAGTCCATCGCAGGCCACACACAAAGAAGCCCATTAACCTACCAATAGGTTTTTGGACAGCAGGAGGAAACTAGAGCACCCAGAGGAAACCCACGCAAACACATTGAGAAAGTCCAAACTCCATGCAGATAGCAGCCCGGGCCCCCGTGTTGCAAGGCTGCCAAGCCAGCCACCGCGCTGAAATCACAAGGCACACATCTATTTTTATGTAATTGCTAATACTGCAAAATGGCAAAATGAGATCAAATATTCTTTCTTGTTGTTGCTTTATTTGAAAAACTGATCACTTTCACTGTACGGAAGACACCCTGCTACAGGCTGATTCCAAATATTAGAAAACAGAAATTATCAGGAAATAATTCAGAGGATTAGGTATTTCTACAGAAAATGTGGTTGCCTTTACAAGTAAGTGCTAAAGAGCCATGCATTGGTTGAACCAATGCAGCACTTAGTACACAACTATTTTTTCTGAGTTTAGCAAGGAGGCCTATTCAGAAATGTCTACGTAGAATTGCTATTTATATTTGGAAAGCATTTCATAAAAATATATCTGCAAATTGCAGGTGCAGCTCGGCCATCAATAAATTAGGTGATAACATAATGAAATGTTTTCCACTGCCTGGATGAAACCATAGGGGACTGTATTACATATATCTCTATGCACATTCCTTTTGAAAAGGCAATTTTCTGCCATAGCCAGAGGTTGGAAGTACAAATACATTTTACAAGATAAAATAAAGAAATGTACTACTAACAGACAGGAATAATGGTAAGTTAACTGTGTAAAGTACTATAGTTTTGAACTAATACAAAAGGTTTTTGTCACATGGTAATTTTTCACAATAAGCTTTTATGGATCTTAATGTTTCCTTATACTTGTTCAAAACAAATCTAGTTGAGCTGTTTTGTATGATACAGTAGTTCAAAAAGCAAGTGTGAAGCTGAAAATGTACATGGCTTATTTTGTTAAAGGGTGGTGTAACTTTTATTACTGACAGAAAAAGTTAATAAAATCATAGGTTTGAGTTTTGGGACGGTAAGATTAGTTTTCCCATTTGTGTTCTATGCAGTAAACTTTTCCACAGGGGTATGTCTCCGTGACAATGAGAAAGGTTCACAGAGTGCTTGTAAAATGAGCTGGTACCCAGTCAGTTCTGAACCGCGGAACAGACTTTGAAGTAAGATCTGGCTATGAGCTGATCAAAGGAGCTGCTGATGTGAAGAGTTTGACTGGAATATGACGGGGTTAAAAATAAATCTGTATTAAAGTTCCCTGTTCTTAACCACTAACCCTTCACCTCCATGTGCTTGGTGAATGTGGCAGGAGCGGACTACCGCAAAGCAACACCAGCTTTACACTTCTCCTGCGTCATGATCAGACAGCCTGTCAAGTGCGACCCTGAGGCTCTCTGGTCTAACCTCTTCTTTAAGAGCTTTCCCTTTGTTCCCTTGAAAGACAGATTGACATGAAGCATGGTGTGTTCAGAATCTGGTACAGAAACAGCCATAAAATAAAGCCCTTTTTTACGACTGTTTTTTTTTTGCGTGTATATAGTTTACTTTTATTAGGTAGAAAACATTGGGGGTTGAATTAACACCTGCTAAGAAGATTCGTTGTCAGTGTTGATATATCTTTCTCTTAGCGATGTTACAGAGCAGGGGCGTAGCCAGGAATTGATTTTTGGGTGGGCCTGTGCAAAAGTGGGTGGCCGGGGCTCTAACTGACCGTCCTGCCAGCATAGGGGCACCCCTCCAATTTGCACTCCAATCTTCGAGCAGTATAATCAAACAGTCGAATTAGCGGCTCCTTTTATTTATATATACATACTGTCCCTCTCTCACACACACAGGTTAAGCAACAATTACCTAGGCTGCCGAACGCTACGGCGGACACACACACACAAAAACAATCAGTTCTTACCTCTGCGGTGAGGTTTTGGCCTTCTAGACCAGACGCAGGCGTCGGGGTTTGGAATTGAATATGGCGATAAATAGTCACTGTCTAGAAAGTCGGCAAATTCCCGTTCAAATGACAGCTAGTTTGCAAAAGTCTCTCATGTGAGGACTTTGTCTTTGGCTAAAGAAAAGCTGCAAGAGCTCATTTTCACTTGTCGCTTGTAACATAAGTATTTCGTATGCCTGCTTTTAGATTGTTCAGTAGTTTTACGAGTTACTCTGAAGTGAATATTTTGTTGCAAAACGCAAGATTCAAAATCCGTCCGAAATACTGTATTTAAAATACCATGCGGGGTTTACCTTGCCTTTAAATAGTCAGCGGACTTTGCGTAACATTCCAGAAGAACGTGCACGCACGTATGGGTTTCAGAGGTTGGAGTAAATGCATCGCAACAAGGGTAATAAGTAATAAGTGAGAATAAAAACTGCGAAGGTATTAAAATATTAAATTATGAAGATCTTGTTTGATCCTTCATGATGCTTTTAAACTTGTATGAAACCCACGAAATTAGGTATTCTATTTTCGATGCCAAAAGACACCTAATTTGGAAATTCAAAAACAAATCATGCAAACAAGGAAAAAAAAAATTAAATTACTTTGGATTGATTGGGTATGCCTAGGACTAATCAGGGTGGGCCTGATTACCCGTGGCTATGCCCCTGTACAGAGCAGCAATAGAAAAACAGAACATTAGGATATATAGTTAAGTGCAGAATTTAAAATATACAGAAATTATATCAAACTTGTTCAATGCATTAATAGAACATGATTTACAATGAAAATAAGATATTGCTGCTCCAGATTTGTTCCATATAAGGGTGATAAGGTATATTCCCAGACGTTAAGTAATGTCTTCACGCTGACATGCTGAAATGACTCTTTTCAGTTTTAAAAAAGGCTACAGGGGTACCTGATTCAAGTATACAGTCTTAGATAAATTCAACCTAGTGGATTTCTTCAGGATCAACAGTGAAACATAACTCTGAGGACACAAGTGGAGACAACAGGGAAATACATTTAAAATTGAATATAGGACTGGTTGAACTTGGTATCCTGGGTCCCGCAGGAAACAAGTGGACGAGATTCTTAACTGCCTACTAACAAATAAAAATGCAAATTTTGCTCCTCTTGAGAATTCCCCTCATTTTGCAACCTTTCCAAAACTTTTTATGTTTGAAGTTTTTGCAGAACAGAGACCCACAGATTCGCACCATTTCATCAGTTCTGTTTGATCCTCATGAAAGTGATAAGAGAGACGAAATACGTACAAAGTACTTGGAGAGACTTGTTTAGCTGAGGACAGATAGGCTGCCCAAACACCTGCCCCCCACCCCTCACTAATACAAGGAGTGAGCTGGGGAGTTTGCTGGCTTTAGATGGGGTGGTGGTGTGTGAGAGATATGTGGAAGAACGTCCTGGTTGCAAGAGGAAGTGTGTGAGATTAACTGCTTTGAATCTGACCACTCACAAAACAGTTTCTAATACAAGACAGCAACCAATGCCACACTCACTGCTTACACAATGTAACCTTCTTGTGTATAGCAGACTTGGGTTCCTTTTATTGATGAGTGGTCATCACTTTTTTTTATAAGAGCAACCATCCCTGTGTGATTTACCACAGTAATGACAGCCAAGATCTGAGGCTGAAAATTGGCCATTTGATCAAACCAACCGCTTCCAGACTTCAAGTAAGAATACTTGCAAATTAGAAACTCTGTATTCAGAATATTTCTGCACTTAAATCCCCTTGGGAAGAAATGAGGTTTAATAATAAATCAGGAATACAAGGACTAACAGCAAGGTTTTAATTTCATATTATAAAGCTGTTTTGAATTGATTTAATTTCCATATCTTCAGTACAAAATATAATTAAAAATGTGTTTTCAAAATAAGAACTTCTAACACTTCAAAAAGAAAATAGATTTTGAAAAGAAATCTAACCTAATGAATTCTGACTATCACAAACACACAAAACTAGGGTGATAGAAAAAAACATAAACGCTAGGCTGTATTTTATCTTGCTACTGAAATTAGAAATCTCAGAATTATATCTTCACATATATTATTTATTTGCTAGGCATTTAAAATTCTCACTGCTTCATAGTAGCTGACCTAAATTAAAAGTGTAATCAATGCATTTTCCTTTATACTGCATAAGTTGAACTCCATGACATTTCTCCATGCTCTTTATTCTGGCTGGATTGTTATCTTACTCTGAGGAATTCTGCTTGTGGCTGAAGAAATTCCAGTTATGTTACAGACAAAATGTGTGGCCACCACATTTTTAAACTGTAGCAGTAAATGAAGTCAATACCAGTACAGATTCTTCATGAATTATTTGGGCTTTCTGAAGGGAGAATGACAGGAAAGAGCTGAGATACTGTATGATCGACTCCTTCATAATGAAGGAATCCTGTAATTGGCAGACATTAATATGCATCAGATTTTGAGTCCCCTCACACATATATCTGCCAATTCAGGACTGCAAGGGAAAGCTCTTGTAATGGCTTGCTCTTGCTCTGATTTGAACTCTTCAACTTTGCTGTGAATTCGGAATGACTTTTTCATGTTGTCAGCCTTATGTCTGTGCAGGAGTTCATCCCTGACGCTGTTCTGGTTTTTGAATGCCACTTTTCACGAGGTAGAAGAAGAGCAGTAAATTGACACCAAACTGAATGTGGCCAAACGAAGAGACACCATAGTTCTGGTAGAGGAATCCTCCTATAGTGGGCCCAATAGTGCGAAGAAAGGACTGGACGGATGCACACAATCCCAACATTGTACCTACAAGAAATGACATCTCTTTAATGGCAAATACTGCATTTCACTATGGAAAAAACCCACAAGTAGGAATTGTATTTGTCATGTTCATTGCACGATGTAATCACAAACTAAACCACTGTTTTAACAAGTGTTAAGTGCTTTCAAAAGAAAGCATTGCCTCCTCTCCTTGTAACACAAGACATCAATAGCCCATAGGAGTATGTGGTGCTGCCAAATGGTCTCCAATGATCTCCATCTTCAGATGATTTGATGTTCTCTAATTCCTCTCGGGGCTTGCACAATCTGCTCCCCCACCTAATTTCCCCCTTACTTCAATTTCCCGCTTGTCCACCTGTTCTGTGTAGCAGGGCTGCTGTGTAGGATGGTGGCCAGGTAGTCATTGTGCTTCAGTGGTGGATGAAGTGGATCCCTTCCTATACTGCAGGTGAAGCACTTTATGATTCTTTAGGATGACAATTACCATTCAACTCCAAGGCCTATATTTGTGAGATTATGTTTGTTTTCATTACTATTTCAATAGATTTCAAACAACTACTGCCTGGTTTAGTGTGCAATTGCTTTGTGTCTTCTAAGGCCACAACAGTCTGGCCATGAGGAGGGGGCTATGGCATTCCTCACTGGATCTAACGACCTAAAGAGCTTCTGTGAAGGTGAAGTTGGGGTGGACAGAGTTTTATTTCAATTATAAAAACGTATTGTACATTCCCTACAAAATCATTCTGGGGTATTGAGTGCACTGAACAGAACATTGTTCAATCAGAAGGGTCTGATTGAAGGATCCGGTGTCATGGACATAAAATGGAACACCATTTTGAGATTTTAAAGTTCATGTACTACTTTTTACACACTGGACTGCAGTCAATGTTAGGACTTTCAAGGATCAATGTAAAAGATTTTGTTTTATAGATCTAATGAGATGTGATCTTTAGCATAATCCTATGAGCTTTACACTTTGTTCTTCAATCAATTAATACTATTAGGAAAACAGTTCCCACTAAGCACGTATTTGATAAAACCATCAGAAATATGGATCATTACAAATTAAATGTGTTCTTGAAAACACTGGTTTTATACCTAGCACAGATATAAACATTTGGATATGGCTGCGCTAGAAACAAAAGTTTTTGTAAATCCTGAATGTGATTTATTGTGCATGTGTGTACAATGTTTATACTATCAGAGTAACTAATAGTTCTTTATTTAACCAGATAAATCAATCTTTCTTTGTATAACACAACATTTAGAACAACCTTAGTAAACGTTGTGTAAGGGTACAACAGCAGTACCTGGCGATTTGAACCCACAGGCTCAGAGCCCAAATTATGACTCCCCACAGCAGTTCCAAATTAAACACAGCAGCCTGGCTTAAACACTCAGTACCCTGGCGAGCAACAGTCACCAGCCTTTCGGTTCACAGCCAAATGTACTAACTGTTGTGCTTAAATAACAAGACATCCTAATCCTTAATAATACATAGATACAGAAATCAAGTCTACATTCCAATTTTCAACTATGACTGAGTGATAATTTATTATCTTCCCTTTGATAGATTAACAGCCCTGTACACCAGTGTCTGAAAACTAAAGAGCAATAAATGAAAATCTCTAACCTGAGTCAGAGGCAGGAACACTCTTTGTCAGCATGCTGTCAGTGATGACATTGAATGTGCTTAATGAGTACATCATTGGAATTACAATGAAGCAAAACTGGATCACATTGAACATGAAGGCCTGAAACAGAGGAACATTAGTGAATACCTGGACATTCAGAATTAAAACCCTAGACACAGGCTTTTATACTGTAGGTGAAAACTGATTTGTTCATAAATTTTATATAGTTTTTGTCCCAATTCCATCAAAATGGACCCATAAAGAATTCACATTTATTAAGAATAAGTTCAGCACAAAATCATCAGATTTCAAACAAATTCAATCGCACAGCTTTCTTTAAGACCAAGAGGGGTTAGAGTGTACTTTTTAGACAATAAAGATTGGCAAAGATGGACTATTGTGAAAAAGCTGAATATCATTAAAGACTCTTACATGTTGAGTGACAACAATAAAAAGTCCAGTAAGATGATGACCTTTTTCCTATACAGCATAACCGTTTATCACCTTTAAGTCTCTGTTACACCCAATGAAGGTTTACGTTCAGGAGCTTGATCAATTAAACAAACAAAAGATCTTTTTGAGTTGGCTCAGCCTGCTTGGCTGAGGGAGCAATGGCCAGGCCACAGGACGAGACCAGTGGACCACTCCCAGCAGTGGACAGAGCCAAGAGGCTGATGCAATAGTGGTTACCAGGGAGGGGGACGGACGCATAGCAACAGCACTGGGAAGGTGTGTTAGACACCTGACACTTGTGCTTGTGTGAGAGTTTGGGTAAAGGAAGTAAGCAAATTTGGGGTCTCAAGCCACCCAAGTAAAACTCTTTTGAAATTTAACAGCGCTAGAGCCTGTTCAGAGTTTTCAAACAGGGACTCAGTCAGACTCCCGTAAAGGCATTCTGAACATAAAGGCATTCTTTCAGCTCAACTATGTCCACTTAGAGCGGACATTCTTAATCTTTTCTCTGCCTCTGTTATTTCTTATCTTCTGCCAGCTTGATGCCCTTATTTTAATGGAATTTCACAAGTAGTTACATCATCCATGTTGTCTGTTGCTTCACGGCTTTAGAGTCTTGGATCATATGGGGAGGATTACAGGGATGAGAGAAATACCTCGCCCAGGAGGGCTGTTAGGACAAATTGAAGTTCAATTTAGAACTGGAACTACGCTTTCGCTGTGGGATGAAAAAATTTGAAACCATGAAAATGGGGCCTGGAAACAGGCTCCACGTTAAGTACAGCAGCTGGAAGATAAGTTAAAGGTGGAATTAAATTCATTGTGAGTGTAAGAAGGAATATCCCGATTTATAAAGAGAGAAAACAGGTGCCCCACGCAGTTGTCTCAACCAACATGCAGAGTGTAACACAGCACAAAACAAAATTCCCTACATTTAAAATATTCAACAAATAATTTAGATGCGTGGAAAATGTCCGTGCTAGAAAATAATGATTTTGTGACCTCAGCACAGCTGTTGTGAGCTCTGGCTATAGGAAACCGACTGTGACTCTGGCTATAGGTTTCCTGTGCTTGAGGAGGTGGTTGGAAGTATCGTCTTTAAACACCAGTGATCTGAATAGTTAACCAACTGTCTGCCATTTGTTTCAGAGAGCTGGTAATTACAGCCTAAGGACACATGACATCCTGCAGGCCTTCAGGGGGTGGGGTAATAACTGACAAAGGTTAAGGGTTGTGAGGCTGCTTCCTATAGCAACAGCTTAGCACAGCACATCAGAATGTCCGGTATGCACAATTCTTGGAGGAAAAAAAACAAACATGTGATCTTGTAAAAGGCTAGGTAACCCGACACTTACTGCCTTCTTTAGTTTTGTAGTTTGCTTTTTGCACTGCAATGGGTTGTAAAATATTTAGCATAGACACAAAGCACATTAAAAGAAGCCAACTTTATTGTTGAAGGCACTTCACTAACTCTTTTCCTTGTCCCAGGTGACATTTGCCTGCCTTGTATAATTGCATAACTGTATCCTGGCATTCTACAAATGTTACAAATGGCATGTGAGCATTCAAGAAATACTTGATGATGCAGAGCTGCATCATCTGCACTAAATACAAAATGATCTAGTTTGGTGGTTGACTTTCAGTGCAGTAACAATTCCAAACACTCACTGCTGTTCCTATTCTGTTGCATTGTAAAGGATAAGACTGCACTCTATGTGCAAATCTCATCTATGACTAGACACTCAGTCTTCTGACACAGGGTGTTTTGCAGTATACAAAAATGCCTTTTTGTTAAAAAATTTGGCAGAAATATATGGTCAAAAATCTGAATATTTTGAGCTAGTGAGAGGTGCTGTTATTTACAAAACCTGTAGAATGAGGCACACCTGGTGTGATTGAGTAATTAGCACATAGAGAGAGTGAAATTCCTCATGAGGTAAAGAAGCTGGTGTGATAGATCCTGTGTGCAGCTAGTCATGACTTTGGGCTAATGAAGAGATTTACAAGAACTGCCAGGAGGAAAAAGAATTCAGAGTGCATCTAGATTCCAGTGAGTAAGTGCTGTACCGAAGGCTGGGCTCATTAGTAATTGTTTGAGGTGGTTCACTGGCTTGTGAGACTCTGTGAAATAGGAAAGTCAAGAAAGTACACTTTAGGAATATGGGTCTCAGACTGTGAGACTTAGGAGAAGCAAGAACAAAGCACCTGCTGCTGTGTCAGAGGCGCAAGTTCAAGTTATAATTAATGAGCAGTGTCCCTGGCCAAACAGGATCAGCTCGAAGAATTGTAGACTGGAAAAGCTAGTGATTGCTAATGAAGATCTGGTGCTTGGTGAATAGATGCACTGTAGTTATTTATAGTGTTTATTAAAGTAAAGAGTGAGAACTTGCCATTAGATGATAAAATAGAGATCAGAAGAATTTAGTGAGTTAAAGACTTTTTTTGTGACTATTGCTAATGGGTGACAAAGTTGAATTATCCAGTGTGTATTGACTACAATTTAAGACTCGTGCTTTTTATCAACAAAAAAAGTTGTAACTGAGTGAATTTAAAAGCACTAGTGTTGCTTGTGTGAGAGTAGAACAGTAAAAAAAAGGAACTGAAAAGGAAAATGTTAGTCTTCCCTGACGAGGAACCAACATTTTAATTCTAGCATGCCACAGGGGGTCTGAAAGAACCAGACCACTTTAAATGTGCAGAATCCAGAGACATGCTGGCAGTGATGGAATTACAGTAATGTTGGAGCTGGTGCCACAGATGCATAGAGCCACGGTGAGCCACATGGCAAAAAGTGATGCCTAGGTGGCTGTTGGTATAAGTTGTTTTTAAAATGTATAAGAATACAGGAACATCAAGCTGCATAATTGCAAATCAATGTAATAAAAGATTTGACATTTTTGTTGGTTTATTTTAATGTTTAGTAGGGATTTTTTTAAAACACAAAACGCAGATTACTTTTGTTGATGACTATGATCTGATTTTACATTAGTTTAGACCCGACCTCCTATATTGTTAAACCACGTGTAGTTATTGACAACATTTTACTGCTATGTTTTCACATTCAAGAACAACTCCCTAACCCTTATGTCAGTTCTCTAGTATTGCTTGTCATTCTCTTACTACCTTACTTAAGGTCTACCTTACTTTGAGCACCTACATGTGGACAAAGGATTGTGCACAGTGAGTATAAACTGTATTAAATAAAAGCAGTCAGTAGAAATGTACAGTACCTGTGCCAATCCCACCAGGCTTGTGATGCTAATGGACAGCAGGAGCAGTGTGCTTTCAGAATACTTAGCTGTCATCTTTCCAATCACAGCACCCTGTATGACCTGCAAGAGTACAAGTAAATAAAGCAGAAGTTGAATGAGTGGGAAACTTTCAGTACCCAGGAGCTCTACAAGAAAAAAAAAAAAGCTCAAACCGTCAAATTGACTAACATGCACTGTCACTCTAAAATAGCTTGCCATTAATGGAATGTTCCTTTTAAAGTGCAGCGAAAATAGCTGTGTGTCTCATCCCTGGTCCGGGGGGAACACTGTTTGCTGGTTTTCTTCTAGCTAAGCTCTTAATCTCCAGTGTTAAAAAAAAAGGGAACAAGAGAATGTCTAAAAGAAACTCCATGAAACACTGTTTCTGAGTACTGATTTGATCTTTTTAATTTTTTTTTCTGTCCTCACAGTCCATATACTGTATTAGGAGTTCCTGTGCGTAATTGTATTTATTGGTCTTCTATGACACCAGGACACCCAGCTGCGTTAACGGGATTTTACATGATAACATTTAACTGTGTTACACGACGTCATACTGGCAATCCTGATGTTCTGCTGCTGGGTAGCTATTTGCAAAGGGATGGAGCCCTATGCAGATAAGATATCACAAACAATATGGACTAAACAGGGAAATCCAAAGTCAAAGTCAAAAGACTAGCAAAAGGTCAAGAAGCCAAAAAGAAGACTCAACAAAACGGATTCCAACAAACTAGGTCAAAAGACAAGCCAAAAGCCAAAAGCCAAGAAGGGGACCAGGGAAGATATCACAGAAGTGTACAGTAGCTCTCAAGGTATAAACCAATACTGAGCACTGTGGGACCAAAGAGCTGGGTTTAAACCCACACTCAGAGAGTATGTACCTCATCCACCCCGGGGAGGCGTGGTGATGGGTTAACGAGGTCTGATGAACCTACTCCTATGAGGTACGTACTCTCTGTTTGGGTGCCCTCTGGTGGTGGGATGCTGGCACTGTAACACCTGATCCTTCCGACCAGTAAGACTGGTGAACCTGTGGTGCCTTTTAAGTGTGCAGTCACCACCTTGTGCTGCTCAAAGTCAACTGAAGTGAGAAAACAGTATGAAGTGCCATACAGTATGTTTTATCATCTTATATTCAAGAGGAAACGACAGGTTCAAGAAAGGGTCATGCAAGTTCTTGCATTTTCTATAGCAAAATCACAACTCGTCATACTCAAACGAATCAATCTGTTAGCACTGTGTTCTTAATAATCAAGGGTGAAAGCATGTTCATATATATGAGGTGAAAGTATTGCCAAGTGAAGTGGAGTACTGGTGGGAAAATGGGATAGACATTTATCCACATAAATGCCAAATAAAGTCGCTGATATGAAGGCTACTTCCGATTGTCTGTACCTGCTGTTCGTGTTCAAGAAAACATAAGTGAAACACATCACGTATTGATCACTAGTGGATTTCAAACCTTTATATCCAAAATGTGTATGTAACTTTCTCAGATAAAAGCTGACGGTACCGTCCTGATGAGAGCATGTCTAAATCGATACTGAATTCATGAGTTCTGAATGACAAGAGAACAAAACACATTTATTGAGCACTGCAGTGATGGCAGTGCAGTGCGGAGAGGATACACCTTCTAAACGGTATGAGCCTTTATATCGGATTAATATTGGTAGTGTTACCCAACAACCAGTTTTCAAAAGAGAAACAAATTTTGCTTTTAATCTAGTATTTAGACTGTTAAAACAGGGAAATTGTTCCAATCTTTCTTTTCATGTAAAACGGCCCCACGATGAAGTCAGAGCCCACATCGTGGCTTGTGTACTCTACTCAGTAGGGAGCCCTAGGAGGAATGTGACCTACAGCAAGGTGAGAGGTCTCTGCACAGTGGATTGCAGATATGAAAGCCATCTATTCCTCATCTAGAGACTATTTTGCCATTTGCTTCAGGGAAGTCCTGAGTCACAGCAGTCTATGACGTTGGTTTAGTTTTAGTTGGTTTAGTTGGTTTAAACAATGGTTTAGTTCTGCAGACCATTTACAAGATTCCTAACGTCAAAGCAGAATAGTTTTAAAGAGCTCTGTTGACACAACCAGCCCAATCTGAGTAAATAGCTCTACTTCTCTTACTGTGAACAATAATGTTAGCATTCTGAATTGTTCCAGGAAGCACTTCCTATAGAGTAAATAAAACCTGAAAAAAACTTGAGTGAAGATGAGTGACTATAATGCAGGCATCTGTGTTATGTTTGCATTAGATGATCACTCCCAAATGTGTATTGGCAATGCTGGTTTATTCTGCATGTTTTCCAATCCACCTCCTCCACTCTGTTGGCTATGATACACACTAGATGAAAAAAACTTCACAACTACAAAGTCATAAACTTTAAACTTTCTGGAAAGAAGGGCGGCTATGGAAGGCCTTTTCGGTAAAGTAATGTTTACGCGAACACGATGTTTAGATGGTAATGAATTTAGGAATAAACAATTCGTCATGCGTTATGGGGTGACGTGAAGTATTATGATTTTAATTCAGAGTCACAGGATGAACTGTAGACCTTACTGTCACCAAGCAGAGATAAGACAACACCAAATAGAAACACAATTGTAATCAGCACATTTTCTAGTTCTTAAAATGCATTTTCTGCATGTGAGAAAATGCCTTTTACTCTCACCTGAGGAGATGCATTGTTGTACAGGGCTCTAACTGCACGCTTTGCTGTCTAGTTCTCTGAAGCATCACCTGCTGATCCTGAAAGTAACTGCTCCCTAGCATGTAATTGGACCTCTCTGTATTCTGAGATGGAATGTGGGCTTTTATTTACTAGACAAAAGGGGGGAAGACGTTTACTGAAAAGCCAGGTAAAATATACTGTACAGCCCCTGCGTGACTCCAGAAACGAGACAGGTGAGCTTAAGGGTGGTGACAAGTAATTTCCTCCCTGGCTGTGACTCATGCTGAAAGACTTTGTGGAGAAGTGTGCTTCAGTTCTACAGCTACATGGCTGAATAAGGAACCAGCCACCATATCCTGAAATGCCTCTGAGCAACTGCTCAAGGCACCAGAAGACACACCCTATAACAGTCACCATGACAAATCATTAATGTATTGTTCTTATTCAAGCACATAATAAGGAGACTTCGGCTTGTTCTGACAGATAAAAAAGGACAGTTTAATACTCCGTTCATACAAAAGCAGAGCACACACTGCTATGATGTTCCTATAGTGAGGAAGACGCATATATTGTTATGTGAATTGCTTGTAGTAGTACAGGCCCAGGAGAGGATATCACATTATGGCCAGCAGTCTGCTACCCTTTCCTGCAGTGGTGAATGCCCGAGGGCCAATATATGATTTTCTGAATACTGTGTACATATAACAAAATTGTATATTTGAATATGTTCCTGAAACGCATCATTTATTTGCATTAATATTCATGAACTATGCCCATGGAAGCAGAACAGTGTGCGTTCAATTGAATGTTAATGACGTCTTTGAATTATTCCCAGCTGGTACAAGCAACTGTGCTCTATTTTTTCTTTTAATTTCATCTGTTGATTAAAGAAGTGACATCTACAGTAGCTTTATTACAAATATGGCCCATAAATTTCAGCCATACAAAATGTGGCCCTATGCATAGTGTTCACTGACAGACGTGTCCTTTTATGCCTCAGGAACAGCATGTTTCCTGAACTGAAGCTGTAACCTCACTTTCCACAAGGGAATACGGCAAACCATCACTATAGCATCTCAGTCCTACTGCATTAGGCCTAGGTCAGGCCATGTGACTGCTTGGATTATTTGAGATAGGTTTGGCTTAATCCTCTTGGTAAATGGGTATCCTCCTGGCCACAAGACGAAGAGGCTTGAACCCCATTCAGAGAGGAGTGACCCAGGTGCAGCTGCAAGGTGGAGATGGGGCTTGAGATGAATGCGAAGTGAGCTGCTTCTGTTCAACGGACAGAGCTAAGTTCTGTAATATTTGTGATTAATAACAGCTGTGTGCGATTCCCTTTCATTGTTATGCTCCCAAACTCCAGTTAATAATATCCAATAACTAAGGTGTGACTGCAATTAATCTTTTACAGGTAAATGGGATATATATAGGTCACAATTTGATTTTGGAGAAATCTTCCATGATAAAACGAAGAGGATTTGTCAATATGCTCCTCAGTAAGAGTTAAATCCCACTGAAAAGCAGACCTCTGTTGTTCTTTTGGAGATCAAAACACTTAATTTAATACCTTGGTGGCCTTGTAGTTTCTAAAACTAATATAACAAAAAAAAAGAACACAGTCTATATGAAATTCCGTGACAAGTAAGAAAGGAGTAAAAGTGCTATATTTTAGGAGTAAAGACACTACATTACGTGCTTGATTTGTTTTAAACGCATCCACTGAACCGAAAACACAGAAGGCTCACTTCCTTTACTCAACCTCACACCTTCCCTGCTAAGGTTACATTTTTTGAAACTTTAACACTTATTGCATAATTTACACAATGTGGGAATGATCTGTAGGACAAAGAAAATCATAACCTCAGACCCTGGGGACTGAAGTGTCTCCATGTTTTGACTCAATGTGCTTTGTCTTTTATTGCAGAGAAACGCACAAAAAATGTAGTGCATAAAAAATCCCCACTAGCAAGAGTTCTATCAGGAAGACAGCACATGAGGTTTTTCCAGTCTCATGAGTAGAGCTTCACGAATATTTGAGATTGAGCTGCAATCACACTTGTATATAGCCATGTCCACCACAGGTCTGCTAGAAGCCAGGCTGCAGTCCCACGTCCTGCTCCAGGGCTCCATGGTCATTCCAATACACATAACACAGAAAAAATCTGCATGAATACCTCACCTATAACCAAGTCCACCACTACTCTGTTGCATAATGTACCATAGTACATAGTATGTATGTAAGTCACCCTCTCTTTTATGACAACTAAAGTACTAAAACACTGGCTTTACAGTACGTTAATTAAAATAACAATGATCAACTAAAAGAAAGAACAGTAATCACAAACTTACTAAGAAATCAGCTAAAATAAACAACATGAATCCATCCTCTTTCCATCTACACTACACTTTCCATCTCTGCCTTCATGGCGAATACCCTGCTCTGTGATAAAACTGCCAATGAGCCCTTAAAGCCGTCTCTTGCCTGCCATCGCCTGTGCAGCTGACACAGAACCTGGAGCTGATTAACCGTTCAATACAGTACAAAACCGAGACCACACTGAGCTGTGGATGCTGGGTAGTGTGGACTTGTGGGCAGGGGCAGAGAGAGGCTCACTACCTGGATTCACCTCATGATCCCAGTCTGTTGTGCAGCTCCTTTGAAAACTGCAGTTCACAACCTTCGGCTCTGTTTCAGCCCTCTCTGTTCTTCGTCAATCCAAGACCCCATCAGCCAGACCAGATAGTGAATGAGTGAATTTGCTAATGCTCATTTTGAAGATGTCAGGACACAGCTGTACATAAATAAAATAATAAAATAATAATAAAATAAATTGGCTCATACATTTGGGTATTATCCAACACAGGAGCCGTAGAAAAGGAAGGTCAATCAAGGAAGGTAAATCGAAAATAATTTATTCACTGAAAATTGCATTCTTACTCGTTATTATCACATTGGAGTTCATAAATCACTGTTTATTGTTTTTATTTGACTTTCTTATAAGGTGTTCAATGCACAATCTGAATGTTAGGGAAACATCTTTAGACACATTTGAAAGCAACTAAGCGTAAATTAATCTGGTCTCCTGTAGGTGGCTTTCCTACACTGACTTCTGCAGACTGTCCCAGACTCCGATCACTCAACTGGAGGCCATATTTTATTTCACAGCTGTTACAGAGGTCTTCATAAAGGGATGTCAGAGAGAGAAATGCCTGTGTCAGTCTCAAAAGTGGGAAGACGTCATCGAGAGCCCTGCTGGTGAGAATAAGAGAAGCTGCCTTGTCTCTTGACACCATAACAGGGTTAACGGAGACATGGGGGCTGTGTGGGTGTGTGAAGAGAATGGATATCCTGTCACCCTTTTCATGCTATCAAGAGGGCTCAACTTTCAGCAAAACACAAAAAAAAATAACAGATTAAGTTCCTAAACTCTAAAACAGTCTCTGCAAGCTTGCCAAGGGGACCTCTCTGCTTTTGTCTTTTTCTGCAGAGCTTATGGGATTCAATTATTATTGACGTAATGTGTATTTTCTGTTTAAGAAAGTAAAATCTCAGGTCAAATGATAAAACCCTTTCCCTGTTATTTATTATTTTGATGTAGGTTTAGGATTTCCTTCTTCAGGCTGTGGCTGTCATACATCTCCATACTGCATGTCAATGCAATATAAGCAAACTAGACTTGGTCACTTGTCAAATTTAAATATTTAACCGTCAGTAGTTTAATGATCCAAGAATCATATCAACACAAATCTTACAGGATAAAACCATGTCAGCTCTCTGTGTAAAGTGATAATGCGTTTTCTGAATGGTCCTAATCGTGATTTCCAGATTAGGACCACTGATTTGTATTTGGGCTCTTTTTATGTGTTTGATCTTGAAGAAGTCCCCTGGATTGACTTGGTCAGTGTCTTTTGGGACATTGAATATCCGCATCAGTTTTGTTCCAGGCTAAAAAAGATTTGGTTCCATTAAACTGTGTGAGTGTGACGGTACCTTCAATCCACTCAGTACTCTGGCTTTAGCATTATACAGTATTATTAGACCTTAATACTGAATAATAATGAAGGACCAAAACCAATGCTGCTTAGAGAAAAACCTTAAAGGATTTAATCATGAATGCAACTAAAACTACAACAAAAAAAAAACAAAACAAAACCAGAACACATAGTGTGCCACAAAGAAGACAAGAGATGAAACTTGTTTCTCATCTGCCTGTATGTGTTCTGTTTTGCTGTGTCTATATAGCATTTGCAGTTAAATAGTTCAGCTGCGACTCCTGCAATGTGAGTTTGAGTAAATAAGGAAATGGAAAAGAAGCAGGTTGGAGTTACACAGGCTTTGCATCATAACACCTCTCCCCACTCTATTTCAGAGGTTATTTTTACCACACTGTCAGAACAGCAGACAGCAGGGGAAGAAAGCAGGTTCATGTGGAACATAAGTTATGAGATATTTACTGACGAATTCGGCCAACAGCATAGAGAAATGTACATACAAATGCTTCATTTAAGGCCAGATAAAGTTAGCTGTTGGTGTCTTCTCTGTAGCTCTCCATCTGTCCTTGAGGCTCACTTAAAATGAAAGCAGCAGTTCAGGAAGCTTTGAAAATAATAAAACACAAAATCCCTGGGTGTATTGACTGTTGTGTTAAACTCTAATTCCTTAATAACAATTCCCAACACTATCTCCCCTTCAGGACGCGAATAGATTAAACTTTACTGTCATACTGCGCTGCAAGTAGCTTGGATAGCTAAAACCAGCTCCTCACTAGAAAAAGAAAAGGCCACATTCTCCCCATGTAAACCCGCTCTCCACAGATTGATGTGAGAGGTGACTTCATTTCAGACTGCAGAGGACTGCAACACACTACTAGGCAATACTGGTCAATCAAGGACACCCCAGTAGTGCCTTAGAGCTCCCTAGGGAGGATAAATCAGCCGGGAGACTGATTAAGAGTGGGAACAATTTCAATAGACAGGTTCCATTCATTACATTCACCATCATCTGTTGGTCAGTTTTTCTGTCCTTCCATCTACACAATTTAAAGAATTTCCTAGTTTCCATTTGTGCAAACTTACAGTATCTACAGTTCTCACTGCATGGTTTTATCAACACTCTTATTTTCCAAAGTACTGTAGAAAAAGAACCTGAAAACCAAAGGTACAAATATTTAATAGAGCCATGGTGTGAAAAGTGTATAGATCTCAAACAGGCTTCAAACCCGTAATTTCCAATATTTTCGTTTTGTTAGGTTGACCCTGTTATCCAAAGCAATTTCCATTTGGACTCATTGATATGGGAATTTTTACTAAAGCAATCTGAGAGAAGTACCATGCTCATGGATACAACAGCTGGGCCCTATCCAGTACTCCAACTGCTTATGTACAACATTTGGGGTTTACTTATCTTTCTATTTAGGTCATTAAACTGTCCTTATTACCACTTCAGATTGTGTCTGCAGACGTATGCCTACCTTTCTGAATTTATGTTTCCCTTTCAAGACTGTTTACCATGAGCGACCCACTGCTTACTGTGCACTGGAATTGTTTACTACTGTAGATGCGTCATGTTCACTTTCATAAATCACTGAAGAAAGGAGGTGGGAGAAGTGACCGTTGGCCAGTCTGTCTAAACTCCTCCAGCCTGCCTACTCAATGAGTCATGTGATAATATATTTTTGTCAGTGAGGTGTTTTGACTGCGAGCAAATTGTACTACAGAGAAAATTGGAGAAGCCAGGTTAATACAGTCTGACAGAAAAGCAGTGCTAACTTTTCTAATCTCAAGGTCACGCTCTCCTGTGGGGCCAACTCTAAATCACACTAATATTGGTAAACCACTATATTCCCAGCCAGAGATTAAGATAACTCAATTTAAATAAGGGGGTACGTAACTTTTAAAGCACACTCACAAATTGTATTTTAGTTAATGTAAAAATATATACTTAATATATACTTAATGTAAAGGATTGCTGTCTTATAAGACTGGGAACCTGGGGTCAACTCCAGACCTGGGGTGCTATCTGTCTGTAGTTTGTACTTCCTCCCTAAGTTCAAAAACATACTCGTAGGTTAATTGTCTTCTGAGAATTTAGCTCTAGGAGTGACTGTGTGTCCATCCTGTTCTGGACTGGCGTCCCATCCAGGGGTGTACCCTGACCTGTGCCTACTGCTTGCCCAGAGAGACTCTGGCTCCCTCACGACCCTGAATTGGAAGAAGAGGTTAAAAAATGGATGGATGGACAATATATGTAAATGCAATTAAAAACTGGGTTGTGTGTGATGTACAGATACACATTACAGGAAAATACAAACATAAAACCATTTTAATCCAGAAAACTGGATTAAGGTGATGACAGCCAGAGTAAAGGGAATCTTTTGTGTTTTCTGGGCTTGGTGACTAAGGAATAAAGCAGAAGTTGGAAAGTTTGGTAAAGTTCAGGAAGTGTCTTCTGAGTGAGGAATTTATCAAAAAGGTTGTTTAGATGAAGAAACCTTCTTCAAGACAAGAAAATTCCAAACGAGATTATGATTTTTTCTCAGACGTATGGAAGCCTTCACAACACATCAACCTCTACATTCCTCCTTGTGTATGTTGTGATTAAGGCCAAAACAATACATAGTAACCGAGAAAAATGAAAATATTCCAAATTTGAGTTTCATAATCCCTCAAAATTATACAGCACAAAACACAACCAAGAACATACTAATGTAGGAGAATTCCTTTTAAGAGTGCCTTGATTTATTGTTCGTTTTACTGAGCTCTGAAGCTAATTACAGGCGTAAATTACACTGCGTAAGTTACAGTGATTTTGTGTGCAGAATTGTTCCTGAGCCCAGGAGTAAAATAACTTTCACTGTGGATGGAAATGGTATGTTTCAGTTACGGATAACTCCAAGCGAACTGTATCAACAGCACACAGAGCCACAAACCTGAACAGTATGTACTATTCCATAAATGCTGGGAACCTGGATTATTTTCACTAAATTACAGAAAGTTTGACTATGTAATTTAGATAGTCTTGTGGGACATTTCTACTTTGTCTAATTCCTATAATTTAAACAAAAATCTTCCCTTATAAAAATGGTTCTTATAAAGAATATAAAAAAGTACTTTTTCTCAAGAAACAAAGCAGCCTTCGCGTCAGGAATAAAACAGTGAACATGTGAATTGTTACATCAATCACACATTGATTTCTAAATGGACTCGGATTCATTTTTAACTAATAGATTGCTCAATGCATTCTCAGCACTTTGAGAGCTAGCTTTTCATCACTTTGGTGTTACCAATCTGTTATACCCAATATTAGTTTAATTGCTTAATTATCAAAAGCTATAACTTGGATTAATTATTACCTGGTCTTGATTCTTTATGCATGTGAAAATGTCTTTGAGAGGTACTTAGAAATTCTTAACTACTGACCATGCAAAAGAAAATCAGATCGCCAAGTTCTTACATTAAAGGAAAAGTATGTTAACCCTTAATTTCACTCACCTCTATAAATTTACAAACTTTCAGCACAACACATTTTCCAACATCTGCTACCACATATCATTATTTGTAAAACCCGCCAAGCAAATACAGGTTAATTCTTAATTCTCTCATTCTGAGACCCCAATCTTAACAATCATATCGCCATGCCATTCGTTGTGAGACATAGAAAGGAAAAGGTATTACCTTCAAAATGGAGTTCTCATGATTGAACACTACTAGACATGCTAACAAGAGCAGGAAAAGCCAGAACTATTGAGTCGCTACTGTTTTCTTTCTACAGCTGGAGGACTGAAACGAAATCCCCTTCCAGTAAGAACGAGCGGAGATGAAACCCTTCTTACCATCTGAACGACCCCAAAATAGGCCATGAGGTAGCCAGTCTGCTCAGCCTGCAGCTGGAAGAAGTCCATGGCGATGATGGAAAACATCACCTGAAAGACACCTGCACATGGAGAGAGGGGGACGAATGATTGAACACCAGACACACAACAAGGGACATTCCCTCCACCACAGTCCAGAAGAATTTGTATTATACTGGCAAATATTCACACCTTCATACAAATAGTTTGGGCCTGTCTGGGCCTTAGCTAATTTTGGAAAATGTGGGCTCTCCATTTTCTCAACCTCTGATCTTTAGCAAGAGATCAGGAAGCAGACTGGAAAGATAATGAAAAATATTCCAGCTGTTGCATTATCCTACATCGTTTATCGGATATACAGCTTGCAATCCCCATCTTCGGCTGGAAGTCATACAGTAGCTCGTCACTGCCAAGCAAGCCAATCCTGCATTATCAATCTGCAGAGGTAGCTGAACTGCCCACCTTTGAGTCTGAGGTTGTTTGCAGTGAGATTAAAAACTTATATTTAAACATACTGATTGTACCCAGCATTCGTTAATGCTGCTGTGTCCCATTGTGTTATTCAGACGTATTTGCTCTTTTCTTTCTTATGCTGCTGTTATTCAAAAACAGTCAGTGGGCCACTTAGCCAGGATGTCATTGTAAAAGAGAATATGTTCTTTAGACATCATTTTATCTCCATTAAATGATAAAGACAAGATAAAGAGAGTTAAAATACTTCATTAAAACGAAAACATTCACAGCCTTGTTGCTCTGAATCTATATGTACAGTATAACACAGGTGCATGGTATAATTTTAATCCTGCTGATTTCACCTTAGAGAATCGTGAAATACAGGAATACTGTAACAATCTTAGATTCCAGAAAATGTTTCCAACTTTTTTTCTTCATCCTTATTTGCATTCCTTTACAAATCTTTCAAGAAATCAAAATATCAGATGGAGTGAAACCGCATCCTCACTGAGGAAATAGTCATGTCTTAAGAATTTCCTGTTTCTTGGAGCTCAAGGGTCCATTCTTTGCACTGAGAATGAAGTCCAAGAGTTTGCTTCAGTACAGTGAGGGAGGTGAAAGCAGTGATGAGCTTTGAAGCAGTGATCGCTTTTCGTGTTTTCATTCTTTACAATGAAAGAGCTATTCTAAGTACAGTATGCCAACATCATGTCTACCATGCTATCTGGAAATAAAAACAAGAATGAAACTTTTTTGTCTTTCCAAAGCAGTACCTCATTCCTTCCTTGCATGTGTTAAACATGCAATGAAAGATTAACAGGAAAAAAAAGAAGATTTGTAGTTGAAAGTTAAAGCTCACAGATGTGTCAACTTCAATGGTATTGCTGGCGACAGACCAGTACCTGTGTTTGTTTTGTACATGTTTGTGTTAATGTTTTAGTTCTTAAGAATGGCGATTTTTAAGTTGAAGGCTGGTAAGTGACCTCAAACCTATGACTGCAGAGCACATCTTGTGGTTTGAGAATCAAGCGATGTGAGATTGATGTACTGTATGTGATGATTTAGCCACAGACAATTTTGGCCTCCTTGCTCTACAGAACTGAAACCCTTTGCCATTTTTCAGATGCATTTTAAAGATTCAGTGTGTAGAAATAGATATCAGTATTAAATAATCAGGCAGCCAACGATACAGGAAATAGTGTATGCAGAAAAACGTTCTGCCAAAATGCAGAATGTCTTAAACGAGATTGGAACAGGTGGATGGTGGAAATTTCCAAGTTCTTTTTACATGAAAAATAACTAGTCATTTTAAATGTTTGTGGAAAAAAAACATTTGCAAATTATTACTAATCAAAACTTTACACAAAAATCAATCTGTTTTGAAGATTCTGAAGAATATAACATAAATGCTCTTTAAAAAGAACATAACTGGTTCATTCCCACCTTGGGGCACTCCTGATATGATCTTCACTGCAAAGGTTTTGCGGACTCCAGGGAATTTCATGAGCCGTGTGATTTCACTCAGGTTGAACACTGAGCCAGTCCCAGCCTTCTCTAGAGCGACACCAACAAGGTTTGCGTATTATAAACAACAACAACAACAACAGAAGTGAAACCGATCTTAATATTTCAACAACATTTATCAACATTCAGTCCCAGACAGTTCACAATCCTGCGCTTGGTACAGACTGCAGTTTGGTGGGTTTGTGGTAAGTGACTAGAAAATAAAAGCTCAATTCAGTTAACTCAAGGAGATAACAGACTTATGAAAAAGTGAGATTTCAAAAGGGATTATTATATTTTGTTTTTCTGTCTGGTTTTTGCCTTTGGGTAATTTTTAACCAAAGTAAAATTAGAAATAAAATGCAAGACTTTAATATAGCACCATGTATAACAAGCTCCTTTCATGAAGAAAAACAAAGTGCCCTAACATCTTTTGACAATGGACATAATATAATATTCATATGATATCACGGCCACGTTGATTCTTGGTGAAAGTAATAAATTCATATCCATGTTAATATTTTTAAGATTCAACTGGTGTCAGCTTACTGGTGTAACATTTCCATTTTAAATTTCAAATTAGCTTTAGCCGGTATATGTCCTATACATCGCCTCACATTACAGACACTGTTTGTTTTATTGAAATGGTTATTAAATTTTGTATAACTGCGGCAGACAAGAACCATGAGACGGACACTGTAGGAAGAAAAAGAACAACTTAAAATAAGCTGGTGGCAATAAGGCTACTCAATTGCGTCTTTGTTACAGGAATCTGCATTTCATGTTGTGGAGCAGAGATTATCAACAGCCATCATTTATGAGAAGAGCACAAACAACTGCCAGGGGCTGTACTAAATAGATCTTGAGTCTTCATTTTACTGCACAGATTCCCCACAAAATGCACAACTGCATTCTGTCCCTCTCATTGAACTTTGGGCATAAACTAGTTCCCCCGAAAGGCTTTAAAATATTAAATTACTGTAAAACATATTTTACACCACAGCTGTTGTTCATTTTAACAACAAGGCTTATCACTTTCTTTCATGACATAATGATGGCTTTGGCTGAATATTCAACCACTGCAGAGAAAAAAAAATATTCATGACAGCAAAGAATATTTTTTTCCAAAATAAGAGAAACACCGTGACAAGAGAAGACACAAAGAGAGGATGTAGAGCTATACAGAAAACCAGAAACTGTTTAAAATCTGTTCCAGAAGGCATTCTGAGTTGTCTGTCTGCAATGAAGAAGTATTTATCAGGGTAAAACAGATGTTTAGTTTTTTTTCTCTTGGCAGTTACTGGATTACTTACCTTTGTGTTTTTTAATCACTGCCTGGAATAAAAGTCATAGGTTTACAGACGTACAGAAAATCTGGCGCATCTTTCATGCAAGGTACAGTAGTTTACCGGAGAAAAAGTTTGTGTTTTCAGTCTAAACATTGTTATGCGTCTGGATGGATATTTTATGCAGAGTAGATGAATGTTTTCCACACAGTGTTTTCACTATTTGGAAATGGTGTGGCCAGCATGGTGCTGTGGGTTCACACAGCTCCTGGGTCCCAGGTTCAGGTCCAACATGAGGCTCTTTCTGTGGGGAATTTGCCTGTTTCCTCTGTGCCCATGTGGGTTTTCTTTGGGCGCTCCATTTTCTTCCGATGAGAAGATGGTTAAGATAGTTGATGTCTTAAATTTTGGGTGTGTCCTGCACTGGACTGCTCTCCCATTCAGGGTGTAATCCAGCCTTGAGTCCCTGTACTTCTGAGATGCTCTGAGGTGCCACATCCATTACCAGAAATAAACATGTTTCTCATAATGAGTAGAGATGGTGTGTGAGCATAAGAACAGCTGTATACATTGGTAAAACACTTTGGTTTCTTAGTAACAAAGCCTCAGTTGATCTTAAACACAATTTGTGTACTAGGAAAACAGCTTGTTTGTAAGTCAATGTACATAACCGCAGTTATAAGGACCTTACTGTCAGTGAGACTCTGCACTCCAGCCTGGATTTTAGTATGTTTAGGAATGAATTTCTGAACAAGGATAGTGCTGACAAGACTTCCACCGGCTGCCACAAATGCTGCAAAAGATTCCCTGAAAGACACAAGGCAATGAGACACTTCATTTTTCATTTACACACTGTCTACCATGTGAAAACCCAGGCTGGACTGGCATACAGGCCCATAATTAACCAAAATTAGTTTCTGCTGAATGAGAAGGGCTCTCATTACACTTACAATTATGTATAATTTTAAGAAAAGAAGAGATAAACAAGAGAAAACTGATATTTGGAGCCATCCACCGATATAAAAATATCCTACTTTGTAGGTCACAAAAACACAACAAACAAAAAAACACCAAAAACAAAGAGCAAGTCTCAGCCTTTTAATTTCTTCACAGTCACGCTCGTACATTGCAAACTGTCTGATTGATGCTTTCAAATGCGCTGTAAAAATGGAACACTCTGTGCATGGTCACAGTCTCCATATTGGGCCCAAAGACTAGGACGGTCACTTACAGCTCTGAATGAATGTTAGAGGCTACAAGTCCTTAAGCTTCCAAATACCTGTCTTATAGGGGGGTATAAGAACAATATTAGGGACCCTCTATGTTGAAAATTACACAACAATTACGAGGCTTTTAAAAAAGTTTCGAAAACAAATGTTAGATAACTAGTCTTGGAGTAGATATGGTCTTGGAGTCAACCAACGCCTATAACAGCTACAGCTAAGGCAGCAGCGATTCAGCCTGGGTCTATGAAAATCGGAGTCAGAGGTGATGGGGAACCACTGCCTCCGCCGGCGTGCTCACTGCAGCCCCTGGCCCGAGCTGTAACCCAAGCTGGAGGAAATGCCATTCCCTCCCACACGCTGGGCGCCTGCACAGGACAACAGAGAGCAGAGTGTTTCGCTGCGAGGAGGAGGAGGAGCGCCTCTCACAGGGAAACACTGACGAGCGGCACAGCTGGCACAGGGGCAGCAGGAGCCGCCCACAGCGCAGCCTCTGTCAGAGCCTTCCTCACATGGCGGGACAGCAGGGCAACGGGCTTGACACGGCCCCTGCAGCAGAGCGGCAAGCTCGAATGGCGTGCGTCAGGCCCCCGCTTCCAGCAAGGATGTGAAAGGATCAGCTCCCAAATGAGAAAAAGGACAACTGCAATAACAGGAAGACCGTATGACTCCCTGCATGACTCCCTGCATGACTCCCTGCATGACTCCCTGTATGACTCCCTGTATGACTCCCTGCATGACTCCCTGCATGACTCCCTGTATGACTCCCTGCATGACTCCCTGTATGACTCCCTGTATGACTCCCTGCATGACTCCCTGTATGACTCCCTGTATGACTCCCTGTATGACTCCCTGCATGACTCCCTGTATGACTCCCTGCATGACTCCCTGTATGACTCCCTGTATGACTCCCTGTATGACTCCCTGTATGACTCCCTGCATGACTCCCTGTATGACTCCCTGCATGACTCCCTGCATGACTCCCTGCATGACTCCCTGCATGACTCCCTGTATGACTCCCTGTATGACTCCCTGCATGACTCCCTGTATGACTCCCTGCATGACTCCCTGCATGACTCCCTGTATGACTCCCTCCATGACTCCCTGCATGACTCCCTGTATGACTCCCTGCATGACTCCCTGCATGACTCCCTGTATGACTCCCTGTATGACTCCCTGCATGACTCCCTGCATGACTCCCTGTATGACTCCCTGCATGACTCCCTGCATGACTCCCTGTATGACTCCCTGTATGACTCCCTGTATGACTCCCTGCATGACTCCCTGTATGACTCCCTGCATGACTCCCTGCATGACTCCCTGTATGACTCCCTGCATGACTCCCTGCATGACTCCCTGCATGACTCCCTGTATGACTCCCTGCATGACTCCCTGCATGACTCCCTGCATGACTCCCTGTATGACTCCCTGCATGACTCCCTGTATGACTCCCTGTATGACTCCCTGTATGACTCCCTGCATGACTCCCTGCATGACTCCCTGCATGACTCCCTGCATGACTCCCTGTATGACTCCCTGCATGACTCCCTGCATGACTCCCTGCATGACTCCCTGTATGACTCCCTGTATGACTCCCTGCATGACTCCCTGCATGACTCCCTGCATGACTCCCTGCATGACTCCCTGTATGACTCCCTGCATGACTCCCTGCATGACTCCCTGCATGACTCCCTGCATGACTCCCTGTATGACTCCCTGCATGACTCCCTGTATGACTCCCTGTATGACTCCCTGTATGACTCCCTGCATGACTCCCTGCATGACTCCCTGTATGACTCCCTGTATGACTCCCTGCATGACTCCCTGCATGACTCCCTGTATGACTCCCTGCATGACTCCCTGCATGACTCCCTGTATGACTCCCTGCATGACTCCCTGTATGACTCCCTGTATGACTCCCTGTATGACTCCCTGCATGACTCCCTGTATGACTCCCTGCATGACTCCCTGTATGACTCCCTGCATGACTCCCTGTATGACTCCCTGTATGACTCCCTGTATGACTCCCTGTATGACTCCCTGCATGACTCCCTGTATGACTCCCTGCATGACTCCCTGTATGACTCCCTGTATGACTCCCTGCATGACTCCCTGTATGACTCCCTGTATGACTCCCTGTATGACTCCCTGTATGACTCCCTGCATGACTCCCTGTATGACTCCCTGTATGACTCCCTGTATGACTCCCTGCATGCAGCTGCTTCCAGTCAGCCTAAGGAGGCAGCAAACTAAAATGGAATTTAAAAGCCTTGTCACTCCACAGTATTATATTATATTGGGAAACTTTTCCCTGCCCCCCCCCCCAACAGATACTGATCTGAGCACAGTATCAAGTCAAGAAGTTGCTATAGACGTCTGACCCATGTAAATAATGCCAAGTGATGACAGGATCTGTTGTGGACAGCAGGGAAGGAATGCAGATGCATAACCTGTACCGTTTCTGCTGCTTCTAGAGGCTGGGGCTGCTTAGAAAGAGAGGAATGCAGAAAAATCTGTTTGAAAACAATACTACAGTACAAAAATTGTGTAAAACTTTGCCCAGATCTACACAAGATAGTGTCTATGAGGGGTCATGTAAACTCTGTGAAGAATATTTAGAGCATCTTTTTAGGATTTTTGGATGTTGACTTTATGTTATACTATGAAATTTCTTCATTTTAAATGCAGATAAAGCAGATAACAGAGCAGATAATGAAGTTAAGGGTTTGCCATAGGCACACCTTACAGAACAAAAACAGAAGTAAAACAAGAAAGACCAGCCTCATTAAAATATATACTAGAATGTGAATCCCTGTATGATGAGAAAGGGCAGTCACCTGTAAGGATTTGGTGAATATGGAAAACAGGAGGATGATTTCAGAGATTTAAGGGCAGAAGTAGATTGATGGAGTTTAAGATGAGGCTAACCTGAGGTGAAAAACCTGACGAGTGCCTAGTGAATTAGAAAGAGAAGGGGCTGCCAGTTCATACCATTGCTGAAGGGCTGGTACACAAAATCCAAACATTAATCAATCCTGGGGCCAAGCCTATGTGATTGAGAACTGATAATAAAAATTGCCACTCAAGCCAGTCATAAGCCTTCTCAGTGTCCAATGTCAATTACAATGTCTATCCGTGCTTGTATAATGTCAACATTATCAGATGCAAGGCCCCCGTTTATAATATCTGAGAGTCTGTCTGTTTGAGGTGTACTAAAACATTCAGTACAATGTCTATACAGCAAATCTAATTGTTTTCTGACAATGACACCAAAACATATTCTAACTTTACTTTAAGAACTGAAATTTTATATTCTGAGAAGATGATGCACATTCTTTAATGATTATGGGTTTTGTCCATTGGTAGTTGGAATGTGTATTTGAACCTAAGAACAGTGATACCTGACACTATAAAGACGGTGATGATAACGATGATGTTGACGACGAACTTGTATGACATAAACTATAATTATTATTTTTTACTTTTGTTCCGCAGAGTTGGTCTGTTTTTTCTGCCATCGCAATACTGGGCTACATTTTTCCCACCATTCAGAAATTTTGAATTCACAAGTGACCAAACACTTTTGGAGACCTCCGCTGAGAAACAAGTGCCTCTTCTGTTACACAAGAAACTTAAACAAAAGCTAACTGCTTATACAAGAATGATAGAGACTGTAGCTAAGGATGTGCAGACAGTCAACATAATTACCAGTTTCTATTTTCTTTAAACCTAAAGATATGGAAAACAAAGACAAACAGAAACAGTATAGTGAGAACCACAGCCTGGGGTCACTCTTACTCTGTGACACTCCTTCCAAACTCTCTTAAAATAATGGTAATAAGCAAACATGTAATTAAAATAACAATAACTACCGACAAAATTCTATCTGTATCATTAATTGATCTAATTACAAGTCTGAGATGTCACACATTTGTCTTTAGAATGTTTCTTCAAAACCACAGGTGCCAAAACTTTTAACAATAGCACTCGCTATTATCCGACCGGCTGATCAGATCTACGTCCCAACTCGGCAGTCTGAAGTTTTGTAGTCACCTCAGTTTGCAGTTGATCCATTGCAACGTAATACACAGAAGTAAAACAATTTGATTAAATAAGATCACTTCATAGGCCATATACAATTTCTTGCATTAGGAATTTGTCTTTCCACATACCCCAGCTTGCTCTCCATGAGACACACAGGCACACAGACAGGAAGAGAGAAGCTTGGGGTCAGAGCACAGGCTCAGACATTCATATGCCACCCCTGGAGCAGCTGGGGTTAAGGGCCTTACTCAGGGACCCAACAGAGTAGGATTCCTCTGCTGGCCACGGGATTTGAACCAGCAACCGTCCAGCCACAGGCGCAGATCATCAGCCACAGAGCCATCGCACCGGCCCCTGATTTCTCTATTCACTCACTTTATTCTGATTCGGAGCTGCTTCAGGGGCGAAGATGGGGCGGAGGGAGGGATGAGAAAACGAAACGCAAGTGAGTCAGCATGATGCGTGAGAGTAATCCGCAGGCAGGCGGAAGCGGGTGAGATTAGGGTTTGACCTCATCCCGTACTTTTGTTCAAAACTCCATTTCTTAGTTGCTCACCCACAGTATATCTTTTCTATCTGTTGTGTCTGCCCCATTGGACAACCTCCAATATTTCCTAAAGTGTCTACCATATTACGTCCATAGTCTTTAAAAAATATCAACACAAATATAATTGCAAGCGGTCTTTAGAGTATAATGCTATTAAAGGCCTTTAGGAAATTTGTACAGAGTAGTTTAAGGCTCCTACCCAACAGAAAACTAGGTGATTCTGCAATAAAGGGCCAGAAATTCAAAAATACAGGCTTCAATGTCTAACCGAACATCGCATGACTGCCAATACTGTCTTTTTACAATTGGCTAGATTACAACAGAAAAACAACTTGTATGGGGTTAGCAGAAACAGTCTAGTTAATTAAATGTATTAATTTGAACCACAGGGTATGATTTATAAATTAACACCTGAAAAATCTGCTCTGCCTTCAAAAGGAAAATATAAACCTTAACTCTACGTGACAAAAGATATCGCTTCCAATACTGGGCAGTTTCCCCATGTGTGATAATCTCTATAACCTCTATACTAGTGCCATCAATGCTCAGTTATATTTATTCACAAATTCAGCATCACCTGATAGTTAGGCAACGAGAAGCAAGATTTCTCAAGCAAATTAAAATGTAAGTATTGGGCTAAATCAATCCCACAGGCAAAGAAACGGAAAGAATCCTCTTCTGCCTGTTTTGTTAACTTCTCTAACAAAGACATTGTCTATGATTCTTTCTGTGCCTGCATCAAGGCAAGGGCAAGAAATGCAAGGAAAACATGGATGCCCAGTCTATTGTGGTTTTCTTAGAACTGATCCATATTTGGAACTATGCCGATAAAACATTTTTGCATGCAATTCCAAGCTGTACATTGTCATTTTTTTCTGAACTATCTCAGTAAACCCTAGAAAACACATGGAGAAAAAACACTGAAATGGCACAAACAACAGGCAACAGGACAGGATTTAGGAATAATTTCTTTGTATTAAACTTTTGAGACAAACATATCACAGCCGAGAGAACTCCTTAAATAAATTATTTAATGCAAAAAAGAAAGACACAATGCACAACCATGGGCTCTTTTCTACTTACAACACCACACATTACTCTCATATCTTTGAATAGGTAACAGCATGACTCATTCTGTCCTCGCTAGCTATACCTGAGACAGCTGTCCTAGTAAGAGTGATTACTAGGACATGGTTTCATAGGAACATGCTACTGGCATCTGTGAAGCGTGACTGAAATCTAAATTATGTCCAGGAATTTTTCTGTAGGACGGGAGTGATTTGCTCAGACTTGATGTAAGGCCAGTCTGGTTACTTGGGTGGTTCTGTGTAAATGTGTGTGGGGCTCAGTATCAAACATTACTCACTCTATCCAAACACAGCCAGCAGGACTCCAGGCTTTAATAAGAAAAAAAAGACTCCCTTATCTTCACCAAGTGCTAAAAAAAACCCCAAACACTCCCATTCTGCCATTTAAAAGGTCATTCTAACCACAATCTATGCTGTTATTCACTGTATTTTGTTTGTTTTCTGTCTCCAAGTCAAGAAGACAAGTCAATGTATGATACTGCATCACAGCTTGTAAAATAGAAACAAAATAAGATAGTTTGAAGTTTAGTCTTAGTTCTAATAAGCATCTTAAATCATGGGTACTTTTAACATAACTATGTTTAATATTGACAAATATAGGGCAGAAGGGTTATTGTTTTGTTCAGTTTATACCTGTCTTATAAATATAATTCCTGGCAAAAAAATAAAGACAACAAACCTATCTGAAAAAGGTCAAACAGATCACATGGCATCTCCTGCACGTTTAGAAGAGTTCTTTCAGTAAAACAAATTACATAAAATAACACAAAACACATTACTGGGGCAGTAAAGGAAGGACCTTGCTCAAGAACATCTCACATGGGATGGGACCCATCAGAGTCCAGAGCTCTTGCCACTACTCTACAGTGCTGCCCCATGGTTTTTTGAGGTGTGGTACTTCAGAATTAAGAGCAAAAACTTCGCACCCTGAATAAAGATCACATTGAACTTACCACATTCATGTTTCATAGCCACTTGATAATAGTATTTTTTGCCACGTACTGGAGGAACCCATGAACACAACCGGAAACCGGTTAAAAGCCAGGTTCACGCCACGTATAGAAAATACATTTCTACACAGAATGTACAGAAAGGACGTCCAGGATACATCTCTCTATTTCTGTCCAAGATCCTTTCAACACATTGGTCTGTCTGTACAAACAAGACCAGCCCAGCTGTTTTCCGCTTCATCGCACAGAGGCCTTCTGCTCGGAGAAACCACAGTGTAATTAAAGCAGCCCTTTAATAAATCCCTCAAATTGCACATCCTGCAGGCCACCTGCCATGCCTGTACCATGAGTCTACAACCAGCCGAGAAGACAAGTGCTGTCAGTGTTCGGATTACAGGAGGAATGTTACTCAGTGAGCACCATACTGTCTCTTCCGGTTGTCCATTATCTAC
This sequence comes from Atractosteus spatula, assembly GCF_055471065.1. Taxonomy (NCBI): domain Eukaryota; kingdom Metazoa; phylum Chordata; class Actinopteri; order Semionotiformes; family Lepisosteidae; genus Atractosteus; species Atractosteus spatula. The sequence goes on along the minus strand of NC_142721.1, from coordinate 4,342,327 downwards.
AACTGCACTCCGCCAGAAGGTTTGTGGTGTCATATTAGGTCAAATATGACACAAAAATAACTCTTCAGAACAAAATGACAACTCTATTAAATATGACTAAACCATTACAATGAGTCAAAAAATCAATGTACACAAAAAATAATTTCTTTACAAAACTATACATTTCTAAGTATCAGTTTTTCATTTGTTATGAATGTGTATCTTTCTCTGACTGTAAAATTCTGTTTGTTGGAATAACACAGCTTTGCCTGGTTTGGACTCTTGCTCTCGTTTCAGCACGAGGATACAAATAGCAAGTTTTCTCTGAAGGCTCTCTGAACTGCTTTCACTCTGTGAGTTCCCACAGTCCCCAGTGCAGCTGGTATCTACTGGAGAAGTGGGGTGAAGTGGCAGAGCCTGGACAGTAACAGATGATGGCTGGACCGTAGGGCTCACCTGAGCTCTGAAGAGTGTACTGTACCTGCTTATGGGCCACCTAGGAACCTCTGAGGTAACCATTACATATCCATCCATTTATAATACTTTTTAAATCAAATGCACTGGTTTGCTAATCACCAAGTTTTTCTTAAAATTTTAGAGATGTAAATCAGAACAGCCAACAGCCAACAGTCCAACTTGGCTTTGTATGTATTTGGAGTTTTGAAATGTGTTTCTGGCAAAACTGACTTTTTAAAGAAAAGAACTGTACTGGGACTCAAGGAGTTTTCTTTTGATTTATAGGACAGATCTTTAATGAGGAAGGAAAATCACTTAAGAAAGTAAATTTATGTCTTTCAAATATAGGAAGGGTGCAGAGATGTTTGTACATGCCCTTGAATGACCTTTTTATTCTTGATTACCGCAACTTGCTGTTTCCAAGAATGCCTAATAATAAAATAAATAGGTCTAAACTTGTACAAAACACTGCAGCTAGATATGTCTCACGCAGCTGCTTCCTGACACATACCCTAACTATAGTGAAGTCTATTGCTTATCAGTGTCTTTGTCAATTGACTTTAGTAGCAAAATTAACAGGCAACTGGTCTTCACTGATTGGGAATCTTTTTGTTCTCAGTAATGACATATTGCATATTTTTCTAGCTGTTCCACAAGTTCACAAGCAACATTTTGGTTAGTAATTCAAAGACATCCTCTTCAATCACCAGCAGGATATTCACCTCCCCCAAGCCACCTCTGTGTATTCCAGCTTGTGGCTTTTGGGATCTTTGGGTGTGATTGGAATAGAATATGAAAGAGAAACATCTAATGTATGGCTGTGAAATCTGTCATTTAAAATCATCCATCCATTTTCTAACCGCTTTATCCAAAACAGGATTGTGGGGTATACAAAATCACAAATGGAAAACTAAGATTAAAAGACATCTACACATTCAATATATCAGATATTATTCTCCCTTCAATGACCACTTGCTATGATCACTTTCATTTTCTTTTTGTTATTGTGTCTTCAGCGCTTTCATGTCCACACACACTGCCAGCTTTTTCTTCTAGGGTAGGGACAAAGCCACAGGATTCTGCGTTTGAGTACAAATCTGAATACAGAGAAAAAAAAATCAAAAGCAAAACACATTGCCTGCATTCAGGAAGCAGTGCCGAATGTCAGCTCCAGTGACAGAGGGAAATGCCTGCTCTATGAGTCACCCTGCCTCTTCAAAGCCAGGCTGTCCTGTAGTGACACTAGGAATCTGTGTAAACAGAGCTAGGGGCTGTACAGTCTGGTGGGGGTGGTGAGACTGGAGCCAGCTACTGTGCACTGGGCAGAGCCTGGACAAGACCCCTTTCGCCAAGTTTACCACGCTAACACCGAGTGGCAATTCCTCACTTTCCCCATGGGGGAAAATAACAGAAATCCATTTTGCAAAAAAGCAGAGCAAAACCCCAGTAAAACTCACCCAGTGCTGCTGCAACCTTGGCAAAAACTGGTTGGTGTGTCACCTTTTCTAACCTCAAGCTACTGCACACTCCGTGAACACATTCAGAGGCCACATGAGTTCAATCATTGAAGACAGTTCCTTATAAGTTGTATTAATAAAAGTAAAAAATTCAGTTACTTAAATATTAAATTAAAAATAAAATTTGTAACTGACATCATCTTCATTAGATCACCTATATTCACAAGACCTTTACACTTTCACATTCAAATGAAATTATACAGTTAACTATAACAGGGCATGTTATTATGAGGTCTTTTAAAACTACAGATGCTGATTAAAATGATTTTATTGTTTCAAACTAAGTATTGCAGTATTTATTTACTGTACCCTTCCAAATCTTTTTCAAGCAGATACTGTATATTGTATTGTGGTTGGCACATTGGCTAACTGTGTCTTTGCAGTGCTGGTGCCCGGGGTTAAATTCCTGGGGTGCTGTCTGCATGGTGTTTATATATTCTCCCCATGCTCACATGGGTTTTTCCTCCCACAGTCCAAAGACATTCTGCTAGACTAATTGAGAAAACTGGCCCTAGTGTGAGTGTGTGTGTCTGCCCTGTAACGGACTGGCGTCCTGTACAGAGTGTATACTGTCGTGTGCCTGTTGCTTGCCGGGATAGGCTCAGGCTCCCCCCATGACCCTGAATAGGATAAAGTGATTAGAAAATGGTTGGATTGGTATACTGTATTGCACTGTGGAAGTAAATACATGTTTTGCCTTAAAGTCTACCGCCCCTTACAGCACACAACACAAGCACACATCCCCCCAGTAAACATGTCCAGGTAAAAATGTGTGGTGGGAAAAAAACAAAACCTAAATGACCACACAAGTAAAGCAAAGAGTCTTTTATGTCTAACAGAAAAAGAGTAGTTAACATTGTTGGTTTTGTAAAGTAACCAACTTGGACAATACGTACAGCAGAATATATACAGTATATATATATCATCTGTATATATGTGAGGAGATCCTAGGTGACTGACACTTAGTAACAGCAATTTAAACATGTTTAAAAAAATTATATAGGTTGATACTGATCACTTCAAAAATGACGTACAGTAACATGAATCTAATGTTTTATACAGTGAGTCAAAACTACAGTTAACTATTATGGGAATTTTATTTTACCATATCATACAGATTCTCTATTAACATTATATAATTTATGTTTCATATTTCATGCAGTGCAGAAAATGCCAGTTTCACAATCAGACTCTTGACTGGTGGTATGGTTCCATCTGTGATTACAACGCTTTTATCCATAAATCACCACAGGAAGGAGCTTACTGGAAACAGACAAGGATGTACAGCACAGTTCCAAGGCACAAGGTCATGTTTGAAAAACAGATCTTTGAAATAATACCCACGGGATTCATTCAAGCCTTTGTGAGGCATAAACCATGGGTTTTAGTGATTGTCGTCTTTAAAAAGAGAAGCAGATGTTCAGTTGTCTGCTTCTGCTCACTAATGGGAGTGACAAGGGGCAAATGTCAGAGTGGCTAATTGCGTCTAGCCCTGGGCATTACAAGTGCAAGTCTGGACATGTCACACAGAGGGACATAGACATTACATTTCCTAAATGGCCAGCTACAAGCAAATTGTCTGCATCCTCCATAAATATTACTACTGTTGCGTGCCTCGTAATTTGATGCTGTGGGACTTAACATACTGTGCTATACAGTAAGAAGCACAACCAACAACTGATGGCCTTTCCTCTCAGCAGACAAGAGCAATTTCGATTGTCATAAAATAAACTTGAGCTTCTTTTCTTAACTTTTTCTTGTTCTTTACAGGTTTAATAGTTTCCGGTGTTAGGTCAAAAGGATTATGCTTCAGGGACTGAGTCTGGAAATGCAGCAGAGATCAAAACTACTGGTTATATGACATTACGTGCAGGAGCACTATAACTCAGATAAACACATCCCTTGCACCTGGCAGTAAAACTGAAATGGAGACTTAAACTCTCATTCTGTATATGGTATTTCCGTACACAGGATTTCAATCTCCCTGCTGGAGGACGCTGAAAACTAAGTTTATAGGACACCCTTTGTTCTTTATATGAAATTCCCTTTCATATATCATGTACAAAATTGGCAAGAATCATTTATAGCTGCAGGCCACAGGCATGTCTTATTTATCTAAGGTCTTTCAATATAGTCATGAATCTCGTCTTTGTAGCTGCAACTTCATATCATAAGGAATCTTCCTGTGTGGCTTGAACTGCCCTGGGAAAAAAACTCCAGGCAAATCCAGTGTTCACAGAGCCTTAACCGACTTTATTTTAAACAATAAGCAGGGTGAAGAGAAACAAGATAATCAGGCAGGGATAAGCTGCCAGATCTGCACCCTGAGGCACAATGGTCCTCACAGCCAGAGTCCTACACTTAACCTCCGAAAGTCCACAATGTCCTCAAACTTGAAAGGCAAATGTATATATATGGGTGACAGACTGCTGAACTTTTATATCCCTGCACTCACCATTCTGCTTATTAAACTCAGAACAGCTGTTTCATAACGGCAACTGTGAGGCATGGAATTGGGAATCATTACAAGCCAGGCAAGGAGCAAATGGCGAGAGAAAGTTTCGCAAGCAGCTGGGATCTACAAAGATCCATATAGCACGGGGTCAAGATTATTCTCCGGTGACGAAAGACCGTTCACATTACAAGGACCATCGAGCTACTGGGTCGCAGCTCTTGGAGGTGAACGTTATTTATTATGAACTGCATCATATCTGCTGCAGGTATACTAAAGTAGGATTATGAAAGGCACATCAAAAACTCTGCAAACTATAATAACACTAAATTTAATTTGAGCACAATTTTGGTATTTTTAATATGCATTGTGCATATTATAATTAAGAGATATTTGACTACTATATATAGTAAACACATATCTAAGTACATTACCAGACCTTGTACTAAACCTATACAATCGAACTGTTACAGTATCTTCGAGTTTGGGTTTGTGATATAGTATCTCTGAGTTATGTATAACACAATTCAATTAACTGTCAATTGACTTGAACAGAACTATTGGCCAGATTCATGAAAAAAACAAGATCTGCAATTTCATACGTGGCTGTGTTGCAATGCTTCAACCAAAAAAAATCACTGGTTTAGGCTGAAATGGAGATTGGAAGTAAAAATGAAATAAAAGCCTAAATACAGGCCAATAAATACAGTTTTCAAGCACTTTGTAGGAGGCTTTGATTTAGGTATTATTTATCTGAACTGTAGTATGGATTTAACTTAATCTTCCAGATATATATATATATTTAATACTGTATAATAATAATGTAACAGATATTTTAATAAAATTATTTTGTAAACACAACACAAAAAAGCTAAGGGTCTTCATAATAAGTGGATCACAATGTTAGAATAGAATAAAAATACAGAAATAATGAAAATACAATATTGTGAATCCAGTAACAAAGCTGCTAAATTGCTAGATTATGAATTGCAAAGGGGAAAACACCTCCTACTCCTGCAGTACCATCAACAGACAACCAATTAACATTCCTAAGGGAAAAATGTTAACCATTTCCCCTAAAAACAATACCAGTGAGAATAGAAAGTTTACTGAGGCAATGTCCCATAATAAAGTGAATGCAGAACAGCCACCTAAAGATAAACTGGAGACACCATTCAATTAGTAGATCAGTGAACTGTCCATATCTGATAAAGAGGTTTTTCTGTTATTTTGAAAAGGCTATTTGCATAACCAGACAAACTCTAACATTAAAATTCAGAACTAAGACCCCATTTCTGTCTCTCTCGTTATTGTCCTTGAGATAACGAAATACAGAAATGGGATCTTAGTTCTCAAATAAGACATCACTTTCATCTATGCACTGAAATGATAATTTTTGAGTGAACTGTTCAAAGGCCCTGAAATTATACACTATTTTTTTAATCCAAGCCATTATTCTGTGATTACTCATGTTTGACTCCTATAACCACTCTCAATATAATAGTGGTCATATAAAAAAAAGGTTTGCCTGCAAATCCTAACAAACCGATTTAGAACAAAGCGAAACAGGGGACCGGCACTGACAACCATCAGGTGCTGCTGAAAAGCCCAGACGTGCTCTTCTGAAACTCTGATGACAAGGGGTGATACTCTTATCTGAGTGAGTAAGTTTCTGTGCCCTCGGGGGCTGTTTCTTCAGAGCAAGCCCTGACTGGCACTCCCAACCGCATCGCACTTTCAGCCTGTGTCAAACCCAGCACAGCCATGCACAGCGCACGCACTGTTCGGGAGATGTTTCAAAGTAACCGGGTCTGTCCACCCACGAAGGTTTTTGAGATATCAGACAGGCGTCTCAGCTGACTCTCCCGGGTGGTTTCATCACACAGGCCTCGACAAGCGAGAGGCCTATCATCTTTTTTTAGAACGAAAGCTTCATGGTTTAGATACCGTCTGGATTCCTAAGAAACCACAGCCCTCTGTGCAAGCAGATAAAAGAGGATACCCATGCTGAGACAGGTGGTTTGACCTATAACACTCACTCAGGTTGCCTGTGCTTCACAGAGCTTAGAGGGATGAAAATGGCTTGATGGAATAAGACAGTGCACAGTGAGCAAACACCTCAAAAGGGTGGTAGGGGATGGCAATTTCAAGGAGCTATGGATTCATGTCTTTAAAACAAAGGGATGCAGTTCTTCTTAAAGCAACTCCTAAATTCATCTGTGTCAGATTCTTGTAATCTGTGGCATTCTTGTAGTTTTAGTCTTGAAATTGCAAAGCTTTTCAATGCCATGCCACCAAATACTTCTACTTCCTGTTTAGACTGGCTAATGCAGATTGGCCTGTGTCCTACTATTAGAGAACAAAGAGAACAACTATCGCAGTGGGACCATTCCCACAGGTCACCAGCTCAATCACTGAAGGATGAAAACAACTCATCATAGGTCATTATTGCAGCCCCATAAACAGGGGCTTTTAGGCATCATGTGTCCTGCAGAGAGAAACTAAGGAAGAAAAAAGAAACCAGTTTTATTGAGAACAAATGAGAACTAATACATTCAAGCCATAAAGGATAAGAATTTATTCCTATTCCTTTATCTTCACACAACAAAGCACAAAAAAGCTTTCTTTCCTATCTGTCTGTTTCCAGCATGTTTCAACATGTCTGACTAAGGCCAGCATTGCAAGGCTTTTTCACAAGCTTCCATGGTAAAAGAAAAAAACAACATTATTTCCCAAGGACTGCCCTTCACCACAGTGTAAGCACAACCTTTATGTGCATATCCAGTGGATGTTTGCTTTACTTAAGTACAGTATGCTGCTCGGAAGTAAGATTATGTTTAAGACAGATAAAGCTTCAGTCGGAAGTTCTACAGGTGGGGTTTAGGATATCAAAAGCTAGCTAATCTGCACTAGGATGTTAGAGATTCACAAATAATTTACAAGGAATACTCAAAGATTTCTGAGTTACCGTTTCTACATTAAGTCCATAGCCTTTCCATACTGTGTCATTTTTCTCATTGTAGCACCACAGTTTTGACTTGTTGTTTCCTTAGCTACAAGCTCTTATAACAAAATTCCCAGAAATGCTCAAGAAATTACTGGAAATTATTCACTATTCTGTCACATTTGCCAAATTCTAGGTGTGATCAGTAAATAGCACTGATGACTCCGTTGAGCCTCTAGTTAAACACTTAACTATGATGTACCTCTACCTCACCATGATTCCTCATTAAATAAATATTTGCCTGGTCCAGTGCATTCCTTTTCAGTGCAGAATTCTGTCAAACTAAATATTAAATACAGCACTGCATCCATAAGGTAACTTGGCAGTGACCTACATATGATCCTTAAAAAACACATGAATCAGTTTCAGGGGAAGATGGGCATAGACACAAACACACACACACTCACACTAGGCCAGCATACTTTCCAGCATATCTTTGGACTATGGGAGGAAATTCAGCAGCATCCCAGGAACTGAACCCAGAGCCCCAGCCATGCTAACCACTGAGCCAATGTGCCACCCAAAATGCAGTTCTGTGCTGTGGATGATCATAAACACCCCTCTCCCCATTTGTTTCACAGAGGACTTGGAAATGCAAAAAAAATGAGGTTTCTACACCCTGTTAACTTCTTGTCTAGAGCAAGCAATACATGGAAACTTCGTGCCAACCCTCAGCCAAAGACTCCTCCCACCCATATTGAAGCTGTACCCTAATTGAAGGGCTCTGAAGTACTGCCACTGTAACAGAACACAAAGCTCCATTCAGTTGCACAGCACATACGTCAGCCTTTACAAAATCACTCCGCAGTCCAGATGAATGCCTTGTGGGCTCAGTGTGGGATACAGAGACCACCCAAACACTCACAAAGGCCAAGAATTCCTCTCTACTCTCCATTTTAAGGCCTGGCCTGTGACTTCTGTTGCTTGTCCTGCGTCACTGAGGCTTGACCAGCCTTGGAAGGAAGTTCATGATAACTGTGACAGGAAATCTTTAAAAGCACCCCTCGAACTTATCACAAAGCCAATCAGGTCTAAAATGATCTGATAATCTAATTGTGAATCTACTTGATCTCATTATTATTGCCAGCTGAAGGACCTAGATAAACACATCTATGAACACGTTCTATGTAGATTTTCACTGCATGTGAAACTGCAGTGTTCGAGATAATCAACTGAAAAGGAAAATAAAGGACGTGTGTTGTACAATTAAAACTATTCTACATGTTATTTGTTTCCAGATGTTTTGAACAAAAGTCATTCCTTGGTTGTGTATAAAGAGGATCACTCTGCAGCAGATGTGCACAAATTCTGAGTGTGATGCTGAGATGATGTCACATGAGAATGTTTTATCCCAGAGGTTCCAGTGTACGCAGTCTAAAGATACATTCCCATAAATTTTGAGAGGTCAGTAAATAGCAGGGACTTATCCAACCGAAAGTCCAGTAGTACGATTATTGCAACTGAACTGTTGTGGCATTACAATGTAAAAGGTTTTCTTCATTTTGTCTACATACACTGCATATTTATTTGTGTATTTATATGCATCAACGCAATTGAAATTCTGCATATCAGTATACTGGATACCAGTAATATTTTAAGAGTTTTTAACCAGGTATTAGGTAATTAGATATACTAATTGTAGTCATCCTGTCTACCTCAATGAGAATTCTCTAAATTACTTTAATTACTATTTGGATTTTCTCCAGCATTTTGTCAGCTCTTATATACAGTAAATAAAACCAACCCTAACCACACAGCTACTTTTTACTATAGTACCGGAAATGAATTCCTCTCTGGTGGTTGACATGCAAACCATGCCAGGAATATAGACGCCATCACATTTCTTCAACCTAATCCTTGACAGAATGTACGAGACCTAAAGAGAACTAATTCCCTATCTCTGTTCATTTCCTTTGATTAAGTACATAAATAAAACGTGAGATAAAAATCTATTTCAGGGGCTCTGGAGTGAAACCAATAATAATTGAAGCAATGTGCAGTTTAAACCTGAAGACTGAATTTTTTAGGTTTCTCTGCTTTTATTTTAATTTCTGTTGCTCTTGTCAACGTAGTAAACTTCAGTTTGACCTTAACAGTATTTCAAAGCGAAGCGCCGATGCACAGTCATTCCACTGGAATGGCTGAGGCGGCACACCGAGCTAATCTTTACAGCCCTGCCCGCACCCTGCCCTAAACCGTCTACAGTAAGTCACACAGAGGTGCCTTTGCACTTTCACAGCCGATCATTACCGATTCCAGTTCAAATATAACCCTCCCTATTCATAGCGGCTCAGGGTTTTATTTCTCACATACTGTAATACTCAACAGGTGCATCATCACCTTGAGTTCATGAGAAACAAAGCATTCCAAAGGATAAGCTTGTACTGAAAAAAGCCAATGCAGTTCGGTGGATCTTAAAAATCATTATTATACTAAGTTGAATACTAATCTTTAGAAATCATTTCTGTGTGTGGTGTTATGAAAACACTGTTTTCATATTAATGCAGATGGTCCGTTAACTATGCTTGTTGAGCTCATATTTAAATACATTTACTTTTTTTAAACTAACTCCACCCCCTAAACTTTGGAGGACTTCTTTATTTTTATTTTATTTTTTTTCACTCTCTCATTTTTGTTCTTATTAGACAATAACAAAACAAATCTTACATTCACAAAAAATATTAATTCAAAAACTTCCTACTGATATTCTACTAAATACATTTACTTTTAAAATCTGTTCTAGTGCCAATTAACAGCTGAATCCATGACACTAAGTGATACCTGATCATGATCTACTCTATTAACCTGTATTGTATTCAACATTTTCCCAGTTTATTTCTGCTTCAAACAAATACAGTTACTAAAAAGTGATAAATCCTTAATAATATTTATTAATCCTTAATAATATGCAAACCATTTAAAGTACTAAAAACTTAGCATGTAATGCATCCTATTAAAAACATTTACATAAATCAGAAAGCATATACAGACTCATTTAAAAAAAATTAAATGTAAAACTGCAAACTCTTCTGTGAATAATGCTCTTTTGTATACTTCCACTACATCTCCCTTTTGTCTGATTTCTTTTCTACTTTTTTGCCATTGAAAAAGTTCAATGTTAATGTTAATTTATGTTTTATTTAATGTTAATTGTTAATGTTTTAAAACTGCTGTGCCAAAGGTCTGAGAAAAAAACGTTTCTTCAAAGATTTCCAGAAACCAACAGAAACTTGAAAATGACAGATCGTCACACTAAAAATGAGCACACATAACTTCTTGTAAGAGTGTAAAAGGTACAGAAGTCCTTTATGAGACTTCTGAAAAGGCCTAGCGAGGACTCACTTGACCCTTAAGAAGAAAAATGTCAAGTGTCCCGCTCTCAGAAATGACAACAGCACTGTATGAGAATGACATCTGAAGACTCCACTCAACACAACAGCAAGACCCTGACACTGACATGTCACTGCCGGTAACATTTCTCTGAAAAGAAAATACACCTGACAAATAATCACAAATGAACAACAGAATCATTTTCTGTATTCTTCCCCAATGTCCCCAGCCCCCTAGTCAGCAAAACACAAGAAAGGTTAAAAAATATATTTTCAGCAATACAACACATACTTTAAATAAAAAAAAAATCTTTTCATTTTCAAATAAAAAGCCAACTGATTTCCTTTTCTTTGAGACTGTGAGAGACCAAGAGGACAGGGTTATAGATTGTACATGGAGTGTTAAAAAGTCTCTGCCCCCATACTGTATCGCTGTTTGAATCATAATGATAATGTGTGCAGTCTTCCCACGGAATCAGAGCATTTACAGTATAAACAACTATACTTCCCAGTGAGCAGAAGGGGGATTGTTAGTCAATTTCCTAGGTCACAGCTGTTGTTAATTAGCCTGTTACTCAGAGTATTAAAGGGTGTGGCAGCTACAACTCTAGGTCTCCTGTTTGGAGGAACTTTGTGCTATGGTGTTGTTTGACACATAGAGGAGTTCGATATTAAGGTAAAAAAGCAATTAGAAGCACAGAAAAGAAGACCTAGGTTAGAAATCTGCATGTATTCCCAGGGCTATGAGGAAGGCGATCGGTTGTCTTAGGAATCAGTACAACATTCTGGGACTTGGCGAAACACTGGGGAACTTTAAAGAGCACTGATGGAGCTCTAGTTTGCTCGAGGACACAAAGAGACTAGGCCAGACATGACATGGCACCCCAAGCGTCACATATGACATAAATGCAATTTGTGATCAAGAAAATGATGGCAAAATTGAATAAGAACACTGTAGACCGGATACTGAAACAGTATGTGCTCCTAGCAACAACGTCAACAAGAAATGTTTTTTTCCCCAGTTACACGTAAAAATTACGGTGGCTGCCTTCTTTTTAAAAAAATAAATCATTTTTTCCAGATTTGTTTTGGAATCCAGATATATGTGGATAGGACAAGCAGAATGGAGGAATGTCATCTTGGATTCCTTTGGCAGTCCTTAGTAGGCACTACAACAGTTGTCTCATCGCACCCAATGTTATTCTTGCCAAAACTCGTACAATGCTGGGACCTAGGAACGCAGCAGAAGACTGCAGCTTTCTTACAGCACTCTTATAGATATGGGACATCTACTGTATGTCCTGTCACCCAACCACTCACAGACCCCTCCTCGGTCCCGGGTGTACTGAGCTCTATATGCATACGCTGGCTCTGTTTCAGTTTACAGTCAGAATGAAGTAGTCGGAGATTACTGACCCAGTTAGGGCAAAGAAGATCCGGTCGAGACGAGTGTCCTAATGAAAGTTCTTCACACAAGCTGCCTTGGAAACAAAGTGGAAAAAAGGCGTTACAATCTGCATAAATCTTTTTTATATTTTGCTCAAGGTTTGAAATGAACACGTGTATCAGAACACGAAAAGGGAAATGAGAAGGTAATTTGACATCCATTTATTTTCTAACTGCTGTATCCGACACAGGGTTACAAGGGAGCCAAAGCCTGTCCCAGCAAGCACCAGGCACAAGGCGCACAGACACACAGATACAGTAGCCACACTAGGACCAATCCTCCCAGAAGCTGACCCACACTAACACAGGTGAACAAAATCAAGCAGACAGCACCCCAGGTCTGGAATTAAACCCAGGGCCCAGCGCTGCACGGCAGCAATGCGAACCACTGTACCACCATGCCACCCCTTTGTCATACAGCGTGCATTAGACCTGCCAACATTCCTGCGTTACAAAACACATTTCTTACACGTCCTTAAAATAAGACAAATATAGCTGATAAATACATATACCGTCTCATTTCATGATGACTAAAAAAAGATCAGTTCTCCTTCTTCAGTTCTTCCAGTCCTTCTTCATAACCTCTGGACTAGATTAACTGTGCTTTTCCAGATAGACTGCCTGATGATTTTGCAATTGTTATTCATGACAAAGTTGTTTTTTCCAGGTGTACTACGTAGGTGTAACAATAAGTTAATAAAAAATAATAAATTAATTTCTTCATAATGATTTGAAATATTGTTAATACTAATTCCTTGCAATAATATATGAGCAATTATTTAGAACCCAAAGGATCACACAATATCTTACACACAGGAGACCCATTTCATCCATCACTGGAGTGCAGCCCAGGCAAGAGGAAACTGAAGTATCCAGAGGAAACTCTGCTAACTCCACAGATGAGGCACAGCAGGTTGGAACTAAACCCAGGACACAAGGACTACCTGCTGTGCCTCTCAATAACTGAGCAATACGGACCATCACTCTTTCTCAGTTTATTTATGCGTACATTTCTCAAGTGTGAATAATACAAGACAATCACCTGCTGGTTTTCCATTCAGGCTGAGCTAAATTACTCAATTTAAGCCTGATTAGAACATTTGTAAGTTTTCTTTCGACTCAAAAGTTAGACATTTTACGGTACTTACAAAATATTACAGTTAGAAGACAACCTCCAAAATGTTTAAGACCACAAAACAATCAAACAATTCAAATGAATCCTATTATTAAGTGAATTAAGGGTTTAATTGTGTAACTGAGAGTTGGGCTGAAACACAAACCACCAGGTGTGTGGGTGTCCAAAATCAGGATTGGGAACCCTTGTTCTGCACAATCTATTAGAGCAACCCGAATGAATTCATTCTTCCTATAACTTTATTGTAGATAATTGTCTTTCTTCGATTTCTAAATATTGACCTTAATCACTGCTCTTGCACACTTATATGTTTCAGAACATCTGTGTTTAACTTCCTTAAGCCTTTATATGAAGTTAATTTGTCCTAGAACAGAAGAGAAGAGATGGAGCACAGTGATGCCATTGTTTGACACAGTCACAGCATTCACATTTTGCCCTCAATGGGACCGCACTTTATTACAGCCACTCGCTCAACAAAGTAGCGATGGGGCTATTTACATTGCTGTGAAGCATGAAATTGTCATCCAGTAAAATAAGAAAAATAACAAAACAAGATGTAAAAAATTACAATAAAAAGCTGCATGCAGGGTTACAGACTTCAACTAATTGAAAATCCCAGAGGAAAAAGAACCCCAAAAAAAACATTTAATTTTGTTTCTTTTTTTTAATATAGTTCATTAAAACTTTTCTGCCCTGAAACACTCAGCTTGTGTGCATGCCTGTACATACAGTAGCTCTTTCTTTAAGTGAGCCCTTAACTGGACATTTGCTAAGAAACAAAATTGCTCTTTGACTGTTAAACATGGAGCGCAATAGTACAGAGACAACCTCCAACATGACGACTGAGAGGGGTCTCCGTGTAAACAGCAATTTCCCTACAGCCAGCTCATCCCCTGTAAAACCTTCTGTGACACCTGGCAGGGTCATGATTCAACTATCGGGTACTTGTATGGGAAACAACCCATTTCCCCAGGAGACATACTTTTTTGTGCTGCCAGTGAAGACCATCCCAGCAAACGTCCTGTGCTGTGATATTATCCTCATTGATTCACATGAGGAACATTTTCTTTCACTGGTCAGTTTAGCCAGGTTCATTAGTTCACCCATAAGCCAGGTCTAATACTCATATAACTGAATTAAACTTGTTCTGAGGATCATTTATTCTCTGCGTTTCTTGCAAAATCATTACAAGTAGGTCCATTTTGAATGCAGGTTTCCTCATGTACATTTACTTTTCAGATGATGTGCAGAACTTTGTAACTTGGTCATACAGGTGTTAACAGACAAATTAAGCACTATATATGTGGAAAAGATTACGTAGAGTCTCTACGAGAAGCATAACAGAAGCAGACTACACTCTGCCACCAATATTGCCCTGACAATACTGATAAGTTGGCTTAAAAAATACATAACATTATATTAACTTAAAAGTAAAACTTTCTGTTTTAACGATTGAGAAGTACACCACAAGATCGATAATCAATACACCACACGAGAAGTAAATTATCTGGCTCCTTTTTAAATATTTGTCTGCCTTCACGCAACTGATGCCCAAAATTTCTGATGGTGTGAAAGTATGTCATTAGATTAATCTGTGAATTATCGCTGTAAAAGGAGAGATAGCCAAGATACAGCATCAGCTATGAATGGGAGCCTCACTTGGGCAGCTTGGAGCCTCCTGGAACTCCTGTGGCTCAACAGCACCACCTACTGTCACAAATGTAGACATTCTTTACCTGCCCAATTCTGAAATTCACAGTCAGCTTGATCCTTAGAGCACGGGGTTACAAAGATTAAATATTACTATTCACAAAAACCTTAAGACTCATGATAAGTCTATTATACTGCAAATACTTCTAGATATTTTTAAAAAACGAATCAAACAGGTATCAAAACAAGAAACATGAAAAATTTAAAAATTATGAGCTGTTTCTCTTGAGAGTACTCACCTACTACTATTAAGAAAGGATATACATTTTTCAGAATTCTCAAATTCTGAAGCGTTATACTGTAGATCAGAAGTCTTAAGCCAAATAACTCAATTTTAGGGACTGCAATAGTTTTTCAATCTAATTTGATATTTAATGGAACTTGAATGTATCTGCTTTTTACCAGTGGTACATCTGTATCAATTTGTAACAAAGTGTGTATACTGTACATGATGTGGACTTTCCTTGTTCTTACAATCGATACCAATTGTAACAATAAACTTACATATGTTTATTCCAAAGCTGTGATGTTTAAATATTATGATAGAAATATCATGCTATCATATTGATAATATTATGTTATTGTTCTAGATGTTTGTAAATGTTTTTGCGGTAATGTAATTCACTGGGTTTGCCAATAAAGGTCTTTGAAACTGAATTTACAACCGAATTACATTGCTGATCGCTTAGCCTGCAGTACCTTCTAGAGGAACATAAAAAATCTGCAAGGCCCGTGAAAATTGAGCTTGCCTTCCAAACCAGTGCCTGGCAAACCACAAGCACTGCAACTTCAGGAACTGCAGTGCAACTTCCACAAAGCTCAGCACTTACAGTACATAAATTCACCATCTTTTCTCCTACACTTACTTACAATTACTTACTACTGCTAGATCAACATTGATTAAATGTATCACCATGTTTCTAATTAGCTGGAGACACTTCCACTTTCATACGAAGCAATGCGCTTTAGTTTGATAGTTTAACACAATTTTTAGCTCCTCTGGCAAACCACAGTACGGGTCCCAATCCAAGAAAACAACTGGTTTAGCCTCAGAGACTGTGTGTTCCCTGTTGGCTACAATGATTAGAAGGCAGCAAAGTGTTGGGCCCAGTCCTGCCACAAAACGGTCGTGCAGTGTCAGCACTGTATAGTGGCAGTTCTGGTGGTGTCCCAGGTAGGAAAGAGTTAAATCAAGTCGAGTGTGTCCTGCAGCCTCACTGAAAGCAGTATCAAATAAGACAAGAAGCATGATAAGACGGGGTCTCTGACCTGCTTCTGTTTAGTCATGAACTCACGTGATTGCCTGCTTGTAAATCCACAGATTTAGCCAAGTTACAGAGCTACGCTACAATTACCTTTGCCCTCAAGGCACTAAAGCCCTTTCTTAGCTAAGCAGTGAAGCAATTACTCACCCTGTCATCCCAGCAAGCAGCTGGAAATCAAACAGGAGGCAAGGTTTGATACAGGCCTCAAGCATGGTTTAAAATACCTCCAAGAATCCTTCTATAGATATTAGACTTACTGCCAATGTAAAATTTCAGAACTTGTTAATTGTAGATCAGTTATCAAGCAGGTTAGTCCAGCGGAAGCCAATGGATTTTGTGGCGCTGTAGGCTAAACAGAAAGGCACTGTACGACAGTCCCCTGCCTGAGCTCACCCAGTGTATCATTTCACTGAGAAGACCCGAGACCAGATAGCTTTAATAATGCTCCGCTCTTTTGCTTTAAAAAAATAATCTGCTTCAAATCAGGGGAAACAAAGGGAGAGACACATCAATGGCGATTACAGAAACAACAACAGCAAAGACACGCTGCCATGCCTTAATCAGTGTGCAAGTCTGCGCCACCCCTGGACAGAGCCCGAAGTGAAAACCCACAACCTACCCGTAGTGTGTGCTGAGAGCGCCCCCCAGCGAGGAGCCCACAATCATGCCGATGCCAAAGCACAGGCCCAGCTTTGCCAAGGCGTCAGCTCGCCGTTCGGGCTCCGACAGGTCAGTCACCACCATCTGGGCTCCTGCGAAGGGGGACATCGCATCAGCCGCAGTCGCCAGAAGAGCGCCCTCGCGGCCTCTCTGAGACCCGCAGCCGAGCGGAAGGGTGAGCAGAAAAGACATCCAAGGGCGACACTGTGGTTAATTCTATCACCCGTCCTTCCTCTGCAAACAGGACGCAAAAGTCTGACACCAGCGTGGAAAAAAAATAATAAATTGCAACTTTACCAATAGCTAGATCCTTTTATGGCTCAAAACACAGGAATGTTAATGAATACAAAGACAAAACAAGAAACAAAATAAAGTTAAATAAATATAAAGGATTTAAAACTACCGTATAAGGACAAAAATAATTTCATTACTTCTAAAAGCAACCTGGCAATGTCCTTTGCTAGACCTCCCTCCGTCAGGACAGAGCAACAGTCCTACATGGCTGATCTGCACAAAATGATTTTACTGGGTTGACTTGTCTAGAGGGGGCAGAATGTTACTGTTTAAAGTGATTTACACATAGATCTGAAAAACAATGTCAGCCTGTGGGAAGCAAAGGATGTCTTCAGTCAGACCCATGTTAACATTTTACTGATTAGTGGTACTCGTCCAAATCAGGGGGGTTGCATGGTACTGGTCATAACTAAAGTAAATTAAAAGAGTAAATTTGATACACAAACGCAGATGGAATAACCTCCAAACGTATGCACTAGAAGTGATCATTTTTATTTCCTCCTAGGAACCTGTGCCTGGACGATGCTGGGACTCTTTAAGCAGCCGTACTTGGCGCACCTGGTAGGATGTGCATGAAGACAGCAGGCAGCTTGTGGATGAAGAGCAGGGGCACACTGTTGGCAACGCCCAGGAGCAGGAAGTATACCACCGACGCCACGCAGGACATGGTCAACGCAGCCCGCGCTCCAAACAGATCGGCAAACCTGCAAACAGCATCACATTAATGATCAGCAACACTCCCAGAGTCTGCCAGTATTTCTTCGAATCTTCTTTTAAGGGGGGCTGAATCACAGCAGGCCCCACCAGACACAGATCATACATGTGAAGGGACATACAGTATGTAGACAACATGGAAGCCTGGCTGAAGAGATCAATAATACTCAGTGTGAAAAACAATTTGTAGAACAAGTGTTTTCGAAGAGGTATTTTCATATTTATAAAGCCCTGATTTCTTTAAAGAGGTAAAGGTGTCTTTAAAAGGCAAGGATAGGGGAGGTAGTGCAGACGGACCATTATCTGATGACAGATCACACTCTGAACTAATCCATCTCCACTTCATGAACTCCGGAAAAGCTAAGAAAACAACACCGCAAGAAAGATAACCAGTTATCCAGTGCTGGTTTACCGTGATCGCATAGAATTTAAAAATAAAGTACAGTAAAATGCTCCATAGTTAAACATGCGTTCACCTTAAGAAATCAGAGCTATTAAATCGAGAAGTGATTCAATTAAGTAATTAAGTACTCAAGACTGCCAGACAAAACTGCATAAGAGAATGAGACTTTTGTTTCCCTGCTTTGTCCAGATAAGGACATCGGCGAGTCTACACAAACACTTTCAGAAACAACTTTTTCATAACATGTTTCTATAAGATCAATGCCTCCTATCTTGTCTGTTTTTCATACTTGCATGCAATACTCTGCACTTGACTACACATGGTGATTTATTAACATACTGACAACCTTTAGACACAGGATGTTAAAGAAGGTATTGACAGAGCACCATCAACTCTCCATGCGGGCATTTCAGAGTCCACACTTAAACTGCAGAGAGCGCACACACTCGATCTGAGACTGTGATTCACACAACCACTGTCAATTTACAGTACCTGTATGTGTTAAACTGGCCCATTCCTGAACAATCAAAGAATAAATATAAAGGTCAGCACTGCTTATTTCTTTAGAACTAACCTTTAGATCAAAATCAGACATGGGCCAAAGAGAGGATCACAATCTTCTTATCACATGTGTGTGGTACAATTACTAAATTATTTTCCCAATGGAACAGGTACAGCACAACTGTTCAAAGTCTGCCATTGTGCCATACTGCCTACCTGCCAAACACAGGTCCTCCCAAAAGCTGAATGACTCCCACTGTGGTCTGCAGATACCCAAACCAGATTGTGTTGAAACCCAACCTTTTGGCCAAGTACTGCAGAAATAAAAGAGAGCACACAGACAGAGAGAGGAGATATTACGCAGATTTAACAACTAAAAGTCTTTTTTTTTTCAGACTTCTACAACGCACTGGTAAGACCTCATCATGTATACTGTCTTCAGCTTTGGTCACCATACTACACAAAATATTTTATAGCTTTAAAAAGTGTTTAAAGTAGAGCAAAACATATTCTTGGATTCAGAGGACTGAATACATACAGGTACTGTACATAACATCTGTATACCTGTATATCTCTTAAATACAGTATAGAACAGCAGAGATTTCATCCAGGTATACTAAATCCTAAGGGGTATAAATTGGGTATATCTTATGGGTATAAGAGTATATATGAACACATAATGGTTGTTCTCTATACTTACAGGTGTTATAGAAAACTGGACGAACATCCAGGTTATCTCCAGTGCAGCAACTATGTACGTGATGAAGATAACGGTTTGCGTTTTTGGAGCTACATGCTTCTCCAGTTTTTGTTCAGACATTTTTATTGGAAACCAGCTTCCTATCCCTGTTTTCTTGTTTCACTGAAGACAGGCATGAGCCTAGAGGTGGGAAACATGCAAAAAAAATGGGACATAAAAATTTAAGAATATCAGAAAGGTTACAAATGATCAATTTGACACACTGAGATGGTTTTGTAGCTAGTGGATCTGTGGATCACAACCAGCCATTAGCCAAGATATAATTTTTGACATTATGGCTGAGTAACTTATCTCAGAGTCTCACAACCCCTTTGTGTAAAAACTGATTTTCTCCTGGTCTCATTTTTAAAATGTACTTCCCCATAGATGATATAAAATGACAAAATCAGACTGTTCAGGAATCTGTATTAGATTGAGTCTACATAAAAATGCTTAAAGAAACTGTGTGAAGAATGTAATGTTAATAACTATGTACTGTACAGTATATTAAAACAATATAAAAATGGTCTCTTTAAATGCTTATGAACATTAACTAACCTTGGTGCTCTTGTTCCGGGATGATATGGCTTTTCTGTTGTAGTTAACTATTCTTTTATTATCTCGCTATTTCACCGTCTCATCTGCAGTTGCCAATACCACAATAGTCCTTGGATCACACATTAATCAAACCGGCGGGAGTTTGCTCTTAACTGGGATTAGACCTATTCTTTCAGTCGTGGTTGTCATCATGTCGTGACGGGTTTTCGTGTCTAGAAGCAATGATTTCCTCACCTCCTAATCCGCATTTACAGTCCATTAATATGTGACTGTAAATTCATGTCCATAATGAATCATACTCTACGTTTGGGTTTTTAATGATAAATGATGCTGCAACGGCAACACTGAAAACACTGGAAATCATTGACAGAAAAGTACCAGGTCCCACTTATTTGTGTGATAATAAAATATCCCTCATGCCGAGAGTAAATATTACATATTGTAAATATTGCGGTAGCACATTTGTGGTACTTTCCATCCTCCTGTTTCCAGAAAGGACGGTTTTCCTCCTTAGACTTCAACAGATTACAACACAGTTACTAATATGGACCGAAGAATTTAACAATCACCACTGTTAAGTCAGAGGTCTATTTTGTGTCCGCCTGAGTGTTTTTCTGCTGATCAAAAACTACTGAACTACACTTATACGAGCCTTTAAATTGAATACAGTACTACACATTTTGACATACTGTATTGTACAGCCTAATTTGAACTTCTTATTTGTGCGCCACACTGCAGCCACAAATGATCAGAATGCACCGAAGTACTGTACATTAGCAACGAGTTTCTAGTTGTCAAAACTATACAACACTCCTTTTTTTATAACTTTGCGGAATCCCTACAAGGTTATTATACAATTCGTATGCTGGATATGAATTAGTGAAGACAAATATGAAGTCCTGACGTTTTTAAAATTCGAAATCCTTAAAGATAAGAATGTGTTATTCACGTAATAGTAAATGCACTGCACCTACTGTAGCGACGTTTGCACGCATGTTTCATTTTCTCTTTGAATGTTCAAAGCAAAATGCTTCCGGTCTTTAAGCCAAACTGATTCAGTTTATTACACGCAAAAGAATTGTTTTCTTGGTTTCTTTAGACTAATAGATTGGTGTTTTTGACGCAATATATAAAGATAAAAATTCAAACAACTCACCCGACAGGACTTCCTACTTGATTCTGATGTACACTTCCTTTCTTACGCTAGGTGGATTGTTATATAACCTACAGTAAAACTCGGGAGAGGTTTTAGCTGTTGCTGTCATTTTCAGGCAGCTTTAAAAAAAGCAAACATTTTAAGAGATATCACTCTGTACTGTAATGTCCAGTGTCTGCCTTAATTGCCCTTGGCTATCTCCTTTTATTATTATTTTATTGCACGTTTCACCGGATGGTGGGAGAACATAGCCAAGTAACGTCATGGTTTTCGATACACTCCGATCTTTTCTGATTATGGTGTTCTCCAAGAGATTTGGTACCTTTGTTGGTTTTGGTTATTCCTCTTAAAATCAGCGTTCTTTCGGGATCGAGGAGTTACAAACGCAGAGAGAGGTCGGAATGCAGTCATTCTTCAGAGGATGGGGTGTCAAGAGAAAATAGAGAGATACCTAGATTGTCTCTGCCCTGTTCCGTCCTTAAACAGTAAAGGAATCCTTCGGGATAATTGGGTGAACTAAACCTTTTTAGTTGTTTTTTTTTTAGTTGCTAGCTCCTCAAGCTGTTTCCGAGGAAAATAAATATTAGTAGTTCCATACAACTTCCTGTGCAGATTCGATCGAGGTAACCAAGTCCTAATGTCCTAATCCTCGATAATATTGGTGCTATGAAACTTTAAACAGTTCAAAAAAGTACTTTCAACATTCATCCTCTTTTGTGCTGAGCTAATTAAAAACCATATGGAATACTTGTTTTTATCCGTGGTAGGGTATTGCTTTGTGAATACATGTATAAAATATTTAGTATTTGTCATTCATTCCTAATTAGCTATGAATACTCCATGAATATGTTTACATAATTCACCTTGATTGATCACTGATTTATGTTAAGACTGAAAAAAATGGTCTTTGTATCAATCCCAGCTCCCATAGCATTTTTGTAGGACATATACTGTATACTGTAAGTGGTTATGTATTCACTGATGTCCACATATTTTATATTTACTTTGTCTTAAATATGTTTAATGGAAACAGACTGAAATAAGTCATATGGAACATGTGTTGTTTAAGTAGCTAATTTGATTATTTTAATGTCTTCCCATCAGTGGAAAGTACTGTAAACTTAGAGGCCTTGTAGCCATCGCACCAACCATAGACGTCAAATGTGATTCTACTCTTATTGGCCAGAATATTACGAAACCTCACTAAAATAAACTGTCTGGCTCCCTGGCAGAAATTGTCCTATTGAAAACACTGGTAAGAATCAGGTCATGCAG
Source organism: Atractosteus spatula (assembly GCF_055471065.1). Classification (NCBI taxonomy): domain Eukaryota; kingdom Metazoa; phylum Chordata; class Actinopteri; order Semionotiformes; family Lepisosteidae; genus Atractosteus; species Atractosteus spatula. The sequence continues at coordinate 4,319,734 of NC_142721.1, read as the reverse complement.
CTTGATACCACTCTCTGTTACCTTCATGACTTCACCTGGCTTTCCTGCTCAGATAGTGGGGTGGAACTAGTTGAAGGATTTGAAAACCTTGTGGAATACAGTACACGCTGAACCTTGTTCAAAGAGTTCGTATTGCTTTCTCATTTGTGGCCTGTATATATGTATATGTATGTTATACTATATGTACACTGGATTATATCACCACTGGTATAGTACTGTATGTTGTACATTTCTCATATGGTGTAAGTGCTGATGGGCTCATCATCTTTTTCTTTCCCACTGGAACGATCCGGGGTTCTTGAAGTTCAATGTTGGGTGTTTAATAATAATAATAATAAAATAATAATAAAGTAATAATAATCATATTCCTTACACCTGTATAGCACTTTTCTGGATACTGCACTCAAAGCGCTTTACAGGTAATGGGGACTCCCCTCCACCATCACCAGTGTGCAGCCCCACCTGGATGATGCACTTTCAGTCTCTCCAGGAAGTACTGCTGAAGGTTAAGTGCCAGCAATCTGAAAACACACCACTACACAAGATATTCATTACAAATACATTTACATTTTACATTTATTAATTCGGCAGACGCTTTTATCCAAAGTGACTTACAATGGGTCCAGTCAAGATGCAAAGTGCAGATAACAGTAGCATATATGAATATACAGAATATGTAGATAAAACATACATTTTCCATTTACTTAGATGGCAGTGCGTTTGTTATCCAAAACAAGTTATAAAACTTATTTTTTTATAAACCAAACGGCCTCTTCGTTTAAATCCAAAAGTACCAAAACTATTTGTTTTCGTTTTGCTCTTCATTTTGTGCACTTTTATTTTGTGTAGAAGTATGTGTACGGGATAGTAAATGAAATAGGATGAGAGTCAGTATGAAATCCCTCTTGATTAAAGATGTGTCTCTTGCTTTGGCCATATCATCTTCAAAAAACACACACACCTAGGATTGCTTCATTGCATAATTGTTCTTACATTTTTTCCACTGTAGAAGGAAATGGTTCGGAATATAAAACTGTAATGAGGCATAACTGTAAAGTGCACTGTTTTCATAACGTGGTGCTTTTTTGAAATGGTTATAAGCTCGGCAGGGCAAAACCACATGATGGTGAAACAGTATTTAAAATTCCATGTGCTGCAGTCAGGTCGCTGGCTCACACCAGCATTCAAGTGATTGTGAAGACTGTGCTGATGACCTCTTGTTTGCTTTAGCAAAAGCTGACTGAGTCACTCTGAACATATCAAGGACAGCCTTAATTTGCAATCAGGAAAAATGCAAAAATTCACATCTTAAAATGCAAATGCTAATGGGAACAAATGTCAACAAAAACTAAAGCACTAGCATGAGTGGTAGAAAAAAGTGAAACCCAGTCTGAGTCAGTCTGCAAATTATTTAATTAGCACTATACAGTGATTGAGCACAAGATTCTGATTTATGTTTTTAAATTTTACAAGGACCATCAATTCAACCTTGTGGGAAAAGGGTATTTAAAGCTGATATAGCATCCCTCCCTAAAGAATAAAACTTTCAGATTTTGGAATTGCTAAGTCTTGCTGTGCATGTACAGTATCAGCTTCCCTTAATGCAGGAGCACCAATGAGGTGAAAGAAGAAGAATCAGCCACAGTCTCCCATCAGCTTCCATTTGTTTTACCCATTTTTCTCTCAATTTAACCTGCCATGACCCATTAAGAGTGCATTTCATTGCAGCTAAAGTCAGGGGGGCTGAGTAGGCCTGCCCTTTTCTTGCTCCATGAACCCCTGTCATTTGAATGCCTCAAATATTGTGAAGCTCAACACAGGCTGTTCTGGGTCAGCCAGATCATGGGCTAAACAACCCCCCTTAAGGGGGTTTAATCAATAAGTTCCCAAGTCCCTGCTTAAGATAGCTAAATGCAGGGAAGCTATTACTGTCTGCAGCAATCCTGATAAGAGCTGCTTCAGACACATAACCCTGACCAGACTACTCTAGATCTCGCATCTTGTGGTGTCTCAGTCATAAGATTGCTCACAATGGCTACACAGTACTGAAGAAGGACAGGACATGAAACAACAGCATCTAATCCAATCCCTGAATTGTAGGAACTACAAGCTCTGTGTGGGAAGCAACTGACGCCAACGTGTTACTAAGTATTTTCCACATATCAACTTAAAACTTGTAAACATGTACTCTTCTTAAGGATTATAAATACTGTTTTGGTAAGTCATCATTACTGAAAGATGAGACCTACTTTATATGTACAAGTTAATATAAAACACAGAATTGCACAATGGAAGTTTGTTTTGCTTCTTTTTTTGGCTTTAGCATTAAGGCCCAAAGTTTGAAGTGGAAAAGGGGAACAGAACTGTGAGTGTTTCCTACAAGAGGCCTCAAAATCAGTATTGCAATGGAGAATAAAAAAGTGCACATCCACTATTACTGTGAAGGAGCTCTAAAATGCCCTGCCCCACATCTAGAAAATAATGTGTTTTTCATTTTTAATTATTCGTTGTTGTTTTTTTTCCCAAAAGTGCTTGGTGCCTCATCAGACAGCTCCTACTGGCATTCCAAATCTGACTGGTGGCGGCTCTTTTATTGCTGTGCAGAAGTGTCTGTCATTTGAAGACATAGTTGATGAAGAGCTGAAACAGCAGCAGGATACACAGAATGAGACAGTGCTGGCTGTTCACTTTAACGCTCTCCCGAGAATGTCCTCGCCGGAACATTTGTTGACTCAGGCCGCACAAGTTCCTGAGGGGGGTGGGAGTTAATAGAAATGACAGAAGACCAATTAGTTATCAGACCGGTGAGACACGAAGAAACAGAAACTTGATGGAGAACCTCACGAAGTATATTTACCTTTGTATATCCTGTTGGGTCTTCTGTATCGATGCTATGGAAGCCTCAATTTCAGCAATATCCTTGACTTCTTTGTTACATCTGGAGCATTGGGTCATGAATGCTAAGAATGACATGGCAATGTATTTAGATAGCAGGTAAGGTAATATACTTAATATACTGTACGTACTGTATACGTCTACCTGTGCCAGCTACTGTATGTCCATTGTACTATATACCTTAGTTATATGTTTGCAATATATACCTTAGTTATGTGTAAAATTGGGATACATCAATGTGAAAAATACAAATAATATGATGATAAACTTTAAAGGACTTCATCTACTGAATTGTAAAAAAAACAATTGATAACATATGACGAGTTTCCTAGCATGGTCTTCTTGGTTGCAGTTATAGTTTGCAGTTGAGCTCTAGTGGCTCCTGACAAGCAGTGAAGGAAAAGGCCGAACCTTCGTTGTCAGAGGACTCATGGTGGGGCTCCGGTGTAGTGCTGCTGCTCTCCGTGTTCTGACTGCAGCTGGACGGCTGGCTGCTGGTCTTCCTGCGCTGGCTCTCTTTCTGGGCCTGCAACACAGCAAGCCCTCTTGTCAGACTCTCTGTCCCACAGCACGTCCCCCCGTCACCCTCTGTCCTACAGCTCTCCCTCCCGTCAGCCTGTCTGTCCTACAGCCCTCCCTCCCGTCACCCTCTGTCCTACAACACATCCTGCACAAATGATCCATTCTGCTCACTGTATGGTTGCAGCACTAACTGGTATTCTGTGACTTCTAGACCTTGAAAAATTATTAAGGCTCCTTTGTCTCTCTTTAGACCTCTTCGCTCTTTCATACGCACCAAACAGGGCCACATACTGTCTATTCATGCTCACAGCCTTCTGGCCATCATCTGTGAGGAAAACAATCATCGCTCTCTGCTAAAGCATTCTGTACCCACCATTGTGGGTGGGAAATAAACATGCTATGATAATGTAGTTGGCAGATATTCTTGATTGTGAAGTTGCCTAACAACCATCATAAAAGGCATGCAATTTAATAGATGCAAAAATAGAAATAAATGGACCTATTCGATTTTGTATTAGCTGGCAGTGTGGGGGATTTTTGTAGCTACAGTAGATGTTGGCTGTGTACCTTTTGCTTTGCTGCTCGGTTCTGAATGTACGTCAGGCCATTTGGCCTCTGAGGCTGTCTCTCCTTGGTCTGGATCACCCCATTCTTCTCAAACTGGACCAGGCTGGTCTCAGGATCCCAGGGCCTGATACTAGGGAGGCAGGAAAAAAGTCAGACATCAGCCTACCCCTATAACACAATCAACTGAGCTGAAATTCTATCATCTCTCACCGAGCCCTAGTTACATGTCCCCCATTTGCAATATATTATTTTCCTAATTACAGAATTCCTCATTTTGACACAGGAGTGACAAGGGAATGACATGAAGGTCCCATGGTGTGGCACCAGCTAAACTTATGACACATTACAATGTAAATGGCTTCTGTTCTGTAGATACTCAAGGGTGAAAGCAGTCCCAGGGCTGTGGTGTTTTTAAGACGTTATGCAGAATCAAGGCTGAGGCCAGAAAATAAAAGCTTGTGTAACAGCTGTGTCATAAAGAGTCACGTCACAGAGCATTTCACTGGCTTCACATTGAGTCACTGGGCACTGAATATGAATATGTCCAGTGCTGGATCCTCACACCAAAGCAAACACCAGACGTACTCGGCATATTTGTAGCGCCACTCGTTTAAGAGGGGGTCGAGCTGGAAGAGCTGTGGAAGCCACTCCTTGTCTTCTCTCTCCTTGGCCGCCTGTCGCTGGGCCTCCTCCAGGACAAACTTCTCCTGAGTGGCTTTGTGTTGGTCGTGGCTGTTTATCGCACTCGTCACATGTTGCCACAACCTGAAGAACAAAAGCACACAGGGCCACGATGCAGAGGATAACCTCAAGGAGTCTGTGAGACAGCACTGAGAATAGGAGGGCTTTTCAGGGGGCTGGTGGAAGCAATTATCACTGAGTCCCATGTACTGTATGTTGTATATTACACCGTTCAGTGATTTTAATCCAAAACTGCGTCAGATCAAAAGCTGAATGGGTAAACTGTTTTAATTATGTCATTTAACGTGCAACTAGAAGTCTAACTGGAGTCAACATTTAATGGTTCTTGTAACCCACACCCTACCCTGGCCTGAAATGCTTATTTATTTCAATACCATTTTTACAGCATTTTTCAACCAATTAAAAATTTGCCTAAAGAAGACACATTATTGAAGACAATAATTTCCGAGAGCTTTTTTCCAATGGTTTTGATTGTTTTAGACTCATTTTTTGGTTTGAGTAATATTTTCCTATCTGATAACTGGAGGGCTGGAACAGACTGCTCTATTGAAGCCCCAGCTAGGGTTAGGGTTAGCATTCCCACACTACGTAGACATTTTTTATGCTCAGTGGTGGATTTTGGGTCCTAAGGGAATTTTAGGACGAGTGATAATTTAGCTCCTATCTGCAATGTTTTTCGGAGACATTTGGGTGCCTACAGTACACTGTTTTATAGCTAACACATTCTTGTACCTGAAGATTTGGAATTCAATACTGGATTAACACGAAGACCAATAAAATAAGAGGCTCTTAAAGCAGGAAACATGACTTTTCATCTTGTGAAAGCTTGACAACTTATCGACAAGGTCTCAGTAACTACAATAAAACGTTCACCTGACAAGCAAGGGGATAGTTCACAGTTCATTCAATAAAATAACATGTAGAACTAATAAGTATGAATTAAAAATAGTGCCAAATAACTGCACCTGAATACCTTTAGGTAAATTAAAGGATACTGGGAAACTACCTTTAGTGGGCCAAAGTATTCCTCATTTACACTGAGGTTTGCAGGGCTAATGTATTATATTGTTATTTAAACAAGAAAAACCCCAGCACTGCATTCAAAAGGCGTGTGCTTGCTAAGCGGGCCGACCATACCTCTCGGACTCAAACTCTCCCTGCTGGTCCAGCTGGACCACCTGTCTCTTGAGGCGCTGCCTGCGCACCTCAGGGCTGGGGTTCCAGAACACCTCGTGGTGGCCTGTCTTCTTCTCGTGCAGGAACACCTCCCCGTCCTAAAGTGGGCCCCGGGAGGAAGAGAATCAAAACACCCCACGTACATGTGTGAGCTCACCGCAAGCATGCAAGCACCTTCACAGCTTAAACCCACCCATCTGTGCTTAACGTCTTGGTACTGGAACATGCATGCAAATCGGGATTTCATCGCACTTGTGCATATGGCAAATAAACAGAACAGAACGATCCATTTTCTAACCATTTCATCCAATCAGGGTCGAGGGGAAGCTTGGGCCTAGAGCCTATTCTGGCAAGCAACGAGTGCAAGGCTGGGCACACCCTGGGTGGGATGCCAGTCCATCACAGGGTAGACCCAGACTCAAAAACACCAGGGCCATTGTTTCCCCTTTCCAGTACACTATGTCTTTGGATTGAGGGAAGGAACCAGAGCACATGGAGAAAGAAAACCAGGCGAACGTGGGGAAAACATACAGTATCAATTCAAAGCAGATACTGTAGCTCCCCAGGTCCACAGCTGAATTGGGCGCTACCATGCTGCCCCCCACCTTAAATCCCTTAAGAGTTAAATCACATGAATGCGCAAAACAGGTTCATAAACCAGGTGTTTTAAGAGTCAGCCTTGATGGTTCTGATTACACACATGAGAGAAAATGGCAGCAGTAATTAAGCCTTCTCTGTTTTGCTCCTTTCCTCCTCTTTTAATGTGGACCATGGAGACACTGTTGTTTCACTCGCAGTGCACACTAGTAAAGGGTGCACAGTCACTTACTGGAGCAAAAAATAATGTCAAGCTAAACACTTGTGAACCTGGTGCTCAAGAAATGTGAGGGTGAACAGCATTAGCCAAAACCTGATGCCCAGATCCGTGTCCACTCATAGGCGTGCAACCTTTCCATGATCTGCCATTTTGTTTTGACGTGAGCAGTTTTCATCTTTGCTTTGTCGTACCCAGTGTCCGTCAATAGTGGCCAGCACATCTTCACCTACGCGAATCTTTCCTGAAATCTGGTTCACACTGCTGGAACTGCCGAGGAAAGGCTAGGAGAAAGCACAGTGCTCATGGTTTGTCTTTTTTTTCTTAACAAAAACTTTTATTCAAAAGCATGGCATTGAAATTAGCCCTAAAGATATAATCTTTCTGAGGTACAGAATCCAAAATGTCATGCACAAATGCTTGCACAGTATTGTACTGTGGTGCAAGCAATTATCTAATGATTAACAGCATTAACTGCCACAATCATAATAAAAAAGGACTGGTTTGATGTTGTTTTAGCATTAGTTTTGTTTTGACTAAAGGTACGGATGAGGTAGAAAAATTAGGTACAGTAGCTCAGTTACTGCTCTCTGCTGCTATGTGATAATAATGCTATACCTCATAATAGGAGACCTGAAAAAGCACCAGTTCCTTACAGTTACTACAGAACAGCCCACAGTGTGCGAATTGTGAATAAAATCCGTACCTTTAGTTTAAATTCCAGTTCCGCTATATACTTGGTTTTCTCACAATCAATAGTTATTTTCCCTCCTAGTTCCATTGTCATTGTGCCGTATAAAATACCTGAAAATAGAAAATAAAAAGCAGAGGATGATGAGACTATTGTTTTTGAATGTACTGATTCCGGAATATGATTACTGCTCCTTCCTGGGATAGAATTAGGCATTTTGGCCTTTTGGATTCTGGAATGTAAAGACATGGTAGTTTCCTGGGTGTCTCATTTTAGTTGGTAGTTTGTTCACCCGTCTTTTAACAATAACAATAATGGTAGATTTGGTACTTCAGATCCCACAGTTGTTGTTGCTTCCAAATGCAACTGATTAAAATGCAGAATGTTCTCTAAAAGGAACAGCAGTGTTCTGAATATTCCTGAACAAATGCCCTTAGAGCAGGTTCAATGCTTGAGAGTAGGACACCCCTCCTTTATTGCATCATTTTTGTTGCTTTTATTATTGCTGTATTATTCTACTGTAGAACCACTTTTACTTGCTCAATTTGTGATCATTCATCTGTACAGTAGTCTGTGCGAATGCAGAAGCACTGCAGGAAGTGTTTTATAAAAAAAGGACGACAGCTACACGAAAGCCGCAGGACTGCAGCCCCTAATGGCGACGTGGCGGCGCACCTTTGCAGTGTGCGTAGGGCATGGTGATGACGTATTCCTCATCGCGGGCGAGGAACACAAGCCTGGCCTTCCCATCCAGGATGGCAGACAAAGAGTTGCCTGGAGAAACAACAGCAACAAGGTGTTACACCACCGCCTTCTCCTCTGCCATGAGGAGGGGAAGAAGAAGAGGCACACCGTACCATAGAACTTGGATTTCGCCAGGATGCTTCCGTTGATGCAGAACCCGTCCTTCTTGTTGCAGACGTAGAAGGCGGACACTGGGGGGTGATGGGAAACCTAGACGGAACATTAAAAAACGCTGCCTACTGTTTTGTGGAACAATACAAGTATTTTTACAGTTATGAGATAGGACAGAGAGAGGGTTGAAGGACAACCTGCACAACAAAATTCTCACGGGCAACTATTTATCATAAAGCAACGTACATTTAAATCAGCTTATCTTCTTTGGTCTTCTTTGGAGGGTCCAGGGAAATCAACTGGGAAATAAGCTGAGATGAACCAGAACTCAAAGCCGCCTTCATCCCAGCACAACATGAGATGCCTGCTAGTTTTACTGCACTACACGCTGGGCATCACTGAAAGACACCTTCCATGACTCGCTGCTTTCTAATCTGTACTGGTTAGTTCCCACTACCTCTCCCTTTTTACCGTTACAGTCTTTCCTTCTGCAGGAAGCAGATCTGCTGCCCATCACCTCTGGGCTGGTGTGCCAGTAAAACTACTTTATTTACGATACCTCTTCCATATTATATGTCATACATATTATATACTGTATGAACAGTCACACAACATGAGAATTCAAAAGTATCTAGAGACTTAACTCAGCTTTTTGTACATTCAGGGGGACGTCTCACCTGTTCTGCAATATAGAAGGTGCAGCTGTTGGTCTGGGGGTGGAGCCAGCAGCAGCGGAATGTCTCCCCGAGAATGGGGTTGTACGGCTTCTTCAGTCCCTGTCGTGCACAGAGAGCAAAGACCCGTGAGAGCTGGCGAAGTCTCAGGGACTACAGATGTGAAAGCTTTTAAAGATGTCATGTTTAAAAGAAGAGTGGTCAGCATTGCTGTCTTGCAGGCCAGTGCCCTGGGTTCAGTTCCAGACCTGCGGTGCTATCTGCATGGAGTTTGTATATTCTCCCTGTGTTTGCATGGCTTTCCTCCAGTTGCTCTGGTTTCCTCCCTCTAAAGACATAGTCAAGTTAATCAGCCCAAGGTGTGAGTGTGTGTATGTCTGTGTATCTGCCCTGCAATAATCTGTAACCTGCTCCTGTAACTCCTGTTCATTTAACAGTGAACAAGGTAACTGGAGAGAAGGGTGACAATGGGTGTTAAGTGTGAATTCTGCTGGACTGGACTAGTCAAACAGGGGAAAGCCTGTTTCACCTAGTGCGTTTGGACAAAAGGGCTTCTTAACTTAATCTGAATCAGTACAGATAACTACATGAACTCAGGATGTGAAGATGAAATCTGAAACAAGGAATTCAAGTGTAGCACCTCATGCCTCTTCCCCTCTTTACAATGAATGGAAGACAAACCTGTTAAAGGGTTATACTGCATGAAACTGCAATTCGTAATAGGACCTTAGACTGAGCCTTAGAATAAGTCCACCGGCAAAATGGTTCGCTCTTAAGAGAAGGCACATTCAAAGCCAATAAATATTTATAAATCAATAAGTATATAGTAAATCAATACTATAAAACGACTGAAGTGGCTGTTAACAGCCCCTATCCATAAGAATAAGATTTGCTTAAAATCTTTATGTCTGGCTTTTTACAAGGCATCGTTTTATTTCCAAGTAGGTAGCTGCGTTAGCTGCAAGTGAACAAGTAAAGTTTATTCCATGCTGAAAATAAAAGAAAGGAGAGACAATGTTACAGCTGTGGAGCTTTCTTCTGGTGTGGTACCTTCAAGTGTTGCTCCACAGCCAAAACATTGTGTCCCTTTTCTTTTCTTTACAGCATGGAATAAACCTTTACTTGTTCCTTTTCATCAATTTATTTCCTCACAGAATACGAAATGTTCTGCATGCTTTAATACTTTAATAAAAGAAATCTGATGTTAGGAAGCCCAGTTAATGACACAACATAGTGAGGATATAATCTTGAAAACTGCAGGGATTCCAAGGTACATTTGGTTCTGGATCTTACCTTTGGCTTCTTATAAAAGCCAGACAGATACCACCGCAGGACCTGCTTCATCCTACAGTAGGGGCTCTCTTCTGTGACAGCTCTGAGGGAAGGAGACATCAGGCCTGTTAATCTATCTGACTATCCTTAGTAGTCAGATAGATTAACAGGCCTTAAAACTAAATGTGCGTCGCACTACGTGTAAGGTGTGACGCACATTTAGTTTTTGAACGATGTTACTGTAAAAATGTAGGGTAGTTTAAAAGACAGTGACCTATAGGTGTCCCGAAAGAAATCAAATCCCGCAGGACCTTGCAGGCCACTCCAGCGCACTTGATGGGTCTCTTTAAATCACCAACATCAGAGAACTGGTAAAACCTGTTCAACTGGTTCAGTTAACTAATAGTGAGCACAACGTGGTAATTAAGAGCCGAGCCAGAATGAGAACATTGAGCACAAGCCTTCCAGGACATCTGGGAAACCTCAGAGTGGTTTTATATATCAACAGCGAAATAGAACTGTCCTGTCCCAGAGGTTACAAACATTTGCAGATCTGGCATGGGTCCAGGGCAGGGGGAGAGCTGGAGTGCTTACTGGGACAGGAAGTCGGCGTGGTAGTAGTAGTCGGAAAGCTTGTCCAGGAAGGAGCGGGGCTCCAGAATGAATGTGGGCAGGACGACACGGGACAGGTCCATCCCGGGGCGCAGCTGCTTCAGGAGGGTCCAGATCAGGCCCTTGTGCTCCTCCGAAACAGTCTCGGTCTGGGAGGCCTCCCCTGCCTGCACGAGAGAAGGGGCAGCACAGTCTGTCAGCAGAGCCTGGCAGAGCTCCACCTAATCCCGGAGGGCTGCAGGGTCCCCCGAGTCTCGGCCCACTTTATTTCACTGGGAGACTTTTGTAGTTGGCTTTTCTTTTCTAAACACAGTTTACAGTATATTTACAAAAAGGGCATTTATACGAAGAGATATTAAAATGTAACAAATGGGAAATAATAGTATTTGTGCATTTGTAATGCCTCCCGGTATATTTTTTGTCTGATATGTTAAAGTGAAAGTTAACAGGAAAGAACGGATAGATTTGACAATAAAATATGTCATCAAAGTCAAAACCACTAGTTTTATGGTAAATAATCACTACAGTTTTTTGTAAATATCTACTGCTACTAATATAGTACTACTATAATCTAGTTATACAAAACTACATAAACAAACATGGGCATTATCATTATTCGGTTTACCTCTGCCATCTCCTCCTGGGGCTGTTCAACATAAGCAGTGGCCTGAAGGCCGGGGGACAGGTCTCCCAGCGTGTCTGACTGGTCTGTGTCACTCTCTTCCGTCAGCCTCTGCCCATTCTCATTAGCCCCAGTGTCTGACTCCTCGTGAGCCTCCCTCTCTGACTTGTCAGAATAGCCATCGTTCTCCATGTGGTGATTTTCCAGCATTGACTCATTCAACCTTTCAAAAGTAAAAAGCAAACAAATACGTGAAACACCATCTTGGTGCAGAAAGTACACAGGTTGTCGTCTGGCATTTCTAATCTGTGTCTGCATTTCAGCTTGCAATTCCCTCAATAATTCATCAGCATGAGCAAGGGCGGCCTTTAGAGAACTTGTGTCCTGTCATGTCTCATCTGTCTTTCAGATGCCTCGGCAGATTCTCCAACTGTGGCCAGTGATGGTAGAAGAACAGGATTTTAACTCAGTTGGATCCTACCTGTTGAGAAAACAACCGCATCAGGAGCTGATCTGCTCCAAATACAGTACTTTTCTCTCCCTAAGTAACTTTACATATGGCAAAACCAAATACGTTCACTCATAAAGTCAGTTCTGACAAAAATCTCCTTCCACACCTTAAAATGTTTGTTTATACTCATGATCACTATTAGGATTAGAAAAAAAACATGCTCTGTATCTGCAAAGCACTGTACTGTACTTTTAGAACCAGCTGTATTTCTAGCTTCAGTTGGAACTCTACGATTATACTGACCAAAGCATTATTACATCATGTACCTGTCAGAACACACCCCACAGTACAATAAAGGTTTAAGCAACAACACCATCATCCAGTACTCTCTTTATTAACCATGACACAATCCTGAAGACATCATTAAAGCCATTCATAATCAATTACTACCTTCATAACTTAATCATAATTTTAGGTTTCATAGATGTCTTTTTCCATCTATAGCAGAAATGTTGCTAGGCTTTATGCAATTGTTATCCTTTTTTAAAATAAATTCAATAGCATAACCAATAATTATATAGTTGTATGCAATACACAAGAGATAACCTACTGCTTGTGAAAGCTTGTGAATTAATATATATAAAGGTAAAACCTGAAAAAGTACAGTAAAAATACAGAACATCAGCTTTTATTTCTGGATATTCTAGTGCATACATGTTAAACCATGTTAGAACAAAAATGTTTTTGTGTTAAATCTCCCCCAGATTCAGTTCAGAATAAGTGTGGGCACAAATTAAAACAAAGTAAATTAACCTAATGTAACATTAGTATTTGGTCGCATGCAATGACTGCTTCACGTCTGTGACCCATCGACATCACAAAACTCTTGATATTTTCCATTAACATGCTTTGCCAGGCCTTAACTGCTCCCACTTACAGCTGTTGCTTGTTTGTGGGGTTTTCTCACATTAGGTTCCTGTTCAACAAGTAAAATGCATATTTAATAGGTTTCAAATCAGGAATTTTGACTTGGTCAGTTCAGGTTTCCACTTCATTCTGGTGAACTCCTTGGTTCAGTGTACTGTATGTCTTTCCTTGCTGCAGGGTGAACTGCTGTCCAGCAGGTTTGGAGGCATTTTTCTGCCCAAGCCATGACACTACCTCCACCAAGCTTCACAGATGAGGTAGTGAGTTGTCCTCTCTTTCTCTGCTCTTTTGCCTTTACATCACTTTAATAAAGATTAATCTTCATCTCATAAAACTTTGTTTTAATTGTAATTTTCTTTACTCTCCTCTTCACAATTCCTTGCTTTTCCATCAGAGAAGCAGACCCAAATAGTCAACTCCAAAGACTGGGACCAGGGCTATACATTCACAGCACTTATAAGTTTTCACAACTAATGGACATGGAACACCCAAATAACTGGAAACACCTATCAGCCATTTGTCCCAATACTTACGCTCACCTGAAGTGGGGTATTGACCACAACAATTCGCATTGTTCTAATGTAGCTAAACGTGCATGCAAAATAATAGCAAGAAAAAAAATCTGTGGTTTTATGCTTCTGCCTCATATTAATCTTTTGATCTGAAATACAAATTACATTAATGCACAGCAAAATTTACAAGTCACTTCACTATATATATAAAGCTATCAAATTGTATTAATAAGAAATCAGATGAATTAATTGCTCAAAAATAAAATAAAATTGTATGTTATATGTGAGTGTTTGCAGATCATTTATTTAGTGGTGACAACAGGTGCATTAATTGCATGTCCTAACAAAGGTTTCCTAAGAATTCTCCATGTCGCTTCCTTTCTTATCCCTCCGCATGAAAAGTAACAAATGTGTTCAAATTTGACAAAATAGCAAAGAAAGGTCTAGAGGCAATCTCAGCTGAGCACAGTAAAGAAAAGAATCAAATCTCCTTCAAATGTTAAATATCAATTCTCCCAAGGTCACATGTACAGTACTAGATGTTCCATTTCACGCTGTAAATCAAATTTTTTTTTACCATACCCTAACCAACCATATCATTCAACCCTGAAATCTTTGTTACTGTCGTCCTTTAAATATTTTAGTAGATACAAAAGCTGTCACTACAACCTGTAATTACCTTCACAGGAAAGGGCATGTTCAAATCCAGCACGTTTTGTCACCTGCTTTGTTGTGTACACCACAACAGAAATGCTTTGTGCTGTCTGTTTTTCAAGAAAGCCAGTTTTTTAAAAACATGTTGAAGCTCCTGATCTGAACAATATCAGCCATGAATCTGATATACTGTATGCCTTGCATTTAAAAAAAAAACAACAAACATGCCAGCACATACTGCTTCACAGCTTTGTCGCCAGAACAAACAAAAATCTCATGCATCACTGATAACTGTCAATTCTTACCTCAGAAACAATACTAATTCCAACAGCAGTCTGACAAAAGCTTATATGAAAAGCAGGAACACCAAAAGGAGGGAATTTCTTTTCATGTATTATTTGTGATATAATATTTAGAAGAGCAAGGATACCATAGCCATTTTCCTTCTCTCAGCCTCTTTTGTGTGTGAAAGGCTGTTACTTGTGTACAGTCCACATTCCCAGCCCTTCCTGCTTTAATGTGTACCACATGACAGCTGAGAGCAGGAGCCAATGGCTGGGTGGACTGCAGTCGTACGTAGCTGATAACAGAGCAGCTCTGTTACAGAGCTGGGTGACTGCTGTATTTCTGGAAGACCAATCTGAGTAGCAGTCATATCACGCACACAAGCTACAGGAATAACACAGCAAATCTTACAGGTTAAAGATAAGGGAAAAATATGAAGGAGATGTTTTACTTACATTTATAATGTGTTATTGTCTTTCAGTTATTTATATGTATATTTCAGTATATGACACTAAGGTATTTAGTAAATAAACTAGACAGATTATTATTAACCTCAATTTAGAATGGCAGGATATATTTGCCAAGATTGAAACATTTATTACAATCAAAGAACCTTCTGATTTGACTATTAAATTGGTTAACTCTTTGTATTACCACATAAAAAACAACTGAACACTATCACTGTCTGTAAACAACTGTCAGTCTGTCACTTGCCTAAGACCGTTTGTTTCACTTGGTAATTAAAAGAACTGCACTCTTCAAATGCAGGTCTAAAAACAAAAGAGAAAGTTATAAATCCTGATCAGACAACAACATTATTGTGGTACTGTAAATTTAAAATAATAAAATTTTACTTTTTTTAAACGGACACACATTAGACTGGCTGAAACTAAAACTGACAACAACGTTTTTCTAATACTGCACAAGCAAAAGACCAGTGAAGGATGAACTATTATCTAATGCCTATTAATTGAGCACAGTAAATGTCAAATACACTGAATTCCGCTATTTGTGCTGCTATTCATTATGAATTAACTCAATACAAACGAAACCCACTCTAGACATTTTACAGGAAATAGAGGTGCTTAAGATACACAAATCAACTGGCCTGTGATATAAACTGAAAAGTGCCAAGTGTAAATGAAAGGGTTCTAAAATTATACAACGCACTAGTAAAACCTAATCTACAGTAGAAGTTGCAAAAAGATAGTTGTGCTGTAAGCAGTTCAATGACATGGAAGGTTTATTGTTTTAAAAGGTGTGATACTTCAGGCAGGTTTGCACAGGTTTGATAGTTTTGCATTAAAAATAATCAAAACACTAATGAAGTGAGCCCAGGGATAAATAACTTCAAGGTGATCAATTACTTGGGGCCTGAGGTCACAAGTAGAAACTAAGACCAGTGCATTCAGAACTGAAAATAGGTGACATGTTTTTACAACAGCCATGTCGCTACACAGCGCACTGGTATCCTTCATGAAATGGCTGTATTCTGTCATTTATGATGAGGCCTGAAACAAGTCTTGTTTACAAGCTTTCTTATATTCGTTCTCTTTCTTTGAAGTAACCAGCTATTGTGCTTCAAGAGATCTGGCTTGAATCAGAACTATACAGGGAGTCGGTGTCTGTCGGGCTCAGGCAGGGCTCCACTTACTGGAAGAGCTCGTGTTCGTACAGGGTGGAAGACTGCAGCAGGCCGAGGATGTGGGAAGACTCGGAGGAGAAGCTCAGGTCCCCATCACGGCTGGCTTTGGAAGCGGTGAGCTGGTAGAGACTGGAGCAGCTCAGGGCCAACTCTAGAGCATCCATCCAGCAGCGACCTGCACAGCACGGCACGCAGATGCGCGGGGGGGGGGGGGGGATACAGTCAGCGCTTGCGTCACACTGCTCCCCTCGTAAGCAAGCACAGACACGGTAATCCAACACACAGTCGCACACTCATACAGAACCAGAATTTCCACACTGCTTGTTATAAGCTACACCTCGACTCCGCCACACACACTGGCAGTAATAAAACCCCCACTGCTTCCAAAGTAGCTTTTGATGAAGCGCAGAGATAAGGATTAAAATAAAACGGAGACTGGCTCACCGTCAGACTCTGACACAGCTCTGAAGATCAGGTAGCTGCTGGGGAGGGGCTGGGTGATGGAACCCACATTCTCTCCTCTGGGACCCTGCAATAGAAGACATAGAAGTCACTGCTCAGTATTACTGCCAGAAAAAAACTACTCCTTGTAACCTTACACGGTAATTATAAGACATTGTTAGACTAATAAAAATCTAGCACTTATTTTTATACTGTCCAATGCTCTATATTTCAAACATCAACGATGTACTGACCAGCAAGAGGCCCCAGGGATAGAACAAACAGACACACAGAAACAGACAGAAGCACATATACTTTTGTTATGCAAAAGAACATTGTTTTGTGGAAAACATTACAGTTTACAGAAGAGCATGAAAGAGGCCACAAGTGTACAAAGACTTGACACTTCTGTTGGTTCCTAAAGCGCCCAGTCCTTTCACCTCCAGCCTCACCTTCATGGCCCAGATGGACTTGTCCAGGGGGTGGTAGAGTTTGAAGCAGAAGCCGTCCTTCTTGGAGGGCCTCTCGATGATCTTGCAGGCATTGAGAAGAATTGTCCCCACCCAGTGATCCACCTTTGGGGTCTTGTAGATGAGGAGAACTCCAGGCTTCAGCACACACCACAGCTTGGTCCAGCTCTTCAGTGTGCCACGGATCTGCGGGACAAGCAGAAGAGCTCCTTTCATTTTCTGCTCTGCAGTGAAATCTTCTCTGAATGAGTATGGCATTCTCTCCAGACCAAGTCTGGTTGGCCTACTTTGTACTGCTTCCAGAGCAGCAGTTCCCAACCTTCCTGATGGTGCTGACCCCTTTTCTTTACCAAACATTTAATGGATCACCGTGTGCTACTAGTTGCGTTGTTGTTAAATATGGATTTTAATGTAATAACAATAAAACCATCCACCCACGGTAAACATTCATAACATGCACACTTTAAATTGTGAAGTTCTTATTCATGACCTCAACTAATATCTGGAAATCATAGCAGTGCAAGTGGGAACATGTGTACTGTATATTGAGTAACATAAGGAAATAGTCTTTGAAGTAAGTGAAACAACATAAGCTATCACCTATTCGATAATGGAAATATAGATTCTCGCATCTGTATGCAATACCCTACATTTTTTACATTAAGTCCAGTTGTCTTTCAATGTCTGATTTTTTGTTGTTGGCACTACTGATATGGTATTTGCAACTCAATCTATCTTTTATCTTTTATCCTCTACAAATCTGACAAGACCCTACTCTGTTGATATAGACTAAGAAGAACAGTGGTCCTCCTCTAGCAACCTCACTTCGGTCTGAGGTAAAGTCCTCGTCATCTTCACATGACCAAAATCTTTATCCAATTGGGATTCCGACAGGTTTTACTTGTGAGAATGAGTCAAAATTTTTCATAAACATAACATTCTGTGAATCCTAAGGATATTGAACACTTTACTGCTTTATAATAATTCACCCACCTTGATATAAGAGTATCTGGGTCAGCGGTGAAAGGCAGTGATGAAAGGAGGAGGGTTACAGTATGGTGTGTTGTGTGGTCAGTAGGAGTAAATCTTTAAGCCTCCACTCTCCTACCTTAAGCCAGCTGGCCATGATGACAACACTGGGGTCCTTCAGAGCGCTGAACAGTTCCTTCGCCGCCCTCTTCTTCTCTTGTCTGTAGTTTTTCTTCTGGACCTGCAGGTCCAACACAGGACAAGGGCTGAAACAGCTGACAGCAGTCTCCTGACCTGCAGGATCTACACCGAGTCCTGGTTCTCCACAATGAATTAAACTGCATCTGAGCTCCTAATCGCCACACTAAATCAGTTATTGATTTGAAATGCCCACATTATCACTGCTCTCAGCTAATTAGCCTGTCATGATTTTCTGTTTCATATAAACCCCATGGTAATCACAGCCATCCAGGAGCAGGAGGTAATCCCACTGATGAAATACTGGAGCTTGCAGTACAAAATCATCAATCATCTCTACCTTTAACACTCAGTTTTGGGTTTGCCTAATGATATTCAAGTCGATTGCCCACTGTAACACCATCCCAAGAACCATATTGGTAAAACACCTCCTACAACAGATTGACAGAAAAAGAAAAAACAAATCTTCTAATGTCTCAAAAGAATCATATGGCAATCTGTGAAGTAAATTCTCAGACCGGACAGAAGTCGTGTGACATGTCTCACCTCATGGGGGCATTGCTGAAAATACAATGGTGGGCTTGCTTTCTGTCCATGATTTTGTTTAATCGTTATTTATAAACAACAAAATAAAAAAAAGAAAATAAACTACATAATTGCCACGTACACAATAAGCAATACCTTATACCTTCTGTATAGCACTTTTTTTACATGTGATTTCACATTTTGAAAGGAACTACAGTATAATGTCCTGCAGTTAATACTGATGACATTTCAAGGACCTCATTCACAAATAATTCTTATGTGCTAAGGTTCACATTATCCATAGGCTTGTCACAGGGAAATCTTTTGAGAATGCGTATCTATGTCTATGATACCATGGTACGGGCACTAGGTGGAGCCATAGTCAAAACTACCACACAAATCAATCCAGATTAGTTTAACCTACAATGGATGGGTTGTTTTCACAGGGTTAAAAATCCAGTGCTGTACAGTAAAATGCCAGTCCAAATGAAGCTGATGTATTATATTGACATTTTGATAGACTGTTCACGCTATTCCGTATTACTATCTATCAGGCTGATGTTCCTGCCAGTCCTTAACAATCAGATTTCAATTCTTACAGCAGGATGGTGGAGATTCACCTTGAAAATGCTGGTCTTTAAATGGGAAATTAGTGACTGCATAAACTAGCTCCTCTTTACACAAACACTTGGTTGTTGCGATTTCCTCTTCTGGCTCTCCATAGAATCTGCAATCGCAACTCCTTTTCATTAGCGTCTGTGGCTAAATGAGGATTCTCGGCTTGGTCTGAGAGCCTTTCCACTCTGTCCCGTCTCTGTGTCTGGCCTGCCCCCCTGCCCTCAGGAGTGCCTACCTTCAGAGACTCTTTCTTGGCCAGCCTCTCTGTGGGGGAGGTGCATTCCTTGTCATGGCCATTGAAGACCTTCGACTCAGCCTGAGAGGCAGTGAGAGAGGCAGAAAAGAGAGCAGAGCAGATGACTGTGAGGTACGTTAATGTCTGAAAACGTTGCATTATTAATTGTACTTGCTTTGGCAACACTGGAATTCATTAGTCATACCAATAAAGCCCTTTGAATTTGAATTTTCTGGTCTGCACCTTTTAGCCTGCTTTAAATCTTTAATTAGAGGGACTTAATAACTAAGTATAAAACCTGTGAAGCCTTTGTTACATGAATTGATGCAAAGGACTGTGAACAGTACTATTCTTTTTTTGCACTCTACAGCACACCATGTTTATCTAGGTCATATCAGTTTTAACATGGAAATTCCCCTAATGTTTTAAGAGCTCTGGTCATTTAGGAACTGAGCTGCTTAACCCTGTTTCACGTTGCCGTGTGATGCGCTGTTTTGCATTGCTCTGGGGAAATACTAGAGAACGCCAGTGCTTGTGCTCTGTCAGGGAGTAGAAAAGAGCTCAGAATCCTGCAGGAAACACAAGGATCGGTGCAGGTGTGCTGGGAAGGTCAGCATCCAGCCTTATGACATAAGATTCTCCTCATTGACATGCAAGACAGCTACACGCAGCTACTGTGGCTGCTGAGCACACCAGCCGAGCGCTCCAGCCATAAACCTGCAGATCCCTCACACTGCGAAGAGCGCCGCATGGAAATGTGCTGCTGTGTGCTTGAGGAAGAAGGACAGCAATGCGTACTTTAAACATTAATTAAGGTAAAAACGGAGTAATTTTGTGTCAACTGCTGAGCTTCCTAAAACGATATATTACAGAAATTAAACACCCAACAGTGCCTCAAAATGACCCTGCCCCTCTGTAATGCTATTCAACTACTGTATAGTCCAGCTTTCCAGTGGTTATTAGAACTGGTGTTCTTCCACAGTTAAGTATGCAGGGTTGGGCAGCATAATTCATTTTTCTCATAAGCAGGGAAAGGGATGTGGAAGGGGATATGATGCTTTAATTCATCAAGAGTCAATGCAGCAAAATTGATCGATGGCGGGATATGGCCAGGGCATCAGGGTCAACCGCAGAGCAAACAAGAATGGGTATAAACAGAGCAAATGACTTCCTTCTTCCAGAATTCACAATTAAAACTCTGACTCTAGTCAGACTGTCATAGTACTGTAATGTTTGCAAAGTTGTGTGTGTCTTCAGATTTATAGATTGATTGTTCACCAGCCCATTGGGTTGCTATTGCTAATAAAGTTCTGTGCAAGACGTTTCTTTCTCTATCATGACCAAGCCTCCATTTTAGGGGAAAAGGAGCCTGAAATGTATGCTCAGAAACACAAACCAGGCAAGATTTCCCATTTGTATTTCACCTTCATGGCTGCTTTGCTTTATTTCTGTATTGCACTCAGAAACATGCATGATTCAATTCGAGATTTTGCTGCAGACCACAGCAATCTTTTCAGATCAAGATATTCTGGTGCAGCATTTTCTTATTTTCACCTGAGTATACTATGTCCTACCTTGGAGGAACAAAGAGAAAACTAGATTTTTCTCTAAATGAATTGTCTTACTGTGACCGAGCAAAGGGCTTCATATTGATTCGCAGGGCTTATCTTTCTGCTGATCAAATGTTAGCTGATAATTTGGCATTGATTAGCCATGTGCACCATGTATCAGGAGAGGATCAAGCGCACTGACCCCTGTGAACACTCTCCCTTCCTTTGCCCCGATGAGATTACTCTCTGGATTCCAATTCAATTTCCTTTTCTCTAGTGACAGCTGTCAGAGCCAGCCTTCACAGTCTGAAAGGATTGATCATTTTGCACAGACACCTCACACTTCCAACAAGCCTACAGCAGCTCCCTTCCATCAGAGATGTCCACCCCAGGCTGGTTTATAAGTACACAAGCCACCTTCAGCACCCGCTAGTTCACCACTTAATTTCAAAGTCAACCTTTACCTCGCCCATTACTTCACAGCCTCAGTTAATAAAACACTGAAAAAGTTCAAGAAATGGCATGGGATAAAAATGGCATGGTTGTCTCGGTTCTTGCAGCACTGAGAAACAAAGAGGACAAGAGAATAAACCAGTAACTTTTCCATTTGGGGAAAACAGAGACCTGAGACCATGATTGTTCTACACCTTCATCTTTTTTAACATACAGTACTTCTCACACTTAAATAGACAAAAGATATATCTAATACTGTATATTTACCCTTAATCATTTTAGGACAAAACAAGAGAGAGGAGCTATTGCTTCTAGTGCAACTACTGTACAACATTATCAAATGTATCTTATATTACAGAGTTAGGTGATGGGTAAGAATAACTATAAAATATCTTGTGAATGATAGGAGCCTAAGAGCAATCCAAAATATCAGTTGTAGTCACAACAGCATTGGATACATTGTGGTAAAAGGCCTTACATGGTGTAGCCACACCTTGGACAGGATGCCAGTCCATTGCAGGGCACACACAGACTGACATACGCCAGAGCCAATTAACCTGCCAGTACGTCTTTGGACTGTGGGAGGAAATGGGAGCACCCGGAGCACCAGAGGCAGCACCCCTGCTCCAGAACTGACTGTAGGGCCTCAGCAAGGCAAGGTAGCAATGCTAACCCCCGCGCCACCGGGCCACCTTAACACGAAAACCCTTCCATTCCATTTGTTTACAGTACACAGGCATCTACATTTTGAAAAAGGAACTTAAACAAGTAATGCACAAGAGTGCTCCGCATGAGGTCAACATCACTGAAGCGTGCGAGAGAGAGTGCTCCACTCAGACTTGAGGCGTTTTCAATCGCACGGATGGCTCAGGTAAGCTCATGAACCCAACTTCAGCTTTCAAGAGCTGTGTAATCAAGACTGAGCACACGCTTCACAAAGACAACCCTACCGAACCACTGGCAGCGCTGCTGTAATTACCATTATTACTCATTCTGTGGAGGCGTGAGTTATACGAGAGAAGAGTGTTGATGAGCTTCTGCAATTTCAAGTGGAAGACTTTTTTTTTTCCCCATGGAAAGTGTCACACTGCCTGAAAAGTACCAAGGTGTGTCCGCTGAACCATGAGTCCATGTTCAAAGCTTATTTCCACTGCACAATGCACTCTTTCAAAAAAAAAAACAACTCCTACATTTGCAAAATAATAAGTGAAATATGAGAATAATTTATTTTCCCTTACCTGAATGGACTGTTACTAAATTTGGACACAGCAGTTTTTTAATTTACAGATGTGGGAAATACATTTTCCTACTGATTGAAAAGCTTCAAAAAATTCTCAGTTATCAACAGAATACCTAAACATTTGGTCTAAAAAATGGAAAAAAAGAATTAAGGATGGATATAGTAAACACTGTGTTTACTATAGCCATTCTGTGACATACACTGCAAGGCATTGTTCTGTGAGATATAGAAAGACGGCTGTCACAACAATGACAGGCTACCAACAAAGGCATCTGGGACCCTTCAATCTTACCTTGTTCAAGTAGTTTGGGCTCAGACTGCTAGCCAAAGTTCAAATGAAAGGTGCTTCTTTTCAAATATAGTGAAAACAAATTGTCCACCTTTGGATGTTGCAATAAAAAAGAATTATACTGTATGTCATCAATATTAAACAATAGCAAAGCATTGGAGTACGAGTATTACCTTGCTGTTGGGTGTCTGAGTGGGGCTGACATCGTCTCTCAGCACCGGCAAACCATTCCTCTCAGAATCGCTACCTGCCATGAAGCCACACAGAAATCTCTTTAGAGAAAGACAGGAAGAAATGAGTGGGCCACAACAACCCTTTTTTTCCTGCACAGAGAATAAAAGAGATCAAGAAGGGCAAAGCAAAGAATTTCCACATAACAACAGAGTTGTGACCCTTGATTTTGTGCAGAACTCAATCCTTCCCTAGCAATTAAGTTTCCAGACAGAACAATGGCAGCAACGAAAAACCCTAGAAATTCCCATCCGTCCACAACACTCTCTTCCCAGAACACAAAGTCCGGCAATCACAGAAATTATTGTGCTGTGAAGGAGCCAACCACAACTCTGAAAAACAAATTGATGACAATCAGCAACACAGAACAGGCTATGTGGTAGGCTTCTCACTGTGCCGCCTTGTTCAGCTGAAGCTCAACACTGTGTGATCAATGGTTTGCACTGTCAGATGTCTTATATATCGGCTGCTTCTCTGTCATGTCTCTGGCTCTATGCGATCTTGTTAAGGCCGAACATGACGTGCCAGTTGAAGAACAGTTTTGCCATCTCTTTGCAATTAGATGTCCCAATAAAGTGCCAAAGCAGTCGTGAAAAATAAATCCAATGGGATGTCTTGTGTCTCCTTGAGTCTAAGGAAAGATGAAATAAGATCTAATTTCTCGCTATATAACCATCCAGGGTGGATTTACAATAGAGACGACTGCAAACAGTACCGGTGTGAAGTAATAAAAGGAGCACCTTACAGTACAGTATATCAACAATATCGTTTACCTCCTATTTTAAACCATACTGTATTTGTTGCTATGTGGGTGATTCAAATTAATTTAATAGGATTCTCTCTTATGAGTTCTGCTCAGGAAGCTGAATGGCATCCTTATTTATTCTAACTAAAGCAGCTTCTTAGTAACAATATATCTAAAATAAATTTGAGCTGATATAACAATTAGCTAAAAAGTATAGTGGGGCACTGATTTATGGGCACTTTCCCAGCACACTTCTTCAACCTTCACCTCAATGAGGTTTACTTGAGGCTTCCTTCATACAAGAAGATAATCCTTCTACGGAAATGAGCAGGGCAGAGGTTCTGAGAGGAGCGACTGGTAAAAGTTGCAGGTTGAATGTCCAGACACTGTTGGCTTGAGGCTGGGCTACTGTATGTCAGTGGCTGACTGGCCCTCCCAAGTAGAAGCAGATAGCTGACTGGGGTTTCAGGCAGCTTATTTCTGGGGTTGGGTGGATTACAGTAAGTCAGCCAAGAATGCCTTACAGTATATCAGTGTTAAATCACTGTGTTTTGGGAACAGAAATGTTATTTATTTGTTCTGAAAACTTAGTTGGTTTTCTAGAAAATCGTAAGAGGGGACAGAACTGGACATGAAAGTGAAGGGCCTTGTTTTGTTTGAATGCTGTCTTACCGTTAATAATAATGATGAATAAACAATATGGTAATTTTCCAAAAGGATCACAAATAAAGAGATTTTAGTTAATAGCTTTTTTAATAGATTTCACTCGTATAGAGCTTTTCATCCCAAACACCAAAGCACACCAAAGCACTTTACATATACTGTACCGTAGCAGGGAACATTTCAGGCATGCATGTACCAGCAGCTACTTTACACAGCAAAGCCAGTGGAGAGGTGAGAAATTAACAATTAAAATTTAAAGATGCCAGACTGTGCAAGTCCAAGCTTGAATTTACTACCCTTCTGTATGAAAATGTGAGATGGGATTATAATGACCCAGTTGTTAGGACTTTTTTAATGTCTCATTTAAAGGGCAGAGCCTACTACAGCACAGCGGTTTAGAAGTTCTGATGCCACCTATTGATACACTAATACCACTTCCAATAACAACCTGGTTTCTCTCAGAGGTCAGGAGTGACCAGGCCCAGCCTTGCTTAATCCTGACAAGATAGGGATACAAGATGCTATTGCTTGCAGTCAGGACATGAAGCCAGTGCACGATCATGATGGTTAAAGAGGAACTGCAAGCCTATTTTTATATTTCAGGGTTAGAAAGGGTTAAAAAGAATCGGCATTGATGGGTGAATTTCAACAACTCAACAACGTGGGAGACTATACAGTATTCTCACAAAGTTCCTGTTGTGCTTAATTCGGAATTTGTAAAATTTGGGATACTGCCAATTCATTTATTTTGTTTCTGAAACTTACAGTAATGTCATTAAAGTTCCCCTTGAAGATTTTTGCTCGGGAATAAAATAGCGGGTATACGGTTACCTGTTAAAATTTAAACGGTTTAAATACTCACAGTAAAATATAATAGTCATCACAGTAAACCTTATAGCACGTGTTAGGGTTACAGCTGGGAGTATGGTTACTATCAGGAATGGGGTTTATTTGTGTTACGCATAAAACAAAGTTATAAGCAAATCACATGTACTGTACATTCAAGGTATATCAGGAAAGAATTACAATGTGTTTTAAAGAAACATCTTTCATAGATCAATACACAGCTTGTATAGGAAGCCTGACAAGACACCTGGGCTGAGAGGGTAGATGTCATTGTCTCCTCCAAACGAGAGGTTTCTGGTCAGCTTGCGTGGGTCGATCTTCTGTGGGGTGGTAGTAGGTGGACACAGAGAAAACCTCCTCCTGAACAAGTTCCCCTCCTTCATCGTGTCGTCTGTGGTAGTCTTCTAGAGAAGGAAAGAGAAGCCATCAAGGGGACAGCTTTCACTGCAAGCGGGCGTAACCACAAACCAATCCACACACGTCCATGCAGAATTATTTCTGACCGGGATTTTTTCTACTTTAGTCTGGACAATCCATCAATTTTCCAACTGCTTTTTCCAATTCAGGGTCTCAGGGAAGCCGGAGCCTATCCTGGCAAGCAATGGGCAGAAAGGCAGGGTACCTGCTGGACAGGACACCACTCCACCACACCAGGATCTTCGGACTGTGGTCCAGAGTCTTGTGAGGGCCAACTGGAGCACCCAATGAATACCCACTCAAACAAGGGGAGAATATACACAGCACTCCAGTTCCCCCTGTGCTGCGCGGCAGCCATGCTAACTAACCACTGCACCACCATGCCACCAAGTCTTGACAGTCTTAACTATAATATGAGTGGACTGTAGTGCTGTATGTTTGTTCTGTTCTTCTCAGTTGTCATCAAGACACTAGACACCCATTTTAAATGAAAAGCCAGGTAATAATCACACAAACGTGATGTACTATAAACAGCACTGAGTAGTATCAGTAGGTTTGGCTCAGGACTGAGGACAGAAGCTGCAGTCAAAAGTCTTGTGAAACAAAAGTTGTCAAGATAACAGAGATTGAATTACTGGTGCAAAGGAGATATGCCAAATGTAAGCTAGATTACACTTCTGTTCATAGCAGCTTTATATATTACTATAAACCCACAGAGCAAAATGCATGAATATTTCAAGCCCTCACTGAAAATGCCATGTACAAAACTTAAAAATACAAATAAAAAATAACTAACAAAGGACAAAAGGAGTGCACATTTATTCATTACTCCATCGTTTTATTTACAGTACAATAGTCCAAAATAGATTTAATTAGTAGAACAGAATAAATTAATAAAACTGGGTTACAAACAATCTCTAGGGAGAATATTATCCTGGCATTTGGTACAAACTGAGTTTTCAATTCACATGTACATTAAATTTTGTTTTTGATGTTTTTGTCAATTATAACACCCTTTTATTAAGACAGGAGGGCAAACACTGGTTCCCACACAGTCTTGCTAGCGTTATTGTGTTCAGCAGTCTATTTGCTACTCTTTTTTTCCGTTAAATAATGAACTACCCTGCTCAATGGGATCAGTCTGAGCACAATTAACCTTACATCACCACTGTCATGGCATTCAAAAAGATCATCAGCCTATAGTTCCATTAGGTATGAAAGAAAGGAGCCATTCAAAAAACGAGAGAAAACTGCCTTCACTCCCACTGCATTTTCACTAGGCATCGAGTGTGTCATCATGAGCTAACAATTCATTACCAGCCACTGCCCACCTCCTTCTGCTGCCTGCCTCACATTCAACACTTCGGTACAAAAACAAGAGCTAAAATTAGTCACAAGAGTTCAGCAAAGATCCACGCCTGATGAACAGTGAAAGCAACTTCTAGGATAAGAGACTCAAAGATGCCTTTTTCTGCCTTTACAAGAGAGGCTCTCCTTAGCTCCATGTGCGATGGGATTATTCTTTCTGCAATGCAGGGAAACAAATACTTATTAATGACTAAATTAAATAACTGGCAGCATAGAGAACATGTTTATGTTTAACTACATAAGTCTTAGGCTCTTGTGCAAACTGCACAGATGAAGTAGAAATCAATATTTAATATGTTTAATATCAGCTTAAATGTTTAGAAAAAGTGTTTATCCATTTTAGTTTGGCATGTATTAATGGCATTTTGTTTACTATTACTTAGATCTCCACTGTAAGGCCAGAAGGTTCTGATCAAAATGCCTTATGCAATACATACCATCAATTCCATCTACCCTATTGCAAATTAATTTAAAATAATCTGTGTCATCGACAAATAGGCTGCAGTTTTGCTAAGATGTTCTTCGAAAACTGTGAAGTCTAAAAACAAACCTCTCTAATACTCAAAGAGGTTTCAAGAGCAGCTTTTCCTGGGGCGCCCGATGTTTAAAAATACATTTTCCTCTCGTCTCCCTCCACTCCCAGAAGGCTCCCTTCCTCTCTCTGTCACTTCACATGATGGCCCTGGCCCGTGGATGAGATCTGTGACCCAGGCTAGCCCTGCAGCCCAAAGCCACTGGAGGACAGTACTACAGACACTGGACAGCTGTGACTCCACAGAACACCACTGCACACAGCTACCAGGACAAGTGTCCTTCTCTGTGGTTTAGAAGCCTCATCGACCAAGGAGGATGTTAGGAGTTTCCTAAGGCCTGGCTAGTAAGTGCTGAAAACCTGCACAAGGATGTCCAAAATCACTGTGGTTTTTCCTGCAGCTGAGTCTCTAAATGAGGGCACAACAACTGTTCAGGTGAGCAAGAAAGATGAAAACAAAAGCAGCAAAGGGCATAAAACAGCTTATAAACAAAATACTTCCCAAATGTAAGATTTGTGTTCTCTGAAGTGTCTGCTATGATACAATAATATACAGTATGAAATTTTGCTGTGTTCCAGAAATGTGGAACTATCCAAATCTGTACGTTTGTTAGATGAACCACAGCGTTCTCAGGTGAGTTTACAGAATAAAAAGATCACACTGTCCTAACCCTTTAGCTCTGGCCTTACAGCACTGGAGTTCTGTGCACAGACAGTACATCTAAAGATGCAAAAAGCGAAAATATGTCATTCTTCCACAATCAGCTATGCTAAACACGTTGAACACAATCTCACCTTGATATACATCCCAATAATAACATGGACAAAAGTGTAGCCTAATTTTACATAATATAAATTATGTTACCAGCAGACTGGATTTACATGCATTCACCACATAGCAAGAAATCTGCCTTCAAACTCAAAGCAATTTAGCAGGATGTCTGCCATTGTCTATTTTTATGAGGGCTTTTTTAAATGACATGATTAGAGCTACGGATCATTTTTCATACATACCTTAAATCTCCACTGTAAGACCAGAAATCTCAGGACATACAAAAAAAACTAATCAAATGCCCTGCACAATCAATTCTACCAACTCCATTTGCACTACTTCCAGATTTATTTGCAATAAGATCTAAACTAGGAGCAACACAAATAGTTGCATGTCAGCCGGTGTCTATTTGTACAAGGCTTTTAAGATGACATGGTTAAAGCTTAGGATAATTTATCTGCCATGGAAGTTGTATCCCATTTCCCTATTGGTGAAATCTATTATAGACAGATGCGCTATTTTAAGAAGGAGAAACATCATGTGGCCAGTAGGGATATTCAGGTCACATTGTGAAATACAAATGTCTGTAAGGCATGTTCTAACCCCCTCAGTATTAAAAAAGCTGCTTGTAAATAGCTTTTTCTCCTTTTCTGCCTAATCTTTCTCATTAGAAAACTGTACGCTGCCCCACGTTATTTATGGGACTGGTAAAAAATGGAAAAGGGGTGTGGTTTGGAGAGTCTCTTTTCGATGGTTATGTTCTCAAAGCAGACTTCAACTGGGCCATCTTTTGAAGTACTACTGTCAAAATGAGGATAGTTGCATTTCGCAGACAAAAAAACAGAAGTGCTCTGCATTAAGGTCTGCACCAAGTAAATACTATTATAGGCAGATGTCATTTGTCATAAGTCATAGGTACAGATTAGATATGCTGCACCAAGTTACAAATGGTCTTGGTCTTGAAACAATAATTCTATTTGCTCTACAAGATGTTGACAGTGACATTGTTAGTGCTGCAGATTTATTTCTTACAGTATGAATGGGCATCTAGTGTTCACATCTGCCTTAGACAATACATCTAATGCTCATGCTTCTTTCCTTTAAACAGTTCCTTTATTTCTAGATTTGGATAGCTCAAATTATCCTAGAAATCCCTGCCTCTTATGTGGGGTCTATTGCCAGTTTTCTAGTTTATCCTGGAATATTTTTTTAGAGATGACCAGATCCTTAACGAAGCAAAGAACCAATATCCAAATTCAAATTCGAGGAGCTTTATTGGCGGGGCCAATGAGTAAGTGTTGCCAAAGTAATAGCAATTAACGGAACAAGATACACGCTAAGTCTCATAGATCTCTCTGCATCATGATATCATAAGTCACCTATATACAGCTGAGTGTCTAATACACAGCAGTCAGCTGAGCCATACACAAGTTGCCTTGGTAACCACAAAGAAAGCACGAATACCCCGGAAAATCTCACAGAGATATTTACTTGTACAGTATAATTTTTTATTGATGTATAATGCTCTCCTAAAGTATCAAGACAGCAAAGGCAAAACTGTTAGTCTTGCTCTACAGTCCTGTGATTTGTATTTGTGATGATGAAATGAATACGAATCTATGGACTAGGACTAGGTCGCAGGGGAGCCGGAACCTATCCTGGAAAGCAGTGAGCAGAAGGAAGGATACACTCCACTGCGGACAGCAAAGCTGAACCTGATCTTGTCAGATCTCAGAAGCTACGCAAGGCTGGGCCTGCTCAGTACTGGGAAGGGAGATCTAAGAAAAACCCGATTGCCGAGTGGTGTCTGTAGACATCTACCGTAGGTGGCGCTCTTCTCTCTAGACCAAACTTCCCAAACCAGTATGCTCAGCATGGTGGCAATGCTGTGCCGAGTGTGAGATCAGGTGGGGAAGAATAAAAAGGAGGGAATGCATTGGCATGTGGTTTCAGTGTACTGTAAAGCTGAACTTTCGGTTGCTTTCTCTGACTGTCCTGCTTGTTGTGCATTTTCCAGTTTAATCCATGTGATTTTCTGTTGCTATGTTACAGGCTGCCAGGTCTTGTGCACTGTTTGTGTAGTGTCTGCTACTGCGCAGTGATTGTAATAAAGAGGTGCGTCAGCATCAGTCACAACACATCAGATCTTATAGGTCTCTTACAGGCCTCTTTAATCATCAGCGTGCAAAGGCTTGGAAAACAAGAGATCTTGCCTTAATATAAAATCATTTTAGTAAGTTGACACAACTAAAGATGAAAAAAAGTAAGGAATGGCCTACTCTGATCCTTCAGAGTTACAGGGCATTAATGTTTAAAATGATCTCTTACGTGCTCTACAGAGCAATCTACCTCCTTGGGTTGTCAAAATAAAAGTGTTCCAGCTGTGGTGACACGTGGCTCTCCACGACTCATGCTGGCTACCCTGGTCTACGTGTTGTAAAGAAGACCGCATTTCAGACACACAGAGCAAAACTGTGTCCAATTATCTGACACCATGTAAAAAACTCTGGGAGATTCTGTATTGATATAAAAATAAAGTAACATACAGTAAGTGTGGAAAAAGTGAAAGTTTCCTTTTAGACCTGCGACGGCTCACAAAAATGTACTAATGATATTGTTGTGCCTAGCTCTATGTTCTTGTTGCTTATAAATTAGTTTTGCTGTACAGCTTTACTCCCTCATCATATTAAACAACAGCCTCAGAGGAAAACAAGAGACCATCTATGAATCTATGGCAGAATTCCAAATGCAACTCAACATGAAATCATCTCTATTAAATATCTTGGTAAAACACCGCACACCATGTAAAACACAGCTTGAGCATTAAAAGTCATAACAGTCTAAAAAGTACAAAATTAAGATGACAAGAGTCTTCCAGGCTCAGAACCATAACAGCAAAGGAAAAGCTGTGACGAATTCATCTGAAAAAGTTAAAGGAATTTATAGTAGCAGCTTGCTTACTGGAAAAGCTTTTTAAAGCCAAGAAGTGGCAGAAAAAAACAGATTTTTCTTTTCATATCATGGCAGTTGGTAAGTTGGAAGCTGTTTTGGCAACACCCTCCTGTGAAATATAGCAATTGTTGCTATGGAATATGCTGGAGTAGGCAAAATAAATTTGCTTCTCATACATGCACACAAAGCACAATCAAAGTATACAACTTCCCAGAAATGAAATCAAGGTGGACATTTCTTTTCAGGTTTTTGTACACCAATTTACTCATGCTGATAGGGTGGTAAGCTTCTTCTTAAAGCATATCTTTTGGTGCGGCTTTCATACTTAAACTTCTTACTAATGGAGTTAGCAGCAAACAATTACAATAGCATTTAACATAAACAGTTGTCATTCAAGCCATGTAGTTGTTGTCATTCAACCCACCTTTTTGTGAAATTCCAAGACAGCAAAGAATATAATATTAAATCTTTCAGTGTAACCTCTCCTGTATATTGAGATAAAGAAAATTGAAAATTCCGTTTACAAATAGGAACCATAAAGCCGTTACTTTAATCCAGTCAACTTGTAAAATTTTCTGTCCCAAGAATAGGTAGTGCACAGGATTCAAGAACAGGCAGGATTTAGAAACTTTGGTCAAGACGTCTGCATGTACTGTACAGTAGCAGCAAATAAAACAGAAACTGCAGAATTCTCTACGGAATGAAAACGGTTTTGGTGCAAGCAAAGGCCCAGCCCTAGCCTTATTCCAAGATGGCACCAAGAGGTTTTAGTAACCTTTGCTGGCATTCCGATGTAACAGCAGCCCATCACACAATAAGATGCTGTTCTCTCACACAAAGGCCCCTCTGCTGCAAAACTGCAGATCCGACAGGCTGTCTGCCAAGTGGGCACGGAGACCCAGCGTGTAAAGAGGCTGCTGCAGGCCGAAGGTCATGCTGGGTTATCTTACGATAAGGGCGGTGGGGAATCAGCAGCACACACTCCACACAGAAACCAGTCAACCGCTGGGTTTGGGAGGGCTGGGACTAAGACTGCCCTCTCTGATCTGGCGTGATCCACACCGCATCTGCCTATTCCCAACCTCAGAGATTATGGAGGGATCAAGCTTCTTTGCAGCATAAATTCTAGCCTGCCAGGATCATCCGACAATTCTGATTATTGCCAGGAAAGAAAAAAAACCTGACAGATCTGCTTCAAAATTTTGAAAATTTGGTTACCAGCAGAGTCCTCTTAGTTGAATCTATTACTTATGCACAACACAGAAAAACACAAATAAAATGACTGACTCCTTGACTGGGGACACAAACCCACATTAACTATTTGGTGGACTGTAGATAGAAAATAAAGGAAGACAGAAAACAATGCTGAAAAAGGCTGGCTTTTTAAGTTACTGTCAGTGTTCTTCCAGGGGGGCTGTCGCCTTAGTCACTGTGCCACACCTATAGTACTTCTATTCTACTAATTAGTGTACTGCAGGAATGAACACACAGATCAGTGGGTGTGGTATTAAAAACCTGCCTTCTTTATTAAAAGGACGAGGTGCTCTTAGGCAGTACTCACTCATTTTAATTCTTCCTGCAGGCTGCTTTAAACAAATTCCACTTTAACTCTACCATGTTGCTAGTTTCTTTTGTAAATGGCAAAGGCAGGTGCTGTGCATTAAAACCCTCCGGCCATTCTCTGGTTTTGCACTCCCATCTGGATAATACATCCGAGCTATTTAAAAAAAAAATGTATTTAAAAGCATGTAATGAGTTTTTTTGGAGGAGTGTAAAATGGTGACTGTACTGGATTGTGCACTGCAATTCTCATTTTTCAAAAACGGAAAAATTGACTTAAAATAAACTAACAGCACTGAATTGTCCAGAGATTAAAAAAAAAACAAAGTACTGGATTGACTTTTTTCCCCTCGTCTCAAATATTTACTAGATGTATGCGACTGTAAACATTTGAAGTTGGCTGAACAGACATACTTTGGATTTTAAACAGCTGTTGTTGCTCTCTCTAGCTCTGGCAGAGGGAGATTCCCCGGCCTGTGTGAGTCTGCCTGTGCCTGATAATAGGACGAAAACACTGGGCCACTGCCAGTCCTTCGGTGCTGCAGTGCTCTCCCATTCAATCCCAAATCGGCCCTTTTAACAAATATTTGCACTGTGCCTGAGCGAGGAGCCACGGGCCTGCCAAATGTGGGGGGTGCAAAACAAGAAGTTAGCAACATGAGGAAGTTTGTTTTTTTTAGAGAATGTTTGTGAGCTTTCAAGGTAACTTTACATCTTGCCGACTGTATTTCAACGCTCCTGGAACTCTGGAGCTCAAGGTGACAGACTGCACTGTACATAAACCAGAGACTTTTCCACAGCAATTACCTTGTCAATTTAATTTAATCTGTTAAATTGGAAGTTTTTGTGGTTTCCAACGCTTCCCCATTTGTCATGCTTCTGCATATCCCCGTGTTCAGCTTGGTCCACGCTAAATCAAATGATGTTAATTTGTATCGAAGAATCACAGAGCCACTTCCCATCCCTGGGTCCACGTTCTGGATTAGTGTTTAGCAAAGTCTGATTAAATAGCCTGAATTAAGGAGGAAGCACTGTAACACCCGCGTTTCGGCTTTGTGACGGCTCTGCAGTTGAAACGCTGTCCGTCTGTTTCTTTTCTCCAGTGTGGAATGATCCTCCGTTGGTCTCTCTGCAGCTCACATACAACAGGGGCTCCCCACTCGATTCAAAACTCCAACTTGTTGTGCCCGATAGTCGAATTGATTAACTTCTGTTTTGAACCAGGCTGTCAATGTTGCAATTGGAGAAGTGGTGCAGGACTCCAGAGGGCTGCAGATTCAAAGCCCAGATGGGATTGTGATCTTGTAACCCTTAGCAAAGGGTCTTACAAACAGTAGATTGCTCTGATAAAATGTCCACTGTACAGTATAAATGTGTACTCTCCAGCTTGTCATTGTGCACCAGAATTTGTTCTTGATTTTAGGTTAATAAATGACTATTTCTTCACAGAAATAAAACAATGTCACTGAGCACATACTACAATATTAATGGACAACCCCCTTAGTCAATTCCAAATGGAATTCCAGTTCCAGTTCCAAGACAGGTCTTGTTTTCCATTATAGTCCTTAGAGCTTATTCAAGAGTGGAAAAAGCACTGAAACAGAAGCAAGTTATGCAATATAATTCTCTGTATTTCAATGTTATAGTTGTGAATATCACGCTTATCAACATATTAATAATGTATTTTATAATCCTTCTCAACACCAAAGTCAGCTGTCAGTAATTCTCCTGACAAAAGCAAGCACTTCATTTCCCTTTGGTCATCTCTATGTCTAATAAGAATATGCCTTACATCGTCATTTTTAAATTTTGGTCACAATCTTAAAGATTCAACAATGCTGTGCAAGGGAAAGGGAATGTAGATGATTTCTCTTTAACTTTCCAGTGGTGGAAATCAGTCTGTTATATTGAACAGTGGTTTGACCTGTTTTCATTTTTTACAAGATTTTTTGTACACAGCCAAGTGCCAGATGTTTCAAGCACACTGCCTTAGTTTGAGTAAATCTGTCTTAACAGACACAAAGTCAAACAGTAACTGTATCTGCTTTTCATCTTTTCATCAACTTGAGGAGGAGCAGAAGCTTGAAAAGTACCCAATGGCAATGCAACTGGAATATTATGTTCACTTTTGCATCCAGTGTGTAGCTTTCCTGGCTTTTTATGAACTTTAAAACAATTCTAATATGTATCTTAGAAACTATTTTGATAATGTTGTGGAAACCGTGGTTTAGCTTTTCCTTAACATTAACAGTGGAGTTAATGCCTTTCAGCTGTAGCTGTGGTCAAAGGGCACCTACACAGAGAAAACTTTTTCAACAGTTTTTTTTAAGAAGCCCCAACACACCAAGTTCAGTGACAATACAGAATCTCTCTAATCCTGCAGTGGGACTGCTGCTGTAGATATTTGTAACTGGAAAACTTTCCAACAGTGTAGGAGGTTTTAGATGAAGTAATATTTAGTCTTTTAAAATGTTTCACGGTGAAAAAATGTTCATTAATGGTCAGAACTACCAGTGACAGCACAGTTCACTCAATGCTTAAATTCCATAAAGAAAGTGATGCAGAGGACTACATTTGTGTACAGGCCCATAGACAATGTAATTTGATTTTTCTACATTAAGAGACAGTGCTAAGGCAGTGATTTTGCAGGGAACATACAGTTTTGAATTACAATAAAAAGATTAAAAACCATGCAACCACAACAGAATGGAACATGGTGCGTTATCACCTGGTGTTGTGAAATCCGACCTGGGCAGAGCTCACCCTGGGTTCGACCGAGAAGGCATCTCTCCCAGGAGCACATCAGTGAGTGCCAGCTGTTCGCTGACAAGATTCTCCTCGACAGATTACCCCCCGACAACATGATTACTGGGTGGCCCAATGACCTACTTTATTTCTAATGCAACAATCACATCTACTCTCAAAACTCAAAAATGCGTGGATTTTATGATTTTGGATTATTTTTTAAATAAATCACTTTTCATCCTTCAAAGTGATTCCAAATATTTTAGTATTCAAAGACCTGTGACAGTTGAGTACTGTACATCCCAAAGAACAATTTCCAGTTAGGGAGTAATAGCAAACAAGACCCCTGATAAATCTGGAAACTAGAACACATAAAATCAGTAGACAGCACTTTACTTCAAAAGAGGAAAATGAATGTATATAATCTAGTAATGAAAGATACAGTACATGTACAAAGATCAGTCGTCCTGGAGTCATTAATATATCTAATGTGGGAGATAATAAAATACCAATTTAATTAAATTACATTTACAGTTTAGAGTTAAGGGATAGTGGGCAGAAGAAAGTCTTTCAACATTTATAGCTCTAACTCAACTGCAGTTGGGACCTCAGATTTTGCCTCACTGCTTTTATAGTCCATGATGTCGAAGTGATTTACAGATTGTCCTCGAATCTCCCCGCCCATTGACTGTCAACCCTCACCCTATCCCCCCATCTCTAGGCATCACAGGTTAACAACTGCACTGGGCTAGACAGGAGCCACTCTCCTGTATTTCCCTGAAAGACACATTTTTCTCCCTCCATACGTCCCTTAATGTTGTCACTAAGACCAGTGTTGCATGTTTGTTTTAAACTTGAGAGTTGGCTTGTGGGGGGGTCGGTTATATTTTAAGGGTGCACATCGTGGGAAAGAGTCTAAAAAACGATTCGTCCAGCTGTGTCTGCTCGTTCAACAGACTCCTGGCAAGACCCATGAAAGCACTAGACTCAGAGCTGAATAAAAAATACATATTCCATCACCAGGGACAGGAGAACTATCAGCGGCAAGGTCAGCTGGAAACGTCCTGCGACCTTCTGATCTGCACTGGTAATTCTGCTGTGACCTCTATTTCAGACAAGGCACAGAAGCTGCTCTGACCAGTGTCACTTGCCCAACCAAACACAGACAGTCACCGCGTGCTTGCAGCACAGCTAGTCCTGAAATGAGACTATTCAGGACAACAGAACGGTTTATTCTCCTGTCTATTTTTGAGCATTTCTAAACTAATTTATTACCACAGCAAGAACAAAACACAGATATAAAACAAAAATATTGTACAATCTGAGCCTTAACAATTAGAATAAAATTAGGGCAGAGCTGGGGAGCAGCACGTGCAAGTAACAGCACTATGTACTTAGATGTTTTTTGATAATTATATTCTGTTCCTATTACTCATATCAGAGGGGAATTTTGAATACTGATACTTAAAAAGAGACAACTTTTTTCTAGATAATTCACAAGTAAAAAATGTACAAGTGTAAAGAATTTATAGGGGCCTACTGTATATGTAGCATACCACACCATTACAATAATACTGAATGTAGGCTAGTTAAAAAAGCATTTCATTATAAATCAATTTAAGTTGTGAAAACTGGGTTATAGAATGCCTAACATTTCCTGCAGGAGTATTCTTAAGGCACTTAGTTACAGTGTTTACAATAGTGCAATCAAATTAATACTGCCCTATAGAGTGGAAGTTTCAGCTTGTACTCGCTGAGCCACAAATAACACACATTCACATCCACGATCGATGTACATGTACATGACTGTTGTTCGATTCCAAGTGTGCTACAGTTAAAAGAAGGAAAGGCATACATCTTCATTCTTTTGCACCTGCTTTTTTTACAGAAACCAAGAGTGTCACACACAGCACCTTTACACATAAAAACTATCCCAGAGAAAACATATCAGTGAGTGAGTGCAATACATATTCACACTTATACTAATAATTAGGGTGTTCTTTGGAGGCCAACTCTGTCACTGCACATTTCTGTGTCAACATAAGAAAGGATACAAACAATTCAGTAACCAGTAACCACTACTCCTAACAGCTTCTGAACTGTGGTAAATCAGGTCTGTAGATATACAGGGCAGCACTTTCTCTCTGTGGTTACTGATCCAGTAAAACATCAAACACAAATTCAGTCACAGTAAAACTAACAGTTTAGTCATAAGTACTACTGTACTCCATGTCATTCAAAAATAATTTAAAATGACAGACTGAATTGAAACGGTACAACTATTGGTATTCTTCAATGTTTCCTGTGAGGTCTTGGCATTGATATCAAGCCATTAAATAAACCTTTTTTTATATTAATGGTCCACCTAGGAAACACTTCAGATGTAAAAGAAGGTCTATTTTTGTCAGTCCAGACAATGCTGTTTCAACTTCGGTAAGTTAGAACTACACACACGATTGCTATACTTGTTTCTGTTCTGTAAAGTTGTGCCTATTGCCCTTTCATTGAAAAATCCATTATTTCTCTGTAGAAAATCAGGTTGCAATAGGGCACATGAAAACAGCTCAAATCAAGTTTCAAAGAATTAACAAAACAATATTACAGTACATGCATTGAGTCTAACACAGACAAACCTATTTCAAATTACCCAAGGGTATCCTGCCATGTTCACTTGCCTGCTACAGCAGTGTGGCTGGGCTTCATGACTTTCAGCTGTCATCCAACTGCATCTGTTCTTTCTGTTCACACACACATCCATCTTGAACACTGGCCAGAGCTGCCTTAAAAGGAGACCATTTGGCTCACTGAGCTCGTTTAGTCCCATTGCCAGGACAGTGAACAGGTATCTCATCCCCTTGGCATCCCCACACAGAACAGGTAAGTGAAGCCAATCACACCTAACCAGTCTACCTGTGTGCGGACCCTCACCACCACCGCTGTGCCACTCTTCTCTGTGAGACCCCCAGACTGGGTTTATTCTAGGATGCGTCTTTATCGTGGCTCATTGGCTTCTTCACACAGAAACAGGCACATGACACTGGCAATATCCCCACTGCCCTGCTGCTTACAGTAGAAATGTTTTCAGTTTATATTCTGGTGTTTATTCTGGTAACCTCCTGAAAGCAGTAATGACTGAGTAAAGCATGTTGTGACAAAGCAAATGGTACAAAATTTAAGTGACAAAATCCTTCTCAGTGTTTAGGGTGTGTTAGAAGACAAAGATGAGTGCAGCTCACCTGTCATGGTAATTATGGTGTGAGCAATGCTAGCTGAGAGCACAAAGGGACACTGTAAGTGTGAGTTCCTTGATCTGACAGTGGAGGTATACCATCAAAACCACCTGTCAAGCAGCAGAAACTTATAACCATCTGCCACACAAGGCTGATCTTACAAGTCCCAGCTCTATCTTTGAGGGCACAACTGTGACAGGGTCCTGCTGTACACAGCGAGAGGAATGGATCCTCGGAAAAAGAAGCCTTATATCCTTAGGAGATGTTCTAATCTTACAAACATCCTTCCTGACACAATTGGATCCTTATTCCCAAGCGATATGTATTCCAATGGTGATTTCTCCCAGACTCACAGGATTGATGAATCCAACTACCGAGCCTTGAGTTCACGACAGATGTTCAGTTTTTGTTTTTATAGCAGGACAACTTCTATTTAAACAAGAATACTTTGCAGTTTATAAGCACTGTTAAGCTTTACAAAACTTGGAAAGTAATGAGATTAAATCTTTGCTCCTGGTTCTCTTTCTGGAACATTTTTTTCCATTTATCATTGAGCAATGGGCCTAATTTAATACAGTCATTAGTATTTTTTAAGTGTACCTGGGCAATATACAGTATGTTTAAAATAGATATTACATGACCTGATACAGTATTTAATACAAAACACATATAATATATGCACACAATAAACACAGACCAGTTTTTGAAATCTGAAACAGGTAGACCTCTCTCACTCCTGTGTAGCTGCTCACTGATAGCTCACTGAGAGAGCGGAGCAGCTGTTTACTGCTAGCATCCCTTTGCTCAGAATGCACATTCAACTACAAGATTAGACAGCCAAACAACTAAGGGGTGGGGAGAAATTTAAATCTAGTGGTACATGTCTTCCAGCAGCTAAACGAAGTACAGCTAAAATTCAAAACAGGATCTTTAGTGAAGGAGATACAATGTGTTTGATCTGCTTACAGGGGTTACAGGTATCAATATATCATGTTTTTCTAAAATACGCTCCTCAAATCTCAGCAGTTCAGTGATGTGAACATATTCTGTCAGTAAAAGAGGCCAGGAAGTATTGCTTTGAAAAACAGTTTGAGTTGACAATGCATTTAATCTAAAATTAAATTTAGACTAGCTGATGATTTCCTCCATTTCATTCACAAATTGCATTTGACCAATTCCTCTCATTCCTGCTCACTGCTAAAACTCATAAATTATTCAGTAGATGCTTACAGTGACTTATGAGAATAGAAGGTGACCTATGCATCAGAAACAACAACAGGAGCTCTGTTTAAATTCCCACGCAAAGGAAAGAAGGTTAACTAGCTTAGTATCATACTCAGGAAATCAGTGTTAAACTGGAGCTTTGAACTGGGAACCCCCTGGTATTATTCTTTGACAGTGGATAACTTCCTGATCTCTGCATTACACCATGCACAACCCTAGACACACCTTCATCAGATTGTTTGAAAAGGGGATTCTAGACTAGACTAGGCTAGTAGTGAAGCATTCATAATAGACTTGTCATGGATCTCATATTCACTGGTACTGATCAGTCCAGCAGGGTCTGGAAAGGGACAAGGAGTAATATTTCTCAGCGAGCAAGACCGATTTTCTTTGGTGACTGGAGTTCCCAGACTGTAACAAGCATCCCACATATGGGCAGAAGTCTAATGTGGGCTAGTTCTGTTGGAAATCTAGTCAGCACTGTATTTTTATATTATTTTAAACTACAGTCATAACCACAGATAAAGAGGGCTGCTTTTTCTCTGCCTCTCCCCAGCAACACTCTCTTCATGGTCCATGAGCTCCATTCTGTCCTCATTCTAAATTCAGAATGGAAAGAAGAAATGTCTCCTGAAAGGCACCGCTGCTCAGATTACAGGCACGTCTTATGAAACAAGCTTTTAAAACTTTAGCCAATCGGAGCAGAAAAGCCTACAGTATATCCATTTTGAGACGGCCCTAGTAACAACCTCCTCAACCTCCTCACTAACATGGAAAAACGTACACAGCTGTAGCTTTATATTAGAATCCATCTTTCTTTACTTTCTAACTTACTGAACAAAGTAAGGAGAATGAGTGCAATTAAAGATTTTTACCCAAAAGGGAACCAAGCAGAAAAGTGATGGCTTGCAAGTACTTCATGAAGCCTCACTATCCTTAATTTTATGACCTGCTAAAGCAGTGATGAGAACATGCACTTTTAAGTCAGCAAATACATTGCCATTAAATGCCAGTTGCTTGCAATGTTTTTGACCAGCCTATAGAACGGCCTCCGCTCGTTTCTTTTCCAAAACTGCACTTCATCATGATGAAAAGATCGTGTCTTCCATTCACTTTGACCAACTAATGTCGCTGACTGACAATTAGAAATTGTTTGCTTATGCTAACAAAAAAATCAAAGCAGCCTATTTATACCATTGAACTGCTGGTTTGAATGATCTCATACCACTCCATAAAATAGGACAGCTTACAATATCAGCCAGTTACAAGTGCAGCAAAAGACAAGATCACATGTGCCAGAGAACACATTTCAAACCTAGGACTAAATGGGATTAGCAGTGCTAGCAGTGATTTGGCAGTGTTTTGCTTTCTCTGGACATCTGGTGAATTGGCAGCAAGAGCGCAGAAGTAGGTAGATTGATTCACCTAAATGGGTGAAAGACTAGTTCATCATACAGCACCTGGTGAACTGAAAAGACTGGAAACTCTGCTTTGTCTTTTATATAAAAAAGTTGCGATCTCTCCAGATTCAAATACAATTCAACTAGAGACTTGGGAGGCGCAAGGTCTCACTCCTACCCATTCACTATCTAACAAGGTCTCGTTCAGTAATCTGGTGACCTAGAGATCAGGTTGTATCCTGCCTTGCTCTGGCCTACCCACAACCCTGTACTGGATAAAGCAATTAAAAAAAAATCAATGGATGGATGGTCCTCATCAACAAGTGATTTTTGGTGAACTACAGTACAAGAACAACTGAATTGATCGCTGCATAACTTCCATTACATTTTTAGTGGTTTTGAAGTAGACTTTTCTATTCACTGGTACAGTTTACAGTATGGAAAGGTTTAATTATGCACTGACATTAGTGAGTAAACAGGTCTATCTAGTCCCATTGTCAGCCATTAGGATCTAGTTATCACAGGATTTTCAATGTTAGCTTGACACTGGATCCTGTTAAACTCCTCTGGTCACTACTGAACATTTGAATAATTTGCACAACTGAGAAATTAAATGAATTGAGTTACTCCATCACCTACAAGGACTACTAAAACCCCACTTTAAACTGAAATACATCAGTCAAGAACATAACTTGAAGGAAACTAATTGGAAGTGTCTATATTTGTCATACAGTATCTCAAATTAACAATATAGTTTTAACTAGTCCAAAACAGGAACTTTTTGAGAAGGGACAGTACATCATTTCTCTTCTTGGATTCAGACAGAATGTCATTTCTGCAGCTGCGTACTATGTAAACATTGTAGATTCATTTTGCATAAGATTATACACGTTCGATGCAACACCTGGAAGAGCAGTAATGGATGGTGACAGACTATTTATCATACTCAGATAGCAGATAAAGAGAGTGATATTAAACTGAGCGCTTGAGAGATAATTAATGAGACAAAGTGACTGAATGTATGTGCAGCGCCGCACAGCATTTTTGTCCTAACAAAAGACAATCACTATTTTCTGAATAATTCTAATGTCTCCATCCCAAGTACCACTCTGCCCCTCTCAATCACAACCTCTTGATGTGTGGCAGGAAAATGAATCACCTTTTCACTGGGCCTTCTGGATCAGCAGAGGTAATTACAATGATAAGATGTGCGTTTTTAAACAGGTAGATCTCCCACAAAAGTCTGTGGTGTCTGAAAATAACTATTTTGCATGAAAGCAAGATTGTATGTGAACTCAAAATGGAATTTAGGCTACCAGATCATCATTCATTAGGTTTGTAAGGTCATTCTGTTTTCCCCAAAGCTGATGGGCTTGTTCATAAAACAAAATGCTTAGCAAGCTTTCAATTTCTAGATTTTCAATTACAAATTATGAAGCTTTTTTCATGCTACATAAATATGGACATCGACAAACTAAAATATTACAACAAATCTAATGTACCTAATAAATATGGATCGGATTTGATTTTAACTCAACAGAAGTGGATAAATATTCCAATTACAGCTCAGTATCATCTATCTCCAGTAGTACTGCTGCTCTAAATCAATTCGAAATAATCCATTAACATGGGAGGTGCTTACGTTGCATCGTGCACTTAATCAATGTTGCAATATCTATTCGTGTGTCAAAAATATCAAAACCTACAAGAATTAGGCATTAGATTTATAAAGTGTTTATCACACAATAAGTTTACTTTAAATAAGACCCCAGGTATGAAAAGCAATTTGAATATGGCACTGTTCCCTAAAGGGTTTATATCCCAGTCAGTCACGCCAATTCAAATAAATCTCTCTCAGCAGCTATTCGCATTCATAAATTTTGAGTACAAGACGCTTTAACATGGCATGATTTTTCATCCTCAAATAAAATACAAGCTAATTTAATCTCTCTCCAGTAAAAGGTCAGGACTTGCCCAGGGGAGTTTTCTGCCTTGCAGAACCTATGTTTTACCAGCTTCTCAGTGTGGCGCCTATTAAAAGTAAGTAACCTCTGAAAAGGATTTAGGTTTTCATGTTGATTCATCATTTTGCACATCTAGACAATGAGGAGAATACAATAATAAGGCCAACAAATATGAGAGGATATAAAACATAAAGTGCAGAATTTAAACCGAGTGAATCAATGTAAAAACGATATATATTTCTCAAGATGCAATCTGCAGCAGGCAGAACGAGCTGGGCATTACTTGGTTCTAGGGGTTACATGGGTCATTTAAAAAGCTGCCTGGTCTCAAAGACTTCTTCTAAAGGTGTTCATCTTGAGCTGTGGAAATTCAGAGGACGCCTGAAACAAGTATTCAGAGCCCTGAGAGGTACTGAACACACAAAGTCAAAGCTCAACCATGAAACCAGAACTTCATTATTATAGTGTAAAACCATAAGTGTATACAGAAATTATTTTATAAAGTATTCATTTTTATGAATTCTTTTGCTTCCAAAACAAACTATGAGGTGTTTCTAAGCTGACTATGATGGATGTTTGTGAAGGTGTCTGGATTTGGACCTTGGTATGATAAACTGCATTACTAATAACAGAACAAGCAAGATGGGCCAAATTGCCCCCTATTGTGTTATCCCTTATACTGTATACTCATAAAATAGAGTCCCTATATGCATCAGAGGCATGGTAGAAACTATGGTTGAAGTGTTTTGCATTTAATTTCCCTTTAAACAGCAGTTTGTGGCAAAATTGGTCAGAAACGTTTTAACCCTGTATACCACCTATCCTGTATGCAAGTTGAATGCAAAGTGATTCAAAGAGAAAGAATACCGAACCTGCCAACAGGAAGTGAATTGCAATTAGTGAAGCTCTGGACATCATGATCACCACACTACAATACTGTGGAGAACATACACTGTATATCTGAAAGATATTAAATACTGTGCAAAGTGAGACAATCATTTCCATACAGTCCATCAGCCAAACATCTGTTACCTATTACACTGTTCCTCTTCTCCATTGTTTTGCATTTAAATTTTAGTGAAGAAGCTGGAGTTGTAAAAATGTAGTATCTACCAGTTTCAGATTGACTGTTTGCTTCAAAATGAATACATACATATAATTCAATATGTTTTAATTATCAAATAACATAAATCACATATAGACAATATACAAAC
Organism: Atractosteus spatula; assembly: GCF_055471065.1. Lineage (NCBI taxonomy): Eukaryota > Metazoa > Chordata > Actinopteri > Semionotiformes > Lepisosteidae > Atractosteus > Atractosteus spatula. The sequence continues at coordinate 4,275,007 of NC_142721.1, read as the reverse complement.
CTAGACACACTAGATACAGACTATTAGAATATATTCTAATGATTCTAAGACATTTACAGGGGTCATTTCCTGGAAGCATGACCTTTCAAGGAGATAAAAAAGCCTCTTCCTGAAGACTTCTATCCTCTGGCATTCTGTTCTGAGGAAGAACGTGGGACAGGAATGTCGCTCAAATACAAAATCCACTCAGTTCCCAGCCAGAATGATCTGTGCTGCATTCACTAAATCATCTGACAGAAATAACCTTGACACTCCTCCCTGCTCAAAAAGATGTAAACAATCTGCAGGAGAGATGAGTGATGACCTCGTAGAAGAACAGCAACTAGTTTCATTTCTAAACTGTGTGTTTCAGAGGTGTAACACATGAAGTACTGCTAAAAGAAGCTGACAGTGGTCTAAGTTCTTTCTTTTTGCAAAATCAAGCAGTGTATGTATTTTGTGCATTCTCCTCCATTGGCGTTTATGTTTGCTGCTGCTGGGCTTGCAAACAGTTTCTAAAGGGACCAGTAACGGTGTGAGCACCATGTAATGAAATCAATTCACTTCTGCACCTCGCCCCTTATGAAAACGTTTATGAGATGGAAACAGCATGCACACTTACAAATCTACTTGGGTTGCATTTTGACTAGGAATTAAGATTAAGAGATTGAGAATGAGACAGTCCTTCCATGATCTACTGCAGATCACATCGTAAGGTTTAGTCTCTGGCCAGACAATCCATACCTGTTAGGCAGAAAAAGAAAGCAAAAAATGCATTTTGCTGTAAATGTATTTGACTTGCTACAACAAAGCTTAGGATGACCAAGTACAACGAAATGTAATTGTTCAGGTGTAATGTCAATGGGATGTCAATGTCAATGATCATTGTTTAATAATACACTATAATATATGTAATATAGATGGATATTGAGGCCATTAGATCAACTCAGAGGTCCTGATGTCAAATTACATAAACAGAAAATATTAATAATAATAGAATTAATAGAAAGGACACTTTAAATGAGATAGGAAGACAAGACATTCATGCAGGCTACAAATGTTTTCACATTAGAAGGATAATGTTCTGACTGGTACCTTCTGTACTGCGAGGCAGCAATGCTACCAACTGTGCCGCTGTGCCACCCAGAATGGGAGACATTCATTTTCTGATCAAGATGCCCGGCTAGAACATTTCTCCATTGCTCTTCAATCACACTGAAGCTGAGGTGCTGTATTCCAAATTGAGACTTAAACCTCTTCTGGCTGATGTTCTGTACCATGAAAAGTAGCATCCAACCCAAGCTCTTGGATTACACAGCCTAAACACTGCCATCCCTCTGACGACAATGACCAAGCCATGACCTTGGTCTCATGTGGAGCCCTTTGTTCTCTCTGAACGCAACAGTATTGAGAGGACGAGGCGCTGACTGACTGCTTGACTGAGATCCCAGTCACACTGGAAACACTGAGCTGCTAACAGCCGCATATGCAGTCATGTCCATAGGGTGGAGTAGGCCAGTAGCAATACAGCCGCATCAATGCTTCATACTCCTGGGCTTTTGCACCGAGCACTGCTATGTGACCTATAGCACGTTTATATCAGAGGTATATACAGTAACATTAGCTATAGTCGTAGTTATAGTAGTATAGGATATAGTTATAGGAAAGGAAATCATACAGTATAGGGTACTCAAAACAGCTAAGACTCTTATCTATAGCAGTCTGAGGCATTTCAGCTTTTAGAAGCTATAGACTCTTGAAAGGAAAAAATGAACAAATATACAATACATGCAAATGCTTTAAAATGAAGGCCAAAAACCTGAAATGGCCCAAACCTAACAAGGGGTGATAGAGCAGCATCTTAGTTGCAAAATGCTATAATACATCAAATTAATACTCAATGGAATTCTTATCTTTTCCCCTTAAATCCTAACGGGAAATCATAATTGAAGAAAGAGCATTTTGAAACACTGCCATTAGTGCTTACCCTCACAGTGCTTTGTAGTGCTTCCAAAAATCAATCTTACAGTGAGTCATATATTCTGTTAGGAAAAAGTCAGGACACAATTGGCAATCATACTTATACACAGTCCTACCGCAGCAATTTATCACTCTCAGAAACACATCAAACCCTTTTAATAAAAGTATCAGGACAGCAGGTTTCCTAAAGAGCGCTATTCTCTGATCTTTAAAACAGTGCATTGAATATGACTCTCATTTCAACTGTAACCAAAGGAACCCTGGTTCTCGATGGTTTGTTGATTCTGGAAATTTAAGGCCATTCATTCCTCTCAAGGATGTTTTGTCTTCATTGGGTCTAGACTTTAAACATGCTGATAGCACTGGAAACTGTAAAACCAGCATTTACTGTATATGTAGTTTCAAGAAGTTTTTTTTTCAGAAACTATCTACTTTAGACGCTAAGCCTATATATCACAGGAACATTTTAGGGCTATATTTTAGGGCTATATTAAAAACATCAACAATTGATGTGTTGAATGAAACATCAAACTGCACAATGTCCAGAGTGCTCAAGTGAAAAACGGGCTTGTTGAAGACTCTTGATCTCCTCACAGTCTGCAACTTTCTTCTTCATTACCATTGGCCACGTCACACAGCATAGCTCCACATGTGCTGTTTCAGCACTGCATTTGCTCCTCTGCAGTCATGTCTATCACACTGGGCTGTGTTTGCTGTACAAACTGTGAGCAACCCTTCCAAATAGACCGGATCTGACAATCACCACATTCGCATTGATGTTCCAATGAAGATGGAAGTTTTCTAACTCATTTTCTAATTATAAGACAAACATTTCTCTAAAAATATAATAAAATTACAGTACATGAGAATTTAAATGAATGACAATCAAGTGTCCCTTTTAATCTTCCTAATTATAGTTCCATGTTGCTTTCTTGCTTTTCAAAATAATTACAAGCTTCTATAATATATGCCTCAAAGCAAAGCTACACTTTTCTCATTACAAAAACCCGGTAGCATGGCGTGCATTTAAGCATTCTGTTGTATACTTGAGATCTTGCAGATGACTTTTGGTCCTCCTGAGTTTGTCAGCAAGTTAATAAGATGACTGGAACACTCGGCTTTTGTGAAAAGCAAGACTATATAAAAGCCAAGATTCCAGCAGGATGATATTGGCCAAAATACCAGGATGCAGGATAGGAGCTAAAAGCAAGAGGATCCTGACACTTACACATCTTAGACAACTTCAAGATTGCACGATATGAAAGGAGATAGCTACAGTAGGCAAATGTCATCATAAGGAAAATCTGCAAAGATACAGGGAAAATTTTCAGATCTTCAAAAGAAGGAAGATGGTGCAGACCAAAATGATAAAGATCAGCACTGACACTACTAATACAGAAGGCATCTTCTCTTGACAAGAGTCAAAACCAAGGCAACAGATGAGCATTTCAAGTAAACTGAACTAGGAACTCCAGCCCTAGACAGGCCAGATTTCATCTGTGAAATCAACAGTATGCACGAATGCCACTGAATACCTCATGGACATGGAGAGCTTCAACCAAAAGCACCTGGATGCAAAGAACAACAAAACCTTGTACAAGATTCTACACAAAATACATCACTAAGCAATGTTAAAAACTATATCGGTTTGTTAAATGGACTCAAGAGAATAGAACTGAATGACTTTATTGAAAATACACTACTAAGGGGTTGTAATTATTGTCATTGTTTTTACAAGAGAAACGAACACAAGTTCAAAGTGAAAATCGCATTTTAGAAATCACTACCCCAATACATTTGTAGGGCGCTCAACTGCATAATTCGGATAAAGGCCGGCGCATTCCCACGACCCCTGTCAATCAGACACCGGCCCGATCCAAGTCCCGAAAACGACAACGCACAAGCTAATCATCCCAGCACGTCTCTCGCATCTCACCGCACCTGCTATTTCAACCTCCTCAACCTTCACTTCACCGCTTGGTATTAAACAGTCTACTGTTTCCCCGAGCTCTTCAAAACCTTGGCGATCCCTTTTTTTCTTCAAGCCTCCTGGAAACGACCCTGCCTGCATAACCGACTCCGTCTTCGCCTTGCCCTACTGGACTCGTCCACTCCCCGACCTGCATAGAGTTCTTCACACACTGTTACACACTGTATATTTTACCATCATTGTCATAGAATTTGATGATTTGCTCCTTCTACCTGATGCAATGAATGCCAATTAGTGGAACAATAAGCTCCAAACGGCACTTTTCTCTTTTTAAAGGCTCTTCAGCAGACAGGTCATGGCGATCTCTGCCCTTACTGCTAAAGCCTGGAGTTAAAGTGACAGCTGGTGCTCTGGTGCCATGAATAGAAAGAAAAAATACAAATAAAGTTAAAAAAAAGTAAATCTTGTTTTCTGCAAACTAGAAATTACTGAAAATGAGTTGAGTACAAAGGATTGTATTTACATGTTTATAGTTATAATCATGATACTCAAAGCAAATTTCAGTACTTTTCAAATCTCTCTTCGGGCACAGTTTTTTTAATGAAGTACATTACACTGCGATTCCAAAACATAGGTTTTAAGAAAGTACTTTATAGGATTATTTCTTAATATTATTCTTTAAAAAGTGAAGAAATCTGCTTAAGTAATTTTATCCATGGCTTGTGTAAAAGGTTAGATTTCCTACTGTATATAAATAAATTCCTGTATAAATCTGCAACTAGGTCAAGTTATTTTCATGGGTGATTACGAGAGACTAACAAATTCCATGTTGGAACTAGCTGGGATTTCTGCCTCTAAACAATAAGAAAAAACAACCTTTTAGGCATATTTTTTTTCATTTTAAATGTTAACAAACTAAAATTAGGACTAGTCCGATCGGAGGTCCAGAGCGTCGGGAAGAGTTCTGTCACAGAGCCAACGAGAGTAATTTCCTGTCTGGAATTTAAGCTTCTAACGCCCCCTGCAATGATATTAAAAAAAGGGTGGGGAAAACTGGGAAAATCAACAGAAGATAACCTGGATAAAGGCTCTAAGACCTTCACCTGTGCTTCTTGAGAAATTCTGTAATTGTACAGAAATGTCCCCTCAGACTCTGTGATCTCACTCGTGATCTGTGCCCGTGGAAGTCTCAGCTCAGAAAACAGTGAAGAGCTACCTGTACACACACTTTAGATTCTTATATCTAGAAACACAGGTGAAATAAATAAAATACTTCTTTACCATAAGCACTTACAGAGACAAAGAGTTTTTTTTCCTGTTTCTGTCCCTTTCCATTGGGTTCAGTCCTGGGATACATTCCCTTTAGTCAAAACATGTAGGCACTTAATTTTTCAATTAATCTTATAAGGATAGGAGCACTCAATGGACTCAGGAGCCTCATAACTGTAATATATTTGTTTCCTGTTGTTTTTATTCTTTGTTGGGTTTTTTGGTACATTTCAATATTGGAAATTAACTTCCAAGTTTGACATGTGAGTGCTGTGCACACTCTAAGGGATGAGGTGTCTTCTTTTCCTGATACCACAACGTCTGGCAATTTGTATGTAACCATCAGGCTTTTAATTAGTTTACTGAGTATCATCACATTTTTAGAAAATGCAGGACAGCTGAATGGTTCGGTAAATAGACAAGTCCAGTAACGTCTTTTTTAAAGCTAACTGTTGTCACCCTGTTACCATTTTCAGCACAACTGACTGACAACATGAAATCTGTTACTAGAGTAGTAGTACACGTACACAGCAATCTAGAGTACACTCCTTACAACTTCAAGTTTAAAAGTGTTTTACAAGACTCATACTTGCCTCAGACATCAGACTGTCATTCTTCTCTTTCATCTGGTACATTTACGCTCATGTATGGCTTTAGCTGGTCATTTTCAGCCTAACGTTAAAAAAGAAAGGACATTTGTTTTTTAGAACACTTACATTTAGCTAAAGTTTCCAAATCTTCTTGGCTTCTATACAACTTTTGCTGGATGCTTCATTCATTCTGTGACAAGAAGGAAGCCTAACAAGCAGGAATGTTCGTTGGAGTGTAACTACATTACCAGGAATCACTAATTAAGGAGATTGGTGCTTACAAATTGCTGAGGGGAAATGGGCACTGCTCGTTATTTGTATAAACGCATACTGTACATGTGGCATGTTGCAATTTCTGTATGTTGAAATTCTTACAAAACAATTCTCAAAACAACCATGGCCTATGCAAACAGCATCCAGTCTCATCCCCCACGTTAAATAATGACAATTGTGAAGAAGCACAGCAGGTTACAACACTTGTGATCAAGTCATACTGTGTATGTGAAAGATGCTCTGAGATTAATTTGAAAATTTCAGATGAAACACATTTCTGAAAAGCAAATGTCATTCTCTCTCGGGAAGAAAGGTCTAACTGCTGTGTCTTACCACAGCTGAAAAAACATTACACTCCTCTCACTATCCTGTCATTTTTTCCCAGAAATCGTCTGTTATAGAGAAATGACGTTATTGAATGAGCTGCTGATCAATTATGAGCCCCCAACTGCTTCCAGCAAAGTTTAGCTGGGAATAGAATTTGATTACCTGGCTGAAACTCTGGTCCAACTTTAATGAAGAAAGATTTATTTGCAAATGGATGCCATGAGCAGCTGTGAAATAACTTAAGGAACTTTTTGTGAAAGAAAAAAACTTGATGCTGACACCAGACAGCAAATCTTAACCAGCCTAGGAATACTGTTGAATAAGAAGTCAGATCTATGTCTAGGCTTCCTAAAATTCACATCGAACTGTGGGATATGAAATAAAGAAATCAGTTCTGAATACAGTATACTGTATTTGGATGTAATGCTTGACATTTGGTTTTTACTTACTTTGGAGTTAAATTCTTAAGGGCTCATCTTAGAAGAGAAAAAAGTTTATAATGTAAAACTATGTGAAAATAGGGGGAAAAATAAGGGAACTTTTTAAGTTACTGTAAGGCACAGAAAGAAGCATGAGTTATACATCTACTGTACTTTCTGCAGAAAAAGATATAAAAAGACACATTCAAGGTGCAATAGAAGTTATAGGATGTCTTTTTATTTCTGAAGCAAATTTAGTTAAACTAAAGTCTCTTCACCATGCAGCCAATGAGAAATGTTGTGAATGTACAGTAACATTAGAAAAGCTCCTCACTACCCCTGTGATTTGGCCTCCCAACCGCTTTTCCTAAAATTGATATTTTTCCACAAGCACAGTGCTGCTTTCCTATGCCACTTTCTGTGAAGCCCTGGAAGATGTTTAAGCATTGCTCTGCTCCATTACCCGGCTTGAGCTCGATCTTCATTAGCATGTATTTGACAGGCAGGATGACATGGGAAAGAGGGACACTGTCAGGAAAGGAAGATCATTCCAAAGCATTCCGCTTCTGCATTCTGCAAAAGGACCCTAATTATCTTCAACAAAGAGAAGAGGAGGCTAATTACAGGTATTCTGATTTTCCTGAAAGCTACGTCGGATGTATCCTCAGCACAGCGTATTACATAAGTGCTTGCTATTCGCTGTGATACTCTTCACTGATCTGCTCATTCATGCATTGCATTCATCTGTTTCAACAGGGTAGAGGAGTAACAGCAAATATTTTAAATGAAAAAAAGTGTAGGAGAAGAGTGTGAGCAGACAATAATATCATATAATGTCATATAGGTTTGCAACAGCCTAAGCAAGTCTAATGGAATACATGTGATTTGTCAAAAAAATGTCACTTGAAATGAAACTTTACCAAGCTTTTACTTGAAAAAAAAACCACTTCAAAATCTCTCTTTAAATTAAAATACTTGTAAGACATGCAGTAGGATAAATTTACTCTGCAATGTTTTTAGTGGGGACCCTAAAGTAAGAATCAAACTTCATACAGTACAACTTCACATCTTTAAGGGTCACATCTTAAAGCTCAGTTGTCTTGATAGACTTAAACAGTTAGAAATGTAGATTGTGGACATGACCTTAAACACCCCAGTGCACAGCTTTGGCAAAGCTTCTGCTTGTTTTTTCTATCAGTGAGCTGCAATGAAATTCTGACAGGAAACGCAGTAGCAGGTAAAACAGACCAGCCTGCCTATTTGTGAAAATCAACCTCGCAATACATACTGTAAAAAATTACTCAGCATGAAAGCGGGTTAGCAGCACACAAATGAAAATGCATCAACTGACAAAACGTTCTGAGTAGCAAGTTCATAAATATTATATGCAACGACAGAACTGTGCTGATAAGGATGAAAGACTTACAAGACTCGCAGGAAACCGCAGTGAGTAATCCACCTCTACAGCCAATATATGCTGGGATTTTGGAACATTGGCTATACCAAATTCTTCTTCCTCTAGTCAGTGAAGAGACAAGTTTATATCCCAGGCTGGAGTCTGGCACAAGATACCTTTGCTATGAACTTGCCTGCAAGTCACACGAGAGCACAATAGACCGTTTTGCAGACAGTTAAATAAAATCCCAGTTCTATTCCAATGAATGTTAACAGCACTATGGCTTAATCTCCATATACTATATAAGAGGCTCAGGCCAAAAAAATTCAAATTGCCTATCAAAGTAGATTATCTCTTATAATTTGCAGTTCATTTCACACCTTGCACATTAGAAAGGCCTGAGTGAAGTAATACAGTAGGTCAGTTACAGCAGGTCTTAAACACAAAGGCCTCTGGGATATGGAGCAATAGCTGCTTCAGTGCAGATGACAAACACAAATACTGAGCTCTGAAACTCGTTATCCTGTCCACTATAGTAAAAACAAACAAAATAATGGAAGCTAATATCCCAGAGCTAAGGTCTTCAGGGACAAATCCCAAGCTTACTCTTGATTATTGCACATACCATAAAACACATATCATGAAAGGAAACCTTGTCTGTGCAATGAGGGTCACGGATCTGAAGACTAACCATTAAAAGCCTGGTTTTAGTACTGTACATAGCATCAAAATGGGGCCCTCAGATCTGGGATATTTGTTTTTGCCCACATTGCCTGTGACAATGCAAGTTTTTGAATATTAAATACGTATACAATCGTAGGTGAGTTTGCATACAACAGTTCTTCCACACAACAGAACAGTTTCCATCATGCTGACCCCTCTGCTGCAGCTTGCACGTCATGCCTGTAGGTTGCAATGTCCCATCATCTCCAAACGGCTGGCCACTTGTAACTATTAGGTAGTGTAACTTAATAAATCTAAACCCCTTCTGTTTGGCTGGTTTAAAAATATAAATGTCAGTTTCCTTTAGGCAAAGTGCATTCCTATGGTTTTCATGGCTTACAAACCTAATATTAAATACCACCATCTGTCCTCACTCAACCTCAGATGTGCTTTTTTACCCTTAAATAAAAAAATCACATACTGTACTTGGCTGTAGACTATGCTTTTTAAACAGCCCGCGGCAAAGGAGTAATGAAGTATTTTGTCACTACTTGAATCAGTAATTTGAATGTACTCATCAAAGTTCATTATAATACTGCAGTTTATTTTCACTGAAGTAAGCGTATACAATAAAAAAAAATATTGTGATGCAACATTAGAAATGTGCACAACCCGATTGAAAGAATTGGCTTGGCTACATTATCATTTAGCATGCTGTTAAGAAGAGAAGAACATAAAATGACAAACTAGAGGAGGCTATTTAGCCCAGCTAGCTTGTCTGGGAGTTTTTTTAATTATCAAAATTAAGAGCACCTCAAAAGTACGAGAACTTGAAGTTTATTGAAAAAAAAATTCCCCAGGACAGAACTGTGCTATTTTTTTAACGTATCCTTCTGAAGGAAAATGTAACACTAACATGCTATAAAATACCAAGGGGAAAATAAAGTATCAGAGCTGAGAGCCTGTGTTTTAAGCCGGTGCTTTTATGTCTCTACAAAACAAAGCAAAAAAAAAGAGTTTTAAAGTCAATTACCATTTCTCAAAAATGAGCACAGAAAAAGCAGAACTGAATATAAAGAGCCACTCAGTATTCTGTGACTGCTACTATACACTGTGGCTTTCAAAAGCAGTATTATTCTCGAGCTGCAAGTCCTAAACCCAACACTGATAAGAACAAGACCTGCCTGTTTGGCAAGGTCTTCACACAGTCGTGGATTAATGTGCTTCTAAACCAACACAAATATTTCTTAAGCCAGAGTCCGAATAACGAAACGTACCTTTCACAACAGGAAATGCTTCACAAATCCTTCAGCTGCTACAGACTCCCACACAAGCTGGTTGTAAAATTAGAGGTTTGAAAATGGTCTTGGAAACATCAGACTAACTAAAACCCCACCCAGACATTTTGGAGGAACCTGGCTTGCATACAATTATGACTCTCCATGTGAACCATGCATTGGTTTGAAATATACTTTGGTTGAGGTGAAAGCCTAAACCGATTCGGAAGCACTAGAAATGGAATTATGAGTGCTGCCCTTAACTCAGGCTTGTGTATCTCGTTTTTTCTGCAAAAGCAAAAAAAGAAGAACGTAGAATATTTATTGACTGATAGATTGGTTATGTTTTGCATGGTGCATGCCCTCTCAGACTGTTGCTTCTGTGGAGTCAGCCACAGAGTCAGAATCAGATAAAGCCAATAAAAAAAACAGACCTACTGATATTACTTCTCCTGAACTGAATTACTTGGAAATGCTTTCTGTGCCTTTAAATTCCACTGTAAATACACGTGTGATTACAGATGAGTACCCCTAACCTAGATGAGAAGTGGACTGAAAGTGACACTGATTTGCCAGCACAGCCCAGAGAGACACAGCCGTGTCACTAAGGTGCCACTAGCTGTGATGTTACACAATGTCAAAAGACCGCTTGTGTTCAAATGGACTGAACTAAACTGGGACACAGCTACTGCTTGGCTGGCTTTCCTCTCTGTGCTGTTAAACCATGACCTGAGATTTGTTCAGATGTGAACCGCAAAGTCTCTCAAAGACACCTGTGAGACACTGGGTAAAAAAACTGCTTTCTTGGACTTGAGAAAAATAGTTTGGCACGCTTTCTGAGCACAATTTGTGGCCCCTTTACTCCATCTTCAAACCTTGACCATGTAATCTTCCTCTAAATATGAACTGTAACACCTGAGTTGACCAAGTTATAAACAGGATACGGCTGTTTGTAAAAATAGTGTTTACTTTTAGGTTAAATATAGGAGTAACATTGAGGGCCAGATGTACTAAGACAGACCAGTTGCTGTGCAAATATGACAGAATTTGCTGAGGTATTCTGATAATTTACAAAGTACACATTACATCCTACTGTAGTTCTCTTGTGATGCTCCGGCAAGGTCAGAAATACTTGAGCTTTGCGAGAGCTTTCAGAACAAACAGCATTGACTGTGGTTATAGGACACAGCCTACGAAGCTCCTCTGCATGCTGTCGAGCAGAAACAAATCTTTCAAAGCAACGTACCAGAGGCCGGACAGAACCTGGTTCTGGCAACGAAAAGGAAAAACTCTGAGAAGGGACATTATATACAGTACATCCATGGTTGTGTTTAAGAGACATAAACAAGCACAGAATACTTGGCTACAATATCTTTTCGTTTTAAGACTGAATCACATGTCTGTACATTCACAGAAAAGTGTGTTTCTTATTTCTATACAAATGCTCAATATGAGATGTTGGTTTTAGTATATTATCTTCAGTCAGTTACCTCCAAAGCATTGCATTCATAATACAGCTATACTGGAATCAATGCTGCTGTAACATCTTCTACCCAACACTTGGTAAACCATCATGAAGCAGTGTAAAAGGCTAATAATTCATAACACTTATAATTAAATGTGTATTTACAGGGGATTGCAATTTCTTATTAACATATACTAAGCCCCCACAGGTTTATATTATATTGTATTATATTGAAATATACATACAGTATAATACAGAATGTATCCATTTTGAATTTAACAAGGCATTCCATCTTTCCAAAATAAAAATCCATTCAACATCATCAGAGGTTACTGTATGTTATTCAGTCACAATTCTGTTATATAGCAAAATGGTTAACAAAGGCTGAGATGCTAGTGATCTGGGACAATCAAAGATTTCTTTCACAGAAGGCATTTACTGTCCTCAACAACTTGAACAGTGTTGATTACCAAATTCTGATAGAAAATCCCTTTGCTAGCAAAGCTCTCACTTCTATAGTACTGTACATCACAGGTTCCCTACTGTTTGGTGAAAATCCTGCCTATATGTCTCAAGAAACAAGTATTATTCCAAGATGGCAGGGGAACTGAATTCTCAGAGGAGCACTGAGCTCAAAAGGCATTGTTAGAGAGGCAGGCTGACTACAGCATATTTCCTTTTCTTAGCATTAGCAATCCCAAAGCATCTTCTATTAATTGGGTTTGTTTTGTTTTCAGCAGAATATGATTTAACCGCCTGTCATTTCTAACTTAAGTAAATTCGATTTATATCCATTTATACAGCACAATATTTTACTAGAGTAATCTGAACAAGGTACAGTACCTCCCTCAAAGGTACTAGAGCAGTGAATACATCCAGGGCTTGAACTCACAACCTCCCACTTACAGAGTCCAGATCCCAAACAACCTCATACTGACGGACAGCACTATAAGGGTACTATGTATGAACAAGTGATCCCACAATCTAAATTTAAAAAACTCTGCGAGGAAACATGGTGTCAGGAGCCTAGCCAAAACCTAACCTCAGGGTAATCATCACCAGGCTCATATCATTGAATCAAAAGGTCTCCATCAGGACTTAAACTGAATCCCCCTGATACAGTAGGTGCCCATAAACTGGAGCTGCAGCCAAGCATGCAAAGTCAGGTGCAAGGAGGAAAGACCTCAGCTGACTCTTGATGCATTTCAAGTAACACCTCAAGGAAGGGTCAATCCCAATCTCCTGAGACTACCCAGAGTGGAAGAAGAATGGCGATTAAGATCACTAACTGGTACTGTATGCCAGAGTAACACGGAGATGTCTGACAGTGAATAAAATCGTATTAAATTGCTGCAGAACATCTGGGGCACTGTGTTCTAATCACACTCTTAAGAAAATTCTATCATGTTTCTGCTCGAATTCACTGAGCTTACGAATCTCTTCAGACTAAAGCCTCTTGTTTCCTTGCAGACACGGTGAACCCTTTTCTGATATCAGTTTAAATAGATTGCCCAAGTCAACAAGAGCAATGCTGGGCACAAAACACCACCTCTCTCCAGGGATTCAATTATTGCTCTCCTGGGACACCAGCACCTTGTGCAGAGGTAAATGCTGCAGGTTCATTAAGGCTTTTAGAAGTTTACAACCCTTGGGTGATCAAGTAGAGGAAAATAATGAGAGCCCTACCTCAAAAGGGATGTTGCCAAGCTTTCTCAGATTAAAGCTAATGCAGTGACTTCTTAAAGATTTCAGTGCAATTGTTTAGACTCAGCTAATTATTTTTCCTTGCATTTCCTCAAAGGGGCATTTCTTGCTGGTTTTACTGTTGTCCCTAGGGCCAAGAAGCTGTTCATGCACAGATGTGATAAGGCTGGGTTTTGTCTATAGATCACAACAGTGCTTGTGAAGAGCAAATTAATAGCTAAAAACATAAAGGCAGGAAGGTTTGGAAGAGAAAGTGAGTGTGGTTGCCAAAGGTGCATTTCAGTTCAAGAAAAAATCCAGATGTGATTCTTGTGTTAATGCAGTTCCTGACGTTTGCCTCTGATTCGACATGTTCAGTCCCAGACTTCATTCAGGGCAGCATGTTTAATGTACAGTATGCACGGCTGTTGTTCAGTTAATCTGAAGCTAAAACTTCTCTAAGGGGCAACCCCCTTTCCCAGTACAATTGAGAGACCTCTAGCGTACATGTGGCTGGGAGCAGTAAGTAGAACGAGTCTCTTAAGAGCTGTGGCAACAAGCGACATGCAATAATGAGGTTTTTTTCTATGGTATTAGCTATTCAGACCCAGAGTTTAAAAACAAATGAGTGTTTTTTAGCATATACAGTATATGAATTGGAAAAATAATAGTGAAAATTGTTTAAAATAAAACCAACAGACAACACGCAACATAAAAATATAAAGTTCTCATTTGACCAAGAGTTATACAGAACTTCTTTTCTTAAAGATGAAGGTGATAAATGCTAAGCAAGACCTTTTCAATTTGCTTTCATAGCCTGCTGCTCCACTATACTGTACATGCTACTGTAGCTAACACATGAAACTACTTGCAAAACTACCTCCGAGGTAAGGTTTATAAAATCAACACACTCTGGCCTTCCATGTATCATGGGGAAAAGTGCTTTCAGTAATGGTTATTTTTTAAAAGAAAAGTATACCCTTCAAGCACTCAGGATACTTCACTTGTCACAGCACTTAACCCTGATTGAACTGCACATAACAAAAAATCTTGCTGGTGAGCAAATAACACTCAGAGAATGCATAATTTCTAAAGCACTTTGGTAAATCAGACTGTGGTTTTGTGAAAGTAAAGAAGCCTTTTTAAAGCCTTTGACTATGTACTTATAATGTATAAAATATGTGATATATATTATATATAAAGTGTCTATTTCAGTATGGAAAATGATCCCAACATCTTTGGTTTCCTTGTGACAGAATCTTTATAGTTGTGAGGTAATATTCTACAAAAAACACTTTTGGTCTTGTAGAATAACCACATGCCAAATCACATCTGAAAGTAGACTCTTATCTATCCAGGTAGGAAATATGCATATGGTGCTTTTTAGCATTTTATGATGGATTTAACTGAATCAACAAAACACTGTGCACATTAATAGTAATATTAACTGACACCATTCTGAGATGTTAAAATTGTCTTCCTTCTTGACATTCCAAGAATTGCACATGAGAAGAGTCTCTGAAAAAAAAGCAGGCCAATACTTAACATACTATAACCACATTATAGAGTATATCTAAAAATAATCCTCAAAATACATCTCCAATTATCAGAACTCCATCAGAAAGGAGATTTCCGATGTAGCACTAGGTGATGAAAAAGTTCACAATTACTTCACATACCCTCATAACACATTTTCAAGAAAACAGAAAGTTCTGGAGAAACAGGCTAAAGAACAGCTTGGTACATAAATTAACAAAAGTGACACACTGTGACACTCCAGTTTAAAGCACAAACATGTCTGTGTTTTTTACAGAAAGCACTGTTCCTCTGCTAGAAAGATGATAACCAGTTGCAAGTATTTGGTCCAAAACAAAAAATGTGTTCACTTGAACTTTAAAAAAAATGACATTTAAATTGATTACAAATATCCATGCTTAAAAAAAAAAGTTATATAAATACTTTTTTTTAAAATTAGGACACAGACTAATTATATTACTTTGCCACCAACAGCAGTTAAACATCACTAAATTTATTTTCATGTGGTCAAAGATAAACAGAGGCAAATGCAATACAATGCCAAGAAAAAGTATGTGAATTCCAAAAATAAATTTGGAAAAGTCAAAGTTTTACCATGATATCCAATAGGGTTAACAGTAAATGTCTCTTTAAACAAAATGATTTCTGAATTAAACAATTAGTAGATTCAGGGAATGTAAAAAAGTAAGTGAATGCCTTTCATTAGCTCAAAAAGAATCAGATGGACATTAATTAAGTTGATCCTGGAAGCTGAGTTGAGAACTCCTCACCCTAAATAAAGAAATATTGTGAGTGTGGTCTTCACCATAGAGGTGTGGGGGAAAAAGGCATGCCACTATCTAAGGAAATCTCTAAAAACCTCAGAAAAAGTTGATGCTCATCAGTCCCAAAAGAGTTACAAAATCAATTCTAAGGATTTGGGGCTTCACCAATCCAGTGTGAGACAGTCTACAAATTGAGAAAGTTACAGAGAAAAGTTACAAAGAATCTCAGTGCATCATCCAAGAAACTGCAGGCCACTCTCACCTTGGCTAATTTGACTGTGCATGACTCAACTATGAGAAAACAACTGGACAAGAATGGTGTTCGTGGAAGGATAGCAAGGAGAAATCCCCTACTGTTCAAAAAGAACACTGCTGCCTGTATGAAGCTTGTGAAAGAGCACACAGATGATCCATAAGACATCTGAAACAATGTTCTCTGCTCAAGGGGTGTCACTAGTTATTGAATCTAAAAGGCTCATATACTTTGCCACACATGAATATTGAATGTTGCATCATTTGAGGATAAATACATGTTGAAATAAATTCTTCCATTTGTTTCATCAGGTCACCTTCTGCCTATTAGGACCTAGATAATAATAAGGTTTAAAATATGTTTGAAAAAGCATTGTATATTATGACAGTACTGCTCAGCCTGGATGTACTAGGGGCTGCCTAAATATGGTGTGAGGGGCTGTACAAGGTCTCAGGCTTTGCGGAGGCCGAGGGCAGAGGGATGTTAGAATCGAAGAAGATATACTGTAGAAAGCCTGAGACTTGTTGTCTGGCTGGTGTGTCACCTACACCTCTGATGTCCAGGTACTGAGGCTTCAAATGACAGTGTTGGCAAACTGTGGCTTTTCCCCAGGCACCAATTACTGCAGAACAGTGGAAACTTCAGAGGTTCCCTGACAAAACACACCAAGCTGTAAAGTGTCAGATTAATTATGTCTCAAAGGACCAGACATGCTCAAAACTGGACGAGTTACTTATTAGGCTTTATGTGTTAATGTGCAGCAGGGAGAGCAAAGCACAACAGTAAAGTCTGTTGCACCATGCGAGACACACTCGATCTCCTTTACACAAGCAAAATCTCCACCTCCACATGTACTGTAGCTGTTTGATCCATTTAAGATTTTATACAATGCTGCTTATCCAAGATATTTCCAGCTCATGACAGCCTACACTGAAAGACCCAAAGTCACAGTACCGTTCATATGGATTAGGCTAAAAAAGCTAGCCAACAATTACAGGAATCAAAACGATCCCTAACTGGAGTAAAAAGCTTTCAGTTAATAGACAGCCGGATGATATTTTATCAGAAAGATTACTAAAAACACTCTTCTGGGAGTTTGTTCTACATTCAGATTAAAAACACCCACCACCTGGAGAGATTCAGACAGAATCTCAACAAAAAAAAAATGTGGTCAATGAGCTGCTGCCAGAAAACTTAGCACATCTCACATTTACTCATCTTGCATCACATTCTATCAATGTTCCCACAGTCCCTCAAAGTTCATTTTCCATTGTTTACCAGACGCGTTTCTGTTATCATGCAGTCTTGCCATTATCCCTCATAACCAATGAGCCATCAATATTTTGTAGTTTTTAAACTTCACGTTTTCATATACTCTATAGATTTAATCAAATCAAGGCAAAACACAAGCTTTATTGCCCAGCTGTCTAAATAGTTTTTGCTGTCACTTTATTTTTGTAATTTATGGATGTGTTGACAATGAGATAGTATAGGCCATGAACTTATTTCACATGCAAACATAGAAAATAAAATGTTAATTATGTAGTACACAGCCCTGGGTCAAAGTAGACCTGTATGCTCTTCATACAAACAGTATCAATATCCTACAGGTTAATAGATACATCACAACAGGTAATCCATTAAAAATCCTCAACGTTTAATGCAGTCCAACACCACTTGATGAATACCATGTCAAAAATGACCTCTGTAACTTAAAATGTTACCTTCCCTCACAAGTCTTATCTCCCAGAAACATGAATCTACCTTTAAAAACAGAAAAAAAAACTTCAAAATGTGTAACACAGGCAACAGAGGCTGGAGCAAGGGAGATGTGCCAGACATTCTCTTTGCTTGAGAAGCAGTTCATACGAGATAGATAATCTTTCATCTAAATGTATTCTTCTTTTCAGCCCTAGGTTACAGCCAGAGCCACGTATGACCTAATAGATGACAACAAGAGCACAAGCAGGGACACAGCTACTGGATGTAGCGTATTCTAAAAGTGCACATTCCACTCCCTGTATTTCCTAACAACTCGCAAAGATAAAAATTCACATTTCTTACTTTCTCATCAGAAAATGCCAGAAATACTTTTCTTGCCTTGAAAGGCTCTAAAACCCACAGGGGCAGCAAGGAAAACTCTTAAATGAAGTTGATCTCACAGTCAAAGCTGCGAGGTCAGAAAAGCACCATTCACCAAGTCTTTTTACTGTTCTTGTTGCAAACTTGCCAAGGGTCTGCTGTCCTCTCGGCTGACCTCTGTTACTGTAACCTGCCACCACCTCTCCCAAAGCACACAGAAAGAACAAAGTCACGTTTCTCCTGAAGGGAGATGCCAGGCATGGGCTCCTGTTTTGGTTCCCAACAGTGTGCACAGTGTTAAAGAGCAAGAGGAAGTTACTTACTTTGTGTTTCTGTTTTACTTCTTATCTGTGTGACCTCCCTTATTTAACAAGGAATATGAAAAAAACAAAACATTTTATATATACATTTATTTTTCTTTCAGTCCTGATATGCACATTCTATCCTCAGACTGGCAGTCAGAAATAACCTTTTGAAACAGAAGTTCCTGCTTGATTCTGATGTACAAAAACATTTGAAGAAAAATCAGATTATTCAGATTTCACATTATCAAGGCATCTAAACCACTAACAAGAGATGCTTGAGACATCTACTGTAGGCACACTCAGCTTCCTTCAGAAAGAGATCTCTGCATATATTACGTGGCTGGACATGGACATACACCTAATGGTCAGAGAAGGTACTGTAGATAGCATCCCTTTCTTTGTTAAGTACAAGTTAGATGATGGGCTATTGGTACTGTATGCTTCTGGGACTCTGTGAAATCCCAGCTCTGTGGAATTATGCTCAACAACTCCAGTACTATAGCATGGAAAAAAGATGAGTGAAAAACACGAAATATTTACTAAGCAGTATTACATACTCTAGGCTGTTCTAATTAGTTCCTAAATTACAGAATAAATACAATATATTCTGTCAATAATAAAAAAATAACCTACAGGTTTTTAAAATGTATTTATCGATAATAGGTTTGGTCCTAACCCTTGCTTTGGGATGTTTTTAATTACAAATGCAGAAGACTGGGAAAACAAGCTGAGAACTTAAACACAATCGTGGATACACATATAACCAACCTTGCTTACAAGAAACACTTCAAGTGGCTTGGGTGGGTGCATTCTGCCACAGACAGAATAAAGTCTAAGCTGTGATCCCTAGAAAAATCATGGGTCTCTTATGCGTGTTGGAATGTATGAAGAAGTAATAACAGGTAAAAACAACTTTGAAACACTGACTGACAATCTGAGCGATGGTTTCCACTGCAGAGAGATGCTGGGGAGAGTTTAAATTTCCCACCTCACTCTCTCCCTTCCTGCCTCCTGCAGCTATTAATTAGCTGGCAGTGCCGATCACACTCAATATTAACACTAGAAATAAACCTGTGCATTCAGACCTCCCCCAATTAAAATGAAAAGTGCCACTATTACAGTGCTTCTTTCCCACACACGCACAAAGCAATCAGTCCTTGCATGGAGAGAAGGGACTGTGAGCAACTCAATTACTCCCAGTGGAAAGTTCTCTTCCTGCAGCAATAAAAGAATTGCAGGCATGCTTTCATTTCTCTCTCCCCTTACTGTAGCTCAAATGATGGCATGTGTGGCTGCAAGACACAGTGACTAACACCCAGGCAGAAGCAGAGAAGATTCATCACAGTTTCTAAGTGAGGACGTCCCATCTGAATTATGGAAGAACCTACACTTAAGAAAAAAAAACAATCACACAGTGCCAAAGGTTTCCTTACAAAACAGAGATTTCTAACCTCATGTGCAGACAGGAAACGAACTTGGATTCCATCCACTTCCACTGAGAAATCAGCTATCGTGAGTGCCAACACAGGTTGCAGTGCAGAAATAACAGTTTTGACTGAAAGGGGATTATGGCTCAAGGCTGACAGGTTTGTTCTCGTCACTGTCCCCAGGGTAGCCCACACATTTCATCATTTCATTTCCTAAAAAATGATAAAAGCACACATGAAGTCCAAGGGCCAGCCCACTGCCTTCTCCACTAACAAACTGCAAACTCAACAGTCGACTTATCTGCCAGGCCTCTTACTTTAATGCAATGAAAACCTGCCACTAAGGAAAGAATATGTCACCGGGTAGATCATAATTTTGATTTAATCTGGGACAAGAAATGCAACAAAAGGAAAATGTTCACTGTATTTTTCAGGACCTTCATTTTGGAAACCTTTAGTTAGTACGTACAGGCTCAAATTTCCACCCTACGCTTACAGAGCTTCCCTCACATGGATATCTCTTAGATCTGAAATGGGCAAGTCATTTGTAACACCCAGAATTTATGTTAGAAAATTCAAACTGTACAGACGTTTCCTACTGCACCCTGATTGATTAACTGGAGTGACCTAGTACATACAACATGTGTTAGAACGAGTAGTAGGTCACCTTAAACGATGATGTCATGACCTCCAAGACTGACTTACTGTACCTGCCTAATGCGAAAAATCAATATCTGCATCAGCCAACATAATAATCTAAAAAATACAGGATGCCAGCAAAGCAGCATTGTCTCAGCTAGGGGTTTATAGGCCATATGTTTGTAACCCCTGAGGATTTGGCTTTAAACAGCACTGAGAACAGACACTGAAGGAGCAATTTATGCCTTTTGCACTTTCTAGCAACTTCACAGCTGATTGGTTTTGTTACTTACAGTATCTCACACTATTCCAGAGTGGTTCAAATAACTACAGTACTCTGACAACAAAACAGCATCAGAAAAAAAGGTCTCTGTGGGGCTAATCATAATGATGTGCTGGGGACGAATACTTCTGAAAAGCATCATCAAGCATACTTTTTTACCAAAGGATAACCATTTGCCCATGTATAACCCTACAATGTGAAGACCTAAGCTATACAGTATATTATTAAACAGAGGCTAAGTGAATAGGTAGCACCTATTAACGTTTGTAACACCTTGATTTACTTGACTACGGCTTCCATAACGTAATTACAATTAAATTGTATGTAGAATACAAGAGCAGGAATAAAGATAGTGATGGACCTTTAGTTTTGTAACACTGTAATCTATAATCACCCCACTGTCTGAATTCCACTGAGCAACTCCACTATCCAAAGCAATGTTTTCATGAAATCTCATTTTTAACTTCATTTTTCCTTCTTGTAGTTCAGATTACATTGTTTTGGGCATCTCTACTATTGTTCCTGTATTCATTCTCACTGATGACAGACCCTTAATTGAGATATCTAGAGATAATCTAACATATGTAATACAGCTGTGACAAAGCATGAACTACAACAGTGAGTAAAAACACTACTGCTTCTGGTAGGTTGTAGAAGACTGATATCACTAGACTTTAAATATCACTTGAAAATCCACTTGAAAAGTGGATACTCCTCTTATTTTTATAAAGGCTTTATTTAGTGCTACAGAATCCTGATTAGGGGGGTCTTTGATACAGGAAATGCCAGGGGGAAGGCTATTGCTGTTGCACTGCCCCTGTGGTTAATGCCACTTGCACGGGTTTGTGTTAATGAGCCCCCTGTAGTTTTTCCCCCTGCCAAACAGTGTATTCATGGCAAAATTAAATTTTAAGCAGAAAGAAGGAATTGAAAAAAAAGGCACATAATTAGAAATGACAAAACAAAGCAGGAACAGGGCTGCTATGTACAGAAACCATCTCACTACAAAAAAAAGAACCAGCTCAATAATTTCAACAAACAATGCCACTGTCATAGCACAGCATACGTGCAGTGCATGCAAGACAATGAGCAATGCAGACAGCTCTGTCCTTGAACATTATACAGTATACTGTACTATACAAAGGCTCACAATGACATCGACACCATAGCAATTAAAGGCTTTACCAATATCTACCCATGCATACTGCATTGACAAGCCAACAAGCAGCTAATTACAGCTGAGCCACAACCCTATCAGGACTGAGACTTACATAGGAAATGGATATCCAGATTCAAGTACGTTTAACCACTGTTTATCCTGTACAGTACTGTCCTATATTTCAATGGATAAGATGAATTCTCAGAAAACGTCTCACATTCTTAAAGTGTTGTTTTAATATTACAAATCTCTTATCACCCTCATCATCTGTTAACACTTTCCAGAGTTAATTTTTTCCTAAAGCTGGCTGTTTTAGAGGAAAACTCCACCAATTCCAGTAATCTTTGTTTTGATTACTAAAAGAAAGGATGGAATTTGTTCACTGCTTAAGTTAACGTTCAGCTCACATAACTTGCAGATTTTATATCAAGTAAAACAAAATTCTGTTTGCTGGAGATAAACAATCATGCCACCAAGGCCAGAGAACTGGGAGAGAACAAACAAGAATAATCAAGTATAAGAGTCACTTTCTAAGGTCTCCTTAGCACACCTACTTTCTAATCACCTACTGATAAGCAAGGTCAACAGCACAGTCTTAATACTCACATGTTACTATTGTCTGGTAATAGCAAACTTGCCTCAATGTTCTTATACAAATATTTAAAAAATCCAAAAGTAAAAAGCGTGTTTCACTGTACTACATTATTCTCTGTCTAGAATCTAACTTAGGACCATCAGAAAGGTTACAAATTTACTAAATTTCACAATCCAAAGGATACCTCAATGTCCCTTAGGCTCTTCCTTGTTACCCTAAATCTCAATACGAGACAATAAAACCGCCAACCCCATTTCAAACATCAGACTCAAAGTGTAAATGTCACTTT
Organism: Atractosteus spatula; assembly: GCF_055471065.1. Taxonomy (NCBI): domain Eukaryota; kingdom Metazoa; phylum Chordata; class Actinopteri; order Semionotiformes; family Lepisosteidae; genus Atractosteus; species Atractosteus spatula. The sequence goes on along the minus strand of NC_142721.1, from coordinate 4,252,424 downwards.
AAAATATATGTTTGAATGAGGAACATCTAGCTAAAGATCAGAAAATGTAAAGACCACTGTATGGTCCTGTATAAAATACATTTTCTAATGCACATACTGTACAGTTTTGTAGGATTTTACTCATACTGAAAGGCTACACAGTATATCATGTATACACACATTTTTATACATTCATACACTGTGCAATCCTCATCATACTCAGCTTACCAGAAGAATGAAATATATATGTGCAAATTTTCATCCAAATCTCTCTCTTTCCCTGTGCAGAAAAACGTCTCCACCTCAGTCTCGGCTCCAGCACATCTGTAAGCCAGTCTGACAAGATTCACTTTCCACCTGGGCAGTATTAGCAAATTCTGAACTTCAGCCAAAGCTGGTTAGTTCAGACATGACAAGTTAACACTCACTGCAGGCACTGGGACACGCCACTCCAAGTTAAAGAAATACCTTGAGCAACCCTTTTCCCTCTTCATTTTCATTTTCGCCCTGTATAAGCTCAGAGCATACCTGGACTTTCCATTTAAATTCCTGCTACAACGACCTCCTCAATCCTGATTGTGAGGAATGTGGAGGGGAAGTTTAGTGTTGCTGCACAAGCAACAGTGCAAAAAACAGATGCATCTCGAATAACTCTATAACCCTGGTAAAGCCTTAACACCTTGCAGAGACATCCAAATCCATAAGAACCAAGATGAAGACCTCTGCTAATGTCTGCATGAAGCCAGGTCATGTTCCCTTCCTGACAGATGTGCCTCTCTTGCACACAAAACAACTAATCCACTACCTAGCACCTCAGTTCATCCCCCAGAGGGCACAATTAAAGCCACAGCCTGCTTTAGACAGCAGTGGAAAAGGAGAAGTGTAGCAACAGGGAATTGGGTGCATGGTTTCACTTTGTACCAACAGACTTTGAGCTCTATGTGCTGTAGACCCAGTTCGCTTCCACAGAAAACTGAGTGAAGAAATGCCTTGCCAAAATCTGTGAAGACATTACTTGCATACAGCATTAAAAAAAACAGCCAACAGAGCAAGAGGCAAAACCACTCACTGGGCACATAATAAAAGACAAAAAGGGGGAAAAAGATGGCACTAACAACTGTGCTAGTGTTCTTGTGAGAGAAATGAAGGCACCAACCCTGGCTGTCCTGGAGCTGAGATGGGAAATACCCTCGTACCAAGCAACCTGCACAGAATACACTGCAGAAGAGGAAAACAGGAATCTTCTCAGCAACAGCGAGGCAGTAAAATTAAATTGCACCACCTGGTTAATAAGGAAATCAAAGCTGCTCAAAAGCAACTTTTGCAACTGAGGTGTCAAAGTGTGTTTGTCGGTGGGTAAGGATGAGGCAGCCAGAAACACCAGCCAGGAAGAAAAAAATCTTAAGTAAAAAAACCAAGGATGAGGGAGTGGCAATGAGAGACACTGAATCATTTTACTGAGTTTCACTTTTGATTTCCTAAATTGTGAGTTTCACGTTTGATTGAGCATTCGTGTAACAGCCCAATGCGCAATCCCTTACTGGTTCCAATGCACATACTATACCAGTATTACACTGTTCTAAACATCCGGCACTACAGCAGCAGACATATCACAACCTGCAGATCCAAACACAGAACATGTCCTTTTCCCAGGATGTGAAACAGAAAGAAAGCATAACAAATGGGTTAGTGTAGTGCGTGTTGGAAATCCATTTTCCATTGGGTTGGGTAACAAAGGCAGATGAGGACAAGTCTGCTAATGTTAGGATTTTGCTTCTCTTAGCTTCAAGACTGTACACGCAAGGACAGGAATAACACTCTCACTGTCTAAGGCTGGAGGGGCTCAAGCCTTTATTCTCAGCTCAGCTGGTAAGATGCCACTCTCTACCTAGGCAGTATAGCAAATACAAATCACTGGGAAAAATAAGAATAACACAAAAATAAAAATCAGATTTCCATGTCTTCTGGAAAAGCTCATCTCCTTGTTTTTCTAAAAATCCGTACTTCATTCTTGACCTACAACCGCTGACAAACTGCAAACTGCAGCACTTAAGAGTAACTTATGAGACCAAGATTTTGACACTTGTACCTACTGTATGTACAGTATGCAGGGAGCTGCAGTAAAAACAGAATGCAGAATAAAATTATTGTGGGACCCACAAGGCAAGGTACTAAGATTTGGCATTTCAGGCTATCCTGCTGGGTATTTTGAATATAACTGGATGGAGAAAAGATAAGGGCTACACTAAGAAAGTACCTACTGTATATTATTTGTAAATTATGGTCATAGATATAGGAGTCTGTTGTGAAACCTATTGCGTAGGCCAACAGACTGAGAGTTCACCTACCAGAGGGATCAAGAGCAGACGAGGTGATGTGAGAGGTTCTTTCTCTTTGTTCAGTGGTGGATGGATTTATAACACAAGATTAGAAGAAATGTGACAAATAAGACGTAGCCTTTCAACCCAACTAGCTTGTATGGATTTCCATCAGAGATCCCAAGAATTTGGGATCATGACTCCTAAATCGTTAGGAGTTCTGAACGCAACTGCTCTTGAGTGTGTTGTTTTGACTTTATTCATGTTTTATAAGAATTTGAATATTTAAAACAGGTCTTCTGGCCATCTCCTTTGCTCAAAACTGCAGAGCTAAGTTTTCCTTTAGCCCACACGTAACTCTAATCAATCTTCTCTTCTACTATTACTGTACTTCCCTTAGATTTACACTAAAAGTGAAATTCTCGTGCTTTTATTGCATCTTAAAATTGCTAAATCAAAGACTGGTGTCACTGAGGATTCATGATCACAGAATGATGCAGGGAGATTAAAAAAAACACAGAAATTGAAATTCTAGGTTGAATAAGTTAAAATAAATATTTGCTGATGTTTCCACAAACAAAATCCCCTGGGTCCTTCTGCGCAGCGGCAGGCTGGCTGTGAACAGGAATGTAAATGAAACGATATTGGGGAACAAGAGCAGTTCACTTCCTGTCAGGGCTCCAGCTGTTTAAGTGGCCTTTTGTTATGGACTTAAAAAAATAAGCAACCGTTGGCCTGGGTGGCTCTTCAGCGCTATGTGTGTGTATACTGCAGGTCATTTGCTGCTATTTTATTCTGCCTCACTCCACATGGGTAATCATCAATTCTGGCAAAAATGCAACCTGCAAAATAGTCCTGCAGGGCGCTGTATGATTCTGGGTAACCACTCTCCTCTCAACTACACCCATTCCCTGGCCTCTACACTGAAGTTTCCATTCCGCAAGTCTTTATATAACCCCCTTTTCACTCAAGTCCTACATGAACCTTTCTCAGCTGCAGCATGAATACTACCATTTCTGATATCTGACCATAAAGACATATTTCTGAAAGAAAAAAAATGGTACAGTAAACTCCAAATTTACCCGAAAAGTAAAAAATATACATAATACTATAGTAAATTAAACATTGGAAAGAAAATGACCTTTCATCAAACTTTTAAATATGACACATTTCTTTACCCTATACCGTACAGTTCAGTAACTAAACACAAAATAAAGTGACATGAAATTTGACAAAAACTCAAATTTAATTATGTCAAGTCATAAGTAACACAGAGAGAGGCTGTACTCAATTTTACTTTGCTTGAGGACACTAAATGAAGCCTTCCTTCAAGAAGTACTCCTTTAAAACTGATTTTTATTTTCTAAACTCACTGGCAGAGCAGGTTAAGAAGGCCAAACATCCAGGCCTCAGAGACTTAATCCGCAGGTGAAAGGTCATGTTTTCTCATTATGTGATGAAGACCAAAGGTCAAAATGTCATTTACACTGTAGTTATGAAGCAGAAACAAGGATTTTCAGGGGCTTTTGTTTGTGCATTCTCCATCCGTTTTTGCTTATACTCTTCCTCTGGAATGAAGAAGGATGTTTTCACTAAATTAAACACAATTAAAACAAAACATTTCAAACAGAAGTTACAAACTTAAATGGCTAAATCTGTCCTGTTTTTTAAACTACACAGAACACAGGTACAAAAGTGTTAGTTTACACTACATCTGGTAAAAACACAAGCAGGCTGACAACTATTAACAGAAATATTTCCACTTCCAAGGGGTAACAAAGCAGAAGTTGTTTATAAATACAAACATTCAAAATAGTTTCTTACAAGTGAATGCACTCACATTTCCCAAGAAGAAACACATTATTATTAATAACTGTTAGGAAATACACAGCAAATCTATTTGATTTAGATTTGATTTATTTCTCCAAAGCCCTATCTATGCCCACCGTATACTCTTTCAGCGTCGCCCCACAACCAAAGGCCTCATCCATGTGAAAGATTTATAAGCCCAAAGATAAGAGTCTGGTAGGTTTTAAATAAAAGGCAGGACCTGGGGGCATGACACACCATGCAACAGAAAATTACAAACCTTGTGCTTGATTTGATGGCAGGTTTCCATTAGGCAGAAGCAAAACGTCTCAAATGAGCAAAAAGTCCTCGTCGTGTATCAAGCGGTGTGTAATTTTTGATAGCCAGGGGTGGGTTTCAGTCATAAATCAAAGGAGATGCAGTAATAAGTCTTATAAGAGGAGAGGGATCATTATCCAGTGCATTTCAGCATCACAGACAAGACATTACAACAAGGATGGCTGTCAACAAGAACAGCCTAATTAATGCACATTTGGAAAACAACATTTTTACACCATATAATTTGGCCTGTCAACAATCAATTGAGCTAAGACAAAAAACAAAGGCAAAGTCAGGGAGGCACAAATCCAGCTGCCACCAATACACAGTGCCTTGCAAACCTACGGTACAGTATTCATTCCTTCCAATGGTGCCCCAAATGTGTATGCTTTTTAAAGTGGAAAGAAATTCGGACAAAGTCAGAACCTTTTGGTCGTAACGCAAAGGACTGGAATATCAATCTGTGGAATAAACCAGGCACAGATAGCAAACCGAATCTGATTAATGACCAAGAGAAAGCTTCAAATCCACTACAGTACGGTGGTGGGATCTCCTCCACTTGTTTCCCCCCTGTTCAGCAGAGCAATGCTGCAGTCCCGATGAGTCGTGTCTGCTGTATCATTTCTCAGACACCAGGTTTGTTGGCAGCATCGCTTCAGCGACCGTTAAAATCCATAAAGTGCTCCCACCTCCTCCTCTGCCTATGAATTCTTCACAGTTTAATTTTAAACTCGAGGGAATTCTGAGCCTTTGGAAAGACTCCTTCATGCCTTTTGTGCTGATATGAAATGTTTATCTCCAATTTATGACCAAAGCTCCGGGTAGCCCTTCATATGTTACAGAATACGTGAATATGTGAACAGAATGCACACATTGTTACTATTATCACAGCTTTCAGAAATGTACCGGAATTGCTCTCCAAGTACTTCAGCCGGTCAGTACAAGCGTGTTTAACACAAACAACAACCAGCCTCACGGACTGAATTCTTAACCCACATCCTCAACCGATTTTAGCATGTGTATAGCAATAAGCCATCACTGCTCGTCAAAACGCAAAGTCGTCAGAGGTTTCCGTTTGATTTCAACAGTGGAGTTAAAAAGTTGAACAGCAGAAATCCCACTGTCTTCTTGAAGCATCAGTGCTGACAGGCAATGGCATGCTTAGAAAAATACATCTGTGCAGCGTGTGCCCAGACACTCTTAAAATGTAAAGATGTCTTGAGAAAATTACTATATATATATATCAAAATGAACTAGTTCCTATGCAAGGAGCTCATCTGGTGAAACTGCAGTGTTTTTTTCATCAAAGGGGATTTCGCAACACTGTAGCCACGGACACAGGTGTATAAATCCCAGATGAATCACAGTTCGTTATTATGCATCAATATCAATCTGTGAACTTAACCACAAGCCAAATAAATCACCCACGCACTGCCAATTCATGTATGGTACATAGACGCACACAAACCAGGTACAGCTTAAACTGACACGGGAGAAAATGTGCTCAAATTCAAGATGCGTATATTTGCGACAGATGTGATATTTCAAGATGCTACTTTATCTTCTGTACTCAATATTCATATCCATTCTACCTTTAATTTTTGTCCATCAAAGCCGGCAGTATACAAAGGCAACCTCAAAAGAGTCAAAATAGAAGATAATGCAGCAAATCAATTAAAAGAGCAAATCCGAAGCAGTGAAATATATGCAGTTACGGGTGTTACAGTGCTCAATGACGCTTTTTTATTTTTCTTTTTTGAAGCATAGCCTATACTATTACTAAACATTACAGCGACTCCTCCCTAACCACTACTATAAAGCAAAAATTAAGGTCTATATGAAACTATGGACAGGAAACGTAAAGCTAAAGTTATGAAATATAATCTTGCACAAAGCCAAGGGCAGAAAATTGTATTTTTTCCATTGTGGTTTGGCATGTCAGAGCTGAAGCTTATTATTGTTCTGAATAATGAATACGATATATCCTTACGATGCTGTTGGTTTGAATAGTTGGGGAGGAAGACAGAAGTAAAAGAGAGAAAGCTGTGAGAGGGGGGGAGTGAAAACAGTATGTCACAGAAGAGGGAGGTAGGTTAGGTCAGAGTCCCAGGAGAGACTGATATTTTGTCTCCTCCGTAACAAAACAGTAATGTTTCAAGGAGTGTGAAAATCAATTTTTTACTCCTAAAATCAAAGAATAGCATTTGTGCATGTAGGAACTTATTTGTTTTTGGGTGCTTAGACTTCTTAATCAGTTATAAAGGAAAGCAGATCTAGGCATTAAGTGTTTTTCTCTCAAAAGGTAATTATTTTCTATGCAGACTCAAATACGATAGACATACAGTAGGTTATGAACAATCCATAAGTTTCAGCCACAAAGGGCCGCTGTCAGGATGTTTATGTTGATAGGCATCTCCCACTTGTCACAACAATGCAGTATCTCCATCTCTATAACATTTCCTTAGTTCCTCCTTAACTTCTGCAAATGCAATGGCTAAAAATAATTAAAATACAACATCCCAGATTTTAAAACAGATTTATATTACGTAATGTGCATTTAATATTGTAGAGCAAACTAAAATTCTCATCTAAGAAAATCACATGCTGTATGTTCTGTACTGTACACTGAAGCTCAGATAATCCCAACAAGGAAATAGGTCTACAGACAGACCAGAACAGAAAGTCAATGTATTTGTCAACATTACTTCACAGTACTTCTGCTTTGACAAAGCCTACAGTTAATACAGTATGCTGGCCTGCCTTTCAGCTTTTAACAATTGATAACAGCAGACGTATTTACAGCTTACACACAGCATGTTTTGTTTGGCTTTTACCTGCCAGTACTGTAGGTGGTCACTATAGAGGGTGACCTGCTCAATAGGGGCCCAACAGTCAGAAAATGCCACACCTGTGCTGAGCAGTGTATGGTAAACATTGCATTGCAGAAACACAGCAGGAAAGCTGGCTGCTCATGTTATTGGGCTTCTTTCAGTTATACCTCAAAGTACAGGATGGAGCACACTGGACAGAAGCTCCAACAATACTGTAGCTCACAGTCCATTATTTTGTGAATTGTATTGTTCTGTGTACACCCTTTACAGGATAAGATGGCCACTTCAATTACCAACATACTGTTCCTACAGTCATTGCACTAATGGGTGTTTCTGAAGAAATTGTACTCCTTGTTGTACACTGGACTGAAGGCTGTAAGTTTTTTAATCTTTTCAGTCTCAGTAAACAACATCTGAGAGGAGATCCAATGTAGAATCTGAATTTTAAAGGGAATAATTCAAGATGATCCAATTACTGTGACTTATTTCAAATTGCATTCACTGAAGCTATACAGCGAAGGCATGACTGGAAACATTAAAAGGCTGATATTAGAAAACATTTCTCATACATTTTATTCTGTATACAGTAAGTGCATGGAATAGGCTCCCGAGATCTAATGAAGAACAGTGATTACTTTCTGAACTATTCTGACATGTGAAAGTCACTTTGCATAATATATCAGAAGCTAATCCGTTCTAATGGTCAAAATGGCTTAATTTCAGTTTTATTAGGATCTGTCCTTATATTCCTTTTTCTATTTTGGATGGCTCTCAATGAAGTAAAGGAATGTTTTAAATATGGATAAATCCAATAATTAAATAAAATCTCACCTCATTTCAATCAATAACAGCAGCACTACTCTCAAATGATATGACATACTGTATGGCACTGTTGTTGATTTCAATATATAGGTCTAACATTCACGCTCATCCTGGACTTTACTTGCAGCATAAAATAAAAGAATTGTAATTTAATGTGATGAAAGGGTTACTGTATATTATTGGGACTGAATTTCACACAATAATCTGTCTGGACAGCTCATCTAACCTTGCGCTTTCACTGTAAACAAGTTCTCTAGATAGAGTCAATAGATAAAGCTTGAGCAAAAAAATACTAAACTTCTGTTGTGACAACGAGAAAAATTCTACACCACAGAAAAGTCAGAAAACGCATTAAGGAGAAATAAGTCAAAACTGACAGAAAATCAAACATTTCTGAAATTCTATCTCCACATGTCCTTTTTTTTGTATTCATACTGTACCTACGTTGCTGTGTCCTCTTGAATGTTTATAGTGCTTTTTTGGCTGTGATTATGTTTTTACATACAGTATGTTTGTATATTAAGTAGTATCCCGTGGGACTCTTGGGACGTTTGCTCCCCTATCTCAGTAAGCCAGCTGTCTCATGCAGGTTTGAACATAAGGGTGTAATGCCAACATCCTGTCTCTAATGCTCTTCCGACAAGTTAGCAATAGCAAGTGGACACCAACTCGAAGCAATAAAAAGCAGTAATTCAGTTATAGTAATTACTATAGCTCCTGCAGCAAAGGTTGACATATATAATAATCATAATTGCTTACACTTATATAGCGCTTTTCTGGACACTCCACTCAAAGCGCTTTACAGGTAATGGGGACTCCCCTCCACCACCACCTGTGTGCAGCCCCACCTGGATGATGCGACAGCAGCCATAGTGCGCCAGAACGCTCACCACACATCAGTTCTCAGTGGGGAGGAGAGCAGAGTGATGAAGCCAATTTAAGATGGGGATTATTAGGAGGCCATAATTGGTCAGGGCCAATGGGAAATTTGGCCAGGACGCTGGGGTTACACCCCTACTCCTATATACTGTAGATTAATGTATGGCATACAGTATAATGCTGTATTCGTCTATAAGGAGAATTGCAGCTCGGAGGAGATGCTGTATTTAACACGTTATTTCATACATACTGTACATATCTTCCAGGGATACTAACTGCATCTCAGACCCAGGCTGCTGGAGATCAATCAAATGAAAATTAGAGAAACAACTCAGATGGTTAACTGTACGGTTTGCTTTATGCGCCAATAAAACCGAATTCATTGAAACAGTCTTCACCTGTTACAAACATATATCAACAGAGTGGACTTTGATCCTGCATGCAGCCGTACAATACAAAACATCACCAGGTAGAGAGAATAGGCAAGTCTTTAAAAGGAAACCTCAGCACTAAAATGATGCCGATTTGACGTACTTTTTATCGAATTCATACAGTACAGACACTTCCTAATGGATATGAAGGGATGCCAATATACAATACTGTATAACTAACACACGTAATGTTTCACTTTTAAAGACGGATTTAACATTAAGCCAATCTGGTTTCATTGTTGCAAATCTCCGTTGCACCGTGAACACATCACAGAAAAAAATAGGTGTTAGACGATTACGTGACTTTGCAGTAGCCAACAGTATTTCACACCCGGCGCAGTGTGACAGCTGCTGTGAAGATTCTAGAATCTCCTCTGGCATCCCTCGCCTTATGCATAACGCAAATATCACGCTTTTTAACACCGTAATGTGGGTTGTTTAAACAGCTTCATGAATGATTCGCATCGGAAAAAAAATCACGACACAGACGATTTCTCTCTTCCTTCTAAAAAAAAATAATCATTTTTTTCCCCCTGCCGGTTCGTGTATAACGAAACGTCACGAAGGCACAAAATTGTTCGGGTGAACAGGTTAAGAGGCTGAGCTCACCCCCGGCACCCCTGCTGCTTGGGAAAAAGAAATGTAGAAAGCTGGACAGTCACTCATCCCAGCTCATCGTGTAGCTGCTGTACACGAAACACGTCACCATACCTCCAGGTCTCTTCACCTGTACCTACACCTGCCTGACACACGAGTCCCTTTGAATGGGTGTTTTATTTTGTAGAGGTACCAAAGCACAGCCGAAGCAGGAAAGCAATTTGGTGTAGGATGACATGCCCGATACGACTAGCTTCTACACCTGACGGTCACAACCAGTTGTTGAGAGTTAGGCGTGCTTGTGACGGCGTTCATGCGGCGTCTTCTCGTGGCGGAAAAATGTTCCAATTCCAAATATTTCAAAATAAAAACGCGTGAAAGACGCCTAATATGAAAAAAACATTAATTTTGTGACCGGAATGATAAATTACTTCCATATCCGTGTTGTACATGTGTTCACTTGGAACTGTATAGGCAGATAATTTGCACAATCGGTTCAAATGCATTTTAGAAACGTAAATATATTTGAAATTTGAAACACTGAATGTCGATATTAAAACATCACGTCTAACCAATGCTTTATCCCTCAGCCATTCAAATTCACGGTATGCCGACAACATAAAACTATACACATTTTACCTGCAGAACAGACGTCCTGTGTATGTTTGGAGAGATGTACCCAGTAACTGTCTTCAACCAAAGAGACAGCTGTATCCAAATAACTTCAATGCATTTTTCTTTCAGAAACACAAAGTTCTGTTGGAAGCATCAGTTTGTCCCACGTCTGGCCATCAAACCGAGAAACACAGATGAAAAAAAAATAGGTCTCAGCCGACCTCAGCGCCGGGGTTATCGCCGATAACGAAGACCACCGCTTGGATCAATCATTGCCTTTTCCCAGGACAGCTGCCGGCTGGAGGGACAGGACGTGATTCATCAGACATTGATCGTTCCCGCACCCGCAGCTCCCGACTCCAGCTGTCCAAAAATAAGAGAAGGAAAACACGGAGAACCCAATTTTTAAAACCAAAACAAAAATAAATGTGGCGAGCAATTCTTGCGACGAGCCGGAGAGCTGGGCTCGTCTCTTGGTAGCCGGGGCTGCGTTTGCATCAGTGGCGGAATGAGAAAGATAGCGGGCCAGCAAGCACTTACACCCGAAAACCAGGGCAGTACAGCTGTTCTGGAAGGCAATAGCAGGAAATACCAGAGAACTTCAGAGGAGAGCGCACAACATTGGGGAGCGGAGAAGCGCTGCAAACGTGGAGCGGAGCACGGAACTGGCTTGATTTATTAATAAGCCACGCTCGGCTGGAGGGCGTAATGCAAAGCGACGTGCACGCCGAAGAAAACCGTTTCTCCTTCTTTTCCAGAACTCTAATATTACGTTTCAAAAGGTAGGGGGAAAAAGGAAGTGTATATACAGTATATTGCATGCGAATGCAACAAACAGTACCATCCAGAGACAGTCTATCGCGTCCTTGTTTTAACTGAGGGATTTGTTTGGATCAGTGCTTCTTACAACTGGTTTGTCAGCGCTGCATTACGAGGAGCAAAAAAAAAAAACTTTTTACACTGTTTTGAAAGTAAGATGAACTATTTGTGCAGTGAAATGGCGACGCAAACCTTCCTGTTTATGAACTTCGTGAAAAACAAAAACGATTTGCCAACGTAAAGACATGACCTAACAATACAATAAAAACACGCGTTTGCAGTACTGGATATCTAATTTTGACAAACGTTTGACATTTATAACCTAATAAATAATTCCTTTGTCAAATTAACCTTTAAATGAGTTTAGGTTAAGCCTCCAATTTATTTTTATCTCCATCATTTACAGTCTCCCGTTTCCATGGTAACAGCAAGCTAGGGGGCCAAGCAGAGATTCCTTACAATCAGCAGTGTGGGTCACAGAATCACAACTTTGACCTACTAGAGCCTGAGTGAACACGGTCTTGTACTGAGGACCAAGAACGATTCTGTTTCAAAATGCATACTGTATCTGTAAAATAGCATTTTTTAAAGTAGCATGAGATATTTGCTCTGATTGTGTGTGGCTCTGTATTACAATAAATATACTGTAAGTTTTGCATAAGTACCAGCTTTAGCATTTAGTAATGAGATGTTTAATAGTTTAGAAGTTCTCAAAATTGCATTGAGCATTACTTTTTCCATATTTCCTTGCGGTGTGTTGTGATCCTGCCATTGAACACTGAGCTGCAGGTTTCTCTACAAGAACAAAATGAAATGAATGCAGGGAAGATTCTTGGCTTCAGAGGAACAGAGACATGTTAAAGGAAAAACGATACCTCTTTAGTCTTGAACTGACACAGTGGAACCAAGAGTAAGACTGATTTCCACATTAAAAGGTTTAATAAACAATAGATCATTGAAAACGAAGACCGATCGCAGTTTTTTTTTCCCGGACGAGTAGTTCCACGGACATTGTGTGGCACCATGAAAGGACTGTGCCAATGTGTTGATAGAGTAAGAAGATCAGAATCAGCAGTTCAAATTATTTTATTCCTTAAAATAATCTGGAGTTGGACCATGCTGTGCCCTATGTGTGAGTAGAAGAACGTTAAAGTTCTTCCTATATTTCACCCGGATGGAAGCTGTGTTGAAGCAGAGTACTTCTTAGCGCTGTAGCCTGTTAAATACCTTAGGAGATGGCATTGTAAGTAAAGTGATAACAATCTAATCTTCATTAAATAAAGGTATGCATCAATAATTTGGCATCACATAAATAAACAAGAATCTTAACCGTGCAAAGTTATGCAAGCAAAAGAAAGTTGGTCTTGTGACATTCCTAACATGTGCTTCAAATTCTAGCAGACGGTCAAACGTAACACCAAGGATTTTAACTTCAAGGGTCTGTTGACAATGCCATCCACAGCAACACCAAATTCACCAAATTTGGAAAGCTAATATTGGGAGCTTTCGAGCTTTTGAGCTTCACTCTTACCGTAGTTTAGGTTAGGTGCTGTTAAGTGTTGTATCCATATGTTACAATCAGATACCCATAAAGTTCAGAATCTGCAGTACAGCAGAGAAATCCAGATCCATGATGGCAAATAATCTGATTAAGAGGCAACATGTGAAAACTATTAGTGTTGGATCCGGCACAGAATACTGTGAAACACTCTGAGTAGTGTACTGTAAGTGGAAAACCATCAGATTTAAAACACTGAAGATTTACTGTACAAACTGGCTCCTGGTACACAGTCAGAAGACACATCAACAAAGCATAGCATCAGTCATCACCAAATCATTTTCCATGCAGTCCAGCAGGATGACAGTTTAAAATCCATACTTAGGAGAGCATCCAGAGAAGAATATTAAGTGAACCAGAGTCACTGAAGTCAGAAGCTATCAGAAAATTAAATACTTTAAAAGGGACTTTTTAGTGCTGTGTTGCTAAACCCAGACTGAAATGATATGAACATCTCATGAAATACAAAGATACAGGAAGTGGCTTTCATTACAATACATACAGTATACAGTATATCAGGATTTTACCCATAAATGAATAATCAAGATTGAAAGCTTTATTTACATTTGATTCATATTTACTGTTCTGCCTATATTTATAGGAAACAGGCAAGCTTTCAAAGACAGAGGTATTACACTGCCCTCTACTGTATGTCTGCTGTTAGATACTGCTCTTTAGTACCATTTTTTAAAATTAAGTGACAGTCCCAGCAATTCAGCTGCTGATGAATATATTGTGAAATTCTCACATGAAAATTGAATACAAGTAAATGTTTTCATGTCCAGTGTCTCCCTGATCTTGATGTTCTTAAAAGCTTACAATGGTACAGTGTTTTGTAGGAGGAGTCATGCTTCACATCAGACATTACACCGAGGTTCTGGTCCTGACGGGTTTGTAATTGAAGATTCTGTGGCACTATTTGTAGGAATTGGAGTATTAACCCTGGTGTCCACTGGCCCTGTGCAGCCAGGCCTGCCTGAAGTTCCCCCTTAATGCAGCTGGTAAGGTAGTCTCTTACTTCTTCACCTCATCTCCTGTGTAGAAGCACCTCTGGTATATACTGAAATTGTGTCACATCACCCAGGTGGGCACTGTCCTTGAGTGATGGATAAAGTGGGTCCCCTCCTTTAAAGCTATAAAAAGGTCTTTGGGATCACCTGGGATGAAAAAAAACACTATTAAAACTGCAGGGAGTCATTCTGCCTTCATGAGGTTACGCGATTAAAGACCCACAAAATCAATCGATCAAGTGAACTACACTAAACCATCACATTTGACTGTTCCTTTGTGAAGCCAGTTGTGAATGATAAGGTAGTACCTGTACTGCATGCTGCTTTAGCCCAGTCTGTGAACCCAAATCATTGTCGAAGGTGACAAGAAAATTAAAAACGATCAGACCACTTCTGCTATCTTAACATTCTTGTTGTAGACAACAAAAACAATACTGGCAGTATAGTATAGTTAAGATTGCCAAACCAGCGTTTAAAACCACATAATCAGAATCCCTTTTATTTGTACAAGGAATATACTCAGGTGTAGCTGGCACTTCAACAAAATTCTACTGTATACATACCATACACAAGCAGGACTATATACATCATTAGGACAGTGCCCTTACTTCATAACTAGGATGTAATCTTCTTGGTAAAATGCATATTTCACTAGAAAGATACCAAAACTTGATGATGAACAATAAAATAACATGCCTTTCCTTTTGTGAAGCAAGATCCCTTAGTTCTTCCATGAATCACCACCATTTCATCACATGCAGAGGGTTTATTTGCATTATCACACATATGAGACGTCATCTGTCAGTCATATCTTTTTCTGTGGATACCATTCCTTAAGGGGCCATACTAAGTACAGTAACTCAAGAATGAAAAGCTTAGAGAAAATCTCTCTAATATAAAAACACAGGCTTTGACAGTGACCAGAAATTTAAAAAAACAACTGCGAAAAGCAGCTAATCTTTGCATTGCTTTAAAAGAAAAAGAAGGCATAATGCAAAAGCTAAAAATAACATCGCTTTATTGAGGGAATGAGTCACTGAAATGACAAAGGTAGCTCTTTATCTGGAGCGTGGAACCTACTTGTTTTTCCCTTTTTCAGAACACAGTTTCACTACTTTGAGTGCTGCGTTTGAAGAACAGTTCGGAATAAATCCTACTCCCAGTCTATTGCTGAAGCTGAATTTCTGTAGGGTGAGACATACATTACTTTGAAGAGGGATTGGTTAAGAGAAAGCCTTAAGTTTTCCTTGTTGGGGGGAAATAACATAGCTAATCATTACTAAGGCATCCTCTTTTCCATATTACTTTTTGACTGATGCCTTTAGCAAAGGGCACTCACAGGGGTAACTAATAAACAATGCGTAGTGTGTGGAAACATAACTTTACCATTCATAGTAACAAAGTTAAAATGTACAGTAATTTTTGCATTACACATTTTGTGTTTTGTTCACAGCTCATTGAGCACAAGGGTTCCTTTTTTGGTTTTGTCTAGGACAGGGTTTGCATTATTAACCAGGTTTTCAAGCACAAAGCACAAAGCACAAAGAGGATCTGTAAATGGTTTCAGGGCTGAATAACAGATAATGATGGGGAAGTACTGTAAGTTAGTGGCAGCCAATTTTAAGAGCAGGAGCTCGATCTGGAGCATCAGGTCATGGTAGAATTCAATTTCCCTGTGCAACACTCTCTAGAAGAGCCGTAAATATTGTTTTGGTTCTGGAACACTTAGGCTCAAGGTTCCATTTTTGCACTATTAAAATGTATTTGTGACAAACAGCTGTTGTTAAATTCATGTGTGTATTGGTCGGTTCTACGGTGTGCCCCAGAAACCCTCACCAGATAAACTAGACTTAGTGCTATACTATGACTGCCAAGTTAAATCAAGATAAACCCCATTTAAGCCAGAGGTGAGTTAGGGTCTATAAACACAAAATGTTTAAAAGAGACAGGAAATAAGAATGACACCGTGTATCCACAACAAGTATGGCAAATACAAACAATAACCAGTACACAAATGACATTAACAACACTTGTTTACAATAACAATGGCAATGAATATGCAAATAAAATATCTAGTGTTTTATATTTCCTGTAATGAAGATAAAGATGAAACAGGTAAGTGAAAAATGAATCAGAGATTATAAGAGACCTGATTAGACCACAGTGCTAAACAGGCAATTTATGCAAAATTAACTCTGTACATAGTAACAGATGATGAGTGAAATATTCATATGTCTAACAATATTGCATTTTTTCCTCTATATCTATATCTCTATATCTATTTTTAAAGTATTTTTGAAAACTAATGCTTTAAAAAATTAGAAATGTCATGCATGAAAAAGACAACCCAGTTTGAAATGCATTTTCTGTTAGTCAGCTAAATAAGTATGAATGGAGAATTCCCATTTTGTAGAAAATCAAAGCAGAGACTTCCACCTTCTTCTTGTGCAGAGTACTATTTCTTTAACATTCTCAGCAGAAATGCAACTTGAAGACTCAAGACAATGTTATTAAAGTGTTCAGTTTCCTTGAGAATAAGTCCCCTGCCTGGAGGAAGAGAGTGAGAATTGCAACTCTGCAGCTTAGATGAATCACCTGAAAACACAAAAGGACTCTCTATCAGAGACATAGCACATCATTTCAATATATGCACTATACCTGCGATCTTCAGGCGTGAGTGAAAACTAAGAAAATTGTTTCATCCTGAATATTTTCCATTTGGCTTGACTTGGTGTGGTGTGCAGTAAATAATCACAACTACCCATACTTCTGTACTGTGACTGAGTGCCAAGCCATCCTTCAGCTGGAAAACTGACCCCAGCCTATCCCAGAAGAGCCACATAGCTAGTTGACCGTAATCAGTGCTTGCCAGTAACAGCAGGGAGTCCTATAATTTAAATCATAATTACTTTAGCCCCTATTTTTAATTGCAGTGATATACCTTCCAATCAAAAAATGTGCTCAGCTTCACCATTATTAGCCAGACAATTGGGATAATTGTCTTCCATTATTATCCTATGTGAGAAAAACATTGACAGTGACAGTTTCTTTTTCCCCTATACAAGCAACTATCCAAACTGAAAAGCAAAACAGGAAAGATGAAGGGCAAATTGTGGAACTCTGGTGTCTTTACTTTGTTTTGAAAGAGGGACTGGCCACTACTGTAGCTTATCCTTTAAACCCAGTGTTGCAATAGACTTACCTGTACACACAAGGCCCCATTAATATGGCACACTGATCACAAATGAGACATTATGGCTAGGTTCAGTGGTTGCAGAAATTAAGCAGGTCACCACTGGAGTTGTTTCTAAAAAAAGCTGATGATTTCACTTTAAGGTTTCATAACCTGAAGTGTTGGTTCTCCTTTTTCAGAAATAGGGTGTCACACATCTTGTATACATTTTATGAATATTGCCCTTAAACTTTAAAACAACATACATACAGATCAAATGCAACGTCTTCTCCAGATAGCTCATGTCCTTATCAGTCAATTTGCCCTGTGCTTTCATTGGACGTTAAACTACTGATCAAGCTACTAGGTACAGTATATTTTAATAAATGAATAACACAGGAACTGTTAGGGACTCTTTGTATAATATTCATGTTAACTCATATATAACATCTTTTTAAATATCTACAAAGGGCCACAGTTAAACAATGCCTAGTTCAAACTGCTTTCGTATAAAATACAGGTCAGAAAGATCCCCATACAATATCTTAGCATGTACACACACCGAAGTCACAAATGCTACAATAGATGACCTCCCTCCATCCAGCTATGGTATTATAACATCCCCACTTGCCACATACAACCTATTCTTGGTTAATTCTTCACTTTCAGCACTGTCTGAAAAGATTTATGTGCTTGAACTCAACACATGCATCAATTTTTAATGGCTGCATAACTTATGGAACCTCTTAGTGGAATTCATCTGTCATTGCTTTTTCTCCAGTATTGACAGCAATTCCACAAGAGCACATATAGCTGGTTTCACACCATCAGGTGCTATCAGCTCAGTCTCTGTCCCATCTTGTGCCTGCCTCCTGTGTGGAGTTGTCAGGCAGGAACTGCCTGCGTTCGTCCGGTGATGGATGCTCTGTTATATATTCATTTTGAGTCTTGGTGCAACGATGCAGACCAACTCTTCAACTGCCATTGTCAGAGTTGAAGGGTGAGCACAGTTGGTTTTGCTGCAAGAAAATGAGGATGAAGCAAACTAGGATTCATATATCAATAAAATAAAGCTACCATCTCCAAGTTAAAGGTTGCTTTTTCTCAAAATAGACTCTTAATGTGCACAGTTTGATCAATCAAACCACAGCAGAGCAGGATAAGTTTGCACTACAGCATCATCTGGCTTGGGGAAGCAGAAGAGTGGTGAGAGTTATCCCGAATTTTAACACTCACGGCTTTGGCAAGTACAGTACAGGAGAATGTGTGACTGATCAGGCAGTGAGACTTCCAAATAACTAATTTGGAAACAAATAACTTTTGCAACCCTTCCAGTTTGTAGTCTCTTACCTGTTCACTCAGAACAATTTACCAGGGTATCGGAGAATGATCCCTACAAGCTGGGAACTGTGGTTAAACACGGCATTCTCCACTTTATGAGCAAAATCCTGTGCAGGACAGGTGGCAGTCTCGTCCACCCTAATGCACTACATACAAGGTGAAAAATAAAGTCTCCACCTCTTCTATTGTGGAGCTTTGGTATGCAAATGACAACTACATCATTGCCCACTGGAGAGCAGACCTGCATGATTTAAAGCCCATCAAGCAGGTAATGTTCCCATAAAGGGAATATCAGGCCCTGGAGGCTGAAGGATATTCTGATTTCTGTTCCAAATGATCTCCAAATTACCTAACACGGCACGTACTTAATTAACCATAGTTAAACTATTTCAGACTTAGGAACTGATGATTCAAATGCTACTGTACCTGTGAAATACTCTATGCTGGTTTTGGGGCTGTCCAGGACCAGGGTTGGATAACCCTGCTTTACTGCTTTACTGGCTGAGCCAGACACCTCTTTAGCTAAACCAGTCTGAAATTGTGTTAAATTGACTCTGGCTAATGGGAAAAACGTGACATTTACTGAATGCAAATTCATGCAATTACCTAAATTCTGCATTTGTGGAGTTTTGCAACATATTCACTGGCATATCAAGCATGGCCTTTAACAAAACTGTCTTTTTGTTAAACACTGTCTTTTTTCCGTATGCAAAAAGGCAAATTCAATTTTTTAATGTCAACTCTTTATGGCTGCCTCGAGAATGACACCAGACTCAATCAATAAGAAGCCAGCTTCTGCAAAGTCAGTCTTTTTCTGAAGCATTTTATTTCCTTACTGACACACACAGGGTGATCATTTTTTGTGGCATTTAAGACGTGTCCTGTGATTACTCCAGGGCTGTTTCGAAGTAAACAGTGAAAAACAGTACCTCATCTCACTGCTTAATATTTGGCTCTCTGTGATGCTATAAAGCATGCTAACTACATGAAAATAATAAACTGCCCCTGTCAATTACTTTACAGTTTACCGGCTGCCGTAATGAGAACTGTATATTTCTCATCATGTACTGTACACACACAAGTGCTTGGACTCACAGCAGATGGGGACTAAGTCTCTCAGCTGCAGACCTACTGCTGTAGCTTGACTGAGGTGCTTTACCCCAGTATCTCCAGTCCAACCTGCTGTATAAATGGGAACCAGTATTGTTGGGGGTATGATTTGGAAATGATCTAATATACAGTACACACACACAATTCTCGCATTCCCCATCACAGAGGTGATGGTGTGTCCAGACGTTACGTGCTGCTGAACTGAACCATGTATCTACAGATTTATCGGCTGTACTGCTATTCTTTTGATGGCTGTTTATACCACATATTGAGTCAGGTATCTGGTTTAATTACAGTATGTAGCCGTTTCATTCAGTGCTTTGTATGCAGTTTGTCAAAATATCCACTAGATGGAAGCAATTCATTTGTCAGCCTGTTCAGTAAGTTCACAACATAATGATCACAGTGAAAATATAATCACAAACGATCAATGAATAATCAAGGTTTCCGCTGTTTTTGGTGTCTGGTTCTGTTGTGGGTTTGCAGTTTATTTTTACTGATCAAATGTTTTATCCAGTTTTCATAACACAACCTCCTTCCAACAGTGTTCAAAATAGTCTTGGATTGTCTGCTGCTCACTTGTGAGATCAGGATCAATATTGTACAATGAAACTGTCAAGAAGAGAAGAAAAGGATAGTAACAAGCATTATCCAAACTCTGAGTTAAATCCATTCATCCGTTAAGTCAGCTACAGGTGTATTTTATATATATATATGTTTTTATAATATGTCACCCTTTTTAATATCTTATAAAATGGAAAATTAGGGCTTATCTTTGTGACAAATGTTAATCCTCAAATTGACAAAGTTATTTTAGTTAATATACAGTATAAAATGTATTACAGATACTCAGATACTAATCTTAAAATATTTCAACCCAATGAAAACATAGAACTGACATACTACTTATATTTATGATGTAAAACGTCAAAAATACAAGGAAATAATGTAGAACACTTGGCAGCATGCAAAATTACTGATGTATGATAAAAGAGAACTATGATTCATTGTTGTACTGTTATTGTTTTTTCATGGGATGGACTATGAGGTTTAATTCATTTTCCTTGCAAAATCGGTTTGTTGAGTGCATTATCTACAAGGAGCTGAGAACAAGTTGCTAATGAGGCTATAGTGAAATAGGTACTGTGTCTACAGCCCACAATAAACCCATGCTTCTCACTCAGACATGACAGGTCTATTAGTAGTTGCGTCCCTCCTCCTTCTTTTAAATCATATGAGACACAGCGAGTTTTCTTTTTAGAAAGCTAGTTATTATACTTATTAGGATTCTGTTAGAAATCTACCACTAACACTGAAAATCTGTATCACAGTACTTTTTAGATACTCTTATAACTTGCTTGATTGGTTATTTCCTTGAAATAGAATCCAGTAAAGTCCAGTGTTACATACGAGGTTGCACATATGCATCTTTAACATTTAATTAAAACATACAGTACTTATATTATACAGTACTCATTTAATAGAGAAGACCTTATATACCTTTCTGACTGTGCTGCAGTCAGTGGGAAATAGACTGTGGTGTGTAATTGTGTGAATTACAGAACAGTTGCAAGACAGACAGCAATTGTCTAACTCAGGCTCCCGAGTGGTGGAAGTGCTTCACATTCAACCCAGGAGCATTGTTAATAGTCCTTGATGGCAGCAGGCTTGGGGTTTCCATCTGGCGATATGTTTCACTGATTAAGGGAAACAATGAGAAAGCTATTCATATATCTATTAACTAAAGAACTGTCAACATTTCAATGTTAACAACGTGGTATTAGGCTTTCATTGTGTACAAGGACAATACTAAATGTATTTTCTGACATTCAGAATATCTTCTATTTTTGTTCTGTTTTGGACCTTGTTGCACTGAATCTGAGGGAAATGAATATGAGCAACTTCAGATTTTTTGGAGAGTTTTTGTTTTGATACCATACCTTGGGTCCCACGTGTCCTTGAAACCTTGAGTGGGTCTGCAGTCACGAGGACACATGACAGCTGATGGAGGACAGTGCAGGCAGGCCTTTAGGCCTCTAGGTTTAACAATAAAGAAAAACTTTTAAAAACTCAGCCAAAAAATATGCCAGTTACGGAGCCTGGGAGGGCTTTTTCAGTAAGAAAAAAAAGTTATATCGTTTGTTAGTAAACGTTTAGTAAATCATTCCCTCGTTTTCTTTAATTCATGCATTTGAAATAACATTTTCTAACTGTCCTTTAGATACCACATAAATGCCTAATTACATACATGTGAGAATGTGCAATTCCACTCCTTCTCCCCAATAATTAGATAATTGTCACCCAGTGTAGCTACAGTATTTACAACATTTAGAGGTCATCTAGGTCACCTGTATCTGCAGCCCAGTCTTAAAATGCCATAGTAAGTGAGAAAGACCTTGTATTTCTTACATATGGGGTATTGATTTTTGATACCTCTTCTGGGTATAACTTTGATGTCCAAGGCAGTTGGAATATTGGGTCATAGCTGTGCTTAGCATCTTAAAGGAAGGCTCAGCCCTTGTGTCTTCCAACACCACATTATACTAAAACTGCCAACTCTAGAACACAAGACTGGTTAATGAGGGAACAAAGTGTATATACAGTAGCTAAGTGTAATCTAAATAAATTACTGTGTAAATAAATTGTATGTACGCAGCCGAAAAGCTAATGCACTAGTAGAGGGTTTTGGCTATGAATTGGACAAAAACTGGATGTAAAAAAATATTTTCTGCTATAACTAAAAGATCATCCTCAGACTTTGCATATCAAAAACTAATGCTACGGAGCAGTGGAAACTCAGATTAAACTGATAAGACTGCAGAAAGCATCTTTCTGAAATGTACATGCTTATCCTACATCTTTTCCCACATTGGTGGATAAAGTATGTCCACAAACTAAGAAAAAGGCCTTAATCTACTGAAATGCCTACAATACAAGCCTGGTTTCTGTTGAGATTCCAAAAATGAAAGCCCAGTGCTGTTTTCCGTATTTCCTTTGAAGTTGAATTTAATTTCTTTAATACTCTTACCAGAGCATCATGCAATAAAAACCAACAACAAAAAACGAAGGCTTCAAATAAGAAAAATAGATCATCATGTTAACCTTTTGTGTGGCTTAATGGTCCACAAATTCCATCCAAACACTATTAAAAAAATAACATTTGTATAAAAGCTCACAATTTACAAAACAATTAGCACAACATAAGTTCAAATGTATGTATATCCTCTGGAGATCAGGAAAGCCTCTTACTTGTATCATCTCTATCTTATCATATCCCACTAAGTAACCCCAAAAAATATTTTCTGTTCCGCACACAAGCTTGTAATATCATGGATAATTAGAATCATGTAGTCACACACCTGTAGATGCAGTACTTAAGATAATAATCCCCACCACTTTGTTTTATATCTTAATTCTGTACTTGTTTTACTGGCCTCTAGTGGAAACATTTGCTGACTGCTCAGAAGTTTTTAACATAGCATCTATCATAGTCTTAATTTCCATATCATATTCCCAGCTCCAGCACAGCAGTCTGAAGTAAGAGGCAGTAGATGGAGGAAAAGGCAGAGCTTAAACAGGCTCAAAAGAACAAAATAAAGATTAACAGTACTTTGAGCACACCACAAGTATATTCTGTTTCCATGTGACACTATAGATTATCACCAACTGCCCTGCTCAGATAAGAAACAGATAATAAATAATATAAAATGAATTGACCAAACCGGTGATCTGTGCATCTTTGGGGGTATAAATGTATTTGTACATGACTTTGAATAATGTTGCAAATGTTGATTTGTTGGTTTTTTTTGAAAGTCTGAATACATTTATGTGTAAATGGAGATAGTTGCACATTGAAAGACCTAAATTTGAAAGTGCTGAACATTTTAATACAGCTGACAGTCTAAGCAGTTAAATGATCAGTATAGATCAGTGATGTATACAGAATGCTTCAGTGTAATAAATATTTAAAATCTTTGAGGGGCTAGCTAAATTTCAGTTAAATAGATCTAGTAGCTGGACGCACATTTGTGAACAGTATGTTCCTCAACACTTGGTTGTACTGTCCTTGAGACAACAGTCATACAATTTGTGGAAGTTAAGCAGATCCCAGTGCTTTTCCTCTTTTCCATTAAAAGATCAGCTCACATACACCAGAGCAGGAGTCCCCAAGGCCAAATTTACCACTCAGAATATGGAAGAGAAATAAATCTCTTAATTAATTACAAAATTGAACTGTTCATTCTAGCTGCATCCAGATAATTGCCCGGATTGTTAGGAGGCTGATGATTTATCACCTTTTAATTAAACCTTGCTATTAGCACAATCCCAAAGGACGTAAAGGAAATAGCTCTTTTCTTCAAGGTTATTAAGGAGCTATGGATATTTAAGCAGCAGGTTCGGCTCATCAGGGGGACAACAGCAAGAGTTCTTCGCAATCACCTGCGATGAGTGGAATTCATCAGTAGGATGAACTTAATTAACGAACTGGTGATGGGGTTTTCCTTTATAAGGTCTTCACCATTGTTGTTTTGTGTGGTTTGCAAGATTCCAGCAGTAGAAGATCTGAAAAGAGGAATAGGATTGTGCCAGTAGAAGCAGGTGATTTTCAGTGGAATGCGTGGAAGGGAATTGTACAATTATGATAACGAATCTTCACTATGGAAATTACATTACCATCTGCACAATTTTACTGTGCTGCTCTTGAAAACACAGCCTCATATTGTGGTAACATACTGTGATTTCACCATGTTTACTACACATTTTACACAGTTACTACTTATAATAAAAGCAAGTTTTATAACTTTTTATTTTTTCTAAAATAAGAAAAATAATGTATGTACTGTATGATATCAAAACACTAAAATGATTCACTGAATATGCAAAATGAAAGGAGTAAGGTTGAAAGACGAAAAATGAGAGAAAAACAAAACTAGAACACTGTATGTACAGAAGTCAAAGCAGCATCATACTGTACGTTGGAATGAAAACAAAATGACTGTATATTTACAGACCAGTCCAAGGAAATGGCATAATCATGTCACAAATGAAGACTTTTATTTGTTTGCAAACATTTTGTCAGACTGCAGTAATATTTCAAAAGTTTTTTTAATGATCAACTCCCTTTGAGGTAATGAACTGTATCATGCTAAAAACGATGAAAGAATCAAGTGAAAAGTCATAGTCACATTTCAAAAACAGGGCACACACACCAAGAAAGAATGAAAAATCAGTCAAAACACAAATTCAAAGATAGAACATTTAATTCCAGGTTCTGGAATGTTTACCACAATATTTTGTACATTTAAAACTAAAATCCTTCATTATTTGGTATTCATATTGTACCTTCAACATCACAATTTTCTCAGAATTAAAAAAAGTCATTAAGCAACATGTTTTTCACAATAATATCAAATTGCAATACGTGCCTTAAAGACAGAATGTCATTTGGAAAAGTCCAAGCGTGCAGATATCTTATCAAAACAATTTAAATAGTGCCATCAAACCAAAAGTCAACAGCAGATAACAAAATTCACAGGCTGACAGATTTTCCAAAGTATGGTCTTCTTTCTTTAATAAGTAGATTTGCAGTCCCTTCTTAAATTAAAAATATATAATCTTCTTTTATTAAAGCTAATACTAAACATTATTATTTAAAAAAGAGGTACTTCCTACAACTGAGTACGAATGTGACTACAGAAACATACTGAGACAATGTATGTACAGTAATTTCAACTAAAAGTCCCTTTTTTGCATAATCTTTGGACATTTTGTACAAGGGAAGATGTTTATTTACAATTGCATAAAACACATTTCTAGTTTTAAAATTTATTGAAATGATCCAACCCAGTGTTATTACACCTAGAGAGGTCAATTAAATTTCTCATTCATTAAATGAACCACATTTTCTGTAAAATTTGACAGACTTACATCAGCTACAATGTAGAAATTGATATTTGGCCTCTGATAATCTGAATTTATCAAAAGAACTTGACAAAATGGTGCATTTTCTTTGCCTTCATTTACACACTCATTATTTCAGCTTACAGATATTCTTCAGCATCATAATTAATAATGCTCATTTGTAATAGATCTTAAATATATTAATTAAAAATGCAACCAGTGCATCGTCATAATTAGAAAAGTCGATCATTGTAGCAGTTTCATAATAAGGACTTTAAAATTTAAACAACTCTGATAGTCAAATAATATACAGTGTATTGCTTTTCATCTTCACCTCAAAACATTGAACTCTAACCAGTGCCATAAATACCAACTGCAGTATACATACACAAATATTTTTGCAATATATTGTCAACCTTTGGAATATGAGCATTTATTCAGTTCGTCTCAGCAGTGGAATTCTAAAGGTGGTTCTCTTCTTGCATGTAATGGAATGAGTTACCTACAGCATTGTTTTGATACACAGTACTCATTTGTGCAAAATTGGTAATGGATTCATACTAACTTCAGTTATCAGTGTACCACATATCACAGAGGATATCACTTCATGAGAGATCAGTGCTAAGAGGCTTTAAAAGGAAAGGAATGCTGTTTCAACAGCAGCACAGTGTACTATACATTGGATGTCCCCAGCAAACAGAGACAAATGTACTTAGACCAGTAGGATACTGCAATAAATCATATATTAAGGTGCAGCAATAAGAAATGGTCAAGATCCTGCTTTATCTGACATTTTGAAATGCTTCAATTCACGGTAAAAGAATCTCAGGATAAACTACAGTTACATGTTTAAATAATTATATAAAATCTCTATGCGTGAAATGTACACAAAATATTTAACAGACTCTTCTTTCTTTTAAATACACACACAAACACTTGAAAAATACAAATTAAAAACAGAGCTGACCTGAGCATAATATCTTTCATAAACTATGCAAGAGTATGAAAGCATAATTCTCTAACCTGAAATTTATAGTCAGACACCATGTATTGCACTGATAATTATAACCTTACTTTAGAAATATTAACCTATATTAGGACATAAAATGAGACTCTCTTTATAAGACCAAAGAGGACATTTGTACAACCCAGACTAAACATTTTACTCAAGTCTTCAACATTGCTTAAATGTGGAGTCTTGACTTCGGAGAGCCTTTCATATTGTTCTACATTTCATAAAATTGTTGACAATTCTTGACTTTCTCGGGCACTAAAAATATTTTTCAGCTTTTGACTGTATGGTTATTGCTCATAATCCCCTGAAAACTAACAAAGAGCAAAGGAGGAAATGCATTTGTCAGCTTGGCACGTTATTCAAGGCTTGTCTTAAGGCAATCCAGAGGCTTTCAGCTGAGTTATACTCTCAGAAGGTTTCAATACAGCATTAAGGCACTTACAATTACAGCATCTGTTACACGAAACACTGTTCTTCTCCCTTGTCTAAAAGGTCTTTTCTGATGTGTATATGAACAGTCAGCAGGATTTTTGTTACATACTCATTCTGTAAATATACTTTTCTACAGCAAACATTATTTTATTATTTAAGGTTTTGTATACATTCCCTTACAGTGCCTTTTTAAGTATCTTCTCTGTACAAATCACTAAATACATTTGATTGTCTCTGTGGAAACCACTACATGAATTTTAAAGCTGATTAATTTGCCCTTAAATGTTTACTATTGCAGTATGTCCACATACATACATGATAGGCCTGTAAAACTATTATTCCTAGTGCTTCTGTACACTGACGAGCCAAATTGCTAAAATGTGTTTACATTAAATACAATCATTAAAGTCTGGAAGAAATGTTTCCCTTTTTTTAAAAAAGGTAGTTTTTAATAACATAATTGCAGTGCAATCTTTACAGTATTGTTCTGTCTCTGCTTAGTAACCATTCTTTCCTTTAGATTTTACAGGATCAAAGTTCTCATATATGCTCAGAGCTGCTGTGTTTTGGTAGATTAAGTCCACGTTAGTTCCAGTTCTTGATCTGATAATGTCCATGGCACATTGGTTTAAAAACACGTATTGGTCCTGTAAAGACAAATCAAAGACAAAACCCATGAATGCAGGGCTCTCTTAAACCCCAAGAACACCTCATCCTAAGGGGAAGAGCTTCTAACTGAACACCAGTGATGTGCTGCAGGATCCATTTTAGGTCATTTTAGGTTCTTTGCTCCTCCTAAAATATATCAATGATTTTGATTCTGACATAGAAAATGGGTTAAATTTCCCAATGGCATAAAAATAGGAAGAGTGGCAAACAGATTCAGTGGCACAAGAATTTCAAAAATATGTTCAGGGATTGTATTAATTTATTTATGGGTCTGGATATTACCAGACGATCGTATGAGAGCAGGCAGTAGAAGTGTGAGCTTCTCCGTACCTCTGTCTGGACCATCAGCGGGCGGTGCATCCGAAGACTATGGACAATGCCGTAGACATCCACAATGCCCTCCCGCTCAATCTGGTAGATGAGGGTGTCAATCGCAATGAACGTTCCTGTTCGCCCAACTCCAGCACTGATTTCCAAAAAGGAAAATAAACCAAACACACTTCACGTGGGAAAATTGCAAAATATAAGTCTCAACAATATTCATTTGCTGATGAATCCGAGACAGTAAACATGTAGAATCTGTCTAGTATTATAAACAGTACAGTAACACTCCTGTACTGTGTGTGGTTACCACGGTTCGCAGTACAGAAGGCCAGTCTGTTCTACACATTGTGCCACACAATGACTGCTCACCTGCAGTGCACTATAGTGGGAGAGTTTCTGGAGAACTGGTCCATGTGTTCTCTCACGAGGTGTCTGAAACTGATCAGTAGCTCTGTGGTCTCAGGCACGCCATGGTCTGGCCAGGCAGTGAAATGGAAATGGCGCAAGTTGCGAGTTTCAGCTGTCTTAGTCTGAGACAGACAGAAAAAACACATTTATTTCCATTACAAGGTGTAAAAACAGAGCAAATTAATTACTCTGTATCAAACATAACATTGTCTGAAGCACCATTTCTGTGAAATTAGGAAATGCAGATAAGGTCTAGAAAGAAGCTGTGATAAATATGAACACACCTAAATATCTCTCCATCACAACCACAACTGTTGAATAAAGTCCACATTAAATCAGCTTAACTATGTAAATGTTGTTCTTACTTTAACACATTTACAGTATCAATTATAATGTTTTTGTTAGAACAACATAGTTTACCTCTTAGGAAGTATATGCTCATTATAAAAAAAACATCATGTTGTAGAAAATGGCACAATGTCTCGAAAAAAGATCTTACATTCTAGCTACTGGAGATTCAAATAACCTAATCTCCAGAGAGCATTTTAAAATCAGTCCATACTCACATTTTTTATTTTAAACTCTCTAATTGTCCAGTCTTCTAGGGGGATTTCCGAAGTCAACGTCACTGTTATGTTGCCACAGACCTTTGTCTGAGAGGGCCAGTATTCTTCACATTTCACCTAAACAGCAAGAGATTGGTTGAATATTCATTGCTGAGCTAGTATTGGAGTGTTACTGTGAGGTAAAGGTCAAATTCACAAATTCACTGTAGAGAGATCGTTCTTTTAGCAGGTTCCCTTACAGGTTTTATAGAGAACAGGAGGTAATTATTATTCACAGAGGGGGGAGGATTGTGGGAGTCTAGAACACGCTACCCTGTCATGTTGACACCATATTTTATCTCAGTAAATAGCTGGAGGAGATCATAGGACCAGTTAGCTACTACAGACCATAAAAGTGGTGGCCTAACAACTTCCTTCTGCTTGAGAGCTTTAGGTTCTTTTGTCTCTACTGATAAGTGAAACATGCCTGGTAGGAATAAGCTCTGTTCAGATGTAGCATCAAGTTTCCATGTCGCGCCTCTTGACTCACCCGTCCCTGCTCGTTGCACCTGGTCAGCATCACCAGCGTGTGGACGTTCTTCTCCCAGATCATTCTCCAGAAGTCATTCACAGTCCCCGGCAAGGGCCCTTGGGCGGCAATGTATTCCTTCTTCGAGTTATAGCCCTTGGAACCCAGAAATGTCATTACTCTTTATAGTCCCTTGTGATTATTATTTTATTTCCCCTTCAGCCACAGTGGGACTGGTCAATTAAATGATTGCATGAACACGGTGATAATGATCCCTCTGCCTATTACAATAGCAGATTTCTCCCACTGCACAGCATTAAAATCTATTTTGTGCTGTTCTTTTTTTTTTTAAAAGTAAGGTGGCAACAGTTTTTCCCTGAAATAAATCCACTTGAACCAGAGCCATCCTTGTTTTTTAAGAGACAATCCACAGTCATTAAAGAAATATCTTTAAGGAAATTAAATAACCTTGGATTAAATGCTTCTATGTTTCTAACACGAAATCTTTCTCAAAACAGAACACTTGACAGGATGTCATCTTTAGGACAGAAGACCAAGGGACTGTGGGATGGGCTACAGAGAGCACAGAGTTGGCCCATGCAACATAAATATACAGCAAGACCTGCCCACTCCATGCCAGACTGTGAGGCTATAATCCTCTATATTACCAGATGCTGGTATGAGATCTGGCAGAAACTCTTGGGGTACCTTCTAATTTGTGGTAGTCATATTGTTCAGTTTAATTAAATTGAACTTTTTGCTCCTCATTTTTAATGCATTAAACCTGCCCTCCCTAAATAGCACCTTTGCTTTTTGTTCATTTAGTACATTAGCAAAATGATTACTCTTAGCACTGCTTATTAATCAGTAGAAGTAAATTGGTTAGCAGGCACTATGGGGAAGTGTAATGCATGAGTAAGCCTGCTCTGCAATGCTCTGTGAGATATCTCTACAAAACAGTGCAAGATCTGCTGCTGTTTCTAACTGAGTCATCTACAGTAGCTGAGTCTTCTATGGCAACTAGCAAACATCAAACATTTGAGAGCTTCATCTGAAAATTAATGACAAGGAGACACTTACAGGCATGTAGTTGGCATTGATATAGTCATCACAAGGATTTCCTTGAACAGAAAGCTTGACCCTGCTGGTGTCATCTGGGTGAAAAACAAATCGGAATCTCATAAGAGAATAAATAAGTTTATTGAACACGGATGTATTCAGAAGAAAGATGCAGTACAGCTCTCTTTATGACATAGGAGAGTATGAAAAATGTTAGTGACTTACATGGCAGCACATTGTTGTAGCGGTTCTTTGGTTTGTTATCTGGTGCTAGGGCATGATTCTTGAGCTGGACTGTGCCCACGGGTTTAAGATCCTAAAGCACAAAGCATGATGTCAATGCAAATCTAGTTCATGTGCGCTTTCAAACAAACGCCCATCAAAACCAAATACAGTATGGAATCACAGATTACCTACTGCATGTGGAGAGCAGTATAAGAATGCAGTATCTACAGTAAAGAGGTTTGGACTGTATGTGTAACAAACTGGTTTATAGTAAATTTGGCTGACCAGGGCTTTTTACTCTGTACTCTGCTAAATGCAACCACACCTTTCTGTGGAAAAAACAAATTGAGTTTCAAAAAATGTAAAAGACAGGAGTTAGAAAACTAGATAAGGACAGTCAGAGAACAGAGAGGACAAAGCCAGTATGAGTATATGAGTATAATATGAGTATTTGTCAAGACCTGCCTTTAGAAGTGTTAACTTTGAATAAACTCTGAATAAAGTTTAAATGTAGTTTTCACAAGGTGTGATGAACGGGTGTCTAAGAATATTGACAATTTGCTACAGTAATCTCTTTAGTCAGCATAAATAATGAATTAATCTGAACAATGAATCTTACTTGTTACTTGAATCCTACTTCACCTTTCCTGATAGAAACGGACAGCTAGAGAGCCCAGCAGCACTTTGAAATGGAGCCAACAAAAACTGAATTCTCATTATTCTTTTGATATAGCCTTTTCCTATCGTCTTCTATTCAATTTTTTATTTTACCTCAAATTCTTCTGCAAAACCACAGTTTGAATCAGCCCTTTGCTTCTTGTAGTAGGTTTCATAGGCCTCAACTCTTACAGGAATGCCCCTAGACAAGGGAAAACATGGTATTTCAGTGCAGTTTCTAAATAATGAGAGTTTACCATTATTTCCAAATACAACTGAAGCATTCGCACAGAAATAAAAAAGAACTTATGAAGGATTTAAAACAAGAACAGTTTGTACCTGCTTGGTACAATAGCTTAGAGATCCAAGAACTACTGTACATTATTGACATACTGTATTTTCATCTTAATATGTTTTGCAGCTATTATTAATTAACACTACTAAGTGTTTTGAAATACCTTTAAATTGTAAATATATCAGGAACATGCAATAGGCATTTTAATGAAAGTGTGAAACCAATGAATGCAGTACAATCCCTTCTGCACTACTAAGATGACATGAAATAAAATCAAGGTTATTTTACATGAGTAGTTTGTGAGCACAGAAATTAAAAATGATTAGAATAGTGTATCATAGCAGCAAATTAACACACAGGCTCATTAAAATAGTGATGACAGAGTTTCTAGCTCATTAAAAATGTCAAAAATGCTGTTATTTACAATGTATAAACCGATTTTATCATACAGTACTTACCACATTGCTACATTGAAAAAGAACACTGAATTAAAGTTTACCCTATTACTTGATATAAGCCCATGAAAAAACAGATTACACTAGAGCACAACTGTCAGACAGAAATGAAAATACTGTAAGTGTGCATGGAGAGGTATACTTACACTTTGGCTCTGTAAAAAACAGAAAGAAAAACAATTTTACACTTAAAATGCAAATATCTCTTTGAAGCATGACACGTTTTAAATTGCACTAAAATACAGAAATCTATTATTTTAACTTTATTTTCTGCAGGGATAGTTTTGAGATATGTGACACATACAGTACTGCTGATGGATCACAACACAGGTGTGTGAAACATGAAATATCTTACAATATGAAAGTACCGTATCTTTAACTCTGTCTCTTGAAGTCAAACAGAAACTCAAAACATCCACATCAATGTTTGTTCCAAAGGCTATACATTAGGAGAGATCCTATAAAATGCAATTTTATCAAACGTTTTTTTTAAAATGATGTAAGTGTGACTTTAAAAAACTGCTGGTAGGTTCTGGACCAAAGTAAGAATCATATGGAAAGCTTCTTGTTTGTTTCACACATGGTCACAAAAGTTCTAAAAACTCACCTCAGAGATGTGAAAGGGACATCTTGAGATTTCTTGTTGGCCCGTCTGCAAAAATATACATAGAAATACATTCAGTTCAAGAACGTATGGAAATCTATTGTTTATATATGTCGATACTTTGATATCCTACTACTACTTGCTCTGTGATTAATTTACTTTTTCTCCATTGTTATTCTGTTTAGAGAAACCATTATCACTTTGATTTTAGATTCAGCAGTGTACTGTAAATAATATTTCCATGTTGTAGGACACAAAATCAGATAAGCAAATCATGAAGTGGAATGTATTATAAACTCCTACCTAGTATTTAACATTGCAACGAATCACATTTAATCATTATGCCTGCAATGTGAGTGAGAATCTCTCACATGGTAAACCAAGTATAACAACAGCACAGGCCACTTTAACCCTAAAATCGTTTATTCTTTGTAGAAGAGAAAAGGCCGAAGATCATCAGTTTGTAGTGACAGGCATCTGACTGTAATGACCAATAAAACTAGACGTAGTCATATACTGTAGATCTCTGTAGAAGGCCTGGTATATTGTAAAACAGAAAAAAGGGTAGTAAAATATTATTTTATAATAACTTACATGTACGGATATCTGATTTTAATCTATAGATTCTGAATTACTCTAATTGTGTATTTTTTTATATCCTGTTTTAGTTTCATTTTCTTTTGTAAACTTTTACCTCTTTGAGGTAAAATATTTCCTGATAAAGTTTTCCCATCAGTTTCCACTGATTTAATCAATGGGCTTGCAGGTTAAGACAACTGCTGTCACACTCACCTTCTCCAGTAGATCACTAGGATGATGGTGATCAGCAACAGGATCAGGAAAACAGACAGGGTTCCTCCCACAGCCCCTCCAATGACAGCTTCAAGGAAGACAAGAAGAACACAGGATATGAGGAAATTGGAGTGCCTGCAGAAAACTCATAAAAAAGGGAGGGAACATGCAACCTCCACACATAATAATGTATGAAGCTGCAATCAAACTTGAGGCTGCAAGGCAGCACCATGCTAGCCTGCTTTCACTCTTTTTAGGAACAAGTAATAGGTTTATTCCATGCTGAAAAAAAGAAGAAAGAATGGAGTGTTTTCTTTCTTCTTCTTTTTTCAGCATGGAATAAACCTATTACTTGTTCCTTTGCAGCCTACGCATGCTGACGCAGCTCCCCACCTGAACTACTTCACTCTTTTTATAGTATTTTTTGTTAAAATATTTTATTTCGTGTTTATTTGAACATTTTCGGACAAAAAACATTCCACAATTACAGTATGACGATCAGAAGGTATTTCCCTGTTATCAGTGAGAGTGATAACAAGTCAGACCAAAAACAAAGGGAAACTCATCTTGCAGACAACTTGCATGAACAATTTTTCTAAGAGAAGGAAAATTACAAAATTTAAAGTATCTTGTCCTACAAAAATTTAGGGAGCCATTCTTGACTTGAGTGTTTTGACACACAAGTTTGTCAGTGAAAGCATTGTGGTACAGTACAGTATATCACAAACACTTTGGTGCCAAAGAGAACTGTGGTTCAAAAGTCTGAAGATGGTAAGGTTTTAAAAGCTTCTGTTCTAAAGATTTGTCCTAAATGAAAAACAAGATAGTGATCAGTTCCACGTGCAAAACAATAAGAGGATAATTTGCAAGGATCCATGTAAATCTTTTAAAAACTTTATGACTGTATAGGGATGTATAGTGAAGGTGTAAGGAAGCAAAGGTTTAAAAGTTTTCTTCACGGGCAGATGTGAAAACAAAACTGAGGGAAAAGTGGAACAAGACTGGCAGATTTGCTACAAGGCATATTTCAAGTGGATAGAGATTTTGCAAAATGCTAAAATGTATTCATCACGTTCATTGAGGTTATATACAGTATATATGAACTTCTCTGGGCATAGGATTTTGACATGTTCCCCAAACCAAAAGGAATGAGTGGGAACCAGTCAAGACCACTGATCGAAGCTCTTGCATTTGAATGAGATTCAATAATGCTTGCTTAAAGCTTTTGATCCAACCGACCTCCAGGCCCCGACAAAAAAAATTCAGATAGGACGTAAAAACCACTCATACTAAACTTTCATCCAGATCACTAGCAGGGCTTACACATTTTCAAAGGGTGCCTAATAAATGCAAACATGCTATTTGTGCGTATTTAGTGCTGTACATCCTAATTACACCTTGGTCAATATCATGATCACAGTCCTTAATAAAAAAGCATCAGTGGAATTCTAATGAGCATGACAAAATACAGCAGGAACTGTAGAAATTCCATTGAAGTCCATACCTGGATTCTCTGCCAGGACGATTATATCTGAATATGATGATATTGACAGCAATGATGTTTGATGATTAATTAAATTATTTGTTATTTGCAGTTTAGTAAATGCAACAATGGCAACCCTACAGAAGACAAAAATACAACAAAAGAAAACTCAATTATTAGTCATTCAGTAATTTGCAAGAGATGGTCATTTCTACAAGATTTTGATTTATATTAGAAAAGATGGGAAAAGACAAATAAATATCTGGTATTATACTTGTTACAACATGTTATAACTAATTTAAATAAGATTCTCAGGCCTCTCACAGTTTGCAGGCAAATCACCAGATTGTATTGAATTGAAAGCAAGTCTTTGCCAGCTCTATTTACCTGCTAATACATTTTCTTCTTCTGGAGTGAACCAGTTTATTCTGCATTGCTGCTCTAGTAAGTTTGATTCTGAGTGGCAGCCATTCTTAATTTGAAACTTCTGTCAACTATCTGAGACACTTTTTTTACTACCCTCTAACATTTTTCTATCTTCTGTTTTCCATTTTTGCCTGTCAGCTTTAGTTGTCATTCATTAAGATCAGTACTTCTGCCTCCACCTACTGTATCTGATCATCTCTGCAGCATTGTTAGCCAGACCAAGAGGTGCTGACGTAAGGGCAGTGTTCTGAAGTGTGAATCACAGACATTTAACAGTACTGCAAAAAGGAGAATTTACAACTTTTGCCATTTTTTTCACATTTTTAATAAGCCTTTGATTGGTGCTCAAGCATAACTAAAGTCAGTATGTTGTAGGAGAAACATTATGAAGTGTGGGATCTGAACCCATGCATTTCTTTGACAATATTTACCTGTATTGCCCAGTGCGGCTCAGTGGACCATTTGTGTATCCATACTGTTTTGACCCATCTCCTATTATAACACTGTAGGAACCAACTGCTCGGTTTACATTCGTTGCTCCAATTACTGTTGCCAGGTAAGTCTTTATAGATCCACTGTAGGTACTGGATAAATCCGTTATATTGGGTTTACCTATAATGAAACAATTTGGATGCTTCAGTAAGTTTGCGCAAACTGTGCAGAGGGGAATGTTCCTACAGTACGTTTCCGAGTCAAAGTACTAACTTGATTCCAATTGAAAGTTTAAGGTGAGGCTTTAAAGTCCATCAACTATCTCCAATGAACTAGTTAGAACTGGAGCAGATTTGCTACGAAAAAAGCACGAGAATACACCATTTCCCTTTATGAGACTGGCAGAGACCAGTCAATCCAGTCTTTGCTACCAAAGGTGTTTCAATAAGTACTGGCCAAGGGGGATAACTGTAGTTATGCAATCAGTAATTTTACTTTGTATTGTCTTTTCTTTGTAGGTTTTGCTGATATTCAACCTCTTTCACATATACTGTACAGTAACTACAGTATGTTTAGTTTGATCATTGCAGTTTTTTTTTAATATCATAAATATATTACTTGACATTTCTCCAAATTAATCACCAATATCTATATTGGCAGGGAGTGAATACTTTTGCAAGGTACTGCATTCCAAAATCTTCTGATAAGATGGTCAAGAGAGAGAAAGTAATACAGCAATGTAGTTCAAACAATAAATGCTTTAAAGCTTTTTCTGTACTTTTTACTTTCTGTAAATTTTTACACTTACTGACTATGCCATTATTTTCCTGTATGTCAAGGACCACTGAAACCCCTTGGCACTGTGAAACACCAAATACATCACAGCACTTATTTAACATGTTTTTCTGTGGTTTTATTGTTGTTTTATGCTACTGTTTATGCACATTTTGACCAGTTGTGATTGTACAGTAAATCACTTTGGATAAAAGCATCTGTCAACTAAATAAATGTATATGAAATGTTAGTCTAATAGTAGTAGCATACAAGAGGCTTAGATATTAGAGGCACTGGAATCACTGAAGATAAACATGTCCAGAGCATAATAGTATTCTACCAACCTTTTAAAGGAATTGAAGGATTTCATTTTTAAAGATACAGTCGGTTAACATTCATTGACAGGAATATAGCACTAAAGCAGCATCTATCCATAAAAAGACTGTGATAAAAGTAAATCAAATACAGTTTTTATTGTCCAATAAGTACCATGTCTATTACGTGTAAAGGTACTGTATGGAGATGATATTTAGAAATAAACTAAAGGATCATCTGCATCAGACTCTAGGAGTCTAGGAGATATTCAACATTGGTTTAAGAAAAGGAAGGTTTTGTTTAACTCGTTTGTGAGACATGTTTGAACAAGGAAACAGTCGTAATTGATAAAGAGTATACAGTATGATGCAGTATACGGTGTTCTACTTTTTCAGAAGACTTCATCAAGTTCTTCAAAAAAGATTAATGGAAGACTGAGCTTGCCATGTACTGCATGTATTTTTATTATTGTTTTACTTCTGACAGCAAATTTCAAACCTATTCACCAGTCTCAAAATAAAAAGTACCTCATCAAGTCTTCTTGATTCATTTCATGTCCATCTATTATCAAATACCACATTTTTAACTCTGCACGGTCAGTTTGTGAAGACTTAATGTGGACCTTAAAATTAATTTAAAATCCACAATTTTATTGATGCAAATATTGAATTAATACATAGAGATGTGATTAGGAATATTTTATATCTTCCAGATTAACCCTAATCCCATAACTACAGAATATTCTTGTTATATATAATCATGATTTTAAAGCAGGTGTTAAAAAGCAATAGAATTGAAAACCTACTGTACCTTGTAAAGCAGAGGTAACTATTATCCCATAATTTGTGATGGGTCCCCTGGAGTCATTAAAGAGGCCCTGACTGAAGGTGACAGTAAAGCGGTCAAAACTTTTATCAGGAAAGTCTGCCACGGGAATATCAGTTCTTGCTGGAGGAGGATCTGGAAGGAAAAAAGAAAAAAATAAGTCAGCGTTGGGATACTTCCACTCATACTGTAAGAAGAAAAACAAGCACTGGGATGTACTGGGAACAAGCACTGTTAACCGACACTGTCAGACGTCAGCTTGCAAGCAAAGTACAATCTCTAAACATTGGCGGGAGGACATTGGAAGTCCAGCCAATGTGAGTGTGGCTGCTTATCTTTAGCCACCAGGCTGTGTCGATGTAGACAAAAGGCAGTCAAGTATATCTAGAGCAGCTCCAGAATTGCACTTCACCGATTTCAATCTCAGCTCTTTCAAGGGGGAAAAGCACAGTGCGGAGATAACACAGAAGCATCACACTTCATTAGCTTTTGTCACAGGTGGCCCATCGACGCAGGGGGCAGACTAGGCAGTAGCCAAGGATGCCAAGTGAAATGGCCCGCCGCCAAGGCGAGGTGGAAAAAAAAATTGCTTACACTTATATAGCGCTTTTCTGGACACTCCACTCAAAGCGCTTTACAGGTAATGGGGACTCCCCTCCACCACCACCAATGTGCAGCCCCACCTGGATGATGCGACGGCAGCCATAGTGCGCCAGTCCGTTCCCCACACACCAGCTCTCAGTGGGGAGGAGAGCAGAGTAATGAAGCCGATTCAGAGATGGGGATTATTAGGAGGCCATGATTGGTAAGGGCCAATAGGAAATTTGTCCAAGACACCAGGGTTACACCCCTACTCTTTTCGAGAAACACCCTGGGATTTTTAATGACCACAGAGAGTCAGGACCTCGGTTTTACGTCTCATCCGAAGGACGGCACTTGCTTACAGTATAGTGTCCCTGTCACTATACTGGGGCATTAGGACCCACATGGACCGCAGGGTGAGCACCCCCTGCTGGCCCCACTAACACCTCAAATAAAGTAAGTTTAAAAAAAAAAACTGAATGTAAAAAAAAGTCTCTCTTTCAATGGATAACAGAAACAAACGGATGGGCAAACCAAATCATTAAACCTCAGTTTAAACAAAAGCTAAAAAAATGAAAGAGGAGGGGGGTACACCCCCCTTAATTTAACTTGCCAACTGGCAGCTATTCTTGCTCTTGGCTGCCATCACCTGGCCTGGTTAGGTAATGCAAGAAGAGGGTTTACATTTCATTGACAGATACAGTACCTGTGATTCCCGTGCGACAGGAAGAGATGAAAGGAGGGCTATTTTTTCCACATCCTTTGGTCTGGATTTGAACACTGTATGGAGTGCTGTAATTCAGCTGTGTTTTATTGAAGAAGGTCTTCTGAGAAGAATTACACGTAGAAAGGTTGTTTTCAATCCCATTGACTTGCACCAGAAATCCTGTATTCAGACCTACAGGGCAGCTCCAGTTCATGACCAGGATTGCAGGCCCCCCATCTGGTCCTCCACACATGAAGTCTGTTATCACTGCAGCAGCTTAAGAAAGAACAAATCAGACATTGTTTTTTTAAATGGATGAAAAAAAAATCCACATCTTCCGTGATGAAAAGAAGAACTTTTGCATTTCCAGTTCAAATTAATTTTAATTGTCATTTAAAGAATCAGGCCTTTTTAAAAGACTGTGGGAAGTTGATTGTTTTGTAAAGGATGTGTCTGTTAGGCAACAATTGACAAAGCAAATATTTTTTTAACAAATTTAAAATGAACACAATAAGGTCTTCCACTTTTTTAAACAACAAACAACTCTCCCCAGATTCATGTGGATTTCCTCCCACAGTCCAAAAAACATACTGGTATTGTAGGTTAATTGGCTTCTTGGAAAACTGGCCCCGTTGTGAGTGTGTGCTTGTTTGTGTCTGTGTGTGCACTGCGATGGACTGGTGTCCTGTCCAGGGTGTATCCTGCCTTGCACCGGTTGATTGCCATGCCAAGATAAGTTGTGGCTCCAATGCGACCCTGAATGTTGGCTGAATGATTAAACTTCTTTTCCTTCAAAAATGTCAGCACCGAAGGCAGTGGTGGACTGACGTGAAATACTTACTTGTACAGGAAGTAACTGATGCAGGTGATGCAGATGTATTATCAGATGTCAGTGTTGTTACGTTGAATGTATAACTTGCTCCTGGAGTTAAGCCAATAACTGTACGATTCTCTGTTGTTTGCGTCTCATTTGATACCAGGCTTCCAGTGTTGTTTTGTACAGTTACTCTGTATTGATATCCTTCCTTATAATCTTTGGGTTTGTTCCATGTCAGTATAGCTGAGTCATTTGTTAAAGAGGCTGTTGTAAGAGACTCAACACTCAAGGGTACTGTCAGAAAGAAAATAATTTTAATGAATTTTTAAGAGACTGGTACTGTTACAAAACTAAAGGTACAGTACTCATCAAGATTCTGAAAAGGATAACACTGAGCAGCATGGGGTACAGATACAGAAGATACAGAATTACTTTTAAGATGCCCCTTTTCTAAATGAACACTAAACAAAACATGATTGTAACAAACTGTCACAGCTGTCTACAGATTGGTGAAAATAAAAACCTGTCCTTGAAACTTTCTTTCACGTTTTTTCAGGTACAAATTTGCATTTGCAACGGATGCTTTTATAGGCAGAGGCTTTGTGAATCTGCTTGCATAAAAGTTACAGGAAGTTATTTCTATACTTACTAGTTGTAACCAAATTATATATAACTGGATCACTCTGAAAGTCCAACTGTCCGACTGTCACCACAGATATGTTGTAGGAGGTCCCCGATTTCAGCCCACTTAAGGTAGTGTTGTTTTGATTTTCATATTTGGAGCTATTTTGATCTGGCTGCAATTTCACGTAGAAGCTGAAAGGAACGCTGTCCATGTCAGGAGGTGTGCCCCATGATAATGTAATGGAATTGCTTGACTTGCTCTCAATTCTGATTTCTCCAGGCGTATTTGGACCTAAAGAATAAAAATAAAATTCTTCTAAGCAAAATTTTATCAACTTATGTCCCTGAAAAGAACTTATATCTGTACCCATTTATACATCAAGCCTGTTCCAGTTTGTGTGGAATGTTTTGCCAAAACTGCTGCAAGAATGTCTCTTCCATTCTTACATACTGTATCCACCTGTATACGTGTGATACTTTGAACCTTATAGCAGACCGTGAATGCAAAATAAAGGCAGTGGAGATTTCCATAAGAACCTGGAAGTCCTAGACTTTGGTCACATCCCTACTGAAGATGTCCATGGCATCATCAAACAATGCACTGGGGCATATGAAGATCTGAAGACTTGTGATCATGACAATGTGAAGTACAACCTTAAATGCCAAGGCCATATAACTTTCCAGGCTCATTCCCCAGACATTACATGTGATGGGAAGAAGAGGCAGGAAGAAGAAGCTGACTAACAGCATAAACAAACTAACAACATAAAGGCAATGGGCTTTGTAGAGACTCATGCACTTACTACCAGATTGGGTGCAACAGAGACAGATCCTTGCTCAAGGGTACCACAGCAGTGTCCTACTACTTGGGGTTTGATCCACAACTTTGTCATGAGCTCCGCCCACTCCTCCACACTACTGCTTGCTTGACAGACGATATCGTACGGTTGTAGTGGTGTAGTGATAGTGTACCCTGCTTTACAGGTGTTTGATCTTAAGATCACAGGAGAACATTTTTGCTTGATGCTTACGTGTAGCATTTTGAACCACATCGGATTCTTCTCTAAAGGGACCACTGATGGTTGTCACTGTGACATTGTATATTGTTCCAGCTTTCAGGCCTTCAAATGACACAGATGTGTTGCCATTTTTTTTAGAAACTTGTCCAGAACTGTTTCTGATGCTGACTATATAGTTCTCCACATTCCCTTGTGGAGGACTCCAGGTGACAACAATGGTCTGATTTGTACCATTGTTTGAGACGCTGATGTTCGCAGAGTTTATTTTGTTTGGTTCTGTTGGAAAAAAAACGGGGAAACAGTTGTGCAATTTTTTAATCCAGCATTTGTAGAAAAGTCAATGAATATTCACGATGAAAATGAGTAAACATCCACAAAAGGCAAGCAGCTGCACTGATTTGAAAATGAGGTTTTTGATTTATTTTGCACTGTGGAAGCCCCTACAAGACCAAGGTCCTGGGTTATTATTATTATTACTACAAGGACAAGGGCAAGGTTCCAGGCTCCCTACCGATCTTTGCAATATGTCCAAAACAATGCAGCTAGACTTATATCACACACCAGGCACTGGCAGCATATTACTCCTGTTCTTCTATCTTAACTTTGGTTGCTTCTAAAGTCACATATCCAATATAAGATCTTGTTTCTGACTTTCAAGGCTCTAAACAATCTGGCTCCATCACACTTCTCTAAACTCCTCCATGTTTCCACTCCCTCGCTGTACCTGGGACTGCATCTTGGGTTGTGGTCACTGACAGGGGCAGGAATTCGCTTTGATATGATATTTTAAAGACAAATACCACAGCGCAATTTTGACCAAATTTGGAGGCAGATGTTGAAACTGAAAAGGTACAGCTGAAAGCAATGCCTTACAAACTTAGAAAAAACATTATAGGACTGAGACAGAGTCTAAAGGAGACTGATTCGGGTAAACTGTACGTGGGAAAAATTACAGTACAATTAAACTCATATTTTTGGTTAAGAATTCAAAATAGAATAAAAAACACTAGAATAAGCAGGCATACTTGTGTAATTGGAAGCTGTTCTTGGTTCTGCTCTGCTGTCACCCCCTGCCAGGGTAAAGACTCTGAAAGAGTAGTTTGTTCCTGGAATCAGGCCTGTGATCACAGCTGTCTCACTGTAGACTGTTGTATTTGGTCCTCCAATGGTCTCAACCACATAAGCATATCCATTCTTATAATCAGATGGTCTGGTCCACGTCAGTACAACTGCAGTGGTATTGATGGTAAACACACTTAAATTGCCTACAGGCAATGGTTCTACAAAAAGAAAACATAACATGACATCCAAATGCGTATTTATTCATAAATAAATAAGCATTACACTTATATAGTGTTTTTTCTGGACACTCCACTCGAAGCTCTTTCAGGTCATGGGGATCCTCTCCACCACCATCACTGAGTGGCCCCCAGCTGGATCATGTACTGACAGTGTCGGCAATACAAGGGTGTAGGTCATTTTTATAAAAATACATTTCTATGGCATAAATATACAAGCACATATACATAAATATATTGTACATACAGTACATTGTAACTTCAAACTAATCAGAGGCTTTCTCAAAGTGCGATAAAAATATACAAATATTTGGTTGCACTGCACACTCTAACTTAGCAAAAAAGTTCAAGGATGTGACATAATGAAGATTTAGCGATTTTCTAGAACAATTCATGCCCCATTTACCATTGCAAGCATACTGTATATTGGACTTACTTGTGAATGCTGAAACAGTGGCGGCAGAGGCTTCAGTGCCATCTTTGGCCAGGGTTTTTACATTAAAAGTGTAATTGGTGCCTGAAGTCAGCAACTGGACTGTAGTGTTCTCATACCTCACTGTGTAATTTGTGACTGAAATGGTACTGGAACTGTTCAGTACTATTACATTATATGTATACTCCTCCTTGTAGCCATCAGGTCTCTGCCAGTTAAGTAAAACCAAGTTGGTGGTAATATCAGTAACGGTAAGTGCTTGCACAGGGTTGGGTCCTGGAAGAAAGAAAATAATATTGTTTTCAATCAGCTGTGTTTTCCGGAAACGCGTTGCTGCCACCAAGGGGAAAAAATGTCCCCTTATCTTACAATAATCTAATTACAAGATTCTTTTCTCGAAGTATATACAGTATATACGAGATAGCAATGATTACCTCAGTGTTGGTACAGTACAACATGTTACATTGTGCACTAAACGCATCTAGAAGCTGCCGTGAGCTTGACTGGCGCTTTCGGTTTAATGATGTGTCAATGTCCAGAGCTGCAGAATTTGTACAGATTTACTTTCGACTAGAGTTCAGTCATAATGAAATCTTCCCATTTTTAGCAAATATGAACAGAATAATTTTAAGCATGAGGACCTGTTGTGTGGGATTTATAGATCAAAGCAATTATGGTTCTGTTATGAACAGTTATACGTGCAATCAGTTCCATTGCTTAAAACTGTAAGTCCGCACGTAGGTAAATAAAGATATTATATGACAATTGTGCTATCGCGTGATGACATAAAGTACGTGAGAATTACTATCTCGTAATTACGAGATAATTTTCTCATTATTAAGAGATAAGGGCAAGGGTTTTCTTTCCTTGGTGACAACAAAGCGCTTCTGTAGTTTTTGTCCTTCTTTTCATACCAAAGCAAATTCTGTACTGTATAGAAAGATTATTATCTCCAATGCGCCACTCATGCAGTCCAAAAATATTTAGGAAATTCTATGTAGTTCTTATGAATAGAAAATAGAAAATAAAAAGTTAAGACTTATTTCAATACAAAGATGTGCTGTGCTCATCTGATGTTAGGTTCTATTATTTTGATTAAGGACTGAAAAGTACTGAAACAAATTCCTACATGTTTTATACTTACACTGTATTCACTGATTCTTATTCTATCTATAAAAAACAATTAAGAAATAATCAGAAAAATTCACTGAAAGTCTGATTTATGAAGATAAAGTTTGATCTTTTGAAAATAGTGAACCATGTGAAAATAGTGAAGATACTGTACACTACCTTAATTTACTGTGGAGACTAAATTATCAGTCCAAAGGCCGATAATGGGTGGAGAGGGTTTTTTTAGAACGGTGGCCTTGAAATACTCACTGGTATAAACTGCTGTAGTGACTGGAACACTCTGGAGTGCCATCTGTCCCACAGTGAC
Organism: Atractosteus spatula; assembly: GCF_055471065.1. NCBI lineage: Eukaryota > Metazoa > Chordata > Actinopteri > Semionotiformes > Lepisosteidae > Atractosteus > Atractosteus spatula. Next base: position 4,207,733 of record NC_142721.1, on the reverse strand, counting down.
CACTGAAATCGTGTACTGAGTTCCAGACTGCAGACTGGTTAACGTGGTGTTGTTCTGAGTGACATTGTTAGATGTGCTTTTATTGGATGCCGACAGGAACGTGACAAAGAAGGAATGTGGGGTATTGTTCATATTAGGAGGCTCGCCCCAAAAGATAGACATGGAGTCATTTGCTATGCTTTTTATTTTTATGTCTCCAGGTGCAGTGGGATCTGGAATGAAAATCAAGAGACAGTGGTTGCAGATTTAGGTTATAATTGTTCAGATTTAGGCATTCTGTGCTGCTGACTAGAAAGTATTGAGCATTTTTTTAGTTTGGTGGTAAGTTTTTACAGCTCCCCACTACGTTTACGCCTGAGTGTCTGGGGTTTTGATTAAAAAAAAACATTTTCGCTGCCTTCCACTGCCATTAGTCAGCAAAGCAATTGCCAAATGCTTGCACTTGATTGATGATTACTCACGTATGGCACAACGTACACAGGCATTATTTAAGAGCCAGCAGAGACCATATTTGTAATTTTATAACAGCTGTCCTAGTGATGCTCTTCATTCTCTGAGTGTAGTGCTACCTCTGGTCAGTTGCTGTCGATATTGTCACAGCACTAATAAACTGCAACCTACTGTAGTTATTTAGATAGCATCATTAAAAATTACAGTCCCTCAATACTGAGTTTAAAGTCATCCCAGAAAACAAAATAAACATGCACAGAATTCTTTTGCAACTTCAGACTGAAACATACAGTTTTTGTTTGATTTGACAATATACTGTATGCAATACTTGGGGTAAATAAGCCCCATACCTATTTAATTCAGTTAATTTTTAGTTAAAATATGAATTGTATACTGCGGTGTGGGAATACTGCATGTTACAAATGTTACTACATAATGTCACATTTAATTTGACATACAGGTAAATGTACTTTTAATTCTTTTTAAATTCGCTGGATTAATTTCTGCATTTAATTGTACTAATTATTATTGCTGTAATCACTGAGGAACATGCATCGTCTTAAGTGATTACGTGCATATATTTTAACAGCTGTGATCTGCTGAAAATCTGCCTTTAGCAATGGAAACTAATATAGCTTTTGGAACTTACAAGTAGCATTTTGAACTACATCAGAATCCACATGGAAAGGTCCGCTGATCGTTGTCACTGTAACATTGTAAATTCTTCCAGGTGCCAGGTTGGTAAATGTTACAGAACTGCTGTTGGAGGTTGTGATTGTTGAGCCACCTTGGATCGTAATGTTATATGATTCCACATTTCCAGCTGGAGGTTTCCAAGTTACTGTTATGCTGTTAGTTGAACCATTGCTTGAAACCTGAATATCACTTGTTTTTATCTTTTCAGGCACTGAAAATTAAGAATAAGAGCAGATACAGTATAAGACAAATATTGTACTTTTTAGACATGATTTAAATGTCAGTTTTGGATAATTACTGAGAAAGTTCACTTGTGACAGAAAAAAAATACAACATAAGTTTAATAGTTTTCATTTGACAATTAAGAGCACTGAAAAAATGACTGAACAGATATTATGCCCATAACTCAAACAAGTTAAAATCACACATCACATCATCTTCCTAATAACAAGAAAATCCAGAAAGCTGACCAATAACTCTTTAAGGAAACATGAACAAAAGCTCTTGGTGTCATATTTGTGTAATTTGAAACTGTCTCTGCACCTCCTGTAGTCTTATTTTGTATTTCACTGAAAACCTGAAAAGTGTATTTGGTTCCTGGTGACAGCTGGGCAATGATGGTAGTCTCACTGGACTGTCTTTTCACTTGAACTGTTAAATTTGGAAAAGTCTGAATCACATAGGAATATCCGTTCTTGTAGTCAGATGACTTGTTCCATGTAAGCTTTATAGCTGTCGTGTTCAGGGTTTGAGCAGTCAAGCCTACAACTTTTGTGAGCTCTAAAAAAGTAAAAGAAGGATGTCGGCATGCTTCACTAAGACTGTACATTATATCACAACATAAGAACATAAGGAAGTCTTCCTCTTTGGTTGCTGGTAATGAATTAAACCAAGGATCTAATCCAGCAAATGTTTTTAAGGAATCCAGGGCATTGGCTTTGGCTAGCTGTGTGGAACATCTAGTTCCACACAAAAATACCAGAAAACTACAAAAACATTATCTGGATCAATAAAAAAGGAAAAACCGAAACAGAAAAACGTCAGACCGTTTTTACAATGAAGTATAAAAAGGCTACAGGCACGACTGAAGATTTCCAAGCAAGTGCCAAGACATCAAAGCAAGTGGAGCAATATGGAAGTGCAATTAAAAGTGCGGAAAAAGCTACCCTGCCATGCTGTTGAAAATGATATCCTGGCTTCTCTCACGAAATGGCTGTATGAGATCCTCATACTGTATCAGTACATTACTATCCACCAAACAATCTAGATGGGCCAAATGTCCTCCTCTCATTCATAATCATTTATACTTTTCTAATTGTATCATTTATAATCATAAGTCCTTATGCTTTATTCTCATGAATTACTACAGCAAAGCTTGGAATGACACCTGTAAAATAAGAAGCTGATCAGTTACATGGTTTTTTTAGTTGGTTTTCAAAAGTGTTCAGACACAAAAGGGACAGCAGTACATCCTTAGGTGCAGACACCGTCAATACAGTGATGTTGAAGAAGCTCAGACTTATCAATCACGTAACACCTCTATAGCAGAAAGACAGGTCACCCAAATGAGACTCCTGCTTATGCATAGACACTATGCAGACCCACTCCCTAATTACAGTATAAATCTTCCCAGGGATACTACAAAAAGTGGTGAGAGGGGTGTGTTCTGATGGAACACCCACCAGAGAAAGTGCTCCTTTATTTCCCTCTGGCCAACTGGTACAGGTCACAACCCACAACCACAACTGTATAATATTTCACTCAGGGCACTCTGGAAACCCACTGAAATGTATAATAATGTATAATAATGTAAATGAATTGTAGCCAGGATGATATATACTGTATACGTACTTTAAATCTAATATATGCTCCTGCTCTACAAAAAAATAATTACCATTTATGTGAAAATTATTTTGAGTAAAGCATGTAATGTATTACTATGATACTGTATATACAGTATGGTTATAAAAAGGAAAACAAATAAGACTTCAACAAACAAACAAGATCGTTGAAGACAATGTATTGATAAGTTTGTAAAAATCATTACATATTGTAAATGATTATACAAATAAATCCCAGGTTAAGAAAAAAGTCTTACTTGTATACTGAGAGAGGTTGACAGGGGCTCCTGCTGTTGAGTTATCTGCAGCCACTGCAATGACTGTGAAAGAGTATCCAGTCCCCGCAGTCAGATTAGTAATATTAAAGGCCTTCTCTGTCATATTTTCACGACTTTGAGTCAGAGAAAAGGTTGAATTTGTCCCAGTCTTCAGCACCTCAACTCTAAAGTAGGAGCTTTTTCCCACAGGCTCAGTCCAGTTCAGAGACACAGAAGATGTGGTGACTTGAGTGACAGTCAGGTTCCTGATGACATCAGGCCCTGTGAGTGCAGGTAAGGGGTTTGGGAAGAACAAGCACAAACATTAGCTGGGTTTTGTGATCCTGTTCGGAGAAGTACACTCTACAAACAATAGCAAACACTCATCTCTTTTAGACCTGTTTGAAAAGATTGAAGTGAATCAAATAAAGGGAAATAATTGAAATAAGAAAATTCCACCCATCCATTTTCTAACCTGCTTTAACCAAGTTGCTGGGGACACAGAGTCAAATCCAGCAGCAACAGGCATAAGGCAGGATACACCCTGGATGGGAGACAAGTCCATTCAACTCAAACCAGGACAAGGTTTCCCAGAAACCTTTTAAAATCCCCATACTGTATGCCTTTGGAGTGTGCGAGCAAACTGGAGCACTTAGAGGAAACCAATGTAAAACTCCCTTCTGGAGTTGAACCCAGGACACGAGCTCAATGAGACAGCAATGCTAACCACTGTGTCATTCTTTATTATACAATGCGCATATTAAAAAACATAACTTTCAGGCAACTGCAGAGAAAAAACATGATCTAGTGTCTCAGTCAGGAGAAGACAAAGTCTTACTTGTATACTGAGAGAGGCTGACAGGGGCTCCTGCTGTTGAGTTATCTGCAGCCACTGCAATGACTGTGAAATTGTATCCAGTCCCCGCAGTCAGATTAGTAATATTAAAGGACTTCTCTGTCATATTTTCACGACTTTGAGTCAGAGAAAAGGTTGAATTTGTCCCAGTCTTCAGCACCTCAACTCTAAAGTAGGAGCTTTTTCCCACAGGCTCAGTCCAGTTCAGAGACACAGAAGATGTGGTGACCTGAGTGACAGTCAGGTTGCTGATGACATCAGGCCCTGTGAGTGCAGGTAAGGGGTTTGGGAAGAACAAGCACAAACATTAGCTGGGTTTTGTGATCCTGTTCAGAGAAGTACACTCTACAAACAATAGCAAACACTTATCATCTCTTTTGGACGTGTTTGAAAAGACTAAACTGAATCAATAAAGGAAAATGATTAAATTATAAGAAAATTCCACCCATCCATTTTCAAACCTGCTTTAACCAAGTTGCTGGAGACCCAGAGTCAAACCCAGCAGAATCTGGCACAAGGCGGGATACACCCTGGATGGGACACCAGTCCATCTCAACTCACACAAGGATAAGGTTTCCCAGAAACCTTTTAAAATTCCCATACTGTATGCCTTTGGAGTGTGCGAGCAAACTGGAGCACTTAGAGGAAACCAATGTAAAACTCCCTTCTGGAGTTGAACCCAGGACACGAGCTCAATGAGATAGCAATGCTAACCACTGTGTCATTCTTTATTATACAATGCGCCTATAAAAAACACAACTTTCAGGCAACTGCAGAGAAAAAACATGATCTAGTGTCTCAGTCAGGAGAAGACAAAGTCTTACTTGTATACTGAGAGAGGCTGACAGGGGCTCCTGCTGTTGAGTTATCTGCAGCCACTGCAATGACTGTGAAATTGTATCCAGTCCCCGCAGTCAGATTAGTAATATTAAAGGACTTCTCTGTCATATTTTCACGACTTTGAGTCAGAGAAAAGGTTGAATTTGTCCCAGTCTTCAGCACCTCAACTCTAAAGTAGGAGCTTTTTCCCACAGGCTCAGTCCAGTTCAGAGACACAGAAGATGTGGTGACTTGAGTGACAGTCAGGTTCCTGATGACATCAGGCCCTGTGAGTGCAGGTAAGGGGTTTGGGAAGAACAAGCACAAACATTAGCTGGGTTTTGTGATCCTGTTCAGAGAAGTACACTCTACAAACAATAGCAAACACTTATCATCTCTTTTAGACGTGTTTGAAAAGACGGAACTGAATCAAATGAAGGAAAATGATTAAATTATAAGAAAATTCCACCCATCCATTTTCAAACCTGCTTTAACCAAGTTGCTGGGGACACAGAGTCAAACCCAGCAGAATCTGGCACAAGGCGGGATACACCCCGGATGGGACACCAGTCCATCTCAACTCACACAAGGATAAGGTTTCCCAGAAACCTTTTAAAATTCCCATACTGCATGCCTTTGGAGTGTGCGAGCAAACTGGAGCACTTAGAGGAAACCAATGTAAAACTCCCTTCTGGAGTTGAACCCAGGACACGAGCTCAATGAGACAGCAATGCTAACCACTGTGTCATTCTTTATTATACAATGCGCATATTAAAAAACACAACATTCAGGCAACTGCAGAGAAAAAATGTGATCTAGTGTCTCAGTCAGGAGAACGCAATGTCTTACTTGTATACTGAGAGAGGCTGACAGGGAATCCTGCTGTTGAGTTATCTGCAGCCACTGCAATGACTGTGAAAGAGTATCCAGTCCCCGCAGTCAGATTAGTAATATTAAAGGCCTTCTCTGTCATATTTTCACGACTTTGAGTCAGAGAAAAGGTTGAATTTGTCCCAGTCTCCAGCACCTCAACTCTAAAGTAGGAGCTTTTTCCCACAGGCTCAGTCCAGTTCAGAGACACAGAAGATGTGGTGACTTGAGTGACAGTCAGGTTCCTGATGACATCAGGCCCTGTGAGTGCAGGTAAGGGGTTTGGGAAGAACAAGCACAAAAATTAGCTGGGTTTTGTGATCCTTTTCTCAAAGTCATATCTACAAACAATGGCAAACACCGATCAACAAGCCTGAGCCTGTCTGGAAAGACAGCACTAACATCAAATAGTTTATATCAAGTGATACAACCTACAGTATTTGAGAATTCATATCTTGAGAAATGTAACATTCCAAGACTAAGAAATAAAAGATTAGTGAAAATACCGTAAATGCACAAAACAACAAAATGGTCCCCAGCCAGAAAAATGCCATGAGTTCTATAGGAGACAGTAACTTACCTCATTATAATCTGAGTAAAGACAATGCTCATTTAAAAGAAAAGCATAATGACATTAAAAATCCAGTTGAGTTCAAACTCTACATCTGACAAAGGGGCATATACTGTAGCAAGGGATGAAAAAAAGTGATTGTGTACTGAACTGACAAAATGAACTAGAATTGTCTCCAATTGAAAATACATAAATTGATGTTTAAGTCTGAAGAAGGCAAAGTCTTACTTGTAAATTTAAAGAGGTGGATAGGTGCTCCTGCTGTTGAGTTATCTGCAGCCACTGCAATGACTGTGAAATTGTATCCAGTCCCCGCAGTCAGATTAGTAATATTAAAGGACTGCTCTCTCATATTTTCACGACTTTGAGTCAGAGAAAAGGTTGAATTTGTCCCAGTCTTCAGCACGTCAACTCTAAAGTAGGAGCTTTTTCCCACAGGCTCAGTCCAGTTCAGAGACACAGAAGATGTGGTGACTTGAGTGACAGTCAGGTTCCTGATGACATCAGGCCCTGTGAGTGCAGGTAAAGGGTTTGGGAACAACAAGCACAAAAATTAGCTGTGTTTTGTGATCCTTTTCACAAAGTACACTCTTCAAACAATGGCAAACACCTCTCCACTCTCTTAGAGCTACCTGAAAAGATTGAACTGAAATCAAATAAAGGGAAACAATAAAATTATAAGAAAATTCTACCCAACCATATTCTAACCTGCTTTAACCAAGTTGCTTGGGAGGCAGAGTCAAACCCAGCAGCAGCAGGCACAAGGCAGGATACACCCTGGACAGGACACCAGTCCATTTCAACTCACACACACTCACACCAGGACCAGTTTTCCAAGAACGTTTTAAAATTCCCATACTGTATGCCTTTGGGTTATGCAAGTACACTGGAGCACTTAGAGGATACCCATGCAAACACAGGGAGAACATACAAACTCCATGCAGGAACTGAAACTAGGGCTTTAGCTCAATGAGATAGCAATGCTTTCCACTGTACCATCCTTTAATACACAATGTGAATTTAAAAATAACAACTTTCAGGTATCTGCAGAGTAAAAAACGTGATCTAGTGTCTCAGTCAGGTGAAGGCAAAGTCTTACTTGTATACTGAGAGAGGCTGACAGGGAATCCTGCTGTTGAGTTATCTGCAGCCACTGCAATGACTGTGAAAGAGTATCCAGTCCCCGCAGTCAGATTACCAATATTAAAGGACTTCTCTGTCATATTTTCACGACTTTGAGTCAGAAAAAAGGTTGAATTTGTCCCCGTCTTCAGCACCTCAACTCTAAAGTAGGAGCTTTTTCCCACAGGCTCAGTCCAGTTCAGAGACACAGAAGATGTGGTGACCTGAGTGACAGTCAGGTTCCTGATGACATCAGGCCCTGTGAGTGCAGGTAAGGGGTTTGGGAAGAACAAGCACAAACATTAGATGGGTTTTTTTATCCTTTTTGACAATGTACACTCAACAAACACCTCTCCACTCTCTTAGAGCTACCTGAAAAGATTCAATTAAAATCAAATAAAGGGAAACAATAAAATCATAAGAAAATTCCACCCATCCATTTTCTAACCTGCTTTAACCAGGTTGCTGGGGACACAGAGTCAAACCCAGCAGCAACAGGCATAAGGCAGGATACACCCTGGACGGGACACCAGTCCATCTCAACTCACACACACAGACATGGACACACACACCAGGAACAGTTTTCCAAGAATGTTTTAAAATTCCCATACTGTATGCCTTTGGATTATGCAAGTGTACTGGAGCACTTAGAGGAAACCCATGCAAACACAGGGAGAACATACAAACTCCATGCAGGAACTGAAACTAGGGCTTTAGCTCAATGAGATAGCAATGCTTTCCACTGTGCCATCCTTTAATACACAATGTGCATTTAAAAATAACAACTTTCAGGTATCTGCAGAGCAAAAAACGTGATCTAGTGTCTCAGTCAGGAGAAGGCAAAGTCTTACTTGTATACTGAGAGAGGCTGACAGGGGCTCCTGCTGTTGAGTTATCTGCAGCCACTGCAATGACTGTGAAAGAATATCCAGTCCCCGCAGTCAGATTACCAATATTAAAGGACTTCTCTGTCATATTTTCACGACTTTGAGTCAGAGAAAAGGTTGAATTTGTCCCAGTCTCCAGCACCTCAACTCTAAAGTAGGAGCTTTTTCCCACAGGCTCAGTCCAGTTCAGAGACACAGAAGATGTGGTGACCTGAGTGACAGTCAGGTTCCTGATGACATCAGGCCCTGTGAGTGCAGGTAAGGGGTTTGGGAAGAACAAGCACAAACATTAGCTGGGTTTTTTTATCCTTTTTGACAATGTACACTCAACAAACACCTCTCCACTCTCTTAGAGCTACCTGAAAAGATTCAATTAAAATCAAATAAAGGGAAACAATAAAATCATAAGAAAATTCCACCCATCCATTTTCTAACCTGCTTTAACCAGGTTGCTGGGGACACAGAGTCAAACCCAGCAGCAACAGGCATAAGGCAGGATACACCCTGGACGGGACACCAGTCCATCTCAACTCACACACACACAGACATGGACACACTCACACCAGGACCAGTTTTCCATGAACGTTTTAAAATTCCCATACTGTATGCCTTTGGATTGTGAAAGTACACTGGAGCACTTAGAGGATACCCATGCAAACACAGGAAGAACATACAAACTCCATGCAGGAAACTGAACTAGGGCTTCAGCTCAATGAGATAGCAATGCTTTCCACTGTGCCATCCTTTAATACACAATGTGCATTTAAAAATAACAACTTTCAGGTATCTGCAGAGTAAAAAACGTGATCTAGTGTCTCAGTCAGGTGAAGGCAAAGTCTTACTTGTATACTGAGAGAGGCTGACAGGGAATCCTGCTGTTGAGTTATCTGCAGCCACTGCAATGACTGTGAAAGAGTATCCAGTCCCCGCAGTCAGATTACCAATATTAAAGGACTTCTCTGTCATATTTTCACGACTTTGAGTCAGAAAAAAGGTTGAATTTGTCCCCGTCTTCAGCACCTCAACTCTAAAGTAGGAGCTTTTTCCCACAGGCTCAGTCCAGTTCAGAGACACAGAAGATGTGGTGACTTGAGTGACAGTGAGGTTCCTGATGACATCAGGCCCTGTGAGTGCAGGTAAGGGGTTTGGGAAGAACAAGCACAAACATTAGCTGGGTTTTGTGATCCTTTTTGACAATGTACACTCAACAAACACCTCTCCACTCTCTTAGAGCTACCTGAAAAGATTCAATTAAAATCAAATAAAGGGAAACAATAAAATCATAAGAAAATTCCACCCATCCATTTTCTAACCTGCTTTAACCAGGTTGCTGGGGACACAGAGTCAAACCCAGCAGCAACAGGCATAAGGCAGGATACACCCTGGACGGGACACCAGTCCATCTCAACTCACACACACACAGACATGGACACACTCACACCAGGACCAGTTTTCCATGAACGTTTTAAAATTCCCATACTGTATGCCTTTGGATTGTGAAAGTACACTGGAGCACTTAGAGGATACCCATGCAAACACAGGAAGAACATACAAACTCCATGCAGGAACTGAAACTAGGGCTTCAGCTCAATGAGATAGCAATGCTTTCCACTGTGCCATCCTTTAAAACACAATGTGCATTTAAAAATAACAACTTTTAGGTATCTGCAGAGTAAAAAACATGATCTAGTGTCTCAGTCAGGTGAAGGCAAAGTCTTACTTGTATACTGAGAGAGGCTGACAGGGGCTCCTGCTGTTGAGTTATCTGCAGCCACTGCAATGACTGTGAAAGAGTATCCAGTCCCCGCAGTCAGATTACCAATATTAAAGGACTTCTCTGTCATATTTTCACGACTTTGAGTCAGAGAAAAGGTTGAATTTGTCCCAGTCTCTAGCACCTCAACTCTAAAGTAGGAGCTTTTTCCCACAGGCTCAGTCCAGTTCAGAGACACAGAAGATGTGGTGACCTGAGTGACAGTCAGGTTCCTGATGACATCAGGCCCTGTGAGTGCAGGTAAGGGGTTTGGGAAGAACAAGCACAAACATTAGCTGGGTTTTGTGATCCTTTTTGACAATGTACACTCAACAAACACCTCTCCACTCTCTTAGAGCTACCTGAAAAGATTCAAATGAAATCAAATAAAGGGATACAATAAAATTATAAGAAAATTCCACCAATCCATTTTCTAACCTGCTTTAACCAGGTTGCTGGGGACACAGAGTCAAACCCAGCAGCAACAGGCATAAGGCAGGATACACCCTGGATGGGACACCAGTCCATCTCAACTCACACACACAGACACGAACACACTCACACCAGGACCAGTTTTCCCAGAAACATACTAAAATTCCCATACTGTATGCCTTTGGATTATGCAAGTGCACTGGAGCACTTAGAGGAAACCCATGCAAACACAGGGAGAACATACAAACTCCATGCAGGAACTGAAACTAGGGCTTCAGCTCAATGAGATAGCAATGCTTTCCACTGTGCCATCCTTTAATACACAATGTGCATTTAAAAATAACAACTTTCAGGTATCTGCAGAGTAAAAAACGTGATCTAGTGTCTCAGTCAGGAGAACGCAATGTCTTACTTGTATACTGAGAGAGGCTGACAGGGGCTCCTGCTGTTGAGTTATCTGCAGCCACTGCAATGACTGTGAAAGAGTATCCAGTCCCCGCAGTCAGATTACCAATATTAAAGGACTTCTCTGTCATATTTTCACGACTTTGAGTCAGAGAAAAGGTTGAATTTGTCCCAGTCTCCAGCACCTCAACTCTAAAGTAGGAGCTTTTTCCCACAGGCTCAGTCCAGTTCAGAGACACAGAAGATGTGGTGACCTGAGTGACAGTAAGGTTCCTGATGACATCAGGCCCTGTGAGTGCAGGTAAGGGGTTTGGGAAGAACAAGCACAAACATTAGCTGGGTTTTGTGATCCTTTTTGACAATGTACACTCAACAAACACCTCTCCACTCTCTTAGAGCTACCTAAAAATATTCAATTGAAATCAAATAAAGAGAAACATTAAAATTATAAGAAAATTCCACCCATCCATTTTCTAACCTGCTTTAACCAGGTTGCTGGGGACACAGAGTCAAACCCAGCAGCAACAGGCATAAGGCAGGATACACCCTGGACGGGACACCAGTCCATCTCAACTCACACACACACAGACATGGACACACTCACACCAGGACCAGTTTTCCATGAACGTTTTAAAATTCCCATACTGTATGCCTTTGGATTGTGAAAGTACACTGGAGCACTTAGAGGATACCCATGCAAACACAGGAAGAACATACAAACTCCATGCAGGAACTGAAACTAGGGCTTCAGCTCAATGAGATAGCAATGCTTTCCACTGTGCCATCCTTTAATACACAATGTGCATTTAAAAATAACAACTTTCAGGTATCTGCAGAGTAAAAAACGTGATCTAGTGTCTCAGTCAGGTGAAGGCAAAGTCTTACTTGTATACTGAGAGAGGCTGACAGGGAATCCTGCTGTTGAGTTATCTGCAGCCACTGCAATGACTGTGAAAGAGTATCCAGTCCCCGCAGTCAGATTACCAATATTAAAGGACTTCTCTGTCATATTTTCACGACTTTGAGTCAGAAAAAAGGTTGAATTTGTCCCCGTCTTCAGCACCTCAACTCTAAAGTAGGAGCTTTTTCCCACAGGCTCAGTCCAGTTCAGAGACACAGAAGATGTGGTGACTTGAGTGACAGTCAGGTTCCTGATGACATCAGGCCCTGTGAGTGCAGGTAAGGGGTTTGGGAAGAACAAGCACAAACATTAGCTGGGTTTTGTGATCCTTTTTGACAATGTACACTCAACAAACACCTCTCCACTCTCTTAGAGCTACCTGAAAAGATTCAATTAAACTCAAATAAAGGGAAACAATAAAATCATAAGAAAATTCCACCCATCCATTTTCTAACCTGCTTTAACCAGGTTGCTGGGGACACAGAGTCAAACCCAGCAGCAACAGGCATAAGGCAGGATACACCCTGGACGGGACACCAGTCCATCTCAACTCACACACACACAGACATGGACACACTCACACCAGGACCAGTTTTCCATGAACGTTTTAAAATTCCCATACTGTATGCCTTTGGATTGTGAAAGTACACTGGAGCACTTAGAGGAAACCCATGCAAACACAGGAAGAACATACAAACTCCATGCAGGAACTGAAACTAGGGCTTCAGCTCAATGAGATAGCAATGCTTTCCACTGTGCCATCCTTTAATACACAATGTGCATTTAAAAATAACAACTTTCAGGTATCTGCAGAGTAAAAAACATGTGGTCTAGTGTCTCAGTCAGGTGAAGGCAAAGTCTTACTTGTATACTGAGAGAGGCTGACAGGGGCTCCTGCTGTTGAGTTATCTGCAGCCACTGCAATGACTGTGAAAGAGTATCCAGTCCCCGCAGTCAGATTACCAATATTAAAGGACTTCTCTGTCATATTTTCACGACTTTGAGTCAGAGAAAAGGTTGAATTTGTCCCAGTCTCCAGCACCTCAACTCTAAAGTAGGAGCTTTTTTCCACAGGCTCAGTCCAGTTCAGAGACACAGAAGATGTGTTGACTTGAGTGACAGTCAGGTTCCTGATGACATCAGGCCCTGTGAGTGCAGGTAAGGGGTTTGGGAAGAACAAGCACAAACATTAGCTGGGTTTTGTGATCCTTTATGACAATGTACACTCAACAAACACCTCTCCACTCTCTTAGAGCTACCTAAAAATATTTAATTGAAATCAAATAAAGAGAAACAATAAAATTATAAGAAAATTCCACCAATCCATTTTCTAACCTGCTTTAACCAGGTTGCTGGGGACACAGAGTCAAACCCAGCAGCAACAGGCATAAGGCAGGATACACCCTGGATGGGACACCAGTCCATCTCAACTCACACACACAGACACGGACACACTCACACCAGGACCAGTTTTCCCAGAAACATACTAAAATTCCCATACTGTATGCCTTTGGATTATGCAAGTGCACTGGAGCACTTAGAGGAAACCCATGCAAACACAGGGAGAACATACAAACTCCATGCAGGAACTGAAACTAGGGCTTCAGCTCAATGAGACAGCAATGCTTTCCACTGTGCCATCCTTTAATACACAATGTGCATTTAAAAATAACAACTTTCAGGTATCTGCAGAGTAAAAAACGTGATCTAGTGTCTCAGTCAGGTGAAGGCAAAGTCTTACTTGTATACTGAGAGAGGCTGACAGGGGCTCCTGCTGTTGAGTTATCTGCAGCCACTGCAATGACTGTGAAAGAGTATCCAGTCCCCGCAGTCAGATTACCAATATTAAAGGACTTCTCTGTCATATTTTCACAACTTTGAGTCAGAGAAAAGGTTGAATTTGTCCCAGTCTCCAGCACCTCAACTCTAAAGTAGGAGCTTTTTCCCACAGGCTCAGTCCAGTTCAGAGACACAGAAGATGTGGTGACCTGAGTGACAGTCAGGTTCCTGATGACATCAGGCCCTGTGAGTGCAGGTAAGGGGTTTGGGAAGAACAAGCACAAAAATTAGCTGGGTTTTGTGATCGTTTTTGTCAATGTACACTCAACAAACACCTCTCCACTCTCTTAGAGCTACCTAAAAATATTCAATTGAAATCAAATAAAGAGAAACATTAAAATTATAAGAAAATTCCACCCATCCATTTTCTAACCTGCTTTAACCAGGTTGCTGGGGACACAGAGTCAAACCCAGCAGCAACAGGCATAAGGCAGGATACACCCTGGACGGGACACCAGTCCATCTCAACTCACACACACACAGACATGGACACACTCACACCAGGACCAGTTTTCCATGAACGTTTTAAAATTCCCATACTGTATGCCTTTGGATTGTGAACGTACACTGGAGCACTTAGAGGATACCCATGCAAACACAGGAAGAACATACAAACTCCATGCAGGAAACTGAACTAGGGCTTCAGCTCAATGAGATAGCAATGCTTTCCACTGTGCCATCCTTTAATACACAATGTGCATTTAAAAATAACAACTTTCAGGTATCTGCAGAGTAAAAAACGTGATCTAGTGTCTCAGTCAGGTGAAGGCAAAGTCTTACTTGTATACTGAGAGAGGCTGACAGGGAATCCTGCTGTTGAGTTATCTGCAGCCACTGCAATGACTGTGAAAGAGTATCCAGTCCCCGCAGTCAGATTACCAATATTAAAGGACTTCTCTGTCATATTTTCACGACTTTGAGTCAGAAAAAAGGTTGAATTTGTCCCCGTCTTCAGCACCTCAACTCTAAAGTAGGAGCTTTTTCCCACAGGCTCAGTCCAGTTCAGAGACACAGAAGATGTGGTGACTTGAGTGACAGTCAGGTTCCTGATGACATCAGGCCCTGTGAGTGCAGGTAAGGGGTTTGGGAAGAACAAGCACAAACATTAGCTGGGTTTTGTGATCCTTTTTGACAATGTACACTCAACAAACACCTCTCCACTCTCTTAGAGCTACCTGAAAAGATTCAATTAAACTCAAATAAAGGGAAACAATAAAATCATAAGAAAATTCCACCCATCCATTTTCTAACCTGCTTTAACCAGGTTGCTGGGGACACAGAGTCAAACCCAGCAGCAACAGGCATAAGGCAGGATACACCCTGGACGGGACACCAGTCCATCTCAACTCACACACACACAGACATGGACACACTCACACCAGGACCAGTTTTCCATGAACGTTTTAAAATTCCCATACTGTATGCCTTTGGATTGTGAAAGTACACTGGAGCACTTAGAGGAAACCCATGCAAACACAGGAAGAACATACAAACTCCATGCAGGAACTGAAACTAGGGCTTCAGCTCAATGAGATAGCAATGCTATCCACTGTGCCATCCTTTAATACACAATGTGCATTTAAAAATAACAACTTTCAGGTATCTGCAGAGTAAAAAACATGTGGTCTAGTGTCTCAGTCAGGTGAAGGCAAAGTCTTACTTGTATACTGAGAGAGGCTGACAGGGGCTCCTGCTGTTGAGTTATCTGCAGCCACTGCAATGACTGTGAAAGAGTATCCAGTCCCCGCAGTCAGATTACCAATATTAAAGGACTTCTCTGTCATATTTTCACGACTTTGAGTCAGAGAAAAGGTTGAATTTGTCCCAGTCTCCAGCACCTCAACTCTAAAGTAGGAGCTTTTTCCCACAGGCTCAGTCCAGTTCAGAGACACAGAAGATGTGGTGACTTGAGTGACAGTCAGGTTCCTGATGACATCAGGCCCTGTGAGTGCAGGTAAGGGGTTTGGGAAGAACAAGCACAAACATTAGCTGGGTTTTGTGATCCTTTATGACAATGTACACTCAACAAACACCTCTCCACTCTCTTAGAGCTACCTAAAAATATTTAATTGAAATCAAATAAAGAGAAACAATAAAATTATAAGAAAATTCCACCAATCCATTTTCTAACCTGCTTTAACCAGGTTGCTGGGGACACAGAGTCAAACCCAGCAGCAACAGGCATAAGGCAGGATACACCCTGGATGGGACACCAGTCCATCTCAACTCACACACACAGACACGGACACACTCACACCAGGACCAGTTTTCCCAGAAACATACTAAAATTCCCATACTGTATGCCTTTGGATTATGCAAGTGCACTGGAGCACTTAGAGGAAACCCATGCAAACACAGGGAGAACATACAAACTCCATGCAGGAACTGAAACTAGGGCTTCAGCTCAATGAGACAGCAATGCTTTCCACTGTGCCATCCTTTAATACACAATGTGCATTTAAAAATAACAACTTTCAGGTATCTGCAGAGTAAAAAACGTGATCTAGTGTCTCAGTCAGGTGAAGGCAAAGTCTTACTTGTATACTGAGAGAGGCTGACAGGGGCTCCTGCTGTTGAGTTATCTGCAGCCACTGCAATGACTGTGAAAGAGTATCCAGTCCCCGCAGTCAGATTACCAATATTAAAGGACTTCTCTGTCATATTTTCACAACTTTGAGTCAGAGAAAAGGTTGAATTTGTCCCAGTCTCCAGCACCTCAACTCTAAAGTAGGAGCTTTTTCCCACAGGCTCAGTCCAGTTCAGAGACACAGAAGATGTGGTGACCTGAGTGACAGTCAGGTTCCTGATGACATCAGGCCCTGTGAGTGCAGGTAAGGGGTTTGGGAAGAACAAGCACAAAAATTAGCTGGGTTTTGTGATCGTTTTTGTCAATGTACACTCAACAAACACCTCTCCACTCTCTTAGAGCTACCTAAAAATATTCAATTGAAATCAAATAAAGAGAAACATTAAAATTATAAGAAAATTCCACCCATCCATTTTCTAACCTGCTTTAACCAGGTTGCTGGGGACACAGAGTCAAACCCAGCAGCAACAGGCATAAGGCAGGATACACCCTGGACGGGACACCAGTCCATCTCAACTCACACACACACAGACATGGACACACTCACACCAGGACCAGTTTTCCATGAACGTTTTAAAATTCCCATACTGTATGCCTTTGGATTGTGAACGTACACTGGAGCACTTAGAGGAAACCCATGCAAACACAGGGAGAACATACAAACTTCATGCAGGAACTGGAACTAGGGCTTTAGCTCAATGAGATAGCAATGCTTTCCACTGTGCCATCCTTTAATACACAATGTGCATTTAAAAATAACAACTTTCAGGTATCTGCAGAGTAAAAAACATGTGGTCTAGTGTCTCAGTCAGGTGAAGGCAAAGTCTTACTTGTATACTGAGAGAGGCTGACAGGGGCTCCTGCTGTTGAGTTATCTGTAGCCACTGCAATGACTGTGAAAGAGTATCCAGTCCCCGCAGTCAGATTACCAATATTAAAGGACTTCTCTGTCATATTTTCACGACTTTGAGTCAGAGAAAAGGTTGAATTTGTCCCAGTCTCCAGCACCTCAACTCTAAAGTAGGAGCTTTTTCCCACAGGCTCAGTCCAGTTCAGAGACACAGAAGATGTGGTGACCTGAGTGACAGTCAGGTTCCTGATGACATCAGGCCCTGTGAGTGCAGGTAAGGGGTTTGGGAAGAACAAGCACAAACATTAGCTGGGTTTTGTGATCCTTTTTGACAATGTACACTCAACAAACACCTCTCCACTCTCTTAGAGCTACTGTACCTGAAAAGATTGAAATCAAATACAGGGAAATACTCAAATGATGAGAAAATTCCACCCTTTCATTTTGTAACCTGCTTCATGCAATACGAGGCTGCTATGCAGGCAGAGTCAAACCCAGCTGTGGCACTGCGACATTCTTTGTTAGACAATAAATAACTTTCAGGTGTCTGCAGTGTAGAAAAATGTGATTTAGCGTCTCAGTCTGCATAAGGCAAAATCTTACTTGTATACTGAGAGAGGTTGACAGGTTCTCCCTCTGTTAAGTCATCTGCAGCCACTGAAATGACTGTAAATGTGTATTCAGTCCCGGCAGTTAAATAAGTAATTTCAGTGGAGTTTTCTGTTGTATTTTGTCGACTCTGTGACAGAGAAGAGTTTGAATTTGTCCCAGTCTCCAGCACCTCAACTCTAAAGTAGGAGCTTTTTCCCACAGGCTCAGTCCAGTTCAGAGACACAGAAGATGTGGTGACCTGAGTGACAGTCAGGTTCCTGATGACATCAGGCCCTGTGAGTGCAGGTAAGGGGTTTGGTTAGAGCAAGCACAAAAATTAGCTGGGTTTTGTGATCCTTTTCACAAAGTACACTCTTCAAACAATGGCAAACACCTCTCCACTCTCTTAGAGCTACCTGAAAAGATTAAATTGAAATCAAATAAAGGGAAACAATAAAATTATAAGAAAATTCCACCCATCCATTTTCTAACCTGCTTTAACCAGGTTGCTGGGGACACAGAGTGAAACCCAGCAGAATCTGGCACAAGGCAGGATATACCCTGGACGGGACACCAGTCCATCTCAACTCACACACACAGACATGGACACACACACCAGGACCAGTTTTCCAAGAATGTTTTAAAATTCCCATAGTGTATGCCTTTGGATTGTGAAAGTACACTGGAGCACTTAGAGGAAACCCATGCAAACACAGAGAGAACATACAAACTCCATGCAGGAACTGAAACTAGGGCTTCAGCTCAATGAGATAGCAATGCTTTCCACTGTGCCATCCTTTAATACACAATGTGCATTTAAAAATAACAACTTTCAGGTATCTGCAGAGTAAAAAACATGTGGTCTAGTGTCTCAGTCAGGTGAAGGCAAAGTCTTACTTGTATACTGAGAGAGGCTGACAGGGGCTCCTGCTGTTGAGTTATCTGCAGCCACTGCAATGACTGTGAAAGAGTATCCAGTCCCCGCAGTCAGATTACCAATATTAAAGGACTTCTCTGTCATATTTTCACGACTTTGAGTCAGAGAAAAGGTTGAATTTGTCCCAGTCTCCAGCACCTCAACTCTAAAGTAGGAGCTTTTTCCCACAGGCTCAGTCCAGTTCAGAGACACAGAAGATGTGGTGACTTGAGTGACAGTCAGGTTCCTGATGACATCAGGCCCTGTGAGTGCAGGTAAGGGGTTTGGGAAGAACAAGCACAAACATTAGCTGGGTTTTGTGATCCTTTTTGACAATGTACACTCAACAAACACCTCTCCACTCTCTTAGAGCTACTGTACCTGAAAAGATTGAAATCAAATACAGGGAAATACTCAAATGATGAGAAAATTCCACCCTTTCATTTTGTAACCTGCTTCATGCAATACGAGGCTGCTATGCAGGCAGAGTCAAACCCAGCTGTGGCACTGCGACATTCTTTGTAAGACAATAAATAACTTTCAGGTGTCTGCAGTGTAGAAAAATGTGATTTAGCGTCTCAGTCTGCATAAGGCAAAATCTTACTTGTATACTGAGAGAGGTTGACAGGTTCTCCCTCTGTTAAGTCATCTGCAGCCACTGAAATGACTGTAAATGTGTATTCAGTCCCGGCAGTTAAATAAGTAATTTCAGTGGAGTTTTCTGTTGTATTTTGTCGACTCTGTGACAGAGAAGCGTTTGAATTTGTCCCAGTCTCCAGCACCTCAACTCTAAAGTAGGAGCTTTTTCCCACAGGCTCAGTCCAGTTCAGAGACACAGAAGATGTGGTGACCTGAGTGACAGTCAGGTTCCTGATGACATCAGGCCCTGTGAGTGCAGGTAAGGGGTTTGGTTAGAGCAAGCACAAAAATTAGCTGGGTTTTGTGATCCTTTTCACAAAGTACACTCTTCAAACAATGGCAAACACCTCTCCACTCTCTTAGAGCTACCTGAAAAGATTCAATTGAAATCAAATAAAGGGAAACAATAAAATTATAAGAAAATTCCACCCATCCATTTTCTAACCTGCTTTAACCAGGTTGCTGGGGACACAGAGTGAAACCCAGCAGAATCTGGCACAAGGCAGGATATACCCTGGACGGGACACCAGTCCATCTCAACTCACACACACAGACATGGACACACACACCAGGACCAGTTTTCCAAGAATGTTTTAAAATTCCCATACTGTATGCCTTTGGATTGTGAAAGTACACTGGAGCACTTAGAGGATACCCATGCAAACACAGGGAGAACATACAAACTCCATGCAGGAACTGAAACTAGGGCTTCAGCTCAATGAGATAGCAATGCTTTTCACTGTACCATCCTTTAATACACAATGTGCATTTAAAAATAACAACTTTCAGGTATCTGCAGAGTAAAAAACGTGATCTAGTGTCTCAGTCAGGTGAAGGCAAAGTCTTACTTGTATACTGAGAGAGGCTGACAGGGGCTCCTGCTGTTGAGTTATCTGCAGCCACTGCAATGACTGTGAAAGAGTATCCAGTCCCCGCAGTCAGATTACCAATATTAAAGGACTTCTCTGTCATATTTTCACGACTTTGAGTCAGAGAAAAGGTTGAATTTGTCCCAGTCTCCAGCACCTCAACTCTAAAGTAGGAGCTTTTTCCCACAGGCTCAGTCCAGTTCAGAGACACAGAAGATGTGGTGACTTGAGTGACAGTCAGGTTCCTGATGACATCAGGCCCTGTGAGTGCAGGTAAGGGGTTTGGGAAGAACAAGCACAAACATTAGCTGGGTTTTGTGATCCTGTTCGGAGAAGTACACTCCACAAACAATAGCAAACACTTATCATCTCTTTTGGACGTGTTTGAAAAGACGGAACTGAATCAAATAAAGGAAAATGATTAAATTATAAGAAAATTCCACAAAATTCCACAAAATCCTTTTCACAAAATCAAGTGTGCAATCAATGGACTACTGATCAACTAAATGAACCTTTCTGGAAAGACAGTACTAACATTAAATAGTTAATGAGAAAAAATCCACAATCTATTAGAAATTGTGTATCTGAAAAATGATAAACTTATAATAATTCCTTACACTCCACTGAATGCACTTTAGAGTCATGGGGACTCCCCACCTGGCTGATGTGACAGCAGCCATAGTGCACATAGTATGCTCACCACACATAAGTTAAGCAGAGGGGAGCAGAACAGAGTGATGAAGCTAGTTCAGAGATGGGGATTATTAGGAGGCCATGATGATAAAGGCCAATGGGAAATTTGGCCAGGATGTTGAGGTAACAGCCCTACTCTTTTCGAGAAATGGACTGGGATTTTTAATGACCACAGAGAGTCAGGACCTTGGTTTTACATTTCATCCGAAGGACGGCGCTTTTTTACAGTATAGTGTCCCTATCACTATACTGGGGTATTAGAATCCACACAGACCACAGGGTGAGCGCCCCCTCCTGGCCTCACTAACACCTCTTCCAGCAGCAACCTTAGTTTTTCCCAGGAGGTCTTTCATCCAGGTACTGACCAGGCTCACGTCTACTTAGCTTCAGTGGGTTGCCAGTTGTGAATTGTATGGCGATATGACTGCTGGTCACAAACTAAAAAACCCACAGTATTTAACAATTTCTACTGCATCAATAAATGATTCCCTAACATTGCAAGCATAAAAGTTAATGTCAATATATTGCATTTGAATCCATAAGAAACGTCTTTTCATACATTAAGTGCGTACACAGTATGTGATCTGATTGTTCTCAGATTCCAGCAGTAATCTAAGTACATGTGAAGTTGTTTTTCCAGATATTTGGAATGTGTATATTGTCTCAGCACCAAAGTATAATAAAATATTCCAATAAAATCAGCTTTTGAATTAATACCAGTATGGCACCAACAAATTGTCTCTATGGCTTCGGTAAAAATAATAAAAGTGCATCTACACTTCACTTTATGAGCTTTTTTTCAGCCCATGTTACTCAAAAGAAATAAAAAATAAATTGAACAAAACAATAAATAAAAAAGAAAATTGTGTTCCTTTATGAAAAATAAAAGAGAAAAATTCAGTGGCTAGAAGACTTTTGAGTGAAAAAATACAACTGAATACCAAATGTGTTTTCACTTACTGTAGTTGAAGATATTACTGTAATAGAAACAGACTCCAGAAAGTCTTATTGTCTGTTATTTGGAGGACTTACTTGTAAAAGTAGAAATCAGAACTCCAGGTCCTTCACATAATTTATCTGCAGTTAATGCCGTAACATTGAATGTATAGTTGGTCCCAGCAGTCAGCCCAGTCACGGTAATGTTTGTGGTGTTTGTTATAGATTGATTCCCAGTCTTCACCACCTGTACTCTATAGAAAGAGCTATTGCCTTCTGGTATAGTCCAGCTGAGGGAAATGGTTGATGTCGTGACTTCAGTGACTGTCAGGTTCTTGATCATATCAGGACCTGTGCATGCAAGGGAGTGGCAGAAGATAGTCTCGTGAGCCATTTAAAATACAAAAAGAAAGGAAAGGTTCCATTTATTTAAAATCATGCACTCCTTATCATCGCCAGCATCACCCTCATCACAACAAGCAGGTATAAGCAAGTGGTGTGTGGTGTGTTCAGAGCTGCAGTGTCCCTGGCCCTGCCTCCCCTCTGCCCTGGTCACCAGGGCGAGAGGACATGCAGGGCATGAGGGTATTTAAACCCTTTCGGTCTGTCCTGGGCAATCTGGCAGTGACTCCAGCCCTTCCTGTCCCTGGTTTCCCGTTCTCCTGGGCTCCGCCTGGGATCTCTGGCCCGCGGCTTTGCTGTTCAGAGGGTTCTGGCTACTGAGAGGGGACCAGAGGAAGGCCCGGTCCAGACTGCGCTGACGGAGCACGCCTGGCCCAGTCTCTGGAGAAGACTGGACCCCCGTGAGGGCAAGCGCCATGGACCAGCCCGGCTCCTGGAGTACCTTGCCCGGCCGAGGTCGGACCCCTCTGCCCTGTGATGCCACCTGGACGGACCACAACTACGGACTTTGGGGGCTCCTCCCCATCCTGCACCTTCTACTCCTGCGCTCCAGTCCGACAGTTCGCCTGCCTGCATCCCGGGCAAAGTCCAATGGGCTGTCCGCTACCCTGCGCAGTCCCTTCTCCAGGAGCCCAGCTGCAAGAATCTGGACCGGATCTGCCTCCCTGTGCGTCCCTTGCGTCCGGACCCTGGACTGCAGATACTGCAGACAGTATCGCCTCAGGCTGGCTTTGCCCGAGGTGCAGAGAGACGGCCACTATCCCTGGACTGTGGTGCCCCTGCTCTTGGGTCTGTAACACCTGCATCATCCGCCCCATTCCTGGGGGGCGGAGCTGGTTGTAACAAGTGGGTTATACTTACAGATGCAGGGATGACTCATGTTTTAACGACTCGGTATTGTCCCAAAATGATGTAGGTATCACATACATACAGTAATTTTTTTACATAAAAAAACACTGCTTAAAATTCTTCAAAGACAGAAATAACTTAATTAAGGTGAAACCCGATCCACATGGATGCTGAATTTGAAGAGATAAAGATTTTGACAGTACATCTTTATAAAGAAAAGTAAAGTGTTACCTATGTGGCAACCATAAAAAAAACAAAAGGCATTACCCCTGGTTAAAAACATTATTATTGAAAACCACAACATGGATGGAAATACATTAATTTTGCTAAAAAAGTTTTTAAATGAAAACAGGTGTACTTACATTGTTGCCCACATGAAACCTACAAGGAAAACAAAAAAAAACAAATTTAATGATGTTGCAAATTATTCATGTTTGATTTTGCAAAATATAGAGTACTGTATAGCCCTTATTATACAGAGACTACTGTACAACTTGATGTAAGATTCAAAGATATATTTGGTAACACAAATATCAAAACAACCAATTAAAAGAGCAGGAGGAAAATCTAAGGACACATGACACAGGTTAATGAAATAACATTAAAACCCAACTTCCATTCATTGATCCATCATCTAACCCCTTCATCCAATTCAGGCTCGTGAGGGAGCTGCAGCCTTTCCCAGCAAGCCATGTGCACAAGGCGGGCTACACGCGGCACGGGACGCACACACAGACACACACACACTCACACCAGGGCCAGTTTTCCCAGAAGGCAGTTGTCCTACCAGTGCAGTATGTCTCTGGGCTGTGGGGGGAAACTGGGGCACCTGGAGCAAACCCACCCTAACACAGGAATGCTAACCACCGCACCACCCAGCAAGTTCAGGACTGAAATATACTCACTCATTGTGCTACTCTGCCCTCTGGTGGAGCAATATAAATATGACAATTCCATAGCTAATTTACAATAAATCTACTATATTTAATATTTCTTTCCCTGCACATAATACATATTTTTTTTTGTGGGATCAATCAATAAATGGATATTTGTTTTATTGAGATCAATTTAAAATTCTAAATTAGTAACCTGGAGCATGATTAAATTTGACAAATTGTAGACACAGAACAAACCCTGATTTAATCAGATCCATTGAATAATCCTTTATTTAACCAGATAAACCAACTTCTCATCCTTGCTCATGGGCGTAACTAGATCAATCATTTGCCATGTGCGAGTAGAAAGTAGCCACAGATAATTTAAATCATAAACGACACTAAAAAGATAATTATATTAATATAAACAACAACAGTGCCAATTCACAGATACAACACATTTAAACATATTGTGATTCTACACTCATCAGTAGACAAGCGTATTCTTAATCTGTGGATATTTACATATTATATTCTCACACACACGGTTCTTTTCAATCCACTACACTTCTAAACAAGGTGCATTTACACAGGGTTTGCCACAAGAGGGCATGCACAAGCAGCTCTCAGCAGGGCAGAGGCAGTGCCGAGCAGTTATACTGTACAACACTGACCAAGGTGAGAGGGACAGACTGGCCAGTTCACTGACTAATCTAGCTAATGAGTCCCACAGGTGTGCGAAAGAGATGAAGCCCCCTTCTAAAGAGTGATCTTCCACAAGCTGAGGCTCTCATCAAGTCTCAGTGCAGAAGGCGTAGCTCTTCCGTAAAAAAAACAGCGAGATAAGGACTCATGAGACCCTGGTCAGGACCCTAGATAGTGATAGAGCGTGAGTCAGTAGACATCTCTTTACACTGGATAGGTCCGTGCCTTGACTTCAAAGAGGGGAAAATCTCCCATAAACTAGCTCCACCTCGGGGTAGTCAGTGCTCTGGAAAAACAAGAGAACAGATCTTGGCTGGAGTTGGAGCATTTAAGGGTATATTCAAACTGGATTAGTTTCAAACCAGCTTGATGAATCTGCATGCTAGCCGTAACTTATCTGTTACAGAGACCATTTGGAAGTGGGCTAGAGTCTGGTTCACTTGCTAATTTTAAGGAAACTTAGTTTGCTTGTGCTCACACTACAATAATCAAGTAAACTGTTTTTAGATTATGCCTTTACATTAGATTCCTTAATTTTTTTCCATTTCAAAATACATATGATATTTTTTTTACTATGACCAGTGTTGTTCACAACAGTTGCATCACAACTCCTGGGTCTAATTTGTGAGCTGTGGCGCCTTCTGTGTAGAATTCGCACAAACCCACAAACAAATTTGAGTGTGTTTTGTCCTGGTGCTCCAGCTTCTATGCACTTTTCAAAGACATGCTGGCTAGGGTAACTTGTACTGGCAATGCACAGGCTTCCTTTCCAGGGTGCAGACCTGCTTTGTGCCCTGTGCCCTATCCTGAGACAGACTTGGTGTCGCTGCACCTATAACCAGGAAGTGGCTTTCTGATAATGGATATTGGCTAATCCAACACAATAGAAAGCAAAAGAAAGCCAATAGTGTATATCCTGTACAAACAGATTGCATTGTCCCTAAAACAACCCATATTGGTTTCTTTTGTTAACATGCTTCTATTTCAAAAGTATACATTCCATCTCAGCCTTGGTGTGGATATTATCTTTTGCTAATACACTTTTCAAAGCCTTGAGAACAAAGGCCTCAGGTGTTCTGAGACGTTGTTTTTGTGAAATGGGTGACTGGTTTCTTAGTGGATAAACTAGTTAGGAATCTGCTGTTGTTGAATAAACTCTTATCTAGGTCATAAATAGCCTGATTCCTGGAAATGTCCCCTGCATTTCAATCCTGTGGATTTCGTGTTACTGTCAGAAAAACAAACTTACAAGCTGATGTAGATTCCTTTAGACAGTTTTGTTTGAAATTACTTTGAAAGAAAGCAATTTCCTTGATTGACTATAGCAGCAACAGGATAAGAAATGCATTTGAGGTTTTCCCAGTGGCAGATTTGTACTGATAATTCGTAATATAAAAAATTAATACAGTTTCTGAACATGTGCTCTACTGCAAAATGAACATTATTAGTGCTTTAAAGTATCCAGCTTCAATAGCATAGCAGGATAGGGCGTTAAATTTCCTAAATTTATTTTTTTTTCATGAAAACAAAAGCTGACATTTTTGTAGGGGGCCACCTTCATCGGCCTGAATTGGAGTTTCAAATGATTGTGTTTGTGGTTTTAAGAACATACTATTCCTACAGTTCACCCCTTCACGGGTTTTAGTCAACCAAGAGCAAGGTAACAGAAAGGCTGCCAAGGACGAGTTGTTGGAGTAAGTGGTGTTGATGGACCAGTGAGTGGTGCTCTTTCCTCTGAACCCTAAATTAAAAAGCCTATGCTCCAGTATAATGACTGAGGACACTGTGTTGTAGAAAGAATTCTCCTGCGGATGAGACGTGAAACCCATGTCCTAAGAACCTGTAGTTTGGAATTATTTGTAGGAGGAGGAGTGTTAAATCCATTGTTCAGCTCAGTAATTCTGAGCCTTGATAATCTGCCCTCCCTTAATTCAACTGGTGAAAACAATTTCTTACTTCTCTACCTAATTTGGTGTGTAATGGAGCTGCTCCTCATACATGATAAGTGCTTTGAGATACTTTGATATTAAAAGTGCTACATAAATGCAAATAATTAATTAACAGTAGTTGAAGTAGGGAGCTGCATTAGCATGCATAGGCTGCAAAGGAAAAAGTAATGTTTCATCTGTGGAGCCTGAAGAACACCTGAAGAAGGCTCCACAGCCGAAATGTGTTGCTTTTCTTCTCTTTTCAGCATGGAATCCACCTTTACTTGTTCCTAATGAACTAACAGCTGCCCTGGCACCAAGGAGAAATGCCAATGGGATGGGGTGTAGATAGCATGTTGAGCTGGGGAACTGTAACACACCATGAGACTTCCTTATTTAGAGGCCTATGGGTGCCTGACAGAAGCTCTGCTGTGTTTGTCCACCCCTTGTGCAGCGGATTTATTGCAGCGTTCATCTGCCAAGCTTCCCTTCAGATGTGATATTGAGGAAATACTTTTTACTAACTTCAGCAAAAAAAATGCACAAAAAAAGGAACAATACCCCAGTGCTAACATGATCCTAACATGATCTTTCAAGATCTCAGACCTTGCCATAGTTTTGCTGTTAAACTAAATTAATAGCTATTCATGTCACAGGAAAGTTTTGCACTAAGACCTGTTTGGTTTCCTAATTTTTGTGACAGTTACAGCTCTGGTCTCCGCCTGCTAGCTAGCGCTGACTGAGGCTTGGCACTTGCTGCAGATCTTATTGCTGTGCTCTGAAGAGAAGGGGCATGTGTCAGAATCTACAGAGCTTGAACATTAATTAATGGGAGGGTCACTTTTACAAAAGCAAACATGCATGTTACTGTGCCTTCTGTTTAGATTAGGAGAATCTGGAAAATTCTATGCTTAAGAGCTAAGCTACGTTTATTAGGTGTCTGTCATTTTAAGCAAGTAAATCACACCTTTAGAAGAGGAACAGCAAGTTAAAATGAACAATGACTGTCATAGCATATACTGTAGTTTATTTACTGTGCCATGAACAAGACTCTTACAAGTGAAACATGAGCACAGCTTCTGCTCTATGTGTTGATGCATCAGAAACACAGTTCTGCCTACAGTTTGAGAAACATGAACAGTAAGCAAGTGAAGGAAGGTATGTAACAGTAAGCAATTCTATGTTATATGGGCTGCAGCAATCATTCCAGGATGATGTTAGCACTTGCAAAACAAAATAAACTTCACATCGCGCCTACATAACATGCTACAGAACAGGAAAGACACGATAAAGTTATTTGTCAAGTGTAACAGTGTTCAGCAGAAGTGAGCCTGTAACAGAGGTGACATCATGAAGCCTTGAAGCCTAGACAGCTCTGCATTCTCCAGCAGAAGAGGACCAAGAGAGGACCCGGTCTTCAGGTGCACTGAAGCATGCACTGGTGCAGCCTTATCTCTACTGTTGGAGACCAGCTCTAGCTGCTAAAAAGGGCTCACTCTGAGACACAATTCCAGCACAGCAATATCTGTGGGCTTGTCCGGTTCTTGCATGTAAAGTGTGTGCAAACACTGAAACACTGAAACACTGAAACTCAGCTCTGTAGTTCAGTGTGCAGTCTCCCTGTGGACTGGGATACCCCTACAGGAAGGTGTATGACCACACTACAGGTCCTCATTGCAGTCTAAATAGAAGGATGCCATTTATATACTATATACTATATTTATTCCAACTTAACTAGAGATGATAACTTGTCAAATAATAAACAGTGATGTCTTCCTTTAAAATTACTGATTCCATTACATATTCCCACTCATGCCATTTTAAAAGATACTAAATTAACATAAATCTATACTATTTAACTAATCTAATAAGTACTGAATGGACGAGGGATGTTTAATCCTGGTGCAAGGGGGCTGGTGTGTTCCCAGGTTTTCTAAATCTCAACAAAGCACAAACACCCGAAGATCTGGAAGACGTTGTTAATTCTAGTTGCAACGAGGTTCTGAACTGGAATGATGAAGTGCAGATGGACAGGTTCTCCAGAACCAGTTTTGCATACCCCTAGACGAACAAGACTGAGAAATAAAACTATGAAAATGTGGTCTCAGGATGAACCAGTTTCCTTTGTGCTTCCTGTGTTTTATAAAGAAACGTTGAAGAGGCTTTACTAATAAAGCAATCTAATTTACATACTGTATGAAGTTCACAGTACATAGGAAACAAATGATAAGTGTGAAAAAAATTGACTTTTGGTTTTTTTTCTCTGTTGCAAAACATGAAAAAAATTAGTAACATCCATTCTTACATGTTTTCTGCTGGTTAAGACTGGACCAGTGTCTTTGCTCTGCACAATATAGGAAACATTTCTAAGGATGCAACAAATCCATCAGATGGGAAATTCCACATGATGTTTAGCAAAACATTATTCACAGGAGTGTAAACAATAGCTGCAAATTACTGGATTTGCAGGTGGTTTCGTTTTTCTCTGTAATAACTCACCTGAATAAAAGGCACATTCACAGGTAGCAGAAATCAAATTACAGCAAAGTATGGGATTTTAAAGAACAGACTAAAAGCCATACCTTTTTAATTTTCTGTGTCAAAATAACCACTGCACTGAGACTGAGCAAGAGGTGTCTTCCGGGTTTAGTCACAATTCATTTTCTTGCTGCTTGTGTGAAATGAAACTGTACTCTGGTTCTTTGAGCAAAGCATAGCCACACAGACTGGGACATGCCAATACTGTGAGCAAGATGCCTAAAGGGTGGTATTCAGAAGGACAAATCTGTTACCTGAGAAACTAAAAAGGATCTTTCCTTTCTTAAGCAAAACCTAAACTGTATCTGTGGTCCCCTTGCCCCCGAAGGATCTAGTTTTGAGGCTTACATTTGGTGTGACAGTGAGTTTCTCAATTGTACTGCATAGCTATTGAAAGGTACAATTAAAAAACTGAAACCTCATGGGGTAGCTACAGTACATAGCACAAAGGCTTTATTGTAAGATGTTATTTTTAAAAATGACAAGTGAGCAAAACGTAAAATTTGTGTGCTTGTGACATTAAATGAAGGACTGAAAGGAGCTCAGTACCCTTTTTCAACATCCCCAGTCAGATCTGAAAACTAGTCATGAATGCTAATCGTCACACAGATGGGCTTTGTGAACTAACTGCTAACGGCCGTGGTTACTTAACCATAGTACTCTGGAGCTGCTAAACAGCCATGGAAAATAATCAAATCAGCAGCTCACAGAACACAAACTACAGTACCAAACAGCCGAACGGCCGCCTCTCATTAGTAAGCTTCCTTATGTTCTTGTGATCCAAATTTATATGTTCCTATGAATATGATGGATTTTAAAGCCCTGCTGTTGCTTTTGTTTTTAATAGATTTGGGGTTGCTAATATATTATACAGTATAACCACACAGCCAATTAGTGAGAGCTGTTTTGAGATGAACTGCACACTTCGGGAGAGCAGCAGACACACAGACACCCCTTCCACGAGCTGGTCGGAAGACCCTTTCACCATCTGGCTTCACGCTCTGCTGGGCCCAGAGTGCTGGCACTGATTGGAGGAAGGGCGCATGTCTCGATGATGATGTCGCTGCATGTTTGCAGACAACAGGTAGGTCAAAGGAGTCAGTTGTTGCCAGAAAACGAAGACATTTTTCATTGTGTCAATGTAATTACGGTATCACGCTTCAGCATTTTTACTGTGCGTTCCTACAGCTGCAGCAGATCGACTGTTTCCTCCTACCTTAAACATGAACTCACCTTTGTTTTTACTGTTGTAAGCTAGGGTGTGTCACTTAGGAAAAAGCAGGCAGGCAGGGTCTCCTGTCACATGAGATACTGTCTCAATCAGTACTTGACAAATAAGATGTTAACCCAGCTTAGTTCCTGAGGTGTGCCTGTGTGTTACAATGTCAGTGGTTTCACATGTGCCCAGTATAGCACCCTACAGTACCAGTGCTTCTCTTGCAAGACACCTCTGCATACATAAACTCTTCTGGGTAATTAGTTTTTGCTGGGTAACAGAGTAGCATGCTAGAAAGGACAGGAGCAAACGCACCATGACGTGAATCTCTTGTCATAATTATTAGGCGGCTGAAAAAAAAGGTTGCTGGAAACCTATTGTTAACGTTAAGATTATTAGTCCTATTCCACCAGTTTCTAAGACAGAAATGTCTAAATCCACATTCCTTGACAAACGTTTACAAGACTACAGGCTCAACAGACACTGCAGCAAAACAAAATCAATTAAGGTTACATAGGTCACATAGTTTGGCAGCCATGCTAGTGTCTTCAAGAATTCAGGGCTGTTTAAAAACAAGAACTTCCTCCACTGAAACTGGTAGTGGCAGAAGTACGAAGATCAGGCTACAGATTATCCTTATGTCCAAAGCTCTGACCGGCTCCACTGGACACATGGTATGGAGGACATAGTGGACTTGTCAAAAATATTTAAATGGCTTATTTTTTTAAACTGTTATGATGCAAAAATCCAATCTCTGCCCATTAAACCGTAAAAAAGGTTGTCTGTCAAATTTCTTTAGAGGCAGGCAGCTACAGTTCAGTTACAACTGGTATATATTTGCATACATTGCAGTATTTATGTGTGGAACAATGTAATAGGCTTAAAATTGTTATTATTACTAGATAGATAGATACTTTATTGATCCCGTAAGGGAAATTGCAGTGCAACAGCAGCTTTACACAGACAACACAGCCACAGTGTAATGAATGATACAATAATAATAATAGTACAATACATACAATACAATCAGTACAGTGAGGGGTGCACTAAAAGAGTTACTCACAGTCCGGACACACAAAGAACAAACTAGAATGGTTTGTACGCAGTACGCAGTACGCAGAAAAATCGTATCA
The DNA here is from genome assembly GCF_055471065.1 of Atractosteus spatula. NCBI lineage: Eukaryota > Metazoa > Chordata > Actinopteri > Semionotiformes > Lepisosteidae > Atractosteus > Atractosteus spatula. The sequence goes on along the minus strand of NC_142721.1, from coordinate 4,176,307 downwards.
CACATATGAATATAAATATAGCTGTAAGATGTACTATGGAATGCATATGCTATAGGAAACCATTAATGCTCTGTCAAGCCTTTGTACTGCACATGGCCTGGAACCTCTCATGAAGTGCTTTGGTAGACCATTCCTAGAACTTGGGTAGCAGAGGTCATCAGGGTGTGCGTCAGCTTGCAGCTACAGTATATTTATCATGAAGGTTTAGCTCACGACAACTTACTGTACGTTTGTAACAGATACTGAGCTGTAAGAATGTACAGAATACAACAGTGCAAAATGGTGCAGCAGAAATATTGTAGGAAATACTCTATGAAAACAACACAAGACTGCAGAAAACAAGCTGAAGGATTATGGTGGTGCATGAACATTAAACCAGACTCGTCCAATGCTAGAATAGAATAAAAGGTTTACCAAAGGTGGCAGCAGAAAGATGGTGATCTTCCACAGTGGGAAGGATGATGTAGCACCTCTGTACAGATGACACAGTTCATGCATTGCAAGCAGATCAACATTTGAATTTCAAATTGGAAGAGGAAAAAAAAGTCAGAGAAAATGGCAATGGAGATTTCAATAACAATGTGACATTATAATGCAAGTTCTTCCTTATACACTTCTCATAAATGACATAGTGTACTGGTGTCAGTTACATCATGGACTGGCATGTATGTCGATGGAAAAGAGGGATCAAAATCACAGCTCCTTCTTTATTCCTTCTACCAGTGCTTTTGCATTGCTGTTACATGTTAAATGGTGTTATACACAGTAGCTTGTTTTAATACGATCCACAGCCCATAACTAGGTGGCACATCACCAACTGCTGGAGACTGAACACAGATACAAAAAAAGAGAAGTAAAACTCAGAACATGAATACAGAGAATAATCCTCTTCCTCTAGCTGTCAGCTGTTATTGAACACATGCAGAAACTGGGAATAAATTCTCCTGTTATCTGCTTTTTCATCTGGATAGATATTTCCTTAACTTCCTGATAGCTTGCAAAAGCCCCTAACCTTTAATCATTTCTGAAAAATCAAAATCAAACATTTCTCTCAGAAGGCTCTTATTCCCATTAGACAGTACTTGGTTTATCACTGCATAATAATTACATTAAAACACATAGAAAGCATTAGAGGATGAAAGGTCTATTATATTACTCCCTATTTTGTTTTTAGAAGAGGTTTTCCAACTTTCATAACCCTCATGGCACTAGTTTGGGGGTAGTCAGTGGAAGCCAGCAGGCTGTTTCGTGTATCACTGATGTCAAGTAATTTCTTGTGGAAGCTGTGGATGGCCTCAAATGTGTTGTAGATTAGTCATTCTTCATCAAGATTCAACAAAACGTCATTGTGACACTGGTTAAAAAAACTATGTCAAGACATATTTCTAAAATCTGAGAGTTCTATAACTTGCAGATGTTAGCGATAAGTCTTTACTCCTGAGACAACCTAGTGCATGTAAAAAGGTACTTTGTAATTGATTTTTTTAAATAATTACATTTACATATTACATTTCATTTGGTGCTAATGCTGTACCATGTTATACTGTAGGTTTTTATGGCTGGCACCTTCTTTAAGGTGATTAACAAACTTGAAAGATAGTCAAAGATCTACACGTTTTCCCTCCTTATGACAGTGAAAATGATGATTTTTTAAAATGCCCTCAGGGATTCCAATACAAGAAGAATATTGAACAATGCCCCCACTTCTGATTTATGCAGTGGGATACTCTGTGGCTCTGTGGTTTTTTTCCTTGCTACAAAACTCTGAAAGTACTTCCCCAAGGTGAGTGAGAGAAGTTACAGAGAGGAGTGTTTCAGTGGCGCACAACAAGGTCTTATCATCTCTTAATACTTTACAGCCCATAGCCATTATAGACTGAAGATGTTAGATTTTAAAGATGGCAATATACACAGTAAATTCAATGAGTACACATACAGTATATAAATAAATCCTTGTAAAATACTACAGGTATCAGGACTTTGACTTCAAGAGTTCATCACTAATACACCTCAGCAGCTCAGTGACCTGGAGTTATACTGTACACTAATATACCCTTCTGAAGCACATTTGAAAACATGTTCAGTTTACAATATCAAAGGGTGTATTTTTGCACTACAGCTACATTGGAAATCCAATATTGTACAAACATGTATTTTAAAAAGGCATAGAACAAGTAAGTGAAGGAATAACTAGACAGAACGTGTGAGGAACAAAGAGAAACACAGCCCACGTCTTCTGTACAGTCTGGTTTAGCAAAGACAAAGCATTAAAATACAGAATGCACATAAAAATTAAGTCTGTAGATGCCTTTCACCCAAGTTAAAAATATTTTAGGAAACCAAAAATTATTTACAGTTTTTGAGGCTCAATTAAACGAATAAGGGTGGAGAAGATTTTGTAGGAACCTAACTATGCCATCTTTAGAACTACTATAACCACATTGCAAATGCTGTATTGTTCCCGTAAAAAAATGTATTATTAACAAATGGGAAGGAAAATAAAGTGAAAGGACGAATAAACAGCCTTTTTACTTCCTTTTTTTTATAAAAATGCCGTTTCAGTAGTGTTTCTCAACATAGGGCTATTGACAGCAAAGTAACATCACACACACAAAAAAAACAAATCTTTAAACAGCAAAGCATTTTAAGGATTCGCTTTGGCTTACTACAGTCTTTTGAAAACAATAAATAAAAAAGTACAAAAACCCGTGCTTTATCTGATTCAATTCAACCATCACTTTTTCAAGTCGGTCATTTTGAGTGCATCACACCAAAAACCTCTTCGTCAAATTCCAATTTATGCAAACTGAACTTGAAAATAATTTATCCTCTTGCCAGAGAGATGCATTTCTAATAATTTTAAATATCATGAATAACACGGGGTGTCAATTATCTCACTGTATTGAAAACTGTACCTCCCTGTGTGCATTGTATACAGTAGCTGGAAGCACAATTTTGAAAGACGTTTCATAAGAAAAACAGACGTGCTTCTGCAGAGTGTTCAAAAAATGTCAGTGTTAGTGGCATTTGCTCAGTTACTTGTTTTCTTCTACGTTTAGCTGTAGGGGAGATATTGAGTGGGCTATCATCTCGAAAAGTGTCTGTGTTACAGTACAGTCATGCTGGTATCTACTAACACCTCTGCCAGCTGCTTCTCTGCAATCTGCCCTTTTGCTCCACATAAATTGCTGCTTTCAAACCCAAAGCTTGCACACATACCGACAGCAGGGGACAAAGTAACAGGGAAAGCAGAAAAACACGAGCAAAATTAAGTATAGAAGCTTCAGGAAAAATACAGGAACCTTCTCTGCACACAGAAAATGGTGCAGGTCTGAAATAAACTCCCCAGCCACGCTGCTGAAGCAGCCTGTAAGATACTGCAGTTTCTATAACACCAGTCTCATTGATCAAAAGGAATCAACATAGTTCACGTAGGATGGTGGCTCCCTGAATGTTTAAAGTAAGCACAGTTTTAAAGTATTAGATGGAAACTGAAATAATATAATGGATATCTAAAATCCAAATACTACATATAAAACCAAAGGAGAAATACAAAAGGTGCATGTGGCATACTCAGTTCTAAATAATACATGATCATTGTAAACAAGAATTGTCTTATTCTGATTTCAATTTTTCCAATAATTACAACACAAGCAATAACCAAACCGTGACACTTGAATTTTGAGGTGTTGAAAAGATATACTAGCATCCTAAAATTCCTTATTTCTGCATGGCTTCTTAAAAGCAAGGAGTCCAATTGCTAACTGTTTAGCCAAGCATTCACAATGCACTTACATAGTCAAAAAATTGCTGCAAACACTTTTTTTTTCTCACTACCAGTTTTATGCTAACAGAATAGACAAGAAACTTCCTCTTTTTTATTCTCCAGAGAGCACTGTGGGTTTTGCATGGTTCTATGTGAAATGCCTTTTTTTCTTCTTTTTCTGACACAGCCACAAGTTAAATATAAACTTTTGAAAGTTTCCAGAAGTCAAGGCCAAAAACCCAGTGCACAGGCCATGGCTGTTTTGTAGGTGGTTCAATGAAGGCTGATACAGAATTGTCAAAGCCTGCAACCTGTGTGTTAACATGATTCATTAATGATTAAAGGACCCTTAACTGCAAAACCAAAGCATGCCTTATGTGGTCATCTTTGCAGAGTAATGTTACTATCAGCTTTCAGTGTCCATCTGCCTACCTTCTGAAATGCCCAAGGCTAACCTAATATTCTCCCCCAAGGAAGACTGCAGTTATGAAATGCCCTTCTATTTCTGCATTTGTTTCTGAGTGGTGATGTCTCTTTCAACAGAACAAAAGATCTCCTAGTTGATCCATTAACCTACTGTATGTGGGCTTCTGAAACTACTCAAAACATTTGGTACCAAATAACCCCACTGCTTTTGCACAGACTGTATAGTATTTCATGATATAAAAAAGGCAAAAAATAAAACAAACACTGCTACCAGCTTTCATCATATAACAGGTAAACAATTCACAGATACCAGAATCTTAGTTTAAAGATTACTTTAAAAGTTTTTAAAAAATCATTTAACAATTGTAAAATTTGACTTTTTAGGTTATAGGGACATACCTTGTTTTTAAAGACAAATTCTAGCTTCAGTCACTTTCAGGATGATAATTCACCTCCAGGTTAATACATAATCATGTAAAAACTTTACGTGTAACAAGGCCTGCCAAGGGTATAGGGGTTTATGAAAAAACAGGGGATAATGCTGAACCTTTGCAGAATGAAGGTAATCTGATGAACTCTACAGTTCAGAAAGCATTGCGTGCCAATCTAACGCAGAACTAAACTCAACTAATCTAAGGATTGCTTTGTTGTGAGGCTGGGAGGGGAGTGTGTTTATGCCTTCTGTTGCCTTTCTCAAATGGTAAGTGGTATCAAACACTGGAAGACAATCAAAAAACACCCAACAATTTAGGGCAGCTGCTACTGTTATAAATTCAGTAAAGCGTGAGTTATACTGATGGGCAACTGCATTCCCTAGCTTAAAAGGGTACAAGAGCCGCTACTGGCTCCAGAGTTTCCAGAAGAAAGGCCTTATCAGGCAACACAGCCGAATTATAATGGAGTGGCGTTCTGTGGCAGGAAGAGATCCGTACAAAAAATGCATGCTAACACTTCCCCCCCAGACCTCCTCAAGGGAGAAGCGTTTCAAAGGGAAGAAATTCTCTCCAAGCCCTTTCCTTATGCTATTCATAACAATAACATTCTACTCCAAACGATGAACTCAAACCAAATGCTTAAAACAGAGGTCACATCTAATACAGCAGGAAGCTCCCTTTGTGAAAGCTCCACTTAGTTTTGTGAACTCTGAGGCACACCTTCATCGCAAGGTGTAAATGTAGACAGCAATGTGGCCACCAAATGCTTCCCACTCGCTCAGCTGTGTTGACAGCATAACAGCTGTCCAGAGCAAGGTACAGTCAAGTGATGTACTGTAGTTGTGACACTCTAGTTGACCAATAACGTTAAAAGAACCTGACAGGCAGAGTATTTTACCAATATGCTCCCACCTACTTGCTGTATCTTAGTAATCAGGTTGTTAAGTTACCCCTTTTAATCTTTATTTGTAAAAGTAAGAAACTAGGCAAAGTAGCAACACTAGGAAAAAAGTCTCTTGCCCAGTTATGAAGCAAATAAATCAGGGAAAAGTGCTATATTTGTGCTGCAATGCAATTGTGGATCCACACTTTGCTCAAGGTTTGGTTTAAGCACTAGGGCTATAGCCACAGTGGTGGGCATAATATTTGAATCAATATTATGTGAAAAAGTGATTTTGTTGTCAGAGCAAAGCATGCAAGGTTTAAAATGGCCTCCTTTCAGTACAATCCCCTGCGCCAAGAATTCTGCAGACTATTTTGCGGCTGATGTCTGGTCAGCAAACTTCATCTCCTACTCTACAGTGACCGATTTAGCGTGAAAACTGCAAACTACAGTACATGTCATCTGTGCTGGAAACCGCTTTTTGTTCACAATCTCTCCAGCACCAGTGCCATGACTGTGGTGCCCCTGCAACCGAGCTTACGAACACTGGGACACAGTGCTGCAAACATGGTTTTAAATTTGAAAATGCATGAGTTGTTATTACTGGCTATAAATTACAAAAAAAATAAGGAGAAAGAAAGCAATTCCTAAAAGGATCATATAAGAACAGGACTAAATTCAAGAAAAGGAATGAATCCCCAGAACAGGCCAAAAAAGTATTTTTATCAATATTACAACAGCAGAACAATAACAGATGCCCAGATCTATGAATGGGAAATGAAACAATGTAATGAAATAAATATTTCACCAAGGCATTGTGCAACAAAGGCAACATAAGAACATAAGATAGTTACAAATGAGAGGAGGACATCTGGCCCACCCAGCCAAAGTTCTATATTAAACGGTGTTACACATACTAGAAGCACTTACAGTAAAATAAATAAACCTCCAGAGTTTGATGGTATGTTACCAATTGTACTTAAGGAAACAAGAGAAGCTATTCAGAAGTCATTAACAAAAGTCTTCTGCCAAGTCTCTGGAGACAGAGGTAACACCCATTTACTGGAAAAATGCAAACGTAGCGCCCTCCCATACAAAGAGAAAGAAAATTAAATCAAGTAATTCTAGACCAATAAGTTGAACGCCTATTACATGTAATATGATGGAAACAATAATTAGAACTAAACTAGAACAGATGTATGTAAAAAAAAGGATTATAAGAAATAGCACAGAAAAGGTAGGTCTTGCTCATCTAACTTGCTAGACTTCTTTGAACAAGCAACATCAAAAACAGAGCACAAAAAAACAATGCTTATTTTCGCAATGAGCTTGATCAAATTAACCAGAAAAGAACACCCAGACTCTTTTCAGGGCTTACTGGAATGAAGAGTGAGTCTAATGACCCCATTAGCCCTGTGGAATGTTTTAATACAGACAGTATACAATTCCATACAATAGCTTTGCCAGTCTTACACTGCAAATATGACATAACGTAAGGATGCACAAACCCCTTGTGAAATTCACAGTTTACTAATACAGCTCATTTTTCACTGTCATCCACGGCCTCTACTTCTGCTTGGCCCTGGCTTTACTTTCCTGCTTGGTACGCTACGCATACGGTACTTTTCCCTCATTAATTATTTCTAGACGCTCTTCACATAACGCCACAGGAAATCGCATGCGTGTCTGAAGTAAATTCCAGCTCTCATTGTACATTCTCACATGTTGCAATTTAGGATAAGACTGTGTCTCAGTTCCTTATCCAGCACAATTTATACTAGATCTTCACTAGTTTTTTTTGTTTCATATTGCTGCTGATGATGCCTGAAGAAAACTTTTCAGGTCTTTTTTTTTATTGGGCACATCAGTGTGACAGAAGAACGTTCTTCCTTTTTCTTTTTTTCTGGAAGACTGGACCCTACTATTAACATGTCACACTAGCAGAAGCTGAACACTTTTATGTTTTTTACCATAAATTCACACGACAAACAAAAAAAACACCAAGAAACTTCCCAATGAAATGAAAAGAGTAAAATGATTCTCTAGCCTTCTTAATTATGCTTATACAGTACAGTATGTATATAGATAATATATAACCAATGTATATTATTTTGTACATTAACAAGCATATTCCTATTGTTATCTCACAATTACAGATATCACAATGAATTCCGAGGAAACCTTCTGCTGCTTGGGAAAGATGTCTGGAAGTTTATACCCCGATATTCTTCAATATCCAGGGATATGACATGAGCTTCTGCTATAAAGTGTAGAAATGAACATCACTGTCTCATTGTCAGTATCACTAGAGGAAAGGTCTGTTTGGAGTAGTCACACAGCAGACAGGATTTAAAAGATCAATTGCTTAAATCGTTTTAAATCTTTTTAAATCTCCTACTGCAATGTGTTTGGTTTCCTGGCAGCTTCCAAATTTAATAATCAAAACTCTAGTTGTGACTTGCAAGTTAAAATATTTTAGTGGGAGTTTGTTGGTTCAGAGAGTAAACAACTGAAAGGGACCCACCTGCCAATTCTGGCATTTACTATGGTCTTGCAATACCCTAAAATTGCTTAAGGGTGTTTTCGTTGATTGAGAAATTAAAGGGTGTAGAAATTAAGCCAACAAGGAGACAAGAGAAGATAAGGCCATACTGACCAAGTATATTCTGCCTTTCTAGATATCCAATATGGCTTTTAAAGGAAAAAAAAAACTAAAGTTGCAGAATCACAATAATACAGTAAACCCGGGTATAGGGAAACCTAGATTAATGTCCAGGGGGCTTACGTGACAATTAAGAGAGAATAAACAATCCATCCTCTCACCCATTTTCTAACTGTCTCATTCAATTGAGGGTGGCAGGGGGAGCCCAAGCCTCTCTAGGCAAGAAAGGTGGGGTCACCCCGGACGGGACGTCGGCCCATGGCAGGGCAGACACACAGAAACACGCACACGCTCACTCAGTCCACTCACACAAGTATGTCTGTGGACTGAGGGAGGAAACCAAAAAACCTGGAGGAATCCTAAGTGAACATGGGGAGAACATACAGACTCCACACTGCTAGGATCTCAGGAATTGAGTCCTGCGATGTCGAGCGATGTTAGCCACTGCATCACCATCCACCGTGAGAATAAACAATTAAAACTGAAACAATAGGAGAAACTAGATATTTGATTTCCCTCATGTCAGATTAATGTCCTCAAGCAAAAGGTCTAATTGAGTTGTATACAATTCAGGATCTGTCCTCTCTATGTGCCCTTCTGAGTGTCCTAACGTTAACAAATGTCAAATAACAATAGCATTCGCTATCTTTCTTTACAGATTACATTGCTTGACCAGAGCTTTTAAGTTATGAAGCTCCCCAGTAAAAACACGTTATGATCTTTCATTAATTGCAGAAAAAACACCCAAAGCTGCTAACTCTAAAATATTTTTGGATGCTGTTAAATACTGTTGGTATTTTCACATTTTCATTTCAACTCCTAACAATGAATCTCATTGATGCCTGGTGCTAATAATAAAATTAGAAACCCACAGCAGTACAGCATCAGATAAAAATAAAAACACAAGCAGAGAATTCACAAATGTGACCGTTTCTTATGTCAAGCAACAGAAAGTATGTCAATAACATGAAAAGACTAATTCGAATTAAGTCACATTTTGTTTTTTTTATGTTCTCACTCATGGGAGTTATAGGTTATTTTAAAAAAAAGTGTTAACAGCATCTTTTGAACACAAGCTCTGCATCTCAAGAATTAAGCTAATCTTACATTGAAACTAAAATAACATCCTCATTCTTTCTTCACAATAAAGAAATAAGAGGACTGACGTCTAGTCACTGTTGCTACACCCTGATAAGAATTTAAAAGAAAAATCAGCATTTATTTTCCACACAACACCCATCCAAAAACCACAGACTTTTAACTTGCTACTGTAGAAATATCCAATATAAATAATTTTCTGAGAGAATGCTGTTTGACAATAAGAAGACACTCCCTAGTCAGAACAAAAGGAAATTTACATTTAACAGCAGAAATGTTATACACATCTACTGTCACCTACTTCCTCCAAGAGTCAGTTTTACTACCTCATTTTGAAAAACTCTATTACTTTGCCTTTTCTATCTATCTAACGTATTACTGAGAGCTACAAATATTAGTCTATAGTAAGAGGTATCCTATACTCCATAGTACTCATACCCAATCTTTGACATGAATGTAAGAATCTAAGGTAATATACATGAATGGGCAGAGAAATATTTAATGGACAGAAAACTGATACATTAGCAGTGATAACTCTAGATCTTTAAGGTCATTAGTGAGTACCACAGGGATCCGTTTCAAGCCCACTGCTCTTTACAGTTACACAATGATCTAGATTCTGCTACAGTCTGCAAACTTGTCAGACTTGGAGATCACAAAAAAAATGCTACAGGTTGGTAGGGAGTCCCTGTCTCTGCAATGTTCCAGACATAGTGCTCTGGGTTGGCTTTGTTAAAAACTCTCTGCATTTTAAATAGCTGACTTGGGGAGAGGTAGGAAACACTTTCTAAACACCAAAAGCATTACGAAAAGAGTAAGACGACATTCCAGGACAGGGCAGAGAACTGACAAATCTGAATTTAATGCAGGCAAGCGCAAAGCACTCCACACTTTCAGCGTGGATATACAGTAGAAATCCAGAACACAATGTGTGGTATCGAGTTCGAGAATAAAGGGGAGTTGTGTTTCTGTGTCATCTCCTTACCTACACAATCGTGCGCAGCTGTGAAAAGAGCCAGCAACAGCCCCTGCTCCCTTTATTTGTGTGAGCTTGTGTTTCCTACAATTTATCATATTCCTCCCTTTTGTTCTATTTTCAAAATTCATTAAAAAAAACTTTGATCCAAAAAAACAGACCAACAAAAGCTGATGATATATTGTATTGCGAAAACCAATAGTAGAAAAAGTCACGCACACCTCTGGACACCCCATTATGGAAGGACTCCAGTTACAAAGAAACTTTGAATTTGGGAATCAGGAGAGACATTCCATTCATATAGTCTTCCTGTTCCACAATTACTCAAATGTCTTCACCTCCTTTCAAGTTTTTACTATGTACCTGAAAATGTTTTTTTTTCAGCGTAAGTAATTTTTGAGTTCTCAATCTTTAATCTCAGTTTACATGAATGAGTTTTGGACTAAAATTACCCTTATTCATTAGAACATCAGGCAGCCTGCTACACAAGTCCTTACCATAGATATTTATAGCATAATGGCAAAGAAACCTTTGAAATAATCAATAAGAATTGACCTAAAAAGTAGTCTCTGTCATTTTTCTCCATGGTTTTTACTCCTATTAGAGGAGCTATTACATTTCTGTGGTATAGCTGCCAAAATGTGTCATACTTAGTCAGAGTAAAACACAAGGAAGTGGAGAAACCTGTGGGCTGGTGGTGAGTTTTCAGTTAATTATTTATTCTCCAGGAAGTACAAACACTAAAAAAAAACAACATTAAAATTGAAGTTTAAAAAAAGCAGCAAAAATGTCCAATGAAACTCAACGGAGGAAAGGATTTAAATGGTCCACTTTCCTCAGACAATACGCTCTGTGACCAATGTTTAGAGTCACAAGAGATCCACCGAATTGCCCTTCATTTGACCAACATGTGACTACACGTCAAGCAAAGAAGTAGGCCTCATCTCCAGAGAAAACCTCAAATCACATTTTCTCATCCAGTATCCCTCCTAGGCTTGAACTTGAGAATTCAAAAGGAAACTCTATTCACAGCTCACAAACTTTGACAATCGTCTTCAGTGCACTCTAGTGCACTCTAGATGCAGGTTCTTGGAAATCTGACAGAGCACAAGGTACACTCAATGCCTGGAAGGACAATGTTGAAATTTATCTGTAAAGTGCTGTAGTTTGAGTATAGCTGGAAATTAATTATCTGACTTGTAAAGCATTTCATTTGCAATAATAAGTTATAAGTTAAAACGTTTTTAATAGTCCAAAAGCATCTAGCCTATAATGCTTTCAGATGTTTGCAGAAACTTGCACTTTTGCAAAGACAAACGTCCAGAGGTAACACTCTCACAACAACCCAACCGGTAACAGTATTACCTCAGTAAGCACAGCAGCACTGAAGCACTGTGCCACAATTCAGATCACGCACGATGAAACAGTAAACAGACATGGCAACACTCTTTCAGTCACAGACTGAAATTTGCATACAATTTGCTTAGACGTTGTTTAGTAGATCAGATCTTTATTTCCTGAAAATTGTGTTTCCTTCAGCATACTACTTAAAGTCTCTAATATACAGTATTTCTTTATTTAGTGTCCTTCGGTGCCCATGGCACCGAGGTTAAATGGCAAGAAGCCTGCCACTTCTTTACAGTTTACACTGCAGAAAGTGCTGCATAATGTATGAAGCAAAAAATTCTTCTCACACGTGCAGTGTTGAAACCTGCATTGGTAAACACTAGCTAGAAGCCACCAACAAAATCTGAATCACAGACATATTAAGTTTCCTCTGCTCTGTTGCAGAAACAACATTTAAATCTGATTTAAAGGTTAGTAACAGAACAGTCTTTCAGTGTAAGACAAGTCCAAGGGAAAGTACAAAAAACCCAACCTCATTTACTGTAGCTTGCAAAACTAAGGAAGTTCCTGCCGCTGTAATTAGGAAAAATCATTTCCAAATAGTAACATGTAATTAAATAAAATGTATCAGTATCTTTATGTTACTTTTAACCTGTCTTCACTTTACGCATGAAACTATTTTTCTAATTATGAAGAGTCTGATGGTGATCACTGCTAGTACTGGTATACTGTTTACCTCCCATCACACCATCACATCACTGTCACTGCCCAGCTGCCCTGTTTACGGGAAGCACTAGGCACATGAAGGGATACACCCTGGACTCCTGAGGAGACGCCGGTCCATCACAGGGCACACACAGACACAGACAGGCACACACTCACACCAGGGCCAGTTTCAGGAAGCCCATTAACATGTCAGCATGTTTTTGGACTGTGGGAGGAAACAGGAGCACCCAGAGGACACCCATACGAACATGGGGAGAACATACAAACTCCACACAGAGGGCACCCCGGGAACCAAACCCAGGGCAACCTGACCGCGAGGCAGCAATGCTTACCACTGTGCACAACGCCTCGGCCCGACTGTTTATCTAAATAAACATAATGATAAAATAACGACCTCAGATCAAAGCAATTCCATATTGGATTTAGGTATTGTAATTTTTGGAATATTAAAAAGTAAATGTTCTAGAATCAGCAGACATGGAAGCATTTGCAGTCCCAAACTGAGAATTCCAATTCAATTTTTTACGCCATATGTAACTCAAGTCACTAAATTTTTACAAAGAGAACACTGTCATTTTCTCTAGTTTTGACATTTATGCAGGGAAGAAGAGACATTGCCCAAAGAGTTCTCCAGTACTCAGATCTGGTGCGCCGCTGCGTCTGTCATCTGAGCTGGAAATATGAAAATCAGCAGTGATAATTACAGCTGAGCAACACTATTTCCCTAGCCACGTACAGCAGCTCAAGTTTTGACCAACAGCAGATTGTTATCAGTTATAATTGTATAACTAGCCTCCCTGTACTTCCTGCTCAGCTTTCAAAAGCAAATATACAGCCAAAGCCAAGTTGGTGCGATGATTCTTAAAGAGGTTGGTCCCTGTGTTCCCGGTACCTCTGTGTCTGACCTATGCTGCATTTCCTCATAAACTCCCAGGTCTGCCAGGCACCCAAGAGCTCTGATTTACCTGGTGGTTAGACTCAGTGGGAAAGATGAAAGAAAACATGTCTGGGTCCCTTTGTTCAATTCCAGACCTGGGGTGGTATCTGGATGGAGTTTGCATGTTCTCACCATGTTTGTGTGAGCTTCCTCCAGGTACCCAGTTTCCTGTCACAGTCCACAGACATACAGGTACTCTAACTGGCCTCTGTGAAAGCTGGTCCTCGTGTGTCTGTGTTTGTGGCTGTGTTTGTGCCTGTGTGTGCACTAGCTTCCCATCCAGGATGTACCCTGCCTTGCGCCCGTTGCTTGCTGGGATAAGCCCCAGCTCCTCCGAGACCCTGAATTAGAAGAAGCGGTTAGAAGATGGATGAGTGGTCTTTTCCCATCGACCAGGCTCACCATACAAACCTGCAAATCAGCACCTGGAGTCGCATGCTTCAGGTGTCTGGCCCCACAGGCCTGGCAAGTCTCTTCATCAACATGTGGCCTGGGACTGCGAAAACACACCTGAGCTAGCCCACAGCTCACTCAGTGAAAGAAACCTGATCTTTACAGCATCCAAGGATTCAGGTTTCTTCTGGCTTTACCCTAACACAAGGAAATTCACTAGTTCTGAGAACCTTCTGAAGAAACAACCCTCTTCTCAGGCTAGCTCACAGTACCAGCTCTGTCCAACTCAAATCTTTATACACCCACTTCCCTATATGTTATGTTCTAACACTAACCTGTTCTTAATTGGAATACAAAGAAGTTAATTTCATGCTCCATGTGTGTTAACACACACTTAAAGACTGAAGTACCCACATCTATTTCTAAAATTTACTGTTTTTCAAAAATGAAGAGTTCCTCTCTAATCCAACATAAAAAAACAGAAGCGAGGGGGAGAAACTGCTAGTGCAGGGTGTTGGGATTCATTAACAGGCTGATTTTCTAAAAGTCTTTCCTCCACTTCTTCCAGCTTTTAAAACTAGCGGGGTCAGTATTTTGCCCGCACACAAATTGCCTGTTCCACAGTTAATGAATCAGATAGATAAGTAGCCCACAAGAAAAAAAAGATCCTGTGTCCTTGAGTGAAAATATAAGATTATTCCAAAACTTTTTACTTACTACTTCAGTGAGAGGCAGTTTATAAAGCCACTGGTACAATTTCAAATTCTTTCAATAGCTGAGTCAATAAATAAATGTGTGCTCCTAACTTCTTACACAATTTTGGGGGGGGATATTTAAGAATAAATTTAATTGTATTTGTCATGTATTGGTCTTCAAACATGCAACTGCAGGACACTACCTCTCTGCTCTGCATTAGAATGACAGGTGTTCCTGTTCCTTTTTATTTTCAGTAGTTTGCCTTGGCTACATACTGTAGCACTACATCATGGTTATGGCCATTGAACCGATGTACGGTAATCACACACTTCTGAAATGCCTGTGAGATGACTGTATGATTCTTTTAGAACACTAAAGTCATTAAAACATAGTGTTATCTGCTATACAAATATACACTGTATCTAACACCTGTGATTGTTCTTGGTCCAGCATAAAAACTGGTAACACACGAATAACTACAGCCAAAAAGCAACCTAGAACTACGAGCCTATTCAGTAACACAGGCTTCAAGTGTCAGACTCAAGTGAACAAGGAGAAAGAGAGAAGAGGAACATTTGCCGCCCCAGTAAAATTCTGCTCGCCGGGCTCCAAAGTTTTATTAACAAATCATCCACCCCCAAAAAACTCTTAACAGCATCTTAACCCCATGAAAAAGAAACTGTTAACTAAAGCTCAGACCTCTGGTTTCGCAAAATGAAGGAATTTTTATGAAGCTGCGGAAAGTTCACTGTATCTGTTCCTGAGAAGTGAGTGACATGCAGGATGTCAAAGCTTACTCTCCTTTGTTCCAAGCACCAGATAACAATGCCATACTTCATCATGGAAACATCAACTGCATTCCCATTCAAACGATCCAGATTCCACTGTCACAGAGCTCACGAAACCCAAATAAAAACACTGATAACAAAATACCACCCTTTGATGCTCATAACACTGCACACCTCTTTCTAAATGCGTAATCACCTTTGAGCAGACTGATTCTGAAATAATACCAGTTTCTCCTGTCTTTTACAGATCACTGCATTGACCTTCAGCTGTATTCAGCGGCTACTGATATAGTGATAGTCATCTGGAGACAATAAAGCTATTGAGCACTGGAGAAAAGACAGATTCTTAGTGACATTGGACATAGTATAACTCACTGTAACTCTTTGTGCCTGGAATTAATATGCAAGATTCATTTCTAAGGCAATACATTGCACTCTTTTTTTGCTGGGTTTAAGATGCACATGGCTTTTTATTTTCTCAGTATGGAACACAACAGTGTACTAACTGTGCTCTACCATTGTGAACTAGGAACAGACTCTTTCCCAGAAAAAAAACAAACCATATTTGACCACTGCTTTTCCCGTGCAGACTATTATATCATTAGATCAAAAACTGTTAACACCAATAATGACTTAAATCTTTAGAATGTACTTGTATTAAGAAAAGATTTGCAAATTGACAATTTCCCTTGAAATAATTAGACATTTCTTAACAATTACAATTGTTCTACTTCATTCTACTGTATATTATATTTAGTCTTCTTAATAGAGATACAACTACAGTGTATTGCCCATGTGTTTACAGTTCCTGTGCAGTGTAAGATTTAAATGTCAAATGTAAGGAGAACAAAACCTAGAGAAGATGTAATACTTAGCTGTACGAAAAAGTATGATCAGACTGCAGACAGATTGTATAATGTCTGCTTTATGCAATACTAATGTCACAAGACATGAGAGGAAAAGAAATCACATGAACAAAACAATTCAGTAAAAACATACAGCAATGATCTCAACCTATTAATCACAAAAAAATTCTGAACACTAACAACACACATTATCAGCTGACAGACATCTGCAACAGGCCTGAACTATGTTCATATTAGTTACCATAACTTTAAAAAGGAAATAAATTGTTTCTAAACAATAAAACACAACATTTTCTGTTGTGGTAGAACTCAAAGGAATTCAGGGTATCAGTGTATCATCTATGGGTATCAGTGTATCATCTACGGGCATATACACTGGCATGTAACCAGTTTGTAGGAACTGCAGGTGTACTAACAGAGCAGAAAATCATTATATTTCATATTTTTTAAACACTAGGCACAGTCGAAAACACACATAATTGCGTCACACAAGTGTAATACATATCTGTTAATATTTATTTAAACATGACATCCAGTACAGGTTTACTGAACACTCCTTCCTTTTAGCAAGCAGTAGATTTCTAGCAAATTGAGTAATGAAAGACACAGCATGTGAGAAATCATTTCTGCAACAGCCTGCAAGAGCAGAGTTTTGGGGAGACAGTGGAGGGCAGTGAGAAACGGGGAGTCCCGATGGTTGCCCACAGCAAGGGAAGAGGCAGGGCAGGCTGGCGGGGGAGAGGAGGGCACGACACACCAGCCAGCAGGTGAAAGAAGATCTAAGGCGAGGCAGGAGAAAGGAGGGAGGAAGCCAGCGGTACACCGAGACAAGACCTGGAAACAGGCAGCTCATGGAAACCACTGGAGAGTCCAGTTCATACACATTTACTCCAAATAGCTGAAAATACCCAGAGCATGATGAAGGTTTGCATAACATCCTAAAATTTGCCGAAGCCCCAAAACGACGGAACTCTTACAGACTTTAAAATCTAAATATACAAAATCTAAAAATAAAATAATACCTCAATGTTAGTGCTTCACATGGCCCTGACTGACTGCATAATTAGTTGACTTTACTCATCCAACTATCAAAACAGTGAGGCATGAACAAGAAGAAACTTGTGAAAACTACATACTGTAGGGGTGCACTTAAACAGAGAAGAGGAGACACTTCTTTACTCAAAGGCTTGCAAGGGTGTGGAACAAGCTTCCCAGCCATGCTGCTGAATCTGATAAAAAGGTGACATTTAAAGGTATAGCTGAATGAGATGCTGGGATTAATTAACAAGTGATTGAATTAGTTCCTTTCTTCCACCATAAAAAAGCAGCACCTAGCACTGCATTTTTTTGAAAACCTATCCCCCTGCTCTTCCTGGGGCTTCAAAACAAACCTCACATGAACAAGCTGATAAGTGAATAAATGATATCTAATTCTCATCCTTTGAAACCTTATTTGACCCACGAGTGAACAACTGAGGCTCGGAACTCCACTTTAAAAGGAATAAGGAAAAAGGACTTTTTTCCTTGTTCAGAGATAGGTGTGCAATCTATACAGTAGATAGATGCCACAATCTTTTCCATTATTAACAGAGTTGCAGCCTACTGGTGCTTAATTGCATTAGATTGGTTGGTTTATAGCCCAGCTATAAATGTCACATTCAAACTTCAAATAGTAGCTTTCGACACTTTGTATCCTGAAAATACCAGTATCTATTGATCATCTATAAATGCTGCTTATACTGTAACTGTTTACGGTTGCCCCACAAACCACTTGCCTCATAGCCTGAAGTGGCAATATAAACTTGTGTTCTCTTTCTGGCAGATTTGTTTCTATACCAGTAGACTTAAATTTCTTAAAATGGACACGACAGTAGAAAGTGGTAGATCATGCCTTTGGTGAATACTTTTATAGCCAGCCTCCAAGCTGTAGAGGACAATGCCTGTTTGCCTGCAGTCTTCAGAGAGCTCTTGACCTCACCCCTGATGATGCATGACACTACTGAATGTCTTCTGTGTATCAGCTCCTTTTAGATTGCAGGGAAACAGAAAAGTGTAGAGTGTAACTGTAAAACTTTGAAATTCTTCTACTGTTAAACTGTAATTATGAGTTACATTCATGTAATAATGTGCTGTATGATTTACTTTTTAAGTGAAAGTTAAAGTTTTTGTTCTTATTTCATCAGTGGTGTGAATAAATCTGGAGTTCATTGTACCTTTTCTTTTTTTAAGAAAGTTTGTATATATTTTTATTTTGGGGGTTTCTTTTCAATACAAATGTGAAAATACCAAAACATAACAAAAACCCATAGGTTTTTCTATGAAATTCTGTTCTTGTTATAGTATTTCTGCTGCCATCACTACACTTCTATCAAAATGTTGTCAAAATGTAGATATACTGAAACCACAGGCTCAAAAACCAAAGTGTTCTTTCTCTCTGCTTTTCAGTGTGGAATTAATCTATCCACAGCTCCACACTTAAGCCTTATCGAAATATTTTCCTAGTTAATAAGGAATAATTTGTGTAATTTGTGCCATACCTTTAAATTTGGCACATAAATTTATGTCGGGAAGTTTTAAACTTATTATTGTTCCTTATTTCCTTCAGAAAATAGTCATGAGTTTGATTCACATGATGTGGAAACATATTAGGCCAGATGGAGAAGGAACATTTTATATCATCTGATATCTGCTGTTATTCAATGTATTAATGCAAGTTGCGTCATTATGTATTCCACCACATATATATCTATTACAGTGTATTTGACATGATATCATATATTATTATATCTCTATTCCAGCAGAAAGCAGCTTCAAAAAGGCACACAAATGTCAATAAGAGGAAACAGCAGAAGAAAAAATGTCTGTATTACTTCACCTTCACAATTTCTAGATCACAACTCACTTCATGAGATCAGAGAGTCATGCAAAATATATTAAAGGATGTGCAGTCAGTGCCACTGAAAATAACAGGAAAATGCAAATGACTGAGTACTCCTGTAATACCTCACAGCTAAAAAATATCAACAGTTGAGCTACCACATTAGTTTCTCATCATGTGAGTTTCTCATTATGTTCCATTTTCTATGCAGTGTGATGGGAGTTTATATACCCTTTTGCCGAATATTGAAAAAAGCATGAAAAACCATTGCTGTTGCATTATTTCTAGCCCATGCAATGCAGACCTAAGTCTTACTTATGCTAGTGCCACCCAATTGTTAATACCTTAAAGCACAAAGTTCTTAAAGAGCTCTCTAGTGTTATAGAATCACAAACCCTGTTTGGTTTTCACTGTACAAAGACAATACGCTGGTACAACATCAATGGTTTCTGATATTTCCTTCTAGATTAGGTTTAGATAACCTTTTACATCCCCATTGCACGTACACAGAATTAAGCTTCACAGAATTGTGTGCCCCTGCTTCACTTCCCCTGAACAATTCCAGTCAATAAGCTTTGGAGAAGTCTTTTCAGAAGATGTTCCTGCTAAATTCGCATGACAGAGTACCATCACGGGAGAAACAAAGATGAAGAATTGCAGAAATCTATAGAATAAATTTAAGCAGCAAGTAAAAATTGAGTAACAGGAAACAGGTGATGGGTGAAACAAACTCCTTTTATGTGCACCCAAGAACCCAAACGAGCTGGGTGAGAAAACAAAGCAGGGTTTAAAATGTAAGATACATTTCAGAACAATGAAAGATATTTTAAAATGTACACAAAGCACTCTCAACATCAGCAGTTCAGTGTGCAGTTTTAATGCATTGTGATTTTATAAGCCTTACTGAGTTTAAATTCAGTGAGCAGGAAATATGGTGGAAAGCTCAGAAATGATCTGTTGTGAATGGCACAGGTTTCACAAGACAAATGTTAAAATGTGTAGTCTGTCCTGTAACTTTCATTATCTACTCACTATTGAAAGTTGTTTTCTAGCACAAGAGGAACATATTACAATAAACTGCAGACATGCTCAGTTTAAAAGTCCTCCCGGGCATTTTCTTAATGACTGGTTTCTATTTTCTTCTGTTTTTTTCTTTGTCCTGAAAAGGGCTCACACTGACGAGAAGCAGTCTGCTCAGGTCACCACTCTGACGGGCGGACTCCCTTCACTGCAGCAGCAGGCACATACGCTGAGACAGTGGACTGACTGCTCAAGACAGCGCAGGAAGCCAAGCTTCAGTAAGGAAAACTAGCACTTGAATCAGGTATCACAGCCCTACATTGGCAGGCAGGCTGTGACTGTAAAGTGTACTCTACAGAGAAGCAGACTTACTTCAGTGAAGATCTGGATGTGTACAGAAAATTCAACTTCCTGTTTGTGTTGACTAATCTGGTTCTATAGAAAAAAAAAATGTAAACGATGGGTATGGTGGGAATTATATACGTGTGTCTTCAATTTGCCTTCAAGACTTTTTGAGGAAACAACACCTTTTACATAAGCAGAAATTAATCATCGCTGGCTTTTTCTTTGTGTTATAACTGAACTGACAAAAAGTACTGTAACTGGCATAATGCCTTATGGAATATCAGACATCTCACACTCATCATAATGCTCACACATTGCCAGTCATCTAAAAGTACCACCTGTCCACAGTAATAACAAATAACAATTCAGACAGCATCCATGTACTCTTTGCAAAATCTAGGATATAAATACAAAGTGTGTTTGTGAACACAATTAAAGAATAGAATCATATGCCTTAACTACAGGCCTAAAGGACCAGTGGAAAGGTACACGTTTTTTAACTCTATTCCACCCTGAGATTGCAGAAAGTACAAGACTCTCCTCCCTTCTTAAACTCTGACAGTTTTGGTTTTGGTGGGTATCCCCAAACATACAAGATGCACAAGATGGGTTCAGAAATTACTGTTGAGAGCACATCAGCCTCTGGGAACACATTTGCTTCTTATTACTATCTTGGGAAACTGCAAAAACAACCCACCCTTGCTATCACACATACACAAGCGACTAACTGACAGACTAATTGACTTTTATAACTTTTTGGCTCTGGTGTAAAATTCGCTTTAATTTTTTTCCAACTGCAAATATCACTGCAGAGAAATTTTCACAAGTTCGTTGAAGTTTAAACATAAAAATATGGTGATACAGTACATACTATTTTCACATCTATCTTATCTTATCTAAGTCTTTTCCACTGAGGGTGGCTGAGTAATTGAAAAAAAGAAGCAACACTTATCCAGTCTTGCTGCAGTTAATGGTTAGAAGCAGATGGTTCTTTTAATCAGGGTCATTAACGAACTGAATATCGAGTCACTTCACAAAGCTAATCCTTTAGTTTTCAATTCTGGTATAAAACTGTTAGTCTAACATGATAAAAATTTAACAGTCATTAAGCAATACAGGAGCAACAGAATAGACAGAAATACTGCAATACTAAAAATATGTCGAATTCACTATTGATAATCAGAGGTAATACATTACCTGTTTGGTCTGAATTGCTTTGTTATGAATATAGAAGAATGGCAGAATCACCAAATTTAACTGTCCAAAACTTAATGAATATAAGTATTTTGAATGAATGTATTTTAAAGCATATATTACATATGTATGAATTAAAAGGTTTGTTTAGTGGACTATGACCTGAAATTGTTTCACTTTTGACATTTGGCACAAGCCTCCAGGTTGTTGAAATCTACCCAGAAGATGAATATTGACTTTAATAATTGAATGTAAAAGAAGCTGTTAGTTAATAAAATATATACAGTATATAAAGAATAATCTAAAAATGTGATATATTAGCCATCCATCATCAGGATTGTGGCAATAGAAGGAACACCTATTGAATATTGCCAGTTCTGATCAATATATATGGTAAATTCTGTCTCACAGGTTTCTGGTCCATAATCAAGTGTTGCACAATGGTCTCATACTGACCATATATACTGAGAGAAAACAGAATAATTGGGGTTTAGAAATTACATGGCCAAACAAAAATTCATCTTAACACAGGAGGATTGAAGACCAAGAGGTTTGCATAATATATGCCAGATTTAATATACCAGATGGAATTCCAG
Organism: Atractosteus spatula; assembly: GCF_055471065.1. NCBI lineage: Eukaryota > Metazoa > Chordata > Actinopteri > Semionotiformes > Lepisosteidae > Atractosteus > Atractosteus spatula. The sequence goes on along the minus strand of NC_142721.1, from coordinate 4,154,276 downwards.
ACAATAGTACTCAAGACAAAGATGTTTTGAAATAACATATTTCTTCCGGCACTCATGTTCGTTCTTTTGTGCAATGACAGAATTATCTGTCATCCTATCCCATTCCAAAGGTTCTCTTCCCCTAATTTATTGCATTAAAAGTGTATGGCTACTATTGCCAAATTCAGCTATAGAAAAAAGCATGGTTTTCTCTGCTAAAGGAAGCACGGCACTGATATACTGTAGCTGTCTTACTGTGTGAAGAGCAGTGACAGTTTGAATATTGCAAGCTTTGAAGAAACCAGCAAGATCAAGATAAAAACGATTCTTTTTTATAAACCTTTTGCTAAACATCTTCAATTTTTAATGACATATTATGAAATTATACAGTATATACATATTGTATGGAAATTACAGTATATGTATCGGTAAGAAAATTGAAAATTATTAAGAATCCCATCTGTACGTCATGAGCTTACTATTAAATTGACAGAGAAAAAGCATGCCCTTAGCAGACACGCACTGTAAGTTTATCCAAGGTCTTAGATAAATACTCAAGTGTATTGTTATTATTGATATTATGAGCAATAATAATGACTGCATAATATTCTTGGTGATGATGACAACAACAGTCCATCCATTTTCTAGGTACTTCATCCAATTCAAGTCTAAAGGGTGGAGCAGGAGCCTATTCCAGCAAGCAAAAGGTGCAAAGAAGGATACTGTACACTCTGGATGGGACACCAGTCCATCGCACACACTCACACCTAGGGCCGATTTTCCCACAAGTCAATTCACCTACCAGTGTGCCTTTGGACTGTGGGAGGAAATCAGAGCACCCAGAGGTAATTAACATGATCACCAGGAGAACATACAAACTCCACACACTCCGCACCCCAGGTCCGTAATTGAACCCAGGGCCACAGCACTGTGAGGCAGCGATGCTAACCAATGCCGCCTCCAAAATAAGTCATATTAGTAATAATAACCATTGTTGAAGAATTCGGAATAAATACATTTATCCTATTTAAAATACAACGCTCTTGCCATTTCAAAATTCTTTTAGTTTCTATGAAAGTATCTTAAAGTTCTTTAAGCTGATGAATGGCCTACTGTCTGCTCAGATGTGTACAAAGCATTTCATGCACTGAAATACGAACAATAAAGCTGCACATACTGTACGTTTCTCCAATTAGCCTTTACATTTCTGCAGTTACCATCTTGTCTGAGTGATACATTTTGCTAGGGCGCAAGTTTCAAGCGTTAAGTTATTCTCGTACCTTTTGTCCACAGAAAAGTGCCGGTCAAAGCACAGACATAAAGTGAAGTGAAAAACGCGAGTTTGGCAACAACGCTTTAAAAGAAAAAAAAATGAACAAAATGACAGAAATCGTCACGTAGAGGAGAGAACGCTACACATGCAAAAATTACCTCCAGTTACCTCGGCAACAGGTGCAACACGAATTGTAACTTTACAGATACTGTAACCGAGAAAAAGTATTAGACAAGGAAAAGAACGAGGAAAGTAATAAACCGAAGATTTGTCTTACCGGTAAAACGATCATCAAAATAACCAGTAGTTTTAGCTTAATGGTTTTTGTCAAAGTTAGTTGTCCCATGATGTAGAACAAATTGGAAGTTACGATTGTGTTACTTTTTGGATCGTCCTTGCATGTCATCTGTATGCGTCTTTTTTCGTTTCTTTCTTCCTCTCCTTTTTTTAAAAACAACACATTTTCAAAATGATCAAATAAAGCGCAGAACTGTCTTTGCCTCGCGATGTCTTCGTCTCTCGCAATTCCACACTAGTAAGGAGAAATGTTTAATTTGAGGAAGAAAGTTTTTTTTTGTCGTCTGGGTGGAGCAATGACAGTCTCGAAACGTCATGTTAAACTTACTGTTTTGTGAATGTCAATGACCCGCCTCGGGCTTTTTTTTTATACCCTCATCCCTACTTGTTTCGCCAGTTCCTCGTTCCTGTTAAGTCAAAACTAAACTACGATGTTAAGTCAAGACTTTCGCCGGGAAGAAAACGTGCCTCCTTGCATTACATTCCTAGTGGACTTCAGAGGAAGTTGGCTCATCCCACATTCTTTCACTAACTTCATTAAATTCGGCCAAGACAGCGCAGATCACAAGCATCACTCTTTTAGAAAACACAGCTTTACAGCCCAGTTGTGTTCATCTCTTGACTTTCTGCAATGTTCGTCTGCAGTTTCTTCATTGAATTATACAACATGTTCAACGTAATTTCCTTTCTTAGTATCGCAGCCTTTTCCCATTTTTTTGGAATTCCTTTGGAATGCAAAAAAAAAAAGATTGTTCCCTGTTTTGCTATTTCCTGTTCCCCATCTTGCAATTGCATCCAGTATCTTTGTTATTTTATTTACCTTTTATTATTTTAGTTTTTCACACATGTGCATAAACATGTTTAATAAAACATCTAAAATGCATCTCAAGTTAAGATCAGTGAGATGGTCTGTAATGCATACATTGATATCAGCACTTAGTAGATAAATTATAAACATTGTGATTATATACTGGAGTACATCCAGTATGAGTCTATGTTGGTGTTCACATACTTTACAGTTGATATCCTGCTTTATTAATTAATTGTTCTTTAAAAGAGTTTTTACTACCCCTTCAGAGGTGCTGTACAGAATGAGGCTATGTGATTGCACCATCTCACAAGCCTGTAAGCAATTGGGTCACAATCATTTGGGTCAGACCTACGTGTTGGTCAAGATTCAGTCATGCATGGCTGGATCATTCAGTTTATAACAGCACAAGGGCCTTTGAGGTATTCTATATTTTTTATTTTGTCAGGCAAAACTTTTGTTATACAACACAAGCATATAAAATATAAAAAAGTTTTTTTTAACTATCTGTCAAAGCGTGTCTTTGAAAATTTAGCTTATTGAGTATTTTGAATACAATGCTGCATTGTGATATTGAGTTTTGAATATTATGTGGCATTGTGAAGCACTATTGCGTGTGAAAATGATGTGACAATTCTTCCAGGAACTAAAAACTTCTCACCCCTCATACAGTAATTAGTATGACGACTCCATATGTGATACAACACATCAAGATCATTTCTGAACTAGCAGTGGTTTTAAAGTCTGACTCTTATGGTTGCTTTGTGAGGGCTGATTTCTAATGTGTAAAAGAAAAAGAATAGCATATTTTTGGAGGGATACATGCTTATTCATAAAAACAAGCTAATCCAGGGACTCTGGCCAAAATTCAAATTCTCCCCCAGAGAGTGACATTCTCAGAGCAGGTCCAGTGTTTCTAGGATTCCCTGCAATACCAAACTTTCTTCATAAATCCTCAGGACTCACTCACGTAGTAAAGTGATGTATCTTTCTGAGTTTCAAGCTCTGCTATTTGAGAAAATATATTTGAATTCCAATTCAGTGAATCTGGGGCCTTTGTGTTTGGATAAGAAGGATAGTCTGCAAGCATTCAGTATTTCAGAAGTATATGTGCAAAGCCCATGATGAGCTCATGAGGTTCATTGCCTGAGTACACCTGAGGTTCAACCAGTCAGCCGCAGGTCTTGGCTTGATGGTTCAGCTGCAGTCGTTTAAAGATGAAAAAACAGAAAAGATGTAGATACATACTGTACACCTGTATATACTGTATAAACTAAAAACATCATCTTCTTTATTGTTATTATTTGGACAGATTCTTTTAACAAGACATACAGTACAAATATCCCAATGTAAAATACAATGTGCTGCATTGCCAGTAAATTAATAAAAAAAGACCTGGTGCAATAATACACAGTGCTGTATTGACATGTGAAGGAGTGCAGGACACAATGTATTGTTGTAAGTAATAAAAATGAAAAATCATACATGCATGATACAATCATTCATGGACAGCCAAAGTCCACAAAGTGGTAACAGAAGCTGATTTTTTCAGCTGTCGGGCATGAGCTGGGTCCCCTTTCCTAAGTTAAAGAGCACGATCATTTTTGTGTGTTTGTCCTTGGGGTCAGATCACAGTGATGTGTTGCGTTATAGGAAACTATCCATGTCTCTTAAGCCCTCCATCAGTAGGTTCGACAAGAAGAAATGTGCACAGCCTGCATGAACAGACACAAATCTGGTTCAAGTGACAGGAATGACATTGATTGGCTGAGGTAACTGTGATGATACAAATTAGCAGAACAGTTTCAGGGGTACAAAGGTTATTTTTTAAATATCTCATTTTCATACATTGATGATGGTCTTTACCTCCCAAACTTCAATATTACCTTTCTACAGTTTCTATTTCTCAATCTCAAGTTGTGGAGCTAGAATATGTCCAAACACTGTACACAGCTGGATAAAAAACTGAGTTAATACCCTCTAGTGGTCAAGAGTGAAATTTATGTTTTAACTATAACAAAACTGATTCTACCATGTCTGGTTACAGTCTCAGTGGGATTTATGTCAATTTGAAACACAGGATTTTAACCAAGTATTTTATCAACTTTAAGTGAAGTCTTACAAAACAATATTACTTTTCCTACCAAATCTACTCTTGATTCTGTTTAATAATTCATCCTTGGAGGACAATACCTAAAATGTATATTACAGGCTGCATTTTTTTATAACCTAATATCTATCATTTGTAATGCCGTTCTCTGTTTTTGCGTTACTATTCACTGTCGTCAGTGGAACCATTATAGAAATATGATTTGAAATAGCTGCTAACAGACGTAATTTAAGTTTCAGGTCTGGCTACTGTGCTTGAAAAAAGATAAGATCACTTAATTGGCCATATGCAATTTCTTGTATTAGGAATTTGTCTTTTCACATACTCCAACTTACTCTCCATGAGACACACAGACAGGGAGCGAAGCTGGGGGTCAGAGCGCAGGGTCAGCCATTTAAACAGCACCCCTGGAGCAGCTGGGGTTAAGGGCCTTGCCCAGGGACCCAACAGTGTAGGATTCCTCTGCCAGCCACGGGATACAAACCGGAAACTTTCCAGCCACAGGTGCAGATCATTAGCCACAGAGCCACTGCACTCTAGTGGGTGGTGGGCTGATTCAGTTAGAAATTTTAAATTCGCTCCACTCAACACATATCAGAGTCCAAAATCCTCTTTAAACCAGAAATCTCTCATTCATATGATCTCGTTATGTCCCAAATCACTCCTGACCTCGGTTCTTAGAGCCCCTGTGTCACATACTGCTCTGTCCAGTTAGAATGCAATTTCCCCCGTCTGGACTGTAGTCAGATACTGCAGCCTTTGTGATTCTGGTGGTTAGGAGCCTAAGGCAATAGAAACATGCTGCACTAGATGGTTCCCTGGATTAAAGACTTTATTGAACCTAAAATTTAGAGACAAAATACCAAATCAAAAAAAATTGCTGAACAATATTGACGTGACTTCATTTAGTGTCAGTCGTGGAGCATGGCATCATGGCCATTAACAGTACCTCTTCACAGTGTCGGATGGACTCCAGATTGAAGTGCCTTCCCTGTGGAGTTTGAATTTCCACCTCACATTCATGTGGGTTTTTGCTGGATGTTTCATTTTCCCCCTTTCTTCCAATCCCATGCTGGCGAAGTGAACTGGTGTATCTTGATTGTGTGTGTGTGAGCACTGTGACAAACCAGCATCCTGTCCAGGCTGCAAACCTGCCTTGGGCTCAGTGCTTCTGGGACAGGTCATGAGAAGCCTTCTGCTAATGGATGGAAGAATAGTAAAATTGTCATCACATGCTTAAAACGTCCTTACTCTTAAAATAGTTTTGTTTCTTCAGTTTTCGACAATGTTAGTTAGCTTCTGTTTTTTATTGGGTAGTGGGTATTGAATTGGATTTACCCAATTTTGCATTTTGAAAGCCTGTGCATATACTGTACATTGTGCCACAGTACCTTGTGCAATAATAAGATGAAGTAATCTCAAATATTATGATAATAATAGTCAGTGACACACAGGTAGTTTACAATTATATTTAGTCATTTTAAAAATACTAAGTGCAGTACTGTAAGTCAAACTGAAGTGCAGTACTGTAAGTCAAAGTCTCACACTGCCATGTGCAGTTCGCTCTGTCACAGAGAAAGCACGCTCTGGTACTGAGAGGGTCTGAGCGGAGAACAGGAAATTACTCTTCAAAACCGCAGCAAACAAACATCACAATAGAGCTAACAATGACAGAAAGGGGGAAACAATACTGTAAACTGCTCGGGCCACAGGGAAAAACAGCATTAACAGGAGCAATTCTGATATTTCTATTGAAATCTGACCACTTCTGGGCCAAAACTCTTATTTTCAGAGTAAAAACTTTCATATTCCTAAGAAATGTTATTCATATAGTATTTTATGTCATGTTAAATTAAACCTCCAGATGTCTTTTGTTTTTAAACTAACTCCCTGTACTGACCATTTCAACTTCCTCTCCTTTGAGATTAAACTCTAATGACATTGAAGGGCCATGAACAAGAAAACTGCATTGTCTCTATCAGGCAAAGCTGAAAAGACTGATATTTTTTACAGTCTCAAGGTGAAGAAATCTGTACAAAGCATAACATTTTAAAACCAACAATGCAGATAAACTGTAACAAAGGAAACATGCCTTACTTGCAGAACACAGGCCATAGATATGAGAACAGGTTATCATCCAGGTCATCTCAATGCTCCAACTCTGAGCGCACTAATAGACTTTCAGCCATCAGCCAGAATAGCGTACAGTATATTGACCCACAGAAACCGATGACTAACCACTTTGCTTTAGTAGCATCATTTTTACTGTTATGTATAGTGTGTCACCCCTACAGCATGATTCTTTCTTTTGCATTTTTTGTATATTTTAATTATTTGTCTAAATCTTTTAGATGAGACAAACATACTGTATATATTTTTTGTAAAACCAGAGAAATTGAATTGTATACTGAACTATTTCCTTTACATTTGAGTGTCCAGAAAAACTCTATATAAGTGTAAGCAATTATTATTATTGTTATTACATGGATATGAAATGTATGACTCTGTTCACTGGACAATATAGAATTTTGGAAGCATGGCATTTTGGAGTTTGAGAGCAAGAGAGGAGGTGTCTATTAACTTTTCCAAAGTATAATTCACATAACATTTTAAATTTAGCTTGAATCTACAGTTCTATTCGACTGCATTTATATCCTTTGTTTTAAGCAGGTTTGAAACAAAGAGAAAGGTTATTTTCTCAGAAGAGCTTATCAGGAAGTAGCTCTTAATAACCACAATACTAACCACAGAAAGTCATTCATTAGCTTGCAAGAGGTTATATTTGTCAAAAGAGAAAGAAATGGGTTCCATATTTAAAAAAACCTGTACATAATAAATGATCTCTCCTTCACCTCTGTATGGGTATTATATGAAGCATGCTTAAAGTTTCTTTATTCATTGTATGAATTAACCACCTTTCTAGTGCTCTATGTATTTTTACTACTTGACTTTCCGCAAAAAAAGTTTTTCTACAAAGAAAAATTTAGACTACAGAACTAAATTATATCTGTGCACTTGGTCCCAATGTAGAAGATCCCAAGATCAGTCATTAAATGAATGATGAACAGCTTTTCCTGTGATTATTTGTGTTGTGAATCTCCACAGTGAACTTCTGTGAAGATCGTTGAGTTGTGCTAATAATAGTTGTGGTAGCAATCATAATCATTTTTCTACTAATAATTCAAGTAATTACAACAAAAAACAACAACAGACAATGACATCTGTAGTTTTTTTCATCCTCACAAATGTGTAAATGATTTGGTTTTGGAGGATGTAAGGATATTTTGTGGAACATAATTTATTGTCAAGTTTCTTTTTTTATGTATTTCACTTCTTGTTCCACCTCCTCTTTTACAGATGAGAGGCTAAAAGATGATTTTAATTTTCTCCATTAAAATTATTTAATAAAGATTAATTAAAAGGTCAAGTTAAGGATTATATTTATCTTATATTTCATTTAAATATAATATAGATGTGGAAAAATCTTTGTCAATGTTAATATGACAGAAAGTAATAATCCTGCGTTTAACCATCTAAATCATTTGGGAACAAAGCTTCATTTGTCACAACGACATGGCCACTAGCCTTCCACCATTGTAGCACTAAAGACATAGCAGTGAATCGAACAACTTGATGTGCACTACATAAGATGACATTCCACAGGACACGGTCGTGTTAACAAGAGTACGTACAAGGCAGGAAAGATTTAACCACACACTGAAAACACCCTCCGATATGAAGGTGGGCCATTGCAGCTTACTTTGCAGGTTTTGCTCCACTCAGTGGCAGCAACAAATTGAAATGTCTGGCGACCAGAGTCAATAGTTGTTTTCCAGAGTACATCTTAGATTGTAGCATAGTACAAAAAAGTACAATACATTCTTAAAATACGTAAGTGAAATATTTGTCTAGTATGCTGAGAAAGAGATTATCAGTTAAAGAAAATTAGACGTATAGAGGGTGAAAATGAAAAACATTATGGCAGAATAATATAGGACATCAGGTTTGAACTATATCACTTCAGTCCAAGACGTTCAGCTGAGCTCATTTATAACTGAAGGAACATTTGACCTATATCAAAATAGTCTAAGGTGACTAAAGGTGACTAAAATAGTCATCTGAGCTCGTGTACAGTATACACAGAGGAACATGTGAACTATACTGTATCACCATAGTCTAAGGTGTAGAATACAGTCAGCTGAGCTCATTTATAACTGAAGGAACATGTGACCTATATCACTATAGTCTAAGGTGTGTAAAATAGTCATCTGAGCTCATGTATACCTGGAGGAACAATTAAAACAAGTTCTGATGCAGTCCCTAATGCAGAATTAAAAATATCACTTGAGATGTTTTGGGGAAAATTGACAAATGCATCTTCTAAAATGACTCTTAAGACTTTTCCAGGAGTGAAGTTTAAGTTGCCTACCAAAAAAAACAAAAAGGTTCATATGTTCTGCTGAATTAAAAAAGTAATTAATTTAAATGTCTTAGACTGTCATCTTAATATGTTTTGGATGGGATCTGTACAACATTTATAGAGCCCAAAATAGCCAGAGATGTGCACTCACACAATGCGACATGAAATCATAGATTGATAGTAGAGTTTCACACAGACTGTTCTCATACATTATGAAGAGTGGGCACAACGTCATTGAACACTACATACATGAGCTTTAGATTCAAAGTATTATAAAGAAATGCAAGAATTATGATGTTTATATTTGGCTGCAGTTGCTCAGCAATAGAGTTATTTTCAAAATCTGTCAGAAACTGAGGGTTAAAGTCCTTTCTGAATCACATTTAGATAAGATAAGATCACTTTATTAGCCATATACAATTTCTTGCATTAGGAATTCTCTTTTCACATATCCCAGCTTGCTCTCCATGAGATACACAGACAGGGAGAGAAGCTTGGAGTCAGAGCACAGGGTCAGCCATTATACAATGGCCTGGAGCAGTTGGGGTTAAGGACCTTGCTCAGGGACCCAACAGAGTAGCATTCCTCTCCCAGCCATGGGATTTGAACCAGCAACCTTCCAGCCAGAGGTGCACATCCTTAACCACAGAGCCACCACTCCACCCCAGGGCAGAATTTCACTACTAGGGTGGAATTTTGTACTTCTTCTTACACTTATATTTTCAAAACAGAGGCATAAACAGATGGAACAAGGTCATAATTTACATATTTGTGTGTATTTCCTTTTGGTAATTGTTTTGATTAGTTTGGTGAGTCACACATTACTAATTTATTTAATGGACTCATCTGCTTGAAATCACAGTTAATAATCAAGTAATTAAATTATTGGCTGCATATCTGCATAAAAGCCTTTCAGTTTCCTGCAGATTAAATTACCTTTCCTAGAGGCAAAAAGTCTGCCCAGTGTAACTGAAAGGAGATTTATCTGTGCAGTTTGTCAGATGTTGTTGTTGTTGTTGTTGTTTGTGTCAGTGATGGAATTTGCCATCATCTTGTCAGTGAATTTTAGAGCAGCACCAGTTTAACATACAATATTATCACTAGCTGGAAATTGATTAAAGTGGAACAATAGATTGCACTATTTATCATCCCTTCTGTCACAAACTATTTTAGGTGTGCATCTGTCAACCATACAGTATAACACTTGAGAGAAATAGACTGAAGATAAGTTTTGCTGTGTCCCCTGGGCAAGAATCTGTCTCCTGGCTGACACACAGTGGAAATCTCTACAATACAATACATTTTTCTAGTAGCCCAATCCTTATATATGGCATTGCACCATTCTTATGAGACAAGGCCTAAGTCTAAGTCAGTAATGTCTCCCATGTTTTCTGGTGGCTTCTCCAATGCATCAGCACAGACAAATGACAAATGACCAAACTTTGGCTTGGCTCAAAACAAACCCTTGGCACGGTCTGTCATTTATGAGTCTCGTGTAAAACCATCCAAGATGACTTTTCACAGTTTAACAAATTTAATCTACTCTCCTCACAATACAGCTACAGATTTCGCAAACTAAAAACAAACAGGTGCAAGCTCTCATTTATACTACTACTGTACCTACCTTGAGAGCCTGAGCCAGAAGACGAACAAAGCCCTGCAGAAGCTTTGTTTGAAATTGATCTACATGCTCCATTATGGGCTAAAACGTGGTCCTGGAATTTAAGTTTAAATCTACACGTCTAGACCCATGCTGTACACCCACATGCTGTCACTACAGTCTCCCTCCATAACAATGCAGCTCAAGCAGTCACAGAATTTCTCTAAAGTACATTTGCAGCTAGCAACCCTATACAAGGCACATTAAAGTAAGAACGATGGCTTTCAAACAGGCAGGATTGGTGGGAGCACCACTATGCAGGGTTGGGGGAGCCACAGCGCAAGCCGATTAAAGTCGGTGCCCCATTTGAGGGGGCAGAGGTACTGGCGTGGGGGCAGATCGGAAGGTTTTTTAAAAAAAAAAACCCCAAAGAAAATGGCTTTTGACAGCGGGGGGTCCAGACTGAATTGGGAAAAAAAGAGGCACCAGAAGAAAAGACCGCTTGAAATCCGGTTGGGAATCCAAACTGGACAACAAGAGAAAAGGCCTGAACGCCGAAGCAGCAACAGCGAAAGGACTTCATAGGCAGAAGCTGTGCAAGCGCCGCATCCTCACGCGGCGGCGGAGAAAAACAATAATAATAATAATCATCATCATCATAATAATAATAATAATAATAATTCCTTACACTTTTGGTAGTGCTTTTCTGGACTCTCCACTCAAAGCGCTTTACAGGTAATGGGGACTCCCCTCCACCACCACCAGTGTGCAGCCCCACCTGGATGATACGACAGCGGCCATAGTGCGCCAGAACGCTCCCCACACACCAGCTCTCAGTGGGGAGGAGAGCAGAGTGATGAAGGCGGTTCAGAGATGGGGATTATTAGGAGGCCATGATTGGTAAGGGCCAATGGGAAATTTGGCCAGCACGCCGGGATTACACCCCTACTCTTTTCGAGAAACGCCCTGGGATTTTTAATGACCACAGAGAGTCAGGACCTCGGTTTTACTTCTCATCCAAAGGACGGCGCCTGTTTACAGTCTAGTGTCCCTATACTGGGGCACTAGGACCCACACAGACCAGGCTCACACCTGCTTAGGTTCAGTGGGTTGCCAGTTGTGAGTTGCAGGGTGATATGGCTGCTGGCAATAGCGCTGGGATCCTCTAAAGGGGGGCCAGCGTAGCTTTGAGAGAGAGAGAAAAAGAGAAAAATAGCAATAGCATGTCAGACAGACGATTGAATGACTGCTCCGGCAATAAGCACCAGCTACAGTAGATTCTCCTGCTGGTCAATGACACACCGTTGTCCCACTTGACCAGAGCAGAAGCCAGCCTAAAGTAAGTCAACGAGGAGCCCATTAACCTCACTACTACAAATCAAAAAATTTAATTCACAGTGCTCGACAAATTGATGTGAAAAACTTTGCTGAAGATGACATGATGAAGCGTAAATCCTAGTAAAAAAAAAAATGTCCCTGTTCCCTCATTTCCTTCTGAGTAGATTGAATGCATGATCAAAGCAAATACCTCATTTCAATTTATCTATCATTATACGTCCTCAGCAAACACACACAATAGTATAGCCTGTTCAACGCTACTGGAGAAACCTTCAATGTTCACTTTCAAAGATCTCATTGTCCAGAAATCTGATATGAACACTGAGAAATCTGAACCCAGTAACCTGGAATTCTTGTTTCCTCCAGATTAATCAATTTATTTATACTTGCTGTGAGTCAGCAATAGTTAAACCAAACAGAAGTGTTGAATAGAAGCTAAATGGGAAACACAAAAAAAAACAGCATTCACAATCAGCTACAGAGAACGTGATCCACTGTGTTTTCTTGGCTCGACACTGTATCACTTAGCTGCTCTTGCATGCTAGAGTTTTATAAGTTAACTTTATTGGGCTTCAGTCACTGTGATCGGCTTCAGGCTCAAGCCACTCTGGCAGATAGTTAATATGAGCTCATGTGGAGGGCATCTGAATATTTTCCAGTGGTCGTGACAACACCCTTTTTAATCAGTGGTGTTTCCTGGTGAAGTTCAGCCTTGTCTGTTTTAATTTGTCTCCTGAACCACCTCTTAATGGGTACTGAAGTTGCTCTAGAGTTCTGGCAATCTTACCATGGTAAATTTATCTTAAACTTCCGTGACTTATTTTTGTTTTTATCATGTCTTTGTTGCCAGTGATATGATTTACTACACTGGGTATGAGTTACTACAGAAAAACCTCTTTGTGACACATCTATTATTGTGCATTATAGGCATTTTTTGACTGTAACCCTTCATAAAAGTTTATGCTACAGGTATATGCATAAATTGAGCTGCTTTCATTCGTTGTATATAGTGCTAAGAAAATGTAGGTGAACCCAACCCCTAGATTGGTCCTTCCTCTGTAAAATATAATAAAATCTTCACAAAAGTCCTAATAAAATTAAGATAACATGATTAAATGTCTTACAAAAGAAATAAGATATATGATTAACAAAATGGTCCAACGATAATCATGTGAATGAATACGTGAACCCTAGATGCAGAAATTGGCGGAATTTCCTTCAGCAGAAATAGCTTCAACTAAACATTTCCTGTAACTGTTCTTCAGTCGCTCGACTTTGTGAATTTTGGCCCATTCTGACTTACCAGAGCCGCGTCAAGTCATTCAGATTTCCATGGGTTCCCATGAACAGCGCACTTCAGGTACTGCCATGACAGTTCAATGGGGTTTAGGTCCAGGCTCTGACTTGACCAGTCCAGAATGCAAATTTCTTCAGTCATTTCTCTTGTGGATCTGCTTGTATGTTGATGATCATTGTCTATGACTTTCAGGTCAGCTTCAGCGGACGAATGGACAGCCAGAACGTGCTGATACAACACTGAATTCTTGGTTCTGTCCATGAAGGCAAACTGTCCAGGTCTTCTGACAGCAAAGCCGCCCAAGATACTCTACCACGCTTGATGGTCAGGATGAGGTTTGTCTGTTAAAAAGGCAGTGTTTTGCTTTCACCACATAGGCATACTGTACATGTGCTGTGAATCTTTAAGCTTGAATGGCTGGTAGATATAAGAGACAAGTACATTTTTAGCCAAAAGTTGTTGTAGTAGCCTTAGTTCTACATTGAAGGGATTGATTTGGAACATGTCTGGAGCTTGCACCATAGACCACATATTGCCGATTGTATACATAAAAGCACAGCCATGGACACCTGTGTATAAAACAACCAGCCTATTTATCTAATTTGCTGTGCTTGAGAAATAAAAACACTGCCACAGACAATCCAGGAAATTTGTTCAAATACCAACTAAGTTTATTGGCGATTTTAATAACCCCCACATGCACTTATCCCTACGATAAAAGATCAGTCACAAGAGATAAAAAGCTTGGGTTTGTTTAGAGGTGTGGTGCAGGTCATGTCTATTTCTACTGATTCATGGTTCCATGTACATTGCACTAATGCAATTCAGTCCATTGTCAGATGACTGCTTAAAGTGTCCGTGTATTTCCAGTATCCATGGTCAGATTGCTTTATTTTCAATAGGCCTATGAGTCATTTCAGTACTAATCTACACAAACAAACTCCTTATCAGAGTCCTAACTTCGCTTTAATAAACTTTCTCCCTATCTTGAATGAGCCAGAACTACTTCCAGATATCCCCTCCCCACAAAAAAAAACACTTGCCATACAATAACAATTACGCAAGCTTGGTTAGTCTTGCTTTTTTAGCTCACGTACCCTTTCTCTGCTGCTCTTTTCCCAAGGAAGACAACCCTGTACTGTTTCGCAGGGTTTATATAGCGGCTAAGCCTAAGTCTCCCTGCCTACAGCTGTATTACTGGGCTGTTGGTCACCATTTTGGCTCAGTGGCTGCCCTTGTTTCGCAAGTGAGCCAAAATGGTGGCTCACAGTGGTGGGTACACAAGCCTCCCATGGACACCTCAGCTGTACTGTAGAATGTAGAATCTCTCACATCCATAGTACTGTTACATCTCATAAAGGAACTGATTGGGCAGAACCCATATCCTTTCAGCTAGGGGTCTATCACCCTGACACCGCCCTCTGCCTCATCTCTGAGTGCTCAGTGCTCATGTTGCAAGTTTAATTCTGCAAAACATCGTCCAATAACATGCAGATAAAGACAGTGTGTGTTGAGAAACAAGACCGTGTTTCACTCAATTCCCATTTGGACGAGATTTCTGATTTGCGGTTGTTCCTTCTTAATTTTCAGGGAAGACTCAGTACTGGGCCTTCATGAAACAGAGAGAAAAGAGGAGAATAAAGCAGAAATGGTTATCTTCTTCTTCTTCGCATTTTCCCACTTATGTGGGGTCTGCTTGTTTGCACCGATTTTTCCACTTCATACGGTCTGCGGCGTCTTGGCAGGTGACTTTTACGAGGCGCATGTCGTCTTTCAGCCGATCCAGCCAGCGCGTAAATGGTTGTCCATGGGGCCGGCGGGCTTCCACATTCAATTCGAGGGTGGTCTTTGCCATTGATGTGTCATTGCTGCGGTGCACGTGTCCATACCATCGCAGGCGCGATTCCCTCATTTTATCAGTGATTGGGGCGACTGAGTGTTTTTCGCACCCCTTCATTCATGACGTGGTCTAGTCTTGTCAAGCCGAGGGTCCTTCGCAGCATCTTCATTTCCATCGTATGGAGTGCCTGTTCATGTTTCTTTGTCGTTGGCCAGCATTCAGTTCCGTATAGGGCCACTGGTCTGACCACTGAGCGGTAGACTTTGGATCTTAGGTGTAAAGGGATCTTCTTGTCGCGTAGTACTCCAGTGACCTGCCGCCATTTCATCCAAGCGGCGCTGACTCGCGTCTTGGCGTCTTGGAGGGTAGTGGAGTCGGAGTTGACACATGAGCCTAGGTGCTTGAACTGGGTCACTTTGTTCAGTTGCACCCCACCAGCTGCAAATGTGCCATTTGATCACCGCATTCCAGGTACTCCGTCTTCTTGATGTTCAATTTCATCCCGAATCGTTCAAGGTGCGTCTTTCACTCCTGTACTTGTTGTTCGAGGCCGTGTCGCGTTTCACTTGCTATCATAACATCGTCAGCATACAATATCGTCCATGGATGCCTCGTTTGGATATCTTTGGTCACTTTTTTGTCACAAAGCAGAAATGGTTATCTTCTTCAGAAACTTCATCAATTTAGTTTTAAGCTAACACTTAATTGTGGTAGATCTGTGTTTTCTAGTAGTAGTAATATTAATAAGGAACACCTAATAATGAGACAATTTATTTTGATTGATAAATGTGAAGGATTGGCTATTGCAAAATTAGTTCCTTGAGTTTTTGAAGCTTGAATTATTTATTCTCGAAATGACAAGGTTGCTTTATTCTCACCCGGACTTAGTTATCAAATAGTCAAAGTTAATATAATGGTAAAAAGTAGTAAATTATTAATGCCCACATTAATAATGTAATTATTTCAACATTATATAGACATAAATATATAGACCTTCAAATACAGTATGAGACCTACAAGACTTTTGTACACCGGTGTAGTTATCCAAAGCAGTTTAGAAAAACAATGAGAAAAAAAGACTCAAAACACCATATGCCTTTTATATAAGAAACACATTTTCCCACCTTCAGTTTGGGTTCATCAACCACTGCCAAGAAAGATTTGCATAAGTGGATTTTAGATGACCCCAGAGCTACGACTGTTTCCCTCAAAAAGAATGAACAAAGAAACAAAAGCTGTTGGGTTCCAGAACAAATAGAAAGACAATGGAATTCCCTAATTGCAGCTAAATTGGTATATTCATTGGCCCAGTTCCATTCAAACAATCTCGAAATACAGCAGAACAAAGAGAGCATGCAATGGAATCAGCTCAATAAATAACTTTTAAAGAACGCAAGCCTTTGATTCTGTACCACTTCCAAACTGGATAGACAGGCTTGTCGTTTAACATGATATCCAGTGCTTCATTTTCTCCATTCGCTTAATATTTTGAGTAAACAGAATAAAACACCCATCACCCATGACCTTCTCGGTCCCGACTTCAATCCTATTGTGTGAAGTTTTGGATTACATGTGAGATTTGTGCCATTACACTTACTTTAAGGCATGCATACATTTATTTCTTAAATGCACTTGAAATATAGTATGGCTGAATGTTTAAGAGATCTAGTACTTGTGAGGCACATTGAAGAGTGGGTCTTTCAAAAGCATTAAAAGTTCAAGTTCAAGTTCAAGTTTATTGTCATTATACTCATATACAGGTATATGGTATAACGAAATGCTATTTAGCTAGCTCTCGGACATAAGTAGTACAAAGAAAAAAACAACAACAACAACAACAACAATACAATCGTATAACAAAAGAAAGACAGAGACAACAGGCAGTGTGCAAAAAAACAACAACAGGCAATGTGCAAAAACAACAACAGGCAATGTGCAAAACAGCAAAAAGGTAACAGGTTATGTGCAAAAACATGCATCAACAGAATGAAATAAAGGGACAGAAATTATGGGGAGCGAGCTTTTGACATGTAGAGGTAGAGGTAGAGGTAGATTTTCAATGTGTGTTTGGGTTTTTGGTAAGAAAGAAAGAAGGCACTGTGAGGCTCAGATCATAGGTGAGAGGTGAGGTGAGAGTGAGAGAGGCTGGGAGTTTAATAGTTTGATAGTGCGGGGGTAAAAACTGTCTCTGAGTCTGGTAGTCCGGGCCCGAATGCTCCGGGTCCGTTTTCCAGATGGTAGCAGATCATAAAGTCTGTAAAAGAGACATGTTGGGCTTCTTCTTTTGAGAATACACACACTTGTTCACCTGCTTTTGGTCTGGGTGTGTCCAAGAAGTGATCAAACACTCAGAAGAAATAAATAGTAAGGCCTCATTGTTGAAAGTAGGGAAGTCAATAGATTTGCACATTTCACAACAATTTACAGCTCGTTCTTGAGCAGCTTCTTGAGCATTTCAAAGCTGTTGGTGCTATGATGCAGGGGTTTATTGTGGTTCTTGGCAGGATATGTTTACAGTGAGGAGTCACCTTAGCACTGATCTTTGCCTGCTGTCACACTAGTCAATGTGATGAGAAACGTTAAGCACTTTCTCAGCACTACATCGGAACCACTTAGCCATGATCTCTAGATGAGTTTAAAATAAAAGCAAAAAGTAATCCTGCGTTTGTTAAGAACTGTCAGTGTTTTTTTGGTGTTCTTATTGCTGATCATTTCTTTGAACAAATACAAAATAGTGGGTTACAGGTTTTAGTTTCATTTGTTTTTCATTTCACTACTGTAACCTCCTTTTTTCATTCCTCATTCTCCTCTATATTCTCACCACTTCATTCCCCTGGGACTGAGGTGCTTTTGGTGTGGAGTTTTTTTTTCTATTTTCCTCTCATGTCCCAGGGACATGCATGTCAGGTTAATGTGTGTCTGAACATTTCCTGTGTGTCTTTATGCATGTCTGCCCTCTAATGGACTGCAGTCCAGTATTTCAGCTATTCCAGCTCTGCGCCCTGTGCTTCCTAGGATAGGTGCCAGGTTGTCATGACGCTCAGTAAGAATAAGCATAATTTTTATGACAATGAGGGGATGGTTGGTTTACTTTTGTTGAACATACATTCATAAGAAACAACTTGCATGTTAAAATTAAAAGAATTAATTGGGATTTTAAAAAACATGTAACTAACCAAACCATTTACTGTAGCTCACAAAAGAATTGTCTAGCTTTTCTGGATGTGTTTTTTTCTTTTGAAAGCTTTGTTTGAAGTTTTTTTTTTTACAGAGGAAAATATGGTGGTTGTACAAGTAGGCCTCTGCAATCTAGGGTGGAGAGTTAAGCCTGTTATTTCACCCCAGGCTGAAAAAATTGTGCTTCCTGAGTTTCTCTTATTCGTAAAAGAAGTGTCATGTTATTTCTGGGAAATTGATAAAATCTACATTTATGACTGAGGAAATTCTTCAAGCAAAGGACCCAGCCCTTGGTGCTGTCTTTGTTTTCCAGGTGATTAAAAAGTCTAGTTAAGTTCATAATAACAACACTTAGAAATGGAAAATGTTTTTATAAGAGACAGAAAATCTTCTGGTTGCAACACCAGGCTTTTAACTTAATTTAAATATACAAGTCTGTGGCAAACAGTGTGATTGTCCATGTTCAGAAAACAGGATTAAATAAATTGCATTTCTCCCTTTATAGTTGAATACTATTGCTATACTTGTGTGAATACCTTACTGCCATTTGTATCTTATCAAACAAGTGATAAGAATCAGAGATAAGTCTTGAGAAGCTGATACACTTCATCATCAAATGCCCCAAAGGGCGATTAATGTAACACCAAGTGCATACACCTCTCCAGCTTATAGGGGTTGCTTCGAAAAAAAGCACAGGTGAGAAAGAAACATTATTTGAACCTCAACAGTTCTCTGATCATTTTGCCGAGCTGTCTGTGAATTCAAACAACAGGAAGCTCTCTAGCTCTTCTAGCGTTTTTGTTTTTGACTAGTTAACTGATCCCAGACTCTCACCCAGACATTTTTTTCGAGAGAAGCCAGAGTATCAGCTTTAATAACATACTGAAGCTGGACAGTTTGTTTCCCACTCCCAACACCCTTTGTGTAAGAAGTGCCTCCTATTTTCAGTCATAACTGCTCTGTCCTGTAATTTCTACTTCTTTGCTCTGGTTTATGTTTTCAGTGTTGATTTGGAAGGAAACCCAGGACTGAGCAAACTGAACAAACATGTCTGTGACTCTGTGACACTCCCTCAAACATCGATCCTGTTATAGCTGTAGCTATGTACATAAGCAGATAACATACAAAGACAAATAAGGAGACAAATATGAAAGCAAAGTTTTGGTCTTTTAAATTAATTATATTAATAATTATAATATAAAATTATATTCACTTTTTTATTCACTCATTGTTGTATTTCTCTATTTTTCTAATGTAGTTATTTATAAAGCAAAAGAAAATTGAATCAATACACATAAATTAGTATAAATTATTACGGACTTCCCAACTCCCATTAAAAAAAGAAAAATTGAATCCATTTCATTTAAAAAAAATCACTAATGCACTCTAACTTGTTAAAATGCTGAGTGTATTAGAAAGTATCCCTTTGAATTAAGGACCCTGTGCCTAGGATGACTTTCATTGGTGACTCATGAGGCAAATAAAAAAATAAACAAAATAATAACAAAGCTTACATAAAATGTATAGCAATGCTGTTGTGTAGTGCAGATTCTTTGGTTCTGCAAAAAACAATCCTTTTAATTGCAATTTTAATACTTGAAGCTCTAGAGAAAGATGAAAAAGTGGAAGTGAAGGACCTCAGGGGACACTGGCAAAAACACCAGGTGCAAAACACCTCCTTTGCACGTCTCATCATTGTCCTGCACAGGTCACCATGAAGTTAATTATTGTACATCTCCAAAATCAAAGTTTTATCTTGTTTTTTTTTTTCTCATCTAACACATCTATGCAGGTGTCAGTCTGGTGGCGAAGTGGTTAGCATTGCTGCCTCTCAGTGGCTTGGCTTCAATTCCAGGGTGCTGTCTGCATGGAGTTCATACATTCTCCCCTTGTTCGTGTGGGTTTCCTCCGGGTGCTCCGGTTTCCTCCCACAGTCCAAAGACATCTTGGTAGGTTAATAGGCTTCAGGGAAATTTGGCCGTGGTGTGAGTGTGTCGGTATGTTTTCCTGTGATGGGCTGGTGTCTTGTGCCTGCCTGGGTGGACAGCTCCCCTAGATCTCAATAGATAGAAATCCTGTTAAGTGTAGGATCCTAAATCTTATACTTAAAAGTATTCTGACAATATATTTTTCCAGTATTTTTACAATGTTATATTGTCACCACAAGATGGTGCAAGAGACAGTCAGGCAGCCCTGTTTTGGAAGCATCTCCCTGCATAAGCAGCTGAACATACTGTACATGATATAAGATTTACTTCTATTGCAGCACTCATATTATATATTATTATATAGCACTCATATAGTCATATACTCATATAGTCTGGGAAACACTACTTTGCTAATCCTTGTATTTCAGGTTATAAATCTAATTCAGGTCACCATGTTCATAAAAAATTAACATTAAAATTTCCTGTGTGCCACAATGGAGAAAAAGAAAAGGATATCACATTTTGGCAATAGATAAACATCTAACAATCTACTCTCAAACATAAATTGCAACCCACTCTGCTTTAGTAGTATTGCTGTGTGTATTTGATGATGAATAACTTGTCTATGTCTGACATTGGCCAGCATTGCTGACCTAGGAAATTGACAGGCTTCACGCAGCAGCACAGAGAGATGCCAAGCCCATGCCTGTTTCATGGGAAATTAATTTCTGGAGTAACGGAAAATAACACATAGAATCGGAGCCGGTGAGGGAAAGGAATGTGCTAGTGCAGTGTCTAGTTTCTGTTGCTACGGCTGCAGGATCAGGGATAGCAGACCTGGAATGTTTCTGCAAGAGGTCGGATACTACAAGCTGGAGAAATGTCCCGGGACACCCAAGGAGTTTGCAAGACACATATTTTTGCCTCCAGTGATCATACGGCAGGGCAGTACAGTGTCACAGTGGTTTGTATGCACTCCCTGTGTTCACATGGGTTTCTCCCAGGTCCTCCAGTTTCCTCCCACAGTCCTACATTCCAGTGGGAAAACTGGCCCTGGTGTGAGTGTGTGCCTGTGTTTGTGTGTCTGACCTGAAACGGACGGGCATCCTGTCCAGGATGGATCCTACCTTTCATCAATTGCTTGCCAAGATGGATATAGACAGCACAATAGTTCTAGGCTAGACCATGAAGAGGCTTGAGAAAAAAGCAGTGTACAACTTTACAGCTATACCTTGTTGACTTACAGAGCTGCACTACTGGAATGTGGGTTATTTCCTGCAGAAATTCCTTATCAGATGTAAGTTGCTTACAGGACTTCCACTCACTCAGGAAAAAAATGCAAATAGTTGAAAAGCAGATGCGTCTAACTGGCAGTGATCCATGAGAGCTGTGATAGAGCATCTAAGATCCTGCAGCCACTTCAAGGAAAGGCTGTGATGTGAATTGAGGACATGGAAACATGCAATAGAAAGGCAACTGTCTCCACACAATGTCAAGATCCTTCAACATCATGACTTAAGTTGGATAAATATTGTAGGAACAGAAGGGGCCTGTTAAAAACTGAGATGCAGTTGCTAGTCACTGATCGATCCAATCATTTCACTTGGCCTCTTCTAGAACAAAGCCAGGGTATCAGTTAAAAACATGGCTGGTAGCTTTTTCCAGACTCCCACAAGCCTCTGTAGAAGAAGTATTAATTCATAATATACGTATTAATGGCATATTTTTACATTTCAAAATAAAACACTAAATGTCTTGCAACTTCTTACCTCACTAAATTAAAGTCGTTGGGTTGATATCAGTCTCCTTTAAAAAAAAAAAAAGTAATTCCATCCTATTGAGGCTCCTCATTTTGGTATGGATTAAAATAAACCTACAAGAAAGACAAAGTCACTCTATAGCTCTGAGACCTGAATTCTCCATAACAGGAGTAAATGCTGCGATTGACAGAAATTTTGTCAACTGCAGTTTCTTAAGACAGACTCTGGTTTTATTCACGTTCTTAACACACAATTGGTAACACCGAATCAGGTGTGCTTGTACAAAAATAATTGATTGACTATTCCATGCTGTTCCCTGTTTGTAGCACAAGATGGTGCAAGAAACACATTTGTAGTGTGAGTTGCAGAAAAAATATAAAAAATCACAGTAAGTCCTCTTAAATAGTTAAAATAAATATATTTGTAATTTTTAAAGAAGTGTCCACCATATTGTTGTCTCTGTACTCATATTCCTGAATCAGAGCGCTGCTTTGTGGATTAGAGTATGTCTGGGAATTTGTCTACAGTACCTTTTTATACCTGCATATCCTTTATTCTTTGGAATGTATGATGCTAAAATATTACATAAAAGCTTAAGGAAGGTTACATAAAGAATGAGGACGTTGGAGTCCTCAAGGCATTAACTAGCAGCTAATTGCTTCAAGAACTAAATTTAAAGGATCCCAGGTTTAAGCTGTTGATTCATTTTTTCATTCACTTTTTCACTGCCTATCAGGATTTTAGTTGGGACTAAAGAAGTGAAATGTTTATAGTTTGTGTGTTCAAGACATAGCTTTAATCTAAAAAATGAACCTAGTTGTTTCTTTGGTTTAGTTACAAAGCAGCTGTCTTCCCATAATCCCTATGGCTCTACTAGAAAGGTGCTCAGTCTACGTGCAGGCTGGGTGCACTGGGTGGGTCCATGATTCAGACGCTGTGATTTTGAACCTGGATTATGTTACTAATTGACTATGACCGGGCTTTCTCAGCTTGTGACCCACAACTGGCTCAGGGCCACCAGCGGCAGGAATGGGATTAGTTATTCAGGGTTATCTTGACTGCAGGCAGATCAATGAGCTCTGCTACAGTCCTCCCTGTGCGCTTGTAGGCCTGTGGTGATGTCAGTGAGGGATGCGCCACCCCTTCAATCTGCACCGACCCTCCTGTGAGGCGCTATGGAGTCAGTGTGTCAAAAGCTTCATGGCTCAGTGGGTGGGTCAGAGGAGCCTGTATGTACTTCATTCTTCCCTGTTTCATTCTCTACAGGAGCTGAGATGTGAAGATGCAATTGGCAGTTCCACATGCCTATTAACTATGTATACAATAATGTATATACAGTAATAGCTAGCATAGCTGCCTTGCAGAGCTGAGGCCCCGGGTTCAATTCCGGACCTGAGGTGCTATCTGTGTGGAGCTTGTATGTTCTCCCTAGTTTTGCCTGGGTTTCCTCCCACAGTCCAAAGACAGGGTGTATTCTAACCTGCATCTGTTGCTTGCTGAGATAGCCCCCAGCTCCCCTGCACCCTGAATTGGAAGCATTTACAAAATGGATGGATAGACGGAAGTATACAATATTCCAATATTCCAATTACCTTTTAATGATTAGTACAATTTTACCAACAGTCAGGCCAGATGAGGAATATTTTCAATCTTGGCAAATAGCTTTAAAACAACAGAGGTTTAACAAGTCCCAGCTTCATCATGTTGGAGATGATGACGGGGTATTTGCGATCAAGCAGGGAGTCCTGTCAAATGAATTTGAATTTTTGCTCTCCCATTCTCCAAACAACAAAAATGCCTAGCTGATACACACAGATTTCCCAGCACACTGCCCTGTAATATGTCCTTAAATATTAAAATCACATACTTTAAAAAAATACATATTTGGTGTGAGAGCTTGCACCTCCTGTGTGTGGTTCAAAAACGTTGACTGCTTGTTCCCATTTTCCACAGGCCTCCGTCCTCCGCTGGCTGACACGCTCAGGTGAGCTGTAGCGGCGCAGTCCCAGAAGGCCTGAGTCAAATGGCTGGTAGTCGTGCGGTGGGGCCTGACAGCAGGATGGCGGGGTGCTGGAGAGCCCACACGAGCCCACACACACGGGCTGCGAGGCGCCGGAAGCTACATTGTCTTCCAACCTCATCCTCCCCAGGCCGCATAATGAGGAGAGCGCGATGACGCCGCTGGGAGCCGCCGGAGGATTGCCAGGCAGCAGACTGGAGACGTCACCTCTCCTTCCACAGCTGCCTCTCCGGCGTGCTCACCAGGGCCCTGGTCAGCCCTCTTAGCGATCCCCTTTCTTTTCTCTTTCCTTTGTGCCATCTGGGAGCGTGTGTTTTGTTTTGTTTTTTTAACAAAAGAGTGGTATCCAGGATACGTCAGCTACAGTGCACCTTTACGTTTCGGTGAGCCTTTTCCACCTGTGTCTGAAACTCAGAACGCGTGTCATGACTGATGAATATTCAGGGGATGTGCTTAATACTTTGTGTAGTGTATAATGTCATCTGCATACCCTGCATTGCGAAAAGGAACTGAGTGTATTTATTTTTCTCTTCCATGCGCAGAATTATGGCAGGATAGTAGGTCAAAGCATGCTGTACATAAAAGACAGAAGTTACTTCACCTCTTCACTTTTCATTCACTGTTATCCAAAGCAACTTACGATTTCAGCCACTCAAGGTACAAGAGTCCATATACTGTAACAGTAGAATAAAACCACAACAGTAAACTGCTGGATGTTCCTCAGTTCTGTGGAGTCTCCCTGCTGCTTGGCAGAGAGTAATAGGAACATAAGGGCATGGTCAATACACAGGGGTTAGTTATGGACCTCTGAGGTCTATCCTTACTGTCTGTCATCTGCAAGATGCCGAGTGAGTTTGGCTCTGGTTGTGACGGGCAGGTTGCTCCAGATGTGGGGGCAGCACGGAGAAGAGTCAGAGGAGGACCTGGGACTTGTGGTCCCTTGGTGTCGGCATTGCAAGCTGGTCGGAGGAAACTTCCCTTCTGCTATAGAAAAAAAACAGCTATCATTTAAAAGGACATAATATATTAAATGGAATGATTTCTGCACATGTACTGTATAGCATTTTACAGCCCAAAAGAACCTGCTTACCCTGAGGGGCTGCCCTTTCCTGGATGAAAGACACAGGTATTCCGCACCAGGAGCTCAGCTCCACAGCAGAGCGGGTGGCTTGGATAAAGCTGTTTGAAAATGGATGTGGGATAACTTTCTTGTGCTGGTGGTTCAGGGAGATACTAAGGACCTGTTGCAGGGGAAAGGGGTCCTAGTACCCTTGAAATCTCTAAGTGGTGTAGTCAGCTACAAGTAACGGTATCCTCCATAGCGGGGTCATCTATCTGTGACAGTAATATAAGCCCATTTTCTTCCATAGCCCACAAAGCTGATCCAAATTACCTGAAACAGGTAAGGGGGTCAAGGGGTTTGATCTTATAGATGAAATCTAAAAGTTAACATTTTTTACAGAGTGGGTCTAATCACTGGAGTGGAGGTCTGCTGGTAAGGTGAAGTTGTGCTAGGAGGAGCTGTGATTAGCTGGTTGGATGACTTCTGTCTATGAATGGAAACTGAGACAAGATGTCGTAGAACATCTGATAGTGTGGTGTCAAACATTGTCTCTCTGAAAAACCTGTTGCTGTTATAAACAGTACTACCAAAAACTGTGCTTCAGTATTAAACAGATGGAGCTGAGCTGCCCTCTTATGTACATTAACTTAATTTAACTTCTATCACATACATCCACAAATTTTGGCCACCAGCAATAGGTAAGATTTTGACTGCCAGAGTTGACTGGGAGTGCAGGTATGGAATTTACAGGTGTGTCCCATGTGCACTAAATCTCATTCTTGAATCTGAATCATGGCAGACCTAGTTATTTGGTACGAATTAGGTATGCCATGAACCTCTTCAGCTTGGTATCAATTATTTATGACATGACAAGCTGTGTGATGATTAAAATATTGGATAAAAACTAGAAATGGGAACTACATATGTGATCGGAACTGGCACCTGCAGTGCCCAGCAATGCATTTTGACAAGGGCTCAAGACCCTATATTGTTGTCTGATCTTGCTTTTATGACATGTGGAAGGATCTCCTGCTACAGATCTCCTGGTGATCATTAGTTAGCATGAAACCTCGCCTTTGCAGTGCTATCCGGTGAACAGTTTGCACATCGTTTAGTAAAATGGGAAAACAATTTCACTCGAGAGCTCTAAATAAAAGACATGACCGGGGGACTTGCGGTATTGAAGCCTGTTGAAGTGTTGGTTTTAAAGGGCAGCCAGGGCTGGAACAGGAAGAAGAGTGTTCATGTGTTTGTCAGTCTGGGGGGGAGGCTGTGGAGAGCAGATGGGGATATTTTATTATAGCCTTTTACAACCCACACACGCACTGGCACAACTTCAAAGAAGCAGAGGAGTGTAAAACTGGGGTTGAAAAAAAATATCTCCTCCCCTCCCGCCAAAATAAAAAAAAACATATATGAACTCTATCACTGCTTGTTTGGAACAAAACACTACTGAAGCACCACAATTAAAATGAGTTTCAGTATTTGGTCTCAGTAAAGTGTTTTCATTTGACTGACCTCTCCTTCGTTTCCTACAAAAATGCCACCCAGTGTATAAAATGAATTAATTACGTGCTCAAATGTGATTTCTGCAAGCACACATCACATCTGGAATTACAGATGTGGGTAGTTACAAAAAAGAACTCATTATTAGGGGATTGATGCTTTTGCTGTATTAATGTAATTAATTACAAATAAATCTTCAGTGTTGTAACTCAGCCATAGTGTTTGAATTTTTGTTAGGAAAAAAAGACAAATGCTACATAAGTACTACACTGAGGTAAACAAAATGTCTACCTTCTTAAAAAGCACCCTCTCAGCCATCTTTATCCTGTTTCTTTTTCTGACTCATTGAAGCCTTGAACACAGAAACAAATGATGCCACAATGATGCCAGCTGCATTGATTAGCTCCACCAGAGGTCTGGTGTTTTTCCTGTCTGTCAGTGAAATCTATTGACTTGAATCATGCCTTTGACTCAAAGCAAACCCCATACTTTGTGAATCATTAAAATAATTCACCTACCGTACATCAATTTACCTGTAGTAAGTATAAGGTAAATTGAACTTCGGTTGATAAAAATTATTATTAAAACAACAAATGCTGTTCCATTTTGGGACCAAAAGGTGCAGAAAATTTATACCACTAGAGTGGTCATATTTATAGTTATTATCCCCAGGATTACTGCAGTTAGTGGAAGGAGCAGATTCTTTCTTTTTGCAATAATTGTTCATAAATACCATTTTCACACATTAATACATATTTCTAAAGCTGCTGTTGCAGCCTGAATTGAATTCCTCTGCAGAGATTATAGTCTTATCTCCAGTAGCGCGTTCACATAAGTCAAAAGCACTTCGGAAGATGAATGATGCCTGTACTGGATGGGTTCGTAATTATTATATATGTATTTATGTCCAGTACTAGTAGAGGCTTTGCCATTTGCACACACATGCCCCTTTCTGATGAAGCTTTATCTCCTTTTTCAGAATCCAGTCAATCGCACCTCACCCTTGAATCCCAGCTGTTTCATTTTAAGAGATCCGGCAGTCACTATTTTTGGTTTTAAAATTGTTAAATGTTACTGTACATCACAGTGGATTTGTAATCAAAAGGAACTCATTTAGAGTGAGTTTGTTTCAGAAAACAATGTCCCAAGACTGATGTTAAACAGCTCTGACAGGGTGCGTATGTAGAACAGTACAGCCTGGATTAACTGTCCTTGCATTGATTTCCCAGATGAGTTCTCTTATCTGTTTGTGTTGCAGTGGCAGGGATCCTTTGCAGAGTCTGTCTAAGTGTGTCCCCTCCTGGCTAGATAAATAGTAATGAGTGAACAGGGCTACCCATGGGGAATTCGAGCTAGAACAGCCAGTGATGAATTCTTACACTTCCTCTCAGTGGTGATGAAAGATGGGATTTGAAGATGTCCTCAGTTTTGACAAAACTGGGTGTAGTTGAAAATAAAAGTACAGTTGCATTCTCTTACACTTAACAACTTCAAGCTGCATTTTGTACTCTGTTCACTTAACAGTACCTCCACCAATACTCCTGCCGACTCCATGTCTCATATCTCATAGTCTTTCACACACCACTTCTGAGGGCATTGAAACATATAAAATATCTCCTTTTTTTCATCACTTTTCGACAGTTTGTGTCACGGTGCTCTTGGAGGTAGGCTCTCATCCAACATCCCAAAAAACCTGCACTGCAGGGGTACAGCTGGAGAGAGGGGGTACCACTGTACAGCCCTGCTGTAGTGCTGAGAAAAGGGACTTTCAAAAAGCTTTCCACTACAGTTAAAAGCCATTCATGTAAGGGAGAAATTATTCTAAAAAGTCTAGAGTATAGAGCATGTGTAGAGTTGGTATGCAGAGTAATACTTTTCTTTTTTAAAGTAATTTCCCCCAGTTTCTTATTAATTTATCTAACATAGTAATTGAAACTGATAGAGGCCCAGATTCTCTTTTTCGTTGCAAAGCTGCCATTACAGGGGCATGACATGAAAGAAGAAGTGTCAGTTTTTATTGAGCTGGGAAAGTCGATGATGTGTATTGACCATATGACCAGAGTCTCGGAAATACAGACAGAATGGAGCATCTCTCTGCAAGATGATTCCTTTCTATACAGTACCCAGGAGAGAGAGAGATGTATGGCTCTCCAGAGCTCTCTCTGGAGGAGGATGTCCTGGGCCAACTAGATATACAGTACACTGAAACCAGGATCCCTACTGCTATCCTGTCAAAACTAGGTATTTTACAAGTAAAGATGAAAATGTTTCTTTGTGGCCCCTAATTCATCCATTTTGCCCAATGCTTGATTCAGTGAACAACATATTCCAGGCAAACTGACAAATCTTTTTCCAAATTCAGACCAGTGGTTTCTGTTCATGTTCCTCTGAAATAGAATGAGCAACTTGGTAAAAAAAAAGGTAATTTTGTGGGGACTTCTGGTGACTCATTTTAATATTCAAGTCAAACTACAATATCCAAGGGGAAGAAAGCAAGGGGGTAGCTTTCTAAGGTCGCTGACCAATCTTACTGTGGGTTGTCCCAGGAACCCCTCAGAAACAGATCTCTGGGAGTCATTCACTCTCACCTTCAGCTGTTGGAAGAGAAGATGAAAGAAGAGTCAAGCAGGTGAATACTCTGCAGGTGACACAGCACCAAAACCTCTTCAGAGAGTCAGAGAAGTAGATAAGGCTACTTAAATTCCTACTGGGATAACTCTGAGACAGAAGCTGCTGGTTTAACCTCCTGAGGACCTCCTGAGTAACTCAGCCATTCAAGCCACTTGCCTGGAGTGCAGGATCAGTTCTATGATTGCAGGTTCGAGCCTGGGTCAGGTTGGTAGCTGACTATGACTGAAACTCCCCGTGTAGCAGTATAAAACCAACTGAATGTGCCAAGGGCAAGGTGAGATTAGTAGGCCAGCCTCTCAGATATGAGCAAAACAGCGACCCCCTCTGGCCTCTCAAGCACTTGAAGGATTTGATTGGATTCTGGAGCCAATACGCTCATGGTGATTGAGGAAACTTTAATTAAAAATGTTTCAGGATCTGAAGCAGCCTTGCTACTCAGTCTTACCTGGTAAGAGCTTAAACAGGTGTTCCCATTTACCAAGCAGCTGATTTAATAGTTTCGAGAGCGGTGTAGCCTTTTATCTATGTGACTTTTTCTCTCATTTAATGCAGTCCTCTCCCAGTTAGCTTTATACGAGATAGAGAACTAGACAAATGTAGAGAGTGACTTTGATAGGGACACAATCTTTTACAACTTTCTTTCTCTCTAGTAATTTAGGATGCCAGCTAATTCGATTCAAACATGCACAAAGAAAATCCAGAACACTATTCTACCCTTACCTCATGAAGATTGCTCCTGACCTTCTCTGTCACATGTACACTCAGGATTTATCCAGTACCTGCCTTCACATGTTCTGGGGGTGGGTCCTGAGACAGAGCTATTTGTCCCAGTTTATGTGATTAATGACGGGTGAGACTTCGCAAATGAGCCCTCAAGTGCTCGTTCTCAGTGACAATTCTCACAGTACTGCTAATGTGGCACCTTTCTCTGGTGGGTATAACTGCTGCCAAAATATCATATTACAAAGATGGGTAGGAATGAAGTACCCTTTGTTTAGATACACTGACACCTGTCCTACAGGCTAAGCAAAGCTAGGCCTGGTCAAAACTGGGATAAGAGATTCCCAAGGAAAGGCATTGCTGGCGCATTTAAAGACCCAGGGCAGTGGTCCTAAGACTAGGGGTATTAACCCCAGAAAACCGCCTAAATTGCACTTTAGGCCTGAACACTCTGGCCTCCCTCAAATCCTCCATAATGCAGCTGGTGATGTAATTTCTCACTTCGACGTTTCTGTGTAGCTGGGCTGCTGGTGCATAATGGCTGCCCTGAGTCAACCAATGGATGTTGCACTTCAGTGGTGGATAAAGTGGCTCCTGTATGTGAAGCCTTTGGGGCAGGAAGTGCTATACTGTACGTGCTATAGAAATACATATTATTATTATAATTATTATTAGTCAACCAGGTAACAATTTTCTAATTAAGTAAAATTCCCTTATTACATTGCTGATAGCAGTCTCCTTAACTGATCTCACTACACATCCAAAGACGCCTCTTTGGAAATCCCCCAAGAACAGGTCTGTGGAGCTAAAAAGCAAGCGAGTTCAAGAAAAACCCTTGGTAAAATGCTCTTTGGAAGCAGCCCCATGTTGCTCTACAGTTTTGTCATTATCTATTATCGTATGGAAGTTTGAACTGTCGGATTAGATTCTTTAAGCAGCTGAGAGGCAGGAACGATGGACCTGCTATCTCTAAGTGTGCTTTCACCTTGAAAGCCGAGATTTCAATGATAAAGCAGTCTTCATTAGGTTTTTATTCTTCCGCTCTGTTATACAGCATTATGCGCTCTTAAAATGTGTAACATTGCCTGACAGGTGCTAATTATTATTATTCCCATCGTTATTTTGTTTCTGTTATTACTTTTATTAATAATAGCTGTCTGAGCCTTATCATGTTTATGATTGGCAGTGCCGCTTTCAATTCCCTTTGAAAACAAACAGGGGAATAACAGCCCTTCGGGGACGAGGGAAGGGAGAAGCTGAATTAACGAGTGAAGTGTGGAAAGCGTGTGTCGAGGGGCTGCAGACCACAACCACACAGACCTCTCTGTATGTGTGCAGCCGCACGCACCAGCGACACACTGAAGCAAAGCTCACGTGGAAGTGAATTGCACTGAAGCTCTGTCCCTAAGGCATTGCTGCGTTCATGTGTTTTTCATTCATGTTTCCCCCCCTGTTTTATTCACAAGAGAGGAGAGGGAGACAGAGGTCCCCACACACACGCAGAGAGGAAGAGAGAGGATGAACGTGTGCCTGCGTGTGTGAGTGGGTGGGGTTTGAAAGGGTTTCTGTCAATCACACCGGTGAGCTGAAAAGAAGTAAGTGTGGAGGGGGGAGACGAGAGTGAGAGAGACGAGAGAGAGAGAGGGAGAGTGGGGAGGGGATGCAGCCCACAGAATTTAATCAGGGAGGTGGGCGGCCAACACTGCAGCACTGTGCTCGGGTTCAGAGACGTGCCGTGATTTCTGGAGCGCTCTTCCCTTCTCCCCGTTCCCCTCTCTGGTTGTCAAGGCTACGAACAGATACCGATCTACCTCACCAGCCTACGGACTAGCCCCCCAGAAAACAACAACAAAACCCACCACCGCCGCCAACGGCGAGAGAGAAATAGCCCGTCAGACCCGGGGTCCAGCAGGGAGTGTGACCTGAGCAGTGCAGTCATAAAGGTTTGCTGCCTTGCTACGGCTCAGCATCATCTCCCTCGCCTCCGTGCCCTCCACCTTTTCATCTGCCCGCTGCTCTCTGTGATGTGAATATTAATTATGTTGCATGACCCTCCGTTTTCATTTCCACTATCTTCTCAGTGTGGAAAGGTAGGAAACTGTTGATGCATGGTTTTTCCAGCGGCTTTTTAAATCAGAAATGATCGTTATTGGTTTACTTCCAGTGTTGTGTGAATGTGTTTGTTTTATCACGCCAAATAGTAGGCTTTATGTCATAGAGGTATGTACATGCATAGAAATGTGTATGTGTTAAATATACTCATACTGTATCTAGGTTTACATATGAATGTGATTACATATAGGTTATATATGTATATACATCAGAATCATATAAATGAGTTCATTTACTATTGTATTTTATGGAAAGTTGAATGAAATAAGTGCTGGTAATTCTAAAGCAATCATTTTCTACTAAAATATTTTGTACATCTTGCGCAAGTAGTGGTAAAAATCAGTTGAATTAGTGGCTTGTGTTTTGTCGAGAAATAATCTTCATGTGGCAAATAAGTTTAGGCATTTACAGTTTTAATTAGTAAAGAAGATAACACCCACTGAGCATCGGTGTGACTGTTTTAGCTTGGGCTTGTACTGTATATCATGCTTTGGCTATTTATTTTGGTTTTGATGTAAAAGACAGAAAAATAAATACGCCAGATGAATTTAATTGTAAAATATGACTGCATCTCATCATATATTCTATCCCTGCAGCAGCTACAGTACAGTCAAGGTATGTGTTGTATATTCAACACAGATTTATACTGTATGCCATTCTGAATGTACAGTACGTGATGTGAATTTCATCAATAATCACTCCATACTTTACTAAACCAGTACAGAGCACATGGATATACACACTATCCCTGTGCAGATGGCTTTTTTAGGGAACATTTGTTTTCTAATATAGGAAGCTGCAGTCTTAGAAGATGAATAATCTGTTGCTGTTGCTGCTGCTTTCTTCTGCCATTCA
This sequence comes from Atractosteus spatula, assembly GCF_055471065.1. NCBI lineage: Eukaryota > Metazoa > Chordata > Actinopteri > Semionotiformes > Lepisosteidae > Atractosteus > Atractosteus spatula. The sequence goes on along the minus strand of NC_142721.1, from coordinate 4,121,542 downwards.
GAGAACTCAGTGTACAGCAGTAACTCTACCTCAGCTTTGGTTACTTGACAGACAGGTGATATGGTATGTATTTCTTTAGATTTGTATATGCTTTAAACATTCTTCAGTAAAGTGTACATGTCCAGCCACTTGTTCATTGACTAAACCAAACTCCAGGCTGTTTCTTTTTTGTGGGGCAGAAAATATAGAGGTTCAATGTACAGTACAGATCCAAGAGTCTACTGAGCAGTACTGTGCAATTTCCGAGTGCCCATTAGTGCAAAGGAGGCTCATTAAGAAAGCTGGAAAGGCATGGAGAGCACAGATTCAGGAATTTTGCTCAGACAATCAAGGCAGTGAGGTTATTATTTCTTACAGAGATATTAAGGAATTTATTGAATGAATCTGGGAGCACCACAGAGCTTACTTAAAGACACACTGTATGCCATTTAGCTGAGTGAAAGTTTACAGGTTAAATATTTTTAAGTGGTTATGTTGCATAATAGGTTCAATCAAAAAGTTGGGAATTAATTTTAATTTCCAGTCTTCACACAGTAGAGGCCACGTTTCCAATAAAGGTGGTTAAATTGTTTCACTATACGTCCTACAGTACATACAGAACCAACAGTGTGAATCAAAGCATAGAATACCAATACAGGAGTGATACCTTAGAAACTGCTGGATTAAATTCAATTGAGCATAATCACTGAGGGTGTGTGTATGTGAGGAATGACTTCCGGGTTTCACAAGCAAAGAACCACTCTACTGAGTTTGCTACCTCACATCATCACTACATTGAATGTTCTCCACTCAAGAATTATGTTAATAATGATCAAATTCAGTTAAACGCATCTTGAGAAAGACAGTAAATCTTAGATTTTCCAAGGTTTCCTTGAACAGGAGAATAGATGCTGATACACTGGATAAAAACTGAAAAAAGGTACAGTAATTCAAAATGGCACTGGCAGGTCATACCACAAAGGGCCTGGGTAATAGGACATGGCTGTGTTCTAATACCTTTTCTTAAAATCTAAAAGTCTGTTCTATAGGGTGGTTCTGTGTGATACCATACAATTATCATCATTATCAATGTGAAAAATTTCCAATATTACTAATATTTTTATGTCATTTTGGTGTAAAGCTAAAGTGACAACATTTTGTAATGCAAAATAACAACTGTTATAAAAAGAGCATTTAAAAAAATTAGAAAAAAGCCACAGAAGCCACAGTGGTTAGAAAGCCACAGAATATCTTTAGTGTTTACAACAAAGGTTCTCTGAAAAAAATCGCAGTTTGAGAAAAATCAAGAATTTAGGGGTGTGTAGAGTTCACTCAGTTATTGTGTTGTTGTTTTGCAGAAGCACTTTCAGAAATATGTTTATTTTTAAATACAGTATATACAGATATATATACAGTATGTACTAATTTAGAGAAAAACAAGTAAAGAGTTATAGGTAAAAGAACCTTGAATATAGAACTTGTGCTCATCGTTTCTTAAATATTGCAAATGTGGAAATATTTTCAAGTCTACCTCACCTCCCAACACAGATAAGGCACATTCACCAACACACCAACACAACAACTTCCTAGATTATCGGTGTATTTGCTTGCTTGGTTGCTGGCTTCAAGGGTTTATTAACAATTGGGCTGAAATGATAGCAGTGCTTAAAGCTGTCATCTTGCCCTAAGATTTCAATGAACTTGGAAGCATGACTGTAGAATTACATTCCAGCTGAAAGATGTTAATTTGTGAATTTGGTGTTGAATTACTACATTGGAATTGCTAAATTGGATTTATTGTTTAATTACTGCAATTTACATTCCAAATGACCGTATCTGGAGTTTTATCATTGTTTCCATTTTACAATTAACCCTCTTATTTTTCTTTTGTAAAGTGTGAGCATAATTCACAGCCACTATCCTAAATCTGTTTATACTGTATATATTATATATACTGTATATTCACAACTGTTTCTGTTACCCTTCAAACCAAATGATAAGGTAGTCAGTTGATCAGGATGACAACTTTGAACAGGGGAAGTCTGGAAACATTTGGGCAATACTAAAAAAGGTGACAAGATTTATTCTGCACACAGCTCTTTTAAACATAAGTAACTTGCAAAGCAACAAAATAAAGAATTACGTGCTTTTCAGTTTCTGAATATGCTAAAAGACTACATGATGCTACTGATGTAACAATAATATTCAGTAGCAGTTAAGCAGAGGTTTTACAACTGGTTGCATATCACATTTATAACTAGATAATAATTCATACATTTTTTGTATTTTTGCACATGGAACACTGAGCATGTTAATGGAATGTTAGGACCAAAACCCTGATAATGACCATAGGCTCAAAAATTCCCTTATCCTTAACCATTAAATACTTTTTCTAACGTTTATAGCGTCATTAATAGCATGTTTATGGAATGTTTACTGATACCTATAATGGTGACCTAAACTGAAGTATTTAAAACTAAATTTAATCTCATGCAAGTAATTATTGTTACAGTTCTATAGCATTAACAGAAAGACACAATAATCTAATTAGTAAGGAAAGAGTGAAATGCACTTGATAAAACAGAACATATGCACAACATCCAAAGCATACATTTAATATTCTATGTAGTATAGAATGTTTTGAAGTTAAGGCTCATCTTTTAACCCTTGCCCTGGCCGTGGGCCTTATGAATCAGTTTGCCGTTTTTTATTTTTTTAAATCGAGCTGTTTACATGTTCGCTTGTTGTAGGACTGCAGGTCTTAAAGGGGCCCATACTCATCACGGTGAATTGCCCCCTCATTACTGTAGCGGACAAAAAAACGAAAAGCGATTTCAGAATAAGCAACGATACAAACTCTCCGAATACAGTACATGCGCAAGCAATCTGCTTTTACAGATTACGCATACTGGAGGAAGGAGAAACCTCTTAACTTGCAGTGTAGATGTGAGTTAAAACAATAACTTTATGGTAACGGTTTAGAAAACGTACTGTTAATTCACTCCTTCCAGTCGATAGTTGTTGAAACTGATAGATGAAGTGTCTGTGTAACGGTACAGTGCTGAATAAAAGTTTGTACGTCTTTCCCAACTAGTGGCAAATTCTAATACTGTTAGTGTGGTTCTCTTCTTCTCTGCACTAAATCTCATTGAATTCAGCTCCTGAGGAAAATTAAGCAAAAATTATACTAAGTAGGTAAACATTTACTTCATGCTTTAAAATTATTTTGTAAAGGAGACAAAGCTTTAATGACACTGTTATACGAGACATTTGCTGTATGCAGCGTCTGTCAATGTTCACAGTTTTTTCGGATAAGTAGTCTGAGCTTTTTGCCATGAATAATAAATCATTCTCTTTATGACAGATAAATGTGAGACCCACTTTTACATGGAGTGTTAATGCTGCTAAGTATTGTTACAGTTCTATGGCGTTATTTTAAACAGACGCAATGATCATAATCTCATCATTAACCAATAAGAAAAGAGTGAAATCCTCTCGCTAAAACAGAGCAAATGCACAAAATTGTAAGCATATATTTTACAGTATAATATATATATAGTATTCTAGCTAAATGCAACAAATAAAACTAGGCCTTTTAATACCTCTCCAAGCAAAAGCAAGCTAGACGTTAACACGTACAGTATCGGTGTTTCCCAATAAATACGCATGACACACAAGTTTATCCTTGCATAGGATTCCACAAGTGTGAGGCTAGCATTCTTAGTTTGTTAAACAAGTCGTTCAGTACAAGTTCCACAGCCTGGGTATTTGCCAGGCTAGAGTACGGGTTCAGCGACACTCGCTCGAAGATCAGTATGATGACGTGTGCTGTCCTGCAGAGCTCTGAACACCTGAAGTGGAGAGCAGTACGCTCACAAACGACCTCTGACAATTTTCCACATTCTGTCCCTCCCGTCAAGTATGGTGGACGTTTTGCACCACCACATTTCAAACAGTGCCAAACCAAAGTCGACAAAAGCAACACGCACGTCCCCGAACATGCAGTATTGAACGAAACCAGCACTGGGACAGGCGGACAGGAAGAGGCAGATTTGATAAACAGCTCCGGTGAAGAGGTTCGGCCGTGTCACGTTGCCTAGATACAGAGAACCGAGTTCTAATTTTTAACACTTTTTGGAAAATGATTATATTTCTCTAAAAAAGGGCTCGTACTGCAAATTATATTCTGTTGCCATATGGTGCCTGTAGTGCAGATTGAAGTCATTGGAAACAGCTCTACACAATAGGTTTTGATTTCAGTCTCGGTGCTAGAGGAGGATGACATAGTGTGCTGACTCAGCATGACTCAATGTTGATCTCACTTGCACAGTAATGGTCATATTTTCACTGCAAATGCTCTGCCTGTTGCATGAATTAAGGGATTCATTACTACAATAGGTTTATTTTAAAGAAAGGAGACCATTATTTAAACTCTCCCCCCCTTGTATTTTCTATCACGGAAATTCACCTTACAGCCATTAATCACAAAGCACTTGCACGCTGGTGTGAAGCAACTGAACATCTGAATGATGTAAGTAAGGCAACAGTTTTTCTTTGAGGTTCTATAAAGTGGTTTTGTATGTAATTAACAATGGAGACACTGTTAAGCTGTGATGCAAAATTTCTTTATTATAGTTTCTTGTTTGCCTATGTCATTTGTTTTTTCAAATCTTACATTTTTAGGATTTAAATGCATAAACGTGATACTCTAATTATATAATCAAAATAATTTTCAAGGCACTGTTTCACAGTATTTACACTGTACCACCTCGTATCAACATCAAAGAGATGTGCATTAATATATCCCATTACTAGCCCACCTATTCATCCATTACCTTCATAGAGGTCACATATGACACTATAGTTACATCTTGTCTGACTGATGTTCAAAAACACAAATAGGTACATAAGTATACATTACATTACATAACATTTGTTCCTGCAATCCTGCAGATCATAGGGTTAGGTGCCATGGAGGTGCAGTGGTTAGCATTAATGCCTCTCAGTGTTGGGGCTCTGGGTTCAATTCTAGAGCCGATGTGCTATCTGCGTTGAGTTTGTAGGTCTCGCTGTTTTTCCTTCGGGTGCTGGTTTCCTCCCACTGTCCAAAAGCATACTGGTAGATCGATGGGCTTCTGGGAACATTGGCCCTGGTGTGAGTGTGTGCATGTCTGTGTTTGTGGGTGTGCCCTGCGAAAGACTGGCGTCCCGTCCAGAGAGTATCCTGCCTTGCACCTGTTGCTTGCTAGGATAGGCTCCGGCTCCCCCGGGACCCTGAATTGGAAGAGTTAGAAAATGGATGGGTAGATTGGGGTTTAGGGTTAGGGACTGGGATTAGGTTCAGAGTGGGAGTTTGTTTTAGGGTCAAAATAGTTATGTGTCTGTTATGTCTTTTGGAATAAAGGTTATAAAAGAATATGAATGGTATTATAGTGTTGTTTGTAGATGCTATGTTTGTAGAATAAGAACACATCCATAGAAAGTCTTAGCAATTAAACTGGGGACAGACGGATAGTGTCGACATCTGGAATGCCATACTGTATATGAGATGTTCTGTGTGCACATTCAAAAGCAATACATGAGCAAGCGCACACGTCTTTATGAGCACCTACAGTATGAGGGCAGAGAATTAACAAAGTTCAGGACCCCTTTAAAAGATTTATTGCGTGTAGAATGTTTCAGTTGTTTTGATATGGCAAATCTCATGTTTCTTGGAAAAACAGGCAGTTGTTTATCATCAAACTTTGATGATGGTTGATTGCTCCCTTTGAATGAAGACATTGATTTAAAAAGCAGTGGCTAATTCATCAAAAAATAAGCTTTGATTTCAAACCATTGATTCGACAGAAGAGTAGAAATTGAACCACGCTGCATCTGGGAGTGGGATGAAACGGGGGGAAAGAGAGGTGTCCAAGCTCCAACTTGAACAAATCTTTTGCCTCATAAGAAATGGAGCTTTGTCTCTGGCTTCTTTAAACGATGGTGTACCCTGTTACAGATCATTGACACAAATCCCAAGCAACCTTTTAGTCCTCATTTATTATGAATATGCATTATTGATGCATGTGCAGAGTAACAGAGGACTCTTGCACAAGAATACCAATCCATAATTCATAAGCCTGTTATTAAGATTATTATTATTATGCTTCTGTTTCCACCTTTACCCTGTCTTGCCAGTCATATTTATTTTACTGTTAACAATTGCTGTAACTCATCAGGCAACATTAAACATTACTTAATGTATTTTCCATGACAGCGAGACAGCACATTGAATTCCTGGAGTTTCTTTTCCTCTTTCAACAGAGACACTAACTAACACTGCTTTTCTCAGAAGCACTCTCTAAACACATCCCGTCTCCTTTTACTTAAGTACATAGAGGATCACCATATTCTTTTAATGATCCCAGATTAGTCATCCACAGGGCTTAAAATGAAACTAAAAATCATTTATCTACGACATCTAGCTATTAATGCAGTAAAAGGTGTTTCCATGGGAACCTCCTGATGTTAAATACATCTTTATAAAGATTTTTGTGGAATATTTTAGATTTCGAGTGTTACTGCTACCTTACAACACTGTAGTTTTCTACCCGGGATAAGGTAGCATACAGTACTTGTAATATGAATAATTCTTTAGAGTTTTTAGGTTTTTTTAATGTCACCCTTCCATATCATTCTGGGTACAGATGAAGTTGAAGCAGAAGTGTACAAATCAAGCTGGGCCCAGGCATTAAAGCTGCAAGCGACATGGGAGTCTCAGACACCCTGGTTTCATCTTTAGTGCTGTGTGTAGTCAAGCTCATTTAAAAAAGCATCCTGAGCATCTAATGTCTCTTCAATTGCCTCCTCACAGCCAGCTCCTAGTTGGCTGCCTGTTCCATTATGGATTGATTTTTAAAATGCTGTTAACCCGTGAGATCCTTGTTGACTAATTCCTGAATCGCTTGCAGATATGTGTGAGTGTCTTACAGTCCTCTCTCTGTAGTCTCCTACTCTGGGGCTATTGACTGTTTGAGCAGTTCAGATGAGGATTGTGGGAGGCAGAGCATATCCACACAGCTTATTTGTGGAATGTGGTGTAACACATACACCAGAATATAAATGAGAGCCAGTCTTTAAGTCATGACCAGAGACCTATTTATTTGAGAAGGAATTTCATGTGTGGGCTTTCCTTTTGATATGAATGTGATTTCATACATTTAAAAAAAATGAGTGAATATGATTTTTAATTAGGGCATTTTAATCTGTAATTCTTCCCTCTGTGTCTCTTCCTACACTTCATGTTGTGGGAGATCAGCCGGTGAACACCCAGTGTCTGCACAGCCACTTGCTGAGGCAAGAAAGCCTCTCAGATGCAGTGCAATGTTTTTTCTTTGTGGATTGAGTTCCAGTTACAGAATACTATTAAAGCTCTGCTTTGAATGGCTCATTGTTGTCTTCCAATAGTTAATCTCTTCAGAACATTGATATATCATCATTTTGTTTTATAGGACTTTTGTAGCAATTGCTAACAAAAGGAAATGGACTAAGGTGTTAAAATCAGCAGCTATAAAGGTGAGATTTCTGCAGTTGGGTTCAGTTTATAATATTCTTTAAATGTGAAGTGATCGCAGATGTTTTAATATTGCATGAGATTTAAATAGACCATTTAAATCTCTAGCGTGCCTTGGCCAGTAAAAGCCTCTTGCGTGAGTACAGATTGAGCACAATAATCCAAAAATCACTAGGTCCAGTCTGGGCTATGTCATTAGCCAATTGTGATTTGGATTTTCCAAGACACAGTACATGTTAGATTAATGATTGTTGATTCCAGGTTGCACCAGAATTGCTACTCTTTGTATTTTGTGGAACACGTACATAGGTTCCTCTCCTGAGGTTGTTCCTAATAGGATTTAGACCATGATCTTGATTGAGTACACTTTATTCTTTAACGTCAAGATAAAAAATGTAAATCGCCATATGCAAAATGAATGCCTTTGATTAATCTACATGGGATGTGTCATACAATACGTCATACAATACGAATCCATATTGTATTGTCCCTTCTCACTGACTGTACTGATTGTATTGTATGTATTGTATTGTTGTATTATTGTGTCATTTCGTTACATTGTGCTGTGTTGACTGTGTTAAGCTGCTGTTGCAGTGCAATTTCCCTCACGGGATCAATAAAGTATCTATCTATCCTCTGTACAAAAGATACCAAGATTTATAATCTGAAGCAATACTGTATATATTTACCATTCTTTTAGTATCACGAAATTTATTCTTGCCTGTATAATAACATGAACATTATATATTCATGTATATATAATGTATTTTGTCGACTGTATTGATCTACAGTCATTTTAAGAATGGAACTGGTATATACTTTATGTACAGTGTAGTTTGACTTAGAGGTGTATGGAATAAAGAAATAACATAAAACATGCCAGCTTTTCCTAGGATTTAGTACTTAAGGGTATGAGGTCCCCAGTTTTACTTAAAATGGAAGGTTAAGTAAAATTGTAGTAAAATATTTGCTCATTTTAAAATTTCGTAATTTTAGTACAGTTAAAGGTGTATCATTCGTCCATCTATTGTCAGAAAGCATCTTTTTCCTGGTAAGTCACAGCAACCCAGAGCCTTCCCAGAAACACAGGGGGCAAAGTGCCCTTTAAAGGCTGAAGGAACTCATTATATAGAACAATATTAGATAGTCTCATCCTGCACAAATCTGAGTGTGTGTAAACACCATAGGTAAGGCCTTGCATTCTATGCCCTGCATGCAATTTGTTACACAGATTTGTTTTTCCTTTAAGTGTTTTATCAAACTCCAACTTTAGATGGCCCTGGACATTTCCCAATATCTTTTCTTACATTTTATTGGTTAGAATGTTTAGAATAGATTAGAATCATCTTGATTTTATTGCATATAGTGTATGTACAGTAATCCATATTTTACCTTGATCTTGAAAAAGTTAAATATACCGTAAAGTCCAAGTTCTTCTCTTGTTTTTCAGTGTTAGTCCAGATATCACTTGCTATATGCCTTTTTTATAGCCAATACAATATATTATATTAGGTATATACTGTATTAGGTAGCACATATAGCACATAATGGCAACTTCAGCTCAAAGATTTGGTTCAAACCACCAAATGGAGACTGGTGTGCCGACAAGCGGACCCTGCTGATGCGGGATTAACGCTAGGAAAGAGAGAGATATAGCACATAACTACTTAATGAATTCTGACCCAATTGAGGTTAGTAGTGCATTAAAGACAAAAACAGGAAAGGGAAGCTCTGAATGGCTAAATATCAATTTGACACAATAAGAGGTTTGTTACTGAATGACTTCAGTTCTGAAAGTGAATAAGCAAATTAAATTATTAAGATGATTTGTTGTTTAAACCGTGGTATGCTGTGCACCTATCACATTTACCTTTCAAGAGAAAAAAGACTTTTTAAGATAGTTGACACTATCTTTCTTATTAATGAGGTTTTAAGGCACCTGAATGGTTGTTTCCAGTAGCCTGTAGCTGCAATTCCCTAAGCAACAGTACTGGTGGGACTGGTCGGGCTTGACTTGGTCCAATATTAAACTGGGATTGTTGCATAGCAACAGCCTCTTGGATCGGTCATGCACCTCGGAGTAAATGAGACGCAGCGCACTTTGCATTAGGAGAATAGCTTCTACCTGGAAGATGCAGGTTCAAGCACCACAGTCAGAATTTCTTCACTTTCCGGACAACATAAGCTCCTGTAAGCCTGTTCCACTGGCACACCAGGGGCACCAAGGACAGAGCTGGAGCGAGGAGAGAAAATTACCCTCCGCTCCCTTGAGGAACGTTTTTTGTGCATTCTGGCTTGTGCGAAATATGCAGTTATACAAAAGGGCCCACATGGCCTCCTGCTCAATGGGAGAGTTTCCTCACACAACAAAATAATATCATGACAGCACCTGTGAGTTGGTCTGACTCTCTTGTGTCAGTTATATTCCAAGACCATTTCTTTTTTTTTGACAGAAAGCTTTATTTATATCAGGTTACAGTTTGTCTCTTTCAAAGTAGTCCGCAAAGCACTGTGCACAGGGACTGCAAAACCAGACTGAGCTGCCCTCATATAGGAATTGTACCTCCTGTTTGTGTACAGATCTCCTACTGTATGTGTGCAAAGATATGAACATCGCTGACGGTGTACCTGCACTTATCTGTCTTTTAATCTTACTTGTTCGTCTCAAAGCTGACTGAACGATCTAAATTAAGAGGAGTAACGGATAAGTGTACCGATTAAAGGAGAATTGTCAGTTTGCTTTAAAACACAAAGGGAAATGAGTTTGTTTTTTTCCTGAGTCAACTGAATTTCATTTTCATGTTGGTGGACTCTGGGAGAAATAGCTGTTGTGTTTTCATATTAGGAAGTGGCAAACTCTGATTCTGGCGCATTTAGAATCAAACAGAGGGTGCCCAGTATGAATCTGATTTGGGAACAGCTGCCGTAACTGCAGTGTCTTATCAGTTTATCTAGCTTGATTTCCTGCTGCCATTTCACACTTGCTCCTTAGGCTCTTTGAAACAAAGTTGGTCTTGGATCCAGCAGGGATGTTGCCCCAGTCTGCCTTGCCCTGCACCGTAGAACCAGGTATTCTACACTTTACTGTCCCGCTGTACTTCGTACCTGGCCCACTCTGGCTTTTCTGATAAGAAACGCTCTTCTTTTTGGGGTGAGTGCGTGCGTTGCCATGGTTACCGAAACGCCTCCCTCACAGGCGTCATCATTGCAACCACCTCCACTGCGAACGGCGAGGCTAGCCTCCTGGCACATTGTTTACGAAATGAAAAGGAGAGCTCTTGTCGATGCGGGCAGATAATGACCAATTTGGGTCTGTCTTTTTTTTTTCCATGCTGTCCATTCAGAAGGAGAAAATCTAGTCATTTCAGTCGTTTGCGGTGACAAAGCTGCTGATCCATTTCACATGACGGTCAGGCCAATTTTGATTTTCTTCCTTTTTTGTGAGGGTGTGTGACAGCTAAGGAAAGTCGCAGGTGCACACTAAAAGAATGCTGCATTCTCCATGTGTTCTGTTTTTCCTGACTCATTTGAAACAGACCTCAGATAACAATAGGGACCCATTGTTTGGCATAAAAGTGTGTTCGTATTTGAATCTACACCTCATTGAAGAGCAGAGGGAGTGTATGTAGCAGAGAAGTGTATGACATTGGAGATGAAAAAGAGTGTGTGTGATTATCTATTTCGTGCTGAGGATGATTATTTTTCACATTTGAAAAGCTGAAAATCCTCTTTGGATCCTTCAGAAAACCCCACATACAGTACAAAGGTCCGAAGCGTCTACCCATTGCACGCAGATGGACACAGCTGGAGTGGAGTTTGTGCCCCTTTATTCTGAAAATTGTGAGGCTGTTCTTCTCAGCTCACACTTTGACCTGCTTTCATTCTGGGTCACTCCTGCAGCTGGCACCAAAATATGTGACCCACGTCGTCAGTGATTCACTTTTTTAAAAGGTTGCCACTCAAACCATTTGTGCTGCTGTGCCAGGCTGGACGATGGAGAAATGCATCGTCTCAAGGTGTATATATATATTTTTCCCGGGGGTTTAAGAAGAGAGGCAAAGTTGTTAGACTGTCATACCCAAGCCTGGAGCACCTCCGGAGAGTCTGTTCTCCTTTTTACTTGTTCTAAGTACAATTTGATGATAGACGTGGGATGTTAAATACGATTTAAAAAAAACTCAAAATGTGTCATATGTTTGTGATCTGTCTCAATCATTAGCATGCTTTATACAAGAACGAGCAGCTCGTAAAATGGAGTTTATAAGAAAGGTTCTGGAGCCATGACAACACCCCAGTTGCATCTGCTTCAGTTGTCAGTAATTTGAAATCAATCCTGATGTCATTTCCACACCAAAACATTATAAATACTGTAAGTGATCCTTTTTTCTCCTTCGCATGGGTCTTTTATATCCCTGTTTCGCTTCAGCTCCAGCTCCGCAGGTGCCCCTCGGTCACTCCTCTCTCTGAATGGGGGCTTCCTGTGGCCGGGAGGCCAGCCCTCAGCCCAGTGGGTTAAGCCAAATTTATTATGACTAAAACACTCAATAAACCTTTCAATACGCTTGCTCCTAGTGAAACTAGAAAGGGAATGAACTGCAGTGTGATGGAAGTGCTACTTCCCTCTGCATGTCACCATTGAACCAGCACTGCTGTCTTCTCTGCTATACAGGAGTGCTCACTTTTAGCTGTTGCCAATTGAAGACAAGCTCTGACCTCAGGGAGAAACCCCGAAATCAGGAAATTCCCACCTGCCATGTGATCCGGCACCCTGACTCCAGTCTTCTCTCATCTTTAAAGAAAGGTAAGGTTTTCTGCCATCTGCAGATTATGTCTGAACAGGTCCTGAAAAGATGACATTTTTTTTAATGTAATCTAATATGCGCTCTTCTAAATATCTCTTTCTGCTGAAGATGTTATCCTGCATGGAGCAGAACTACTCCAGCGGTGATACCTTGTGAGGAGAGTTCTGACAGCTGGATGAGAGGAAGTGGCAGGGGGAGACATATCAGTAGCACACCAGCTGTACAGAATAATTACAAATGAGCTCAACATCTTTGTGGGATGCCTTTTCATTTCTTCGTCTCAGTTAGCCTTGAGCTATGCTTAAGGGAACAGTCAGAGGCGCAAGTAGTAATGAAAATGCAATCCATAAAAATGAATAATGTAAAATGCAAATAGTATGAACAGATCCAAAAGGTAGGCAATAATGCAGCCGATATAAATGTAGACTACTCATCTGAAGAACTGGAGGCTTAACAAAGGTATATTCAGGAACATGTGTGCGTGCCGGGGGCTCATAAAAAATATGAATCATTTATTGTTTGGATTTGTTGCTGAAGTGCTCTGCCTGTGGACTTCAAAAGCTCTCTGACAATATACAAATGAAATGAGTATACACCTCCTTGCTATTGTAAATTTTGCTGTTAGAGGTAAAAACAAAAATCTAAATAAGCACTCAAAAATACTTGCGGAAAAAAGACTAGAGACAAATGCCTGAATACCAAAATAATAGTTCTGACAGCTGGGAACTTAAGCACAGGATTGCCATCATCATTCTAGCATGCTTGGTGAAAGAGCCCTAAAAAGTAATTAATGTATAACATAATAGTAAAACTTTCTGTAAATCGCTAATTTGGAGAATCACTAAGACACAACATTATTATATCTAAACTCTTGTGGATATATGACAAGATTTCCATGTTTGCATTTTAAAAACAAAAGGTTAGTTTTATGAAATCTTGATATTTGTTCTATCACATGTTCTTTTACTCATTATTCCCAAGTCATAACATACATTTTCATGCAATCATTCCAAACTCATTCCTGGAATTCAACAAATTATGGCATTTGGGAGAACATTGTGAAATAACTCTTGACATTTTTTCCTTTTTATATAAACCTACAAAGTTGTCAGATGTGTCAGTTAGCCTGCAGAAATGCCGGGGAACAAAGTTTCTTTCCAATAGCACGTTAACACTTGCAAAGCTTTACTATAGTAATAAATAAAATGCTGTCCCCTGTAGGAATTGTTTGGCATGCAGTTTCTTTGTGCATATGCCCAGTTAATTCTGAATTCTCCTGAACGTTACCATGTACATAAAAGCAAGCTGCTTTTCTAATATTACTTTCATCCTCAATGATTTCTCTGTTCTGGCTATTCAGTTGACATACAGTAAGTCACCTTTAGAGCGGTATTGATAAACAGGGAAGATGGTTTTTATGGGCAATACAGGCCTGGTAATTGCCATTGCTCCCTCTCAGGTATTTGTTCCTGAAGTCTGTTCTGTGTGGTGCCTGCATGTTCTCCTCATGTTCATACGAGTTCTCTGTTCTGTGGTAGTTTCCTTCCACTTCCCATAAGACATGTTGGCCAGGTCAACTGGTGCCGCTAAAATGTCCCTGTGTGTTTGTGTTTGAGTGTGACCTGCCAGGCGTTCCTGTCCAGGGTGCAGGCCAATCCTGCGCTTCTCAAACGGGCATTCAACAGCTCTTATTAAGCACGAGCAGATACCTGATGATGGAGTGATTGATGTAATTGATGGATGGGTATTCTCCGGCATCTGCGGTTATGAATTCCCCCAACATTAATCTGACTGAGAACAAATGAATATAAGGAACATCTTTCAGAGTTAAACAATTTCCAAACCCCACAGATTCCTTGCAAATCCCAGTCACTGGCACAGGGTGTAATCGGAAAGCCCCCTGCGCCACAGACGCAAAAAGGAAATGGTTGTCCGCTAGGACAAAGCGAGAAGGTTCTTGAATGGATCCCTGATTAAAAAAGTGAAGCGCTAATTACGCGTGGGTGCAATGAAAGCTAATCTTCTCCTTGCCTGTACCGACTGAGGGCTCTTCCTAAGAGTCATAATTTGACAATGAATTTGAATTTCATCAAAAAAAAATAAGAGTAGAGAGCTTCAATGAAGAGGCTACAGCTGTCTGTCTGAATGGAGGTCTCACCCTAGCTCAGTGTCTGGAGAGAAGGGGAATAAATAATATTCATTAAAAAAAGGTCGGATTGAAAAAGGCTCTCCCTTTGAAACACTGTGCACAACCAGGAGCAAATGATTCAAAGGGTCTGTGGTTCCAGCCTACAGCAATTACTTTTCTATCTGCTCAGCTATGTAATATGATTGTGAGAGGAGACAAAATATTGTACCAGCAGGCTGTGTGTGATCCTTGACGTGTTTGGTCTTAGGGGATCTCGTTGAAAAAGGATACTGGGCCTCACTGTCATGATTGTAGCCCCTCCCCCTTAAGGGCGCTCCGGCTCTTTCACATTTGAGTTGATTTTACGCACCTGCTCCCGGTTCCTGCCTCCCTACTTAAGCCAGACGCTCACTCTGTTCCGGGCTCTGCATTGGTTTCCAGTACCAGTGAGTGCGGGACCTGGAGCGCCAGGTCCTGTTCCCCCTTTTTCCCCCCGACCCTCCGCCGGATCCCGCTCCGGTTTTTAACTCCGTTTGTCTTCATCTTGGATGGACTACCCGGCTCTGGACATTTGCCTCATCAAGGATTTCCCTATGGACACTCTTTGGACTGTTTGCCTTGGACTCACCCCAAAAGTAGTAGAAATTAAAGTTAGAGTAGATTACACATCAAGGTGGGCCAGTGAAGTAGACTAATTTAGTATTCTTTTGATCTTTTCAGGCCTGCTATCCAGGTTACAGGTTTAGATCCAGATGAGCTGACAACTGTCATTAGCAAGCTTGTAAAAGATAAGTAGCCTAAATGTTTTTGTTCAATGGTAATGGATAAGGAAGTGTATTATTGCAGTAAATCTGCTTCTTGATACAATAGTAAAAGTATGAAACCAAAACAATTTGTAGACAAATAGACAGATACCCCAACACAGTGTGCATATAACGTTTTCATGTGTTTATATAACACAAACGAAACTATCAGTCCTCATTTGATGAAACTCTTTCTCATTCCTCCCTGGTTCAGCAATTGTGTGAGACATGATCTTTCCCTGCCTGCCACCCGGACGAGGCATAAACACAGGGCTCAGGGGCACACAAGACCTTTTAAAGGTGTTATGATGTGTATCATTATTATTATTAGCAAACTCAGTTTTGATGAAAGAAGCTCTCTAGAGCAACTTGTTTGACTTGTAGTGAGATTGTTACTTAAGGACAGTATGGCAAAAATGTTATATTATTTAGTTGTGAACCAGCCTTGAAGCATTGTAGACAGATGAAGGATAAAATGTCAGTTCAAACACTCTGGTTTTAATTTAAAGTTGGAAAGAGACGAGGACTCAGACACAATTAGGCAGAGAACTCCATAAATAAGGAGCACAGAACCTGCCTCCAGCTCTTCAATAGCCCCCCACAGAACTGTATTCAATGGCCTAAAATGATAAGAATGCAGACTGTAGCTAAAAGCTCCACTTATAATAATAATGACAATAATAATAATAATAATAATAATAATAATAATAATAATAGGTCTTTAAAAATGTAGGCAATCAGACATAGACCTTGATAAAAAGGAATGTTTTGAGCTTGGATCTGAAGAGAGTTAAAGAAGTTGTCTCTCGTAGAGTCTGAGGAAGGTCATTCCATAACTCCAAAGCAGCGACAGAGAAGGCGCCGTCACCAACAGACTGTGATTTAGTCCTGGGTACAGTGAGCAGAGGACCAGCCTCAGCTGAGCAGAGCCTACAGGAGGGAGTGGAAACATGGAGGAGATTGGAGATGTAGGATGGAGCCAGATTGTTTGGATCCTTGAAAGTCGGTAACAAGATCTTATATTGAATATGTGACTTTACAGGCAACTAGGTAAGAAAGAGCTCTGCTTTGTTAACTGGAGTAAGTATCAGTTATGGTATCTGAAGAGAACAGAAACATCATCGACTTTCCCTCCACCAACCCAATACCTACACAACTCCAGGATCAGCTCTGCCCAATTTAAACCACAAAAGACTTGCAAATCCAAAGTGGTCTTGTACGACAGCCTCCGAGCAGGCCAACAAAAAATAGGAGAAAAGCATTAAGGTGAGCTGATGTGGTGCTGGCCAGCTGGCCCTGGTTCAGCCTGTGTAGTGGCAGACTCCTGGGAGAGCCGAAGAGCAAGCTCCTGCTGCTGTTGATGGGCCACTTTCTGAAACAGCGTGGAGTGCCGCTCTATTGATTGACAATCGCTGAGGCGCTGTGTGCTGCACATCAGTACAGCTGAGAAATGATGCTGGAAAGACATCTGTCCTCCGCACCCACAGAAAATAAGAGAGGACAAGCAGGCAAAAAGAGTGGCTAGCATCGCTGCCTCACAGTGGTGATAGCCTGGGTTCAATTCCAGACCTGGGGTGCTGTCTGTGTGGAGTGTGTAAGTGGGTTTCCTCTGGGTGCTCTGGTTTCGACTTGCAGTCCAAAAAACATACTGGTAGGTTACTGGGCTTCTGGCAAAATGGACCCTGGTGTGAGTGTGTGTGTTTTTATCTGTGTCTGTCCTGCAATGGGCAGCTGACCTGTCTATGAAATATATTTTTCTTTGGCTCATTAGCTTAATGGGAACTAAATATGTTTTCATAAACTCTCATGTATAATTTCATTTGTGGCATCATGCATTAGAGCTTTCAAGGATAAAACACTAAATCTCTAAATCTAAGACTGCAGTCTTGCTTGTGGAATGTGTCTGGTATAGCCATTTTTTTAATGATGCACAACCAAGTGTTGGAACCAAGAGCATGCTGTTACAGAGCTCTCTCAAAGTGGTCTTGGATTGGCTTTCCTGGGGTTTTATTCAGTTATTTTTATTTTTCTGTGCTTTATCATGCTTGTTTGTACTCCAGTTTCTTTAAATGCTTAAATGTTTTTGGGCCTTAGTAGTTTCTATCAACTTGCTACCTGAGGATTATAGAACAAAACATAGAATATTGCTGCTTAGCCTTAAGTCCTTTCTTTAATGCTTTTTTTCCTGACTTCATCAGCAAACTTACGTTTCCAACTGTACACTGTCTGCATACTTTAGATTCTGGTCTATTTCTGTTCCCAAAACTAGGCTCCAAACTGGAAGATTATGTCTGCTGGTTTGTGGCTACAAATCTGTGTAATGATCTCCCAGAACATACAATGTTAGATCTTACAATTCTGTCATTTCTTTTAAATTCTGCTTTGGAACTATTTTATTCACCAGCTTTTAATCCCCTTTAATGTATTGCATTACATTTTGTATATCAATTAGTACCTAATGTGTTTGCTTGTTTTTAGTGTAAAGCACTTTCAGTTGCTGTCATGAAAAGCTTTTAGTAACAAAATTAATTACAGTAGATATTTTTTCCCATTTTGTTTAAATAATCTAAACATTTCTCATGTGAGAAGGATTTTATCATCAAGCCACTGAAAGCAAAATACATCTTTCGAACTTAATTTAATGCTTTTTTAACAAAATAGAATGTATGCAATCAATAAAATGAACAGAAATTTAATCTCTGAACTTCTTTTGATGCTTTATATAACATCACATCAAAATATTTTCATTAAAAAAGCATTTTATATATATTTACTATATATATGCAGATTGCATATGTGCATTAAGTGTTCAATGCACAGTGACACAGTGGTTAGTATTGCTGCCTCTGAGTGCTGGGGCTCCGGATTCAATCCCGTACCTGGGGTGGTATCTGCATGGAGTTTCCTCCAGGTGCTCTGGTTCCCTCCCACAGTCCAAAGACAGACTGGTGGGTTAATAGGCTTCAGGGAAAATTGGCCCTGGTGTGAGTGGGTCTCTATCTGCCCTACGATGGACTGCTGTTCCATCCAGGGTGTATTCAGCCTTGCGCCCATTGCTTGCCAGGATAGGCTACTCAGTGGCCCTGAACTTCAGGAAGCAGTTAGAATATGGATGGATTACTATGTATGTAGATAATTTAAGAGCTCACTACATGGAGTTTGTAGGCTCTCCCCATGTTCCTCCTGATCCTCCAGTTTCCTCCCGCTGTCCAAAGCCATGCTGGCAGGCTAATTGGCCTCTGGGAAGACTGGCCCTGGTGTGGTTGTGTCTGCCCTGCGATGGGCTATGGGCTGGAGCCCTGTCCAGGTTGGACCTTGCCTTGCACCCATTCCTTGCTGAGATAGTTCCCCTGTGACCCTGTATTGGACAAAGTGGTAAGAAAATGGATGGACAAGTCGATGAACACATTCACTACATAAAATGCCGCTTATCTTCTTTATCCTTATCTCTCCTGCACCTACAAAGAACCCTGAGTGAAGTTCTACAATCTGTAAGCCCGAAGGTAAAGCAGGGCCCACTGTAGTGCCATCTGTGCCTTTAAATTGGTATGAAGAATTGTTTTCCTCCTGTCCTCACTGTTCATTCATTGGGGCTTGTGTGTGAGGGTGAGAGGTCGGAATTTCCCAGAGGAATAAGAACAGTGAGTCATCAGAAGAAAGCAGTCAGTCGTACAGAGAGCAAATCCGAGCTTTTACGGCAGGATTCTAGATAAATAAGTTGGATGACAGTGCATTTATGAGAGGGAAATTCTAACTAACAAACGGGAAATGTTGCTTGGTTTATTTAAATAAAATGACCATAGAAGCAGGATTTCAGATTACCTAAGGCATTGTGTGTCTTCATTACCCCATAAGGATTTTCACATGATGTTCAAATCAAGAAAATTAGAAAAGCTTATTACTTTAATCACCCTTTGTGCCAAACTGTTACAAAACTGTTTTGCTGGGTTCAGGTTGCTGTCACTGCAGGATACCTGCATAACATTAATTTGCTTTACTGGTGATAATGGAACCACCACAAACATAAATCCATCCAACTGTACATGTACATTTTATGATTGTGGTGTAGTGAGAGCTGGCTTTGTGAGGGAGGCACGAATTAATTGGAAAAGCCCGCAGAATGAGGCCAAGCTGGTCTACTGGGGTTAGCACACAGAGGGAGCAAGATTCCACATGAGGGAAAGGAGCTGAAGGGATAGGGGCTACATGGAATTAGTCACGCCTCTGGGCTCATGTAGAGGCTTATAAGAACCGCCAGGAAGGAAAGGGCTTCCGTCTGTCTAGGTTTCGTCCTGGAAGGAGGGATTGCGAATGATTGTGTATGCTGGAGAACGAATGGTTTAGGCTGTACTAAAGGGTGGCACAGGTTCTGGACATGCTGTATGGGCTGTGTGATTGTTTGCAGGTTAGCCAGCTGCTCTTACCCAATCATACAGTATCTGTAACTTACTATGAAGACCTGGATGACATGGAGTTAACTGGGTTGAATACTCTGACATGGGCAATAAACACACATAGTGGGAACTATGGGAGACTAGGATGGGGAAACATAAGAGAACCACACA
Source organism: Atractosteus spatula (assembly GCF_055471065.1). Lineage (NCBI taxonomy): Eukaryota > Metazoa > Chordata > Actinopteri > Semionotiformes > Lepisosteidae > Atractosteus > Atractosteus spatula. The sequence goes on along the minus strand of NC_142721.1, from coordinate 4,101,713 downwards.
AGTATACTCACATAACATGTCACCCCCCCGAGTCCCAGGAGTTAACAATGTCCCTGGTGATTCCCAACTATTCCAGACAAGTATGCATTTATCCCAGCATGCTCTCCTGGGGCTGACATCACCAGCCCTGTTGCTTGTCTGCTTGGTGCCCCATCACTGCCTGATGAGGGCGCTACAATACTAGTCTAGTGCCTAGTGCATTTTAATTACGTTAATTTAGTGAATTTTAACATGGTAGGTAGTGCGTTCACTGGAGCAATCCGAATGAAATATGCTCAAACAGAATCCCACTCAGCCCATTATGTACAGGTTATACAGCATTGTTTAACAAGAGGAGCAAGAGAAGCAGCCTTTTACTGGCTGGCTGTAAAAACAGAAGTGTATCTGGGTCTACACAAGCATGCTGATGCCGACTACTGTCTGCAGTGCTGTGCACTTTCAGAAGTCTATTTGACCTTTTGTCGTCTTTATCCAATGAAATTGAGTTTTATTATATTCCTACACTATGTGGGTGTAGTGAAGTGTCTATATGGAAAAGGAAGTTCGCTTAACACTACAGAAACCAGGATAAGCTCTCTCAATGAGTTGATGTGGCTCTGGTCTGGACTTTACGTTTTTAAACATGAGTTTTAATCATAATTATGTTTTCCATCGTGAACTTCCTTCAAAAACAAATTACCTGTGTGCTTTAACCATCAATGATGGTCAATGATTTCCTACTGTTTTTTTTAACCTTTGACACCAACCTATAAAATATTAAAAATGACAGTATCATGATAAAAAGAGATGCATTGAGCACTGAGAATGGCTTTCAGAGACAGGAGAGTAATGAGAATCCACCCACACTAGGCTCGGAGTGGTGAGAAGGTGGGCAGACATTAGCTCACTGGGAGACGTCTGACACTAGTGCCATGAACTGCAGCTCCAACAGGAAGCCCGTTGACACCACAGAGGGGAGGAGGCAAGTTTCAAGAAGAGAAATGTAAACTGAGTGGCACCTGTCCTAGACCTGCAGTGGCACAATGAAACTTACTGCTTGTTGAAGCATTCACAAAAGAAGAAGTTCACAGTTTGAGGAAATAAACTCTTCTCCTGTACTTTGCCAGCTTTTGTATACATTATCATTCATCCATTTTCTAATGGCTTCATCGGGGTTGTGGGGGAGCCGGAGTCTAACCCGGCAAGCAATGGACGCAAGGCAGGGAACACTCTGGATTGGACATCACTACATCACAGGGCACACAGAGACCCAGACATCAACACAAACATGCAAACCGGGGCCGATTTCCTAGAACACCTGGAGGAAACTCCCACGAACACCTGGAGAACCTGCTCACTCCATGCAGATAGCAACCCAGGTCTGGAATTGAACTCAGGGCCCCAGCACTGTGATGTAGCCATGCAGACAACTACACCACTGTGCTGCCTGTGTATATTAGCAGTTACAGAATAATAATTTAGGATTTGGAGGTGAACCAAGCCCTGAATTTGGACTTTTTGACCCACAAAAACATCCTGAAGTTTATTAATCTAAGTTCATGTACACAAGGACAAAAAGATGGATTTTTATCACAGATGAATTTTAACACAGCTTTTCAGCAATGTCAAGTACACTCAAGCTTCATTTTATGAATGTAATTTGTTCCTTGGAAACTGTTCATAATGTGAAAATTCATACGTTGAAAATAAAAGTATCATTACTTTAAATATGAAATATTCCTGTTTCGAAACCTATTTATAGGTTTAGAAAATCACCCAGCACTTTTTGTGTTTACCCTGACAGAGTCCTGAATCTGTCAAATTAAGAACACTGTTGCTTGGTTAAGATACTAACCTTATTTACCGCTATACCGTGATGAAGATAAAATGTGTAAAAACTCTTAAAAATACAGACACATTGACCTACAGTATGTTATGGAAGGAGATGCTATGAGGATGGCATCTTCCATTTGAGTATGAAAGGTGCACCTCTGTTGTAGCACAAATCTCCTCATAACTATGAAAAGCAGGTATGAAAATGCATGTTTTGTTAGAGAGAAAAATCTGTTAACACCCCATTGACAGGGTCGATTTAAATTCCAAAATTGCCATTTGGGGCATTTTTTTAAATAAACCCATGTTTTTCTTGGGCTCCACTTGAATCATAAAATAAACAAAAAAATAAAAAAATAAAAAGTCTTCCACATTCATTTTTTTTCCTTCAAACATTGGCATTTTCCATTTCTGTTACGTCGTTTTTTCCGTTAATGGGCAATAGGTAAAGAATGTCTTGACAGTCGGCACTGATCGAGATTCTGAAAGAGCTAGTAGGATCAACAGGCAAACACATGTACTCCACTATACCACTGTATACTCTGTACTATACAGCACACTGTGCTGGAGTGACTCTATGTCTCAGACTGTGCATCCAGAGAGATGATCTCTCCTGTTTTTGCCTCCAGGTCTTCGGTTGTCAGGGATCATGACCCAGAACTCAATGACAGGCCCGCCTGCCCAAGCTGACGCACAACAGGAGGAGCGGGGTAGAGTGGCCCAGCCCCCCCACAGCTCCCCGCAGGACCCCCAGGGCCCGTGGTGGGAGAAGCTATGGAGGGCCGTGGTGACCGCTGGCTGCACCGTCTGCATTTGTGTCTTCTCCCAAATAGCGGTAGGAGCTGAACATAGTGCTCTAAGTTCTACTTGGCACAAAGCTTCATTTTGTTCCGCACGAGGGGGAAAGAAATCACAATCACACCCGAAAACTCCACTGCAGCACAGATATAAACCAGACCTTAGAAGTTCAAGTGGGGAGCTGCGTCAGCATGCTTAGGCTGCAAAGGAGCAAGTAATAGGTTTATTCCGTGCTGACAAGAGAAGAAAGAAAACACAACGTTTCAGCTGTGGAGCCTTCTTCGGGTGTGTCTAAACCAGTCTAAACCAGCCTTTATTCGCACCTTGCTCCATAAACACAGAATAAGTCTAGCCAAATCCTTCTCTCCAGCCACCCCCTCAGTGGCTGGTGTCACACTTCCCTGTGTAAATTAAACTTGTGGAAATCCTCTCAATCCATTCAGAAACAACTATATACACTAGTAAGAATTTTAATGCTTGAGGCCATTTGACTAAAGTCCCTTAGTCTTTGCAGTCCTTTCATGGGGTACAATTCCACATATATTTATTCAGTTGTTCCCCATTTTTCCTTTAATGGGGTTGTAAAAAAAGCTCAGGAGGGGGTCAAAGTGTAGTCTCATCACATCTGCCCGTCTATGTATAATCACCATGCTTCTCGCATGTTCACTCGCAAGTTTCATTTTCGCATTTGGCATTTGCTCTCGTCAGAGTCAGACCTTACCATGCTGCTCTCTTCCTCCTGTTTGAAAGAATCTAAACTGCAGTGCTTCAGGCTCCAGTTGGAGAACCAAATCCAAAAGCACTGTTTTCTCCCAGATGTCCTAGGGGTCAGTCCCACCATGCCGATATCCATCTATCCCTGCCCAACGGCGACAGTCCCCTCACAACTTTCCCAACAGTGTTGAGTGTCTTCTCCAAGTTCATCTTTTTCCATGCAAGCCTAGCCAGTCTGACCTGCTCAATGAGTCAATGGACTCAAACCTTCTTCCCCAACTCGCTGAATACCTTCTTCTATGCAGATCTTTGCCTTATCACGCACCTTTTCCCCACAGTTCACAGGAGTCAGTCTGACCACTGATGGCACATTTTCCCCATTTTTCCATTATGCCCTTTGCTCAAGTCGGAATTAGCTCTCTTACTATACAAACCACATGCATTGTGGTTGAATGCACCTCACCATCTCAACTTCATAAACACCACCATTCTCTGCTTCATAAATTCCCTGCTGCTGCCATTAGTAGACCTATTCCCTTTAATCCACCTTTCCTCTGTGCTACACAATCATTGAAATCACTTTACCTGATCAAAGCAATAGAACAAAATACATAATGCATGTTAGCCATCATCACTAATGCCTTTGTATTTATGCCTATCAATCCTAAACAACAAGCACTTCATGGGGTGTGTTGGCAAGAAAGGTATGATTTCACAGCCCAACTCAATTTCAAGTGCTGCACCAGCCCAGTCCTCTGTTGGCTCGTCCCTCATTTAGCTAGACATCTTTCTGTCTAGATTTTTTTAAGATGTCTGAGTTCCCTTCAGCACATTCTTTACCACAGAAATGATTCTCCTCCTTTGGAGCTCTAGGGATGGTGTTCAGATCTTAACCTTTCTCACATCCTTGCCACAAGCCGTGCCTGTGCTAACATGATTCTTCTCGCTTCCTTTGGCTTTTATTCAATGCAAGCACTTTTATACCTACTCAGTCACTGAAACAAAGCTGCTTGCATCTCTGTCACTTATCTTCCTGACCTTGATTCTGCTGTAAAACCTCAGCAGCACTGTGTTAACCAGGACTTCTACTGATGGTGGACTGAAGACTGAGATCCTGTCTCTGAAGCGATGGCATGCGTCACTTTTGTTTAATGACTGCTTTCTGCCACTTGAAGATCTCCAACACACCCCTGGCGCCACACTGCCCACACTTCGAGTCTTACAGTAGAAAAGAATGTGATTGTAATGTTGGGGCAGACAGGACCCACAAAAGAGATCAAATTTGTTTTGGCGGAAGTGGAATTAGCTTTGGATCTCCTCCTGAATTTGTGTTTCAAAACAACATTTATTAAGTTTCAGGACATCTTAGTTCCACAGGAGGAAGCAGTGTACTGTGAAAATAAAAATCAACAGTAGTACTTTGGGAGACATATCTGTTTGCTCTTATGTGCAGGGTGTTTGGATCTTGTACATGTGCAATGGGTATGAAGCCTTCCCTGCAGCTCACAAAGTGTTGGATCTGATGCAGTACCTGCTGTCACCACTAGGAGCATACAATTCAGTGGAGGAGGTGGGTATGATACAGACTCAATCCAGATTGCTGTATAAATTCTCTGCAACAGTTATTTTTGCCTTTGAGAAGTCTAGCAGTCTACCTTTCAATTATTATGAAAAGTCACAGGACTCAAATATAAATGAAGCATCTTCAAATTGCATTTAAAATTTATCATTAAATTGCCCCACAAGGTTTTCTCTCATTCTTCTTTAGTGATCCCTTATGCATTATTGCATTAAATGACTATGCAAATATTTCTTTTTTTCATTATTTAAAACACAGAGTAAAACAAAAGCAGCCACAGTTTTCAAAATTCCCAAAATGATCACACTCTCTCAAGACACTAATTTCGGATGCTTGCAAGGATCATAGAAATTTGAAACAGCTACAGCTTCTACCTTCAAATTCAAATCCAAGGACAGTCATTTTCTTGGGGGATTAGTTCACTAGCCTATTTTCTGAGACATTTGTTCCCCACAGGACACAGCGTAGAGGAGTCATCTCCACAACACTTCTTCACTTACTTGGAAGCCATGAATGGTTTCTCATTTATTTTGACCCTGGTGCAGCTACATTCTTTGAGCACACAATGTGACACACAAATTCTCATCTGCTTTGAAAAATATCAGAACCTAGCACAGAACCCAGCAACCCAGCAAATTTACTACAGAATATTGCCCTTAAGAACATAAGAATGGTTACAAATGTGAGGCTCTTCTGTCCATCTAGCCTGTTGGAGCGTTAGACGTTCAGGGATCTCTTCCAACCATTTCTTGAAAGAAGCCAGAGTATCATCTTTTATTGATAGTTTGAGGTCTAAACTCTAGAGCATCATGGATTCATAAAATTTGCAAACATCTGGGATTTTGCAAGTATAGGATATTGTACACACAGAGTTCTGAAGCTGCAAGCTTTGTAAAAGTACTTTAATGTGATGGAAAGATTTCAGAATAACCCCATCTGGTTAACATTATTATAACATTATCTTCCCCTAGAATAATACATCATTTATACAATGGCAGGTTTCCTCAAAAACTATTGGTAGTTTCTAATCACAACCACAGGAAAACCTGTGGTGAAAACTATAAACAGTACAGTTGAGCTTTGTTTAACATGCTAATTATGAGAGGAAAACCAGATGAAACATGAGGAAGAGCTTTTTCTGAATAACTAATTACCTCAGACTTGTTGATGCATATAACTGAAAAAGAAAAGTCATCATTTTATCAGTAGTATAAATATAATTACCACCTCAGATAGGTATAGGTATATTTTGGCTTGGTGTGTCTTAAACCCAGAAAAGGGCAGATAATCTATAGATTTAATTTAGTATAATATATGACTAGTCTTCTCAATTCGCTTTTTTACCCTCTTTTGTATAATCCTCAGACATCCCCATCCTTACAGAAAGAGCTGTGGAGAATGGAAAGCTTGTGCCCCCTGCTGGCTACAGTGTTCCTTGGCATAGTTATCCTTGGGATAGGGGTAGGTGTGGACCTTGATGCTAATCCCACTGTCATTTATCCTATCCTGCTATTTCGTCTGGCAGATGGGCTGGATTTCACATTCCAAGAAGATTCTGACCCTAAGAAACGACATATTGAGTGCTTAGTTTTGAATGAATTTCTTGCAAGAGTACAGAAAATGGAAATTTTGCTTATTCAGTATGCATGCAAAACACAACATTTATAAATCTTACTGTACTCTATTCCCTTTGCTCTCTCCAATAATTGTCATTAACATCTTAATGGGACCCAAATCCAAAGGATATTACTGAAGCACCAGCAGCTTTAGTGCTTAGTGCTTCATGTCGTACCAGAAGCCTTTTCTGGTTGCCACAGTTGCTTGCCCCCTCTCCAGATACTCTACTGTCTGAGGACGATCGCTCCCGGGATCCCTGCTTTTCCTGATGACCGCCGCCAGTCCATGAGCCGCCAGCCATCCTTCACCTACTCCGAGTGGACAGATGGCAAGCAGGAGGACTTCTTTGACCTGAACCCTGTGCCCGAGACTCCTGTGTTTGACTGCTTTATGGACATGAAGCCCGAGGCCGATCCAGCCACACTGACCGTCAAGCCTGTCGGCCTGCAGGAGAGGTCAGTTCCCTGGAGCTCATTGCCCCTAGAAACCCTTCAGTGGATGCTGGTTTTGCAATGGGATTGTATTCTCAAAGTCAGAAATGGTCCCACCAAATAGCATACAGTACTTCCTGTTAAGTTGTGAGTTAAAGGTTTTTCTTTTGCTAATGTACTTTGTCCATATGATACAATTACAGAAACATAAAACAGAGATTAAAACCTTTCTTGTTTCCCTGACATATAGTAGAGTATGTTTTTCTTACTCGGTTATGCATCCATAAATTTGGAATTGGTAACAACATCTTTGACATTTTAGGCACAGTCCTGCAGAATGCAATGCTTTTAATTGTCTTGGGAAACTGATGCAGTCAGAAATGTGCTGCTATCTTTCTTCTCTTCATCGTATTATAAAAAATATTATCATTGATACACATTAAAGAAAACAATTCAAACCTCCCAACGTTACCTGTAAACCTCACCTTCACGACCGGGAGCTGGGGTTACTTCACCCTGAAACTGTGCTTTATCTCTTGCTCTGCTGTGTTCGTTCTGTTTCTCTCTGCCTCGTGGGAAGGAGGGGGTCCAACGTGTCCCTGACCCTGGACATGTGCACCCCTGGCTCCACGGAGCCCTATGGGTGCATGCTGTCCCCTCGGGAGCAGTCGGCGCGCGAGTACCTGCAGAGAGCCACCAACGTGCTGACAGCGGCAGAGCTGCACGAGAGGGCGATGGACTCCTTCACGCTGCAGGCCGAGTTCTTCGTGAGTAGCTCTCACTCTCAAAAAATTCCTGCAACTCTTCTGCTGGCAGTCACCTCGGCCTGCTTCATCTCAAGACCCAGGAGGTCCTTTATGTGCATTGCAGATAGCTCCTGTGTAGCTTCCAGTTTTTTACAGAATGCGTAGGAATTCTAGTGTAGACAGGGCTTGACCCCACACCAGCAAGTGGAAGTGCACTGTGTCACTGAGGAGTGACGCAAGAGGTGCAAAACATGCAAAAAATTCAGGTGCAAAAAATCGCTGCTGCATCGTAATCCTACTGTCACACCTTCCCGTTATTATCAGAAAGCTGTTTTTTGCTGGGACGTGTTCATCACAGAACACACACACACACACACACACACACACACACACACACACACATATGTTTGCTGTACAGGACATCTAAATTGCTGTGTGGAAGCCTTACACAACTCAGACACCATCAGGAGTTAACACACATATTGTATATATAATAAACATCAGCAAGTAATTCAAAGCCTCCACTAGTATTTTCTATAAGGTGCAGTATAAGAACTTTGACTGTTATAAATACAGTTTCGGTAAGAGGAAACCAAGCTTGCCATTTCATAATTATTCATTTGCATTGGTCAGTATCTTCTTGATGACAAAAGCTGGACTGTACATCAGCAATATGAAATGCTGAAGGAAGTGATACATGACATTTGCCAATCAAATCTGATTAGCTCATTGTCACATTGTCTGTGTCATTGACATCATGTGTTTCCCTCTACACATCCATTAAGCAAAAAGGCTATTTTTGTACTACAAAATACAGTTTTATCAGGATTACCTCCATCCATTTTCAGTCTGCTTCTGCTAGTGAGGGTCAGAGCTCAAGATTAACTGCTGTCACAACAAAATGACCAAAGATTCAGCAGAAGCTCACCATAGGATTATGTTTCTACAAAAAAACACATCAACATTCTCTGACATGGGTAGAACACTGTAAACTGTTTGAGATTTCAGCCTAGCAGTGAATTAATCCCTTAGTTAATGCAATAAACAGTAAGCAATCATGTTAACACTTTCATGTTTCCAATATCTGGCAACTGCCAGTCAGATATCAAACAGCAGCTGCTACGGTTTAATTTATTTTCAGACTCTTGTTTTCTGTGTAAAATCCAGTATTTCCTATTTTAATATTTGTGAAAAGTATTCAATAAAACATTTTAGGAATCTAACCAATGACATAGATTGAAAAAGCTTTATATATCTTTATATATCTCTTGTCCAACGGCTTGACACCCATTTAAATAAAGCTTCGGGAATGTCTGCTTTGTGATAAATTTATTATTCAGAACCCTTTTGTGGACCTCGGTCCAAGATTTTAGAAGCTAAAAACTGTAAACTGTGAACACTGAGCTGTTCCTCGTGCTTGCAAGTGAGAAGTCAGAGCATTTTGTATCCTAATTTGGCAAGGACATGCTGTGCCACCAGACATTGCTTCTGTTTCCCATTGACTTTTCCTATGCCAGCAGTGGGGGGCACTGCCTACCCACTCAGGTGCTGGGGGATCATAAGAAAAATCCGAAATAATCCATTCTTTATATTTGTGTACATCATTACTTAATATTCATGACCTTCATTATTCAAGCACTTTCTCGTAGCTTTCCCAGGCCAGAATTCTTTAGACAGTTCTGCTTCACAAGAACTATCCCAGAAGCTGCAATAGCTAGGAAAGCAGAGAGACTTGTGAAGCGGAGGCCTACAGAGCAAAGCTGTGGAGAATATTAACCGCACACATAAGAGAAAACAGCACTGTAACAGCTTGAACAAAAACTAGAAGAAGACAACAGATTTGAAATTTCACCGGGAATAACACCACCCAGTACATTTATTGAGACATCAGACATGAGAAGCTTTGGCTTAACTCTCTGGGCAGAGGGCCAGCTGTCTGGTTAAAGGGCAAGGAAGATAGTGCTCTCACACAGAGAGAGGAGCTATCGAAAGGGATGTGGAGGGGTGGGGGTGAGGTGGAGGCTTACTGTGGTAAGTGACCTCATGGATAATTACGAGTTAAAGAATCAGAGGTGAGGAAGACCTTGGCAGTTGTCATCCCCCCCTAAGTTTCATTTAAAATGTAGTTAAAATGCAACAGCAACATGCAAAAAGAAATACAAAATATGAGTACTTCTATGCACAAAAAAGAAAAAAAAAGAAACCTGAACAGTCTTCCAGATAAGAAAAGGCATCTAGCAAACGGTAGCGTTACTTTTTTCAGTGTTACCTTTTTCAATAGGAACAGCATCTGGGAATGAATACAGCCAAATGCCTTCTGTGGATATCTAAGTATGTTTCAACAAAAATTTTTGAGGTGCAGTTAGATCTGTCAGTAAAAGCCATCATACATGAAGATTCATAGTTACTGGGGAGCTGTCATCACAAAGGAATACAAACTTTATTTTTCTTATTTTGGACAGGAGACACCTATGAACTTTGTGGACCCTAAGGAATATAACATCCCTGGTGTTGTTCGGAAGAATCGATACAAAACTATTCTTCCCAGTGAGTAGTTCCTAGTGCATTTCTGTTTTCTTTGTGTTAAGAGATGCTGAACATCATTTGTTTAAGAATGGTAAAAAAGCATATTCGCTATTTTTGTGTTTGTTCCTTTTTCTAGTGTTTTTGTTGTTGGCTTTCTATTAATTTGGATCTCCTGTCACAACTTATTAAACTGACAAAACAAAATATGTCATGACAGGCAGCTCACAACAGGGGTTTATCATGAGCATTGCTAATAGCTCTGTGTGAATGTGATCAGATTGTACAAAATCACTATCATTGAGGGCCTCCTCTAAAAAAAACAACAGTTCACAAACCTATTTTTGCATCTTTGTCTTCCTGAAGCATGAAGATCAAAAATGTTTCAGGAGTTCTTTCTATTTTCTGTCTTTATAGCTATAGTATACTTACAACACAACCCTAATGATGTTTTCTTGGCTGGAGGATAGAGTACATTTCCTTTAAATAAATATTCAATGAAGAAGACAAAGTCGTTAAGCAGACCAAGAAATAAAATGTGCTTGTTATTTAGCTGACAATTATCCACTTAGTACTTGTGATGCATTGTGGTTACACATGGAATGCACCTGGGATGCCAACGAACCCTTCCACGGATGACAACACGCAATGCATGGTGATCTATTTCAGTTTTCATGAGTATACAGTAGACTATCGAAAACCACCAACTTCTCATACAGATTATGCATTTTCAGAACATCTGCAGACAAAGATACATGGAGCCAACAATATTTCAAAAGAATTTGCTTCTCTGGTCCATCAACAGTTTTCTAACTTGGCCTGAGGCCAGCCAGTGGGTCCTGTTTTCCCTGCTGGTGGTTGTCCCTCTTACGGCCCATGTTATAGTGATGCTTAGTCTCTCTAGAGCTCTGTCTCCCTGGCTCTGGCCAAGCCGCTTCTAGAAGACAAGTGATTGAAATTGGGGCCGTGGTTCTCCTGGTGTCTCGGTCAGAGTAGTCATAACACTGTCTCTATGTCCTGTAGGACACACTGGTGCAACCATTGCTTTATTGCACACACTTTAACTCTGGCCACCCAAAACAACTCTGGTCTTTACCTATTAGAGTTGACCCCTAGTTTGGATTTGAAAGAGTAACTTTTAGGAAAAGTATGTTAATGAGCTTCCCTGTCAGCCAAGGTCTTGTACAAGATTGGGAGAAGAGCTTGGGGATTTCATAGGGCTTGATTTAATAGCCTTGCTCAGTGTAGGTACAAAACCTTGTCCAATAGGGCAAGAGCATGAGGACATTTGTTTTCAGGGACAGAGGGTAAATAACCTGGTAATTTCCTCACACACTTGAAAAAAGCAAAATCATTCTGCTCACATCTGGGCCAGAGCTACAACCGCAGATTAGTACGGTGCTCCTTCAGGAAAACAAAAATGGAGCCTGCAGGGAAGAGAATTGTTTCAGTTGTAACCAGGATTCATACATGATAACGAAGGTTAATACAATACTGTGTTTTTCAGATACTCATAGCAGAGTCTGCCTTAAAGCAACTGATGAAGATGATTTTCTTAGTACATACATCAATGCTAACTATATAAGGGTAAGATTTGGTTTATTTTTCCAGAGCTTCATTGTAAAATGTTAAACATTCTTCTCTAGTGTGTACTGTATAAGGTCACGTGAAAGCAATGGTACATTGCTTACAGTTAATGGGTTACCAAACCTGTAGTTTTATACGAACAATTCTGCGGGAAGAGGAATATGTCCCAGCCAGTGGTTGTCCAGTTGTACTTACCCTTCATCAAAGCCTTCCAGGCCCCTCTCACTGGCCACTTCACTTACAATCTCTTCGTTGTCTGCAGGGCTATGGGGGACAGGAAAAAGTCTATATTGCAACTCAGGGGCCCACAGTTAACACTGTCAGCGACTTCTGGAGAATGGTATGGCAGGAGAAGTCTCCTATCATCGTCATGATAACCAACATCGAGGAGAAAAATGAGGTGCGGCCTTGCTGTGTTTGGTTTGAAAAGAGTTACAGATGGTTATTTGAACTGCCTTTCAGCTGCTGTTCATTTCTTTATTTTATTCCACAAGTGTGCTGATTGGGCCAAATTAAAAAAAACCAAAACAAAAACTTTGTCATCTCTTTCAAACCGCTTTGTACGTTCTGTGACAGTGTGTGGTGGGAGGCGCCGCAGCCAGCACCGGTAAAAAGTCAACGCCCCAGGTGAGGGGGACGGAAACACCGGTGTGAGGTTAGCGGGCATCCAAAATAATACAAAAAGAGTGAAAAAAAAACAAAAAAGCCAAAAGGAAGTGTACCGCTGTGCCTCATGACCTCCAGGCTGGGCTTACCCTGTTTTACGGCGGCCAGCCTGGGGAAAAAGAACCGCTTGCACAGCGGCACCCAGACTGGACTGACCCTGTTTAGCAGGGTCCAGTCTGGTGAGCAGGGTGTGTAAGGCAAAAACAAAACAAGAACTAAGTGCGTCAAAAAGTGTGTGTTTGCCTGCCCCTGTGAAGGTGCATGATGGGACAGGCGAAAAGAAAAGAAAAAGAACACCTTACGTAGGAGCAACCCCCTGCGGGACTGTCGGTGTAAACTCTCCCCTTCCGGGGGTGTCCCTGCTCCTGCCAACAGGGGGTGTCCATTATAGGACCCGCCCAGCTGTGGCTCATCATCTAGAAGCCGGGACAGCCGGGACTAAAGCCCCCTGCGTAAATCCACACACTGTGCTATAGCATCCATTCAAAAGCTCTTTGGTTAGTGTGGACAGTTATCCCTCAAGGTCCAGCCTCTGCCACATTCTTCTAGTGTCAAAGGAAAATTAAGTTGTCCATAGCTGGGAGGATTATAAGAAAAGGCAGCTATAAATCAGAGGATGTAATTTGTCCCATCTGACTTGTTTGGCTGCGGGTGGCTAATTGATCCAAAGATCTCATCCAGTCATTTCTTGAATGTCTTCAGGTTCATGTTTCGCTGTCAGGTCTAAAGAGGTCCGTTGAGTTGACTTTGCCTTTCAGGATGTGTTCTCTGACCAAGCCTACATTAAAAATCCATTTCTTTTAGCCTTTGAGAGTAGGCCTTTAAGCCTGAGAATGTGTCTGGTTGCTTTTTAGTTGGGCTGATTCTCAAGCAGTAACATTGTGGAATGTGGTGAACAGAATTCTATACAATATACTAAATTAATCCATTGTACAATTCTAACACAACTTTCAGTTAGACTTGTTCTACACTTTAAGATGCTATGTATATCCAAATATTCTATTTGCCTTTTTCCCATATTTTTAAATCACAAGACTTGTCAACATTGACAGAATTGTTTTTCAGAGGAAGCATCTCCAGGCTTGGCTAATTCCATATTATATCTGTAGTTTATGTTTCTGCTACCCACACATAACACTGAGAGTCATCTTCCAGGAGTACGCCCAAACTGCTTGTGGTTTGTTTTCAAAGAAATATTTGTGTACCTTTATGACTGCACCTGCTATATATAAGTAGTAACATACTACGGAGTATTGTCAAGATTTGTGTTGTATTGGAAAGAAATTAAAATAAAAACCTTTTAACTCTTTGTAGAAATGTACTGAATACTGGCCAGAAGACAGTGTGACCTATGAAGGAATTGAAATGACTGTAAACCAGGTGATACAGGCAGATGACTATAGCCTGAGACTTATAACTCTAAAGGTGAGTAGAGGCTGACAAAAGCAAATAATCTGTCTTTTGTTATTAAACCAGGCAATGGGAGCCCCAAGGAACCCAATTTTCCCTGTGGGCAAACTGCGCAAATTGCTGATCAGATTTATTTGCTACATGGTGGACAATATACCCAGAGTTTGCCAACAGGGGAAATTTAAGGAAATTATATGTCTTATGTAGGCTGTCACACCTGCTGTGTGGACAGCTTACAAACTAGAGCGCAAGCCTATTTTCCCTTATTGTCTGTATATATATATCTTAAATACTAGCTCTCTCTTGCACTTTGGAAGTACTGTTGTCATAGCAACCAACACATAAAATGGCTACAGACATAAAGAATTTGATTTGTGAAATATTCACCAGCCTGCGTCCAGGTACAGATTATTTAATGTTCTGCGTAAGTGAGCTGAATTTCTGTTTTAATTATTTTTTCATTGGTTGTGTGTTATTGCTGAACATGGCTTTCAGTCATACTTGGAAATGGGCTTTTAAGTTAGTAATTAAACCAAAAAATAAGCCTAAATAAAGTTTAAAAGTGTAAAAGGCCACCCAGCAGTGGTTCTTTGACATATGAAGAACCCAGGAAACAAGATTTCTCTTTCACATCTCAATATTATTCCTTTCCCTTGTGACATTTCAGGCCAAAGCATGCATTCTACTATATAACCCTTTTTCTCTTACCTTTACTCTCACCGTGATACTGTAGAAATGTTTTATAGAGACCAGATCTCACACAAAACCTTGCATTCCAATACAGTTTACCTTTTAAATCATGATATACTGGTGAATAATTTGCTCACGTTCCACCTGGGGACCTATTGTAATTGTACTTCTCAGTGGGTAGCCTGCCATGAGATGTAGTGATATTAATAGTGCTAACTAGGCCATTAGTATGGAATAGTGATTAGGGGTCAGGACTTATAACTAGAAGGTTATGAGTTCATATCCCAGGTGAAACACTGCTCTTCTAACCTTGAGCAAGGTACTTCAACCAAAATTGTTCCACTAAAATATCCAGCTGTAGAAATGGGTGTAAATCTAAGCTGTTTTGGATAAAAGTGTTAGACACATATTATGGAACTGTGGTGTCTCTTCATTTTACAATTATATTTTATAGTTTTTCATGGTACAGTCATAAGTGTTTAACAACTCTACTTGAGCTGTGGGTTTGAATCGCCAATTAATTTTATTTTTCTGCCCTACCAATTTAGAACCACCAGTTGCTTAACAATTCGACTCATCACATTGATCTTTTTAGCTGTATTTTCCTTAGAAAAATTAACTCTGGCACTGGCATCTTACAAAAGAGCTAGCATTGAGTCGAAGGCTGATGTGGCTCTCAAAACCAAACTGGGAAGCTTCCTGATGTCAAGATCACAAGGCAAACCTGGCAAACACTGGGCAGGATTCTGAACTTGCATCCTTAAACGCATACTCGAGAGACCTTTCTCAGTGCACTTTGGACAATCTGTTAGGAATCCCCATGGCTGTGCAGCAGGATCTGAAATTTAAGACACCTTGGAAACCTAGGAAACTCTTTTAAACTGGTTTGCAAAGGCTGCAGTCCTGAGCTGAACCGTGTGCCCGTATCCCTCTTTGCATGTGAGACAGAGCGAGGGAGAGGAGCGGGGTCTCAGACACTACTGGTACACATCCTGGCCAGATCAGAAGACCCCTGACAAGGCCCCCCCGCTACTGGAGCTGGTCCAGGAGGTGGAGGAGGCCCAGGAGCAGGCCCCTCCGGGGAGCGGTCCGGTCATCGTCCACTGCAGGTATGTCGTCCACCACCGCACTGAGAGACATGCTGCTGTGCACCACTGTACGCTGCTGCATACTGTACTCGGTATGCATTTGGGTCAGAGAAAGATACTTTTATATTAGAGAATGGGATGTTCCGTGGGAGTGATACATGATATCTACAGTAATGAGGATGGTCAGGGATATAGTGTATCCCTAGTGATTAGCAGTATAAAGCAGTAGCAGACAAGGCACAAGTGCAGGCATATTCAAAGTTAAGAACGGGGCTTAGACCTATCCATCCATTCATTTTCTAATTGCTTTATCCAGTAAAGGTTTGCAGCTCAGTTGTAGCCTATCTTGGCATGCAAGGGCACCCTGTGAATGTGACACCAGTTCCATCACAGAGCACACAGACACAGACTCACACCAGGGCCAATTTTTCCAGAAGCCATTTAAATTACAAGTATGTCTTTGGACTGTGGGTGGAAACGGCAGCACCAGGAGGAAGCCCAAGCGAACATGGGGAGAACTTACAACCGCTATGCAGATGGTACCCCAGGTCTAGAATTGAACCCAGGGACCCAGCGCTGAGAGCCAGCAATGCAAACCACTGCGCCACTGTCCCACTGACTTAGAATTATTCAAATGAACATTGTTGTGGTGGTTCTAATCACTTAAGTTGGTATGTCAAGAATCCTGCTCATTAAAGCCCAAAAGCTCCCTACTACACACACTCTCTCTCCACAAAGATATCAGAGCTCAACAATAACAAATCAACTGGAGCCAGTTCATGAATAACTCAGCAGACCAGACTAACTTATAGCCTTAGGCCAAGAAGAAGATTTGTTGTAAGTGGAATAAATTTGAATAGATAGGCAACGTGTAGCCTGGAGCGCCACCAGTGAATCATTTCACTGTGGTACCAATGTGGTAACCCTACATGAGAAAGCTGTCAAATTGCATCTCTGCACAAGAGCCTCCACCTCTTACCCCAGAATCGTTTTCTCCCATTCTGGTTCCTGTTTGTTTCATTTGTTTTTGACATGCTGGGCTTCACTGGAGGTGCAGCACTGGGGCAGAAAGTTCACTTCTCAGCTGTCTCCTGTGGAAGCAAGATGGTACATGTTGGATCTTTCTGGTTGCCTGAGCTCAGCAAGCAGAGCTTCTTCCCCGGACAGGTTGGCCGCCCCTGAGCAGAACAATCAGATTAGTTGCCACCATGACCACTGGTTACCAAAAGCCCAGGTTACCAAAAGGTTTTATGAATGACCTCTTCAATGTGGTTTCCACCATATTTAGAGTTTGTTCCTTTCTTGGTACTTGGTATGTTGGGTCCAGCCCTTTGGTTGGGCAATAAGTAGCAGCAGCCTTATCCAAGCTGACAATTTAATGTCTCTCTGCCCATTCTGGTTGGTGCTCTCAGTGCAGGGATTGGCCGGACTGGCTGCTTTATCGCCACCACCATTGGCTGCAAACAACTGAAGAACGAGGGGGTTGTAGACATTCTGAAGACCACCTGCCAGCTGCGTCTGGACCGGTAAGGCCTTGGCACTTGACCATTACCACGGGCATTCGCAGGGGAGGAGATCTGCATGAAACGATGACCTGCCAGGGGCTCTTCTCCAGGTGGCAACATGGATGAAGAGACTCTAACCTGTGGTTCAAACAAATGTGGGCGAGATTTGGATATTATTCCAAGAAGAGCCACATAAAAGTAATTCTAGTGCTCTGATCCGCTAGAAGCTGTTGTTAATGTAGGTTAATTTTAGGCAAATGTGATCTTAATGGCCATCTTTGAGGGTTGCCTGGAATTTACTCCACTCGAGTTCTTTTCTGTCAGATGGTGAATCTGTTGCTCCTCGCTGTGGTCTGCATCACTGCACTTGCAGGGCTTTATTCCCTGATTTTATGTTCACTATAAAATATCCCATATGAAGGCTCCCCTAGAAACAGGTGTAAAGAGGACTGGCATAGATGCCGATCAATCAGTAGAGCTTGCGTTGAATGTGAACGAAAAAGTTTGAAATAATCTCAATGTCTTCCAGAGGAGGAATGATTCAGACGTCGGAACAGTACCAGTTTGTTCACCATGTCCTCAGCCTGTACGAGAAACAGCTTTCTCACCCCACAGAAGAATAACTCTCACCCTCTTGCCATCTGCCCTGAGAACCTGGGGCATCTCGGATTCCAGCATACAGCCATCTCCTGCCTATCAAGTTTGGGTAACCCTGGAGACCCTGTGAGAACCCCCCGGCCGGACCCTGCTCCACTTCTCTTCTCTGCATCGCGCACATTTCTTCACATTTACTCATTAGTACTAATGAAGTGTGGAGGCGTTTATCTGCTCCTTCGTTGCTGGAGGGCTTTTCTGTAAGGTAAGGTGTCTCAAATGAGCACAGCACTGTGGTATTCCAGCCCTCAGCCACAAGACTGGGTGAGAACATAAAACGGGATCTATTGTTGAACTGTTTTGAAGAGAGTGCACACAACCTGAAATCTCTTTCCTGTGGTCACTGAAGCATACTGGCAAGTTTCAGGTTAAGATATACGTTTTGAATGTATTCTGGCAACTATTCACTCAGCAAAGAGGACATAAAGAATTCTAGCTCAAATGCATCCACCTTAAGGTTTCTTAACTCTTTGTTGCTGTTGTTGTTCAGAAAATGGAACTGATCTAATGCATTCAGCTTCAAATTTAAATGAGCACTAAGGAAAAAAATACGCCTATATAAGCAAATGTGTTCAGATAAGATGAACTAGACCAGCTCAGCTTCTGTTCAGCAGTTTTTAACCTACATACAGAGTGACTTGATCCATCACTCTGAAGAAGAAAATCCACCATCATCATCAATTTTTCCTCGGTGCCAATGGCATGGATGGATTTCAACATCGGGATTTGTGAGATTCATTCACTGTACACCCGGACACAAACAATGAGGCCAACAAATGACTATAAAGTATAAAGCACATCCCAGTACTAAAACTCACCAAGGGAAGTCACAGACTTATACTGAATTCAACCTAACTGTATGTGTTTCAACTGCAGACAATACTTCACATGCGTGATTCTGTCTGAGGAATTGATGATGAGTTCTTTCTGTTTCCCATGTGTGCTTGAAACACTGTGCGAGCTGAAGGAGTTGCATGGGCAGGATCCCCGTATCAGCAGTCTCTCTCTCTCTCTCTCTCTCTCTCTCTGTGTTCTACATTCTAGCTGGGGGTTCTGCAATCAGCAACATTCTATCAGATGCCTGAAATCTCATGTCTCATCAGCAGTTTCTGGTTTGGTACAGTACCTTGTGTTGTTAATGGGTTGCAACTTTTCAGTCTTGAAGCTTGTACCTGGTAGGCCTCAAGAGACAGGTTAATCTAGCACATGTATTTTCTACACAATGGCCTTACTCTATGTCTGTCCGTCTCTATCCCTGTTCTATTTTAAGTGGCAGTAGCTGTCTTGAGTGTCCATGCTGCCTACAATGATTGAGGGAAACCTTTCTGCTTGTTAGCTGAAGCTCTTGAAAGCTAAAGCCTGGATATTAACAAAATTACAGCACCCCTATAGCTGACCTCCATTATATTGAGACAAGTCTAGTGATGAATTCTTGGACAAAACAGGTGCTGTAATTCTGACCTGGAGGTGAAATGTTTGTCATTCGTGTGCCACAGGAGGCTTGAATAAGCAAGATGAATTAATTTTTTAATGATCAAAATGCCGATATACTGTATTTCAAAATACCATTTTTAATAGATATCATTTCCCTGTTTCAGGTGATGACATCAATTATAGCTAGAAGAAATCACACCTGTATACCTTTAGCTCTCTTTAGATTTCTGAAAGAATCCCCATTTGTGTTGTACTAGGGAGGGATTATGTAAAAAGCTGAACTGTGATCTTGTTTTCAGATAATTTTTTTCAATAAGCAAGAAATTCTTATCAGCACTTTTTCTATTAAGCAAGTGAAATGCAGTTTTTCTTTTACATTTACTTGATAAGCATCGATATAGAGATCATTAAAGCTATAAAGCAACACTAAGCACAAGACAGAGCAGACAATAACACATCAAGCTCTGATAGCTCAGCTTTGTGCATCATGCAGGTCCTGTTTCACAGAGCAGTGTAGGGGAGTTATTAATCATACAAGTGGTGTGAGAATAGCAAACATTTCCAGTGTGGGGTTGTGGGGAAGAGGATTAGTCATGTCAGTACAGTGGAAATCTACAGTTATCTCTCGCTCCACTGTCCAGGAAATGCAGTCTGTGATCTAAAGTAGAACAGCTAGCACAGCAGGACAATTATTCAGTCATGTCTAAATCATGAAAAATCAGCTGATTTAGGACCCAGTTATCTTTCTATGTCAAGAGGTATGCTGTATATATACCCAATGTACTGTTTACACATTCAGTTGTCATGCATGGTGAAACATGATAAACTAGTTACTGCTCTGTAGCGGTAAAGGTAGAGGATATGGTTAGTCCCTTTTGTAACGTGATATAAAAAAGTGTTTTCAGAAGTTACAAAATGCAACAGTGTTGTACGGTAGAGATGGTAATAGGATGCTATGGTAACAAGATACTACTTAATGTTTCCCGTCCGTCAGGGAGCTGAGCCAGAGTGACTAACTCGTTTATAAATCCACCTTTGCCACTTGTATCCCCAGCCATTCTTTCTTCGTTGTTTCTCTGCTGTCAGTACAGGCATGTGAACTGGAACGGACCCAGAAGTGTCCATCTGCTTAATCCATCTGTGCTCTGTGCAGCCGAATAGAAATTTAGTGCTGCGGTTGCTTTGCTTTTAATTTAATTTTTTAACGCCTCTGCATAACCTTTGGATGCATCTTGGGTGCAAAACGGAGGGTCATCCAAAAAGTTGTTTTCTTCTTAAACGTCTCCAGATTAACAAGAAACTGCACAATTCTTCTTTGTTTTCACTACAGTACGTCTTCTCAGGCAGTCTGAGAAGTCTGGCAGTCTGAATGCTTTACTAGTCCCAAAGCATAGAGGAGATAGATGTAAGATGCGCAAGTCAATGGATTTCCAGATTAAACTGTAAAAACACACTGCTTAACTTGGAGATGTTGTGGCATCTGTGTGTACTTGGTCTTCAAATACCCACCCGGGATTGCTGCATAAAATGTTGAGGAATCTTAGCGACATTTGTAATGAAATTCTGGCAAAGTAGCAAGATAAAGGAAAACAATTGATACTGAATGTTAAACCCCACACAGCATTTCATATTCCAGCACATTAGCCTACCTCAGACAGAAGTAATAATGTGGAGGTCACAGAAAAAGCAAGAAACACACATAGTTTTCTTCTACAGTTCATTCTGTCATGGCTATCTTCTTCAACCAACTCCAGTGAGATCACTTGGCTTTTCACTCAAACGTTATTCTGTTTCTTTTGAAGGGTGAAATCATTGTTTCAACCATTTGAAGGGAGTGCTTGAACATGACCAGCTCCCCAAACCCTCCCCCCAAAAACAGGAGATAACTAATTTGGGCTTTAGACTTGCAGGTGCAGGTTTTATAATTGCACCTGTAAATGCAATTGAAGCATGTCTGATATGCAGTCATATCATAATAATGGGACCAACTGATAGGCATTTTGGTTAAAAGCATGAAATGAAACTGTAACATGATAAAATTTAGTGTGTGGGATTATATGGGAAGGTGTTCAGGTTTTCTCAGAGTCCTGGAACAGATCAGAAAAGGGGTACCATGCTTTGCTAAAGGACTGTGATCATGAAACAGAGCCCATGAAAAAAAAGTCTCATGTTAGAGATACAGTGTATATAATAGATTTTTATTCTGATGGAAATGTTGGACCGGCCATTATATTATCAGATCTGGAGGACATATTCTACGTACATGTGAGCTATAGTAACACTTACACAGGCAAAGAAACAAGCTTTAATTATGAAGCATATTCCAAACTGTTCTGATACAAAGCTGTTTGGTCTTAATCTTTCAAACTTCACTTTGTGACTGAAATGATTGTATTGCACTTAATTTATCCAGAACAAGGCAAGGGATCATCCATCCTGATTTTTGTATATGGACCCTCATGCTCTCTATCTTAATGATTTTAATTTTAAATTAATTCGTCTAAAGGCATTTGGCATATGTTTTTATATTGTGTCAGAAAGCAGACGCCTCACTGTTATTTTTAATCCAGAAATAGAAAATAGGTATAGATTAAATTGTTATGTGCTGTTTGTATTTACTGTTATCAACTGGTTACCCCTTTGTAATCTTTTTCTAGCAAGAGTCTTTCAACATATTGCCAAAATTGACAGGTGATTTTATCTCTTCATTGTAGAGAACACTGATCTACTGAAGAATAACAAATGTTTGTCAGCTGACTGGTTTCTAGTAGTGGCAGTACATGTGCTTGTTGAAGGGGATAATCTTCTCTTATACTGACTAGTCTGTATGGTTCAGTGACTAAGGCTGCAGCGATAATGATAAGCCTGCACTTCCTATTTCTATGGTCTGCATGATTTCTCTGTGAACTTACAAAATGCAGGAATCACAGATATTACTCAGTGAGTCTGAACACATTGGGAAACCACAGCAATAGAGGTACAATCTTGCAGCAGCACAGTGTGATGCAAATTACGTGTTGTAATCACAGAGCATGAAAACAGTGGAAAGCTTTGTAAGAACAGGTCATGGAGAATACTGGACATGCTAGAATTGAATGTGGTATAACCTGCCAGCTCATTTTTCACACTGCTAGGTCAGACATTTTGTTTTATCGTTACAGAATATCAGCAAACCAAATTACACTCCTCTCTCAATTTCACTGCACTTAGTTGTTAATATAAGTGCAGAATAATTAATGCACAAAGAAGTGACACTGTGAAATTTAAATTCATTCATCTGATGAAAAAGGAGATTTTCACAAAAAAGCTGTACATTGTTTTGTGAATAAATCTCCCAAATATCTGCATCTGTGAATGTTTTAGAATTCCAGAGATGTTATTAGGCTAAAGAAAAAATGACATAAATTAAGAGTAGTCGTTTCTACCATGTATTGATAACATTTTTAGAGGTGTACTACATACTGAATTATCTGTTGCATGTTTTTGAGCCATTTATGGTCCTTATCTTGTGCGGGGGGGATAGAGAAAGAACCATTTTGTAAATAAAAGCAAATAATTAACAAAGTGCATACTGCTGTAAATAAATTACTGTTTCCACATTTATAACAGCAGGAGGGTACTGATATTCTCAAGTATAAAGAGAGCAAGATGAAAATATACATGTGAGGAAAAAGGATTTATCAGAAAACATAATATTAATTGTTTTCCAGAACTTTTATTTATTAATTGCATTGTTATCCTAAGATGAGAAGTTGCGTTTCTTTTAGATAGAAACTTAACCAGCCTCAGTTTTGAAAACTTTTGTATTATTGTCTAGTTTGGGGATATACGTTTTAGAAAATCTAGATAAAGCTAGGAGGCGTCAGTGGCTTCTACACACAATGAAGAGGCCTGGTGTACGCAGTACACAGTACAGTATATTCTGCTATCAGCCGAAACCTGAATTCGCTGCATCAAATGGGAATGTTTTAATATTTCAGAACCTACCAAAACAATGAGATTATTTTTGTACCTTGTCGGCAGTTGAGTAAAAAAAAAAAGATTTATTGTTTTTCTGTTCTGTGAAGTGCTTGGAATATCTTTCTTTTCTCACTTTTTTCTTACTGTGTTTCAGAATGTTTTGTTGCTAGAAGTGTGTTGTGAATTCACAGCCATATTAAATTAACTGCTCTGTGCACATAGGTTGTTGTGACAGGCCCTCGATGTGGATGTTGTTCAAATTATGGCTACATTCACTTCCAGTACACCATAGTCTTGAGACTGCCTCATGCTACTCAGAATTATTGTGACTTTCACCTCACAAGTTAAAAGATATTCTTCTGCAAAAACAGCTGCACCCATTACTAGAAAGAGACAACTGATAAACGAATTCAGTTTAGGATAGTTTGGTAGTTCTATACTTGGAAACTTAGTAAGATATTAGAATACATATGTAAGAAAATAATTTTCATTGTTTAATAATGGGAACATCCAGAATTGTGGGAATTATTTTTCAGTCTTGAATTTTTATTTGGCTTGAGCTGAATACCAGTATACTTGCCTGCAGAACAATTATTAAAAATCACAACAGCCTGGGATGTTTTGATTATCCTTTGAAGACAGAACAATATCACATTTTTTTTGTTTTGTAACATTAATATTAATCAAAACAGTGTTTCCCAATGAGAAGTAAACTCCTGTTTCCATGTCCAAAGGCAGCTATGTAAACTATGAACACTGTATGGTTTAATATTTATATATTTATTAATTTTTAATGACTTTTGCATTCTTGTTTTTAAGTGTATATTTTCTATTAGTTATTTCTATAAGATATCCTAGTTCCTGATTGCTGTAGGAGGAAGTAGAATGTTAATTTAATATGGCTTTATCAATGTGTTTTGTTTATCCTAAGTAAATGATAACATTGTTACAGGTGATAATATAGAAGTGTCATGCATTTTATGATCAACCCAGCCAACGAAAACATTTACAGCAAGCATTTTTATAGATACATGCCAATGTTACTGTAAGGATGCTTTTAATGTCTTTTTTTTAATTCAATGTGAGATTACGTGTTTTGCATCATAATAAAAGCAGACTTCAGTTTGTGTTTGTTCTTAATTTTATCCTACAGAAGTGAATAGCTTGACAGTACTCGGCAGGGAGAAAGAGAAGACAGAAAGAATTTCCTATTTGTACCCCTCAACTCACCTGAGAGGAACATGGCCAGCAGGTCAACACATTATTTCAATATCTTCAACTTGTACAGACATGCCTTTCCTATTTTAACCGTCATTTTCTTCTTTTTTTTTGTTGCCAAAATGAACAAATGTGACATTTTTCCTTCTTGGACATTTTAGAGACAGCCAGCTCTTGCACTCTTTACTTTTCTCTCTTCGAAGACGGCACACGCGGTCTGCAGCGGACTGTTCGGTTAATAACCTCGAGGCTACAGTTCGAGGTGCAGGTCCGCAATAGGCACCTGAGAGAAAGGTGGGGGCTGAAACGTCTTTAAATATTAATTTACTCGCGTGTAGCTCCACAAAGTAGAATGAAAAGCTACTGACGGCTAATCTCGGTAGATTTAAGTTTGAGCACGACTAAAAACATCATCTGAACTTCTTCATAAACACTAAAAACCAAAATGACCTCTTACCCTCTATAAATCAATCCAGTAGAAGACGTAATCAAGATGAACAAAAAAAGATCCTTTATTTTCTTTAACGTGATAATAGTTATTAACTGCTGATTGTTTCTTCAGCAATTGTCAGCAGAGCTAGAAGACTGCCTTGCCTGTCGAGCAGAACTGAATCTATCCAGGCCGAATATCAACCAAAGGTATTTCAGTCACAGGAGAAGCTGAAGCTTTCCCTGCCGTGCGAGTGGAGTTTGATGCACCTCTGACGGTTCCAGTAGGTTGCAATCCATGGTCAGCTCTCTGACTGGAATGTGGAGCCTCATGGGTCTGTCCAGTAGTTTCAAAACCGGATGGCACTCCAGTATTCAGAAAGTTTTTAAAACTGAAACATGACACACCAGCTCTCAATGAGAGGTTCTCTCTATGGTCCTACAGATACATGTAAAACTGTACATAATACACATAATTACACAGGAAACAACCCAAGTTTACTTTGGAAATAATATTTTTGTACTTTAGAGCTTTCCCACATAAGCCTTTCTTGTGGTGCTTTTCTAGTGTTTTTTTTGTTTTTTCTTTAAAATAACAGTATAATAACATCATAATTAAACCACATCTTGTTGAATCAATTTAAGTAAATTATTGTACACATTACACAGCTACAGAGGAATCAAAGCACAGTCTTATGTTACCCAAACTCTAAACCACCCATCTGAACTCTCATTAATTCTTTTCAAATCTCAAGCCTGTTAGGGCTGTAGTCCCATGCATTTATTTTAAGGGTGTCCTATTTGCAGTTCCTTAGCTATACAAGATATGGGAGAGAGATTAAATAAGTGAAATAAGATGAAATAAAAAATCAGAAATATGCAATTAATTTGTAACAAAGCAACAGATAGCTTGAAAAGATGGGAAACCCTAAACAATGACTGGAGAGTAATGTCTTGTCCTTGTAAAAAGAAATAGCCAGGGAGGATTTGTACAAGCCTGAAAACTTCTGTTCTGTAATTACAGTACCTGGTTTTGACAGAGTCCAGGCGAGACAACATAGTTTGTCCAGGCAGACTGGCAGAAAAAGAAAACAAAACCTGGTAAAACAACCAACTGCAACTCTTAAGTGGGCCTAGAGTTTTGAGAAGGTCTTCAAAGCTACTGAGTTGCACTGTTTATGAAGGTATAAACAGAAAAAGGCCAGAAAGAGTCTTATTGTACCATCTACTATACATGTCATTGATCTCCCTTCCTAATGACACAATTAGCCAGATCTGGCTCTTGCATAACAAACAACAATCCTTCACAGCATGAGGTAGGTGATAATTCTTTGCCTAGGAAGATCCCAAAGACAAGTATCACAACCACAGTAAACCCGTATAGTATCCCAAGATCCTGATGTTGATATACAATACTTTTGAATATTTACATTTATGCAATAAAATATTTAACACATTAAATACCACAGCAAAGTTTTCTACTTTAACTACTACTTCTACTTGAACTAGATTAAGAAACAGATTGATAGCAATAACAAAATTAGACTTCTGATCTGTAGAATTAGCAGCAGAATAGAAGTGCACAATGCACATACAGCAGAGATCTCAAATTCAGTTCCTGGAGAGCTTGATGTCTTCTGTACTCCCTACATTCTTGGTTACATAATTGGTCTAATTATTTAATAGGCTTTATAACTGTAATAATTAAAACCATTATCCTAGATGATTAACAGGTAAAAGGCAGCCTTTAATTAAATGAATGTTGTGTGTTACTAGCTGTAGATGACCTTAAGAAAAATCTTTTGTATGTCTAATTTTGAAAATAATTACGTTATTTAATTGGCTACTCAGGTTGGAACACCAGAACACAGAAGGCCACACAGGAAGTCAGTTTGAGACCCCTGACTTAGAGAGTTTTCTGAAGGTGCAGGTACGCTGTCAATGTTTCAGTCAGGAAACATGAAAACACCTGTCCCCAGCTTGTACCTGTTTCTCACACTGCTCAGGGTCTGTCTAGCTTTTGCGGCAGGGGAGAAGGAGCTCCTGCACGGACACCAACAGAATAGACAGCACTTCAATAAAAATACACATTTCTATAGGGAACAACACAGCAAGCAAACCTCTGCAATGACAAAAAAAGATGGATAATGTTTCCATATAAACTTTTAAAAAGAGAGTTGAAACTTCCTGAACTTTCATGCATAAGGTGCTCCACACAACGGGTATGGAGCGGTCAGATGGCAGACCTTGGTGGTAAAGCATTAGTCACTGGTCATTAGAGGATGAGTCATACCCGACTAACTCATCAGATTAAAACCTGGTGACTGGAAATGGGAAAAACGACTCATTCTGACACTGTGCAGTCTTGCAGGCCCCTGGAAAGATTCTAAAAGATGCATGTGCTATGACTGGTTTTCAGTATAGAGGATCTAGGTTATTTGTGTAAATAGTTAATGACAACAGCTGTCATCAGTATTGACTCGCAATTAATTTTCAAGATTATTTCCTGATCCCCATTCAGTTTAGTGTTGACTGTGCCCATGTTTGATAATGACATGGTAATATGGAGTATTTGGCCTCAGCTGGACTTTGATTGCAATTTAATGACAATTAAATGTCTTTTAAGTGGCAAAGGATGTATGTTCATGGGCTGTTAAACATGGCCTTCAATCATTTCCCTAATCACAAAGAAGAGGACTTTAAAATTCAAGTTCAAGTTTTTATTATGCTTACTGCATGTTTTAAAATTATGCTTACTGTAGATCAAAAACCTCTTCCATTCTCACTAACAACGTGGAGTTCTGCTTACTTTGCTTTATTTGACAATTCTGTAGCAATCTGCCCAAAAGTAGGCAGTTATTACTAGCAATAGTAACTATTACTGTTAGTACTATTGAAAGTAATAACTGCCTACTATAAACCCACACTGGACACAGGGGGCCGACTTTCCAAAAGGAATAGTATACTGGTTTTAACACTGGTTCATCACCTTTCAGTTCGCCTTTTCTTGGTTGTATTTTTTCTAAATACTAATGTAAATATAAAGGTTTCAAACTAAATTATGGCTGAACCACTCAGCAATGTTTTTTTACTTAAGAAGCAAATTAGTTATTTCCTTAAGTAATAAGTAAAATAAGTAAGAATATAAGTGAGAATAATTGGGAATAAAAATAACTTTAATTTTACCTCCACTGCAAAGAAGCCCTGAGTATGTTCCTGTCAAAAAATCCCTACCAAAGAATGCAAAAAAAGAAAATAATTCAGAGATTTAAAGTAGCACATTAGGACATGCTGCAATATGTTCTATACAGAAACAAATACAAATGTGTATTTAAATGAAGGATAAAAATTGTAAACTGATCTGATCTTTGATCTATTTATTCAGACCAAAAACACTGATATGTGGTTTTGATATGCTTTAAAAGCCCAAATACAAGATTTACAGCACATTTAATTTAATCACATCAGGCTAAAAGTAAAGTGTCAAAAGTTTTGATCATCTTCATTTGTTTCACACTCATCTGCTTGCCCTACACAGAAAAACAGTGTGGAGTGTGCTTTATTGACTGTTGTATAGTACAGTTCAATTAAATCTAGCAAAGAGATAAATGCTCAAAATATCAGACTTTCATTGACTTTATAGATACATACAGAATGATTACCCTAGGTAGTGACAAAAGAAGGTAATGAAAAAAGATTTTAATGAAGGTCTAGTTTTTAGGTTATAAAATGAAAGTGAGAAAGATCTTCAACAGCAAAAATATGAAACACAGCTTTCCGTTTCTGGGTGTAAGAGGAGGAGCCCATTATGTGTGAAGGAAGACTGGGATGATGCAGTCCAGCCCTGCTTTAACTACAGCGCAGAGCCACACTGCAGCCATACCTGAGTTAAAGTGTCGGAAATGGATGTTCCTGGAGAGAAGGAAGGTCCAGCTGCAACAGCAGCTTGTGCTCTTGGTTCCTAGGGAGTCACAACAGAGACCTTCCTCTAGAAAACTGTACCACTCTTTTCGGACATAGGATACTGGTTCTGCGGTCTGTGTCACTTGCTTTAGAACTTTGAGAGCAACACAGAAACTGGTGTGCTCCATAATGCTTTGTCCATCCATGTACTTTTTAAACCACTTCTTCCAATTCAGGGTTGCGGGGAGCCGGAGCCTGTCCCGGCAAGCAAAGGGGACAAGGCAGGGTACACCCTGGACAGGACGCCAGCCCATCATAAGACACACACAGACAGGGAGGAAAGCAGAGCACCTGGAGGAAACCCACATGGACACGGGCAGAACATACAAATTCCACGCAGGTGAAAGGCTGAACCCAAGGCCTCCGTACCACCCTAATGCTTTTCTCTTTATTTCGAATTCAAGCACATACTGTAAATAATCCGAGTGGATCTATGCATTGAGATGTGCAATTGTCATGTGTCGTAGATTAATATTGGAGAAGTCCTTGAAGACCTCATTTGAACAATAACTCCTGATTGTATGACCTATCCAGGGTGAATGTTTTAAATTAAATGTCAGGATGTAAAGAGGGACTGTATAGTTGAGGTGTATGAAGTGGAGCTATCGATGTAGCACCACAGTAACATTTGTTCCTGCAGTTTGTATCAATGCATGTTCATGTTGGTTTTTCATACTACACGCCATGTAGATAGCAGTTTGAATTGGGGAAGAAAGCAGAGCTGTGTTCTCTGCGCTACAGTTCTGCCTATTGCAGGCTACTGTATACCACTCCAAGACTTGCTTGGGTGTTGGGTGGAGCTAAATCACAGTGAGGCAGCTGAGCCTAACTCAATAGCAATCGTCAACAACAGGTGGTTATTCCATACTAGTGGGGAACAAAGAGGACAGCAGAAAAATAATGTTGTTAGACATAAAACAGAGATGAGCGGATGGTACAAAATCCTACACAAACTCATACCGTTAGAGTATTGGCTTCCTGTGGGGATTCCAGCATGATTTTGCCAGTGTTGCCAGTTCCCTTAACATTCTCTCTCTTTGTCTGTCAAAACAATACCTCATTTTATTAAACAAATGGATGAAAACCGCCTGCTGCTACATTAGTGTAACTACTGTAATAACAGGCAAATTTAGAAAGAATATAAAGGTTAGAGATGCAGGACAACAGGATAAACAGAAACATTTCAGCTTCAATGGCCTTTTCCTTCACTTTTAATCATTTCACAAAGGTGTCTGCACTCTTAAGATGAAGCCTTGTTGATTTGCGTCATATTAACTGTTTTTAAGGAAAGACAAACTGCAGTCTCATCAGAATATATAAAGTTATGAGCCTGCTTGAAACAGGCTATACCTAGAAGAGTGTACAATAAAATAAGCACTCTGAGTTGAGTGTTCCTTATTTAAGTACCAGGCCAAGAAATGAGTTGCCTCAATTAGTTCAATCCATAATTGGAAAAGCATCCTGAAATATTACAGTTTAAAGTAAAGCGATGTAGATAATCACACTTCCAGAGCTGACAGATAATGTAGAAGGTTTTTAAAACACAGGCTCACAAGTACCTCAATAGCATTTCCAGCAGTGTTCAACTTAGTGTCCTTCTGCTGGTTACTCTTCTTTGCCTGAAAGATTTAAACAGGAATTTGCAAATTTTATTGCACTTGCTCATAATTAGTGTCATTACACACATTTTGAAAGAACATACCCATTCATCCATCATCAGAAAGCTGCATATATCCTGTGTGCCTATTCCTATCTGTGGTGTGCTTATTGCTACAGTATCCCTGACGTTGACATGTCGAGCCTGTAAGCACACAGAACAAGCTGGGACTACACCAACAGAACGCCAGCCCACCACAGGACACATGCAAGTACACGGGACCTATATTCAGCATGTTTTCAGGAAGTGGGAGGTGAACAAAGCACCTAAAGCAAACCCACATGAACATGAAGAGAACAAACTGCACACAGAAGAAGCTCGAACCCGGGACCCAAGTGCTCTGAAGCTGTTGTGCTAACTGCAATGCTAGTCCCACCCCATGTTGCAATGTACAGTAATTAATGCAGAGTGCTTTTAACAATAACGGAAAATACACAATCGTAATAATAAATTCTGTACTAATATTATTATAATTTCAACAACTGCAGAACTGCAAGTAGAATTTTGTGCTGAAAATATTTCATAAAATAATTTCAGACTGAAATTATTTTTAACCCTTATAATAACTTTTTATTATATTATGTGCAATATAATGGCATTCTAATCTGGATTAAATGCACTGAAATTAGAGACACTTAACAAGAACTAAATGTCTTATAGTGTAGTACTGATTGAGTTATAAATGAATTGGGAGATGTGGTTCAGATTATGTAAATAAATTGTATATATCCATTTGCAAATAACATTTTATCAGCACTAATAACCATTTAAGAACAATTAATGGTATTGACTTGTTCACTGGTTTAAGAAAATAAACGATCTTAAGAAAAGCTGTTGGTGTCTGGACTTCATGTGGAATCCCTCCTCTACAGTATGTAAAGCACTTTTGAATTCTTCGATATGAACAACTGTTATTCTAAAGACAGACAAAGAGTCAAAAGTGCAAAAATAGACATGCTTACCTCATGGGCTGCCAGCTTCTGTTTCTCAGAGATTGCAGTCTTTTGCCTGTCATCCCTTTTTGTCTGCACAGACTGAAATAAAGGGTCATTTTTTCGGAAATGATGCTGTGGCATACAGATTATACCAGCTGATAATCACACCTAACGAGCAGCCTGCTGGCGCTGTTTGTTTCCATTGAACATTCTGAGTTTGCTAAACTTTAATTTCAGCTCGGCTGCGAGTAAAGGATACGTATTACAGGAATAAACACAATAAACGGAATCTGGATTACGGGAAGAGGAAAGAGCAGGACAGGTATATGCTGAAGTCTACAAACACAGGCAGAGAACGACCGCACAGCACATACCTCAGCGCAGCCTGCTCCGGCCCCTTCACTGCTTTTGTCTACATTTCCAGTTTTAGGAACAGTGTCGTTTTTTCCATGTTTCTATCAGAAACAAATTGTTCATTACTTAACACATACAGACATCAAGTACTACTTTACTGTACAGAACTTCCATTTACCCCTGAATAAAAGGCGCTTATTATGAAACATTTAAAGTAAACAAGCCAAACCTAAGATTAAAAAAAAACTCTTAATAGTCATGGTTTACATGAAAATATTGTTATGATAGGCTTGATAAGGGAGTTTAAAATATTCAGAAAATAGAGGCAGAAATGAGAAATATTGTTGTAAGAAAATTTGGGAAAAAAAGGAACTAAAATAAGACTTCTTTTGATCATCTTTGTTTATTGTTCGAAATTACTTCCACTGTACTGCCTTGTATTTATATAACTTCACGTGAACTCAACAAAACCTGCTTCCATAGTTAGATTTATTTATTTTGGTTTCTTTTTTAAACTGTACTGGAATCACTAAGAATTGCTTTTTTGTTTACATCCAAGGAAATGATGTTATTTGTTTATTTTCAAGAAAGCGGTCTTTAAACAATGTGTACACTTTCTGGCTTCGGCATAATCAAGAGACTTCCCTTCCAGGTTGTTTGAAAGCCAAATACGCTGTTATCAGTCACCTTCAAGGGCTTTGAAATCCCCAGCTCGTTCTCCTGTCCTGTCACACAAGCCTTTTTGTTTTTGTGAAAGACATTGTTTCCCCAGAAACAAGCACCCAGATTTTGATTTATTTACAGCTTGTTCCGACTGCACCTCCATGGCCATGTTGTAGAGCAGTCATCATTTCTTTCATGAGCTTCTATGTTTCAGTTTATTATCATAACACAGCAACGCCCCATTCTTGCACTGAACAATATCAAACAGAGGGATATTGGCCTTTTGGTGTTTTGTAAGGGTGGGAGAAAGGAATGAGATCTCAGGTCAGCAATCCTGATGAGAATATATGCTGTGCATATCTAGCAGTTACTTTAGACTTATTGATGGTTTAAGCAAGAACGTTTCCTGCTGAAAGGGTGCTCTCCAAAGTCTATTACCTGCACTCCAGGTTCGAGTCTGAGGTAGGAATGATACACTGCCAGTGCCTCTCCTACAGCAGACTGGAAAATATTCACTTTGATTTAGCACATATACAATACAAATATGGTTAATCAACAAAACAACTCAAATGTTTGTTACTCTGGCATTTAGAATATACTGTACTTAAAATGTACCCACCAGGGGGTGTATTACTGTATCTGTATTACTGCTTATGTAGAACTAAGTGATAAACAATTCTATTTTTCAATTTTATAATTATATAAATATAAATATATTTTTTTTATTTAACCTGCCAAATCTAAACAGTAGATGGGAGCCTTTTTTCACAGCAGTCTAAAAACAATCTTTTAATTTTTTTTACAGCAAATTGCCACAGTTTTACATGACTATTTCATGTAATGTAACTTTTCTGAGATACTTCATGTTTAATATTTGCAAAGTTATATTATTTTCTTTTAATTCGGATGTAGGGTTGGATTTAAAAAGCATGCATATTTGGATATTTCGAACGTTAGTGCATATCCCTCATGATCTATTGACACATGTCTGTGTCATTATGACTTATTTTGCATGACATTGCAATGTTATCCTTTAAAGTATTATAAAGCAGTTTCTGCAGTAAAATAAACTATGATTCAGCCTTGAGAGAGCTGGGTATGTCCATACCAAAAGCAAACAGAATCAATACTGTTTTCATAGCATTCTTTTGTAATACAAATACTGTGAGGCTCTCAGGATGTATGTCTTGTATGTCTCCCTCACAGCTGGTGGCTGTGTGGGAGAGGACACGGTACCTTAGAGGGGGTGTCTGATCCAGTAGCGCCATGGGATATCTCAGTTCTAGTACTGGAAGAAGGTCCAGCAGACTGGGGAGACTGCTTCCACAATCAAATGCAAAGAGTTTGAAAATAGAAGTATGTCCCATGTGAAATCATTTAACTCTTTTAAGAAATCATGTGCATTTTCTGGCACATTAAAAATGACCTTTTGCTTCTTTATCCTTTTTTTTATCTGTTTGTATGACTGTTTGATTGTTTTGCCTTTATAGACAAGTATGAGGCCTGTATTTCTCCAGAAGATCATTTGGAAAATGGAGATTTGACATTACGTAAGAACATACACATTTAACACAGGCAACAATGGCATATACAGTAAAACAGACATTCTCTCAGCTTCCATAAGATAGCCTCTGGATAGCTATCCAATTTAAAAAAGTTGCTTATTCTACATAAGGATGAGGCCAGCTCCAGCCTGTCCCAGAAGGATAAGCTGAACGGAATGCCAGCCCCTTGCAGGACACTCACACAAGCAGATTTAATCTGGAGACCCCAGTTATGGCAGCAAGTCTGTGTTGAGGAAACCACAGTAGGCTGCTGTCTTCTCTGAATCTGAGGAGAAAATATAATCTCCGCACCACAAAGAAGGCACCCTAGCCTGGATTCAAACCCACAACCCAAGACCCGTGAGGCAGCCACACTAATCGCAAAACCACACTACTTACAAGACAGCCTTGTAAATCGATATGTTAACACCTGCTGCTGGTTGTGTGAAGGAGGGTAGGGTACCTTAGAAGGAGTATCTGATCCGTTAGCATCATGGGATGTCCGAGTTCTGCTGGAGGGAGGTCCAGGAGCCTGTAAGAGGAGACGCTTTTCAATAACAGTAATAGTTATTACATCATTATTATTTTTATTAACGATAATTTCAATTAGAACCACTGTGAAACTTTTGCCTCACTTATATACTGAGTGTTCACATATTTTAATTATACTTCCTCCAAAATCAATCCCAAATTTCCTGAATACATGATATGCATAGACTAGAAATAATGTGCATGTTTTGCCACTTTCTGTTTCAATTCTATAACAGCTTCAGTTCAATGTATTTTTATAAACCACCTTTCACAACAAGGTTGCCCCAGGGCGCTTAAAAGTACTGTCCTTTCAGTTGATAACAGGACGAGAAATTTATATTAAATAAAAATGTGAACAAATTAAAAAGCCCATGTAATGCAAGAAAGGTTTGTGAAACGTCAGGTTATAATTTAATCACAATTTGTAATCTGATTTTAAAGTTTAATACCGGCAGTGGTAACCTAATAAAATACCATTTTATTTACAAATGCTTTTCAACAAAGTCTAAAGAAAAACTGAAGAAAAGCATTAAGCTCCAGACAATGCTTGTTGACACTGTCGAGATGTGTTGTGGTGTACCCTTTACAAAAAGTATTTTACTGGAAATTTACCTCAGAGGAAAAGTTGAGTCCATTGCTTTTTTTTCGAGCGGTGTCTTCACATTGCACAGAGCGAAGACTGTTTTCAGAGGATAGCTCTTTCTCCTAAAAACATACCAGGAAATGGAGTTTATTAGTATAACACTATTAAAACTATACACACATACTACTAATAATATTTTTATGATTTGTGTTTGTTTGGAGGAAAAAGACACCCTTGTAAGCAGATATGTGCTACGGAAAATGAACTCTTTTACCTAAACAAAGCCCAGTTCATTACGTACTTCAAATTATATTTATAGGTTTCAGTTTTTCCTTTTACTGACTCTGCCTTCCTAAAAGAGTTAAAATAAAGTTAGCGCAGGTAGATACTTCATTGCTTCAACAAAAACTACTGAAAATTACTAAAACTAAACCCTGCAGCCTGTGTGACAGTGAAGTGATTTGAAAGCTTTAGGTTTATTCAAGACCTTTATGTTGGTTTACAAAGCTTTGAATGGCTTTGGTCCTGGTTTGAATAAATGCCTTCTTCTCTGTTTCCACTGAGTTCACATTTGCACTGACAACATGGAGAGCACCCATTCACACACCAAGGCATTCACCATAATAGCGCTTTGCGTGCTCCAGTGTACAACAGCTGTGCCTCCTCTCGGGATCTGAACCTGCAAACCCCTGGTTCAAAGCCTCTGTTCCCTACCCCATCCGGCCCAAGGTCCACGCTGCACACTGAAACTGAGGAAATGTTTTCTGCCAAGACTAGAGTGCTCCATCTTCAAAAGCCATGACTTTAGAATAATACAGGATTTAGGCTTTAAAGATATTGTGGATTTACTTCTAAATTCAGATTTTAGCAGACTGCATAGGTCGGCAAGTTCTGAAAGAAGTAGAAGGAGAGGAGTTTATGGCTATATGTAAATGTATATTGGAATTCTAAATAGCATTTTTATTTATTTGCGCCATTCTCTCAGGACGTGCACAGTAGTAATAATACTAATTGCTTACATTTATATAGTGCTTTTCTGGACACTCCACTCAAAGCGCTTTACAGGTAATGGGGACTCTCCTCCACCACCACCAATGTGCAGCTCCACCTGGATGATGCGACGGCAGCCATAGTGCGCCAGACACTCACCACACACCAGCTCTCAGTGGGGAGGAGAGCAGAGTGATGAAGCCAGTTCAGAGATGGGGTTTATTAGAAGGCCATGACTGGTAAAGGCCAATGGGAAATTTGGCCAGGAAGCTGGGGTGACACCCCTACTCTTTTCGAGAAACGCCCTGGGATTTTTAATGACCACAGAGAGTCAGGACCTCGGTTTTACGTCTCATCTGAAGGACAGTACAACAGAAGACGTGGTAGTAAAGTTTGGGTTTTTTTTTTGCAGGTCTGGGCTGTAAAACAGTGTGCTGGTCATCCTAGGCAGCAGAGCTTGTGATCCAGTGATCCAGTTCTGTGGAGAACACATCTTACCTTTTTATTCAAGGAGATCAGTGCGTCCTCCACATCCGCAACATCAAACAGGTCGTCTTCCTGAAGATCCCAGCACAAAAAAGACAACCATGAAATACAAATCTTAGTAGACAATAAATATATCGTTTGTCCAAAACAGCTTTTACTATAACAAATCAATGCAGTATTACCACATACAGTATATGATACAAACTCACAGAGCTTAAACAAATTTAGTCTTTTGCCCAGATTAAATTTGTTTTAAACTACTTTCAAATGTCTCTTTTAAAAACAATATTTTTATTTATATAGCATCTTTCCAAACCCTAGGACCCTTAATGAAGAAAAAGACAAAAAAAAGTACAATAAAAAGTAAACAAAAAAATGAAAAAGAGCATACATTTTTTTTTACAGATGTATGCAATCAGGCAATTTCCTTCCCGATACATCATCATTATTATAGCAAACTATGAAACCTGTGGAATATTTTACTGCCGTGCTCAAGCGAGACATGATCAAGGGTTACGGGGACGAGAATAACAGGACTGCAAATGAGATTTGCAAACTCCTGAATTGACATTTTCACGCAGCTAAATGTAATTCCCCATTAGACCAGCAGATGGCAATGTCTACAAAAGAGTTACAGCGGACTGTTAATGGGGAAATAAATAAAGAGCGTCATTTTCGGTCATTATCATTGCTAGCGATAAACAGTAGAAGTGGTGACAACAGCATTAACAATAATAATAATAGAAAGCATAGATATTTTCCAAGATGGTCCCCTTATTGTTTAGATTTAGCGTTCAGCTCTGAGTTACAAAATATAATCTTATACGGGCCTAGACGTTATATTGGTTATTACTACTACTACTAACAACAACAACAACAACAACTTACAAGAGGGGATGACTGTAAAAGTGATCCCACAGTCTGACCACATATAAACACGAGCCAGCCGAGGACAATCATCGTCCCTTCCAGCTCGGTGTCCTGTGATGAGGAAGCCCCCGCAGCGCCGGGGGACACTGAAGAGCGCGGCCACGTCACAGGAGGGGTCGCCCAGCGACGCGGGGGGGACAGGGCAGGTCCACTGTGACCTCCGCCACACGCGGGGCCCCGGCGGGACACACGTCGCCCGGCCGTCAGTCGCTATCTCGACGCACCCAGCTGCGCAACTTGGCGAGCGGTCGTGATTAATGCCAAAAGGCATCATTTACTTTTTAAGATATTTCACCGATTTCGGTTTTACAACTTACATCCCAGGAATACAAGCAAATGACCATTAAAAGCAATATATTTGATGACACCGGGCTAGAAGCCGGTAGCTGCCATACATATTTAGATTTGAAGAAATAAAATGAATAAACCAGGGGCGGTTTAGTATTGCTGGGGCCCTGGGTTAAAAAAACCCGGCGAGTTTGTTTTTTTTCTCCCCATGTTTGTGGGGGTTTTCTTCCACCTTCCAAAGACACACATTTAGGTTCATTACGCTTCTGGGGAAACCGGCCCTAGGTGTGAGCGTGTGTCTGTGTCTGGTGTCCCACCCGGGGTGTACCCTGCCTTTCGCCCGTTGCTTCCCGGGACGCGACCCTGAATTGGAAAAAGAGGAATTAGGAAATGGAGGACTGGCTGATGGGACGGGCTGTATTGTTCACAATTTTTAAGGATCAAGGTGTGGATTCAGCCTCAGCAGGCTGTGTTGCTGCTGATCGCGAGCCCTTGACCTGGCACTCTTCCGTTTTTAAAAAAAAAACCCTCAATGGTTCTGCTCTCTAACGCTCAAAACGCACAGAAATATCCAATTGCCAATACTCGGGCCTCCTCCCCGGTGTTGTCGCGTTGGTTTCCGGATCACATGCCGATTTTCCCAGTCCTGGGGCATCATTGGTTGAAAAATGACTCCTTAATAAAAGCTCGCTTCATCGATCAGGAGGAGGGGGCATAAAAATAACACCGTCCCGCCCGGCGACAATGTCGCCCCCTCCTGGTGTCCAGGTGACGTCATTCCTCCCCCCCCGCCCTGCTGCCTTTTCCGTGATGGGAAAACCCGGCCGCCGAGCATCACACTGTAGGCTCGTACCTATCCAGGGTTTAAAAAATCTGCGGTGAACAATTTTTATTATAGCTTTGTCCCTTTATGCACGGTAGATGTGCTGCTTGTGTGTTTTGTCTGCGCGGCGTGTCGCGGGGAGAACCGACACACACCCGTGCCGATGAATAAAGCTGAAATGACAGGCGGTGTGTAGCGGAGCTCACAGTCCCCTCTTCAGCAGGACCTAGACCTTGCTCGACTCGTGTTGGACAGGTGCGGGCTTGACTCGGGGGCTGGAGTCCAGCCCTGTTTGCACACCCGGGTGTGACTGGAATAGATCTCATGTTGTTGTGTCAGAGAAACCAGGTCACCCAAGAGGGGGAGAGGAAAGGCTGTCATACCGGCCTCAGACACCCGGTACAGGAAACCCGCTTGTCCTCGGACCCCAGACACACAACGCAGTTCACCGGCTGCTCTCTGAACTGTTAGCTCCCCATCCCGGGACAGGACCGGCCCACCAGCGGGCCGGTTCCCCCCCCCGGGCGAGCCTCTCCGCCGGTTCTCTGGGCTCGGCGCGAACACTGCAATGTACCTTTCCCGTGGGGGGGGGGGGGGGGGGTTAAAGAAAAGACTCTTTCATTCAGGTCAAACGAAGACATCGTGGAAAATACGGTTTTGAGTTCATGTGCCCGACAACCGGCACAACCACGGCGTGAATCACGGGAAATTCCTCGAAATCAGCCGCCGCCACCCGGTTCACATCGTTAATAACACCCGAAGAGGCTCCGTTGTGCCTCACGTTGTGTGAAGGCAAACAATCGGTGGAAAGGAAACAATGCAATTCAATCGTTTTCATTGTAATTGGGTTGTTGGTTTTTTTCCCCCCGAAAAAACACAAAGTTGAATTTATTGGTACCGTGAATACCCCTGTTAAGGATGAATATTACAGTACTGGGAAGTCATCACAGAACCGTGAAGCTGGCCGGGATCGTGTCGTGCGCCGCAAGCGTGGGCACGCCGTGTCCGGCCAGCATCTGCGGGGACGGGTCTCCTGAAACCCTCCACGGACACGCACGGCGCTGTTATAGCGGGGACGCCTCGTCTCCTGCCTATTGCATTACATGGCGGAAACACGGGAGTATAGTATTATCCCCATTCACATGTTTGTCTTCGACCTCTACGCTTCTGGAGAGCACAGGGGCTCCCCCCCCCCCCCCCGTCCCAGATGTTGGAGTATGATTTCCCGTGCTTAAGTTTTAATGACAGAGTTTTATGACCCTACTCTGCAATCTAAGCATTGCCGATGTGTGACGGGGGAGGGGGTAACGCGGGGCAGCGAGTACAGTTTGGTCCGCACACCGCTCTGACACACATTTCCATGTGTCCCCTTTAAATCGCAGAGCTCCCGGCAGCGGCCTCGTCTCCTTTAATCTGGAGGATCAGAAGGGTGACGTCAGCCTGCCCCTGAGCCGCCAGCTCCGATTGGCTGGAGGTGACGTCAGCCTGTGTTTTTTTTTCTCTGAAGCATGACCTCATCCTTAGTTCATTTTTAGGTTCTAAAGTGCACCTTCTGTTTTTTTTTTTCCTGAATCGCTAATACCCTGTAAATGCAGATTGCTTATCTCTCCAATCTCGACCACACTCTTGTCTCCCAAACACAGGGAACATTAATTGCTACAATTAAGCGTTTCCTTTCTGTAGTGCATGGTTACCATATCCCCAATAAGCGCAGTGCAGCCTACTGCTGTGGCCGTCGCCCCTACCCCTCTGCCCCCCTCGCTCTCGTAGCCCCGATTTGTAAACATTAATATTAACAGGCAGTGTAGCTAATGCGGAGGTGCTTTATGGTCTATGGAAATTAGAGTACCGGCAATCAAGGCTTTGTGGCGGAGGAGGTGAGTTTCTATTTTTTTTTCTAATCTGAAGATTTTAAAAAGCACTTTTTTTTTGCGGCGTGTTTAAATCTCTCTTTGCTATGTCATTTCCACCCCTTCTGCCGGTAGGTACCGGTACAAGTGTTTCACATGGGCATGGGGCAGTAGCGGGAGGTGAACCCCAACGGGTATCAATATCGTGTTCTGCGACGCATCATGCTGATGGTAATGTAAATGGTTGCGAGTCCCTTTCGTTTTGTCTCGAATTTCCCCACGGCTTGTGAAATGTGTGGTGACCAAGGTAGGTTAGTGCCCTCTCCTCCTTTTAACTTGTCAGTGTGATCGACCAGATGAGTTCGTCTTCATGGTTCTTCTGTGCACAATATTGTGCGGCAATAACACAGCTTTCGATCGTATTCTCGGCGGACCTTTGTTAAATTGATTGGTGTTTTACCAAATCGCGTTCTAGCATCCCGACGATTATGAGTTTCTCTTGTGGATCTGCGATTCCAAAATTAAACCAGTCCGATTAATGTCATTATAAAGGCGACGTATGAAATTTACGTTATTTATCTGATAGGATTCAGTAAAATTCTAAAATTCCATTAATGATAATTGTAGTAATAGCGTCACGGGCGACGGCATAATCTAAAGACAAATTCATTAAAAGGACGACCATTTCTGTTCGTATTGGGACAACTCTGTTTTGTTTTGAATTATGTTTTTGTACTGCTGCGTTTTCAACAAAATAACAGCGTTGCTTTTTGTACCACGCGGTGAAAATGGGTGGTTCGTCGTATTTCGAATTGATGTGCTTATGAACATGTCAGTTTCCTCGGACATATGATGATCTCTGTGCAAGGCAATGTGTATTTTGTGAATGTATTGTTTTACAACTTGGAGACTTGTTATTTATTTTTGGGAAACCTGTTAAACCATTCTAAGTATTGTGTACAAGTAATCTAGTAATTAATTTTAAACTGAGTAATTAATCCTGATGGTAGGTCATCTTTTCTTTATTATATAATGTTAATATTCACTAAGTACTTTACATAAGGTGATTTTTTTTTCTGAAGGCTTTTACAGTCCGGATAAGCATTAATCATTGAAGGATAATAATGTTTTCGCCTCCGCACGTATAAAGCACAATTTTCCTTTCATTGTACTGTACTCGTTTAAGAGAGAATAATGAATTTGTTTTTTTAAAAAATGTGTGAAATATGTATGCAGGTTTTATATTTCAAATAAAAGACCACTCTGTAGTTTCTTAAAAATAGGAGTTTTGTTGGAGGAGAGTTCAACATCTGAGGAGCTGGACGATGTTTCACCTGCTGGTCTAGATTTCGAGCTGTTTATCGTGTTATAGCGTATTTTGTGATATGACTGAAACAGAAGTATGGATTTAATAAATTGGTAACAGTATAGTCTGTTTTGTGCTCTGAGGTTTTCTTAGATATTTGCTTAGATACTTAAATTTAAATTCTTAAATTTGCTTAGATACTGCTTGCAAACGGTATGTACCAAGGTGTCCATTCATCCTGTTTGATAATCATAGCTATTCATTAAGAATATCCAGCTGTTCTCGCATTGTGAAGGCATGAGACAGGGGTCTGAGAGACTGGGGCTGTGTCCACAAGTCATTGCAGTGCAGGCTGAGACACTGTCCACAGTTTCTCACAGTTTGCCAGACTTCTTCCTCCTTGTCTCACTGTGTGAAAAACTGTGGCACTGCCGATAGGTTCTCAAAGAGCAGTCTGAGACAGTGTCCACGTGTTCTTGCAAACCTGGGACAGAGTGAGACAGTGTCCGCCAGGAATGTCCTGCCCTGTTCATGGAGGGCTGTTGTGCCTGCAAATTTACATTCCAGCTGGGCTCTTAACTAGCTAAAC
Organism: Atractosteus spatula; assembly: GCF_055471065.1. Lineage (NCBI taxonomy): Eukaryota > Metazoa > Chordata > Actinopteri > Semionotiformes > Lepisosteidae > Atractosteus > Atractosteus spatula. The sequence continues at coordinate 4,059,360 of NC_142721.1, read as the reverse complement.
CAGCTGGTTACTGGCTTAACTAGATCAGTTGAACAGTTTCTCCAAGCTCTTCAGATGTGGCTGTCTTAAAGAGAGCTGGGAAACCTGCAGACACACTAACTGGCCTCCAGGACTGGGTGCCACTGGTGTGCACGGAATTAAAGGAATGAGCCCTGTGTGTTTTATATGTCCACATTTCCATTTCCACAAAGATGGTCCTGAGTGATAATTATAGTTTTTAATATAATTTTAAACCCCTGCTTCTTCAAACCCGAAATTAAAATGTGGGGTGTTAGAATGAAGCACAGTGGAAAACACAGTATAGCCAATGCAAGCAAGCCCTTCCAATAGGCATGTGACTGAGATCCATTTAACTGTAGCCACCTATCTTCTGGAGAATTATTCCGAATTATGAGCAGCGCTGAAGAGACAGCTTATTTGTCAAGGCTTGGGTTTTGAAGGAGGTTAGGTTTTTTGTCTCTTGGACATACTTGGTGCTCAATGGTTCAGAAAAAGCTGACAGAATGACAGCAGTTGCACAGTGTTAACACACATTTCAAATGAGCTGCATGTGCAGATAAAAGTGGTTACAGATGTGGATTTAGTGTCTTGAGACAAAGAGTGACCTTATTTTGCTGTTTTATTGTCATGTGCGTCCCTAATTGTTAACCTACACCTGGTTGTGTGGCGCTGGCATCAGGGTGACCCAGTGCTCAGCCACAAGCATGCAGAATGCTTCTGTCTTGCCTGACTTCTCTTGTCCAGTTCATCTCAGGCTCTGCTACAACGCAGCTTTATTTGCTGTTTGTTGAGGCTAAGCCCTTTTGTAATGTTTGTTTCTCCCCAATCGTTTTCTGCATATATTCCTTTACCCTCTTGGTGGTGTTATTTGGCATGGGGAATATTGATACACATGTATTCGGTGTTGTAGGTATATGGGCTCTGCGTGATTTGAGAAAAGCCCTGTTCACGGATATGAAGCTTGCACAGTTAACGGCTGTGAAAGGATGGTAAAAACAAAGGGTGCAGCTCATTGTCTTGCATATGAATCCCATTGCTCTGATGTCCTTATACTACATGTGCTACAATTTGCATGGTTCAGGACAATGTTTCCACAGAGGTGACTGTTTTATTTTCCCACCTGGCTGTGTTTACATTCCTACCTGCAACAGGTTAAATCAGTTTTCTCTGCTGTGGATTTCCGAAAGGGGTGGCTTCCTGAAAAATGTTCTTTGTTTTTAAAAAAATAACTCCTCTGTTTATAAACCCCTAGTTCAGCCCCTGCCTGGGTTTCCTTCTGTGCTTTTAACACTATTAAATATTGGAGCACATTAAACAAGATCTGCAGACTGCAGTACAAGCAGAACGGCATGCCCACTGGTGGAGTGAATAGGAGCCTGCCGATTAATGAAGTCATCTCCTTTGAAAATACCTGTAAGGCTGACCAGGCAAACCGCGCTAATCCACAGGGCATTGTTTCTCCAGGGCTCACACTACTTGGTGACTGATTGAACTCGTAAAGAAAAAATGCTGGTCTGATGGAATAGGCAATAAAATGCTACAAAATCAAAATAATAAACGAAAGGACTCTGTGCTGATGCTGCACACATTAAATAACTGCTGAGCTGAAAAAGCTCCCAAACAAACACAGTCGCAGTTACAAAGAAGTGCTGCTAAAGTTTAAAACACGAACGGTTAATGAGTAACCAGGCTGTATTACTAGAACTGGGTTTGCTTACCGCTGTTTGCTTTAATGTTTGATCTGCCTCCCTGCCTCACGGAGCGCAGATTATTCCCTCAGTGCAAAGAAAAGCAGCTTGTTCCTTGTGTGGATGAGCTGATGCTGATTTGTCAGTGGGGTGATTCTGAAGGGGTTTCCTCCATTGTCTTGGATACTGTTTCATCAGTCTGTAATCTGATGACTTCACCTTACACCAGGCAGTTCCAAAGAAAGAAGGACTCAAAAGCCACACGAAGGTCAACACCTTTGCTATACGCTTAGTTTGATGTTCTCCAGGCGTTTTAATCTGTTCTTTATTAAAGGGTAAATACAGTATCAGAAAAAAATACTTTTTTTCCAGCCCAAGACTGCAGCAGACATTTCTTCTTTAAATTATACAAATTTGCATTTTTGTAACACTTTTTGTCTCAAATGATCAGAAACACTGTACATATACAGTAAGAGATTACCGCAGTGTAAGAGATGTAGTCAGTCACCTCTGCTTCATTAAGAAGGTAGATGCTCTGCTGTCTGAATCTCTGTCCAATTTTGTCATTGCAAGTGGGAACGTATTCTCAGTTGACTCATATGGAAGAATAAAAATGACTTTGCCAGTTAAATAATGAGGAATCTTTAGGCAGGTCATATTTTTCACCTGTACTGGCCTTTTACCATGGGATCTTGAATAATCAGGTAGTCAAGGCTTCACTTTACCATCTTATTTGAGGGATGGAACCTCAGCACAGTCTCTCCAGTTAGCGTACTGGGTTGTTGGTTTAGAAATTCACAAAGGTTTTCCTCTGGAAATTTCTGGAGGAAAGATCGCCACCTACTGGTCTGTTAGTGCCATTTTAAGCCACAACCTGTTTTTCTTTGCTGGGATCCTATACTATTACTGAGCTGACCCAGCCATGCTTAGCATCTGAGATCAGCTGACAGGATCAGGCTGAAAATGTGTAGTGCTGTTGTAATATATTGTATAAGGTTCCACAGGTTTGTGTTTTTTGCTTTCCAGTTGTGTTTATCAGTCTACTTCTCTGTATTTCAGTAGGATGTTCTCAGTTGCTCCCAAATTCAGTTGCTGAATAATTCATTATCTCTGGATTTGGAAACCTTTTTTAGAAGTGATAAAAATCACTGTATAAATTCATGTCTTGACTGGGTTTTTTTTTTTCAAATTCCTTTGCACTCTAAATTTATAGAAGATTACATGGGGGTAGGGAACTTGACAAATGGGTATATATTCAATTCGGCATCAGCAGTTCATTTTTGGTGCATATATAACATGCTATACTATCATAGTTACTCCCTTGTCTGGTCAGGAGACATGGAGACACATGGCCCTGTGCCCTTGGCTTTTCTGATATGTCCACCTGCTGAGTCTTTCACCTGTCATGGTCTCTCGCTGACATCACTGCAGGCCTGCAGGCTTGTAAGGCAAGCAAGCGCCTGGGCTAGTTTCAGGAGTATGTGTTTGCCTGAAGGTCACAGACGCCCTGTCTGATGATTCCCAGTCCTTTACCAATCCCAGTATAATCCCAGTCATGGTCGACTAGGGTCATGACCCGGGCTCGATCCCGCAATGTCAACCTGTGCTTCAGGGGAATGGCTGGGAAGCCTTTCATAATTAAGTGTTTAATCTAGACTTGAATAACTCAACACAACAAAACCTATGTGAAAGGCCGATAGTGGATCTATTTTGACCATTTCTGCTAAATCTCGCAGTTTTTTAAGCATGGATTTGATATCCTTAGAAGTTGGATCCTGAACTGAAAATATAAAAGAAACTTTAACATGAGTGAGCTAGTAAACAAGATCTGGTGTGGCTTAAGAGCAAAAGAGTGAGATGGTGCTTAGTCAGTTCAGTTCTGCAGAGCCCACTGCTGACCCACACTAGATCACGAATAAGATCATGAGTGGAGAGTCACACACTGTAGTGTTGATTTACCAAGAAGGGTAAAAAACCTGAAGGGTAAAGTCTCATAATTCAGTGCCGTACTCAGAGAGTAATGATTTAATGTGCTGCTTTTGGCATTACTCTCTTGCATGCATGCATAGTTGATTTGTAACAGAATGGACAATGGCTGCTTTCAGTTTTAGTTCGAACGTGAGGAAGAAATATATTATTGTAGCTATCAGGTTGCTCTTAGTCATAGTTACTACTGACTTCATGCTATCCCAGGCAGACTCTGGTCTTTTGCCTGTTCCCACAACTGGCAGTTGCTCTGGAGATAGTCTGGCATCTTGTCTGTTAAACTGATCACCATTTACCATTGTTTGTTTTCCACTGATTTTCACATTTACCATATTTTTAAACTATACAAAATATTTGCTTCACTCCTTTAGAGCATTCTTTAAGTTATTTTAAAACCATTGCCCTTTAATCCCCCCAACACTTGGTGTATCTTAAAGAAGTATGAGACCAGGATTCAGAAAATCTTTAACTCTTCCGGACAGACACGTGGCTCAGTAAGTTCAGGTCTGTTTGATCTCATATTTTGTTGAGATACAGTATAGAGACATCGGCTAGTGTTTACCTCTTTTGAAGTGTTGCTACTAAGCCTTTGTCGGTTTCTTCTTTAATCCTCTGTTGCTATTCCTATCTGTTTGACTGCAGAGGACTAAGTCATATCATAAGGTTGATTTATTGTTTTCAGTTGAAGCTGATTGGTAAGAGATTTGGTCCTTACACTTACTGTTTGCTGAAGAGATAAAAGACTTATGTTAGAATTGCATGCAGATGATACTGTAAGTTTTATTTATGTAACACAAATGCACTGCTGCTATTCAGAGAGAATGGGTTTTTATAGGTTGTACACTTTGAAGAGAGGACAGTAGGGTAACAGAGGAGGAGGGCGTTATAAAATTGTGACGCTGCATTATTAATTAGGTTCTGCAGTTGTATTTGACGCTTAATTTAGAATGATTTTTTCACAATTGTGAAGTTCTATATGTGTTATGTTTACGGGAGAAACATAATAGAAATCATCCAACATTTGTTGTTAGAGCTGCAGATTAAAATACTCTTAATTTATTGTACTGTCCACTTCAGGTTGGGAGTTTGCCATGCAGCAATTTAGAAACAAATGTTTTATTCCCCTAATGTAAGGCTTCATTTTTCAATTATTTAAGACTGAAAATGAGAGAAGGCAAAACAAAAGCCAACATTAAACAATACCACTTCCTTGGTCATTTTTATAGTATTCTGGTTCATGCAATTCACCCGCAAAGCAAAAAAGAGATTCTCTGTGTTAAATTTTAGGACCTCTGTATTTTAATTCTCCAGGGTTTGGCATTTTAAATGAGGGGCATTACTTAAATTGAATACCGAGGCTTGTGATTCGTGAAGCACAGGATTGATAACGTTGTCATTCTACTTTAAACTATACATTGTACCCCTGTATGTTTCAGAAAAGTTGAGTTAAAAAATATACAAATACAGCTGCTTTAAATCTCCTTGAAGAGGCATAATAACTGGAACTATAACTATAATAACTGTTCTAAAACAGCATCCCCAGTTCCTAATGCTTCAGTTCTTAGGTTCCCATGCCAACCAGATCATTCCAGCCAATCGTATTCACTCAGTGCCTTTGCCTTTAGTGCCTCAGCTGGTGCTGATGGGAGAAAAACGGAAGCAGCGAAAGAAGTCAAGAGCCGGCTGTTTTGTAAAGCAGTGTAGAAAAGCTTCGGAAAGTGTGGTTGCCAGCTCCGCGTAATAGGGCTAATCTGGTTAGGACTGCAGTGACGAGAGGGAGGTAATGATCCTTGCCTTTTCCCCCATTAATGTGTGCGAAACAGTGCTCCGGGAGGCACGCTGTCACGCTGAGCTGCAGTCCTCTGCGCTCGCACTGCGTCGCTAAGTCCCGTTCCCTGACTCGGGTGCCACAAGAAACCGGCCGCACCTCTGCTGTGCTCGTCAGGGGAGCCTGTCCCCTGTCCTGTCCTGCTCGTGAGCGCTGGGCACCCTTGCCTGTCGAATGCGCGGGACAGTGCTGGAGAGCCATTGTGAGGGTAAGGCAGCCTTCTCTTTTGTAATGCCAAATCGCGCTGACTCTTGGCTTTTATTTATCCTGGAGAGCAGAGGGGGGGGGGGGGGGGGGGGTTCGTGCTGCCTTGGCACCCTCATCCTTTGTAGAAGAGGGATGAACTGAGGAGCCCGCTGAGAAAGGGGTTTAGTCGGTTTTTATTGTGGTTGCGCGTGGCTCCATTAACAAAAACCTCCACTATTATATCGCTGAACAAATTAATGGCTCAGTTAGTGTGCCATGTTTTGAGGTGGTCATTATCTTGCAGACCTGGAAAGGCAATATGACAGCTGTAAGAACACTGTAGATGGAGGAAGTGTTTTCAGTTTGTCTTTGAAAAGCCAAAAGCACTTAAAAGCCTTGATGTATATTATTTATACTATTTAATTGAATTGGATAGGTTCAGATATACAGGGTATTTGTTCATTGACAGTGATCAATTTCTATAATTGTGGAATAGTCTTAAGAATACTGTATGAAATTCAGATGAATGATCTGTTCAGTGTCTTAATCTTGTGCATTAATGATAGAGTTCATTTTTTTTTACTCCCAAGTACAGATGAGCATACTTAGGACATAAAAAGTCCTTGTGTAGAAAAATAATGTCAAGGATTTTTAGTCATCAAAAGTAATTGGAACTTAAAACAACCTTGGACTGAGATTTAGCCGGTGTGTCCTTCATCTAAAAATATTAATCAGATTCGTTTTGTTGTTTTGAAAATGTCATTCTTTCCATGATGTAGATAATATATCTTGAATTTAACAGAGTCATATACCCTGTCACGAAACACTGGCACATATATGTTATCGGGAAAGATAAAATGCAGTGCCACATGGGACAAGATCTGGCTTCGTGCACTGTGAATACAGCTAGCCCCGATCACGGTGGATCCGTCTGGAGTGGGTATAAGGCACAGATGAGAACCTGGGTATGAACGCGCTGTTCAAAACTCCTTGTGCTTCTTGCTTTCTTCACCAGAGAGCCTGCTGGGTTTCTGAGCTGCAGTTGCTAGGGCAAATTCCTCTTGGAATTACATCATCTCCCACACAGGAGCCTGGCTGCTGCCGAGCTTCCAGAGGGAACAATGTGAAAGGTCAGTGCAGGTTTGTTGGCAGAGCAGGCCGAGTTTCAAACTGCTGCTGACCTGAGCACGTTCTTCTGAAATACATGTGTTTTTGTAACCAAAGCCCCCCCCCCCCCTTCTCCCCCCATTTCTCACAGTGCCTCCAGACAGACCTCCGCCCAGCCCTGAACAACCTTCCATTCACATTGCCCTCTCGCCGCTCGAGAGCCCAGCGCCCTTATTGTTTTTCAAAGCGTTCAGACTTGTCACTGAGCACGGCGCATGCCAAAGTCAGATGACGGGTTGCTTTCAGTGGAGAAGTCACGCATCCCGTTCCTTAGCTCCTGGTTTTTACACGTATTACTTGTGGAGGTGTCAAGTCAGTAGTGTGTTTGCTTAAATCATTCCTTGAAGACAAAAGGCAAAGAGTCTGGCTCTTTCCTTTCCCAGCTGGAGCTCAGTCTCCCAAGGCCCTGCTTACAGGATGTGCACCAGTTCTGCACAAGAGGTTGCCTGGTTTTTAGGGAGTTTGTAAGCGGTGTTTTTTATGCATAGGCTCACATGTAAGACTGTTCTGTCTAGAAATGGCTTCTGTACGTGAATGATCTAAAAATATCTCACAGTTACCACTCATTAATTCTCAACAATGTAGAACACAGGTAAATCTTTCAAATTGAGCGGAGCCAAAGGACCCTCTCTGTGCTATCAGTTTGTCCAGTATTTTAAGCAGGACTTTAATGAGAATGTTCCTTGTCTTGAGACTCCTGTTTAAGTCCTTTGAGCCTAGATTGCCTCCATCATGCCCATTTCACTGGATGAGTTATAACACTATCTGCAAAATAGAGGCCGCTGGAAGACAGAAGGTCTCATCTGAGAATTCGTTTTGTGATTAGTATGAGCATTAAAATACATTATGAGCAACAATTGCCAGACTCAAAGAAAATATCAATTGTTAACAATGATCAGGTCTAGAATCCAATAAAAGTCAATAAGGAACAATAATAACAATGTTAAGCTCCCATCTCAGGCACACGTTTGCAGATGTTCGCTAATGAACTTCAAAAAGTCACTGATGTCAAACAGTTTCAGTTTACTTTTGCCCCTAAAATGAGTATGAGTACAATGATGTACATGTAGTACACCTAGTTTGAGTGTGTGGGAGTCTGTGTCTGTGTGTCTTCCCTTGATGCAGTGGTGTCCTGTCCAGGGTGTACCCCGACTGTGTCCATTGCTGCCAGCATAGCCTCCGGCTCCCCTGCGACCCTGAATTGGAAGAAACGGTTAGAAAAAGGGTGGATGAATGGATTCGATATTTTCAAACACTTTTCTCATCTGAAACTGGAAAAAAGCCTAAGACTGCATTAAAATAACCTCTCGACTAGACTTGTCTCTCCCTCATTCTGGTTGTCGGGCCAGGAGGTCCTGTAGGTCTGCTGAGGTTTGTGGGGAGAAGTCTCATTTTAAATTCACAAGCTTAATGCATGAGCAGGTTGCGAGAAAAAATGTCACCTCTTTTGATGTGGCAGGTTCTCTCTGTGGGTTTTTTTATTTGGTTCGGTTCGCCCTGTCACTGTCACCTTGGCTGTCCCTGGTAAGGTGGCTGCAGAAGTGAGTCATCATTTCATGACACAACAGTAGGTGTCTGTACCAACCAGAGCGTGTGCAGGAGAGCCCCTCGAAACCAAGCAGCAGCTGCTGTAAGCAGACGCAGAGAGAGGGGAAGTGTTTTGTGATGGATTTAACCAGAGACCGAGGTTTTATTGGGGATTATCTAAAGCCGACGTCTTAAAACACAAACGTGACAAGAAATGAATACACACCGCCTAAACAGGCAGCTTGTGAGACAGTAAAATTTCCAAGAAAATATCTTCTGAGTGAAGAGCTGCACCATTTTCTCTGGTCTGCAGCTCGAGACAAGCTTTTGTTCCGGGTCTCGAATGCTTTTCTGCTGCAAAAAAAAAACGAGAGGCAAACTTTTTTTTCTTCCTTGAAGATTCAGCCTGGGTGTGGTGTTTACAGCAATGCTGCATTTCAGAGCATGTGCACTAAATTATCTTGTGTCAGGAAAAGAGCTGCATTGCTTTGCTTTTGGTTTTGACGCAGTTGAGGGAAGGAGAGAGAGTGGGAGCATGCATTTTGCATGACCTGTGAACTAATATTTTGTTGAAAAAATACTTCTTTGTAGCCATTGAGTGTTCTGATTTCTTAATGACATTCCCAGACAGTTGGCTGTCTTCTGCGGAAGAAGAGATAAGGACAGAACATGGATAGTGTTTCCCTATTGTTTCATTCAAGGATCTATCAGCTTCTAGCCCTGCCTGTCAGGCAGCATCGTTATTGTCACTACGGGATCATCTGTCGAGTTTTGTTTTTATTTCTCTTTATTGGCGACTGTTACATAAATTAGTGACCATTGTTCGTAGCATATCTCATGCTCGGAGGGTGAAGTAGCTGTGTGAATGTGTCATCCATTACTGTCAGCGCATGTAATTAATGAGCTTGTATGGAAAATAAATGAATGACTCAACAGCAGTTGATTAGCGGTGGCTTATCTTTTAATGGGTGATATTGCTGAAAGAACACAAGGTTGTGTTAGCGTACTCATCTGCGGCTTCACTCTGGACCAACTTCCAAATTGCCAAAACTGAAATGTCATAACATGCATTATGAGGTTTCTGGGTTATGGAGTGCGAACCGAGAGGATTCAAGAGAGTTCAGTAGCAACACTGCGTAACTCGGCAACCCTTACTTCCCGTTGAAACTTGAAATTGTTGTCTGGGGGTGTTCAGACTCCCCCACGCCTCCCCTCACACAAACAGATTGTTAGAATGAGACATATGGAAATGAAATAAAAAAAAATTTGGTGCTTGTAGGAAGCAAGACAAGGTCTGTAGCATTGCTTCTGTCTGTCCTCTGCTGGCATTAGTGTTAGCTGTGCTTGAAAAATAATCCTGTACAGTACTGCAGCTGTGGAAGGAAACGCACCATAGACGGCTTCCTTCTGCAGCTTCTCTCCAGATTTATCAGCATTTAACCAGCATTTAACAGGACTGGAAGCAAGGCTGCGTTTGCATATCACTGTCACCCTGTATAAGGTTTTACATTGTGGGTTGTGGCCATTCTAGTAACGAAACGAAGAACTCATATCTCAGCATTTTACCTTCTGTATCTGCATTTTTAAGATTTTTAACTGCATATGTCATATTCGTCTGTTCAAATTCAATCATAACATGTTACAGGCATAAGATACTATCTAGCACCTGGAGCTCGCTTCCACACCAGAAGCTGCCAGTTTGAAAACAAACCTGAAATGCCACAGCCCGCTGCAAGACGTGGGTCTTATTTTCTATCCCTCGCTAACTTGAGCTGACAGAAGGGCGGGGAGCTGAGATCTCCTGGTTGAGCTGTCCAGCCGGGACAGGTAGGCATGTGTTTCATTAGGCAGCTGGCTGCACCACAAGCAGTGGGATAAGGAAAGGATCTCAGCAATTAGCAGCTACTGCAGAGATTGGCGTGTGATCACATGGGTCTCCCAAGCTTGGCCAGACCCGGCGATGTGCTCCCTGCGTTTGACACACTGTGCAGTTAGAGGGGGGCGGTCTCATGCCCCAGAGGTAACCGCCATGTATGAGATATCCATATAAATATCCTTGCATAATCCGCTGGCATCTGCTAAGGGCATATAGGGGCTGCCAAGATTCTCCAGCACCGCACGGCATGCTGATGGAAGTCTTCTGGAATTCGACAAGGAGTCCTGAGCTTCTTGACTTGGCTGAACTCCCTTGTTCTCCGAGGCCTGCTTTGGTGGGAAATTGATTAAAGCTGGAGGATAGTTTGTTTCCAGAACTGGGTCTCTGATGGGGTTGGGAAAAATCTGTCTGCAGTTATGGAGGTCTTGCAGAGTATCTCCCCACTCTTGTCCCTCGTGGGGTGCAGGTTAAGACGAGTCTGGGGGACAGACTCCCTCGTCCCAGCACACAAGCTACAAGGGTGCCAGTGTCAGTAGTGTGGAACAGACATGTCTGTGGTCTGTTCACAATTACTCTGCTGTAGCTGGCAGAAGGTCTGTGTCTTCAGTATCTCCCCTCTTTGAGAGTTTTAGGAGTTGTGCTGAAAATAACAATTGCAATGAATTTAAAACATTTTGTATTATTTAATGGACTCCTTTCATCAGAGCCTCCCAGAGGTGTCTGTCTAGTTTAAACTTAAATGAGAAGAAATTAACCTCTTATTAATAGTTCCTAGGGAGGTTCTTGGAGGAAAGTGGAAAGAAAGGATTATTCCCTAGAATCTTCTCATTGGCATTAATTAGTTCATTTTCCTGCCTCCCTTAAGTATTCTGTAATTCTTTCATATTCTGCCTTCAGGATGATTGACTTCTCAGCATAGTCTTGCAAAGTATGTGGCTCTGATAAAAAAAAAGGCCCATGACACACTGTGTATTTACAATAGAGAACCTGCAGTTTGCGCAAATTCTGGATTAATGAGCTAATGTTAGTCCTTAGCATTTTACTGGTCTGTAATATTTCTGGCAGTTTAACAATGTGATCCTTCATTTAAAGTTTAGCTGTTTAATCAGAAAGCACTCCAGCGTTTTGTGGAATTTTCCAGCCCCAGTTGTTTTTGTGTTTCACCGCTGCCTGTTGAACAGCTATTTTCACCGTCCTAAAAGTGACAAAATGAAGCATCGCATTTTCAGGTTTTTGCAGTGGGAAAAATATACCCAACGAAAAATCTGGTGAAAGGCACACATGTTGGTTTTTTTTTTAAAGTATTCAATTAATTTTCATCCACTAACGCCATAAAATAATTCAGTCAATCATAACTCATTAAGGGAAAGAAAGAGGGCCCAGGTGGCTCATTATATGGATGACAGTTCGTTGCTCTCAAACATACTTCTGGTTTTATTCAGCGGAGTCCAAGTCTGTGCTCCGTGTGATTCCAGTCTATAGATTCTGAATCCCAGTTTCAAGATGTAATAGAATGATCTTTTCATAGGTTTGTTGAGCGTACGTTCATTTCCGAAGCTGTGCGCTCATATTTCTGTGTATGATTCAGTGTGCCATGAATAACCGTGAAAAATTGAATTGAGAACATTTTTTACAACAGGATAAGGAGGTGTTGAGGCTATAGAAACAGTAAAATATTTTTAAAATTGGCTTACTGTTATGCCTGTATTGCTGTATTAAGATTACCAACTATGAACATAGTGAGTATTTGGAGATTCTATTTTATGAATTAGATAGCATGGCACTGCAGTGGTTAGCATTACAGTCTCTCAGTACTGAGGGCCTGGGTTCAATTCTGGACCTGGGAAGCCATCTGTGTGGCATTTGTATTTTTTCAACCCTTCTATTTGCCTGGATATCTTCTGGGAGTTCCGGTTTCCTCCCACAGTCCGAAGACATGCTGGTATGTTAAATGGTATCTGGGAAAATTGGCCCAGGTGGGCGTGTGGGCATGTCTGTGTGTCTGCCTTGCAATGGACTGGGTGTATCTTGCCTTAATGCCCATTGATTACTGAGATAGACTCCATGGCTCTCCCGTGACTTTGTATTGGAAGACGTGGTTAGAAAATGGATGGATTTTATGAATTCCCAAAACTTATATTGGAAATCTAGCATTACTATATAAGGTGAAGCAGGGTTCTAGAGATTGCTGTAAAAGACCATCAGAGATGGTTTTCTGTCTGTCTCCATCGGTGGCCAGATGGGTTTGCATATGCAATATGAAACCTACAAAAGTAATCATTTTTTTCTCATGTGTTACAAGCTCACAGCAAAAGCTTTAAAAACACTGAATGCATTTCTTGTCTCATCGCCATTCTTCAATAATTGTGTGCTCGAGGTGTTAGCAGTACTGCCATACAGTATGTATTGCCACAGATGGGCAGTTGGATCCAGCCCAGATGTGTTTTTATGTCATTGAACAATAGTGGGACCAGCTGGTATATTATATCAGACTAATCGACGAGCCTCATCATGAGAAGAATCTCTGTGTGAATGTGTCGTTGCTTTTATTCCTGTGGAAACTGGATAAAAAGGAAAAACTGTACAGAGCAGCTTTTGAGCAGCCCCAGATCCTATTGATTGGAAAGTTAACTAAGAAAGCATTTGCCCAGATGCAGTAAAATGCAAATGCATATTGGTGCTGTGCTGACTACACAGAACTACTAAAAGGGTCAATAGTGGCTCCATTTGGCTACACCAATGTTTTAGAAGGTGGGCTTCGAATTGCGCAAGGTGCACTGTCTGTGCAAAGACAGAAAGGTGCAGTCCATCAGAAGACTAGCCAGGCTGTCGCCTCTTCATATTGATCAAGAATCACCAGGGCTGTTTGAGATGAAGTTAGTCAGAGTGTCCTTAGATTGTCACGTGACTGCGACCCCTTGGGAGTTGCCTGTGCTGTGCAAGTTTGCAGTCATTTCTGCTAGAGTCACTTTTTTCCTCTAGTTGACCCTGACTTTTAGGTGAAGCACTGTGGGATTTGTAGTAGTAACAATTGGTGAAGGCCTGAATAAGAAAGTGTGCACAGTCCCGATCTTACCTTCACTGTGTCCCTGTGTGTTTTATTTTCCAGGGTTTGGAATCTGGGATTTTTGAAAAATGTCCAGACTATTTTCAAGAGAAATGTCTGTCATTTACTTTCACATTTCTCACAAAATGTGCTGCACTAAACTATGAATCCAATATTATTTTCTCTGCTTCTCTTCCAGAACAACAAAACTAATGGAGTTTGCACATTAAGACTGGTTTTAAATACACAGTAGTAATTTAATGGGCTAGAGTAGAGGGCTCCATCAGCCTGCAAGATGCAGTGGAACAAGTTAAAACCGGAATCCCAAAAAATCCCTCAGTGCTTGAAAATAGTTTTTGAAAGAAATATTCACTTCAAGAGCTGCTGATGTGATGAAAATGGAAACAAGTTAAAATTACTGAGGGAAAGGAAAATATTGAACTCAATAATCAATTCCAGAGAGAGGCAAATAGGGCTTAGGGAGATGTCATGGAAAAAACGATGTGATCACATGGAAAATATGGAGAGATATGGAAGATTAGATCTTTGATGTGAGAAAGATAAAGGACAGACAGGAAAGAGAAAAAACAGTAGCAATTAATGGGCAAAGACGGAGAGGTCTTGACAGAGCCAGGGGAGGATTAGAACAGATGGAAGAAGTCCATATGAAGAGTAACACAGAAAAGAAAAGCAAAGTATTGAGATGGAAGGTGAAGATCAGTTCCTAGTGTTTCAAAACCCGAAGTCAAGGAGACACCAAAGTCAAGGAGAAGCATGGGAGATTTATGTAATACTGGCTGAGCTATCTTTGAGAAGGATCTTTTGTGGGGCAAAATAAAAGGAACAAAATCATTTGGGGTGTAAAATGTGTTTTTTGAAGTTGTCAGGAGGGGTTGAGCATGAGTGTTTTTAACATTCCTTTTATCAAAGGTTTTACAAACGACATACCTTTAGGCCTAAAAAATGAAGAGTCATGAAAAATAACTCAAATTCCCCTTGAATTATACAAATGACTTTGAGCAGGTCATTTTGCAATTACCTTGTTAACGTGTTTACATGTTTCATGTATCTATATTTTCTTAGTAACTCTAGTTCAGTTACATGCAAAATGCTGAATCAGTGAACTAGGGTTTGTGACATCTCTCACTGGGTCTGAGATTTTCAGTGACCTGCTACTTCCCCTATTTTAACGTTTCCATGTCTGTTTTCTAAAAGTGTTACTGAGACGCTTTGTTAAATGAGGAATTTCAGTCTAGGGAGATTATTACAGTTTTTGGGTTAATGTCCTCGTGACCCTGAATTAGATGATGCAGATTAGAAAATGGATGAATGGGGATAATGTCAATTAATAGAGCAAAGCTCACATGTACAAATCAGTATACATGGTATACAAACTTGTTGATATGTGTGTATGCAGATTTGGACAGCCAGATGGTTGTCCTCCATGCTCTGTTGTGATGAGCTTCAGTATCAGCACAGGCAGGAACCCTGACCTGCCCAGGGAATGCTGTTATTCAGGTGCCAGGGCACAGAATGAGCCATTAGAAGGAGTTGGAGCTCAGGTGTTAGTGGTACTGCAACAGAAAATGCAGTGCATTGAATGAAAAAGGTTCTCTGCTGCTTACATGCAAAACTCAGCATAGACAGATCTCCCATACTATAGTATCCCTCCATCCATTTTCTAACAGCTTCTTTCATTTCCTCGTCCCGGGGGAGCCGGAGCCTATCCCAACAAGCAGTGGGCACAAGGCAGGGCACACCTTGGATGGGACACCATAACATGCACAAATTCACACCAGGGCTAAGCCATTTAACTTGCCAGCGTGTCTTTGGACTGTGGGAGGAAACCGGAGCACCTGGAGGAAACACAAATACAGCGAAAACTCACAAACTCCATGCGGGTAGCTCTTCAGGAATTGATCCCAGGATCCCAGTGCTGTGAGGCAATAATTCTAACCACTACGCCACCATGCCACCCCTCTTGCATAGCAGTGATCTGTATATAACACATTTAACTGAGTGAGGGGTCGTAGTTTTATTATATCCTTGCACTCATCGCACTTAATATTTAGACTCCTGCAGTGCCTCCATCTAAGTAACTCACAAATATTCCATCTGCTGTGGCATAGCTGGCCTGAGGCTGTGGAGTGGGGCTTGTTATTGAATGTCTCTCCTGCTGGAGTTGCTCGGTGCAGAGCCAAAAGTATGTCAGCCGTCCTCTCCAAGCAAATGCATCCTGTTTTCCAATTAGAGGTGTGTTTGTTTTATTTTTCTGAAATTGTCTTAGATTGATTTAAAGTATCGCGTCGGTGAAATTCCTTGTGTACACGTACGTGTTTCCACCTGATCTTGTCAGGAGGGAGAGGCTGAGCGGGGCTTGACCTGAGTTCTGAAATGCAGGATCTCAGAACAAAGCCAGGCTGCTGCTCGTGGCCCAGTAGACAAGTAGAACCCTTCCCTCTGTCCAGGAGTTCCAAGTCCAGTGCTCCAGGGTAGACACAGGAGACACTGCTGCAGGAGGGGCCATGGATTGGATGAGGTGTTAAATTGAGGTCCTGACTGCTTAGGCCATTAACGATCCAGCGGCAGGGTTCGAAAGACAAGAGCAGTTAACCCTGGTATCCTGGCTAACCTCCATTTTGATGCTGTACAATCTGGGGGAAATGCCTTAATTTCTCCCTTAATTCAGTTGGTTATTTTTGAGATCCCTGGGGATGCCAAGTGCTGTATAAATGCATTTCATTTTGATTGTTCTAAATAAAACCTATAATATTACTTAGTTTCCTGCTTACTTTTGCTCCCATTCTTGTTTGATAAAAACAGATGTTTTGTTTTTTTTACAGTCAGTGCAGAATGTACATTTTTATTTATACTGTATCTAAGGCAAATCCTGAATTAGTTAGTTGCTTTAGAACTAAGGGACCTGGTAAGTAATGAAACGTGTTTGAATGATGCTATAGTTCCAAAGAGAAGCCACATCACCTAGCTACCTTTTAAATCAAGATGCAGTAACAGTGAATATCTCCTTTTGTACCAATGTGTAGAAAAGTCTGATATCCTTGTCTCAATTGTTAAATGGCAATGCACTGATTTTATTCTTCAGCCAAAGCTTTCGACCATCTTTTGGACCCTACTGTTCACAATTTTGTAACAGCTGAAGGGGCGGATTTATCCGATATAAACTTACGAAGTGTTTGAAGTTGCATATATTTGTTTTTCCTCTGATATACAAACTGCTTTTACATTTTTTGCCGCTTGCCTTTTGTAATTTAATGGATGTTCCCTCCTGCCTGTCTCAAGCCTTCTGCATTGGCATTGTATGTGTTGAAAAGTGAACCCTGCACAATTCTGGGGTGACCCAAGCAAAGCTAGACCCCATTTTTACAGCTGGGGGGGGCTGGAACAACTGGGGTAAAGAACTCGGCTCATGGTACAGCAGCAGTTTCTCCAGCAGGAAATTGAAACCACAACGATTTTGAGATTTAAAACCGATTTAAAAATAAATACACCTATAGCATATTTACAGCACCATAGATGAGATAGATGATAGATAGATACTTTATTGATCCCGTGAGGGAAATTGCAGTGCAACAGCAGCTTAACACACACAACACAGCCACAGTGTAACGAATTATATAATAATAGTACAATACATACAATACAATACAAGAGTTACTCACAGTCCGGACGCACAAGAACAAACTAGAACAGAACAGTACACAGAAAATCGTATCACACTCATATCACACATATGAATATAAATATAGATGTAACTATAGATATAAATATAAATAAAAAAGATATAAGATTCGTAGAATCTTCTAATTCTAATCTTCTAATTCCATAGAAGATTCGTCTAGGTGCACTTTGTAACTGTACCTAACAAAAACATGTCAAACTCTCAGTCCTTTTAAAATCCACGATTGTAATAAAATACTGTGAAGCCACAATTCTTTAATGTATAAAAGATTTCTCTATGAAGAGAGCTTTTCTGATATTATGTGTAAGCTTTCATATTAAACCCATTTTTGGATTCAGATTATCTTGTGATAAACAAGGTGGGAGAGAGTGCTTAGGGTGTAATATTGTTTAATTATTTACCAATTAGCATTGAATTTTTGGGGGAATTAAATTACCTGTTGTGTACTGAGAAATGTTTTATTGTGACTGCTACCTAATGAAAGCTGCATGCTGTTAATCACTGCATGTGTACTTGTGTACAAAGCTCCTTGCAGTGTAAAAGCTCTATACTGAAGTCATCTCTTCATGTATTCTGTAAGTGTTTTACAATTCCAAATGAAAATCTGAAATGAAGTATATTTGCCTTGGGATTTCCTTTTGAGTTTCCTTTGTTGCACAAAGACCTCGTGTGAGGCCCCCCCATCAAAAGCAAAACAGATTTAGTTTTCCAAGGCTTTTTCCATTATTTTTTTACAAATATTTTCTTTAAAGGTTATGGAACTTCTTAGGAGCCATGGTACTGATAATGTTCTCTTGTGCTCTCTTCTGTGCCCAGAGATGAGGAAATGGATGGTATGAGCCCACTGCCCATGGCACTCCTGTGATCCTGCCTGCCCGGTGCCCGCTCTCCGCCTGCTCTGCTCGGATCTCCCCCTGCCTGCCAAGACTCCCTCCCGCCAGCCAGCCAGCCCGAGCCATGGCCGAGGAGAAAGTCCACCGCGACCTGATGGACACGCGGCGCCTGGCCAGCCTCCTGCAGCGCGGCGTGGAGCGCCCCCTGGTGATCGACAGCCGCACCTTCTCCGAGTACAACACCTCCCACGTCCTGAGCTCCGTCAATGTCTGCTGCTCCAAGCTGGTGAAGAGGAGGCTGCTGCAGGACAAGGTGTCCATCACTGAGCTCCTGCAGCCCAGCAGCAAGGTCAAGGTACGTACAGCTTGGATCGCCTCTGACCCCGTCTTCCTCGCTGCTGTCCCGTGGTCATTCCCAGTTTCACAAGCCGCACGCTCTTGTCCGTCCACTGACCGTATCCTTCTCCTGACCTCCTGTAAACCCCCAGTGACAGACTGTAATAAGGCCGGAACAGATACAGTCTGTTTGCTTTGTCTGATTTATTGAGAAATCGTCGACTAGAATTGAAACGTATATAGAAACAGACCACACTTTTGCTGGTGAGCTCAGGCCTTGAACGCTTGGCAGTCCTTCCCTGCTGATTGACATGCGTGGAAATTTGGAGTGTAAAGAAACCAGTTACGTGTTGGTGTTTCTATTTTTTTTTGTTCAGTGGCGCTAAATTTAAGAGGAGTATTTTGTGTTTCCCCTTCATTAATTAAATGTTAATAAAATCTTTCCTGCCTGTGTCTCAGTTACATATCAGCCTGTTCCCTCTGTGCTCCCTTTCAATGAAAAGAATAAGGGGGCAGGGAGGTCTCCTGGAGCTGTTGACCTAGAACTACACAGCATTTCGTAGCTTTATGTGAGAAAAGTAGATGCCTTCATGCAGATTGATTGAATGCCAGGAATGCAGCTAGTGAAAGAGTGTTGTTTAAATGATTACTTGTGCTTTGCTTTATCAGGTTTCTTTCTACACATAGCATGAAAGGGATATTTGTGTGTTTAGTGAGTAAGAATCTTGTGTAACTCTTGGTCAAACAATCCACCAGATAAAGCCTCCCAAAAGGCAGCTCAAAAGGGAGCCCTCCAGCTCAATGCCTTTGCTGTGCGTGAATGAAAAGGAACCTGAAGCAGGTGACCCAGCTCTAGCCTTCACCCCATCTGAATGAAGGGAGTACCAAGAAAGGTTAGGTCGGAAGGCTGTGGTCCCTTTAAGAATCCCCTGAGTCCTCTTTCACTGTGCCGGCCTCTACAGCTGGCCGCCTTTCATGATCTCCCTGTTTCCCCGTAAAGAGGATAATGCCAGCGATTAATGAAAGGCTGGATCAGGCTGGAGCTGTCCAAAGGGGGCTCTTTGTGATTGGTTCAGCATGACATCATCCCCTTTGTGTAGCCCGCTGGCAGGCTGGTGGCAGGGCACGTGCAGGGAGGCTGCTGGGAGCTGGCACAGAGTCCGCCGATGCCCTCACCCCCCACCTCGCCTGGGTGAAGGGATGCTTTCGCTCCAGGAGAGAACCCATGAATAGAGGACGTGGCTAATTTTAATGAGCCGCTCTCTGTTCATGTTAACAGTCCACACCCCAGTCAGTCATTAACTTATAGTTATAGCTAATTTAATCTGCTGTTAACAGTTACTTAATGGGTTGTAGGTCATGTATTATCTAAGATCACTTAATTGTCCACATACAATTTTTTTGTATTAGGAATTTGTCTTTTCGCATACCCCAACCTGCTCTCCATGAGACACACAGACAGGGAGAGAAGCTGGGGGTCAGAGCGCAGGGTCAGCCATTTATACGGCGCCCCTGGAGCAGCTGGAGTTAAGGGCCCTATTCCTCTGCCGACCGCAGGATACGAACCGGCAACCTTCCAGCCACAGGCGCAGATCCTGAGCCCCAGAGCCACCACTCCGCCCGTTATTTCACTGCTCTCTCAGGGTTGTGAGCCTGTGATTTATGCCTCTGTTGTTTCAAACGGGCATTAAATGGGGAAAGCCGTGATGTCAGGGCTCTGGCACTGTCACTCTAGCGGAGTGTCGTTCATCACCAGGGGGACACTCAAGTCCTGTTTCTTAACTGTGCAGGTCTCCATCACCCACTCCCTCAACCTTTCAGTTGTTTAAGATATTCCCCAAATATCTCTCACGGTCTGGTAGGATAGTTTAATATCATTGTTGTAACACCCCCCTGATGTGTAGACAACCATCTAATGCTGGGTAGAGTTTACTTTGGTACTGTATGACCCAGTGCTTGAACTGGGTCTGCTACAAACTCTTGTTGTGATTTTGATTAGAGTCGTGTCAGAAACTGGTAAAAAAGCCGAGTAAGCAGTAAGCAGTAGTGTTGTATTTGGAGATGGTACTGTATTATTTGGTTTAATAATAGTTGTCATTGTTATAGTGGCCTTATGTAACTTTTCAAATTCCGATTTACTATGCTGAAGTGAACTTTTTACAAAACACATCTCATTTGTGGTATCTCGCATTTGCAGACTTTCAAAATGCATTTCTCTGATTCCTTCTGTGATACGGCATGCAAGCAGTCGTGACATCTTCACGTGACTTTAAATAGACTTCTGTGTCAGCCTTGGGTCTCCTCTAGCAGAGAGTGGTGAAAATGATCAGATTTAGTTAATAACCTGACCATATTTAAAAATGCTCACATAAGCTCTGCTAATTACATCCATTTAGCTAGTTACCCTATTTTTTCTCCTGTTCATCCCCATATCTCTCAGATTCCCCTTCAATGAAATTGTAACTGTGAACGGTTGTGACTCTGGCAGGAGTGCCTGGGCTAATTTCATCAGGTGGTAAAGGCGAACGTGAATTTGAGTTAGCTTGCATCATCCTGGTTTGGAATTAGAGGCTATTTTTCACCAGTGCTCTGCCGGTGAGCTTATTTTCACAGCGAAGTGCTAGCCAGTCCTGGCTCTGTGCTGATCCTCAGTGCTGAATGTACTAATGAGCCAAGATGACAGATGGCATATATCGATCCACAGGGAAACGAATGCTGCCGACATTGAGAGCTGGCAGTGTAGTGCAGCACCATGGGACCCTGCCTGCTGCAGCTATCTGGTGCAGAAAAGCAGGTTTGCTTTGTTTTTAGCAGTGAAGCAGCTCAGCCTCATATCTGCAGAGGCATCGCCCAGGATTGTGAGTCCAAGCCTGCAGGTGTTCTAAGATTAAAGTTGTGAAGCTGGCTCCTACGCTAAAGGGGTTTCATGCTTTGACAGGTGCTGAGCATTAAGGGATTCCACTCCGGCCACATTCCTTTAAGCCAGGACAGAAAAGCAAAGTGAAACTCCCGAAGCTTAGTAGTTTGATCCAATTCAGTCTTGAGAACCTACTGCATGTGCAGTCTCATGTACACACTGCACTGAAAAAGAAGAGAGGAAATCTATCTGTTCAGTTCCCACAATGACTGATCTGTGGTACAAATCCTCTCAAATTATTTTTAAACTTTCAATAAATATTATAAAGAAACTGCTAATTAATCAGGCAAATCTTGAGGTCTTCGTAATCAGCATTCTGGGAATGATTCCCTGGCTGTTGCTGGGGGTTTCTCTTACTCATTTCATCAGTGCATGCCGACTCTTTGTTAGACAGACGTTTTTGCTCTCACGGTGCTTGGGGCAGGAAACTACTAAGCATTACTCTTCACAGTAAAGTTTACTCCATGAGAAGTGATAGTTCCTGGTGCTATAGACCTTGGGATTTGTAATATCATAGTTGTGTACAGAAAGACATCATTGTTTAGTCACGTCTAATCTTTTAAGTGTATAATCAGAAGCAGTTTTGTTAACATGTCCAGGCATGTCCACCATAAATTGTAGTAACACTGAGTACTGTGTACTGCCTCTCCTAATATTGGAATCATGGCTAGTTAATTTTTCTTAATCTGTGTATGTTTCCACTTTACTTGAAGTATAAGGGATAAAGTATGTAGGCAGACAATCCTGGATGCTTGAGATAAAACAACAAAACAAGCAATTCTGTTATCCAAGCTTTGACGACAAAAAGCTCTTGTAGCCTGTGCTAGTATGTATCCTTTTGTTCAGTGCTCTCTTGGAAACTTGACAAGCAGAAAAAAGTTTTTATTATTTTCATTTCCCTTACTGGCAGTGTGCAAAATTAAACCTGGAACAAGGTGACATGTGACCCTGAATGTAGTGACCTGGCTGTGAATATATCCAGCTTTGAACAGGCTGGTGCAGCCATGGTCCAGGAAGGCCTGCTGTTCAAGGTTTTGTGGGTCTCTTTAAAACTTTGACGCTTCGGACACTGGGAAAAGCTGTTTAATTGATACAGTTAGTCTAGGTATTAGGGGAATTGCACAGTTAAGAACCAGCCTTGAATCAAAATTGGCAACAAAAACATCCCCTGTGTCAAGCAATAAGCAGTACCGGAATTTGCAAAGTGGGGTCCTTCAGTCTGGAAAATGAAGCCCACAACACCTACCCCGAGACATTACTGATAGTCTGCATGCATGTCCAGTTACGTAATATAGTTACGCCATGCAAACGGAAGCATTAAAACCCTAACAGGATTAAAATCACTTGAGGCCCAGCATTGAATGAACAGTTCACTAGTCCCATCACAGACAGTGCTGCCACTGTGAGCCCCACCGCAGTGTGGAGAAAGGGAAAATGCATTAGAAAACCCCTTCTGTGATGTTTGTAACAGTGTGGATATACAGTAGTAAAGGTGTCATTCAATATCAACATGATGTCAGTTGGATAGACATCATACAAATGTGTGGGTGCTTTAATACCTTCTTAAGTATTGTGCACTTTCATAATCATTTTTGATTATTAAACATGATTTCATTACAAATAAAAAAAAAGATTATGTTGTTTATTTTCTAGAGTTGAATGTTGCACCTCTTGATGCTTAAATTGCCGCCCTGAGGATGAAAAAAGTATTTTCAATTGAGTTGAATTCAAAGGTGTAGAAAGTCACCGATCAGTCTGAACGTGGAAGAGCCTAAAATGCTTACGGCAGATGGGAGCTTCACAGAGATATAAAACATCTAAAAGGCATATCTATATATCAAAGAAGAGGTGGGGGGACATAATCATATCCTTTTGGTTAAGACCCTCCAGAAGGAATTGCATTTGAGGAAGAGCAGGTGAAGAGAAGTGTCTGCAGCAGTCCTGGAAGCCGAGAGCTGGCGCGGAGCTGGAACATGCTGCTGCTGAGCCACACTGGTTTGACAGCCATCGGTGGGCTCCGCACAAGCCCCCTCCGAGGGGACAGGGTCCCAGGTCCGACATTTCCAGAAGGCAGAGATCGTCCTCTCCTCGTCTGTGCACGGCTCACCTGCCTGCTACCCAATGGTGGCCGAGATCGTTTGTGCCCTTTCCCACCCACCGAAATGATGTCTGTCCTTGTTAACGCCGTGAAACATACAGTTCACAGCCCTGCGGCTCCCTTGGTTGGTTGGTTGCTACGGCAAACATATTGGTCAGCGCTGCAAGATGCAGTGAGGAAAGATGGGTGATTTTGCAGATGTTGAACTACGTCAATCCTGGCATTTCAGCTATTCATTTCCTTTAAAGGGAGATCAAAGTCATTTCAAGCGTTGTTGCGTGGATAAAAGTATTCTGGAAATACTGGGCTGAAATAGGAGCTTTTGGTAGAGATTTGTATGCCCAAAAGAGGCACTGTACTGCAATCCAAGTCTTGATGCAGTCAGTCCCTGTATCACCGGACTCTTAAGATGAGTGTTATGTTTAGTCCTGAAGAAGTATGTCCTCTCCAAAGAACTTTCAAGGAGCCAATATTATGATTCATACCTCATACTTATTCTAAATTTAAGCAAGGGTAGACATCCATCTGCTAGGTTCAAGGATGAAGAGTGGTTTAAAGGGATTCCTGAGTGGCTCAACGATGAGAGTGTAGAGGAGACCGTCTTGTCCATCATCCAGTTCTGACTCTGCTGTTAAAGCTGCAGAGTTTTCTCACAGCTGTGTAATAAAAGGTGTTTCATAATATATGCATGTTATCCTTGTATCATTGATTTTGGGGTAGGGTTGAAGTGACAGACCAATCTGCCACCCCCAAATTATTTATTATTGGTAGTAGTATTTGCTTAGAAGACATCTTTATCTGAGATGACTTGCAAGGTGTGCTACAATTCACCAGGCATGACAATTCCATAACGACAAGTCCAGTAGGTATGTCGGTATGCTGTGTAATGCAACTGTCACGAACAAAAAAATAAGAAATTAGACTGTCTGAGCTGAAGCAATAGAAAGCAAAAGAAATGCACCACCTATTTGAAAGCGGTTGCTGAAAGTTGAGAAAGTGATGACATGCCTTCCAATCTGGGCCACTCTCAGGGGGGTGTGGCTGCACCCCCACCAGGACTGTGACACAGCCGGCCAGTTGCTGCAGCTTGTCAATCAGGTCATCACTGTACTATGAAGTCACTCAACAAATGTACCTCCTCAAGTTGTCCAGCTTCTCTGATAGTGTGAGCCGTGTTCTCCATTACACACTCTCATTACCTCATACCATCCACATGGGATAAAACATCAGTGATTATTGTTTATTAAGCTTGAGAAAGGACACACCCTGCAAAGATGAGATGTGGACCATTTCCATTTTCTTGGCTCTTTTGAAGAAATCTTTCCTGATGAGTTGTAATTGGGGGGGGCAGTGGTTAATGCTATCTGTGTGGAGTTTGTATGCTCTTCCTGTGTTTGCATACTTCTGTGTTTCTGCCACCAGTGTTCAGAAACACGCTAGTAGATCACTTGGCTTTCGGGAAAATTGTCCCTAGGTCTGAGTGTGTGTGTGTTGTAGTGTGTGCCCTGCGATGGACTGAGCTCAAGGCTGTATCCTGCCTTGCGCCCGTTGCTTGCTGGTATAGGATCCGACTCCCCACTGCTCCTGAATTGGAAGAAGCTGTAAGAACATGGATGGATGTAATCAGGGGTCTCTTGCAGCGATGTTTCCTGTACAACAACCTTTCGTGTTCCTCAGGGTCTTGCAGAGGCTGGGATTTTGTCCTCCATGGTTATTTAGCTGGGTAAAGCTTGCTGATGAAGTGCGCAACTGGGAAGGTTGTTTCAGGTCTCACAGGTAAGAGAGTAGTTTACCTGTGTCACCTTTCAACACCCGTTTAACTGAGCGCATCCAAAAGTTAAACAGCTGTTGAAAGAGTAGCAGTGAATATTGACTTAATAATTTGTATGCTCTCTGTATGCAATAGAATGTTTGCTTTAAGGTGTTACCATATCACATGTTCTTGTTCCGTGGAATTGTGGTTGATCTGTGCGCTATCAACACCACTTCCTTATAAAAGCCAAGTGCTGTTTTCAACCCTAAACATTTTGGGCTTTGAAGGGCAAGGCCATTAAACTGACCTTAAAGCACCTCTGTAAAGCACAGGCAAATAAAGAACTTTTTTGGAAGAACTGAATGTCATCAATCAGCTTTGGGCTGTGTCTGCAACTATGAATTTGAGGCTGGCTTTCAGAAGAATGTGCAAAATACACTCATGAGTCTGCTGTGGAAGGGAGTGTCTCTGAAAAAGCAATGACCTCATTCTCTGAATATCATTGTCCTTTTTTTCTGCTGTGCCCCTCTCTAATCATCTAGTTCTGACTGATGTTGTACCCATTACACTTTTCTAACTTGTTTCGGTTGTGGCAAGAATGGAGTCATTTATTTTTTTAAAGACTTTTGCCTTTTATATGCAGTTGGGAAATGTAAACGTGTACTCAAGTCTGTTAAATAGGGGTTCTGGTTTACCACTGAAGGTAAATTAAATGCAAGCACTGCTTTTATAGTTTTAAAGTAATCCTGATTTCTGCTGACAAAAAATTCTGGAAGCTGGCATTAGGTTAGCACTCTGCTGTGTGAGTATGCACAAGATTATCTTCTGTAAAAAGAGCTTATGATTTCAAACAGCATCACACAGATTGAAGAGCTACTAAATATAAAGAATTAATACCAAAAATCTACAAACTAAATAAGCATTTATTTGAAGCTCTTCAAACCTTGATGTACTAAAGTGACAAAAGACTGCACCGTAACACATTTTTGTAATTTGTCTTTTTAAATTCCAATCTTGCTTGGCACAAACTCTATTAGCCAGTTGTGAGCACTTAGTGTATGAGGAAGGATCTGTTCCACCTTCCAGCAATGCAGCGAAAGTCAAAATCTCGCTGCAGGATCATAGCTGCTGGCATATAACTCGAAGTGTTTCGGAATGTGCATTCCGTGTTTTAGCTCCAAGCCTCCCTGTTTTGCATTCTGACAGAAAACTCGAGCTGAAAGTACAGGAGTTTCCTCAATGAAGTGCTAACACTGCGGTTGCTGGTTGGAGAGGCAGTGCGTCTGAGTGCGGGCAATCACCTCATTCAGCTGCATTTTTAACCCTTTCATTCATTCCAGTCTGAGGTTTTCCCATACTCTGAGGTGTATGCTGCTTCCTGTACTGCGCAGCTGAGGTTCAGATAATTTAGCAAAAGCTGGGGCCCTGCAACTCTTACTGCAGTTGATGTTTTTTTAACCCTGTGGTTCAAAATATTATTTTAGAAAAAACGTAATTATTAATGCACATCTTATAGAATTTGATTCAGGGAAACACCTTTTCTCTGTCTGTGCAAAGTATTGAGCTTGCAAAGCTTAAGATGAAGATGAGCTACACTCATCTGACATCTCTTATTTTGAGTTTGATAAAACCTTATTATATTGTGGTTTTGTTAATTTGTTCTCCAATAGGTGTTTTATCATACTGTTAAAAAACACGAATCTACGAAAGTGTGAAGTGTTGTTCCATTTATATCATGATCTTTGTTTTATGGTATTCCATTCCCTTTAAAGAACTGAAGTGTTTTAACTGCCTTCTTAAAATATTATTGAGTCATTTTGTAAATTGAGTGCCAACTTGTTTTTTTTCTTTTTCATCGAGATGAATTTCTGTATGTGCGTGTGTGCACCAAAGTGAAAGGGTTTCGAGTTTGTGAATGAGCACGATAGTACCTTTTTTGGACTGTGGTCCAAGCTGTTGTTTACATTCTAAATCTACAACTTGGTTTGTGAAACAGAAGACAACAGTCCCTCCAGAACTCCTCAGAAAACATGTAGATAAAACATGTAGATGTTTATCAAAGCTAAGATATCGATGTAGTGAGAAACTGTGGTTTGCGTGTTATCAAGGCAGAACAGGCAGTAATGTTAACTACCTCCCAGTTTCCTGCATATTGGTAGTCAGGGTGTGAAATATCAGAGACCCAGGAAAATTTAGCCATTTGATTAAAATGCGCTTGGCACCTCTGTTACTTGACCACACGCCAGAGTGAAGATGATCTCCCAGTGATGTCATTGCCAGGTTTAGCCCTAATCCAATTAAGGTAGAACACCTCGTGCAGTTCGTCCTCTCAGCTGGGGGCTCCTGGGAGATAATAAGGTTGGAGATTAAACTGAGGAGAGGTCTTGGGATTCTGGCAAGCCAGTATTGTGCTCACAGCTGAGCCCTTCCTGTCAGAAACTGATAAAATAAATTATCTGTCACCGTCACCAGTATGACCACTCCCACTCTCATTTTGTTTCTCAGTGCTAACCCAGATCTATCTAATTGATAGATTCAGTTCATGAATGTTGAATTTTGTGGACCATTTTTGAAAAGAATAAAAGTGTGGTATCTTTTCAACTATACCAGTACTAGCTAATCACTCACATGTCGTATCAGACTACTCGAGTTACCGTAGACACGGGGTTTCAGAATGTTTTGCCACGCTAGTCATCTTTTAGTCTGTAACCAATGGGACATTTTAAATTTGAGGGAGAGCTGAGTAATTTTTTAAAACAAGCTCTACTTTCAAATAAATGTGTTCTAAGTGCCTATTATGGATTCAGCAATAGCAATTATCAAAATATTCTGTTCCGTGTTTCGTTCCAAATAGAAGGCAGCAATACTACAGAACTAGTACTGTTGTACATTTCTGGGTGAGGTATATGTGACTCCTGCAAGATGGAATCTGAATGTCTCATTGTGCATGGCATGTCGTGCCATGACAGGGCATGTACACAAGGAAAATCTAATTCATAAAACATTAGCCAAAATGTTCAGGAAGAAAGAAAAAACAAAGATGGTAAACCCAGCAGGTTATGCCAGTTTTTGCACTGAAGTGAAAGTTGAGGTCTTGCCCTGCTCAGACCCAGAGTGCTGGTGCCTTCATGAAGATATCACCTGCTGGTGCCCTCAGGGTGATGTCACCTGCTGGCTCTTGTCCAGGCTGTGTTACATTGTCTCAAAACTTGGGGCTTGTTTTCCACTTCACCATTCTGTACATATCAAACTGTCCAAAGAGAAGGTAAAAGGGAGAGAGTAATGTGTTATTTTTCAAGTATGTGAACAATATTAGAATATAAAATAATAATATTAACATAATAAAAATAACAATTGAAAGTTGGCCTTTTACCTGAAGGCAAACAAAAGATTTTAGTGGATAGTATCATTGTTATACCAGAGGTGAATTGGGAGCACAGAAAGGTGTTTTGTAAGACAGGAAAGAAGAGAAGTGTCACCTTTGTGTGTCTCTGTCTGAAAGTGGTGAGGGGAACATGAACTGAAACTAATAGCAAAATCACTACACCTAGCACAGTTTATACTGTCCTGAAAAAGAAACTCTTTGAAAATACGGACAAAGGCCTGGATTTGCGATTGCACATGTATGTTTTGCACAAAATCAGGCAAAGTGAATCGAAAGGAAAAGGCAGAAATGTATCAGAGTTGATTAAATTGTGTTAATTGTCTTATTTTATTCATAAAATAATATTTCTTATTAATTTCCTTACTATAAAACACGGATTGTGAGCATTCTGTATTGTATATTTGGTAATCATGCCTTTTATAGTCCTGAAACGATACAATACAATTAATTAGAATGTGCAAGACATCTAACAAATGAGCACACTAGTTCGTGGGGTGAGTAATTCTTGTAAGTGCTGTTATAGTGCCTGGCCATCCACATTGTCTGAGTGGTAATTAAATCAAGATGAATGAAAGTGAGAGTCATTGAAGAAGCACAAGAGGAACCAAAGTTAAACCAAACTCTCCTGGACGTACAGTATTGCACCCTAGCGGATAAAGTAGTCTCAAGTGTTGTGTTGTTTGCTGTTGACGTCCTGGTCTCTCAGTCTGGTTCGCAGTGCATTTTATCTCCTTGTCCGTTCAGAATCGTCGGGTTTGTTCAGGAGCCTTGGCAACAGTAGCAAACAAGCATGAAATGCACTAGCTCAAAATTCAATTCAAAGTCATTCATGTCAGTTGTGAAATAACTATGAATTTGAGATAATGACATAAGCCAAAGAAGAAATTCTTGACGTTCAAAGCAAAGTATGAATCGCTTCTTCATGGCCTACGGCCCTTTCACAGAGCACAATCACCACTAGCTCCTTTTGGACACAATGTCCATTTCAGCATGTATACAAAGTTGTTTTTACTAACTGCCTTGATTGAATGAAGCACTATGGCTGGGTGGAATGGTTTGCTTTGAGCGCCTATAACAAATCTGATAGCAGGTTGGCTTGCAAAATATCGAGCTTCCTGAAGAAGGGTTTTCGAGGCCATGTTATAAATAGCATCACTGTAGTCAAAACTGGCGAGCAGATACTCGGGGACAAAGAAATGGTTTGTGATGAGAAATTTCTGTGGATAGAGTGTGCAGAATCCCTGAGGGAATGCAGCCACTGCCATACTAACCTTACATAAAAAAAT
Organism: Atractosteus spatula; assembly: GCF_055471065.1. Lineage (NCBI taxonomy): Eukaryota > Metazoa > Chordata > Actinopteri > Semionotiformes > Lepisosteidae > Atractosteus > Atractosteus spatula. The sequence goes on along the minus strand of NC_142721.1, from coordinate 4,029,748 downwards.
GATTGTGTAACAATTCACCAAGCCAAAGACAAACATTGCACAGAGATATCAAAAGATATGACCTACAGTTTATTTTTAAATGTAAAGGTTTGGGAAATGGGTTACTGAGGAATGTGTTTTTCTCTTTTTCTCGGGCTCTTGCCAGACAAGCATGTTCAGTTCTGATACATGTTGCTTGGGCCTTTTTCTGGGGTTATCATGGCTGTGACTCACTGCTGCAGAAGTACCAGGGTGCGTCTTGTATGATCTGGGCTGCAAGCTGATGCCGTGACACAACTGATGATCGCACATCTCACACATGACTCTGGCACTGTTCTCGAGGAAATGCCTGGGTTAGATGTGTATGAGTTTGTTAAAAGTACATGATTTTCAATCTGTTGAATTAAAAACACAGGTCATCAGTGCGTTCTTGCAAATAAAAACAGGGGAGATATTTGGGCCTGAAAACCCCATTTACCTGGATATCTAGTGTGCACATATTGTATGCATTTAAGAAAGTTACGAAAGCAAAGCATTGCTCTGAAGGCAGCGTATGTCCGCTCTTACTCTTGCCTCGGCCAGGCTGTCAAAAGAGTGAGCAGAAATGAAATAAGGACAGCTAGGGTTTGTCTCCATGAGACATGCACAAAAAAAGAAGTGAGGAGCGATGAGTGAGGTTTAGTGTAGGTGCAAAAAAAGAAACGTCTCTCAAAAACTGGAGGTTGACGAAAAATTCCAGCTTCTGTAATTACCTTATTTAGAGCAAAATGATGTCACCCATTCTCTTTCTGTTATCTCCTATCTTGTTTGTCAGGTTTGCCTAGCAAAGAATTCTGCTGACAGGCTGCCTCCTCTGCAAGCTTGGTCCAGCCTGCATCAAAAAGTGCTGTCATGAAAATGAAAAAAGTTCAGGATGGTTTGGGAATTTTATCTTCCCCTGCTTCTTTGCTTTAGTTTGTCTACCACTGGAAATAAAGGAAGCACTTGAGCCCAGCTGTCTGTGGGAATTAATTTGAGTTTAAGGCCTTAAAAAATGTATTTATGATCAGTTTATCACTGTTGATAAATGTGTAACAAGTTCCCTTCTTGATGGGTATTCAAAGCGGGCATTGTCCTTCACTTTAAATGTTAAATCATTATTAATTAAATTAAATTATTTAAATCATTCCCAAATGTTTGAGTGATCTGGGACTAGAAATTAATTACAAAATTCAGCCCTAGAATTTGAGCACAGCATTATTTCTTAACAAAAGATCTGAACAGAAAAAAAGTAGTAATAGAGCAATATGAGAAAAAAAATAGTTATTGGGTAGTTTGAATGCAATAACCTATTGTTTTGTTGCACCAAATACACATACGAATGTAAGAAATGTAACGAGTGAGAGGAGGGCCTTTGTGTTCTTGGGCTCATTTGCTTGTGAGCTGCTTACAAGACCAAAGGCCTCATCCGTTCGTTTCTTGTTGGATCCTAGAAAATCAGCTTGAGAAACTTGACTGAGCAGATTGCTCTAGTCACCTTCAACACCTTCTGATTTCAGTCTCCAATCCACACCCACGAAGTTTCCACTTGTTTTCCCCTTGTTTCCCCATCAGTTCTTGCCTGTCGGGATCCTACGTCCTCGCGTCCCCTCACAGTGTCCGCGGTGAGGCGGTAGACCTGAGCTGGAGCTGTCACTGAGCCTGCGTGTTTGTCCCTCGCCCGCAGGTGGACCTCAGCAGGAAGCAGGAAGTGGTGGTGTACGACCAGAGCACGAAGGACGCCAGCCTGCTGTCCTCGGACAGCTTCGTGCGCATCCTCCTGGGCAAGCTGGAGGGCAGCTTCCAGCGTGTGTCTCTGCTCACAGGTAGGCCAGCCAGTGCTTGGCGGGTAAATAGCGCCCTCCGGTTTTCCCCCCTTTGTTGTGTGTGTGGGAGAAGGGGGTTCCTTTTGCTGCTTGCTTTATTTTCCTGTCCGTTTTTCCAAGAGCGTGGTGTCACGCCACTTGTAGCGGTGGTTCAGCGCACACTGCCAGTTTCTGTCTGCAGCAGAGCTTCTGCTAAAGGCAAACTCCCCCTTTTCCTTGATCCTTGATGAAATAAAGTATTAAAATTATGAAGGGGCTGGGGGATCTCACCATGTGTTCCAGCCATGGGTAAAGGTTTTGCATGAACAACAGTGATCTACACTATTATAACTCCTAAGCGAGTGACCATGGCTTTTGTTCTTCAGTAAAGTGGGTTTGAAAGACCTGGCAAGCATTGAGGAACACTCACAACAAAGCCGCTACTTTTGTGGGAGCATTTAGACCTGTCTGCTTCATATGCATTATATCAATGTGACACATTTATTGCTCTTCTTGTTGTACAGTGTAGCTGAATGAAATTGCTGTTGTACTCGCTGCTTAAAAAAGCTCCTGGTTTGAAAAAGGCAAATGAAAAACAATAGCTTTGTGTGGTCTTAAAGAGAAAATGAATAGTCACATGCATGCCAATGGAATGCCAAGAGGTAGTTTGGTGATGTAAGCTGTGCAGCAGGAATCAGAATCCAGCAATTATCCCATCCAGAATAGCAAAAGGCTCATACTGCAGAAATGAACAGCCGCAGACGCTGTGAGGAAGATATAAGAATAAATAAACCTTTGTGGAAGGTCTGAAGGCTCTGTTCCAAGTCCGAACATTTCACGTCTCTGACTTAACCCTGTCTGCTCTACCAGAAAGTAAACCGTTATTCTTCTGTCTTGTCTGTATTTGCAGTAGTAGAGCATAACATTGTTTTAGGTTTGTTTTGCAGTCACATTTGCTCTTTGTAGTGAATTTGCTTTATTTTCTGACATTCCTTCTGTGAGTAACTGCTAAGGTTGAAAGGAGGGACTGTAATCGCAAATGTTAGCACATTTTCCCATCAGGCCCAAAATAATAGCATAACTGTTAAAATATCAGGCAAAGCTTTTGTCAGATATTACTCCTAATAATTTTACAACCTAACCTACAACTGTAAAAGGATGAGTGGCTGAGCGCTGACACATTGTAATCATTGCTTCAGAATGTGATGATTATAGACTGTCTGTAGTAATGCCTTTATTCCTTGTATAAACAGTGTGTAATGGGGCTGCCTATACAACAGACTGCTTGAATTATGCTGTGTGTGTGCAGGAGGGTGTGTGTCTGTCAGCACAGAACAGGACCTGGAGGGGGGTCTGATAGAGCACATTGAGTAACCAAGAGCTGTGTGCTCACTGGAATGAGGATAATCAGTCATGCTGGGATGAAATCATTGAATTCCTCTGCAGAAGGGAAGAGAGGGAGCAGCACGTGAGGCCAGCAGTGTGCTGTGTGCTGCCAGACAGCACAGGTGATAGACAATGTCCTGACGGTCAGGCTGGTGAAAGTCACAAGTTATGAAGCACCCCGTCATGGCCCGGGAAAATGAGCCGCTCAGATGTGGAACCCCTGTAGTTTTCACGTTGGCAAAATATTTTTCCTTTACCTGACAATTATTTCTATTGCATTTTATGCCAACAAAAATACTTGTTGCATAATGTACATATGAAGATATATTAATATATCATTAATATATATTCAAATATGTCACAGAACATGTAAATTGTTTGTACACTGTTTAAAGTGACAGCAATTTATGAAAAGAAAAATACAAAACTTTCCCGTCCTGCAATTCCTTTACCTGTATTTTTTTTATTCCTATCATATTAGCAGCTTTGACCCCCTGAAAGGATTAGCCTCTAGCCTTTGCCAGGAAAAGTATTGCCTGCGTAGAGGCTGCAAGAACTTTAAATTCTGTCTTCGAGATGTGCTGTTCGATCTCTTCCACGAAAGTGACAAAGAGAGGAAATAACTAGAGTACAAAACATCAAAAGAGGTGTTCTGGCGTCTGTAGGTCACCTTGGGACATTACAGTTGTCAGATAATAGTGTGTTATCATTTCATGTCTCACACAATAAAAATACTGGCTTCCAAGTGTCAGTAACTAGGTGGTAAACTGGCATATTGCTGTTTACAATTAGTAGAGCTTAGAGGTGATTTCTTGACAGCGTATGGATCCTTTGCTCCTCTTTTTAGCAGACTAGTGAAACAGCGTGCAGGAAGTAAAGAAATCATGAGTCATTGTGCAGTGCAGCCAAGGACAGGACAAGGTTATCTCCCTGGTGTTTGCCCAATAGTGAACTTTGTCTGCCTCTTTCTGAATCTCTTTGCTGCTTCTGCAGTGTTTGCTGATTCTCCTGTAAAAACATAATGGCTGCAAACCCAGAGGAGCCATTCGGCCCATCAGTCTGTCGGATTGTTAGTAGTTAACTGTTCCAAGGATCTGTCCAGACATTTCTTGACGAAGGCAGGAGATCCACTTCAACGACACGGCTGGGTAGCTTTGCTCATTCTCCCCACAACCCTCTGTATGATGAAGTGCCTCTTTTTCCAGGTTTTAAAAGTCCTTCCATGTAGTTTCCACTTGTGTCCTATGGTTCAACTGCATTCTTAGAATGAATTCTTTTGACCTTGTTAGATAATGGCATGATTTAAAAGAAATGCCATTGCAGAGCCACAAAGATCATGCGGTTCTGAATTTTCCAAACAAACAAAGAATTAATTTCTCTTTAATTCTAAGGGCTTGTTCAAAAACAAATATGTGTAGTAGCAAGATAGTCCTGTTTAGTCACATCCCAAAACAGGCATGCATTTCAGCACACTCATTACAGTAGAGACAGCAATCGCTAAAAAAGGCAAGGAATGAATAATTACCCTCTAGACATTGTATATGTTCTTTCTGTGTCCTTTCATACTGTAGTTCAGCCTGTGCAACATGATTCATTTGTCTGGCAGTTATGCAGCCATCTCAGGGGACAAACACCCAGGATTCATAATGCCTACTGTACCTTAGCATGGTCCCAGAAAACTGAACACATTACACTTTCAAAAGAGAACTTCACCGGTAAATTATTTTTTTCTGGTTCGACTAAGTGCGAGGTTCCCTTGAGAGTGAATAACAGGGAGAAGGCTTCAATCCGTTTCACATTTTTCAATGAAAATAACAAATGCCCACCCTACATTAACCCTGTTAACTTAACAGCACGACAGGACATGTTTTCCCAGATAACTGAACAGAAGGAAATGTATAAACATGAACGAGTGTGCCTGGAATACTTGCCCCCCCACTCCTCAATTTCGCCCCTCTTGTTCTGTGTCTGTGTCCCCCTCACTCCACAACCAGGCCAGCGGAAGACTTGCAGCCGTTAAGCCTCCAGGACAGCAAGGTCAGTGACATGGAGACCAGCTGCTCGCCTGCCAGGCCTCGCTCTCCTCCCCATCACAGAAGAAGGGAGCTTTCTCTGGAGAGGCACGATTTGAAACCGTTGGGAAGATTTTGAAAAGGACAGCAAAATCACCCTTGCATACAAAAAGAATATTTTACGCATTTCTGTAGTTTCGCAATAAAAGTTTTGTGAGTTGTGTTTCCAGGGAGGTCAGATTAATAAAGCAATCCTTGCTACGTTCTGGGTAGTTTCATGTTTGCTTAATGGATTGGAAGCCGTTTTGTTTAAAAAATGCTGTTTTTAAGCCATAGAATTATTTTTAGAATCTTAACAGTGTTTCGAGAAACAGAGAGAGAGAGAGAATTGGGTCCTATTTTTCATTCTGGAACAGAGAGATGGAACTAACAGGTATTTTTCTCTTCAAAAGAACAACATTTCCACTTTCTTTTTTAACAGAACAGGTCTTTCATTTATTTTAGAGCTGTGACATGAAAAATCTCTTGGAAACCAGGTGAGGCTGATTATGAGCCCTTTCCTTGCAGTCTAATAACCGAAACCGGTAAAAGAGTTAGCTTAAAAAACTGCAGAAGTAACTCTGGTGCAGAGGCTGGTAGTGTACCAATTTGTACCTGTCAGCCTGAAGAGCAGTGAATGGACAGTACTCTATACTTCTGTGTTTTGGTCCGTTAGGCAGACGAAAAGAACCGACTCCTGAAATCAAATTTAAATTGAGAAGCCATCACTGATCAGCCACCCCTGTAATTAAAAAGAAAGGCTTTGTATCGTTATCTTGCTTCGGAGCTAATTGGTAGTTGAACCCCTCGGTGAAAATTAGCACACTAGACAGTTCACATTGTTCCCAGCAGAATAAGATGTTTAATCTCTGGCCTCACACATGAATCCCAGTATTTGGACTGCCAAAAGTACACATGGGTCCTGATTTCTGTGGTAATTACATCACTAATTGCTAATGGGATTGACAAACTGTTGGCATTATTAGTCAGGCATGTGCTTCCGGGGGAACTGTACAGGGTGATAGTTAACATTATTGCCACCATTGACATACAGTTTATTTCCCTGTGCCCATTATGTGCTCAAAAAGGTAAAAAGGTTCTGTTTTTAATTGGTAAGAGTCAAGCTGGGCCACTGTTATCAGCACTATTATTACCCGTAAGGCCGTAATTGAAAAACAGGGCTAAACGAAGCATAGTTCCAAGACAATATTTCCTTGTCTCGGCTGATACCCTGGCTTCTTTCAAGAAATGGCTTGGTGAGATCCTCAGATCTATTAGCTACTAATAGTTATATACAGACTGGATGGGACAAATGGCCTCCTCTCATTAGTAACCTTTCTTATGTTCCTAACACTGTTTAATCTCACAGACCACAGCACACTCTTCAACAACAAAGTGCTTTTTTAAGTGTGCTTTGCTTTCTGGCCTTTTTTTAAGCTCAGACGTTGCAGACAGTGCCCTATCTATAGTTTGGGGCTTTTACCGTTTTATTATTTGAAGTTGTTCTGCCCATATGCATTTTCCCTTAATTTGCCTGTGTCCCGGGCTGTGAACAGTGATCTTTTTCCTAGTGCTTATTTTAATAAGGCTGGCCCAGTTGGTCAAACAGCCTTGGTTCAGTAATGAAACTGGCACAGCCCTTCTCGGTTGTTCTGGTAAAACTTGGCATTAATTTCACAAACTTGTAAGACCCATCAGCTGTGTAACTCATTGTTGGATACTCTAACCTCCAGCTCAAGCCTGCACCCAAACCGACCATTTTGAGTGCCAGCTTTCGTCCACCGTGTGCTGATCGAGCCAGATTCCTAAAGTATGGAGTTTAAGAAAGACATCCTGGACCAAACCTTTTTTAATCAAACTGTTCACTTGCTCACAGTTTGGAGATCTTCAGCCATGAATCCTTTGTTATTCTTTACTGTCCCTCTATTTGAGTTTGTTCTAAGCTGAATTTGTGTATTTTCACAAAGCTGATGTGCTGGTATCTGCACATGGTAGCTGCTTACATAAAGCTGACAAGAATAACACACTTATTGATTAAATAGGTTTTTAGACTCAAAAGTGCCCTGAGTCAGATCTCTGTGTGCTTCAGCTACACCATTGTTTGACCAGAAAGGTGGTCTTGAAATTGAATGGGTTGGCAGTACGTGTGCTGATAAGTGGAGTGAAGTAAGAAGTGTTTTGGCATGTGTTGAGCTGTGATTCGTCTCACTCAACACCAGTTATAACCATTTAGACCCGGTTTGGAAAGAGTAAAACATGTCTCCACAGAATTGGTTACACATTCTGTCACCTGGTGGGAAACCACCTCCTCCAAGCATTCTTTGTCTTGTTTTGTTGAAAGAAGATAGGAAAAAACACACTTTTCCTGATAAGTAAATCCATCACTCTTCATAAGGTGATTGTTTTTTACTGCTGTATTTCACCTCTAGCGAAAAGGACTAAGAACTTGAGTGCAGATTGAGACTGAAGCTGAGAACTGTTAATGATACTGACTGTGATGTTAATGACAATGGCTGTGAAGATCCTTGTTGCACAGAAAAAGGTAAAGCTTGCGTAAACTCGTATATATGTTTTCTGATGTATGTCATTTTACTACATTACTCCTACAAGGAGCAACAGGAAAAGACAAATTTGCTAGATATGGAAACATCTGGACACTTTATTTCAGATTCATTTTGCTGTTCAGGATTGATTAGTCTTAGTTGGGATCGAAACAGTGACATTTTTATGGCTTGTGCCTTATCATTCAACAGTTTATTTTTTTCTGTGTTTTTGCAATGGAAAATGGAGCTCCAGACATGTGGCTAATTCTAGACAGGCTTTGCAGAGATTTTTTTAATGCTATTATTTTACAGCATTATGTTCAGTATGAGGCGGTAGCTCCTGCAGTGAATTGCAGTAGGCAAGCAAAATTTTATAAGCTTATATTTTAACATGATATGTTTTTTTTAATATAGCAAGTGCAATTTATTGAATTATGGGCTCCTCTGAAACCATAATAATAATAGTAATATTAAAGCAAAGACTAAACCAGAATCTACAGTATAATGGTGGGTGTAAGCTCAATAGGTCAAAACAGTACAGTTTTTCCTCTACTAATAGTCTGTATTAGCAATACTGCAATCTGGCTTAATGAAAACCCTTCCTCTTTTATATCACATCCGTAAAGTCAGTTCATTAGATTTGCTGGGGTTGGTGAGGCATTGATAATTTAAGAAGAATAAGAAGAAAGCAGTTTTTAAAATGCTCAGGCATTCACATCTGTAACAACCTTAATCTATTTAAGGAAGCATCATGCTCCAAATATGTTAAGCTCAAAATGTTTTTTTTTATCAGTGTTACAGAAATGCAGTTTCTAGGAATCTCTGATTACATTTTCCATCAGCATCCCTGGGCTTTGAAATTAAGCCTCTTAGATTTGTCACCTGTGTCACATCAACTCTGAGATAGAAGTTCCAGAGCACTGCGTCTCACTGCCCAACCACGGCACCGCTTGAGGAATTCACTGGGCTCCAAACTGCTGCTGTTACCTAGGCCCTGTGACACTTTTCATTTTCAGAAAAAGAAACTTTTATTGGTGCTTTTAGTGACTTATCAACTGTCTATATCTATCAAGTATAATTGCTTAATTAATTGCTTACACTTATATAGCGCTTTTCTGGACAGCTCCACTCAAAGCGCTTTACAGATAATGAGGACTCCCCTCCGCCACCACCAGTGTGCAGCATCCACCTGGATCACACACTAAGTATTTTTCAACACCCTTCTGAGAAGCATCAGTATTTGTGCTCATATTTCAAACTGAAAATGCACGTGTGCAGCTGTCCCATTACAGAAGTAAACACAAAGCACACACTGTCTTGAAGAGATCATATGAAAATCTGTTTTGATAGCTCTATGTCATCTCTTGTCTGGCCATTCTTGTCATGAAATTGGCTTTTGATGTTTCTTGATAACTGAAGCTTTTTTGATACTCTATGATTGTCACTGAAGTAGAATTAAACAATTCCCCAGTAGTAGTGCAGGGTGAAGAAGGGTGTCATTCGTGTAGGATACATTTCTGATATAGTCTTTCTGAGTTCAGTTATTGAGGTGAGGACGGAACTCAGAGCAGCTTGATCTTTTAAAGCTCAGTGAGGGACTGCTTTGTAATGAACCCTGCATGACGCCAATAAATGTTCCCACCTTCCCGCTCCTCCATTTTCCTTGGGCTGACACTCAGCCTTGAGAGAATACTTTTTTTTGGCTTGAATAATCACTCAACAGCAAATAGGAGCCAACGTACAAGTGGAGATCAACTAAGAACCTACATGCTGAAGGATAAGAATTGACGCAGTTTTGTCTCTTTTTAAGAACAAAATTGAGTCTTGTACAAATCTGCACTACCTCTTCATGCAGTAAACTACAGTGTACATTAGAGGGAGCCAATAGCTTACTGAGCCGAGATTATAATCAAAGGATCAGCTTTCAGCAGTGTGGTGCACTTACTCATATCATGTTGTGTAGTGACAATGACTCAGTGTTTTTTTTTTCAGTATTCACAATTTCTCAGGACTGGGGGAATGTGAAAACAAACTACCCAGTCTTGCTGTGATGCCGAGACCCTGGCAGTTTTCAGGAAACATACAGATAATCTCCCCGGCTTGATTAACTCCTAATTACCAGCGAGATGTACTGAATGGCCTCTGCTCGACAGTTATAGTTACTTTATTTTCTGTGGAGTTCATCTTGAAGGTCATTTGTATCATTTGAGGAAACCGACAAGCCCCTGTTAGCAGTCTTCCCTACAATGGACCTGTGAGCAATGGGATTGCTTTGGGATTCTTATTCCGTTTCAGTGAGCAGGCTGGAAATTAGGTCTGTTTCTAGTTTGCAGGGAGAAAAATTGAAATTAGAGACCTTTTCCTTTCTATTGTAAAAGAATATAATCAAAGGGCAAATTATTTAAATGAGTGTGCCATTCGTACATGAATGCACTTTCCAGCTTTAAGTATGTGTCCCTCTGACTTCTTTTTTTTAAATTGATTTGTGAAAAGTGGCTGACATTTCTACCTGGAACACATATCTTTTGGTGTCTGGTTTGGGGTAATGATGAAAACCATGCTGTTCGTTGCCAGGTTGCATCTGATAACTTTGACCGCAAAAATTCCCACAATAGCTAAGTAATGAGTTTAAATGAATCTAGATGCAATATACTATTATTGACAGTTGTTCTGCTTTTGACTTAACATTTTGCATGTTCAAAATATGGTCAGTTTCTTAAATTTAAAAGCCCGTTGATCATTTTTTTTCAGATCATATTACAATGATCTAGCACAGGACGTTTCAACCATTTTGGCTCAATGGGGCCTTCTTCTCCATGAGTTCTTCCACTTTCAAAGCAAAATCAATCCAACGTTTAATATGCTCAGAAATAATAGTACAGCTAAATTAAAAGCTGACCAGCAGGTCAAGAGCTCCTGTCAGGAGGATTCAAATTCAAGTCAAGGGATTAACAATTTTTTGGGTTTCCCAGAAAAGCCTCTCAGGAACTCTTAGTGTTTGTGATATACTGTAAGACCAGTTTGCTGTAGCGTTCATAAAATTTCTTTTTATGAACTGATGTGACACTGTGATCCTAAAGTACTGTGTCCAGCAGTATCCAGATCTCTGTCAGTGGCTTCAGATGCTTGTCAAGGTGCAGTAAGCCTTTTCCATCCGCGATTCTAAACTGTCATTCTCCAGTGATGAACCATGGGTAATCTGCAGCCCTCAACGCTCAACGCTGTTAACCTGGATCAACCCAGTCGGGCTGTCAGGCCGTGAAGCCCATCACTGTTTCAGAGAGCTGCTTACAGTATTTCTCCCAGCTTTTGTGGTCAACAGTAGACACCAGGCTGGCAGATGTTATCAAACGGGGGGCGGGCAGTCGCCACAGCGCCATTAACAATCCTTCATACAAAACAGCAGGAGCCAGTCACTTTGATTTATGGGCATAGGATGCCAACTATCTGACGTCGGCCTAATTAGTTCTTCTTTTGTTGTTCTTGTTTTTCTGTTTGAGTGTTAGTGTGTTGCGCAGTCAGCCTCTGCACCCAATTTCCTCATGGGATGATTCATGTTGCCTTGCAGACCACTTGGATTTCTAATTCCTATTTTAATTTTTTTTTAATCGTTTTCTTCTCCCTTCCTTCTCCAGCAAAGGGCATTTCGTTGCTGTAGGCGAGCCTTGAGAACTTTGTTGTGCAAAGCATCAGTTTTGCCCTCCAACCCTTTTCAAATCCATCCATCTGGCAAACAGCCCCTCTCTGCTGCCTGTGTGGCAGTACAACATCCTGCCCCCAGAGGTCTCTCAGACATTAATTCCAGTTGCACAGTATGTGCAGCGTGTTAAGTGTGCAGCAGAACTGCACAGCAGAACCTTCAGGCTTTCTCTTCATCTCTCTATGATGTAGGGATAAAAGTTGGAATTTATCAGAGCTTTTGAGAAATTCCACGTAGATTAATGAAACTGGAGACTATGCATTTAGGCTTGAAAGTGTGCTTTCAGGAAACTCCAGTTGTTTTGTGGCAGGGCAAATCCTTGAGAAGATATGAGATTACACTCCTCTGCTTCCTTGTCTTGAAAACAATTAGGTTCTCAGCTGGTGGGGTTTTGCTTTTGCGAATGTCCTATTACAGGACGTTGCCCCCAGGAGAAGATTGTTTTGTTACGCCTTTCATTTGAATGAAAGGCAGTTTGGAGCAGACAGGTTTCTCCCTGCCCTTTTCAGACAAACCCCAGACCAAGAGCAGATTGTGTGCCCTCCTGCTGAGAACAGAATAAGGTGACACAAATAAACAGATCAGTGTGGCAATAGCTTTATTACACAAGAGTAGAAAGATGCTTTGCTGCAAGAAATGTGTATCACAAGAGTGGCCCAGTTAGTGAGGGGAAGGTCTTAATGATCAAAGGAATGGAACATGAAGTTATAGGAAATATGTCTGGAAGGGCCAGTTTCAGAGAACTCCTGTAGGACATTCAAGCTTCTAGCTTTTAATGTTCTTAGAAGACTATTGAACTTGGCAGCTGTGTAGAGGAGTGGTTAAGGCCCTGGGCTTGTAATTAGAAGGTTGTGGGTGCAACTCCCGGGCTGATCAAGGCACTTCACTGTTCAAGGCAAAATATCCAGCTGTTTAAATGGGGACACACACAAGTCACTTTGGAAACACACAAGTCACAAGTAAAGCTAGTGGATTTTGTATGGTTAGAAGTTGGTGTAACTGTTCAAAATGGGTGAAAAAAGAAAGGATTTGTTTTCTGTGGATGTAGCAGGCTGTCACCTAGAGGCGCTGTGGGTGATGAGCCTTGGATTCTCACTTGCCAGGGGATTGCCAAATTGCCAAGGATAGCCTGCAGAGAATTCTGAAGCCTTGATTCTGTAGGCGAGTGGGCTTCTATCTGCAATTAGGAATCAGGATTTTCTTGCAAGGAAGAAAGGAGATGAAAATGGAATGTCAAGTGTAATTTTCTTTAATTTCTTAATGCCCCGGGGACTGTGGATATGCCGTGAACAAATTGTGAGTTTAACCTCAGTTGAACTGTAGCGTTTCAGTGGGAGTCATTATTACTCCGCCTTGTCTGTGCACAACAACTCACCACAGATGCACACTTGCCTGGCTCTGCGTCGTTTGCCTTGCCTCTTGCTGTTTCGAGAAGTCTGATTATCAGATTAATCATCCTCAGAACGCTAGGAACCCGTGACACAATCTACCAACTTCATATCCAACTTGATTTACGAGTTCATTAAGAGCGGCGATGACTTCATATCTGGGCTATGTTTCCATGTGGGCTTTTCCTCTTACATTTTTCCAATTAAATTAGTGCCGGCTCCTCTCTCACACGCACAGTGCAGTAAATGAAACAAAAAAGAACAGAAAAGCCATAGCAGGGCACTGACTATTAACAACGCTACAAACCGTGCATAGTTAATCACATTGTCACGATAAATAAGACAGCAGCAGCATTTTCTTACTTAACCTTTAAACTCTTTACGGCAGTCCTTTTCTGGAACACGTTTAGTAAACTTAACTTTACAGTTGTTTTTAATTTGTGTTTTTAGATTTTTCTCTTTTTTTATTCCAGCTGAATAAAGACTACAGAGCATCCTCTTCTGTTCGTTTGTACCAAACCAATAGAAAGGAGTCAGGTGAAGTCCAGCTAAGTTAAAGATGTCGGCGAACTTAACCAAGGGCCACGTTCACGTGCTGGAGTGTGGTACAGTGTTCTCATTCTTATGGACAGCAAGTGCAAAACCAAGACAGCGATGCAGATGGTTTGTGAATGTGTCCGGTTTGGGTTTGATATTTCTCTCAGGACAGGCCTGAATAGCTGGGTTAGGTTTTTATTCAGTTCTCTGCTAGAGGCCCTTATAGTCTAAACCTTGTCGTGCTCAACAATTATAGTGCACATTACACTGGCTTTGCATTTTCAATGTTTTTGTGAGAGTAAAAAATATGTGCATTTTCTTAAGCATAAATGAAAGCAGCTATACATGACCATGACCAGTGTATAAATGAACATTTCTGAGTTATAAAAGCCCAGTGATTGCAGTGGATTGCCCAAGGTGATCTTCCCAAAGCATAATGGGGTCCGCATAATGGAAGCAGTGGTAAACACAGAAGCCTTTCACTGTCTGTCCCGTTTGCAGATCAGAATGTGATAGGGGATGATGCAGTGTGTGTTCCTAGACACAGCACACTCTTTTTCACTCAGTTGCAAACAACCAGTACATTCACTCTGCAACACATAAGACAGATCGCAGAGGTGCAGCTGTGCCACTTTTTAAATCACAGCTGAAATAGACCTGGTATTAAGGAAAGAGAGGTTTATATCCTAGCTCTATAATCCATATTTTGTAAATTGTTATAGAAAATGTTGTCCCAAATGTTGAGCTCAGCAGGGATAACCTACACAGAAAATGAAAAAGATGTGTCCCCTGTGATAAGAGTGGATGATTTTCTTGGAGAGACTAGGAAGCTCCCAGACCTTATTTTTAGGTCACAGAAAAAATAAGGCCAAGACTTCACCATGTAAAGAGCTGTTTCAGGGGGACTTTCACAAACCAGTGTAATTCAACCTGACATCTGTTTCCATTCTGCAAGGTGAAAACAGATTTACTTTGCTCTGTTGGTATGGTGTGTCTCGGCAGCCAGGGTACAAACTATGATGCTGTTTGCTCAGCAGTATGAATGCCAACCTAGTTATTTTCTATTTTCTATTAATTGCGATGAAGAGCTGCAATAGTGGTTCAGCGTGTCCATATGGAATGACTTCCTATAGACAAGGAGGGACACCTTCTGCTCTGGCCAATTGATCAATCAATCATCATGTTTACATTCCCATAATTCACAGCCACTGCATGATGCTAAAAGATACCATATCCCTGAGATATCCCTGCACCTGGTATACTGTACATCTATCTGTTTGAACATCTGTGTGCACTGTATTCGTATGAATCATTGAAACGGCAAATGAGCCGCTGTACAATGTGTGGGATGTAATGTGGGTCAGTGCGGCACCTATTGACTGCATATACACATCCAGGAAAGGAAAGAGGAACAATATGATCCAGCAATGAATGGGTTGCCCAAAAGCACTTTGTATTTCCAGGAGCAGTTCTGTAGCTTGTCGTGCCATTATCATATTTATTTCTTGCTCTGCGCTATTGAAACAACTTTAATCCTTTCAGAAAATAGGCCGTGGCTGGGTAATTTCTTCTCTGTTATTTCTATCTGGGTGTCTACACGGTGATTCACTGGGAATCACTGGGAAAACAGGAACTTTCTAACCCAGTGTTTGAAAACCAGGAGGAAAGCAGGAACAGATCACTGTACATGTCCTGTCTGGCTTTATCAATGTCTCCAAGCACAGGCTGCAGGCCATCTGTTGCTGTTTTTTCCAGGATTACTGAAGCAGGCAGGCTCACTGGAGCATCCTGCGATTAAAAGGGACCGCAGTCTTCTCCCTTCCCTGCAGTGATGCCAGAATTAACGCCACAGAGCCTGTGCCACATTTTGACCCATAATCCCTAATCTCATTTCCTCTGGAACCTCTTCTGAACCCATTCTATAAGACACGTTACACTTTGTGAAGATTAATTTGGAAAACAAAACACAAAATTGAAAGTTTAATCACAGATTTGGAGCAGAGATTGAACTTTGATGAAGGGCAGGCATGGTGACAATGCAGGCTCTGGTTCTGAAACTGTTTCCTTGCTCAGGAGTGCATTCACAGAGCTTTTGCCACAGCTACTTTTTAGCCTTGGGTTTTACTCAAAAGACAGCAAAATGGATTCCATTCTGAGGAATCGTGCTTGACTGTTTCTTCTTATACAGTATCTTGTTCTTGGTATTCAAAATCATGTTGCAAGCCTAGTGTAAGGTCAACCTGAAAGATGCATGTATTGTTTTGTAATTTCTGATCAGGTTAATTCACAAAAGTATTGTACTGGCAGTGTGCATGAGTTCATAAAAGTTCACCCAATTCCTGTGCAGCTTCATTCCTCTGTGGGGTTATATAACTGGTCATGCCCAGTATGACAATATAATTACATATAATTATCTCGGATTCTGTGGGGTTGCACTATTAGGGCTGCCTTGTGGAGGTCAGGGCAATGGAACTTGGAGAAGTAGACAGTGTTATTGCTTCCATAATAATAATTTTTGTTTAGCGAATGCTTTTATTCAGAGCACCTTAAAAGTACTGATGAGCTGTGTGTATCATTGTTTATTGGCATTTGCCCTAGAACAGAAAGTAGCGTCACCGCCATGGAATCGAGATAGCAGTGAATTCTCGGGTAGCACACCTTATCTTTTGGCATGGCGGACCACACCATGATGTGGCTCCGTGGCTGCAGTGCTGGTGAGCAGCCTTGACCGAATCCTGCTGCAGCAGTCTCATCAGCCAAAGGCAGGAAACTTTTCTCCTGCCCCGAAGCTTGTCTGCAGGGAATCGTCTGATGTTCATTGCATCTGTTCTGAGAGTGTATGGTTCACTTGGAAAGCTAAAGGCTTATGACAAGCTGCTGAAGGAGACAGCATCAGTAATTAGAAGAACCCTCATTATGGGTTCTGCAGATGTCTGTAGTTTCTACCCGTGCTTCTGAGCAGAACAGTGAAATTGTGTGCAAATGGCACATAGGCATCTAAGAAGCATTAGGACAGAGTTTTGTCTCTCTCTGTTCATACTAAACATCCAAAGAGACTTCACTTATAACTGTCAAAAAAAAACTCAGTTGTGAAGAGGAAAATGACACATTGCTCTTCTGTAGCTGGTGTACTGATATTTTGTTGAATGGACATGGCATAGGAAAGTTCGTCCTGCTGATTAACACAAGGCTTTATTGTGAAATTCACAGGCTGGCAGCCTGTGTGGCCTCTTGTGGAGACAATACAAGGAGCACCTGCTTTGCACCAGGTTACAGATGCTGTCTTGTGGGAGTCCGTCCTATTCCTCTCATACCACCCACATGCTTGTTCACTGGTCTCTGAGACCTAGGTGCCTCGTGTCATCCCAGATCATCCAAGTGTTCGATGGGCTTATCTTCCAGGAACGCTGCTGTTGCATAAGTAGCATGAAAACATGCTTTTTACTGCTGAAAATGTTGTTTTGCAGGATGAGCCCACATGTGGGGCTGCAAAAGAGGTCTCAGAACTTGATCAGTGTGGTGATCTGTTGTTTCTGATGCAGCAGAAGTGACAGAGTGAAAGTGATCACAAAGAAGGAGCACGCTGATATGTCCATCTTGACCAGGTGTTGTGACTGGTGACCTTCCAGATCTTGGTCTGTCATTACTGGGCTGAGTTTGACTGTAATATCAGCTAAGAGTAATATTAATATCACAACAGTGCCCTGGTTTAGTCCAGCCTTGAACATACTGATGTCGCAAAGGCATTGCTCTTTTGTTAAGCGGGGCCATATCAGTTCTTCTCTGTTTTTCATGATGGATTTTTAAAAGATGTGATATTCAACATCCTAAACCACCTCAACAGCTGTGAATAATCACCTCTCTTTCTAATGAGGTGGTTTAATGCCTATGTCAACAGTCAAAATCACTTGAGTGTATCGTACCCTGTCATGATCAATGAAAATAATGCTAACAATCAATCTACAGTCAATGTGTAATTCTGTCACTCTAAAAACATTCATTAATAATGTGATGTTACTTCACGTAATTAGTACATGTCAGTGTCAGTACAGTTCCATAGATAATACACCCTGTATAGAGGAGTTTGATTAGGTTTCAAGGTCTCTTATAAATTATACAGCAGGAGCACAAGAAAGTAAAATGTAATGTTCTTTTGAATTTGCATATCCATCTGGGAAGATTTCTTACCATTGCATTCTGTGGTAGAAATCTTGAAATATCCAGCTTCCCATGAGATGATATCTCATCACCTCAGTTTGGAAAACCTGTAGTGGATAAAAGTGCTATGCAATGGGCAGTTGTATTTGCTATCTGGGATTAAAACAATTTGGCTAATACGTTTTCATGATCTATTCAAGAATCATTAACTCCAAAAAGCTGCAGAGAGAATATCAAGGAAATAGCTTTCAAACATGCTGTTGTAAACTAAAGCGTGCGCACAACTTTGCTTTTCTTGGCTTTCAAAAAACTAGCAACACTGCATCTTGAAACGCTGTGTGAAATAATAAGCTTGGCAAGTGCGTTTATTTTAGTGAATGAGACAAACGAAACAGTGGGCATTTAGGAGTTGTCAAAAAGAAAGAAAAAAGCATCGCGTCCAGCTTAAGTAAATGGTTTGTGGATTAGGTCAATCGTACATTCTCCGTGGTATCTGCACTATTGCTTTTTTACCTTGATATGTATTAACTCAGCAGCAGCTGGGGTCCAGCATGCAGGAGAGGTGTGGCGCTGCGGATCAGAGATGCCACATCTGAGAGACAGCACGCCTCCTGCAGCGTGGCGCTCCTTGTGACGCTGCACTGTGACATCACCGCCCGCATGACCTCAGCGGTTTTGCACACTAGGTGCCACGGTGTGAGCGGACATGGTTTTTTTACCCTGAAAGACTGATGCAATTGTAATGTGCTCAGAAAGCTGCGGTTAGACCCTCAGCCACCCCCTCATTCACCACCACCTCTCTGTCCTGAGATCCATTACGGCCAGGGAAAAACAGGAGATCAATAATCTCATTGAGAAGACGTGAGGTAACTACCCAAGAGACCCCTGCTACCATTATTGTGAATCGAGCCCTTCTGGAGGCAGAATTGATAATGGGGCTATTTATAGGCATGTTCTACAGTCCCTGGATAAACAAGCCATCTTATCTTGCTTGTAATTGCTCATCTTCTTCTTGTTTCCCATTTTGATGATGCAGAGTGAGGAGGTCAGATGTCTTGACTCATCTGTGTTGTCTGGCTAAAACATTAAAACCTGTCTTTCAGTGATCCTTAACGTGACTGGAACAGAAAGGATGATTTCTGTTTTTTTTACGTGTAATTATTACAGATGCCGCTGTAACACTATGTGATTGCTTGAGCTTAAAAACAGTTTTTTTTAAGTCAATGCTTTGAATCTCTGCTTCTCAAACATGTCTTCTGCCCAGTGATTCCACTTATTACTTTTTTTATGCACTAAAAGACCATAGTTATGTTTGCAATGATTCCTAAATTGGAACACTTAATTGTATTTTAGCTATTGAGATCTGAATCTTATTTTTGAAGAATGTAAAGAATTGAGCACCTGTATGTTTTTGTTATTTAAAAATAAAACTACTGTAGCCTTAACCTAAGGATATTCAGAATATCTATCCAATGATCTGAAACATTTTAGAATGAATTTTAGTTTTCACGGCTGTAAACAAGGCAATCCAAAATACTTTTCCCTCTAGTGGTCAGAGGTGGAATATTCATGCTTCGTGGTGCCACTCAACTGTTTCGACAGAAGATCACAGAAGCATTTCATGCCATGCTGCTGTTTTAATTCAAGCATGGAACAACAAACAAAAAGTGTCAGTCTAGAAAAGAGCTGAAAGTGTACTTTGATTTGCATGCACTTAGGTGTTTGACTTTTTGTGCAAAGGTTGCGTTCTTCCTAAAAGATGGTGCTGGTAGAATGAGGCAGACTTTTTTGTCTGGCTTTCCTGCCGCAAATATTTGTTCACTGTAGATCACTCACAATTGATCGTAGATAAACTCTGCCCTGCTACTTCATGGTACAGGCAGTGAGGGGTAGCGGTTTGGGCTCTGGACTCCTGACAAGAGCACCCTGGTGCAGTCAGAGGCCATGGGTTCAAATCTCAGAATGGAAGGTTCCTGCTGTTGCCCAGAGTTTTCCAGCAAACCCAGCTGTGTACATTGGAACCAGGATTTGTCGTTCGTAGTAATCTCTGTAAAGCACCCTGAATAAAAATTCCAGACAAGTGGTATAATCTCCTTATTAATGGTGACAATAAAAATGTGCTTTGGAATTAGTGCTTGCTCTCCTGCTCCAGTAGGTGGTCCTAAATTTCCTGAAAGCTTCCATTCGGTTAACATTAACATGAAAATGATGCACAGTGTGAACGCAAATGATTCAAGCTGTGTGTCCGGCAAAAGAGACTGGGAGAGAATAGCTTAGGTCCGTGTGCTTTACACAGCATCACTGTCAGAAAAAGTGGTCTTCCCGTCTGTCCACAGCTGAGACAACAATTCTGAAACCAGGAATACAGTCAGAGGCCTCAGCCCATTGATTCTTTTGCCCATCACTGCCAGCTGTTCCTCACTTTCTCCTTTTTTACAGGATTTGTGAAAGTTTCATGGTGCCATCAGGAAGGGGCTATTTGGAGAAATTAATAATTTTTTGCACTTACAAACAGCATGCGAAAATCAAGCTGAGGGTGGCTTTGAGTTAGAAAATGCAGTGCCAATGTAGAAGAAAATAAAATTATACATTTGACCTGAAGGAGGTTTAGGAAAAAGAGGGTATGCCGCTGTATGACAAAGGACATTTTTGCATGTGGAGTATAATTAGATAGGCTCCAGTACTGATCTCATCGGCCCAACATAACCCCCCTACAGTAAAATACATCAGCCTGTTTTTTGATCCAGCCCGTGTACTGCATGCTCCAACAGCAGTACTGTATGTATGTGTATACAGGTCCCTAATTCTAGCCATTCTTTGTAAAGGTCTTGGGACTGAGAGAGAAGATAGGATGCAGGTGAGAGTTGGAGCTTTGTCTCATCTTCTTGTGCTGATCCTTTCCATCTTTGCAGTTGGGGGGTGTTGTTCCCCAGCTGCCAAGATATCAATCTCTCATTTTTCTTTTTTTATCATCCTCTGATCTGAGAGCAAGAGAATTTACAAGCCCAAGCTGGAGTCCACTTGGACTGCTGCTGATTCAAGCTTGATACGGGACGTGTGAGCGATCTGCGAGTTGCTCTGTTCGTCCCTGCTTGTTATAAATGTGTCTCCAAGCCAGGAACACTCCAGCATCAACCCTCCTTCATACCAGGTCCCATCGCAACGCCTGCAGTTTCCATCTTCTTCTTTCTATTTTAAAGCTAGTAACCACAATTACAGTTTTATGTCATGTAGCTAAAACCTCTTCTTACCTCTTGCTTACAGTAATTCTGTGGAGAGTAAGACGGAAAGAAAGTGTCATTTCTGAGCTGTTTATTTAAGCATCTTTATCACTGAATTGGACTTGAAACGGAAACAAACCTCAGTTAGACTTAAAGTGCTCCAGTTTTCACCCCCACTGTAGTGCAAATATCTGGACCAATAGCCAAACAGCAACCAATCAATTAAGATGGAGAGAACACAAATTCTGTGAATTGAAGTTGCAGGAAAATTTTCTCTAACTTTCTAAAGCCATGTTTTTGGGTAAAAGAATGTTATACCACCAGTCAAATAAAGAACAGATTTCTAAACACATCTTCTCTCCAATACAAGAACCATGATAAACAAGAACTGAGACGAAGAACCATGAATTATAGTTACGGTATTTTAGCTTAGTTACCTGTGAACTTTAAATCATCAATGTATTGACAAAAATCATACCTTATGGTTAAGTGTATAATTGCTTGTTTGTATTAGACAGTTTAAAAACCAAATGTCCTGCGATACTATGTTAAGTAGATAAGC
Source organism: Atractosteus spatula (assembly GCF_055471065.1). Lineage (NCBI taxonomy): Eukaryota > Metazoa > Chordata > Actinopteri > Semionotiformes > Lepisosteidae > Atractosteus > Atractosteus spatula. The sequence goes on along the minus strand of NC_142721.1, from coordinate 4,008,400 downwards.
TGCAAGAATCCAGAGTTGCAGGGTTGAAATATTTTGAAGAATATAAAAAAATAAGAGTGAAAGAATGAGTTAATGAGAAGAATTAGATCATTGAACACCGGGGACGATTATAGATGGCAAAATTAATGACAATACCAAACTTTACTTTGTTGTGCAAACAGTGAAAGTATGACACAGTGAACTCCAGTTTCACCTTTCTGGACTTCAGGAATCAAGAAGAGGAAGACAGAGCTGACTATCTGCGCCTGGGGCACATACAGAGTTGTCATGCATGATCCCAGCAGCGGTGATGTGTCTGTCTTACAGGGTGACCTGGGTTTTGCTTCTGCCTGCCCCTGGCAGCAAAAAACACTGCAGTTCATAGGCCTGTATCTTGTTTTTAGGCCTCTCCTCATGTGTTTTTTTTTAAGGCGATGAAAATAAGCTTGTGAGGGCTGACAGTGCCAAATGACTCTGGCATGACGTTATCCTCCAGCATTCTTTCTGCTCTCTCTGGAAGAGAGCTGACTGTTCTCTAACCTCTGCTGTCTTAAAGGGGCCTCGTGGCCGAGATAAACCAGGACTGACAGCTGTGGACTGGCCAGGCATCTCGTTTGTCAGTGCTGCTGTTTTGTTCAGCCAGACAGGTTCGGGAGGCGGTTTGCTTGTAACCCACTTCCCCGCCTGCTTTCTTGCAGTCTTTGCAGCTTGTTTTAATGTTCCTTCTCTCTGCTTTCCCCCCAAGACTAAGGAGAAATCGTAAATGGTTTTTCTGCTTTGGCATGAGCATATGTACAGAAGAACTCAATTTGTTAGCAGAGCTACTTCAGTGAAGGCAGGGGGCTCGATTAACTGGCCTCTGCGCCAAACTGAACAATTAGTGAGAAAAGGTCTTTTCAGTCATTTCTTCTAATACATAGTCCACTGTAGTAGGTATTTACACAGCACATTATGTTGCATTCCACTGCTGTGCTTTGGTATGGTCAGGGCATTCCTTTGGGTTGCAGGTGTTTGGTCTCCTAGCCTGATGCGGTCAGAAGTGAAAAGACTGCCTGGGCAGGAGTGGTCAGCTGCGAGTGAGCAGGTTTGGTCTGAAGAGCCCTGGTGATGATCTTTTAATCAGCCACTTTGGAAATGGCTCTGCAGCTCATGGTGGTCCAGTGTGACTTGAGAAGGGGGCAGTCGTGCAGTGTTCTAGACATCTGATATCCTCCTTGCTGGAAAAGCAGAATTCTACCCTGGTGATATTTTAAGTACGTTTATTGTCATGATTAGTCTTTGGCTAGTGTTTGTTCTCCTAAACCATGATTACACAAGGTGATGTGCTCACATATGTGTTCATGTTTATTCATTAGGAGCTGGGAAGTGGTAGAACTTCCTAAAGTAGACTGGTGTGGTCCGAAATACCTTTGTGTTTGGTTCTATTTACAGGGTTTTTTAGCTTTAGATGAATGTGTTGCACTGACTCACTCAGACTTGTGCATTAAGCAGTCTTGAGATACAATTTTTTAAATTGAACCTTTCAGACATGTGCTATGCTAACTGCTGCAAATCAAATACCGATTAAACTAGATACTTTGAATGCTATGTTGTGCCTTCCTCAGCTCTGTAACACAAAGATTCCCTCACATGTGTTTCAGAACTCAAATAGCCTTCATAAGTGCCTGCAGGATGGCTGCCCACATTGATTTGTACTTGTCAGGACATTTCATGTTTCCTTGCGAAGAGGTTTCATGTGTGCAGTAATGTTGCACCCAAATCATAATCATGTATTATATGTTAAAAATTACAATCCATAATGCTGCCAAACCTGTCTGTTTCACCCTTTATTGTTTCCCAAGACTGTTCTTTTTCTGTGTTTTCGAGAGCACCTAGCTAAAAAAAAGTAACTTCGTTTTCTGTGAGCAGGAAGTGGCAGGTAAGATCTCGCCAAAGAAAATAAGCTAATTATAGCGACTGTGACTTCTGGGATTTCTGCTCTTCTTTAAGTTTCTGGGCTGCAAGCTGAACAGGTCCTGCATTGATGGGCTGTGTGTCTAATTGAGCTTGAAAATAAATGACTTTATCCTTGTAAACGCTTTCCTAATAAGCCTGACAGGAGAGGAAAATGAGACAGTGCATCTCATCTCAGCCATCCCTGGAGCTGGAATGACTTCAAGAGAACAAAAAAGAAAACTGTCCCGGAGCCAGAACTTGAAAGGCAATATTCTGATTTCTCGCTGCTAACTGAAATAGAACTGCGTCTCTGGGATTTAACAGTGCATGTGTGGCATTCTTGCACGATGTTGAGTGCTCCTTCTGGTCCGGTTACTGCGGTAACACAACACAATTATCATGCCATCTCAAAATGGAGCAGAGAATCTCCCTGACAGCTGCACTCTGGGAGTTAGCAACCAGAAGACCCTGATTACCATCTCTCCCTCTCCACGTTCTCCTCTTTCCCTCTAACAAGATAACAAGAATAAACAAAATTGCTGGCATGTATCATGCATGCCCTGTCTAGCACGACAGTAGCAAAATTAAGCAAAAGCATTTCTAACACCTTGGTTATTTCATGGCTTTGCTTTCATAATTTTTTTTTTGTTTTTTTCAGTTTGCATTTGACACAGATTTTGGATTTTATTTTAGTATTTTTCCTCAGTGGAAATTGCTGGCTACAGTTTGCCAGTGGCAGAGTGGTGTTATCTTTGAAAGCAGTACTGAAACACACCTTTTCCATCAGGACATGCTTTTATGCATTCAGTCCAAAAAAGTTTGTTGAATGCTGTTTTTAAAAAGTCATTAATCCCAGCCTCCTCATCAGTCTCATTTGTCTGTCTGTAATATGAAGAGCAAATCTTTTTTGCCTCACAGAGTACAGAGCACAGGGTGCAAGGTGCAACCATGCCCACAGGACACATAGGGACATTCACTAATACATGAATACCAGGAGTTCATTTAGGGACACTCATTAACCTGGACAGTATGTGTCACTATGATCAAACTACCAGATATAAAGAACCTTAGGATGTCCATCATTGCAAACACCAGTTGGCTGTTTTCTGAATTGGAGGACAGAGAGTCACACTGAAATGAACATTCCTGTGGGCAACAGTCCATTTACAGAACAGTATATTTTGTGCAGTGCTCTTTAACGGAGATGTCACCTGATTTCTAATGTCTAATTCGTAGTTTAATGTGCAAGAATGAGTATCGTAATGTAATACTGTACTCTATTGTGGGGTGAGATTTCTTTGTGCACATTCCCCATTATCATTTAAAAACATAAACAGGATATCATGGCCTTTGGACTATACCTCTGAAAAAATAACGTTATGATGGAGTTAAGCATTGGTTTGTTGGTTTTTAATGTAAGGAAAGAGCTGCCTTTTTCCAGCTCTGTGCAGCAGAATGACCAGTCTGCAGTGATGCTCAAAACCTCCCAAAGAGGTGCTAGTGCTTTGCAGGCTTTCTAGAGCAGCACTGCTGGAAGAGTTGTGCTCTCCCTCCGCAGGAATCTTCCCAGCTCTCCTCGCTGGCGTTGCCCGTGACGCAACCCAGCACTCATTTCCTGATAAAGAGCTGAAAGTTTCCATCCCGATGCTGCTAAATTTGGATTGCCAGTACAGTCCAGGGCCTGTGTAAGAATGCAGACTTTGTCACAATTTCAAATAATCAACAATTCCCGTTAGCTCATCCTCACCCCCCCACCCCCCAACACTCACATACACACTCCCCACGACCACCTCCCTTCCTGATCCACTGAGCTCTTGCATTCCTGCTGGACTTGGAGCACAGTGTATAAATAAACCTTCGAATGCTTTCCCCTAAAATTGCCTGAGTCCCCTCTCTCACAGAGCAGCGGTGTTTGTCGCCTTGTATTGTAGATGGTCATCTGAACATTTGCCCATCCTCAGTAATGAGGGAAGCAGGTATAGGGGGGGAAATGGCTCTTTCTGAGGAATACAAATACCCCTTGTTCACCTCACCTTGTATGGTTAGGTGGTTCTTTTTATCCTTCTGTAAACGATCAGGCTGAAGGAAGGTGTGGTTTCCTGAGGTGTTCAGAAAAAAAACCCTGACATCCTTGAAATTCAGGAATGCTGGACAAATGTTCAGCATTAACCATCATACTCTTTAGTGTAAAACTGAAGTTTTCTTTTTTCTTGCTTCATCTGAATCTTCTACGGCATTTGAGAACATGCGAAACAGGCATCACCACACTGTGCTCCCTCACCTCTGTGAGGAATTCTTTGATCCCACAGCCTTCGTTAGAGTCTTTATAATTTTCCAGCATGCGCACATTGGCTTTTGTGAAGGATGCTCAGCACCATTGTCTCTCTAATGGCTTGAGGGCCTGTACAGAGATTGCTCAGGGCCATTGCTAGGTCTTGACAAAAGAAAATGTTATCTTGACAGAAGCTTCAATTTAGTATCTTACATAATTGGCGACTAAATCACTTTTTAACTAGGTGTAGCCATTGTATTCCCTGCAGTTAAATCCCTCTCTTCACACATATAGATCACTGTTGGAGACAACAAAGCTATGTTATTGTTTGTTTCCTTCAAAGCTATGCTTCCAGAAAGCCTCGTTACAAACATTGTCTTGCAGAATGGCTCTCAAACAGACCTTTTTTCCCTTAAAAATACCCTACTGGTCTGACAGCATTGTCATCATGTAATTTCTGGAATTGAAAGTTCATTGCCTGAGCAAAGCAGTGGTTAAAAAAGAGAATTGATCTTTTGTGGCAGTTTTTTTCATTTTCTGAGTAAGGAGCAAATGTTTACTGAATCATTGTGCTTCCTCTTTGGCGACAGCAGTAGTGTGCTCACTGGACTGAAATGCGCACAGGATGAGCATGATTCAAGCAGAATTATAAACAACACTGGCCAGGTTCGGCAGCTATTTCCTTAGCGCAGGGACTTGACTACACCCTCACTAAAAATGGTGAAATAAGGTTTGTTAAGAATGAGAAAACTAGAAGTGGTTGGTCAAAGCTGATCACTTTCTACTAGCTTGTGCCTGATCCCCCGAACTGTGAAGAATATGGTCTCCTCACATTTTGAGATGATCACAGTCCTATTCCCCGAGGTTCTGTAATGGACTGTTTTGGGGTTTTTTGGTGACATATATCCTGTTATTCTCTGCAGGTTTTTGAGAGTTAAAACATTATCAGTGCTCTTTCAAGCGCAAGAACATACTGGCAGTTAACAGGCAGTTAGAATGAAATGTGCACGAACGCAAGTGTTTTCTTCAATCCGTCCGACACAAGTCTTTGGTTTCTCTCCCCAGATTGCTCGATGTAATGATATTTTTCAAAAAATAAAAATAAAAATTACCCCGTACAGCAACTCTTACCGGAAAGTCCAAATTCTCATACTTTTTTAGAATGCGAAAAACAAAATACCAATAGATAGGCATTGTTACAATTGTCCCAAATGAAAACATCATGCACAAATGCAGCAAATCCTCTACAGCACGTGTCTTTAATTTAAATGCTTCCTGACAATACAACAAAATGGAACTGCCTGCTGCTTGAATCTGCTGTTACATAACAGTGGGATTTTCCTCTTTTCAAGGGGAGAGTAGTATTGTGAAACCCTTGGAGTTGCCCTGCTTGAATCATACGGGAGCCTGGCATCAATTAAGAACACTGGAAAACTGGCACAGATGTTTGTTTAAAAAAATTACTGCTAAAACAATTTCAGCTCTTGCCATACTATTTTAAGGACACAGATAAGCAGTTCATTTAGAGGTTTTTCATGCAGGCGTCAAAACTGCAGAGTGAACTAATTAGTCCTCAGCCCCACAGAAGATACCTACAACCCATGTTCCTCTCACCTACCTGGGCATTCCTGCTTTCCTCGTGTCCCACCCTTAACCTACTCTTCCGTACCACAGATTCTGCGTCTGCAAGAAAGGACTAATTTAATTTTGTATATAACCTGTATTGGCAAAACATAAGAACACTCTCACCTAGTGCTCATTGAGCTGTTTCACCTGAAAGGTGGCATGGGAAGACCATCGTTCGGTCATCAGACAGCAGCTTTCCAGTGCCAATCCCAGAAGCACTGGGCTCAAGACAGGCCTTGGAGGACATTATGAGACGCCATTCCTGCTGAGGGTGTGGAGAAAGACGATTCAGCCAAGCAAGTCATTGTGTGATGGAAGGACTCCACCCACATGGTGCTTCAGCCTGGACTCGAACAGGGTCCAAGATCTTTGAAGCAGCAGAGCTGACCCTTACTCAGCTAAGCTGCCCAGCCGTGTGAAGATAAGGAATAAAAGAACTTGATCTTTCCTGAAGACCTTAGTATTCTTGCAAGTTACTATTTTATCAGCCTTGGCAAGTATCAGGCATCATCACTAAGCTGGGAAATTTGTTCTTTGAGACAGTAATTCATAGGTGAATGCGTTTTGTGATTGTGTTTGGAGAAAGTAAGTCAGTCATTTCCGTAACTCAGTTTTTTTTTATTATTTTGTATTCGTGTTTAAAAACAAAAATGATTAAATACATTTTAAATAATTATATACGATCTCTTTCTGACCTGTAGTTTTTTCTGATCCAGCAGTAGTAAAACCTGCACTGATTCTGTAAATAAACCTTTAGACTTCTGTGTTTCTTAGGGAATCAGAACTGGAACAAATTTATAAAATACATTAGATGTGTGGTCAGTATTGGCATCTTCTATTTTACTAGAGTTTGGTTCATCACTTTTTAACAAAATGTTGTTTTACACTTATAGCAAAGGGAGTAGAATGTACAGAAGTATATAAATCCAAAAACATAGAAATGAGACGGAGTGTAAATATATAAATTAATTTTTATTATTTGTTTTCCTAATGACTTTAATCCCTTCGTTCAGTGCATACTCACATATCTTGTGAATGTAGAGTCCAAAAAAGTTGAATTTTTATTAAATTTGAAGTTTGACCAAGAGAAGGTATACACGCATATATCCAAAACTGTTTTAAGTCAGCTTAAGGCCCGGTACCACGTGTCTCATTTTATCGTGTTTAACAAACAAAACCTTTACAGAAAACCTTCTATCAATCTAAAATGGACAACCGGAGCTTCACAAAACCATTTTTAGATGAGAAATACACCAAGGCAATCGTGCACAATAAAACTTTTTTTGAGGACGCACTTCAGCGTAAGTACGTCGATAAGTAATCAGTAAGCCATCAAAACATTGACCGCAAAAGCAAAAAACAGCAAAAGAAGAATATATCCCATGTTTTTACCTTATTCGGAAGTACGATATATATCCACAAAAGGCCAGACTCACCCACCTCCAGGCCTGGAGATGATTCGAATCGGAATCGAATTTTGAAGCTGACCGCCTGAAAAAAGGTGGTCTGATTGGTGAAAAACACTGTCAATCATTGTATTTTCAGCCATTCCGAGCTCTTAGGGGATGGGACTTCCTCTGGGAGCTTTTGGCTGCATTTTCCCTGCATTTTAGCTGTCAATCATTGACTCAGAAAGGGGTAATCAATCAGTTTCTTATCTGTGGTTATTGTTTCACATTTGAAGGCCACTCTGAAGTTTTTTTTCAAAGCATAATAATAATAATAATAATAATTGCTTACACTTATATAGCGCTTTACTGGACACTCCACTCAAAGCGCTTTACAGGTAATGGGGACTCCCCTCCACCACCACCAATGTGCAGCCCCACCTGGATGATGCAACGGCAGAAAAGCCTCTCTAGCAGTGCCCAGAGGCTTTTTATAGCAATTGCAATAGCTTTTTACATATTTTTCTTGGCTTTCCAATAACTTTTATACATTTTTTTGGAGATTCGAAAAATTTCATTCCAGGTCCAGTCTTCACAAAAAATTATATAGATTTTTTTCAAATTGATCAATTTGTCCTAAATTTTTATCCAAGCTACTAGACACCTAGGACAAGGCCTACAAGCATTATTAGCCCTCGGGCAGGCCTAACATTTTTTCACCTGCTGTTTTTTTTGGGGGGGTTCCACATCTTTGTCTGCTTAGTGGACACATAAAGAGATAAAAGAAATTTATTCACACTCAAAGCCAAGGGGTTTAGCTTCAATTTTAGACCTGAACCAGGCTTCTGCTGCTGCTTTTCTATGTTCTGATACAGAGATATAACAAAATATTTTGAGCGTAGAAAATTTGAGGTGGAAATTGGCTCTGAGGGCCAAAGTCACTAAGTCTTTAACCACCCTCTTAAGAAAGGTAAACAGGACAGAATTTTACACCCATTTCCTGGTTAATTAAGTTTTACTCTAGGGAAAATAAAGTTGGATTTGAAATGTTATTGGAGGTGAAAGACAACAACAGTATCTTGTGACTGATTTGAGATATTACAATTAGTTATTTAATCCAAGTAAGAACTAAGAAATACCCTGAGTGATGTAACATCGATCCGTCCTGATCAGAGGCATCTTCCACAGCAGAGTATCCTCAGTATTGGGGATATTGGCCTGGAAATTTTGATCCAGAGGGAAGACTACTGGTGTACAAAGAGAGAAGGATTAAAGAGAGACGATTTGGGGATAATGTATGTGAGTTGAGAGCAGGTGTTAGCCCTAACCCTAAAATAATTCATGTTTTTGTCCATATTATCATCTGTGGGTTTGCTGCAGAAGAAGTATGTGATCTTTGCAACTGTGTGGGACTTTACATTCCTTTTTCTTTGTCACATTCACTGCCTCAAATGTGATTGAAATCTGGGTAAAGGAGAAGTTGCTTAGAGTTTTACATCCTAAATTTAAGAGTCATTGTGAACCAAGATCAAAATTCAGATTGTCATTGCGAGAGATCACTTGACTGACTGTCCCTTGTCTTGTGCAAACTCTAATGACAAAGAAGTAAGTTCCCAGTAAGGACCTCCCGATTGCTTACAACATATGTTGATAACACATAATACAGAGGTGCTTTCCCTGCATTTCCTGGCCGTACACAAAGCTTGTATTTGTGTTTTGCTGGGATTATACCGCCAAGGCCCGTTATAATGCTGCCTTTGATACAGTGTTTCATTCCACCCTCAGAATGCTATTCACCACTGGAACAGTACCTCTGATATACTGAGCATAAAGATACCACTTGCTCTGTTAAAGAGCCCTGTGTTCAGTTGCTCGGCCTCCACTCTTTCCCTGCTGTTTTAACCCTGCTTGCGATGTGACATAACTGCATGCCTCATCCTTAAGAAAAAGGATCTTTGTTCCCGACACCAGCCCGACAGAAACAACTTTTTTATAGTAGGTTTTATTTTGGCACCAGTGCATTAAGCAACCGTTTGTTCCTTCCAGACTTCATGTACCAGGGAGAAACAGGGGGAGTGTAGTGAAGACCTCATCTGATTACAGCAGGACATGACACAACCACTGGAAGCAAAACATCTGACTTTTTATTCTACCCTTTGCGAAGAGGTGGGGAGTGGTTTGGTAGCTGTGGAGGTTTGGTTATTTGTGAGCCTCTGTCCTGTGCAGTTGCTGTCTGTGGCACAGGGGGGGTTAACCATCCCTCCATCTTGATGTGCTCTGGAGCTCAGACCCTACTGGCCTACATCACTTGCTCAATTTAGTAACAATGTTGTCACAGAGCCTGTTTTTCCCAAACCTAAAATTATAACGGACTGCTCTCAGGCCATGATTCAACCGCTGGCCAGGCTACACAGCCTTTGGACTGGGAAAGGAATTATTGCAGCGAACGGAGCAGTTAACTTTGCACGGCTAAAGCTGTGAAAAAGCAGAAAAATACTGCTTTGGGAATGATAGATTGAGGAATGATGTGGGCTGCAGCTTGGCTGTTTACAGCCAAAAGATTTATGATGGGTTTTTTTCCAACAAACAATGGTAGTGTATTTCAACCTTTCTCCCTACAGCGATGATGAGCTACAGACTGAAAACAGAAACATTCACAAAGTAGCATATGTATACATTTATTGATCATCCTTTTGTGATGCCAAAATCTCGTTTCTACTTAGTCTATGAAACTTTAGATAATGCACTTTCATCAGTTCTTTAGAGAGAACTGTGTTAAAGATATCGAGTGATTATTAATATTCCAATCAAAGAAATGGTAAGTCAGTGATTGTTTTGAAGAAGATTTGGAACGTTACCGGGATATCAGCTTCTAAAACATTGCTTTGGCAATCAGAGGATCCATTCAATTATAGGAGGGGGATCCATTCCACAGTTTTAAATTTGATTCCAGCTCTTAAAAGGCTGAATGGGATTTTTAAAATTGATTTCAACCTCGTACCAATGTCTGAATTCCTTCATTCATGTGCTTCCATTTGGCCCTTTGCAGAAAGAAACAAAGCACTGACTGTGGGAGTATTAGGTCTCTTGTCATTCCTTAGACATTGACATTGTCTGCACATCATAAATTAATCACTTACTAATGGTCAATCAATTCTAATGATTAATAGTTAAGAATAAAGATAGGCCAATGGAGGTGTGGTTGTTTGAGGTTCAGGAATGAGTACACAAGCAAGACTGAATCACTAAAAGAAAGATATTTGCAGATAGCGGGGTTTTCTAATGCCAGCGTCCCGAGCCTTTCCTGTGGATGCATGGAGCCTTCTCCCATATGGATGACACTGATGTCTTCAACAACTCAAGCACCAGACTGGCAGAGAGCTAAGAACAAAGAGTGCCAGCAGTCTTGAAGATGGACAGTAAAACATGTTGCTAACCCTGTTCTCTAAACCCTTTTATTTTGGCTATTTTTTTGCAATCAACATTACAGTACATCCCGCTGCCAGACAAAGACAAGTTGAGTGAAGGGTATGATATGAATTCATATCTGTTCACCATTGTGATCCGTCTCTTGTACACGCGTACTGTCCACACTCAGTTTTCCAAAAACACAATGGAAATGTTTTTTTTTAGCTAGCTGAATCAGCTCTACTGCAGGGAACTCACTTTAATAAAGGTTCGTAAAACAGCTGACTGCATCATCCCGACAGCAGTGCCCATCCTGTTTCTTATGAAAAATATGGAGGAGTGAGATCTGAGAATTCACTTGATAGCTTAACATCAAAGAGCATGTTTAATGTGTAATGTCTGGACATCCTTCTTGAAGCTGCCTCAGTTATGCTCCTTCTTTCAAAAACGAGATTAATACAGTGATTCAGATTTGGTAACTTTGGGGTGGTTTTCAAAAACACTGCTACAAGTATTCATTGAAGAAATGATTTGATCTAAATGTTTCTGTAATGGCATGACCTGCAATAATGGTCTGACTTTTGTTTTTTGTTCTGGTTGCCAGGAACTGAGGTCATGCCATTGTTACTCTGTCTGAAGTGTGGTAAGAATTGTATGGCACAGAGCTGCAAATTGCGAGAGAGTTCATTGTAGATTGTGGTAGATAACTCAACTGCCAGCCATTCAGAGAGGCTGATTGAGTCTTCCCCGTGTCTCTTCAAGACTGTTATTAGTGTCTTTAATAACAGACAGCCAGTATCATCCATAAAGGAGAGAATGACGTAAAGCACAGTGTTGCAGACGAATGTAAAAGGTTTGGCTTCATTCTTATTGGAGGAGGACGGTTCCGGAATCCAGTCATTTTTCTTTGCTTTGATTTTTACTTGCTTTTGGAATTTTGGTTTCTTCCCTTTTAAGTCCTCCCCCTCTCCCCTGAGGACCACCCCAGGCTACCACTGGCAGTGTGATACAGATGACACAACTGATCTAACTGACATGTGAGTCATCATGGCATGATTGTTGTTTGATCACAGGCTTTAATCTCGTTCTCAAGCCCGGGTAACTTTTCTCCTAAACCGAATACTTCATGAAAGTCCCTTTTATTGGAAAATGGGTGTGTCCAGGGGATGTATTGAAGTTCCTTGCTTGCAGATCCTGCGTATGCTGATACGACAGCTGAGACAGGTGGAGTGGTGGGCCATGTTTTGGGTCCTGGGTGTCAGATCACAATGTTCTAAAGCTCTAATCAGTAGGGTTGATATCTGGAGTACTTGAGTTCCAGATCAGTACAAGAACTCAAGAAGTCTGAAATCACTTCCCAGAAAAATATTCATCTGTGACAAACACGTCATACATGTTTTAGACAAAGGAATGAAATCTTAAAAGTGACTCAGTGATTCTTGATTTGAAGGAAAAGGATGTTTTTCTTATCTGAAATGAGTACAGCTCTGGGTCTGTTTCTGTTATCGCATTTATATGTTCATCCATCCATTTTCCAACCACTTCTTTCAGTTCAGGGTCACAGGGGAGTCAGAGTCTATTCCAGCGGCCGATGGGTGCAAGGTGGGGTACACCCTGAATGGGAACCAAGTCCACTGCAGGGCACCCAGGCACAACATGCTCAACAAGCTCAAACTGGGGCTAGTGTTCACAGACGTCCGTTAACCCACCAGTGTGTCTCTGGACTGTGGGTGGAGACCTGGGCGATGGAGGGACCCACGCAAGCACAGGGAGAAAGTAGGGACCCAGGGCTGTGCGGCAGCAACGCCAACCACTGCACCATTGTGCCACCCTTCTGTACTCACTCTTGAGCTTTTCGTGAATATGGTCGTGTCGTAGAAGATCAAGCCGCAACCAGTTTTCGGCGCGTGTGGGCCACCTCCACTCAGGAGCAGTGTGGTCTCTTTTCCTCATACCCCAGCTCTGGGGGGGGGCACAAGTGACTGGTGAGGGCACATTCTCCGCTGGTATCAGATGACACCCCTAGCAGGGCGACTGCCTCAGCCCTGAGGCATCCCAGCTGCCCGTCCTGCATGTGTTACATCACTGATGTAATTACATATTAATTGCTTGTTACTGATACCTTGACAACGAGCACTGTCAACACACCCCCCCCCCCACCCCCACCATCATCAGCAAGGGTGGGGCCCTGGCACCCCCTGCAGGTCTCAGAAGTCTGCACTGACCTGCACACATGCCTCCTGGCAGCGCTCAGCTCCTTGTCTAGCGTTCTCACTGCCCAGCCCTGTCCTCATGGATGTTTGCCTTTTCTGGGTGCTTTCTTCTTCTACCTGGTATTCCAGGTATCCAGGGTTTGTAAATACTGTATGATATACTTTTTTCCAGAGTGAACTGTGGCCACCAGAAAATGTTGGAAGCCAGATGACCTGTCACCGAATAATCAATTATTTTCTGTCAGATGTTATAGAATAATTTTGTGCAGCACTGTGGAAACAAAAATAACCCAAATAGAAACAGCAAAAAAATGAGCCAAGTGACCCCCCAGGACCAGGACTGCTCACTCCTGGACTGGGACCTGCAGGCACACTGACCTCCCAGGACCAGGACTGCTCACTCCTGGACTGGGGTCTGCAGACACACTGACCTCCCAGGACCAGGACTGCTCACTCCTGGACTGGGACCTGCAGACACACTGACCTCCCAGGACCAGGACTGCTCACTCTTGGACTGGGACCTGCAGACACACTGACCCCCCAGGACCAGGACTGCTCACTCCTGGACTGGGACCTGCAGACACACTGACCTCCCAGGACCAGGACTGCTCACTCTTGGACTGGGACCTGCAGACACACTGACCCCCCAGGACCAGGACTGCTCACTCCTGGACTGGGGTCTGCAGACACACTGACCTCCCAGGACCAGGACTGCTCACTCCTGGACTGGGACCTGCAGACACACTGACCTCCCAGGACCAGGACTGCTCACTCCTGGACTGGGACCTGCAGACACACTGACCTCCCAGGACCAGGACTGCTCACTCCTGGACTGGGACCTGCAGACACACTGACCTCCCAGGACCAGGACTGCTCACTCCTGGACCTTGACCTGCAGACACACTGACCCCCCAGGACCAGGACTGCTCACTCCTGGACTGGGACCTGCAGACACACTGACCTCCCAGGACCAGGACTGCTCACTCCTGGACTGGGACCTGCAGACACACTGACCCCCCAGGACCAGGACTGCTCACTCCTGGACTGGGACCTGCAGACACACTGACCTCCCAGGACCAGGACTGCTCACTCCTGGACTGGGACCTGCAGACACACTGACCTCCCAGGACCAGGACTGCTCACTCCTGGTCATGTCAATGACAACTGCCTGTGCAGACAAGGGTTTACATGTCACAACCCTTGGTTCTTCACTAGGGATGTCCCTTTTGGAGTGGACATGAATCTCACTAACAGGTCAGAGGAAGGGATTTGTGTCTTTCAAGAAGTGTAAATAATTTCTGCTCTGTGCTTTGCATCTCTCTCCTGCCCCTACCCATCTGTGCTGTACAGTATAGCTGTGCTCCATCTCTGTCTCAGTGGCTGCCAAGTAATGTTCTGTATAGAGGGCAGTCTGGAGAGCAAGACAAGCTGGCAGGTGGCACCGCTGCCCCCACATACTGGCAAATTAGCGTGACCACAGATACAATGTGGCCCACTGGAGTCTTATGTGTGGCTTAATGCTGGCTCTCTGTTCTTTTATTTCAGTTACTAGAAAGAGCTTTGGTTTTATATTCATTATGCACAAAATGGTTAGAGTGACATACTCTGGGTCCTCCCGTGTAAAATCATCACTCTTCATATACAGATAATGCAAGTTCAACAAAACACCAGGCAAAGCATAAAGCAGAGTGAATCACATCTGTCTCCAGTAAATGAGCCACATGGCAGGCTGATATTTTCAACTATGAGAATTGGAGAGCTGGAGAAAAGTGGACTATTCCACCAGTTTTGAAAAGAAGAGCAGTTTCTAACACAAACAGATAACAGCAGTGAAAACAGTACCATAATTATACTTGAATTTGTCTTGAAGCTGCTAGTAATAAACATTTCTGTTCATGGATTCAGCTCTTATTCTTATTTAGTTACTTAATGCTCTTAACGGCATGATTTATTTCACCTTGACACATTGGCTATAATCGCATGCACCTCAATCCATATCTCGCCTTATTGACCCGCCTGCTGAAGGGTGATGTGACAGTGCTGTTCTGTGTGTGTGTAATCAAATTCACCACAATGAATAGAGGCAGACTGGAGGTTGGGCTTCTGCACAGCTCCCTCACTTCAGCGCTATACATCAAGACCAGCTTTGCTGACAGCGCAGCTCATAGGCAAGGTCTGCTGTTTGTTTTGTTTGTCAGCTTGTTCATGCTGGACTGGTGCAGCTCATGTTTGCCTGATGAGGATTTATGACACTGGCAGTTTTAGTAACAGGTGAAAGTCGTGTTGTTGGGTGGTATGTGTCCCACTCTCGTTTGCTGTCCTCCTGTTGAATTTTCTATTTTTTCTCAGGCGAAATATTGTGTGTTCTTGTCTAAAGAGTGTTTCTTTATTAACCACACAAATGACTACAGCTAGTCTTACATTACACATCTTTGTCTGGCTGACACATAGTCTAGATTTTGTGTAGCTGTCCTGTATTTGTGAGATGATCAACCCTTTACCCAAAGGGTTGTTGGAGTGTCGGACAACCTGTCCATCAATGTTGTTGAAGCCGATTCCCTCTTTTCTTTCAGTTAACGAATTAGCTAGATTTGTCAAATGTTTTTGTGTCACTTCTTGTCAGCACAAGAGCCAGATAGTCACGCTTTTTGGAGAGCTTGATAACGATGGTCGATTTGACAGATCAGGCTGTCATTTGTTTGTATACAAGTCCCAGCTTGCTGCTACCTCTGCCCACCCCCCCACCCCCCACCAAAATAGCAGCTGACCCGTGAGTGATCCATGATTCTATTTGCAGTGTTGCCGGTGAGCCGACACCCTACACAAATCAAAACGTGAGAGGCGGTCTGTGTCAGGTGCTCCGTACAGCACCAGGCTCCTTTTTTGAGCAGCTGCCTTATGGTTTAAAGGAGAGTTTCAAGCAGACCTCTTGGTTTGCAGAAAGGCAGCAGATGACGATGAAGCTACCTTGTAAGCTTAATATCACTTCAGCGAGAGAATGGCCTCTGATAAATAGCCTGCAATTCCCAGGGTGGACAGCAGGGGGCCAGGTGTTGGACAGGGGGCTTGAATGGAGTTTTGTGTTGGTTAGAATACTGTTCGTGGCTTAAATTTGGTAGAGACGTCCGAAAGGGGTGATGTTTGAGACTTGAAATTGTTCATGTTGTTTTTTTTTCTGTGCAAGACTACGTAATGTTTTATTTTGAAATAATTTTGCATTCTACGTATGTTGTTAAGAATTTGAAGAATGCTTTTTTCATTGAACTAGCATTTCAAAGAGGTGTTTGCCAAAAAATCATAGAGTTGGGAAATCCATTTCTAGTGTTCGTTTTTTTGTTCGAAGATTCCATTATTTCATAGTTGTATTTTTATGCTTTGTTCAGTAAATGTAATTTTAATCTTACGCAGTTCAAAAGTGAGCTTGAGTATGTGTGTTATTGTTATTTCTCATGACCTCACAATCAAATATGTCATTTGAGCTAAGGATTGTTGTGAATAAGAATGACAAATATAAATATTTTTACCTTCCACTATCATACACTGCTGAGAAGACATATCTCTGTTTTATTCTGTGTTTGTGTGTATACAGAGATATGCTATCATTGGAAACGTGTTCAGTGATTGTCTATTAGTTAGGTGCTTGATTTTAAGCCATGAGTGTCAGTCATGAGAAAATAAGACACGTCACAAACAAGAACAGGCAGACTGACTCATCTCGCCTGTTTGGTTGCTCAGGACCAAGGTTCTTGTCCAGCTGTTTCTGAAAGAAGCCAGCATAAGCTTCAACAACATGTCTAGGTAGCTTGTGTTAAACTCCCACAGTCCTTTGTGTAAACAAGTGCCTCCTGCTCTCAGTTTGAAGCGGTGCACTGGTTGGTGTTTCATTGTTGATTCTGAAAGATTACATTATTGTATCTTTTTTTGTCAAAAGGTACTGTCTGCTTGAAGTCTGAACGTTCTCCCTGTGTTTGCATGGGTTTCCTCTGGGTGCTCCAGTCTCCTCCCGCTGTCCAGAGACATACTGGTGGCTTAATTGGCTGTGGGAAAATTGGCCCAGGTGTGCATCTGTGCGTCTTTGTGCCTGTGTGTGCCCCGTGCTGAACTGGCGTCCATTGCTTGCTGTGAGAGGCTCCAGCTCCTCCACGACCCTCTATTGAATAAAGCGGTTAGCGAGTTGACAGCTGGCCTACTAAAGTGGAGAGTCAGATCACCTGCCTGCCCTCCGTCCATTACTTACAGTATATACCACTAACAATGCTGCTTGATTTATCCAGTGTTCGGTACTCTGTGCTCTGTGTTTATCATTCCATAGTGAAGTGCCACCACAGTGTGACTTTTCTACTGTCCAGGATACTCACAGCAGCACTGTGAGAGTGCCTCTGCTGAAAGAGACCCTTCTGCTGTGCCTGGCTGCCTGCTCCACAGCACCGCTGCGGACAGTGTGGTCATCCTTGGCCCCGCACCCACGCAGTTGTGGGCAGGCGAAAGAATGTTGTCTGTGCAAAGACAACTACAAAGCCTTTGCTTGTGTTTTCTTTGCCATTATTTCAAAGTGGAGTTGTTCTTCAAGTTGTTGTGGATAATATACATTTCTGGTTTTAGTAGCTGGTATAACCAGGAATTTTATAACAAAGCAATTACTGGTGTTGCAATAGCATCTGTTTTTTTGCATCACTGATCTATCTTAGATTTAGTTTGCTTTGACCACAGAATTGCAGGCAACTCCAAATGAAATTAGAATTGCCAGTGGCGTATAGATGATTAGGTCCATTTCACTCTACAGCTCAATTTAGTTAAAGAGGTTCCACTTCTGCCTCATGCATCTTAGTCTCCTGTTTAATTTTGCAAAGCATTTTTTGGACCTGGAAACGCAAGAGACAGTGTGGCCAAGCCCTGTTTTCATCGGTTCATTGTTTGTAAAGGAGGTCTGGGTTTTTAGGGAAGCCGTGATCCTTTGTTTGTGGAGATGAAAGCTGAGTTACAAAGAAAAGAAATGTGTCGTTCTCTTGTATTGATTTAAAAGCTGGAATGTACAGAAGTGTTACTGTATTTTTTTGTCAAGGAACATGATGTATTATACTATAAACATGCAAGTTTTATTAGCTGTTACATTCACATTTCCATCCAAATTAACTGCAATATCCGCATTTTAGATATCAGTTATTAGTACACCTTCTGTATTCTTTTTGTTGGTGCTTGCAAATCGGAACCCAATCACCTCAGTCTCTTAGGTCCTTTTGTTGGAAAAAAAACAGCCTTCATAGGTTGTTCTACAAAAGGAATCAAGCTGACTGTCTCCAGCTCTGTGCTGTTCTTCATAAGAAAGCATGAAAAAGAAAGGAAAGGTTGAATATCAGTCCGTTCCCGATCCTCCTTAAGCAGTTGAGCGAAAGGGCCTGCCTGCAGATCTGCAAGCCTGCTGAAGGGCCCTTAAGGTGGCCACATTTTTGTGTGGTGAGTAAGGAATGTGGTTACATGCCTTACACATGAGCTATGACTGATCCCTGGCTTCGTGAGAGCAGGATCCGCGCGCACGGCAAATGAGCTCATTCAGTGGCTGAATGCTGGAGCTGAGCGGAGGGAGGGAGGGAGGAGGCTTGCAACAATAGGGAAGTGCACTTCCAGCCAGAGCAGCAGAGCGAGAGAGTCCGCGAGAGCTGCTGAGCCCCGCTGCAGCAGCTCCCGAAGCCACTTCTTGTGCGTGCTGCTTTCTTTGTCCCCGGTCGGCGCTCGCGACGCTCCTGGGGCTGATACTGTTTTATCTGATTCTTCCTCTCGGAGGAGGGAGGATTCTTCTTTTTTTTTCCTCTTTTTCTGGGGCCCCTCTTTGGGCTTTTTTGTTCCGTACCCGCGCCCCGAGATGCCTGTGGACATTGTGATAGCCCCTCCGGAGGAGAGCTTCTGGGCTGAAATGCACGAGAGTGAAATGAAGTTGAAAATCCGGGTGCGCAGGATGAAGGAGGGAAGAGAGCTGCGAGGTTGGTGCCGGGATGCGGCGTGCGCGTGTGTTGTGGGTGCGTGCATGTGTGTGTGTGTGAGGGGGTTATCCTGTGCTTTTTATGCCCTTTTTTTGTCTTTGGTGAGTTCTAATTGAGGAGCAGAGAAAACAAAATGAGAAATTGCAAGAACCTCCCCTGCTCCCTCCCGCATGCAGTCTGTCAGTGCATGACCATTGAGATGCAAAAAGCCGTGCCCTTTGTGAGCTCTGCATCCCCTTTCCCTCTTCCCAGCCCTGCGGAGTCCTGCTTTGCATCAGGTTTGTTCCTGTTGTTGTTGTTGTTGTTGTTGTTGTTGTTGTTGTTTTCAAGCCGTGCGCCCTTTGACTCGCAGTGGTCCCTTCCCCACTCTCTGTGGGGTTTCCTGTGAAAGCCACTCACTCCTCCAGCGCGCGGGCAGGAGCCGGAGAGCAGGGAAAAGGGGAATGTTTGCTGGTAGTAGCTTCTGTTTGTTCTCCTCCTGCCATTCATGAAGAAGCACAGTTTTTTTTTTTCAAATGATGTGTGCTGGGGAGCTGTCACTTCGGCTGACTTGCTGGAGTGTTGATAAGGTGCTTAAGATGACACAGAGGTTGTTGGGAGAAGAGGGAGGAACAGGGATAATTGCTACATAATAAGAAATTTAGATGGAGGAAACTGTTATAGGTCAATAAGCTGTTGCCTGCACACAGGAAACGAGGGAGGCTTTAATTCATACCACACTAAAATTATATTTTTTGAAGATGCGTAAAACTAAGGAATATTTGACCATGCAAAGTTTCTCAGAACATTTTATGTACCCCAGTTTTTGCCATCTCTAAAGCAGACCCTTTAGATTGAAAATTGTCTAAATTTAAAACTAACCATTCTTCTTGCTTTTAGAGGTGTGTGGTCTATGGTTAGGGTTTGCTCCTCCAAACGCAGCTCAGGTTGTGCTCTGGCACACAGACTTATGAATTGACACTCTTGTGCAAACAGGATACATATTGATGGCAAACTACAACAGGCATTGCAAATCTGGGACTTTTTAGGGGTTTTTTTTGCTGTCTAATTGCTATGAAACTACCAGGCTTAGGATTTATTATCAGAAGTCCTATCTTGAACTTAGGGTGTCCTCTGCAAGGCGGGTGCTGTAAGATCTGCCATGTGAAGTAACTACTTCTGACAGCAGTTTCTGGGACAATTACAATAGCCTTCCCTCCACTAGAGGTTCACAGGCTCTGTCAGCTCACCCTTGACTTGCATGTTGCAGGTCGATAGACTCCAATAAGCCAGTCAGTAACGGGGGGAATGACAAACCAAGAAGACCTGTCTGTTAGCATCCTCAGTCGAAATCCTAATTTAGCTGCTGCTTTTATTCAAAGCGACTATCATTTGCACCCATTTATGTAGAGGAGTATATTAGTGGAACAGTTCCTTCTCAACGGCACAACTGCTGTTGAACCCACGACCTTCCAATCATAAGTCCGGAATCCTGGCCACTGCTCCACACTGCTGCCTTATTCCCACTGCTGATTAGCTTGTGGCTTAGTTTGGCACTGCTGAGCGTTTCTCTTTGTTTGAAGGTGGAAAACAGGCCTTAGGAATGAAGTGCAGTGATGTTCTGCACTGGCGCAGTGTGAGAGGATTTTAATGCAGGGCCAGCTAGTCAATGTAAACGCACTGGCAGGAGTGTTTTAGAGTGAGAAAGTATGATGACCGTCATGCCTCACCCAGGTGAGTGTTTCACTTCAGCGAAATGGGTTTCCTCCTGCATGGAAAGTGCTGTATTAATGAAAGGGATTTATGGAAAAAGAGTATTCTGCCTTTTATGGTTCTCACTGCTGAGAATGTTTTTACGATCTGTCCATGCCACCATGTATCGGGCAGGTCTGTTTAATTCTGGCTGACTCTCGGGCTGTACCTACCCCCTGGCACGCAGTGTCAGTGGTTGTTACAGGAGCTGGAACTGTCTCCCCTCAGGTGCAATCAAGAAATAATAAAATTCAAAGAATAAGAATCATTTCAGGGATCAGCTGCTGATCCTTGAAACCTCCATTATCCCAAAAATGGCTGGGTGAAGGCACCCACCTTCTTTGTTGTGTGTGTACGCATGTCATGATGTAATGTCTGCACATTCGAACAGAGTCGTATGCTAATGCTATAAATTAGGAGGGGGGGATGTGGGGACAGAGACATTGGTTTGTGAAACAGATGGAAATCCCATTGACACTTTGGTCGCTTCTAGACCCTGGGGGGTATGGTATAGGAGGCGTGTGTGGGGGGTTAATTACTCAACCTAATCAATGCTGCTTGGAGGGGGGGGGAAGGGTGAGGAACTCGTCCGTGCTCCCCCCTTCTCCCAAACAGCCCCAGAGCTCCCTTATTAAAACGAAACGCCGTTTGAAGCTCATGTAAACAGCAGAGGAGGAAAGTTGCTCAGCAGGAACTTTACACAAAGGAGAGATGGGAGGAGGGGGTAGCTGCTGTAATCTTGGTACAATTTAGCCACATGATTTCCATAACAAAGCCATCAGCCTTACAATTCAGTCATTTGACTTATTGATGGCTTTATCCAAAATCTAAAAATGATCACTTGTAGCCAAAATTGACATCCAAAATATTCTTTACAATGGCTCTGGGGCCTCTGAACATAAATGAGGACATATTTAAAAATGTGTGGTATTCCTGTACGTGTTTCTGTTCTTAAAAAATGCAGCCCAAAGTTCTGAAGCCAGAGTAAAGCAATAAAAAAAATAATAAACTCGTTGTTATTGACTTGTTCCAGGAAACTATCTCATTTGTAAAGAAGAAACTGTGGTTTTATTTTTTTTTTTCAAATTCCAACCCCAGCTGTAAAGACTGGGATATCTGGCGCCAAGAAAGCAAATGTTCAAAAAGACTTCTCTTTTTCTTGGCTTTGTGTTTCTTCATTTTTTTAATCAAGAGGCTGCAGCACTTACTACACTGTTTAAAGATCCACTCTTCCATGCTGCCCTGTTCTGCTCTCGGATTTTTGTTGTTAAGAAAGATTGCTTATTTTAAATGAACATGCCTGGCACAAAAAAAACACAAACTTTTTTTTTCACCACTCCGCCAGCCTTCTGGCCGAGCTGAAGGGAAGAAGTGGGGTGATAAAGGCAGATTTTTGGGAGGTGTGTCACTACAGCGCTTCCTAAGTGCCGCTCTTGCTGTCGGCTGGGGTCTGTTCGCGAGAGTATTGATGAAGTGGCTCCCTTCCAGGCTGGCTGCAGGAAGGCTGAAAGCAGGCCAGATGATCTAATGCATTAATGAGACTTTGAGAGGCTGCTGTTGCTGAACTTTGCCGTTCATTGTGGAGGACTGTTTTTTTTGGCAGCGCAGAAGAGAATATGTGGATCAATGGGCGAGGCATCAAGAAGTTACATAAGTGCTGGAAAAAGGAAGTAAGCATGCCGACATACTGCCCCCTTTTCCAGCGGCACAGCAAGCACATCTAATCCGTCTGCTTTTCCTATTTTCACTGGCTCGTGTCAGATGCAGCTTACTTCTCAGTACAGGAGGCTAGGAGCACAGCAGGGACAAAAGCATCCCTGGGGAAGTTTACAATGCACCCTGGAGCGCAAGCCTCCCTTTTTTCACTGCCACAGGGCCTGGAGGCAGCAGAGGGAACTGGGGCTTTGTGTTGTGAATACCTAAGCCCGGACAACACGTGCTCACTCCTGCAGTATCGTCCCAGCTTCAAAATGCAGGTAGCCTGTCAAACTAAGGAAAGCCTGCTTTTTGAAAATGGATTTGCCTCTCTTATTTTTTCCAGCGGACGTACACGTTCCCCCGTGTCGCCTCCGTGTGACTTTTATGTAAAAAGCACCTTGTGACAGCCTCTAGTGTGTGTGGACATGGTTTTGAGAGAGAAGCCATGCCTTCAGCCTGTGTGAGTCCACGAGGACGCGCGGCCGAATGTGCAGGTGGGATGGAAACACTGTGCCCACAGGAGAGGAGTTGACTTGTGCTCGGAGGGAGGGCGGGTTGTCTGCCTTGAGTGCCTTTCTCACCCTTGGGTGGGCGCGTGTGTGTTTTGTGAGCTTGTTTTTAAGCATGTGCCCCTGGATGAGTGTGTGGCTCTCAGTCGGGCGTCCCCGGTTTAAGCGGTTTAAGGACCTTGTCCTTTTTTGTCTCCCTGGTAGCAATCAGAGTAGTGGTCATGGGATGTGTGATGGACTGGCAGCCGTGGTGACTGAGCCCTATCTGTGCACCCACAGTGGAGGTACTTCAAGAGTAATGAGAACAGAGAGGACAGTTAAAACCAATAAACAGTAAAAACAATCAACACTGTCACGCTGTCCCTATAGATAATCTCTCCATACTCATCCACGTTTTTATCTGTTTTTTAGTCAAATATCCCACCTGGTACGATTTTAGTCACTCTTGCTGATTTTGCGTTTCATGATTTAAAGAAGAGTGCAGTCTGACTCTGAACCGTGCTGAAAAGAGACTTCTGCTTACTTGAGTTCTTTATTTAGCCTGCACCGAACACGCCCTGGAGGAGCACAGAGCATTTATATCTGATGACTTCATTCTACAAGTACACAACGCTTCCTTTAATCCTTTTCCCTGCTTTTGCTTTTTCTTGCAAAAATTAATGCACAGCGGTCTAAAAAAATAAACCACTTGTTTTGAGCAGCTCGTCATTGGAGGTTGTGGTTAGGGAAACATGATTTTCTGTGCGGTGACACAGGAGGGTCATTCTCTAAACCCTGCTTGGGTTCATTTGCAAAGTCCAGTATTTTTTTTAGGTTTGGAAAGCATGGTACTGATAGAATAGAACGCCATTTTGGCAGTTTATTAGCACAGTCCTATTTCTTCCAAGAGCACAGCATGTAAAGTCAAATGACTACAATAAAGGATCATTTCTCAGATGCTGAAATCTCCAAGAGCTCTTTGAATGACATTAAGCGCTGTATTTTCTTGCTCTAGCCAGAAGGAGAAATGTTATCTAATTAAAGTTCTGAATATATTAATATTTAAAAGCTACAGATTTGAGTTATACTGAAAAGTGCAGTTATGGCAGCCCGTTCAATAATATTCAATTCGTAAGTTTCTGGATCGTGTAGACAATGGAGGCTGTGACGCCAACTGTCCTTTTGGTGCATTTTCTGAATATTTCTAATTCATATCCCCCACAACATAGTGAGTAAATCTGCATAAGAGCTTTGCAGGCAGCAGTGCTCATTTCAGCTTCCAGATGGGCTCTCTCAGACGCCACATTGTGAATCCTGGCGGTGTCCTGTGCATCAGGGGCTTTTTGATTTATGTTCAAAGCTGGTGGAAACCAACCTCCATATCCAGGGTGCACTGGTGCATGTAGAAGGAACAACATACACCAGACAAATGGAAAAGTACGTACAACAATATTCAGTGATATTCTCTTGATTTATTTGGAATCTTTTTGAGTTTTTGCTGCGCCTCTGAATGGGGCCACAGCGTGACTGGCTGTTGTGTGCAAAGAGCTCACAGGCCAAAATATTTCATTCATTTGGTTTCCATTGAAGTCTAAATTGAACTATTGTTTCAGTGCCATGTTGGCCAACCACAGTGCAGGTCCTGCCCGGGCGAAGGTATCGGTTTCCTCCTTGCCCCCCAGTTGCCGCTGGCTGTGTGATATCACCATTAAGGAATGGCAGGCTGCAGTAGAAATTTGCCCATGCTGGGGCTAATTGAGTCAAAGCCCCAGCAGCTCCCCATGCTGTAATTAATGCCCCTGTCGGCATGGCAACAGGCCCTCCTGAGCAATGATGTCAGTGCATGCTGCCAAATGTTGGGGTTAAACAGGGTTGGGGAGTTTGTGGGGGGCGGGGTCGAGCTACGCCTGGCGTGTCAGCTTGTGTTTGTGTGGAGATAGCAGGCCAGCTGCTGAAAGAAAGGTGCTTGTAAGGGACATTAGTGGGCGAATCGAGTTTCTCCTGAACTGACAGACAAGATACCGCCTGCCCGCTTGTCTGCCTGCCCATATGGTGAAAGATGATGTCATCTCTTTTGGCTGTTGCCATTAATAGCTAGTGAAAGACAGCTCTTCCCTCACAGCTTAAGGGGCCAGAGCCCAGGAATAGCTAGCAGTGTAAAGGCTGTGCAGAAAGTCTATTTAAAGCCCAGTAAGTATAGCTGAGACCTTGTGAACTTGCTGTGCACTCCATTTCCAGATTAATACATAGCTACAACATTTCAGTGTTTAATTTTGGTTTACTTCAGGCAGAGACCAGTCTGATAAACAAGAACACAGCTCCAAAAAACGGTTGCTAGGGCATCGATGTTGTACAAATAGCTGTGACAATGATCATCACTTGGAGTCACATTATTTGCTGTTTTTTTATCTGGCTTGGCACATTTTCTGATTATTTTCTGAAGGTCACAATTGTGTAAGTGTATTACTCACAGCACAACTGACTAACTGGCTCCAGGCTGTAACTCTTCCCCTGAATCACTGATATGCAAGACTTGTCATGAACCGAGTGCATCACCTCATGAGATGTAGTATTTTTGGTTTGCCTTCTGGTTATTTGAGCTTGTGCTGAGGTACGAAATCTTCTGCCTTCTGAAGTCATCGAAGTTGCACATTAAGGAGAAGCACGGCTGTGTACAGATGAATGAAGACGTGGGAGAAATTAATGCCATACTGAGCTGAGAACGTGTTGGGAGGGGGGATTAAGTGCTGAAACGTATAGACAAAGAACATGCTAGCATTTCTAAACAGAATTTAAATTCTAGCGGAGCTAGATCCTGGCTTGCAGAATATTTCTGCTTTGAGTGCATGAAGTGCGTTTTTTGGCTTGCGTGACTTTACAACGTCCTGCGTCTCGTCAGCGCGGCAGCTGAAGTCCTGGGCCGCCCCGGGCGGGGGGAGCAGCTGGTGGCGGCCGCGGTGTCGGCGAGCAGCAGGCAGGGAGAAGTCGAGGAGCAGATGTGGTGGTGTTGCAGGGGCAGAGAGAGCCCAGCGGCGGGCAGACTGGTGGGGGGGACTGGGGCAGACAAGGGCAAGGAAGGGGCTTTGTGAGGCCCGCTCCATCCGCTGAGGTCAAAGAGAAAAGAGCTCCCCCCCTTTCTTTTCCTTCACCTTTCCCCACATTTTTGTTTTTCCATTTCCTTCCCTTTCTTTCAGGCCAACATGTTCCCTCTTTCCCGGCCTGTTTCTCTCCCCTTTTCCCCCCACTTTCTTCATTCATTCTTTTCATTTTGTGATTTTGAATGTTTCATTCTGAATGCATCGTTCCGCTGTTCCCCACACCCCCCTCTCCTCGCGCTCTTTCTCCCTGGGGACGTGCAGGCCAAGGTTAAGCTCTAATCCAGGATGATGTCATTCCTCCGGCTCCCTGCCTTACTTGGAAACGGGGCTAATGTGTCCCAGATTTGAAAAGCTGATTTGAGATTAGGCTTTAAATGTATCTGCCCTGCTCATGTTTTCCTTGAAGTACTCCCTCACCGACTGAGGTCATTCATACTCCTCTTTCTGTCAGAAATTACACAGCCACTTTTCAGAACCTCGTGTGAGTGTGTCACAGCGTGGGATCTCCGTCTCTTTTGTTGTTTTCTTTACATGAGATGGAGAAGATCTTTAAGGAATCATGCACTGGATGACTGGAGTATTAAAATGCTGGTAGCTGCAGTCCTTAACAAGTTAATGGTATAATTGTTTAACACCAAGTTCTGATAGACTATAATTGCTGCACTATAGGGTCTGGCTGGTTAAGTGCTCATATGGAAAAAGGAAGCTGACGGTTCAAGCCCCAGCTATGTTTTTCAAATGACACGTAAATCCTGTTTTATGCTACTTAGAGATGATACTTGAGATGCATAGCTCACGCCCTAATTTCTGATACATACATACTGGGTAACATTTCTTCAAAGCTTCATTTTTCCCCCCTTCTCTTATGTAACTCTCAAGCAGTCGTTTCTGTGATTAAAGGGTTTTTGTGGATTTCTTCAGTGTTTATTTTGGGGGGGTTTTGGAAAAAGCTGCGGAAATTTTAGTTTTTTTAAAAAGGAAGCATGCTGCAGTGAGTGGTAATGAGCTGAAACAGTTGCTGTATTAGAAGTCTCAGAAATTGCGTCTCGTTGCCAGATGTGCAATAAGGTTTTATCTCGGGAGAGCTGTAGCTCCCATTTCTTTTGAACTTCAACCAGATGCCGTTATGCTTGTTGTTGTTGTTGTTGTTGTTGTGGTGGTTTTAATAAAAAGGCCCTTGCAGAAAGGGGTCTCGGTAGCACTGTAGCACCTGTGGCCAGCCTCATTCCCCAGGCCTGATGCAATGGTAAAGGAGAGGAGATGAGGTAATGCAGGAAAGGGCTCTGAAACAGGATCCGCCTAGGTTTTAAAGGTGCCGAGCTCAGATTTCTTGTGCCCCACGGAGTGTTGCTAACCCTCTGTTTTTTTTCTTTATTCAGTCAATCCCCCACTGACTGTATGACTGCCTTGAGCTAACATGTTTTCTTTCAGCAACAAGAAAACGGCTCTCATTGTCCAGAAGAAGTGCTTCCAGTTCAGATTCGTTTGCCGTCTGTCACTTTTTCTTCAATTTTTTTTTAAAAAAAAGTGACGTCGCACACGTAATAAAAGAAAAAAAACTTGGGTGGTTTTGGGTTGGAGAATTTAATACATTAAACAGCGTGAAGCACTAAAGGTTGTTTCAGTGTGGTATCCACCACGAGTAGTGTGATGTCAATCCCAGGAGTATGGTGTGTTTTCCAGGGAAGTGTTGTAAAATTGTGGTGGCAGTTTCTGACTGATTCACTTCATTAAAGATCCCACCCCAAACCAGTCTCTGTGCCCAGTACTATTATGCCTGTGCTTCACTCAGCAGTTATTGTTTTTTGGAGGACATTTTTTTTCGATAGCCTATTCCCAGGGTGTCTCAGTGCAAATCTGTTTGTGACTCATGCCACAGAACACCAACAGCTGGTGTTAACACTGAGCGATGAATCGGATAGTCTTCTCTCACCTGTTTGTGTTCAGGTGCTTTTCTTTGGCACTACACCACTAGCTTACATGTAAAAAAAAAAATAGCGCCAGCGTACATCGGCTGCCATTGTGTCTGTCACTGGGAGGAGATCACAGAGATGAAGTCATAATTCCCCCCCCCCCCCCGCCTCCTCACCACATGGCTGTGCTTTCCCTCTCAGAGTGGGCTACCTGCTGGAGGGAGTCCACGCTTGCACAGGTCACAGACAGCAGCACCGGGGTGCTGAGAGGCACGATACAAACACCACTCTTCTGGTTTTAGCAGTACCGGTTACATTCGTGAGAAGCTGTAACTCATCAGTTATCATGATGACGTTTTTTTTCTGCAAGGTGGCTTTGCCAGTTCTCAAAACAGGGTTTAGGGGGAGGAGACTTACAAGAAAATGAAACTGTTTGGCGTTTTGTACTGTTGAAGGGCAGTGCTTCAAAAGTAAATACTCTCTTTTAAAAAAAAAAACATTTAGCCTCAAAGCGGGTTTTGGATTGCACATTTCACATAGTGAAATTAATAAGAAAATATATAAAAATAACATAAAAAATAAGATATAGCCAGCAGCTATATAACCCTGCAACTCACAACTATTGACACTGAAGCTCAGCAGGTGTGAGCTTGCCAGTACCTGGAGGGGAGACCTCCTGGTATAACTATGGCTGCTGCTGGAAGAGGTGTTAGAGGGACCAGAAGGGGGCACTCCCTCTCTAGTCTGTGTGGGCCCTAATGTCCTAGTATAGTGACAGGGACACTATACTGTAAAAAAGGCACTGTCCTTCAGGCCTAAAACTCAGGTCTCTCCATGACAGACCTCCATTGTCTTTATAAATCCCAGGGCATTTCTTTAAAAGAGCAGGGGTGTTAGCTCTCTGTCCTGGCCTTTACCAATCATGGCCTCCTAACAATCCGCATCTCTGAACTGGCATCATCACTCCGCTCTCCTCCCCACTGAGAGCTGGTATGTGGGGAGAGTACTGGCGCATCATCCAGGTGGGACTGCACACGGGTGGTGGTGGAGGAGAGTCCCCATTACCTTTAAAGCGCTTTGAGTGGAGTGTCCAGAAAAGCACTATATAAGTGTAAGCAATTATTATTATTGTTGTTAAAATAATTTAAACTGTTATTACCTTATGGTTAAGGATGTACTGCTGGAAAGTGTTGGGAGCGAAATGCCTGTATTTTACCAGAGAACAGTGGGTCAGTTGTTCAGTAGGTTCCTAACAGACAGCCTGTTTTTGTTTGTTTTCTTCAGGGGGCTTTGCTGCCTTCTCCTCCTGCTTTCCTGCACTCTGTGAGGGGAAGCCAGCAGCCATCTTGCCCATGAGCATCTCCCAGCCCTGCCTGCCGGTGGCCAACGTTGGCCCGACGCGTATCCTACCCCACCTGTACCTGGGCTCCCAGAAGGACGTGCTGAACAAGGTGAGGGGAGCTGGAGGGCTGGGGGCGTGTCTTTTACTGTTCTCTGCGTGAGCTCCACCTCATCATAACATGTTCAAGTGGGGAGGGGGGAGACGAGGCAATTTAATATGTGGTTCCTTTCGTTACAACAGACACCTCTAGAGTGAGAGTTGATATCTCTAGGAACATCAGCCCGAAGCAGAGGGAGCTCGGTCACTCCCAGTGTTCTCAGGAGCTTATTCAGCCTGGTCGAGTTCTCATCTGTTGCACTTCAGCTTTCTCTTGGCTCTGAGGACATGAATGCTGTAGATGTAACAGGTGTATCAACTACATTATGGTGTATGTGCAGGGAATAAAAACACACCAGGCTGTTTTCTGGATCCTGGTGTAAAGAAATATTCAATAGACTTGATGAGGTTTCTAGGTCAAACCATACAAGCTTTTATGACTGTATGATATATACAGTACATATATGATATGATCTCTCTATTTTTGTAACAACACACTTGGACTGGAATGGGCTTTTGTGGTTTGATTAGACCATTTATGCTGCCTAACACCTGCTAAGTGCCAAACAGAATTAAATTAGCTAGTTCCTGCTCGCTTGATGGTTGCCATGGCAATTTTGCAGCTCATGCAGGTTGCTTCTTACACCTCTTTATTTAACATGAAATGAAAGTGTGAGCTCGTTTTATTAATGTTCCTTGTCCTCTGGGACTTCTGCTAGGCGTGCTGTAGCAAGAAGAAAAAAATGAAACTTTCATCATATTTGGTGTATCTATACATCTGAAAATCGTGCAACTGAAAGGATTTTGCAGGCAGATACACATAAATATATTTATTTCTATATTGATGTTACGTGAATGGGATTTCCTTACTGCAAAGCTAAGTAATACAGATACAGGATGAAATAGTTCTGCTCCTTAACAGTTTTTAAAGGTTTGATACTCCCAGTATTGCACTGATGGGATCTTAAGAAAAAGGTTAGAGATGATTGCCATGCCATTCCACTATCTGGAGTGCAAACATTACTTGAAAATGAATAGAACAAAACAATTCTGCTTACATGTAACACTTCCTTGTTCATACATGAGCACGCTAAATGCCAAAATGTCAAGGGAGGTCAGTGCTCTTTAAAGCTCTTTATCACTGCACTGTATCTCTGATTCATGCTGTGAATACCTAAGTGTTTTTCCTTTGTTGTGACAAGCAGCTCTGATGACGTTGCTATCAGCTATGTGTTAGTCACGCATTATAGGTGATCCTAATCCATTTCAGACCTTATCCTGAATGTTTGGAACCTTATGGTTAAGCTGTGTTATGAAACAGGCTGCTAAATCCATGGCTCGCTCCCTCATAGATCAGGCATAGTGATGCTTTTCATGGTTAATGGACCCCTGGCGTATGTACTGCAGGTGTTTATTCACTTCTCCTGCAGAGGAAGTGTTTTTGTGAAGCGTTGCAGAAGCTGACCTGCGTTCCAGTGTGTTGTACTGCAGCAGGGCGCCCTGGCTAACCCGAGCCATTCTCCTGGTTCTCCCACAGGACCTCATGGCACAGAATGGCATCACGTATGTCCTGAACGCCAGCAACACGTGTCCGAAGCCAGATTTCATCTGCGAGAGCCACTTCATGCGCATTCCCGTCAACGACAACTACTGTGAGAAGCTCCTGCCCTGGCTGGACAAAAGCAATGACTTCATTGGTAAGAAAAACATGCAGTACTGCCCTCTCAACCACAATTAATTCCCTTTATGAGAAGGATGATGGCGTGTCGGTTTTCTCAATGTGAGGAAGCATTTTTTCCTCTAAATGGGTCAATGACCTAAAGACACCTGGCTGACAATAGCTGACATAGTAGGTATATAGACCATGTACCATTCATTAGACTAACGAGAACACTGTCAGCTGTGACTGTAAGGCAAGACAAGGCCGTCATTTTGAAATTGACTTGGGTGTTTCAATGGTTTCATTCATTGCCGACTTGTAACTAAGGCCTGGGTTTGATTCCAGATGACGATTCAGGAGGAAATTGCTATCCTGGTCTCTCTACTCCGGAGAACATTTGTGTCACAGAAGCGACAGGAAATTTGTCCCAGCGTGGTACATGCTTGGACAAAAGATATATTTTTTTTCTCTTAATCTCCACAGATTTAGTGGCATTCATAGAGCAGCAAGACGTTTCTTTACTAAAAACAACAGATGTACCATTCGCACTCATTTGGGAGTATAATAACCATGCCACTATTTCTCAGAAAGGTTCTCCTTGCATGACAAGACACATGGTACCTTGTGCTCCACGGCGTAGTGAAGGAAGCATTACTCAGATCTTTTAAAAATACCAACTCCAGGAAAGGAGTGAAGAGACTGCTGCATTACTGTAGTCCAGTCACTGACCTTGTGTGCTTTCCCACATAGACAAAGTCAAGGTGTCCAACTGCAGAGTCATCGTCCACTGCTTGGCAGGCATTTCCCGCTCTGCCACCATCGCCATTGCCTACATCATGAAGACCATGGGCCTCTCTTCAGATGACGCCTACAGGTAACTCCTCACATCTTCTGAGGCTTCTTCTCTGTCGTCCCAGCCGGATCAGAGCAAGGCTCGTCTTCTGTCCTCACTGGGCCTTCTGGGATTCCCTCTGGCTAGAGAGCGATTTAATGAGATCCACAAAAGCCGAAGATCATGGCCCCCAGGGCCCTTCGAAGACCCTGGACCTCTCTCCTAGAGTTTCAGTTTTACAGATAACTGACTTTCTACGTGGCAGCAGAACTAAAAATGTAATTTCCTACTGTAGACAAGTCTTCAAAATACGTTTTAAATCTGAACAAAAAAATGTGTATTAAATATTTTAAATAAAATGTCTATTAAAGCCCTTTTCACAGGATGTAGCACCGAGCCTGACCGTTAGTACTGGCTTGAGCAATATCAGTAGAAAGCTGTTAACCATAAACAATAATGTACACATCAGGATGTTGTGTTTTGTTTCCCTTTTGAAGCCAAAGGAAGGCAGTGTTTACTCCAAGATGAGATTTTTGGATATGCTCAACAAAGATAGCATGTATTGTGCTCATACTAAGCAGAGAAAAACTAAACTCTGTTTTACTGTCCTTAAGGTTTGTGAAAGACCGGAGGCCCTCGATATCGCCCAATTTCAACTTCCTGGGGCAGCTGCTAGAGTTTGAGAAGGGGCTGAAGCTGCTCAAAGCCTGGTCCGCTGGCCCCAGCAAACCCCTGATGGAGAGACGCGAGGAGGAGGTGGAGCAGAAGGCCCTGGAGGCCAGCGCTGGGCGTCCTGGAGGCCTGGAGAATGGGGGCACGGCATGGGAGGCTCCGGAGGCGGAACCGCAGTCAAGAGCCTCTGAGCCTGAGCCAGAGAAAGGGGAGTCCAAACTGGCCTCACCTACGTCGCTGCAGCAGGGCCTGAATGGCCTGCACCTGTCGGCGGAGCGCATCCTGGACACCAACCGTCTCAAGCGCTCCTTCTCGCTGGACATCAAGTCGGCCTACTCCCCCAGCCAGTGCCCCAGGGCCACCCCGGTCATAGCTGTCACGCCCATGGCCTCGGAGGACGTCCCCAAGCTCTGCAAGCTGGACAGTCCCCGAGCCGCCAACGGCTTTTGCCAGTTCTCGCCGGTCCTGGACAGCCCCGGAGCAGGAGAGGCAAGCGGGGAGGCCAGGGCACGGCAGCGCAGGAAAGGGAAGCACAACGGCAGCGCTGGGAGCTCCCCAGCCCACTCCCTGAGCTTGAACTTCGGCCGGACGGGGCCCGTGCACAAGAGCCCCAGCCTGGATGAGAACCTGAAAGCATCGCTCTTGCTGACCCTGCCCAGTGGCCACCAGCCGCTGGCGAGCTCCAGCGGAGTGTGGACCAAGCACAGGGAGTCCGTACAGGCCACCAGCCCTGGCACCCCCACCGGCGAGAGCCCCTGGTACTTTGGCGCAGACTCCCCGGCCGCTGGAAGCTCGGTGCACTTCGGGAGCAGCTCAGCCTACGTATCGTTCGGATGCAGCGGGCTGGCCGGCAGCTGCGAAGCTGTGCGGCTCCGGGAGAAGCCCCAGGAGCACCGAGACTCTCGAGGGAGCTGGCACGAGGACGGCGCCCCCGGCGCAGCGGACAAGCAGTACAAACGGCGGAGCTGCCAGATGGAGTTTGAGGACGGGATCTCCGAGACTCGGGCCAGGGAGGATTTGGGGAAGATTGGCAAGCAGTCAAGCTTCTCCGGGAGCATGGAGATCATCGAGGTCTCCTGACCCGCAGGCCGAGGGAAAGGAACTGTGTAACCGGAACAGGGATTTGGGGTCGGGGATGGGAAGGGGTGGTTATTTATAATATAAATCTATTTTATTTTGTTTGCATTTACGATTCAAAGAGAATGACGTCAAAGGACAAGTCTGTGGCTCTCTGTCTCTGAGCGTGCCAGGAAAGGGGGGGGCGGAAGCAGTCAGTGGCCTCTTTAAGAAGGAAAGTGGCTTCAGAGCTCAGAGCGTAAAGAGGGGGAAGATGCCAGAAAGCGATTACCTGGAGGCGTCCTCCACACCCATTCAAGTTCAAGTGTATGTTTCAGGAAAATCTAAAATCTTCCATCCAGGCATTCCCCCTGGGAATCTTTACAATCCGTTTGTGTTTTATTTTGCTGCTTTATCATACCATGGTGTCAAAAGAACACTAATTGGGGCTGTATTTCTGTCTTGATGACGTTGCTGTGTAATAGTGTAAGGTCTGGGGGACGCCATGCCTCAGCACAAGGAGCGGCATTGGACTTCGAGGCCCTGCGGTACCTGAGCCGCGATATTCTGTGGTACTCTGTTAATATGAAGGATGACTCCTGAGGGAGAGTGGGTTTCCCCCCTGCAACTCTTGTTTAAATGAAGAACGAATCAAGCCATGCCGAGTTTTAATGCCCACCATGGTATACCCTAGTGAAAAGCGTTCGAAGGAAGTGCTCACGTGACCCCCCCCCGTCTTTCTTGCTCCCCCTCCCCTCAGACCCAGTGTTTGTTTCTGTGTTTGGGAATGACCCTGGTGTTTCAATATTTGGTGATTTACAACAGAAATTCTTTGTTGGTGTTTGAAGTCACATGTGCAGCAGGTGTTTATTATTCCCAGCAAAGCAAATTCTCTGAGACGCTGCCCACACACGCTTCCTGCTTCTCCCTGAAGTATATTCTGAGCATGCTCAGAGCAGTAGGAAACAGAGACACGAGAAGCTGTGCAGAAACAGCACTAAGCTTTATATATATTTATATATATAAAGTAAATAATTTTACTGCAATTTTAATGGACTTTTAATATTTCCTCCAGTATAGTTTTAATTTATTTTATCTGTTCATTCTGGCAATGAGAAATAATATAATGTTGGTGGATTTTTTTGTTTTCTTTTTTACTGTATGGTATTTATGAAAAAAAAACTACAACACACACACACATCTTTGAGCAATACAATTTCTCTTTCTCCGCATCGGCAAGGGACGCTGATGTCTGAAGCTTAGGGAAGCGTCTATGTTTCAGTGCTTAAAGGAAAAAATAGAGGGTCTGCAGACATCGAGAACCTGGGTTCTCAGAAGTGTAAAATCACCGCTTGCAGAAATCCCAAATTCTGAAGTTGTTGCACTTCTGCAGCGCACACCCACGGTACTTCCCTTTACCCCAGCTCTTGCAACTTTTACGACTCATTGGGGCTTTAATTAGGTTGAAGTGGAGCTTTGTGGAACACTGCGTCATCATTGTGTTTACAACAGACAAGACAAACTTAAGGGTAACAGGGAGAATATCACATTATTTTTGCCCTTTTTCATCCATTGTTTCTGCGTTGTATTTATGAATTTATTTATTTGGTAACTGTTAGCTTGTCAGGATAGCGCCGTGAGGTTTACGAAGGATGACAGACGCACTTTCATGCACAAGTTTCAAAACCAGAACCCAACCCACGCACAGTAAACTGGAGACACCAGTAGAGTTAGCTCTTTTCAATTCCCACAAAAGAAATACTTTTGATGGTGGGTGAAAGCCAACCCCTACAGTCTTCCAAGCTTTCTAGTGTGTTAGTAATAGCAGACCAAATGGCTTGCAGTGTGGTGTTGTTCATCCCAATAGGTGTTCCGATTTGAAAAGTCCATTGGCATATTCTAGAAACTAGTGTAGGTGTATAGTATGGAGAAGGCTGGCTAGTGTCAGCTTTGCTAGTTCACAACCTGAGAATCTTCAGTGCTGACACTGGTTAGCTTCTTTGTATCACCAAGTAAGTTCGAAGTTAAATTTGATGTGACCAGCTAGCATCTTTAATATTTCTTCATCTGTGCCCATTGTTTTACAGTTTTAAGTGCAGCCTTATAATGTACCAGTACAGTGAGTGCAGTTCTTTCTTCTTAAATACTTAGATCTGTATCCTTTAATACTGTCATGGAATTTTAAAATGGGAGTTACAAAAGCTATGAAAACAAGACGTGCTCCTCTTTAGTATTGGCATTTTCCTACCGAAACAGTATTGTTCCACCATCTTTGGGACTTCTTAAATTGAGAATTGACGTGAATTGAGCTGAACCTCAGGAACCTCGGTGCTGTGTTAAGTCTGTGTCCTTTAGTCCTTTAAATCTTCACAGCTGCGAGCTGCCATAGCTGACACTGAAGAGAGAGGTTTCAAACTTGGGATCTATAATGCTGCATATAGTTTCTGGGAGAAAAACATCCAAAGTTAGGTTGATTGTAAAACCATTTCACAAGGAATCTTCAAAAGTCAAAACCCCTGTCAGTGTTCAGGTTTTCTGTTAATTACATCTGTTAGAAGAATAGTACAGTTGTTATTCTTGCTTACCTGGGCTACAGTGAAAGCTGGTTCTTTAAAGCAGCCGTGACTCCGCTTAATTAAAGGAGTTGCTGTCTTGAGACCAAAGAGCATTTCCACATCAATTCTTAAAAGGTTTGCTGATCGGCTTCGTATGGTTACTCATTTTAGCTATAAACTACAGCAAGAGGCATACAATGGAGATGTGCAACCTAAGCAATTGCTCACTTTGGTTCGAGAGCATTTCTGAAAGTTGACAAATCTGAAGTGAGACCTTAGGACCTACCCAAAGAATTTACCCTGTGCTTAGGTTAATCTCCCCTGATTGCTTTCACTCTCCCATTTGGTATTTTTTCTCTGACCAGAAATAAAAATGCCGAAATATTATATCTTAGCCAGTGAACTTACCATCTTTCTCGGGATGAAGAGCATTTCCTGCTGCAAGCCATACACGACTTGCTCTTGCCCAGCATTGCCTTGCCTGGTTCCCTGGGAAACGGGCTCCCTTAAGCTGTGTCCCCTGTACAGTATACACTGGTGTTCCTCAGCCTTGGTTCTGGAGGGCCTGACTCCTGCAGGTTGCATGGGTAACCACAAGCCCCAGGAAACTGTAGGAAATAAAAGGCTGATATCCTGTGAACTGATTGACAGCTCCAGGAACATTAAGGCCCTCCAGAAAAGAGCTGAATACACCAGGCCATAAAGTATTCCCCCACCTCCCTCGCCCGTAAACACCCACTCGAGGATGCTACATCAACACTGTTGTTCTCAGGGTAATTCCCCTTAGGAAAAGCCTCGATGACAACATCAGCACAATTCAGGTTTCTCTGTCCAATAGCAGACGTAAATGTGAGGGATTTTTTTCTGTGCTTTAAGTGAATGGTAATGCTCTCCTAGAGTGCTAATGATTTTTCTTGATAGGATTTCTGTATGGCAAACTTTGACTTTGACTTTTTTGTGAGGCTGTAAGTTAACACCTGGAATGACTCATTATTTTTACTCTGTGAGAGATGTTATTTTTTCCTTTCTTTTTTAATATTATTGTTATTTAAAAACCATGTAATGAAAAGATGCAGGCTATCCTGATTATTATTATTATTATTATTGTTATTACTGTTGCTGATGTTATTGTTATCTTATTGTAAATAGCAATGTATCTAAAATGGATGAATTTAGGTAACTTTTTTGGAAAAAAAACATCCGATACCTTAGGCTGCTTGACGCAAAATACCTCAGGATCTATTGAAAGGCTTTTTTCCTCCCCTTGTACCTGTTTTGTGAAAATGAAAAATGAAATATACAAAAAAGAAAATTTCATCTCAGGTTTGTTTTTAACTTCGAAAAAATGCCAGTAAAATGAAAAAATGAAAACAAAGGTGCAATATTTTTTTAACTTTTATAAGTATTCTGGAGTAGTCAAAAAGGGGGATAAACACAAGAGTAGCAGAGAAATCTTTTCTACTTTTCCACACAGCACAAATTATCATTCTAGAGCATCACAGCCTGGACTGATGGCTTTTATTAACATAGACGGAGAGATTCAGGCAGAGATCACCACCTGTTGGCTACAGACAGTATTTCTCATTGGTAGGATCTCAGAGTAATGACTTGGTACAGAGCTACCAAAAGACTGGATGGAATGGAAAAACTCTTCACACAGTGCAGTTTGGAACGTGATTGCACCAGAAGATTGTTTCGTACAGATTTTCTTGCAGTGCAGAACCTACAGATGAACGCTCATGCACAGCCGTATCAAGACAGGAGGCTAGAGAAACCCTGAGCTCTTCTGGTGCCTCCTCAGTGTTAGATCATTGAACCTTGAACCAGTCTCCTGACCTGTCTGAGCTCCCTAATTCACATCTAACGCAAACAAGGTGCCGCTGTCACACCAGTGGATACTGTTACACACTGTTCACTCCCTAGCCTCTTCATTTAGGTCACCTTAGAGAAAGTATAAGTTGTGGTGTAATTGAGTAGAATTATACACTGGTATGTCAGCCTACACTACATTGTTAGTAAGACTGTTTTTTTTAGTCTAACATGTCCAGACATGCACATTTTCTGCTGGTTCATAACCACAGTTTCCACAGTCAAAGAGCTACTGTGTTGCAGGGTGCTTGAACAGCAGTAGAGGAAAGCTATGAAAAGAAAATGGTAACTTTCAAACTTCTTCCAGTTCCTTCAAGTAGATGGAAAACTCGACCAGCCTGCTCTTGTGCCAAAAAAACTATGATTCTGTTTCTAAATAATCACTAAATTAAACCTCCTTCCAGGTGTTTATGGTTATCAAGTTGTTGTGTCAGCTTACTCAAAACAGACAGTCCTTTCCCAGAATTCCTATGTACTGGACTCTACCTGTAGACATGGAAAATGTCTACATACACTGTATATCAGGCAAGTAGAATACCATACTTGTGAATATAAACAGCACAAGCTCAATCAGATCTAATTGTTTCCCCTGTCTCCAGATTGGCAACCAGAATGGTTGTCCCAACACTTCTCCAAGACTCTAGTAGGCAGTAGAACAGCCATAGGAAGAAATTGCACTGTTTTTTACGGCAGCTGTGAAGTCAGAGAAGGAATGGAAATACCATGTTGAACATGATTGGCATGGAAGGAAATGCATACCTTTTCATAAATTAATGGTCTCTGAAACGTATACAGATGAGTGACAGTTTCCAGCAACTGTTTCCCCCCTACCGTAGAAATCACACCTCTTCCAACTCTTGTGTGTGCAGGGTTGACAGGTGGGTTTTGAGGTTTTTCATTGAGTTAGCCTGGCACTGTGGAGTGAAAAAGTGACCTTTCCATCACTCAGGACTGCCGAAGGAAATGATTTCAATTTAAAAGTGGCGGAAGAGGATGTTGAGGGCCCTCAGAAGGGCCTCCAGTGCTTCTCTGGTGACACAGTGGCCCCACACAGTGAAGACTCCTGCCTCCCCAGAGCAAGAACAGGTGAAGCTCTGAAAGACATGACATGTCTGGGCGCAAGTCCAAAACATACGAGTACATGCAGAAAGTCCACACTATTAATACAGGCGCTGTAACATTTTGTCCACTAAATAAATCCAGTAGCTCACTATTTCTTGGTCCTGGACTAAAGGAATTTTCATTATTTATGTCCACCGACTGTTTAATGGAAAAACCCTGAAGAGCCTCTGCAGAAAGCACGATTAATCCCTTTTAAAAGAGCTGGCTTGCTCTGTAATATGGAAATATGTGGTAATACTCCCTAGAGTTTTTTCTGAGTGTTTACCTGGGTTAATATCTGGCCAAACAGGACACACAGAAAGTTTAGAAATTCCTTTCCCCTCACATAAAATGTTAATGTTACTTTTCCACCTGAAAAGTTCATACTTTTTAGGTGGGCTGGTGATGTATAAATGTTTTTTAAAAACCAACAGGAGGGGAAAGAACACATGTATGATTAACATCACTGACTGAGAAATTAGCTTGTGAATAACTCCCAATGAGTAATTTTGCCTTCTTAAAGCCATTTTACCCAGTTAGTAAATTTGGTCTGGTCCCTGCTTCCCTCAGAAGAATTTCTTTTGTTACCTCTGGCAACCTTCTGATTTCTGAGAAACAGGTATTTTTTTCAGACAATATCCTTGTGTCTTTCCATGCCTTTGTCATGG
The DNA here is from genome assembly GCF_055471065.1 of Atractosteus spatula. Taxonomy (NCBI): domain Eukaryota; kingdom Metazoa; phylum Chordata; class Actinopteri; order Semionotiformes; family Lepisosteidae; genus Atractosteus; species Atractosteus spatula. The sequence continues at coordinate 3,968,822 of NC_142721.1, read as the reverse complement.
TAACACCAATGACTCAATTAGAAGACGTCCTTTGTTTGCCCTATCATAAAGATCTAAGCCTATTACGTTCTTGAGAGCCCCCTTACGCAATACTTGAGGAGGAGCCCTATTAAGGATAAAGACTTATTACTTTCTGAGCACCATTTCCAGGCCAAGGTGAAACATGTATATAGGTGTGTAGAAAATGCCCATGCTTGTGAAGCCAGGGTTGGGTTACAGCCTTTGGGGAAGAAGGAAAGAGGATATTCACCAAAACTTTGAATGTCATTCCTGTGCTTGCTCAGTTTGGGGTCCAAATTTACTTTATCTAAAGTGCTTACTTAACCTTTTCTATGTTGCTGAAGCACAGAGATTTCATTAGCTATGAGGGACGCAGCATCTGCTTTTCCTAACCCGAGGGGAATATTCCATGATCAATGGGCAGAATTGCCCTTCCTTGTTAGAGATCTTACTTCTGCTGTTTTCTTACATCACCCCTACCAGGACTCTGACTGGCAGACAGCAAGCAGTCCAGAGCTCTCGTCACGGTTGTAAATAAAGAGAAAGCACAAAACAACAATTACGGATGTCACGATGTCTAACATTCCACTTTTGATGCTTCTTACGGATAACATTTTAACCCTTTTGTTGTAATAAATGATGCAGCTAAAACTGGTTCATTTTAAAATGTCATTAATTTTACACTTTATTAATTCATAACAGGAAACGATTTAGGTAGCTACCCATTTAAAACAAACGTCCAGACCTGGACTAGGCAAGTCCTGATTCAGTACTTTTTAAAAAGTGTCAATAAACTGAGTCACCCATATCTTTAGTCCTGGAACACAAGCAAGGTATCAATTAAACTTTTTTCATTGAATACATGCTTAACCTACAACTAAAAAATGTTCCAAGTCACCAGAAATTGCTGATTTCATGTAGTGGTTACTTTTAAAAGCAATTAGATTGGGGCTTTCCAAGACCAGACCAATAGGAGTCCTCTTGTCTAGCCAGCTTCAAACTCTGATGTGACTCAAGATGGGTAATAGCTTCAGCATCATTTTTTCTCAAAAAAAGTAATATCCTTCCTCAATAAAACAGAAAATGAATTCAACTGTGAGCGGGATTTATTTAATGATGCAATGTATTTTGATGGGGATGTTTGTTTCTCTCAGAAAATAAACGATCTATGAGTGGTCTAGACAGACTAAATTCACCAGGGACTGGTGACATCTCTTTCATGATGTCACATTTTCTAATTCTAGCGTTGGTTTGTTTCCGAAGCAATTTTTATTCTTTAAGGAACGACTTGGAGAGGAAATTCAGCAGCTTAAACAGGAGTCCTTTAAAGATCCTGTGCATTTCAATACGCCAGACACTGGAAATCTCCTACCAGTAATCATTTAGCCCCATTCTGTCAAACATGTTTTTTCAAAATTGTCCCAGTTTCTTGCCAGGTTTAGCACATTGCTCCCACGCAGGCATCCAGCAGCTGTGAAGAAGTATTCAATTAAGAAGATGCTAATTAAGAAGAAGAGTAGTGCAGTACCTGTGGAGGAGACGTGAGGTGTTTGGTCTTGTGAGTGGAATCCCAGTGGAAGCACTTGTTCCTGCACTTCCTTGAAATCCAGCAGCATAGAAGGGTACATATATAAATGCCTTTGGAGCAAAGCATTACACGAATTACTCATAATATTCTCTGTATGCATGTATGCATATTTAATAACGTGTGCGCATGTACTGTAATAGATATTGCGGGGAACCGGTTCATGATTAATAATATAAATTTAGGTTGACACTGGAACAGATGTTTTGCGCTGTGAATAAACAACCCCCAGTTATCGGAGGAAGGTCAAAGGTCAAATAAAATCAGATGCTTTACAACATAATGCCATTTCCTCAGCTGTTTTTTTTTCAACAGCTCATTAAGATATTATTGTTTGTGACTGAATGGCTTTTTTAAACATCATCTGGAAAGTGCCACTTTGACACAAGACAAGTTAATATCATACAGCTAGGTTCTACACCACCAAGTTATAAAAGAACCGCATTTCTAAAGAATCTTTCAGATTCTTTCTGATCAAAAGGCACAATTAATTATAAAACTATCAAACTCTGAGGCTGAGGTTTATAAATAGAAGTGCTTGAAGACACACAGAAAGCTGTTCTGAAAGGCAATTAATGTGAATTATGATTAGAAACGTGATTTGTTAGTGAGATGTTAATTCTAACAACAATAATTGTGGGGACTGATTTATAATTGTACTGTCACTGACCGCACCCTTGTTTCAGCAGAAGAAGTATTATGGCAATAATTGTCAGTAACATCTAGCACTGGGATAAGGTGATAGTTACAAAAACAAAGAGCAGTTAACTCCAATGTAACTGGTAATGAGCAAAGCATATCAGACATAAGAATAAAGAGGTTGGTGAGGGGTCACCTTGTCGTCACAGGTGGGGCTGGTCAGTGTGTTCTTGTTGTTAATCCAGCTTTTCCTCTTTGAGATAATGCTTCTTAAAGTTCTGGCAATACAGCTGACCTATATATGCTGTGCATACTGCAACTCCTTCAGTACATCATACAGTGCTCATTGCACACAGAGCTGAAGACACCACACTGTGTCCTGTGGTGAGGCTGGGCGACATTCTCTGCCTAATTCTAAGCAAGACAACTTCCTAAATGATTTTTCATACTCTGAACATTCTTTTGCTGCCCATTTTCTACAGTACTGAGGTATTTGGAATGGATCCCCCTCACTGTTACAAAGTCAAAAAGGAACATTTAGAGTATTGTGGGGATTATTAGAAATCTGGAAGGGCAGATGGAAACATAGACTGGAGGTAAAACTTTAAGGAATGCAGATGAGGTTTCTGAGGATTAAACAGGTATTAGAAATCATACACGGATTATTAAGTGGTGAAATTTAAAGGGCTGTTAAGATCATGCTGGCCCAGTTTTAGGATATTGGTGGTAATCACTGTCAGCTCTCGATGACAGAGTAAATCTGTAAGAATTGTTGGGGCTTGATTACAAGTAGGACGTCCGTAACTCAAGTGTGCGCAGGGAGTGCAAGCATTCTCTGCGTGTTTAGCTTTTTAGATCTTTGAAAGTGAAAACATTTTTTTCCATACTATGTCACATCTGCTGCTGTGCTAATATATGTAGACGAGCTAAAAACATGTCCAACAGGAGAACAACAACTAGCAAGAGTTTACTATTTTATGTGTACTTAATTGAAAACTTAATTGAAAATTAAAAAAAAGACATCACATCACTTGGGCTTTAAGGTGCAGCCACCAACACTCTACCCAAACTCCGAATCCTGGAAGCTGGATGTAACCATTTCTCTGACACAGTCGTGCTCGTGTTCTTTATAATTTTCTTTCCAATTAAGATCTCGGTTAACTGAATAATCTTATTATTGGCTCAACCATCTATTTTTCAAGTACTTCAAGGTCGATGATTTATCAGTTTTCGAGACTTTAAAAAAGCATATTGTCACAGATATTGGACTCCAGTGGGTCATGTTTAGTCATATATATACATCATATAACAGCATATTTCCTAAAGAGTAATAGGTATGCAAGGCTCTGGAAATTATATTCCCAAAAACCTATAAAGCATTGCAAAACAATAAGCAATATTTTATACATATTTTATGTATCAAATTGTTTACCTCTTGTAAGAGGTAAGATAATCATCACAAACAGTTCTACCTTACAAAAATTTCAAAGGACATGTTTGCCACTCAGAAAGTCCACCTGAGATACAGATGGGCTCACGGCCTCAAACGTGCTGAGAATGCACTGAGAACGCAAGAGAATATGAGCTGTGCAGAATGAGATGCAACACACAAGACAGAACAGGAGAAACACAGCTAGAATGCACTTGCACATGGCCCATATGACAGCAGCTCTGTCATTGTCAGCAGATGGACTGACACCAGGATTTATGAGCATTGCGAAAGCAATGATTCTTTATCATTAGTCAATAAAGCCTCGATAAAACTCAAAACTCTTTTGTTCTGATACAACATCAAGCTTCGAACATCCACGATAAGCATGGCAGTGTGTAGTGTCTTGTTTTGTACCTGATGCTGGATCCTGTGCAGAATGCTGGTATGTTCACAATCTTCTTTGGATCAGTAGAACCTTCTTGAATTTTGGGTGGGCTAATTCTAATACAAGAGCCTTTCACGCCACGCCAAACAAACACCTGTTTCCATTCCAAATGCCAGACTGGATGCAAAGCTGGGCCAGGCAGGAAAAAGCTTCTTTAAGTGTTTCTTTACTTCCTAATGTTGGTGGGCTGTGGGAAGCCGAGTGTTACGTGTGTATGTGTGTGTGTGTGAATGTGCTCTCATGGGACTGTGGAGTGAGGCAGTAAAGAGCTGATTGTTACCAGACCTGCACATGCTATGTGTCGGCCTGGCACCTAATCCAAACCTTGTACATGGAAACTGTTAAGCCTGTTACGTCAGCATCGTGTTCCACTCTTTTCCACAAACTTGAGTGAATGACTAACTACCTCAAACTAAACAGGATTTCTTGCCTTTTTTCCATTAAGTCTCACTGTCCTTACACAACCCTGGCCATGCGCTTTAATCTCACTTCCCTGCTCTCTGGGAAATATAAATAAAAAATACTGAATGTGGCTGTTGAGTGACTGCAGATGTATGGTCATAGCATAGTACTACTCAGAAACGAATTAAGTACTACTGTTTTAATTTCTGTTACTCAATAGTTCAACTACTATTACAAGTACTACTACATTTTATATTACGATTTTACTATGAAATAAACTACTTTAGTATACTGCTGCTGCTGGCTCTGACAGAATAAACTGTAGGGGCAAGCAGCTTTGCAAACTCTTTCACTCACATTTAAGAAGAAAATACCATGAATAAAATGCTGCCATCTACTGTTAAGAAGGAGACATTGGTAGAGCAGTAATACCAATCATTAGCATGTTAACACTATCGATTCTAAAACTATACATAGCTTGCAAACGTTTCTTCTTCTGTCACCTGTGAAACTAAGGCACCCATCCAGTTCACTGTATTAATCACAATCATGAAAATTTTAAAATACTTTTTGTAATCCCATTTAAGCTGTCAAATGAGATTTTTTTAAAGGAAAAAGCATGTGAAGTTAGTATTTTAGGTTAATCATAGAAGAAAATAGTAATTTAAATATCTTTTGTCCATATTTAAAATGGTGGTCAAAAATCGAAGTGGTATCAGAAGTCCATACATGTGCTAATTTTCTGTCTTTATTTCTGCTGGGGTTAATGGAGGACAGCCTATGTGTGCTCAGTGAGGATCATGGCCAATTTATAACGGAGCAATGATGCAGTGTCTTGTTTTACTGTACGGGTGTAGATGTGTATCACAATATGCTCACTGATGTTGCATTAACTCATCTCAGATACAGAACCCACAAAGACACATGGGTAGGAGACACACATGGAACAAAGATTCAGATATCTAGGTTGTGACTATTCATGAGTCATTATATTATGTTTTTGAACAGCAGAAAATGGGACACTGTCAAGTAACATATAGGAGTATATTAGAATATAATGACTATATAACATCCAAAATTTTAGTTTTCTAATGGAAGTTATTAACTGAAATTCAGGAGGAACAACAACAGCACATCCACCTCCCACAGCTGCACCTAGTCAGCCCCATTACTTAACTGGCTCCATTAACTGACCTTAGACACCTCCCTCTGCGCTCATCTCCAGCCTCCCTCCTCTGTCCCAGTTCCACCTCACAGCTGCCCCTGGGTTCACTCACTCTGAATGGGGTTCGAGCCTCCTCGTCCTGTGACCTGAAGGCTGCACATTAACCGAGTGGGTTAAGACAAACCTTTCTCACCAGGTATCCCAAACATTCACAAAGCTTTCAATTCTTATCTGCTGTTGTCCCTAGTGAATTTAGTTAGTTCTCAAGTGATATTAACTCTTCAGTTACACTATTATCTCCTTCAGTACTTTTTTTTTATTTTCACCCATAGGATCCCGCATACACCCCGATTCCTTCGGCTTCACACATGCTGTTTTTAAGTGGTGCACAAAAGGAAAAAAAACATCAGCTGTCCTCTGCGACGGACAAGGGCAAGAGAAACATCGTACAGGGCAGAATGCTGACAACCGCAGGGGATTTGCTGATGCCTTGTCACCCAAACTCAAGAAGTGCATGACTTCAGTGAAATGCCTCCTAGCGTGTATCCAATAACCCCTACCTCTGCACTATCTGGTGCATGAGCAGCACTCCTGGAGCATGCACAGCTACATAGTGATACCCCTCAGCACCTTCTCTGCTTCTCTGATCGGTTTGCAAAGCTCCAGGTGCCTTCGTGTCCCAGCCAGCGAGAACCCCACTGGTCCTCCGGCCGAGGCCCCTGTGGAAGATTGCTGGGACTGGCAGAAACAGTGTGAAGTGGGCAAACAGAAAGACGGTCCTCATTTGTGACGCACTAATATCCTGCATTAGGACCTTCAACTGCATTTTAACTAGTCCGATACTATTGAGACTTTGTTTTGAGCACTTCATTTCAGATTTTTAATATTGGCATTGTCACTGTGTGCATACAGAAATGCCCCAGGAATAATAATTTCACTTTAACATCTTTTTCTAAAATGTTTAGTTCTCCTGGAGCAGAACCAGAGAAAATCCTCAAGTCAACACTATCCTATTATTTCGGATTAGCAGACCATGCAGAAAATGGCACACTGGGATACTGTAAGCAGCCTCAGAGTGTCAGGGATGGAGCTCAGTCTAACACTTTAGAGTTTGCAGAACAGTTTGACTATAATGTGTATATCGATTTTGGGCCTCAATTTGATATATATTTTTCCAGAAGAGTAAACAAGATTTCATGAGAGTGACTTCCACTTTTCATTCATTATTCATGCATGAGAAATGAGAGTTGTCTCCATGTTAATGTCTCTTAATGGTTTTATGAATAACAGCTGCTGCCAGCTATGAATTAATAATGTGAGTTTTGCTAAATTCAATTCCTCATTCTGACTGCCTCCTGTGCCACAGTCTCTGTGCAGCACACTATATGTGAAATTAAAAAGACACTAAAATAATGATCATTGAAGAGCCTAATTACTATAAAAACTATAATACTCACAGAGGGTGGCATAGTGGTGCAATGGTTAGCATCGCTGCCTTGCAGTGCTGGGGCCCCGCATTCAGGTCCTGGGGTCTGTCTGCATGGGGCTCGTATCTTCACTCTGTGTTTCAGTGGGTTTCTTCTGGGTGTTCGGTTTCCCCCATGCAGTCAACTGGCAGGTTAATTGGCTTCTAGGGAAACTGGCCCTGGGGTGAGTGTGTGTTTGTGTCTCTGTGTGCCCTGCGACGGACTGGTGGACAGAATGAGAGACAGGGGGCAAGAGCATGAAGCGATGGAGGACATAAAGACCGTGTGAGAAAGGGCACAGTCCGGACAGAGGCAGATCTGGGGGAGAGGTGTGCGGAGCTGCAGTTGTAAATCAGTGGAGAGCTTCTAGATAGAAGTGAACCGATCCATGCGAGAAGGGAGAAGATATGATCCCAGCTGTCTTGCTGTAAACTCTCTAAGTGGTAACAGATAGAAAGGTCAATGTATTTGTGAGTTGAACTAAAACTGGGAATTTGTGGCTATGAGAGATCATTGATCCTAAAATGTTTCCTGAAACGGTTGACATGTCTTCAGCCTGTTTCACTGATGTGAACAGCAGGGCACTTTCTGCAAGAAAGGCAATAACTGAGATTGCTGGACAAACATGGTGCCCTCTGGCAGATACTGGATGTGTATTTGCAGGTGATGCAGCAGCTTCTTTTGCAGCAGAAGGTGCCAGGTGTGGGACAGGTGTGGGACAGGTGGTCAGTGCATGAAATGACAAGTGTGTCTGGAAAAAGGGTCCAGTAGAGGGATCATCCTGTAAAATGGAAAATACTGTTATGTTATTGTACTAATGTAATAATATAGTACTATACTTTTAAAGAGAGAGCTAATAAGTGTAATATTCATACTGAATATATGATTTTTATACTTTTATTAACACTAATGTATGTGTGTATTCAATGCATACAATGCCTTTTTGTTTGTACTGTCTTGAACAAAATACATAACTCTGATGGCAAAAAAAGAGCAAATGTCCTGATGCAAAGTTTAGATGTGAAGATATTCAGTGAAACTGAGGCCACATTGAATATGCGATGAATGAGACAATTGACAAACTACTTTTCTATTGCTATGTTTTCGATAATCTTTAACTCAGTGAGTATTTATAGGGCTCGGCCATGGACAAGAGATCTACCTTGTTTTAGAGACAACCTTGTGTTTGGTCAAATTTAAAGTACAGAAAGAATGACCCATGGCTAGAGTAATTTAGCTTTCATGACCACTTTTCTGGTTTCACATTGCTGCTATATTTTGCTTAAGAATTTAGTTGTCTTTTTAATTCACATTTTACACCATTAGAAATTGCTCAATGCCTTTCTCGCCCGAATGATAATAACTAAAGAGAGAACAGATCCAATATTTGAAAGGAAACGGAGAAGTATATAGTATAAAATGACTCGGATTAGAGGACAACAAAAGCACACTGGAACTGTCTATCCAGCAGGAGCTGATAACTGCGGAGCCCATTGAGAGAGACAGGCTGTAGTTGTGAATGGGACAGGTCCCTCAGCAGTGAGCTCATCGTTTAGAACGAGCTGAGCTGCTGTAAAGTGCTGGCTCTGCGGATGTGTCCGTATTGATTGGGGGCCGTGTATCAATAACAGGAAACGACCTTGTCTGCCCTGGCAAGGGATAGGAACGGGACGGTGCTGCATGTCTCTGCGGTCATCTCGGAGGCACCAGCCCTGATGCCCGGACTGAGCTCTTGAGAGAAACCCAACACCTCAAACCGCCCCGTTAATACAACATTCGAGATGTCGTCGTTTAAAGTCAAGTAAGTATTAACTGGAAACATCAGCACTTTTTGGGGAATAAGACTTTATAAGGGCACAAGTGAAAGACACTGACAAACTAGTTTTCCATTGCTTTGTTTTTGTTCATCTTTAAATCAGTGAGTATTTACAGGGCACAGGGCACTGCCATGGACAAGAGCTCTATCTTTCAAGAGATCTACAGTATATGAATACGCTCTACCTCAGAGAAGCTCAAGCAGCTTCAGCTGTCAGTACTTTGTAAACATTCCTGACCTTATTTCCTGACAGAACAAAACTATGAATACAATATATAAGGGACTTCTCTCCCACACGTGTAGTGTATCCCTTGTCCCTTGGTCACTCCTCACTCCAGAGGGGCCCTGCTGCCTCATCCTGTGGCCAGGAGCTTGTCTCTCAGCCCCAGCAGGCTAAGCCAAATTCACTGTGACTAAAACGCTTAACTAAGAGTTCACTAGGAGTAACAACACCGAAGAATTATCAAGAGATTTATCCTTTCAAGGACTGATTCTGCTCTGCAAGCCTGAAAGATTATCACAAGTGAACTATGCAAACAATAGATTTTAAAGATGCAACAGGCCTCACCCATTTAAAATGACTTTGTCCAGCCCAGGGATGTTAATGTGTCAAATAGCAGCATGGGAGAGAGTTGGACAAAAACATCTTCCCTGATCAGGAGTCTCTAACTCTGGTCCACAGCATGGACCGTCCAACCCCAGCCCAGCAGGTTTCAGAAGTAAAACAATCTTAAAAGGCCTGGAACAATTTAACTATTAAATCATTTAATTAAGAAACAATTCATTAAACAGTTAAACATAAACAGGTGGTGTGTTCAATTAAGTCATTAATTGAGATGATTTGGAACACAAATCAGAATATTACTCAATACCAGTTCTCCATGATAAGTGATCCATTATTACAACCTTACTTAGCTAATAGATAATTTGCTTAAAAAAGTGTTCCTAACCATTCTCTCATTATAAAAGGATATTTAGGGTGACATTTGAGGGTATCTGGATTGAGGCTGTCAGGCAACAGGACTGGACACACCTGCCTAAGGGTTTGAGATTACTCCTGCACTCACAGTCCAGAAGGATTTGCAGATCTCCCAGTCACACCCTCCTTCAGATCTGGGAAAGGTCCAGTTACTGTACGTGAACAGATGGTGAATTTACGCAAAAAAAGAGCTAAGATTGGTGGCATGGTGGCACAGTGGTTGGCATTGGTGCCTTACAGTGCTGGGGACCCGGGTTCAATTACAGACGTACTGTAGGGTGCTGTCTGTCTGGAGTCTGTAAGTTCTCCCTGTGCTCGTGTGGGTTTCCTCTAGATGCGCTGGTTTCCACTACAGTCCAAAGACATACTGGCTCTGGTGTGGCTCATGGACCTGGCAGGTTAGAGGAGGTTTTTTTTATCTAAAAGGCTTTACAAAATCCCTCTAAATAGATGTATGTGTCTCTCACATTACACTCTCTCCTTTCTTTTCAATCTGATCATTAATGCGTTATTGAGAGAGATGCATAATGGTAATTGCGAACACACTGTCCACCCTGGATGTAAATTACTTTTTGGAATAACAAAAACTGTTTCCCACTGAGGACCATAGTGACGCCTAGTGGATTGGAAAGATAGGAAATATCAAATAACTTAACATGGACACAAAACTAATCGGAAAGAAGATGTATAGAAACAGTAAAGACTTGAAGTTGAAGGATGTTACTTTAAAATAGTATAACATATTTGTAAGGCCTCGTTTAGAAAATTGTTTGCACAATGTTACACAAAACATATTGCTGATGAGAAATAAGATTATTTCCTGGCAGTACTTTTGTGACAAGGCTTAAGGCAGTAAACCGTTCTAGTCTGAAAAAGAGAGCCTACACTACATGGGGCCCTGACTCCAATACTGACAATCCACAAAGATCATGGTGAAATCAACCCTCAAGACCAGCTCTACCCCTCAGCGTCTTCAGAACGAGCCATGCCTCACAAACCACAAGTGGGAACGACAGGGACGTGCATTTGAAAGTGAGAACAGGAGGGAGGCATGGTTTTGTTTACCCAAGGGCTGAAAGAGCCTGGAGCAGGCTACACAACCCTGAAGCTTATGCCCTGAAAAGGCTGGATGAGATCATCAGATCAGTTAGCTACAGGATGCCAAATGGGCCAAACAGGCTGAGCAGCCTGCTCTGGTGTGTATGCTTCTCAGGTTCCACTGTGATTCGTCCAGGTTTTAAGGTTAACATTGCTGACATTCACAGGTGCAATATCACACTGTGCAATGTGCACATCTTCACCTTCTGCCTGCATCTGCCTGCATCATTTCAGGAAATGCACTCTGTTAGCTATCCCCCTCAGCCTCAGTTGTCAATATAAAAATGTATAACCGGTGTATTACTCTTTATTTCACTGACAAGGTCACGCTACACCATTTCAACAGGGCTGAGGGTAACATATTCGCCTGGTTCCTATCCAGTGTAAACGTAGAGTTGACAACTGGCGCCTGTTCAGCTGGACACTTTCAGACGGGTGAAGTTTTTACTTTGTCTCTTAACCAAAACACGTCAGCACGCAAGCTGGGTATGGTTTGTGAAGCGGAAGTTGTTGCTTAAATATCACTGGACTCAATTAAATTAGCTAAACTAAAGGAACATCTCTGAAACTTTGTGCATTTGTATGTTTTATATTTTTTTACCCTTGTTTTAATTTACCCACGGTAGGACCTTGGTCCTGTTTATTCACACACCTTGCTCGTTCGCACAGACAAGAGGCTGTTCAGACCCTCCAGTCCGCGGACGCTTTGGCTGACAAGAAGAGAATAAACTGATGATGTAACTCTGCTTGGCGCATATGTTGTCCTGTTTTAATTTTACAACCTTAATGCTTGATAAACAAACCTTTCACCCGCAGCTGCCATTCCCGGGATGATCATGATTTGGAAATAGTATTGTGTATTTATCAATTTACCTTTTTACTGTTATTCTATTCTTTCTGCAGTCAAATAACCACAAAGCTTGATTTTTCCACTGATATACTGTAAGCGCTACAGCACGTCTGACAGAGACGCAAGTACGTTAATAGCAGGCGCATATAAAGATGTCGGTCATAAACGTTAAATCAGAAACGTGGTCGAATCGATTGCTGCGTATCCCCCAGTTCCCCAGAAGGTGGCAGGCATTCATTTCACATCGGCTGTATACGGACAGGCTGACTTCCCCGGGAACTTTTTTTGTAAAGCGAAAGGTGGCGCTGAAATTATCTCTAAATTTCACCATTTGGCCATAAATGTGGTCCAGCCCCTCGTGTCTTAAACGACAGGTAAAATCTCTCGCATGAACTATTCACACATCAGTTTGTGGCGTTTGTAACATGATTTAAATCTCGGTTAACATTTTAGCAGATTTTGTGAGTGTTTGTAGGTGGTGACTCTGGTATCCTGCTATATCGTTTTTGAAAATTATGTGAATGGACCAGCACATTGTGTTCTAGATGTGGTCAAATCAAGTCATTATTCAGGTTTAACAGACCTCTAACGAATCTAATTAAACAGCTTTCACTATACTTTGAAAGATTCTCTGCCACTCTGTGACATACTGCCGGTGTCCATCCTGAGTCAACAACAATTCCTCCTATCATTGCCACAAGAAAATAAGACTGGCCATTTGATAGTTAGTAGTTAATTGATCCAATAATCTGATCCAGCTGTTTCTTCAAAGAAACCGCAGTATCGGTTTTGTTTATGTGAACAGACACCATAGACAATCTGCGTTATCTCTCCTGGCCTTCTGCTGTTCATGTGCGTATTTCTTACCAGATGTTGCTACTTTCCATCTATAGTGGTGTTAAACCTCTTTATGTACCCTCCCTATAGCCATTTGGATCACCTTTAACCTCTATTTATAGGACATAGGGTTATCATCTTTATTATCAGATCATTATACATACAGTATATGTTTCTAATACACCTTGATGTGTCGTGGGTAAGAGCTGTTTTGGGTATTTTAGGAATCATAAAACAATGAATCATATTGTTTTAAATTCTACTTATAATGCATCATGTTATCTTTACCCGAATTCTTGCAATTTCTCTTAAAGGTATAATACAAAAAAAATAAAGAATTAATGAATGATAATACTCCTTGATGAAAAATAAAGTTCCTTAAAAAAATTAAGATTACTTTTTCATCCCTATAAATATTCACAGTGAATTTTCTATTTCTATTCTAGATGTGGTCAAATCTCGCAAGTCTCGCAACCCCGAGACTTCAACGCGTTGGAAATAAAAACTACAAGTCCCAGAAGCCTGCGCGGGACTCGGTCGCCTGTGCCGGGGACGGAAGACGTCCCGGGCAATAAGGCGAAGGAGGGGGGGGTGGATCTATGTTTACTTCCGGATTTCCTGTGATGCAGGAGCCAGAACGTTAACAGCGGTAGCGGCTGAAGATCTGGGCACAGGGTTCTTGACCGAGGACAAATCAGCGGTACCCGGGACTTGCATCTGCTGGTCCTGAGATCCGCAGAGAGGGAGCCGCGACAAGCCGGGGCTGAACGCCTACCCTTCAGAGCAGGGCAACAGGGTACAATCGGAGCACCACCGTCTTAACCTCTGAAGTCCATGCAGATCTCCCTTCGCCCGCCTCGGGTGCAGCGCCGGTTCCGCTGACACGGTTCATGCTCTTGTTGTCGGCGACCCCACACCTCGCCGTCGGGCGCTGCAGAGCGAGCTGACACTGGAGCCACACAGCCGGCACCCGGAGAAAGAAGTTGAATAACAAGCGGGACTGGGGTTGGGATACTGATAAGCAGGGGGGCGCCTCCAGCTTGCAGTGGATTTATCTCTCCAGCAGTCATGGATTGGCTTATGGGGTAAGTGACGGAACTTGCATTCGTACGTGAGCGATTGCTGGCATTTGGCGAAGGGTCAGGTACACTGCTTTGCACGTCAGCGGGCGAGCAGCCCGGCGCAGTGAGCTGGACAGGGGTTTGCACTTGCTCTCCCAAACGTCCGCCCCGCCTGTCCCCCCCACCACCACCACCACCACCTCCACCTCGTGTTTTCCACTGCCCGAGTCGCGAAGTCGTGAGGAGACCATATTCCGTGCCCTGTTGCTTTCACAGCCTGTCCTCCGGGGCCCTCCTGAAAATGCACGGTTATAGAAAAGTCGCGTAGCAGGCGGTTTATTTTTAGGACGGGCACCGCGGCGTGTGCCAACGTGTTGCTGTCCTCCCCGGCGAGCTGGGACCTGCGCAGCGCTTCTCCAGGGCGCTCCGAGCTGTCCCTCCCTTTGGAAAGCGGGCCCGGCGACCCCTTCCCCAACTCTCCTTTACCTGCCGGAAAGTAAATCATGTAATTAATACACGTACGCTGTCGTGATCAAGCGTGCGTGACCTCATTTCGAGTCTGCCAAACAGTGCAATGCGTTCAACGGTCCGAAACGTTGACGGGCTTTTATTGAAGTCGGTGCCAGTGACAGAGGGGGGACGTTTTTAGTGTCCCCACCTTATTCTTGAACTTGGCATCTTGTGGTTGTAACTGTATACTGGCTTGACATTTACAACTCTTTTTTTTTTTTACAAAGACGCTGGGCTTATTTTGGCTAGAAGGTACCTCTGATGGATATGCCGCTCGTACATGGGAAAGTGTGGAAAAAAGGTGTATACGCCTTATCTTTGTTTGGCTCACTGAGCAAGGTATACAGAGTGAACCGTGCGGAACACGGAGTGGTCCATGCAGAATTGAAGTCATCACCGTCGACTTCAGACATGAAGTTTACAAGTTTACGGACGTTTGAAACAAATTTGTATGATGGGTTTCTGTGGTAATGAACTTAGTGTCGAATTTCCCAAGCTTCTCTCAGGGTGGAGAGGTCTGGCAGAAGAACACCTTAAAAAGTCATCCATTTCACATTTAAATTGTTTTGGGAAGTGATTAATTTCCGGGGTGGGTGGGAGTTTACACACTCTGGGGTGTAGATTTATTTTTCAGGGTTATGGCGAAACAAAAGACGTATCTGTTAGTGATGGTAATAGATCTGTCTTTGAGTTTACCCAGGATTGCTACCGCTAATGGAGTAGTTTATTTAAAGTAGAAAAGGGTTGAGAGATAAGGTCAGTGTTGGGAAGTATTTGCTCAGCTGCCAGACATATAAAAGCTGTTCCATGTCAGTGAAACAGGTGAAACAGATTTTTTTGTAATAGCTGGGTGGGAGTTTGTTTAATTTGCCTGCCTTAACAGACAGGTGTGATACACAGAGATACTATTCTATACCTCTCTGCAGAAGCAGACACTCACATCAGTGCGCTGGTTATGTACTCTCTCTCTTACTGCATTGTAGTTTGATAGATTGAAGAGGTACGTAATGGTTTAATTTCTGTCTGCTTGCATTTTCCATTGCTTAATTCTTTAATTTATTTCCCTATCATTCCCAAAAAGCAGCTTACTGCCAGGCGTGTGCCAGTGTTTTCCTGTCCGAAGGCACAGAGGAACAGGGGTCTGTGCTTCCTGACCCTGCAGCAGGTCAGGGGTCCTTGGCCTGCGGGCATTGTGGCCGGCCTTCCGGCTGAGCTCGTGTAAACATTGACTGGCTTACTCGGACCTCTTTTAACTTTTTTGCTCTGAAACGGTCAGAGATTTTGGGGTGCCTAGAAAACTTGAAATCGCGCCACTTCAGTAAAGATTGATCTGAGCAGCCTGTTAGTCTGGGTGAGGCTCCGGTTAAGCGCAAGGGGACTCCTGGGACAGGTAATGTGCACTTCAATCAATCGGTTAATCAGTTATTTTTTGGTATAGCGCCCTTCACAATACTTGGCCACAATACAGTGCTTTACAGATCTGAGTTGCAGTTGACAGTATAATGACAGCTGACCATGTGGGCACAGAGGAGAGGAAAACAAAACCTCCCAGTGAAAGAAAACAGCCCTCAGGGGATCCCAGGCCTGAGAGCTGCCCCTCCCCTTCGATTTCTGCCTCTGCAGCACGGCTAACACCGTCTGTCTTCTTCACTGCTGGGTGTGCTGGAGATCAGGAGGCAGCAGCAGCGGAGGCCCACAGACTGTCCTGTCAGGACACTGCACTTTACAGGGACACACGGAACATTACCAATGTGAGCACACCATCCAGCACATCTGACCCGTTTTGGTGTTTGGTAGCTAATTGATCCCAGGATCTTACACAGACAGTTTTGATAGTAGCCAGAGTAGTGGTTTCAACAAGACGCTGGGTGGTCTGTTTCACACTCCCACCACTCTTTGCGTAAAGAAGTGCCTCCTGTTCTTAATTATATATACACTTCCACGTAGTTCCCACTTGTGCTTTCTGCTTTGTTTTCTCACCATCCATTCTGAAAAAAAGCCGCTGTCCCTATATCTAATCCCTCAACCTTAAGGTCGGAACTCTGTAGTTTGTTGCAAATCTAAAGTGCATGTTTTCCTCAGAAGAGCCTTTGGTGATGTCAACAATACACCTTCGAGAAGCTTTTTATGAAGGCAATTTTTAATACATTTTTCATTCCGCACACTGACAAGAATCTAAGCAGAAGAAATAGCAGTGGAGGGGCATCGAGGGTATGTGCCAAGAAACTGCATTAGTTGTGAGCTGGGCAGGAATTGTGGAATGAAGATTGATTTTGGGACAACTGGCAATGTACAGCGAAGTGGTCGCCAAGGTGTCTGAGTGGATAACATAGCTTTCTAAGTTGTGCATCATTGTGTGTTTTCTGAAACATTTAGGTTACATCCTGTGGGTCGTAGCTGGAAAGCTGTGCTTGTTTGTGCTTGTCCCAGTGTTGCCTTGTTGTTTCAGTGCAAAGGGTTTGCATGAGTGTTTTGAGTCACCATCTCAAAAAGTAGGCTCCTGCTGAATGCTTCCTATCTTGATAAAAGCACACATTCGTCTCCGACCTAGCAGCTGTACAGTAGCCAGCAGATGGGTGTGATTAACGCACAGCACTGCACCGACTCAATGTAAGTGTCCTGCGTGGTGAGAAGTCGAGGTGCACGCAGGAAATGAACAAGTTAACCTACATACAGCACCGTCCTTTCAGTACAGATAAAGTGTGAGATGTAAAAAGGAAGTATTGACACAATAAAAAGCTGGGATGCCAGGGATTCTCTTTGCTCTATTTTCTTCCAATCTGATCTTTATTTACTTCTGTATAAGTCTGTATTTCAATCATTTTCTTTTTCCTAATAGATGTGGCTGTGTTTGCTGAAACATGGTTCGCACTGCCTTGTGAAGCAACTGTCAGGAGAGGAGGCCCCCTGACACCTCCTGCACTGCTGGCCCACATTCCCAGACAGCTGTTTTCAGCTAAGAGCAGGGAGGATGGTGAAGCTGGAGGAGCTTTTTTGAGAAACGGAGGCTAAGTTGTTTGTGATGGAGGCCTGTGCTCCCCTTTAGCACAAAATAGAAACTGAACCTGTCAGCCCACAATACAGATGCAAACGTGTCCCATAATAAGCTTTTAAATTGAATTCAAATATCTCTTGCGCAACAGAACTCACAGAAGGACTACCATGTGTCCTCCCTGCCGGTGATGCGTGTAGCTCGCTCCCAGACTGAGGCAGTCTCGGAGTCACTCGCCTGCTCGGCCCTTCCTTGTCCTTCAAAGTGCTGTTCTGTCTGCTTGAGATTCTGAACCTAGGGGGAGGCCTGTCGTAAAATCAACACCGCCCATGAGGAACCTCTTGCGTCTGTTGGGAGAAAGAGTGAGAAGCCACTTCTCTGAAACCACTTTTTAAACTGGGCTGGAGGGTCAGGCCCATGTCTGAAGTCCAGAGATAGACCAGAGCCTTGTCTACAGTCCCCAGATTAGAAACTCGTGTGTTGCAGTTTGTGTCTTTCTGTCAAAGAAGTGTCAAATTTTGGTATTTTTAACCAGATAGGTGAATATGCAGGAAATCCAGCTGGCTGTCTTTTTTGTCATTGGTGTGTGACAGGCTTATTTATTTTAAATGAGTACAATGCATCATGAGGAGGTATAGTGTATGTTTGCAGGTAGTGTGTAGTATATAAATATTTAAGCTGCCCAGTCTGTCTGTGAAGGGCTCATGTCTGTCTGAAATGAGGGCTATAGGTCTTATAACCCACTTTTGCAGTCTGATACAAAGAAAATCCCTAATTTTTACTTTTCAGCACAAACCTCTTTATTGTCATTTCACCCCTATGTGTCATAAAGCAAGGGCATTTTAATGAGATACATTTGCTCATAAATTTGCAAAGCTTTGATTGATTCCCACAGATGCTAAAGCGATGTCTAGTTGGAGCTGCTGGAGCGGTAGCTCAGACTGGTAATTGCTCCACTGTTGAGATCATTTTCCCTTGATTGGCCTCTTTTTTTCCAGATTAAGCATGAGTCTACAAAGGGGCTTCGCGGTCTCTTGCTTAATCTCATTTGCCGAAAGATCGATTTGTTGTATCTTAAAATTGCATATCCGCCTTAAAACACAGAATCAGGCATGAATTAGGACTGGAGTCAAACTTGATCTGAATGTAAAAGCCTGGTTTGCGTTATGTGCTTTTTCTATCCAGAATGTGTGTCGTAACTTAACAATGACAATAAGGTGAATTTCAAAGCTTTTTGCTCTTAACACAAAATGTGATTCTAATTTTCTGAATGTTCAGTAGTTGCATGTTTCATGGGTTATGAAAGGCAGAGGCACCAAAGGTCTGACAACAAGGAAATATTACAGAGGAGGGTTAGCTGAATTTTGTAGGGAGGGAGAATTTTACCTGAGGCTTTAAAAATTAGCTTTCTCCTATGTTTAAGGAGTGTTAATAAGCTTCATGTTCTACATCAGACTCTTTTGTTAGAATAGTGATGGTGTCAAGCGGATTTATTCTTTGGTATCTGTCTGAGTTAGTTACTTTAGTTACTTGGAGCTGTGACACTGTCATGAACTGTGGCAAAGCCTATTCAACCCACGAACAGCACAGCCACACTGGTGTCCCACCAAAAATGAAGGCCCACTCAGGAAGGATGTATAGCAGTTTGGACCGTGCCAGAATTTCTAAGCTACACACTCCTGAATGTCTGCACGCAGGGCTCTGTGCTTCAAGGTTATCACCTAAAATTGTATATGTTGTAATAAGTTAAAACGAAATCAGCTTTTGCTAAAAAAACACATTTTATATCAGCTCATATCCTGTAGCTTGAAAACCCTGAAATGGTTCAGTCTCCTGTGCGTTGCGGATGGAGTCTTGTTTCCTTGCAGTGACTGCAGAATGCCAGTCTGCATTTACCAGAACGTCTTGTTCCGGTACTTTGGACATGAACTTCTTCATTCGCACAACATTTGGAAAATTATAGACAGAAAATGATCAAGTTTACAGCAGATGGAAGAAAAAACGTTAAAAGGCAGGAATGCAGACGAACTGGAATGTAAACAATCTGCATTCTAATATGAAAGAATGAGACGTAGAAAACAGCTTACAGCTTTGGGCTGACAGGTATGTCTCGCAGAGGCATGAAATCTGCGTGAGAACGCTGTTCACTAAGGAAAAACAGGCAAGCAGATCTTTTTTACATAGACGTTGTAAAGGCAGTGAGTGATTAGGATTATTTTTCTTGCTCACAAATATTTAAGGATACCGAAGTTGCTGTAAAAAGGAGAGCTCACTGCGAGCATGTGTGTGGCGGATTTTAACAAAAATGTTCAATTGCGTCTTCAGTTCTCTCTTGCCCGTACAAAAGACATATGGGTAAAAAAAGACACAGTTAATACTTATTTGTACTGTCTTTCCTGCTATTTTCAGAGACGCAAGAATACATTGCTAAAACCTTCTGCAGCAGCTGGGTGTTGCGCTCTTATAAAACAACCTTTCTATATTTCTGTCTAAAATAATAGTCTGTTACATGCAGGACAGTGGAGTCAGAATCGGAGGCCATTTTGAACCCATAAACTTGTCCTGGCTTAAGAAAGAAGGAATCCCTTAACAGCAACTGATACTGGTATTGGATCCCATGGAGAAAAGCACTCTTCCCATTTACTTGATCATTTTCTATGCAGCTTGTCTACTGTTTGCAAGACAACAGCGTGTTTTGAACATGTAGCTTAAAATTCTAGGTAGTGCTGACCTTTGGTAATGAAATCGCTGCATCTGATGTAGCCATTAAGAAAGCGTTGTTTCACATTGGCTTTTTAATTGTGCATATCAGAGGTATAACATCTGTGCTGCTGAAGGGGAATGATGCACACAAGAGTCTGGTATTGCACAGACTGACGCCAGACAGACAGGACTTCCCGCTGCCTCTCAGGAATCCCATCAGCACGAATGCAGTGCAGCCAGTTCATAAATGGTCTTACTCTATCAAAGTAATTCACTCCTTTTTTCTGTAGAGAAGTTTCTACTCAAAGTATTATCTGTCAATTTTTCAAAAGCATTTTCTGTGGCAGTGTAATGGGAAAGACTTCTTATGTCCTTGTCTGTGTCAGAAGAAAACAGTTCTGGGATCAATCACAGTTGTAGTTGTAGGATTTGTCATTAAAATTCATTGATGAATATAGTTGAACCTTGGCACATCTGCATATTTGGGATTTCACCAATTTCATGTAAATAGATGTATAGCGGCCATACTATGCTCTCAATGCAACAAAATATTATGTTGAACTCAAAATAAAGTAATAGCATTGAAGAAGCTGCAGAATACCTTTACGAAAGAAATCGATGAATCCCAAATTCAAGAAAGTGAAAACTCCTGAGTATGTGCTTGTCAGTCGACACTATACCAAGCTGAGTCAACATCTCTGCACTGTTCAGCATCTAGCATAATCACATTCATCACAGCCAAGAAAAAAACTGTACAGGATTTTACAAGCTTGAGGCCTAAACATCCCACCTTCACTCAACTATATCTCAAGCAGAGTGCTAGTCATCCCGGTACACAGACACACACAGGCCTGGTTTCAGTGGCTTATGTGTGTCCTCGGAAACAGCCCAAGGAAATTTGTGAAAAGCCTGAACACTTTTAGCTTGGACCTCAACCAATGTGTCATGCCCACAGCCCCGTGTCAGTTCTCACGGCAGTGTGGTGAGACATGACATTGTGATGTTGGCGTTATATATGCGTTTTTAGATTAGAAGCCACTGCGTCATGCTCGGCTTTTTTCACCCAACAAAAACAACTTTGTGACTGTAAGAGTGACTCGACCTGGCACGTGCGTGTATCTCCTCTCTTCCAAGCTGTGTCAAAAACTCGTCAGTTCAGCATTAAACACATAATTACACATAATCAGTGTTGGGCATTCCCCACATTCCGAGGCTTCAAGCAATGTCCTACACTGACAGGCTGGAGGAACTGAACCTTTTTACTTACATAGAGAAGACAACAAGGTACACAAGTGATCAAAATCCTCACTTATAAATCAATCCAGCAGATGTCTTCACAAGGAACAGTGACACACACCAGAGCACAGAAATATAAACTACAAGGAAGTGACTTTAATACCGAGAACCCAGAGGGGTTGTGGGAGTAAGGACGAGCAATCCCAGCCACGCTGCTCTAACTACTGAAGGGCCTCCTCTTTATTGCAGCCTTGTAGACCTGTTCACTGCTTCACGGGCCAGATTCTGCACTTTTTGGACCAATGTCCCTCTGGGAAACAGTCAGCAAGCATCAGTCCGAGTACAAAAATATCTGAACACACTGTAGAAGAAGCAGCCTAATGCAGAAAAGTGAAAGTCACAGGCTCCTTGCGGTTACTTCTCGAGTGACGGCTGTTTTGTACGTTGCACACTTAGGCTGTGTTGCATCTTTCCAGCTGCTGGTCAAGCCGTGACGCAGCCGTGAGCTGAAGGACAGGCTGGGCATGGCAGTGGTTGCAGTAGAGCACACTGCAATGCTCACCCTTCAACACTCTCCACAGCAGGTGCGTGGTGGAGGGCACTGGGATAGGCTCTTGAGAAGGACTGAAAGAGAGTGGCATTTCTTTGGGTCGTGCTTCTTTTCCAGGAAGCAGCAACAAGCTCTGTTCCAGCGAGTGGCTCATTGGAAGTGTGCTCCAGAGCCTCAGTGGCATGTATTTCTGGAGTGTTGCCGTTTTGTTGTTGTTGTGCTGTTGTCAAGGACAGATGTTGTCTTGTGACTGGGAGCCACTGTTAGCTCTGGGATTATTCCCACAAAAACAGCCAGACTCCTGCTTTCAGAAGAGAGGGGAGGAGAAGCCTAGTCAGAGAGGATAGCAGGGCCCGTGCCTGTGTGCACCATCAACAGGCAGCAGCCGTGCTAGGTGAAGGGCATGTTGTCTTAAACAGAAGAGGCTGAATCACGCAGCAGACAGGCAGCCTGCGTCTCCGACTTGGAAAGGAAGTGAGGCACTGCGAAACTAAATCTACTTTTTTGTTGTCTTTTTTTTTAAAAAAAAAGCTTGCTCTTTTAAAACAAGCTTATCTTGCATTTCAACCTTCAGCACATTTTTTTTTCGTGCTCGTGAAAGGAGGTGAGGTTCTGAAAACGGAAGTTCCCTCACCGCAGACCCAGAATAGGTGCAGCTGGGGTGTGACAGCTTCCCTCTGGGCTCTTCCAGTGTGCTGCTCAGAGCTGGCCCCCACTGAGCCTATCTCTCCGCCAAGCAGAGACTGGGATTTCAGCTCCTGCTCCATAATGCACATATTGCTTGTATTATTTATCCATGTCCAGGGAAAAAAAAACTTCCAGTGAATAATGGCGTATGCTATTCTCATATACTTACTATACTATACCTGTATCGGCCAAAGTCCGTAACGCTTTCAGCGGACTTCATGAATGTACAATCCAAGTAGAATGCATCCATCCATTTTCTAACCACTGGAGCCTATCCCAGCAAGCAACATGCCCAGGGCAGGGTACACCACGGACGGGATGCCTGTCTGTTGCAGGGCACACACAGACAAGCACACACTCGCAGTGTGTCTTTGCACTGCTTTGGAAGAAGCCCACACAAACGCAAGGAGAACATGAAAACACCACACAGATAGCACCCCAGGCCCAGAATTGAAGCCAGGGCCCCTGTGCTGCTCCCCTGAGTAAAATCATTTCATACAAACCGGTGACATAAAAGGGAATTGGGTGTTATTTAAGATGTACAGCACTGTTAATGCTCTTTGCCATTTCTCCGTTTATATTACCTTTAACATTGATGTCACTCTCTACATTTAATTGTGTCATGCTCTCACACCAGGGCCAGTCTTCTCAGAGGCAGGTTAACTTACCAGTGTGTCTTTGGGCGCCTGGAGGAAACCCACGTGAACATTATTATAAATAGAACCTCTCCTGGTACATTATCTTAAGGCAGTGGACAATAAAACAATCAAACACAAATGAAGACAGCACGTCCAGCTGAAAAGCCAAGCACTAACTGTCTCCATCACACCGCAAGGGAGGAGTCTTGTAACAGAGGTGCCCTATACAGGGCAGCACTGCAAGGCAGCAGTCTTAACCACTGCACCTCCGTGCTGCCCTGCAGTGGGCACCTCTGTTACAAAACTCTCCCAGCTCCAGCTGGAGATAGTTACCATAGTAATGTCCCCTGAAAGTTATTTAATTGCAATCCCTTGATGTACAAATGTTTTGAAAGCAAGTACCATATCTGAAGCTCAGGTAAGAATAGTTTGTGTTTGGCTTTTCATCTCCTGAAAATTCTTGAGTGACGTCTCTCCAGCTAGACCCCGTTCAAACAGTGGCTGAAACGTGCTGGACGTGCTGTCTTCAGTTGTGTTTGATTGTTTTGTTGTCCACTGCCTTGAGACGATGTACCAAGAAAAGTTCTATTAATAATAATGTTTTTTTTAATGATAAATTCCTTGGGAAACCGTTTTTTCCTCATGATGCAGGGTGAATGTTTCACCTCTTTAGATCATGCTTCTTTTGTTAAGTCATTGTTTCACCTTCTGTTGTGCTTTCCAAATGTAAACGTCCATACTAATTTATGATTCATGCTACTGAATGACTCTGACTGGTTGCATTCCAGTACAGTTCCAGAGAAAACACCTCCTGTCTTGCTTCCTGTCTGTAATTGACTGCAGAGGAGATTTCAGAGAAGGGCACACAGTGGTGTATCTTTCTTCTCTTTGGCTGTGTACTTGATAAGGTGGGTTAAAAACCACATCTTCTGACTGCCTTTGTTCAGGAGTGTTTTAATCCACTTAATTTAAATTGCAGTCCTCTGAAATTAACGGTTAGGGTAAGGATGATTCTGCAGGTTATATCCTTGGATACTTTTATGGGGATGTTTTCCTGGCCTGTGATACTACTAAACTGCTGTAAAGGAATTGGAATGTAGTAAGAAAGTCGGTTGTTGCCTAGGTATCCGTGTCAATTAACACAATAGATGAGAACAACAATAGAATTTTGAAATGTCCTGCTGAAAGCCTTTGTGCACTGAAACAGTAACCATGTCGAAGAAATACCTCTGGAGCTTGTGAGTTCTGCTCATCTCCCTGTTCTCACAGTACAGGGGTATAGATAGTTAGTGATGGTAATGTTAATTACATGTGGTGGGATTCAGGTTGTTTATGAAGCTTACTCGCTTTTTACCACTGTTGATGCCCCCAGAAAGTTTTTTCCCCTCAAATGGTTTTTGAGAAGGCCGAAAAACAAAAACTCCTGAACTAATAGCAGGTCTGGACCTGAGCACAAGGATTTATCCGTTTAGCAAATATCTGCACAGAAGGGTGGAATAATTTCAGAAGGTGCAGTTAAATTCCACACCTGTGGTTTTACTTTGAACAGCTTTTTGTCAACAAAAGCCTTTTCATTCTGGAACTCTACAGGGCTTAGGGGAGTATTGCAGTATTTATGAGTTTATTTAGAATCATCAGAATAAAACCTTTTTGGTGTTTTTTTTTGGCGTACGAAGCTGCATTTCTGCCCTTGGGCAGCTTTGAATCTTGAGATGTATGAAGTGAGTGCTGTGCAGTAAGTGGATTATATTATCTCAGGAATTGATAAACTCTTCGCCTACAATATTGACTTGCCGAGCAGGTGTGTGACCTGGAAGTCACGCGCTCTTTTATGAGAACTCTTTCATGGTGAAAGGTCTGGACTCTTACCAACCCAGATATTTATCTTGGTAAAGCAATGATTGCCCTTCTGCAGAGACGATTGTGGTGGGTAAGGGGGGCAGGCAGGCAGGCATGTTAAAAATAAATCAGATGAAGCACTCACATGGACTGGCCTTGTTTTTGAAGACTGATTTAGGAGGCACCTCTGTGTCCAAAATGATAAAGACCACCTTTGATAAGGATCAGTACAGTTCTGATAAGACTCCAACAGGTGATGAAATGGAGTGCGTTTCAATGTCTCTATTCACGCGATGCTCCTAGTGCCGCTATATGAGCTCATGTGTGACGGAAAAGGTCCTATGGGCAAAGCAAATTCTTAATAAAAGGACAAAAGGCTACTCAGTGCTCAGTGACTGCCACCATTCCTGGTGCAGGATGTCTCGAGCCGGAAGGCTGCAGGACACGTGTTCCCAAGTGGAATGACTTGCGGTGAGAGCAAGGACTCGTCCTCCTGCACCGCGTCGCCCGGCTGCTCCCACTTCACACCAGAGCTGCAGTGTGTCCACACCCGTGTGCGAGAGAGTGCGAGAGTGATTTCCACATTTTTCCTCCACTTTTCCAAATGAATGGGTTGCAAACCAAAAGATGAACAGGCACAGAATGGTTCTGTGAAAGTAGCTGAAAAGATTAATGCTGTACATCTAGCTGGTGATTAAATTTCAAGTCGAGTTAAGTGGTTGCTTCTGTTTTTTGTCTCTCCTGTTTTTTGTACTTGGGGTTGTCGTCGTCTCTTGTACTGGGATTTATCGGTGTTTCCCGTGACAGGGTTCATCGTTGTTGATGCCCGTGCTGAGGTTTTTCATTGTTGTCGGCTGTGTCAGGGCTTGGTGGGGGTGGCACCAGTGCCTTGTGAACAGCACGGGGAGTTCAGCTGCTTGGGTCCAGGTCAGCCCGATCCTGTGCTGTGACTCGATATGGGCATTGGCAGACTGATAGGGAGCATGCTGTTGCTGCTGGTGAGCATGGTCATAGAATAATGTTTCCTACTCCACAGCAGTGGAACACAACATATATTGGTGATATAGGTTAGACCTGGTCCTGCTGGAACAGAGACTGAAATGTGTAGCAGTCTTTATATAGTGCCTTTCTTCAACTTACTGTACAGTCAAAGACTGTGAAATGTGACCCCACAGCTAGCTCTGGATTTCTAATTATAGTTGTAAGTAGAGCTGATGACTGTAGTTTTTATCGGCATGCCCTCCAGAGTTACACACAACAGCATCTTGATTTAAGCCATTCTGGGAGTTGTCAGAGCTGTTATGGGAAGTGTATAATTTCTAACAAGCGGCCCCGTGCTCCAGGTAGCTGTTGCAGCACACTTGCTGGGGGCTGACATTGACTGAGGTGATAGGGAGTGTTACACCAACTGCAGTCACTCCCGTTTGCCTCTGTCTGAGTCATGAGAAGAGCAGGAGAGAGATCCTGATGCTTGTGTAATAAAGCTTCGGAGAGCTTTACAAAGCACTTTTATGAGGGCAGTAAAAGCAGCTATAATACGGCCTATTCCTTGTTTCTGTCTTATTTGTCTTCTGACTTTGTGTTTGGCTTCGTGTCACTAGCAATCGTTACCAACTGCTGTCTGAAGTCAGCACCTAATGATCTTTTTCTGGCTGTATGATTTGCTTTATTAATGGAGATGTTCTCATGTCTGTTCCTTCAACGGCAGAAACCTTAAGCCACTTTATTTTTTCTGTACTGTATGTATGCAGCATTTGTAGTTGGTGTGTGATGCTATCCACTTTAACCCTTAATGGATACAGGGTTTTTTATTTTGCAGTTGTATTTCAGATGAACATTTCTGGGTTTCTGGAATCAGTTCTCTTCGTGATCGCCTGGCTTTTCCCAGGTACCCCAGTTTCCTCCCATCACAGCAAATTGACTTTGCTAAAGTGCCCATTCCCTGGGGGCGGGACTGAGGGCTCCGTCCCCGTTGATCTGCCCTGTCTGCAGTGGCTTCGCTACGCTGCTAGCCCTGTCATAGTTGGCTGAAGGCTCAGGTGAAGATGCCAGATCACTGCTCTCCCTTTTGTTGAATGAATTTGAATCCGACACGTGTACTTCAAGGCATGTCTTTCCTTCCTCTTGCAAGATCTCTAGCTGTCAAGGTTTTGAGCCCTTAAGGTCAAAATGCACCAGAAGGAACGTGTGCTGTAAAACCGATCCGTTTTTCCTTCTGGTTTTGCCGTCTGCAAGGCTAGTCTGCGGCGCCCCTCGCAGTGGCCAGCTCGGCCTCGGTTCTTGTTAAAGGCTGCTGAGAGCCGTGCCGAATCCCTTTCTCCACGGTTCAAGGTAACGCCATTCTGAGCTGCTTGTGATCAGTTTATCGGGGTCAGCACACTGGGCTGTTGGGCGCACTTGCATGTATGAGGTGACAAGTCGGACTTAATATATTGTTCTAGACAGCTGCCTGTAGCCAGGGGTTACTGGAAAGTTTATCCCCTCTCGGCTGCAGTGCCGAATTGGCGTGAGGACTGGTGCTCCTGCGCACTTTTCCCCTTGCTGCTCTCAGAACAGTACTCCATGGAGGCCTGCAGAGCCTGGCCTTTCAATCCACTTCAGGTTTTACCAGCTACTCTGTTTTTCTGGGCAAATGTGCTCAATATTAAGTTAACAAGCTTGAAGAATTCGGCCACTTGGCTTGCCTCACTGTAAGAGCCTGTGGCTTTAAATACCCCAAAGTGGATTGTACTGGTGTTCATGTTATGCAAGAACAAGGCCGTCATAATTAACAAAACACTCCAATTTCAAATAAACAAGTGAAAATAGGTTATTGACCTGATTTATTGCTGGAGTGTTTTATCCTGGTATGGTGGTGTCGGCTTCATGTCTGAGTCAGCCTGGGCGCATGACGTACTCTCTAATTCTTGACTGCCCCAGGCGTGTGAGGCAGTGTAATTCTGGAGCAGTGCTCAGAATTTATAATGGAATCATGAAAATGGAATGTGCAGACTGCTTGACAAGCCCTTCAGATGGGAATCTGTACATGGTGGGGACTTGCTGTAATTGTCCCTTTCGCAGAGGACAGAGCTGGACGTGCTGGGCTGTGTTTTTAAAAAATATACTGTACATCCATTCTTCTGCCATAGAGGTAATGCATAACGCTTCAGACAGGCTTAATTGATCAAAACACGGATTCATAGAGCCCCTGTAGTGAGTTCAAGAATTTCTTTTCCACTCAGCCGTTCTCTAACCACGTCATCCAGTTCAAGGTCGCATGCAGACGAGCGTGGACCAGGCACGTGGCAGGAGGCGTCCTGGAGCAGGATGCCAGTCCTCGCTGGGCAGACACACAGACACTCCCGGGAGTTTCCCCAGAAGCCAGTTCATCTACCTGCATGTCTCTGGTCTGTGGGAGGAAACCGCAGCACCCGGAGGCATCCCACAGGAACTTGGGGAGAACATACAAGCTCCATGCGGATAGCAGCCCACGTCCGGAAGTGAACCCGGGGCTCCAGCGCAGCGAGGCAGCGAGGCAGCGAGGCAGCGAGGCAGCGAGGCAGCGAGGCTGACCGCTGCCCCACCGTGCCATCCTGCTCTTTTGAGTTTTCTGACAGGTTAAAAAAGATAAGTGCAGTTAGTATGGTGGGACTTCTTGATGGAAATCCCCCGATTTCTTGCACCTCTGGAGCACAGCGCCAGCTGGAGAAGTGCGATTTATCCCCACCTTACTTCAGCAGCCTGTTCTTTTCTCCCACCCCACAGGCCACAGTTACTGAAAATCATTTATGAACTAAAGCCAATCGTTTTCACGTTTATAAATGGACAGAAATGTATTCAATAAGTGTGAGTTGTCCAGAAAATGCAAACTGCAGCTGCTTTTTGGGTAAATGTATTCTTTCTGGTTTGGCCTTGTAACAGAATTGCCCACTGCAGGTGATCATTTTATCTCCACACAAGTAAACTCCCAAGGTCATTACTGGCTTTGTAGAGAATTGTGACTGCTAAACAAGCAGTATAAAAAAGCCACTAATTCTACATGTCGGTGCTTGAATCACCGCCTGGACCGGGCAGTCGAAGGGACATGTGGCTGAACCTGTGACAGAGGGACGAGGGAGGCAGGGAGGACGGGTCCGGGGAGACCTGTGTTGTCCAGGCCTGGTGATGGGCTAGGGTAGCGTCTGGGCCCTTGTGGGGAGCAGAATGGCTCTTTGACTGGATCACCTTGTGTTATTATCAGAGTGGTTGCAGCCTTGCCTAGGTCCTGGACACTCGGGCAGACACACATTCCAGCCATGCCTGTCGAACAAGGGGCCTATAGTCCTCTGCCGGTATGCTCCTGACGGCATGGCACAGCCCTGGCTTGGCTCCACGGCTGTTTGGCTGCATTGTCCAGCGCCCACTGCTGCTGCTCCAGCCTCCTGCAGCTCGCCGCGCCCCCAGATCAGTGTACCCCTGCCAGCTCCAGGGCAGGAGGGCTGGGCAGTGTGGACGGATTCGTGCTGGCGTGGCTTCCTGTGTGACAGGAAGGGCTTGGGGCTTGAGGAAGGTCCACCCTGCTGTCCGCTGCAGCTCTGCAGCGATCGGTGCCCTCTCTTTGGAGGGCTTGGCGTTCATTTTCATTCGCCCTGCAGAGCTGCATGAGGAAGGAGAGACTGTGCCCTGCAGCGTCCCACAGCAGCTGCACTCTCTGACTGGTTCTCCATCAGTCCTAAAAAACCCCAAAACAATTCCAGAACAAAACCGCTCTTGTCATGGAACAGTACACCGGGCTTGATATTGTCAGAAAGCTTGGTGTGTACAGTAAAATCTGTTCTGATTTATATTGACAGCTGCATATGAATGTCAGGGTCCTAGAAAATTCCTGAAACAAAACAAAAACCTTGATTGTGGGAACCTGGACTGTACATTGAATGTGAAATGCTGAAGATGATGACCGTATGAAGTTCCAGACACAGGAAGGGACTGGCTCTGACTGCATGTGAAATCGGGCTGCCCTGTTTTTTCTTGATCCTCGCCTGGAACTACACTCCAAATGTAGATGCTTTTATGTGCTGTGATGCAGCTGCCCGTCCTTAAGTAGATTAGGATAAAAGTTGAGCGTGATGTGTGCTTATCTTTTGATTTTCATTAATGCGTCCTTATTCTTTCCCATTACACACTGGCTGGGAGATTCTTTTAGCTTTGTGGGATTCGTTTGGTCTCTACCCTCTTGTTGTTATTGTTTGGAGTCCTGCGCCCAGCTCTCCTCCAGTAGACTGCTCTCTGACGCACTTGTATTTAATTAACTTAGCATCTCTTCTGGTTCAGCTCTCACTTGTTCTCTCAGGATGGGTGCCTATAGCAGCGCGTTTTAATAGCCTGCCGACCACAGCTCTGGAGCAGAATGTGAGACTTGTGGATTCAGTGGATTTGATCCTCTTTCCAATAGAGCAGGAGTATCCGATTTTTCATGATGTTGTCCATCTGATTTTAAGACTTCACCTGTTTTCTGGTGAACTCTACTAAATGCTGTGTAGCTCTGTGGTATTGTGGCAGGACATCACTGGTATTGAATAATGCATTGAAGCTTTATTTGGCTGTAAGTGCTTGCTGTATGACGTGAAGCTTGTATACATCAGCATGAAAAATTAATCACTTTCTCACTCTCTTTTGAGACAGCACAGCGTGCGTGTGATTCTTGTGATGTGTGATGACTGTGCTAGTCCAGGGTTTGATTTCTTCCAGGAAGACATGGTTATACATTCCCAAGCTGCAAGCATGCAAGGAGTTTGTTGAAGGTTAAAAACAAGTTGAATATGCATGTTCAGCTTTCCCCAGGGCTGGGAAAGGGTCCTTTTCAGATGCTCACACCATGCCCCTGCCTTAGGCTGTGGGCAGGGTACAGTCAGCTTCTAGAGCAAGTACTCTGAGGTCTGTATACATTGCAGCACTGTATGCTGCAGGGGTTAGTATTGCTGCATTGCTGCATTGCAGCCCTGGGGCTCCAAGTTCAGTTCCTGGCTGTGTGCATGGAGTTTGTATGTCCTTACTGTCTTGATGATTTCACAGGGTGCTGCAGCTTCCTCCCACAGTCCAAAGACTTCCTAGTAGGTTACACTGGCTTCTGGGAAAAGTGGCCCTGCTGTGAGTGTGTGCTTATTTGTTTCTGTGCTTGACTGTCATCCCAGTATTCAGCCCTGTATTGGATGCAGCAGTTAGAAAATTGATGGATGCCTTCATGCCTGCTCAGCCTTGTAGAACAGTGTTCCCTGAGCCAGACTGGGGGCAAAGCAGAGTGGTCTGGCTTCAGGGAAGAGCCTCTTCCTGCTACATTTGATCAGATTGTTAAGCCCTTTGCTTGGAAATGATAATAGGGCTGGCTTGTCATGTGATCGTGATCAATAGAATATCTGAACTGGGCAATAGATACAGTAAATAAACATTAAATGTCAAACTCAGTATGTCTTCTGCAGTTACTGCAGTGCGATGTGCTGTCAGCAAATAATGCCACTGTGCAAGGCTCTAGTAAAGCCAGCATGCAGAATAGTGTTGGCTCAGTGTAGTGCTGCTCTCAAGTCCACTCTAAAAAGCACTCTTCTTTTTCACCTTGTGAGAGTTGGCAGTAAAAGCATTTTTCTGCTTATTAACAGGGTTTCTGTGATACTAGATCAATCCCTCCGTTTTCTGACTGCTTAATCCAATTCAGGGTTGCAGGGAAAACCAAACCTATCCCGGCCAGCAATGGGCACAAGGCAGGAGACGCCCTGGACAGGATGCCAGACAATCCAAGCGCACACACAGACACACACACACACCAAGGCCAGTTTTTCTCGAAGCTAGGTAACCTACCAGCGTAGCACCTCAGGACTGGAACTGAACCCAGGGCCCCAGCACTGCCAGACAGCAACACTAACCACTGCACCACTGTGCCTCCCTGATACTAAACCATGAAGTGAAAAATGAGTCAGCTTGTGCAGGGGTTCTAGCTGCCTGTGTCATAGAAGGAGGCAAAAGAAGAGGCCGAAAGAGAAACCTCATTCTTTGGTTTGTATAGTTCACAGTGTGGAGAAGATATTGGGGAGTGTCGTATAGTGTGGGGAAACTGTCTGGCTTTTCTTTGCTTTCTGTATGATTTTGAAACTGCAGGAGGATTTTTTTTATACTGCCTTTCACATTTTTCACTCCAGCCTTGTGGACTCTAGTCAATTAATCAATTGATCATTAATTTCTATTAAGAAATAATAGAAAGGTTGCCACAGTGTGCTTTACAAATTAACAAATCAGCTGTGATCTTTATAACTGAATGAAAATAAATGGAAAAGATACTATCTTACAAGAAACATTTCCTAAATGTGAATGTTTTAATAGTCTTCAGACATGCCCTTCTGCATTCCTGGCGTGCTTCAGTGATGTCCTGAATTTTCTTGGAAAGAGATGGCGAGACCTGTGTTTGGGAATGTGCACCTGAAAGTAATTTGAAAGGGGCCCGTCTTATATCAGCCGCTCAGTGGCTTTCCTTCCATACTTCAGAGAATGAGAGATGTTGTTTTGCTGGTGTCTCTTTACCAAGTGACCCTTGAGGTCATTTGAATGGCTGAATTGTGGCAGTATTTCTGCATGGGGATGACTGAACTTGACCTTGTTTGTACAGTGCTGTGGCTGTGAGTCCAGCCTTTCCTTTCCCTTTTCCTCATATTCTGTAGGCGTTATGGCTGTATGGTTACTGGACAAATTATAAGGAACCCCAAAACAATTGTGGAGATGATCCCACTTGCAGATGTGGTAGGCTTGGGGTGTATGAGACGAATTTTCTGGCAGCTTTCCTTGCCCAAATAATAGCCAGATCTCAATCTTTTAGAAACCTGGAGTATCCAGTGGTAAGGTTTGATGTGATAAACCATTACCTTGATCGCCACCTTTAATGAAGGTTGCCTGACTTTCGGTGTATTGAATTGGGTTAAAGAAGAAACACTGAAGTATTTAACTTAATTGTACTGTATGCTGTTGATGTTTTGTTTTAGACAGTTTGGCAGTGTCCAGTCTCTGATTGAAAGATCCTGCAAAGAGATTTTTTTTTTCATTTCCTGTGGTTGAATTCAGAGATTTATTTATGCAGGTTTGATGAGTTTTCTTTGCAGGAGATATCTCCTGGGGCAGATATTCACGGTCATTATGAGTCTACCCAGCCAGTCAAACTGCTCTGTCTTCATAGTGAGCCGTCTGCCTCTCGGTTCTCTGTAAGTCTTAGGTTCAATAAACCCATTAGCCATAAATAGAAAAGTTTCTCAGTGAAGGTCTGTGTCTTGCATCAGTTTTTTGCAAC
The DNA here is from genome assembly GCF_055471065.1 of Atractosteus spatula. Lineage (NCBI taxonomy): Eukaryota > Metazoa > Chordata > Actinopteri > Semionotiformes > Lepisosteidae > Atractosteus > Atractosteus spatula. Next base: position 3,935,608 of record NC_142721.1, on the reverse strand, counting down.
ATGCAGCAAACTGGACTGCAAGAAAGTAATTGTCAGGGCTGGAGTTTAGTTTATCGGGTTCAGGAAGAGGGTGGCGTCTGTTTTGGCTGATACTTTATATGGTAGGAGAACTGACAGGGATGTGTGATGAGTGGATTCACTGAACAAAAATATTTCTATTTCTAAACAGAACTATTTGAAGAAAAAGTGCTTGTGTGAACTTTGCTTCACGATGCACCCCTCAAAAGTGGCACACGTGCTATTGGATTCTACAGTATATAATCTGTCTTTTTAGATTTAACTTTAATGCTGGTTGAATCAACTGATGTTACTGACAGAAACCAATTTAGGCCTTTGCAGTTTATGAAACTCATCTTTAAAGTCAAATAGTATATATGTGCTTGAAAAGAGTGTGGTGGGCGGAGGGGGTGTTTCATATTGAGAGAGATCTGTAGCAGCTACCGATTTCATGTTGCTAGTTCTTCATTTCAGATAGGGAGAAGCCGTGTAGCTGAAAAAGCAGAATGCCGTGTTGATTGAGCTGTGTCAGTGAAAACAGACCTGCTTTTGGTCTCTTATCAGTTCAGCTAAAACCTGTGTACTCATCCAACGTGGCGTAGTTCCTTGAAAATGCTCCACTGAGAATGAGTTAATGATGTGCTCGGTTGGAATAAAACCAGGAGCCCCAGGTCGGCTCTGTCCTGTGACACAGAGAGAGGGCGAGCCTCAGGTCAGAGGCTGTAGAGCTGGCAGGCCACAAACAGGATCAATGGAGAGCGCGAAGGGGGGCAACCGTGCAGGACCCTGCCTGTCGAAAGACACGTCGAGCTTCAACACTGTTCCCCTTCAGGGGAACACGGCAGCTGGAGAAACCTCACAGCTGACCCCCGGAAATCTCCACTGTGGACACTTGTAATTGTGTCAATGAGGATTTGTATCCCTGATTTTTATTAATTTGCCTATTAATTTATCCTAATTAATTACTATCCCTTAATGGAATGTGAGCTAAAAATATTTGAGCTCTCCCCTAAGTGACAAATATGTGAGACAACTATAGTAATATTTAGAAACAACATTTAATATTATTAGAGGCCACAGGATGTAGCTGCAATGCCTACTAATGTCATTTAACTGATTTTTCTCTCTGATTGTTGCACTGGCTTTTTTACCACTCCAAAGCCTATTTCCTCTTCAGATAGTATCCACATGGTAAAGTTGAAGCGTGGGAATCGACCGTGTCATGTGAGAAAGACAGGCCTTTGTTAAAGAGCAGCTGTCCTTTTAGTCAGTGGTGATAGTTTAGCAAGTATACACAGGCAAGGGCTGGACGTTTTTTTTTAATATAGGGACTGAAACAATTGAAGCCATTGCTTTATCTGGTGCTGTGTTAATTAATAGTCAGAACTTCCTGTGCAGAAATCTCACTAAACCGTTGGTTTGGGCTTGTTGTGTTGTGGTTTTTTTTGCTGTTCATGTGAACATAAATAGGCTCATGTATCAGGGAGTCAGCATTTCTGGGGAGGGGAGAGATTGTGACCCTGAAGTCCAGGGTGAAGGGCGGGGTTGTTTGTATTCCTTTAGCACGGGGATACGGCCTGTTCAGACAGCCCATTGCAGCGCATGGTGTGTGACGCAGCCCCGGCACCTCAGGGAAGATGTGACCTTTTTGGTTGCGGCAGCCTCTCTGCGCTTCTCAGACAAATGTGTGGTCGAAAGGCCAGCGCCTGTGTGGAAATGAGCGTGTCTGCCTGAACCCCATTGAAAGCCAGAGGCGCCCAGGACCTGCAGCGCAGTCCATCACTCCTGCTGACCTCTGACCCCCAGTCGTGCCCCCTTTTAAGAATACAACGGCTCTCTCGCACATTGGACGGCATTGTTTGTGCTGGGAGACGATGAGCAAGGCCTAACTTGGTTTTTCAGCATTTTCTTTGTGATGGCTGCATTGTTTTTCAGCACATTCGGTCTTTATTATGTTCCTGCTCAGCGACGCCATGTCTGTGGTGTCAGAAGAGTTTGACATCAGGGTAGGAGCATTGACGTCCTACCCTTCCTTCCTTCCTTCCATTTGCTTGTGAAGAGCTGAAGAGAGCACTGTGACTCTCTGGGGTTAAAACGGCATATTTCTGCTCTTATAGCATTCAAGAGCCATAATTACCCTCCTGATCCATGCAATAACACTAGCATGAATCGAGCTTGGCGAGTCTGCCAGCTGTCACCTGGCTTTGTCAGGTGTATGTGCAGGAAAGATCAGGCCATCATAAATAATAGACACAGAGCAAGCTGGCGCTGTGTGGGAGTCAGTGGATCACTATCAAGGAGGTCTTGGCAAGAACAGAGAAGAAGTAGGCCAGGTTCTGTACTTGTCAAAGTTTCCTCTTCCTGACCCTGTACTGAGAGACAAATGTACTGTATACTCAGCAGTGTATGCAGTGCTTGTGGAAGTCTCCTAGAAAAAAGCTGGAGCAAAAAAATCAAGTAGCTTTTTTTGTTTTGTTTTGGGTGTTAGTTCAGCTAGTTTAAGGTTCCGTGTCTCTTAGGTCCAGTCAGAAGAAGACTGTTACTGGTTTGGCTGGCTTTTTAAAGAAACACTGACAAAGGAAAATGCAGGAACAGACAAATGGGTTGGGGAGGCAAGATAATAGTGAGGCACAGTTTACTAAGTGATCTGGTTTAAGTTTTAAAAAAGAAACCAAGTCGGAGCATTAAAATGGCATTCCTTTTTTAAATAACTATCTGACAAGCCCTTTCAGAAAATGTCTGCAAAGGGACTGAAATAGCCTTCATCACGAGGGCTAAAAGCTGAGAGTATTACACTCGCACGCTCAGCTCTTTCAGACTGGGTGTCAGTTATGGCAATACTAGCATCTGCAAAGGGTTATTTACAGAATGTCAGATGTTACCAATGAGAGGCTTATCTGGCCCTTTTGGTAGTTACTAGTTAATTGTTTGCAGGATCTCATCCAACTGTTTCTTGAAAGAAACCAGGGAATCGGCTTCAAGAACATGGCTGGGCAGCTTGTTCCATACTCCCACCACCCTTTGGGTAAAGAAACGCCTCTTGTTCTTGGTTTTAAATGCACTGCCATGTATTTTCCACCCACGCCCCGCAGGACGCAGGGCGCATCACTAGGTGATATGTGTATTCATAGAAGAATAAAAATAAAGATGTGTCTACATGTTGAAGCAGGAACTTGCAGTATTGCAGAACAAGCCACTCTCCTCTTGACTGTATTGTACAGCCTTTCCCACAGCAGAGCAGGCAGCCTTTTGCGTTAACAGCAAACTAAGGGCTGAAAATTGCAATCTTTTTATACCGACTACAGGACCCCTAGTAGTAAACCCTGCAGTTGGCAATTCAAAAATACGTGGAGATGGATGTGTTTTTATTATTTCTATGATAAGGCACACATCCTTTAGCATTCGTTTATTGGCAGTCACAAATGTGTTGCCGTTCATCTTCTGGATGTTCTTTAAGAAAACGAGCTAATTTACAGTTTCAGTCAGCTGCAGTTATACCTGGAAGTGTCTGAAGTCAGCCTGGTTCATGACAAAGAGCTGGAGAGCATGACTGACAACAGGCAGGCGGGTATCAGGGGCTGGCTCTCCGAGCTGGAAGGAGAAGAGCCCTCGGCTTCATACTCGTGTTCAGACACTGAAAGCGATGCGTCCCAGGTCTTATTTCTCTCTGAGGATGGGATGTGCGACTGTATTTGTCAGACGCTTTCTGTGTATTCCTATTTCCCAGTCGGCGCAGACTTGTTAAGTACCAGAGATTTCGATGAAAGAATGCTTGGCACATCTTTTTAATCCAAGTGGGCCTTTGGTTCATGTTGATATTGGTGTGCTCTTCAGGGACTAATTGAGACTTAATAGTCCTAATCTCTTGTTTGAACTCCTGTTTTTGCTTTCTGAGTTGCTTACTGATTTATCAGTTCATGCTTTCTGATTGATTACACTGAACTATTGACTATTGATTACCTTGACAGCGCTAATGAAACCACACAACTATGGCAGAGCCTCTGAAATTAGGAAGACAATGTGCCCTGTCCATTTTCTTCTGAGGTGTCAGAACATTAATTGCTTGATTTTGTTAAAACTTATGCACAAAGAGATGTGTTCTTTAAACAGTTATAGTATCTTCTAGTTTTTCCTATTATTTTGCTCCTCTGAAAGATATTGCTTAAGCTAATTAGGTCTGTAATAAAGCAGACCTTTAACTGCATTCATTTGCTGCTGTACTTTGTAAGAAATGAAATTAAAAATGTTTAAACCGAGCGTGATGATACAAGTGCTTTTCAGTATCACTTCTAAGGTGTGAATGCTTATGGTTGTCTAATAGTGGTTTGAGTGTGGAAAGAGAAGCGTTTGAGAACGTGCTGTTTTGAATGTATGCGATTCTGTGTCTGTGGTCTCTTGGTTTCTCCTCTCTCCTTCTTTTTCTGTCAACCTTTCTCATACATCACAGAAACTGATTAATGTTCCCACTTCCTGCTTGATTGCTGTAGTGTTTCTTTGCATGTCAGTCTTGTGTGTGTGTACGTGCATGTTGTATCATGCAGATGGTAAAGTGTTAAAAACTAAAGCTAAGCTCTGTTTTGTGTTTTCACACTTTGGCCTCCATTGTTACCCTGGAGAATTTCCTTCAGTGACGGTTATCCTTAGACAAGAAATGCCTTGCTTCCTGGCAGATAACAAGCCCATATCCCAGCAGCAGCTCAGCATAAATGAGAAAAAAATGTTGCACACCTTTTACAGGAATCTGTTTTTTTGTATGCTTCAGATATGCCTTAGAAATAAGATTGTTTTTGTGCTCTGTGAATTAATTTTAGCTGTTTTTTTAAATATTTATACAAGTTTGAGAAATAATTTAGAGGAAGGTGTTGTAGTCAGCAGCTGTTTTTTTCCTAGTCTGTTGAAAGATGGCAAGTGTAGATGAAGTTCAAACATTTGAAAAAGGCCACTACGTACTGAAAGCAGGTTCTCTCTTTACCATTCACAAAATTTATGAAACTCCTTGACACTTAAAAGAGTTAAAGTTTTTATCAGTGTGGACTGGTTGCAGTATCTGCCGACTAATCTTTTGGTAAATCCCCGTTTTACCGGAAATTAGAGCTTTTTTTTTCTCTAAATGTTGGTCTCTCATTACTTAGCGCAGGACTTGCAACTCAGAGTGATTTTTATTTATTCATTTAAATTTGCAGGGTCGGAAAATGCTTGTAATTGAACGGCGTATGCGTGGGCCTGCGAGTCGCCCCGCTTCTCTCTGTGCTGTGGGCGAAATGTCACGACAGTGAGGCTCGTCTGTCCCGGAGTGTCTTCGCCTCGGACTATATCCTGAGAGCTGGGAGGAGGTCGCTCTGCTCCGCACCTGAGCAGCTCCTGGCTCTCCGAGGTGACGCAGGCAGGGCTGAAACCAGATAGCCAGGCGCGGCGCGGGTCTTTTTTTAGCACGCGTCTGCAGCCACAAGGGGTTTGATAGACCCAGAATTTGACGTCGGGGGAAATGAAATGCTTGCTGCAATCCTGCTGGTCCCCTCCTCGGGTCTGAGAGTCTTCAGAAGGCTGCAGCTGGATAGAGCAGAAGGTTCCCAAGCTGGAGAGCTAGAAAGTCAGAGCGTTATGGCTGGGTGGAACTGGAGAAAATAAATGACACCACAGCTGTAGCTGTGCACAATGCAGGCTGTTTTTAGTACATCAGAATGGATTTACTTCTGGTATGGCTGTTGTTCTTTCAGAATTCAAGAAATCTCTTTTGTGTTTTTCTTCTTTTTGTGTACAAAACACTTTTAGCAGCATCCTAGAAAACCAAATTCCCCCATGAGGAATGAGCGGTTCTCTTCTTTGCTGTTACCTGTGTACCAGCACAGGAGAGTCATGCAGGGAACAAGCACATATTCCAGAAAGGTGTACCCTCGGGCCTTCAGGTCTGTTTCACACTGGCCCGTGCCCCACCTGCGCCCCAGAACAGGTGTCTTCGCTGGTGGAGCGTTTGAGGACTCCCTGCTGACAGTTCCCTGAAGCCTGTCGTTAGGAGAAGGGTTAGTGGGAGAGCTGCTCTGCACCCGTCCTCGTACTGCTCTGCCTGCTGCCTTGCACACGCATCCTGTTGGCCAGGGCAGGCAGAGGCTGAGTACTTGTCTGACACACATGCAGCACAGCTAATGACTGTCCCGCCCTGCTGGAGGCTGTTGGCATCATCCAGTGAGCCAAATGAGTGTGAAAACAGACTGGCACAAGCCCGCTGTGCTCAGTTTAACATGGAAGGAATGGGGTGTGGCCTTGGAGAGGAGGAAGAGAAGGCCTTTCTCCCCCTCGCTGCACTGAGCGGTGCTCTGGAATGAAGATCGCTGATCACCAGGGTCACACTTCTTTGCTTGAAAGCCCCCTGTCGCCTACAGTCGCTCCCTCAGTCTGAAGGCAGTATCCCTCTGTGGTGGTCAGTAGGTCCCCAGAAGCCAGTTTGCCATTTCTGTTGCAATATAAAGAGCTGTGCTGTGAGCATTGCAGGGCGTGAGACCACAAATATGCAATACGTTCACAGTATGAATATGATCTGACACATGTTAATTAAGCTCTGTCACGTGTCACGTGTACAAGGCCCCACATGCTTCAACAGTGTTTTTGTGTGCTCTGTTTCATGCTTGGTGTTGTGTGCTATATTTTTGGTGGATCAACACGGCTTATTTTGAATCAGTGCCCTGTGGAATGATTGTCCCCCAGTGAATCTCCTGTCCCACTTTAATGTTATTTTATTTTTAAGGTTTATTTATTACTTTGTTGACATCAGTGTTCTGTTTAGGAGTGTTTCGGGACAGTCTCCTCGGTCTGAGCAGAAGAGGCTGGGCTACGTTCAGCTCACATGGAAATTCTAAAAGAGGGGGAGTGCAGTGTCACCGCAGGGCCCCGTGAAATATGCAGTGATCCAGATGGATTCCCTGTTGATTGATTGTGGGGACACTTTGAGGTCTGATTGCCAAGATCTTTTGGAAGACAAATGCTGAGCTTTCAGGCCTCCTTGTGCTATTTTTATAATCTGGCAAACTGTTCGCCACTGTGACTCACCAGTCCAGGAAAACTGCAGACGCCACATATAGGCTTGCTCTGAGATGGGCCTTTTCTTTATAGTTAGAGCTAGAATGCAAACTGAGCAGCATAAATGGGCTTTAAAGTCAGCACGTATGTCACCTGGTGTGCCCCCGGCATGCTCAAACACAAGCATGCATAGTGGCAGGGACTGGCATAGACTGCCTGAGACTGGCAGGAACGTCGCTCCCTGCAGCCTGTAAGGCGAGTGCTGGGTCCGATGCTGGACAGAGGTGGACGTACTCGTCCCCGGTGTGGACGCGGTGTCTCAGGAGCTCCTCCACGGTGGACCAGGTCTGGGGTGATCAGGGGTTCTTCTTCTCACTAAGTGGAGGAAAGAGGGGTGGAGGTACACTGAATCCCATAGTGACATCAGTAAGGGCACAAGAATGGTTTGCTGTACTTTAGTAGCTCTTGAGAAGGGTAGTGCATGAAGAGCAGAAGCTGTTCTTGATTCAGACAGGCTACGTTTTACTTACTGTGGCAATAAATGATAGTGAGGGTGAAATGGTTAGGTCGTATATGCAAGACAACTGTCGACAGAGGAAGCAAGTGACTTATTCCGATGGCACGCTCCAAAAATGCCAGTGGCAGCCCTTCGTGGTGCTGCCATCTAGTGAGAGTGCGAGGAAATGCGGTTGACACCTGAGTGAGCAGCCGGGCGGGTGTCGTGTGGCACGCCGAGGCAGAAGGACATAGCCGGTCTTCCCAGCTCTGGGAGGTAAAGATGTGGACTGGGTTAGCTCAGAAAATTGTGTACTCAGGGCTTAGGAAGGAAACCTTGCGCTGCGCTGGGTGGAGGCGGTTATGTAAGTTTTGGCAGGGCCGGCCGATGCCTCATTAGTGCCGCCTGTAGTTGATGGACATGAATAGGCTGTCGCCTGAGTCTGTGCCGCGGGGCGCGTCAGGGGGCTTTCTGCCCGAGAGAGACAGAAGGGCCAGCAAGACCACCGCTCAGGAAATGCTGAGAACAAATGTCCAGCTGGAGTGGAGAAGAGCTAGGGCTGTGCCCTGCGTGTCTCTGGGACACAGGGCCACACGGTCGCCTGCTGCCATTGTAGCCGGAGTGCAGCGCTTCGGCTCCGTGCGCCTGGTTGGCTCGCTCGCACGCCGGGTACCCGGGAACGCCCCTTTCGTCTGAGGCTGAACTTTAACAGTGAAACGTGGAGTGAAACATTTAAAAAAAATCTCAACCCATACATCTTTTCTTTAATGTTCCTATGATTAAAGCGACATTACGAATGCCCCTTCGCTTAAGTGTTAAATTATTAAAACGTTAACTTCAACGTGAATGTACGTCAGACTTTAAACAGAACGAAAATCATTCGTAAACGACGTCTCTTACAGTTACGAGCGCTGTAGGAGCCATTGAGCACCTTCGCATCTTCGTGCGGCTCTGAAGATGCTGTGAATGAATATTACAAATTGTTTTGTATAATTTTTGTTTGATTTTATACTGTGCTCTCCAGAGTGCTTGGTCTGAACAGTGGTGCAGTATAAGACAGTTTTAAAAGAGAAACAGATAAAGATATGACTGTTTCTGATTTCCTGTCACACGAGGAAACCTCAGATCCCCGAGTTCAAATTCAGGTGTCCAAGTCAGTCAACTGGAGTCGCTCTTGGAACATCTCTTGGGACTCCTGTTCCTCAGGCACTTGAGTGTCTTTCAGTTGTGAGGGTGTTATAAGGAAACAACAGATTGGTTTGAGTCAAGGGTTCTCAGCTGCAGTGCAGTGATGTGACAATATTTAATTCTCATACTTGGACCAGTGCCATAAACCTGTACCTTATGACAGAACCATAAACATAAACTTATAAAAAAAATTCACAGGCATTTCCTCCACAGGGGAACTTTAAAAAAATGAAAATGCAGAACGCTCAGAAGACTCTAACCAAACATTTCGGTTTAAATTTTTGAAGAACCTGTTATACTTCTCCACCAGCGGAGACTTCATGTGCACGTCTGTATGCGCTGAGAGGTGTGTTTTGTAACCACAGACAGCTGCACCATGCAGTGACATTTGGCCACTTTATTTAATGCCCCAGTAATCCCCAGCAAACAGTGGCCTATGCTTCTCCGAGTGGAGGGCAAAGGGATCCCAGCACTGCTCGGATTAGCAAAAGAGCAGCAGTCTGCAGGGCTGGAGTGAAATGTGCAGTTTAAGGTCAGCCCTGGCAAACCTAATCCTGTAAATTTAAACCAAAGTGCACAATGTTTTTTTTTCTTTTGGTTTGAGAACCGGGTACAGTATTCAAAGCCACTGGCCACTGGAGTTGCCTTAGTCTTTTCCTGTCCTATCTGGCTGCATTTGTGTTGACTGCCTCTCTTCTTGTTTAAATGTCCTGGTATCAAAAGGGGCTCTTTCTGAGCCTTTGTGTCCTGTTGCAGAAATACGTCAACACTTTTCCCCCTCACTTACACACATTCAGTCATTTCAGTAACTGTTGTTAGCTGGTGTAGAGGGTGAACACACAGGAGTTTTGAGCAGAAAAGGCCTCAAACAGAGACCCCTGCTGGCCACATGAGCTACAGCATGTCTGTGCTGTGTGTGATGTGTAGGGCCAGCCTGAAAATTGTGAAGAACACAGTGACAGCTGCCTAGATAATAAGGTTTTGCAGAAACCATACGTATGCTTACTGTGTGCCTTTCAATTGCTGCCTTTGAGCAGAAAAAAACAATTTCATGTATATATGTTATATGTTCTGTTGTTATAGATGTTATATGTTCTATCCAGTACAGAGTTGCTGGGGAGCTGGAGCCTATCCCAGTAAGCATCATGAACAAGACAGGGTACACCCTGGACGGGGCACCAGTCCATCACAGGGCACACGCACACGCACACGCACACACCAGGGCCAGTTTCCCCAGAAGCTAGTTAACCTACCAGTACGTCTCTTGGATGTAGGAAGAATCCTACCAGTACGTCTCTGGGATGTGGAAAGAAGCCAGAGCGCCTAGAGGGAACATGCAAACACAGGGAGAACATACAAACGCCCCTTAAATTTCCCCTTTAATTCGAATGGTGATGCAAGTACTCGCTTTTCCTGATCTACAGTGTAATGGGGCCACACACTACCAAGGGGGGGGGGTCTGTGCTTCAGGGATGGATAAAGGGTGTTCCTTTTATCTGTGAAACACTTTGAGATCCTGGATGGAATATGCTATTGAGTAAAGATGCAGAAAAGTCTTCAGATTAATTTTCCTGTTAGCTGCTGTACTGAAAATCACCACAGGGTGGTACTGAAGCTTTTGTTTCACAGTTGTTTGTTTCAACTGTGCATAGTTTCACATAACTTTCAATACCACAGTCTTGAACATCAGCCTTATCTATTCTCAGGTGGTACAGAAACTTTAATGACCCTGCTTCTACAAAAACCTCAGCATTTTCGGCGCTTAAAATTCAGTCACAAAAAGTTAGGTGTCTTTTTTTTTAACAATTGAGCAGAAGTCAACATGCATCATGACTTGATGCTTCCTGATGCTGGTTAACTCCACTGTCCTGTTGAAGAACAGCAGCTAGGGCATTCTGGGGATTTGAGCTTTTCCTGGATATCGTTTTCTGTGACGTGCTCTTACGACTGTACTGAAGCAGACTGGTGTTCTCCATTAAAAACGACTGCCTAAAATGTCCAGTGTGGTCTTTCACCGCAGGAGGTGTTTTGTACAGTAGAGGCCGCCTGTCGGTGTGGATCTGCTTGCACAGGAACTCCCCACCCTAGCACCACAGTGACGTTAAAGCATTCCTGCTGCTCAGTCTCATAAAGCTCCACTCAGACTAGTTATGTGCAAAAGTCCAGGTGCCGGTGGCGTCATGACAGAACCAGCCACGGGCAGCATTGCTGAGAATTAGTTTTTGGCAGAAACAAAGAGGGTGAGAAATACCCTGTTTATAAGGTGGACAAGTGTAATATCCTCCTACAGCTTCTCTGTAACGGCTTTTGTGTTCCCTAAATGAGGATGTAAAGGACGTCTGGCTGTACCCTGTACTCTGTCACTCTGTCACTCCACTGGCATTCATTCAGGACCTCCTCCCGGCCATGAAGAGAGGCTAATGGCTACGCACCTCTGGACCCGGAGGAAATAAACACCCTCCTCTCTATCATAGTTATACCTCAAGCCTCAAGTTCAAGTTTATTGTCATTATACTCATACACAGGTATATGGTGTAACGAAATGCTATTTAGCTAGCTCTCAGATGGTAAGCAGTACAAAAAAACAACAATACAATTGTGTGAGAAAAGAAAGACAGAGACAGCAGGCAATGTGCGAAACAACAACAGTTTGTGCAAAATTATACATCAACAGAATGAAATAAAGGATAGAAAATTATGTGGAGTGAACTTCTTGACATGTGAGGTGGAAGAGAGAAGGCACTGTGAGGGTTCAGGTCGTAGGTGAGAGAGGCTGGGAGTTTAACAGTTTGATAGTGCGGGGGTGAAAACTGTGTATGTATAATATATGTGTGCGCCTGTATCCGAGCGTGAGAATTCAGGGGCGTATCCGTCGTGCTCGAGCGGAGCGTTCCCACGCCGGCTGGTCCGGGTGACAGCGGTGTGGCTCCGCTCACCGTGTTGGGCAGCCCGGCTCTGCGCAGACCTGCGTCACGCTGGCTGCCTGATAGGGCTGGAATGCACTGGGCCAGCTGGGAGGATTGATAGCACTGACAGTTATACGCTGCAGTTGCCTGGAAAGACATACCATATGATTATTCCAGAGACAGGGTTCCGATTATATTAATGTGTTTATAAATGGCTGGTATGAACTACCGAGCAAGAATAGCTGACCCCAGTTCGCTCTGGGGAGGGGGGAGTATGGAGAGACCATAGACCACAGGGCCCAACAAGTGCAACTACTGTGTAACCTTCCAGATGAGTGTGTGGAAAATCTGTAGTTGTAAAGGTAATCAATTAAAAAATGAAAGATCTTCCATGTTAATTTGGTTTCATTACAAGTATTTGCAGGGCAAAGTTTCAAGGAGACTCAGGGCTTAAAACATTCCTCTCTCTTTTCTTTTAAATGTGAGGTTTTGGTTTTTTGTGGCCACAAGACGGTCATCCTTTCTCCTTCTTTATATATATTTTTCTTTAAACGTGATGTATCTTTCAAATACAAAAGAAGGAAAATGTCAGTGTCACTTGTCGCTTGTGTGATGGCTCTCTAGGGTAGGGCTGCCTAGGGCACCGAGCATCACGGGCTTCTGATTGGAAGTAAGGAGAGTGAAGTCAGACAAAAAGAGCTACAAGTAATTGTTTAACCCATCTGATCTTGAATCCACACTTTGAGAGCAATAGCAAATAAAAAGACACAAAGACAGAATACTAAAAAGAGCCTTTGTTCTTTGGTCCTGTTGAAACAGTGAAATATTGACCAAACTCCGTTTCTAATCCTGAAGATGTACACAGCTCAACTCCGGGGGGCTGTGCAAACTGTTCTGTTTCTTCTAGCCCTCTGGAGGACATGGCTGATGTCAGCCGCGAGGTCAGTCCCGAGGCTGGGTCGCAGCGAGTCCGGCGCTAAAAATACCTCCTCTTCCGTCTCCCACCGCAACCATGGCAACTCCGGAGTGTGAGAGGAAGAGCCCGTCTTGGTAATTAGGTGTGCTCTTTTCATTGCCCGTTAGCAGGTTTTGTAACCCAAGGGCGAGCCTGGCAGCGAGCGCTTCCTGTGGGTCGGGGTCAGGCGCGCCTGGCATCGTGGGCTGTGCCCCCCACTCCCTCCCCCGACAGCTGGAGACAGGAAGTGCAGGAGACGGGGCGGGAGCAGAGCAGGCAGAGGCCCGTGGCGCCGGAGCCGGAGCCGAGATGGAACGCAGATGTGGCACCTCTCTGGAGAGCTGGCGCTGGCGGGGAGAGATGTACGGATGGCTGAGGGAAGAGCGTCGCAATTCAGGAACGGACTGGGTAGCACACCCTCCCCTTTGTGTAGCCAAAACCCACACTGTACGCAGGATGTTCCTGCGAAACGGACCTTGCCAGTTCCTCAGCTCTCCATCTTTACTCATTAACTGCCGTCGCTTGGTAGTCGCTAACTGGCCACAAAAAACAGCGAACTGTGTGACTGCATCGGCCGTCGGAGCAAACTAGCGTGCGAGTACTGTAATGTGACTTCCACATCCAGCGCTCCAGTTTCTTACCGTAACGTAGATAACCGAGACTCTCGATCAATATGGCGAGGAGGGATCAAATTAGAATGAGACTTTTTATTGATAGAAAACGGCATCCGGCTTTCCACTGTCAGGAGGCTAGCACCCCATAATGCTGCTGGGCAAAGTGGTTTCCTGTGACCGCATACGCGGCGCGCTTTCTCTCATCGCTTGCTGTGAGTCCGTAGTTTAACCTCCAGAAGTAAAGCAGCAGTTTTCCTGCTGCCAGCTCCATTTCTCCATGCTTTCCTCCTGGCTGATCCTATGGGTCTCCCATTCCACTTCCTGCTCCTGACAGCATCGGGCACCTCTCTGGTCCTTGTCTGTGGCTGTCAATCCCTATATTGAATTATTCATCCATTCAATATAACGTGAATGCTCCTGTGAATTATTCATTAACAGTAGAAAAGTTGTCGCTCGTACCCAAAGGATACAGTAAGATTTGTTTTGCTCTACACGGTCCTGTCTTCTGCCTGTGTGCTGTGAGGTGACGATGCAAGAGAGCGATTCGCTTTTCGAGCCTGAAGAGATTGTAATTAGCTGCCGCTCCTCATCTGGCTGTTGCTCACTGGAGCGGGGAGGGTCAGCGATTTTTTTCCAGGGCCTGTGGGTGACGTCAGTCCGTCCTCTGGCTCCTGGGGCTGTTTAATAAAGTCCCGAATTCAGCTGCGTAGGCGTGCAGATTTCATGGGGTGGGCTGTCTACCTCGTCTTTTCCGTCGTCATTTCTAATTTCTTATGGCCACCTTGTAAAAGAGGTCCTGCGGGGAGGTTCCAGTGATTGATTTCAGACTTCAGGCAAACCGACAAGTCGTACGCTTTTGGAGACTCCGAGATTAATCAGGAGAAAATCTAGATTATGGCAGAGATGTGTCCCGAGAAAACAAACCAGTGATACACAAAGCAAAGACAAAGTGTCAGACCTCTCCTTTGTCCCACTCCTTTTCTGAAGACAGACAAGGGGAGAGGAGGGCTGTGTAACCGTTGTGTACCAGTTAAAGGTCTTGCTGCTTATTTCAGCGAGGTCTGTAGCTGCATGTCGACACCAACTGGCTTTCCTTGCTCATTTTTTTTTTTCCTGAGGTTATTTTTACTGCCCCGGTAGGAAAGTGTGACTAATGCTCCATGCAGATCCAGCAAGAGAGAATTTCTCTCCAGAGTCCTGTTGCACCCAGTACAGCATCAGGCCCGAAGAACCGCAACGTTACCTTTTCAGTGCCTAAACAGCAGCAGTTCAGAGTAGTGTTCCCCTCGTCCTCACTCGTACTGGGGCAGAATCCCTGTCGACTGGCACTGCCCTCACCCCCCCCAGTCTGAGGGCCGGTACTGCCCTCGCCCCCCCCAGTCTGAGGGCCGGTACTGCCCTCGCCCCCCCCAGTCTGAGGGCCGGTACTGCCCTCACCCCCCCCAGTCTGAGGGCCGGTACTGCCCTCACCCCCCCAGTCTGAGGGCCGGTACTTTTTGCTTCATCACTTCTGCTGGTGTGCTCCTGATGTTTCCCATCATGCACTTGTGCAGTGGCCTCATGGCCAGGGGAAGAACTGGGGTCTGTGTGCGCTTGTGCAGTATGTATCGCATTTTATCCCTTGAATTAATAGTATTGTACAGTAAAAGCCACATGTGTGGCATCTTATTGCTTGGTTCTGGTTAGATCAGTGGGCAGGAAGAGAACCGTTTTCAATCCGTTGTCTGACAACTTTTTTGGAAACGTTTGAACAGCAGAAACTGAAACGGGGGTAAAGACAGGATTTGACAGCAGCAGTGAAAAGCTTGAGTACAGGGGGGTGGAAGCAGCAATGATTATGAACTCGAGGACCAATGACGGGAAGAAAAATAAAAAATGCATTTTTTAACAAATAACCTTATTGCGAAAAGCAGTGACCTTAAATATGGTATCATGTGGTAGTCAACTTGCATGAATATTAATGATGTGTCATTTAACGGCAAATTATTTTCAGAAATAAATTGTATTAGTTTTTGAGGTGGAAAGGCGTCAGGCATTAGTTGAGAAACGTTTGTGAAGCATTGGTATTCTCGTGTGGAGGATATGTAATAGTGCAGGGACAAAAAGCTAACCAGAAAAGTACTTAAATTGTACTTCTGCTGTAAACTGTTGGTTGTGGGGTGCCTAAATTGTGAGTGATGAGGGACACACGATACGCAGGTTTTTGGGGTTTAATTTTGTTCCCCATGACTTGAAAGTCCCAGACAGTTATTGCCCCCTTTGTCTTCTTCGTCAGTTCCTTTCCTATTATGCTGGTTTCTCTGTCTGTGAGCTGTGGTGAGTCATGACAAACGACACCTCCCTAGCTCTCTGGGATTGTTGCGCTCAGCCTGGGTTTAGTTGATAAATTAGGAGTCATTAAGCCCTCTTTAACAATTCAAGGCTCAGATGCACACAAGCCACAACACTGACTGAGTGCTGGACTCACAACATGAATTGCTATTTCCGTGCTATGGGAAAGATCCCCGTGTATCTGAAGTTAACTTCCAAAATGACCTTCTTTGAGCAAAGCAGAGGACTTTGTTTTATTTTGTTCGGTGAGCTGTGTTGTGATTATTTACTCCTTTTGACTGCCGTAGTAAGAGAGGCGTCTTTGTTACCATGAGTAGTGGTTTATGTGAAGCATGGACTTGATTGACCTTGTGCTGTTTCTTCAGCCCAGTGTTAATGAGGAAAACTGGCATATACTGCAGCTGCACATTTTACTGACGAGCACTGCAGGTGGTCAGCAGGAGAGGCAGCCGCTCCTCGGTGGGTATTATACTAGAAGCTGGTGAGCCGCAGGATGTGAAGGAAACCCAGATTTCCTGCAGCTGCATCTTCCCCTTGTATTTCTATAGACGGATCTGGCAAAATACAGTTTAGCCCCGGAAAGACTGGCTCGCTCTGCCTGGCTGACCCGCGGCTCAGATCTAGCCCTGCTGGATAAACGCAGGCAGTCAGGAGGAGGATACTCGAGTTGCCTTAACTCAGCACTTCTTGAGAGGCTGACTGAGGCTCCAGCAGCATTGGAACTCGAGCTCCTGTTTCCACTGTGGTTTTTAGAGGGATTGGAGGTGACTGGACTGGCACAGCACTGTCGGGGGACAGACGGCGCTTGTGCGAGCTTTCAGAGGACACCACACCTGACAAAATGAGATATGTAACCCCCATGAGACCAGGGATGATGTGGAGTTAAAAACAGAGCAATATTTTCATAAATGCACGTGTTTTAGAAATGAAAGAAGAGGGTAGCAATTACTGCAGGGAATGGAAATGTAGCGCGCAGAGTGAAGGAGATGAGTGGAAGCCAATTTCTACCGCACTTTCTTTCTTATTTACATTGAAGTCTGGCAGTGAGAGGATTCTGGCTGAGGGGGGGAGTGAACAGACGTCTTCAGTTCCATAGCAACCTCCCGATTCGAGGGCAATAGCATTTCTGTTATCACCCTGCAGCTCACACCTGCCAATGACTGACACACTCTGTTCTCCTCCCTGCTGATATGTGGGGAGCAGACTGGCACACTCTGGCTGCAATCGCATCCTCCAGGTAGGGCAGCACACTGGTGGTGGTGGAGGGGATCCCCATTACCTGTACAGCGCTTTGAGCGGAGTGTCCAAAAAGCGCTATACAAGTGTAAGGAATTTTCTTTTTTTTTCCCCCCTGCTGATCCTGTTAAACAATGATGGACAGCAGGACAATTTTATCAAGATGGATAATTTTATCCAGGAAACAACAGAGCCCTAATGCAGTTGCAACCACTTTTGTATACTGCTAACACACCAATACCATGTGCAAGTGTAGTTAAACAACTGTCAGCACGGCCTCAGGATGACGTTGACAAAGACACCCAAATGGACCTCTTCAGAATCCACAGTGAAATAGCAGAGCAGACAAATGGAAGCTATAGGGAGATTCATCTAAAATGGTGAAGAGGAGCTCTTTCTTATGCCAAGGATTGTGGAGTATAGAACAAGCTGCTCAGCCATGTTGAAGCTTATACCCCACCTTATTTCGAGAGACAGCTGAATGGAATCCTCCGATCAATTAGTTATTAAAACCAGATGGCCTCCTCTCATTTCTAGCCTTTCTAATGTTCAAAGAGGATCAATAGAAAGAAAGCCCTGCCTGTGGAATGGGACCTTCGCTTGCTCTTGGCTCATGACTGAATCATTATGCTCTGCTGTAGACCAGCAAATTAGACTGATGTTTCATGTACACAAAGGACAGTCACTGCTTGTGGTGACACTGGAGTCAAATCTTTATTGGACGGAGTTTCTTTGATAGCTAAGTGATTCTTGAGTAGAGGAGTCATTCATGGGGCAGGCTTTCAGCTAGAGTGTCCAATTCGAAACTGTTCTTAGTGTTTGAAAATGTCGGTTTTCAGAATCTGGTTCCGGGAAAAAAAAAAGATAAAAGCTATATAACAGATGAACCTCGCAGCCTGATTGATTGTCCTTTGTCGCAGTATGTAATGGATTCTGTGTGCAGTGTTATCTGATAGACTGGGTCCTCTTCCTATTTCTTCAGTCCGGCCAGCTGTTAAATACACATGTGGTTTTCTGTTGTGTGGGGGGTAATGGCGACTTCCTATCCCCAGTCGGTATGTGTTGCCCACATCCCCTCGACCTTTAAAGGCCCTTTGGTGTGGCCGAGCAGCATGATCTGGGAGGCAGCCATAGGAGCAAAAGGGATCGATTGAGCCACGAGATGCCAGCTTGCACTAATGAGAAGAAGAAAGCCCTGGTTATCCAGCCCACTAATCTGATTCAGACAGACCTGCCTGCGATACGTAGTTTATCATCCCAGACATCCTGGGAGCCAGAAATATTTTGAGAGTATGCACGTACGTGCCTGGAAGTCAGAGGAATCTGGTCACCAGTGCAGCAGATTGCTGGTGAGGAGTAGGCCTTGTAAGATTAGAGCATTTTCACAGTGTCACTATCAGCCAGGATTAAAGCTTCCTGGGTAACAGTGAAAAAGATGAGGTTAGAGATTTCGTTTCCCAATCACAGAGTCGCCAAAGATGTTTTTTTTTCTTTTAATCTGCTGTTCATGAAATGAGGCAAAACTTGTTTCCTAGCTGTGGAAGTTAATCGGCACTATGACTTGTGTCTGTAGTTATGGATGATGCCTTCATTTGGTTAAGGGTCACCTGTGAAATGTGGTGTTGCTGCCACAAGATTTCGACTTAACTTCCTTCAGTGTTGTGCAGGTTTGAGCCTTTGTGAAACATAAGGTAAAGAATAAACCTCTTCTGTAAAAATGTTTAAAACATCGAATGTTGCCTGTGCTACAGAATTTTTGTGTTGGTTTTGTATTATTAAAGTCTGCATATATGGTGGGCATTCTCAGTGACTTATACTCCTTCCTTGAATATTTGAGATGAATGAGAGCCCAGTGATGAAGAGGATGCCCGATTTCTGTCATATTTCATATTCCATTACAATTCAGAGCATGTCTCCCCAGTACATTGCTTTCACTAGCTATAGTAAAAGCTGGGCCTCAGCACATGCTATATAATCGATGGCTGTAGTCTTGCTTGTAACTGTTGAATGGCTTTGTAGCGGCAGGCGGGCTGAAGTTGGGAAGATGGATTAAGCCGGAAGGAGTGTGTGCGCTGGTTAAACATTTTGATAGAGTGGGGTAGCCTGGATAATTTCATTTATTGATGTGCTCGTATATAAGAAGTCTCTTATGGAAAGACTGAAGTTTAATTAATTGACTTGAATTCTTTGGCCACTGCATTAAAGTTGACTGGCACGCCTTGAGGAGGTCGGGCACAACGAGGCTCATCTCACTCAAGAGGAAAGTGTACAACCAGACAGGATGAAATCTGCACTGGTTCCTTCACCACCAGTTTCACTTTGATGATGAATTCAGATCTAAGATTCAGGTCTAGCAGCAAAAAAACATCCAGCATGTCTAATAACTGGACCACAGGAGTAGCGCACAGACCAGTCCTGCGATCAGTCTGTGGCTCTTCCTTTGCGTGGCCATCTCCTTGGCTCCGGCAGTATGTAATCACTGCTATAATTTGCTGCGTGTCTCTTTATACCCGGCCAAGATGGGCGGAGCCCCTGGCAGCCTCACGCCACCGGCCACGCCCACACCTCTGGAGAAGGGCGGTACTCTGTGCCTTCTGACTCACTGAGCAGAGAGGACAAGGGAGTGGAGTGGAGTTCTCCACCAGTGCCCAGTCAGTGCTTCACTCTCTCTGGGGCTTGGTTTACGATCTCTTAGCTCTGCTCAGCTTCTGTGTTTATTACTTCACTTCCCTTCAATTATTGAACTACTTGAAGGTCCACAATAATACAGAGTAGTTGGCTGAAATGTTTAGTTCACTAATTACAATGGCTGTACTCACTCCTATCTCTAAATAGCCCTGCATTCACATCCTTTGTGTACTTCTGTTCTCAGTGTATCTGTCGTCTGGTTAATCTGTAGTTGAGCTGTGTTTTTTTTTAAATTGCAGGAGAAAAATAGGAAACTCTGAGAATGATTTAGTGTATTTTACTATTTCCATACGAGTAAATAATTGCTTTCTGGTTTACAAGCTTCTGTTTTGCTCATCAGCACATGTTTAAATTAAGCCGCAATGACAATAACAGTGTGCATTTGCTAAATATTGGAAAACAAGGTTGGTAATAGTAAGTTAGAATTGGCTTTTCTTAAATGGTTACAGGCCTGCGTTTGGGTTCTGTCCAGGGCTTCGCAGCTAATAACATCTGGCCTAATGGGACAATGTGACCTTGGCATTGTCTTTTTTGAGAGCACAAACGTCTTTATTTTTCGTCATAGTGCCTGCATTTTGCGTAATGCTGTATTAGACCCCGACTGTGAAAAATACTGGTATCATTTTGCAGTGTTGAATAATGGGAGTATTGGAACAGCAATGAATTTTCTTGCCTCAGAACATGATGTACCCTTTGCAAAAAAATGTCATGGGTCTAGATCACAAATTCTTCCTATTCAACTATTCAAGTAGTTTCGTCAGTACAAGGCGGTGTTCTAGTTGGATTGTGGTTCTAGTACAAGTGAGTGAATTACCTCTGAAAGATGTTGCCTTGCAGGGCACTGCTATCATCGTAGTGTCGCCAGTCATGTTCTTAATCGGTTAATGGATGCCGTATGTATTTCAGTCACAACCCAGGATACTTCAAGCCATTTAGCTCCTGTTATGCTCTTTTTTCAAATGACAATTCAGCACAAGCACAGCTGTAAATTAACTTACACCCCACTCTTTAAATATGGCAAAATTTCACACATAAAAACTATGTTAATTACTATACAATCTATCGTGCCTGCTTAGGTGTTGTCCAGTACAATTAAATGCAAATAAACTGAAACCAACCTCCATGGACACCAGTTCCACTGGTTTTAAAAGAGTTTGAATTTATATCCGCATGGAATCAGTGTAACGTTTTCACCGTCAGGAAAAATGAAGATGGCACATTATCACTGTAGTCTTGAGTGTAATAAATGGAGGCACTATGCCTAGGTGATTTTACAGCACACAGGACAGGTGTACAGAAATGCAGAGCCCAGTCTCCCGTTTCCATGGCAATACCGGACTGCAGACAATAGCTCGGTCTGTCCGTCACCCGCTCCTGCGGCGCCGTGTCTCTTCACAAAAAGAAACCCACTGACGCGGGTTTCATCTGTGACCAGACCAAACCAAGAGTCTCCGTGTCGCCCCCGTCACGCCGGTGTTGCTCTGGAGGCTTTGGAGACATAAAACCGACCAAAGGTGTTACAGGAGGGGTGTCACGGAAAACTGATCTGGTTAAATTCGTGAATTGTAGAATTACGTTGCCCTTTTTAACATTTTCACATTATTAAACTCTGTTACAATTCCTAGAGTGTAACTGCTATAGAAACCTAAGAAACGCTATTTTTGTGCACCAAAGTAAGCGACAGCAAAAGGTTTTGTGCGTAACATGTGCCACCCTTTATCTTGGTAGCAAGTCTAATTGCTTTGTCGTGCTCTCTTTAAGACGCGGATGTACGTTCTGTATCCTTGCAAGGCGCCCGTTCGATTTCGTTCTGTCCCGCGATTTTTATCTTCCCTCCCCGGTGAGGGGGAGGAGCGGTATAGAACAAATAAAAATAAAAGAATTGTTAAAAAAAACACGGAAAGCTCTGGCCTCTGCCCCCAGTTTCCGGCGAGCCTGCCAGGTGAGGCCGTGTACCTGTGCCGCGCTCGCCGGGGGCTGGGTTTCGTCATGCGGGGGACTCGCTGCGCGTCAGCGGTTTCCAGCGGCGAGACGCGCCCGCACACGGGGGTCAGGTGTTTCCACGCCTAAGGCGCGCTGATGGAGATCAGCTCTGGCCCTTCGGGATACGGGGATACATTAGAAAAACAAATGCAATTACAAGGAGGCTCAAATGAGCCGCATAAATGACTGTTCTGTGAAACTGAAAAGAAACGTGTAGTACGATCACGCATATCCGCCAAATTAAGAGATTTAGAAATAAATAAGGATAAGGATAAAATATGGATTTGTTTTATTAAAAATGAAATTATTTTTAATATCTTTCTATGCACGATGCATTGGGGTTATCTGTTCACCAACTACGTGAATTACATTACATCAGTTAAAAACATCACAGTTTTCAATAATTGACCATAGATCTCCGTGATTCTGTTTTATTTCGGTGCGGGCGGCGGCTATGGAAGATCTCGACACAAATCCCTGCTTTGTCTGTTTGCGCTTTCTGATAGAGCCGGTTTCTCCGAGAGCAGTAACTGACTGGGCAGGAAAGGCAAGGGGCTGACGGGATTCACGGCTGTTATTTAAATTAAACCTGCGTTACTACTGTTAAGATCGGGAAGCCGGGGGCTTGGAGGGCAGAAAAACACACAACAAAAGTGTGAAACCTGAGAAGCCACTGCTTGGCTCGTTGATTTCCCCAAGAAGCTTTCTCCTGTCCTACAGTTAACCGAAATTTCGGTGTGTGAATCCCTAGTTTAAATTGCACCAAGGGGCAATTTTAGTTTTTTTGTTTGTTTTCATCAGGATAACCGCGGTCTCTCGGGGAAAAATCGAGGCTGTGGAAACGGAGATGTTGAGCTGCAAGCGAAAAGGGCAGCCGGGGCGCCTCAGAAAGCGACAAAGTGTTGCTATATTTTGAAGAGGGCATTTTGCCCGGGACGGGGGGGGGGAGGAAACAAAAGTTAGTCAATAACGTGCTTGAGGGGTCTGGCTCCCACCATTACCTTTCTCCTACAATCCAGATGGCGTTGACTTTTTGTGTTTCGAAATGAACTGAAGCCGTGGAAGCCCTTCCTATTATTTTCTGTGCCGACTCCCCACCCACCAAGGAAGACAGGAGAAGAGGTTGCGCCGCATCAACCCCTCCTCTGTGTGATTTCCCTGCGACGCTGGGGGTCCGTCCCAAGTTGCCGGAAAGCGGTGTTGATGCGGGGCGCCGGGGGCTGATCGTCTTGACGCGCAGGGCAGAGCCTGGCAAACCGACGGAGCGAGGAAGAGGCTGACGCGGTGGCGGGGTGGCTGCTGGAGGAGGCGTGTACCTTCCCAATCGCCAGGAGAGGGAGATTTGTTTTGACACCTCTGGGAAAGGGGAAAAAAAAACACACACCGTTATCCGGCAACCGCCGCCGCCGCCGTCCTCCTACCCGAATTAACCCTCCCAGCGGAAGCAGCTCACCAGCCGCTGCTCGGAAAGGACTTCGGAGAGAGCAGGGAGCCCGCACTCGTTTTCTTCGCGTTTTACTGCTGCTGGATTGGGGTTTTGTTTTTTGTAGACATTCGTCCTTTCTTTTTTGGTAAGAGGAGGAAAATATTCAATTCTGGATTACTTCATCCGGTTCCTATCTGCAGGCATGAGGTTGAAGAGGAACGGGTCCTATACGCTGAATAGGTATGGGTTTATCCGTCTGTCTGGTAACTTTTTTTCTGTAAACGGCGATGTAGCGGAGTCTTTTTTTCCCCCCAAACAAAGAATACAGTGTAATTAACAGCGGTATTTTCTTTTGTGTTGTTGTAACTACTGCACGATGTATAGTCACTGTCCTTGACACAATCTCTAGTGCTTGAATATTCTTGGCATTAAAACAACCAAAACCCATTTTTCTTGATCTAAGAAGCTTGTTCTTACTGGATATACTACACTGCTCTGCCTGAAGAGCTCTGGTGCCCTGCTGAAGGCGCGGCGAGCCGGTGATTAACGTGGTCAGGTCGGTTATTTTAAAACTGTTTTAGGGTTTTGTATTGTAACAGGCTAGCGAAGGCTACAAAACGTATTAAAGCAACACTTTCCCTTTCCGCTGTGTATTTATTCAGGAAAACACCATCTCTTGTGTGATTTACTCTGTCGCTTGACCTGCGTGAATTATGCGCACGCGTTAGGAATCTGAATTTAAGTGCTTGATTTGTTGATGGCAAAAACGTTCCTTCTGCGACTGTATTTGGGCACTTTCATAATTGCACTATTTGCAAGCAGTTCTTCATAGTCCAGCACGTTGTTTTTTGTTTGCTTTAAAACGTTCATAACTTGGAACAAATTTCGAATTCGTGTTGTAAGTAGAGGTGGCGTGTAGCGCAAGAGCGAGGATCACAGGGTAAAGTTTTTTTTTTTACATTTGAGTATTGCAAAGTGTCTAGGAAACAGTTATTTTATCATAAGGAAAAGGCTGTAAACGTGCGTAGAGGACATTAGTGTCCAGTACTGATTTTATTTTGAGTCCGAGAGCTTTGATTTGTAACAGACGCAGCGACTCCTCGACTCCTTAGGGAGAGACGCTTGTCTATTTTAAGTTTCTTGCAGTCTCGAGTCTTCCATAAGAAGCTGAAGGTCCAGTGAGGATCACAAACTTGTTTTAACTTGAACACGCGTCGGTAGAATGTGTGCTCCCCCACACTGATGTATTTCGCGCTCTTCGGTTGTTTTATGCCGTAACAGATGACTAACAAGGTTCAGCCTGCAAAACCTGAACTTCACCAGCTTTTGTGAAAAACCTTCCGTTTGCATCCTCTGTGTGAGCTAACGGCAATTCCCTCTTCTCTTCTCCGATCGCTTAGCAACTCCGGCTGGGCAGTATGTGTGTGTGTGTGTCCTGTTCTCTTCCTGTCTGCTGCGAGGAGCACTGAGGCCCTGAGCTTGGAATTCAATGAGCCCGGTGCTGCCGTTTCATGCAAGCGCACTGTTTGTGTGTTTGGGGGGGGGGGGGGTTCCACAGGAGGGCGAGGCTGTGCGAGTGGGGTCCCCTGTCTGCGACAGGTGCCCGTGTCGCCGCTGTCTCGGAGGGGTCGTAAATAAGGACGCCAGGCTCTCTGCTCTCATCGCCTTGAGATTGCACTCGTGTACGGATGTTCTCTGCGTGACTTCCTCTCCTCGGGAAGAAGAAATTCCAGCGTCCGCAAACGCTCAACCAAGCTCTTCCATTTGAGAAATTGCTGGATTCTGCCCCCCTCTTGAATTCAAGCAGGGAGGTAAGGCAGACGGGGCTTTAGGCTGTGTTAAAACTGCAAGTTCAAGCCCAAGATCCATTTTATTAGTGGATGTTCGAAATAAAATGTTACTGAGCTTGGTGGGGAAAAATGACAGAAAAGAAAGCAGGAATTTAAGTGCACACAGGTTTCTGTAGTTTCGGGTATAAACACGATTTGGGGACCGCTCTGGGACACAGTTCCAAACCAAGGAAAAATGTTTTTCAAATATAAAAATCAAGCAAGGCCTTATTGTGTGGTGAGAGTTCTGGCGCACTATGGCTGCCATCGCATCATCCAGGTGGGTCTGCACACTGGTGGTGGTGGAGGGGAGTCCCCATTACCTGTAAAGCGCTTTGAGTGGAGTGTCCAGAAAAGTGCTATATAAGTGTAAGCAATTATTAAACAATTATTATAATTATTATTACAGATTGTGTTATCCCCACAAATATGTTCATTTGTCAGTCACTGTACACCATATCTCATAGTATCATAGTATCCAGTATGTAAGTCTGGTGTCTCCAGATTTTTTTCCATTTCGAGACTGGTGTGAATCAAAGCACAGAATGCATTTTCATTTTACTGTTTTGCTAAAACAAGTTTTATTGTCAGTTTCAGAATTTATCCAGCGTGATTATGCAGATTTTTAGTGACTTAAGACACTTGGCTGTTGTTTGATATGGTTGAAGACTTTAATTGAACTCATATGCAATCATAAATGTACATATGAATTCAATGTAATTTTATAGTTTAATAATAGATTTGGGGGACAAATGCAAATGCATACCTTTAAATACAAACTGTACAGTTGTTTGCATTTCTGCTTGCAATTTGCATGTTCCGAACACCCAAGCATTTGCATGTATATTTAAAATAATTTTTGAAAGCTTCAAACCCTCCCAGCTGTGTTTTAAACAGTTCCATAATCTAGGAAAGTTGTATCCATCTGAAAAGTGTTCAGCAAAATGAATGTTCATGTTCAGCACTTCTCAGCCCCAGCAATGGCTCATGTGTTCATGTGAAAGCATGACAGAGTTTGGCAAACAAACTCCTAATTTCAGTCATTCAGTTACCAGTTATTGAACTATTTGTGCATTTGAATCCATCCCGATCTGTAACTGTTACTGCCTGTAAATACCCTACATCAGTGTTAGCGTTAACTAAATGCATCTGGTGAAAGACTAAAATGTGGAGTGCGCATTATGGGTTACAATTTGTATGATGTGCCTCCTGTATTGGTACATCTGGCAATTCTCACTGACCGTGATCAGTGTTTGTTTGCTATTGTACTGTACTCCTTGTGTGCCTCTTTTGCTTAAGGTCTCTGCAAAATTACTGATTTTTAATTGTATGTTTATATTAATTAATGTCTGTGCAGAGAGGTATCTGAAATACATGTATATAGGCACATGTGTGCTTTTGATTAGTTGTGGCTGTGACGGTATCACATGCAAATGTAGAATGTCAGAAACGTGCTGTCATTTACATTTGATGCAATTCAGACTTTACTATGCCTTAGGGGAAACTTGTTTTCCGACTGATTCCAACACAACAGTATAAAAATAACCATCAGCAGCAAAGAGGTCTGGACAAACAGAATTTAGGGTGGAGTAAAATAATTTGCATTTTAAATGTAGTGGTAATAGCTCAGAGGGAGTATGCTTGTTTGAAGAGGGATTTGGGCTTTTTTGGGGTCAGTGTTGAGAAATGAAGGGCTTGAGAATATTTCCTGGTTTTCCACCGGCTGGTTTTGAGTCGGTGTCTTGGGCTGTGGAGGTGCGAAGCCTGTCATTGAGTTTGTGGTCATTTCCTTCCTTGTCCAGCCCAGCTATTGTTCTTCCAGGCTGTGATCAGCGTTGCCTTTTCTCATTGCTCTTCTCAGCTAGGCTGTAGAATGCTTGTGCAAACAAAACGTCTTGACTTGCCACTCAGAGCTGCCGGTTTTCGGATTAAAAAGGAGAGGGGATGGTAGCTTATCTCTACTCTTGCTCTCTTGTGCTCCTGCAGGTGGGTTAATAAGGGAAGAGCAGAGGATGGTGAGGACGCCACCACTACAGATACATTAAAATGGCAAATTGCCATTTCTGTGTTGGCAGCAACAGAATATAGATTGTATGAATTCAACATACAGTGTCTAATTAGTGCTATTAGAACCACAGGCGTTTATTTAGGATTCCAAGCAAAAAAGTTTCAGTTGCAGGTTTCCTAGATAAGAAAAACAGCCTTCAATGCGCAGATTCCAGTGTATTTTTGTTTTTTTTATCAATGAGTCGATTCTGACATGATCACCCCCACTACGGAGATTTGAATTCCCTGTAGCTTCTGTGCGTGTTTATAGGATGGCTTTATCTGTGCAATAACACGTGTGGAAATGGGTTATTGACTACAGTGCCAGTCTATGAAACCGTCATCTGGTCATTCAGATTGATTTTCCCTTGTGCGCAGGCTTGCTCAGGCCAGGCCAGTGGTGCTTCTGCAGCAGCACTCGGTGAGTGTGTTGATGAGGATGCAGTGTTGCTTCTTGTGATCAAGTGAGAGCAGTAAACATTTCCCTCAGCACCTTGCGTTCTCCCTCTGCTTTTATTTTTCACTTCTGATGCTGCGACCCATTATTGCCCCCAGAGAAAGGCAGCGTGTCGGAAGACGATGCAAAACAATGAATGAAACAAGCACGAAATGAGATGGAATAGCGGGCTAATGTATGTTGTGGTTGTGTTCCTGCATGATGTACTCCACTCCTCAGCGAATGCAGCAGTGAACCCTCTGAAGAATTAGGCTTCCTTCTTTCCTCCCGAGAGGTGTAACCGATACAGGCTGTGCAGTTCCGGCATGTGGCATGCCCCCACTCAGGGGTCCCGTGCTCCCAGAGTGCTCAGGGTGAACGATGGCGCGACTGGCTCATACGAGTGAGGGGAGAGCAGGCAGCAGGCCGCGGGCTCACAGGCCTCCCCCAGCCTACAAGGCAAAGCCGCAGTGTCTTCCCAGCCCAGATCTCTGTCGCTGTGCTGTGGCTTTCTGTTTACTACGGCTGGCCCCTTCTGCTGGTGTTTGCGATTCCCTGACGCCTGCTTTCTGCACCGGTGGAGGTGGCAACTCTTAAACGGCACATCATAAGCTGAATGTGCTTGATCGGGACATTTTTCACCTGTGGGAAAATGCCTTAACAATTGCTTTACATTATTATCTGCGTAATTGGGCTTTTCTCCTGAGCTGTTGATATGATCAGAAGTGTGAGAAACTGCCCTCTGTTCACAGAATGATGCAGGAACTGTATGAGATTCCCCACGTACCTGTGAAACACATTGGTAACAATTTGACTTGACCACACCTCACCAGTGGGTTTCAGCTTAAGCAGAGCTGCTGTGAGTGTCACCGGCTCTCTGTAGGTAAAAGGAGGGTGCTAGCTCCATGTCTTGCAGTGTCCAAATTTCCTGAGCTAAGACGCAGGGTGCTGTGGGGTGCTCAGAAGCGCTTGCTGTGTTCGGTGCAGATTGTCATTCTCTTTCCCTGGCATTTGTTTCATTGCGCAGTGTTGTAAGGTGTGTTGTGGAGACACTGGGCTGTGAGTATGTCACGGTGAATGTCTTGTCTTGGGCTTATTAGACTTGGGCTCTGACAAAATAATATTTCGGATGACTGCTTGAAGGTGAATGTCATTTCTGCGGTCAGATCACATCCAAATGGTTGATTTTCATTAGGAATGGAAAGCCTGAGTTTGGGGACCACAGCAGTGCCGTTCTGCACGTCAGGGTTTTGTGGGTTTCGGGCGAGGGGGGAGCTGGAAATCTACAAGCTACAGAAGTAGATGAGGGCCGGGAGATCTCCGCTCTGGAAGGGAAGGCTTTCTCTCTCTGCCTTCTGCACTACCGTCAGCAGCTTATTCCTGCAAGTCCCTCTGCAGCCTAATCCTCCCGCTGTGCAAGTCCCCGCCAGCGGGGCAGCGGGAGAGCGAGAGAGCGCGGGAGCCAGAGGGAGAGAGAGACGCCGAGAGGAGGCCACTGCGTAGTCGAGCGGTGGAGAGCTGGGGGCCGTCGCCAGTCTTGGCCAGGAGCCAGGGAGCCCAGGCAGCGCGAGGGGACGGCGGGAGGGGGGGGGGGGGGTGCCTCTCCTTGGCTGTGCCGCTCCATCTCCAGAGCCGGCAGGACGGGCTTGGCAAGGGGCTCCGGAGGACGAGGCCTCCTGCATGGGCGTCCTGCTGTGCTGCGAGTGCCTCTTCTACAGGTAACGTCTCTTCCCGCAAGCCTGTGCTGGCCTGAGCTGGCGGCTGTGCTCTCTGGGGGTGTTGTGCCGGATGTCCTTTTCGTCCGCTGCCGTTGTTTGTAGCAGCGGATCTGAAGCCGGTTCTCGAGTGTGGCCCGTATGCTCGGTGAGTTGGAGCAGCCCAGTAATTTCGGGTTACCACCACTGTGCTGTGGGCTTTGCTGGCACTGCCGGTCAGAAGTGTCTGCAGATGAGTGCTGCTGCTTTGCGCTGGTTTTTAACTTAAGAGAAAGTGATGCGGAGATCCTGATGCAGGCTAACGTGAAAGAAAACAAAAGTTAGGCCACCTGTTTCCAGCCTCAGAAAGCCGAGATCGCGGGCGGTTGTGCCCAAGCCAGAGGCTGGCAGAGAGTCAGTGGCAAGTGCCGAGTTCGTGATTGAGAAGCCAGGAGCAGGAAGGTACTTAAGTGCTGCAGCTCCAGTGTACAGTAGATCTTGGCCTTAAACTGTGCAGCAGTTAGTCAGCCAGCGCTCCCAGCGGCTTTGGCTTTGACGTGGGCTTGGGGTCTACAATCGCTGCAGAAACGTCCAGGCCCGGATTGCAGGAGCTGACATGATTTTGCTTGCGCTTGCCAAACTGTAGCGCACACAGCTGCGTTGAATCAGACTTGTGGACCTTGCGCTACGGGCCTTTTCCCCCCTTAGACCTGAGAACAGTTGCCTCTTTGTCACTTGGCCGGTCTCGGGGCTTGGAAGTGAGCTTTTTCTTTTTCGCTTGTTGTTCTACAAATGTTTGGAAACAAAAAGCCGAATGTCCCAGCCGAACAAAGGCCAGTGTTGGCAGTCGCAGGCTTCCTGCAGCAGAGCAGGATATCTCATAGTCCCGTGCTTCCACTGCCCGCACCTGGGAGGAAAGTGGGGGGTGGGGGTGCTCCCAGGGTTGTGCAAGGGGGCCATGTGACTCCACTCTTCAACTTTCTCTGCCCGCTCTGCTCGGATTAGTCGCTTTCCTCCAGTGATAAATGGGCGCTTTCTGGTTTGCTGGCCAAGCTGCAGTGGGGGAGGGGGAAATTCGAAGGTAACGTATCGCCTAGACCTGGAGAAGCATGCCAGGCAGCCTTTACTGCAGCACAGGAATAGCCTGCTTATTATAAACAGGCCATATCAGTGGCGTAGACTCCTAATCCAGTGTGAGAAGAGGCGACCTGACGCCTGTCCACATGGTTCAGAGCTGCTCAGACCCGCGCACACACCCTGCTGAGAGTTCCTGGGAGAGGGGATCCTTCAATGCCGTTAGTCAGGGGCTTTGGTGTAGTGTGATGGGAGCTGTGGCTAACTGGTCTGTGGAAAGGTCTTGCTGTAGGTACAGGCAGGTTGACTTCCAGAGGAGAAATTTTGAGTAAACAGGTTTTTTGAGAGAGCTCTTGGTGTGAGACCAGACGGGCGCTTCTCAGTCTGTGGCCTGCGACAGTCTTGCTCTGGCTAGGGGGTCACAAGGTCAGGAGGTTTCAAGGATGTGCTTAATGGAGTGATAAGCACAGGAGCTCAGACGTCTGTGGCTTAGAAGGGAGAACAAGCACTCCGTGCTGTTTAAGCTGGCACTGGCTGTCAAGTGCAGGGAGGCAGAAACCTGCCGGTCTCTATTTAATCAGTGAGGCGGTGTTGATGTGAGCTGAACTCACGTTTTTGATTGTGCAGTCACCGTGCAGCATCACTGTTTAAACAGCACTGGGTCCTGACCAAGCTATTTAATCTCTCTGCTTCAGCTAGCAACTGAACTTTGATGGCATTTGTGGTCATTGTAGACCCTTCACAGACCCGAGCAAAAATCCGACAGACACGAGCTTAGTTTATTTTAGCGTCCGGTTGTGGCTCTGCAGTGAGTACCCCATAGGAAATTGATTTTTCGATAAACTCCTATGGTAAAGTTAGCTGAGCATTAGGTCTTCAGTCTTAAATTGCTACCTTTTAAAGAACAGAAGTCATAAATGGGGAACTTTCATTACATCCTTTTGTGAAATGTTATGAATTAAATTGTAATCTGCAGGAGTGTAGCCTGAGTTATCGGAATAATGTGGAGAGTATGCAGCTCCTGTAGTGTCTTCAGAAGGTGCCAGTTCAAGTTCTCCTTTCCGAGTGTCTGCCTTACAGTGTGTTCCTGTCTGCGCAGCCGGCAGAGCACAGCTGGGAGCTGCACATCACAGTTCCAGCGATGGCCTCGCTGGCACAGGTGTGGCCTTCTATTATGCCCACACTTGGAGCTCAATATGGAAGTAATGTGAAAAGTAAAATTGTTTAGTTTAAGTTGTGTTTTCCGGCTTGGTTTAGTCTTGTGTAGTTAAGAGACTGCTGTGATTTCCTGAATTGTCCGGGTAGAAAAGTGCAAACTTCTGACAGGGAGGCAGGCTGAAGCCTGGTGCGCTCCCGTCTGGTCAAGGAAAAGGGCTTTTAATAATTGGGGCGCCACCCTTCCCAGGGCTGTCTCGGGCCTTACTAGATTGGAAGGTCAGATATGAAAACAATGGAGAAGCAGAGAAGCGTTAGGGTCTGGGGGAGAATGACTAAATTGTAGCTATTGTCTGGGAATGTTGTTTCACAAGGCTGCTCTCCAGCAGTGTCAGGAAAGTTTCTCTTTTATGCTAGGACTTTGTTCCTAATTGACAGAAGAAAGAGGAGCGGACGAGCCCGAGTGCAGTGTGCAGGATGTGACTGGGGTGGGAAGAATCCCGTTTTTCCTCCTGGACGCAGTCAGTTGATGACGGGTGGATGCAGGCTGCCTATGATCTGCTGGCCTGCAATGTCTTCGTCTCCTGTTTTGCAAGCTCCAGCACAGCCAACCTGCAAGACGCTCCGGCCTGCCTTACTGTTACTGTGTTTTTACTCCGATCGTCAGCTTTTGGGAGTTGTCTTTGGTTACTGTACATTCAAGGGCCTGAATGGAATTCTATGGGTCTCCTGCCCCTATTTTTAGAACTGCTAGTAAGCATAGACACAGAAATAAAGCATTTATGCCTGTATCTCTAGCATCAGATGTTACATTTGCTGACTGGAACTACTCTGTTGGCTGAGCTTTAATTTCAGTGGGAACTGTTGGCTTTCGCACTGGAATACTGACTGCTGAAGAGGTGGAGTGTGGAATATCAGTCTGTATAAGGGTGTCCCTCCTTTCTCCAGAATGTAGTGCGATAATATTTCAGGGTATCAAAGTCTCAGAATAACTTGTGGATTGTAGCAGTTTGATGTGTGATAACATCTACTAAGAACAAACATTCTAATCCCTTTCTTAACAGGTACTGTAGTTCCTCCCATTATTTCACTGAAAATGTTACAGGAGCAGAATTCTGGCAGTAAATATAGCAAGGGCAAGCAAAGTGCAGCACAGAGACATTTCCAGCAGTGTCTCCGCGTTTAAAAAAGTCCTCCGCGTTAAACAACACTGATGTCCGGGCCTTTCGTGTTTCGGAGAAACATTTTGTTCCAGTGTGACAAACTTTCATTATTAATAATGCTGGAAGGAGGTCTGTGTGTGTTCAAGGAGTGCAGAAGCCATGGCTGTTTCTTATCAAGGGAGAACATAAACACAGGAAAGCTATGTGTGTGTAAGAAAATGAAGGAGAGGAAATGTGGGGCTCATAAAAGCCCACAGTTCAGGAATGGTTCTTGCAGGACTCTACAGAAGCAGGAAGTGGTGAAAGTGCCCTGCCAGGCTGTGTTACAGATCCAAAAATGCAGCCATTTCTCCTCAGAATGGAGGAGATGGAAGCCCAGAGTCATTTATTTACAGGCCTCTATTTCATCCCACAGGGTAAGTAGCAGTTAAGGTTCAGGATAGGGGCAGTTCAGCCCTATGTAAAGCAGGCTGGATGAAAGGAAGAACTGCAAGAAGTCAGGCATTTGCACAGATCAGACCACTTGCAGTTCAGAAACAGGAATAAGCAAACTCCTGTCAGTGCCGCAGCGATTGTTGAACACAGCTGTGAGACCGAAGAAGTGGTGTATGAATCAGACATTGAAAGCATTTCCAAAGTGTGCGTGCGTTATGAACATGAAAAACTGAATACTGTAGTATGCAAAAAACAGTGGTGTTCTGAAGGTGTATTAAGCCAATAAGGTAACTATAATGTTTCTGGTGAGCAGGTGGTCCTGCTGCAATCATAGTGTATACAATAGTATACACACTCCATATGCTCTTGATGCTCTATATTTTGAATATGTAACAAAAAAGGTTTCTTCTGTTTCTGAAGTGACCTGGGAGCTTTGTGTCTGGAAAAAAGGTTCTCCATTTAGAGTACCCTGACTCTTGTGTGAACCGTTTTGGCCAAAGCCTGAAAACAAAGGCAGTGCCTTTGGTGCTCTGACCTGGTGTTTTCATTAAAGGAGTGCAGCGTGGTGGGGTTGGCTGGCTACCCACTCTGAGGCATCAGCTGCATGTCTTGCTGCATGTATCCCAGCAGCCTCCGCTGCCGATACTGAGGGTTTATGGGTCCAGCAATATTGCCAGTGTTGTGTGATGTTGATGCAGGGGGAGTCCTAGTAGCCCAAACACTGTGAGACTACTGCCAAGCCATTCAAGGGAAGTGAGTGGGCCAGTTAATTAAAGGTCATTGAGTACCTCATGTGGGAGTTCTTTTCTATTTTTTCCATTATTTGGAAAATGTACAGGTTTAGATAGTCTTGTATCTTTCCAGACTGATTAGTTAGGTATCGTATAAACACTGTCAAATGTTTTACAAGCCCACTTCTGCAGCCGATATTTCCTTTTTTTTTTCATATGGCTCTAATAGGCCCACAAATACTTCCTGGTTTCCCAAGATGCAAAGTAGTACACAGTAGTGGACGAAACAGGAAACCCTTTTTTGTTTGACAGAAAGTAGTTATATTATTGGTTTATCAATCACCCTGAGCTACTTCTGTGTACTACTGCAACTCGTATGTGCATGCACCAGCTAAATAAATTGCACCTTTCTGCCAGGGAAATGTGGCTAATAATAAAGCCCAGAATGGTCCTGAAGGGGATATGAAGTCGGTTTTGGTGTTGGGACCTCAAAGACAGATGACGCCCAATCGCCAGAGGCTGGTTGTAGTGTGTGGGAAAGGAACATCTGAGAGACAGCGCCACCTTTAGTATGCACAAGTGTAGTGCATGACATTAGGACTGATTACAGCCATTTACAGCCAGCTGATTTACAGGCATGGAAACCATCTCAGAAGCATTGATCCACAGTCCTGTTTTATGACCTGTACTTCTAGCCTCATCCAAAGAGCATTTTTAATAAGAAGAATGAAATACAGTACTTCTGGAACGTGAACCTGACTGCTCACATGCGTTCTCACATTGCTCGTGCCAGGATCGCAGCAGGGCGAGCAGCTCACTCCGAGTTCAGTGCAGTGAGTCTGATTCAAGTGTCTCCGTCTAGAGCCAGCCATGTGAGCTTCACTTGAAAAGGAAATGAATAGAGACTGCTTTCTCTTGTTTTGAAACTTTGTTCAGCTACCAGAGCCCAATACTAACACATCTCTCGGATCCTTCTGTTTATTATACTTTTGGTCTGTCTTCCCTAAACCCATTGCTGGTTTGGCAACTACTGTACCAAACTGTCCATGTCTTGCCTTCAACCAGGCCATAATGCAAGCATTTCCTTAAAACCCTTTCTTTGTGCTACAGTTGCAACTTGCATGTCCCGAAGCCTAAAGAGGTGTTGAGATTTATTCAATTTGACAAAAATGAATTGATTTTAAATGCAGAATCTGGGGAAAAGGCAAAAGACACAGCTCCTCGTGGGCTCCCAAGGCTGGGACTGAAGCACCTCTGTTCCTAAACGCCCTTGAACTCCTCCTTGGAGACACTGCATGTGTTCTGGAGGGTAGCCGCAGGGAGAGCTGGCGTTCTTCGGCGCACAGTGGAGTTAGCAGGTTAATCGGGGCGCAGCGCTCTAATCGTCCCCTCCACTGCCCCTCCTCTGCTCTTATCAGCAGCTGCAGGTTGTTAGGAACTCAGCACGACAAAAAAAACAAGTATTGCCGGGAGGGTGTGTGGGATGGGCGGACAGCGCAGGATATGGCCTGGGTGGGCGCCTCCGGGAGCTCTGGCTGAGAGCTGTGGGCTGGAGATGGAGCTGTGGCCTGGGGATGGAGGAAGCAGACGGAGCTGCTGGAGCCCCTCGGAAGATGGACAGCCCCCCCGAGCCGCCTCGCGGTTTGCTGATGACCCTGTTCCACAGGTAAGGGGCTCGGCCTGGGCCGTTCGACCCTTCCCTCCCTGCAGGAGCCGCAGCTGGTCAGGGCTTCGGAAGGAAGTAGGACTCTGTACGTTCTTAGAAGACTGTAAGCGCACTTGTCAATTCGCTGCTAATCCATGGTTTATAAGCAGGCCTAATACAGCAGTGCAGCAGTAAAAGTCGGCGTTTGATTGAGACTCTATAATTGTCCTCGGAGAAGTTTTTTTCCATTATTGCGAATAGTTCATTTATAAAGTTTTGAGTTTGCTTTAAAAGGAAAGAAAGTTAGTCCTAGTCATGAGTGGGCAGTATCGTAAAGGAGAGATTGTCTGTTTTCTGGATGAAGTAAATATTGAATTAAAATAGCACATGATAGTTACCACGATGTCATTACAGGGGAGTTAAACCACCAGCTGACTATTTAAACCATTATTTCAATGTGTATTATTACATACACTGTTTTGGTCGTGTAATTGGTACAACCCCTGTTGTGCGATTCCTGTTACAGCAGACGGCTGGTAGCGAAACTGTTCTGTTAAGTGAATCGACTGAGAAAGATGTGCACAAGCAGCTCTGTCACTCATATCAATGTGTCTTGCTTTGTGTTGGATGTGGTGGTGATTTCAGCAATGCATGAGTGATACATACAGTATTGAGATACAAAACCGTTGTTTTCCACTATGGCACTGTATTATTGCTTTTGCAAAACCACAGCTTTGTTTAAGTGAAAGTGTCGTTTCACTCAGTGTCTTATTACTTAGCTTCTACAGGAATTTGGTATAGTTAGGCTTAGGTTTATACAGTGTTTTGGTTGCAATTCACTGACCAGCCCATGATAAGATGTCTAAAATATGAAATATCATTTAGATAAACTGAATGATAATGGAACTGGTCAAGTTTAGTTTGTTGGATTCATTTGGAACTAAAGCTTGCCAAGGAGTAGGACAGTTTGTAAAACTAGTTGCACAAAAGAAGAAAGCAAGAGTATTGGAAATGTCTAATAAGCAAGAGAAGTAGCTTTGACCAGCATGAGTCATCCAAGTGTGGCGCACTGTTTCCAGCTGATGTGTGTTTGTGAAAGGAGACGCAGGGCTGTACGTGACAGCAGGTTCTTAGTATCACCTCAGTGCAGAAGCCATCTGACGTAAAATACTTTCTGTATCTTCTGAAATGCATCTGTTTCTCTCCCACGAGTCGTTTCTTGTAATCAAGGTTTTTATGTCCGTGTTTATCTTCATATCACTTTTTCTCCTTAGTTTTATGAATGACATCTGGGAAATGGTATACATCTAAGTGCACAGATTCTCTGTAACTATTAGTACGCAGCCACAAACACCATTGTTACAGAATGATCAAATTGCTAGAGGTCAGCTGCATGATAGTGAAGAGGCACCCCCACACACACAAGCCATCTGCGCAAGTAATGAGGCTTTATTTTACAGCACTTCAGTTTTAACTTTGGAAGCATTCTTCCCCCATATTTCCCTCATTGAGGAGGTAATAATAATTGTTTTATACTTATATAGCGCTTTTCTGGACACTACACTCAAAGCGCTTTACAGCTAATGGGGACTCCCCTCCACCACCACCAATGTGCAGCCCCACCTGGATGATGTGACAGCAGCCATAGTGCGCCACAACGCTCCCCACACACCAGCTCTCAGTGGGGAGGAGAGCAGAGTGATGAAGCAGCAGCAAACCTTAGTTTTTTCCCAGGAGGTCTCCCATCCAGGTACTGACCAGGCTCACACCTGCTGAGCTTCAGTGGGCTGCCAGTTGTGAGTTGCAGGGAGGTATGGCTGCGGTACATTCAGTATCACGTGCTTAAACGCCACCCATACCGGGACCCCAATAGAAACATGGTGAAACCTCACGGGGGTGTCCCAGCTTGTGCTGAAGGAGATGAGCTGCATTGATTCCTTTAAGTTCTAAGGACAGTCATGGGATTTCTCATTCTTGCCTAGAAAATTGCATCTTAAAATATATCTCCTGATTTAGTTAGTGTTGAACCCAAGAAGGACTGACTGAAAGAGTCCTGTTACTTAAAGCCTGTGCGAAGTAGCTTTTTTACTGACTGCTCAGGGTTTTTTTTTGTTCTTTTGTCCTCACAAGTGTTGCATGTCAGTCCTGGACAGTGCTAGGCCGCTTCACCTGTTCGCTAAAGCTCAGAGGACAGTCTGATAATCCTGCGCCGGCCCAGAGATGACATCAGTGAGGAAGTGTTGAGCGTCACACATTCCACTCTGAGCACCAGGACACAATCCAGACAGGTTCATTGAGGAACGGCAGCAGCCAACAGGGCATTGAGGCTGCTGGAGAACAGGACCGGGCTTTGTGCAGGCGGTGTGGGGTGGGGCGGCCTCCTTTCTGTTTTATTAGGAGCAGTAGAGACGGACATGTCAGCTGAAACGCGGGCTGTCTTGCCTCTCTCTCTTGAGGGCGGCTGTGTCGTCAAAGCCACACCAAGTTGCTTTCTTACCTGGGCTGCCATGAAAGGCTACCTCTGTTCACTGCCTGGCTGCTGACAGAAAGCACTAGGCTCACTTCCTGTGTACATGAGGAGCTGCTGCCAGTGGCAGCCCTGCCCACGCTACACACAGTACCTCTTTCTCTGCCTGGCTGCTCTGCTGAGCACAGCTCCACCATTCGGATCCCCTGGGCTAATCTGGCTCTCCGTGCTTGCTGTATTCCCTGTGGCACGGCAGTCCGACTTGGGAAAGCAGAGCTGGAGGGGGTAGGGGTCCCTACTCTTTTAGGAGCCCACCTGTTTCCTGTTTCGATAATAGATGTGATCCCGTCTTTTTAAAAAAATACCTTGAAATAGACCCTTCAAATGGCCTGGAGTGTCACTCTTCTACTGTATATCTTGTGCGACGATCTGAGGAATCTTGGAACTGGCCTCTCCATGGCTCAGGGTGGTAAGTTCTTTAAGTCCATCCTGATCTGTGGACTAAGTTGAAAAAACCCTCACAGTGGTACCAACTGGAAAGACCCTTTGGAAACACTGGTCACTTAACTGCTAATAAATGATTAATAGAGAGCACCCTTCAATGACCAACAACTGGACTCCCCAAAAAAGCAAATTACCTTGTAATAAAAAGGTTAAGCAAATTAATTTGGACTCCAAGTTAGTTTTGTCATCACGGATGCCGTGACCAGAAGGCAGCGCTCCCGAGCACGGGGGGCTGATTATCCCCGAGATCTCATGCTTTGCCTCCTGGTGGAGCTGCTGGTCTAAGGTACACAGACTGCAGCAATAAAGACATTTCCTTTCCTTTGAACAATCCAGACTCGTCTGTTGATCTCTTAAAATGATTTATTTCTCTAAAGTAACTCTTAGGATTCCTATGAAGTTTGACCACATTGTTTTTAATTACCGTGCTGTATTCTGAAAGCTCTTCCTCCAGACTAAAGCCTTGTTCTAACAAGAAGTTGTTTTGTGTGGAGTTTCCCGGCTATGAAACAGAATCTCACTCTGGCTTGGCAGGCCCACAAATTGTCACATCTCTTTCTTTCTAAAGCTTAAGAGCAACTTTTTCTACCTGTACTGCCTGCAATGTGTAGCTGTAGAATCACTTACATTATTGATAGTTATGGGTTATTTTACATAAAATGATTATGCCTTTTTACATCGTGCTGCGATACAGACAATTCAACTTATAGATTCTTTTCTAATAAGTAGATTTAAAAAGTCTTTTATTGTATCGCTTAATGTGCCATCCCAGCTCTCTTAAAAGACACAAGCTTCGATTGCTCAAGCAAGAGAAGAGGGTCTGTTGAACAAGGAAAGGATAGACAGCTCAGTTTTTAAATTCTGAAGCACAAAATAAACTGCTCTGCTGCATAATCCAAACCATGGAGTTGTAGCCTGTCAGTCACTCTAGGGGTTCCCTTTCGAAGATGACTCTGTTGTTCTTGTTATTATGCAAAGCCAGCGTGAGCTCTGATACGCAGTCGACTCATTTGAGTGGCAAATCAGTTTTTGTACCCTGCCGGTTCTGCAGGCTGCTGCTTCCCTTCAGAAACTTGAGAAGCCCACTAGGAAAGCAAATGGTTAGAGACAGGAGCCCTGCCACCATAGGATTTTATTTCTAATGCTTGGAATGATCCCAGGCGTGGATTATTGACCATTGAGAGAACCGGCAATCGGAGAAACTCTGCTTAACCAAGTTTAAATCCAAAAACTTTTTTCAAACTTTACATCTTTCACTTAATGTCTTAAATAATTTACATAATTGGCAGAGTGTAGAATCAGTCAATTATGTTTACTTGCAGGACAAGTGTATTTGTGCTGGTGGCCCATAGTGCCTGTCTGTGCTGTACTTGTGCTGCACACCTGGTATCACGAAGGGCAGCTTGCACATCAGTCTTTTTCTGCATTATTCCACCCTTAGTATTGTATTTGGAGTCTGCCGAGGAAAACTGTATGTTCTGAACCTTGTCAGCAGTCTTAATTTTAAGAATCCTGGATTTGTTTTGGCATTGCCTAATCACAGATGTGCGTGTTGGTCAAGGAGAAGTTCCTGCTGTAAATTAATATTTCTGTTCCTTTAGTTGAAATGATCTGTCTACACAGGAGTTTGCTGTATGCAATTTTAGATGTTTCTCACCTGTTCTGGAGAGTTCTGTATTTTGCATTACCACGTGTGTCAATGTTAATATAGTGTAAACAAAATATTGACAAGCCCTTTGCCTTCGTTCACTTCATTTCTTTCCTTGAAACTCGTCTTCTCATAATTGTGAGCTACGTGTGCTCGATCAGCAGTCTTTCAGTGAACCGAAGGCCCTTAGATCAGCCACTGTCATTCAGAATTCCCAAAGACCTTACTTGGCCTGCTCCGTTTGCAAGCCAACCCGAAATAATTCCTACTGCACCGACTTCCCGGAAAAGCTCAGTTTATTGGCAGACGGACTCGGCTCACCGTCCCCATTGTCTTGAGCTCGCCCTGTCTTTGTACAGCATGCTGTTCGGCAGTTAGTCTCTCTGGGGTCCGCGAGGCCCCGCGGAGCTCGTCGCCCTCTTCCTGCTGGCTTGCCTGGCTGTGGAATGCTGGGATTGTGCGCACAGGCCTCAGGGCTCAGCCGGCGTGTCCAGACAGCTGAGCTTGTGTTCACCTCCTCCTCCTGAAGGGCCTGGAATCTAAAAGTGAACCGGATACTTTCTGTTCCACCAACTGCAGAGGTGTCTTTTGGCCTCGACATCAAACCAAGCTCCGAGTTCTTGGTGAGCTACGAAATAATGGCCTTTGGTGGGTTTTCTTTTAGTATTTTTGAACGTTTTTTCCTTAAGATGAATTTGGTCTTTAACACTTCACCCTTAACAGCCATGTTGTTTAGTTTTTATGCTATTTTAGAAGGTTTTTGTTTGCAAGCATCACACTGATATTATTACACACTGGCAATGCTGTCCATGCCATTGCAAGAATTTGATGCTATCAAAAGTTTAATTTACCTTTAAATATACTTTTAACTTTTCTGCTGCAGATCAAATTTTGTTGGTATTCTCAAAAATAAAGACTCCACTGGAACAGAGTAAAACAGTGAAGTATAGAGAATTGAGAGCTTTTCCAAGTAAATTCATAATGTTGTACGTGTAGAATGAAGCACATCTAGCAGTGTGTCAGAGAACACAGTCTGGGAGTTGTTTAATGAAAAGTACCTAGCACTAACTTGAAAGGATTGTAAATCATTTTCATTTCCAGCCTCACCCTGTGCTTTCATTCAGTTTGGGGATTTAAAAGCCATAGCAGGACTGAAGAGTAGATAGTTTGCTTCCACCGTTAACACTTCTTGTTGAACTAAGATGTCTTTTTTTTTTATTTTTTTAAAAATGGGAAGGCTGTGTGTGTGGGGAAACTGTCTCAGCTTGTATGAAGCCTTCAGCGTAATGACTGCCATCGTATCCATCGCCAGCGCACAGGAAAGGCCTCCGTTCGCTTACCGCAAATAGCAGGGTACAGCCGCAGCCCGATTGCACAGTGCTGTGGGTTTAGGGCCCCAGCAGCATGTTTTTATTCATGGTCTCTCACATGATGCCAAATCATGGTGAGGGTTTTTTGGTGCAGCGTGGCTATGAAGGGCCAAGAGCAATTAGATCAACATTTTAGATTAATTAAGGCACAGTGGTATTTTTGTTGTATTTTTAAAACCACCGGGTACTCCACCCCCAGATTTCTGTCTGCTGTCAAACATTTTCCAAATGAATATGTTGCAAGATGTTTATAAATATTTGGAATCTGCAAATATTTATTCTGTGGAAGCTTTAAATGTGTCACAGTGAATTACTAATACAGGAAATCAGGCTCTTTGTAAGGATGTGCTGTAAACATAAAGCAAGGTGCTGCTAAAGTACTTAAAACAAAGCTAAAGTTGCAGAGCATCTCTGGGGGATTTTAAATGTCAGTCTGGGACAACAGCATCTCTGGCACATGTGCAAGTTCCTCGCATTTCTTGCGCATGTTGGGGGAATTTTCCCGTTTCCTTCTCAAAAGTAGTTGCAGGCCTGATGTCTCACACCCTGACATGATTCCTGGCAACAGAACCGTGTCTTACAGACAGTATGAGTTCAGTGTTGTACGCTGTTGTTGCCTCTTTAGGTTTCAAGAGTAGAGGTGCCCCCATTTGAGCTAAGATATGGCCACGGCCTGATTGTGATGTAGTTTCCAGCCAGATCATAGTAAGCCTTAGTGCTTTAACATAAGGAAAAAATAATTCCTTACAATATGAAAGAAATGGGAGGTGGGGACTAAAAGAAACTTGCCTTTGCATTGAGGTTTGCATTGGCATTCATCTGCATTATTTCTAAACTACTTATCTGTTTTGATGATGAGGATGGGTTAGGGAAGAGATTCCCAGAAATCCAATTCGGAAGAATGAAGAGGTCCATAACTATCACGAGCAGTAGAAACATTTCTTTGATCCATTTCACATCCATGGCAAGCGTGAGAAGCCCATCACACACAGCTCCACAGCCTAGGCCTTGCACTGTAGAGTACTGTATAAGCTGGGTTGACCAGTGTGTGCTGTCAGTTGAGTACACTTGTGGCTGCCTGCGTTGTGCTTGCTTCATGCAAATATAGAAGCTTCACCTTTCCTGGGCATCGGGGGGTAATTTCTCATGAAGGAAAAAGAGGTA
Source organism: Atractosteus spatula (assembly GCF_055471065.1). Taxonomy (NCBI): domain Eukaryota; kingdom Metazoa; phylum Chordata; class Actinopteri; order Semionotiformes; family Lepisosteidae; genus Atractosteus; species Atractosteus spatula. Next base: position 3,893,413 of record NC_142721.1, on the reverse strand, counting down.
ACATTTTTTTAACAGGAAAATGTCAGTTGCTGTGAAGTTCACAAACTTGACACAAACGCACATCTGATTGCCGACGCTGGAAAGCACCTGGGCTTGGTGCACAGGAGGGAAGTGGCCCCTCTTCCATCAGCACTGCTGTCGGCGGAGTGAGTCACTTCTCCGCTCACGATGAGCATTTCTCCTGAGTCGTGCTCTACCTGCTGGCTCATGGCTCTTCAGCGTCAACCTGTTGAGCCAGAGCCGGCGTTGTCTGTGGAAAACAAAGGCTAGGCTGTGCTTGTCCAGACGTGTTCTCAGCAGATCAAATACCGTAAATTCTGGAATATTAAAGTCGGTCACATTTCTTGATTGCGATTAGAAAAACGTACTGTTCAGAGCTGCTGTAACTCCACGGTCTCATCATTGATTACTCACCAAGCTCCTATGTTGTGAGTAATTCAGTGTTCCTTTTTAAATCCTGCTTTGTTTCCTGTTATGTTCCTGCCCACGTAAATGATTTAATTGGATATAAAGCAGTTCATGGGTTTGAATTATTGTAATGCTGGAACGTTGCAGTAAATAGCTTTAATGATTCGAGTGGTCACAAGCCATCTGCTGTTCTGTGAAAGGTTTTAATTTCTAAGAAGAGCTTCCTGGCAAGTTTGCCATTTTTTAATTGGGAGTCTTTAGTTTGAAACGCAGTTGCTTCAAGTAAACTCCCATTTCTCGGAGCTCTTTAGGACAAGTTAAGATTCCTATCTGACAGGCTGCCTGTAGATATTTGCAGCCTGGTTTTAAAATTCTTGATTTCTTGCCCTAAACTTGCAACATACTTCTTCTGCTCTTAAAAATACAGTTAAAATGTTGTTGGGTGCACAGCAGCTACCTAGGCATCACACAGTTTGTTCTGTGATTGGAAATTGTGCCTTTCTTAACTTCCACAGTGTGACTGTTCACACAAGAGCTTGCGTGGCACAAGCACTTTAACTGTAAGAGCGAACAAAGCTGTTGCATTTCTTTTAGATTCCAGACTGCTTCTCCACTTGAGACTAAAGGCCCTCTGTGTTTGAGCAGTAGAGCCCTGCGTTGTCCTGTTGTAAGTACAGTCCTGGCCAGGCACGGCAACTCCCTTTGCAAGCAACGAGAAGATGGTATATAGACAAAAAAAATCGGAGGTCTAGCTGCGAAGAGTCTATTTTATATATGTTGAGGTATTTAATGATCCTTTGCATGATGATTGTTGGTACAATTTTGCATTTCTCAGCTTCCTCTTGGCATGTAAAATAATTTCCCTTTAAAATAAAAACCTGAAGGGAAGAGAGTCTGCATTTCAGACATTGAAATGCACCAGCACGGGGAAGTCACAGAGTCTTTTCAGCTCAAGCTCAGGAGGAGCAGGTGGGGGAACTGGGCTCGTCTGACCTCTCCAGCTGTGTCCAAAGGCGAGATCAGAGGGCAGAGTGAGAGGACGACTGCACAGGGCAACCCTTCAAGACATTTCCTCTCCATATCTGTCTCGTCAGTCAGCACAAACTGCTTCCCAGAGGTTTCTGGGACCTGTCTGTGACTGAGGACTGTTTTAGGGGTGTACTGCAGATTTTCTTGGCTGATGCTGTTACATACCTTTAGTGATCACCTATGCAGGTGATAATACCAATATTTATTGATGTGTTCTAATTTACTGAAACTTATTAAACCTCTGGGTGATTTTTTTGTGCATACGAAGTTTTTAAATCGGTTGGATTGCATTCCTGCTTCTAAAGATGGCAAAACAAAACATGAAGTAACTTTTAAATTCGAATTAATCTAGATTGTAGTAGAACCTGTGCATGTTAACTTTACGAGCATCACAGAAAAGTCAGAAAAACTATTTTGGTCCACTTGAATACTAAAAACCGTTTAAACTTTTTAATTAGTGAAGTGTTCAAAAATGTTATTACATTTTTAATTTGAGAAAAATAAATCTTTCATGGCCTACCTTGATGGCATTTTGAACCTATAGTACACTGAACCAGCTCTAAACTAACTTTCAGCTTCCAGGCACCTTAAAAGATTTCTTTAGATTTCTGAGACGTACCTCCAGTGTATTAAGTTAAACCGTCCGAATTTGAAAATCTGTCCATTAAATCTCTGAATTCATCTTTCAGATCCCTGACATGCGCTACGTGTCGAGCGGAAGCATGCGAAGTGGGTTATACAACCAAATGCAATTGTGTTCAAACATAAAGCAGACCAGAGTCGGGTTTTCTGAAGTACAGCGATTCTGGGGCTTCACCTCATACATGTATTTACTGTATACTTATCGGCGAGTTTAAATCCAGGTTTCAAGTGTCCCCTCCCTGCTCATGAACTGTTTCGCCATGACTATTACATTTTTTTTTTATTTGGAAACACATCGGATTACAGATAACTGACCAAAACGCCCAGCCTTCCTCGCAGCGGATAAACTGCCGCGTCTCCAACTTCCTTGATGACGGGAAAACAATATTTTCTCGTCTGAGCTCTGATTAATTGGAATCTGACCAACACCTCGCACACCTGTTTTCTGTAGAGCTGGTAGTGAGCGGTGCAGAATTTATTGCCTTTTTTTATCCAACACAGCATTTCCCTGAAATGGAAAAACTTCCGTCAACATATCTGTGCCTGCGGGTCCCGTGTTGTGGAATTGCCGTGGAATTTACACGGAAAAATCCAGTTCTGGCTTGATAACCTATCTTGCATGACATCAGCCAGCTTCTTAAGACAATAAAGCAAAATATTTTGCACATTGAGTTTGTTTATAAGAGCATATTGTGCAGATACCTGTTGATCATAAACTTGTTTCTTATTGAATTGCTCTCGACTCCCTGACACAGTAGGAAAATAAATGTTTTCTAGGTTTGAATTGCCCAACCCTTTGAATTGAGAATGAACCTGTAATTCGTTTTCAAAGATTGGGGACCATGCCCACAGCCCGATTTTCGTGTGGTGCTTGTTGGCGGAGCTGGGCTTTAAAAACTCAGCAAGCCCATGTGAACGCGGCCAGTGTCCCACCGCAGGAAATACAGCCGAACTTGTAGTGAATAGCTCTTTGAACTTTCATGATCAAAGTAGTAATCCGTGATGAATTACTGCGATTAATTATTTTTTATCATCTTTACCTTAATGTAGATATTCCATATGAGACAGAATTACAGGGATTTAAACTGCTATTTTTATTGCAGCTCATTTCATTCATGAAATTATTTTTTTGTTTCCAACCTGTCAAAGTTGTTGTTGTTTTTTTCCCCTGCTTGTTGAGCAATATTTTTAAGGAACTGAACAGCGTTCTGTTAGCTCCAGACAAACACTATTCTGTTTCAATTCCAGCCACTCGGTAAATGTCCCGTCTCAGGGGGTGAAATGTCAGTGCGGTACACTTACCATTCCTAATGAACCGACTGAGGTGTAGGGCGCTGAAAATGTCACGTTTGTAGCTTGATGGTCCAGAACAGGAAGAATATAGCGAGTGTTTGTGGGCGTCGTGTGGCATACAGTGACAATGCAATGACAGTTACTGTAAGTGAATGGATTACGTTCCCTGTGGCAGCTATTTCACAGAGACAAAGCCTTCAGGACTGTAGCCGGGACAGGTTTCACAGCGAGCAGGAACCTTTTCCTTCTCGCCCTCATGGTCCCTCATAGCTCCGCCCGCCCTCTCTGGTGATAGGCGGTCCGACCCGAGGAGGCCGGCCCAGACGGAACCGCAGAAATGAATCTGGCTCTCGTACTTAGCAAAGAAAGGGGCAATTTGGTGTTCAAGCCAGTCGGAGAGGCCGAGCGGCTGGGGAGGTATCCTTTTCAGCGCCGCTTGCGTTACCATGGTCGGTGATCACTGTACTCATTCGGGAGACAGTACGGCAAAGCACTCGCAGAGGACTCCCAAAAGCGGATTAAGTTGCAAAATGGTACTTCAGGCGGTTGGCAAGGTTTTGAGGTAAAGACCGAACTGTTGTTGTCATAAACGGGTATTGTTTTCTGTTGTATGTTGAGCAGTTGTGAAGCTGTTGTTGTAGCCAGCGGCGGCGTGTGGATCGAAGTCTCTGTTTCTGATTACGGGTATAAAAGCGAGGACAACGCGACCCTTTCCCGATCTTGTTTGGGATGTTAACTTGACCCTTTCCTTCTCTCTTTTTTTTGTGTGCCTTCGGTGGAGCAAGTTGTTAACATGACGTTTTTCGATTCCCGTGCGACTTGTTGAGATGATCGCTGCATAAAAACGTTGAGCTGCCAGGCGCTTATTTTAAAACGACTGGGCTCGGATGTCTTGGCAGTCAAAGCTCTTTGGGTTGTTGTTTTTTTTTCTGCCCGTGCTATTTTATATGGAAATAGTAGTATGCGCGGATATTTTTCCATGTTTGGGTTCGAGTTGCGCTGTACATCATAGCGAAAGCAGCTCGGTAGCTGTTGTTGCCCTTTGATTTGTACAGTGAACCAAAGTCTTTCCCCCTGGAGTTGTGGTGGCTCTTTAAGCAACACCTCCTTATTTGAAATGTTTCGTCGCGATTGTCACTTTTTTTTTTTTTTAAATCCACAACACTCCCCGATTCGTTCTTCTGTCGTTGACTGTCGTTAGAAACTTGGTGTGGACACGGAAAGGAAATACCCTCACGCGTTCACAACAGCACAGGTAGCCGCGCCGGGGCCGGTTTGCGGGTGTTTTTATCGCCCCAAGCCTCTGGCTTCAGGTGGTTTCGGCTTCAGGTGGGGCAGTCCGGTCTCTGGGCAGTTCGTACTGGAAAAGTGCGCTTACCTCTGAGAACGCACGCCTTGCTCCAGACAGACCTGCATAGTTTCATCTGAAAGGACGGATGTTTGTTGGAAACTAAAGTCGACAGACGTACTGCAGCTTTAAAAACCAAGCGAGCAGCTGGAATAGCCTTCATTTTTTCCCCAATTTAAAATGTTTGTGTTATCTTTTTTCTTATTCTAAGATAGGTCAGTGGTCCTCTGCAAACCAATGTAATTTGAGCCAATTGGTCTTACACTTCTTTAGGCATTATTTCTTTACAGTGTTAAGACACTCTTGTGTCTTTTTCTTTTTACAGAAGTAATTTTTACAGTTGTTACAGAGTTGTGAAGTCAGCCAGTTGTACAATTCGGATACTAAGCAACAAGTAGAGGTTTATTCCCTGCTGAAAAGAGAAGAAAAGCCTTCTTCAGGTGTCCCTTCTTCAGGATACTGTCTCTGCAATGTGCAGTTGTCTGTTCTGTCCTCATTAAGGTTAGCAGGGCTGTATCCGTATTCATATTTAAGTTTCAGCTGCTATAATGTTCTTTGTAGTTTCTGGTGTGGGAACCTAAAATGTGCTAGAATATTTAGATTTCTTGTGAAAGTTTGGTACTTGCTGTGAAAGGGTGTCCTGTGGTATTCATGCTGCTGGTTCCTTGAATTGCGTGCCCAGGGTTTTAAGGATTTAAGGCTCAGATCCCCCGAACACATCCAGGATGTGCTCTAACCATCTCAAATTAAAACTAATCTGTTTGCTCTACCTAGGGATTGCTTTTCTATGTTTTTAAATCCCTGAAAAACTCAGATTTTCCACGGGAGGAGTTGAGTTCTTTTATTCAGAATAGAGTGCTGATTTTCTTTTTAGACCTGCTGCCAAGTTAGCATTTAGAGACAGATGAGTTGGTCTCCTTGACTTGCCCTTTTACTTAAGTCAGGTTGGTTGCCTTTCAGCGATTATGGCTTGGGAGTGTAGACTCTGCGGCAGTGCGTCTCCTCGGGCCCCTTATCTGGAAGCCATTCCAGTCAGTCTGGTGTGAGCGTGTCGGCTCGAGTGGTGGATTCTGAGCAGTGCTTAGTGAGGAGCAGGTCAGGGCTCCGGTTTGCACCACTGCTGAAGAAATGCAAGTCTTGCACCTTGGAGTTGGAATGAATGCTTTATGGTGGAATCTGAGCATTGTAGGAAAGAGGAAACCTTGCTTTATATGAGTGAATGGGGAGCATCTCATGCTTCCCACATTCAAGTCAACCTGCTGCACTGCAAGACCGGAGACATTTTGATTAGTGGAAAGTTCAGGGATGCCCTCAGCCTGCTGTGTGTCACCATGAGCAGGTTGCTGTGGGCTTTGTCCTCCGCATGGGAGCTGCGAAGCCAGGTTCTTCCGCAAGTGAATGTGGCTGCTGTCGATGCGCTGTCCACCCCCTGGTGTCCCCTTGCCTGAAAGACCTGCTAAGTGGCAAGTCGCTTGTTATCATCATAAAGGCTCGATGGGGATATACAGGAAGGAGTGGAGTGCCGGTGAGAGGAGTCAAGGAGATCAAAACGTGGCAAACAGGGCTGAGAACAGCTGGAGCGCGCTGTGTGGGGTGGGCCTGGCTTTGTGAATGCTGCCCCAGGCCTCTCTCGCTAGCCCGGAAGGTATTCAGATGTTGATCGCGCCCCGGTCTTTACCCCAGGAGTCCTTAACAATGTGTGCTTCCGGGTACAATTTACCAGGAGAGGGAATATGGCACATACTCGCTAGCTTCTGGAGTTGTGCTTGAGCCAGAACAGAAAGTGGCTGCTTGTCGGTTTCTCTGCATTGATCTTCCCCGGAGTCCAGTGCAGATGAATTATCCCTGAAGGTGGGTAATGGGAATGCTCCACAGCCCTAATACAAGCAGGCTGTGGGCAGCCACCTCCTACTGATCTTACAGCTGGGAGGCATAAGCAAACTGAATCACTCCTGTGTCAGTGTTGAGGTTCCCAGCTGAGACCTCAAGCAGAAATGTGTGCCTTCCCAGGTGTAGCAACCAGAAGCCTAGAATCCTCATTATATAACCACTGGCCTATACCAGTGAGCAATATACTGGATGAGGCAGAATTCAGTTCTGACAAGCTTGTTGGTTTGTTGGTGAGGAATGTGTTGTGAATCCTGGAAGAGTGTGTTAATAACGAAATGCTGTGCATAGTGAGGCTAAGGAGAGCCCTGGCCTCCATGCTGTTTCTCTGACAAGAGGTTATTTGAGAAAATGCATCACGGGGAGCCTGTTGTATAATGAAAGAGAATGAGAGTCTTCCGTCCCATTCACTTCCCTACAAGAACCTTTGGACATCATCCACCCCGTTTTTAGCAGCATAATAGTAACCTTGGATTAACTGGGGCTGGTGTTTGGCAGTTTGTGGCTTTTGGGGGAAAGTCTTATTCGGAGTGTTTCTATAACGGGCACGTAGATGACAATTACTGAGGCCCAGAGCACAGGGTTGGGAAGAGCCAAACTCTTGGCAAGCGCTGACCCAAGTACTGTCCCTGTTGCGGATTCCTGAAGGGCTGTGAAGTGCGGCTGTTCAAAACTAACCAGTGTTACCCTGCACTCCTCTCGGCAAGTCACAAGCTTATAACATGAGTTTGTTTGCAATGTGGTTGTACTGATAAAACAATCATCTGGGGAATGGGCAAATTTAAGAATTGTTAAAAAATTATGGCAGTGAATTCACATTGTTATGAGCAATCGAACAAATGTTGAAAAAAGTGACACTAATTTAACTGGATCTGTGGTTATTAAAGTGTTGTCAGTTCCAAAAGCAATTATGTCTCATTCGTTTTCAGCTGGTGTTTAGATTGTGCCTTTGTATCCTGCCCTGATTTCTGTGTGTACATTTTAGACACTGTGACAGTGCCTCAGAGTTCTTACAATATTGGGACACTACTGACCAGAAACAGTTTGACGCACAGGACAGTACTGTTGAACTCAATACAGCTGTGCTCACCGTCCCATTCATCAGCCTTATAGACCAGAATTTAGAGGCACTCCCTGTTTAAAATAATAATTCAAATAGGTTTTGTGACATTTCCAGGGTTATATTACATAGAGCTGTTGGCTATACTTGAGTCATGAACAGAAAGCCCTAATTTAAGGCAGAAGAAAACAGCATATTGGCAGCACTGATCTGTCTCTTCACATGCCAGGCTGTAATGTATACATGCATTATTTAATAACAGAACAAAAAGAGCTGCAACACTTCATGATGGCTCCAAAACATGTCCTGTCAGACCTTACAGTAGCAAATGCCCTGGAAGAAAGCAGGGCTCATTGTGAGCTCCAGACAGTGTTGAAGTGAGTCCCCTTGACGCTGAGTTATTGGACGTGATCCTTTGAGCCTCAGACTGAATTAATTATGGCCATATGCTCACGGTCAAGTTCTCTCTCAGTCTACTTTCTGCTTCAGGTCAGGTTTTGCAATCTGCAGGGTTGGTGGACGCCACAGGCAGAAAATAATGGCCAGTTGCTACAGATTGCATGACATAGTAATAAACCGAGGAATCTGGGTTATTGTGCTTTCTCATACATTTTAGGCAGTGAAGCATATTTTCAGTGTGCGATTTTGCTCAACTAATTCCACGTAGAACTGGCACGCATGTACTGCAGGCTGGTGCTCTTCTTGACAGTCGGTGCCTCGCTCTGCGACGCCGACTGGGTCCCCCAGTGGGAACTGGTCAGAGGCGCTGTTAGTGGACTCGCAGCAGAGAGAGAAGCGCTGACGTGCTTGCTTTCAGTCACTGGACAACAGACCGCAAAGGGGCATCTTGCGCTGAAAGTGATTGTTAGAGGTGACTGTTGAGCTAGCCCTGCTTTGGAAACAAAGCTTAGTTTTCCTCTCCAGTGTTTTGATAACAGGAGGCGGTCGCCCTGAGTCCAGCAGCTGTGCAGACAGGTTTGAAGTAGGGTAATTCAGCCCCCCCTTGTTATTTCTGTGAATAATGCAAGGTATTTATTATGCCCTGAAAAAGCACTGCTTGTCTTAACTTTTAGCAATAGTTCTTCTACGTAGTTCCAACATGAAGTAGCACACGTGTTTTAAAACAATTAAAATGCCATTTTCATCCAAGCCTTTGAAAGCTGGTTGTCTTCAAACCGTTTGACATGAGGTCTCTAGAGGTAGGTAGAGATTAGAGCTAAATTCCAGTCATTTTGTACGGCAATGCAGGTCTCTTATAGTGTTATTAAATAGTACAGTGTGTTAAACCCATAAAGGCATCGCGGGCAGGTTTGCACTGCACCTCCATGTGATTGCTGGTTTTGAGACCTTATTTTAAGCCAACATTCTCGGCATGATGTTAAAATAGCTCATTTATTCAAACCAGAGCCAAGCCAAGCCTGCATAACGTTTCTCCCCGGTGCTTTTTGTTCGCTTCGTTGGCGAGAGGGTTTAGAAGGGAAGGACCTGGTTTCTGTGCCTAGACTTTGTGAGGTTAGCAGGAGATCTGGTTGCCTCTGTGCGTCTGCCAGCCCCGCCGGGAGCGGCCGCAAGCAGGTTTCGGTGCGGCCGGGCAGGGGCCGCAAGCACACAGGGTCCCTGGGCGCGTACCAGCAAGCCCCCTGCACGCAGGAGCCTGCAGACATCTTCTCGCTAGCCAGGGTTGTGGTCTATATTAGGAGGTTGTCTGCTTATCATTTGTACTTTTACTTTAGACGCTTAAATTATTGTGGCATTGCCAAGTTTCCTTTCCAGGGTCAGGGCGCTTTGGCTTATTTGCGTTCCCATCTGTGTTCGTACCGCTGGCCCTTCCGGGGTATAGCTGCGGGCGGGCCCTTCAGGCGTCGGGTTCGAGCAGCTCGATTACAGGGAGGAGGCTGCGTCATGTTGGTGGTCATTCCCCCCCCCACGCCGGGGGCGCTCACCTGTGTGGGGGTGATGAGTGTGAATGTGGCAGGTCTGGGCGCACCTGCAGTCTGCCCGCGGGAGGGCTGAGCCACGGCCACCAGGCTGACACGCAGTGTCTAGGAGCTGGGGGCTTTGTGTTGTTACTGAGAGGGGTTACATTACTCTGTAATGAGCTGGTGAAGGATGATAACCTGCAGGGCTGTGTTGCAATAAATCGGCCTTATCACTCCGTTAGTAACTTGTGTTCTACTTCAGAGGCTTGTTATTCAGGATCCCTTAGGTGGATCTTTATAGCAAAAATTGAAGATAACCCACAGGTGGATGTGAGTTTCTTGGAAATTGCTGTTCCCTGCGTTTCATGAATTATTACAGAACCATAAAAAGGGAAAATCCTTTCTTCTTTAAGCATCTTGTTTCCATAAATATTTTCTACATAGACATTTTCTTCACCTGCATATGGTTCTAGTCCTGAACAAATGATTTATTGAAGGGCACCTACAAAAAATGCCCATTTACGCAAAAGGACTTAAAATAGCAACTTCTTTGAAAACCTCAACTGTTTTTTTTATAAAGTCTGGCTGTGCACCAGAGAACCTTAAATTAGTCATTTTCCACTTCTCCCCTTGTTTTGGAGCACCAACCCCTTCGCTAGTGCATGATATAAAGCAAATTCCTTTGCTATTAGTTTATTTTAAGAAAAAGAAAACTTGCACGCTGCCAGCAGTCCCACAGCTCCCCCCACACACACACACACACACACACTGCCCGCTCTTGGTAAATTCTCTCACGGAGAGATCTTTGCCATAAAAGGCATTGTATGCCTCCAGACCAGAACACAGGCCAGAGCCATCGCAACAGTGGGAGTGGTTTTGGAAGGTTGAGGAAGCCAGGCTGTACGGCAGGGTGCTGGGCTAGGAATGGAAAATTCAGGCAGGACGATCCCGAAGAGGGATCCAGTGCCAGTGCCAGTGAGCCAGTGGTCTCCTGTGCCACACTCGGTTAAAATACGTGAGCTGAGCTACGCGTGTTGACTGGTGTTGGTTTGGGTCGCAGTTTAAGATGACGTGATGAGAGCACAGTTGGTCTCCTTCTGTTACATGCAGTTTGCATCGAGCAATGATGTTGGAACTGGAGCCTTTGAGACAGAAAGGGAATAAAGAGTTGAAAGCAAGTTGCCTAGGAGTACGCTGCCCAGGCTTTTGAATGTTCCACTTTCTCAGCTGAAGGTTTGCCCTTCACCTTTAAGTTTGCCCTGGTCCAGTCTGTTGCACCTCCCTGGCATGAGTTGGCAGGTTTTCCAGCGGTTTAAGGAGCATTTGTAGGGCAAGTCATGACTTGCAGCACATAAGTGGCAAATTTAGGAAAGCTGAAGAGGATAAACGTCTTGTTCTCTGACTTTGAAGAAGTGCACAAGCAAATTATGCTATATATATATAAATTATGCTGGACTATAACGTTTTGTTAAGACATCTGTGACTTCAAACACTGAAAGATTTGTGTATTGCAATGTCAGTTTTTGCCAGTGATCTCTGTGAAGGCAGGCCTCACAACTTTCTTTGCTTAGAAGTTTCCATTGGGATCCCAACTACAAAAGGGATCCTGCAGAGGTATGACTAAAAATATAGATGGTGGTTATATGCATCCAAAGAGATGCTTACCATAGTCTCCATCCAAAGCTCCAGACGTACGTGCTGGGAGGCGCGATGCCTTTGCAGTGCTGTGCGCCTGGTTTCCTAGCCCTGCAGTACACGAAGGGGTGGAAGTTATAGGCTGAATTCCAGAGCTCTTGGCGCATGAAATAGACAGGATGGAGCACGCAGGGAAAGCTGCCCTAATCCCAATGGAATGTGTACAGCTTATGCCTGTGTGTGTGTGTTAATGTGTGTTCCCTTAGGAGTAGCATCTGCTCTGCAGAGGTGCAAGCTGTGTTTTTTTGTTATGATATACACTAGAAGAGGTCCTGGCGACCATGAAAGTGTACTTGTAATAAAGATATTCCAATGCAGTACAATGGTACATGTTGAAAACAGTCTAGCATGTGTTCCAAGTTTGAACAACTAGAACTTGAGGCATGGTTAAACCTGACTAAACTTTCCCACCTGTGTATATTGAACAGAGCATACAACAAAAATAAGTTTTAGATTTTAGCTTGTGATGCTTCAAAACCAGTTGGTAGGTGGTGGTGTTACTGAGGTGTAAGGGTTCGGAGAGATCTCAAAGCCATTGATAGTGTTCCCAGTGTATAGAATTGCAGATTTCCCCAGTCATTAGAGGTTCGGTGTGAATGTTTCGTTAAAGTGCTACAGCCTTCTTTCAGGCAGCAGCATACCAGTCTCATCTTGATACGGATCTGGACTTATTCCAGTCTCCTGGCAGAAGTGTGAGTGACCCCTTTGTCAGTCGAAATGTAATCAGTAGGTCTTGGTTTTCACGATCCTAAAAAACTTAATCCTCATCATTTAGACACGTTCCAGTTTGCCTGTGTTTAGGTCTCAGTACTTGAATCTGAATAGCAGATCACGTTGACGTTCCTGGTTTATCTCATGCAGTGTATGGAAAGCACAGTCAAGTATCTATGCAGCCTTTGTGTCCTGAATCCATTTTCTCTTTTTCCCCTGTACCATAAATCAAGTTTCTGTCCTTCCTGGAGTCCAGCCCACTTAGTGTCTCTGGTTTTGTAGTGTTTGTAGGACTCGAGATATAAAGTGTTGCTTACTAGCAAAGCATGAAGACAAGGACGCTGGGAGGAATTTACAGATATCCTGGGATATCACACAAGCCTTATTGCAATATGGAGTAAGCCTGATCCTTAGAGTATTTTCACACCCAGAGTGAAGTCTAGGGCCAGTAAGAAATGTAGTACAATGAAACATTGTTGAGGTCAGTATTCTGGGATCTGTCAAGCTATAAATAAATCAACGTGAAGGAAAACCACTGCTTTCCTGTGCTGAGTTTGGTCTTTTCCCCAATAAACAAAGTTCTTATTTCTTGTGTGGAAGTGATGCATTTCTAGAGCTCTTGACACCTGTCAGGGCTATGACTTCTAATGGGGGTGTAGTCTCGGTGCACTGAAGGTTTTAGGGCGTAAGGTTACTGGCAGGCCTCAGCTGTGGTCCTCAATCAGGGTTAACCCACTCCTGGTTAATGACTGTGGGAGCCGCTTGCAGACTGTTTCTCCGCAGCTGAGCTGCTCAGGGCTACTGTTTCCAGCTGGCACCAGCAATTCCTGATAGTCTGATAGCTCTACCAGCTGGATGCAGCAGCTGTCCAGGTATCTTTAGTGCTTGGAGTGGAAGGGTGTTTTGAAAGACATCATATCCAGCATATCAAAGTTCTACAGTTTACAATGAGAGCTTTCAACCAAGCATGTGAGATTTGTGCCACAGAGAGCAGAACGTCCCTGTTATTATGGTGGGAGAGGTTGGTTTGTTGCCATGAACATAACTGGAATTCAACATTCCATTTCCCATGAGAGCTCAAGGTTTCCAGGACTGGTGCAAGCTGCATAGCAGAGGTTCCATGCCCAATAACAAGGCATACCTTGCCAAATACAGTCGTTCCCTCACTTTTAATCCATATCTGTTTTAAATCCCTCCGCGTGCCATGCGGTCCTGCAGGCTCTGCATTGACCTGACTTGTTGACAAAGCCTCCCCCGGCTCTCTTCCTCTTTTGAGCTTTTCAGGCCCTGGCAAGCACATAGGGATAATTCTATCAGCTCCAGAAAAGAATCCCGTGTTTACTGAATCAGTAAGACCAAAGAGTGTTTTATGTGAATAAGCAGGGAAGGAAAAGGCCCAGAACACAGCAGGGGAATTAATCTGTTTTGATAGAGGGTGTGGAAACAGAGGCCGGAAATCAGGGTTAACAAAGCACTATAAAAGTACTCTGAGAGGGGAAGTATCCTCAAACAACCCCTGCAGTTGGGAAGAGAATGGGGCTGTTCCAATTCAAAACGAAACTGGCAGTTGGACTCTGTGATCTTCATGTTGCTTTGTAACACAGCAGTAAAAGCAGTAAAGTGGAATCCAGTGTGGTGTATGGTGGCTGTTTTCAAGCTGTAGCTGTTTTGTTGCCTTTCATTGGTGTTTTGGCCACAGCAGAAAGCAGGTTGTGATCTAGTTAACCATGTAGCACCTTTGCACAATTCAGTACATTGTTCTTTTAAAAACCTAAGCACATAATATGATAAAGGTGCACGGACACTTTTACAGGAATACCTGCGAGTTGGGTAAAGCTAAGAAAACAAAAGTTAAATGTATCCCCTGATCAGGTACAATAGATGTTAAATTAGATTGCTATGAATATAAACTAAATGCAAAGGTTTTTATTCACTTACATCTCTCGTAATAAAGAAAACAGTTTATATTTTAGAAATAGAAGTGGTTGTATTTAGTCAGAATTGATCTTGAAGGAAAATGTGTTTATCCTTAAAGCAAAGAGAAACGTTTAAGAAAAGCATTACCTGCTCACAACCTGTTGAACTGGTTGGATTAGTCAAAGGTAAAACCTGCAGCACCTTTTTTGTGTGGTAGCCATAGAAATTTAGTCTTGGAACACCTGCAGCTAGCCTGCATAGTGCAGAAACCCTCCCTGAGTGGGTGCATTGTGGGAACAGTTAAGAGGGTTGAGCTCCTGTGCTCTTAATTACCCTTATGTCTACCTTGGATCTGCACCTTCAGGGGAGAAGAAACATTGCCCGGCTTTAGTTGAGAGAAAGTAGCTCTCATGCCGAGAGTCCTGCTCAGAAATGGTCGATGCAGCATCAGCCACGCTTACATCTGGCGCTGTTGAATTCTCAAGTGTTGTAGACTCCGTTCGAGTTGGGGCAATGACCTGTCCTCTGCCGATAGCAGCTGTTTGTTCTTGCTCCTCCGACGTGCTTCCGTGAGTTTGTTCCTCCAGCAGCTGTACACTCTGTCGTCGGTCCAGAGCCCCGATGCCTTTTTAGCTCATGCCTTTCAGTTGTAGTTAGGGGTGTCTGACTTATCAAAGGCCAGGCCACCGTAGACAAGGCCCTTTGGAAGGCCTCTGTGATCCATTGGGCATGCATCTCCAAGCCTTTATACACTTTGATGTGTAATATAGCGTATTATTGCACAGTAATATACAATATTACACATCAAATAGTACAAAGGGAATGTGAGCACAATCAGGGACCTTTGCACTGGGGTCTCTGTCCATTAATATTTTCCCAGAAAGCTGTGCGACTTGACTCCAGAGGAATCAAGACGATTTTCACGCATGTATCAAGTTGGAAAATGTTAGCATTCAGAGTATCCAGGGGGAAAGTTGGTACCAGACGCTGTACCCCCAGCTACTGGCTGCCGTTCGTGGAGCTTTCAGATTGAACCAATATAATGTAAGAGGCAAGTATGATCAAAGATTGGGGAAAAAATGATCCAGAGAAATGGAACATGTATGGTGGGTCAAACATTATTCAGAACTGTTCTCCCAGGAAACTGTGGTCTGGACACAACCCTTGATGTGATTGAAAGCTGCCTTTGTTGTACAGTCTTGGCACTGTATCAAAGAGAAACTTGGTAAGACCTTAGCCTGAAAAATGGAAAATGTTCTGGAACAGATGGTATACCATCAGAAGTCTCGGGGATGTGGGAAAACCATCCTACTTCAACATTTTTGAGCTCCAGTGTCTACACTGGAGAGTATCGCGTCCCAAATGATATGAGAGACTCTCTACCCCCACACACACACCAGCCTGTGCACAAGCACTGCACTACAAGTCTAGCCTCTAAACCCCAGTGGAGTCCACTGCACACAGCGAAATGCTAATGCTCTTTAGCTTTCTTATTAAACATGTGTCGAAAACAGAATAGCTCCTAAACTTGCAGTAGAAGATTATAGATTATTCCTTTATGGAGATTCACATTCTCCATTAACCCTGCGGTACACAACAGCAGAAGTTCTTGGCGGTTGTCTTATTCTGACTGACAACTGCTGTCGGTCAAACTACAGAAGCACATTGTAATTGCTTTTAAATTATGTGCTTTGAAGAATGGACTGGTGAAATGCTTTGATTTATTGCCTACTGAGGAACCATCAAGCACTCAGAATGGGATTTTCTTCTCTTTCTTCTCCAATATCTGAAGTGATGTGTGTTGTACAGAGACCCCTGTCCAAGCCCTTGTTTCCATTGTTTCTCTTGTACTGTATATATTCATCTTAGGGTCCTGGGTGTGTGCTCAAACTGTCAGCAGCTGTTCAAATGTTAAGTCTTTAAAGGCTAATTCAGCCTTAACCAGGAGAGAACAAAGCAAGCAGGATTGTGGTCAGACAACATCAGTCATGAGCAAACGCGAGTACAGACAAGTTCTGCTAGTCCAGGAAGAGCTGGCAGACTGTTTACTGTAATTATCCTGTGACACAAGCTAGCTTTTAGATCTTTTAATAAAACTTCGTTTCAAATAGAAATGATAAAGGGTGATAAATAATATTTTTCAGCAAACCAGTAAAACGTGCCTCGAGTGTAGCTCGGGGGCGGTAATGGATCTGGAAGTGTGTGTGCAGTGCTCTGGTTGGCTGCTGTGGAGGGTGGGGGCAGCGTGTGCCTGTCTGGAGAGGCTGGGCCCAGGGCCCAGGCGGTGTGTACACAGCAGCAGCCTGCACAGCACAAGGGCCCACTCTGTGTGGAAAGGGCAGGCTGTGGCTCGGCCCTGCCGCTAGAATAACACGAGCCAGCTGTTTAAAGGCCAGGGGCAGCCTCTCTGTCTGCCAGGCCCACAGACTCTGCTTTATACCGGCTGAGGCTTTGCTGAGGCAGCAGAACGCTACTTTGTTTTTGTTGGGCCCGAGATGTTGCCAGATCCCAGCCTGTCCAAACTACCGCACACATGAAGTGGTGGTTTGTCCCAACAGAGGGAGGCATTGATACCTGCTGATGCGCATGGTTATTCGTCAGCATTCGCTGCACCTCGGGAGACAGTGGTTCCTAAGACTCGGAGCGATGGCACCCAGCCTTTACAGAACCAACATGACCAGAGCTGACCTCGAGGCGCAGAGCAGGGGCCCAGTCTTTCAAATCAGTGGAGGCCAGTGAGAGAGCATTACTGTGAAGTGTGCAGAAGCAGAAGTTGCTTTACTGAAATGTTTCCATTTTGTTTCTCCAACGTGCGTAAGAGCTGAGAACAAACTTCATCTTATCAAGTCCATGAAGGGTTTGATTGTGTATCTTGGAGCTGGGCTGGCACAGACCCCAGCAGGTGTGTGGGGCACCGGGGCCAGGACTGAGAACCCCTTGTCTGGGTGCTAAAAGTTGCCATGAGCATAAAAGCAGCAGCAGCAGCAGTAGCAGGTTGGTAAATGTGCTGCTAGAAGCAGCGCAAGGCTCAGCACACAGGCCCCTTCACAGCCACAGGCTTGCTCCTGAGTGGACACCGCTGCAGGGGAGGCACATGGTGTCCATGTGCAGGGCCAGGCGCAGCCCCTGAGTGACCACACAGGAACACGCAGGCTACAGCTGACCAGCACCGAGCCTGCCTCCCGTGTTCAAGAACACTGGGACTCGGTGGGCTGTGGTGTGCCGACCTGTTTATTTTTAAGAGTGGGATCTCATAGAAACCAATTCAGAGCTTTACTCTATAGTTTCCAAGTGTTGGCAGGGCTCGGTGTTCTGTCTTCTAGGAGCTTCAAGTGAGGGTCAGACTGCAGTGAAGCATCAAATGTTTGAGGCTTAAATGCGCTTGTCTGATGGCGTCACATGACATCATGTCTTGGAGGTCCTCCAGCAAGCATCGCTCATTCTAAAGAAACTGAACGGCTTGTTATTAGTCTGCAGTGTCATCCTTGGGGAGTTCATGAGTGGTCATTGAAATGCTTTTGCTTTCCGAGATGGCTGTTCGTCCTGTAGTCCAGGCTCCTTTTGATGCAGACGTGTACTCTTTGTACTCGTTTGAACTCTTTGTGGAATAAGTATGGGCCGGGGGAGGGAGCACCAGACTGCTGGTCTCAGAGGAAGATGTGCCTCCGCTTGATAAACCCAGCCGTCTGTGAGGATGAAAAAGGCGGATGAAAAAGGTTTTGATTTCCATCTTGTTCCCTTGCCTTGAGGCACAGAAGTGTGGTCTCCATTGCGTTGCAGTTCGAGACGATGTGCTGAATGGGAGGCTGAGGTGCGGTTCTGACGCGTTCAGGGCTTCGTGACTTCACCCCCTGATTCTGACTCTACTTCACTGGCTCCCATTGCCCAGACGTTCAGCTCAAACACACCAGGTCCCCGCTCATTAGCCCCTGTGTAGCGCTCTGCTCAGGCACATCTTGGGGTAGCACCTTCTTAGAGGTGAGGCGTCTTGGATTGAGGACTTAGTCACCCTGCTCTGAGAAGTGCAAACTGTTTTCTAGTTTTGAAATCTAGACTCAAGACATATCCGTTTACTCTGGCTCTTATTCAGAGCTGGCCTTTTTGACCTTTTCCATGTTTTCTATCACAAATACAGTGTATGTTTGTATTGTATGTTTGTTTCTTTATTTCAGTTTTATGGTATTTTGCTTTGATTTTTCTCTTTTTTGGGGGGTGTTTTTGTTTTTTACCCTGTGAAGTGCTGTATGGTTGTTGCTGTGGTGCCATAGCCTTCCATAATCTGTTTGCGTTCTCCTGAAGTCCCATGGCAGGGGGGTCAACAGGCCAGAGGTTCTATTATAAGAGGTTGAAATGATATTGCAGCATGTCCCCTGCTGGGATCCTCCATCTTCCGGGCAGTGCAGTAGGTCTGTCGGTGCTCGTGGGCTGTGCTGATGTTCGCTCTCCCTTGTTCTCTGCAGGAAGTCCAAGACGAAGCCCAATGGTAAGAAGCCGCCCACCGAGGAGAAGAAGCAGTACTTGGAAGTGGAGTATACAAAAGTCCGGGTCGTCGACTTCGACCTCAAGGAGCTGGTGGTGTTACCGCGAGAGATCGATCTCAACGAATGGCTAGCCAGCAACAGTAAGACCCTCGCACAACCGCTAGGTTTCCCAACCCAGAGCTCACACAATCCTTGTTGCTAGATCAATAAATATATTGATAGTTGAACAGTTGAAGCATCAGCATTTGTATCATTTTAGCTACTGAATGTTGTAGGCAGCTTCAATTTTGGGATCTGAAATACTTTTAGAAATATGCAGCATAGCTTATTATACAATGATTCTGCTGACGGCTCAGTTCACAAGAGGACTGGAGGCTTCAGTGTCTACAGACCTGGGATTGGGTCATAGAAACAAATCTCTCACGGACAGAATGAAATGGCACCCGAGTCTAAACTGCTGGTGCAGAGCTTAGTGATGCTTGCTTGGAATTTCATTTTCCCACAGGCCAAGGCTTTGGAAATGAATACCGGTTTTCTGTTGTATCTTTCTTGAAAGTCTTTCAGCAGACATTGTCTAGTTAAAGACAGCATGTGCCCTGTTTATTGAGACATGTTTATGTAACTGTTTGCCCAGCTTAGTACAGCATTAAAAATCATGTTCCCTTTCTTTGAGTAGTAGGCTTTGGATGTAGCCTGTCTGTTAATTATGCATCTTTCTATGAGATGGACATTTTTAGGTGCAAAAGCTTGATTTATAGCTTACGAAAAGGAATTCAATTAGAATTCAGTCTACCAGAATCTCAATGTATGCAAGCTGTCTTGATTTTGTAATACCTGTGCGAATGTTGTCTTGCTTCCTCTGTCTCTGTGTGGTTGATACTTCCGCTGGCTTGTTAGTATCGTGACCCCCCGGCTACGTGCCTCGCCTGTCTGGCTCTCTGTTTTGGAAACTCCTCCTTATTCTGTACCTCTTACTCTCCCCGTTTATCTCCACCATTGCCTCGGCTTGCTGTGCACTAGCCTGCACCCGGATTTTAGCCTCTGCCTAGAAATGTCTGGACTCTTCCTGAGTACGGTGTGATAACAGATTTTAGATCTAAAGTTCTGTGCAGTTCTGATAGAGGTGTTTCCTGCAGGCTGGGACGCTAACACAAGTGCTTGTATGACCTGAGTCCATTTCCAGCTTATTCAGAAACTCCCAGTGATACTGCGTACTGGGCGCTGTTCGGAACGAAGCCAGCCATGGCAAGCTTGGCTGGATTAGCTGGCGTGTGTTATAAATGAGGAGCTTTGCACAGCTGTCTTAATCGGCCTTTTCTGTCTTTTCTCTTTTTGCAGCAACAACCTTCTTCAATCTCATCAACCTCCAGTATAGCACAATCTCCGAGTTCTGCACCGGGGAGACCTGTCAGGCTATGACAGCCTGCAATACGTAAGTACACCTGCTTGTCCCAGGGGGGAGTGGTGCATTTGGAGTGTTTTTTAGACATCTAAAGAGCCAAAGTAACAATCCTTCCATTCTTGCTCACTCTTTGATCCTCACAAATGGTCAACATGACGAAAGCAGAGAGAATTTGGCCTCTTTCGTTTACAATGCGTGCCCTGTCTCAGCCTGCCAGATCTCCCAGGGTCAGAACTGGATGAGATTGGTTACCTCCAGTGTCTCATAACGCTGCTACTCATATCCAGAAGACCAGGCTGTATCCAATTGTATTAAACAGAAAGAAGCTAATCAGTATCATGTCTGCTTGACTTCTTCAGGCTTTTATCTTCATATCGCTGAAGGTGGACAAGTTGAAACATTTCTTAAGAAAATATTTTCTTTTAGTGTTGTACAGATTTGAGGTTTGAGTGCATGAAGCTATGAGCAAGCTGTCAGTCACAGCCCAGGGACTTCACACTGAGAGGCACGATCAAACAGCTCCAGAGCCTGTTGTTACAATTAAAGACGCCAACTGTAAACCACAGCAGTGCTTTTTGTTGTAGTGCCAGATACATACTCCGCTTTGTTCAGCTGCCGAGGTCGGTGTAGCCAAAACGGTCTTAACAGCTACCTTTCAAGTTAACAATGTGCCCTCTCACAACCGTCTTCTGGGCCTTGGACAGGTGTTTTAAGGAAATCCAGACAAGATTCTTTGCTAGTTGGCATCAAAGGGAAAAGAAAATCTTTCTAAATGCTCAACTTCCTTTCTCTAAAGGGCCTCCACGTGGGTGTAACTTATTCCACACTGCCTTAGCCAGTAAAGAGACTTGAGTAGAGCGCGGGCCGAGCTCTCTGGTGCCCAGATGTTGCTGGTTCGTGTCGCTGACTGTAACTGGGACGCCACAAGCCAGTGAGAGTGCAGCCGGGATGTCTGTGCCACTGCAGGCTTGGCAGTGATGTCAGCGGTGAACGGGCCACTCCTCCAGTCCGATCTAGCTCTCCTTATGGCGCAGTGGAGCCCCACAGCAGAACCATTGATCTTTTGAAAGTGGGCTTGTTGGAAGAGCACGTCTGCTTCTCCTTAGTGTGATGGCCATGCATGAAAGCCGTCTTAAATGCTTTTGTTCCAGATCGGGTTGTTATGTAATGGGAAAATAATTGACTTCCAATTTTTAAACGTAACTTCCAATGGAAAAAACGTATTCCATTGTGACTGACTTCTTCAATATCCACTCAACCATTTAACCAGTGTAAGGAGAAGGGATGTAGTGAACCAAGTGAATCCTTGGTTTCTGAACACTGCTGTTGTAGACAGACCTCTCTAGTAGCAAATACTTTAAAATAAAGCACAGATTACAGATTACCTTTTTTTCCTTCATCGCTTAGTTGAAAATTAGATTGCGGGCTTGTTGCTTCCTGCATGGCATGCTCACATAGTGATCTCTCTGCCATTCATAACATTTCATTTCAGTTCCTCGGCCACAGGCAGAGATGTATTTATAGACAGAAAGAGTCTTTTTGGAACTGAGTTAATCAAATCGGGAAGGCCATATGAGAATAGCCGTGAAAGCTACTTTTGTCTGATTTGTAGCTCAACGTTAAAGACAGCTATATAATATCCTCGTATCACTTGTTCACTAGCCACCACATTTCTTCTCAGTTCTAACCTTTTTTTTTACATTCTTAATGAGGTCATCCGCGTACATTTCCCGTCACAATTGTTTTCCAGAAGTTCCACTGACAGCCGCAGAAAAAAAATATTTACTCAAACTATTTACATAGCTGGTTTGCCCTGTCAGAGTGGATAAACAGCCTGGTCTCTAAAAGCTCTCTTTTTTATCTAGCTCTCTTTAGTTTGTCAGTGGAGGGTGTCCTTGAAAAAAAAACTGGATAGTCCACAAATTCAGCCCCTGCTTCCTGCACATCGTCTTCAGCAAACAAAACAAGCTGAGGAGTGCTGTGAGGCAGAGCGTTTTTCTAGAACATGTCTTGCTAGGTGTATAAGATTGCAGATAAAATTGTTCCGAGGTGAGAAATTCCTTATTTGAATGAGCAGTGCAACATGCTAAGGTTTCTGTAACTTTCCGCTCCCTCTTGATTGCAGATGTCACCTTTTAAAGTATTTCCTTTTTATGTGCGACAGAAACAAAGTCCTGAACAATTTTTAGAAGACCTACATTTTGGTCTTTGATAATCATTTTATTATGCACTTGGTTTGTGTCCTGGTTTCTGTTTTTTTTTTAAATACATCTCTAAAGTAGTGTTCAGTCATTAAGAGCACACTAGGAGACGATCCTAAGAAGCCAAACACTGCATGAGCTGTGGCACATGACAGCCATGAAAGTGGAGCAGTCAACTGGTTTGCTCCCTCTCTTATGTGCACCAGCATTATTTCCAGAAAGGGTTCCTAACGGGCATTTTCATGCAAACTTGTCTGGGAATGTGATCTGTCTGGGAATGCAGCGGCCACTATGTACAGTCCCCGTGGAAATGTCCTTTCTTTCATGGCTGGGATTATCCGACGATCCGCCGAGATCCCTATCTCTTCCAGCAGGCTGCCATGCAGCCCCCCGGTGACAAAGGCAAACCTTTGCAGTTTTGTGAAAAGGGCATAAAAAAATGTAAGCCACCCTTATGTATGCCGTCTTTTATATAGAAGTGGTCTGTGCTTGTCGTGCATGCCGCGGGCTGGGAGAGGAATGCAGACCGCCTGGGTGGTGGTTCAGAAACCCCCAAATTAAAAGAGCTGCTGCTCTGGGTGTCTTATCTCCAGCCCGCACTCCACGAAAGCATGATATGGCACATTAAGAGCGCGCACAGAGTTTTGCTTGTTTCAGGGGAATAAAAAAAGCTCTTGCTGTATTGCAGAACAAACTGGTAACTTGTAGTATCATCTGTGTGGCCGCATTCCATAGCAAAACCTTTCCACCTTCTCTGCCCGATTTTACGCGTTAATATCTGCAAGTCTTTCTTACAGATCCATGGGAACACCATGGCACGGTGTCCTTTTTCGTCCTGTTGAATCCCCCCATTTAAAAGTGGTTAAAATCTGAAATTGAGTTATATTCTAGAAATCGGATAGATTGCAATGGACATGCCATGTGATCCATTTTGCTCATTTGGTAATGACAGCTTATTGATCGAAAAACCTCAGCGGATAGTTTCTTTACTGATTTCACCAAAGCAGCTTCCATATCAGATACCCTGAGCAGAAACACTAAGACATCTAATGTTATCGGATACGCTGAACAGAAAGTGCGGTAGTTTTCTAATGAAGTTGCTTTATTAGATTAGTACCAGACCGGCATGATTCTGTTTAAACTTGGAATATGATTCAATCGGAAGTGTAATGTGTACCACCAGCGTGAACTTGCATGGCTTCTGGCCAAGGAGAGATGAGGTTTATGCATCTCATCCTAAGAAATGGACAGCTTCTGCCATAGATCTAGGCAATTCTGCAAAAGGCAGTGCAAGTAGGAGCACCAGAGCAGAAGTTCTAACTATAACAGTTTCCGTATGTGAAGTATGGAATTCTACACTACCAGAGAGGTAATGAGCAATGTCTTCATCAAGTAATTGCAGGCGTTAACTTTTAGCTATCGTTTCCAGGACCTGCTCTGCTTGACTGCTCGTCAGCGGTGTTAGTGTGGAGAGCATGTTTGCCAATTATGAACAATGGATTGGCTGCATTAGATCAGTCACTTTGCATACTTCTCTTGCAACTCGGCACTGCTTCCCCTGTATTCCCTGCGTGTGTGCTGGGCTCAGATGAAAGGAGTCCAGATCCCACATGAAGTGGGGAGTCCGTTGTGAGCTTTACAGTAATGTATCTAAATCAGAAACATTTTTTCCTACTGTAGATTTGTTCTTCAACATGCAGTTAATTACCCACCATTTTATGTTTTACATTCCTTATTAGATAATTTAAACAATACACCATAAAGCAGAGATCATGTGGCTGTAACAATGCCTGGTATTGAAACCATTGACTATGCAGGGGTGTTCCCACTGGGTGGCTGATAGATGGTAGGTGGCTGGTTTCTTCAGTGCTGAAAACACAATCCCGCATTTGTGTTGCCATAACTAAACTCCCTACACAAGAGCTTCTGGCTGGCGGTCTGGTACGGGCTGTGGACTCGCTCTAGGGTGCTGTGCACATCAGACACTGCGACTCCACATGTGACCACAGTGTGATTAAATGAACGTTTTGCAGCTCAACAGCTAGAAAAGCACATGACCCTCTCGGCATGCAGTTGGCTGTTTTAATGGAACAGATCTGTTCTAGCCACCACTGGAGTCAGCTTGATCCAGTCAGTGATCTGCCTATGCACAGAACCATTCTTCTGGCTGGGAAGCACAGGATCTTTGTAAATGTCATAATGGCTACAAACAAGAGGAAGCTGTACATAAGAGGACTCCATTTGGCCCATATAGACCATTTGGTGGCAAGTAGTTATTTGATTCATGTACCTTATGCAGACGTTTTTTGAAAGAAAACAGGGTTTAAAATCAGGTTGTTAAAGTCTTAATCTAAACTGATGCATCTCTCATCAGTAGCATATTAATTAGTTGTAATAATTAATAAAATCAGTGCATACAGTACAGCATTGGTACAGTTCTTTATCCAAATGCATACAATTTACATTGTCAGGGAGAATCTTTCTTTTATGCTTCCATCCATAGTTTTTATTATTCTTTGACAGTCTTAAATATCTCCCTGTAACAAAGAGCTCTGTTCTTTAGGGTAACATGTTCTGTCTCTGTCTGTACCGTCCATTTCTTTCAATAACATCCAGGGCTTTAGTAAAGGCAACAGCTTCACTGACCTTCACCAGCAGAGCTCTCACTGCTCAGTGCCTAAGGCTTCTACTGAAAATCATGCAGGAAATTAGTCAGCCATCACCTAAACTTTTAAGTATGCAGGAAAACCAAATGCCTTGGGTACTGTAGTCATTCGGGAGGTCAGATTCCAAGAACTGTGCTTATTGTATGGAAGGGGAAACAGTATCTGATTCAAAAGGTTGATTTTCACACTTACAGTAGTTCTATTGGTGCGTATCTGAGAAGGTTAATGATCACCACGGAAAAAACTTTGGAAAGGGTCATTGGAATTTTTATCCGTCTAGATTGTCCGTCCGTTTGTATTGTAAGCATCAACCTCGCCATTGTCGCATAAGGAAAGAAGAGTCGGCAATGCAGGTGGACATTTGTGTGCTTTGTGTGCGGGGACATTTTGGTTAAGAAGCGTAGGTCTGTTTGTACTTTCCTGTCTTGTAGCTTTTGCTTAATGAGAGGCAACAATGAGCAGGCATATCACCAAACAGAAAAGGCCGAGGCTACATGTGTACAGTTTGATACTCCACTGACTGTAGTTTTATCCCAGCAATAAATGTCGCGGACGTGAGCACTTGATCTGGGACTGTTGGGACTCAGGAGTGAAAGCCTGGACTCACCCCTCCTCTGCCCCCACAGACAATACTACTGGTATGACGAGCGGGGGAAGAAGACGAAGTGCACAGGCCCGCAGTACGTGGACTTTGTCATGAGTCTGGTCCAGAAGCTGGTGACGGACGAAGACATCTTCCCGACGAAGTACGGTGAGTGAGCGACTTCCAGCAGGGACACACAGCAGGTGTTGGGCGACGCCGTCAAGAAAATGAATGACAACTTGCTTCAAGATTTATCAACACCAGCCTTAAACGCAAGTCAAAAGCTGTATTCAGTTGTATTGTTTTTTCAAATCGTTGTTCTGCTTTTGGCAGAGGACCTTAGGTAAGTTCCAGTCTTGCAGGACAAACAGGTTAACGTAGGTGACGGGACTATTTCTAAATGAATGAGGAGGTAATGGTGACGACATTTTTCTTTTCTGAATGCAACTGGAAAGTTGACCAAAATCATGACTAAATGGTGAGAGTGCCCCCTAATGTCTAAATGCAGAGCTGCTTTGTTTCTGTGTTGAGTTTATGAATCAGATCATTTAGAAATAGACATGTTAAATGTGAGATTCTTTCTTAGGTTCAACACTATCATAGCCATACCTCTTTAAAACACTCACAATGCAACCAAATGAATTCTATATTTAATGTATTATTTGTTTTCTCATATACATCTTTGAAAATAGAATTAAGTTATTTACAAGTAAATAAATCTAACCTGTTTTTTTGTTGTGAAAGTAAGGACAGAGGAAGAGTCTAGCATATTCATTTTATCCTTGATGAAAGTCCAGGAGTTGTCCAAAATGTGAAGAAGCTTCAATTTACCAGACAACGACAATGGAAGTTTCTCATGTCCGATCCCAAAAGGACCTTCAATCGGAATTCTGCATAGCTGTGCTTTGGATTTTCTCTTTGGATCTTGAATAGATACTGGTTCTGTATGATCTGCTGCCATTTTAAAAGACGTCTTCTGTCTTCTTTACCTCCCCTTTGCAGGCAAGGAATTTCCCAACTCCTTCGAGTCTCTAGTAAAGAAGATCTGCAAGTACCTCTTCCACGTGCTGGCTCATATCTACTGGGCCCACTTTAAGGAGACTGTGGCGCTGGACCTGCAGGGACACTTGAACACTCTCTACACACATTTCGTCGTGTTTATAAGGGAATTCAACTTGGTGGACCCCAAGGAGACCTCCATCATGGACGACCTCACGGAGGTCCTCTGTACGCCAGTGGCCGCGGCACAGAACCACGTCAAGGAGAGATGAGCCCGCCTTCGCCGCCGCCGCCGCGCTGGTGGGGGGACAACGGACCGCGAGGGCAGAGCGAGGAGGGGAAAGCAGGACACTAGAGCTTCGAAATCAAGAACATAGCGAAACAAACATAAAGACTGAGCGAGCAGCAGATCTCCACTCCTGCAGGAACTGGTGTGGGTTTCCCTGAGGCAGTCCTGCCTGCCTACTCTGCCCTGTAACTAGGAACGAACCACGTCTTTTGTTTTATTTGATCTTTTTTTTTCCACGTTTTTATTGTTTTTTTTCGGGAGTGTTTCCATTCCCTCCTTTTCAACCCTCTCTCCTCATACGCATATTAGGTTGGTGGTGTCACCACTTTTAATGTATTCTGTAACAATCTAAAAACAATAGTGGGGAGAAAAAACAAGAAAAAGGAAGAGTGACTTTTTAATTATAATAGCTTTTTTTTTTTTGCATAATCCCAGTTCTGGGAGGGGGTGGGCGGGATGGTTACTGTCCTGTCTCCAGTGAGGCTTCTGCCCTTGTGTGATTTCTTCTTAATAAAGCAAACGCTAGTTAGAGGTCATCCCATTCAGAACCTGAGAGAGAGCAAGAGTCCGGCTAGCCAGAGACATGACTTTGAAAGCCGTCAGTTTTACGTTATTGGCATTATGACTCTTGTAAAGTTGTGTAAAGAAGCGACCTGGTCACCCCTGTTAAGGCAGATGGTTGAGCCGTCGTCTCAGTGTGGGAGGGTCAGCCGCTGAAGGGCCAGTCCACTTGTTCAGGCAGTGGGGGTGGCGGGGAGATGAGAATTCCATCAGATCATCCAAGGGTAGGAGATTCGTGGGATGAGAAATCGCTTCAACTACAGAAGGGAGAAGGGACGGAAAGAGTCGGGAGGCTCGTAGACGGGACTCTCCCCGCCAGGTTCGCTGTTACGTTGACGCTGCCTCACCTGTGACTTGTGACGGGAGCTCCTGTTGAGCGCGGACGCAGGCGCCGGACAAGGACATGGCACTGTCTGCTCACTCATACACCTTCTCCCCTGGTGCTGGGAGCTGCACCACCGGCACGCCCGCAGGGGGCCTCTGTGGCAGCAGGGAAGCAGGAGAGGGCAAGACGGCAAGAAAGGAGGGGGCTGGGAAGCCCACGGAATCATTAAGACGTGCAGTTTTGTTTCTCAAGGACACTTCTCCCTCTGAAAGTCTCATTCCTTTATCTTAGGGGGCTTTATTTTAAATCGGGGGCAAAAAAGGCACAGATGCTTGTATAATAATGAAAAGAATATATCAATTTGATTATGGTATTTCAGATGAATACTTGACCAGTTAACAGCAAAAAGTGTGCGTGGGTTTTGCCGGTTTGTCCCGGTCAATGTTGAATTACTGTACTGAGAGGATATGAAAATGGGAGCTGTTGGGATCGCCTCTGTTTCATGGAGGGTGAAATTATTGTTTTTCCTATTTTTATTTTTTTGACATTTGCAGGGTTCTTCAGTTCTGGCTTTCATTTTTATGTATTTTAATTATTATATAAGTTAAAAGCAATTTAATATTTTACGCTCTGCGAATTATAACCTAATAAAAGACAAAAATATAGCCTCCTGTCTCTGTTTCAGTCTCTTTCTGGCACTTTCTGAACTGGGATTAGAAAAGTCATTTATGGGTTTTTTTTGTCAGCTACCCAAACTTTAAAAAGTTTGGTTTCATAGAGGAAATATATTTTAAAATGTCACACTCACTGCCATATAATAAAGCTGTTTTCAGGTGTTTATTTTTTGTTTAGAACTTATTTTGACTATTTCTATGTGTTTTGGGATGTAACTTTGAATAAAGCAGAGTCACACACTTCTGTTTGTTGTACATTTCATCAGAGCCGGGACACCTCCTAGATTATTGATTAGTCAAGCTCCAATATTTAATGTGCTGTTCTTTGTTCTTGAAGTGGCACAAGTTCAAAGTTTTGAAAACGTCTGTAGTCAACTGTTGTTCTTCTGGCTGGATCACCTTTGGTTGTTTGTGTTCTGGGTTAGAGTATGTGGGTTTGGAATGAATGATCTGCCACTTTTTCAACAGGACATAGAACTGCGGCCAGGTAAGATGATACCAAGTAACTTTGTCACATGTTCTTCATGCCATTCTGGGAGTCTGATTGACTGGGATTCCTAGTATGCTAACTGTAGAGAAGCATCAGTACACTGATCAGAAAGGGGTCAAGGGATGGTTTGATCAAGACAGATAACGCCATGTTTCTCCAGAGAAAAAACAGCAGTATGGGACAGTTTTGAAGATATGAAAAGCCGATGTTTTCCAGAGATATCCAAAAGCTCCTTCTAGAAACCCGTTTAGCAGAGAATGGCTATTTCAACTGCTGGTGAGAGATGGGTTTCGTCATTGTAATCAAAAACACAGAGCCACACCAAAAGGATCTATCTGCTCTTTAATTCATCTTATGATGGAGTGCATTACTAAGATTAAAACAAAAGATTGTGAAAGAAAATGTATCGCCTCCAAACTTGTCAAATAAAGTCACAAAAGGTTTGCCCATTTAAACAAGTATTATGTTAAGAGGATATGGTTGTAGGTCAGTATGGTTTTCAAGTAGCTGTGAGCTTTCAGTATGATAATGAGAGTAGCATAATGAGAAGCAGCAGACGCACCAGTACCAGTGCTTAATACCCATACACTTCGCCTGTCCAGGATGATATTCACTCTCTTCAGGATACTATCTAACCCGTCGTTTACTTGCTTGTGTTGAAATAATTCGGTGCAGTCTTCACCTTTTTCTTCTGCCTTTGGTCCTAATTCTTGCCAAAGTCTTCAAGCCCTCAAAAGCCGGACACTGCCTTGCAAAATTACGTGCAAACCACACTAGACAAGGGGTGGTGTTCAGAGCTTTGATAGTCATTCCACATAGCCACTACAGCGAAACAGTCCTTTCTTTTACAGTTTTTTTCTACATGGTGCCGAAATGAAGAAAAGCAAACATTTCAACTGAAGTTTCTTTCCAATCTTTCTAAAACTAGGAAAGGAATGTAGAAAATTTGAATGTGACCTTTTCAGGATGAATCGTTTATGAAGTAGAGCTCTACATGACCCAATTCCTCAGTCTGCTCTTTACCAGCATCCTGATCGTCCTGCCAGAGGCTTTGGAAGATGATATTTTGTATTCGTGATCTGCAAAACTGCACAGTAAATGCTTGTGTTGCACAGCATACAGGAAAGTTTCAGTGCCAAAACTGAGACCTAGCTAATTTTATTTGCTCAAGGCTGAGAGTTACTCATAAGATGAGATACATAGGAATATTGCATTTTGCACATGGATGATGCTGTTCCTGCTTTACAGCATTCGAAATTCTTTTAACAGAGAAAAAAAATGACATCTTGCATGCCTGACAGAGCTTAAAGTAATTTGGCATCAGCTAGGAGCCTTTGCACCAATGGAGAATGAAGGTCAGCGAATTTCTGAGGCTTTAACAAATACTAAGATTTCTTTCAAAAGGTGCGCAACCCATATTCTTCAGATATGGATATGGAACATGTCAGTGTTTATTGCAATGAACTGCTTGATTGCTCAGAGTTGCAGGCTGTATGAATTGTGTGTGCTAGAGCTCGGGCCCTCTCGGAAAAGGCCCTAAAAGTTTTCCGCTCCCTGCAAAACCCAAGTCTGCAATGTGTGTGTTTCTACAGAATTTTTTAAACATCCATGGCAGAGAGTGAACATAAGCCCACTGAGTCTCCGAAGGTTGAAGTCACTCCTTCAGTGTGACACAGGTAGGATTTCATTTCACTCTTTGCAGCTCATTATGGGGATATAGTGTTTTCTGGAAGCTGGGAAAGTTTAGAAGCCACTGTGCCTGGTAGGAGAAACTCAAGAATTATCCACTTTATGTATTCGTGGTCAGGCATTATAGCAGTACGTAACCAGAGGTTTTTGTATGTGAACGTCTATTGAAGACGTCCTGACTCTGGTCATTTAAGATCCCCGGGCATTTCTCAAGAAGAGGGGGGGAGTTATCCTGGTGTCTGGGTCCAATTTCCCCCCTCTGCCTTTACTGGGGCCTCCAAATTGTCCCCATGTATAACCGGCTTGCACTGGCCCTGCGATGGACTGGCGCCCCCTCCAGGGTGTACCCTGCCTTGCACTCGATGCTTGCCGGGTAGGCTCATTGACGTTTTGTACTTTTTTTAAATTTATTTTTATATTTATTTTGTATTGCTGTGCGTATTTTAATTTTTAGTCTATTCTGATATCTGTTTTTTTTTTGCTTGTCTTGGACTGGACTGCTGTAACACATCAATTTCCCTTCGGGATCAATAAAGTCTTATCTATCACCACTTGGTGGTGGTGGAGGGGAGTTCCCATTACCTGTAAAGCGCTTTGAGTGGAGTGTCCAGAAAAGCACAATATAAGTGTAAGCAATTATTATTATTATTATTATTATTACTATGATATGACTATTGAAGGCCAACACTAGAGGTCACTGTTTACCCCATCTACACAAAGTCAACCTGGGTAAACCAAATTGCTAGTGTGGGAATTCCTCAAGGCCAACACTAGAGGTCAGTGTTGACTCCACATAAACACACACAGCCAGGGGAACGTCACTGGTCCCATGCTGACTGACCTTCTTGTTCAGATCTATTGGAATGTGCCCGGGAAAAAGAATTGTTGACCTGAACAGACACAAGCAAATTATGGCTTTTCATTGCCCAGTGAGAGCCTTTCACAACTTTGTTTGTCCATGGCCTGGCACCCTGAGTCTGGTTTAGTGTTGTGAGAGTCTGAGAGAGCTGCAGTTACCCCAATTCTCCTAGTTTAGATTCTTTATTTTGAGGCAATGAGAAGCAGCACCTGTGGAGTTCTAATATAGCATCGATCCACACACCCCTTCGTCTCTGCTTCACCAGTACAACTTCGACGAGATCAAGAAGCTCATCAGAGCTCACAGAGGGAAGTGTGCGATTCCTCTGTGTGTTCTTGTCCTTGTCCTGGAAGCACTGGAAGGATAAAGAGGATTAAGTGGAGAAGTCTGCCTTGTTGTTGTTGTTGTTGTTGTTGTTGTTAAAATACTACTGACCATGGCGTGAATTCCATACCGTTCTCTCTCTTTCTGCACTTACACCAAGACTGTAAGTGGATTAATTGTAAATCATAAAACGCATTAGTCTTAGAAATTGGTGCTACTGTTGTTACACACAGAATTGTGGGAGAGTGTGAAACAGCCTCTGACACCAAACAGTATGGCTGACTCTCACTCCTTACCCAAATCTTTAAAAAGCTTTGCTAAAACAATTAATAAATTCTGATATGCCATATACAATCAACAGACCAAGGATTTGTCTATTAAAATAAGATACTTTTAAAAAAATCCTTGACTGTTCCAGGGCATCTACGTATCAACTGTGATATCTTGTGGGTCACTAATTAATATCACCGGTTATCAAATACCTGCCTCTCTCTCATATCCACTGGCTTCCTTACTCTCATCAATTTTTTCAATTCAAGGTGCTTTATTAGATGACCGATGGGTACAATCAGTGTTGCAAAAGCAAATAAAAATAATAAAATTAACATGAGACAAAACAAAAAATAAAAGTTACGTAAAATCTACAGACATTTGCAACAAAGACAAAATATTTACATATACATATGCTCTCTTACTCTTCTTAAAAATTCTGAATGCACCTGCAACGTTTTTGTAAACTAAATAGTAAACTCCACAAAACATCACAGCGTTGAATATCTTTGTAAAACTTTGTGTGGCTTTTAATCTGCTTACTAGGGCAGTCGGAATGTTGCGTGTTTTGTTTCAGAGTTTCATGTGCGGTCGGGCAAAAAAGTTCCACAACATTTTACGCTTAGTTTCAGCCACTAGGTGGAGCCCTCTCCCTGTATTTGATCACTTATCCTTACTGAATTACACTTGCATACCAAATACTAGAGGGTGAAATAATAATAATAATCCTTACATACACACTGCATACTGGACACTCCACTCAAAGCGCTTTACAGGTAATGGGGACTCCCCTCCGCCACCAGTGTGCAGCCCCACCTGGATGATGCGATGGCAGCCAGAGCGTGCCTGTCCTCTCACCTCACATCAGCTCTCAGTGGGGAATAGAGCATAGGCTGTCTGTAGCCATGCAACATATAGTAGAACTACTAATATTTGCAGTCTTTGTGCAGATTCACAGTCAGTATATATTTTTTGACTGCACTTTAAGGAAGTTCGCTGCAACGACGCATGTCTGCACACATCCTCAGGGGCCTCATTTATTCATTTTCCCTCGTGCAGTTAGGTTGGATCATGCACTTTTTGTAGAGTTTACAACAGTATCATCATTATTTTCACTGATTTTAGCATTACCATTAGATTGGTTTTGCTCATCAACCACCCTGTATGCACTATGTTGTTTAGTAACACCAAAAAACAGTAAAATAAGGAAGCTATTTTGCATTTTAATAATTAGCCATGCAGTTTGTTTTGAAATAGCCAGTACTATTCAATGATATAAAAATGCGTTGTGAATGTGCCCTAAAGCAAATGCTTGTTTGGTCTTTCTCAAGACACGGAAACTGCAAAATCCCTGACTGATTTTAATAAAACTAAGTCTTTGAGCCATGCGAACATAACTTTACTGGATCCCTGGTTGTTAATTATGACCAATCCCACAATCACTTAATTAGAATTCAGGAGCAATTAATGGTGGGATGATCCCTAAACCCCCAGACCTGTATTTTGCATTGCACTGCAATAGCGTAGTGGCTAGCGGATCTGTCTCTCCCTGCCTAAATGAAAATGAGTGATTGCTCCCAGCTCGGCACCCCTTCTTCAACAGTGTTGGCTTCAGATTTATTATCCACGCGGCTCCGATATTAAGCCACTGATAACATCTTCACAAGGAGCTTACTCAGGGCTTGTCAGCCTCAGCAGTCAAATGTAAATGGTGTAACATAGACGTGGGAGAGTATTATTACATCACAAAATATTCATTAAAAGCAAATGTGTTTCCTTACTGCCTGTAATTTATAATCCTTTATCAAGACGACCTGAGGACCTGACATCTGCTTGGAAAGAAAAGCTAATCTCTTTGAAAGCGAACGGAACTATGATTGCTCAGATAATGCTCAGCCTGCAATGCCAGGGAGCTGAATCTTTGTGTTTTAGCCAGGATATGAGAGTGGTGGTATAGGGGACTATATGCTATATATAGTACACAGTTGCAGTGCATCTTAAACCTGTTCCTTATCAATTGGTTCTTCAAATACCAAGGTTAAGGCAGCGATTGTCTCTTCTATGATGTTGATGTTGTGGCATAGTGGTTATGTACGTGCCTCGTACCTCAGAGGATATGGGTTCAATTCCAGCCTTCATTTCTCCTGTTGCATCTTTCAGCAATGTTCTCTGACTTGTTTCTAACTGTCTAAAATGCTCTCTGCAATGCTTGGGACTGTCATTGTAGATCAGGTTTTACTCTCAATTGACTTACCTGGTTAAGCAGAAAATTGTGTTTTCAAACAACTAGTTATATGGTTCTCAAATTATTTGCAATAATTTCTTGTTAAAGTTGATTATTTTGCCATGTGAAAAGTGGAATATACAAATTCCTCACATACTCTCTGGTCTAAGACAAAATATTTATTTTCCCAAAAATGCATTTAGCATTAAGATAAAGCTAAAATTTAGACATATTAGACACGATTAGGATACGACGTATACGTTGATGATCAACAAGATACTCAAAGCCTCCACTAGTTTTTCTAGAATTCCAACAACTGACTGAGTGGGTAGAAACCAAGTTTTTCATTTGGTAATCTTTATTTCACTTTGATCAGAATCTATTAAAATTACAGTAAGTCTTGGTGAACTATACATGAGCAGGTGATGTGAAATGTTGTAGTAGCTCATCCATCACATTTACCAATCAAATCTAATTAGCTCATTGTCGGGTGTTTTTTATTTGCCATTTGCTCCTCTCTGCACTTAATTCACTGTTATCGTAAAACAAAATGGCTATGATTTCAGTAGAAGATAGCTACAGAATTGTGCTTCTGCATAAAAGAACATTCAGTGAGAAGTACAGAAGAAAGCAAGGAGTCTAGCAGTGTACTTCAGGTCGATTAATCAGACTGTGAATTACCATCTTCACCATGCCTTGTGTGATATATGAGCCTAAGTTACCAAACACTGCAGTGATTGGGACTGCTCTTTTTAGTGCTTGACATTGCATCTCAGAAGTACTACCCAATTCAGATCTACAGAACATTAAATTATATCACAGCCCTCTTTTTTTCTGGGCAAATGAGAGTTTTATACCACCTATTATGATGGGCAAATTCTGAAGAACAAATCAAAAAGTGTCTCATTAATTGAACTGTTCAGCCAGCATGCTAACACACGCGTTGGGAAGGCATTGGGCTCGCTCTGCCCCTCTGGTGAGCTGGAGATAGGGCTGCCATTTCACATGTAAATCGTGTCCCTGGAGGCAGCGCCATTGTGAGCTGTTTAGTGAACTTTGCGAAGCTTCTTATCAGATAATGTCCAGGGCTGAAAATCAGAATGTGTCACTCAGCACTGGGGGCTTGTGGGAAGGTGGGGGGGGAGCAGCTGCCCCTGTCACGCGTGGGGGGCCGTATTGTTACTGCACAGTGGTTGGACACGCAGAATAGACAGCTCAGGCGCTGCCCGCTGTCACAGCCCTGGGTGAAGCGCTCGCGACTGAGAAACATGTCAGCAAGTATTAAGTTTCCGTTATTATTATCATTATCATTATTATTAAGGAGCTTTCGTTAATGACCAATCTTACTAACAATGCCAGCCACATTTAGACTGAAGATAACATTTCAGGAGAAAAGATCGGATCAAAAAAGTCACAAACTCTAATCTAAGCCGCATCTTGGCTCTAAAAAAAATAATGAGGACAAAAAATGAAGGTCTTTTTTTTTTGGAAGTTTTTTTCCCCTCCATGAATTATGGAAAATGAAAGTGTCAGAAATCTTATCTTAATCACGCTGGGTTTTAGCTGTATTTGTACCGCTTTGTGATGTAAAATGGATATTGTTTTTCCTTTCATCGCAAGGAAGGCTGGAGCCAGGGTTAGTGTGAAGACTCGCAGATTAAGTCAAAGATAGATGTCAATCTTTTCTGCCTGTGCTAGTGTCTGTCCTTCCCCTGCTATTGTCCGGCCTGTGTTTACCCGGAGAGGACACCATCTGCTGAGCGTCGAGCCGTCAGCCTGACGAGCTCCGCTCACTGGCCTGGTGATGGTGGAGGCTCTGAGCTGGGGCTGCTGCTGAGGAATGGTTGGACACCTGTCAGCTGAGAGCCGAAGGAATGCGCTGCTGTCTGTGTCCCAGCGGGACGGGCCCACCTCCAGCCTGCACTGAGGAATGCTCTGGCCAGGCTGGGCACACTTACCTCTGCAGGGTCCCTGCGTTCTCACAGACCCTCTTGTAACGGCAGCTCCTAAACCAATTGACATCCGTTACCTTTCATATTTGGAAAAACTACATGCCAATCTTCATTCCGTCAGAACACCTCATTGTCCCGACTGTCCTGGTGTGTCACAGCTGCCCTGCATCGTACCATCTTCAAGAGGAAAAGACCGAGACAACTGCTAGTTCATTAAAAACAGGCCCAGACTCTGATTTCTCTGCGGTGTGGTCTTGATGTTTTAGCGTGTTCAAGTTTTTATGACCATTGTGTTTCTTTCTTTACCTTTTGTACTGTCAATTAAACATAGAATTTAGGAGAATGCAGCTCACCATGTGCAACATAAAAATTCTTTCAAACAGTGAATAACGTGTTCCGAACCCTAGTCCAGATATATCGGCATCACTGCTGCAGGAAAGGTCAATGAACATTGGAATGCCTCGTGGCTAGTCAGTGAAAAGTATTTTTTTTTCAAATTAAATATAATAAAAATGCCTCCCAGTGATAGCGATGTAGGAAATACTTCAACGGCAGGTGTTTGACTTACTGTAAGTGGGTTTTCATCCCCTAAACCCTATATTTGTTACTCACACATGTTTTGTAGACAAAAACTGTTTTTAGATGACTCACCCTTTATATTTTTTTGGAAGCAGTTCAAATGCAGACGGTTCTTCTTTCATGATTGTGCACCTCTAGGCAGTGTAGTATTTTTTTCTTTTTTTAAATTTTGGTTAAAAAATTGGAGGTCAAATACTGTCGGTGTGAGAATGTATTTTGAAACCAGGATAGACCCACAGGATTCTTTGATAGAGACCCCCTGGGCTCCTGGAGCACGTTTCTGAGGTTCGGATGAGGTGCAGAGTTGTGTAGATCATGTGGAAGGAAGTGTTTTTTGTACTACACACCCCCTGTGTTTTTGTTATGCACAATCCAAATGGAAGCAGGTGTGGAGAAGGTGGACCCACTGAAAACACTCCTCTTTTCCTTCTCTTGATGTGAAGAAGTGTTACAGACACTTGGGATGGGTTCAGCATGTTAAGACAGAGGAACCAAGTTGCAATAAGTTCGTCTGGCTTGTCTCTGCAGTGCCATAGAAGGGTTTCCCAAAAACGCAAAACAAACTCCACGCTTCTAACCACAAAACAGGTTGGAGCCGTGGTACTTTTACATCAGCTTCCCTTCTCTATGAATACTGGTATCACAAACACAGCATTAAGCTATAGCAAAAGCTACATTTTTGTATGTGGTGAGCGGAAGAGGAGGAGGAAGACTTGCACAGAAAATCAGGACCTCGGTTCTACTTCTCACTTGGAGGACGGGGCCAACGTCACAGTATAGTGTCCCCATCACTATACTGGGACATTAGGACCCGCTCAGACCACAGGGTGAGCGCCCCCTACTGGCCCCACTCCTCTTCACTAACACCTCTTCCAGCAGCAACCAAGTTTTTCCCAGGAGGTCTCCCAACCAGGTACTGACCAGGCTCACACCTGCTTAGCTTCATCGCACTTTCTTTAGTGAAGCAAGTTCTTATAAACTAAAAAGATTATACTGTGCATGTTTAGTTTAATGAAAAACGTATTTTTAAAATATTTTCCTCCATAAGGATTAATGGGTCTTGAATTTGATATTTGATTGCTTTGAAAGCCTCAAATCCTGCCTTTGCTCCTTGAATTCATTGGAAGCTCTATTCTTCCACCCTGATGCTTGATACGTACAACAGGGTAACTGTCGCACCCCAGGGTAGGGCAGGACAACAATGGGTCATGCAGATTTGATTGACCTTTGTGAATAAGAAGATTGACACCTGCTCTTTACAATAACAAAAAGCGATTTGTGTCCGTTGATTTTAAGAAATGTTCATTACAAAAGAAAAAAAGGAGTCCTATATTCCAAAAATATAATGCATAGGCTAGAAAAGCTCTATGAAGACATAAATTACTTATTAAAAAATAACTAATTCTATTTGTGATCTGCTATTCCTTATTCCCTGTGGAAGACTGTTACAATGATACAATGACGTGTTCTGACAGGAAGAAGATTGGCATGTAGTTTTTCCGAATATGAAAGGTAACGGATGTAAATTGGTTTAGAAGCTGCCGTTGCAAAAGGGTCTGTGAGAACGCAGGGACCCTGCAGAGGTAAGTGTGCCAGGCCTGGCCAGAGCATTCCTCAGTGCAGGCTGGAGGTGGGCCCGTCCCGCTGGGACACGGAGACAGCAGCGCATTCCTTCGGCTCTCGCCTGACAGCAGCACCTCGACAGGTACCCTGCGGTGTCTCTCTCTCTTGCACGGTGGCAGCCCCAGCTCAGAGGCTCATCCCAGCCAGGAAGAGCCCAGCCGCTGCTCGTTCAGCGGAGCTCGTCAGGCTGACAGCTCGACACTCAGCAGATGGTGTCCTCTCTGGGTAAACACAGGCAGGACAATAGGAGGGGAGGCACTGTTTATAGCCTTGTCACTGAATCCCTTCAGATACAAGGGAAACCAGGGTGTCTGTGATGCCTCTGCCAGGCCAGTGATGAATGAAAAGGGTTCTGTCTTTATTAAGGAAATGTTTCATCACAGCCTGCTGAGCTATGTACAGTAGCAGAGGAATGCAAAGATATTCACAGAAACACGGGTACACATGAGTGTGTAATGAAAGACTGATATAAATTATTTAAAGGTCTGCTGAGCACTATGCAATAAAACGTTAGATATTAACACTTTGCTTGGAGGTGAAGCATCAAGTTCAGTGGGCCCTGTCCAAAGGTATCGAGGTGCTAGAGATCTTTCTGTTTGTTGATCAAGAAAAACTGGTACTCCAGAACATGCTAAAACACACAAGCGACAAAGGGTTTTCCTTTGAAAGAGCAAATTGGTTGGTTATGTTAATGTCACAGGCAAGTAAGCCTTTATGACACATTCCAGGCAACACAGAAGCGAGATGTTTCATTGGGTGGGGACCCTTTCTACCAGATATTAGTGATTAGTCTGTCCTTTATGTTCCTAGATAATGGACTTTCAGAACCTGTGGTAATTCGTACTGTTTCCCTAAACCCACCAGCTCAGGTTCATGAGGAATAGCGACATCCAAGAATAAGGCGCTCCGTGAATGTTGGAGTATTTCAGTATAATAGGTTTTGGTTGAACCCGCCTGGTGAAGAGATAGCTTCCTGGCCCTTCCTGGATGAGGGAGGAGAGAATCAAGGGGCAGTTGCAAAGGTGGAGATATGGTGGAGCTGGGATGAATGAAGACCAGCGAGAAGAGGCATGTGCAGGAGGTATACTGTACATATAGAGAAAGTCAGAGAATATTGTGATTAAAAACAGCTGGATAAGACTAGCTTGTCTCTGTCCTGAACTTGCAATTGTTAGAATACATATGGTATACCAGCCTTGCAATAACATCTGATGCTTCAGTGCCCAGACTGGGCTTTAAGTTGCCCTCGCTCTTTTCTGAGAGAATTCCTCCTGCTCATTCCTCACAGTGATCTCTCACCCCATTCTCAGGCCCAGGCGCTCTTGGCATGTTATCAGAAGGTCCTTGCTTTTAGAGCGGGAGACCATCATTAAAATCCCCATCCCAAACTTCAGAAATGAGTCCAATTCATCACACTGAGCAGGGCCTAGTCAGCACATCCGCGGAGCCTGCGGGATTGTCCCACATTGTGTAGCGCCGGCTTGGCCCTTATTTCTTCCTTTCACGAGGCAAAGGGTGAGAAGTGCAAGCTGGGAAAGCCTTGTTTTCGGGTCAGGCGTCTTTGGTGAATAAAGTCTTTTGATTTAATGGAAAATGATGGTTCAAAGTCAATCAGCGTAATGTGACAATCATTATAAAAAGGGTACATCAAATTTTGGCTATTTTATCAGACTAATATTAGTGATAAAGAAAGCAATGAAGTAGCTGCGGCCTTAGGCAGTTTATGATCAGAGGAACCTATATGCCCGTAGATTCAGAGATCACAATATCTGCAGTTCAGCCATATCACACGTGGAAACAGAGCTCTGCGTGCCTGTTTTAGTTTGGTTCCTAGATAGAATACATTTAGCTGGAAATGAACATTTCATTTTTAGAAAGGTTTATCATTTTCATGGTTTTTCAGTGGTTCGGTCAAGTCCTAATTAAGCCAGTGTGATTCTATTGATAGGCTTTATTGGGGTAACTTGCCTGGCTGCAGTGGGGGCCAAGGCAGGCAGGTAGAACTGGGCAAGATGAGGTTCTGACCTCCTGCTGAATTCTTATTGTTGTTTAAAACTGTGAAAACAGTGGGCCTACAGAAACATTGGGGGTGCATTTTTTAGATGAAAGCCTCTGGAGAAAAAACCCAAATAAAAATATAAAAATAAATTAAAATACACGATTCTGTTTGATGGACAACCACAATGCCAAATATGTTTGAGAAAATAAGTGCATTCTTGACATATGTATATAACTGCATTGAATTACGCTGAGGTTCTAACAAGTGAGAAAGTCCTGCTTCACCGAGTATCAGTAAGTAGTATAAATCACACTCTTTTGGGATAGAAAGTGCAGGTTTCTTCTTGTGAACGCTCTATGTCAAGGTATCCAGTGGAGGTCTACAAGTTCTGCCCGTGCCGACAAGTGTCAAAGGTCACATGAGCCGAAAACAGACGTGTGGATTTCTACTGGAGGACCAGCTGGAAGCAAGAAATGGAAAAAGGGAAGTGGGTAACTAGGGGCTCTGATAGGGAATGAATGTCGAATAAACAAGCCAGTAAGGGCCTGGCAGCACTATGGAAAGTGATATTTTCACAGACTAATTCCGATTGGATGAAGACAGGCTTTTGCACGATGGCTGCTTGTGGAGCTTGAGACCTACAAGACCAAGGGCTGACTCTCTTGTCCTTCGGTCCGAGACAACTAATTGCTGGGATGAATCGAGTTAGCGAGGAGAGGAAGGAAAGGCACAGGGAAGCAGATGGGGTAAGGGTCAGCTCTCGGCAGATGTTGAAGTGTTTATTTAAGAGCCTGGGGAGCTCGGGCTCTAGCTGGGCCCAGGCTAGGAGAGGTCAGACCCATTGTCTGCGCTGCCTGAGCGAAGGCCCCGCTATCTCTCTCTTCCCCTGCCTGGATAGACGCTCTGCAAGTGGGCCGAGTGTCTCCCCCCTGCCGCCCCGGAGAGAGGGAGAGAGAAGGAGCCCTGTCGTTGAGGAAACATGCCTGCTGCCACAATAGCCACTGTGCCCATCCGTCATTCTGACACACAGTAGCACAAAAACACCCTCAGCCCCAGCAACGAGCGGCGAGGCAGTATGCTTTTGTCCTACTTTTTTTTTGTACTTTTCTTCGTGTGTTTTTTTTCTTGTGTCCTCTGTACCTCCCTCCCCTCCTTCCAAAACCCTCCCCACGTTACAAAAAGAGTGACTGGTCCTTTCTCTGGGCCCTTTCATGGGGAGGTGTGGCCTCTTCCATGGGCCCAGTCACCCCCTGCCTCTCCAGCACCAGCAAGCTCCTCCGTGTTCACCTGCTGCAGGCGGCACACATCTGCCCTGGAGGGCAGCTTTCTCTTCTCCCTCTCCCGGGCCCTTCCACAACATTCCCGACAGAAGGGGAAAACAGATTCCTTGCATTTTCTGGTGTGCATTATTTTCATCTTCATTAAGAGCGGTTTGTTTTTCCTCCAGATATTTCTGAAATAAAATCGCTGCGATCCTAGAGAAAGAAGAAAACTGCTGATTTAGCTCTAGAGAACAGGGTGCATGCAGATATCCTGAATTTGGGCCTCTCAGTGATTACTGAAAGCAGCTCTTATTAATGGGTATTACATACAGAAATGTTTTATATTTAGCACTGCAGACATACAAACACTGTGGTCTACAAACTTGGAAAGATTAGAAAATTAAGAACGTTGCTCAGGCAAGGATAGATTGATACCCTTACCTGTTGCACAGTTAAAGGAACCTTATGAAGACTGAAAGAAACCAAATGAATCAGTACCTAACAAATATTATAGTGATTAGTTTCCTTCCACCACCTTCTGTTACTCCTGAATAACATTATATTCAAGTGCACAAAGTACTTTTTCTAATATTCAATTCACGAGTGGCAAAGACAATATTTCTTCAGTATATGTGTGTCAGTGTCTACTGTAGCAATGTTCCTGGCTCTTTTGTTATGACTTAATACTCTGTATGCTCTACAAAATATTGTCCTGAATATCTGGTATCTTTTCCACACTTTCTAGAAGCAAAAAGCTTAATTCTTTTGCAATCATACATTATATCAAATTTCACACTCATTTGGCAGAAGAGACGTTCTCGGGATTCTTTGGTCCCGAGGTAGACTTTAAGCAGTCCACTGTGACTAAATGAATAAAGAATATTTTCTACTCTCCATGCCTAAGTCAAGAACGATAGCTTTCAACAGGTAGCTCCTTGGAGCATACTGTGGGTTCAGAAAATATTCTGAATGATCTCACATCTAATTCTAATATATTCAGAATCCTCAAGGGCACTGGCAAAGCTGAACTGTTAAACTTCTTTAGAATCCACACACAGGAACCGGAGAGCACCAGTGGGTTCAATGAGGAAGCATGTTTAAAATGAGAGAAAGTAAAAACACCTTTTTCACACAAAGGTACTCAGCCATGCAGTTGACACTCAAACCCTGGCTCCTTTCAGGAAACGATGTGGTCCTCATGTCAGTTAGCTTCTAGCCACCAAACAAGCTTGACAAACTGAATCTCACCTCGTTTTTCTTCTAAAAAAGATAGCTGCTAATCCCAGGCTTATTGATGCTACAGGGCCAGTCGGTGAGTTGAGATATCAATGCTCAGGAGAAACCTCTGTTCACAAGTCTGCAGTTGCATCTCTGTTGCTCCTCACCTGCCATTCTCCCTGTCCCTGTAGAGTCCCTAGCATTTCATTCATAGCTGCAGCGATCAAAGCTGAACTCAGCCCCTGCTATGCTGTATAATCACAGCCCCTACAATGCTTGAATAGCAGACTTTTTTTGTGGTGGCCTTTTAGGGAAAATGCTTTTCAGAAAATGCATGCTTTTCCTAAGCAAACGAACACCCTTCTGTACACACAACTCTTCACTGTGTCTGTTGCCGTTAAACACCAGAGCACTATGGCTTTGTCTCGATGATGCGCCCCCCCCCCCCCGGCTGCACTGCTGAAACAGAGTGGGCACCTCAATACGCATCGTGCTGGCCTTGCTCCAGGCCAATCAAACCTGTGCCACAAGTAGAAAAAGATCTGACCTCGAATGATGTTTTTTTTCTTATCTAGAAAGCCCTAAGGGTAGCACTCATTGCCCAAATAAGCCAGCTACAATGGGGATGAAAGAAGAAAAGTACCCTTACACATTAGCCATAACAATGGTTGAATTTTTTGGGCCTGTCTGATTGGCTGCCGGAGAAATCCCATTTGGGCTTTTTCACAGACGGCCTTGGTCCGCTCTCCAGCACTGATGATTAAGCTTTCTTCAGGATTTTCATGGTTGTCTTTTCCAGCTGCAGCTGTCCTCTGGGTAAATGATACAGCCCCTTCCAGATTAAAAACCAGCATTTATGAGGCTTGGGTTGGGGTTAGTAGGGGGGTTGGGAGGGGGCAGTAATCGGATTCCTGCATTATTCATCACAACCAAGCATGACGCCAGTGATTTACTAACATTATTAGAAGGAGGTTATCTGTTTTATTCCTTTATTCTCTCTCTCTCATTCTTTCTGGTCTTTGTTTTCTCTCCTTCCTCTTCGATGTTTGTTCTACGGCTTGGGCCCCGCATTAAAAAGCAGGTTTTAAGAGTGAGAGGTCAGTGGCTTGAGTAAAATCTCCTCCCACTGGCACTATCAGTATTAGTGTTCCTTCTTTGCACACGAGCACGCGGTCCTGCCAACACAAACACGGGGTAGCTTCCAGGCTTTTTCAAAACTTGCTTGCGAGAGAAGAAAAACATCCAGGGGCTTTCTCCCAGGTTGTGGATTTCCCATGTGAAAATGTTCTGGAGTGATCTTGGGATTGTGCGTGCAATTGAAAACTGAAAAAAAAGTTGCATATTTTAAACAGGAGAGGAAACCAACTGCACTCAAATGCACATAAGGATTTAACTTATTAACATATTAACTAAACATGTATTTGAGATTTTTTCTGTGAGTTTCTGCATAACATCATTGACATTGCAGAGTCGGTGAGAGATCTGAAAAAGTTCCAATTCAATTTCATTTTCTATTACAGGGACGTTTACACAAGCTGTTAAACACCTGACATTGTGGAATCCCTTTTCTGAAAACATGCGGGAATTTGATCAGTCAAAAATGACCAAAATTTCTTTGAAGAAAAACATTATAGCTATGAGCACTCAAGCAAAGTGCAGAGATCAAGTCAAGCTCCTGGGATATCTGTTAATCCGTGAAGAGACGCAGATTTCACTGCCCCTGTAGATGCTTCAGTCTTCAGATTTAAGACTGGTGTTCCACCAGCAAATATCACCATGAGACCATTGAAAGAATGTGTCAGACCTGCTGCAGAGGATCTAGAGGACCACCTTGCTTAAAGACTCATCTACTGTGTACTGTGCACTTCACACACAGTCTCCTGCGACGTGCTGGCTTCAGCCAATGTATTAGAATGAATTAAGTGCCCTATGTAAACAACCATTAATGGTGATCACTAGCTTTGGTTGGTAGCAGCTGACTTGTTAACACTTGACATCTAAACTGGGAGTCAATCATTGCACATGAAGATACATTTAAAGTGCATGGTCATAATCCTATTTAATTGAGCTGCAAGTTCCAATTAGCAAGCAGCAGCCCTCTCTAGCACCAGACTGCTTTCAGCAACCTGGCAAGCCACAGGAGACTGCCCGATTTTGCCAGTTATCTAACAAGCCAGACAAACCCAGTTGCA
The DNA here is from genome assembly GCF_055471065.1 of Atractosteus spatula. Lineage (NCBI taxonomy): Eukaryota > Metazoa > Chordata > Actinopteri > Semionotiformes > Lepisosteidae > Atractosteus > Atractosteus spatula. The sequence goes on along the minus strand of NC_142721.1, from coordinate 3,848,642 downwards.
CAGTTGTGTGCCGCTGCATGGACAGTTCCAGTCTGCTTATTACATTTCTCGGTTTCAACACAGTGATCTCAGAGCTACTGCATGCCGAGGGGCATTGAACTGCTGAGCCACTGGGTCTCTTCGGCAGCGTACGCTAAACAGCGTCCCCTTGTGGCCACCTGCCAGGAAAGGGTACATTGTTGTATAAAGTCTGGAGGCCTTCACTAATTTTTTCTCAGTGGAACGCAGCCTTCAAAACAGACCAAAGAGCAAGTATTGACTCTAAGTAACAAATAAATAGAACAGTCATACTGACAGACTGTTCCAAGCAATTGTATACAGAGAAGAATGGAGCAACAGTCATTTCTAAAGAGTGATGTACCTTTCAAACATGAATATGATCATGTTGGACACATGGTGCTAGGTATCAAACAATTCAGGATATATTTTGGATTCTTGTTTTAGAAGATAAAAATTCTGCTAAAAAGCAACAGAATATTTACATTATAAATCACACTTCATGGTCAATTTAGCTGAGCGTAAGAGACCCTGCAGAGTTTTGAAACAGGCCTCCGCTTTTCATGATGCTATTTCATTGGACCACATAACTTGAGCAGACCCGCGCTGAAGTCATGAATGGAATAAATAAAAAAAATGCAAAAAAATATTGTTAACCCTTCTCCTCTGTGTGCTGGTTTCTCCCCCACCCCCTCACCACCACGCGGTACATTCAGTGGAAAAAGGAACCCAGTCCATCATTGAAAATGTATTTTGTCAGGGTCAGAAGCAGCACAGGTGTTCACTGAACTGGAATGCCACATTGGAAGCTGGTTGCTAGGCAAACCTCAGAGGCTGTAACAGGCACAGTTGGAGATGCTGACTACAATGGATTAAGGCCCATTGGTCTGATGATAATAAATGACCACCACAGTAAGAGGCAAGGCAGGGCCATCTGTGACCCTGATGGGCCTGGGAGCCCTACTTGAACTCCGAACGATTGGTTTGCAACACTTCCAGGCCCTCTCAGTTAAGTTCCATGTGCTCCAGCTCTCCGGTGGTGTTCTGTGCTTGAGTCAGCGAGAAAGAGTTGGATTGGGGAAACCGCCTGGACCAGCCTAGCTGAGAAGCTGCTGAAGTCAGACTTCTCTTGCTAAAGTCCACATTCTTTCAATTTCCTTAGCTTTCCATAGCACTTTAAATGACTACCTGCCATTGCTCTTCAACTTAATAGAAACATAATTTCTGAAGCAAAAAAAAAACTGCAGTTTTTTTTTATATGAGACGAAATTGGATCCCAAAATGCTAATGTAATGTATAAAGTAATACATAAGCCTACTTGTTATTGAACTTGTTATAAAACTCTGTGCTTTTTAATTTGAATTGTCTATTTAAACAGCTACATACAGTAGTTCTCCCAAATAAATTAAAAAGGAACATTTAGAGGTTGTAAAACTCTCCATACTCCTATAACTTAAATCCATAAACATCTACTTTCTAAAGGCAACCACAAGCAACAAATGGATCATCAAGAGCAAAAAAAAAATGTTGACTCCAACAGCCTCCATAACGTCACATCCCTATTCTGAAATACATGTGTATAATGCTGATAATTAATTATTTCTCCCTGTTTATGTTTCTGCATACAGGTTTAGTACTTTTTTATTCCTGGCTCTGCCATATAGATGATCAGTAAGCAAGTTCACTAAAGACCAGTACATCATGGGAAAGATCACATGCCCATACAGTAGGACAGATCTGAGACTTTATGCTGGCTATCAACTATAAGACCCTGACACGAACACTGAGCCTCAACATGAAGTGAGGAGTATTATCTAGAACAGCCCTTGGCAGACACTATTACATTAAACGTCTTTTCACTGGCTGCCCTTCATTCAACTGGTTCGCCAAAGGAAATGTCCACAGTAGAGCTGGGTAGGAGTGAGGAGTTCTTTATGACATGAAGGGAAACAGCAGTGACAGGATCTGGCCACATGGAGGGGGGCGTGTGTGCGTGAGGGGGAGGGGAGGGGGCTGTGGCTCAGAGGCGGAGAGGGAGGAGGTGAAAGTTTAAGATCCGGAGCAGTCTGGGCCTCCTCAGCTGAGCCACACCGCTGTGGCTTGGACAGGTTTGGGAATCCCACCAGACAAATCAGACTGCTCTGCTGTCTCTGGCAATCACAATCATGCTCTGGACATCTGTGGGAGGACTTATTTGGAGAACAGGAGAAAGCCTGTTGGTAACAGGTGTTTTTAATATGGCATTTTGTTTTTACCGACAACACAGTATACAGTATACCGACTCTACAGCTCACTGAGTATTGTCTCAATCTACCTTCTCCCATGACACCTGTCTTTACTGCCCGCTTTCTACCTGTGATATCTACCTCACCTCCTGTTTGAGATCCTGGTGGGCACCTATCTCTCCCTTTCATCGCTCTGCTCCTTAAGACCTCCAGGCCTCTCATCCTCTCTGCTCATTTTCCACACCTTGACATGATTCTTGTCTGTCCAGCTGATGTTGCTGCTCATTCTGCTCCCTGTGGTGGAACCAGATATTCAGAAACACCAGGACTGCTCTGACTCAGACTGCCTTCCAAAGTCTCATCAAGACCAGCTCAGGGTGTAACTTCAGGGCTCAGAAATCATCCCTGAATTTGCTGACACTTTATACCACTGCACTCTGCAAGTCTATCCATCCATCCATTTGCCAACTGTTTCATCCAAATCAAAGCAGGGTTGCAACAGGCTCAAGGCAGGGTACACCCTGGATGAGACGCCAATCCATCACAAGGCAGGAAGACACAAACAGAGACACGCAGACACTCACGCCAGGACCAATTGTCCCTGAAGCCAGTTATCCTACCAGTATGTCTTTGGGCTGTGGGAGGAAACTGGAGCATCTGGAGAAAACCAGCGCAAACACAGGGAGAGCACACAAACTCCATACAGATAGCGACCCAGGGCCCCACTGCAGCAAGGCAGCAATGCTAATCACTAAGCCACCTCACCACCACTATATAGGTTTTGCGTTATTAATATTCTAGACAAGCATTTCACACCTTCCACATTGCAGCACATTAATTAATTAGTAGTTAATTAAAGAATAAAGCTTTTGAAAGTGTACAGCAAAGCAAGTCAGCAGTTCTAAGCATTTTAAATAAAACACACTGTAAATGTAGTCTAAGCATCTCAACCCCAGATACTGTATTTTACTATATACCAGTCCTTCTCCCCTTTTTGACTGTGGCCCTAATTTACAAGCTTTTATTTTGTAATAAAGAATGAAACAGCAAAGAAAAATTAAACCGTTATCTGTAATATAGAGCTCTGAGTTTTTTTATGCAAAAAAGTTTTTTTTGCCAACATTTTATATTGTGCTGAGAATGCAAGACAATATAAAAAGGTTTTTTTTTTGGAAAGGGGAGGCATTCTATATATAAAAACTGTGTTTCAAACTCCCATGGCATTCTTCTGCTGAATCAGGTGTACCCTGGGTGTTTGAAATAGTACCATGGCTGATTTATATGTGGGTCACCAATATCTTTACAAAAAAGAAACTGGATATATTTGCTTGGTTCCTCTAAGCAAGAAAAACGTGAAGAGACACCTAAGAACTGGATAAATGTAGTTCAATCTGGGCTGAATAGACCTGATCAAACAGACATGTTCAAACTTGGCATTTGAGTATTTCAGTTTGTTTTGTGTTTTCACAATCAGTAAACAGGAGCCAGTCATTTTCTCTTCTGTTTTGTATTGGGTGCAAACGTGCAGGTTTAAAGCGATGTTTATCTCTTCCTTAACAGTTTCATCTATCTGGGACACAAAACAATGGTACATATAAAACTCTTGGAGGCCTGAATATGTTTTTTTTAAATAGCTAATATTACTTTAACTCTTTGTCTGTTCAACCAGGTGGCAAGGACTTGTGTACCACAGGGTTCTGTTGTTCTTTATGAGAAAACACAAATTCCTTTTTTCACTTTTGTTCAGTGAAGTGTCAGCTGAAGAAGTCTGCAGTTATTTCTGAATTATGTTGCACTGAGTGACAGTATAGGGTTTAAAGTTAAGTGTGAAAACCTTGTGAGGTAGTTTATGTACAGATGGAAGGACCATATTGTTCACTGGGACTCTTTGATACGAGAGTGGATTTTTCTCATTACCACGAATGGAAAGGACTTTTCAGTGTTACATCCTTGGCAAATTGAAAGCTTCTGCTCAATTTTCCAATAGAGAAATAATAAGCAGAATGTCTATAAGGCTTGGTTTTATCTAAATATTTCTGATTATTATTCATGTCTTTGAAGGTAGTTTTATAACTAAAATGATGAAGTGGCATTTTATCGCTTGTTGTAATAATAAATTAATCAATGAACCAGAGCAGGCAGGATGATTAGTGTACTTTCCTCCCAGGCACAACGTGCAGTATTGGAGCCCTCAGCCAGTTTTCTCACACTGTGAGTCACATGGCTCCCTAACCACAGTTTGTACCGATCGGTGTTGAAGGTCAGTGGATCCAGGAGTACCTGCTGAGTGGCTGGCAGAGGATGTCCTGGTGCACTCAGACAGCTGCTCTGAGCCTGATACAGTCAGTTCATGACACAACCTGCAGCTCCAGCTACACCAGAATGAGAATCTTTACTTTAATTCCCTCAAATGAACAGTGCTATTCCATCCATTGTTTAGCTCCTTTATCCAATTCAGGGTAGCGGGGGAGCCAGAGCTTGTCCCATCAAGCAATGGGTGCAGGGCAGGATACACCCTGGACAGGACACCAGTTCATCTTAGGGCACACTCAGACACAGACATGAACGCACTCACACGAGGGCCAGTTTTCCCAGAAACCTATTAAACTGCTGGTATGTCTTTGGTCTGTGGGAGGACACCCACATGAACATGGGCAGAACATATAAAATCCCCTCAGATCGCACCACTCGTCTGGAATTAAACCCAGGGCCCCAGCACTGCGAGGCAGCAATGATAACCACTGTGCCACCCAAATACTATACTTTCTGTGTGTCCTTTCTGGAACATCTGTTAATCGTGTCTGGCGCTGACTGGGTCCTTTTCTGTGTTTTATCAGAACACCCCCTCCCACTGCGAATGTGCCACCATTTGCTTCTGCACAAACCCAGGTGTTTACGTGTTGCTGTGTGTAAACAAAACTAGACTGCTTTTATCGGAAAATTAAAATATAAAAAGCACTGGCAGCCTCTCTGAAGTGTGCTGCAGTGTGTCTGGCCCCTCCTTGAAAGACCCCGCAGAAGGCCGATTCAGATAAGGCCACTAGTTTGAACTAATAAATACCTTTAAAGCAAGGCAGTAATGGTTTTGTATTAACATGAATTAGCTGGTAAAACAATGGCTTCCCTGTATTTCATGCCAAAAACATATTTATTAAAAGAAAAGCTTGAATGACCTTTGTATGAAGCCTACCATTTCCTGGTTAGAAGTTATTGTAGCTGTTTTTTTTATTTCCAACCTGTTCCTTTATAGCTGTGGAGGCATTGTCTTTATATGACAAATGTTCTCATTTTGCCCCTCATATCCTCCAGCAGTGGCCTTTTCTGAATAAAACAATGCTGCCCATCATGGATTCCCTGTTGTTCTCTGTGACCCACACACGATTCAAAGGAGAAACACACCAGGTTTCTGATTCTCAGGGAACCAGTACTGTCAAGCAACTTTCCACCCCCAGAACAAGCAGACATAAGGAAACACATTGGTCCTGTAACTCTGTAGCCCCAGAGAAGCTGCTGGGGTCAGGCTGTGAACTCTCGACCTTTTAGACAGTCAGAGGTGGTCATTAAGATATCAGTATAATTATCTCCACCAAACAAAACACTTCTGGAGAAGCACTGAAGCACAACCAGATGACCCCTCAGACTCTAGCAGATCAAATCCCACTCTCCTCCTGGCTTTAAGATGTTTAATAATATGTGCCCCTCTTCTGTCCCACCTCCGAGATAGACCACCAGCTCTTTTTTGGAAAACAGCCTTTTGCTCACAACAAAAGGGTCTCTCTGACCAAAGACAAGGGGGCAAGGAAGAACAGTAGGCTCATCCTCCAAATCTCAGTGGTACAGGCTAGAGAAAGTAAATCCTCAATTTAGGGCCTTAAACCACAACCTCTTTAGCAGATTAGCAAGTCCAGTTTAGTTATCTCAGTACGCTTGACCATAGATCCCCACTCACATAAATCAGAGCTTCCACAGGCTTCCCAAACCTGTTTTCATAGTAACCAACAGAAGATGCAATACGCTAGCCAAAGAGAGCCTCTTCCAGCAGAATTGATCAGTTTTCTACAGCAGCCAACAAACCAACCTCACCAATCTCACACGACACACACGTGTCAAAACAGTTTCAGCACACGGCTGTTTTATTAAGAAATATGGTCAAAGAGAAAACGAAGCAACAATAGACACGGGAAAGAAGAAACATCATCTCATTTATGCCCCATTTATCAGATATATTGCATAAAGGAATTTTGATACACTACTTTATGAGACATAGGTTATTTTATCTCCAGTCTCCAAACAGAAACGTTTTAGAAATGTATGGTAAAAAGGGTGTAGCAAATCAAGTATAAGGTATAGAATATTTTTCCATTTTTCAATTGTAAAATACAGTAATAAGTGGAAACAGATGCAGTAATAATATTAATAAAAAGAGTATAAAATGAAAAATCTGTCTGACAAAAGATATGCAGTTACTTAATATTCACATCATTTATAATTGTGTAGAACATACATGCTGTTTACTGATAACTTTTATACACAAAACTATAACAACTCTTCATAGAGAGCATGGTAGCTTGGACCCAGACAATCTTTATCTTTCTGAAGCTGAATAAACTCATTCTAATTTCTTCAAGATGACAAGGAGACTTCTGAAGATAATGCCAAACTGCTCATAACTATATCTTTTATGTTCTGTTTGCCTTGGGTGTAACTTTGACAGTGATAATAAACCATTGTCAGTACACAGGACTCACGAGTGGTGAAGCAATCTCTTTTGCAATTAGATTGAGAAATGACAGAAGTGCAGCCAACTGGTTTTAACCAGGAAAGTCAAGATTCATAACATGATAACCTGAACTGTTTTGTGGTGGGTTAATTTTTAATATCAATCAAGAAAGACATTTTGTTTTGTCTTCAGCACTCTGAGTCGAATGGGGAAGTGGAAGGAGGTGAGCAAACATAAAAAGAAGCATTAAAAAGCAGAAGTTTCATAAAAAATAAATAGTGGTATATATACGCCTTGCTTGGATTTGTACAACTATTGTGTTTGAAATAGAAATAAACAAAAACATCTGCTGAGAAACCTGTTATGCAGTTCAAAATAAAATAAAAATATGTGCCTAAGTCTGTCTTTGATCTAAGAAGGTACTATACCTCTGGCTGAACAAGATGAAATCAAATTAACTTTAAAGTTACTAACTAGTAGCAGCACAGTCTTAGGCTTTCAGTAATCTTAGACTAAAAAAACAAATCTAAAACTCAGGCTCTGTGAAACTGCTTTACTTGGACTGAGTCTTCAAGCTCAGAAATTGGATTTTTCCTCAATGCAGATTTGCCGTTACCAGAGCTCTCGCTCAAACAAATCCCACATTTGGATGCTCACTTCAAAAAGCTGAAGCAAGAAGGAGACACTCAACCAGCCACATTGGCTTGATAAATCATGAATTCTGCACTCAACAAGGAGGTTAAAGTCTTGGGGCTGTGATGTCAAGGATGTCAGACCACTCCAATAGCTATCCACCCATCTTCTAACAACTTTGTCAGAAAGCAATGGGCACAAGACAGGATACACCTTGGACAGGACACCAGTCCATTGCAGGGCACACACAGACACACACAAATAAACACTCACACCAGGCCAGTTTTCCCAGAAGCCAGAAGCCATAACTTACCAGCATGTCTTTAGACTGTGGGAGGAAACGAGAGCACCCAGAGGAAACCCATGCAAATACAGGGAAAACGTATAAACCCCAAGCAGATAGCAGCCCAGGAATTGAACCCAGGGCCCCAGCGTTACAAGGCAGCAATGCTTACCACTGCCCCATCATGCTGCCCACTCTAATAACAACCAAATTAAAAAATGACTATAGATGATTCATAACTAAGCGTCTCTGATTGTCTTGTGACATTCAACATCCTGTGCCCAGTCTCTGATAAACTTACACCTGTCTCGTTTAAAAAATAAAGCATCACTTCTACTCAATCATAAGTCATTATCCCAGGTACCAAAAAGAAGGAAGGAAAATGGGTCTGACTGAAATTTTGCTTTGGACTTGGAGATGAGATGGCTTTTCATGTTTTAAAGCAGTCTCTGCTTAGACTAATACTCCTTCAAAAATGCTTCATTTTTTAAAATTAAATAAAAGAGAAAAGCAAAAATCAATAAATCACAAAATGCCAGCAGAGGGAAATGAAATTATATAAAATGTCAATAAGAACTTTAATTATCGACAGGTTATCCTACTAGGCTATTTTGTTGTTTTTAAAACATTATTGCAACTTGTTTTTCTATGGTCTGTAATGCTTGGGTATTTTAATTTGTTCAAGGTTTTTGATCTTTACTGTAATGAAAAGAGCCTTGTCCTCTCTGCCTCAATATTCCATTTCAAATAAATACTTGAATGTTGATAAGAGCAAAGCACCACTGCTTATTCTGTATGTGCTGCAGTTGAAAATTTTTACAGGAAAACGACAATTGTCATTATCTAGACAACATGAATAGCAGATGAAAAAAGCGTATATATTGGCAAAAAGGTAGAACGCAAATCAAGATACATGTTAAAACTATACAAATCACTACAAAGATCTCATTTATAATGCTGGTCTGTTTTGGTCAAAGCCTTGCACAACGAATACTACACTGAAAACAGATAAAAAAATATTCAGGCAAAGCTGTAATCTCATAAGAATAAACATTTATGTTTTTTTATGTAAACATGAAGAAAAAAACATTTATTCAAGATCAATAATAAAGCACAGACATGGAGTTCAGTAATTTAAAGCTCAGACTGGGTGCAATTAAAACAGACAATAGGAGGAGCTTAATACACAAAAAGTGATGGGAGTCTGGATCACACTGCCTGGCCAATCAAACTGTAGATTTCCCCATCAATTAGTTCCTAGAATTATCTACAGTAGGTAATCTGGGTGATTTTACTGTAACCAGTACAGACGTGATTTGCAATGGGCAGCAAGAATTAGCTACTACATTTCTAATCAATTAGTCAGTCCTTGAAATAAAATAATGGTTGAGCACAGAAAGCAACAATCAAGAAATTGATTTGTTGATATGTAGAATTACCTAAAATGCTGCCTGAAGTATCTGTTATTCTGTCCATACAAGCAGCACGAGAGGTTATAAGCAAGGCCACAGTGATTGAAGGACCGGGCTGCAGTGTCCAAAGCCAGCGACAACTTATTTGCAGTGGTTCATGTATCAAGACACAAGCAACTATGTCAACACCTCGGTTTTGATAAACCCTCTTTTACCTGTTAGTTCAATCACATAAATCAAATTTCACACAGGTGTTCAGACCTGGGTTTCAGCAGCCTGATTCACAGATCCTGCCAGCATTAAACCACACACCTGTGCCAGGAGTGACTCACCTCAGAATGTGGCTCCTGATTCAAACCAGGTTAAGAGAGGTAAAGTCCTGGGTGCCAATAGGTAGTGCACATGACCGAAAGCCATGCCATGTTGCAGGTTTAATTTTCTCTAAGACCTGGCATTCCACTGTCTTAGACGTAAGACACAGTACTGCATGGATGTCATGGTGGCATGCAGAACCATCTGATCTCACTAACATTAGAGCCAAGGATTAACTCTACAGCAGTTTGAATGAAATCTGCACCAAACATGTCTTAGAAAAGGAAGCTCCCGCCTCCTCCCCTCTCCCAACCTTTGTTCTCCTATGCTATTTAGTCTTTGCTGTCTGCCCTGTCTTTCTCACACCTGAAGAAGGCTCCACAGCCGAAACTTTGTGCTTTCTTTCTTCTCTTTTCAGCACGGAATAAACCTATTACTTGTTCCTTTGCAGCCTACGCATTCTGACGCAACTACCGACCTGAACTATGTCCTAGAGACTGGCCAAACAGTAGTCATGTGAGCACTTCTTCTACCAGGTTGTTTTACCTGCAAGCTGCACACTTGCTTCTTCAAACAGAAAAATTAAAATTCTATGAAAGCACTGGGCTGTGAACAAGGTACTGGTATGAACCAGGTGGAGCAGGGTGGTGTAAAAAGGACTTTGAAAGTCTGAGCTAGGTAATGCTTAAGATCTCTTATCTAATAACATAAGAAAAGTTACACACAAGAGGAGTCCATTAGCCCTTCGAACTCTTTTGGTTACAAGTAGCTAATTATCCAACAACTACATCCAGCCTTTTCTTGAGAGAGGTCATCATTGTCAACATAGCTTGTTCCCAACTCCCAGAACCCAAAGTGTCAAAAAAGTGCTAAATTTTCAATGAACCATACTTTACAACCATGGCTTCTGGTGTTTCACTGATTCTGAGGAACCTCACTGGGTTGACTTTGTTGTTGCCTTTGAGGAGCTTGAATGTTTGGATCAGGAACCCAGTTCTCTGTTCGTGGTTTAAAAGATCGAGCTGAATTAATCTGTCTGGGCAGGACATTCCCCTGAGTGCAGGAATGTTGTTGTTCTTCTCTTTATTGATTCCAGAGCTGCAATATTTTCTTATTTGATGACCATACTTGCACTCAATATACTAAATTAGGTGTTACTGATTTAAATTTTGCATTCTTATGGATGTGCTACACTTTTTAGGGCACTATATGTTTAAACATTATGTGCCTTTGAAATTGAAAGTGATGTTTCAACATTAGACATGTAAGTCATACTCTAAGTAGCCTTTTGAAGCTCAGTATTTCACATCTTGCTACCTACCTGTAATTCTCTTCTTTTGTCTACATTAAATGCCATCTGCAGTTTGCCCAATCTTGTATTTTCTCGAAGTCTTTCTGAATTTTCTTTTCTGGTTCTACAGTTTTCCTTAATCTTCCTATTTTAATATTAAATGCAAATGTGACTGGTTTACTTAATATAGCAAAATTTAAGTCTTTTATATACATTTCGCAGAGCAGTAGTCATAATGCAGAATTGTGTGGTACTACACAAAATTCAGTATATCTTCCTTTTTGAGCTTTCATCTCATCTATACTCTGTGTTCATCTAGTTACTATAGTAGTTCTCAAAATTACAAAAACACATTGTCTTAAATTCCTATCATCTGTAATTTTAGAATTACATTTTTATCAAACATTTTCTTAAAGTACAGATATACAACATCATATGCTCTAATTGCACCCATTACAGCTGTTGCTCTATCAAAAAGTCTCTCAATATTGGATATTGGATTTCCACTAAAATCCTATTGGCATACAGATTGTCCTCTAGGTTAGTTCTAATCACCATTTCCATAATCTTACATGTAATAGAAACAAGCCTGACTAGTCTATAACAGTTCAGTTTTGTCACGCCTCTTATGTATGTGTACTATTTTAGCAGTTGTACAGTCAGTGGTCACAACCTTGACTTCAGTGACTGTTAAAAGAAGTTTGATCATTTGGATAATTGAGAGTAATAAGAGAATAGGATTTTTTGCTATCTTAAGATCTAGTAGAATTCCAAAAGACTTGTTTATCTATAGCGCTCCTAATTCCTGTAACACTACTGCATCTTTTATGTTAATATTTTAAATATTGTCTTTCCTCAGCCTGAGGCACACTGTTGATTTTTTCCTTGGTAAATACTTGAATGACATCTAAATCTATCTAAATGTTTTCCATTGATATCTGCATTCATTAGCCAATTCAAACCTCAAACTTAGCGTCATAATCTCTTAATTAAATTCTGCTTTAGCACAACTGAAACCACCAGGACCAGAAGATTAAGGAGAATGGCATGTGTGAAAGTGCCACTTCTTTATACCATCATTGTTTATCTAACTTCAGTATAGTTCTGCAGTTTCCCTCCACATTTTAATGTTATTTGGCTTCCAATGTGTTTTCTTATCCTTTTCCTGTGCAATAATTAATTGTACACTACCACAGCAAACTGTGATAATACTGTCTTTAGGAATATCAACTCTGGCTGGTCAGGCTTTAATCATAGTTCAGAGAAAAGAACACTACAAAAACATGAAGAACTCCATGTATAATGCCCTAACGCTATAAAGAAACTAATTTGTTCTCACTGCAAGAGTGTCTTGATGTCCACATACGTCATTTATTCAATCTCATTGAACTTCTTTTTTAGGAACACGTTTTTAGGTAGGGGGTCTAAAATGACAGGCATTGGCAAAACCGGACAGCTGACCACCAACACTTGAAACAGTGGTCCTGCGTGTGTGTGCACTCACTTGTGTGAGCGTGTTGCTGTTTGGGAGCCCGTGTGAGTGTGTCTCTAATGAGTGGGAGACCACCACTCCACTCACTCCTCCCCTGCTGCGGTACCTAAGCCAAGCTGTTTTCAGATGCTAATGAGACGCTTTGTCAGATGGGCCTAATCCAGCACGGGCTTTTGTTTCTACCCCAACTGCGAGCTCCACAAGGTCAGCCCCGCTGCAGAACTGAGGCTAAGCCTTCTCCCCTCACAGATCCAAACACAGCAGCTCCACAGACATTTCCTTACCCTGATTCCTCCACACGGATTGGGAGGAAAGTTTTGTGGGAAAGTGAAGTGAAAACACTTTTTTTTACAGTTTTGAAGTAAGTATTGGTGAACACACTACTGATGAGAGCTCTTGCAACTCTTCTCATCAAACATTCAAATCCCAAATCAAAATATTCTTTAATATTCCTGCTTTATGCTTTGACCATAAAAGATATTATATAGCAAAAAGATCAAGTGATGTATTGCACTCTGGTGTTTGATGCACAAGAACACAAAACACAAGGTGGAAGTGCTCTCTTGTGACAAAAATTCATAGATGTTAAGAGGTTTGACTTTCGGCCTTTGTTATGATTTACTGATAAAAATAAAATGAACAAATGAAAATTGCAGTTTTCAATGTCTTTTGAACAAGTAGTTTACAACAGCAACAGTCTTGGGTGTTTCTCAAAGTGCTTTTCCAGTTTTTCCAGTCCACTTTGTGTGTTATTTTGATTAGTTTCAAAAAAGGTTTTGACAAAGGGTTAAAACACGATTGTTGATCCTACAAAACTACAAACTCCAAGAAACTGAACAGGTAATTGATTCACCTTGGTCCTTAGTTCCATTTTGCACATAACAGTCAAGACAGCACTGGACCTTAGCTGAATTTACTCACACTGTAGTCTCACCTGCTGTAACCATGCCATGTTGTGCAGGTGTTAGCTTCAGTGTCAGCAGGGTCACAGGCAGTTTGAAAATCATGCATTTAAACACAATGGTGCTGTGCTGCCCCACTGCTGAGGTCTGTCCGTTATGCTCAGATGCATTTGGCCATTGTGATAAAATTAAAGTATTTTCTTTCAGTTTACCACCCATAAGGAAATCAAAGTCCTTTTCTGATCAAATCTAAAAGAACATTCACATCAACAATTAGGAATTCTAAAACTGCATCTGGAACGTAGGTGTGGCAGTCTCCACGTGCCTTGATTTTTTTTCAAGGCATTGGCCTGTGGAAACCTGGTGGTAACATTTCTGCAAACACTGTGCCCAAGGCAGAGGACTGGATCCATGCAGCTGTAGGCAGCAGGGGTAGGACAGATGAACTCTCAGTTTTTTCAGTTAATGTGGATCTTGCGTGAAGCAGCAGGACAGAATACCTGTCCCCACTGCACAATTCATCTGCCAGAATCAAACGAGAAAAGTGTTCACAGTAGGGACAAAGCAGGTTTCTGACAACATTTCCATAACCAAATAATAAATGCCAGCTTTGCAGATAAAAATCAATATCAGGCTAGCTTTGTCTGCTCTCCTTTGTGCTTGGTGTTATGTGGAAAACATCCATCCATCTTCTTCTGTTTCATCCAATTCAGGGTTGTTGGGGAGCCAGAGCCTATCCTGGCAAGCAATGAGCACAAGATGGGGTACACCCTGGACACAGCAGAGCACACACAGGCACAAACACAGACACCTACACACTCGCACCAGGGCCAATTTTTCCAGAAGCCAATTAACCTACCATATGCTATCAACTGGTGTGGTAGATGTTTTATACGTATATCCTGGATTTTGAGTTTAATACAGTAGGCCTCTGTGCCTTTGCATGGACCGTCAGGATTGTTAATTTGAGTTAGTTTAATTCATTTTTTAGATCGGCTTTTGCTTTTCATTTCTCTGCAGTGGGGACTCCACCATAAAGCTTGTGAGGTTTGAGACAAAGCTGCCCCAATTTAAGACAATGCCACTTTAAAAGATAGAAAGCGAACTCTCTCCTCTGGAATCAAAATACTTGCATCTGAAAGTTCATATATGGTGGCCTCTCCCATCAGCATACTACAGTGAGTTGCATTTTTAAGTAATAAATTGTAGCAGGCAACATAGATTTAATTTTGTAGTTACTTGTTAGTACTATTTTTAGAATCTGTTGATGTGTTTTGCATCACCTTTTGGAGTTTGTTGCTGAAGATGCAAAAGTCCAGGAAAAGCACTGAACTGAGACTCCTCACAAGAAATGGATGATGCGATCAGCCACCAGGCGCTCCGTTTAAGAAACTTTTCACTGAAGTTGCATATGAAGCAGAATAATGAGTTTTGTTCTCATTTATGTATTTTCTGCCGTGGTGCATTCAGAGAGATCTCCACCATTTCTGAACTGAACCTGGAAAATAAATACTCGATTGAGACATTTTCACAGCTTCCTCAGGCTTTTTTTGGGGAAAAAAACTCATTTTGTATTCTAATTGGGTACAGAGACTTAGAACAGTGAGTTGATAGACAGAGAGAGTGAGAGTGAAGGAAAATGAGACAAAAGCGCTTCCTTTTTCTCCTTCATTGGTGGACTGCACAAAACCTTTCTTTCCTGCTACTAATTGGCCACCCAGGCATTGATTCTGGTAACAGTCCTTTTCCTGTCAGGATATATTCACAGTGCTTTGTGTCTGTGCCTCGTGACCATTCACCTCATGTTATGAACTTCTTAAGGCAAATAAAAGTCATTGTTGCCGTGGAGTTCAGTAGCAACCTGGAATTTGGGCGATGCTACAGGAATGGGCTTCAACACCGGTGTGGTGAATGGGCTTTGAGTGATGTGGCCCATTCTGGAGGTAACGTAGGGTTGAATGGCTTGTGTACCTCAAAGCAGCCCTTCAAATGGGACACACAAAGAGCATGCTGCTTAAACACATCTAGCAGTCTCTGCAGGAAAAAAACTTCCTGTCAAAATTAAAACATTTATAGGTCAGCACTATCATACAACTTCTTTAGTACAAGTTATATAGTATAACTGAAACGCTGTGTACTTTTTGGAGCTGAATTCATTTTTACTTGTTCCTTTGCAGCCAGCACATGCTGACACAGCTCCCCACTCAATTATTTTGAAACAAGTTTTATAGCAAATATAAACACTCAAACACTCAAGTTTTACGAACCGCACGTTGGAAAAAAAGCAGAATTGTCTTGCAGGATTCTAAACAACAGCTGTGAAATGCCTTCACTTTGTCTAGTTGGGTATTAATGAAAAGCTGAATTTAACAGAAGTCGTTAACAGGAGGGGCAAGAAAATCCAAGCTTCCCGACGTCATTTCTCAAAGCTACAGTATATACAGTATATCATACACCAATCCCTTCTCTTCTAATCCTCTCACACATCCCTCCTCCACCCCCTCTCCAGCCCTGCTGCTCCCTCATACTTCACTCCTCACTCTGCCCTGGGGTCCCAGCCTCTTCATCCTCTGGCCAGGTGAGCTGAGCCACATCCCACTATGCCTATACACTCAGTAAACAGCCTCCAACTTGTCGGATTCTTAAGCATCGTTATTGCGTGTGAAACTGAACTTGACCTGGAAGGCCAACTGAAAACGATCCCTCCTTTCGCTCGGATGCTCTGGAATAATACATCAGCAGGTGTGAGGCCTGTGTGCCGACTGCTACAGGCTGAAGAATCAATCTATATGAGGGCTTTAGCTGCACTTACACTGCAGTGCTAATACACCTACAGCCTGTACAGTATATATGGTAGTATACACTGTAGCTTGCAGGTTTTGAGTGACGGGAGTGACTACTGAAACACCTAACCATGCATTATTATGCTGCCTCAGCAGTAGTGAATGCAGGCTAGAACAATTAGAACACCATCCCAGTTTTAAAGTCTAGCTAGAAAATTGCAAGCAGTTTAGACAACTTTCATGAAAAGTTTTATTGTTCTGAAATGCTAGAACAAAACAATGTGGCAGTAAATTTGTTATCGAGTAGATATTAGAGGGACAGTAGAATATTTAATACTTAGGAACAAGTTAAAGGTTTATTCCATGCAGAAAAGAGAAGAAAGGAAACACAACGTTTCGGCTGTGGAGCCTTCTTCAGTGTTCCTTTCTTCTTTATTCAGCAGGAATAAACCTTTAACTTTTTCCTTTGTAACCTACGCATGCTGACGCAGCTCCCTACTTGAACTATTTAATACTTATCTTCAATAAAATGAAAACTATGATACACCAACACAAATGCAGCAATAAAGCAATACTACAGGTAATTTATGTCATGTGTCAGCTAGCAAGTACACAATGATGAAGCAGGTCATTTTTTATGGAGTCTTCTCAGAAGCTGTGAAGATGACTCTGCTGCTTGATCAGCTTCAATGCCACCTTGTCAGTACACAGGATCACAAGTGTTGGAAAATTTGCATCCTGTTGTGTCAGGGATGGTATCTTCAGAATGTGGAGTTAAGTGCTTAAACCCCTTTGAAAAGAATTTTGAAGCTTAAAATCTGATTGCTTTGTCACTAGAACAGGTGGAACCTAGCTGGCTTGGAGCTCCTTTCTCCCACATGAATCGGTTTGGAAATCTTTGTTCCTTCCTTCTCTTCCACCACACCAGCTGAACCCCCTCTGTGTCCTCCTGTACCCCCCTGCGAGAGCCCACTCACTCCTCAGTGCTGGAATGAACTACTGCACCACCGAACTTCTGACCTTTTGAAAAGAAGTCTGCTCGTGTTCGGCCAGCATGTGTGATCTCTCTCTTACAGTATCTGTCTTTATCAGTGTGGTAGTGCAAGTCACCTGCAGATCGTATTACCTGGGAACATGAAAGGCTCTGGGTTCTGGTTGAAAAATAAAAATAATAATGCAAGCTCAAAGACTTTACTTTGTTTGGGGACTTTCCTCTCATTTCTTATCCAAGGAGAGGTAAGAAACCTAATCATTTATTCTTGGAGCAGGTGTATTCATATTTCTGATGCACCAAACCGCATGACCTTTTTGTTTTGATGTGGTTTTAAATATTGTATTTCCTAATAAAATGCATGAGCAAGAGTAATTAGAGCTATTAGTGTATTGTCTTGGGCATACATAGAAATGGGATATGCTGCATAGTTAGGTGCTTGTAATTGTGATGTATGACCAATGAAAATCTATGACGCAACAGCATTTCAATGTGTTAATATAAACTGGAGGGGATGATAAAACAGATGTTTTAAAGTGATAAGCTGTTTCGATACACAACCCTCAACATTTAGGAGGCAACTATAATTTTCACAGATTTTCTCATGAGTTGTCAAGATGTCATCTGCTTATATTGATTCATTATTATATTCTATTGATTCTAAAAGAGAAATATAAGTCTGCTTGCTTTCATCTTTGATTTGATTAAGTGGGTGGTAATTTTTCTTTTTTACATAAAAGTTAGGTTCCCAGACTTGGCAACATTGTGAAACAATTACATTTATAATCTTGGTAAGAACTTTTCTGCATACATATAACTGGAGTCTAGGCTGTATTGATTGGCACCCCCAAGATGGAAAACAGTGTGAAAGGAATTCCTCAGACATCTTTGACAGATGAGTAAAAGATGATCCCATTATTTAATTTTTTAATTACCACCTATGGAATGTGGCCTCGGTCCCGCCTTTCCTACCCTTTCAAAGGCAGAAGTCACAGCCCCGGGTTGACTTCTTCAAAAAGTTAATTCAATTGGCACTCTGTCCCATATGGTACCAGCTCTGTCCAGTTCACCCGAGCTCTACTGTTACCAGGCTGTGGCCTTTTAAAATCACAGTTGCAAAGCATCCCAAAACAAACACACAGAATCTGGTTAGGAGATAATAGGAGGCAAACAATGAGGGGAAACCAAGTGACCCGCAGCAAACTTTGTCAAATAATACAGCTCTACAACACACACAAAGACCTACCATGTCTTTTCTGGTCCTTGATGCTGGCTAGCTTAGATAAGAAAGCCTAAAAGCACCCTTTTCAGAATTCTCTTAATTCTTCAGTGTGAGAGAAAGCAGAACTCACTGGTCAAGATCGCCCTTTTCAGTGCCTTCACTGCTCTTGAAAATGCAGAACTTATCAACCAAAACCTCAAGCGTGAAACACTAGAAAGGGCTGAATATCTCAAGTCAGACTCACTTTGAGTGGGAGCTTTTACCAGTCTTTCAGCTGGTACAATTCTGAATCATACAAATGAAGTGTCATCTTTACACTTCTAACGTTTTTCAAGTAGAAAGAAAAACAATGTTTTGGTTCTGGAGTCTTCTTCAGCCTTCCTAGACTCAATAGCTGAAATATTCTGTTTTTCTTTCTACTTTTCAACACAAAATGAACCTCTACTTGTTCTTTTAAAGCTCGCTACAACTCCCCACTCTAATCAAGTTTTAAATGTTCTGTATTGCAGTATTATATTGGACGTATCACCTTGTGTCTGTAATATTGTTTGCACCTACTGCTCAGTTTATTTCTCTAATACATAGAAGATACAGAAGATCTGTGTTCCACTATTATTAGAAAAAATATTTAGTAGCACAAATACTAAGAGAGTTTTAGGCACTGTAATTCAGTGAAGAGAAGAGACAGAATGCAAATGTTATAAGACAGCGGGATTCAGAGAAAGATCCACACTTCTGGAAATAAAATGTTAACAACCATCATTTTAAGTTTAAACTTGAATCTACATTTTACTGAAGGGGATCCTCTGATTTAACCCTAATATTATAAACCATAAAAATAAACCTCAATATCTGTTATTATGAGACTATTCTGTCTTTCTCCCACCTCCTTTACGTTTTTATACGAATTTGCCAAAATCTAAAATCCCAAGCTTCCATTCCACAGTATGATGCTATTTTTAACACAAATATTGTAGTTTTTAATGGCTGATTTTTTAAAGGTTCGACATTTTAACGTTCCTTGAACATTCCTTATCTCTGTTCCTGGTATGCCTCAAAACAAAAGTAAAGTATGCCTTTACAACAAAAGTAAAAAGTAGAGTATTTGACTGATTAGAGAAATATTCTTATATGAAATATAAAAATATGAAAAAACATTAGACACTATAAGTAATGAATTATGTGTACACTATGAAAATACTAATATTGTTACTATCTGTAAAATATAACTGTATAGGAAAGTCCTACTGGAATACCTACAGTACAGGAACAATTGATTTGTGCTCAGGCCAGCAAATTATTTGCTTAGTGCAGAGGTAGTCACAGACCCGCAGTATTTGTACTATTTCCAAGTAAGTGGAAATTAAGCCAATCATACTCACTCCCCCAACTACCTCCCAATCTCCACCCAAATTAGGGTTTCTTTTGCCAGTTGTGAAAAACTAACGACTACCAGTTTGCCCATGAATGAGTCTCTGTTTGTGTTGTAGATAACACCGATTGGGTTGTTCCAGTTCGGAAGACAATATTGGCTGTACTTGGGTTTGGCTGAGTGAGCAGGCTCTTCCTATCAAAGGAAGGAGAGCCAGGCAAATCATCAGATAGTGAAGTGCAAACACTGATTAGGGCTCTCCACCTGTCTGGCCCTCTGTATCAAAGCCTGTTTTTTTTAAAGTCCATTGCCATTGTTTCCAAATTGCCTGTTTCTAACTCTGCTCAAACTATGTATGCAACATGTTCAAGTACTGAATATAGTGGAGTGCCATTTCCTTTTATTTATAAATGGAACACAAGGGCAGAACAGTGGCACAGTGGTTAGAATTGCTGTCTTGCAATGCTGGGGCCCTGGGTTCAATTCTGGACCCGGGCTGTTATCTGCATGGAGTTTGGATGTTCTCCCTGTGTTTGCATAGGTTTCCTCCAGGTGCCCCAGTTTCTTCCCACAGTCCAAAGACTGGGAATCTGGCTCTGGTATGAGTGTGTGTCTGTGTCTGTTTGCCCTTCGATGTCCTGGCGTCCTGTCCAGTCGGAATCCCTCCTTGTGCTTGATGCTTGCCAGCATAGGCTCCAGCTCCCCCAGCAACCCGAATTGGAAGAAGAGTTTAGAAAACGGATGGACGGAAATAAAACATTAAGAGTTTTAGCCATTCCAATTCAGTGAAGAAACAAACTTCAGAGTTCAGGAATTCTTGGAGGTCAAGAAATGAATAGTTAATCCATAGAAATTGCTACCTAGCTTTGGAAAACATAAAATAAAGTTGGAGAAGCCACAGAGTGTTCGCTCATTAGTGTGTTATTGAACCAGGGATTGTGCAATTCAACACTGGCATGTGCGAGGCGTGAGGCGGATATTTCAAAATAGATAAAAATGTCAGATTTTATTACTTCTCAGAAGGAGGTGTTAATCTATATCTGAAATGGAAACCGGCCAGTAAAGCAGAGTCAATTAAGTTGGAAAGAAACCTGCTCCCTGTTAGGAAACCACACCATTTTATGTTTTCCTTGTTTTCCAAACAAGGTCAAATATATATATATATGTGTCTGCTTTTCTGTTTAAGACACCATCACGTTTGCTACAACAATAAATGTGTAATTTTGTTACCATGGAGGTGTCAATGGCAAAGAGGATATTCAACGTATAGGTATTCATTTTTAATTTGCGCTTCTGTATGTGACCCAAACACCATGTCAAACACAGAGAGAAGACAGGCCATGACATCTCGCTAAGCAAAGATATCAAATGACTGAACCGCTCTCAAAGCGACCTGAGGAACTCTTGTTGGATATAGTACTTTTACAGCATATTTAAAAAGGAATACAATAGGTTTATTTGCAGTAATGAGAGGTGACTCGGTGACAGAGCCATCGGTTCATTGGAAATACCTGCAAAATCAGACACAGCTGGTCTGACTGAGTAATTAGCACACAAAGAGAGTGAAATTCCACATGAGGGAAAGAGGCTGGTGTGATAGATCCTATGTGGAACTATTCACTCCTCTGACCTAATTAAGAGGTTTATAAGAACAGCAATGTGGAAATTGGCATGTGTCTGTGTCTGGCTCCAGTCTGGAAGGTGGGAGTGCTTATTGGCAATAGATTAGTTTACTGGCTCCTTAGACTCAATGACGAAGAGAGGATTGAGAAAGTGCAGCTTAAGCTACACTGAGGGACATCACAGGTGCTGGGCAGGTGGGCTGCATGGTAGTTTGCTGGGCTCAATGGAAATTAATTGTGCTGCTAAGCACCAGGCATGACCAGGTGTGGTCGCCTGGAGGAATGGAGCATCACTTGCCAGGTTACGTGCATACCCTCTCCCCTCAGCTGAGAGGAGTCCAGATGGCACAGGTGGAGCCCCAAGTACTTTCTGGGCCTTAAAGGCAGTAGAGAGACTGGAGAGAGAACTAATTGCTGCTGTATCAAAGGTACAGGTGCTGGTTACAGAGGTGTCTCTGGGCAAACAGGATCAGCTGATGACATTAGTGAAGAGGAGTTAATAGTTGTTGGTGATCTGGTTCTTGGTGAAAAGTAAAAGCAAAGATCTGAGCTGGTAAGAACTTCCAAGTAAAGAGCAACCAAGAGGTAGAGGCATAAAGGCAGAGGACTTTGCAGTCTTCCCTAAGAAGAACCCTGTGAAAGAATAAGGATCCGGGAGGAGAGTCAGAAAAGATGGGCTAATTACTTAAAATGTGAAAATAAGATGACATCCTGGCAGTGATGGCCTGTGTTTATGCTGGCAGTCCTCAGTCTGACAAAACTGAAAATAAGATCTTCAAGCCAGCCATTGTGAAATATGTAAAGGGTACAAATCTGACTTGGTAGCTAAATGATCCATGGATCCTTTCCAGCAGTTTATTGAAAGAAGCCACGGTATCTGTTTCAACTACATGGCTGGGTAGTTTATCTCGCACCTCTTTGGGTAAAGAAGTGCTTCCTTCTGTGTTCTAAAATGCTTCTCTGTAGTCTCTGGGTGCATCCCCTCGCTCATATATGATAAAATTAAGAGTTAATTACAAGCACTTTCTAACAATAAGTGTTAAGTATTTGTTAAAAAAATCTTAAACAAAACTACTATAAAAACTACTATTAATTAGTTTGACTTTTTTATATTCTGTGTTAGATCTTTCCCCATACACATACAGTGAATTGAGGACATCCTTTTGGTGCATGTCTTTGACCACTAATGTTCCTAATTATAAAATTGTTATATAAATTGTTATGTTTTATAAGAGATCATTTTTATTCCAGTGCAAATGGTCTGGAAGTAGGAATCTTAATTTAATCAGTTCCTTGGTGGAACTGTGGTAAAAATACCGTCATATCAGAAGTGGTGCTCTGGAGTCTTTGAAGTGAGAAGTTTGGCTGTGATCTGCTCTAGGTTTTTGTCTTGGATCAAAGCTTCTTCCTTGTGCAAGCACTGAAGAGGGGTTATTTTTAGTTTGTTTTGTTTTGGTTCTGACTGGAATGGATGTCAGGTGTTCCCATGATTTTTATGGGAGAACCTGATGTACTAATTTCCCAGCCAGGACTGTAAACCTGTCAGCCTGTTCTCAGGTCAGCATATAGAGCCTGAAGGGAATACCTGATAGAAAGTGCTTACTCTTCGCATGGTACATGTAATAAGCAACATCATTTTACAATATAATAAAATCACACAGGGGCTGGCAGGCAAGAATAGTATTTGCATTAATTTGCAAATGTACTTAACCTTTAAAGCGACTACATAATTAAAGAAGCTGAATTTTCAAAATTTGAGTACATTTCAAAACGTAGAATTTGTTTGACCATATCCTCCATCAGGGGAAATTTCTCTACAACATTCAGCCTTATTTGCTGTGGTCAACTATTCTGTGTCATGCACTCCATTTTGCCTTTTCATTGGGAGATCACCCATCTGGGGTTAGATCTATGCTGCTTACTTACAGTCACCTGTGATTTTATAACATCTTGTAAAATATAATGGAATCTGTAACTTGCAATGGCAGATAGGTGTCAGCCAAACTAATTGTAATAATACTAATATTAATTTGTATTAGTACATGCAATTGCACTTAGGGAACAGGAGGCACTTCATTAGGCAAAGGACTGTGGGAGTATGGAGGAAGATACTCAGTCATGCTATTGGCGCTGATCCTCAGGATTTGTAAAGAAATGTCTGGATGAGATCCTTAAATCAATTAGCTGCTCATGCGAAATGAGACATGTAGGCAGAATGTCTTCTCTCATATGCAACCATCCTGTGATCTTCATAAGAATTTTGGTGGAACTGGAGAATACCATGTTTCAATACACCTTTCAAAGGGCCAAATCCTCCACCACATATTTTGTACCACATTATAATCTTTCTAGCAGAGTTGCTGAAATTATGGGGCCAATAAGCCATCCTGTCTCCCTCTGGACCTCTGCCTTCAATTCCTGCAGCATTGACTGGTGGTAGTGTCAGAAGTAAAGGGTGCAGTCCTGGCACAGCCTTTCTTGTTGTGTGTGAGATATGACAGTAAACAAAGTGTACAGGACCTCAGGCACAGAATGGGTGGCTAAAGAACACAGACCCCTTTCTTACTCCATAATCTTTTGAATCGGTGCTTCCAAGGTGACCATTTTATACAGAACTGGCACGAATTCAAGGCAAACATCAGGGCCATTAAGCTACACAATACACCAGATCAGCTCTGTGGTTTATTATGGTCGTGGTGGTGGTGAGGGGGTGGGTATATAGAAAAGCCGCAAGGGGAATGTTTAATTAAATTCTGGAAAGGGTTCAAGGTGCGTGTGTGTTAAATGACCCTCCAGTTCAAAAGACGGATTAAGAGAGCGCGGTTAAACTTGTGGCAAGATCCGTTTGATTAGTAGATGAGTAAAGCTGGAGAGAGATGGGTGAAATAGCTCCACGCCATCAAAAAGGCCGTCTTGAATCTCCTACCTGAGCCCACATTCTATATCATAATGCTAGAATGTTCTTCTTGACAGGTTTCATACTTGAGGTTAATTATATAAAAAAGCAAAGCCACTCTACATGTATAGAAGCCATTTATACCAATTGTTTGAAGTGTAGGAAGAGAAGAAAAGAAGATCCAATTTGCTTTCATTAAGAGACTTTGAAATTCACTTTCTTTGAATCCTGGCAGATGGCAAACAGCTTGCTTGTTTGCTTAAACAATTTTGATGGCACCGAGTGGTGGTTTATTGGAGTGTTACCCCCTGTCAACACTGGGTGCCTTTACAGTCATTGTCAGTGGGGTGTAACAGTGGTTCTTCTTTTAGAACACAAGGAGGCTGTGAGCATGAGGTCTCGTCAGGCCCTGGCCTTCAGGCTGTGTGGAGGCTGGACCCAGTGTGTTTCCCTGTGCTCCAGCTAAAACCAGCCCCAAGCAAAAGGGGAGCTCATAAAATCCATCTCCTGACAATGGTGAAGTTCCACCTATTCCATTAGGAGGGGTGATCCAATAACATTAGCACAAGCTTTCCTGGGTAGGCTTTTTCCACCCCTTGAATAAAACTGGTGTCATAAAATGTCACATTACTCGGTTCTGACCGTTGCCTAATGGCGGTATATTAAGTCCACAAGCAAGCAACCTGGCACCCAGGATCCATGCTGGGTTAAGAGGAGTTAAACATTGTTTTTTTATAACAAAATGAAAAGGTAAGAACCAGGAAAAAATCATTTCAGAGACATCAGGAACTCCTCTTGGACTTGTGGTTAATTTTTAATTGTTATAGACCTCCTGTTATCTTTACCTTCTCTTGACTGGTCACAATTTAAGACAGAACCTCTTAAGAATACTATAACTAAACATCTTGTTACACTCTGCGCCCTAGAGTCCCATACCTACCTACCAATCAGTGTTTTACATCTGTTACAGTTTCTATTCCAGAGCGGACACAGAGGTTTAACATTATAGCAGTGTGTAGCACTTGACAAAATATAGCTTAATTTACAGGCTGCACACCTGAGGCAACAAAAACATCTATTTATTACCTACAGGTACATTAATTTAATTCTATTTAGGTATTCAGAAAGCTGAAAATGAGTGTTAAAATATGGAGTTATGTCACCTTCAGATTTTAAAGAAAAGGATCCAATGAGCATATAGTAACTGATAAAAAAAACATTAAACTAAATATGATGTTTAGGTTTGTCATACATCCTAGGGATGTTGTTGTTGAATCATTGCCCTGTACTAACAATCCCAGGAGTACAATATTCTGAGCAGAATCAACTTATCTTCGACCTTCTTGCAGTCCAGTAATGAACTGATTGATGTAGCTACAGTAAATCAATAAAAATATTTGCTGTTCAGTTGCTCTGATAGGACACACAAAATGACAGAAAAACTTCAAAAACAATTAATAAAAGTGGTGCACCAGGTGCATTAAGTTTTTTGATTTACTGGAATACAAACCTATCATATTAATCAAATAAATATGAGTTACGAAAACACATATAAGGCCAATATCTGGCCCTGGTGTGAGTGTGAGTGTGCGCGTGTCTGTGTGCCTCACCTGCAATGGACTGACATCCCGTCCAGGGTGTAACCCCCCTTGCTCCAGTCGCATACCAGAACAGACCAGCTCCCCCATGACCCTGAAGTGGAGAAAGTGGCAATAAAATGGATGGATGAATAAAACTGTGCAATTGTTTGACAGCAGCATTACCACTCTGTGGCCTGATCTTGTCAGGAACTTAAGCAAGGCTGGGCCTGGTCCGTTCTGGGATGCGAGACTCTAAGGAAACCCAGGCTGCCACTGTAACTGGTGTTGGTGGATCAGGAGGTGGCGCTCTTTCCTCTGGTCCCAAACCTCCCAACCTGTGCGTTTCTGTGCACTAGGAGGTGTGTTGACAACGTGGTCAATAAAGATCACAGGTGTTAACCACTATGTCAACCATAGTGTCCTGGCCAAATTCAAATCTGAACTAGCACTTAGTGGTGTATCCCCAAAACAGGTTCCCGTTAATTCTATTGGTGAAGTCTGGCCTGCTGTAATGGCACTGCTGGTGTATCTGCTGTCCAACTCTGGAGAGAATTTAGAAATGGGTGAGATATGTAAAGCATATCATTACTTTCATTTGCTTTGGCAACACTGATTGTACCCATCGGTCATGCTAATAAAGCACCTTGAATTGAATTGAATTGAATTGTAAAGCCCCCTGTGGGATGAAAAGCAACATATCACTTTTTTAGAATGTGCATTTGTCAAGCACTATACAACATGCAGCCATACTCATAAGAAGGTTAATGTTAAACTGCAGCTAAGAGAAAAAAAAAGAAAGGATCTTAAATGTTACTTGAACAAAAACACTCACTTTTTTGTGAGTTTCAATCAACTTCCTTCCCAGTCAGGTTCCACCTGCTGTCTTTGGCTTAGACAGATACGCTGCCCATTACCAAAGGCCTGGACAGGGCTTAGCTAAGCATAGTGTCAGCCTGTAAATAGGATGGAATCAGTACTTAAAAGATGAAGCTCCAGGCCACCAATGTTACATTTGCTCAATAAAGATCCTAAACGCACCTGACTGAAAACTTGTATTTTTAAAACAAAAGTGCAATTATAAAAGAGAAGACAAATTATTCAAACCCAAGGAAAAGGCAATTGCTAATTATTTGTGGTCACAAAATGAACAAATAGTTGTTTTATAACCCCAGTGATAACCTGCAAACACAATTTCCCTTTCAGTCATTTGCTAGAGAACCATTTCTCAAGCACTGCTCAGGTCTGCAATGATGACAAGAAGCTCAGGAGAGTCAAATCTTCAGCGAATCTGGTTTACAACTATAATCTTGCTTAGTACGAACAACACATTTGACGCAGTGTCCTAGGCAGCTAAAGGTGTTTGACATCCTTACATTTGAGCATAGATCCACACAGTTCGTTCATTTATACTCTCGCTTTGAAGGGAGCTCTGAAGGGCAACAGCTGCATTCTTCAAAACAAGCAAAAACGTAGCAAGAAAATATCCATTAGTTAGCAATAAATATGAAAACCCATCATGTGAGGTTCTTGAGTATTCCTTCCTATGATACACTGACACAGAATGATTTCTGCCACAGGTGATGCCTCATTCTATCTGCAAATGCAGTGCTCCTTTCTTTGGAGTCTGTGATATTATTTCGGTTTTAAATGTTATATTGTAGAGCCCCATCCATACATAACCTCAATTAGAAATTCAAAAAGAAGGTGTGACTTCAACAAAGCAAAGTTATTTTCTAAGGGCACAGATGCGCCAATACATATTAAAGTTAACAATTAAATTATATCTCAAGAAATTGAAGCTTTACAGCTCTATATCAGTGCTGTAGACTGACATTATTGCTACTTTTGTGAAATGGATCTCTATAGGACTAATACATTTGTTCACAGGGAAATATAAAGAAACTATGAGTTTTGGTTTTATATTTCATAGGCACCAGTTCCTCATTAGCTTACTGCTGAGAAGCACATGTGTATAAGGATTGTGAATATCACTCCCTATCTGGCCAGCTGTTTATGTATCTTGTATGAGTGTTGCTGTGGAGCTGTCGGTGTGCCTCACTCAGATTGGCTGGCTATTAATGAATTACAGCCTTGGCCCCCAGCACTTCCAAGTCCTGTTCAGAGAGGAGGATGGACTGCTTCGCTTGGAGTGGGAGACAATGTGGTGGGCTGCTTTTGTCCTGCCCTGTTTTGACGTCCCACGGAGGCTCAATATGGCCAGTCAAGGATCAATGGGATTGCACAATAGATATTACCCAGAGGGTGCTCGGGGCTTTAGAACTGAGAGAGAGTGGACAGCTTCCAGACTGCATGGTGTCTGGGCCACACTGGGTGAAAGAAATGCAAAGCAGGCCTCTTTCAGAGGGAGCATTTGTCTTGGAGCTGAACTTGGTTGCCTGATCACATGGAATGCACTCATGTAAACACTGAACAGGTCCTCGAACATATTGCAGGGCTTGTCTGAGGGAGATACTTCCCTCTTCCCCTCCCCCTCCCCGCTCCTCCCTGTGCCCTTCAAAACTTGAGAACAGTAGCTTACGCGCAGGGGACTTTAAAAGGGACATCATGACCACACCTCATACTCACTGTGAGAAACAATGTCTGCAGCAAACTGCCTTCCTTTTTGACAAATGTGAGCCATAAGCTGTTGAATAAAAGGGGACCCTGGATTCGTGCTTTTAATTAAATGCATATCAGGATGTCAGATGCTCTGTTGTTTCCCATTCTACGAAGAGGGAATCTCGTTAGATGAGGATTGTAATACGGTAATTTAGTACATTGGTAAATTAACTACTGTCTAGGCACCGGTGACTAATAGCAGAATAGCTGCATTACAGCTTTTTTTAAAAAAAATAAACATGAGCCATAGGAGATTTATGAATGGTTAACTGAAGGTAAACATTATTCACTTTTTTACAATTTTTTTTCTCATGGTATGCAGATTTGTCGCGACACAAAAATGTCATTAATTTTCTATTTTACATTTTGGCTGTCAAGATGAAAAATGACCATTCTAAATGAGTGTTTAAGAATGGCAAAATAGATAATTACATAATGTGGAAGCAAATCTCTGTCCAGCGGCAGTTTAAAGTTTCCATAATTTCTCTTTCCTTTATTTTATTCAGCTGTTTTGATGATATACTTGCAGTAAAAGCAACCTGTTAACGTAACCAGAAGTCCAGATTACCCTGTAGGGAATTAACATTATATTGTTCTTTCACCTAATGTTTGCATTAGTACTTTCTGAGTTCAAAGAATTTGAAAAAAAACAAATAATTTTAGAAAAGTTGTAATTTTCTCTAGCCCTAAAAGTTAAGAAAAAGTCTCAGATTCATGCAAATATTTAATTTCTGAATCATTAGGAACAAAAGAAAAAAAAATATATTGACAAAGAGCTGAAAGCTATCAGTGAATGTTTGAGTATTTGAAAAGGTGGTTTCCTGGGAAACTTCCCTTCCCAGAGAAGTTTCCCTTAGTCTGTGACTCAATCCACCTGTATTCAGGAAATAACTCACGTAAGACTTTTCCTGTGCATCACCTTAAGTGGTTTCCATGTTTCGTCTAATTTCAACAACTATTAAACATGCTGCACTGCTAAGATCACCATGTATCTCTTCAATACCTCTCTGAAGCCACTATTCACGCTATTTTAAAAAGCAAATACTGCCACTTGTTTTACAGCTATTTATTTTATGCAACAGAAGTACCATAACGGCCCCACAGTTTCATCTGTCATCTGCATTCCGATAGCTGAACGCCAGACTCCGTCGTACTCTAAAGCAAAGTACTGTTACTGTCAGGGTACATGAGAATTTACTCTCCATTATTTTACCTGTCAAAATAAAGAAAAAAGAAAAAATAAAGCCCCAGCTTCCGGACTAGAAGGTAGGTGGCGTCACTTTGATTTGATCATCCCAGGAGTGTGGGAATATAAAAAACGACAAACGCCGTGGTCCGTGAATCATATATTCTCATTAATAAAAAGTCAGGAGTGCTCACTGGTGCACAGCAATGTTGATTCTTATGTAAATGCGGTATTATTCTTTAAGACTTTTCCTAATGAGAAAGAGTGGAAACGATTGTTTTTAGTGGGAAATAACTTAAAGAAAGTGATGGTTTTTACATAATGACATGACATTTGTCTTTTTGCTTTATTCACTTTTCCTCAATTTGCAATTCCATTTCATTTTTTAACATCACTTCTTATCATAGTTTGTGGCCGGAAAGTGTATTTACTGCAGTAAGTTCTGAATTTTTGGCTGAATATTCTTTAGTTCAAGACTATCCAATCTGTCCTGCTTGTTTTTTCCCCACAACTTCATTCCTGTTTTCACAGTTTAAACCTTCCTGAAATGAGAGAAACATAAGAATACCTGACAGATGGTTTGTCTCTCCCTCAGAAAAACTGTTTTTTTTTTTCTTTTTTGATAGGATGTGATTCCTCTGTGACTCTCAAAGGGTGCCAGTGGCCCAGGCTGATTTCATTGTCTGCCTGATTAGAGCATGAATAGAAACAGAGGAGGTTAAATTCTCATAGCGGTAGACCATCATATGACCTCGCGTCCTTCCTTTGCTAAGGACTTCGTCTAGGACCAGTTTAAGCGCTGGGCTGCATTCTTCAGACTGTGAGGACAGGTTACAGAGGACCTTTTATGCTTGAGGCCAGCTCTCTGCTGCTATCACAGGCATCCAGTGAGCATGCCGCTGCCTTTAACCTCCTGTGTGAATGGAGCAGCACAACAGGCGGCCTCTCCTCCAGCAGCAGCCCACCATCTGCCGAGTCTGTAGGTATGGGGAAGAGTCCCGTCCCGCATTCCACACCCTCTCCCTCCTGCAGCAGATCGGGAGCACTGGAGCTGACACTGCCCACACAGCGGCGGGGGTAAGACGCCGAGAATCAGGTGCCTCTAATGTGCAGAAGACGAAAACCCAAAACTGATCGCAGCGAGGGAAGTAAACCCTGTGCTGGATGAGTTTCACATGCAGAAGCCAAGTCTTGAGGAGGCGGGAGCATAGAATGTATATGGAGGTGATCTGTAAAAGCAAAGATTTAATTTCTGCTGGCTGCTGCTGCTGCTGCTGCGAAATTTCAAACCTCAATAACTGGTAGATAAATCATTAACAATTGACGTGTTGCCGAAAGGTAAAGATATACAGGTGATCCAAAATATCGAACGGAAGGGCCCGATCTTTACATAAATTAAGCCTAGCTAGAATGTTTAGAAACGAACTACACACTATCCAGTGTGGTTTAGTGTTTTTGAAATCACCTTTATTCTTTCAAACACGGCTGGAACTACCTACAGTATAAATGAAACTAAGCTAAAAATGGCTGTTTATTATCATATCACAGTGTGATAAATAATATCTTCTCCTCTTAGCTGTGTGCCTTCTGCTTAACTTGCCAATAATGTTGTATGATTATCTCTACGTGCCTATTTGATTCGTACTGATATGATCAAATTGATTTGATGTGTATTTATAGACCTGCTTGGACCTAACGTATATAATTAAATATATGCATATATACTTGTGGGTGTCTCTGTTAATCACTAGAATCTTAAATGTGGGATTATATAACACTGGAAAAAAATGGCAGCTCTGGGAGCAAATCTGTTTTGACACCAGGCTAAGGGGTGCTAAGCAAGTCCCCTCACTAGAACAGCATATCAAACTTTGTCTAGTAGAGAATAAGCTATGACAGACTACACACATTACTTTTAATTATCATATCAAACCAGGCACCACGCTCTTCATTTTCTTTGCAGATCAGAACAAGGATCCACAATTTGAATGAGGCTAATAATATCTGCATTCTCTTATTTATGCTAAGGAATGAAAATACGTGGGTTAGCAATGAGTACCAAAGAGCACTGAAGAATGATCTGGAGAAAGAAATCCTTTGGGTTATTTTGAAAAATTCTTTCTGAGGTGTTTAACCTTGATGTCACCTTGTTAAGGTTCTACTGACGTCCAGAAATTTAACTTGGCCTCTCGAATATCACTTGATGAATTGTAGAAGATCAACAACGTTATCATTTCATCTAGAGCTTCAACAAAACAACAGCAAAGATAACATTGGATAATATACATTTTTTGGCTTTAGTTTGTTTTCAGTTTTCAACAGTTACTCAATATTTTGGAGTGGGTCTGCATTACTGCTTCATGCATATGGTTACGCCTTTCAGCTCACTCCATATCCTTGATTCTTTTTTCAAACCATATGTCACTATATTCTGTGCCCCCGCCCTTACATTTCTGGGAGTCAGAGAGTCTCCAAAATCGTCACCATCTGGCCACTTTCACAGGAGTAGCAAATCTGGGCTATTCACTTCCACTTCACACCGAAACTGAAAACATTTCACCACATTTCTTCAGATTTTTAGACTCCACAGTGGCAAACAAAAAAATACTACAGGCTATTGCAAGGTTATTTTATTATTTAGAAGTGATTGATCAATCTTAAAAGAATAAAGCAGAATAATATAAAAAGCATTGTGTTTAATATATCCTGAAAACAAACTATTATTAACACATCTTAGACCAAAATAGGAGGTTTTCAAAGTGCTCCCTTTCACTTTTTTTTTAGATACAATTTTGTCGTGTGTCCTAAAACTAGACTGAAGTGGGAAAAGAGAGTTTTACTTTTCATATCTGCATTGTCTGTTTGTGCACTTGCATTGTTCTGCCTATGCAATTCTATTTAATTTTTTTTTTGTTTAAATAAAAGGTTTACCCTGCAGTTAAAAAAAGCTCTGACAATCCCTCAGTACGACACTAGTGGTTAACCAAGAGTTACCAACAGCAATAAATTCAGATATGGGGACTTTTTCTCATGTTAATGGCACAGATTTCAATTGGTTAAAATACATTGTGCAACACCCACCAAACATCATGTAAAACTGCCTAAAACTGAGAGGAAACGTGAAGTGTTTTGTGTAACCTGCCACACGTGCTGGCAATCCCAGGAACTGCGTCACTTAGAACAAAGCTTGGAGCGCAGCGACTAGTGGACACTCCAGCGATGGAGCTTAGGACTTCAGACTGCAAAGAAGGAAAAGCCTGACATATCTTTCTGTTATTCTGAAGAGCAAGCAGACAAGGCTGCTTTGCGGCTTTATAGTTCTGCCAGTATTTTCACAGGCAGGAAAGTCACGGGAAGCAGCAAGAGCCGTCAATGACCAAGATGGTATTAACAGAGAATTTACTCCCAACAGGTTTTCACTACAGGTACAGTGTTTCACACAGGAGTGTGAGAAGGAGAACAATGTGAATCCCAGTGCCATGAAACTGACACAATAACTATGCTGTCTGTTATTGATACATCCATCAATGAATGCAAATAAATTCAAATAATTCCAAAAAGGATTCATTATTCATTGCAGAAATTGATAATTCTAGGGGATATGTGATTATACTGTTTAATTATTTCTTTTTATATTTAATTGGCAGTGGCATTGCAATTTAAATGTCCTGTTGCCATAGTCAAATCTTTTAATCATTTCTAATAGTACAATATCTTTATCCATCCGAGCATTTTCAAGACCACTTTATCCAGTGCAAGGTCGTGAGGGAGGCTGGAGACTATCCCGGCAAGCAGTGTGTGAAAAAACAGGATACAGCCTGGATGGGATGCACAGACACAGACACTTTTCCTCATAGCCAAAACAAATGCCAGTATGTCTCTGGACTGTGGGAGGAAACCCATGTGAACACAGGGTGAACTAACACTAATACAACTACTTTTAATGAGAGAAAGAGACCAAAAACAGATTGAGAAAGAAGAACACAAGTGGCTAAGCTAAACAATTTGAGGATGAATGAGGGGCAAGGACATGTTTGAATAATCTGAATAATGAAAAGCCTGACATTAGTTTTATTTTATATCTGGGACTATAGGAGGCAGTATGTTGTGCTAGAAAACCTTTTTTACATTAATAAGTGGCTTTGCTCCTACAACTTAACATTTGTGCCAAGTTAAAATGTCTTTTGTGTCATCAGAGCAAATTTTGGGTGGACAGTGGATGTTTTAAAAATGTACATGTTGGATAACACAGTATGCCTCTTGCACGAAAGACAGCATTTAAAATAGTTTCAGGAACAAGTAACCAGCTCTTGAACGCAACACGGGCCAGTCACTTTCAGATCTGAATCGTGGGCAGCGCTGATTCAATCGCTGAGCTGCAGTGACCTGGTCAGGGCAATGGGATGTGTCAATGGGCTTGTAGGTTAAACGCGTTTCCACCAGGAAGAATAAGATAAGACAACTCAATTCTTTGTCAGCTGTCAGTCTCCCATGTCTCTGGAAATCTGACCAAGCCTTTGCCTTACATGTTAGTGTGCTTCCCTTGGAGCTACCAACACCCAAGTTAGGAATCTCTGTTTCTAGGGAGGATCCCTGTTTTCCACTTACAAAACAAGCACGCTGGGGAGAAGTTGGACCGATTTCAAAGTCTTCTCTTGGAGAATGTGCTGCATGATTTCCTCTGTGAGCACTACCTGTTTGTAGCAGTACACTACAGTGGAGAAAAGCATAGGTCCTGAACCATGACCTGCTGGGCATTTGTATTCCCAGTAGGGAATTAAATTGGGATATCGGGAACAATGAGCAAATCCATGCAGCAAGACCAGCTTTCCTCCATTCACTGCAGTTTGAGTGTCATCTTATTTTGTTGACCTCCACCAAAGGAATGTTCCCTAACACCCAGCTCCATGAGCTTTTGACAAGTGACTAATCCATGGCAAATACCAGCCCATTTCCCCACCTTCCATTAAGCAATGGTGCATATTTCCAAGCTGAATTGTGCACAAGAAGTTCAAGTGTCATAAAAAAAGAACTGAACCACAAGTCTCTGCCGATTAAGTTGCTTTATCTTTATGGTGAGGATTATATTTGTAAATTATTAAACAAAACTACTTTATGGCTATCCCATTGAGAAAACTGAAACCTTTTTTTCTTCTCTGCTCTTTAAGGCTGCATTATCTTAGGCAGTGCCCAGGGTTAACAGGCCAATTAACAGAGTCACTGTCTTCAAAGTACTGCCAATTGCCCAAAGCTCCCATTCAAAATATTGTCTAGTTTAATTAAAAAACTCCACAAAGTAGAGGTCAGCAAGAGATTTATAGTATAAAACACAATTTCCACGAAAACAGTGACTGAACAATGGTGGAGGAACTACAATGAACAAAGTGAGAGATTACAAAAGCAAAGACAATCTTTGAAAAGTTTCACATTTGTTGACACTAAAAGAATCAAAATGGTAAATGTGTTTTCACTGAATAATAAAATAAATTAAAGAACTAAGAACAATCATCTTAATGTATTATTTTTGTGGCTTATTTTCATGTGTTAGTATGATTCTATAATATTGTGTAAAAGCTTATGTGCTTATTTTAGTGGCAACATGGCCACAGAACATTTTAGTAGTGTAGCTATAGCTCTTGCTTGGGTTCAGTGTTTTTTTCCCCAAAGTAGGAAGAAATGTTTAATATTTATCTAAAATAAAAGAAGCATTCATGGTAAGTTAAATTAATGTAATTGAGCTTCAAGAAAAAACAAATACATTAAGAAGTACAGTGTTTGTCTATTAACCTTAACATTATTATTGCGATTTTTCTAACACTGTGATCTGACTTTTAATCCTTGCCATATCTAAAAAGCTCTATTTTAAAATAAAAGGATCAAACAAGACTATATGTGATTAACTGCATGACTTGATGTTTTTCCACAGGATCTGTATTAAATGTCAGA
Organism: Atractosteus spatula; assembly: GCF_055471065.1. NCBI lineage: Eukaryota > Metazoa > Chordata > Actinopteri > Semionotiformes > Lepisosteidae > Atractosteus > Atractosteus spatula. The sequence continues at coordinate 3,813,158 of NC_142721.1, read as the reverse complement.
TTTTTAAGAGTGAAACAATCTTGCTTTAACACAACCTCGAGTTAAAAAAAATAATTCTAACAGCATTTTATGAGTTTGCATACTGAAGAATGTAATACTCCAAGTAAAGCGATTACAGGGTGTTCTGAATTATTAGCCTTTTCTTCACAACGTTTTATTTATGGTCATTATAAGTACTGGGAATTTTCTGAAATTTCTTTCTTGAAGCTGTTCTTGGTTCATGAGCAAATATTTGTTGTTTAATCATTTATAAGGCTTCAGCCTATTGGTTTAATATCCCTTAATGTGTCACATAATAATATTTATTTTGTACACAACCGTGATATACATTTTGGTGAAGGGGATGCATGCCCACTACAGCACATTTTGTGTTTATTTATATTTGAGATCTGTATGATGTAAGACTGTTTTGATTTGCCTTGGGTGTTCTGTTCTTTCCCTCCTTACCTGTGAATGATTGCCATAACAACCAGGTGCCAGAGCTCCTGCCTAGGCCAAAGTTGTAAATCCAGTTCCAGAATGCCTCTCTCCATTGCACACCAGTGTCGGAGACAAGGGACCAAAGGGACCAAAGACATTTCTATGTTCACACCTGGGCAACTCATCCATAAACACTATTCAATATTCCATACTTTGGAAGTGACCAGAACCTCAAGTAAAAGCAGATTAAAAAGGTTTCTTTTTTAGAAAGTTTTTTTAAATGTGGAGTAAGCTAATACTCATGGTGGAATTAATAACAGAAGGAAAAGGAAAAGTGTTTAGATAATGCAGTTGGAAATGAAAGCAGTGTAGCTGTCACATGGATCACACTAACTGTATCAGCCTGTAAGGGGTAGCAGATAGTGTGATATTTTCACTTCATACAGTGCAACACTGGGATAAAACAGAAACAGGAGGAAAGGGGAATGGACATGTTGTAGTTATCACCAACTGTCAAAAACGACCAAATATTATTATTCCAAGTCTTTGAATAGCTTTTTAGCTGCTTTCATAAATAGTGTGCCAGGGCAATGTACAGTCAGAATACATTTCTGAACATTTTGCATCGTTTGCCACCAAATTCATTTTTATCTTGAAAAATAAAACTGAAACATAACACTTAGATACACAGTCACCAAGCCACCAGAATACAGTTAATAATTTTGAGTATTGTCTCCAGATGATCACAAACCACATCGACCGTATCTAATCAGGTTGCATTAACTGATAGTGTTTTAAGCCACTCTGATAGAAAGTTGCACACGTTATCATCTGAGCAGTGCTGATGTAAATGGACGGTATCAGGCTGAACCATTGAAAAATAGCTCCTGTGCTCCATGTCACTGTAAGTCACTGAAAGGTATGACAGCTTGTGCCTGGAGGGAGCCTTCACAAAGGTCACTTGTAGTACTAACAGAAACTTTCCATGCCTACTTTTCAGACTCGATAATCTTACACTGATAATGTCATCCGATCCCCCTCCCCCTCCCCTGTCTCTCCAGAGCCGTGCCTGTGGGGCTAGGTGCTGAAATGTGCAGTGCCCTGCTCATCACCCGAGCAAGCTTGGGCTTTTTCTCTTCCCTGGCCAAGTGCCAGCGGAGCTGAGGAAAATGCCAGTGTGCTTCAGTGCGACTCCGGCGATCAAAAAGCACGTCTCCCCAGCTCCAAGGAGAGCGCACCAGTCCGCCTCAGAGACAGTTTGTAGGGTATTTATTTGCCATTTATCATCTAAGGCTGAGCCTGTTGTTAATATGAGGGTCAGCTTTCCGGAGACACCACCCAAAGAATCTCGTCGACAGTGTCCAAGGCCTCATTTGGAATATCGTGTGCCATTGTGGATATCATGTTATAGAAAACAATACTGCTGTTCTGGAATCCATCCTTAGAGGACGAACCAGGCTTAAGGGAACATCCTACACTGGCAGGCTAAAGGAACTGAACCCTTTTTATTACTGAATGGGACCTGATACAAGTATTCAAAATTCTCAAAGGCACTAAGTCAAATCAGTGTATCTGTGCAGAATGAACACTGAAACATGAACCACAAGGCACAAGCAGAAAGTATGTGAATGTGTGTTTAAAACCTACAACAGAAGACACTTCTTTCCCCACAGGTTTGTGATAAAAGCTACCCAGCCATGTTGTCTTCTGTCAATTAATGGTCTCCTCTCATTTGTAACCTGTCTCATGACTGCATACTTTGGTTACTGCTGACTGTAGGGGACTGTGGGTTAGGTGAGCAGGACAAGATAAAATCAGGAATTTAAAATAGAAATGAAGAACACAATGAAATCCCTCAATCCTTGCATGAAACAAATTTCAGGGAATTGGCTGCTATATTGATACTGTAAAAAGAAGATCACAAGCTGGTAGTGTTGGTATAGCTGCTGGTATAGCCATAGGCTTGCATTAAAAAGGTGCATTTCAAACTTGTCCTGAAGCTCCCAGGCCATGGGTACAGAGGTTTTTTCTGCTTTTCTCAATTTGAATTTTACAAAGAAAAGTTGTTTTACATGAACGTCAGTAAGCTGCTAAGAACCATGCAGAATGATTTGTTTTACTTAAAATTTGGGCCATTTAATTCCTGTTCAAACATCAAGTATTGGGAATATCATTACCATAATTTTATCATACTTTATTTAACAATAATTTACTGAAATTTGTAAAGAGAGAAAATACTTTAAATGACTGGGAAAGTATGTGAGCTAGCCATGATTAAAGAGACCTGCCTGGTCTTGAAATGTTAGAAGTTTCAATACAAGATTAATATATTTCTGCGAACACCATGTAGATGAACTAAAATTAACATACAAGAAAACCTAACAAAGTTAGCATGGATTATTAAAAAGGTTGTAGTAGCAAAATTACAGGGAAGGTTGCTTCAGGCCTGAAATCATGAGTCTTATAAATCAAAGGAATGTGTTTTAAAACCTTAAAAAATTCATGCTTTGAATCTTGAGAACTATGGTTCCACTTCTGTAGGAGTGCTGATTGTGAATGTTAGATGCTGAGAGAAGGAGAGCAGCTAAAAGTAGAACAACAATTTTGGACTTGATTTATGCCCTTTATGGTTGTATGGGTCATTTCTCACTGTCATTTCTAAAGATGGCCATTTTGTCTGATTTTGTCCATATCTTTGACGATTTTGAATTATTGAATTTGGTCTCCTTGTAGTCTTCTCTATTCAAGAGTAAAAGCTGATGAAAAGTTTTAGCTGATCAAAATAGGACATTTCCTCAAATGTATCCAAATTTGTGTAATTGGGACCAGTAGGGAGTTTTCACCCTGTGGTCTGTGTGGATCCAAATGCCCCAGTATAGTGATAACAATATATTGTAAAAAGGGTTCTGTCCTTTGGATGACACATAAAACTGAGGTGCTGACTCTCCTATTATTATTAATGACCTATTATTCCACATCCTTTTTAGGTATTCCACCAATCCAAATATCTAAATCCTAAACCTGCTCCTGCAGGTTGTTTCCCTTCAGAGTCAGGAGCTTTCCTGTGCTGAGCCATCTCTCCTGCAATCAGCTGGGGGAGAACATCACACGCACACTCATTCTATTCTGAAGTTCCACTGCATAAGCACCCATTAAAAGTGCATTCTAGTTACTGACATGGCAGGTTTTCTACTACTGTGAAAGAGTGGAGTCACTTTACTGGTCAAGAGAATATGTCACATGTGTGGTGCAGTTTATCCTCCAACCTTCATTAGAAATGATGTCTGTAGATGCCCCTCACTGTGTTTGCAAAGTTAGAACTGCTTCTCACTGGGAGGTAGGCTGGAGACAGGGCTCCTCAGGGCTCACTTCTACACTTGGTGGCAGCAGAACAAAGACATCAATCTGGGCAGGTCCTCAAGAGGCCTGTTAATCACCGTCTTTAACTTCGGTAAAACAAGCATCTCCACGGACTGCTTCTGAGTAACACTGATAAATGTACTCAGCCCTGAAAGAAATCTCGTTTCCAACACAAAGACAAATGAGTAACTCAAGTATGCTCCTTTATATGCGGTCTCTGCCAAAAAGCAGGGTGTTAAATCAAAGATGTTTGCAATCTACACTGATTACAACTGACTGATGCTTTCCTGTCATCACATGGAAGTTGTAAAGTTAAAAACGAAACACTTTTGTATTCTTCAATTAGTCCGGTTTAGGGATTATGGCAGTATTTCATTTTCTCCCAGGGCTCAGGAAAACAAGTCTGAGAGTACAGCCTCAATGAAAATGCAGCAATGTGTTTTCACAAAAAGCCTAATTGCCGCAGTGCTGGCGAGATGTGTGAAGTGACATCTTGCTGATCTCTCTGTTGACTCACAGTTCCGTACGTTAGAAAGCCATGAGGGTTCCATCTGACCCCGTGGTGTTTACTGTCTATACTGCACCACTTTCCTCTGCCACAAAGCAGCAAAAACCATGAAGTCGATCTGCTGGCTGCAGGCCACTAGCAAGCAGGGGCAAGTTCGAGTACCTGCTATTGTATGCAACTTTAATTTACACCAAACACTACACACCTAAGAGCACAAACCCACCGTTCTTTCACCCCAGGTTTAAAAATAAAGCTGAGTATGTGGGTGCAGGGAGAGGGGGGTTATGAGATTGACCCTCAAGAGCACACTGAGCCCTGACTTCCTCTAGCAGGATGACTGCGGTACGTTTGATGCCAGGCTGCGGTAGGGTTTCTATGTTTGGATATCCGAGGAAACACTTGTTAATACTCCTCAGACTAATTGTTTTTACTTGTTTCTTGGCTGGGCTTCCTTGTACCTGACAGCGCCAGATCCCTTCACTTTGGGCTGCTGCTTATTCATGCACACCTCCACGCAGGCTGCTGTTCTCTGCACTTGATTGCTAGCCGCTGAAATCGAGTGATCCCTCTCTCCAAATCTCTCCTTTATTTTTAGATTGCTAGAGCAAAGCCAGACCTAGAACAAGCCTTCAGTTCGGAGCAGGATGACCACAGTCTGCGCAGGAGATCAGATACTGAAGGGTATCACTATGATCAATGGGACATGTTTTTTTATGTTTAGTATAAATCACTAATAAAGTCATAGTAAAAATAATTAATTGGATTTCTATATTAATTTTGTTCACAAACGACAGGATCCGTTTTAGCACCATTAACATGCAGCTGCCACCTGATCACACGAGGCAGCTATCCAGATCCTGTGGTCAAGGAAAATGTTCTGTTAACACGTGGCTCCTGGGGCAAGCCCAGTGTACTCTTTGTCTCCCTGCCCAAGTTTCTTAAACTCCTTGTGTTGTCTTGTTCAATTGAGGTCATATCTTTAGTTACACCGAATACCTATTTATCTCTTCTAATCACTTGATATTTTATTGATATGAATCTTCACCAAGAAGATTCAGTCTTCTAGACAGCGATTTGTTTTCATAAAGACCTCCTCAGTGTTCTCTGACCTTGTAATATGTCAATATCGCAGTGTTCTTAAATAGACATGTACAGTGCAAATACATACAGAAGATTGTGCACAGAAAATAATTTCTTCAAATGGACCTATTGATCTTCACTTAAATTTCTAAGTGAACATTCTTACAGGTTTTACATCAGTCATAATCTTACACATTTGTTTTAAATGGTATAATAGTTTTGCACGGGAACACAGGGGATGGTTAGACCACAAAGTGTTCATGCTCTTTGTCAGCTAGTCCTTTCTGCAGGATGCTGCTTCCTTAAAAAGAAACCATTCCTTTGTCTTATTCTTCTGATGTCTATTTTTTTTCAGATATTAAGCCCAAAGGCTCATTTTTTCCCCTAGATCTAACAGGGATTCTTTGCCCTTTCAGAAAAACGCCAAAGAAGCTGTCACTTCCCATCTACCACAGTTAACAAGAATGATGGTTCAGTTAGCAGTGACTTCTGTGACACTTCAGTGTTCAGTGGAGCCTCACTGTGTACCGTTTGTGATATTCTGCAAGATTCTAATTCAACAAATCAATTTCCTTCTGAAATTGCAAACCAAATTTATTTGCTGTGGTCTTCACTCTGGGGACTGACTGGTACTGACTTTTTCATTAGATAGTAACAGCTATTTTTACCTCTTTTATTGTCTTCCAGTTTTCTCAAGTCTTTGGTGTCACTCAGTCTGCCACTGTGACAGTAGTTGCGTATAAGACAGTTCTGCTGGGACACCAACATTTTGACAAACATCCATTGGCAACAGCTCAGTTCTCTACAGGGTGTTGACACTGGTATTTATTATGTAAACTACGATTTTTTTCAAAGAACAGTTAAAAGTCAGTTTGAAACTTGTACCTTACGTAAACAAAACAGGAGCCAGATGAACGGATTCTGAAACTCAAGCCACAAAGGGGAGTCGATGAAATCTAAAAACTGAAGGCCCTCATGGCAATGCTAAATTGCGAAATTATTAATGACCCTTGCATTGCTCCTACAATTACAGTACAGGATCTGTCAACAAAAATTCAATATGAACAGCAAAACCAGAACAATCAGGTGTGACTCTTTCTACTCATGAAAATAAGCTGCGTTATTGACTACATAAAAGTAAGTGGTAAATGAAACCAGGTACTAAAATAAGCCAAGCGAAAGGACAATAAAAAATACCGAAAACCTTTTTTTTTTCATTGTGTGCTTAGTTGTGATAGCCGTTGGTCCAAGCACTAAATTTAACAATGACACAGTACATCAGGACAGACACCTTCACGACATCTGAAATGAAAAGAGTAAATAATGTGTTCAAACTTCAACCAACATTTTGCTCTTCTGCACAGGGCTGTTGGCGTCATTCCAAGCCATCCAGGCCACTGAACATTTAATGAAGATAAAATGACATTTTGGCCAAAAATTCCTCACAAACTTTTTGCTTTTGGGTGCTGGGTGCGAGAGGGAGGGGTATGTTCCTTTCCTCTTTTCTTTTGCCAAACAAAAACAAGAAACAACAGATGAAGAAAAAATGGCTTCTTCATGGCATCTTTTATGGACAACTGGCAGTTACCCCAGAAATATACTTCTCTTCTGCACCCATGTTCTCTACAACAGGCACTGATAACTCCTGTCTTGGACAGGTATATACAGTATGTGTAAGATGCCCCTATCTACAATTAACTCCTAGATTTTGATAGAGCTCCTCTGCTCAAAGCAAAGGTTCACTGAACTGTGTGTCAGCACTCAGTAGCTGCGCACGCTGGAACAACGCCAGGTTTACAGGTGGCTTTATGGGCAGCATGACAAATGAGCCTTTCACCTTATATTGGAAACAATTTAATACATGAAAAAGGAAACAGGTGGTATATCATTCATATTAATTGAGGTCTGGACAGTGGAGCTTGATCTGGCGCCTTCACTGGAAGTCCTTAATCAATGTTTTAGCCAACAGGTACTCAAGCCGGGTGGCACGGTGCCATAGCAGTTATGCACCGGGCACCTATCAGTGTCAAGTCTGCATGTTCTGCTCGTGAAGGCGTAGGGTTTTTGCTGGGTGTTCTGGGTTCCTCCATCCATGCATTTTCTAAACAGCTTCATCCAGTACCGGCTCTCGGGGGAGCCTGACCTCACAAGCAACTGCTGCAAGGTGGGACATAGCAGAGCCCACACACACACACCAGAGCCAATTCTACAGGGGCCACTGAACTTACATGCACATCTTCAGACTGTGGGAGAAGACCAGGGCACCAGGAGTAAACCCAAGGAGTACAGGGAGAACCAACAAACAAAAAGCAGACAGCACCCCAAGTCTGGAATTGAACCCCAAGGCCCCACACTGTGAGGCAGCGATGCTAACCGCTGTGCCACAGTGCTGCTCTGGGTTCTACCTGCTTCCAAAGCGCAGGTGGGTCAGTTTTCACCGGTGATCCTAGTGATCCATCCTGTGCTTGACTCGTGATGCACAAGTGTTCCCACTAGGCAGAAAGTAGTTGTATATCCTTCGTCTCGTCTTGCATCCTGTGCTTCTGGGATTCTGGCTTGCCTGTGACCCAGGCCAAGGAGCTGGTCTGGGATAGATGGAAGGCTCTCAGGCAGCCCAAAAGGTAGGTAAGGTAGGCAAGAAACACTTCTGTGGAATTGATACTTTTTTGAAACAAAAGGTTATGTGCAACACACAGACCATTCCCATGGGTTTCAGCATCATTATCATCATCTTTGCAGTTATATAGCACTTGTCATCCTGAAGGATCCCAAAGAGCTTTCGAAAGACGAGGGGACACACATCAGCTGGGTGACGTTCTGCGCCGTTGGCAAGCAGCAGCCCCACTGCACAGTGGCTCAGGAGGGGAAGCTGCCGGACAGGGCGAGAGGCATTCCTCCCACTTCAGCCCTCTCACAAAGGCCAAGCCTGCCAAGGTCTGAGCACCCACAGTCACACGAAGAGACACCCAACATTAGAACACGAGCCAGAATGAAGAAGCCAATTTAAATATGATTCTGAAGTATAAAAAATAGCATTTTTATACATTTAAACCATAACCATGTAGCCTCTACAGAATTTTAGATGAATAAATCTGTCACTCTTCCTGAGATTTAATAAACCTAATTGTTCATAACTGTGTGTTGAATGCCAGTTCTGCAGCGTTTATTTGAATTTTTAAAACTTTGCTTCAGGCACATTGTAAACCTGAGCTGTATTTTCTGAACGTTTTCCAAAACATAAATTCAGTATCTAAGATTAATCACACCAGAATGTAGAGGTTACTTCTTAGCTCAGCTTAGAAATTTAAAAAATAACAAATACATAAAAATATTGAAAATGTCATTGTTTTCCAAGCAACCTTGAAACATACACATAACTGCTTAGTATTGAATTATAGTTCTCTGTAATAGGATTGTAACTGACTAGGCTTTATCTGAATAAAGGCACACGCACACTGCACACACAGGGTCTAGTCCTACACAAACACACACTCCACACACAGGGGCTAGTCCTACGCAAACACACACTCCAGTCTACACAAACACACACCCCACACACAGGGGCTAGTCCTACACAAACACACACTCCACACACAGGGGCTATTCTACACAAACACACACTCCATACACACAGATTGCTCCTCCATAGCAGTCTGAGCTATGTCATTTCACTAAGCTGCAGTATATGTAACAGACAAAAATGTTATTACTTATTAACATTTTATATAAAACTTAAATCAAACAGGGATATTTGAAATGAAAGTAAAATTAATGGAATCATATAGCCAAATATTTAGTGTTCAAATGACTTCTTTTTGTCCGTTGTGAAGGACAATAAATTAAACTGCAAGTAAATTTAAATAGTTCTGATTCTTATTACTTTAACAAAGTTTATTAATATGACTGTCAATATCAAACTATGGATTACTGTTAGAACCAAGGAGCCTTGCATCACTAATTTAAACATAATGCATCTTACATAGAGTACAAAACAGGCAATATATACTGCTACAATAGAGGGCTGCCATTCAGCCCTATCAGTTTGTCAGTGTTCATTAGACACTTGCAGATTAAGACAATAATGCTGCATTCCTAAGATTGCCTTCCCTACAGCGAATGTGTCAGTCACTCATAATTAAAACCCCCCTCCACCCCAGTTGTACACAGTTCAAATGTTAACGTGGGATTTTGTTTTCACATGTTACACACATGATATCACTATAGTGGTTATTAAAAGTGCTAGACAGATCCACATGTGACATGAGATTGTTTGGAAAAAAAAGGTGTACTCTGTTGAAGCAAAGGCAGCCTAGGCCTGTAACTTAAGAGAGTAAAAGAGCCATTTGCCTTAATGCTCATCCCTTTTGCTGTTGAAGAGTTTCTGATGTGGCAGAAATGGGACAGACTGCTGGCTCTGTGATGTGAACGCAGGGGCTGCAGCTGATGCAGCTTTGGCGTCCTGAACATGAGAAAGGGAACGGAAGAGAGGAGCCGTTCGGCCTATTTGCTGGCCCAGTTGGTATTTAGTAGCTAACTGATCCAGGGATCTCCTCCAGCTGTGTCTTGAAAGAACAACATGTCTGGGTAGCTGGATCCATACTCCTACTCTTGTTTGTGTAAACAAGTGACCTGTATACTCACTGAACCCATTGCTTAATTAGGAGTAATTGAAAAGCCACAAAATGCCTGTTTAAAAAAAACATGACTTTTAAACTTTCTCAAATCAGTTTAAGGTTATTTTTTTCTTTCTGTTCAGGCAGTGAGATAATATTTTTTGGCATATGAAGCCATTTAATAAATTATGCACCTTAGACTGGATGCCAGTCCATCGCAGGGCACATACAGACACAATCACTCACAACAGGGCCAGTTTTCTTAACAGAAGCCAATTAACCTACCAGCCTGTCCTTGGAGTCTGGCAGAAAACCAGAGGAGCCGAGAAAATCCCATGTGAACATGGGGAGAACATATTAATGCCACACAGCCACCACCCCAGGGCAGTAACTGAACCCAGCACCACCCAGGATACCACAACACTGCCTACGTTACAAGAAACATGCAGAATGACGAATCTAATGGAAGTATTCCAACAGTAGGGGGTCAGGATTCCTGTGTCGTGCTTTAAATTTGTAGATTTTCTAGAATAATACTTTCCTTAATGTTTGATTTTAAGTAAAACTTTAAGGTATTCGTGTATAAAAAAGCAAAGAACAGACTTACTAAAATATTGCTCACCTACCTCTTGGTTTATTACAACCTGTGCAAAGTCTTAATGTGACCCACACATGTCAATATTTTGAAAGAGCACAATCCGAGCAAACATACATTCTCTTGCAGTTTATATGCCCCTATGACAATGCAATCTGTGGGAATTTGACTGAGGATGTATAAGAAAAGAGCAGGTAAGCAGCAGGTATGTTCTTCACTTCATGAGCAACAAAAAGAAGACGACCCTGATTAGGAATTCCACTAGGCGTGTTCACCCAGCTCAGCAATAAATTAAAAAAACCTCTGCTGACAGCATTAATTACTCATCCCTAAACTACAGTAAAGGGAAGAACAGGAGCTCCAGCACGGTTCGTCGTGACACAGCAGGGGATCAGGGTGCTTGTGGTGTGACAGGAGTGTTATTTTCAATAATGATCTTTACAGGCATGGTTATGTGATCTATAAACATGTCAGAGCTTGAAAAAGGTTAGGGTACATTAATGCAGTTGTACAGCCACCAGTGTAATTTCTACCATTTGTTTTAGTTTTTGTAATTTTATTTGTAGAAGGATTATGGTTATTTATTTTTTGCAATTAAACCTGTTATTAAATTGCACTTTGACATTGAGGCCTCATGAAGTGATACCCCTTGAAAGATTTCAGTGTTCTCGGAGACCAAACAACCTGTGGAAGAAAATGAGCATGGATAGTCTTTCTTTTTTCAACCATGTCTGAAATTGGTTCTACTCAGTTAAAATTTTCAAATAGGTGAATAATTTCATTCATAATTTTGCACAGCTATGCATTTAAAGAAAATATTTTTGCACTTTGTATAATTAACTACAGTAGTCGACTGTAAATTCTAATGAATGTGTTTTAGGAATTTTTCTTTAAATGTGAAGACATCACTAGAAAAGAAGCCTGTTTCCTCCAAACCCACCTTCTTGAAAATAAACTACAATATTTCAAAACCCTTTAAATTATACTGACAGCTGCCGAAAGCTTCTTTACCTTTTCTAACTCCAGAAAAACTCTAGCGAAATGTCCACAAATACAATTAGCCAACACAGACTTGTGGAGCTCCTTGATTTGTACCAATGTAAACAATCACAGGTATAGTCAGACAAGGGGCAGTACTATGCCTTTGAATACTTTGTACACTAAAAGATCCATATTTGTTTGTTGCAGGTAATCATTTCTGTCTAAACGAGAGAAAGTGAGAATGAGGAAATGCATCTACTGCTGAGATTCTGTGCTCATTATGTGAGATATCAGAAGGTGTCCACAGACATACCAGATTTCACACAGCACTGGAGGCAATATAACAGGACTAACCTGAAAGGGCTTGAACACAAATAAAAGGATGGACAGCCCTAGAAAAGTTAATGTGTGCACTTTATTTCCTCAGGCCACATTTTTATTCCGCCCTCCCCACTCCAGGGATTCAGTCTTCTTATCCCCTGAGATTCCTGAATAAGTGGCTTTGCATAGCCTTGAGCGTCTCCCTGCTCCAGCCAACGTGCCCTGAAAGCCCATAAAGTACAGGGATGCATCAGACTCTGCACGGTGTATATTCCGGTTTTGTATGGCGTCTAGGACAGATTTGGATCTGTATACCACTGAGCCAACACAACATTAAGTTTACTGTGATGAGTTGGATGTGCTGTTTGTGCGCTTTTGTTGTGGTTCCACAAGACTGAAAATAAACACTGTGTTTTACTGCACCAGTCAATGGGAATACCATGAGACCTAACAGATGTTTCTAAGGAATACATACATTGTGCACTCATGTAACAAAGCACAGCAAAGGCATGCTTGGACCACTGGAAAAAACAGCAGAAACAAGCTTTAAAGCAGGGTAAAGGTTCTATTCTGTTTATAAATTCATCATGGTACAGGGTACCAGCATCTATGTACTGGTAGTACGAGCTGTGTTTATGTTATGACATGGCTGTGAACAGTTTGTAGGTTACCAGGACAGAAAAGACTTCGTCCCTTCATCATTTGAACATGCTACAGAAGTGATACCCTGATTTGAAATGAGCTACTGTACCAGAACATGCTGGGATTACTGAGTAGAGAATAAGAGTATTTCTATCATTGAAAAACAAAATTAGACAAAGAACATTTTATTACTCTTCATAAACTATCAATGGCAGTGTCCTGAGTGGCTAAGCTGGTCAAGGAACTCTCTGGAGAGCAGCCTGAGCTCTGTAAACAGCGGTTCAAGCCTGGGTCATGTCATTGGCTGACAGTGACTGGGATTCTCCATGTATAGTTTGGGATTCGTTTTCCAGGCATCTTTTGGCTCTCAGTAACACAGCATCCCCTGCAGGTCTGCAGCTCATGCAGAAATGCAGTGTTGTGGGTGAGGAATGCTTCTCTTCTCCAATGGGTGCTGAACCTCCAGTATGGGGCTGTGGTGCTCATGATGAGTTAAAGACGAAATCGTCTGTCACCACCTCCTTATTCCTTCCCGTGTGAGGTCACAGAGTCTGTAGCTAGGAAGCGAGATGAAAAACCCCCCCAAAACAATTGTGGATTCCAAGTTCTCCTCGGGATTATAAAACCTGGCAATTCTAAATGAATAATTAATACAACTAACAATAAACTTCTTTCAGGTACAGGGCTCCAACATTGTTATAAATTCCTTTCTAAACAATGTGAGACAAAAGTAAGGAATTAACATGTTTCTTTCCCAAGTTTTTTTTTTTCCTGAAAGAAAAGTTTGTGTACAGTACTTTGTCATTGGTTAAACGTGTGTAAATGAAAAGCCTGTGTACATAATGTAGTGAAACGGAAGCAGTGATAAATCTTTATAGGTTACCAATCTAGCTGTTCAAAAGGTCCTTGTTTTTTAAGAATGTCACAAAGTGAAAATGAAATTCAGTCTTTTGCTTTAGTTGCTTGGGATTCATGTACTGAAAGTTCGGGGCAGCAGCTCCTCAGAATGCTGCCTCAATAGGTTCAGGTGAGATTTATTCGCTGGACGAAACACTAGGGTTCAGGAAGAGATCATTTTTATGGGGGAGGCCAACCTCTTCAAGTGCTCAGCATGAAGAAGCACTTCTTCCAGAGCTGAGGGCAGACAGACAGGTCTAAATGCCTAGTCACACCCTTGTTTCTGAAAGCATAAACAGGCCACTTCAACATCACTGTTGTTCCAGTGCCGGGCTTCTCCTTTTTCTAACAAGGTGTGTTGATCTTTCAGGTCAAGTTCTAGACTCTTTTTTGGGGGAGTTTGCCCATAAGAGAGGGCGTGAACACATCTTGGAATCCTACAGCATGGGCGTTCCAGTCCATCGCCTTGCAAACAGGCTGACGTGTTTTCTTGGCACTTCCTAGTTCATTTGATTTATAGAAATAATATGATCCATGAATTGGCATGCTGCTTTTATCGATTCAAAGAAAAGGCAGAATAAATGTCGACAGCAAGCCACAAATATGACATACAGCAGAGCTGTTTGTTTTTTGGTTCCTTGAGAAACTCTGGTATACTTGTGCTAGAGATGAAATGCATTCATAAAATTATTGATAGTACTCCATAAACAGACAAATCCCCTTTCTGAAATACTGTCTGAAGTATTGGAATATGTAGATTCCAAGGTATAAATGATATATTTGTGTTTAGCTACTTTGAACTGCCTTTCATTAGTGAACGAATTGCAGTTACAATTTGGCACAATAGCTGCGTTCTCACTGCTGTCTGTATCTGCTCAACTGTGAGACCTACAGTATATAACCTTTCTACCAAGATTAACATTGGACATGTTAATATACTATAGCCATAAAAAGCCTCACTAATGAAGAGTAAAGTGAATGATGCACAGGTCTTGGTTCATCAATGCACGATGCAGTACTAATATGTATCCCAAGTAACTTTCCTCTTCATCAGTTCTAAGATATTTTGTTCTATTTGTTTCTGTAAGAGAGAGTTAAATTTTCAGGTTAAGTCTAAACTTAAAGGGCACCAGAAATATCAGAAAGTACTCAGGTGGGTTGCACAGAGCTGAAGATTTCAAGATTAGTAGCCAGCCAATCTCTCTGTTAGACTGGGCCTAACTTACTGAGAAGTAGGTCAGTAAGCAACAATATAGAGGTTCTCAATCCTTAAGCACAACATACAACACATCAAATTAAAGTAAATAATTAAAAATGGGAAGTGCAGAAATAAAGGTCACTAATTCAACTCCCCCATGAGGCCTCCTAAAGGAGCAAAAATCAAAAGGCTAGCACCACCTAGACAAATCAGCTAGATCTAGTTTCATGGGACTAAACAGCCAGCAGCTCTGTTTTTTGCTTCATGGATATGTCAAAATGTATAATTCTGGTCTGGTTCATGCCTCTGTCAAGGCGAATTTACAGGGACGTACCTGCTGGAATGAAGGATCCCCCCAGGGAAAGGGTTAATTGGATGACAGAAATGTTTTCAAGGAGGAAAGGCAAACACCAGAGGCAACAACACAGATGATCTGCCGAAATGCTATTCAATCAGCACACTGACATGACTGCAGCTCCCTGGTCACAGTGCTACAGTTTTGTCTGTGACTCCTGTATCTCTTCAATCGCACAAGTGTAATGGGCACAGGCATTTCTATATCTCTTTGTTTTAGCTTTATACTGTCGGTATGTCAATCTTTTAATTCACTGCATGGGAAATAAACTAGATTAGGGCCACATAAACCAGCTTATAGTCAGAAACCACTGATCATTAAGGCTTTCATGGTGCTTCCACACACAATATAGCTATGCCAAAGCAATCAGTATGGCCAAAATATGTGTCATTTATGACACTTAAAGTCAGTTTTCTGTGCTGTGTGTTGAATATTTAAATGCACATTACACTTTTACAACATAAATTTACCCATGTAAATTCAGACAATTTTCATTTTAAGATTTATTCCCTTCCTATTTTTTGCAGGCTTGAAACTTAAAAAAAAAGTCAATTGAGAAGACGCTAAATTAATCAAATTATGCTCTCTGCCAGCACAGTAAGCTTATTACGCAAATATGACTGATTTATCGTTTTGCCAGTAGCTTTGTTTTTCCTACATTTTCATAGCAAGAAACATTCATTCCATGAGCAGCTTATTAAATATAGTGTGAAAATTGAGCATGAGGTCAGTTCCCTATCCAGCCTGTTACCTGTACAAAGGTTATAGGGACCAATTGAAATGCCAAGCCAGAGCTCTGTGCAGGAATGTGCAGGGAGCTGAAGAGCTGCCTCACAGCACCCTGCCACTCACTTTGGTCCGCCTGCCCAGGAATGAGCACTTCTCAGCTAGGATTCAACATCCCGCAGATCTCTTGCGCCAGCAAGTGAGAACATGACAGGGCCTGCCTGAGGAATCTCACTGCTGGCTCCTTGGGAAACCTATTAACGGGTGACTATTGTGGTAGGCTACGGCCGATTGCAAACTGCAGGCTTGTTTCAGCCCCCGAGTGCCTGCCAGCGCACACAGCGTTCTGGGTGACTCACAAAAGATAAGTGCATGGCCAGAAAAATCTATCACTTGCTCGAATTGAAGGGAAGCTATACTTGTGGTCACCTCCTTGACCACAATTAACAAGCTATTTTAAGTGGCTGTGAACAAGCAAGAAAGAAACAAAAAAAACCACTGCAACCTGTCAGTTGCAAGAATCGCATGGCAGCATTAGTTGTCATATGAAATCTTTAGTATGTGATCCAGTCTGATCTTACCCTTGCTAGTTTGGACAGAATTCATCTCAGGTTTGCTCCCTTGTTGGGACGGCACAGTTGTGGACAGAGTTGTGCTCCACACATCTCTTTTTCTTAACTCTTCCCCCCTCAGACATGGCGGAGACTATAGTGTGCTTTCTGCCGTTTTAGGACTTCATGCACCTACATGACCTTTCTGCAGCAGTGATCGTGCCTTCTTAGGCATCGAGGTTTACAGTGTTAGTCAGTGGATCACAAATGGTGAATTAAGTTCACCTCCCATTCACTCTGTTGTGAGTGATTTAATGCAAATGCATTACACTATGTTGGGTTGGACGTGGCTACAGCACAATTGATGTGATTAATGCGCATGCAGACCAAAGCACTAGGTTTGTCGTCTGTGGTAAACTGGTGCTGTCAAAGAGCAGTATTGTGTCAATCCACCTAAATCTTACCCCAAATTAATCTCCTTCCAACCAGCTTCTGTCTCACTGGCTTCATCTTGACTGGCCCACTTCTACAGGTACATTTCATTTTGATGATCATCTATGATTCTAATAAACTGCCTCTAATGCAGGAACACAATATGTGTACAAATACTGATAAACATGAACAGCTTAAGCATGTAGTGGGGATACAGGAAATCTTTGCAATACATTGCAGTTTGTAATGCAAAGCAAAATGGATCCCATATGATCCTAATTCTAGTGCTCTGAATTACCCTGAATGGTATACATAAATGTTATTAACAGAAACTACATCAGGTTTTGTTTTGAAATATGAGGACAAGAAACACTGCAACACATTTATAAATTGACAAAAAAAAATATTCATACAAGAAATAAAACAAGCAGGCTCTTGGAAATCAAAAAATGTATGTCCAGTAGCATCTTGTTGCACGTCAAAGATCAGCTTACATCATTTCAGGATACAAGATTAACCCCATGGGATTTATTGGAAAATATAATTAATTTACTACATTAGTAGCATTAACTTCTGAATGTCATAATTTAATCCCTTTTCCTTGGAGGTTAACTTTTCTTTGTGCTTAAACATAACAGTTTAACAGTCAATGAAATGTACTTATTAATGTTACATTTTGTGTTATGGTGACAATTATTTATCTCTTTCACTCTTTTTCAGACTCCATCATTGCCTCTCTACCTAGGCTTTGAAAGGTTTGATGCAAAAGATGGTCAAAAAATATATACTCCAGTTAATCTTTTCATTAGATATCTGCCTGGTGATGTGTTCTACCAATGTGCATGTCAAATTAAAGGAAATAAATATGCATCTTAAAAGGTAAGAGCTCTACCGTTTTCTCAAGTGTGTGTGCACTCAAGTTCAGTGCCTTGTTCTCACATGACTTCTACAGTATTAATATCACCTTACTGGACTGATAGGGAGTCTATGTTAGGCCCTGCATGAGACACAAGACCAAATTGCCAGACACTGTTTATATGCCTGTCTAGCATTCAGTGTTTGGTGTCACATATTTTTTATTTATACAAACCTGTCCAATTCTAGTTAAACAAAATATGTTAGGAATACTCAGTTAATTCTTTTGTTCAAATGTGTCTATTATTTCTAAAACATAACCAAAGAAATTCAGTTTTGTTCCTAACATTTATCTACAGAGAAATGCTGGGTGCACCTGTGCTTAAGAATGCTGTCAGCTGTCCTTAAATGGGAGTGAGTCAGTCAAGGCGCAGATATTCAGAGATTCCCAGACAATGCAAACTGACACCTATGGGGCTGACACCCTACTGGAAACATCTTTCCCTGAAATCAAACTCTTTTCACGTGGACGTACTCTGTCCAGTTACCAAAACGCAACTAAACCTCTGACAGTTTGACATGGGAAACTTTCAACTGCCCACTTAAAATATTTTTGAAAACTTCAGCGTGAAAGACACTTTTGCTAATTTGTTCATACAAACACCAGTGATTGAGGCAAGTATTCCAAGAGCACTTAATTCCAAGTGCTTTAATATTCATTCTTATGCACAATCTGAACTTTTAGCATTGTTCTCATTATTACAACGCACATGTACGTTAGACATTGAATGAGGAAATGACAACAATAAAAGATAAACTAAAATCAAAGTGGAGGTATGTCCCAAACAAGACCCAGCTGAGGCTCATTTTGCTAAATTAATCAGTCTATTTTTTATTC
Organism: Atractosteus spatula; assembly: GCF_055471065.1. NCBI lineage: Eukaryota > Metazoa > Chordata > Actinopteri > Semionotiformes > Lepisosteidae > Atractosteus > Atractosteus spatula. The sequence continues at coordinate 3,794,726 of NC_142721.1, read as the reverse complement.
GCCCTAGTTTTCTCTTTAAGAAATTAAAATGACACAGGACATGTTTAAATTTTAAACAGCTCTGTGAAAGCAGCCAGCAGGCAACACCACCAACCCTGAGTGAATTATTTAACGACCACTTCAAAAGAAGAAAATATGATTTTATTAGAGAAGAATGTTTTCAACAATTGTGCAGAAGATAGGCCTTGCAGTCATGAAAACGCTAAATGTACATGCTTGTGACATACTGCATTAATCACCAGTAACACAACAACACACCTCCATATATCCCTTACCAATGTTTCAGGTGTTCCCATTTACAATGAAACTTCTTTTTGATTTACTGTAGGAGGTGACTGTTTTCCTACAAGAATTATAATACAGTATCCGTCAGTGTAGGGCTCCTGAGTGGTTCATCCAGTAAAGCCTGCACCTCCTCCGAGTACATGCTGAGCTATATTAGTCTTTTGATTTCATTCTAAATGATTTCTTAATCACTGGGGAGAACCTACTGTACTCAACGTCTTGCTTGTTTAGAACTCTTCATCACAGTTATGTTTCTACTGCTTGCTTATTATGTATCATGTAGTTACTGCCTTAATTCCGACCTCTGAATTGGTGCTCAATTAATGATATCCTGACAGAGGACAGAGATTTTTATCAAACTTCCCATCGGAAAGAAAAGTAGTCTGTGTTCCATAGACGGTCACTCACTTGAATGAGGGTAGGTGTGAAACCCAGATAATTATTCCATCCAGCTTTTTAGGAGTCTTCATAATCTATTAGGTATCAGCCTAATTATTCAGTGCTGTTGGAACTAAAAGCAGAAGACACAGGCACAGTCCAGGACCAGGCTGAGAACTGCTGGACAGTGGAAAACAACAGTGAAGCGACTAACCACATGATTAGTGTGGAGGCTAATCCTGAAGTGAAGATTATTACAGTTCACTGACAATTTGGTTGTTCGAACACGAGAGAGATACCTCTCTCAATCCCAGAGGGAACAAGGCTGATGAGTTCAATCACATCTGTCAGTCCTACATAAGAAAAAAGAGGAGGAAGGTCTTTGTGGTTAGCTTGAAAACTGCTCATTATTTCAGAAAAGAGCTGTATTGTCTTTGCACTTCAAGAAGCCCTGCAGCTCTTTTACCTGGTAATTTCAGAGCACCATACTAATGTTTGTGAATTTTACAACGCACAGCTATCATGGAATGTTCCCAGAAAGAGTACAGGTACTTAGCAATCAAATACAGTGCCTGAATTCCCTCTCACTTTGCACAATGGATTGGAAGATTATGTCTGCGAATCTGAAACATTCACATTATCTGTAGGTCAATATTTACAATACACTGTCTGCAGGTTTGATTGATAGAATTCATCACTCTGCGCACCACATATCTTCCGTAACAACATAAATAATTCAACAGATCCAAAACAGAGTACAGCACTAATGTAGCATCATTTAGGAAAGAATATCTGATGCTCTAAATGTACAAATAAACAGTGAAACGGTGTTTTCATGGTCATTTTTTAACAATCCAAATGATGTACAAATAATTAATATGTTAGAGCAAAGTATAGCTGACAACTATAGATTCTGCATAAGAGTACATTTAATCTTATAAACTCTTTTGTTTGCACCAGAATCTGTTCTGGCTGTTCTTTACAGTGGTAAAACCATTCATCCATTTTCTAACCACTTCTTCCAATTCAGAATTGCAGGAGAGCAGGCGTCCATCCCAAAAGACAACAGGCACAGATCATCTCAGGGCAGACGGACACACACACTCACACCAGGGCCAATTTTCCCAGAAGCCAATTAAACTACGAGTATGTCTTTGTGGGAGGCAACTGTGGGAGGAAACTCATGCAAACATGAAGAGAACATACAAACTGCACACAGACAGCAGTCCAGGAATTGAACCTACTGTAGGGCCCCAGTGCTGCAAGGAAGCAATACTAACCAGTACACCACTCCACTGATACAACAGAATCTCTCTGCTTTACTCATTAATCAAGGTGAGCTGCAGCAGTGGAATGTGAACTCTTGTCCTGGCTGGTCGGATTGAAAAGTGCTGTGGAACAATACAATAAAATGCATCATTAAGATGTACCTGGTTGTTTTCTTGGAATCCCCCATCTAACTAAATAAGGAAACATGGGGAATAACCAAATGCACTGCTCTGTATTTTGTTTGACTCTCAGTAGAAAATAGTTCTCTGGCAACACAATCTGTTCCTGCAATCTTTTTTATTATAATCCTAAATGTCAGTGGTAAGATCTAGTCTACATTATAATTAGTATTCGGTGAGGTTGCCAAAGAGCTCACAGCGATGTTCTTGTATAACTTACCACAAACATGATAAAATGATATAGTTTTATATCAACATATGGTATAGACAGTGTTTTCCATCTGTTTTACTTCACTGGATTTGCCTATTGTTTTTCTAGTTTTACACCCTCCCAATATGAAACTACTATTGTTGTCATCAACATGCATTTTGTAACCACTATAACCCATTCAGGGTTGCAGGGCAGTTGGCACCAATTCCAGCACTATGCAGATACAGACAGCACAGATACACTCATATGAGGGCCAATTCTCCCAGAAGCTTAATAATCTACTGGTATGTCTTCGGACTGTGGGAGGAAACTGGAGCACCCGGAGGAAACCCATGAGAACATACAAACTCCTTGCAGATAAAAATTGAACCCAGGGCCCCAGCACTGTGAGGCAGCAATGCTAACCACAGCACCACTTTCCCATCTCTATTATTGTGTTTATCCATAGTTTCATTAGAAAAACGTGGTTACTTATTTAAATACCACCTACAGTACAGTACCTATCAGGATCCTCTGTCCTGACAGGTACTAAGGGTGGCACTTAAATAAGTTTCTATCAAGACAAGGCACAAACAACACAATTATGAAACAGGGAAAATGCTATTCTATTTATCATTTTACAGATGTAAGGCATTGAGTTTGTCTGTCCTTTTCCAGAACACAGAAGGCTGAAAATCCTTAATTAAAGTACAGAGTCAAAGCTCTGATTCTGAAAAGCAGATGAATTTAGGGCTCAAATTTAGCTTTTGCGGCGTGAATGTTTTACAATACCATCGATTTTTATCCTGTTTTCGAGTTCAGTTGCTCTGAGCCCTCGGTTGTTTTTTTGGCCCAGAGACGCGCACTCAGTCACGGCTTTGGGAACTGCCTCGTTTGCATATTTCTCTTCTGCTCGGCTGTTCCGTGGAGCCCTTTAGTCCTCTTAGGTTTAAAGGAGGCATTTTTGTTTGAGTTCCACAGCCCAAGACAGCGCGACACTGCAAGCCCAGGGATAAGTCTACTATTATGCAAATGACTATGTCCAGGACTAATAGGCCTTTGTGTAGAGTTTTTAATTCCCTCTTTCCATGAATGGCCAGCCTGAAAAGGTTTCTTGTCAAAGTTTCTGCAGGATAAATATATTTGTGATTTTAAGGCCGTGTGTTTCGCTGTCTTTTAAGCTGGTCCCTAACTGTGGCTCAAGTCAGTAAATAGCTGCTCTCGAGTCTTTCGGCTTCGGGAGCGACTGTCAGTCTGAATAACTCTCTCCCTTCTTCACACAGGCTGTGGATTGTATGAGCTCAGTGGCTGAAGATTCTCACACAGCATATGCCTGTTATTAGTTTTAACTTAATTGAATTTAATGCAAGGCCTGCTTACACTGGAAATTGATCATAGCAGAGGGCTTGATATAACTTTAAACAGACACCATGTGAATGCTACCGTGTAGATTGACACATTTTGCCAAAACTAGCTGAACGTGTCAAGTGTATTTGATAAAGTGAAAAGGTGAACTACAAGTGACACTGAAATCCTTGAAGTCCCTGCTTGCTGGAGCAGTGTGCAGTATTTAAGCATGTTGTACAATACAGCTGTAAATAGCTGTATACGCATTTAAATAAAACTGGAGGGAGATCCCGGTGACGGTGCTTGTTTGGAGTGCTGTTTGAGCTCTGTCAATTCCTTTCTTCCCCACTCTGTGTGAACCTTGACCTTGGTAGCCACTTTATGTGGTCCTGAAAGCAAAAGCCAATCCATCTCACTTCAGCACTGATACCTCACTATTTTATGTTTGTACCCCTGAGGCCATGCCACTGCCGTAGGATCTTTCACAGGGTGCTATCACAGAAAAAACAGTCCAGTAACTAACGAAGACTGAAGAGCTACTCACAAAAGACAATCAGTCCTCCAGTTCACCGGCATGACTCTACAATCCATGTTTTGGGAAAGAAGACTCCAACACAATTAATCACTCATTCCCACCCATTATTTTATATTATATTATTTAATCCTCTCCTCTTTTAAAAAACACAAAGCAAAAGTAAGTTTTTATTTCATTATTTTTTACTGGCCAGTATTTCTCTTTCCTTTAAGGGGGCAAGTCAAATTAACCTCCACCTGGGTTTGCACCTGCCTTGTTTCCCGCAAAGTACTACGTTAGCTTTTTTTTCTTTCCCCTCTTTCATCCAATCTCTTTTTCTTTATCGCCTTTTACCAGACAATGTCATTGCCAAGGGAATGGGAAAGCCCCCCCCACCTTCTCCAGCTTGGCTGGCCTCAACCAGAGAGGTCACTTTTGTTTCAATAAAATGCTTCCCAAGTACCGCAACATAACTCTCTTTATTTCCTTCATTGTCTGCAGACTTTGGCTTTTGTGTGGGGAGCCCTGCCCAAGGTGCAGCTCTTGTGTGTATATGACATTCGCAGGTGGCCGGACAGAGAGGAAACCACAATAAAACAAATTATACTTTCAAACAAAATCCTTTCTTTCTGATTTGCTCCAGTCCACTCTGCTAATCCTCCAAAAAAACTCCCCCCCACACAAAATAATGTGGACAAAGTTTTGTATATACTTTATATACAGTATGTGGAATATTTCCTGATTCTGTTTTTCATGCTGCATAATCTGACTCTATTCTATGGACTATGGGTTCCTGGTTTCAACAGGGGATTATCTGTAGTCTTGGGAGAGCTTTATTTTTTAAATTCAGCTAGAGAAAGAGACACGCCACTCCTGAAAGAAGTGGATAGCTACACTTATAGCTACTGTAGAAAAACAGCTTCTACTGTTGAAGTTTCATTTAAATATTTCAAAAGAAAAGAAGCAGCTGCAAGCCTAGGTCTTTTAGTTAACTGGAGTAGCACAGGGGTGTGGTAGCTAGTCTTGCCTCTTAGTTCTTTGGTCCTGGGATAAATTACATGTAGGGCACCGTCTGTGTGGAGGTTACATGTTTTCTGTGTGAGTCTTGTCTGAGTGCTCTGGTTTCGACACACAGTACATAGACATGCTGTCGAAGCCCCTTTATGCTTATGTGTGTGTGCCCTGTGATGGGCTAGTGAGATGCCTGGTCTTGAAGCTGGAGTCCTGCCTTGTAACCTGTACTTGCCAGGTTGAGCGCTGACTCACTATGAAACTCCAGGGTTAAGGCAGTTACTGAAAATGGATGAACTGTAAACTGCATGTGGCTATCAGGAGCCATCATCTAGCAATGGTAACTCTTGTTGTGAACTCATTGTGACTTCTAAGTAGCATTTCAGAAAGAAGAATCTGACATTTTTTTCATCCCAGACCAGAAATGATTGTTCTCAAGCTTTTCTGGAGGGTGAATCTATTTTGATTTTGATCAAGAATGGCAAGCGCTCACTCCCTTTAAAACGTTATTGCTTCTTGGGTTAAAAACACCTGTTACTATCTTTGTCCACCGAGAATACAAAAAAGCATTGTGATCCTTTTTAGGAGTCTGAGTTGCATTATCACCTGCAATTTAAAGGTGGACGAAGTGGGTCCCCTTCTATATTTAAAGTGCTTTGGGATCCTTTGGGATACAGTGTAAATAAAAGGAATTATTATTATCTCCAAAGTGTAAAACATTAGAAATGAAGAGGTCTCTAATTTAAAGAGAGAACATTGTTTAAGTTACCCTACAAAATGTCTCGGCTTAAGTGCAGAGGAAAAGGTGCTACATTGAGAGTTTTCAATGGAAGGCTGCTGCACTCAGGGTTTGACGTCTGTACAGAGAAATCTTTGGAGTTCAGTACTCCAGGGGAGGTTACTGGAGCTGCACATGGGGGTGTTCAATGTCTACACAAATAGAGGAACAGCTCATTTAAACTGGTGCTACAAATACATTGAGCCTGTAAGGTAGAAGTACTTGACTTTAATTTGGCTTGAAACCCGTAGCATGTTACTGTAAGCAAACTAAAATCATGATGTCAAATTACTCGATATGTGAGTAACCCTGCAATGTCTGACATAGACACTCACTTGGGAGGGGGTTTGTCTAATTGTAAAATAAGAGGGCTTTGGATTTAAAAATACTGTGTTACTCTTTTTTATTTCAAGCACACATAAAGGGAAATGACACATATAATGACTTCATGGACATTTTTGGAACAAGGTGATGTTTTTAACTGGAGAACCATAAGATTATTCAGCTAAAACATGATACCTAAAAATGATGCACTGAACACCACATCAAGACATCATAGCTTGAACAAAGCCTATAACCTCTCAGCCTCAGCTTCACATGTCAGTGACATTTAACAGTCATGACATTAAACAGAACCTGTTTATATAATCTATTGAAAGACGTCAAGAATCAAAGCAGTACTGCCAGCTAGATGTTTGGTTATACTGGAGATCAGGTAGCAATGATTTAGCCATATGAATACACAAGGAGCTAGTCTAAATTCAAACTTGCAATCACTGTTCAGAGTAGGAGTTATTAGTCTTCTGTCATATTCATGGTACATTGGTGCTGTCCTGATGACATTAAACTCTATGTTAGTTTTGATAACACATGTTAGTTTTGGAAAGTGAAAAAAAACATTTATCAGCCGTGGAAACTGGTGAGGTGGATGCCAGTATACAAAGATTTCTGAATATGCATCTCTTTAAACATCAGATAAAGTGGAGGGAGAGATTTCTTAGAAATTTCTTAAATGAAAGATGAGCTTCCTCCTCTTTTCTACATCTTTAATGTTGTTTTCAGTACCTGTTGAAGATGACTTATTCATTCTGGAGGTGGTGCAGGAAATTTCAGGTGATAATGTCAAAAGACAAGTCATATTTAGTGTCCAATTGTGGTTCGAAACTGTATTGTGTAAATCAAAACTGATCTGATATGGCTTTGTTTTAGACAGCGCAGAAAGGCAGTCTACGGATTACAAATTACAACTTCACAGCCAACTGGAAAGCAGCAACTCTTTGGGTCTCTATGGTAACCACTCTCTAGAGGAAGAGAGGGTGCCAGACAATCAGAGCAATTAATAAATTCTCCCTCAAACTCTCGATAAACCAGACGTCAAAAACATGTATCCCCAACCCCAATCACTCATGCCTTTAAAAAAAAATAAAAGTTTGTTTTTAAATAAACCTGGATAACTGTTTGTGTACTTTTACTTCAGGAACACTTAACCCACAAAGTAGGATCAACAGTTTTGCCATTTGAAGTTTCAAAACTTTACAGATTTGACAGTCTTATTGCAAGAGAGCAAGAGCTGACACAGTTGGCAGAAAACTGTTGAGAAAGTAGAGGACATAAAAGAGAAGAAGCTTGTGGAGAATATTTCAACAGGTAAACTAAGGAGATTCTTCAACCAATGGGCAAGAATGTCCTGTAGGCTAAAAGCTATTAACTCACAAGTTATGCAAATGTTCACCATTTCTAATGCAAAAATGCCACTAAATTGTTTTCATTTTCATAAAATATATCCAAGAAATCTCACATGGGTGCTGAGTGGCCTTTTTTTTCTTTTTTTCTATTACGGTAACCATCAAATTGTTCCAGTTCTTGACACCAGTTATGGGCATGTAGAAACCGTGATTTTGTGTATTATTTTAAATTGTTTCCTAGACACAGCAAATAGACTATTTGAAATCCCTTTTGAAACAAAGATGTGCAGCATATATACAGCCCTTCTAAAAGGCCTATATATGGCATGTCTAATGAACAATTAGAATAGTAAACACAGTTTTGAGAGAACTAGACCTCCATATCACAAACATACATGTGCTGGCTCAATGGACCCGAGTTTCTGTGTTTCCGTAGCATTATGCGGACTGAGAGCATGGGACTCCCACCCCAACAGAATCCATTGTCAGGATGACCCCCCTCCAGCAATGCTGGATCCCATTTTTACAGCTGGGGGGATTGGTGCAACTCAGGTACCTTACTCAAAGCACAACAGCAGCAGCAGTGGGGACTCGAACCCACAACCCAAGAGCCCTCCCCCCACCAATAGAGCTGCAGCTGATGTGATATTTTCATTTGCTGTTCATCTGCCACTACACATCACACCTAAGGAGGCCTGCCTGTTTTGAACTGAACAACAAGCGTTTTTCAGATGACGACCTGAGATGATCTCTTGAGATAGGAAAGCAGAACCAGACACTCATAGAGGAGACACATTCAGGGGCTCCTCCTCAGCCCTCCACTTCCAGATCCCCACTCACCATGCCCTCCTGTCCCCACAGTGCCATGGAGAGCAGTTCAAATGGAAGGGAGGTTACACTGTGTAAAACAAGCTTAACAACATTTCACGGTGAGTTTGGGTCTGAATGAAACCAGCCCCTTCCTGGCTGTACGCAGGCAGCCTTGTGGGAAACCCCTGCCAGCTCCCTCTGTGTGCTAGTCTGTTGTTCTCTACTGCACCTCTGTTCAGGCCTGGGCACATTTGCATAAGCTGTACAGATCTAAAAAAATAGGGAAAATGTTGCTGGTAAGGGTGAAAGATTGCTATTGTGCTGTAGGAGGGAAGGCAAACACAGTTTATGGCTAGAGAGAGGTAAAGATACACAGCATTCTCTCCTCCTTCCTGGCACAGGGGAGAAAGAGACACTGGCCCTGGAAAATCAGAGCCATCCATGAGCAAAAAAACTAAAGGGTGACATTAATAATGCCATGAAATAATAAACACAATCAAAAAGAAAACAGTCAACAAATATCAAAGAGTCAATATTAGTTTTGGACACACAGGAGGAAGCCTGTGTGGTTTAATCACAAAAAAAGGAAAAAGCAAAACAAAACAGCCAGCTGTTTCCATTAAAATGGATGCTAGTTGTTAAATGGCAATCTTGCAGTCGAGCAAATGTTTAAACAGTTTAAACGGTTACAGCTATTGAGTTAATAAGCTTGAGTGTAAGGCCTTGCTTTCATAGGGAGTATTTTTTGGTGTGAGGGAAAGACTTTTTCACAACCCAGCCCCAAAACCCTCTCATTCAGAAGGCAGAAAGAAGCTAGCTGGCACAGGAGTGGTACAGCTCCTCGCTGCTTTACTGTGACAGGACTGCACTAAGAAGAGCACAGGAGTCAAAATGTTTTGCTGCTGTGGGTTTTTGTGTTGTTTTGCTTTAACCACAGGTCTCTGTGTTTTCCTCTGGGGATGGTGTGGTTGAGTGACCTACATTTTGGACAAACTGGATTTCCACAACAAAGAGTCTAAAATACTCAGATTTTTTATTAGTACGATGTCATCTCCACTTTATTTTATAATTTAATTTGTATTTAGATAGATAGATAATACTTAATACTTTATATTAAGATATGCCATGCTTCAAACAGTATCTGGTAAATGCACTTTAAATCTTATCATATAAGAATTGTGATAATAGTTCTTAGAACTACCATTTTAATATTTGGAAATTATGTTGTTCTGAAGTAGCTCAACTCCATACAGTATATTATGATGTCAGACTACATTTAACTCAAATAGGAACAAGTAAAGGTTTATTCCATACTGAGAAGAGAAGAAAAGAAACACAACGTTTCGGCTGTGGAGCGTTCTTTGGGAGAAGTGTTTTTCTCTTTTCAACATGGAATAAACCTTTACTTGTTCTTTTGCAGCCTGCACATGCTCCCTACTTTAACTCAAATAGGCTAGATTACATATTTTACCAAACACATTGTACTGTAGGTTTACTAAACCATAGGTAGTTGATGTATACTGTTATGTACTTGTACTGTGTTGTAACTGTAATGGTTTTAAATATTTTTACATTTAACTCTAAGAATGCTATAATTAGAATTCTCAAGGACCATAACAAATTACTTTAAGAAACATGCACTTTAATGTTTATTAACATTTAAGAATCACAATGTTTTTGAAACCACACATAACCCAATCAGATCAAAGATATTCCATTCAAAAGTTTAGTATTTACAAGAGCTAAAAGGGATGAATTATCCTACGCCTACAGGCAATCCACTTATTCTTTTCCATACATAATGATTCCTTCATTTTTCTATCGCTATTAACTGACAAAAAATATTTTTCTCACTCTGAATGTACTACACAAACACACCCTCACCCTTCCACTTCACCAAAGTTCAAACTCTAAAAGACAAACTCTCCCCCATCCACTTCAGAATAATATTCAAAATCCGCAATTTGTTTCGCAAATCCGTGTTCAAAGTCCATTATTCTTCTCCAAACAAAATTAGAAAAAATAAGAGAAGTAAAAGTTGTCAAATCAAAGTCGCTGCTTACTCATCCTTCAAAGCATTACTGGGTTCAAAGAGGAGCAAAACATTCATGTTATTTTTCCTGCATTCCTTTCCATTATATAGTATTGTAGAAACGCATTGTCACAAACAGAATGTGATTTTCCATTCCCTTGAGGGTTTAGGGTTTTCAATCTGTTGTCTTTGTGTAGCTTTTTTCAGTTTGGGTTTCTAAGTAACTACCTTCTTTTAGGAAGATTTAAATGCTTTTAGTGTATCTAAGGGTCTGATTAAAACCACAGTAGAGGGCTCTTTCTGGTAACATGAAAGGATTTAGCAGGGCAGATTCAGGTATTCCTGAAAACGACATGTAAGAAAGTTTCATTAATACCTCATTCTTACAAAGGACAGCTCATTAGACATCTTACCTGAATTAGTTTTTTAATTATTATTTTTAATGCTAAATCAAATTTTTCTCAAAGTACTTATGAAATGAGGAGTCCAAACAGTACAGCCCAGTTATTAATAACTGGCACCATAATAGCCTCTTTGTGTTGAAAAGTCTGCCTTCTACCAAATGGTGGACTTGCTGGCTTTCCAATTCGTATGTCCAGGTCTGAATCACTGCAGGAGTTTTCTTTGCTCTGAGTAGTTTTTTTTTCCTCTCATTGTTTCTTTCAAATCCCCAATTTTTGTCAGGTGTTATTTCTCTTAATAACCCGAGGTGTGCTTTAGAAGGCCTCTTTTCAAGTGCCACATTTTCTAAATGTGTTTTCTGAAGACAGATCAAAGCTGGTCTTAAACTTATTCTGCGGGAATAAGCTGATATTGGCCCCAATTATCTCATATTTTCTCATTCTTCAAACAAAGCCGTATAATTCATTTTACTTTTCCCAAATAGAGATGACATAAAATGATTCATCAGCTTTTTGTTGGTTTTAAAAGGCCAGTTGCCTTCAAACCATGTCATCTTTGCCTTGTTCAGGTTCCTCTGTGCTCTTGCAGTGTAGACCGTGGTGCAGGCAGCCTGGAAGGAAACTGCGAATGACTAAATGCCAAGCCTCGAGGAGAAGAGGGAAGACTGTCAGTTTTATGGAGGAATGTAGTGTACAATTTAAGGAAAGTTCAATAGCTACACCCTTGAGATTTATGTGATAGGTGCCTCGGGACATAACTGCAAATTATTTCCATTTCTACATGACTTGAATGCTGGAAGTGAGATTTGCATCTGAAAAGCAAAAGAAGGTAAAGAACTAGGACAATAAGTGAGACGGAGAAAAAATAATGCTCTGTGTCTGCTGGCTTCCAGGTGTCAGTGATCTGTACTACAAGCACCTGAAATGCCAATATGAACAGTCTAGCTTGTCCGTCTGAAGCAGCTGAGATAGACTGAGACATGATTCAGTTTCACCAGTTCCTAAAAGCACATGAAAGCGTAGTGACTTAGAGTAAAATCATGCTAGATTATACAGTATGAAGAAATAGTCAGCCAGCATACACACCTTGATAAAATACTGTATGAATACATACTAAACTGTAAAATTACCAGGCAGATGCACCACTTCAAAACACCACAAGAAGTCCTCTCTTCAGCTGAGCCTCTTGACTGGTCTTCAGATCATCCACCAGGATGTAGGAGGAAACTGATGCACCTGGTAAAAATATACTCAAGCATGGGAGAACATGCTCACTCCACCCAGAAAGCACCCCAGGCATGAATCAAAATCAGAACCCAGAAGAAGAGGAGCTATGAGGCCACACACAAGTAGAGCTGTTATTCCCAAATTCTGAAAGTGGTAAACTCTGCTTAGCAAACACTTGGGAAGATCTTACATTTTGGCATGGGATTATTTTCTCATGAATCCAATAAAACTAAGAAAGTTAGGAAAAAGCAGGTGGAAAGCCATGTTGGTGAACGCCTCCATTCTCAAAAATCTTTTTTTTAATTTTTTTTTTAATGTTTATGAGTACTGAAGGCTTGTTTTATTTTTCCCTAATTGCCTTGAAAAGTTCATCCTTGGCTTTTTTTCTGATTGTTCAAAATAAAAAAACCCAGACAATCCCAAGAAGAATTCCAGGACTCTAATCGTATGCTTTTTACTATGGAGCGAACACACTGTGACTGGAGGCATTCCTCTGCAGACAAGGGATGAGGCTGTGTGTTTTCTACTTGAAGATGCATGCTGCCCATTGAAGAATCTTGCCACATCATTAACACTGGGGTCTAATGAATTAATGTCCCAGAAAAACCTCACTTTATTACTGTCACACTGAACAGATGGTCCCTTTCAAACAAATCTATTGGACGACTCTTCTGCACTGACTTTGAAATATTCAGCATTCAGCTGATTCTGCCATTTCCATAGTTTGTTGTTGTTTTTTTTAAGGAATTATGGTGATTATGAAATGTTTAGCAAATTCAAATAACGGACCAGTACCTCTGTAAAAATAAACAAAACTGGTTTGGCCTTCTGATTGAAATCTGGTTTGTAATTTGGAGGTTTTCTTCTAGTAAACAAACTAAATCCCCATTTACATAGTAAAATGATTAACATGGGTGTTTGAATTGGCTGAGAAACAATACATTGATAGAGGGTTTAGAGCACCTGCATTTCCATAGTTTCTATGGAAAAAAATGTCATTTAAAGAAGATCTGGATCAATTTTAATCTAGGGTGGTTACTTTTTATTAACTTTTGCACACATCTTTTCTTTGCAGCATTTAATCCATGTATTTCAACATAAACACATATATGTACTGTAACATTTAAAGACAAAGGCATAAAAATGAAAGTCCAAATTCGGGATGAATGGTAATCCAATAAAACAGAGTGTCAACTGGCCAGGAATTATGGCAAAGTGCATGAACACAGTTCCTTAAGCCAATGTACTTAAGACAAGAAGATAACACACATTTGGAGCTGAAGAATGACACAGCTTGTTTTGTTTCTTGCAGATGATTAAAGATGAGGACGAACACCAACAATCACTTCTGGGCCTTTCCTTCCCAGGATTCTTTGCTCAAACATGCCTTCGCCAGTCCCAAGGATATACAGCAAAAAAGTAAAAACCGGAGGAAAGTTCTTGTTATTCAAACCAAGTTGGCACATTTTAAAAATTTCTCCTGAATTCTAATCCTTCTCAGGTCATTAAAATAATACATTTTTTACCATGCAAATTGAACAACAGCTAATCTGACAGGAGCTCCAGGAGTAGCAGATTCATTTTTGGATTTAAGTGAATTAATGTTGTTTCATTTAAAATAGTTTAAATAACCATCTAGAATTTATAGTGCATTAAATATGAAAAGATTGTCCAGTATGCAAAAGGATGTCCAGTACTCTCTCTCCAAAACTGCTATTAATCAGCCACTTCCCCTGTAGCAGCTGGACATGGGACACAACACTGCAGCCCCCAGCTCAGTGTTCACACCTGAGCACTTCTGAGCACAGTATCCCCTACAGCTGAGCTGCAGAGCTGTTCACGCAGATAAAACCCGGACTGCTTCCTTTTCCCTCTGACCGAGCTCCATCTCTCCTTCAGCTTTTCCTGGAGTTCTTCACTGACCCGCACACAGCAACAAAAAGAAGGTTTTGAAAACCAAACCCAATGGCAATTATTCAGGGGTTTTGAGAAAGATAAATTCAGACCTTGCGGAATTGAAAACCAGAGTCCCATGATTTTTCTGATCCTTCTGATCCTATAAGAATCATATTCAAGGACTCTTTTCCTAACTCAGATTTTAACACTCCTCCCTGACAGATGTCCCTTGACAAACATTTACTCTTTCTTAACAAAAACAATATGGACAGCAAATGGAATCAAACTCTGAGAAACATAAATCATACCTTTTTAATTTTATAGACCAAATCATGCATCTTAATTACTGGATATCAGTATGTACAAGCACCAAAGGGTAAATGTGAAATGAAAATCAACACAAAAACAATCTTACTAAACAAAATGTAAAAGCGACATACTATTGGAGTTTTGTAATGATTAAAGCTTTGAAGCTTTTGTTTCAAACCCTTGTCTTTTAATAAGCATTAAAATAAATTCCACTAAGAAAAAGATGTTGATAGTGCCTGCTTTATAATGGTTAAAGTACAGTACTGCATTTCAGGATGATTGTTGTTTCATTTCAGGCTACTTTCATTATAGTAAATGTGGCTCCTTGCTTCAATTCTTTCTGTACCTTTTTCAGTAAATACACCATTAGTTGTGGTTTCTCTGTGCAATAGTTTTCCTTAGGTTCCTCTTTAAGTGCAATCAGCACCAGGAATAAGAAGCTCTTCTTTACACATAGAGTGGTGGGTCTCTGGAACAAGTCAACGAACAACACTGCTGACACATATTCCTTTAAATTCTTTTTTTGTTGATGAGTTAAATTAGTACAGGAGTTAACTATATGACGATAGACATGGGTTAACGGAAGCATTTTTCTAGTTATACCCATGCTTATGTAGACTGTTGGTTTAAAGAAATGTTCCCTAACTGCATTCCTTTGCAACAAGGCACTCTGCGGGTCACAGGTACACCGTACTTGTGATGACAAGTGAAAATAAACTGCCTGCAGTCACTTATGTTCAGGAGCAAGAACATTCTTCTTAGTGATTAAAAAAATACTGAGTTTAATCCAGCCCGTGGCAACAGCGTTACTCTTTTGACTGTGAGTTGCATTAATCAAACACTGAGTGCAATTAGTCTTCCTTGCTTTACTGAAATGACATTACTAGGATTATTGAATGTTACACATCAACCAGAAGGGCGTTTATAACTGATTCCTGCTTCAAACAACTGCTTGGGCAAATACAAGATTTATCCAGCCTGAAAGGTAGAAATGTTTCAAACAAATTAATTCCACACACAACTAATTCCTGAGACTTAGTTGTGTATAGCTACTTTTCAAGTATTTTCACTTACCTTTTCTCTTTTATAATTTATAGTCAACCAACAACATATTGCACTTGCAGAAAATATATATGTCAAAGGCTTATTGGTTATGTAAAACAGTTGAGTATTTTACTTAGCAAGATTCTCATTTATAAATGTTAACTAATATGGTCTGTCAGGTATTATACTTTTTATTGTCCTATATGGAAAATTTGATTTGCAGGCTGGTAAAAGTCATAACACATTACACAATACATTTAACACAACAATGAACCCATTAACAAATAAGTGATATACATGATGAAAAAGAATATGTAGTGTATTATATACTGTACCTCAATGATAATGATTAACTTTGACCAACTTGTAGCTTTTATCTAAACCTTTACTAGCACAAATGGATTCTCATGCAATCGAGACTGAATTTCCATCTAAATAATTCAAATAATTATAATGAAGACGCTATGCCTAGCTAAAGCATTAGGTATTTTGCAGGGTTATCTGGAACATTACCAAGTAATAAGAATAAATTAGTTGACTTAATTCTGAATGCACTGCTTATCTCCATCACAATTACTTTCTAAAATCATAGAGATCAGTACTTAGGTCTTGGTAAGTTTCCTCATTTGGTATCAGACCACATAAGAAAGGGTTTAGGAGACAGAAGGCTGTTTTATCCATTTAACTTGATTGGCTGGGTCAGGGTATCAGTTTTAACAAAATGGCTGGGTAGCACGTTCCCGACTCCTGCAAGCTGGTGTATGCGAAAAGATAATTCCTAATGCAAGAAATTGTAAAGGGTTAATAAAGTGATGTTATTATTATAATCCACCCATCTTCTGACCTTTTCATCCGATTCAGGGTCGCAGGGGTCACTAAGGATAATACTGTTATCCTTTGTTTTTTCAATAAATATTTTATTGATTTGTTTTTAAGGAACAGTACCCACGGGCACTCAGACTAATAAAAAAGGCAAAAACTATTTTGTCGCGCACCATTTTTATTACACGGGTGAAACATAACCTCTCCAGCTCTCTTTCAGTAGAGCAAGTGATTGCTACCAACTGTGATGTCCGTTTACTGTATGTCAGTCTCCACCCAGACTCACAAGACCTGCTGACTGCGAACACGAATAATATAGTCAACACACATCATTCCCATCACTTTCTAACCAAACCAGCTGTGCCAACCAGCAATGTGTACTGCTATATGATCAATGCAAAAAACAATGCCCACAGGGAAATGGGCTTTCGCAGAGCAAGATAAGCTGAACAAAAAGTTTTGGTAATCATGGCGTTTTTATTATTTTACAGGGTGAACTGGAATAAAATGAGCCATGTTTTGAGAGAGAACCAGAAAAATCCAAACTGCAAAATACACCTAGTATTTGTGGCTCCCGTGCAGGTAATCTTGATTTTTTTAAGGAACTCGACCTTAATGGCCATCGCTTAGTTTCCATTGAAGTATAAAGAGCAACCCCAATGAAGATGGAAAATGAAGAAAGTCACTGCACGGCCATTTGTAAAAGGAAACCTTTGTATTGAAAAAGAGGCAACCCACAGCAGCACACCTGTGCACATAAAAGCAAAGATGCCACATGCCAATAAAGAAATAAAGTTATTGACTGGTGTGCTGGGAGGGAGAGTTCAGGAGCCTAGCTTTCATCTTCAAGACGTGCATACCATGAATATGCCTCCTGTGCTTCAGCGACACACCTGTCAGGTTGTTGGACTGATGCTGGCAAACACTGTATAGCCCCCTGCCACACACACACACCCTTCCTCACCGATTCATGACTGAATTCCATTCCTTTATCTAACTGAAAATCTCCTCAGACTACAATGGTTTAGGACGTGTGCCCTGAGGCAAACAATCATTAGTATATCCCTCTATCGCCTCAAGTCAGTAGTGAGGGTAAATCATATCTTGTTGGTTTAGTGCTGAATAAACTGTAATGATACAAAGCTCACAAAACTTGTGAGCAATAAGTTCCGCTTTGCTTTATCATATTTGTGTTTGCCCGGCGTTTCCTATCACAGAGGCCAATTCACGGTACATAGATCCGTTTTATTTACTCATGGAAGGGAACAGACTGGAGTTATCCCTTCTAGTGAAACCACAGCTGAAATAAAGAGTTGGAAGTACGAAAATATCTGCTGTTATTTCAATTTCACACCAACCTCATTTTTATTCTCAGATGTTTAGGGGCTTTTCACAAGAGCCTTTTAAGGAATTGCTCCACTAATGTTTTAAAGGTAATGCGGACAGAAAAAGGGGTTTTGCCCTAAGTCAACATATTGTAGGGGCTTGTCTTGCAATATGTGGACCTAAAAGGTATGTGGTCTTTGCAATGAAAATTTCCAACAGTTATAAGTACAGTATATAATGTAGTATTAGCTGTTCACTGTGAAACCGCTTTTTCAATTGCAAATTTTAATAAAGTATTAATGGACTTAATTAAGTATTTTAAACACACATACTGTATCAAACATTAAAGTAAATATTAAAAAATATAGGGCAAAATGTCATGATCCAACATCAATAGGTTTTCAGAATGTATCATAACACAATTTCAAAATTAAAGCAATACAAAGGTCGAATGAGGTATTGTATGACCTAAATGATCATAATTCTAATTCAGCATAATTCTGGCAGGGCTGAGGCGTGAACCTGATCACCCTGTCAACTGACAACCTCTTCCCTCACAGACAGATCTTCTTCAATCGTGGCGATAGCAACCAGGAAATCTCCATTGATAAAGGCAGGCATGATTGTATCTTGTGCTGCTATTGCATAAATTCAAATCTCTTTTCAAACAGCTATTTGCAGATTCTTTATCAACCAGTATTGGTGATTTCAAACAAGTCTCGCATATCAGAAACGTGGTGATGAAGGGCATATTGGTACTAAGTCTGTTAGATGCTCAATCCCCTTCCTCAACTAACAGTTTTTCAAAATATAGTCCTAAACGCAACACAAACTGGCACATCATCACCACTCACTCAACCTGAAGGTAGTTGTACTAACCTCAAAATAAGCAATTTATAATCGTGGCCTGCTCCAGCTCCCTCAGATGATTAATTCTTTGATTTACAGCCAACCTTCTGCCCATCAGTCCACCGCCACAGATGAACACCAAACAATTCACTCAAGTTTTGCTCATTAAATAAAAAAAAATATCAAATTGCACCATCCTGATTAGAAACCTGTGACTTTTTTTCTGCTTTGCTGCGATACACAAAGGCCAACCTGTACAGATTCTATTCTCCCTTTCAGCCATGAAAATGGCATCTTGAGTGGGACCTGAAGAAGAAGAAGCAGGAATTCCTCAGTCTTAATCAGATTAGTTACCGTCTAGTGGCCTGTCCTGCATTAGGGTGCACACAGGAGTAAGAAGATTAGGAAGGGATGGGCTGAGACTGGCAATGCAGCAGGTTAGACTGGTTTCTTAGGCTCTTTCCCTTTTTTCCCCTCCAGTTAAGATGTAAAAGATTGGCAGACTAGAACAACATGACCCCCCCAGGTGTTTTCAATGACTGTTGTTCTACGGTTTAAAGTCGACACACGGCTTTTGACTGGAGCACCACTCCTTTTCACCATTGAAACGTCCCGTTAGCATGCTAGCACGCTCGTTTGCATTCCAGCTAGAGAAGTCACCCTCTCGTGTGTCTTTCAACGAGTCGCTTGAGCACAACCACAGAAAAACAGCTCCTCGGTTCAGGAGTCACAGCGTGGTTCCAGAGATAAAAGAAGGCTTGCTCTCACAAAGCCTCGCAAGCTTGCTTATTGAAAAATATATATTTTTTGCAACAAGGAGGTGAAAGGTGAAGCTCTTGAAAGATACATTTGGCACATCCACAGATGTGAGAGACTCCTATACAGCCGCAGACATGTTGCAAATTAAGGTCATTCTATTTGATGAAGAAATATTATTAATATTTAAACTGTATATACTTATTTACCAGTGATGCCTTTTCCAGGCTTATTAAACAATCATTCATCCCAGAAAACATTAGTCTAACCCTGGCCCTGGAGAGCCCCAGTCCAGTACATTTTATAGACCTCCCTAAATCATTGATTTCTAAGCTTCAGAACACTTGTCAGCTCTTGAAGGCAGGAGGTTTTCTGTTTCTAACAATCTGCAAATTACGTTATTTAACACATCAGCTGCAGCTGATCACAAGAAACTCTTTTCAAGCCTTTCGAAACTGGTGATTTAATGGTGACCTTTAATAGGGCTGTACTCCAGGAGCAGGCTTGGCAATGGCCACTGAGGTACAGGTACACAAACACAGACGCGCAAACACTCACACAAGGGCCAGTCTTCCCAGAAACCAATCAACCAACAGGGGGAGGAAACTGGAGCACCTGGGGGATACCCATATGTGCATGGGGAGAATATGAAAACTCCACACAGATAGCACCCCATTAATTGAATCCAGCAATGCCAATCACTGCTAATCACTGTGCTACCATGTGGCCCACCACAGAAACATAAAAAGTTTAATATTTCATATTTTGGAACCAATAAAATTTAATCCATTGACTTCACAACTATGTAGAGCTTAGTGTAGATTCATCAAAATGGCTTGGGTAAATGCATGTTTAATTTCTAGTACCCATTATAAATGGAGTTCTTAACTGAAGCTTGAGAGGGATAGTGACAACTAAGCCACTCTTCACCAAAGCTTTAATCATTTCATTCCCAAATCATAATTATTCCCAAAGTCATTTCTCAAAAGCTATATACTGTATACCATAAGCAAATGTCTCTTCCACCAGTACAGCTACCCCTGTAGCCTCCTCATCCTGTGGTTCAGAAGGCTGGCTCGGTCTCTCACCATGTCTAAATACTCAGTGAACATCCTGGGACACATCTCCTTCCGGAGTGTCGTTATTCCTTCTGTTTACAGTAACACATCACATTGTACTGTTATGTCTTCAAAACATGCTGCCATTCATTGCAGAAAATATATTAAGAAAACATTGATTAAAGAGTATTGAGAAATCCCTTGTTTGCACTGATATGATCTCACAAACATGATCTCCACACATGCTTTCCCAATGAAAAAAAAATCCATTCAGTTCAGTAGAAGATTCCAATCAGTTTCCTCAAAGGATTTAGGATACTTTGTCTGCTTAATATGGAATTAATATGGAATATCTAGTAAAACATCACTGACATGCTACAGTATGTGAGGGGGATGTATTGGACAATAGATTTCCAAGAGATTTAGTTTCTCTAACATGAAAACAAGAATGTGATTTTGGCATTATCAAGCTGCATGTTCTTAATTTTGCATAACTTGAAATAAATTTAACTGCATCAACACAGTATAGATCCAGATAAACCCTACATCCTCTTTTGAATAAAGAGTGAAGAAAACTGCAAACATCTGGTGGCATCTGTGATTATCACTTCAGATCCAGGAGGGCCACAGTCTGCCACATTTCAGGGTAAAGACCTGGAGACTGTGGTAATGTACATTAAGCAAGAGAACAATTATTTCAATAAAATGTATTGGGAACCAGACACAGATGCCCTCCAGGACCAGGAGAGCATATCAGTGGGTTGCGTTATTTATTATATGCTACACACCTGGAGAGGAGCATTGTCAATGATAGTGGCGGCACCAGTAACATAACATAACATCACTTTATTAGCCCTATACAATTTCTTGCATTAGGAATTTGTCTTTTCGCATACCCCAGCTTGCTCTCCATGAGACACACAGACAGGGAGAGAAGCTTGGGGTCAGACCGCAGGGTCAGCCATTGTACAGCGCCCCTGGAGCAGTTAGGGTTAAGGGCCTTGTTCAGGGGCCCAACGAAGTAGGATTCCTCTGCCGACTGCGGGATTTGAACTGGCAACCTTCCAGCCACAGGCGCAGATCCTTAGCCACAGTGCCACCGCTCTGCCTGTACCTCTGCTCAGTACCTGTTTCTGTTTTTGTGGTACTTGGCTTGCTGTGACTCTGTTATTGTTTTTACATCCACAGCTATCTATCCAAAACTACTTACATTTGCGCTCATTCATACAGTTGGGTATTGCACTGGAGCAGTTGGAGTGAAGTAACTCGGTGAAGGATACAACAGCAGCACTGGACTTTGGATTTGAACCCACAACCTTGCAGTTACAAGTTCAGAGCCCTAGCCACAGCTCCCCTTACATTTCAGCCAACTGGTAGCTACAGAACAAACAAATCATGATTGTGCTTCAGTCTCACCTCCTCTCAGTCTGCTTGCAAAACATTACAAGAGCCAAATGCTTCCCTACTTCAGCTTTCACATTTTCCCCAAGGACTGCACATATGCCGCACTCTGTTCTTAACAAAGAATAAATCCCAAGCAAAAGATTTTGCCTTTGCAGTTCATTTATTACCTATAAAATCACGGGAGAAGAGCCATTTGCAGCAGTTAAAACGTTCCACACCTGCTGCACTGTTGACTCAAATCCTTTCACCAATATCTAATCATTTCTCTCTGATAAATACGCTTGTGTCTCTTGTAGGAATTTCTGACTAAAGCGCTGGACTAAACACACAGATTATTATCCTGGCTGGGGAGGGAGAGGCGCCCTGACAAGTTTGTTAATGGTTAAACCTGGAGATGCAGGAAGAAGGATTGCCTTCGCTTAACACAAATTCACCACATCTAGTCGGCGAATGCCAAGAACTGTACTGAGTGGCGTCTCTATGATAGCAATTAATAAAAGATACAAAGCAAGGGCTCTTTTACTGCAGTCACTTGGACACACACCCCTGGCGGAGTGTGGCATTACAAAGGCTGGCATTGTCTGCCCTTTGTAGCCTGCAACACTTAACTTTATAGAGCAACATTTTTACAACCGTGCTTAATGTTTGCACTAGCACTACAAAAAGACCTGCTGTCTTCAGCCACTGCACTGCAGCCCAGGATGTGCAATTGTAGATGAATGTGTTTCTTTCAGCTCTTATTTATTCACGTTGACTCTTATCAATCATATTTATAACACAAAGCAGAAAATATTCTGGTTACAAGCTTCACATTTCAACATACTCCTCTGGTCAGTAAACAGCTGCAGCTGTTAACAGATTTTATGACCAGGCTAAAGTTATTAAAGAGAATGTCTGTTTATTTTTAATTTATGCACAGGGCTCAAAAGTTCAAATCACATAATCGGAACAAGTACAGCAAGCAATGAGCCCAAGATCCTGACTGGAGGAGGAAGGTGAATTCCATTTAACATTCATTTCTGTTTCCACTTCACTGGGAAACTGTCATTTTTGATTTTCCAGTCTTAATAACCGTATATACAGATGCTTCTTCCTGGATGTGCTTTCCTAATCCTAACTAATCCCAAACTTCCTATCCAAATCCAAAACTGTTGATATTGTCTGAGACTATAGGAAGGACTGGTATCCAAACAATTCTGAATGTAAAAACATGCAAGAAAAATGGGCAAATACAAGAAGGTTAGGACCTAACAAGGGTCCCATTCTAGAAAAAAAAAACAAAATCTGACATTCACATTGCGGAGTGGGACAAATGGATAGGAACACTTTGGCATAAAAAACAAAAAAGCAAGCCAAACGCAGGAACATGCACAAAAAAGAAATATTTTATGCCCTGAAAAGAGAAGAGACTGTGATACCCTGTGTACACCATATCAATTTCATTTCTGTGAATTAACACAGTTTCAGAAAAATACCAACATGACTTAACAGGATTTAGTAGACACGTTGCACTAAGTATGATGAGGTTATAGAAACCAGTAAACAAGAGAATGTTTATCTTGTTTTGTTGATTTTGTACAATTCTTTGGACCTTTATGGCATTTTCAACCCATAGGATTCCAAAGCACAAAATATAAGAGGAGACGCACAGTCAAATTAGTGGGGAACTTTGGGGAGGCCAGCAAGATCTTCAATGACAGCAGAGTGTCCTAAACTGGGGAATTGGCTTGGAAATTATAGTCCAGAGGAACAGCACCACCTACTGGTCCACCAACACCGTTTGTCATGTATGAAAGAATATATAAACAAAAATGAAAAAAATGCTTTATAGTTATCCTGTCTTCAACACTGAGCCAATTAGTAAATACAACAAATGAAATCAATTTGTCTAACCTGCGATGAGCAGAGAGTGGGAAGAAAACATTCATTAGTAACGGAACAAGTAATAAGTTTATTCTATGTTGAAAAAAAGAAGAAAGAAAACACAACGTTCCAGTTGTGGAGCCTTCTTCGGGTGTGATTCTTCAGGTGCTCACACCTTCTTCTTTTTTTCAACATGGAATAACTATTACTTGTTCCTTTGCAGCCTACGCATGCTGAGGCAGCTCCCCACCTGAGCTGATTCATTAGTAACTCACTTCCTTAGTAAAGTGAGGCTGTGCGGGCCTGGGCTCTGTTTTAATATGAACCCTATTTCAGCAGAAGCTCTTCCTGAGGTTTAATTTTTTTTATCATTGTAGAGTCACTCAGTCATTTCTAGGCTAGGTGGTCCAGCAGTGAAGGTGTGTGGATGTTATCAGGTGGTCCAGTTTAAGCAGGCTACCAAACCTTGTGCCCTGTCAGCAGTAGCTGTTTGCTGCATTGCCTGCCTAACGTGGTTTAGGGAGGTCTGACGGGGAGACTGCCCACCTTATCCAGAAGAACGCCTGTAGCCTGCAGGCTTTTACTCCATGTGAGCCCTCGGGCCCTTCGTTAGAGACAATCGTGTCGTTTTTTTTTTCAGATTAAAACAAAATACAATCACCAGAAAGTCACCAGTATGCCTTCGGACTGAGAAGAAAGTGTGAGAAGAAAGTGGAAGAAACTTGGAAGAAAGCCTTGTAAACACAGAGAGAACATGCAAACCCCACACAGATAACACCCCAGGAACCGAGCCTAGAGCCTCAGGCAGCAGTGCTAACCAGTGTGCCACACGGCTGTCCTTGGATTGTTCCCTTGAAGCATTATATCTGAAGTATGTGAACAATTTCCCAATTCAGGCGATTCTAAAACTGATTTCTCTTTCTGTTTCCTTGTGCATTAGAAGACACTGAAGCAGTTTTTCCAGCCCTGCGTCTGCCTGTTAAAAAAAACACCTTGAACATCATCAATGTTGAAATCCTTCAAACCACATTAACATTTGAGTGAAAATATTAGTGGCCCAGGGGTTAATGAAGACTCCGCTCTGTTGTGAGCAAATAGTTGTTCAGCCTAGCCTCCCCAACACACATCACTTTCACTAAGTGCAGAAAGCCATCAGCACAAAGACAGCCTATTTCACCTGACACCACCTGAGCATTAACCTTCTGCTCAACAGAAAGGCTTCTTTTGTTGCCTGACTAGGAAAAAAAAAAAAGCTCCATTTCCATGATTTACAAATCACCAATTTAAAAATCACAACAACACACTATTTCACAATTGAAATATTCAAATTTCATAATTAGATCCAAATAAATATTGAAACATTTTGGAAGTTAGGGTAGGGTGGTGCGTTATCACAGTGGTCAGAATTCCTGCCTCACATCAGTGAGAGCCTGGGATCAATTCAGGACCTGGGGTGCTGTCTGTGGAGTTTGTACGTTCTTCCTGTTTTCACATGGGTTTCCTCTAAGTCCTCTTTTCCTCCCACAGTCCAAAAACATACTGGTGGGTTAATTAGCTTCTGGGAAAAACGGCCCTGGGTGTGAGGGTGTGTCTATGTCTCTATTTGTGTGTGCCCTGCAGTGGACTGGCGTCCCGTCCAGGGCGTACCCTACCTTGTGCCTGTTGCTTGCTAGGATAGGATGTGGCTTCATTGTGTCCCCATCTTGGACAAAGAGGTAAGAAAATGAATGGGCAGAACATAGTGTTGATTAAAATAACCTCTAAACTATGTCAGTTGAAAAAAAAGAAAGTAAACTCAGAACATTTCTGAACTTTAGTGTTAGGACACAGGTTATTTCACTCCAACTGCTCCTATAAAGCCGCAGAGGGATCCTACTCCGATGGGCCCCTGAGCAAGGCCCTTAACCCCAGCTGCTCCAGGGGTGCTGTACAATGGCAGACCCTGCGCTCTGACCCCAAGCTTCTCTCCCTGTCTGTGTGTCTCATGGAGAGCAAGTTGGGGTGTGCGAAAAGACAAATGACTAATACAAGAAATTGTATATGGCCAATAAAGTGATCTGATCTTATCCCACCGTATTAATGGTGTTTCAATTTTTTTGATTGACCTATCTGGTTAAATAAGAGATTTTAAAAACTAAAAACTAAAGAGGTACTTATATGCGACCCAGTGCAATGAATTAGGCAATTTGTTAGTATGAGGAACATTAGCTGTGATCTTACAATTACGTTGATCTTACAAGGGTAGCCAAGGCAGACTTAGAAGCAAAGCATTACATTAAAAGCTTACAATTGCCTCCTGTAGATAAGAAGCAACCCAGGAAGTACTCCTCCCTGCTCCGTGGTTCTCCTGCTGTGGAACAGTGAAAACGGAGATATAGAAGAGCCTGTAACCCGATAGATCTCATGGATAATCTCTTCACTTGCACACTGAATTCCCACATGCCCCCGAAACAATCAAGAATAAGGCCTTCTGAGTGCAGTAGCAGGCAAATCAAATTAGTTCGCCACCTACATGGAGGTGCTCCTTTGAGGCTGGCTTTGCAAATCTACAACACATCCTGATAGGTCTTAGAAGAATGGAGGCCTCAAAGGAACACACACGTCCCCCGGGATGGAGCAGGGAGCCAGTTTGCTGAGAGATAGCCAGTCACAGATAGGTATTCCAGGCCAGAAGCCCACACAGGGCAACAGCCTAATCACACAGAAGTGTTGACAGGCCAGAGATAAGTGCACACTCCTTTGACTTGTGCTTTAAAGCCTTCTGCATGCATGATGGATGTAATACACAGGGCAAATAGCTTCCAACCCACCATAAAACTGAGTTTGAACAGTGGTGTGCAAATGATAAGGGAAAAAACGTTTGTCTCACAACTACAGAAGGGGAGTTATAAAACACTTTTAATTATGTCTTCAACGTCAGCTGTTTTCAATGTCTGTCGGCACTCTTTTGCATCTGCAGACTATGTTCTACCGAACCTCTAATTCTTCTTAATTAAAATAACGAGTGAGGATTAATTTCAAATACCCGCTTTCTAAATTGTTTATGTACTGGTTGCTGCAATTAACAAACCATTAACGGATTAAATGTAATTAATTGGATCAATCTATCAGTGGAGGATATTTCCTCATACTGGAGGAATATTATTGATTATAATTATTATGATTCAAGAGAATTTACATGGTCAAACATGATAGAAATTTGTAAATTCAAGAAAATAGTTTAAATAGTAAAGTAATATTCTACATACCTTTGTGCTAGAGTAAGCAAGCTATCAACCTGATTAGGACAAACTGAGTCAGAAACCAGAGCTGAAGGAGACTCACATGGGAGAAAACAATTCTCAAAACATTGAGGAATCATGGAGCCCAGCTGACAGAACGCACCATAAAACATTTGATGATGATGATGACTAATAAATGACGATGATTGCGATGTCTGTCCTTTAAAGCCTTGTATTTTCTAAACAAATAAAGAAGCCCTTCAATTGAAAAATCCACTCCTGGCTTGTTGTTTTTGAATGCTGAAAGCGTTGTGGAATGCTTTTTTAAAAAGATGTTTACTTTTGAGGTCTAAGCCTTTAAAGAGGCTTCAAAACCAGAGCACAAGGCAGAGAGGAGCTTCAATGGAGAGCAGTCCAGACTCCGAAAATTCGACAATGGTACAGAGCCACTGAGCTGTTGCGCTGTGCCAATGAAACTTGTTTTTTATTCATCATCAGTAAAAGGAAAACACTTATTTTTTCTAGTGACTATAAACCATAAAAGTAACTGGTTATGCTTAAATGTGTGAATGAAGCAATTTGTCATTCTGTCAGATGAACGATTGTCTTTGAATAAAATAAATGGTGCAAAAGTTCAGGAGCAAGGAAATACTGTATAGGAACCGATATAGGTTTGGTTTTTCACATCATAAACCTCCATGACATTATGAGGCCAGAATTATTTTTTTTTTGTGCATTGAACCTACCTCCTTCTGGATGCATTCATTGGATTGGTACTTGATGCTGTTCTAATATTAACACATGGTATTCCCTGTCTAGAGAAATAATGGGAGAGTTGAAGCATCAAATAACTGGAGCATTTAACATGAAGCGATCCTGAGGTCCTCTAGCACCACCAGGAAATAAGAATTGTGCATAAATTCCAGAGGTTGCAGAATTTTTGTAATTTAGCAACAGTATGGTAGTGCTTTGCTATTCTATACTATTATATAGTAATATATTCTATACTATACTGTAATATTAATTTTACTCACCACTGTATGGGATTTGTATACACTGTGCTAATACACGTATATACAGGTCTATATGTATTTAGGAATTATTATCCAGTGCAGAAAAAAAAATAAAAAATAAAAATAAAATAAAAAAGGAAACACAGTAAATGACTGTAAAAAGCAGAGAAAAAAGTTGCAAATTCCTTTCTTAAACTTTTCATTGGTACATGACAAAATCCTTTGGCAACAAGATTGTCCATTTCCTTTACTTTCAGACCTAAAATTAAGAAACAAAGCAGAAACCTAAGGGAGACGCAAAATAAAACTAAAGGATTATGGGAGTCTGGAGCAAGCTGCCAAACCATATTGTCAAAGATGATACCTAACATCTCTCAGATCAATTACCTTCAAGCAAGAAAATGAGCTTGTTCAGCTGCACAACCTCATCTTTTGTGTAACCTTCCTTGTGTTTTCTGAAGAGAGAAATTATTTTATTGCATGCTTGTTTCGTATGCAGTACTGCATCTCCCCGGATTTCCATTTTCCCTACTGCTGGAACTGTAGTGTGCCATTAGGTGCAATCTTTCAAGAAATGCCATTTTTCAATTTAAAACCATTTTCAATATTCAGTTTTTGTGGTGGAAAATCTAGATTTCTCCTGCAGTATGGTCTCTTCACCTGGAATATGCTTTTATCAATCTTGGTTTCTCCTTATACTGGTACTGAGTGGTACTGAGCTTATTGTGTGTCTAAGGAGTAGCCATTGTTGTTGGGACACTTACACATAAACAGAAGAACAGACAACAACAATGGTTGAAGAAAAAACACATTGCATAAGAATATTCAACTTGCAAGAATGCAATAAAACTGCAAGTAAAGGCAGCTTATGTGCTACCCCTTCAATGAATTTACTCTGCCCTGGAGATCCAAAACTGAAACCAGCAGTTATTCCCTGAATGATGCTTTATCTTTATGTAGTAGTTTTCAAAGCTCGTGTAGCCACATTGACATCTTTCAATCTCTGCTTTACTGAATAAAACTGATGAAAGTCCTGGTTAGTGGCCAGACAGCCAGGCTGAAGAATTGCAAGGGTTAAAGGTTCTTTTTTATTATCGTGCTCAAAAAGTTCTGGACACCTGCTTTTAAATTGATGCTTGTCCTTATTTCTTTTCTTTTTTCTTTGGAGGGGGGGTGGATCGAGGGGAGTTGATAAAGTTTGCAGAGGAAGCTTGGCAGAGAGCCAGTCCCACAGCCATTGTGTGCACAAAAGGCAAACGCAGCGCAATTTAAGAAGGCTCTTTACATGCACAAACCAACAGAGTAAACCGAACAGCCTGCCAACAGACATAGGCTGAAAAAAAACCCCAACATCCCTCTTTTAACATGACTCTTTTAATAAGAAAAAATATTTACTTATTTTTCAACTATTAAAGGGCTCACACTGGCAGGTTTACTGTGTTTGTATTGAATATGAATATGTGCCTTTCAGCAAATGTGAACTATCCCTTTGCAAACAACAAAAGTAAGAACAAATAGCCTTCTACAGCAGCAAAGAACTAAGTTGAGTGAAGCCTCTAAACACAGCTCTGAGTGCTAAAGACAGTTTCAAAGCAGAATTATCAAGCAAATTTGTCAATACAAATGAGTTAAATGGACTCAGGAGAACTGAGGTGTTCTGGTTTACAGGGAATGCAGTAATAACACTCAACTGTATGGCCCATTTGAAACTCATTTGAAAACACTAAAAGCAGGCAGCTTAATAAAATTAAACACGGTTACATTTTTAAACATTCTAAAAAACTAGCAATATAAATGACTTTCATCTAAAATGTAGAGTGATTCTGTATTCCATAGATTAGGCAATAATTGAAACAAACAACTATATAAAATGATAATTATCAAGGTTATTGAAAAGGTGTTGAAGTGCCAAAATCAGAGCAGTGTCTAAAGGGATACACATTTTTAAGCTATAAGAAGACACACCTTTCCTGGACTCAGGGGGTTATTACTTTATATGTCTTGGGCTTGTTTGGGGACTTACTGTATAAACACTGCACTTGCACTTCAAAACATATGATCTCTGCATGTCTGTAGCTCAGCTCAGGTGTACAAGATTCTGTTTGTGAGCTTTACTGTTGAAACTTTCTTTCTACAAATGTCTAGTGAATTTGTCAAGAAAAGAAAAAAACTAATGAAACAATTGTGCATACAGGGTAATGCCATTTAGAACATTTAGCAACTTTTCCATTCCATGCAAATCGTTCACTACCACAACTACAAATAAAAAGCACCGGATGAATTCCTGAACTGCTTTATATACATGCTGATTCTGATACCAGAAAACAAAGACCACAGATTTTCTTTCTTGAGCAAAGCAAGCAGATTTCAGATTTTCCAGCAATATTCAGATTTTGACTTTTTAAGCTGGCATAGCAGAGGATGAACAATCACTCTAAACAATGCATAGTGAATACAAATTCAGTCATCTAAAGGCTGTTTTTCATAGCACTTTCAGGAATGGAGGTGACGGGGGGTAAATAGAGATTAAGGCACTGGAAAGGTCTGTCAGCCTTAAAGGCCTACTCCATCAAGGCAGAACAATGCCATATTCTGACCGAAGTCTAAAGAAATTTCACCCAACCTGACAGCAACTTCCTTGTCACACAGCCCCAGAGGCAAAGCTGTGACTGGTAAATGCCAAGCTCAGATTCTTTCTTTCAGGGGGTGTGTTAACCATTGTGTGTCCAATTCTGCTCTGGGGTCAGTCAGGATCATTAAAAGTGGCCCAGTCTTTGGCCAGATCAAAATAATTAGCAGGCAGGGTCACAAGCTAACGAAATGAAAAGAAATAGAAAAGAGAACTGAGACAAAGGAACAAAGTAATCCCCTCTATCTTCAGCAAGAACACAGAACTGATCGGGCAATGCATCAAAAACAATGAGAAAATGTGGTTTGTGTTTTTATTCTACTAAATACAAACACTGAAGCAATTGGTTTCAAAATGGCAATGGGACTTAAATGCACTCATATCTTTACTCATCTGCAGCACTGAGAAAAAAACATTGATTTTGATTTTTAAACTGTTGCAAAGCCAAATAAAATATTTACCACTTAAAAGGTCAGAAACAAACAAAACCTGGTTTCCCCAGATGCTCAAGACAAATGTTAATTTTACCATTCAATGCAATTCCCATGAAAATCTGGAAAAAAGGGAAATGAAATTAAGAAAAGCACTTTGCTAATAGTTCTAAGACGGTAGGAAAACCACTCTAGATCTTAGATATGAGCCTCTATCTATCCTGTGGATTTGCAGCAATTCTGTGCCAGTCATGCTAATAAATTAAATGTCCTCCTGCACCAAAGCAATAACTGAAGAAAACATAAGAACCCCCGCAAAGATTATATTTTATATACACTGATAACATCACTGTTTACCAATGATGATAATAATCTAAAATATCTAACAATGCTTTTTCATCTGTAGCACATACAACGGTTGGGGCACCACCTACGTTATGGCATAGGACAGACAATTCTTGGAATGTGCCTTAAAGGTTGTAAATACAGTGAATAAAAATGTCCAGATTTGTTCATATTTAGCATTAAGGACAGTGAGATCCAGCAGCATTAGGTTATATATTCACAGATGCACTCCCAACAGACAACCACTGTGGCATATTTTCATGTCCACCCCTTACCACACCATCCATGACCCCACGATCAGCACGCGGTGCAGGGCCTGATGAAGACGCCCAGCAGTGCTTCCCTCTTGTCACTATCCACAGTGTGAAAAGGCTGCTGACAAAATACTGTTTTATTGTTCCACAAGAAAGCAAAAAGCCCCTCAGAATGGAGAACATTACACTACCTAATAAACATCTTTTGTAGCAGTTCAACAACTAAACAAAGGAGAAAAGCCGGTTTAAGTAGTACTGTATCTCTGTAGTACCATTATGGCACAGACCACATCTCTCTTGCTAATAATCAACTAATTAAAATAAAAGGGCAGCATACTTTGCACGTCCCTCGATCCGGATGACAGAACTTGATTAACAGTGTTCATAGATTCATCGAACTTGTTTGAAAATGGTCTTTTCACCTACCTGTACGTTCAGGGAAGTTAATAAACATTACCTATGTCATTTAGGCAAAATAAGTCATAGCGTGCAGCCATGTGTAGTAAATATTTAGGTTTTTTTTAAAAAAAGGTCAGCATATACTTTAGGAACAGCTTGAGGTGAAACAGGTGTGATAAAATGAAATCTCAGAGCTGAAGAGTGGTGTTTTGACAGAAATGCCTAACTTTGTTTCTGCTGCCAACATCAACATTCTGCTGCCAACATCAACATTCTGGTGACAACATCAACCATGTTCAGCTTGTAGATGACAATTTATTACAAATTCATTCTAGCCAGTAGGATCCACTTTTTATATATGTGCCATTAATATACTGAAAGTACGTCTCTGAAATCAAAGTGATTCCAGTCCATATTTCTACACCAATATTCCAGATTCCCTGGATGTCATTTTGAATGTGTTGGCCAAAGACTTTGCTGGGAAAAAAAATGAAAATAAATAAATAAAAAGCAACCAGGGCCTTCTGTTATTTTTAGTTAGATAGGTATGTCCTCCTGGCTCATTGTTTCAGCTCTTTCTTGCTCTTGACTTTCAAGTTTATGTGGCCAGTTGCCAGTGGCGGATTAAGGTGATCATAGGCCCCGCCTACCCATCCCATTACAGAAAAAAGCGAGAGAAAATACTGCAATAATTCAGTGACGCGTTCAGAGTAAGAGCTGCCACCGGCGATTCAAACGGAATATGACGCGGCACACGCAGGGAACACAGACGTACACAGGGAGCCCAAATACACACACACTACTATAGCCTGTAATGTAAGTACAGCAATGCAACCAATAAATCAGATTCACGGCCAATTTGCGAGCTGACAACAGAAATCATGTGCACGCTTGCTTTGAGACCGACCATATGCAACAACAACAACAAGATGAGCACAGCAGAGACCAGCGACCACCCTGGGCGACCGCATTATTTCCAGAACAGCACCAACAATCACAGGACTCCCAACTCACGCCAGTCCATTGCAGCCCAGAGACTCAAATCGGTCAATACACTGCATCTACGATTAGATACGAACGATACAGGCAACAAACCAAACAGCAATGCACAAAAAGCATGTTCTTACCTTTAGAAGGTTTTCTAACCTTTCTATGGACACCAGGGCCAGGTGATTCAGTCTTGATACGTACTACTTAGGCAGCCGTGAACTCGGGGTCGGGTCCGGCTCCGGCTGACTGGATGACGATCCGGCAGACTTGAAAATAACCAGTTTGGGGATCTTTTTAAGTAGATCCAGTTCACGCTGCTCTTTTAAAACGATGTGCTTTTCGTTTTTGCGCCACACTGTCATACATTCTGTCTCACATTTTGATGCTAGCCACTAGTGATGCGCGGGTCGGCTTGTTTTAATCCGCAAACGCCCGAGTCGAGCTAAAATATATATATTTTTAACACGATCCCGCACCCACCCGCGGGTGTGAGTCAGTGAGTCCGGCGCGTCCCTACTAGCCACCGTAAACGTGCACCAGAGAAACACACATTGGTGTGAAATCACCACTGGTCAGCTTGTCTCACCACTTTGGTCCCTGTCATGGTACACAGAGACATGAGGAACATGTGTGCTGTTGATCTCTTTGCCATTGCTCACAGACTGCACTGCTAAAATGCCTGTAGCACAGTTAGAGGTAAGTGAATTCAAGGGTTGAACCTGTGCTTTATATGACCACTCTTATTTGAAAAAACAGATCAATGAAGTTCATTCATCCATGCTATAAAGTTTCTCTAACAATTGAGCAAGTGATACTAGTCATGTGATTCGTGTTTTCTAATTTACTTGATCATACCAACAGCAGCAGGAGAACATACAAGTGACAATCTAAAAGTTCTTTTAAAATATTTTGAGCATGCTAAAAGTGAATTTAAGAGAGGCACTAACCCCAGTGTCCAGAGTACACTCCACTCTGGGTTTGCACAATCTGGCCTCCCTAAACTTTCCATTTAACTCAGATGGTAATGTGCAGGAATGTCTTTCTTCTCCACTGACCTGCTGGGCAATGGGGCTGCTTGTGTGGGATTGCTCCCACCGTCCTCCCAGCTGGGCACTGCACTGCACTTCCGTGTTGGATGAAGTACAGTAGGTCCTCTCCTGCATGGAAAGCACCTCAGGAGATTTCGAGATGAACGGAGCTATATAAGGGAAAGACATTTTTTTAAATTTATCCAAATTTCAAAACCATGAAAGAGAAGCTCTCTATGCACCATACTAGGACAAACAGGGGTTGTTCTGAGACAAGCCACAGCTTGCCAAAGGTAGCATGGCGCTTGCTTTCTCGGGTCGGGCCTGATTTCATTTCCATTCACTCCCTGCAGGACTGGAGGGAGAGGCTGAGCAGGAGGTCCTTGTTCCTACCTGCTCATTAACAAGCAGAGTGTGATCGATTACAAAGATCAGTGACACTCGGCTTCCCAGCCAACAGGAGTGATGGAATGTGTCCCGGCCAGGGGAAGGAGGAACGAGATTGATGTTGACATGTGGACGAGGGATAACTTCGAGCACGCAAGCTGGAGCAAGTCGAGAGACACTGACTGAGGAATAACCTGTTCTTATCAGATGGCTGCTGTATCCTTTGGGAAAACATTTACAGTTAGTCTGAAGGGAGGTTAGGTCAGGGGTAATAGTATTTGGGCAGGTGGCTATAGCATAACTTTCTTCTGTTTAACTGCGGTGCAATCACAATGGGGAGAAAATCTGACAAAGCAATGAAAGGGAACGAGCATTTCAGAACAGGGTCAGATCTGAACTTCATGTCTATCATGACTGAAAAAATGTATTATTACTGCTGCTTTGGTTCTGTATTAATCCTTTGTGTACTCAATCTACATATCCACATACCTTTTGCATTTAATATGTTGCATTGGAGATATCCTTCAGTTTGCCATACATAATTACTATTGTTTAATGATCATGCAACTGTCAAGGTCACTCAAGTGTGTAACTGGCAGTCACAAATGGTCAATGAATCAAAACGATGTCAAAAATGTTTAATCACTTTTCAGGATAAATATGCTGCATTTTTATAACAATATATTTGTGTAAATATAGTGGTAAGCTTCCAATGATGCTTAGGCTATTTTCTGTGAAAGTGTATTTAATATTACAGGGAATTAGTACTGTAAGGAGACCCGGTACAAATGTCATAAAAATCGGCTAAATATGTTCAGTCAGGTCTTTTTAAAAGGATGTTCTGAAGGCCACACTGGAGACACTACTCTGGTTCCTTAATTTTGGTTTTTCCAAATACTGCATCTTCAAGATATGAACCTATCAATTATTTTTTTTATACCCTCAACTCTTTGTGGCTTACATCCGGGCTGAAGTCCACAATAAATATATTCACCTTTATTTCACAAATCAAACATCACCTTTGGTATAATCACACAGTTTATCAGCTCAAAGAGCTTTACAACTTGAGTAAGGGATGTGCCCATTCACACAATAACACCAGGAATTCCAAGTTGATCAAGACTTGGTTTGTCAGACAAACATCATACTGTAGCTCATTGTATTATTAGGCATTAATAGGACACCAAATACCTTAACAATGGGCTGAATATCAATGACTTCCAAAAGAGACACAGCCCTTCAGTAACATTCTTTTCAAGATGTGCTTATACAGTGCTTTGCATAAAGTATTCAGACCCTTACACACTTATAACATTTTTTTTGCTTTAAAGCTTGCAGTCATGACATTTTGAAGGAGCAATTTGTATTTGTTATGTACCTCACCTACTCCACATATAGAAACAAAATTAAAGAAATAAATAGATATAAATACGTAAGTAAATAGATATGAAAGAAAAAATGACAAGGTCGCGATTGCATAAGTAATCAAACACTTGTCATGGCAGACCAACTAATGTAACTAATTTAAGCTAACAAAATTAGCTGAAAGAGGCACAGAATTATTTGACTGGTCACTGTCTGTGTGCAATGATAGTGGTTCTCATGATTTAAACAATAACACCTGTCTCTGTGAGGTTCCATGGTCAGGTATTGAATTTCAAGCAAAGACTTAACCACAAAAACTAAAGATCATTAATAGCAAGTCATTGAAAAGCACAGATCAGAAGAAGGGTACAAAAATACTGAGGCCTGTGGATAGCCCAGTGAACACAGTAATCAATCATCAAGACATGGAAGGTCCATCGTACTACCTAGGCACTCCCTAAATCACAGCATCCCATCAAACTGAGCAGCCAAACGTAACTTTGAAAGAAGTACAGAGTTCAATGGCTGACATAGGAGACACTGTCCATAAAGCTGACCTAAATAGCAAACCCCTCTCAAATTCTGCATGGTGTTTGCAATATAGCATTTACTGTAAGTGATATAGAAAACATGTGGCAAAAGCTTCTGAGGCTCATAGTTGGAAGTTTTTGGTCTAAATGCAAAATGCTACCTCTGGTGCAAACTCAGCAAATGCATTTTCTCAATCAACACTATTTCTAAATTCAAGCATGGCAGCAGCATTATATTGACAGGATTCTTCTTATCGGCTGGAATTGTCGAGAGGAAAGTGCACTGAGGAAAATAAGCAAAGGTTTAGACAAAAACCTGCCTAAGACCTGCAGCATAGCTGAGATGAAAGTTCACCTTTCATCAGGACATCGTCCCAAAGCAAGATGCCAAAGCTACACTGGGATGGCTTACGAATAACAAAGCAAATGTCCTTGAGTAGCCCAGTCAAAGTCCTGACTTGACTGGGCATCTGTGGAAAGACTTAAACTGCTACTGTGAGCAAATCTGCCAAGAAGAAGAAAATTGCATCAAGCTGTTCAAAGTTGGGAGAGACCTACAGTGGCCAAAAAAAAACATGTGGCTCTAATTGCTGACAAAGGTGCTTCTACCAAATATTCACGGGTCTAAATACTTATGTGATTAACGTATTTTAGTTACTTCTCTTTAGTTTTTGCTGACATTTTCTTTAACCTATCTTGCCCTTATAAGTCCTCGGTTTTAACATTCAGGTTTTAAACAGTTTTGAACATCCTACTCTCCTACTCTACTTACTCTACAATACAGTAATACTTACTGTATTGCCTCACAGCTACTGACTCTTGTTCATTTCGTCACTGCAACTATATTGTTTTACTGAACATATATCCTTTTCTGCTGCACATTATTTTACTGCATATCTATAAACCATTGTAAGCAAATGTTACAAATCCCTGTCAGTACTGTCTATCTATAGGGGACACATCACACTTTCCCCATTGAAACATTCATCCTCATTTATCCTCCCAGCTGTGTCATCTGCAAACTTTACATATGTTTCATTGTCTCAAGAGAGAACCTATTCACGAGAACAGTCCACAGCACTAATTACACTGGCAATCCAATTATTATACAAGCCTATGTTCACAAGGAAACTTATATCTGGTCAATTTATGGATTTTACATGCACGTATTAAATTAATTTTTTGACCATGCTTTGTAGAGAATGGGTTTTGACCATTTTTAATGAGAAAATAAGCATAATACAAAGCAATTGAACAGCATGCCGCGTGTTAGAAACTCATTGAGAAACATTTCCATGACATCTCTGTAATGATCTGAAAATAAATTCCCTATGGGCATCTAACAGTGACCTTCTGAACACAATCCAGTCCAAAACTCACTTTGATCTCATGGTAAAAACAGGACTTGAAGACTATGATTCCATGTCATGAAACAGTTTCTAAAGTATTAGAAAAGAGCTTTATAACCCTAATCTTTTTTCTAAAAAAAGGTTTATGGACAATGATTTTCTTATTAATACAAAACGGCACAAGATACTCAGCTTCCTGCAAAAATTCTCATGCAGCCTCGTCTCTGATCTCACCTGAAGGGCGAGTAAACGTGTTGAAAAACAAACTGCGTTCTGCCACAAGCTTGGAGTATCACCTCTGTGGCTGGGGCACTGAGAACACATGCAGATTCCGAACAATTGTTACAATCATGAGGCAGATATAAGCTCAGTATCAGAGAAAAATACCAGCCTACAGTTTAACAGCGCACAATTAGCAGTTCCGTTGGAGTAGAATTACACTGTAAATTGAGAACGCTTGGAAGAAAGATCTAAAAGAAAAGAAGGTGCAAGCAAAAAAAGAGAGAGAGGGAGAGAGAGAGATTAAAATTGTGTGAATTAAGTCCACGCTCAGCCTATTCATTCGGTATTCTGCACAAATCACGCTTTTGTTTGGCCCGGTGTAAAGTAGTGTCAATCATCTAGTCCTGTTTTTGTACGTCAGGAGAATTTATTATGAATTTGCTCTTTCACATAATGAGGAGCCCCATCTCAATGCTAAGAATAGGCAATAGAGACTCAAGTTAGCAATCGCCGGCAACTCACACTCTGGATGAACATCAAAGTGCTTGAAACGTCCAATCAGATTTGTCTTACAGGCATTACATGATGAATATGGTGCGGTCACGGCACAAAAGCTTCTTTGTGTTGCCCAGAGCTGGGACTATTCACAATCTACAACAGCCAGCCAGGGTGGAAGTAAGTGGCAAAAGGCCTTTGCAAAGCATCCAAACTTCTCCAGTACAATAGATCATGCAAATGATTATCCCCCTCAGAACTGCATCTAGTACCCTGTTAGGTCGTCTCAAGTTTAAAGCCTATTCAGCAAAGAAGTGAAGTGTCAGTCAGAAGTGTTAGGCTCCAAGCATTCAAGTTTTCGAGAAGAGGGGATTACTTTTTCATTCCAGGCCTCAAAGAAAGAAAAACGGGAGTCTAAAGACTAACTTTTCTTTGTCAGAAAGCACGCCAGACTTAAAAATTGCAGGTTTGGTTGAGGATGGTGGAGTAGGCATTCGCTATTCTTATACAGTAGAGGGGGCTTCCCTGAATTGGATTTGTGAAGAGGAAAAAAAGAAGAGTTTGCACTAAAACAGAAAAAAGTCCCCCCCCCCTTTTTAAAGCAGTTTAAAAGGACAGGTACCGGAACACAGACAAAGGAAAGCAACCTGAGGAAGACCACTGCAGACTGAATTGGTTTAGAGGAACATCAGACATCTACATTTTGCCTGCACATCTCAGTGAAAGAAAGACGCCACTAGGACATGCTGCAGCTGTCTGCAGCTGCCAGACACTTGGAGCTGAACATGCTTTAAGACAGGTTATTATTACGACCCAGCCCCATGCATTTCACAGGGAGTTAATGAGGGCTGATTAGAAGACAAATTCCTGTGGGGCAGCACGTTTGGGATATGACATAACTATGGAGGAAATACTTTATATAATATAAATAAAATTATACTTAATTTGATAATTGCTTTTTCTGTGGTTTATGTGTTTTTTTCCTAAGATGTCAAGTCCCATCTAGCTTACTGTTCTAACAACACAGAGTCTTCAGAAGAGATGTATCTGGGTTATCACTGAGTATAGAAATGTTTCAGTGAACTTTGCACACCTGATGTGTCTTTGTGCACCTGAGGTGCCTCACTGGGCATCAGAAAACTGATGTCTACTGAATGTGCTTTTTCAACAGATGTCTTTGAGAAGTCTGTCTAGAAGCTGTACTTTTCTAAGCATGGCAAATATCAGCATGCCTTAACAATAACAACTCCTGAACATTTTTTTTAATAGATTTAATTCTGAATAACATAAACACTTAAATAAATGGCTTTTTAAGGACAGTTGTCATCCCAAAAAGTCACAGCATGTCCTACATATAGGAAAACACCCTCTATACCCACCACAAAAAGGCAGCATCCAGCTGGGTGAACTGTGGCAGTCATTGTGAGCCAGCAGCCCCACTGCAAATTAGATCAGGCAGGGAACAATTGCTTCACCAACTAGATTAAGTAGGAACTTTAAGGAGGCCATATTGTGCGAGCCCAGAGTGGAATTTAGTAAGGACACCAGGGTTCACTCTTGCAATCCTCCAGCCATCCATTTTCTAACAGCTTCATCCAATACACGGTCACAGGGGAGCTGGAGCCTACCGCAGCAAGCAATGGGCACAAGGCAGGATACACCCTGTACAGGCCACCGGTCCATAGCAGGGCCCACACAGACATACAGTAAAC
The DNA here is from genome assembly GCF_055471065.1 of Atractosteus spatula. Taxonomy (NCBI): domain Eukaryota; kingdom Metazoa; phylum Chordata; class Actinopteri; order Semionotiformes; family Lepisosteidae; genus Atractosteus; species Atractosteus spatula. The sequence continues at coordinate 3,754,923 of NC_142721.1, read as the reverse complement.
ACGCACACACTCACACCAGGGCCAGTTTTCCCAGAAGCCACTTAACCTGACAGTATGTATTTAGATTGTGGGAGGAAACTGGAGCACCCAGAGGAAAACCATGCGAAGACAGAGAGAACATACAGACTCCACGCAGTTAGTACAGTATCTCATACAAACAGTTCCAACCTATCTTTAACAACCAAGTAATCAGGAACTCAGTTTAGCATCTTATTTAAAGGACGGCACCTTCTGCAGCACAGTGTCCCTAGTTGCCATACTAGGGAATTGGTGTGGAAATAATGGGCCAGAGAGTGGAGCGCCACCTACTGGTCTACCAGCAAAGAGCAACCCAGTTTTCTGTAAAGACCTCCCAAACCAGTACTGACAAGGTCCAGCCCTGCTTAGCACCTAAAATCTAAGAGGAACATGCTACAAGATGTTTACACTCCAGACCAGCTCTTGGAGGGGCAGAATTTGATATTTCTGAATATCAGTTACTGTAGAAACAGTTTAAATTGTTTTCTCACAAGAGAAAACTTAAATTAAATCTTGTTAATTACAGGACAAGGTACTCTCTATTTATTTGACATATTTGGCCACTTCATGTTGCTTCAATGTCATTGATGATGGAAATTACGTCTTTAAATATTTTATTCTCAATGCATGTCACAGATCATGTACACATTATTTGTATATTTTAATATAGATCATTAGATTAGCAAAGCAGAAGTGAATTCATCATGCAATGGTCATGTTAAGGAAATGAATGACATACAGCATTAGTGCAGCTAAATACTGTACATGTAAAGTAATATTCTGTAATATACTGTAAAGTAATATTCACATGTTCTCAGATATAAATTAGAACACTGCATTTTAAATCTCTGAATTTGACTTGTAATAGATCCTTATCTGTAACAGGATACTTAAAATACAAAGTGCTATATAACATTGTTCAAAGTGTGCTTTTCCCATCATCAGTGAGGGATGAAAAAAGAAACTGACAATTGAAAACAAAATTAAACACCAGTGATCTTTTCTTGTAACTAATCACCTTTTTACAGGTTTAGTCCTTGTTAATTTGTTTTATTGCCATTTAAAATGTTGAAAAGGACCATAGTCCAAAAATTCCTTTAAAGAAACATTAGCCTGTTCACAATCCAGCTCTGTCTTCCCCAGTTTGCCATAGGACCGACACGCTCGAATCTCTGCTTCCTGCCCTGCTGCATTGGAGTGTGCTTGTCTTTTGAGGGAGCAGAGATATTGCAACTCACTTTCAATTAAAATATCTATATATTGAATATATTCAATTAAAATATCCACACACTGGAAGTAACTGCAGGAGGGTGCCTCTGGCTAAATTAGACCTCATTTACTCAATGCACTTTGAATCAAATTGAGGAAGGATCTCCGTCCCTGGTCCTGGAGAAAAGGATCAGCAAGATTTTAAGGCAGCAGTTGTAAAGAACTGTGATCAGTATAACAGGTGGTTTGTTAAATGAGTGGTTTAGAGATCATCTAGAGCAAAGATACCCTACAACTCTCAAGAACTCTTAACTGAATAAATTACTTTGTTTAATCAGTCAGCAACCTACAGCGTGACTGCCACCTTTAAAAAAAGAAGATATAGGTGTGAACAAGAAGACTCTTTGAACTGGATCTCTCCAGGACATGGGCTGGAACCCTCTAACATATGCAGCATCTGACCTTGTGTGAAATGTCCAGGCCCCATTCTGAACTGGACTACACTGAAGACTGGAAGCTGGGGAAATAGGTACAAACACGACAGCAGAGATCAGATAGATCTCTGCAGATCAAGCTGTTGTCCCTTGAATCATGTGAGCTACGCCATGGAGCAGACTCCACAGCACAAAACAAAATGCTTGCGATGTTTCAGTTCCCTTCCAACATTACAAACACATTTATTGACCACATGTACTGTTGGTCTGAACATCTCCTTCATTAAAAATGGAACACTATGTTAATTAAGAGTGAAAAGGAAACTATGACTTCAAACAGCATATATGCAAGTCCAAGCACAAAGCAGAGAAGCCACAAACACTGCACTACCTTGTACATGCGACAGGGGCAGACAGACACAATAGCAGAAATTATATTACAACATAAAATGAGAAACTGTCTCTTTTATACAGCTCAGGCGTAGGCTCATAATGGGCACTTTCCAGAACAGTAGCTCATATTAATCCTTAAGATTCATGACTTCTTAAGGCAACTAAAGTGGTGTTTAAGAGATCAAGTCTGCCCTGTGTTCAAACAGGCCATTTACAGAGGGAATGTTAGGGTGAGGCTTTAGTAAGTATAGCAAATCAGTGGTGCAATATTCTTTTCAAACAAAATAGCTGCAGACAAAATTACCTTCATATTGATTCCCATTCCAATTTGCCATCTTTTGAATTCTGCTGCTTCTGGCAACAGCAGAAAACAACACACACAGAAAGCATTAGAATCTAAATGTAAAGCTAAAATCACTTTTTTGCCTAGATTTTGGTATAAGGTCACTAGGGACTTAATTTCTGGTACTACTTACAGTTGGATCTACAGTAGCAGTACCTAAACAAATTCAAATCCTTTTCTTACTGCTTTGGTGACTTCAGACCAGAGTGCAATTTGCAGCAGCCTTTAACCTTGGTCAGTTAACAGTTTTAACTGTACTCTGCTTTATCTTGGAAGCAGGTTTAAACCAAGCCTTGACCCGAAAGATGAAAGTTGACAGTTTAGAAAGATAAAAATAAAACCGTAATGTTGGCTGATAAGCTGTAATTGTAGCAGGTAATACTGAGTGTTCTTTCAGCTTTGCAGTGCAGCATCATTATTCTTTCTGGTTAGGCTGCTTATGACATCGAAGGGAGTGTTTACTCAATCAGGCAGCTCGCACTGTAAAGGTTTCCATACATTACAAATTGTTCAGCCAGAAACCTGGGCTCATAGACTGCAGCAGAGGTGGGTCGCTTAAAAATTAACAGCTCCTCTTGTTCTCAAGGTTGTGTCACGGGATTTCCAAAAACCTTTCCTTCTCTTTCCCCATATAAATAGGGCGATTTATTTTCCTGGTTTGACTAATTTCATCAGCGCTCCTTAAAGGCACAAGATGGATAGGGGCTCGTGAAAGTAGCCGAGCGAGCTCCGCTGGGCACTGAGGAACCGGGCGGCAGCTGCAGCAGGGACCAGCCCACACTGACCCCCGCAGTCTCGACCCTCCTGGCCCAGCGCACAGCTGGGGGCCTCAGTCACAGAGAACGTCCATCGTGCACCTCAGGTCCCGTGCCTGATGAGTTCATCGATTCAGAACAGTGGAGCAGAGCTCACACTAGACCTCTGCTAACTGGAAGCAAACTTATATATGACTTTTATTTCACACTATACAATAGCCATTATTATTATTAATTATTACAGTCTATCCTGGAAAGTAACAGGTGCAAGGCAGGTTATGCCCTGGATAGGACACCGGTCCGCAGCAGGGCACACACAGACACAAACATGCACACACTCACACTAGGGCCAGTTAACCCACCAGCATGTCTTTGGACTGTGGGGGGAATCTTTGGACTGCAAGGTGACAACACTAACCACTGCACCACTGTACTTCCATTATTATAATAGGTCCTGAAAGATCTTCGGAGGCGCCCAGAACTGAACCTATAGTTTTAACAGTTTCTTCATGATTTATGTATGTTTCATAATAGAATACATTGGAAACCTTTGTAATGACAGGCCATCTAAGACACATGGCAGTGCATGTGATCTAATAGTTCTACCTTGTATCTCCAGTGCAGGTACTACAGTGGGTCTTGAAGAGAGGGATGAGATAAGTGTGTGAACTATGGAGCTGGATAGCTCACTGCTGTCTGTTGGTAGCAGCCATTCACTACAGTCAACACTGAGACAGATGGGAGTTCAGGAACCATTGGGAACAAAGAATGGAAACCAATTGTTGTGACAGTAGGAGATTTGGTTTATCTGTGGATGAACAGAAAACGGGCTGGGAAGGAGTTGTGAGAAATCCTCACCTATTTAATTGAATGTGTTATACCCCCCTGCCCCACAGTTAATGTACCTTGTACCTTCCTCACTGTGCTGTCTCCATTCGGCCAATGACATTACACTCCTAACCGGAGCAGGGCATGGACTGTCCTGTCCAGACACTTACTGTGTGGCTGTGGCATCTAATACTTCTTGTGTCCCAAGTTCTAGTGGGTTCTGTGCATCTATAAGTCAAGGGCTGAAAGAGCTACAAAACGCACCCACCTGCGCCACCCACCACAAAGGTAAAAGGAAAGTTTACTGAGATCACCTTTATCAGCTTCTAGCTTTTGATTGCTCCAAGATAAATGGCTTACTGATTCATTGGAAAACAACCCATTTTTTTTTCAGACAAGTCACTGCCATGGCAGGAGAGAAAGAAGGATTTATGGTATTTAAAAAAACATGCTTTAAGAAATAACCTTCACATGGCTGGTGAAATCATTGCCTTCTAAACAGACTATATATTCCTGGTTAGTAGAATACAGTTTTTCCCACATGAATACTTATATTGAATGGATATGCTAAGTAAGATTTCTTAGGGTTTTTTAAAAATGCATTAAACTAATTTATGCAGAACAGAGTAGAGGAGTTTACTGCCACACAAACATGTACATTGGAATTCCTATTTGCACACAATTATGAATAACTGGTCCTGGACTGTATCTTAGTGATTTTATTAATGGGCAGCCTGGAGGCTGCTGCCTTTTCGTTCTTGAGTCCTGGGTTCGATTCTGGATTGGGGTGCCTTCTGTGTGGAATTTGCATGTTTTCTCTGACTTCCAAATGCATGTACCGGTTCTGGGGGTTCCCACCCTTGCCACTCCTGCCCTGCCAGTTCGCCCCTCACTGCCTGGGCTCGAACCCGGGTCTCTGGCGTCACACAACAGGGAACTTGCCAGCTGAGCTAAAGGAGAACTCCCCCAGCCCACGCAGCTGAGATCCCTGTTATACGCAGGGGCGTATTCGTTACATACAGTACATGCAGGATTGACTAGTGTCTTTAAAGTGCCGCTTTGTGGTGTGTGTGTGAGTGTGTGTGTGTGCTCTGTGACAGGTGTCCCATCCAGGATGTGGCCTTACCTGTGTCTTGTTTTCTGGGACAGGTTCCGGGTCAAGATAGAACACACATGACCGTATTGCAAAATGTTCACTGTCCTGGCTTGGATGTGAAAAAAAGGAACATAGATTTGAATGTTGCTTAAAACACACTGGAAATTAAATATGGTGTGGATAACTCCTACAGAAAGTCAAAGTTCGATTTTATTATTTTACACTGGGGGAGGATGCGTGGTAGCAGACTTTGTTTTTACTGTTTCAGGCTTGTCTTTACCCTTTGACTTACCCAGCAGGTGTACAAGGATTTAACTGGGTACAGGACCCTGCCAGTAAAACCGAACTGATGTCGTAACAGTTCTTTAACAGTTAACAATAAATCACATCCACCACTTCAATGTGATAAATCAGAATCGTCTCTTTCGCTATGATTTAAGATGAGGAAATAGTCACAAAGTTAACGTTGAATCATCTTTAATTTATTAATTTTGAATGAAAACTTCTGATTTGGTGCTGAGTAGTGTAATATCACATAAGTAGAGTACCTATCCCAAAGCACGTTTATTTATTCTTACTGGCCACACAAGAGCAGAAAGAACAACAGTTTGGGGCTGTTTTCACTGGTGAACCGAACTCCTTTATAGTCGTTTAAATGTGCTGTTTCATAAGCATGGATGTGCTTTCTTTTTACACAGCTTCTCTGATCCTGTGAAATACAGTACACTTGTAGTGACGATTTTCCAAGCTGTAGCCTCTTCCGATGCATTAACGTCACACTTCTGAAACATGGCGACCACAGAACAGGTAAATATAACACGGTACATTCTTTTAAAAAAGGTTAATCTAGTTCCCTCTGCAGGTAACAAGAATTGCGTTGAACTATCAGCCGAACAAGGCGAATTGAGCAGGACAGCCAGGCTGCTGCACAGAGCGAGAGCATGATCTTACCTGCTGGGTTTCTTTTTCACGTCTTCTGCGTGGATGCATGTAACGAGGCTTTAAAACCACAGGTGAACTTCTAGTTTAAAACAAAGTAATACAGAAATGTTTTGAACTCCTATGCTTGGAAAAGAGACAATGTACTTTTATACCAGCAAATATCAATCGCATGATTAAACATTGCGACGCCAGTATAGATCTCACACATGCCCCCACCACGCATATTCAAAATAATGTTGAAAATGTTTTAACTTTTAGCCCACAAACACATCAAACGTGTAACGAACACCCACACACTAACACACCCACTGGTAATACCATATCATAGGACAAAGGGTTAAACCGTGCTATTCATATTAGCCTTTCTATGGCCGTAATCCTCAGACTTGTGCAACCATTCACACTGTATAACGGGTTTACTCGCAACATCAACAATGAAAAACACAGAGGGTAGTTTAGACATCAAAGACCAATATATTTAGAAGGCATTAGATAAATGGGCTGTCTATGATTGATTACTCGGTATTTGATTTTTTAAGCGAATACTCTGCCTTGGATGGGCAGAATTGAATATGATCCCGACGGCCAAATCGCCTGAAATTGTTTCCAAAGGACCCCTCGGAGATTATTGAAGACGCTTAAGATCAAATGCGAAGTAGACTCGCTTTTTACTGGCCCACCCTCGCTTCACAATAAAAGACACTCAGAAAAAGATTTTCACGCATACAGAACGGCCAGAGTTCCTTTCTATAGAAATCGCGCTGGGATATCGACATTTCTAAATCGGAGGCTGCCTTTTTTCATAAAGAAATGAGTAATTGATGTCATTAATCACTTGTTTGGATTTTGCTCCGGCTGACAGCGCTGATATACTGGGAGGACGCGAGCCGTCAGCCAATGAGCTTTGATGCATATTTGTGACTGACTGCGGGCGCGTGGCTCCCACCTGCACAAAGAATAGGAGGGTAAATTTAAGCCTGGAGCTGGGTCTCCGAAGAGTTATTTAGCAAGCCACGAACCACACTCCGAGTCTGATCGACACGCCGCAAATAACATATAAACAGCACGCAACAATATAGGGAAATCACACTCTGGTCGGTGCTCACGTGACGTGCTATTCAATGACTGAAGTCCACTTATAATTACACATTTTATCTCCAAAACACCGTATGCTTTGGATGTTTTAAAACTCTTTTTAGTGTACCCCCAGAGCGAACACGATCTGCTAAAGTGAACGTTTATGGAATGCGCTGTTGTCCTTGACGATAACAAACAACAACAATAATAATTGCAATAATAATAATAAAACGCAGAAAGAATCCCTGTGAAAAGTAATGCACTTTTTCCTACATCGTCTCGGCCACTATAAGAAGCGCCCGACGTTTCTTCTGTGTCTGCTGATGGAGTTCATCTGGATTCGACGGTGCTTCGGCGAATCCGCAGCGCTTTGCGCGGCACGGTTCGGGCTCGGGCTCGGGCTCGGGTCCGGTGGCCCGTCGCCGCGGCCAGCTCACGCTGCAGGTGAAGTGCAGATCGCCGCCTCCTTCTGCCTCGCCGGGCCTGGCGCTGATGTTTATTTACAATAAAAGAGAACCCACAGAATACGCATAATGAGGCGCAAAGGCGCTCACAATGGCTCTCACAAAAGGCTGTTGTGGTCCCCATTCCGAAGGAGAGGGCACTTTGATCAGGTCTGTGTGTGCAACCCCAACAACGCAGTCGGGGACAGCAGCTACCACATCGGTTTTATTTAGATTGATATTATTCCTGTAGCAGGAGCTGTGACCTTTGCTATTGTCTTAGTATTTCTCCAAAGCCGTATTTCATTTGGGCCCTTTTGAAAGAAACCGAATACCCCCTTTTTTTCTTTCCTGCCGGGGCAGCAGAGGGGAATAATGGGACTGATCTGTCGCTTGAAAGATGGAAAGCTGATATTAATCTGCCTGGTGCGCAATGAAAACAACACGCATGTAATGGCGCACAGCCCTTTCAGAGATGGCCAGGGGCCTGGCCCAGCTGCGCATTTGAGCTTTTCGACGACACATTTGTTAATAGAAGCGTTAGCGAAAGACGGGACTTCCAACGAACAAGAAACATCCAGGAGAACCGTGTATCAATGTCCGAGGCAGGCTTAGTCCGCACACAGGAACAATCACCGTTGGTGAAATAGTTCTCTTCGAAGAATGTGCCTCCAGTGGCCTGACGCGCTCGTGCTTTGCCGAATTAATTTGGGGCGGCTTTGCCTGTCGTGCTAACATTATGTTCTGCCAGCGGATGGACGAAACAGGATCGCAGTCAACGTACCGTGCTCTCCGACAAATTCGACAGCGTACATGACAGCGACACTTCTCTGTTATTGCGATGTCTTATCTCTCAAGGTTGTCGTTTTCTAGAGTGGATGCCAGGGGTATTATGAAAACGGACTTACAGTACAAGGGGGCAAGGCGCACGGAGGCGTCTCCCAGCTGCAGCTCCGGTACAGTTCAAGTACAGAAGGTTGCTTTAGAGTTCGCTCACATGCCAGCACACAACCCCCGTGATCCCCGAGTCTGAGACAATATTCAGACTTTCGGGGATCAGACCACATCCTAATATTGGGTGCTACACCGTTTGGACCACGTCTGTCCAACAGTAATCCGATCACACCGAAAATGTTGTCTGTTCGGACATAAAGTTTCATGCAATGTGTCGAACCAGTAAAATAAAAGTCGCGACTAAGTAACTTAGTATAAATAGAAAATTCTTTATTTATAAAGCCTATTTTTACATAAAATATGATATCTCTGTTAAAAAATTGCATATGTACATTTTAGTAGGAACAATGCCGACACAAGTGCATACATACATATAAAAATCTTCCTTACATTATAAACCCTTCAATCATTCTTAGGCAGTGTTAACCATTTCACCAGCTCGAGACACACCATATATATACACACACACACAAGACAGGGACGTCCAGCAGTTTAAACAGTGTTATAGAGGTCTATCTATGACGACTGGATCTTAATAACAACCTCCAGATCTCCAGCAACAAAGTGGCACCGTTAGTGTTTCCCGAGAAACTTTCTGTTTTCGTTTTCGAATTCCTGTACAAAAATAAGTCTTCATATAATTCGGCGCGACATATAGCAAACAAAATAGAAAATGTACAACAATTTCAAATCGCAACTTTCACGACCGGGGAAAGGACACGGGCGGCGCTGACCCCACCCCCCCCCCGTCAGAACCCGTGGGTGCCAGAGCTGTTGAACAAGTGACAGTACCGGTCCGGTCCGGTCCGGTCCGAGTCCCTGCCGCCCCGCCGCCACGGCAGCAACGGCAGCAACGGCACACGTCCCGGTGCCACACGTCTCTGCAGAAGCCGGGCCAAGTCTTCATGGTCTCCGTTAAATATAATTGCACTTCTTCCGACCAGAACAGTCCGCGGGTCTGTCCGATCTTCTCCCCTTGTTAAGAGTGTCCAGGCGAACCGGCAGCGGTCCAGCTCATTCAGGAGGGACCGCGGAGAGGGTTTGTTTTTTTTTAAAAAAATCCTTTTTTCCCGTGTCGTGGCGACGCTGACAAGAGGTACTCCGGTTGATTTTTGATCTCGAGGATCAGCTTTCTCCAACTGCCAAGAGAGGAGACAGGAATCGTACATGAGCGATCGACGTCGGCAATGGAAACGAGAAACAGACCCCAGGAAGAGCGAGAAGGGGGCTCGGGGGGCGCTCGGGTTACCTGATCAGTATCTGTCGAACCAGGTGGTGAAGTCCAGCAGCTCCTGCTCCTCCGAGCTCAGGTGCTCGTAGCTGCCTTCGTCCGAGGAGTAGCTGGAGTGCGGGGAGCCGGGGTCGGCCGAGTAGCTGTGCGACAGGCTGGGGGACGGCACCCCGCACTGGAAGGCGGCGCTCACGGCGTCGTGCTCGTCCAGCAGCTGCTGCAGGGCGCGGATGTACTCCACGGCCGAGCGCAGCGTCTCCACCTTGCTCATCTTCTTGTTGGCCGCGCCGTTGGGCACGTGCTGGCGCAGGGTCTGGAAGCCCATGTTGACCTGCTTCACGCGGTTGCGCTCGCGCTCGTTGCGCCGCGCCACGGCGGCCGGCTGCTGCTGCGGCAGGGTGTAGCCCAGCCCGTTGAAGCTCAGCCGCCGCTTGCAGCGCAGCAGCTCGGGCGAGCTGGAGCGCTGTCTCTTCAGCACCCGGCTCCTGCCCGGGGGGTCGGCGCCCGCCGCCAGCCCGCCGCACTCCTGCGCGGCGCGGCTCTCCAGCCCGAAGGAGAACGCCCCTTGCGTGACCGGCGCCGCGGCGAGGGTGCTGCTCTCCATCTCTCCCAGTGCGAGCGGGGGCGACTCCTGGACGGGCTCTGCGCGGAAAAGAACGCCACACAGCTGACAGGGTGTTGCTCTCGTGTCGTTCGCGTGGGGCGTGTGGCTGGAGCGCACGGGGGAACTCGGATCCCAACCTTTGAAAAAAGCACCTACTCCACTCGCCGATCTGAGGCAAACTTTGGCAGCACTCCTCTTTTTCAACACGCGTCCGCACCCCACCCCCTTGCACGCTCCGCTCGCAGGCCCCGCCCCGCGCGGGGGGCTTTCTTCGGCGCGCCGGCTTCGCGAGCCAGGCGCGTGGCTCCGGGAGCTCAATAAACAATCCGGCGCTTTCACGGGCCGCGGAGCACGCGCTGTGCTCATTTACATGCCAATGTCCCGAGCCGCCAGCCCATTGGCCGATTCAAACGGCCAGCGACCGGGGGGAAAGGAGGAGAGAGGGAAAAAAAGTGAATGGTTTGTTTCTTAGAATGTCTTTTGAGTTTGACAATGTACCCCTGGCAGGGCTTCAAATTATCACAGTGCCTCTGCCTCTCCTTCTCTCTTTCCGTCTTTTTAAACCTAAAATACCAGGGACGCTCTCCGCGGTTTCCAGGTTACTGATGGAGAGACAGGAACAAACCACAAGCGTGTCTCCCTGTGTGGAATAATGCTCGCTGTAGCCTTCCCTTGGCAACACGATGAATTTTAAGGTAAACATCCATTGGGGGTTAGTATAAATCACGGGTCCTGGATTGTTCTCCCCCCCCCCCACCCCACCCCACACAGCACATCGTGATCAGGAGATCTATAGAGTCTATAGAGCCAGTCAGGGTCCGGTCTGTGGAGCAACACCGTAAATATGCAGAACGACTTACTGGGTCTCTGTTCTCCTTGCCTGTACACCTGACTTTGTTTTAGGGGCGGAAGATAAGAGTTAAGACTAAATTCATTCCGCGGAAAGATAAACTGCCTTTAAACTTCCATTGTAACCCGCCGGAGCAGCCAGAATAACTTCAGTGCCGACGATCACCGCTGTCCCGCAGGCTGAGAGCTTTACAATACAGGGGCTTTAACTAACATCTCAGTCTAGCGTTTTAAACGCAACAACAACAACAACAACAACAAAACGTTTCTCCGAGTTGGAAAGAGACGAGCGATCATGGCAACATAACGAAATAACGCACCTTGGTCAACAGTTTTGCAAGTGGACGTGTTGAATAGTTCTGAAACAGGTCGCACACACATTTTGCGGTCGGCTACACGACAATTTGGAGTCATTATAGTGAAACAAGTACACAAAAGACGCCTTTACGGATAGCGCTCGCAATAGGCATTGTCTTTATTAGATTACTTCTCCACGCAATGACAGCCTGACTAAATTTATCGCTTCAACACGCCAGAGGTGACTGACGACTTTTTAAAGCCATGAGTCCACGTGCAATACCTCCGTTAGCGGAGGCTGTTCGTTTCCGAGACCGTAAACAAATGGATCCTATCTGCTGGATAGGCCCTTATTATTGTTAAAAGAGCAGAAAACCAGTAGGCATCGACTTGACCATTTCTGTACAAGACGAGGGGGTATTGAGATGTAAATTGGACCTGAACAGTGCCGCAGCTGAGATTTAATTTGCTATTGAGCTGCGGATAAAAACATGCTATTAAAGTTGTACAGCACAATGCCGTTTGTATGTGTATACAGTGTGAGTCGTTTACTTCAGTAGAGGTTGCTATAAGATTCTGTTCATGAAGCGCTGCTTGGAGAATCCCTCAATACTGAACTGTTACTGTACTTCGATCCACAAACGACTCTGCCGCTAATTCGCTCTCTAGATGTACTTGTAATATCGCATCTTCATACGGTCCAAAGGTTATCCGAAACCCAGACTCGACATTACAGTGCCGCTATCTCGGTCAGTCAAACTTTATTAACCGTTTATCACGTTCGTTTTAAAAGACTCGCAATCACCCGACTCACACACACACACTGCAGAACAAATCAAAGTCCGGGGCCGCCTCAAGAAAAAGAAAAGTTTTGTTCAACGGAGATGAACAGTTTCAAGGCCAGTTGTCCTGGGGTTTCATTGCTTCAACCCGTTGTAGATTTTGAGAAAAGTGAATCCATCCCTTTTCTCTTTGTGCTAGACACCAGCGCTTGGACCTTGTTTTAGGTTTGGAAAAGAAAAGGCATACAGCGACCTCTAACGGTGATGCTTAGAATATTATCACAGTCGCCAATCTTATTCCCTCACAGGAACTGAAAGTATATGATTAATTAATAATTGCTCACACTTATATAGCGCTTTTCTGGACACTCCACTCAAAGCGCTTTACAGGTAATGGGGACTCCCCTCCACCACCACCAGTGTGCAGCCCCACCTGGATGATGCGACGGCAGCCATAGTGCGCCAGAACGCTCACCACACACCAGCTCTCAGTGGGGAGGAGAGCAGAGTAATGAAGGCGGTTCAGAGATGGGGATTATTAGGAGGCCATGATTGGTCAGGGCCAATGGGAAATTTGGCCAGGACGCCGGGGTGACACCCCTACTCTTCTCGAGAAACACCCTGGGATTTTTATGACCACAGAGAGTCAGGACCTCAGTTTTACTTCTCATCCAAAGGACAGCACGTTTACAGTATAGTGTCCCCGTCACTATACTGGGGCATTAGGACCCACATGGACTGCAGGGTGAGCACCCCCTGCTGGCCCCACTAACACCTCCTCCAGCAGCAACCTTAGTTTTATTTTCCCAGGAGGTCTCCCATCCAGGTACTGACCAGGCTCACACCTGCTGAGCTCCAGTGGGTTGCCAGTTGTGAGCTGCAGAGTGATATGGCTGATGGCTAATTTTATATGGGTTCATTTTGCATGTATTATGTAATATGCATCTTCTATTGTGCAAAATTATGTTTTGTTACAAGACAAAAATAACATCAAGTCACGATTTAGACAGACATTCCACTCTTTGAGTATCCCAAAGATTTTCGGCATGTTTGTGGTGGTATGTGATCAGTACTGCGGATATGTGCTCTAACACCTATCATTTCCATCACACGTTGTGCGAACTGGGTCTCTTCCTGAGTAAGGGCATCCTAGACCTCGATCAGAGGGCTGAGTGTGGGGCTGTATGGTGGCACAGTTGCTGCCTGGGGTACTAGTTGTGTGGAGTTGGCATTTTCTCCCCCTGTTTGTGTGGGTTTCCTCTGGGCGCGTCGGTATCCTCCCAGAGCCCAAAGATATACTGGTAGGTTAATCAGATTTTGGGAAAATTGGTCCTGGTGTGGGTGCCTGTGTCTGCGCTGTGATGGACTGATGCCCTGAAACACCAGAAATGCACATAGACTCTCACTTCATCCTTCATGTGAGAATTCACCCTATCTCACCCAGGCCTTGGACCCCCGGAGATTTATATTTTTCATTTGGAGTTTGTTGCACTTATATAAGAAATAAAATTGCTAACGCTATTGGATATAAGCTGGTGCTTTTGAAACGATTAGCTGATTCGCTGTAAGAAATATGCAGTACATGGCTTTGTCAGTCATTGTTCAACATACCTGTAACTTACTTATCTAACTCGCTATCTTAAACGGAGAAGATCCACAAACAAAAATTAAAAGCATTTTAGATAAAGTGCAACAAATGCAGGTCCTGAAAGTGCATTTAAACTTACATTCCTAATACTGCAGACACAAGTGTAGCCCATACTGTACATAAAACCAGAATAGCAGCGTTCTCCTTATTCGTCTGGAGGATCTCTTATTCTCTGGAGTATCATTTATCAATGGAAATGAAAGCCTCTGCAATACGATACATGTTCAACTCGGCTACTGTTCTCGTTTGTTTCATAACTAATTTCAATCGAGTATCGCATTAGTAGTGACGTACCCTCAGTAGTGACGCTGGTATATTTTAGCACAAGTCTAACATTAAAATTGTCAGGGATATTCAGTAATATATATATATAAACACAAGACAGACAAAGTAATAATTACTTACGCTCACACCTGAAGAAGGCTCCACAGCCGAAACGTTGTCTTTTCTCTCTTCTCTTTTCAGCAGGAATAAACTGTTACTTGTTCCTTTGCAGACTACGCCTGCTGACGCAGCTACCCACCTGAACTACTTCAAATATGTATGTTAAATCTGATTAATTGAAACGTTCTGATTCAGAGCCCTATGCAGTCCTTGCTAATTAACACAAGTATAACTGCTCTGCTTTGTTTGTCCAGTTTAGTTCCGCACGGTTTTTCGTTGCAGTTGAGCTCAGAGTTGGAGATGATCTCCAGTACTAACTAGTCGCCAATTTAGTGCGCAGTGCTAAATCAGAAAGTTCATTTAAATTGACCCAATGACATGCAATATATCAATACAAAAACAACATTAAATACATTCATAGAACAACAAAACAAAGAGAACAATTAGCATTAAGAACATGACGTTAGGATTCAGATAAAATGAACCCATTTTAGGATTAAGAAGCACGTTAACACTCCGTGTCATAGACTCGTGTGTTACTATTGCCACCCTGTGGAAATTTCTCGGTAGTGTCATTTTCTACCTCAATACCGGGACCTGTGGTAACTGGATCACCCCCGTCTCATAACTCGTGTCATTACGTCGCTCACGCCTTATGAGCTAGGAAACCCGCACTGATTGGACAAGAGGCACGCCATTCATGTACGTCATATTGCAGCGACATTGGTTAACTTGAGATTAAAGCGACAGAATTGTTGGTTCACATTTTAAGCGTTGTTGCAGCACTAAAACGTCGCAAAAAAAAAGTCGCTTTAGCACTCTAAAGTAAAAATTAAAAACTTCGCTGTAGTGGGTTGTTTGCTCATGTCAAGCACTTCGGGAAGCTGGATAGTTGTATTTTAAATGCAAAGAGTAATTGTTAATATATTCCTGTAATCGTTGGACAAGTTATTTACTTCGAGTGAGGTCAAATTGTTGGTAAATTCGGATGTATTGCTTTCGGTCTCCGTGTTTTAAATCCTGGGCATTAAATCGGTTTCTCCTATCCTGGCTTCGCGACCTCTTATTTTACAAGCTGCAGCCGCTTCTCAAGATTTTCTCGGACGGAACTCAAACTCTGCGACTCTCATTAACACTGTAGACTGGTTATTGTCTACTGAGTTTTCAGATCTGTAACTTCACACGTGTTAAGTTACGTCTCTAATCACAGTTTGGATTTCTTCCTCCTCCGCCTCCTTTCCGCTTTTACCTGGGACACTGTATGAAACCTTGGTTCCTAGGCTTGAACTGAACGCGTGGTGAAAACGCAACTCTGGAAGTTTATGCCTTGCATAGTAATGATTTCACGCGTGGTTTTAAGAAGTTCCCCTTCACAAAATAAAGTATGCTTTCACAAAACATTAAGTCATAAAATGAGCAGATGCTCGTCTCTTAAACAGCTTCACTTTGCACTTAAATTGATCGAATGGCACTTGTTTTAAATGCCTATTAAAATTCAAGCGTACAATATCCTGTAGACAAATGTATGTTTGAATAGATGGTGGACGTGTGAAATCGCTCCATGCAGCGGAACCTAAGTGATTGCATTCATTGTTTCCTGCAGGTTACCCTCCTGTCTTACATTGTACTGTCACCTTCCATATTCTTTGCATATCTTTACTCGCCATGTTCTAATTTTGGTGGGAGTAGCAAGATCCCCAGAATCAGATGAAATACTCTTCAGCACCCCAGATAGACTGGGGTACTTGCCAGATTTTCAGCTCTATTACTGCGTCTTTCAATTCGGGGGTGCTGAGCCAAGTACGAATCGCAGTTTCAAAGAGCTGTTTTCAGTTTAATTCCAGTGATCGTCCAACAGAGGGGGTACTTCCCACGTCCTACTCACCCCACTGAGTTAAGAAATTGTAAGCATTTTCCAATTAGTCCGTATGTAAAACAATACGTTTAGAAGAAAAAGATGGGACAGCTATGGTGGAGTTTAAAACACGTGTCTTCGGAGAATAAAGAACGCAGATTTTTGTTCTTCGTTGCCATTTTTATATGAAATATGTAGAACGTTGCATGGCATACAGTATGTGCAAGTATGTGTCATTTCTGATCCTGAACTCGAAGCTGTGCGGATTTTCAAGAGATGGAAGTGCTACACGTGTGATCACTCGCACATCCCTTCAATGACAATGGGGGTAATGAAATCATTGCCTGAAGTCTCATTATGCTGTACTATTTAATTTCTCATGGGGTACGACTCACAGGCATAAATTAAATTATTTCTGTGAGTGAGTAAACAGGGCTCTCACAAAGACTCGAGAAGGCAGGAACAGAACAGCAAATGAGTGAGTAAGGGGAGACAATTTCCTCTCCTGTCCCCGCAGTCTGGTGAGTGCGGGATGTGTTCTGTCCTGGCGGCCAGGAGAGACAGGAGAAACACAGACAGATAAGAGCTTTGATTTCGACACGGAGAACTTTGACACCTCGTTACTGAAAAGCAGCAGTAAGTCAGAGAGGAGAGAAAATAGGAGACGAATCATGTATAGTATCAAGAATAATAGAACATTCTCAACTAAAGGGAAGTATTAAGTATGATAAGTATTAAGTATGATGTTAAAATGAAAAAAAATTGTGGGGCTGCTGAGCTCTGGATCACAGATCTCTCTGGGGTTCTGTAGATGTTTGAGTTTTAAAATCTAAACAGAGCTTCAAGACACAGTAAGGTGACACTAATACAATTAATGTAGAATGAAACACTGCTTACAGTTATTTTATTTAGCCTTCTGTTTGCTCTTAGCACAGACCTGTCCACTCCATAGCAAATAACACCATTCCTCTGCTTTATTAAATAACGCTGTTATAACGCTCTGTGGCAGAAAAGAAGTTATGTAATGGAGACACAATAGAAGTAACAAATGGGTTATATGTATTAGTTCTAAAATGCAAAGCACTTTTTTTCCCCAGTATGTCTCTCACATCACGCTTTTACAGGATAGGTTTGATACACATTTAATAAAAATAAAAATTGATTAGTAAAAAACATTTGTTTTAAGTACTGGTGGTGAAATTCCGTCCGCTATTTACACTTCTATTTTAAACTATAGCACAAGAATAACAATTGTTGGGGTAAGTGATTAAGCACCTTTAAATTTACAAATGGTTTTAGTTAAGCTTCGAATTATTCATGAACTGCCAGAGCAAAGTTTCTATTTGTTATATCAGAAATATCTGAATAATACCCATACACTGCTAACAAGAACAATAAGTATCCACATTTAACTGCAGGGGCGGATGACGTCATCGAGAATCGCACACTCACTGGAGACGCCCACAGACAGCAGGTGTGAGTGAAATATCATCATTGACATTGTTTACTTTGTTTTCTGTGAAATGATGTATAATTCACAACATTCTTCTTTTTTGTTTGCAGTTTTGACATTATTATAAGGTGATTAAATAAAATATCTATTACAGTTTTTATTAAATTTGTTAAAATTCAATCCTGGAAAATTCAGAGATGTTGCTGTTGTCTGGGCTCATGCACAATTGTAGAGGATTTTGAGTTTGTGTTAGTCTACTTTATATGGTTAGGTGTTTTGCTTACATAGCTTTTGAATAGTAATTCTTGCATTATAAAGTCTCGTACACCATAGTTCCACTTTATTCAAACCCATGCGTGTAGTACACAATGTACACAAAGCTGTGTGCTAAATCCAAAAGTTTGATGCAATTAACCCACAACAATAGGTTCTTTGTTTTTCATTTAAAGGTGGCACTTTCAAGATAGTCAGTTTCTGATTAGGCATGACAATTGGCAGAACAGTAGCAGGAGTTTCACTCATCATCTTGACACATTTTCAACAGATAAAAAATGAACATCAGTCTGAATTAGATGAATGCTTTATTACCCTAAATCATTATCTTTAATTTCATAACTGCTTTGTTACATTATTCATTCTTAATCTATGGTTATATGTTATGTGGAGTGGGACAGGAAGCACTTTGTTAGATACTGGATATTTAAACATTGGGTATTTATAACACTATAGCAACAAGACTTATTAATTCACTTAGAATTTAATAAGGAATAATAAAGAATTCACTTATTAAGAGTTCAAATAATCTTAGTTTACCTATATCAAGCAGCCTAGTGTTGCACAGCACATGAATGTAGCTAAAGAGTGCAGTGAATGTAAAATGTGGCATGTGGAAGTATTTGGGCTATCACCCCAAAAGCCTGGTTTCAAATCCCAGTCAATGCTCAGCCTTGTAGGCACAGTCTTTTTCCAGTTATAGAATTTAATTTGTCTACTGTCTTGACCTATGTTGATTTTATACTGTTATTTACAGAATGTTAAATATTAAATTAATATTAAAAAAGAAAGTAAGGCTGTTTTACAAAGCTAAATTGCTCAGTTGTGTTAATATTCCACATTAAGTTGATTTTAAAAAGTACTACAACTTTTTTTTTTCCAAAAATAATGACAGCAAGTATTCATAGAAAAGGTTTAAACATGATAGGGTTTTATAAAGTATATAAACTTTCATAAAAATAAAACAAGCATGTCAAAACTTTTCCAAAATAACCACAGTAAGTGACCAAGTTAAAGATTGTGATGCAGAAAATGATTATAAAGAAGGTGGAATACTGTTTTGTACTTTATTTTATTTTATTTTTAGCTACCACTACCAGCTATATACAATATGTATAATATATTTATGTTTATAAATTAATGCTGTTTATGACGTTCAGAGACACTATATGTCTGTTATTTTTATTGTCAGCTACCAAAATTTCTCTTTAGTTACAAATATCCATATTGATATTCAATATTAAGTGAATTTAAAGATGATAAACAGTAGGGAAACATATTAAATGAAGCAATCATTTCAAAAACAGCTAATGCACCACAAGTGCCACCTATCGATCGTCTTTGGCCAGTGAATCACACACCCTGTGTCGCTGCAGTACTGCCAACATGGTAACAAAAACAAACACGTTCTGAGTGTCTGTATCTGTGTATCCTCTTTCCGGGCAAAACTCCAGGACATGAGAGAAGGGTGGGAATGTTCAGGTGACCACAGGTGGTAGGAAGACATACGTTAACCAGTGGAAGCTACTTGAGGAGCCAACAGCCTACAGATAATCAAGTATCTCCCTCCTTTGTTCCAAAAAAAGAGAAACAGAACACCTAACCCTGACAAAATCACTGGCCATTGCACGCATACCTCAAGTAAACACAGCCCTCGAACCTCTGCCCTGCTCCCGCTTCTGTTACAACATGGCAAAAATATGTTGTAAATAGGGTTTTTACTGAATATAAACGTACTGCTTTTGTGAATATAAATGTTTCATTCTTGAACCTCTTTTTCATATACTACCACAAAATAAATTCTGTTCCAATTAAAGTACAATGAACTGTATATTACACCACTAAATGATTAAAATATGCACAGATGTGTCAGTTGAACACAAACTAAAGTGTATTTTTAACTCTGATATTAAGAAGTCGGTAGGCATGAATTGCTCTAGATGATTAGAAACAACTCAGTCGAGGGCAAAATAGAACAAAACGTGTTTATACATTTTATTATATATTATACACCGGGTTAGCCCCGATATATAATATCCGTGAGCTGAAAGGGACAACAGGCGCCGCACGATGGTCTCTTACTGGTGCTATGGAAGTGAAGGTACTGTAATATGGTATGTTTGAATTACGTGCGCTCTAGTCGGTCCTACTGTTTTTTTTTTAATCTTGCTGAAGTGGTGAAGTTGCATTGCAGGGGTGGGACTTCTGCAGTCGGGAGGAGTTCTCTCCAGATAAATGCTGCTCCAGGTTTTTTTTCTGCACAATTTATGCAGTTCGTCGGCAGCACCGGTCTCATTGTTTTTTTCGCATTTGTGAAATAAATCGTTCTTTGACAGAAAGGGTAAGGGGAAGACTTTAACTGGACGGTTTACCGCTAGCTTGCACGACCTGCATGGTGAACGGGAGAGAAAAAAAAAAGGTCTATCTTCTCTTGCATTTTTCCACAGCATCTCTGTAATCCCCTGGAAAGAACCTTTAAATGATCTGAAAAAGGAGGACTGATTGAGGTTTCCTAATTCCCTGTTGCACCAAACGTGAACTCGTGTTAGGTAAGTGCAGTTATACTCCGCGTGTTATTTCAGGCGATTTATTTGGATATATACAGTATGTACGCTACAGCACTGCTTGCTAGTAGGATTTTTGCTGATGTTGCGTATTGGCGTCTGCTTTACAGTATGTTTCCTTTGTAGTTCTATAAATAGACTCTTGGGCCAGTGATTGTTTTTTTACCACAGGGATATCGGTCCTTGTGTCTTGTCATCGTTTTTGTATTGGAATGGTAACAGCGACTGGAAGTGATTAGATATCGGTATTTCATTGCTATATTACATCCACGGCAACAATCAGTGTTGTGCCGGCCGGATTCTGTGCACTGAAACGAGCAGCTCCTTCCTTACCCATCTCACACACGAAGGAATTGTACACACAAAACTGCCGGGAAAGCACATACGTTGCCACTCTTAATATGAAGTCTTAGAATAAACTGTATTTTCTCCACGTTTAAAGGCTTAATATTATAAAGTAGGAACACAGTGTATTATAAATCCCCATAATTAACATTTTAAAGGTAATGAACAGGTGCAAATATACATATTTAAATAAATGGGTTCTCTTTTGTACCAGGTTTTGGTAAATCAACAAAGTTTGAATAACACGCTTTTTGTGTTGGCTATAATTTAGAAAAGATTGAGAAAAAAACATGGTCAACTGGGACACAGAAACACGTTTTGATTGGTTATTTTTCAAGATAAATATGTAGAAAGTTTGTCTAGTGATTATTACCTTTGCCTTTGACTATTTAAATATAACCACGTAGATCAGTTTAGTTGAATACACTGTATGTAATTCACAATAAAATCTAAACATTTATATTGTGATTAAAATTAAAATTGCTATCAAAATGTACACGAGTATAAATAATACTAGTATTATTTTTAAAGTAGAATGTATATGCCATCGTAAAAGTTTGTTTGTTTTTTCCCGTCAGTGCCAGGAACTGCATGGAGTTGCCCAGAAAGCCCTCATTCCCTGGCTCTGATCTTCCCCAACCGCGTTTTCCACGCGCTTTATGTGCGTCTGACATCTTTCAGCCGGTCCTGCTACTCGCCCGTTGTTGTCATTACAGCCTTTAACTCGGGCAGCGCAGCCGGGTGCGAGGTTCTGTGTCTTTCACGGGTCTCAGTAAATCGTTAATTCAGCAATACAATGCGCCATTGTATGAATTAATAATCTGTCATCATATTGCTCCGAAATGTTGTAGTGGTCCATTAGCATACTGCCTCCAAAATAGAGAACGCTAACAGGGGTGTACAGTACGTGTGTGTTCTGTGGCTTTGCAGTCTGCTTTTTTGCAGCTGGTTATGTTACTGTACAGTGGTAACGTCTGAAACACATTTTATTCTATTCCAGTGCAAATAATACGAGCTTCTAAACTTCATCGCCATTATTTTTCTTTCTTGTCAACATTATAACACTGATGCCATGTAAAATGTACTGGATAAGCATTAAAAACACGTTTAACATACAACAGAGAACACCTTTTAATTTAGGAAATTAAACTTGACATTCCTGGGCAGTGTTTTTGTATTGTTTATGCTGTCCGAACAGTGGAGGCAATGGCCAAACACGTTTTCACTACCAGGTGAATGGTGTATTGTATTATTCTCAGCACAGCGAAGTAACCAGAACTGTCCAGCCACCTTTAAGTTGAATCGACACAACATGTAGCTTGCCTCATGTTACTAGCTAGTAAACATGTGTTTGCCATGAATTCTACAATATACTTGCAGAATACAAAGAAGTATTTGGTAAGTTTAAGCTCAAGGAAAACTGGAACATATACAAGCAGGTATTGAATGAGAATTGCATTACAAAATAGTTTATAGTTTATACAGCACTCCGCAAAGGACATGTTTGTTTAAATGGATAAATGGAAATGCTAGGGAATGCGAAGCAGTGGAAGAACTCTGTGGTGGAGTGAGGGATACAGTCTTCATGAGGCTTAAATATTTGTTGGTGTACAAGGTAATTAATAGATTAATTATGTTCTGGTGGTATCGATCTCCGTTACGCTCTTGTTCCTATGGTAACTGGTGGAGTGTTACAGGACTATCAGGCTGAGTGGATGGTTGCCTGGAGACAGAGGAGTCATGGGTGTGGGTGTGACACCCCAAACCTCTCAGACCATTTCTGAAGCTCAATTCATAATTCATGCAAGTGTCAGTTTTTCTCCTCTTCATCACATCTTGTTGAAAGTTACTGCACTCAGCAACTGTAAAGGTGCTTATGTTAACATTATTCTTATAATAGTGCTTTTTTAATGTTGCTTTTTGTAATACTGTAAAATGTGCATTGCTGTGATATGGCGCGTTAGATGAACTCAAGATTTATTGGAGTTGCTTGCAATAAAGGTTCTACTTCTTAAAATGATATTCCTACGCTTACTGCTGTTGCTTTCATAATTCTCTTTATTTGTGGTCTTGAAGATGAAAAGATCTATTATCTTTTGTATAGTGTCAGTATGTCTTTGTGTTTTTCATAAACTCCAGGGAATTAAAGATATTACTACATTAGGACTTGTTACTAATTATTACTACATCTGGGCCAATTTTGTAAATTGATGATCAGATTGAAAAAGGTCTTCCTCTTAATCTCCATTGTCCTGCTTGCTTCATTCTTTATATGGTATATAAATTAGACACTTTTATGTACAATTACTTCATGCATGGCGTGCAAAAAAGCACTCCTCAGTTTCTGAGCAGATTATTTGTTTTTTTAATATAATTTCTTAGGGATTCTTAAAAAAATGCTATAGAATGGGTGACAGCCACCACCTGTCAACCACTAACATTACCAAAACTAAGTCTGTGACTCTGAGTGTCCCTGCCGTTGCACAGATCTGCTCCCGTCCCCACCCCTCTTCTCTAGTGCACGCCCTGGCCACCACCTTTGTCTTTGATTCAGCGGATTATACTTCAGGGGTGCAGTGCAGTTGCCTTTGGATTAGCTGTCGAGTGTTGAAGCTGTGAGACATCCAACCCCTTCAACCCCATGACTTCTTGCCCTTCAGAATGTGCTTCCCTCCGTCAGTTGGTACAGGACATGTCTGCGCCAGTTGATAAGTGACACCTTCCTCTAGCAGCTGGTCCAGGATTCAGCCGCTCCTTCTCTGGGAGTGCTGCCCTCCATCATCCTCCATTTCTCCCACCTTCTCTAGCAGCTCACCCAAGTCCCTTTCCAAGCTGAGGGTCAGAACAGCTCTTCCGGTCCTAAGAGCATTGAACAAGCTTCTATTGGCAAGCACAACCTGCCAGAACACTTAGTAGGTAACTTGGTTTCTACAAAAACACCTGAGACATTCTATATAAAGTTTAATAAGCAAAGTGAGACTCTATACATGACCCAATTTCATTGAAAATGTGAGGAATTTGACAACGTTTTGTAGGAAGACTTGACATGTGTGGTTAGATCATTCTGTAAACCCACAAGCTCTTCTTTACCTCTTTTGGGTAAAGAAGTGCCTCCTGTTCTTGCTTTTCAGTGTAGTTTCCTTTTGTGCCTTCTGGTCTGTTCCACTGTTCATTTTGAAGAAATCTGTTGGGTTGAGTTTTTGACTTTTTCAGTGCCTTTGAATACTCGTACCAGGTCTCCTACATTAAGTTTTAAAAGGTTCAGTTCCTTAAGCCTGTCAGTAGAGTTATTCCCTTAATTCCAGTACATGATTGCTTTTCCCTGGACTGATGCAGAAGAACAGTTATTTTTTTCTGTCACATAACAGCCAAAATTGTTCTAAATATGGCTTTATTAGTGCCTCATACGTTTTTAACATATCTCCCCTCGATTTCAGTTATTTTATTTTATATATATGTTTTATTTATATACCCAAGCATTTTGTTTACCTTTTTAACTGTTTCACACATTGTGTAGAAGGTGTACAGTATGTGTTAACAGAAGATTTTTTTCATAAGTAGCCTCGTTTATCTCAGTGTTCCCCTTTTTTATTTATAGTTTATAGTTTATGTTTTTAACTACCTGCTCTTACCTACAATAAATGTAATCTGCCAGGTGTTCGCTCAATTCTGATGAAAGAAAATAATGTTTTGAAGTTCATAAGCTGCTTCTACATTGTATGTTAACTCTCCTACTTTGAAACTTGACTAGTTTACTAATTACAGTATAGCTAGATCATTGCTACAGTGTAAATCAAGGAGACCAGTGGTCCGTGACTTCAGTAAGATTAACCTAGTCAGAATGTCATAGATCAGTGATCAGAGTTAGTGATTATGAAATGTTTCCACATCAGTTTTTATCTGATGATTTTAAGTCTAGGAGCATAGCGCAGAAAGACTGTGACAAATAATGGGACTTCTAATGTACATATTGGCTTACTATCCTGAATAAGTGTTTTGCAGCATTTATGAATACAAATAATTAATTTAGCAAGATTATATTAATTTTCTATTAAGGAAAAAGGTTTACCATGCATAGAAAAAAGAAACTAGAACTTTGAATTCATGTTGAATTACTGCTTAACTGATATGCTTTAATGCAATCCTGTTATCAATTACATGTTATATAATTAATTATATTCTCTATCGCTGGTATATTTGATTAAATTAAACTTTGCCAGCATTTTTCTGAAGACACAGCTTATTTTAGAATATGTAGGAGGAAAAGGCTGATTGCTCACTGGTTCAGAGGCATGTGGTCTCTCGAGAAATGGAGTTTATTTTGATGAAACGATCACAGCACTGTGGAAGAAAGCCGGAGATTACACCCACACTCTTTTGTGTTGACTCTGAGGCTGGAAGTTCTGTAACAGCCTGTCAAGTCAGTCACACTGCAGTGCACCGTTAACTTGGCTTTGCTATAATTGCACAATTTGCTGTATTTTTTAATAATTTTGAGTGCCTACTTCTAACTGCAAATAACCTTTGTTATGCAAATGCAAGACTAGAGGAAAACTGTTGTACTTGGCTCTCATGAGATCTTATCTTTGTGGCATGTGTGTATAGATTCTAATGGCTTATTGATCTAAGCTCATTAAGCTATTTCTTAAAAGATCGTAGTGAATTGCTCCTCAATCTGTTCTGCCCCTTTGTGTGAAGAGGGTACCTCAAGATTTTCATTCATCATATCTTATTTTATTATTGATGTGATAAAAACGCACAAAAATGTCAGAAAATTCCTGCTTTCATGTTCTGTACTATGGCTTCGGTCATCAGAATTATTGATGTAATTAGCTCTATTTGCAGGTTCCTCTTTTAAATTTTTATACTGGTGATTGGTTTGCCCAGGAGCAGGCCATGTGCAGTATTTGTATAAGAACACAGATTCAGTTAAAATAATTGCACTGCAATGTTCTTAATTGTGTGCAATAACCAATCCCATTTGTCTTAAAGAAACAAACATGGTGGTTTATGTACTTTCATCTGCCTATGGTAAATAAACTGCAGACATGAATAGTAATTGGCCTACAGAGAAGTTTCGGTTTTTAGATTACTACACACTGAGAACAAAATAAAAACAAACCAAATGAAATCTAATAAAGTAATAAAAACGTTTTTAATATGGTTATAAAGGTGTATAAAATAATAGCAACCACCTCTAAAGAGCAAGTGTTTACACAGCAGCTAGGATTTTCAGTGGTTACTGTGGTAGCCTGTCAAATGGAAATCAACAGCCTTAGAGTCAGTGATCTACAGTATCTACAGGGGTTAGTGCAATTAGCTGTTCGAGATTCAGTTGCGCCCAGATAACTGATGTAATCTGATTTAAAGATTAAAGAAGAGTTCGACCCCTAAAACATGGCCCTTCTACTGTTGATGAATTTTGCTACTCACTGAGAAAACATTCCAGTCCCCCCTTTCTACTGACTTTTGACAGTTTACAAATAGCAATGATGGCAGGCTTTGCATCTGAAATTTCCGGTAAAGGTGCTTCATATAATTTGTGTTTTCACTGAGAGCGGTTTGCATATTTTTAAAATGTTAATGATTTTATCAAATGGCTAACATGCATCAGAGTGATTGAAATTCATGGCAGTTTTTAAAAGTAAAAAGTATGACCCCAAAGGCATAATTATTTGCTGTGTGAGAGATGGGCTTTACAAGAGACTAGTGCACTTTTTCATGGAAAGAGGTTAATTTCAAGGATGGTTATAAGAATAACCCAACACTTTTCCTCTTCTATCCTGACTCATTTAGTCTTTAATGCAACTGTTCAAGTTATTATCACTTTCTTCTTTTTTAGGCCATTGCTTATAACATGTCTTCAGCATATGGGCGGGACATAGCAAACTACCATATAAGTGGTGAGTGTGAAGAGACTGACTTGGTCAAACAATTACAGTTGCTTAACACACACCGTGCTTGAGTAAAGATCACCTGGGGACTGGGCGAAGTGTAATGGACAAAATACCAACTTCCTAGACCCTTGGGAATGGCAATTTTATATACATATATTTTAGAAAATCAAAAGAATGCCCATGAAGTGCTACAAAGAGCCCACAGATCCTTTGGACAGTACATCTACAGCATATATTATGTTTGACCTCTATAATAACCATGTTAGTATTCAAGCTAATTCTTATATGCACATATTTCTACTATTTAGTAGGATATTTATTAGATATTGATTGTACTGTAGATAGCTGAGCATATGACAGTTTTTTGCATATATAAACTAAGTAGCACTAAAATAACTCCTGTAGCCTCAGCCTCATGTAGTCCAATGTTCTATATACATACGGACTACGTAATTCCTTGGAAGTACTGGCTGACTATATGCTGTAAATATATGTATAAATAGGCTAGTTAAAAACCAGTGTCGTTAGCAACAATTCTATTTGTTGGGCAGTGTATGTGACAGTTCCTTGATCCCATCATTCCCTTGCTGATGAAAGAGTTTGATGTGACTAACCTTAATTAATACTTAGATTTAATTGCCAATTCCCTCTTTGTGCTGCATGACCAGACCTCCTTTTCCCAGGACTCATGCTGTTTCAGTAGCCTGTACCACAGCTTGAGATGTTGTAGACACATGAATCTTTTTTGACAAAATGTCTGTAATCCATGTAGCTCATTTTGACCTAGTTAGTTGTTCTACAAGGGCACAATAATCCCACTAGGGATTCGAAACGTGAACATACTATCTAAGAACGGGGGGCAAGCACACTTTTCTCAGTTTTACGGAGATGCGATTGTTGTTGAAATTGAGATTTTGTTGTTTTCTCTTTCAGTGGTTCGAAGCCCTCCAGCGTGGGAAGTAGGTATTTACGTGGTGGGATTCCTGACACTGCTTGGGGTGGTGGTAATTAACCTGTGGAAACTGTGGAAATCTGGCAGCTACCCAACACCCTCTCCCTTTCCTAACTATGACTACCGCTACCTAGAGCAGAAGTACGGCATGTCGTACACTGAAGTGAGACAAAAGGTACAGAAGTCACGCCTTTCTTAACCCATGAGACGGCACGGCTTTGCTCAATCCAGAAATGTGTTATTCTTTCTTCATTATCAATGACAATAATATTATTATAAACTGATTCACATTAACTGTATGTACAGTTGACATATCTTTATTTTTGTAGAGGGTAGCAGCTTCAAACAATAAAAAGACTCTGGATAAGACCTCATCCAGCCGCAAGTCCAGCCTACAGACAGAGGATGCATATGAGAGCATCAGCGAGCTGGGAACCCTGGAACTGATGAATCGAGACCTGGATGTGACCCCGTACGGACCGTTGCACAGGTCCGTTTCCACAGACTCCCTCTGCTCCATCTCCTCTATCGGCAACAACTTTGGTCATGATTTCACTCTGGGCCAGGTGGAGGTTATCTTGGAGTATGACCTCCACTCCAACAGTCTGTATGTTACCCTGATGCAGGGGAAAGATCTCCTGGAGAAAGAAGATGCCAGCTTCGTGTCCTGCTTTGTTCGTATCAGCCTCCTGCCCGACGAACAGATTGTGGGCATCTCCAGGGTGAGACATGTGTGATGTCTTTCATTCTTGTCATTTTTAATCTAATTTAGGGCCATTACAGGATATTTTTTTTAATCTTTGAATCTAGGACACAGCTTTTACAGCTTTGTATAATACACATTTGGTGATTTAACTGAGCTAAAACAAATGTCTGACTTTCACTCCTGCCATTGAGGTAGTATAATTTCAAAACATCAAAGAAAAGGAAGCTCTTTTATGAAAGACTCTTATCTATATCTAGCAATGTTTGAAACCTCTTTTCTCAAATATGACAAAACTTTATCTTCATTGAAGATAAATTGAATGATCTTTAAATTATCAATTAAATGATCTTAAATTGAAAGAGGTTTGTCAGTAAAGGAGGGCAAGTTTAAGAATATTGGAACACACCTGAACACAGCAAAATGTAAAGATTAGTATTTGCTTTCATAGTGCAGATATTTTTCATAACCAACCTTATTTTGGCTGATTGGTTATTGTACCTGTGGATTCTTTCTTTTTATCATATTCCAAATTGTTGATTTTGGTACTCCTAATTTCTATTTGCTATTGTACTAACCCAGTTTTTCATTTCATGAATTGACTGCTTTTCCTTAAAATAAAATTATTCTGATTTTGGTAAGGGTAATTTGTACTTTCAAATACAGACTCCAAACACTGCTCAGTATTCTTTTATGGGCCTAATCACCCAATAATTTAATTGTCCCGTAACGTTTCCTCCCTCATAATTAATACTTTCTATTGATTTTATTCACCTGAAAGGATTAAATTGAACTGGTTTTATTGAAAATAAAATACTAGTCTGCTACGTGTTCTTTAAGGTAAATGATCATTATAACAACTGATACTAAAAACCTCACTTCAGATGTCACTATCCCAGTCCTTTTGAAGGGCACTATATATTTCTTAGACAAATTGGAGCAAGTGTTACACTGAGGGTGGATATTCTGATCATCATGCTGTTAATGGTAATGCTTGAAATTGAAAAAAATATTCAAAACCTTGGAAACTGTACTTATTTTTATTTTGCGTTTAAGTGTTCAAACATTTAGTACAACAGTTAACAAACAAAATTATTTTAACTATCATTTTGCAATTGAAGTAGAATGTTGACTTCTCTGGCACAGTTTATCTTTGTTTCTCCCAGGTTCAGAAGAATGCCTTTTCGGTGTTCTTCAATGAGAAATTTTCAATTTCACTGGATCCTTCTGCCCTAGAAGAGAACAGCCTGAGGTTCTCTGTGTTTGGCATTGATGAAGATGAGAGGAACATCAGTACTGGGGCTGTAGAGCTTAAATTGTCAGATTTGGACCTTTCCATCAGGCCCTTCAATGCCTGGTTGTACTTGCAGGATGTTAACAAGGTAAATACTGAATAAAAACTCCTTACCTAATAATGTATAACTTAGATTTACATAACACAATCACAAAAATAATTCTGCAGTTTATCAGGTTTGAGAAGATCCACTTAAAAGGCAGATTTTCAATTTGTAAGACTCACCTTACTGTGTATTTTACTTGAATCTTTTACAGCTCCAGATGGGTAAAAATTCAGAATAGTATTGGGCCCCTTAGTCAAACATTTGTGTTCCTAGAAGATATCAGTATTATGTCCACTATCAATAACTTCCCCAGAGTTTCAGCCTCAGCCTTGTGTCTGGG
Organism: Atractosteus spatula; assembly: GCF_055471065.1. NCBI lineage: Eukaryota > Metazoa > Chordata > Actinopteri > Semionotiformes > Lepisosteidae > Atractosteus > Atractosteus spatula. The sequence goes on along the minus strand of NC_142721.1, from coordinate 3,724,914 downwards.
TAAACTCTTACTATATACACTGCCTTCCAAAAGCATTTAGACATTTCCCATGTGGTGATATTTTGTGAAATTACAAAATGATGTGTACATACAGTACAGTACCAGTCAAACGTCTGAGTACACCTGCTTGAAACCAGGTTTTTCATGATTATCTGTGCTTTAAACTGAAAAAACTTGTCTATAAGCACTTCATATTTAATTACATGATATGTCAGTCAATGGCAATAAGTCAGTTGGAACTGTCATCTCCAGTGGTATTCTTCTCCTTGCCAAATGCACAGAGTGGGCTCCATCTGGATACCATCAACACATTCTTTTGCCAGAGAAAAAGAAAACATCCTGACAACATAACATTTTATTCTTTCTATGGTAACACAAAAGATCGATTTAATTTATGTGAAGAAAATTACCTTAATGGGCCCCACAATTATTTGTGTAACCCAATTCATGATTCCAGAATAAATGCATGTATTTCTGTGATGTTCCGTGGTCAGGTGCATTTCAAGAAGACTAATCTATGAAGACTAAAAGCTTTAAAGAAATATACAAAAATATCAGTTTTTCCCTTGAGCAGCCCTATTTGAAATATACTGCATCACAAAAAAATTATAATTTTTTTAGCCATGCAAGCTATGTAGATTCTGTAATTCCCTATCTTTTTAAACTGCAGCTCGAACCCTGTTTCACTTCACACAAATAGTCACTGGTGTTGGAAATACATAGAACCACATTTTGTACCTTCTTCTTTTGATTTCTTCGAGATGCTTCATCTTCTTTGTTTTCCGTATTCTGAGGGCCTGGTCAAAACGTAATTGACTGTCTGTTTGCATTTTGAAGGCAGTAAACTCAGTAGGCGAAATCCTGCTGTCTCTCAGCTACCTGCCAACAGCGGAGCGGCTAACTGTGGTGGTGGCGAAAGCCAAGAACCTGGTGTGGACGAACAACAAGACAACAGCAGGTGAGGCTTTCCATGAGGCATAAATTCAGTAGAACCTCTTAAAAGATATTAAATTTAAATATTAGATTTAAATGAAGAGCATAGTTTTGTAAGTCTGCAGTGCAAATGTTTGGACTTTGGGTGATTATTTTGGTTCCAAGTAACCAAACTTTTTATGTTTACCGAACACTCTTTTATCATCTCTTTGATATGAACAGATCCATTTGTTAAAGTTTATCTTCTCCAAGATGGAAGGAAAATTAGCAAGAAGAAGACAGTTGTGAAAAAAGATGACACAAACCCAATCTTTAATGAGGCCATGATTTTCTCTGTGCCTGCCATTGTATTACAGGTAAGAATTAACTTGACTGACAAAGTCCTAAAGTAAAACTGAAAGAAAAATAGATATTCCAAGGACATTACATAGTTAATTAACTGCATTTCCATATACTGTAGTGCTTTTTATCCCTTAACATATAGGATGAAATTCACTTCATCTTCCGCTGAAGTCCAGCCCCCACCTGGGTTACACACGTCAGCCATTCCGTGCCACTGGGAAAATGCTTCACCAATGAATCAAGCTGAAAATTGAGGAAGGCCAGTTTGTGCTGCTGCAAAGTGGGAATTATCCTGGACACCAGAGTAGATTTCCCTGGTCTTGCAAGCAGTCATGGGATCACAAATGACCAATAAACCAAGACCTTGGTTTAATGTGTCATCCCAGTGATGACATCTCCTACATCCCAGTCACCATAAGGGGGCTTTGGGATAGAAATCCTGGTCCAGAGAGAAGAGTGTCACATACTGGTCTAACAACACCATCCTTGGAATGGAGTTCAGTGGATTTGTTTTGTAGCTGTATTGCAGAGAGATTGATTTTGCTCTAACTCTTTCTGCAGGACCTGTCTCTCAGGGTTACAGTGGCAGAATGCACTGAAGATGGGCGAGGCGAAAACATAGGACATGTGATCATTGGGCCCGAAGCCAGTGGAATGGGCATTACACACTGGAATCAGATGCTAGCCACTTTAAGGAAGCCAGTTTCAATGTGGCATCCACTGAGAAGAAATTAACTTCCTCCTGATTTCACTAAGGTTATAAATATCTTTGCATGGTGCCTAAGGTCTATAAATCCAACTTTGTTTGAGTATTAAGAAAGCAAAAATATTTTTTCAGAAACACAGAATGTCTACACTTTTGTTATATTTTGAAACTAGCTGTATGTACTATGGTATTACAATTAAAATATAACAGGTGGTTAATAAAGTATAAAGGTGTTATAAGGATTTTATAAAATATATTTATCTTTAAAAGAACTAGGACCTAATTAGACTAGGGATCATTTTCAGATAGTGGAGTAATAATTAGCTGTAGTTTTTGGTTTGTCAAGTCCACCTTTTTATTCTCACATGTCTCACAAGCTGGGTTCCAGAGCATTTTTACAGATAATGAAATGAGAATGGAAACCGGGGAGAAATCACACATTTTCAAGGAAATACAGGAATAAATACTGGAAATACCATACAAAAGGTGTACGTGTAACATGTTAATGAAAGCTTAATGGTGCTTTGAAGCAAACAGAGAAATATCTGTTACCATATAGGAAACAATTGTCTTTCAATGACCAGCATAGGCCTGCATGATATTTACTTTTCATTCCCAATCACATATTCATTGACAGAGCAATAGTCACACCATGATTAATACAGGACAGTTAAGACCATTAAATTTAACAGGGTAAATAACTTCAGCAGTCATTACAACTAACCAACTGGAACTTTGTTTTAAGATCTTATACATATACAGTATAATGATTCACTAATCAAACATAAAAATATCAGTTTACAAAAAATATTGATTACCATCTTGCAATTTAAATTTATTTTGGTTGTTTTTCATGTTTCTGCAGCTAGCCTTAGAATAAACCTAATAGAAAAGCTATTTTTCAACTATGGCCTCAGCCTTTAACTATGCACCCTGCAGCAGAAAATATTACTGATCTGTACTAATTACATTGTTTTTCATAATTTGCGATTTTTCTATTTCTCATCCTGTGCCAAATCTAATATGACTGAAGCAATAGTTTCAGTGTGTGCATTTTCATATTTTATGGATTAAAATATAGATAGTTTTTCAGTGCATGAAATTTTACAAATATCTTTTATTGAATGTGCCATAAGAAAATATTGTGTTGGATATTCTTTTAAATAAATAAAAAACATTTGCAGCAAAGATTGGATTTTGTTTTTATCTGTATTATAAACACACTCTGGGGGCTTGCACATCTGTGCTTCCGCAGTCGACGAAAAAAAGTTGTTTTTTTCTGAAAATCAAGCTTAGGTCAAATGAATCAGTAACTTTTCTGATATTCTGACTGCACATACAGTATACTACCAACCATTACATCCTATAAGTCAAGGCCACAAGATACAAGCGCCCCTTGTTCTCAATACACGTCCCTTCATGACTGCACTGCATGTGCTATGACTGTATTTTCAAAAATTTCACCAACACGATACAAAAAAATGAATAGAGAGAAAACTGTACACTCAAGACCGACGACCGGCGTCCGGAGTCAAGCGCCGCCGGCGTGTCGCTCTGACAGACTGCCCGCTGGAGTCTCCCGGGGTGCGGACAGGTGGAGCGGAGGACAGGAGCACAGGCAGGGGCAGTGCGGGGTGGGGACTCTCTGAATAGGAGAACCTGGAAACCGGGAGCAGGAAGGGCTCTGCTGGGACGCTGGAAGTTGCCTCGGAGGTGGGGAGGTGAATAATAATCATTAACAGCGGAGAGACACCGCGGGGTTTTAACAACAGAGGGAGAGGGAACCCGCCGCAGCGAGAGCTCTCACCACAGCCAGGGGGCTCGGTGCTGACCGTCTCCAGGGCAGGATCAGGGCAGGGCGGAGGGGTGGCCGCCAGCTGTGACACGCCCACAAGGCCTAACACTTTCATACCCCAAGCGTGACAGCATCCGCGTCAGTTTAGGGACTGTCTTTCGAAAAAGTGATAGAAGAAAGAAACAATACCTCTCTAGCGTAGCATGCAATTTCAAAACTAATCCCTGCTATGCACCGAACAAATCTGCATGAATGCTTACCATAGAAATTCAAATAGCTGTTCTATGCAAGCTGATTCTGAAACGTCAACAGAATGTGAAAGTTTTATTTTCCACTAGTAAAGTGGGTTATTATCTGACACACATTTGTCTCTGATATGTGAATATCCTAAAATACACTATTTCTGTCATTGCAGCTTTCTTTATAGTGCTACTGTGTATTTCAAACAATGGAAAGGCCATTTGAGGATGGCACTGTCTGAGGAAAATTCAACAGAACCTTTAATAAAATAACTGATTTTAACTGCAGAAGTCTATTTCCTGTATAGTGACTCCAAACTAGAATAATTTGGTCCTGCTGGTTGTCACAGTTCATGATGATACATTCTTCTTTTAATTAATCAAACACATGGTCATGGGGGAGCTATAGCCTATACCAGCAGGTCATAGGAGCAAGGATACACCCTGGACATGATGTCAGTCCAGCGCATTCGGCAACAACCAAGGAGAACGTACAGACTCCATCCAGATAGCACCCCAGGTCCAGAATTGAATGCATGACTCCACTGCTATAAGTCAGCAATGCTGACCACTGTGCCACCGAGCCACTGTGCCACCTGAATTAGTGAGCAATTAAGTTTAAATGTTCTGTTCATCCTGTGTTGGACAGGCGTATCGTCCAGGGTGTATCCTGCCTTGCGTTCAATGCTTCCCAGGATCTTTCAGTCTTATTAAATCTCTATCTTAAAACATACTGTACATTTTTGTGTTACAGCAGTAAAAAAGTTGTGTTTGATTTTTTGTCACTGCAGGCCTAAGATTTGGGTCACAATTTAAAGTCCCAAAGGGCTGTGTTGGAGGTGTTTGTTTCATTTCAATTCTTAATGAGCTGATCATTAGCTTAACTGGGGGATTAACTTGAGGACTGGGGTATGTGCCTACAGTATAGTCTAAGGAAAATTTAAAATGGCCTCTTTAACTCAAAGCAGGCATGTCTCAATCCAAATGGTGCTCTATCATCTCTTACTTTATGTTGCGATAGCAAGATAACTGTTTTTACTAGATCAGGTGGGTAGCTGCGTCAGCATGCGTAGGCTGCAAAGGAACAAGTACTAGGTTTATTCCATGCTGAAAAAAAGAAGAAAGAGAACACAACGTTTCGGCCGTGGAGCCTTCTTCAGGTGTCAAGAAGGCACCTGACACCTGAAGAAGGCTCCACGGCCGAAACGTTGTGTTCTCTTTCTTCTTTTTTTCAGCATGGAATAAACCTATTACTTGTTTTTACTAGAGTTACATTGCATATTTCTGTTTTCAAAGTCTTGCATGTTAGAAAAAAAATCTTTAGAAACAATTAAGTTAATTAAGCTGGATGTTTAATCAGCTTTTTTTTCAAATAACAGCATGTTATTAGAAGTAATACTTAAATTGAAGGAGTACTTAGTTTAATTACATCCTTCTGTCAGCTAAAAAGCATTGTATCTCAGCATTATCAGAGTACAAACTTCCATTTAATAAATTAATATTGAACTCTTTATTATGAAGAATAATCACCTTAATGCTTTTTTGAGACACTAATATCAATAGTTAACAGGAAGATTAAAAGACGGTTCTCTGGCAACAATGCAAGACTCATGAAATAAAGCAAATGTATTCAGAATCATGTGTAAAGTGATGATGTCTTCATTTGTCTCTGTATTTTACTGGCAAAAGAAAAATGCTTGAGTCAAGTTTGAATTTGCATTCTGAGAGCCATCATCCAGTAACAAATTACCTGTTTTTTTCCTCTCTGAAACCATGTAATGGTTTCTGTGTTTCAGTTATTAATTAAATGTTAAATTTGATTAGCTTCTTATTTGCCATTTTTATTTAAATGTTCTAGAGTGTACAGTGTTTTCTATACAGACTGTTTGAATGTCTAAGTGCCATAAACCAGGAATAAGGAGGTGCTGCAGTGTGCTACAGCAGGGACAAGCACAAGGTACAGTACAGTACCATCCACAGAAGAGGGTGGGAAATGTTAACAATTAGGTTTTACTGTTCTTGAAATTTAAATTTCCACATAAGAACATTTAGCAGACAAAAGTGAGTTCATCAATTTAAATTCCACGCAAAATAAAACTTAAGATTTGTTTCAGTATAAAAAATAATATGATACCATCTAGAGCATGTACAGTAGTGTTAACACTTAAAGGCCTAAACACTTGTTCCTTTGCAGCCTACGCATGCTGACGCATGCTACCTACTTGAACTAGTTAACATCAAGGACCACAAGTTTAAAGTACTAACTGGTCAGTTGATAGTCCACTAAATGCTACTAAATTTGTATATTGACTCTTCAGGTTTTTGTTCTCATGATGATAATTGTCCCTTAAAATTATGTGTATTAATTGTGTAAAATATTATTATTGGATTATTACTAATTGCATATTTCTGGAAGTGTTTGCAGGTCTCTGGGAGCTGAAGGTAATATTGCAAAGTCAAAAACAAGCTGTGAAAAATGTACAACTCTTAGATACTAGAAGTGCTGAAAAAAGAGTTAATATTATGTGAATATACTGCAAAATGTAGCTCTGCTCAATTTACAGCTAAGTCCCTTTGGAGTACAATAGACAGGGAATGAACATCTGTCGGCCTATTTCTTGTTTTTCATGCAACAAAGGTGAATGTTGATGTATTTTTTTCTTTTGAACACTCTAATAAGGAAGAAATAAACCTTCATAAGATCTAAAATGTCCACAAAGAAAAGATCTGTTTCCTCCTTCCTAGTACTGCAGGTCTCCCTGTTGACTCGGCTTTCACTCTGGAGAAGGTAAAACCTGCAATAAACTAGTTCCATTCTGGAGTTATACAATTTAAGTTGAAAAAGCACACAGATCAAGCTTTGATGAGATTAAAAACAGAAACACGGGATCTTGAGGAACATTCAAAAAGGACTAATATCTATAATTGAGTAGACCACTCAGCACCAAGTCTTCACTGTTTAAAAAAAAATAGAAAACCTAGAACTAGGAAAAAGATCTCTTTGGCCTTCACTGCTGTAAAGCAGAGAGAATATTCTTTGTATCAGAAAGCTTAGGAATTAATGTTAAGAGTTAAACTGAAATATTTTTGCGATTGCTATCGCATGCTCTTTGGAGAAGCAATTACTTTTCTGTGTGAGACATAGCTATTACAACACCAGATTGCATTTTGCTAATTTCCTCCTCTTGTGCTGGCACTTTTACACTAGCCAATTGACGGCATATTCACCCTGGCAACAGCTTTCAGAATTGATCTTTCAGAGACAACTAGATTACGTTTTGGGAATTCAAACAATCAGGTAGAATGTAGGAAAAAGAAAAGAGCTTGTGTCTCTTCAGACAGGATTCAGTGTTGTGCAGACTGAGTGTCATCTCTTGGGGCCTCTTAAATAAAACTATGCATGTTGGCATGGTACAGTTCAGGTCCTCTTTAGCGTGAAGGAAATTTGTTTCCAAACACTGCCTCGTTTTTTACATTTTTAATGGAGTTAAAAACCAAAGTCTGGAACAAAGAAAAGAGCCCAGCTCCTGCTGATCACCTCATTAGTACCCTATAAACACCCTCCTTCAGGTTTTCTTCTGAAGCACATGTCCCTCAACACCCCAGTGGCAGTGTGCACAGTAACCTTTAATTCCTGTTCTCATGTACTCAATGGGCATTTCTCAAGCCAAGTGGATTAAAGCCAAAACACTGCGGTTTTATTTAATATACTGTATGTAGTATACCTATTTAATATTACTTGCGGGACAGAATTGTCTGTATGCCTGAATCTCGACTGATTTAAAAAGGGTACAACATAAACAGAAAGACTAAACAAGTACAGGGTACTGGAATTTAATTTACGTGCAAGGATTTTTTAAAGTGCATCAGAACATTTTAACATACACAACACAGTTTTAAGTTTTGTCTAGAGTAAGATTTCATTTTTAAACAATTTTTGTAGCACTTCTGTTGAAGTCTGTTGATTTTTAATACAGTGGCTTCAAGTCTTTTGACTTATACTGGAAAAAAAACCCATCTACCTGAAGTTGTGAAACTATTACTTTAATTGTGTAGACTGAGTGATGTAATCTTAAAGAAGAATCTATTCATTTTTCCTTCTTTTTACTTTTCCGCTCGGTGGCCAGATCTCCTAGTTTCTTGTCTAGTTTCCTCTGCAGGTAGGCTTTCTTGGCTGGGTCGATGGACCTGTCCTTGTGCCCGCTACCCCCATACAGAACGCCCTCACGGCTGATCCTCATACGAGCGTGTGCCTTTGCTTTGTCACCACATCCATGAACCTGCAAAACAAAAGACAACACCCAATTCTGTACAAATGAACGACTGCTGTAAATTCCCTTCCTTCAGTGTAGGGAATTCAGAAATGAAATTACGTTGGTTTGTACAGAAGATGTAGCAGAACATGAGGCACTTTTTAGCAGAGTGCTATTCACATACACATAAAAATAAATAATTGTACATACAAACGCAATGCAGTGAAGTCTATACACCCTTTACAGATGAACACAGATTTTACAGACTTTACAGATTTTGTGGCTTAACTGCCAGACATTAAATCAGAATTATTTTATGTTTATTTATGCATTGTAACACACAACCTCAAAGTGAAAAACTAATGCCCAAACGCTCTGAAAAGTGATTACCAATTAAAACTAAAGTAAAGAGCCGACTGCAATTTGTCCATGATTTTATTTTTTAATTTCCAAAGCTTTGTTGTAAACCCTTAGAACTATAACATAAACTGTTATAATGGCGGTTAATACGCAAAAAAACAGAAGCAGCAAAACCAGCATTATTTGATGTACAAGAAAATCACTGGAGCTAGCTAAATCGCTAGTCCGCATGAGTCTAATGACGATTGCTAGATTACAAATGTGTAGATGAAGCCCCAGATACTCAATTTAACAAAAAACGCTTGAAGACACACATACGGTATGCATCCCATCTGAATGAACTGTTTTGATTGGAGAATTCGTTATGAAGACTTGACAGCTGACACCATTTCACAGCACAATACTAAGTATTAGCAATCACACATTGTCAAAATTCATCACATTCTATGTTATACATATTTCATAAGAAAATGGAACTGTCCATTATAAATGGACTATTATTGAATCAGTAATTTTCAGAACACTGTGATTCATTGCAACATATACCACACATTTATAGCAGCAAAATCTTACCTCTGGGATGTGGTGACTCAGACAGTAGCGCCTGTTACAGAAAGAACACATCTGCCCCAATGTCAGTACACTGGCCTTACACTTGGAAAATCCACAGACACTGTCTGCTTTCACAACAGCATCAATGAGGGCATCGAAATCGTCACCAGTATCAACAATGGCTGAGGCCTGGCCTTGAGAGCAGTCCTTTCCTGGAACAGTAAAAGTTGAAGGCAAATGGTAGGTTCAGAATGGCATCAGAGATAAGCATCACTAATTATATTCCCTTCAACAAGAAATTCATGATTGTGTCTTTTCTGCAAGCTCCTGTCAGGCACAATTTCATCCTCACTATGTTGGTTATGCTTCGTTTGGACTATCAGTAATTGTCACTCTAGAAGTTGTGCTCTGGGAGTGACACTGTAAACCAGAGATGTGATGCAAAGTGTTCTTTTGACAGCTCACAGGTGCTATTCAGACTGCTTTTACAATTTTATCTGTTACACTCATTTAGAAGGTTGACAGAAGCGAATAACATTCAGCATCTTTTACACCTTTGTGATTACTTTTCTTACAAAAAGGCATACATTCTATTTGGAGGTATGCAGAAATGTAGAAAAAATACTACACTATCGTTTAGCTCCAATAGCTGTTTTATGGTGGGTAATCAGTAATTAAACATTTCTTGTTGTACTCAGATATTCTCAAATGCTAACAAATCCATAGTAAACTGTTCCACATCTGCTAGCAAATCCGTGCTTCACCCACCTTTGGTGGACTGTTTGGGCTTCTTTGAAGACAGAGCTTGTGCAGCTTTCTGACCTTTGTTCTGCCGAATCTTCTCTTCCCTTTTAGCCTGCTCTCGCTGCATTCGTTCCAAGTGCAATGCCTTCAGATCTACCTGTGCCACGTCTACGTCCTTCTGCAAACCCTGCTCACTCGATGGCTTGACAAGGGTCTCGGAGGATAGGAAACGGCACTCCTTTGCTCCAGCAGCCTCTGCCTGTGTGTGCTGAGTCCCTGCTCTGGTGACAGTGATGTGTCTTTCCTTCCCTTCTCCTGTGCTCTCATGCTTTAAGCCCAGCTCCTCAGAGATCTGGTGTACCAGCAGGCGGTCATGTGAGGTTAAGGATGGTGGAAAATCTAGTGAAGCCTTTTCTGTGTCCCTCAAAAACTCTAGTATTTTCTCTCTTAGGTTCTCATAGCTCTTTCTCTTTTGCTCTTCTTCCACAGGTGTGGACGAGTCACCATCCTGTTTAGTACGATGATTTGGTTTTCCAGTACTCACACTGTTCATCGCTGTTTGCTTTTGGCCATAGACCTTTCTGTTTTCTATTTCCTTTCTCTTTCCCGGATGTTTCTTAGTAGTCTGAGTCTTAGAAGACTCTCGGGTCTGTATTTCTCCTCTTTGTGCACCTTGAGAGAGCTCATGGGAGTAATTCTGAGGAACTATGTCCTCGAGGTACTCAAAAGCTGTCCGTACCTCCCCATGCTCGCCTATGTAGTCCACAAGAGCCTTCAGGAAAGCATGATGGCAAACAGTTTGTGAGTCACACACCACTACCAGCTGGCGTCTAGCACGGGTTACGGCTACATTGACCCTTCTGTCCTCGGACAAAAACCCAACATCCCCTGCAAAGGCAAAACACAGTTCCATTAGCATGCTGGAAGTATTTCATCTGTTAAGAAAATGAAAACACCAGGGTGCAGACTAGTTTTTGTACATTAAGGATCAGTTGCTTTGAAAACATTTGAGGCTAAGTGATTATAGTATCAAACCAGTGACTTAGTTTCTAAGGACTCCTCTTCACTTTTTTATTAAATATCCCTGTAAATCCAATTCCTTTACAATCTGACATCCAATAAAGATGATAAAGTTCAATGCGTAGGTGCTTTAGCTCAAGGGAAATAAGTACAGTTAGTTAAATAACGTGAAACACTGTGTCTCTCTACTGAAAACATACATGAGTTCTCCTGTCTAGACTTTCCAATGGCAATATCATAGAAAGTATGCATACTGATTTGGTGTGCAGTTACCCTATAGGATTATACAGGAGAGCACTGTATGTAAAATGATATAAACACGTTACATCAAATGATATTGACACAAACATATTACGACCAAGAAATTACAGCATTTAAAGAAGAAAAATAAACACATTTCTTAATTTCTTCAATAGTGGCAAGTGCAGTACAAAAACGCAACAGGAGACACTGGTCTGCAGTGGGAAGACACATTTCCATTGATAGCACTGTTCAAGAAGAAAGATGTAGGGAGTTTCTCACTATAATCAGTCAACTGGAAAAAGCACCACAGCTAGGGCCTCACCCTTTCTGTTTGATCTGACTAATGAAAGCACCACCGCCTCTTTTTCCCTGCCTTGGAAGCCGTCCACGGATTTGATTTCCAGGTCAGGAAGCTTTTGAGAAAGCCGCTGTCTGAGCATGTCCACCTGCCAGGGAACACGAACACTGTAGAACAATCATGGAGCACAACATTACAAATACCGCTTAAACCGCCAGTTTATCAAAAACGGTAGAGAATTTATAAGACATTATTCTCTCTCTCCTGATGTGCGTATAGGAGTAGTAAACAAGAACGTTGTGTTAAGAGTAATACCTTAGAGCTATAGTAAAGGTGCTGTAAAGATGGAAAAACTCAGGAAAGAATCACAGTTGCTAGAAATATGCCTCTGGTGCCTTAAAGCAACCAAAGCAGACCTGGCTTACGTGTCAGCTCGAATTCTTTTATGTGGAGAATAAAAACTAAAACCTTTTGAATTGCCACCACTCCTCCACAGCTGCTGCTGATAGTGTTTTCCCCATCTTTAAACAGACACGTGTCAAAAAGTACAGGAGTCAGGGCCATGCGCTAATGACTGGATACAGACAGAGCCACTGCAGCGGTTCTTATCCTCTTTCTTGGTACTGAATTATCCAGGACACGTTTGCACATATACCGTGTGTGATTACTGTAACATACTGTACATATATAAAGCTTACATTGTCAGTGCATTAGAAATTCAATTTATGTGATGATATATGACTAAAAGGTCCTCTACTAGCTGTGACTGCTAAATGTTACGTAAGTTGATGCACAAAACTGAATGTCTTTTATACTGAACACTCAAACAACCATATAAAGATTTAAAAAAATCAATTATCACAATGCGATTGTTAACTATTTCATAATTAAATCCCAGCTACCGAAACAGAATAGCACTGGAATAGTGCCCTCACCTGCAGATTATAGGGGGTAATGATGCCTATGTCTTTTGCTTTGACACCAGCCTCAGTCAGAGTTTGTATATGAAGTGCCACAATATCAGCTTCCCCTGTAGAACAGAAAAAGTTTAACCTGAATCTAATAGGACATTCTTTTGAAACAGCATCATAAATGAAAGAGCCAAAAGTGAAAACAAGCCTTTTCAGGACTAAAAATGGGGGGGCAACTCTTTCAATGAAATCATTTGTGGAGCAGAATACAGAGGCATGATGTTAGAGGTGGTCCCCCTAGATGGGAAACTAGAAGCAATATTCCACAGGCTCCCAAAGAAGCACAGTTGGCTGAAGGGACTCCTCTAACTAGTAGCCTATCTTATGACTTGAAATGGCTGTATAGCACATGCTGTTCACCAATACTGGACTGCTTATGATGTGCAGAAATATCAACACACAGCACCGACTATATCAACTTCAAACAGGACAATTAAATCCCACAATCTGGTTTTCATAACTGATGGCTTTGCCTTTCCAGATAAAGTACTGACTGACATTTGGAAAGATTACATGTTGGAAGAAAACAAATGTGAAGCAGCTGTAATACTGCATTGTCATGATTCCAGGACATATTTTCAAATCCCATTGACTTTTTTTACCAGAGAAAGGACAGGCTGCAATTCTGGTCTGGTAGGGGGTGTAGCCAGGTTTTAATTCTGGAAGCCCTAACGCCTGCACTATTAACAATAAAGTAAAAGTTAAAAAGCTCTGAGCCTGAACTTCACCTTGATTGCCTTTAGATTGTTCATCTTCATCCTCCACCTCGAACAGCCCACAGCCAGCAGTGTCAATCAGCAGGAGAGGACAGCTGGTCTCTTCAGTGGGTTTCACCCCTGGCAGATCCCTGGCCAAGCCAAGGAAGCCATTACAGAATTAAAAAAACAGTTTGCATTTCGCTCATTTTCATTTCTGGAAAGTGGTTCAAAAAGGCTGTTTCTTCCCTTGTGTTATATATGGGTTTATGTGGAGCCTACAAAGTGAAAGCCACCTACATGTGTCCAATTCCTGGCCAGTTAGTACCAAATTTCAAAAGGATACAAACAGACCGTCTTAGTTTGCATTACTACGACATGCATAAATACAAGGCAAATAAACAATGTTTCATTCTTATATTGCGGAACATGAAAAAATTAAATGATAGAGTCTGATTTGTCATGTCAGGGGTCAGAGGTAAAAATCAGTTTTAGTAAAACTTCAAACTTCCTGATGGTTACTTTACTCAAAGGTATGTTAGAATACACATTACATTCTATTAACATACCAATCTGTTACGGATACAAACAAATGATAAATAAAAGCAGAACATAGAAGTAAATTAGCATGTCAAAGAATAACCGTACCTCAGAAGGTGATTTTCCACTGAGGAGTGAGCAGTCAGTCTTCCACCATACATTTCCTGGGAGGCCCACTGCATGATTGCACTGTTCATGCGGTACTGCACTGTCAGCATCCTCACTACCGGGTCTCCATACTTCTGAATCAGCCTCTCCATCAGACTCCGAGAGAGGCCTCCGGGGGCAGCTCTGTGAAGGTGAACATTAAAAATGAGGATATAAACACAGCCTCAGTCGAGCTTGAGAGGGATTTTACAGAAGCTTTAAGCAAAACGAAGAATACAGATCTGCTGTTTTCAATGTTTTGCCAGAATTTGGAAAACAACAATTATATTGTTTTGCCTCTTAAGTATCTCACAGTGTTTTGTCAAATCATTTTTCGAATTAAATCAAGGAACATCATAAGCAAGAATCCTGAATACTGGTAAAGAGCATTTTTATTCATTCATGAAAAATCAATAAAGCAATAAACATTTTTTGTTTGTTTCTTGGGTTTACAGGGCAACAAGAGAACATAATTAAAATGTTTAATTTTTGTGATTAATTTAAAATGGAGGTAAAATATCAGGTATTAATAATCTGTTCTGCTCTAATTAGATTTATCGATCACTGCAGATGAAAATGACAACACTCTCAAGGACAACGTTCTGGGCTATTCCTGACTTAACTGAAATAATGAACTTCCTCATCTGATCAAACGTCATATACTGTATCATCCAAGCCTTCACACAGTGAAGAGTGACCAGCTCAGCAGTGACTTCTCAGGACCAGGACTGGCCACCCCTGGCCTAGAGACTTCAGGTCATTCCTCCTCCTAAACTCTCAGTAACAAAGCTGGTCTAAACAATTTTCCACATAATTATACTCAGGACTTGAATTTTCTTGCAGGGTTACAGATGTGCTGCACAATTTTAGATATTCCCACAAATCTAGCATTTATAATGTAAAGATTTCCTGCACACATTTATAGGCAAAACATTTCCCAGGTAGACTTGGCCTAAATGCATGATTCAAACTGTGACGTTACACTATTTGTGTGGTTGCATTGCATGTCTTGCATTCGTTTAAGGCAGACAAATAGCTCTATAAAACGAGATATGCTTGATTAGGTCAACGTTTGTTCAAAGCTGGCTGAAAAGAAAGTCTGCTTCTGAAGAAGGCGAGACCCCACAGAAAAACGCACCTGACTCTTCAAACATAACATGTATAATAATGTACTTGCTCTTAAAATTAATATTATTAATGGACAATTCTTAATTAATTCTATAACAGAATATTTAACAAGGTCACCCAAATAAACAAAAAATAAGAGGAGCACATTACTGAATAGACATCATGGTCTGACAGCAGGAGTCCAGAGCATAATTCGAAAAACGAAAGCAGTTGATCAGCCCTACCTACTTTGTCTGTGTACAACTGAAGTTTACCGACACACGACTCTTCAGTAAAAAATGAAAAAGAGAGCTTACGTCTGGGATTTAATGGTGGGAGGAAGCTGTTTGTAGTCTCCAGCCAGGATGCACCTAGGCACCTTCAGCAGTGGGATCCAACAGCTGCTCTCCAGGGCTTGGGCACACTCATCAATCACAGCCAGGTCAAAATGATCTCCTGCAAGAAACTTCAGAGGACCGTCATCACTGGCACCTGCAAAACAGTGCAATGCTCAAAACAGGCCATCGTTGAAATCACCTTCTCTTCTGTTAGCAGAAGTGTAATCCAGGTGGCTTATAACTGGAGATGTACGTATCACCAGGACTTAACTGCAGATTTTTAATAACCGCATAATTCCAGGAAGATCTGTCTTCTCATCCGGCTTAAAAAAACATTTAACAAATAAATGAATAAATACATTTTCAAATTAATTTCAGTATTTACTGCAGAAATAATCTAACGATTTCAACAGATTGTTTAAAACATCTACCCTTCAGTTATCACAATTGTAATCCAGGTGATTTATAAAACTGGAGATGTGTGTATCACCTCCATGCAAGAATCTGTCAGACGTAAAGGGACTTTCAAAATCTTTTGACCAAGCACTAGTGATCAGTTGGTAAAGTGACTTATAGCTCAAATGATTAATCTGAAGATCAGGATTTAGCTGCAGATTTCTACAGGAAGATCTCTTATGTCTTCCCATCAGTCTTAAATAACATCTAACCAACCAATGAATGAATAACATTCACCACAGAGAAGCATCTCACGCTATGAGTGCAGCAGAACCCAATAAGCACCTACCAAAAGGACTGAGACAACTTCTACTATTAAAGAGACAGGTTACAGAAACACAGAAAAAGAGCACATGTGCTACAGCTGTAGCATAAGGAGAAATACAACACAAAACACTCTCAGCTCTTAAAAACATAAAGTGGCAGGCAGCCATTAGAATAAAAAACAGGAGCTCAGCTGAGTCAGATGAAGAAACCTGGTTTCATCTCTAGTAAGATATTATCTTCAAGCATGGTCAAAATACTCTCATATTTATGCAACATTTAAGATGAATTCACCTGAAAAACTACAAAATAATAGTCTAGACCTTTCGAGTCCAGCCTGACGTAAATCAACACAACCCAGCCCTTCCCTTTACAGATGATCTGTACCTTTAGCCTTAATGTAGGCGCCGAAAGTTTCTATACCAATGCAGCAGGAGGCCAATGTTTCACTCACCAGTGTTCGTGGCCAGAACTACGTCAGCACCCTGGAGGATCTGTGTGATTGCCGTCTCCTCCCTCTGTTTCAGCTCTCTGCGCAGCTCCTTCATCTCTCCTCTCAAATGGCTCTGACTGCTCTTCTCGTGCGCTTTCTTCATTTGCACCTTACACACAAAACACAGGTTTTCAACTCCAAACTTCAGTTTGCTAACATTTTATTGCATTGTTAATAATATTGCTTAAATCCCCCCCCACCCCAAAAAAAATACTTTAGCCATTAAAGCTATACTGATACAATGTATAAAAAAAGACGTCTTAATGAAAAATCTTTTCAAATTAAGTTTTTTGCACTACTACTAAAAACCTTGTAAAGAAAAGTTTTTACCTCATTATGCAGTAGCTTGCAAATGTATTTATAGTCTAAAGGAACATCACTATAAAAGCCAATTTAATAGTTAAGTTAATAGTTTAAAGACAAGAACCAAATCCTCTGGAATTCTGCTACACCCTGCCAAGACTATTCTACAGAATCCTCCTTAGTTCCTTAGTCATTGGAATCTACCCTATGGCAAAGATTGCCTATACAGAAAGGATGGATAACATAAAAAGAGAAAAGGCAAATAGTACAAAAGCAGCGAAGAAAACACAAAAAAAGACTTAGATATCATTGAAGACTAGGCAGAAAGACATGAATACACACGAGCGCAACACAATACAACCAGTTAACAAAGGGTACCTGAAAAATATCATGAAGCACTAAGAAGAAGTGACTTGTGAAAGGGATGTAGAGGCTTGTTCATTCTTCACACAATGTGAAAATGCTAAGGTACTGTGGCAAGCAGGCATGTAATTCCACCCAAGCCACAAGAGGGCGGCCATGTCCTCTCAACTCCAACCCTGACATTTCTGTTTAAAAAACTTCCACGTGCAAATGAGAGACTCCTGTGGAAATTCTAATCATACACAGCTATTCTTCATTTCTGGGAATTCAAAAGAACAGCTTCAGGAGAGAATGTGAGTTACAGAGCTCTATTTAAAAACGTAAGCCTAGTAAATAGAAAACATCTGACCTAATAACAGAAAGGGAGAAGGAGAATTTTCTCTTTAGTTATAACAGCGTTGTGGAAAAAGGTCTGATCTTTAAACCAGTAAAAGACCTCTCACTGGAAGACAATGACAAGATCCACAAGTCAGGAAAAGCCAGCTTGTTCTCAGGTACTTTAAACCAAATGAAATCTTCGTGGGTTATGCAAGATTCGACTTGCGCAAATTTGACGTTGAGTAAAAACCTCCCGTGGGTCCCTTGATAAAATCTGAGTTGAGTGCAGTTTAAGTCCCGTGTGTAAAGAGCTAGTTGTGCATCAAGTTCCAGTGCGAAGTAAATGTCATG
This sequence comes from Atractosteus spatula, assembly GCF_055471065.1. NCBI lineage: Eukaryota > Metazoa > Chordata > Actinopteri > Semionotiformes > Lepisosteidae > Atractosteus > Atractosteus spatula. The sequence continues at coordinate 3,707,083 of NC_142721.1, read as the reverse complement.
CAGTCTCCACCAGGGCTGTTTGACCCTTCAGCCTTGCTTTGCTTTGTGAGTGGCACATATCGCAATCATGTCAGGGAAGCACCAGTGTTTTTATTATTTTTATTTTTTACTGTGTATTTTCAGTACTGTCCAGGGTAATGAAATCGACATAATTTCGATTTTTTAAAGGTAATTTTACTTACGGCACTGTATATTTTTAAGGTTATGCTGTATTTGGTGTTTAATTCTTCTAGGCCAGTTCCCTGGGAACAGCTAAATGAGACATGCAAATCAATAAGCTACGAGCAGCCAAATGAGCATTATGAGCTGAATGGCCTCTTCTTATTTGTAACTGTTCCTTACCATTAGTCCTGATGCGGTGGGCCACCTGTCGCTGCTCAGAAAAATGAATCTTTCAATATTAAAAAACACTGCTGATGGCACTGTAAGCGCAGCCCTGTTGCACAGATTGTGTTCCCCATACTTACATAAGTCTGGTCGATATCTTTCCTGATGTCTGCAATTATATTGGTGTTGTCACTGTGCGCCAGCATAGCATCTAGAGAATGCTTCTGAATCGACTCCAGGAGCCGAGCAGGGTGTCCGAGACGCAGAACCTTTACTTTATACCCCACCAGGCGTTCAACCAGGTTGTCCACAGCAACGTTGGAAGGGGCACAGCAAAGAATCTGGAAAAGAAATTAAAAAATGGTATTATCAATAAGTAATGAGAAAAGATATGCTCGGTATAACAAAAAGCAAAATTACATGAATAAATATGAAACATACAACAGTATTACGCACAAAAACAATCAGGAAATTAGAAATTTCCTACACTGCCATCAATTGATATTGTGCAAATGTAAAGAAATTCACATGATGCAATTCCAACGTCCTCCATGTGAGGCCCTCATTTCGATTTCTGCAGTCCCTGGCTATATTTACTGTAGATAAATAGATAAGGCTTCATTGATCCCAAAGGGAAATTGAGGTAGGTGTGCAGGTATATGCAGGTCTAACAACTCTGAACCCTGACGTCATGTGCACAAGCCATGTACATAGCGCATATTACAAGAAAAGTGTATGCTTAAAAACAGTGTGACAGTCGGCCATATATATATATCCTATTGTCGTGTGGTAAAGTCATGTTGTATTTATCAAAATTACCTCCACCTTGAATTCACTTATTCAAATATTCAATTTCAAATTTTACTTCAGAGCCATCCCTCAATTTCCAAACAAATGATTTACAAATTTTCGCAATAATGAACTGTGTAAACATATACCCTTTTATGAACAATGAACCTTTTTCACTGTAATGGACAAGATCCCTCTGCTGGTGAGCTTCTAACTGAGAGCTTACTGAATACATTTTAGTGAGTAGAGTAGATCCAAGCATCCTACATAAGGTAGGATGTCCATAAGGTATATATGAAATACAAACTTGTTTTTACTGTAACGAGCTGAACTGAACAAACAATTTCATCCAATGCAGAGGAATATGCTTCATGTTTAACATATGGAAAGCAGTCTATTAGGTTTAACAAGCTTTAATGATCAGTAATTAACTGTAATTAGTAAATAGCTCATCCTTGGCCTAAAATGGATATAGTGTATCAACACGATAATTATCCAAAGCATACATCATCTGTTTTAAGCCAGATATATCAGCCAATATTGTAAGATGTTTTTTGTTAGTATTTCAGTAGGAGTAAGAACAGGTAGAGGTAGGAAGGGCTGGAAGATGGTCTTTTATTACACACTTCTCCTGAAGAATCAAGTAGTGATTGTGAAGATATGAGAAGCCAGGTAGTCACCTTTAAGCCTTGTTTAACAGCTTGCAGGATCACCTCAACTACTGTGGTAGTTTTCCCAGTTCCTGGGGGCCCATGGATTACCGCCACCTCCCTCTGAGACAAGGCAAAGGACACGGCTTCTTTCTGCGACTCATCCAGGGCCTTGTTGTAGAACTCTAGATTTCCTTTGGAGAAACAAACAAAATATAAAACCCAGCTGTGCTAAAATAATTGAATAACGCGTCGACCCTGACAGGAAACACAGCTGCCCAAAGATGCTCCTACAAGGCAAAATAACTCAATCTTTGTTCTTCTGAGGGAAGAAGAAACACTGAAGACACTTGCTCCTCAGAGGAGCAAAAGCAGAAAAGGCAGCCTGCATTTTCAAGAGAAGCAGGGCTCTGTCTCTGAAGCCTATTGAGTTCGCAAGAACACAAAATTACACCTCAAAAGGCAGGGAGTCTTAGACAAAATCACGGACTGAGCTGACACGTGGTTATACTATGAAAAGCTAAGTATTGGAACAGTGAAGTGAAATGTGGTATTTTTGCTGTCTACGTATTAACACAATAATATTCACAAACCACATACTTTGCTGGCTTACGCTACTTCAAAAAACAACACAAGCGCAGGAGTTTTCTTATGTTAAAAATTCCTCAATTCATTACTGACGTAAGTGTGATAAGATGTATAGTGTCTCAAGACCTCCTATATTTTGGGGTTGTAGAAGAATAGCCAGTGTTTAAATTTAAATTGGATCATAATGTTGGGAAGCCTTACTCTAGATGCAGTGGATAGATTCCAGAAAATGAGAGCACTTAATGAACAACAGGGGTTCAAATAAAAATGAATAGTGCTAGACGTCCCTCCAGGAGTCTGGCTACACCTACACCAAACCTTTGCTTAAGGGGGAGACAAAAGATGTCATGGAGTGTGATTCCTGGTGGGAGCCAAATGCCAAGAACTGCCTTGTAAACCCAACCCTTGAGGAAGCCCCATCCATGTCAACCCCCACACTGCCTGGCCAGCCCTGTGTCTGTGTCCCAGTCAGCTGGTGCAGTACAATTACAATAACCTGTGCTTGCTGTTTACTGGATTTTCTGTTAAGTGATCACAGTTACATAACCAAATGTAATTTACCAAATTAATCAGATAAGCAAGAGATGAAAATATTTATAATATTTAGAACATTAATACATAAATATAATTACATATATTATATTTAGATTGATTTACATGAAATTAGATAAATATATAACTATAATATTACATAAATATAATATCTTTAAGAATGTATCCATATTATTATTATACACTGTACATAGTATTGTTAAGGTGCATTAGAAACAAAACTTCTGCTTTTGTGTTGCTGAATAGTAACATGACGCGAAATCCCTCGATCCCCTGGAGGCACTATGCAGCCAGTTCTGACTTTATAGCACTACAGTCCTACCCTCAGGCAAGCAGTGGAGACTCTAGGTAAGTCTCCTTCTGTATTTCTATAGCCTGTCAATATTAACAAACCCCCTCTCACATACAGTTGAGAAATCTCGTGTGTTAGAATGCCTAGTGTATAATATTTCATAGCTGCATCTTATCTGCACACTAGTTTGTAGAAAAGTAATGCTTATGGACTCATGCTCAAAGTAAAATCGGACACAGTATAATCATCAACATAACCAACACACTGCACAGAGCACAGAAGCTACTTACTCAGCTGAAGTGGAGGACTGGGCTCTGAATAGCCAAACAGGACCCCTATCAGAGTGGAAGCTGGACCAGAACTGTACTGTTTCAGGGCATTCAAAGCACTAAAAAAAAGGGGAAAAGAGCTTAACTGAAAATTCATTGGCGAAAGGTCCTGCACTATTCAAATTACTCCTGGCAACTTTTTTGTATCAAATCATAAGAATTTTATAACCATGTGTTTTATCAATACAGAACTGCACAGTCTGCGAGGTGCTAAAAGACAACTGGCTCAAAGGCATTCAGGACAGAGTAGTCCGTCCACACTTGCTCATTCCTCCCTTTGTGTGTCACGGGGTTTGCAAGTGCTGAGAAACATGCCGTCAGCTACTCCAAATTAGGCAAAATAACTGGACATTCTAAATTTAAAAAAAGATTACTCAAATACTTACAGAAATTAAACCCAACTAAAAACGAAAGCTATAGTAGTTGCTTGCAATGGGAATACTTTCGGGGCGGAGAGGTGGCTCTGTGGCTAAGGATTTGCGTCTGTGACTGGAAGGTTGCCGGTTCAAATCCCGTGGCTGGCAGAGGAATCCTCTGGAAACTCCGTTGGGCCCCTGAGCAAGGCCCTTAACCCCTACTGCTCCAGGGGCGCCGTACGATGGCTGACCCCAAGCTTCTATCCCTGTCTGTGTGTCTGTGTCTCATGGAGAAAAGCTGGGGTATGCGAAAAGATGAATTCCTAATGCAAGAAATTGAATAGGGCTAATAAAGAAACATTATTACTTCACTTTTTAGAACGCTTGCTTTTGGCCAATGCAAACAGAATTTTGTATATAACCGTATATTATAGTTCTTCAATGTGTGTAACAAATACCAATACAATAAATGAGGTCTATACATACTTCTTCAGTCGTTTATAGGTGACATCATTGGCCAGCTTCAACATATTGTAAGGACCCTCTGCCTCCAGGTTCTGGCTGTCCTGAGATTCATCGAAAGCCACAGAGATGGAAACCTGGGTCACACGTGTCACAACACCAGTGACCAGCTGAGATGATGGATTCACACCCGCCGAATCGTACAGCCCCACTATGTCACCTGGAAAAAGAGCAAAGTAAAAACAAAACATCAGGAAGGCTGTCTGCTATTGTGAGGCAGTATTTTACTAACACAGTAGACATCTGAGTAAGTAAAGTAAAATAAATCTGCGAATTATCCAACATACACGCTCTGCAGGTGGACAAGGGGGTTTATTTTTCACCATGGTTTCCTTGCACAACCACATACGTCTGCCGCCACCGGTCTGGACGTGCTCGCAATAGAATAATTTATCCCCTGGGTCACTACAGTAATGCCTCTTGGATTTAATAATCATAACTGAAGTTCTCATCCCAAAGAACTAAGGCTCTTCGACCCACATCGCTACAGGCCTCACCGTGTGTAGACACATTTGATCATCCTGCAGAATAACCCTCCCTGCATACTTGACCTCTCATCATCAGACTTTCAAGAAGATCAAGATCTTCATATGCTGCATAAAGACATGCATTTTATATACCTTTATTTCGAATACAAATTAAATCCCAGTAAAGTTACAGATACACAATGTGCAACACTCCATCCCAAACAATGTTTCTTACCAGGCCCAAAAGTGTTGCTTGGCAGCGTACCAGTTCCAACATATTTCCCGGGTTCAAACGTGACAAGGCGTCGTCCATACAGGCCTGTTTTCTGACGACCTATTTGAAGTTTCAGTAGACAGACTCCCTTGCGTTGAAGCTCCTTCAAAGAAATGCTCTCCTGCCAAGCCCTTGCCAACAATAAGAAACATTTTTTTATTAAAAAAGTAACAGACTTGAAGAAAAAGTCAGAGCTTCAGAGGTTTTCCCCTATTATAATTAAAATAACACTTATTTATTTTATGGCTGTGTATGTGTGCATGTTCCTGAGATCCACCTACTGATGCTACCATGACATAACTGCAGTCTCGGGGACAGTGAACTCAAGTGGCAAATGGTAACAGTGCAAGGGAGATTTACAGGAAAAAAGTAGGAACTAATTAGACAGCCCACTTTGACCCAGCAGGCAGTGAAATAACGACACCGAGAGAAAAACATTGGTTGAAGCAATGATGTTTTACAACAGAATTTAAAGCAAATGATGAAGGTGTACTGACATCAGGTAGTAGTGATGCTTCTTCACCAATATCCCTACCAATCTAGAGAGTGAGTGGAAGAGGAAACAGACACATCCTTCAAGAACAAAGATCCCCAGGACTGACAGATGGGAGCGAGCTGTCATGCTCTGAACTGGTACTGCTAGAGGGGGAGGTCAGAGACTCAGAGACATCCACGGGCAACTGGATGGTGTTGTGTGTAGAGCAGAGATCACTCTCACCACTAGACTGCCTGTGGAGAGAGGGACTTCACTTGCTGGAGCAGAAGTGAGTTAGGGAATGTTTTGGGGGATTCATCTGTTGTTTTTTCTTTTATTGGGGGGGAGTTACCTTGATTATTTCTTAAAATGAGACAGCTCGTTTGCTCACTTGTATTAAATTATTTTTGATAAAACTAGTTTGAGCCTCCTGCTTCCACTGGAGGGCCGGCTACTTCACACAGTGTCAGTAAATTACCTTGTTTCCTCAATCTCCACTGCTCTCTCCTCCTGCAGCAGCTCTAGTGTTCTGGTCACAAAGGTCTCCACAGCCATAGTCACAGCCAACCTGAGCCAAACACATGTGAGCGTTCGTGATGATCATGCGACATACTGTAACAGGGAAGCAAGAAATGAATCATGTCTGAACAAAAGCACGTGTTCAGGTCCGGATTCAATCAAAACATCAGCCTGACACCAATCAAAATCCCAAACCCACTGCAGCACAGTAGGTTTCCCATGGACAAAGGGAAGAGGAATCGTTTTTAGTAATTAACTGCATTATTCGTACAGTATACCTCTGGACTCTGTATAAGGCTACCTTTGAAAATGCTTTTAAGTCACACATGCTCACATAAAAACCAGATATACCTAAATCTACTTTTACCTGTGATGGACTACTAGAGGATAGCCAGACAGTAGATACACAGCCTAGCAGCTTCAAAATAATGTTTGTTTGTTTTTCATGACCAACAGTATGGTAACAAATACGATGAGTAAATAACAAAATAAAGATTGAGAACACATCATCTATTAAAAAAATATTTAGTAAATTCTGGTATGTATAATTACAAAAGAGACATTAGTAAGGGCAGCTAAGTTCACACAACTATGTAAAGCTATAGGAACAGGAGAAGACACAATAAAGTATAGAGCAAATATAATTCCTCACAAAGCCAGAAAATAAACATGTTGATTAAGTGTTTACATGCAATTAGAAAAAGGAAAAGCAAAACACTGGAAAGCGACAAAGAAAACTATATTTTCTATCGCCATAGTAAAAACATTATTATAGCTGCAAACAAGAAAGATGAACTGTATCAAACAGGGGAACCGATTCAGTGCCACTTCGCTTAGTTATAAGGAATATACGATATGATTTTTATTAGGCTCTAGAAAATGACCCGACGATTAGTTAAAAAGTAAAACAGATTAAATCAAACCAAGAGAATTAATGTTATAAAGTATAACCCAGTAGGTCATCAAAAAGAAATACGAACGTCAACCCTGGTAAATGTTCAAGTATAAATTCTACAGTACTCTGCTTTCACTGCGCTGCTCTGTTACCATACTTTTTGTATGGCATTACAGTAAACAACACACTAGATAAAATACGCTCCATGCCCAACGTTAATAAAAAAATCATTAAGAACACACAGCGATCTTAAAATGAAGGCTTACTAACCTGCACTATGTGTATAAATGTGTAACTATAACTCATACACACACCCCCTCTGCTTCAGACGTGATCATCATCATTACGTGCCTGCATCCAGAGCAGGGAAAAACGTGAACGCTGGTACTACCAACGATTTGGGACACATAGAAACGCTGACTGTATCGACTGAGTTCCCACTGGGATTATTTTAGATGAGTAAATCTACAAATGATTCCCGAGTAATGCATTGTATAAAAATGTGACATATTAATATGATAGGGTATAAAAATATGGCTGATGTCTTTCATTTATAAGACCTTTTTATAAGATAATTGTTATTAAAATGGTTGGTTACAGAATACAGAATGTATTCTCAGCTACACCAAGATAAGTATTTCCGGGTCGGCGCGCTCTCATTACCTCTCTCTCAGGGTGAAAATGGCAGTAAACACGGTTAATGGGGTATTACGAGTGTGTATGAGGTTCACCCGGCAGACCTGGTCGTTAGCTGGGAGCCTACGGACAGGTAAGAGGTGGAGAGGAAAGGGAATGGATGAATATGCGTGTGTGTCCAAGTTACTGTGGTTGCACGACTATCAATGTCAGGAAGACGAGAGACGAGTTCAGAGCAGACTGTGGGTTATTCATCTGGTAATGAAGAGAATACCGAGGCTTGTGCATGAGACTAACTAATCTAATACATTCATAATTTTGGTTGCCTAATTTTACTGTTGTCTAATATCTCAAATAAGTGCTTTATTTAGTTATACATATATAAATATATTTCTGCTTCATTTTGTAAGAATGTATAAATACTTTTCAGCTTTCTCATATATTTTTTCAGTTGGAAATAAGTAATACCAATATAAGGTACCAGTTAAAAAGCTGAAAATCCCTGGTCTGCAGATATTCACTACTGTTGCTTTATGGCTGCAATTCTTTGTTTCTTCTCGTTTAGATTGAATTTAATGCACACATCCTGACGTTATAAGTGCTAGCTAGCAGTCTGATGGATTTCGGTCTTATTTGACCAATATAAATAGGCATAATTCAAATGTTTTTTTTTAGGTTCCTGCTTTCCTGCCTTTGTACGGCATTGGAGTTCTCAAGATGTCAAACTGCCTTCAAGGTAATGATAACCACTAAGTTGCTTGAAGTTTCTCTGTGTTCAATATAAAGTGCATGATCTTCCTGCTGGAACTTTACCATTTGAAAGTCAGTCCATTTTCTAGCTGCTTCTTCTGGGGGTTTTGAGTTTCTGGGGAGCCAGAGCATACCCCGACAAGCATCAGGCGCAAGGCAAGATGCACCCTGGAAAGGACACTAGTCCATTGCAGGGCACACACAAACACAAACACAAACGCAAATGCTCTCACACTGGGGCCAGTTTTTCCTGAAGCCACTTAACCTACCAGTATGTCTGTAGACTGTGGGAGGAGAGCAGAGCACCTGGAGGACTCCCCTGTGATCTTGGGGAGAACATGCAAACGCCACACAGACAGCCCCCAAGGCCTGGAATTGAGCCCAGAGCCCAGGAGCCCAGGACACGTGTAACATAAAAGATGATGATGATAATCACTGTATGTCAAATAGTAAATGAACCTTTAATTTGCATAGCACAATTGAAAATGTAATTATAATCAGGCGGTTGCATCTTTGTCCTGTATGATAGTGAGAAATATTATGAGTTTGGTCTTTGCCGTACATGTCAGTGGAAACATGCGAGATTAAATATACTAATTGTCAATAAACTGCTGCATACTCACCTCTTTATGTCTCGTAGCTTTGTCCCACAGACCTCCTTATCCAGACCTCCTTGGCCAGAGGTTTCATTCCCTGACCCTGTGGAAGAGACACAGAGACACCAGGGTAAGGACTAAGTATTTTAGGAAATAGACTTTTATGGTCTAAATATACAATGAACTCTCAATTGTTACTATACTGACACCCAAGAGACATTCGGATATATATGACAGGTTTTGTAATTATACAAGAATCAAGGTGAATCTATCTATTTTCAGACAAGAAATTGATCCTAGTATTGAAATTGTATTTCAAAAGTTTACTAGACATCCCCTTTTAGACAGTTTACCCAAATTTTACTAGATGTCCTATTTTATGTCTTGTAGGGTGTGTCTTATTACAGGTGGTTTTCCATTACATTGGATATGCTAGAATGCTATTTATGATGCAAACTGTATGTTTTCACATTTGCTGTAATTAACTCCAGTCTTCCAGGGACCACCCAGATGAAACATATCATATATGTACTGCAGAAAACATTGGTGTCCCCCATATTTATTCAAATCCTTGATGAAATCAGAAAACAATAAAACAGAAAGATTTAGGAATTCTCTAATGTTGTAGATAATGTTACCTGCATCAAACATGTTTTTCTTTTTTATGCAGATGTTGTACAGAAAGTCAACAACCTTCTTGCTACAGGCCAGTGTGGCAGATTGTTTGCAGTTGTTCATTTTGCAAGTCGACAGTGGAAAGTAACAAACGAAGACTTAATTCTCATTGAAAACCATATAGATGCTGAGTGTGGAGATCGAATAAGACTGGAAAAGGTTGGTTCTCTTTCATGCTTAGCAGAATGATTTCAGGTTTTTCACATAACTAATGCCAGCAAAATTTTGGTTTGAAGAAAATGTTTTATGCATGCAACAAAGTGTTTGTGTAAACAGAATTAAGTCATATCATCCTTTGTGCATCTCGGGTTACTTGACAGCTTTTGTTCAGAGTCAGAGAGAAAATCCGTCTGTTGTTTTTACCCTTAATAGAGGTTATAAAGAAGAGGAAACCATTCAATCCATCATGCTCATTTGGTGGTGTAGTAGCTTAGCAAAACTAATATTTCACCCAGCCTGAATGTGAAATGTTCCCCAGGGGTATCCATATCTATGTACCTTAGGATTTTATGTACTTGAATCAAATCTCCTTTCTGCTAGATTGAAGGGATTTGATTCAGTTCAGTATGACGAAGACCAAAACTAAATTACTGAGAACTGATTAGTGCATTGTGAATCTTAAGCATAACTTATCTGTATTTAACTTTCATAATTTTACATGCCCAGGTATTATATTGTTTTTTGTATTTCCTCCCAATATTTTCTTAATGAGATAAGTATACTCTACACAAACACCCAGATCCCTTTGGTGTGTAGCTTCCTGGAGCAATGACTTGCCCATGTGACATGAAATGTGTGAAGTAGATAATTATATCCAATGAGTCTTAGTTCTGTTGTGTGCAAAGTTATGGAAACACTTTTCAACTATTCACAGCAGACGTCTAATTGATCAAACTCATGGATGACATAATGAGTGCGCTTGTGTCATGTCTGTTCAATAAAATGTCAGTACACCTAAGGCAGAAAAACCTTCTTCTTAATGTCATTAATTTGTTGCAGTTCTAAGAAATAATTTTATTAGATTATGTTAAAAAAGTCAGATCTCTTAATGAAAACATCCCATTTTTATTTTACTGGACGTTAGCCCATGTTGATTTTTCTGAACAATTGAATGTTATATCTGCTAATAAACATATTCTAGGTGTTGCTGGTTGGTGGAGAAGATTTCACGCTAATAGGAAGGCCTCTTCTTCAGTATGTACTAAATATTTTCTACCATAATGTGTTGATTGAAGAGAGTTGTCAAAAAGGCCCATTATATTTTACTGTTCTTGTACTACTGATTGTTTTAATACATATACAGTTTATATCTGTAATGTAATGAAAAATATAATAATTCAATACCCACTTTTTTTCCTAGTAATAATTTACCTTATTGTAAATGTAATATTTGAATTCACTAATGGAAAATGTGAAAATTAGCAATTTGGAGTAAGCCTGTATTTAGAATACAACAACTGCAACACTGTTTAACTGAAAACTATTTGCTGAAGCAGTCATCATCATGACCGTTGGTTTGGATAAGTCTTTTCTTTTTCATGTAGACGAGACTTGGTCCGCGTGGAAGCGACTGTTATTGAGAAAACCGAATCCTGGCCAAAGGTCCATATGCGGTTTTGGAAAAGGCACAGATATCAGAGGAAAAGAAGTGAGTTTACTTGTGACAAAAACTGAATGCATCCCTTTTGTCACCACATATTGTTGGTCCAGACACTCTACCATACAACCTATTGAACTAGGTGGGCTGAATGACGAATCAGCTCATTTTTCATTCTAATATTGTGAAATGGGATCGTCAAGTCACTGTGTGATTATATATTATTATAGTAAGAATATACTATTCTTACTGTTTCATTGTTATAATCCATGCGTTGATTGACTTTCAAAGTTTAAGAAAATTAAATGTTTGCATTTTTTAAAGTAAAGAATAACAGTTCAGTACTTACATACGTACATTGTATATTCAAACAAGACTCAGAAATCACAGGTCAGCGAGTGTTAAACAGTTGACTAAAAATGTTTTTAGAACAAAACTACACTTCACTCCCAGCTTTTAAAGTGGGCTTATGGATCTAAAAATGCTCTCCCTGCAGAAGTTAATATACAGTATCATCATAATTGCCTGTTACAAAATATTCTTTTTTTAGATCAGGAAATTCCCTTGAGATCTCATTTTCAAGTACTTCCTGAATAACTTCAGCTCACCATTTTCTAAATAAGGCATGCAAAATCAGTGAACATTAAAAAGACTTGCATACCATATGTGACTGTCTGGTTCATTTGTATTATTTTCACTGAGGAAGAAAGCTTTCAAGTTCTCATTGTGACTTCTTCATGGACAGTGCTAATATTTCTGTTTGCGCTGAATCCAGGAATTTGCACAGCATTTACAGAACGTTTCTAAGTATGTTTCAGTACATTGCAACATGAAGCTCACCTGATTAGTTTAGCTGATTAGAAAGAAGAAAACAGTACACCTATATGATTACACAAGTTAGAAAAGTAAATGATTTAGCCTTGCTTCATAAACACATTATTTGACATACACAGTGCTAACTGCTTTATACCCAGGAATATATAATATATTAGAGGGTGGTTTAGCACTGAAATACTGGGTCTTTGGAATTGGAAGTAACTGACTCTTCAGTTTTGCATTCTTTAACTGAGATCCCTCATTTTTTCTGATTTAAGGTTGCATGACTTAGGTTGACGAGATAAATTCCAAGCTAACTTTCCAAGCCTGTCTCCTGCTTAGTACTGAATTCTTTCTGAACTCCCCTGTGTTTACTTTATTTCCGCCTAATCTCAGTGCGTTTATTTTTGTTTGAAATAAACAAGACCATTTACTTCATCATGAAAATGGAAATTACAATAATTCCAAATAACAACCTAAAACTCTTTCATTTCAGTATACCTTTGGGAAAGCTTTTGTAAGCGCCATTCCATATGCACTGAAAAACAAATTAGAGCTACAGATTAATGCCATTTTGAGTCTTTTCCATCTTTTTTACAGCTCCAGACTGGTGTTTCTTTTTATGTATGACCCATTTGATGTTTCTCTTCAAACTAAAAATAGAGAATTCTGTTACAGAGATGTTATGATGACTACATATACGTTATTTCACTTCTTTCAGGACATTTCTGAGTTGTTTAGGATTTGCAACTGGACATACTGAGTTGGAAAAAAAGTTGATAAGTGTTGCTGCATTTTCTGGAAACCTTCAAAATTCAGATTTTCCGTCACAGTATATGGTGTGAGAGCTCGTTAATCACATTGGAGAAGTCTCTCTGGTGAACTGTGTAATACAGTATGTGCCAGGGGACAGTCTTGTGATTGAAAATAATATAACATGGCATTTTAGGTCACTGCTTGAAAAAACAGGTTTTAACATAAAACGTGTTTCTGCTGTTTCTCTTTTCTTCCTATTCTTGCAGTTATTGTGCAGCCTCAGACAGTACTACGCATCAACACAGTTGAAGTAGCACCAGGATTCTCCTGATCGGCTGTTTTTTTTTCCTGGACAAGTCTGTGCTGTTGGAAAAGACCTTTTTAAATATCTATCTTCACTGGTTACTTTCAATGAGTTTGTTCTGATGGGTCTGTTGGCAAGATTAGTAATGCTGATCACCATGTGATCCAATAAAGCATATTATCCTGTTTTGTGTGTTTGTCATTCCCCAAACAACTAAAATACTTGAATCGCAGTCTTCTTGAAAGTAAGTGTTTATTTCTCATTTATAATGTATTTCAGTTCAGTGCAGAATGCTATGTAATGTTAATACACTTGATGTTTTATTAACCCTGCAGTATGTCAGAGAAATGTGTTACTTGCGAAATGGGTGGAATGGCTCAAACCCGCAGTTTAGGTGAGATCTGAGGATTTAAAGCCACGCTGCATCTCGATCTTTCGTACAGTGTGTTTATTGGAGAACGAAGCAAGAAATAGCAGGAGCTTTTGTAACTGAGGCTAGCCTCATTGCCTTGTGGCATGACCACATCTCCATTCATTGCCATTTTGGGCTGAACCAGGCTCTCGCCTGCCAGTACAGCCTCTGTCCTGGCTCCAGGGGTGGGTCACGGTGTCCCTGATCAGGGCAGAGTTCTCTCCATTTTTAACAGAACCATCGTGGGAATCTCGTTTGGACCGTGTTTGTCCTGCCCCTCGCCTTAGACCAGTTTGCCAATGGTAACCCTACCAGTAGCACAAATCTCCTGTAATTAATATTTAAAAGAATTCAGTTCACCACTGAAAAAGTGTTGAAGGTATTTGACTTCTTTCAAACTCCTGTTAAAATAAATGTTGAATGATATTAATGATAAAGAAATAAACACTGTATTGTAAAATTAAGATTAACCTTCACCATCCCACATTCTTCTCCCACTAGGGCACCTTTTAATTCTGTCTTCATTAGTGTGATAATATTTGACATTTTTCGCCTTTTTATTGACTTTGCAGTTTCACCCTGTGGAGGTTTGTGTTGCTTTGAGAACCGTTTGGTGCTCACTCAATTACATGGGTGTTGCCAGACACACACATATCTGCTTTTCAAAGCAATTGAATAAAAAAAAATATGTATTGTCCATTTGACAACAATAGTAACGTTTTTGCCATTTTAACTTAAAACTTGAGATAGCCTTCCATGGTTCTCATGAGTAATCGTATCAAAAAAATTAAATAATCTTATAGTGCTATGAAAAATAGTCTTATTCATTTATTTTCTAATCTTTTCATCCTGTTCACGGTTGTGGATACAAGGCGGGATGCACCCTGGACAGGAAACTGCTAACTAGTACAGTGGAAAACAAAAAATGTTGTCGGACCTGAAAAATAATCTTGGAGTGCTACTGTACTCAGTACAGTGTACAGTCATAGTGCTGCTAGAGTTGCACTCTTAATTTTTTTTCAGCAGTTTATTTAGCTATTCACATAAAGGCACTGTCAGATAAATAGCCAAACAAACTTGTTCAACTGGCTGATGGTTCTGTACGCCAAGAAACGAACAGCCTTGAAGTGCATGTTATTGTTGTAGGGAAAAAAAGATAAAAAATGTAAAGGTTAACATTATCATAGTACAAAATGTACAGTACAAGTACAAAGCTTTACTTTAAAACTGGCACAGTGAAAAATACTAACAAAACTTTGAAAATGTTTTACTTGGCTTCAAGTAGAGAGAAGCAATTAATTTTTGAACATTGCAGTCGCATTTCTACTGATACTGAAGAGCCCAGATCATTAAAACCAGCAAAAAGAGGATTTGTTACACTTGCTATTCATGTGTGTAAGAACCAGCTATAGTTCTTCATCCTTTTTTTTTCATTGTCAACATTGTGTCACGAACTATATGACAGTTCCGGAAAATAATCCCAGCCAAATGTAATGTCCGTCTGTTGGCTAAACTTTTTATACTGCTGCTGTGACACAAGCTGACTACTGAAGTGAGACAATGACTTACACAAAACACGAACTAAGAAACCAATGATGATTCTTAATTTTGAAAATGATCACTAAGAATTCACCATATTAAGCACAACAGAGGGGAAAAAAATGCCAATGTCGTCAGCAGTGCTCTTGTTAAAGCACAACAATCTAACGCTGTACTGTATTTCTGTCGTGGTACTCCAAGAGTAATAATATCACACAATTTATTGACACGTTATTATATATATTAGTCCTTCTAAACTGTATTAACCCTCGTGCGCCTAGACAAGTAATCAATAGCAGTGACCTTAATGACCTTGAAGATTATTGACCAATTGTACACGTGTTAAATCAGCAAATTTGGGTTCTGGGACACCACAAAGTAATGTTTGGTAGTCAGAGTAATTCAGTGATACACCAGTGATTCCTAAAAACATTGAGTCAATTTGATATATTTTTTTTGCAAGATCTGCACTGCCATAGCCTTGGGTTTATCAAATTATTTTTCGAAAGTCAGCATAATCTGCGAGTGGCAAGGAGGAGGAGCAGCGAAGACGCTCGCTCTTGCTTCGCCGAGTTGCGCCAGAACAGTAGCCGTAAGCCTGCGATTTACCTCTCGCTCAACTCTCAAGCGACTTTACTTCTGGAAAAATACAGGGACGTTGGTCTAAATCCACTGTTTATCAGAACATGAGACAAGAGGGGAGATAACAATCGGAGCTGTGAGTTTATGCAGCCTTCTCATTTTGATATGCTTTCATCGGAGACCTTTTTAAGGATTTCGGGATGACTTCAAATTTCACTTTGCCGAGACCCCTGCGGAGATCGGGAAGCCTTCCGTCCTCGAGAACTGTCAGGATAGTGGTTTTAGGACAAGGCGCAGTTGGGAAAACGGGTAAACTGCTTTTCATTTACTTTATCGTTTATGCTAACTTCTGTTTTCAAGGCAGGCGACAGATGAGAGACGTCGGAATGAACATTAAAGCCATTAAACAGCTGGGACTCTGCTTTTAATCTATACATTTCCCAACACTTTAGAGAGTTCCCTGGGTGTAGGTATTATTTTCAGGAATGAATAGTCGTATTAGTTCCTTTTTGATTATATACAATGAAGTTACGTTTATTTACACACGGTATTATGTGCTGTTAAGCTTTAGTACGTTTGCTAAGCGACATTTTGCAACGGTGGAACAAGTTCATTTTTATTAAACTTTTAACTCAAGTACTGGATCTTTCCTTTGTCAAGTGTTTACTAAGGGTGTGTATCTAGAATTACAGAAACCGAAAGAAACCATCCCGACCCCTGAAAATGTAAATAAGTATAAGGCACAGTAAGGCTCCCCCTGCTCATCTGTTCGTGAATGGATTATTAATACTGACAAGCACAGTAGATAAGTCTTTGTCAGACAAGGTTCATATCACATCAAGTACTTCGTTCAGTTTTGCTTCGCTTTCAGAATGTGTGAATCTAACCTCCCTGAAGTCTTCTATTTGTAAGGACAAATGTGTAATTTTGTGATATTATTCTCACTATTCAGTTTAGGTATTATCCTATTTTATTTGTATCTCTGGGCTTCTTAAAGTGCAAGATGTTTTTCTTGTATTCCAACATGGCATCAACATTTGTTGATGCAACTCCAGTTTTAAAGATGCCACTAGTTCAGTTCCTTAGCTCAGTATTACGTCCCTTGAGTATGTGGAAACCCTACACATTTGCACTGCAACACACATAGCCGATTCCATGTTTTTACACTTCAAACTGTGCAATGTCAACTGTGAGCCCGAGGTGTTTGTATTTCTGTTGAGTGTGTGGAGCGTCGGGCCAGATAAGTGATGAGTAGTTTCTGCACACGAATAACTGTAATTTACAGTTGAATCTACAACACCAGAAAATGAAGTTCTATGGGTAGTCCTAAGTCCTAAAACTAGCCTTTTTAAAATGTATAATTTGTTTTCATTTTATACATTTTGTTTCCTGTTTATAGTTAGATTCTGTGGAAAGCAGTGTCATTCAACTTTTAACAAACTGAAACAGTTTGTTAATAGTGCCTTTTCTGGAGCATATGTCCCACCTTTTTTTATTTGCTTTTTATTTGTTTTTAATCAAATTTACTGTACATCCCTTGCTAGAAAACTATTACTGTGAGACTGTTGTCTTTTTGGTTTTCCTGTTCTTATCCTTGCATGCACGTATTTCAATATTTTGTACAATGTTATAATAAATATAATCTTTCTGATGTTTTGTAGCCATGACTGTGCGGTTCATCACAAAACGATTTATTGGGGAATATGATCCAACTCTTGGTAGGTACTTCAAGAGGTGAAGAAGAAAATTACTGGTATTTCGATAATAGCCAAGGATGTTTTTTGATGTTAAATTGATTTAAATTACATGTGTTTTCTCAATAATTTAGGACAGTGGCGTTCAACTCTGTTTCTGGGGTTCTCTGTGTAGCTGTTTTTGTTCACACTGGGGTTTTAAGTACAGTACAGGCTAATTGATCTCAAATTTAGATTTGAGGCATATTTTGAGTATTTTAATACACCCAGCTATTAAAAGTTGAATAGTGTTTGTAATTGTTATCACCTCTATACTAATTTCTGTATTTCAGCATTCCTCTCATTCAGACGTTGCCTAAAATGTAAGCAATTAAACCTCTTCAAAAGAAAAAAACTATCAAATAAATGTTTGACAACTTGTCATTCCTCCCTGTGTCTTTTCATCATGATTTCATCTCAGATTAATATGTTTAGAAGGAAAAAAGGTAGTAAACTGGCAATAAGCAATATGAGGAAAGGCTGTATAAAACATTGCACTCTGAACTTGAACTTGTTGAAACAATACACCTTAGGTCAGGTGTTTTTAAACCAAGGCTTAAGTGCAGAAACAGGTAAACAAAGTCAAAACATACAAGTGGGTCAATGAAATGCATCAGTTAATAACTCTGATTACTAGTTCAGTTGAGATGAGTAGTTGCTGATATAGGGGTTTCCAAGGACTAGAGTCAGGATTCAGTGGTTTAGGGAATGCATTAGTCCAGATAGACACAGAGTTCTTACAAATCTTATGAATGTGAATTTTGCATACCTTTTTTGAAGTTTCT
This sequence comes from Atractosteus spatula, assembly GCF_055471065.1. Taxonomy (NCBI): domain Eukaryota; kingdom Metazoa; phylum Chordata; class Actinopteri; order Semionotiformes; family Lepisosteidae; genus Atractosteus; species Atractosteus spatula. The sequence continues at coordinate 3,688,867 of NC_142721.1, read as the reverse complement.
CATGTCTTTATGATGAGATTTTGATTAGAACATGAGCGTCCATCAAGTCCCCTCTCAGGTACTGCTGTGGGATCTTTGAAGGGGAGCTGCAATGCTACTTTTATATTATGGGGCTAGAAAGAGTGGGCATTGATGAGTGCATTTCAAACTACAATGAAAGTAGAATTTACACAGTAATGTGTTAAACCTCCAATTCACATCACAATGTAGACAAAATTCCCAGGTATGCACAGAGCCACATTCTGCAAATGAATGAGGCACCCAAACTTCCACTGAGGTGAAGCAGCACTACTATATTAAACAAGCAGGCTTGTGAATACATCTCTTTTAATCTAATAGAAATGTTGCGCTGGACTTCGAGGCGACTTTGCTGACATATACAACTTGTTAACTTTGCATGCAGATCATGTTGGAACATTTTTGTGGTGAAATGTCTGCTACACAATCTGCACTTATTTGCTTGTACATCACATTACTCTACTCATTATGGTGACTAGTGAGCGGGAAGGGCCGCTTCACAAGGCAATTTGCATAAACTCTTGCTCTCGCCCGTGGAGAGACCAGGGATTGCATCAATACAGTGATTTATACAGTACTTTCACATAGTCCACAATTTTGTGTTTGATTCGGAATTTGTAAAATTTTGCAATACTGCCAATTAATTTCTTTGTTACCAAGATATAACCGGACAGAGAAATTGGGACTGCAGTTCCTCTTTAAAGAAGTTGCTGGCCCAGTCTAAGCATTGTTCAGTAAAGGAGATAATTGCGTCCTCTTTTCACTTCATGTTACAGAAACTGATAAAGTTATAGAAAATGATGTCTTTTGCTTAGCACACTATCTCATTCTTAAGGTAAAGTATCTCAACAGATGAAGAATCGGAGTGTAGTGTGTACAGAATTAAATAACAAACATGCTCTCTGTACAGACTCTGTGTTTAGCAATTAAATAAGTGTTGGTGTTAAATTTACATTAATATGTTAATTAATTTTGCATTACATTATTTAAGATGAAGAAATACTGTAAAGGATAGAATGAAAAAGACTGTTTTGTCAGTTGCAGTTTTTTTCATGTAGATTGCATACTCTTTACTATGCCTTTTTAGAAGTATCACAGGGACAAAGAATAGGATATAAAAATGAGTATTTTATATATCTAAAAATATTCCTGTAGAAAATGGGCATGCACATTAATTACTTTAAATTCATATAGATTATCTGTAAACTATACACAAGCTCATAAAAGTAATAAAAAAATTGTATCTCAGCAAAATTAAATATTATTATAATAATAAATAATATTATTAAATATTAAATATTAAATCTCACAATATTTGTTTTGAACTCCAGGAGGTAAAAAACAAAAACACTGAATACATTTACAAGCCATGTTACAGCAACAACCCAGTCATAAAAACGCTAAGAGAAATGATTTGGGTAATCACATTGGAAAGCTTTATAAGCAGTATAAACTCTATAAGCTTTGGCCTTCATAATTTTGGTAATATTATACTAACTTTACAAATATTTTAGTATTTTTTTGTTTACTTTACTATTTTTACTCTAGCTTTTTCCTGTTTCATCAGATTATTTTATTGCTTATTCCCACACAGAAACCATTTATAGACATGAAGCATCCATTAATGGGGATGTTGTGCACTTTGAAATCTTGGACACAGCGGGCCAGGTGAGTACTTACTGGGTGCACTGCTTTTTAAGGTGTCCTCTGTCCTCTTTATAAATATCACAGTGTATCAGTAATATAGATTTTTTGTTTAACACAAATAAGAGAAATATTGTTTAATTAGCTCAAATTGATGACAATTTTCATTTTAAATTTTCTGACGAAACGTTACTATCACAATGGATTTTTTGTGGTTTCATTTTTAATAGATTTAATAGTTTAATCTCAGTTTGTTGACTCCTTTCTTCTAGAAGTTTTGTGATTGGTTTTAAGTAAACCGTACATAAATGCAGAACATAAGCAGAAACCACACTTTTGCCACAATGCCACGATAATTAGGACAAAATGTTTTTTGATTAATAATATTCAACTTTTTATTGTGTTTCTTACTAATTTTGTCTAAGTTTTCATTAAGCATTTTTTATTGATATCGTTTTATTTAAAAATACTTCTGGTTCGTCTGGTTTCACTTCCTATGCAAGCAATTATAACATCAGTAATATATTTATTTGTAGTTGTAATATTATTAAATATAATATATTAAATGTAATATTTATTTTTAGATTACTGGAAAATGAACCTTCAGATTAAATGAACCCATCACTAAGTAATGTTTGTATTTTTCAATTTAGCTAAATATATTGCCTGTGAAGCAGGAGGCCCGGGTTTGATTCCTGGCCAATGCACAAGTTATACTTTAATTGCCTCTTGAGGGTAATATAAACTATTTCTGTAATAGTAAAATATCATAAACAATATGTATTCTATAATAACATTTTATTAAATTTGTATATCACACTATGTAAAACATTTACATTATTCATACATGCAGTAATAATTGAATACTTAATAAATTGAATCTCAAAGTGAATCAGAAATGTAACTGGTTTGAATAATTGAAAACAATTCACCAGAATTTAATTTAATTTAACACAATATCTGATTTGTAGTCATTTATAATAAATAAAATGTATAGTTTGTGAGGATAAAAAATGTTTATGTTGTTACAGTGAACCGCAGGGACGCAGGGATCCCAGACACCTTTGCATAGACAAACCTCCATAGAGAGGGGTTGCAAACGTGTGAATTCTGCTATAGGGAGAGAAAAAGGGGAAAGAAAACCAGTTTAACCAGTCACCTGACCACCAGACCAAAAATCTCCAGGATGCTCTGAGAACATTAAGGGAATTTAAACCACTTTAAACAGAAATCACAGTTGAGGTATCTACATGTATATTTGCTTTAAATGCTGATTTTATATATTTTAGGAACTGTGTGTGGTGTTATAGACTGAAATACATACAGTAGATTATATGAACAAGTTCAAAATGGATTAACGGTTAAATTCAATTTTATAATAAGAAAAAAATAATCTCCACAAATTTAATCTCCATTGAATCTCCATTCAAGACTGCTGTCCAGGCTTTTAGTAGGCAGAGTTTAGTTTTCTTTATCGTCGACTAGAAAACAACTGGCTGTATCTATGATACAAATATGCTGTAGAAGTTCGTGCAGGGATCTGTGTCAGCATGCGTGGGCTGTGCAGGAACAAGTAAAGGTTTATTACCTGCTGAAAGGACATGGAATAAAACAGAACAGAGACACAATGTTTCAGCCCCACAGAAGAAGGCTTCACAGCCGAAATGTTGCGTCTCTTTTCTTTTCCTTTCAGTATGGAATAAACATATACCTGTTCCAAAAATGATGCAGGGTGAGACCAGACCATTTGTAGGAGATTTTGAAAATGAGCCATCCGCAAGGTGATAAAATGGGGCAATGTCCCTCAGCACCCATAAGAAACCAGTGCTGAGTGGAGCCTGAGATACAATACATTTAGTAGGAAACTGGGAGGTCAGTGGGTTTCCTTTAGATCCTAAAATGTGTGCACACCTTTATCAACAAAATTTCACTGAGTGTGAACACTTTTCGAGCACCCAGGAAAATATGTGAAAAGCTGAGAAGCAGTAACGAAAAATGATTCCAGATCAGCGAGACTTTGAAAAATATAAGTATAAAAAGGAGAAAGCAGCTGACTTTGTGCCAAATATCCTACCCTCAAGGGATGAAATCAAAGATCCTGAAGCTTAATTGGTTTACTTAATGCTTGCAGAGTTTTGCCAAGAGAATAATGTCCTAGGATCAAACCACCTCCTAAAGACCCTAACTGAAAAGCCCAATAAAAATGCATGTATGTAAAGTTAATAACAACCAAACCACTGTATAACTTTATGGTGTTGCAAAGTTTTTTTATGAACATATAGCATATTCTCTCTTAAGAATATTCAGAATGTAGAAAATTTGAATGCCTAAATAAGTAAAGGATTTTCAAAGGTGCTAAAATGTGATTTTGTCCAATTTATATTAATAAAATTCACAAAAAAATAAAAACATGGTATGACAATGGGGACTGAGATAGAAATATAATGTATAAAACACAAAAGAAAGTTACTAGAACAAAGTGAATGATAATGTTTAGATGTGTTAATATCAGGCAATATTAACATATCGACTGTGTCAATGGTTCTAGTGAATGTTAAAACAGTAGAGGCACTTTTTTCTGCACTGAAAACATCACCACACATGGCACTATTCCCGATTCCTGTGTCCTCACCTCACCTCATCACCTGGTTAAACCTGGTAAAAATATCTATAATGGCAAAATGGTGCCATATTGTATGTTAGAAGAAGCAAACTGGCCTTTCAGAAAGCCTGACTGATTATAATGTGTTGAGTGGCCCAGGTGTGATCATGTTCACTTAGAAATTTTGCAAAAAGTTCAATGTTACAGTTAAAGTGGCCTTAAGCTTGTGCATTTTAATGGATCATTACCTTTTTATAGTGTTAATGCCGCGTCACGCTGCAGTGCACCGTCAGCCTAACAGACGGAGATTGAGATTTAAATGCGGGGCTTGGGTAGATGCAGGCAGACTGCGTGCGAAGCTGGGGGACTGGGGGGGAGCCTGCTGTGGTGCGGCTCACTGGACTGGAACGCCCCCAGTTCAGTACTGCTTGAGAGGGAGAGGGAGCTAAAAGGAAAGCAAAGATTAAGAGAATTAGGATCTCGCAGAGACAGCTTCCTGAAGCAGGCAGGGAAGTGCACGACTCCTGTAGCGTAATGTCAGAGCAGTGGATTTGTGAGGGTTTGGGCTTGAGTATGGTGATCAATCGGATGATTGTGTCCCTGACGTACAGACTGGTGGCCTGATCTGGTCCTCACGGGCTGGTTTGGAACGTTAGGGTGACAATGAAACTCAAACTTGTTTTGTTGTCTAGGAAGACACATTGTAGAATTTAATTGTATAGAATTAAGACTAATGTGTCAATCTGATCCTGCACTGCCGGCCAGCAGTTTCTCAGGTAGAATGTGATCAAGGTCAGGGGATCTCTGTTTTTTTCAAAGATTTATCCTTCAGATCTGCAAGGTCTTCAGGGGCTTCTTAAAGCCCCATCTGTTCAGTAGGCAATTGGGATAATTGTAGTGGTTTCAAGAATTCTTTGATCTTATTCAGGTCAGTGTAGACTTCAGAGGTAGATGTGAATTGAAGTCCTTAAAATCTTTATTGACCTGTGTGGGATTAGGGAGAACAACATTATCACTGTATTTAATGACTCCAGTTGTAGCTAGACACTCATTTTGTTTTCATCTAAGTGTGAGCAATATGCTCGGGTGCTCAGCATGCTCCTAATAAAATGGCCCTGTCTCACAGTACATACTGAGAATTCAGCTCTAATACTGCTGGGGTTTGTAAATGAAATGTTCACACAGCTAAATGTTTCACTGCACTCTCTTATATGTCGCATTTGGATTTTTTTTCAGCTTCTGAGTTGCAGTTTCTAATTTAGTGGTAAAATAGATATAACAGTTGGATGAATAAGATACTGTTGGCTCATTTCTGTAACACAGACAATCTGATTATTGTTTGGTTCTTAGAAACACACAAGACATCAGAACTCTTTCAGCTGAAAAATGATATGTTCTTCATTCACTATACATTATATTTTAAGGAAAAACCTGCTGCAGAAAATCTACATGTTACTTTTATTGCTGTTGTTATTAACTGTTAACTGTTGTTAACTATACAGCGCTTAATGAGTGGGGCTGAATCTCACTTCTGATTTCTCATTTGCAAATCCTATCAACAAACAATATTGACAACAAAAAAGTAAAATGTCAGTCCGAAACCACTACACTTTGCTCTACTTGGTATGACACGCAAATCAGGTGGAGAAGTAACAATGTGCATACCTAGGTTGAGAGACTCTGAAAAGGGCTCAGAGTGCTAACCAGAATACCCTCACACCTCCTCTCTGGAATGTCTGTCATTTGGTAGCCAGCAATGCAGTTGTATCCTCTAAGCTACATACAGTAATTGTTAACACAGTAGTGGAGGAAAGTTGTAATTTTCAGGGTATACTCTTCAAATGCCTATTCATATCACTTTCAAAGTCAAAGGGTAATGGAACAGACTCTAATCAAGGCACTTTAGCCATATCTAGAACTTAGGAGAAAGCTGAAGTGGAAGCTGAGACTGATACAGGATAAGTTTTATATTACAAAAGTGCCACAGAAAAGAAATCCACATTTAAATGATTTTATTATTGTATGCATATATCTATAAGCTGTAGATCTTTTTATTTGAATATCTGCAATAATCTTTTATGTTTATTTTCTGATTACACTAGAAACATGGATTCATTCTGTCCCATCAGCCTTAGGAAAAGCAAAACTCAAGATCAAAGTATCTGTAATAGTTTAATAATAATACTTTCCCACTGAAAAAAATGCATTGTAGAGTGGTGTGCAAATACGTTCCACTCAAAATCTCACTCTGTGTTTATTGATAAGACTAGATCAATACAGGCATTGCCTCTAGTATTCATTTGGAGAGCCTGAGTAAGAGTGCAGTGTCTAGCCATGTCTGCTAGTTAAATTCTAGCTGCTGACATCCCTGATGGATTAGCAGTTTGTGTGAAGAAATTTCCCATGATAATGACATATTTGTTATATATGTCCTATTCCATTATAAGAGACTAAATTATGAGTGATATGGTGGCGTGTAAAATACTCCTATGCCTTTTTTATGCTTTTTGTACATCTAACCCATATAGATTCTGAAAACATTTAATCTTTTAGTTCATTTTCATTCCTAAATCCTCTGAAGTATATGCCAATAAAATGGTTTATTGCTTTGTCTTCCTTTTCTGTTTCTCATTTGTAAGTTACTTTGAATTAAATGCACAAATTCCTGTTCCCTGTTCTTACAGGAAGAAGACACTTTACTGCTTGAAGAAAAGATTAAGTGGGGTGATGGCTTTCTTATCGTCTACTCTGTGACGGATAGGTGCAGCTTTGATGAAGTGATGAGGCTCTGTTTCCTGGTCAACCATATTAATTCAGGCTCTCGGAAAGCAGTTAGCGAGCCTCTGCCAATACTCATTGTTGCCAACAAGAAGGACCTGGAGTTTGACAGGATGGTGACCACGGAGGACGGAGAGAAGCTCTCCGGGGGACTGAAACTTCCTTTCTTTGAAATATCAGTCAGGGACAGCTGTGAAGAGACAGCGGCTGTCTTCCACACTCTTTATGGGGAAATTATGAAGCAGCTCAGCTCCTCTCCCACTTCCTTCAGGCGGCGGGCCGTGTCCAAACTGATGGACAAGATCCCCAGAATTCATTCCAATTCCGCACTGGGATCCACTGGCAGGAGCTTCAGTTTGAGCTCTTTTAGAGACCTCCTACCAGACTGACAGCTTTATTGTCCAGGGTTCTGAATTCTCCAGACACTCTCTGTTGGTTCTGACCCTCACAAGCTGGAGTACAGATTCGTGTGGCCCAGTTTTCCCATGGGAGGAAACTGAAGTCCGGCTGCCCATGAAGTTCACTTTTCCCACAGTTTACCCAAAGCAAAGCAAAGTGAAATATTTGTTTTTATAGTAAGCAAAATAGGACATTCCATATGGCAAAACATTCATAAACAATGATTAGAGTCCATAATGAGAACTTTCAAGATGTTATTGTTCTACTATGGTTTTTTTTTTCACAATTTGTAGCTTAGAGCCCAACTCAGAGAAGTAGAATTACTCAAACACAACACATATGTTGCTTCTGATTTATAATCGTCAATAGCATTTCCACCATATGTTTTGTAGTTAGATTCCAGATCACTCTTGGTATATAAAAAACAACATTAATCCATGTCTTCTAGTCACATGTTATTTGCATGAGTTGAAAGAGCAGAGTTCTTTTAGCCCAGTCAATGTACCTGCACATACGTTTAAAAATGAACAAGTAATAGGTTTATTCCATGCTGAAAAAAAGAAGAAAGAAAACACGTTTCGACCGTGGAGTCTTTCTCACACCTGACGAAGGCTCCACGGCCGAAACGTTGTGTTTTCTTTCTTCTTTTTTTCAGCATGGAATAAACCTATTACTTGTTCCTTTGCAGCCTACGCATGCTGATGCAGCTGCCCACCTGAACTAATATGTTTAAAAATGGTAACTGCTTTGAGTTTTAGAAAAAAAATACTATCACACTGCAGTCTTTTGGGTACATATTTTAAAATATAACAGCAGTAAAATAATCAAAGTCAAATTGTCAAAGGCCATGCCAAAGCTACCAGTTTAAATCTGAAATCTATGTAAAGAATAAAGGCAAAAGATTATCACACTATGTTGGTTAGCTGTGTGAGAAATGTTCTCCAGGTAATATTCTTACGTGTTTTTTAATGACATCCACAAGTTGAGTAGTTTGACAAAACATGAATAAAACGCTACTGTAGTGATGAAGAGAGTAGAAGCTCAGCTCACCTGAGAAGTGCTGAGCAGAAGGTGTGCCATTTGGTTAGTCCTTAGCAGTGCCTCGAAGCTAACACTCTCTCATAGCCGATACTGCCTCTATACTGGACATCACTCAAACATTCAACAGGCTTCAGGCCACCGGTCATGGGGCTCATGCTCGTGTGATTTCCAGGGGTTTGTCAAGAGAATATAATCTCATACTGAAGGGTCGGAGAAAACTCCAGCCAACACCGGTGAACTCAGGGAGATGGTTCTGTTGTATCTTGGGTGTCTGCAGACACAAGATGGTGAAGGTTCAGACACTTTATCGAGCTCCCCCTTGGCACCTCAACACTGGGACTGCCATGCAGATTAGCTGGTGAACTAAGGGGTTCCCAACATTTTAGACTTTTTTTTATCTTACAGAATAGGCAAAACAAATACAAAATAACAGAATAGTTTAGGTTGCATAGTAGAAGTAGTCGTCTTATCATCATCTTGAGCAATTCCAATTTAATTTCCAATTGCTAAAGCATTTCATTTTGCTGACATTCAACAGTGCTTGCATTCTTATACTTCCCAAAATGTTAACAGTCAGTTGTTAGGGTATATCTGTTTTAGATTCAGAAACACATTTTTCCTCTTAGAAATATTTATTTTTTTCCGCCACTTCAATTCAGACTAATGGGACAAAAATAAACAGTGACAGACACCTTACATTGAGTGATGGTGTCCCAAGGGTACGTGAATCTGTCATTGCTAACAGGGCATGCAGGAAATGTGCAGGAAAATGCTAACGAACCTTTCTGCATTGGCTTTTTGAAAAGCGTGATGACTCAGTTATGTTGATTTCACTTTTCTTATTTGTACTTCAGCAAAACTCTCCAGGTGAGTTCTTAAATAAAACATACATACATATGAATTGGAGCATTCAATGCAAGATTCCATTACTATTTAATAAAAAGTTATTGAAAGGATTACAGAGCAAGCATTCGCTTCACCTGATTCTAATTGAACGCTTAATTGAAATTAGATCTCCTGTGCTTTAAGTAAATTCCCACGGGAATGTAGGCTTTGATATTACTGGCAGCAGATTGAAATCCCACACACACACACTGATGACATCATGAACTTTGTGGGCTGAAAGTAAAGAGTACTTTTCCGACTTACAGTATAAGGGAGTAAGTCAGAATTTAGTAAGCAATGTAGCGTGTAAAATATCATTTTAAATGTATCAAAACCAACTCATTCAAGCACTCAAAGACTCATAAAATGATCAAGAATGTCAGTTAACCATTAAATAATTGCATGCTCTATATCATATATAAATATGAACCAATTAAAAATGTTTCTCCTAAGCTAATAACAACTGGAAGCTTTACTATGAAGATAAATCAAAGCACTGTTTTTTAATCACTTAGTCTTTGTCATACAAAATGAACTTGGAAATATATATTTTTTTCTCAGTATGAACAAAAACACTCTACAGCTGAGATTCTAAGCTACCTAAAGCCATTGGAGATAATGCTGATCAGAGATGCATGAAGTATAATAAAAGGTTTATGGATTGATTAGAAATGTAAACTTTTGTACCCTGATTTTTGTCAAGGTTGTGATATATGAAGTAAAGAGGAGTGTGAGCCAGAGATACCAAAAGAACAAGTAATAGGTTTATTCCATGCTGAAAAAAAGAAGAAAGAGAACACAACGTTTCGGCCGTGGAGCCTTCTTCACCTGAAGAAGGCTCCACGGCCGAAACGTTGTGTTCTCTTTCTTCTTTTTTTCAGCATGGAATAAACCTATTACTTGTTCCTTTGCAGCCTACGCATGCTGACGCAGCTCCCCACCAAGAGATACCAAAATATCATCAACACAAAGGCACAGTCTGTTCCAGTCCATTCCATACATTCCAATAGCAGAGCAGAGACAGGGAAGAACTCGAGAGCTCAGGAACAAGGAGGTATGTAGCTCCTCACTGTACTGTGAAATATGAGCAAATAAACTGTTCAAACAGGAGCTCAAGGAGATGGGTATAGATCCCTCATACAGAAATAAATACATCTAATTTTCCAAACAAGGACTAAACCTGGTGCAATGATAAGGAGTGATAAAATGTCCCGAATGAAACAGGGTAAAAGATTCATCCAATTGTTAAATTAGTAACTAAAGCAATATAACTGAAAAACAAGGCATTTTCTGTTTTTTGGGGTGAGCTGTAGGATTGGTTTGACTAGAATTCCAAAAGCCTATACCATTTATTCCCAGGTCTTGTCATGTTAGGAAGCCCCATTCTTCACATCAACCCATTGAGCCTGGCAAACAAACTATTACGCAGTCAGCCTGTCCAGCGCTTGACGTGCCCCACCGCGTAGCCTAAGCTGTATTTTCTCAAGAGTCCCTTGGTCACTGAGCAACACAAGGTTATTAACGAGCTTAACCTGTTGCTTCTCAGATCTCCTGCCAGAGTTCTCGCGCTCCATTCTTCCATGCTGAAGCCTAGATGCAGACCGAAACCATTTTCCTCCTGGCTGCTCTTATCAACTTCTCTTGCAGACTAAACCCACACAGAGCCTGTCCGGTCAGTTCTTTTCCCTCATGTGGAATTCCACTCCCTCTGAGAGCCCACATTTAGCTCAGGTGTCCCTCCTTTTAATCTGCATTTCCCCCTTAATCTTTCTCTTAAAGCCACCTATCACTCACAATCCCACTCAAGAACAGGGACTTCATTGTTCTCTGATGCACGTTTAATTAACCTGAATAAGACGAAAAGCTTCAACTAAACATTTTATACATTTTCTTTTTACTCTACAACCATCTTCATTTTATCTTTTACATGATCAATTACCAATCAATCAAACTATTTTCAGTGATGGTGTACTAATCCTGTCTTTCTTTGCATGACTCATAATGGAATCTTTCAAGTTCTTTTCCATGTCAACTTGCAGTGCATTGTCACTGCTGAATTCCAAGGTGCACCTTGATTTTTTATAAAAAAGCAACAGCACTCTGAACAAGAACATACTGTAGGCTGGATGTCTGCTTTCAATCTATAACCTTCTCTCACTTTTATAATTGGTTAAGGAAATATTTCACATACAAAGTCACAGATATACAAAAATACTTCATTCAACTTGGTTTCAGGAATAAGGATGTGGGGATTTCAAATCGGTTGTAATAACAGATAGAACCAAGAGATAACCCATGTGGACATACTGTAGTAAGAATACAAGCTCCACACACACAGTGCCCGGGCAGAACCTCAGGACACAAGAGCTGTGATGCAGAGGTGCTACAGCCAGACCAAGAGTCCAATAATTGTATACACAGATCCACCGAAAATGATGAGTTTTCATGTGTAAATCCACTTTTTGCAGCCAGCAGGTGTCAGTATTGTTATACAAGGCAACACTGCAATAAGAAACCTCTTGTTAAGAGCTGATCAACAGCACACAGCAGACTCTAACAATACAGAGGGTTCACCTAAGCACAGTGTTCATGCCTATAACTCTTTACATTAATTATGTATTGAATCTCTACCATCATGAGAATATGCACCTCCATACAGAAGAAATTAATATTAATTTTTTTATTGATCCCTCCCCAGTTCTTACAGACCCAAAATACAACCAGATGAAGCATTTAAAAAATATGTCACTCCTAGAGATTTAAACTATCTTATACAAGTTCACAACTTACACATGTGTCTCAATAGTCTCCGCAGCAGGAATTATAGCCAGCTATGTGTCCTGGCAATTTTAAAGTTATCCTTCTAGGATGAGCTTTCCGGTTAGACCCAGAGCCTCTAGCGAAACCACAAACCAACACAAGACCAGTCATTTTTGTGTTAGTTTTACTCTGCACGCTACTTACTAATACAAGGTATCACTGCATCAGAAAAAAACAACACTGCAGTCCACAGCCAACAGCAGGGCAGGAGAAAAAGAAAACAGAGGGCACTTCCTGAAGGCTGCACAGTCCCGTCTCTCCCTTTGGCTTTACAAAAAAAAATCCCCAAGGCCACTTCCCTCAATCATCTCTGGCCACTATCCTGATTTGTCTTATAATGTTGTATCAAAGAAGGAAAACTTCATGTAACACTTTTGTTGTGCTCCTCAGTCCCCAATAGTATATTCTTTGTTTCCTCTCCTGCCATGGACCACAAAACAGGGCAGAATGTGAGAGAACATCCCAGCCCTCTGACCTCCACTGGCTGAGACTTGTTGGCCTAATCTGCTCTCCATACTGTCCAGTGACAATAAGCTAAAACGTCTCCCAGGACTTGAAAAAGAGGCAAGAAAGTCTGGGCCATCACAGGTTGGAAAGCAGAAGTAAGTAAGTAAGCAGGGGGCTCCTTGCAGACCGTGTCTGACAGCAGGTGTTGTGGTGGTCGTCTGTTCCTTCACTTCTTCATCGTTTCCATCCTGTTCCTGTGTTTCAGGTCCAGTTGCCACTGGTTCAGCACCTCCACACACTTCAGATGACACCTGTGACAGTACGGTAATGGACGGGTGTTTAGGCAAACAGTATGTCACAGTCCCATGAGGGCCACTGTCTACTGGATTATCTTGATGAAGATCTGAAAAGGAGAGGTAAGCAGACATAGAAGAGAAAAAAGCACGGTACCCACCAATAACATACTGTATATGTGCCCCAAGGTGCTGACCTTCTCCCACGTCTGTCACTTTGACACATACACATGGATTCAAAGAAAAGTTTCCTATGCCAAATAATAAACATGCAGTGTTATGGAAGGAAACATAAAATCGTGCAAAATATTGAGAAGTGTGTCACCAACTGCCAGAAAGCTTATTTGATTGAAGTTTGTATTCTGGCAAGGTAACAACTCTAGGTATTCTGCAAAATCTAAAAAAGGAATTTCTGCAAAAAAGATTAAAGTTATGGATTGAACATCTCAGCCTCCAGGACCTGAATCTTATTAGGATGTTGTGGATTTACTCAAAGCCTGTTGTTGCAGAACTGGTTTCGAAGTAATAAAGAGATTGCAGGCCCGACTGTAGCTGGCGTATAACACCCGGGACAATATGATAGATCCTCATAATATCAACCCCATCTCTCTGTCTCATCTCCTGTTTAATATGTATTGTATATACAGTGTAAACATTAAAATTAGTTTAGCAGGCAGCAGCAATGCCTTTTGCTCTTTATGAATATATAGAATAAATATTATAATATATATATAAATTATAAACTGTTAGTATGTATTTTTTAGACTGAGTTGCAAATATGATCAGTCAAGATTCTACTTTGAGAGAATTCCTTCACTGTGGTGACATTTAATTTTCTCTATCCTGTGGGCAAAATACTTTTGGTTAATTTTTGTAACCTCCTCAATGTGAGCCATTGGTTAGTCGGTGGAAGAAATCCTGCCTCGAGTTCACATCCGGTCCAATGCCCATGCCTTGTGGGGATAATCTTCTCCAATAATTACATTTGTATGTTAAACATTACAATTATATATAAAAAACTTTTAAAAAGGGGGTCCCGTGCGAATTACTTTTGCGCGTGCACAATAGACAATTAAAGCCGTGTCCCAGTTCTCGCGCTGCGCTCTAAGCTCCTCCTCCAAGGCCGCACTTCTGTGACGTAGCGACAGCGTGGACTCCAAGTGCTGATAGTTGATGCTCCTTGCCAGTGGGTGAGTGCATATCGCAGAGTTTTTTTTAAAAGATCTGTTTCATTCTCTGCTCGCAGTTTAAGTGAAATTGAACGTCATCTCTTCTATCCCTGCACAACAGTAGTGACACATCGTGTCCATTCATAATGAGCAGGCTCGACTCAAAACAAGCGAAGTAAACTAAGGAAAACAGGGCTATACCACGTTTTGTATATGAAAAATTACATTTCAATCTTCAAAGTCACACGGAAATATGAAATTTGAGACTTTGGATGAAATTTTATTAACCTGTGAAAGATTACGGAGCTGCCTGGTCTGGTGATATTTTCAATCACTTTAACAAACATCAGCAATGAACTTAGATAAAGCAACTTGAGATAAAGCAATGACTTTGTGATTAAGGAACTTGAAAACAAAAAAGCAACATTTATTAACACTTTATTATTTTCCTGATCTTGCGTAAAATGTTTCCTTTAGGTCAGTGGTCGTTGTGCATAAACTGGTTAGACGATGGATTAGTGGATGCATAATTGTAAAATGGTAAAAAAAAAGATCTCAGACAAAAGATTAAAAACAGTTTCTGATGCCTTAAAGCAGTTTGGGAACCTGCAATTAAGTGGTATTGCTAAAAGAAATTTCAGGGGTAAGGGGTTATGAATGAAGGAATTTGATTTTATATACCACAGACACCGAAAATACAGGATTACCTTCGATAAGAGAACAAAATATACGGTTTTTATTAAATGAAACCAGTGGTGGAAAATAAATCATTCTCCAGGAAAAGAATGAAACTTCCTTTTTCTAGTTTAAAAAAATACAGACAACAAATTAGGGGTGAAATCATTTATATTACTTTACATTTATACATTTCTTAGAAAACAATAAAAAGCATATCGGTAACATAATACAGAACTCCATAATACAGGAGTCCATCCGAAAGAAAGCAGTTGTATACCAAGTGGACAACATCAGGGGGCTGTTTCACAAAGCAAGATTGATCTGTAAACTTAGGAAACTTGTGGACAAAAGCCTGGATTTTTTATTTCAAAAAGCAAGATGGAATTGTATCTGGTTAAGCAACTACAGCAACATATCCTCTATTCTTAATCTGCTCAGGGGGAGGTTAAGTCAGACTTATCCTGTCTGAAGGTTCAGAGCTCAACTCACATTTCTTCAGGGATCCAGTTGACATCAGAGCCTTGCAGAGAATGAAAGTTTGGAGATCTCCAAAACCCCTTACAGGCTGCTGATCATTTTTATTTGAAAGATACCGTTTCAGCAAACAGTATACTTTATATTTATGTAGGTAGCTGTGTCAGCTTGTGTAGGCTGCAAAGAAACAAGTAAAGGTTTATTCCAAAGGAAATGCAATGTTTCGACTGTGGAGTCTTCTTCGGGTGTGAGCCTAAATGTTGTGTTTCCTTTCTTCTCTTTTCAGCATGGAATAAACCTTTACTTTTTACTTTATATTCATGATCTCTTAAGGCCATACATTGTTAATACAGCTTGTCATAGCTCAGTATTAAAAGAAACTCAAAGTCCACCTAAAGGACTGAGATTCATTGTGACTAGTGTACTTTTTTTACTGTGTTGGTGACTTAGAAAACTTCAGTAAAGTGTGTCGTGCAATTAGGAAAGTGGTATTTGCACTAAAACAGTTTTTGTGTGCATTCATGTTATCTCCTGGCCATACCATCAAAGAGAGGTCTGATGAAATAGCTGGTAATATTCTCATATGTAATTCTATTCACTGTAAATATAGCTTCTGTTCCCTGTAGCTGTGTACTGTGATCTAAACATTTCTTGCAGCATTTCCTAATATATTTAGCACTCTGGACTGCATAAACATTCCTCATTAAAGCCCACACAGGGCCCGATGTTGAATTAAATTCACAGCATCAATGTACGGTTAAAAAATAAATTTCTAGTCTAAAAAATATTAACATTAATTGCACAAAAGACAATAAAAATATCAATCATTTCCACCAGTTTTTAAACGTGCGTGCCAGCAGTGGGTGTTACCTAGACACTACCTAGATAATACAGTTTCCATCATCCCACTGTTTGCTGTGTGATGCACGGTGTCACATCAGCAACATGGACATTACTCTGTCTGCGGGTGACATCACTGTCGCATGTGCTGTGCTGCCTGGCATTGCCACCTGTAGGAAGGAGAGTTCCTCCCCCACCTTCGCACTCTGGTGACCTTCCTCCCATTCACCAGTGTGGCAGAGCTGAGCCAGACATCATGGCTGAGCACCATTCTAGTGAAACAGTGTCTTCTACTGTAGGCTACATTGTTTTCAAATTATAATTTGGTCACATTTTTACCCGGATAAGACTTTCTGCAGTTTGGGAGGGAAAAGCATCACCTGTACAACTCGATTTCGTCCAGAAGAATGTTGGGGAAAAAGACAATATCTCAGTAAAGGATTTGTCTTGTATAAAGTATATTCCATCTTGATGACCCTTCACACCCTTTGTTTAATGAGCTCCAACTACTCCCCTCAGAACCCAGATACAGATTTCCCAATTTAAAAACCAACAGGTTCATGTTCTCTTTCATGCTGCTCAGCAGTTGATTCTCCTGCTCGTGTTTATATGTATTGATTGTTTGTGTATTTTGCTTTATATGGTCTGCGCTGTAAAACAAATTGTCCCTTGGGGATAATGGAGACACTTTCTCTAAAGGAATATATTCTTTATTGTGCTGAAGAGAATTGCTCCTCCTCCAGTCTAACTTTCTTCTTGTTGGCTAAGATTAGAAAACATTTTCAGTCGGAGGATTGCACTACACTGTATGTTACACTACTACTTTGAATTTAGTCTTGACCCACCCCCAGATCCCCCCATCGGGGTTCAGCTTTGTAACGTTACTGCTGCATAAAAACAACATTGTACAGCTGCACAATGGTTTAATGAGGAGTTCCTCTTCAACGCTATACCAATGTAAGCTGAGTAACGCCAATACATGTGTGCTTGCACAATTTTTATAGTTTTGTCTTAGCTTGAGATATTTCACTTCCACATTCAACTTATTGGCAATTCTTCGCTAGGTGTCTTCTCTGGCTTTTGCAGCAGCTACAGTATAGCTCCTCGCTATTGCAACAGATTTTAGTGTTTGATAGAGCTGTAATTCAAGGTCACTGAATTAAGAGGCATGTTCTTTCCCTGTGGTTTTGGTGGTGCAGATGAGGAATGCGATGGTCGCCCCTTCTTGCTTACTGAAGTGTGGCATGAATGCAGTTAGTCAGATTGTTTAAGCCTGAATCACTTTAAGCAGATAACATAAACCAGAGTTTGCCTTTGCGAAACCAGAGCAATCCTGAAGTCACTTATTGGCTAACTTGAGAAAATCCTGAATTATTTAAACCTGCTTCATGAAACAGCCCCCAGCAGGGTTTAAAAAGTTCATGATGTGAAAACAAACTGTACAGTCAGTAGATTTACAAAAAGCTATAAAAGGGACACACATTATAGCTGTTCCTCTTCACCTGAGAATAATCTTCCAGTTTGATGTACAGTGTGAATTAGAATGGAAACATATCTCATTTAGACTATTTGCTGTGCTCCTGTGTTTACCCTGAATTTAATCTCAGTTAAACACGGAATGAAAGATTTCTGGCCCCAACAGATACAGAATGAAGGCTTGAAGCTGATCTTTTAAAGAAACCTTGAATAAATATTAATCTTTGGATTGTGAGTTTTCTGAAGGCTTGATGCCTAGTAGCAGAATGATTAATGGCCCATTAAATACATTCAGAAGGAACTGGTAGAGCATTTTAACAGAAATACATAGAACTGTTACAAACATGATTGCTTAATACAGTACCTCATCTTTTTAATTGTCTCAAATTTCTAAACATGCAGTTGTCGTGTGTCATATACTGCAATGTTTTTAGTTTAAAAGGTGTCTTCAGGATTACAGCTGTCAGTACGTTAATTGAAACTCTTATCCTCCCACACATATTAATTGATCAGAAGCACAGGGTAAACAACAGAACCATTGACTTGTGTGAGCAGCCTGATGTACAGTATGCAAGCACTGCAATGAAGGAGCATTTAATTGACTCGTTATGGTTGTTTGATACACAGAATCTGATCTGTTGAGATCCAATATCAAACAGAAAATTGTACTAGACCTAAAACCAAACAAGAAACCTACAGTTCAGCTATATGTATGGTTCATATAAATACCCCTTAGGATGCCACACTGAAACTGAGATGAAGACTGCTTTTGAAGGTAAAACAAAACTTCAAGAACCACCTGATTCTGTGAGATGTGAAACTGTTCGGCCTCTCCGGGTCCACATATGTACAGTAGGCAGTGATTCCATTAGACATTAGTGGATGTCAGAATGTCATTAGTGGACAGAAGTTTGTTATAGTTAAAATGCCAGTGAGAGATACCTTTCCCTTAACAGAAAGCCAAAACTCCAGCATTGCTGTTTCCACTGAATTAATGATTAGACTGCAAGTGGAACAGACTGAAGTCAGCATTAAAGAGTCTTAACATAACATTTTTAAATGAAAGATTTAAGTTTTCATTTTTACAAACCAGTTTGAAAATGCTGTTTATCTTGGCTTTGCATTGTTCCCTTGTGGTACCTTATGTATGGATATGCATATGGTATTTGTGTTGTTCAGGAAAATAATTTTAATATTCCAAAAACAGTTACTGTTTATTGATGGAAGGCTGAGGTATCTCATGACAAGACCAGGTGAGAAACCCAGTTAACCATCATTCATATAAGCCCAGTGGTAGACAGACTTACAGGCTAGGGATTTGATCACATTAATCAGCGTGAAACATCTGTCTTCCTACATGGTTCAAAGCAAAATTTCTGTTCTCCTACCAATTCCTACTTACAGAACCAGTATGTGTTTGAAACAAAGGTGAATAGTTTAGCAAGTGTACAGTGTCATTCACGGTAAGTTAAATCAGACAGACTAGAAAAACAGAAGAAAAATGAAAAATAAACAAAAAAGAAACTTCAAATCCTTCAAATATTTTTTTCATTAAATAATACTATTTACACAGCTATACAGACTCCAGTCTGAGCAGAGCAGAAATGACTGCTGTCAAACAGTAAGGTTCCCAGCATGATCCCGATGACTCAGCCTTAATATACAGCTGAGTTTTCAGAGCTGAGCGATTCTCTTGATTTAAACTGTAGTGATGGCATTAAAGGTCCTCTCCCATCTTTTGAGCACACCAGTGGAAGTGCCAGGCATAAAAATGTTCTTCCATGGAGTATCATCCTCCTGGCCTTGTCTATAGAGATTCTCGCTTAAGATTAATTTTACTAAAGAGGATCACAGTCCATAACTTTACAAGAAACATTTCAAAATAAAATTTAATTTAAGGATTTCAATTCTCATCAGAGACTTTTTGGGTGAGCTGCATAACTCATTCCATTTAAATGCTTGGTAGGAACCAGATAAAAACTTTTTAACTGCAAAGTGAAATTCCCTTTTCATTATTTGAAATGTATGCCTCATTTTCAGTACTGGTAATGGGAAAGCATTTTCTGACAATTTGAATCATATAACTTTCCACTGCATAAGTAGTTGACTTGCTGATTCCTTATAGTGTAGCAGTACATGCTACAGTAAGCTATGCATTCACTCCAGAATACCATTCAGATGAACTTTATAAGAGGCATCCACAGATGAATAATGATAAGGTTTATGTGAGCAAACATTGACAGCTTTTAATATAAGATAATATCACTTTATTGGCCATATACAATTTCTTGTATTAGGAATTTGTGTTCTCGTGTACCCCAACTTGCTCTCTATGAGACACACGGACAAGGGGAGAAGCTTGGGTTCAGAGTGCAGGGTCAGCCATTTATATGGCGCCCCTGGAGCAGTTGGGGTTAAGGGCCTTGCTCAGGGGCCCAACGGAGTAGGATTCCTCTGCCGGCTGCGGGATACGAACCAGCAACCTTCCAGCCACAGGCGCAGATCCTGAGCCACAGAGCCACCGCACTGCCCTTATTGGGATAATAAGGGATGTCCCGTATTAGAAGCCCATAGCTTTCTTAATATCATAACAAATGCATCACTGATCACCAGTTATCCCACTTAAAAGATGCTGAGAGGTTCAGGGAGTCAGAATATCACATGAAGCTCTTCTATCTTTTTTTCCTAAAACCAACATGCAGACACAGCATATATCAGATTCTACTTGATATATACAGTCCATTACTACTCTAGCACAATTTTTATGTCTAGATGTGCATACCATCACTAATGAATTCACTTGCATTACACATACTGTTTTGTAACATTGTCAGTTTCAATTTAAAATCTGATTTACTTGGATTCCATGAAATTGTCAGTGGTTGCCTGATATAATCAACAATGCAATATTATGCAATATCGTATCCTAAAATTAGAGCAGTTTGGGAAAGGATGAGAAGACTATGTAAAGTACATTACCAGAGACACAGGTGTAAAACTGTTCTCTTATAAGTCCTTCTGTCCCATGGGACCAGGGCACTGTGCAAAACTTTCTGGATGCAAGTCTACCTGAGACTGTGAAACTCTCAATCACAATCTCAATCAGTACAGAAGCCTCGATACTATACAGTATGTAAGATGGTAACATCTAATTTGAAGATCCTTATAATAGTTATTCAAATAAGACTTTGTGAACATGGTGTAAAACTATGCCTGGACCTTGTTATCATGTTATCATTACTTCTCTCTTCTTTTTTGGTGTAATCATTATAACATTTTCTACATTGAATATCAGACTGCAATTCACAAAACATTACTTTCTATTTGAGAATTATTTTACACAACTGAACTAAAAATAATTAAAAAGGCAAACAAAATCAAGGAGCTATCTATATCAACGGTCACTTGAAAACCTATGGAGACAGCTTCCATTTATGAATGACTGGTGCAGCATAGCAAGTGTTGTATGGATGCATTCTTAATATTTTACAAATGGGTGCACTGGAAATGAAGGGAAGACGACAGTTAATCAGCAGTTTAGAGGATCACTTAATGTTCTAATGGAAAATCACTCCACTCACTGCAAATCGGTTTAACTGGTGTAGTATAAAACAACATAGCCAGTAAATCTCACTGAGGAAAACTCATAAGAAAATAACTTGTTCTCAGTGCAGCAAATTAATGGATTGTTGATACAGCAGAGGGTAGCAATGAATGTGCTAGTAAACTACAAGACTAACCTTGCTTCTGTGTCTTCCCTTTGGCCACCCAGGGCAGGAGAACAAATCGTGACTGATTGTTTATTGTCCTTCAGCTCGCATATGGCCTGATAAATACACAACTTCAAACCCCACTGCCATCAGGAAATGCCAAATGCCCTTTTTATGACTTTCTATTTTCTGAAGCCTTTTACTGGTTTTGGAATTCCAGATTGGGAGATAAATTGGGATTTTCATTTGTTTGGGAGCTTCTTCGGTGGTGCTCAAGAAACCTCAGTTCTGCTGTGGGTTGCAACAGCCTGTCAACTCCAAAGAGACACCCACGTTTATTATAAGGAAACACAAGACGTCACAATTTTAACACTTGCCAGTGTTTCACATCCTGACCTAAATCTAGCTTTATCTTGCTTTTAAAATATTCACTTAATCAATTGAAATTGGCTAGAGAAATACAATATACTGAGAGGCAAAAAAACATGACAAATGCTGTTTGTGAGTTCTAATACTCATTTGTTACATTTGTGCCTCTCACAAATATAGGAAAATATTTTATTAACATATTCAAATATTGAAAATAATATTTTTTGACAAAAACAAATTGTCTTACTGCACTTTTTTCAATATGTCAATGAGCTCCACAATCACATTTTAATAAAAAAGAATACATCTTTAAAATATATTTCTTTATATGTGGAAAAATACTTCAATATTTTTAGGCATATGTAATGTTACTATATACACATATTTTTCAATGATGTTTTTTACCACCATGCTTTGTATGAAGTGGTAAGGTGAGTTTCTGGACTGCATGAAACATGGAAAGGCTGTATTATATTACATATTAAACAGTGATTTTGGAAAGCACAAATAAAAACAAAAAGTGCTGGAGGTGGAGTTCAATATAAATACCATTCTCTAAAACTGAAAGTAAAAATGTTTAGAACATATGGTATCTGTTAGAAATCTGTAGAAAGACCATTTAGGACATTTAAAATGAGTATGTGTTCAGCTCGAACAACTATCTTAAGTCAATATGGCAGATATGTTATTACAATTTTCACTTGTGACCAGTCTTTCAGCCATTGTCTGATCCCCTAAAGGAACCTCAGAGACCCAGTCAGACATGTAAGTGTGAAGCTATGAGGTGGTTGAGGTTGTTGTTATGGAGCCAGCTGGATGTATTGAGAAACAACTCCAAAGTGATGACCTGCAAGGCACAAGTGCAGCTGGACTAGAATTTACCTTCCATCTGAATCCTTGATTAAGGCCAATGTTTTTCAAATTTAGTTCATCTAGCGTCCTTTTTGGAAAATAAATAAATCCTGGTCCAATGTTGAGCGATGATTTAGTACATGAACGCTCGTTTTGCACAGATCGTAGTCCATGAGGGTGAGAGGGAGAGACTAGGCTGCAGCCAAATGCTACCAGGTTTCTCATCTCGTGGGCAGAGGACGAGGAGTGCTCTGCTGTTGGGGGGTCCGCAGAGTTGAGAGTACAGCTGTTCAACTTGTCTGAATGTTCTCAGGCACCATGGTGGAGAGCTGGAAGTGCTTTTCTGCTGCTGGACTGCCCCCTGTATGCTCCCGTGTGGCTACAGCTGCTGCTCTGACCTGTCCTGTGAGCCAGTCTCTCCGCCCTCGGCTCCAGGGGTCCCCGGGGAGTAGGTGCTGCCTCTCCTGGGCTGGTAGGGGGGCAAGTCGCCAGGGGATAACTCTTCAGTGTCAGGAGGGTAAGGTGGAGGTGGGAGATCAAACCACGGAGGTCGGCTGTGAAGTGAATGCAGAAACAAAATTAAAAAACATATTTATATGGGAGTCAACCAGAAAGTAATGCCCATTTTTATTCCTGGTCGAAACTGTATTTGATGACTGATTATGATTGAGCTCTGTCCCCTGATTATTTGAAAACTCTGCAACAAGAACAGAGAACGTTAGATCCTACAGCAATGAAAGTTTCAGTGTTTTTCTTTTGGGAATGACTTTATAAAAATAAATGTAAATATTTAGCCAATTGTCTAGTTGAAGTTATTAATGATTTAACCCTTTCCTTCTTGACTAGTTATTAAAGTTACCTTTGATATTTGATTGTTGTTTTTAATATGCAGACAGTCCATAGGAAAGAGCAACTCATATTAGAATGAAAGTTAAACAGGATATATACTGTAACTAAAACATAATTTCAAAATCTTTGCGGCATTTCTAATAAGACGTTTTTCCTTTTTCAGAATGCATGTAACCCGCAACACAGCAAAACAAAATGATTGGTACACTAACAGCAGAAAAACCAATTCCTCTCTACTGCAGCAGTGGCAACACAGATGGCATGATTTTAATGTTAGATACCATTTCCAAGCTGCAGTGCATATGCAACTAAAGATGGAACATTCAGAGATAAATAAACAACCTATATATTATCTTATTTTTTCCTGAAAGTAATTTTCCTAAAGTAACTTTTACAGCATTACACTTTACATTTTAATTTTTAAATCAAATGATATCATAATTTCTTCAAATTTTAAATGACCAATTGTGTCTTTCCACATCGGTTTACAGCAGTGATCCCTGGGCCAATCAGAATGCAGACTGGCTCCTCTGGTCTACCCACCCATCAAGCCCTTTTGGCATCCTACATGAGTTACAGCAAAGATGTGGACAGCCCTGACCCTCAACCTAAGAAGGTTCAGGGGTTTGTCTCCTCATGTGAGAGGAAGTAGTCAAAATACATAATACAGCGTGAGGTGGGCCTGCAGGACAGCATGATTGAAAGGCAGATTAGCACATCTGTGTGAAGCACTGCATAATAATTTCAGTAACATCTAATGCAACACAAGTGTCAGCTATCGATCTTCTTGGAGCTGCGAAGGGTTGAGTGCGGCATGCTGAACAGAACCGTAGTATACTGCAGTAGGCTTTCCATTGATGTGAATTTTGATGCACATTTTGACGCGTATTCTAGATATCTGCTTTGTATAGTTGGCTAGTGAGGGTATGCACAAATTTGAATTCACAACCTTTTGGTTGGATTCATCTTTACCAGTTAAGCCACTCAGGAATCTTTCTTCAAAGATAATTTTCAGTGAAAGATCTTTGTTTTTTAGATGCTGGGCCTCCATGAAACCTAGTAATAATATAATTACGGTCAAATTGCACGTGCTAAAGATAAGAGAATATTTAATGTCACTGAAGTTGGTTTTTGTTTGTCACTCAACATATTAAATTACCACATGTAGTCTTAATGGCACATCTGAAGCATGGTATATCCTACATCATAGTGTCCATGGTCAGCATGCAGGGGGCTTGGGACTGGAAATTCTTCTCCAGAGGAAAGAGTGCTGGTCTATCATCACCACTTAAAGCAGCACCTGTTGTTTTCTTGTAACTTACCCATCCAAGCACTGACCACTCCCTGCCTTGGTTAGCTTCCAAGATCTAACAAGATCAGGTTTGAATGTGGCAATACTGCTGTTTATACACACAACCCTCCTTTGGATCATGGCGAATACCTTAGGTCCAGGACAGCCTGAGAGTATGATGGCGGTGAGTCCACAGCTGCACTGCGGGGATACAGGGCTCCGGAGAGCAGTTGGATGCCGCGGCTGGAGCTGTAGGAAGCGGACGCCTGGTGCCTGTCCAGGATGACCAGCCGGGACAACAGCAAGGGCTGGTGCAGGCGCTGCAGGGGTTGCCCAACACGGGGCAGGAGGACACTGCGCTTCCTCTGGTGGTGTAGCACTAGGGCCAAGAGTGCCACCACCAGGACAAAGATGACAGCGCTGCCTATGACTGCATATGTGATACTGGGGTAGTAGCGTAGCCTGTAGTCCAGGGTCACGAAGTCCTGACCCGGGGCCTCTAGAAAAGAAAACACAGGTTGTTTAGAATAGCTACATATGACGTTCGAATCTTTAAAATTATATACCAAAATGCATGATGTATAGTATGGAATGTTAATGATTGTCAGTTTCTTTGTTTTCATATTCCATGACTTCTATTGCAAAGTCACTGTGTTCAAGGATTACAGACAAGTATCTCTCTCAGGCTCTACAACCTAGTATGATGGATGCTGCTACTAACGGGTCCTCATTTGGATCATGTCTTCTAACATCCCTCAGGCAACTAGCCTGACTGCAGTTCCTGAAACCTACAAATCCAGTAGGACTGATGCTTTGAACATTATTTTGTGAAAATCAACATATTTAGAGATTTACATGGGTAGATGTTCTAGTACCGGGGCAGCACTGTGGCTAGGAGGTTAGATTTGTTGGCTCCCAGAGCTGGGGTGCCGGGTTCAATTCGGGACCTGTGGTGCTATCCTGGTTGAGTTTGTATGTTCGTCCCGTGTTCCTAGGGGTTTCTTCTGGGTGCTCCGACAGCCCAAAAACATACCGTCAGGTTAACTGGCTTCCGGGAAAATTGGTCCCGGAGTGAGTGTGTGTGTTTATGTCTGTGTGCCCTGTGATGGACTGGCATCAGGGTGTACCCGCCTTGCATCTGTTGATTTCTGGGATAAGCCCCAGCCCCCTCAAGACCCTGAAGTGGATGAAGTGGTTAGTAAATGCAAGTGCAAAGTTATTAATAGTGGTAATAGGAACATACAGCATACAAACTGGACTACAATTCCTGACATGCCCCATGTCATGTCAAATTCACAGATATACAAACATTACCATATAGTACAGCACATCCACTACAGTATATTACTGATTAACGTTGTTCATCTAGGTGACATTGCTAGCACCACTGTTTTGCAACAGATCATTAAAATTATATTGCATAAATGTTTTCGAGTGGAGCATGCTGTATAGCACCTCAACAGCAAATTCTAGTTTTAACAATTTACTGTAAATATACTTATCCAAATAGAGCACAGATTTGTATTAGCTGCTGTGCAACCTTCTATATAGTACACGAGCAACAAAGTTATTCAAATTAAAACTTGTTTTTATCTGGCCTCTGTTTTTTACTGTACGTGGTTATTTGCTTTTAAATACACTACGATACTGTATGGATATAAGGCCACTACAGTATGTGTATAAATAAAAAATAAAATTATCTGTTTTCTAATTAACATTTATACACAATTACTAATAATTCTGTATACTGTGTGTAATTGAAAAAGGATAATTCTATGAAACAGGGGAGTGTGATGATATTAATGTTATATGGTATTGTGACTTACTGTACAGTATGTAATTTAGAGTTGTGGCAACACAGTAACAATATCCTGTCTCAACAATGTAATCATTGTATTTGATTAAATTTGTCACTTGTTACTCGTACAGAACGAGGATCAACTCAGGAAAGAACTAATGGGTTAATAAACATTTAATTTTTAGTATTAAAATAAGATTTCTGTGACAGCCACAAGCAGTTATATACTGTATAGAAAACATCATGTTACAATGACCTGGAAACATTTAGACCTGGTAAAATTTTAAAATAGAACAAAAACATTTAAATACCTTTTACTTTAGTTTTCCTTGTATGTCATCAATTTATATATATATTATAAAGCAGGGTAAAAATATATACAAAACAAAGATTTGTAATAATTTGAAATTAACTTAGATCACAATGATATGAGTGAACAAGAAATCATTATTGCACATTCAGTCAAAACAGCTGCTTCCCATCTGTTTCTCAAGGACACCAGACTCTCTGACAGAGATATTTAATGGAACGAAGGAACAGTATTGTTCTGAGTAGTTTGTTTCAATTTTTAAGATGACTTCCTCTCAAAAACAAAGCTTTGTACAGGAAGCAGTGACAAATAGTAACCAAGGTTGCCGTTAGTTCTGTTGAGCCATTTCTTTTTCACAAAGGAGGTAAAAGTGGAGCGAGGGGGGAG
Source organism: Atractosteus spatula (assembly GCF_055471065.1). NCBI lineage: Eukaryota > Metazoa > Chordata > Actinopteri > Semionotiformes > Lepisosteidae > Atractosteus > Atractosteus spatula. The sequence continues at coordinate 3,661,737 of NC_142721.1, read as the reverse complement.
CTGTATTTCTTGTTATTCGTATTGTTCTAGGGTGTACAATACAAATTAGTTTTGTACCAGAGTGTGCAAAAAAATACCAACTGGGAGCTAAAAAAAAGAGATTTACACTTGTAGTTACGACAGCCATAGCAACTAATGATCACTCTGTTGTCTACCTGGCCTGTTGAACTGCAAAGTGTAGCCCTTGAAAACCCCCCATTGGCTTTCACCTCCAGTCCCTGTTGCTATGCTTCAGCAGCAGACTCTGCTTCACAAAAGACCAGTCAGCAGGGGGTGACTCGATTAGGATAAAGGGAACAGGGAGCACCCTGCCAGAGAATAACCGAGGGCCCTGAATTGTTAGTCCGTCAACTCATGCATATTTACAGGCCCATTATAGCCACAGAGGCTAATTACTGTACTGCAAGTAAACCTCAGAAAAGGCTGCCAATTTCATGTAAATCAGGGGACTTCATTATTCTCTCTGTGTATTATATTAAAAGCAAAAAACAAAACAAGGAAATGTGTATACATAAAGAAGAACATGTTTTGCAATGTGAAAGACTATGTGTTTTGAAGTCTTTAATTGCTGTTCTTGGGCTAGGCAAAGAAAGAAGAATTTATTTTTCATCCAATTATTTCTTTCTCCTCCCAACTGTCTCAGCAATGCCAGCAATATCTTTTAATCTCACAACTAAACCTATAATTATTCCTGTCTTGTTTCTTTCTTCTCTTTTTAATCCACTTTAAGGTGCAGCACTGCCTTTCTCTCCTTCAGTTCCAGATTAAAATGGCAGTGATGGATTCTTATTGTCTACATTCTTTCAGTACATGCTGTCAAGATTGAAAGATGTTTCTCTCAATCCGTATTCTATACAATATGTTGTATTTGTAAATGTGAGAGTCCTGCTGCTGACAGGAACAATATTTTCAAATGAACTATGTCTCGGACGTGGTCATCAAAGTGTTTTGCAGTAAAGGCTCAGGAGAAGAGTCCAGTATTTCAGAGTCCAGCAGGGGCACTGTAGTCTAGAGAGCATGGTTCTGTCACACTGGGGCCATTAGCCAACTGCAGTTATGATTCTCAAAGCACTGGCACACAACTGGCTCAGCTTCAGGGGGTCTGAACGGCTTTTAACAAGGCTTGTGTCCAGCTGGGCTCATGTCACTAGCTCACTGTGAATGCCATTCCCCAAGCAGCGACACAGAAATGACTGAGAGACAGTGACCTATGTGGCTTCCTGGGTGCTTGCAGGCATTATGGTGCTGTCAGTCAAGGATTTGCCTGTCCTTCATTTAATTCTGGACCTCCTGTATGGGGATGTGTTGTTTGTGACATGTTAAGAGACAAACAATTTGATGGTGCACAAGTTAGAGGAGTCAGCCTTTCTCCATTTTGTGCAGTCCAAGGGTTTGTAGCTGCAAGTCAAGACATGAAAAATACACAACTGACTATTGCTAAATAGGATGTGTGTAACAAATTTGGTGGGCTCTCTTTGGCATGTAGTGCTGTCAGTGAGGGACCTGCATCTCTTCCAATTGGTGTTTAACCTAATGCACAGGGCTGTGGTACCTGTGATTGGTGATTCCACATCTTGTGCATATAACTGGAGAGTCTAAATTTAAGATGTGAATCTTAATATACACCTTAGACCTCTGCCTGATCAGAATTTAGTTATAAGAGAAATGGGACATCCAAGGGTCAATAAAACTGAACTAAAGAAGAAATTGCTATGAAAAGGAGAAAATATTGCTTATTGGTCCCACTTAGGTACCGCTCTGCTTAAAATGATACCTACTGTCAGACATCTTTTTGAATCCTGTTATTTTATAAAAGGTAACAATCTGACACTGTGCAAGTTATTGTTCTGTGATTTGCTCTGAAACCAAGGTGTATGCTAAAGTGCTATCCTGGCATTCGCAGGCCTATAACAACATATTACCACACCACAGACAGACAGGCCTGATTATTATACAGACTTTGCTTCAACAGGAGTATCTACAGCTGGTTCTAGATTATATGGATTTGGATATCATTAACAAGATTAAAATTATATGCACCTGTCCCTCAGTATTGTCAGATTCTAAAATTAATTGGAAAAAAGTTTAATACTGTGTTGCTGGTCAAACATTTAATACATTTCCAATTATTGTTACTGAGATTTAGTCTTTTTTAAAACACTAACAAATTTCCTCCAGGGTATGATAAAGCTTGAATTGAAAATAAATTGTTGCAGACTTGAATAGATTTACATACATTGCTAATTTTCCTCAAGCTCAATTTTCCATATTAAACCACATTTCATGGATGTGGTTTCTAATTTTTCAGTTCTACTGTATGTCTTCTTAAAGGTTTTAGGTTACTGAAAATGAAGGACACAATTTACTAAAATTTCAAATTTTTTATTGAAAAGGCACTGACAGCAAATATTATTCCCCACTCTGCAGCTAAGCTCTGTCTAACTTTAAATTGTATGTCTGCTCACTAATATCCAACATTGTTTCAATTTCAAGAAAGTCTCTCCATATGGATTTCAAGATTTACAGTAGGAAGACAACAAATTGGCAGTTTTTGCTACTACTGTATTCTCCAGAGTCCTGTAGTGGTTTTCGTGTAGATACCACAAATTTCACAAAAAAAAAGATCAACACAGAAGTCCATCACTTCTCCATATTTTTAGTAAAGAAACAACACAAATATCATACAGTCCACACATCTTTAACAACTTCAAAACCATAATATGCACTTCTCTGACCATGATGCAGGAGTACTCTACACCATCACACCAAGTTGTGCCAGGAATCTGAACAAAAGGATTTGTGATATGGCTGTGTGTCTCTCCTGGTTTCTTGCTTCAAGCAATTAGTTGTGTGGACAATAGTTAAGAGATTTCATGAAGCTGAAACAGAGCACCAGAGATGAAGCTAGGATTTGATTTGATTTGATTTTTTGCTCTGCACTGTAAATAAAAATTGCTGTATAGCACTGTATTGCTGGCTTACTGAATTTGTTTTTTGAGACTTTGATAAGCTGCAGTGTGACACAAGTCCTATAATTACGTATTTAATCATAGTTTGGTGTTAAGTGGAGAGATGTTTTAACATGTTTTGTCAGTGTCTAGATATGGCTAGAGTTTGAAGATGGGTTTCTTTTTTTATGTCCACTATTTTAGACAAGAAAATGTTCTGCTCATACCAGATGCTCTTGTTAAATGGTAACTCCAGTTCTGAATTTTCTCAAGAGAAAAAATGGATGCTGGGGCAGGAATGCTGTAGTACAGTGCAGTATTTATTTCACTGGACTTCAACTTGTGCCCAATTTCACTTCTGTGTTCCTTCCAAAAATCTCTGAGATTCAGAGAGGGTACCACTGGGAGTGAAAGATGATTTTATGTGGTGTGGGAAATGTTCTTGTTTTGGTTTGTCATGTTTTGAAACATTTAAATTGATAATAAAGTGTGTTTGAAAAAAAAGAAAGGGTGGTCCAGGTTCTTCCTGCTAGTTGATCGAAGAAACAGACACTTCTTCACAAGAATTGTGCTTCGTATTGCAGTGGAAAAAAGCTCTGTCCATCTCATAGAAGAGCGTATGTGATCAATCCTTTGCAACTGATGTTTCCTTGGTAAGAGTGCAGAAGCAGAATGAAGGACAGTACTGTGCTTGCTCAGACATAAACATTTGCTTACACGAACAAGCACTACCGAGGAAAAAGAACAGTACTTCGTTTTAATTTCCATTTCTGTTCTGATAGAATTTAAAACCAGAGTACAAATATTTTTCTTCAGATAGAATAGTTTAGATAAGCTGTCTTATGTCTTATTTATTACAGCAGTGTATTTTTAAATAGTGCTTTTTAGCTTACAGTTAGATTTCTCTGGATTGCATAAGCACTTACATTCCATGCCAACTGCATGTTCTCAGATCTGTCTTTCCAAATGAAGACTTTCTGACTTGCAAAGGACTTGGCAGTCAAGATCAAGAAACACTGTAACTTCTCTGTGTTGTTCTGCAAATCATCAAAGCTCAACAGCCTGTAAAACACAAATACTTTGTCAAAGAACTAAACACCCACAACATGCGTGTCTTCTGCCTCAGCTCCGCTCTTTCAGTAACCTGCAAGTGTAACGAATACACCCCTGCGTATAACAGGGATCTCAGCCACCCGGGCTGGGGGAGTTCTCCTTTAGCTCAGCTGGCAAGTTCCCTGTTGCGTGACGCCAGAGACCCCCGGGTTCGAGCCCAGGCAGTGAGGGGCGAACTGGCAGGGCAGGAGTGGCAAGGGCGGAAACCCCCAGAACCGGTACACAAGCCTTAAAGGACAAACACATCTCCCCGAGGTCTACTTTCTTCCTCTCTCTGGTTTGTGCTCACATAACTGAATTTTAATTCAGAACAGAGAAAACACCATCTCCTACCCTCTACCAAGCGAGTGTCAAAATCAGAGCCTAACACATTAAATAATGAGCTCATAATATAATGAAATGTTGAAACCCCTAATAGTTTGATGGACATTACACCAAAAGTTAACCAATGTTTATTAAATTTCTAAATAATATTACTTGATCAAGCTTCTAAAGCGGAAAACAGCCTCTTCCCTTTTAGTGGAATATAGCATAGTATGAGTCTTCACTTCTGATGACGGATTTTATGCTCCACTAGGTTAAACATTACATTTGCAAGTGTGCTGCACAGCCTGTAAGAAAGCTCAGGGCTCATACGTAGAAAAACAAAACAGATAGGTGTTCTATAATAGCAAATACAAGTGTTAGATTTACATGACAACTGTGTTCCTAAAAGGTCCAGAGCAACTCAAAAAATATAAAAAATAATTTCTTGTAAGAATGCGTGTAGATAAGGAGATGCCTTCCAGGTACAGCCTCATCTAGGGGGATAACCTCCCAGACAGAAATAATCATACAGATTTATTCATCTAAGATGTATAGATATTGCTGCTGAACGTCATTCTTAAACTAAATGTTTGATATAAAATGTAAAGGAAACACTATTGTTAGTGATGTGTAATGAACAAAATGAATTATGCAGGAGTCATGTGCACATAGACATTCCTGCACTGTGTAGTTAGTTTTGGACCTTTTATTCTCAGTTAGCCCTTTAAATGTCATTTATTTAAATTCTTGTATCATAAAAAAAATCACATTATTTAGTTTTTTGGTGATTATTAATCATGATTCTAAAGAAAGAAATAATATGGCCCGAATTAAGAATGACTATATTAAACAAAAAATGAGCAAATTAGGAGTGGGAAAATCAAAAACTGCCTGTTCCTATCCGGTTAAAAAAAAAACAGTGATTCACCTGCAGCACTCTCTCTCTACAAAGATCCACTTCAATATAGATATATATGGCTTAAAAGCATTGCATGCTATTTGTTGTTTTTTTAATCATTATTAGGCTTAACATTTAAAAATATAACAGTTGTGATTACGTACTCTATGAATAACTCTGTTCTGTTAAAAAGAAAAGTCAAGACACAAGAATTAATGATTGATATGTGTACACTGCAAGATTGAAATGTGAGATAAACAGACTCTAATGGGTTTAGTGATCAGACTCACTTACAGTAAACCCTGTCTGAGGGACTGATAAGACTAGAGCACCTGTGAAAAGGAGCTCACATTATTTGGAATTAGCAGAGTTTTAGTATTTATAACTGAAAAACATAATCTGCAAAAGGCAAGGTTAATGTGGCACTGTGAGACAAAAAAATCTGAAAATAAAAAAAAACACTTTTGCAAGATATCAGCAATATAAAACCAGCAATAAGTCTACTTCTACAACTACTACTATTGCCCTTTGGCAACAACTACCTGACAAGCAAATTACATGCTGGCTTTCAGTTCATTTAGAAAAATAATTTTCTCCACTTATTTTGAATCACCTAATATTCTTTATCTATATTTCTTCAATAAAATAATCACAAACCTCTTATTACTATAAAATGATGTTTCTTCACTATTTCAAGGAGGAGTTTGGAGGAAATGTGGATGCAGATTTTCTGGTATTGGAGTTTTCCACACTATTGCTCCAAAAACATGCCCATGCCAAACTATATCTGTGACAAGAGATAATGCTATTAATGCAAGACTGTTATAGTACCATCACCAAGGGTCCTTGCTTTGATCTGGACTATCCAGACTCAAACTGGATCTGACCCCACCTTCTACCCTAAGACCAAGGGTCCTGGCACTGTTGCACCAGCTTTGCTGAGCTTCTGACATCTGACAAAGTTAACCAGCTAAGAAAATAATTCTAAGGTCAAGCTATAAACTTCTTCTGAGAGTAACTAAATACATCAGGACTAATTCTCAATCAGCCTGAACTTGCCTTTCCGGAATGAATGATGGCCACTGAGTACCAATTACTGCCTCGTGACTGCCAGCAGAACGATGACACTGTTTCCCAATTTGAAATAATGAAAGACTCTTCAGTCAGCTGTACAATCATTTCTTGCGAAATAACTCTGGCAGAGGTACGCAAATACTGAGGAAACATTTTAAAGTGAAGTTTAGCAGCTAGCGCGACACTGCTTTAACCCTTATGAATGTCTTTCATTGTGGGGTTGCACTCTCTGCAACTCTTCCTGCTTAAATGAATGCACTGAAGAGTGCTTGATGCAAACGTGCACCTTATTTTTTGGCCCTGCTTGAACCAGTTCAGAGTATGTGCCCATTGGTTGCTGAGATACGACATTCTGAAAGCACACTTCACTGCTCCGTTGGCTGGTTCTTTTCTCCTGAGCAGAATTTAAATGGGCTCATGGAGTTTTGTTTTCGCTCCGTCAATGCCAGAACAGTCAAAAAGTGAGTTGTGTTTAATATAACTGTGTAGGTCTCCTTGGGTTTGGATTTTGCTTCCTGGCATCCACTGAAAATGTGACCTGTAACTCATGAATCAGACACTGACTAAAAGAGTTTTGTAGAATTTGTAGTTTAAAATTTGTCATTTTTTCTGCAGAAATAAAACTACTTTACACATTTTTAAAAGCAAGTAGAGTAATAGAGTTCTGGACTTTATAATCAAAGAATGGAGGGATGAGACGGTGATGCAGACAGTACTGTCTAGTGAACGGTCTTTACTCTGGATGCTAGAATGAGAACCACACAAGCCATTTTCACACTAATGTTTAGCTCTTAAGCATCCCCAGGATCCTCTAGGGATCCTCAGGATCAGCAGTGAATGGAACCTTTACATAAAACAAGATATTTTACTACCTTATTTAATACTCTTATGCTTATGGATAGATTTCAGAACCATAATAGATTAACAAAAATATAGAATGCAAACTTTGGTATATACTGTACAGTACTGCATATTATTTTTCATAAATATATTGGAGCTTCAATGTAAGTAATAATTTAGAAACTTAAAAGCAAGAGCTGAAGGTGTATATAAATATATTGATGTATATTTTATGGGAAAATATTTTCTTTTGCCAGCAAAGCATGAGTCAGAATGCATAGAGGTCTGACTCCTTGAATTCCCCTAAGAGTAGAAGGATGCTTTGGCGTCTTAGGCACAGGTGAAGCCGCAAAACATACAGGGAACAGCAGGTGTCAGCAAAAACCTGCAATGCTTCTAGGAATGGGCCACATCACACCATGGATCTCACTCAATTTATACTAAACTGGTAGGAGAAAGGACCTTTACCCCACAGCTCCAGGATCGTATCCAGCCAGCCAGCAGGGAGCTCATTTTACAGCTCAGTGCAGGCTTGCCATCTGCCTGCCAGCCTTTCATTAGGAATTAAGATCCCCAGTACTTCACACTTTGTCGGTGAAGCCAACCCTCTCATCTTATTAAGCCAACCTTTTTTTTTCATTTCTACACAAGCCTTTTGATTACTTGCTTCATATTACAATGAACAAAGAAAAATATAGCTGTGCAGTAAAAAGAACAGAATGATTCTATTTTTGTTAAAATAAAAAACCTTTTAACTGAGTTACAGAGCTTTCCTGAATTTACACATTAGTTAACACAGTAGAGGTGAAGGACATTGCTGTGCTGGCAGCAACATACATTTCTGTAAGGTTTTCTCCCTTTTCCCCAGGATATTCTTTGCAACAGATTTAGCTGCGCTGCTAGAGTTCTTACTTAATAATGAATAGGAGTGTGTGAGATCAGTGTATCAAGGAAATGGAAAAGCATTTATGTTTCTTTTACTTTCAGTGACAATTTACAATGACGTAGTATTTTCAGTACATCTTTATGACCACTTCAACTGACATGCAAAGACAGACTTATAAGCCATGATATATAAGTCTTAATAATATCTTTCCAATGCCTTAAATAAGCAATGTAATAGTAATAGACTTGCATCTGTCTATCACAAGTCATGCATATGATGTGGCCAGGCGGTGATGTCAGATTACATCAGCCAATCGCAGCTCAATAATATTTGAACTAGCCTTGCAATGTAATCAATTTTGAGGACAGATGATGACAAATTATCCAAAGAGAGAGATCACTTACAGCGGCTGATGTAGCAGACACTGAAGGAGAATGTATTAACATATATGAATTCTGTTTTGTTTTTATTACAAGGGTGTTAATGAAGTAAACCCTAAAATACAATATATTACTGTTTTATAGTTATAAAATCCTTCAGAGAAAGAAATTATTAGAATTGTGGGGGCTAAAGGTCTCAAGAAGGAAAATACTGTACATTAATCTGCTTTAGATTTATCACTCATCTCTGTCTTTGGCCAAATGTATTCTGTAGCTGTGGACTGTTTCTAACACACCCCCTTCCTTAAAAAACAGACCCCGCAGTTTATACAGCCAGAACATCAGGCGGGCTTCTAGCTTCTCAGCAGTTGCCACGGAGACAGCACTTAGAATGTTCTGGGGAGAATGATGTCAAAGCCAAGCTGTCCCACTTCTCCCTGAACTTTAGCCTTTGTACTTTTCCAGGGACCTCATAGATAACTGCTCTCTGATTCCAAATAACATTGTACCGTGAGAATCTAATTAATGTTGTCTTATACTTTAGAAAAAAAGTTTGGTTTTCTGAATATTATTCAGTCTTTTTTGTTTTTAAATAGCCATTTTCAAATAGCTTCTTCCAATTCACTTTCGTGAGGGAGCTGGAGCCTATCCCAACACAAGGCAGGATACACCCTGGATGAGACACCAGTCCATTGCAGCTTTTGTTTTTATAAAACCAACAAAAAGATTTTTGCTCCATGGTGTGTGCACCACTGACATCCTATAAAGTATCTATAAAGATATTTGGTACAGTAAAATGAACTGGGGACATCTCTCTGAAGCAAAACATCTCTGGAGATGCTATCATTGCCTATTATACAGAGATGACAGATATTGGCAAATACAAATAAATCAATAAAACACACTTCTAGAGAGGATTTCTACAGGGAATCTAATTCAGCATACATCCACAGTTACATTAACTTGATATCTTTCTGCAGAGGAATATATATAAATAAATAAATGTGCATCTAAAAGCAAATGTAAGGTATATAGATTTACCAGCTACTCACTCATGTACTGTATAATTGACATTTTCCTCACACACTCATCTGTCTTTGTAGTACCTAGAGTTGTTTATATGGAAAATAGTATCTGAGCTTTTATATCTCTGAGCAGATTATTCTGCTTGATATTAATAGCAAAGGAGGAGATGAGACTTTATTCATGATCTGAGCTCTGTTCATGCAGTGGTTAGATTTTTTTCAGTTTCTCATCTGCCTATCATTAAACTTGGCTATGACCTTTTCTCCAAATGCATTTTAGCAGCTCTCCCCTTTATTCTAACTTCAGTAATGCACTGATCAGCTTACATATTGTTCAGATGGGTTTAGTTCCAGACGCTGACTCTCTTTCTCCATTGTGTTGTTTCTATAGCCCTGCTTTAACATAAGGCAGGTATCTATCACAAGAATGGCAAACCAGTTTTCTAGCTCAGTGCCATTTCAGGTCCCAGATAGCTGAGAAATCCTTTTACATAAAACCAGAAAAGAGTGGGAAGAACAAGAAGCGCAATAATTCTCGGACGGAAAGTTATTTCATACATTAAAGGCTTTACTGCGGAACAGAGAAGGCCTGGTGGAGATTTGATCCAGGTATTACAATTCCTGAAAGCCACCGACAAAGTTAGCACAGCAACTAATTCAAGAAACAAAGAAACTGGGAGTATTTAACACAAACAGAAGTGTAAGTGTTAGAAGCCATTTCTTTGCACTGAGCGCTGTGCATACTATATGTGAAGCAAAATACAGTACTTTACAACAACATGAAAGCTGTTTCTGTGGGATCTTTAATACACAAAATTACCAGCACCCTAACAAACTATAATGGACAAATAACTTCTTGGCATTTGAAACTTTTCTTCTTGTGTACTTATATTCAAGAATGAATGCTAATTTGAACTGCCATTTATGTTAAAGTTGAAAAGTTCCCACACATATCCAAAAGCAACCTAGGCATTTCTCTCCTGGAGTTGTTTTTCCTCAAAAGTTTTCTGCACATTTTAGAATTCAATGAGATATTAATTTATTTTAATCAAATTGAAATATTGATTATTTAATCAATATTTCCAAATTTGCAGTAGGCAAAAAGTTGTTTAGCATTAAATTGCGTGAGATGTGTCTTGTTCATGTAAACTGACCCTGAAACTGGTTATTCTAATGGCCCATGGTCTTTTTGTCAAATATTTCCTACTATAAGGTAATTCTCATATTTGCAGTATCTGCTATCAGGTGGGAAGTAAAGAAGATTCAAAATCAAGAATCGGGATCTTCCTATCTAAAAAATCAGAGCCAACAAATGCATTACAAATATTTTTTTCTGTGTGGGTTTGCAACAACACAAATGTAATGAAACATAGCTGAATCAAGACAGCAGCTGCTTTTTTTTTTCATTGTGAAAATGCTAAGAATATACCTGTTTAGTAATACTGTACACCCAACCACATCACTGGATCAATACACATGTCTAACTCACAATATTAGGTGATTAACATTAGAATAGCAATTATAAAGTATTTGCCATTGTATTAACAGGTGTAACAGATACAAATTCTGAAGCAAATCCGAAGTCTTTTAAACCAGAATTAACGCACCTGTGACATAATAGAAAGTATTTAGACTACCCTGTGCTCTGGTAGCTCTAGGTTTACACAGGTGGAAGAAATTGCCCTAACGAGGATATAATTGCCTTACCATTGGCCTCTGCTTGTTCACAATTAAAGTGAAGCCATATTTACTGGATAAAAACCCCAGTCTGATTTAGGATTACTGGTCAGTCAGTGAATCTGAAGGAAAGGTATGAAAATGACGACCAAAGAACATTCTAAGGAAGTCACAGATAAAGTGATTAAAATATATAATGCATACAAAAATATTCATGTGTTTGGATATCCCAGTGAGCATTGTTGGCTCAATAATCTAGAAGTGGAAGCTGTATCACACCACCCAGACACTGCCTAGAAAAGGCCGTTGCTCAAAACTCAGCATCTAAGGAGACTTGTGAGGGAAGCCACTGAGAGGTCAACACTTTGAAAGACCTACAGAATTCAATGGCTGAGAGAGGAGTAAATGTGCATCAGACAACTATGTCAAGAGCTTTGTATAACACTGGATGATGAGACCAAGATAGAGCTTTTTGGCCAAAATTCAAAGTGCTATGTGTGGTGTGAACCTAACACTGGCCATGCCCCAAGAAACACTATCCAGACAGCAAAATATAATGGAGGCAGCATCCTGATATAGGGATGCTTCTCATCAGCAGGGACTGGGAATCTTGTTAGAAGTGAAGAAACAATGGGTGGAGCAAAATACAGAGAAATACTGCAAGTGAACATGTTTCAGTCTGCTTGGGAGAAGAGGGACCCTTCACCAGGACAATGATCCCAAGCATCGAGCCAAAGCAGCATTGGAGTGGCTCAAGAAAAAAAAGGTGAATCTCTTTGAGTGACCCAGTTAAAGTCACGACCTCAACCCCATGGAGAATCTGTGGCACCATTTTATAAATAGTGGTCCACAATCGCTGTCCAATAAAACTGAATGGGCTGGAGCAAATCTCCCAAAGGAATGGGTGATCATCACTCCTAACCAGTGTGCAAAGCTGATAGACACCGACTGCGAAAGACTGCAGCAAAAGGTGGCTCCACCAAATATTAATTAGTGAGCTCTGTATATTTATGCAAGCATTGTCTGTCCTTGTGTTATTATGTTAGGAGTGTCCTGTAAAATGAATTTCCCCAAATGGGACAATAAAATTGTCTTGACTTGAATTGAATTAAACTGAATTGAACCCACTTACTTCAGTTTTTGAATTTCTTTAAGATATTTGCTGACTGATAACTAATTTGTATTTAAAACAATTCTGTTTGAGCATGTGACTTTGCAATAAAAATATTGATTGGAAAAGCATGCGCAAGGCATTGCATAGCAAAGGGGGTGAATATTTAGCAATTACTTATTTTCTGTTTTCCTTTATAAGAAATTTAGGAGGATCTTTAGAATTTTGTTTTCACTTTGACATTATAGAGGATTTGTGTAAACTCACAATTAAATACATTATGATTCTATATTGTAGCACAATAAAACGTGAAACGTCTAAGGAGGGTTACTACTTTTGAAAGTGTAACCCAAATAGTTGTATAGAGGATGGAGACATTTCGCTAGAATATTTATAGCTTTTGTTGGAGTGAGAAATGCTTCTACTTAGAGTAGGGTTAACTATTAAAAATGAATCACTGAAACATGAAAGAGCACATTTGCACATTTGGTAATCATCACAAAATGGATGGATGAGATTAGTGGATTAATAAATTACAAAGTAGGAAATCAGAATGACAGATGTAATAGACCAGATTGCCTGCTCTCATGTGTGACATTTCTTTTGCTACTGTTTGGACATGTTCATTCTACCTAAGAAATCCACTGTGAGCTGCCTCAATGATTATAGACCAGTAGCCTTGAGGTCTGTTACCATAATCATTTTCAAGTGACTCATAGCCAATTTCCTGACTATTATGCACTTGGACCAATGCCAGTTTGTCTATAGAGCAAACTGGTCAGTGAATGATGCAGTCTCCTGGGGCTGCATGATATATTTCAATATCTGGAAACACCCAGCACAAATGCCCAGATCCTCTTAATTGATTATAGTTCTGCTTTTAGCACAATCATCCCTACCAAGCTTTTTGATACGCTAGCAGAGATGGGTATCAATCAGTTATTTCTGATGGGAAGCACCTGGTGAAGCCGAAGGACACCATCTCTAAGTCTCTCACCCTGAGCACAGCAGCACTTCAGGGTTCTGTCTTATCACCTCTCCTTTACTCTCTGTACACAAATGACTATATTCATTCAGATTCAGTCAAAAAGTTCCAAGTTCACTGATGATACTACTCTCATAGGGCTCATCACAAACAACAACGAGTCAGTATACAGGAATGAAGTAGCTGAATTAGTTGAATGGTGTCGCCTGAACAACCTGGAACTAACTGTCAGTAACACAAAAGAACCTGTGATGGACTTTAGGCAAAACAAGGGAGCACTCTCACCACTATACATCAACTCATCCATTAGGGTCAAGAAAGCTCGCCAGAGGCTGTTCTGAGACACTTAAAGAAGTTTGGAGTGTCACAGGAACCAATGACCCTCTTCTACAGATGTGTCACTGGTCGTGTCTTGACCTTCACTATTGCTGTGTGGTATGGTAACACTTCTGTCCACGAAACAGAGAGAGTAATATATGTTGCCTCCAAACCCGTAGGATGCCAGCTTCCCTCTGTGGACTCTATTTCTCTAGAATGGAATGCAAAGCTCTTAAGATCCTCTCTGATCCTTCCTATCCTGCCCAACCTCTGTCTACTTCTCTCCCCTCTGTTATTTGGCTCAGGTCTCTCAAGACCAAGACTACCACGTTCTGCAACAGTACCTACCCAGAGGGTGTGAGATGCTCTGCACTTTTTAAAAATGTGACAACAGATAAATTGATTGTGTGATTTCAGATTTGATTTCAATATTGATTTTTAAATTACTTACAGTATAACTGGACAGTCAAGTTTTGCTTAAGAGAAGTAAACCTTACTTTTAATTGTATTTACAAATTTAAGTTTTCATATCCTGCATTTTAATATTTTAGGGCAGTGGTCATAAAGTCTGAAGTTTAAAAGATTTTGAAAATCCATACAGTGCACATTTATTATTGTACAGTTTAACCAGGAATGGACAGGTACTGTAGTTGCCATCTAGTTTCATCACCTTCTAACCTGTTTTCGTCAGAAATTAGAAGCTACGCAAGGCTGGCTCGGATTAATTTGAGGATGGGAGACCACTAGGTTGCTAGTTTATGGAATGGTGGACTAACATGATAGTAGATGAGCAGTAGATGGTCACTAACATATTGCCAATTAATAGAAGGGGTGTGGGTCTTTCAGCTTAAGATATGCACAGTCAATTTTAGAAAATATTCTGCATAAAAGAAAATATGTCCATAACAAAAATATAAAACTTACTAATATTCAGTGTTATGTCTCTATTTCAGTCAGATGTCTTTAATAAAAAATATTGTTATTGTATGGGCATCTCAAACAGGGTCACGTAACAACAAAAAATTGAAATCCAGTTTGATTACTGCGGCAAAAGAGAATTGAGTCATTTTGCTTACAAATGTTAATCTGTAAACAAATAAGGAAAAATATTGATGCACACTACTTTTATTACCAATAAATAACACTGCCAGGAATAATTTAGATCAGTACTAGTCAATCTTGCATTGTCTTTACAAATAAACAAGGAAATATTAGAAGAAGAAAGTGATGTACAGAATGTTCATATTGAAATGGATGATCAGGTGGGGGATAAATTTAGAATGTGTAGTGGTGGGGAGGGAATGGACAGATTTGAGAAATACTGCTTAAATTAGAATTTTGCGTGACAAGTTATATTGTGGGGTGGGTGAATTTAGAGGCGAAAAAGCCTGTTGGCAATTATTCACTTTACTGTCATTAAGGATCCACTCAATGTAAATTAGGAACATTGTTTGCACAGGCAAGGAACTAAAAAAAATACAGGATTTTTTCTGTATTAGAAAGATTTATAATTTAAATTGACTTTATTTGGGTAGCACATAAAGTACGCACAGCTCGCAGCTCTGACACCTGGGTTCAACTCCTGGGCTGCTATCTTTGTGGAGTTTGTATTATCATCTCCTTGTGATCTGTTGTTAATTTAAGCTGGTGCAACCTGCCATCCTGGTGGGAGCAGCATTTCAGTGATTAAGGTGGGTCACTTCCTTTAAGTAAGGTGCTTTTGGATCCTTTGGAAAGAAAAATGGAATATTCAAAAAAAGCAACACAATTTTTCAGGACAATTATTATATTAATTTATCTAGGGAGATAGCAAAATGTTTTTCCACAAGAGGTACAGCAGGTATAACTCTGTAGGCTCCCTTAATTTGGTGTACAGAATTAGACATTTGCTGTAAAATAATACTACATTCCATACTAAAATCTGTTGTTCATCCCAATAACTTGTCATCTTCCTTGCGGAAGATATTAATTTATTTCAGATCAAGGCAAAGCAGTTCTTAAAATAGCTCTCCTAGAGAGATCCCAGACAATGTCACCCACCATATGTCCAAACAAGTGATCAAACATTTCAAGGCAGGGCAGGATTTTTAATTTCTCCTAAACTCAAAGTGTACAATATGTATAAACAAATATTGATTAGGCTAACTTCTGTGGGACTATTTTCATTGTTTTCAATATCTTCTTTATCATTTTTTCAGCTTCACATGTTTAAAATCTTTAGTTATTTTTTGTTAAGTTATTTTCTTAATTTATTATTACACTTCCACAGCCCTTATTATACAGTATATTGTGATTACAAGAAAATAGCTAAAAGTTACAATATTAATTAATTTTAAATGAAATACAATGGATTTTTTGATAAATCTTAAAGTTATTAAGCAGATAATAGACTTAATACTCAATACCCATTCATTCCTATCATCAGAAAGGCAAATTTCTAATTCTGCATTGTGCTTATAGTCAAAGTTATCAGGCGAATACTTGTTAGCACTAGTAAGGGCAAACTAATATCCACTGTGGAGCTCATATTGACTGCTGTTTTTAAAAAATACCACTACTCTGAGTAGTCTCTTCTAACAAATACTTCTCTGTTCCTTCTTATATACTGTATATATAGTTATATGCTGGCAGAATACTAGATAGGAACAAGTAATACAGGTTTATTCCATGCTGAAAAGAGAAGATAGAAATCACAACGTTTCGGCTGTGAAGTCTTCTTCGGGTGTGAGAAAGATAGGGCAGTCAGCAAAGATTAAATAGCACAGGAGAAGAAAAGCTGGGAGAGTGGAGGAGGTGGGAGCAGGGGAGAGGCAGAGAGGCCACTCAGGCGGTGCGAAGTGGAGAGAGGTGAAGAGAGGGGTGAAGTCGAAACCTGCATGTGAATAGAGAAGATGACACGAAAACAAGTCTGTCAGTGAGAGAAGGGGGAAGGTGTGAACCAGGTTTCAGGATAATTTTTGTTTCTGATGTCTTTCTGCTATGGGAGTGAAGAAATCCTTCTTTGAGAACGCAGACGGAGAGATCAGTGTGATCGTGGCCGTCAGAGGTGAAATGAGAAACTATGGGCTTGGAGAAATCTTTAATCTTCACAGCCCGAACATGTTCTCTGAAGCAGTCTCCTAGAATAAACCTATTACTTGTTCCTTTGTAGCCTACGCATGGTGATGCAGCTACCCACCTGAACTACTTCAGAATACTGGATATAGCAGTATCGATTATAACACATTGATTTTAACATTCAGTATATTTATCCAGTGCAGGCCAGGAAACAATGAGGACATTGGTGGCTTGAGTTAGACTGCTCCATCAGGCCTCCTTGGCTTTGCTTTGTCTCAAGAGCTATGCAGTTTGCAAAGAGGTCAGTTGTGGTGAGCTAGAAAGAGGAAAATAGGATTTCACCATCCCTAGCCACACATGATGAATCTCTTCCCTTGAAGATAGAGACCACTGGAGAACATGCCCAGCCACGACGAGGAAACAATAAGATAACGCCGGTCCAAGACGATCACCTTTTAACAAAGGTGTAGGGTTGACCATACTGTACCTAGTTCCTTACCTAGGAAGGGTGGCTTTGAAACAGTAGATGACTTAGACTCAGAGACTCACAGTCTTGGTAAACAATATGCAAATAGAAGTACACAGTATATGTAAATAATATGTAAGTAGAAGTATATGCACTACTCTGTAAATCACTGTTGAAAATAAACATTTGTTTGACTGCTCACTGCTCCATCATGTTGCCAGGGAAACCAAGAAACCATAAGACCCACTTTCTCTGTTTTCATTATTGAATTTAGGATGTTATCCGTATTTTGATTTGGAGATAGAATACATTTTTACTATTACTTTAATATATACATATTTCATTACAGCTGCCAGCAGAAAGACTATTTTGAAACAGCATTCACTCACTAAGGGATTTCAATATGTAAAGGAACTAACAATAAGGCCATGTAGCCTCATAATATATTCACACACTTGATGAACTGTTCCTAAAGATTGCAGTGATGTAGAAAAGAGAATCTAGACCAATTAATCCAGTGAGTCAGTTTGTCTTGTTTCTTGCTTAAGTTTTAAGTGTGAATCGTCTCATTCATTCTAATCTGCAAAATCTAATTTTAAATAGAAAAAAAGAAAAAATAATTGAATAATCCAATCATTTCAAATGAACAAGTAAAGGTTTATTCCACGCTAAAAGGAAAAGAGAGATGCAATGTTTCGGCCATGGAGCTTCTTCAGGTGTGTCAGTTACCTGTTCCTTTGCAGCCAGCGCATGCTGATGCAGCCACCTGCTTGAACTCCTTCAATCCCATCATTTCATGCACCTTTTTAAGTTTTTAAAATTATGTATTTTCATGATATTATCAATTTAATCCCAGCCTCCTATTGGCAGCTGTACTGTAAATCATCTTTGGCTTGACTACAACCCACATTTGGATGGGCAGAATGATGACAACACACATATTCTCTGAGATTAACACTGTCTGGCAACCTGCCTCTACTTTGACAGCAAGCCCACAGCACCAATGACAAAGATAAGGTATCATAATAAACCCACAGGAGATGCAGAGCTCCTTGATAACTGTAAACTCTCAAGTACTGGTCAGTGTTACAGTTCCACGTCCTCACCACCAGAGGGCACCTCCAGCACTGGTTGCTGTAAGAGCTGCGCAGCAGAGGCACAGACCACGCAGACGGCTGTATTAAGGTTTAGCCAGTCAGGACTTACCAGTGTATCTAAGGCTCCACGCCTCCCTTCCTCAGCTCTATATAAACTGTGGTCTTATTCCCTTTAGAGCTCAGTCTTGTATACCTCTGGTTTAAGCTCTTGACCTTACTTACTTGGTTTTTCCTGACCTTAGTATCTTGCTTCTTATTTTGTATTCCTGTTCTGTTTCAGGCCTTGCGTATCTTCTTGGTCTTGTTTTCCTCTCATTTTCTCCTAGTTGCTCCAAGCTTCATTTCCCCTGCTTCTTGTGTTTTATTTTTTTGGGATTGCCTATCCGACTTTTGAATTTGGCCTTTCTGCTGATTTTGTATTATAGTGTTCTTTTAGTGATCCCTGTTGGTTGGGACCTGCACAGAGAGCACTCCTACAGTCAGACTGAGTGGATGCTACTTTGTAGCTGACTAGGGAATCTTGGTGACAGTCAGAGTATTAAATTGCCCAGATCTGAATCAGTAATGTCTAGACTGCAGAGCCCAGCTTGCATTTCAAGCAGATACTTTTACTGTTTTTTTTTTACATTTTGAATCAGCAGTTTTATTATTACTAAATAAACACTTAGACACTCTCTGAATGTGTCTTTACCTCTTGGATCAGCAACGACTCCTGTGCCCGGGACAGGCTCCTTCGACCTGCCCACTCATTCAGCCCCTCGTCCTTTGACACTAAAATCCGTGCAGGAACTCACAGGCAATTCAAGTCTGATCGAGTGCTGTGTCCTTGAATGATGTCACCCACGAAATAGGGGTCACTGTTTCCAAAAGAGCCAAGGACGGCTGAAACTAATTCTCCTGGCATTGAGCCCTTTGTGTGCCATCTCAAGATGAATCCCTGCTTGAAGCCAGCGTGTGTCAACCTCATGAAATCTGGACCATGTAGTGTAGTAAATAAAAAAATGACAGAGTACCTTTCCCACAGAGTCCTAGAACCATGTCTCCAAATAGTTTGTGGATGTCATTAGGTTTCCCCTTCATAGTCCCATTTTAACTAGGTTAACTAGACCCTTCCTTCTATCTCTGTACCCTAGAGGGCAAAACTGCATTATTTCTGTATGATAAGTTGACAACCTGGCCTGGCGAAATTCAGAGAAAACATTAATCAACATAGTGCAACTCTTCATCTTCTAAAGAATTCTGAGCATCTGGGCCCATAAGTGGGAGCACAACAGAAGCAGAAAGGACAAAGAGGGAATCACATAAAAACATACTTCTTCTATAATAAGAAATGACAGCTCATTATGGCACTGGCTAATGCTTTGAGCTGGGAAATACAAGTGAAAAAGCTGACTAGCTAAATGTAACTCTCTACTGTAAACATACCATTACTGATAGAGAACTAAGCCCAGTATTTTCATAACACTCTTAATATTTTTACACTGTAGGCAGGAATTAGTCAAAGATGTAAGAAAAAATGAACCTATAATACCGAGTGCTTTCTCTTCAATCTATACTGAAGGTGCCTCTACTGTATAAATTGACTCAGGAGCTACAGCAATGCAAAGCAGCATTTCCCATAATTAAGCTCTTAGTGCAATATGAAATTCTAATATTCTTCACAGAGCGTTCTAAATTGCTTTGGACTGGGCCAAAAGCAGTTCTTAAAATAGCTGCACACACTGAGTGAAAACAATCAAATCCTCGTTAGCTGCTTCATAAATTATTAAAGTGAGTTTTGCAATTCCTGAAGCGCTGAATGAGCTCAACTGGTGACATTTGCATGACAGATTGGATGCTGATAAACCTTCCTTAAAATTAGAAATAGAGGGGTCTGCTCTAAAAGGAGGGGGAAAGGGCCTGCTGTGACATGTAATTACAAGAACCTCCATTCCCCTCTCCACTCCAGAAGGCACTGTCCCTCGGGATTATCTTGATTTTGAAGAGCTGGAGAGAGCTATAATTGAAATGCTTGACTTCAGTCACCAACTGTAATCAAAGCTCCTTGGAGAGTCTCGTGTGTGTCAGAAAACGTTTCACATCTGCCTCTAAACACACTGAGATGGAATTATCTTCACTTTCACGCCATTATTAGACGATTAGTGATTTGTTTTGCTATGGGTAATGTGTTGGATCCCAAGATCAGATTGATTAAAACCATTACCCTTTATGACACACCCTTGGGCATGCATAACGGGATCTTTTAAATAGGCAGATCCAGCACAACAGACCACACATACTGCCGTGAGGTTAAAAAAACAGTGCTCTTTTATTTATGAGGAGGGAAACCAAAAAATACACCAAACAAAAGCCTAACTCCTTCTCGAGCTCCTGACTAGATTACTTTAAGTACCCGACTATTATGCTGCATGGCTAAGCCGTTTACCAGCCTCAAAACGAAACGACTCTTCACCACAAATCTCTTCCTGAGACTCTTCACAGAATACTCTCCTAAGAATAGAAGTCTTTCCCTTTTTCAAAATCCATTATACTCAAAACTCACAGTTTCAATTTCACAAAACTCACACATTACTCGGGTCCACAATTCCATGGTTGGACTGTTTTCTGTCACCCAGACAGCACATATCACGAACTGACTGACCCCGAAAGCCTCCACTTCCTGTTTTAAACTATCACCTGACCAATTGACTTCTTACATCTGATCCGGTAGCTCAGGGCAGCAGTTCAATCACCTGACCAGTTAGGAGGGGTGAACAAAGAAGCAGCTCTGTGGCAAATGTGGTCTAGACAAGGCCATCTTGTCTGAAATACACCTTGTATAAAGAAACAATTAAAAATGTCTGCGCAGCTACAGTATATGGAAAAAAAATGTTGCTTAGCGAGAATAAGTAAGCAGCTACCCAATAGGCTGGGTCCTTGGCTTCAATGAAGAGGAAGTCTGGTGTACAGATGCAGCAGCGCAGAGGGAAAAAGACAATTGTAAGATAAGATAAAAGCCCAGAACAGCAAACCGTTTAAACTGTTTCCCCAAAGTACTGTTAATTCCTATATCAATGTAAGTTTTTTACTTTTATTTTTTGACATATCTGACATATTGTTTGGACTACAAAAACAAATTTTCCTTCCAATCTTCTGGTGCCTTCCTGACTTCCAATGGTCATCATGGACTCTCTTATCTCCCAACCCCAACACAGGAAAGCACAGCTAACTATTCATTAACCTTATTAAAGGAAATTACTATTAGTATATCCACAGACATAATCAACATGAGGAAGAGGGACGAAGTCAGTAAACTTTCTTTACTACTTGCTTTAAAGTAAATTTACTTTATTGCAAAATGAAGTGAGGATTACTATTCAGTGTTGTATTGCATATACATCACAAAAACACCAGTTGGGTTTCTTGTTTTCAGTCCTGGCAGGTGAACACAGTTTGAGTCTTGGATGGTACATGTGCTGAAAGTTTCTGATTGATCCATAGTTTGATTTGTTCTTTGTGGAATGACAAAGACCAAGGGCTTTTTTAGACCAATGACTAAAAGAATAGTGATTATTGAATAAATGCCCACAGACAGATAACAGGGCAGGGATCACCCATCAATATTTCTTCCTCTGCTTTCCTTTCTCTTCCTCTTCCTAAACATGTCCTACATTTATTTTCAGTGGCACTGGCACTTCCTCCAATCTTTACTGTACACGGCTCTCAGATCTCTGTAGCCAACTTCCAATTACTTTCCCTTATCAAGCCTGCAATTCCTCTGGCAGTCCTGGGAGACTGTCTCGTTCCAATCTCTCTCGCTTCCCCTCCTGTTCCTCTGAAGCTGTGCTCAAATTAAATTTCTGGGATGTTTAAAAGTGACAGCCGTTTACCTGACAATACTTGTTCTCCTCTGTGTTATTAATCCTTTGGTTTTATCAAGGAGAGAGCTTAGCTGCAGTTTATTCAGAAAAGAGCGTCTGTTCATTCATTTATGACATCTCTATTCTTCCAGGGTAGCTACTGTACCATGTGCAGGCTGTATTTTTCTAACAAAGATAATCCAAGAAATTTCATTCCTACTAGGGTAATTCATTTTTGGATTTCACACTTCTAGTCAGAAGCACAGACAAAAGCATATCTGGGTGCTATTGTATACCACAAAAGTGAGATTCCAATCTCCTATATTTGGAGAATCCTTTAAAATTAGATTTAAATGAGATTTTTAGAAAATGGTTACATTTTGTTTTCTGTCCAGTGGTTCCCTCTCTAGTGAGGTACTTAATGTGGCAAAACTGCACAGGGAACTCACAACAGTAGGCCTTTTGTCCAGAGAGGAATTTCTTTGAAGTTGTTAACAGCAGGATACCATTTGACCACAGTCTCCATGGCTACAGTGTGCGTTAGATGTATAGGGACATCACAGAGCTCAAAGAGTTGGCCTGCCCTCAAGAGAGTAGCATTTGGAACACAAACCAAAGGCTAATGTTCTCAGGCACTGCCGGCAGCTACATGGCAGTTAGAGCTGCACAGATTGAAAGAGTGTATGTATAAATAACATTTTCGATCTGCTTCTGATTAACCTTCTGCATTGCCACACACACTTCAAACACAGTGAAACTGAAGGGTGCATGTTCAAATCGATTCTTTGAGTTCTAGGCATTCCAGAAGCACAAGTCAAATTTAATGAGATAACATCTGCAATCTCTGATGGATTTTCTGTCGTACAACTTATGAGTGTGAAATACTGAAAATATGCTGCTGTTTTAAAGCTTAATCCTTGTGAAAAAGTAGTGTGGCCTTAAAACTCCATTGTTTTTTAAAATTAGGCCTTTGCCTTCTTGCTCTGTGCATGAGCTTACAGAAGACTCTGTCAATTCTTTTATTTAAATAATTTTTTAAAAAATTTACTATGAAATGTTTCGTGGTCTGTTATTTTGAACAGTCCATTGAAAGTATGTTCATAGCCATCAGCTTCTTTTATGAATACATAAGGTATGAATACAGTTTCCTAACAGAGAAATGGTTTATAAATCCTGTTCCATTATGTACCCACAGCTCACAACTTTAACTGGCTCAACCAATTGGTTCAAAAGCTGAAGAACTGCAAACACCAGAATATGTAATATAGTCCCCAAGCACTTGTAGATTGTGAAATATTATTTTTTGATATGCCTCATTTCCTTTATACACAAAATAGTGTAAAAATTCACTTGCCACTCATATAAACTCACTGTAAACTTCCAGATGTCTTACTCTGGCAGTGCTCTGCTGCCCTGGCTCTGAAAGATTTGCTTTGCAGATGGAGCTCATTCACATTGATAGTCACTATGATTCAAAGTGGCACTGCAGTTGCATGATGGGCTGTGTGGTATCTACCAGCGCAGGGCTGACATACTGTACCTTATGCTGCCATTGAGACACAATGGAAGACAATTAATAGGTGGCACAGGCAAAACTGATATTACAAACAAATGGATAAACATCTCAGAATTCAGATATGAGAAACGTACAAGTTACAAGTGGGTATTACTGAACCAGGAAACACCTTAAGAAAAGTACTTGGGTGAAAATGCTTGCAAATCATGCATTTAAGAATCTCACCAAACATTTTCTCAGAGCATCCCAGAGTGTTACCTGTAACAGCATGGCAGTTTGTATCAAACACCTGCAACTTCTTGTTTAAAGAAATATTTCCTGTTTTTTCTCCTCAATGCACCTGGACTTCATTTCTTTCTTTAGCTGTCTACCCTTGAAAGTAGGTATTTTTGTTGACTATCAGTGACTTTCAGAATTTTTAATAATACCTGAAAAGAATCCAAATTTCAAGATTAACTACACCGATGCTAGACGTATTTTTCAGACCAAGATTAGGTCACTTTTCTTTTTGGTATCTCTTCAGCAGCAATGTCTTTTTTCAAACAGCTTAGGGTTGACTGGGGCCTGACAATGCCCCCAAACGAATGCTGATATCCTAGAACAGCCATATTGGAGTGCCTTATCAGGCAGGTATTACATACGACAGGAATGTACTGCTCACTCATTGAGCAATCTGATCATGATGTAAAATCAGTATTACATAAATCTTCCCCGTGTTTACAAAATTGCTGTTTTCTACTAGACCATACAAGCTCACAGTGGTTGAAAAACAAATGATAAAATATGTTTCTGTTAGTTAAAAATGATTCCCTGAGTCAAGAGCTTTCATCTCTTGTGTGGCAGCAAGGTCACTGAAGATTTTCACTTCATGAAATGAGTTCTAACTTTTATTTTTAGGCTTGGAACCTCACAGTACTGCCTCAAAGCTTTCCTGCTTTTTTATTTGGATAAAAGACAAAACATTGAGCAGCTGATCCTTCATACTCACACTCATCCATATATAGCATATTATAATGAATACATTATTAATAGCTACGCTTTGTATATGAAATTCTCCAGTTGTTGAAAAAAAATTAAACAAACAAATAAAATGGACTTGACAGTCCATCTGACCTAACTAATAGATCAGACCTATTTACCTGAGAATGTTACACTATTGGATAAGCAGGCAAGGTAGTATTGGGTAAGTTAACAGGGTTTTTAATATTATCTGTACCCTCCTTTCTACTGAATAGAAACAGTGCTAGTTTCTCAAACCTTTGTGAAATACTGAATTTTAATTTAATTCCTTTTTGACAGCTGGGAGGCTTACGATGCTGGTCTGTTAGAAGCTCCCGAAGGCTTCTGATCCACCCTGTCAGTTTTTAAACTTGTATGAGGAACTTTCTAAGAAAGTCCTTTTACCACATACAGTACTGTAATAAGATTAAAAATGTGTTAACACAAAGAATTTGTCCCTAATTACCATTGCCAAACTTTAACATCCAATATTTTAAACATTGCTTGAAATAAACTTTTTCTTAGTTTATTTAAAATAATGCATAAAACTTGGTCTCATTTACCCAGTGTGTTTATCTGCAGAGGGTAATCTTGTTTGAGGGGAGGCATGTTTTCCCAGACATTACTTAAAATATATTTTGTATTGTTTTGTACAACAAATACACCCTAATCACTGTGCAATAAATGCAATAGACTAGGCCGAAGACGAAACTATAGCCAAGAGTTAAAAGGTTCATATTCAAATACAAAATGTCCATGTTGTGTAAGAGTGACTGAAATCTGTCCGATACAGACAAACAGTAACAGTATATAACACAAAGGAGCAGTTACCCAGTGGCAGGGCAAAATAAAGGTACAAATGAGAGCAGGCCATTTGGTCCACCTTGATCAAGTGTTAGTTTAGTAGCTAATTGACTCTAAAGGTCTGTCTTGACAGTTCTTGCCTGCAGTTTGATCCTCAATCTTCAACTGGCTGGGCAGCCTGTTCCTGAAACCCACAGCTCTTTGCCTTCCCAGTTTCAGCTGAGAGTCCGTGTCTTTGTTTGAGCCTGAGCACGAGGGCAGTGTGTGAGCAGGTCTTACCTGAGGTGTTCTCGCAGTGCTCCTCGTCGCTGTTGTCCTGACAGTTGTCCTGCCCATTGCACAGGAAGCTACGGTCCACACAGCGCCCGTTCCTGCAGTGGAACCGTGCTGTGGAGCACAGAAGTGGGTTTGCTGCTGCAAGATTGAAAAGAGGAGTTGTTCCAAAAGGTAAATAGTCCGTTTCCCCCAATGTGATCTATTTTTTGGAAGAAAAAGGAAATGCATAATCTAATGCATGGTAGCATCAATGCTATTGTATGAACTGTTTGATGCTACCATGGGTTATCACACATAATTGAAAAAAATAATTAAGTGACTTTCGGATCAAGACAGTGGGTATGTAGGGCAACTGGGTACAGGCATCAGGAACATTAGGAGAAAGACTGACACTGAGAAAGTTACACTGGGAATGTTACAGAAGAACAAGCTGATGTAGAGTGGGGACTGTCATAAATGGTTAATGGTTTAGAGTGTTATACACAGAAATATAGAATTCAGTAAACTGAAAATTTTTATTGGGGGATAGAGATTAGAGATGGAGACATTTAGGGTCTCCTTCTGGATAGCAAGGTCCCTGATATCCCCACATTCCATGGCAGAGAGTAATGGCAGCAATTTGAGCAGTTCAACAAACGGGCTCCACCCAAGAACACTCACTGCAGTTCTCCTCGTCGCTGCCATCCGGACAGTCATCAAACCCGTTGCAGCGGAAACGTCCGATAATGCAGTGCACCCCATTGGCACAGGCGAAGAAGGTGGGCGCACACTTGGACTTCACCTTGGCTGCAGAGAGAAGAGAAGGGGCAGAGAGCCATTATGAGTCCCCAGACTCAAATGATCTTTCACTGGTGGAGAGCAACGGGTGGGACTCTAATATATTCATTCATCTTCTTCCTTTAGCCTTTTCCCTTCTTTATAGTTAACTGCTCTCCTATTCCAAAGAAAAATCGCACCGTGAGATCTCACTCATTAATATTGCTTTATACTATAACAAAGATAAGCCTTAGCTTTCTGAATATTGTTCAGTCATTTTTGTCATTATCCACCCATCTATTTCCTAACTGCTTCATGCAATGCAGCTCAGGGTCGTGAGGAAGCCGCAGCCTATCCTGGCAAGCAACAGGTGCAAGGCTGGGTACACCCTGGGTGAGACACAGACAGACGCACAAACGCACAAGCACTCATATCAGGGCCAATTTTCCCAGAAGCGAATTAGCCTGCCAGTATGTTTTTTGGACTGTGGGAGGAAACAAGAGCACCTGGAAGAAACCCACTCGAACATGGGAAACACTCACTCACAATCTCTATGCAGATAGAACCCCAGGTCTGGATTTAGACTAAGACATCGGTATATAAAAACGCTTATTTAAAAATGCTAGACATTCCTCAAGAAAGTGACATAGCTAGAGATTGAATTTAAAATGCTTTGTTTCACTTATACAATATATCACAAAACACAAAAACAAAGATGTGTGAAGAGATCCCTTTGCTTCCTTGTCAGATCGTGGGGGTACTGTGTCTTCCCAACAACCACTGATTCAAAATGCTGATATTTTATGAATAGAATTATTATTCAACTTGATCAGTGTCAGTGTTTCACAAACAGAGTGATGTATCATTGAACACCCACCTCATAAAGCTCCCATTAGGAAACCTCTTAAAACCAAATTTGTGAGTAGGATTCTGCCTACTCAGTTTACGCACTGACAGCTGGGTGAACAGGATTACTGTGAATGGGAGCCTAAGCTTTATAACTCACCCTGTAAAATTCAAACCAGCTGTGAAATCAGCCACTTACACTACGTAACATTTCTATTATCAGTGTAAACACTTCCTGTAACTGCCACATAATTATACTACCCATGCAATTTTCCATTTCAGGGCCTTCCCAATTAATTTAAAGCTGATTTATAAATTTTCCAAAAATCATGCCACATTTCTCCCTAAGATTCCAGACATTCTCAAACACAGTATAAAAACAACTTATAAATTATAAATCTGTTCAAATTTGCATTATTAGAATTATAAGTAAAATAGTTGCATTTCTTTTCTATTTTTAGCATATTAGCAATTTAAACACATAAAAATTTTAACTCCATCACAAATAATCTCATCTGTACACTTGTACAGTATATAACCATAACCATATGTGCACTC
This sequence comes from Atractosteus spatula, assembly GCF_055471065.1. NCBI lineage: Eukaryota > Metazoa > Chordata > Actinopteri > Semionotiformes > Lepisosteidae > Atractosteus > Atractosteus spatula. The sequence continues at coordinate 3,633,962 of NC_142721.1, read as the reverse complement.
TACAAGGAGTTTGAAAATTATGCATGTGACCTTTAGGAAAAATCAGGGCTCGTGGGATAAGGCCACTTAAAGGGCTTACAAATTCTGATTTTCTTTCCCTAGTTATTATATAGTGCCTTGAAAAAAGTATTTGCTCCTTGTCTGATTTACTGCATATTAGCAATTTTTTCACAGTGAAATTTCATCAGGTCTTTCTGTGGGTTGAAGTACTGTTAAGAGGCAAGTCAGAGATAAAAAATGACACCAATATTTGGTGTGTAACTTGTTACGACCAGAATGTCCCACCATGTTTCAAATTCTTTTATTTCAGAAAACAACTTTCCAAATAAGAGATAACAATAATTAGGAAGCAATGCGCCAGAGTTTAAATTGGTGTACTGTTAACTGATGAGTTCAGACTCATTAGAAGGACGGACATTCTTCAAAAACATAATGTCAGTCATTTGAATCAAATCACTTTCCAAAACATGCAAGTACAAGTATAGGAAAATATGAAGCTAACTCCCTGGTTTCTTTCAAGAAGTGGTTGGATAAGATCCTTGCTACAAATTAATAAAGTATCTACTAGCTACTAAATGAACTTGATGGGACTAAAGTTCCTCTTATTTGTAACCGTTTCTAGGTTCTTATGGTACAGCAGTTTTTAAAACCTTTAATGTTGAAAGAGCAGAGATCTGAAAAGTATGTTAATGCCTCCTATCTCTACAGCCCATTGACCTAATGAAGGCTCTCAGACCTCAGAATAAAAACATGCAACCACGGTACCTATTATTAGGCAATTTCAGCATAATTGACACTGAGGTTGAACAAGGAGTAGCATACTGTAGTTTACAACCAGTAAATCACCAGGATTTTCCCAGTTGTACTTAAGGAATGAGGGGTGTTATTCAAAGGAAGGATATTTCAGTCTCTCTTAGTCAGGGACCAGTACCCACAATCGGGAGACTGGCATATAAACATGATAGACAGACCTGATTAAAGAAATATAATCAGTGTTACAGCTGTTACTGGAAAGTCATGGAAACGATAGCTAGAGCTAAACTGGAAGAAAAGAAAACAATGAGATTTTAAGTGTAGCAGTGTATCCATGACAGCGATAACTAGTAAATATATGAATTTAAGTTCTCCAGCTTTTTGGCAAAATTCATGAAAGGGGTCATTAAGCAAAGTCAATTTAGAGCTGGGTTAAGAAAACAGGAGCTCGAGTGGGATGAGGACCAGCAGGAGTCACAGGAAGCACAGCTGAAAACTTCCCATCTACAGCACTGTCAGATAATAAACACATAAAGAGGAATGCACCACAGAAATGGACAGACTGAATAAGGTTCATGGGTTTCCGTATACGAGCAGGGGAAGGACTCAGAATATGCTGACTCAGTATACCAGCAACTCTTGACAACAAAACACGAATTTAATTTTAGAACACGTTCCACGGTCAAAATAACTATCCTAAGCCACAAACTAGTGAAGTGCTTTTTTTTTCATCCAGCTGCTGACAGAGTTGCATGTCTTTCTTGCTACATGCATTTGCAGTGCAGCTGCTCCCTGTTTAATCTGAACTGGCTCAGAGGTCGTTTAGAAAGCCGGATTAATTTTCTTAGACCCACATGGGTTTCAGCCATAGATAGTTTTTTTGCGACACAAACCTGATCAAACCTAGTCAGAAACTGAGCTTCAGGAAGAAGGGAACATCAAGGTAAAAATGTGTTGGAATCTCCTCATTAATTTTTCAGTATATTTGTCCTATTTTTAAAATAATTTGCAATGTTTTCTCTCTTCTTGCCATGCTCTTTTCTCTCCACCCACTTTGTCCTTGGACTCCGTTTCTCTTTATTCCAAGCCTAGTACTTCCAGCAGAAATAAGAAGATGCTGTATGCTGCTTACCAAGAATAGCAATTATTCTGCAATTCAATTAATTTTTCAGGACATTTGTTTTCTCTTTTTTCACTTTTTTAAAGCAGGCTCTTCTGGAAACTATAGCAGGATCCTTGAGACCAGTTATCACCAAGAGTTACTTTAACCTGGAATGACATTTTCAACTCCTCCCCAGCTGCAAGTAATTTGTGGCCATGTATCACACTCAGTTGCTTTATTTTCTTACATTCTTAGAGGGAAAAGAACAGAACCTTGAAATAAACAGATGACAGTGGCTTTGGTCTGCACTGACCCACTATCATTCTTCTTAAATCTCGTTATAAAAGACTCCACACACTGCACACTGAACAGGAGTAACCTAAACACAGGGTTGAAGAAAGTAATGTATGGAAGGCAAAAGGGGATGAGAAATCCTGATTTTGGGCCAATGTGGTGCCGTGCCCTGCTGAGCATCCAGATAGAGAAATCTGTGAAAGTCTAAGACATGGGTGCTTGGCTGGAATTGTGTTAGCAGCGGACTAACTTTAGACATAAAATGAAAATCTTTTCATGTATTATATATAACCATAAAGCTTTTTTTAATAGAAAAATTCTTAAAGATTCCTAAACACAAAATATCAGTAGGGCCTTCATCTAAAAAAACATGTCTGAAAAGAGAAGAAAATTCAGCAAAACAAGCACAAAAGTCTGCACACCAAGGGTAAAAATAAAATTATGTGACAATGAAGAGCATGTTCTGCCCACTCTGTTCAGGTACTGCTAGTTCCAGCCTTCAGGTCTTGCTAAAGACTGGAACTCCAAGGGTTAAAGTAACACAAACAAGAAGAAACAACCCGAAAAAATAGTTTGGTCACCAGGAAGTCTTATTTTGCCTCTTTGGCAAATACAATTCTGTGTGAACTCTTGAAAAAAGAGTCTGAGTCAGCTCCAGTTACTGGGGAGGGGGCTGCAGCAAAGGATTACCAGTCACAGAGCTCAGGGATCCCTGATGAGATCAAGACCAGACAAGGGCAAGCCTGCTGAGATCAGATGGGACATGGACACGGCTGCCTTTTTGATGCTGTCTCTCCTCCCCAGAGAGGCCTCATTGCTAAATCAACCCAACTCCCTCCTCAATCCATAAAAGCCCGAAGAACTCTCTCCCCATTCTGAGCCCCAGTCCCAGCAGAGAGCTTTTCACCAGTCAGGCGGAGGCCAGGCAGACATGAAGGGAAGGCCAGTACAACAGGCAGGGTGCCTGAATCCCAGTGAGCACTGGCACGGTACGCTTGGCTCTAAATGAGTATAGTGCGTTTTTTAACTGTTTCACAAACTCAGCAGTGGGAACACTTTCATTCCAGAACTGTGGAACAAAAATGTAACAGCATCGGTCAAAAGATAAATTCAAAGACCACTGACCTTCTAATAAAGGTTATGTTCTACGAGAGGTTCTTTCTTTTGGCGTTTTTGCGTAAATGTATATCTTTGTAGAAAAAGACAGAGGACATAACAGTATTTAGGACATAAAAGACAGAGATTGATATTTGATCAGCTTTCCTCAGGTCTGAATAATCCTTTCTCACTGATGAGACATTCACTGTCCAGACTGAAGATTTGAGTTTCCATTTAACAAGTGCTTTTCAGGAACACTGTGGACCCTAAAGCACTTCATGGATTTTGCCCAGCTGAGTTAATGACTGCCAACTGACATAAGGTATCAAATTAGACTCAGAATGTTTTTCTAAGCTACAGCTATCTCTTCTTAATAACATAATAACAAATAACATAAAAAGTGCATAGAGCACTTTTTATGTTATTTGCTGCACAAAAGTGACAAAAGCTCAGACTAGACAACCTATCACAGTTTCCCAGCACGAGATTCCAGTCTGGGAGACTCATCATCACCGACTGGATTTGCATGTCGTTTGTGTTTAGGTTGCAGCCCATGTCTGTGTCAGTAAGCACAGTATTACTCCCCTGTGTCCCAGCAGGATGTCACCTTCAGAACCTGGCAGTGCAGCAGGCTCCGGGGAACACAAGACTACTTACTTACCCAAAGTAAGAAAGAAATCAAAGGACTACCTTACAATCAACACTGAAACAAAATGACACACAATCAAAATTAAACACAGTCCAAACACCTGGAATCTAGCTCCCTTCACAAAACCATCAAACTAATCCCATCTGACAAAGCATAAAGTTCACAAACTAGGTCATTTCCAAATTTGAACACAAAGCTGTTCACCAAAAACAGCCTTAAAAAAACCTGTAGGAATCACTTGGTAGTGATAGGCACCATTAATATCTTTACGTTTTTTTTTCTTTGTAGACAGAGCTGGCTAAATGTTTTAATATGATAATATTTGCCAATGCATGAGCAGCTCCTGCAAACCAGAACTTCACAGCAGGATCACAGCCCTGCAGCTAGGGGGAGACATAGCTCTGTTGAGGAGCCTCTAAGTAATGGTCAAAAGGAGTTTGCATAGACTGCATAAAAAAACTCTTTTAAGAGGATTAGCGTGATAACATACCCTGCCAAGCATGCCTGGTCTCGCCAGGAACAACTGCAGTTCTATTTATAATTGAAGCCACCTGCCTTTCTACACTGCTGAAGAGCTGGTGCTCATATGTGAGCCCCGAGGATATAAAGGCATGATGAATATTATAAAGTCGAGAAAGGTCATTTATGCTATTCTGTAGCATAGAGGCAGATGGATGCTAGGGGCTACTCCAGTCATTTCTTAAAAAAGTGTAGCCTTTCTCAAATCATCCTGGTAATGTATTCCATATACCTGTGGCTCATTGGGTTTAGAAACACTTCTTTCAGCTCTGTGCTTAGTTCCACTGTATTAACATCATGGTTCTCTAGCTACAGTCAAAGCATCTGAGGAACTGAGGGATGAGTCAGCAGTTACTTTTGAGTGTCTGTCTGGTGGCATCACTGTAAGGTACAGCAACACAACCAAACGGGACCGAGAGACCATACAGAGGGTTGTGGCATCTGCAAAAAAAACCCTCATAAGATATAACTTGCGAACAACAGAAGAGATTTACAGTATATCTTTTAATGACAGTGTCATTTGCTCTGTAAACATTTGCATGTATAAGAAAAAATAGGGCTTCAAAGAAATATGCACAACAGTCCATCTCATCCATTTCACAATGGGTCACTTAGTTTCATTGGTTTGCTTTTGTGTTTTTTTTTCTTTTCGATTTTTCATTTCTGAAGAAATTTGTGAAAAATGACACAGGATATTAAACTATGGCAAGACAGTCACATCAGATCTGAAGTTTAATATTACGTTATCAGATATTATAAGAACAAGATATATTATTTACATTAAACTCTGCACTTTGAGAACAAGAATTAAGACAAAGCAATAGAAAGACTTAAAAATAAAAAAAAATAAGAAACTTGGTCATAAAATACAAGAGTACAGATTTATATCCCACCCCATTACTTCTAAGTTTTGATTTGAAATTGTATGACTCGTACTGAAAATCCTGAATAAAAACAACTATTAAATGAAACCAATAAATAAGAAAAATGTAAGAGGAGATAAACAGAACACCTGCAGGCAAAAACAAAACCTAATTCAAGATAATTGGCACTGAATATTTTTCTCAAATGGAATCATAGATACAGTAAATACAGTACTTCAGTAAATCACATTATTCTCAGGGCAGAATTTCAGAATTCAACAAAATAACGAATTCAAACATATTTTTTGGAAATTTTGAACTGTTTTATTTGAGCTTCAATGCCATAAAGCTACGGTAATGTGTAACTGTAAACAAGCAGCAAAGCCAGGACATCCTTTTCTTTCCAAACTTTAAAAATACAACAGAAATGGATACTCAGAAACAAAAGGTGTGACTATGAAATTAATTTTTCTAACTGAAAAATTGCATTATGGGAATTTCAGTTTCTCAGTTGAATTTCTCAAATAAAAAATATATCATTTTGATTCAAATCACAGAAATACAGCCTTCATGGCAGAGACACGAACCCAAAAGCCATAGTAACTTTGATGACACATTTGCACAAGAAAATACAGATGTATCAGGATTAACTGTCACCTTAAACTAAAAAAAATTACTACAATTTCAGTGAATTACCATAAGTGTTTCTGAACCAAAAGGAAAATCACTGAAAAGAGCAGCTTTTGCCCAGCAGTGTACAGTATGCTTTAGTTTTATCATAACTAATGGACTGTTGTTGCAACAATGACATGTTATGAGATGTAAAAAATTCCTGTAGCACAATGACTGCTGTAATAGCAGCAGCTACCAGGTCACAGCCAACATAATTCCCTGACCTGGAGGTAAATTCAAATGAATAAAACATGATATTGATATTAATATTGATGCACAAGTCTTTCTCTATACCTTACCACTGAGTGTGGCCATACTGGCTCACAAGTCTTGTACGCCTGATTATCGGAATGGTCCAGAGAGGGACAGCTTCAAATAGTATGACAGGGACAATTGGTGATAACTGAGGGTAGGGTTATAGGATTTGTAAAGACTGAAAAAACGACAACTGTGCATCCAAACTGACACATAGATAACATCAAATGGATTATATACATAAAGAAGAACTTTCTTAGTAATACTGAATCTATAGAGGTCATTATTTGCCCTTTAAGTGATGTCCGTCGATTCAAAGCCATGTGAAAAGTCAAAACCAGGAAGACACAAATATTGGCACACGCCTGCTAAAAACAGACAACCGTAGAGATTCATGAGAGGGTCTGTTCCTGTTGCAGTATGTAGTAAACTTTAAGAATAAGAGTTGCCTGCAAGCAAATCAAAGTTTAATTTGAACATAGAAGCAAAAACTAAACTAATGCAAAACACTGTCAAAACTGTTCCGGAAATTAGTTCTGCCTTTCAAAATAGCACGAGCTCCCATGGGGCAGGCCTGCCTCAGGAATGCAGCATTATGAAGGAACCAGTCAGTGACAAAACCCCACTTGACATGCATCTTAACAGTGGCACTATCTGCATTCTCTATAGCTTACGGCATTTTGGTGCCAGTATACAGCATGATAGTATTAAAAGCTGGTAGAACCTGGTCTTGCTAAACTGCATATTTATTTTACTTTTTCTGTGAGAAATACAGCTTGCAATGAAGAGCTGAATTAACATACTGTACGGGAGAATGAGTTGAACAGGCCTTAAACTGTAGTGGTAATGCATTTTGTGCAGTACATTAAAACCAGACCGGCAATAGATAATCTAAGAGAAAATAAAAAATCCAACATTTGCAGTTTTCCAGATGCATAGAAATGTGATAATACAGTCTATGAAGGACTTTAAAGCTGTACAACAGGTTTTTTGCAAGAAATGCTAGTGCATTTGCATTTGTCCCTTTAAAATCTAACAGTACAGCACTGAACAGGGAAGGGAAGAAAGAGAAAGGCCCAGAGGAAAACTATTTTTAAAGGGACTGAACAGATTTACTAACTGAAACCAAGTTTTGAAATCTGGAAATTAAAAATCTGTGCCAGAATAAAAGGAAACAAGGCTCGCAAAGCAGTTCTGATTCGTGCCGCACATACAGTACACTACAGGGAACAACTAGCAGCCTGCCAGAGGCTGAAGGGGAGGAGAAGGAGGGATTAGAGTCTGGAAAAGGGAGATTCCCAACCAGGAGGTTAATAGAGCTAAACCCTAGCAGCACATCTTCAAATAAAACTCATCACCACCACAGTCGAATTCAGAAAACCTTTGATGCACTCCACCTGCCCAGATTATGCACTCACAGCTTGCATTCACGAGAGAAACTGGGGTGAACTTTTGCTACTTATGAAACATCTCTTAGGAACCAGCCAAGGTTTAAGACAGACTCAGATTTCAAGTCTGATTCCTTTATTCTGAAACACAACACACATCTAAATGTTAATTCTCTAACTAAACAAATTTAAAACAAACTCAAGCATATGCAATTATAAAGTGCAATTTATCCATGTTAAAATAAGGCCCTGCGTGGACATATTTTTGTCTTCATTCAGACAAAGACTCTGATGATATTCCGGCAAAATTGTTTCCTATATTCCGCAAGATCCTTTTATGTCAATTTACCTAAATAAATTAACTCAAATCATGATCGCTACATGTACATGTACAAAGCATTTGATCCTAGAATGTAAAATTAGCAAACTGATCTCATCATCTGCAGCATGTGATGGAGAGCCATCACATGATAGGAGTTTTACTGGGAAGTTTGAAAAGACAGAATAAACCCCTTTCTGTTTTGCTGTTGTTCTTAAAGGAATGTGCATGTTCTCTGCTAAAGGGCAGCCCTATAAGCAAACTGGAAACATATGTTTAGTGTGAGATAGTTTTCTTTCTGTAAGTAAATGTTCTTAGTGTAAATGCTGAGTGAATAAAGAGGTCATTTGTTTTTATATTCTGAAATACTCAAAGTAAAGTATTTTAGCAGTCAAGGTAAAGGAAAAGTGCACTTGCTTTGCCCTCTTTACACACACAACTCATTGTGTCCACATCTGACATACGAGTTATTGTCTAAATATTAGGGTGAACTGCAGGGACTGTTAGGAAAAATGTAGAGAAACTTCACACCTCCAGTAGGAGGAGACAGTCGAAAACATTAACTCACCATAAGTAAAAAATGTGCTCTGTTTAATTTTAATTCAAAGTAACAGTTTCCAAAGAAAGAAACTTTAGATACCTGATGTTTATCAGCAGTGACATGCTTGATTGCACCACAGATGTTTGGATTTTAACTAGCCTTGAGCTGAGTTTCACAGCCAATGTCAATACAATTGAGTGTTACAGTATATACGGGTTACGTTCATGGCCTGGAGTGCATGTTAAAGTTTGAATCTCATAATGGTTCTCAAGTCAAACAGGGGACAGAGGCACATGTGGCGGGTCACTATAACCTGTAGTGAGGAAAGCAGGAAAAAATCTAAAACAGAAAAAAAGAAAAAACAAAATCAGGAAATAGAGTTTTGGTATAGAGTGTAATGGAAAGCTCTGTCCAGAATTCATGAGTAATTTGTCTGGTCTGCATGATGAAAGATTATTCAAATAGGACGCCAAAATTGAATTTACAAAAATTACAAATAGGACTCACGTAAGAGCAAACAAGAAAAGAGTAAAGAAAGAGTAAAGTGCCGCACAAATGTGAATGGATATGAAGATGTGCAGAATTAGTGAGTTATTCTGTTATTCTGTTGGCTCTGAATGTCTGGAACAAAAAAAGAATCAATGATTGAAACAATTTTCACAATTCCTGCAAAGTTTAAAAAACAGTCCAGCGGCTCCTAGCTGCCCATATACAGTCATTAATATTTGGTTAAAGTTGTATTGATCTTAAGTAAATGAGCCATGGAGAATTGAAAGTCAAATAATTGACAGAATCCTGAAATTCTGCAGTCTCATTTATACAGTGTGCCATCTCAAAGAGCAAGATCACTCTAAAAAGACAAAAATATGGGGTTTGGATTTCAATATTAATTCTACCTTCCCCTCTCTACTGAACTGTGTAATACATTCTGCTTAATATGTGAACAACTGAGTTTTTTTCATTTTAACACAGAAAACACGCATCATTTTATGTGTATTGTAAGGTTCTCAGTTTTATTCAAGACATGATGCTGTATTGGTGCGTGCACTCCCTGTGCTGCAGTTGAAACTATTCCTCTTTACCGTCTTGTGCTCTTCTACAGCACTGTCACATGCCTGGGAGAAAAGCAGTCAGGGCGTGACATGTGCCAAGCCAGCATGGCGACATGACTGTGAGCAGAGCCAGGGAGAGGGGGTCAGTAAAGCAGACTCACGGCAGCCCTTCTCGTCACTCATGTCAAAGCAGTCGGGGAGCCCATCGCACTGCCAGGCCCCCGGCACACACGTCCCGTCCCCACACATGAAGTTCCCGGGAATGTTGCATTCCGTGGTGAAGTTGTTCCCTGGGAGCAGCTGGCTTTCTGTACGAGGGAGAGAGAGGAAAGAGAGGAATATGCTGTCAAATGTGTGCTACATGGTGACTCCCTGCATGAAGTCTTATTTTTAAAGGACTGTTCGAGGACAATAAGAAGAGGACATAGGATGTCAAGCCATTTGACATTCCATTACCAGCGGAAGCACATTGGTGGCCAAGACTCAGTCTTGTACTGCTTACGTTTAACACCATGAGTATGGAAGATGCAGGAATCCCACCAGTCCTTCTTAATCTGTCCTGTTGATGCTGCCCTGCCTTCCTCATTTTCCAAAGTAAGGATGGAGTTTGTAACCAGCAAACCCATACAGCATGTTTAGGAATCTGAGCTTCATCTTTTTTTTTGTTTTATCTCCAAAGGCAGAGGCAAAGGCTTCTGAGTAGCCACACAACTGTTCAGACTCTCCTGTGCAGATGTGTAAGCTTTCATTTGTTTGTGTGCTTTTCAACCTGTGACCCACTTATACACTATATCAGTGCTAATGCTGTGTCTGACTGTTTTCAAGGCACACAACCAACACAGAGGTATCTGCTCTCTGTAGGGACTCTGTACCCACAGAGGCTAAATTTAGCTTTCCACTCCAGCTTAAGGGTTTTCATGGAAGAAAGTTCCGCTGCGCACATCAGCTTATTACTCAAGAGAACTGAAACCCCCTTTTAAAATTAGAAATCGGAGGCTCACCTGCAAACTACAGACTGCGTGTGAAAAAGAAGCAGGATTTTTCACACTGCTTATTAGCAGCTGCCTCCTCCTTGCTGTGGGGCACGATAAACATCCTGCCGTGTCTTTCTCACAGAGCACTGACTAACATCACCTGCTTGTGATCCCAGCACTGGGCCGGCCTTGATACCGTATTTGCTAAAGTCTGGCAGGTTCTGGGTGCGGAGTCCCTAACAAAAGGCCAAGAGCCGGTCAAGTATTAAGCACGCACACCAACACTGTCTTCTCTGCCAGCACCTAGCAGACAGTGAGAAATCTCTTATGAAACAATTAAAACTAAAAAGAACCACTCCCTGGTACATATAAAAGAACTACCTTGTAGATCTTACAGACAAAGAAGAACAAGGACAACTGCGGTACAATTTAGATTTCTATCACACCTTCAATCAAGAGACTCTTGATAAACGTCACAGAACATCATCCAAGGCATTAAAATGAAGCAATTAAAAATTACTGTAAATGTGTACAAATTAGAATATCCTACTGCTCTGCAGTTGTACAATAACTGATTTTTTACCATTATCTGTGAGATTATAATATTCCAGAGAGATAGATAAACAACTCTATGAAATCAAAATGTATTGCATCACATGTCTGTTCACTTTCCCTAGACTCAATCAGTAATCTGTTCTTTGTCTGCTTTCTGGTACAGATACAGCACAGATTTCTCTTTTATTGGCAGCTGCCCTGTGCAGAGACTCCATAAACACTGAACCTAATGCTAATGCAGTTCCCACCTCCAATCTAAGGATTTTTATTGATTTTTTCTCATATTAAATATGCATCCACTGAAATTAAGCTTCTGCTTTAACCGCAGGTATTCCATAATGCCCACATTTCCCCCTCACAATTAGGGAGTATAATTTGTAACTAATATAATTTAAAACTAATCAGTTTATGATCTTTCAGTTTCTTAATTATTCTTGATATCCATAAAGGGGCCTATTTGACATCTGACAGTTTCAGTCTGAAGATTTGGTGCTCCTTTGAATATTTGCACAGTCTAATCCACTACATACACTGTAATTATTGCTACAGTACACGTTAACTCTCCATGGACAGAGGTTTTGAGCTACGTGAATAAATAATGATGAATACAGAGCAAAATGCAAGCTTATCTGTCTGCAAGCAGATATAATGCTGTCCTGAAGGATGTTACAGAACTGTTTCCACATATTTCATCAGGCCCTGAACTCTGCCATAACACCCTATGCTATGTTCTGCAATTTAATTAATAAAATATGATGTTTTGAATTTAATTTTAAATACTGTTTATTCTGCTAGTACAGGATGCTAGCTGGCATAATAGCTACTAGCAAACCACGCCAGGTGTGATATTTTCTCACTGGATTTATCAAGTGTGTGATTGTGAAATTCTCAGAGATACAAAAATTTGATTACTGTAGGGTTTTCATTAAACTTACTCTCACATAGCACAAATGATTTGTTTTAAAAAAATACTTTGTCTTATGTGTAATTGGTCACATCTCATGTGCAGACAGGTATGACTCTAGTTTTCTGGAAACATTCATTTCCTTTTTGTTCAGAAAAATACAGAAAATAATTTTTGACTATGTTTTTTTTTACTTGGTGCTTATTTAATTCCCCAGTATAAGAAACGTACGCTATGCTGACACAGAGGCAATACATTTGTGAAGGAATTCATGAAACTTTATATTTTAAAAACAAGTGGTATCGCTTACACCCTTGGGGGGAGTACTTATTTAGCAGACAGAAAAATGTTGGCATCATGTACTCTTTTGCTTTGTCACCAAAACAGTAGCACACATTTTATTTAGTAAAATGTCAGTTCCTTTCAAAACAAAACAACTAATAACCATGAATACATACCACAATGGATTAATTATGTACAATATGGAGTCTTACAGAAACAATTATATTCTAATCGCTGGCAAAGGCTAGCAATATTGAGTTGCACAATGGAGGTGTTCCAGTTCAAATTTACTGGAACAATCATAAATTAGTTTAACGGATACAAGGAATCAATTGTACAAAACAAAGAGCTATATTTGTAAGCTCATTCCAAGTATACATATACAAATGTATTACTATAGAACAAACTAACAAGAGTTAAATATATTAAATATATTGTATCAATCTTCCGTGATACAAATGGCTGATCATTCCTGCAGAGATTACAAAAATACTAGTAATAGGAAGGTTAAATATACTATAGTACTATAAAGGTTACTACAAAGGTTAAATTACTATAACAATTTTAATGTCAGCTGTGTTAATGTCAGCCTTGTAGTTTGAATCTGTCTCATATAACTGCTTTAATATTCATCCATTCAAAGACAAGTAGTTACTGTTGTGCACTAAACTATATTGTGAACATTGAATTTCTACTCATCCAAGTCACGGAGATCCCAGGCAATTCTATGAAGAGTTTAAAAGCCCTGCAGGCAGATGGATGAAGTTGGATTCGTTACAGCTGTCCTGCCTTGCTCTGTTGGCTTGGTGCCAAAGGTTGTCCTGTTGGCACAGGAAAAGAGAGTCCTGATGGTCTGTTACCTAAGACAGCTCTTCGGGATTGGAAAGAATTCCACTTAGACTTTCTGTTCGGTGGCTTTCCAGCAATTTGTGCACAATATCTGACTTGGGTTTGTCTGCATGTGAGACTGAGGTGGTGAAAACTTAAAATCCGCTTGGCCTGGTCATAGCAGCTTTGACATTTCAGAAGTCTTCAAAAGGCCAACTGGATGAATTTTGTTGATCACACAAAACTACAACTGGAGATTCCAGGGACTATTTGGGGTAGATTTGTTTAAAGTGTAGACTCATGTTCTAATCCTGGTGTTTCTTGAACGTAAACTTGAGTTCTTGAGGCTGGAACAATAGTGGTTGTGGTCACATGGTTCATTAGCCTATCAGATTTTGAGTAAGAGAGAGAGCAAGGCTCCATTGTTGTGCAGCACCTTTTAAATCCAGGTGATTTAAAATCATGGTGATTGGATGTGATGTCATCAGGTGTACAGCTCTACTGTTCTCTCATCGGTTATTTATCCTTGTGACCCACTGCAGTCCCACTCTAGATGTCTCCTCCCCCCATCTTGGGGTTGTAGACAAAGAGGCACTGAGTGTTGGACACTTCACCACTGGAAGTGTCAAGACTGATCCAATATATGTTATCCTGGCTTGTCCTTTTTAACTAAGGCTTAGCTCAGAGGAGCTAAATTAAACTATATCAGGGTTATTGTCTGTTGAAGGCAACAGGAAGATTATTAAAAGTCCTTCTGAATACTTAATTCTAAGCATAATGATAAATCTCGCTGCTACAGAGGCTGGGGCATAATTCCTTCATAAGTATTTCCAATTATAAGGCATCCATATTAAATACAAAAAAATATGTCTGCAGAGGGATTAGTGTGAATATGCTAATAATTTTTGTTTGCAAAAACCCAGACATTTTTAATTAGTATTTACGACACTGTGACCTAGCAGTCGAAGGTACTGTACTTTGATCCCATTCACCCTAGTTGCTTTGGGAAGTAGAGGTTTGAGCCTCACACTTGACTTTCTGACAGCTCAGTATCTCTCCATCTTCTGGGAAGTATGGAACAAGCTACTTAAGAGACCCTGGCTTCTTTCAGGAAAGTTCTGGATGAGATCCTGGAAGATCTGCTTACTACCAAATAGAGTTAGAGTTAGAAACTTTTATTTACCAAGTACAAAATATACAAGGAATTTCTCTGGTGCAGGTGTCGACATAAATTCCAACAAAATAAAAGAAAAAAACTACAGATAAAAACAAATCTCTGTGATATTGTATCTGTGAAATTGTATCTGTGATACAATTTAAAAGTATATACAGTTGAATAATAAATTGTACAATAAGTACTGCATATATTTACAAAAAACATCAGTGGCATGTCCTGTTAAATATTAAATGTACAACTAGTCACAAAGAAGGAATATAAGAAGTGTTCTTGTTTATGAGAATTATAGCCTGGGGAAAGAAGCTACACAACTGTCGGTTAGTCACAGTTTTTAGGGCTCTAGGAACCTTTCCTATGTTTTTTTATGAATTTTGAACAACTTGTCAAAGAAAAATACAAACTAATTTCTTTTTATCGTCAACCTACAATGAGACTGATAAGCGAATTTAATACACAGAAATGAGAAATGAACTGCTGCTGGCTTGGAACGTTTCTTAATTAGTCATGTCTACCTTGGTAAACCACGGAGAACCTACTGTATTATCACATCACTTCGCGCAACAGATGTCTTTGTTTGATAGCGGCCGAGGGCATATCCAAGGTGCTGGCAGTTTCTTCTCATATCTCATCCCACACTATCTGAACTATCGGGGGACAGTCATGTTCTAAAGGGGCTGAAAATTTGCCAAAGCTGGAAACAGTCTTGTCGGATTGCCAGTTTGATGCAGTATCTGCCTCACATTCATTTCAAAAGAAGCACTGAGGGGGTCTACAAAGCACGAAAGAACTTTTACCGAGACTCTAACTCAGAAATGAAGGTAGAATGTCGGTGTCTTTTTATAAAGACACTGAAGAGAAGATATCAATAACACAGGCTGAGCCTGTTCATTTCTCCTTTATAGCAGGAGTCTGTGTAGTTCAGGTCACTGCTGGCCAGGAATTTTACCGTGCTGTAAAGTTACAAATAAAGTAAACATTGCTGTGACCAAAATAGGAGTTAGAGAACACAAATGAATGTTTACTCTGTGTTCCCTTATCACCACTTTATTTGCCAGTCTAACCCAGTTCTGTCAAGTACAGTAGGACTGTGACAATGCACTCTGTTCAAGACTGTTTTTTTTTGTGCTGTAGTATGGCTCCACCCAGTAATTCTTTCTAATTGTCAGGAAAGAATAACAAGGATCTTGCTCCAACATTACTTCTATAAGTCTAAGGAACATTTTTGGCATCTAAATGATCACTTACACTGATACAAAATGCCACTCAAAGCTTTGAGTTGAAAGCTATTGTATACAAGATAAGTGGTCATAGAAAATGTCTCTCTCTGTTTGCTTTGTTACCTTGCCAACAATTAGCTGACTAAAGCACAAAACAAAACCCCGGGAAAGCAGAAGTCGTCCTAACAGAAAAAGACACTAAATCTTGTGGAGGTAGAAATTAGAAAATTGATGTTAGAATAACCTTTTTTGAAGGCATGGGAAAAGGCGATTTAAACGATCATATTTCTTCGTGATAGCAACCATAGCCACACAGTATACTACCATTCTGTCACATGGCATCCTAGTGCATATGCATTTACCGTTGTCAATTAAGTCTCAGTCTTCTCCCAAAGCACATTACATTTGTTTCAACCATCCACTCTCTAACCACTTTATCCAATACAGGGTCGCGAGGGAGCTAGAGCTGATCCCAGCAAGTAATGGGCGCAAGGCAGGATAGTCCCTGGAAGGAGCTGAAGCCCATCACAGGGCACACACAGACAGAAATACAGACAGTCACATCTAGGGCCAACTTACCCACCAGAATGTGTCTGGACTGTGAGATGAAGATGGAGAACCCAAAGGAAACTCATACAAACATGGCAAGAATATACCAACCCAGGGCCTAGGCAGCAATGCTAAACAATGCACCACCAGCATCTGTCTTCCTCCAGTATTTACATCATGTTTAAAACAGGCAGATGAGAAGGATTGAGAATGGTTTCAATTTTAAAACATATTTTTCTTTGGACCGACTAATATGTATGATCACAGTTGTGTTTTTAAAACACTTCACCTGTTCCTTTGATATCTGTCCTCTATTCTTAATATTCTCCTTGCTTGTACTGAAAAAACATCATCTCATCAGCATGTTAAACTGAATGCACTAAACAGCAACCTGAAAATCTATTACACAAACCTACAGATAGTCCCATTCTCTTGCAAAACATGACATCATTTTTAAGCCTTAGAACCTGGTTACACTTATCGTTACTCAAGAGAACATTCTTTCTGTGGGTATAAAATTAGCTCTTATCACTTACCGAGTCTCCTTTTCCAAATCTCACACTATTGATTAGCCTTGTCCTCTCCTGTTCCATAGATACAATGACCTTGAGGGCTGCCGCTGTCTTTCTCTCTGGACCGAGAAGATTATCTGTCAGCTCAGAGGATCCACAGTCAACTGAAGTCTGACTGCTTATTAGCTCTGTGTTCTAGTGTTAGCATGTTCATTTCTTTTACTTTACCAAGGACTGCAGAACCTCACAGAATACCACGCACGTCATTATCTCATTATTTTTATTTTTACCAGCCAGCGCTCTAAATGTCACATCTGAAAATCAACAAATATCTTTCCACTCATCAGCCATTTTGTAATTAAATGGCTACATACATCCAGTAACATCAAGCCAGTCAGTTATGCTTTTTGGTAAAGTGATACTGTACTTCTCAGGCTGACAGCCATGCAAAACATCTTAGTAATTTCTAACACCAAGAGGAAAAACAACCTCATTAATATGATCTACTGTGAGATGTGCATTTCTGTTACCAATTAAGATCATCGTGATTCGGCAAACTGCCAAATGATTAGATATAACCAAGATAGTGGAAAAGAGCACCAGGTGGTGGTGGCATAATGCTGCTAACAATATAATAACTAGCAGCCTATCGTTAGAATGCTCGTGGTGTTGCAACTTATGTTTTTCAAAACGTATTCACATGGCTTACAAGGCTAAACCGAGGGACACTTTAGAGACACCCATTAACCTGTTCAGCATGACTCTGAGAGAAAGCCGGAGCACTCACGGAAATGAGTCTCCTTCTGCATGTCAAGAGCTTTGAGTAATACTGGAGTGAAAATATATAAATGCTATGAAGCATCATCAGTGTAACCTAATGGAGTTCTTAATGAAAGTTCGGGAGGAATGAAGGCAGCCGCGCTCATTCGACACAGCTGCTGCAATTCTCACTAATCCTGACGTAAGCAACCGGTCTCCATAAATATCAAACGTCACCCTCTCCTCTTCCTCGTTCGTTTTCTGCATCCCTCCTCCACCCCCTCTCCACCTTTGCAGCTACCCAATTGGTCGCATGGGGGTCCTATCCTCCCCGTCCAACGGCCGGGAGGTTGGCCCTCAGCCAAGCGGGTTACGCCAAATCTCCACATCACAATAAATGATACTAATTTCTCCCAAGCTTTCGGCTGCTGTCATTCCTCGTGAATGTCCATTATTATTACCACCAGCCATTTAGGAGCGGTGAGACCAGAATGAGCATGTACAGTACACCATCGACTACAAAAGAAAACCCTCAAGGGGACACAGACGGCGTTTTCCTCCTGGAAGGTTTTTCTCTGGAGAATGAATTCTCACTGAATCATTGAAGGAATCTTGCAATGGCAAGAATAAGTGCTGTTGAGGTGGAGCAGAGGGAAACAATGAAGCTCAAAGGATAAAAGTGCGCGACTACCCAAGTCTTAGGAGTGGGGCAAGGACATTGCTTCCATGGTTATCAGTCCAAATAAGAGCATTCAGGAGCTAAAGGGAACATCCAGCAATGACAGGCTAAATTACTGTATCTTTTTAGTCCTGAACAGAGAAGACTTTGAGGTCTTTGATTTTAATGATACTAAACATATAAGCAAATCTTCAACACAATGCCTGAAGAATGGTTGAAGAAATTTTTAATTTTGCATTGAGAAGTGAGTTAGAGAAGTGAGCCGTTTGTGTAAAGAAACCCTTAAATCAGCAAAATTAATAAAAGCTGATTCAAGAAACTAATAAAACGTTACAGGAGACATCTAGAAGATATTATTGCTGTTCAAAGAGGTGCCACCAGTTACTGAAAATAAGGATTCACAGGACTGGACTGTTCTTTATAATATAATAATAATGGACTATTCCTTTTTTAGAAAGTTTGTTCAAATAGCAAGTAGCAATAGCCTGTTGAACTATTTTAATAAAATAATTCCAAAGTCTTATGTATTACCTTTAAGCATGTTATCTTTATCTTTCATTAACACTTTTATGGTGATCCAATTAGACTTTTGGTTTATTTGTAGATTTTCACGTTTTATTGGTACTGTATAGGGGTAAAGTACAGCTTGTTTCGTAAAAGATTTTATCTCTCAGATGTTCTTCAAAGGTATTTTTCTGCTTGGACCATGTTTATACTGTATACGTTTTCATGGTTGCAGCAAGCTTGTCGTCCTTCTGGAAAATAATTGCCATTTTACTTCTGACAAGGGCTTCTATGTAAGCATTACATGTTAAATGTGCTGAATAAGCCTGCACCTGAATCACGTTGCTTTTTAATATTCACTTCAGATGCATTTAAACATTTCACAATGCCCCGAGCCATCAAATACTAATTCACGGGTTCTAAAGGCCTTCTACTCTGCAAGAACACATCAGTTCACTGCTGCTCGGTTGTCCTTGTAAAACAAATTGTGCAAAACAAACAGACCTTTACCATCTGTAAATTTGTCAGTACAGATGCACTGCCATTTTGTTTCCGTTCTTTAATTTTGTTTTTGAGAAAATCAGCAGACTGACACACTCTGTTCCCAGCTGTAGGAATTGTCATGCTATTTATTACATGTTTTTGGAGAAACTTTTCATTTTTTTCAATTTTCTGAGGGGAATATTAGCACAAAAGTTTGGTCTATTAATATCCTCTAAGT
Organism: Atractosteus spatula; assembly: GCF_055471065.1. Taxonomy (NCBI): domain Eukaryota; kingdom Metazoa; phylum Chordata; class Actinopteri; order Semionotiformes; family Lepisosteidae; genus Atractosteus; species Atractosteus spatula. Next base: position 3,614,796 of record NC_142721.1, on the reverse strand, counting down.
TTCACAAAATAAGACAAACCCACTGACTTACAGTGACCAGGATGTTTTGGCACATGTGGATTTTGTTCAGTCAACAACATGCTTTAAGTGTAGTTCATAAACAGAAATGATAATTTTCTTTAAGCTTTTCCTAAATTGCATTAATTTAATGATTTTCACCAATGAATTAATCATATCTATTTTCGAATTGAATAATTAATCACAGAGTATCTAATGATAGCTGAAATTAGAGTGTCTACATGTACTGTAGGCTTAGAGGACTGAAGAATAGTACTTATTAGTAATGAAGGATTTATCCTGAATATGAAATTTATAAATTGTTACCGTGGGTCAGCGAATTTTAATGGGCGAAAAACAGGGTTTTAATCTTTTATTCAGGTACCAAAGGCATCTACAAAGTGATTCAGAAGGGGAACAAATGGTATCTAAGCCTTATAACTGGCAGCTGGAGATGATGAAAGACTGCACAGAGTGCACAGAGGTTCAAGCAGTGAGCTGCATATAAACAAAAGGAGCAAATGGAAGAGGCACCACCGTGAATGTATGGTATTTTTTTCTTTAACTTTCAAAATTAACAAAATGCTTGTTCACAAGGAACAATAAATTCCAACACTGATTCTATATCTTCACTGTGGACTAAAATAAACAACTTTATTACCAAACACTTCCAATTTTCCAACTGAAATGTGCTAATTTCCTTTTTGATTACATTTTGTTCTATCTCAATACAATAGTTTTTAAAAGAGCTGGAAGATTATAACTTAGATACAGTAGAACACACCTGCCTGCTACTGTATATTTCACCCCCAATTAAGGCTGGTATTAACTCTCACCCTTATGAAAAGAGCCAATTACTACCCTTCTGAATGTGTGATTAAGAGGAAAAGAAAAAACAAAAAAATAACATTTTCTCCTAAATATTTTATCTGAAGAAATGCATTGACAGAACATATCCCATCAGTCTCCTTCGGTTCCCTAGGCACTACAAGGTGCAGGGGTGCAATATATCATTACAGCAGTTCTGCTTGACACTTTCATTCCATCAGTGCCTCCGAAGATGAGTCACGCACATGTTGTTCCAAACCTAACAGCACCAAAACGCATATCAACACCTGAGATGGAATGAGGGGGTACATCCCTTTCAGTCTAAACAGAGGTAAAACTAATAAATCTAAACTCCCCAACACAAGCTAGAGAAAGTCAGGAATGCAAATTAACAACAAGTTTAAAACTTCTTTCCTTCAATAAATTTAAAATGGCTTTATAACCTTGTCCAGATTGATGGACCACTACTTTTTTCCTCAGTTCTGCTGATGTTTATAATTATACTTTATACTTTGTTTCAATAAGGAAGTGACAAATTCTGATTAAATATGCATTTTGTGGTTAGAAAAACAAAAAATCTCAAATTATGGACAAACTTTCAAGCATGACTGTATACCATGTCACATATGTTTTCTCTTCATTCTTTTTTAATTTTTGACATGCAATTAACCACTGCTCATTTCTCTTTAGCTGTAGCATCTTGTGACTCGAACCCTACAAGTGGTTAAGGTCTTACCTGAAAGGCAGTATTGGACCACAGTTTAAAGGGAAGGAATGTGTATAGAAAAATAAACAGAATAAACTATACATTAATGTGGGTATCAAATTTCACCGCCTCCTGGAAATCTTCTGCAATATCATGGCATTTCTCTGGAGAGGTCTGGATTTTAAAAGCTTTACTATGAATAACTGATTAAGCAGCCTGGTCTTGTCAAAGAAAGGTGAAAGTTAAAGGCTAAGGATTGCTCAGAAAGTGAATCCAAAAGTTTATTTAATTCTTTCTGAGTGAATCATAAACACAAAACATACGAATTCAGTAATTAAATAAGCAACTGCACTTATCCCGAACAGATTTCTTCCAATCCCATTCAGTCCTATAATAGTGTGATTTCAGAGTAAAGAACATATACTGTAAGGGGGTTTGCAAATGAGAGGAGGCCATTTGGTCCTTCTTGGCCATTTGGTACTTTAGTAGTTAAGTGACTCAAAAATTTCAACTGCCATTTTCTAAAAGAGCCCAGATATGAGTTCTAAACAATAGTTCTAAAATTATATGTGAATAGAAGCATGTCTCTGCACTTTATTTTCTGTTCAGAAGATGCAGCAGAGGAAACAGAAATTCAGTTATTCTGTAGTTAATTTCCTTTTTGTTGGTACTTACTAAGGTATTGTATTGTGGTATCTGGTAGATATAGACTGATTTAACACAGCTCTGAGACCATTAGCTATATCTGTTTTTAAATAATTGAACTTCATTTATAACTTGTCTCCAGCATTTCCACAACTTTTACACAGCTCACCAAAGTTGAATTTAATAGTTTGGGGCTTCTGTGCCAGATTTCAAAGGCTTTAAATTTTAGAGAAGATTTTAATATTCATATTGATGCTTCACATTGTTGTTCTCTTTCAGCAGAATCCTGTGCTGTCCTAAATGTATTTGGTTTTGCTTATCATGTGGATGGGCCCAGTCATGTTAGTGCATACACAAAAATGGTAAACTTGTAATCTCTCTTTTATTGTAATTGCATATATCACCATATATCACCTCATCAGTTGTAGATTTCAGGAAAAAAATCCACATACAGATAGAGCCTTTAAAAAACGCAACGTATGTTGCACTAAAACGCGGTGTACGATCTGCAACGAACTGCAAAGTACCATATGTTTTTTAAAAATAGGATGAAATACTTTGTGATACCACCAGGTGGAGATGGGCTTAGCTGAGCTGAGCTTAACGTTTCATGTGCAGCATTTGGGCTGTAGGCAGAAAACGCCCAGTTTCGAATCCTGGTTAATGCTAGGGGACAATCTTTTGCCAATTACAGAATTTAAATTGTATACTGCTCAGACTTTTAATAATTTTATACTGTGTATTATAGCATGTTAAACATTAAACTGATTAAAAAGTAGGTATATTTTATAAAAGCAAGATTGCTTAGTTGGACAAAAGTACACAACCTTTCACCTTCTTCATACTGTAAATATTTTAACTAAGCCTAAATATTTTATACATCAAAGTCTTTAACTTGGTAACTTACATTGAGTTGTGGTTTAAACATGCTTGTTCTAACATTATAAACTTATATTCTGTACTTCATAAAACATTATAATGTTTATCCTTTTCTAAGAATACGTGGGAAGAACACCACTTGCTGTTATTGTAAAAAAAATCAAGGTTGTACTGATTTAATACATCTTGACAGTAATATTAATATGGAGTCGTGTAACTAAGCAGCTAAAATATCACAAGGGGACATTTTGGAAACATTTGACGTTCGTTTTTTTTAAAAATATGTTATTGTCCTTTTAGTGGTAATAGGCAATGGACTGTCATGAAGTGCACTACACCCAGGTGGTTCAAAGCCCGATCAGAGAATTACTTTGTTTCTTACATAGCCGAATATATAGAAATAGTCCACTATTATAGCTTGTTGTTGGCTATGGCGTGAGTGTGTGTATCTGGATGAATTATTATAAGTGATGGTTTCGTGATTTAGGATTTCTTCACGGAATTCTTCAAGTTAAAGGAAGGAAAAGGGTTATTTTTACATGTTGTGTATCGCCTCTTATATTTGTAAAAACATTCCAATTTAAATGTAATACGGAATATATTATTAATAATATTGTAATGAATCCGGGTTCTTGGGCTTATGCCTTTGCTGCTCCTGTCCCAGTTCATTCTTCATCGCATGGGCTCAAACCCAGGTCTCCTGTGTTGCTCAACAGCAGTTTTGCCGGCTGAGCTACAGAAGACCTCCTACAGCACCAGTGGCCGGCAGCCCTGTTATGCGCAGGGGGTCAGAGGGCTGTACTGTCACCGCACTGCAACCAGCTTGTACCATCTGTATGCCTGCCGTTCGTTACAATATTAATAATGAATGACCACGGGCCAGTTGAGAACTGAAGAGTTAGAGAAGACAGGTTGAGTCTTGAATTTTCAGCTTGGAATTTAACCTTTACAGCGAACCTTTTGGCTACATTTTTTATTCTTCACATAGCCGGATGAGTAAAAATAGATTGGATTAATAAATGGAGTAATGAGCAGGTATAGAATAAGAATAAGAATAAATTTATAACTGTTGTTGTTATTATGAAATGAATGTGCTTCTTAACCACTCAAATTGAATTCAGCTGTGCTGAATGTTGGGATAATCATGTTCAATGACCTCAACTCAGATATCAAATAGACAAATAGGAAAAAATAACTACTATTATTTCTTTAATTATGCTCATCTATGCTCAATTTTCCCTATGCCGACATAAGCAATATTTTCACAATGCAATGGAAAGTAAAGTGTTTGATTTGACATTTGACAGTATTCAGTTTTTTATAGATATTCAGATATTATAAAATATTAGTGTTACACCCTGGGAATAGATTTTAGATATATCTGTAAAGTAGGCAAGTTGAGCTAATTACACAGTACCGAGATACACAGACCCAAGTTGGGAAGAATGATCACAAATAAACTGTACTTCAAACGGTATAGGAATCACATACAGCATGTGAAAGCAAGTGATCTTCTGTGTGAACCTGATGTTCTGATCATATTTCTTTGCAAAGATTGTGAATCAGGCAAGCACGGAGTGCCATTGACTTGATAAAGTTAACAGGGTTCGACAGACATTTTAAACTGCAGTACAAAAACCATTTTAAGCAGATACCTAAGTGAAGAAGGATTTTCTATCCCAGTGTGAGTTACAGTACAAGTCCATTTCTCTCCTCGTTATCTCAGTAGCCCAGTTGATTCAGACAACATTGCACAAATTCCAACTCAAACCATGTTAAACATGAAATAAAAACAACAGGTTTCAAATATCCTCTCCAGTCTCCTGTTTGCCTTTATACATTCTCAGAACATTACACGCTCATTCATATCAAGAGATTCAGGGTGTCAAATGTAAGCTAGCAGCTGAGCCTTTTCAGTAATATCCATGCACTCATTATTGTGAAAGGCAAATTGTTTTTTAAGATTATGTTTCTCTACAAGATGACAGACAACATCCTTGGCAATGTCTTCAATTTTACGATACCCACTGACATTTGATAAGGGTACTTTCTTGAGAGTACTAGCGGCTTTTTTATCAAGTGTGTTTCATACCAGAGTTATGGAGGCAGGCAGCGTCAGATTCTCTGCTGTGGAGTTCGACTTCCTTGATTTTGTTATAAGGAGGGAGACAGCATATGAAGCTTTGAGTGCTTTTATAGAAAGAGTTGAAGGTTTTTCTCATTTTGCACTGGGAAGAGTGGAATTCAAATCTCATCTTTGAAAATATCTAACGGCTCACTCACACAGTGGTTTTTTTTTCTTCAAATGCTGCTGCAAGTGCAGCGGTTTCATACTGTTGTTTGATAGAGCTTATTTCCAAAGGAAACGTAAAGCTTGAGGCAGAGAATTTTAGTTTTTTTATTTTCAATTTCACATTTTAGTTGTAATTTCCACTGCTTCCAGCTCCTTGCTTTAAAAATCTGCATATTGCAGACACCACAGACCAGTCTAACACAGCATGTAACTGGACTCAATAACAGAAGTGACATCACCCCCTCTGAACATCTAGACAGTGCAGAACTCTACTGTGGCAGAGGGCTGGTCTTTTGGAATAGCAGAGTTATGTGCTCTGTAGGAGCCGTGGAACCTGCTCTTGTGGCGGAGTGGAGTTCTCTGTGGCTCCGAGCCCATTAGCGACCGTGATCAAATTCTGGAGCAGGCAGAACAGAGCCTGGCCTTTCACTGGTCTCCCTTGACAGAGGACCTGGTCTTGCTCAGAGCCTAAAACTGACGGGGACTGAATCCCTGCAGCAGCAGGGGAAGCTGCACAAGTTACATATGATCTCATCAGCTGAGAGTCTATATGTCCAGGACACGGCAGTGCTAGTACAGGACACATCTCAGAAAAAACAAGTAGCTGCAGCAAGTTGATTAGTTGATTAGATACTTTTCCAACCTGTAATGCAGCCACACTGAGTTCTTTCCTCACTTCGAGCTGCTCTGACTTCATTTTTTTCCCATCAGCATATAAAGTACTTCTTGATTGTATTTAATCGGTCAGTCTTTGAAATGGTCAGACTTTCAATTTATTGTTCCGGATGATTGCCTTGGTTGCACTGGCCATATGATCTGGATCATTGCCAGGGTGATTGGTGAAGCACAGCCCAACAAGTATGGAAGCATTTTCTTTCTGTTATATAAGCAGCCAAATGTTTCTGTAAACTTCCCAGTTCATTCTGCTGCTACCTTCATTAGTTACCTCATCAATAAAAGAGAGCAAGAAGTTCCAGAGATAGCCAGGCATGCCCTGGCCAAGACATTACCTCCACCATGCTTGTAAATTTAAGACTAAGAAGTACAAAGATGAGCCAGGGGAATTGGGGAACAAAGTGCTATGAACAGATGAGTCCACAGTAAACCCTTTATCAACGAGACAGGAAGGCTAAAGTGTTAAGAAACAATCTACAGATACTGTACTACAAAGAATATCCACTAATCTGTGAAGCATGGTGGAGGAAATCGACTAACAGTAACTATTGTACACGGACTGTTATTCAACTCCGCAGTCGATATGAGATACAGCCCCACACTCGTATTGATCAACCCCAAGCTTTACTGTCAGTGCTGTACACTGACTTTTGGCAGGCAGGCTTCCTCTGATTTCAGGCGCTGGCTGATACAAGAGGTTGAGCTGCAGACTGCTGACAACAGTAACCTTCTTTAACAAAAGCTTTGACATCTTTGTGATTATTACATGTAAGTTCCATCTTAGGAGCTAGTACGTTCCAGAGATTGCAGGCAAAAACTGAATGGCTGCCTAATGAATGTGTGAATGTATAATTCTTGTGTTGGTTTGACATATTATAGATCAGACAACCAATCAGCATTGTGCCACACCAACACAAAACTGCATTAAACAACGTGACATTTTTATATCTAAGATATTATTCGATCTTTTATGGTCTGCATTACATTCCCACTTTACACTCTTTCCATAATTATTTCTGCAGTCGTATACTAGCTTGTTTTAGCGCACCAGTTTCTTAGCTGTGACACCACAGCGCCCCCTCTGGCTGGACAGGCATGTGTGAGTAAGCACTGCAACAGTCCTCTGCCTCCAGCCTTAGCTCAGCTGTGCAGAGCTGTGTGTGCGTGGCCTGGCAGTGTACAGTCTGGAGTGTCTGCACCCGCTCTGACTCCTCTAGTCCGCGCCAGGTCCATGACTCACACTTTAAAGGGAACATATTTGGTAACAGAAAAAGGACAATTTAAAACAAAAAAGTTACTTGTCATTCCAAGTTCTAAATATATACCGCAGAATACAAAACAAGTCAGAAAAGATAAATTTAGGAAAATAAAGAATTTTAATTTGTCTCCAAAACATGCAAGTACTTTTTTAGCTATTTTAATGCAGCAGGCACTGCATGTTTTCCTTAATTACCAATTAATATATTGTGTAAATACTGAAATACTAAATACAGAAAATCACTGTAAGCACTGTGAGCACATTAAAGAGGGACGGGTAAAACTGGATGTTTTACAAGACAGGTACTGAATACGATAAAGAACTTTATTACTTCAAAGTTACCCCACTTTCTTCATGTGAACCTTTATTTTTCAGCATTCACTTACATTGGAGGTTAGGCCATCTTAAAAAGTTAAAATAAGATATTTGATTAATCTTTTGATTAACTGCAGTAAAAATCGTATATCACTGAGGAATAAAATAACTGCATGGTGTGTACCTAACCAATTACACACACACAATTAAAAGAAGAGCTGTGGATCTTTGGGATTAAGATATGCATAAATTAAGCTTGAGAAAATATTGTGCGTATAATGCCCGTAACGGAAACGTAACACTCACTAATATATTAATGTTATTCTCTACTTCAGTCAGATGTTTTTAATAAAAATGTTGTTATGTGCAACTTAAACAGGGTTATGTCATTAAAAAATTAAAAGCACCGAAAATCCAGTTTGATTACTCCAGTAAAACGGAATTACGTTATTCTGTTTACAAATGTCAAATTGTAAACAAGCAAAAAATATTAAAGTACACTTCTCATATTATCAATAAATAACACTGCTGGGAATAATAAATTAAGACCAGTACTAGTTAAGCTTGCACTGTCATAAACAAGAAACTGTTAGAAACCAGTAAAGTGATGTACAGTACAGGAATGTTCATATTGAAATGGATGATCAGGTGGGGAATTAAAAATGTGGAGTGGTGGGGAGGGAATGGACAGATTTAGGAAATACTGCTTTAAATTAAACTTGTGAGTAACAGTGACTGTCTTTCAATAATGCATGAATTTGGAATTAAGTCACCACAGACTTAGAGGGGAAAAACACCTGTGGCAATTATTCTCTTTAAGGATTCACTCAATGTGAATGTGGACATTATGACAGTCACTCTGCTCTGTGCTGCACAGGCATTGAACTTCAAACATGTGCCTGCCTGGATGTTTTGTTCTTCATGCCTTTGTATTTTTACTGTATTTGAAAGATGTATATTTTATATTGCCTTTAAGTCAGTGGCAAGGTGGCGCAGTGGTTAGTATTGCTGCCTCACAGCTCTGGGGCCCTGGGTTTAATTCCTGGGGTGCTGTCTGTTTGGAGTTTGCAGTTTGGAATTTTTCCTCTGGCTGCTCCTGTTTCTTTCCGCAGTTCAAAGGCAAACCGGTAAGCTAACTGACTTCTAGGGAAACCGCTCCTGGTGTGAGTGTGTGCATGTTTGTATGTGTGTGTGCCCTGTGATGGACTGGTGTCCTGTCCAGGGTGTACCCTGCCTTGTGCCCATTGTTTGCCAGGATAAGCTCCAGCTCTCCCACGACCCTCTATTGGATAAAGTGGTTACTTTAAAAATGGATGGATGGATTTATTTGATGTACTGTATTAGTGTATATTTTACCCCTTGTCTAGAGGATCTTATAAGCAAATAAACCATTAAAAAATAGAAAACATCACAGACCTTTACCAAGTTCACCACTTGAGGCCATGCCACCATGCTTAATCTGATCGGATTGTCACACTGGTACTCTCAGTTCTAATAATAGATCTGAGAGGGGTGTGAAAGTGTAGTGTCTCAGGGCCATACCATTTCTCTTCATTGACTGTGAAATGCCATCTGCCATTATGGACAGAATGAGTCCAGCCTAGTCAGAATGCTCAACTCATTCTCCACTAAATGATCACAAAATCCCACAGATTCCAAACAACTGGGAATTGAACAGTATAATCTTAGAGTACACTTATCCCAAGTTTTTATTTTTTAATAAACATGTCTTACAACAACAAATTCCAACTTTTTACAGACATGGTAACATATATAAATAAAATAAAACAATCCCTTGTAAATTTAAAACTTATTATAAAGACTAATAGATTATTTTAAAAGCATACATTTTACAGTACGTAGATGCATTTGAAGCTATATGCAATATTTCTGGACAGTAGCTCCTTATTCATACTTCCACTAAAAGATCTGCAGCCAACATAAGATAAAATATTTATTCCTTAGCAGTATTACAATGCTAAAAATCAACTTGGAATATTCTACATTGTTCTGCAATTCCAAGTTAAACTGTCCATATAATTTTTGGATTCCAAAGAAGAAATTAATTATTCACAGAAGCAGGCTAAGAGGAACATTTACTGGAAGTACACTTGAAACTCCTCCTTAAGCAATTACTGTACAATCGAGAGGGCCTCAGCTACTTTAGCTATTGTGTTATTTGCACCACCTAGTAATTCAAACAGGGAAAAATCAACAAAATACTGCCTTTCACTACTACCAGAAGTTTAGGGCTTCAAATGTGAAAATGTCTAAAGCTTCATTAGCAGGTTTTGCAGTTCTGGGTGTTATAACTGTAGTAAATGTAGTCAAATTGGACCAGCTTTATGAATGAAACAGATGGTGCCACTTAACCTGGACAAGAAGAACATAAACATGTCTACAAATAATGTAGCATGGTAAGATAAGGACTGTAATATAAATGTAGTAGAGAAACTTCCAAATCTGATGTTAAGAGGAAACTACCAATTAAAACCTGATTTACATCCAGTTCAGACTAACATATAAACCCCAAAACAAAGTGTAAGTAAATCTGCTCCACTAAAAACTGCTTTATATTCTTAAATTGTATTTTCTCAAAGGTTACATTTTCTTGTTGAAAAACCTCAAGATATCAGGTAAAACTGATCTAAAGTACAATTAAGCAATTAACATATTGTGGTGTTAGAGCTAACTGGGGCTTAACCATCACTTCAGTTTAATGTGGAAAACAACGTTATTACATTTTTACAGCAAACATACTAAAAACGACTTATTTCCCAGCCAGTTTGGTAAAGGGATAAATCAGTCCTGAGGGAAAGCACAATGTCACAGCTCTTTCCAGCAATTTCAGGGCTCAAAAGCTGTGACTGGAGCAGCCTGACCTGCCATCATGGACAGGGGCAAAGGAGAACCACTGGAGATTGACCATAACCATTTCTTGGAATTTCTTATACTGTATTTAGCCCACTTCATTGTTTAGCTACTCTAGATCAGTTTCAGGGCAGCACAATGGCATTATGGTCAACACTGCGGTCTCATAGCCTTTCAATCCTGGGTTCAGTTCTGGGATGTGTGTATGTGGTTGCTTCTCCTCTCAAAAGACATGCTAGCTAGGTTAACAGGTATCTGTAAGTAGTATTTGTGTGCAGGTGTGTATTCTGCTGTGATGAACATTTAACTAGAGATATGGAAAAGGCAAAAGTGTGTACTGAAAGTTTTAATTGAATAAATTAATGTTTTAACAATTAAAAACAAACTATTGAATTACAGAATTAGCAAAGAAGGAAAAACAAATGATAGCAGCCACATAAATAGATGCATTTCCTTCTGTCTGTTGCACAAAAAGGTAAGAGACTATAAATAAAGATTCCCCCTGATAGTTTCTAAATAACTGCTGCAAGGAAGAAGGGCTTGTTCGCACACAGAAAATGAAACCTTTAAAACCTTTTAAAGTGTTTGAAGAGAATGGAAAAAGGAAACTGATTTATATATCATCTTAATACTTATAAAATGACTTATAAATATCCTTCTTGAATGGTGCAGTTGGTGCACTTGGATTATGTGTCTTAACTGAAAATGTTGATGGCTCTGTCAGCTTATATATGGATTTCAAAACTGGAATGTGGAATCCATAACAACTTTGAAACACAGTGACATTTAATGTGTTGGATACCAGAGTACTGAATAAATAGAAAGGAACGATCCTATTTAAAAGCTATTGCAAACCAATAGCAGAGACAAGTATATCATTTTGTTTTTAAGTGAGGATGGAGTACTGAATAAGTTGAAGACTGTGAAAGTGGAGGACTTTGTTAAATCTTGTACCCTAAGCTAACACTTATGAATTACAACACACCAGAGGCTGCACACTTCCAAAGGTACTGGTTTTTAAGTGTTGTTGCCAAGAAACAGCACGCCCATTCCCATAAAACTGTTCCTTAATGCACTATAATATACATCTTTAAGCTTATTTTGCTCGAGACAGTAATTATGCTTTAAAGGACTTAAAAATATGTAGGCAAGTTTAAATACAGCAATACTATTTTGTGTGTGTCAAATACACACTACATACAGAGTCAATATTATTATGAAACAATAAAAACTCAGCAAAACAGTTTTATTGAGAAAAAAGTAATGTTATTACTAAAAAGTATGTTATTCAACAGGGAGCAGCAGGGCGGTTCAGGGGTTAGCATTGCTGCCTTGTGATGCTGGGGCCCTGGGTTCCAATCTGGATCTGGGGTGCCATCTGTGTGTAGTTTGTATGTTGTCCCCATATTTGTGTGGGTTTCCTCCCACAGTCCAAAGACTTACTGGTAAATTAACTAATTGGCTTCTGGGATAGTTGACCTTGGTGTGTGTATCTGTGTTTATGTCTGTCTGCCCTGTGATGGACTGGCATCCCATTCAGGGTGTATCCCGGCTTACACTTGTTGCTTGCTGGGATAGACTTAGCTCCCCTGCGATACTGAATCGGAGAAAGCTGTTTTGATGATGGATGGTATCTAAAATTGTACATAATATTCAATAGTGAATTATACAGTTTTAACTCATTATGTCGGTTGAAATGATATCTACCAAATGATTACCTAGTCTTGAATTCCATCTACATGTAAATCTGTAAATTTCAATGTCCTTTGCCACTTCCACAGTGCACCTAATCCTCCCATTGTGGCATCAGCAGTAAAATGTAATAGTTTACTAACTCTCCCAGAATCTAGATAACATTTAGAAATTCTGCAGAGCAATGGCCCTTAAAGAGATAACAATGATCTACATTCTCAATCTGAAAACATGTAATACCTTGAATTCATAACACCAACAAATTAAGAATTTATTTTTAATGTGGAACTTTGTCCAAAGACTTACAAAAATCTGAATGAACCAAATCATTATTGCTGCTACTTGTTCAAACAACTCTAACAATTAGAAAAGATCTATCTTTTCTAAATCTAGGGAATTTAGAAATATCCCCTGGCTGCTAATCCCCTAAAATCCTAAATGCTCTTTGAATGATCATTTAATTTAGTTATAATTATATTTTCCATAACATAAGATTTAACAGAAGTCACACCTACTGACCTCTGTTACTTGATTGTTGCCTTTATTGCACATGGATGTTGTTTATAACATTAGCAATTTCTGTTGATAAAATTCAGGTTTTTTTTTTTACCTTTGGAAGTGTTCTGTTAACACGACCATGAGTAATATCCCTTTTTCCTTTAGGGCAATTTCATTCTGTACCGTGTCCTACAGGTTTGTTTATCAATAGCACCCATAACACTTCCACCTCTTTTATGTTCCACTTTGCCTTTCCTCAGCTTGTGTCATGTGAATTTCTTAGGGGTGATGTTTTTTTACTATTCCCTATCTTTTGAATGACATGTCCACAAAATCTGCAGTGTAGCATTCATCCATTTGTAATATATCTCCGGTCTAAGACTAATTCTATCTCCTACGAATGCAGAGAAATTAAATCATGATTTTTCCCCTTGAGGTCCAGACTATGCCTGTGAATTGATGACTGGATCCTATACAAAATTACTGAACTGTGTTACTCCAGTGCTGACCAAGTCTTAACAAATTTGAACATATTTCTCCTGTGCTGTAAAGCCTGTGGTGGCTACCAAACTCTTACAGGCTTGACTTTAAAATTCTCTTGTTGAGCTCCCAGGTGCTGCACGGTCAATTGTACCCTCAAGCGTTACTATGCCCACGTGTCCCTGTTGTCCCTGCTTCATGCTTCTTATTCTAGACTCCTCGATGTTCCAAGCACCTCACATCCTACTTTAGGGGACCAAGCCTTCTCAGTGGTAACCCCTTGTCTTTGGAATGCTCTTCCTAACCAGATTAAAAATGAAGCCTATGTTGATGGTTTTATATCTCGCCTCAGACTTACTTGTTTTGATAGCCTTCACCTCTTAGTGGATTTCCTTATTTTAATGACACTTTATGCATGGTTCTATTGTATTTTCTTCCTGACTGTGCTTTCTGTATATATAATTTATATAAAGTGCCTTGAGAATGTTCTGGAGTGGAAGGTGCTATATAAGAATACAACTGATTGATAGTTGTGACATTGCCAAGGTGGAGGTACATTTCAGTGGTGACTAAGCAGGTGCCCTCCTATAAATAAAGCATTTTGGGATGTAAAGGTCCATATAAAAATTTTCCTTAACGACATTTCCACACCTACTTTAATTACCACATGGTGAATCTTCTATAGCCACTATTTTATGCACTAGTACTATATGTTTTTAATTTCTTGAAATTGGAAATATCTTCAAAGTGCTTTCTTGTGATCTCCTCCTTTGCCTTTTTAGAAAACTAACAACATGATTAGGACCCTTCGCCCCTATAGGATTCTGAAGCATTTTGCATTACTAGCCCACTCACTTTTTTCACGGCTGGATGGAGAGTTTTTCAAAGTGCCAGCATGCTGATTTTCTCATGTCCGCTGTTGTTTTGGGGTGTTTTTCTTCAAATGTTGTAAAAAGCATATCTCAGTTTTTCATATCTTCCATTTCCTCTCTGACTATGTACGGAGACAAGCCAAATAAACTACACCGCTACACAGGTGATTTGCAGGTGCTCCTCAGAAAAGGAAGAGGCTGGAGCATTAAGTGCACTGAGCCACAGATCCAGACTGTGCCTGAAAAGTGGGCAATAATCCCAATCCCAGTATTCTTGAGGCAAACACACACATTGGAATGACCTATCCTATTTAAAAATAGGGATATATGTGTTTTTTTTAGTTTTGAATAGTATTTAAAATCACAAGTAATAGGTTTATTCCATGCTGAAAAGAGAAGAAAGAAAACAATGTTTCAGCTGTGGAGCCTTCTTCAGGTGTAAGCGAATTTAAAATGATATTACTATATTTTTTGCATGGTTTCTCAGTCAAACCCAGTTGGGTTACTTGATGACTCACTGGCTTACTTTAAAACACCTTCACCTTTGCAATCGAAGGTTCAGGCATATTACAGAGCAACACAGACCAAAAACAATTAGCAGAAGCTAAATCCATTATTGATCAGAAAGGACAGATCAATGAAAGATGATGAACAATAAAAAGGCACTGAAATTAACCTTGGAATAATTGAACTGTTAATAATTCTTTAAAACAGCAATGTTGGTTAATGGGAAGACAGATTACAGTTCTGACAAAAAAAAACATACTAAAATGGTTAATGAATGGCAAATAAGACAGGATTTACAATAATGTTTGTCACAGGCAGAGAGATTTAAAAGCTGTAACAGGGACTGAAGGTAATGCTCCAAGAACTAGAAACGGAACAATAACTGCAAATTTCATCTTTACCACCCCAGTGTCACAACATTAGAGACTTTTCATTTGACATCTAACTCATGATTAATCACGCATTGCTATAAAAAAAAGTTATCACAAGTGCAACCAGGTTTAGAAGACATGGGCTGATACAGAAGACTGAAAAGAAACACAAAGCTAAGGAAACTGCACTGAAAACTCATCTAAACCTCCCTCCACTTCTGGGATGTTCTTTACTGTTAAAATTGAGTTTTCTCTAGAAATATTCCATCTAGCCATTTTCTAACTGCTTCATCCAATTTAGGGTCACGGGGGAGCCAGAGCTTTTCTGGACAAACAAGGCAGGGTTCACCACGGCTGGGGCACGAGTCTGTCACGGGGTACAAACAGACACAAACACAGACGTGCTCACACTCGCACCAGGGCCACCTTCCCAGAAGTCAAGAAACCTAACAGCATGTCTTTGGACTGTGGGAGGACATTGAAACGCCTGGAAGAAACACACATGAACAAGGGTCGAACATACAAACTACACATGGGTAACAGCCTAGGAATTGAACCCAGGGCCACAGCACTGAGAGGCAGCAATCCTTACTACTGCAACACCGTGCTGCCTCTCTACATTTTCAACTTAATTAAATATCTGCCTCTTTGTCTTATACACTATTCTAAAACAGGGGACTCTGCTGATGTTAAAACACTGGTGTTATTTCACGTTCTCCCCATCTCAGTTAAGATGCCTTTTCTGTAGTGTTTTCACACTTGCCACTCATAACAGTGGTAATCCAGCTCATTGAGAACAGCTGAAATATTAAAGCTATCCCTCTCAGTGAAGTGGGTCTGGCACAGGCAGACACCCAGGTGCTGCTACACCTGCCACATTATTACTGCAGACAAGCTACTGTAAATGACTGGCCTGGATCTGGAGTTGTGTCATTGTAGTAGTACAACACAGGACAGTGAGCACATGGCAGAACAGCACTCCCACTCCCAAAGACAAAGTAACCCAGAACTGATGCCACATAAGAAGTGTTGCAAGCCAGAAGAGGCCAATCTGTCCACTAAGCCTGTTTGGTAGTTAGTAGCTCATTGACCCAAGAATCTCACACAGCTGTTTCGTGAAGGAAGTCAGGATATCAGCTTGAGCAGCGTGGCTGGGTGGATTGTTCCAATCTCCCACAAGGTAAAGTAAAAAAGGGCCACCTGTTCTAGGTTTTACACGTGCTTCCACATGGTTTCCACCTGTACTCTCCGGTTTATTTGTTTAATTTATTCTAAAGAACTCAGCTAAGTTGAATACTAGGATTGGGTCCTCTAAGTCTTCAATTTTCAAACTAAACAGGTTCAGTTTCATATATTGACAAGCTGAAATATTCACCTATACCACAGAATGTATCTGGACTGATCCTTAAAAAACTGTGAACGACATTGTACACAATATTCTAAACGAGGACTTACTAGTGCAGTGTACAACTTTAATCTAACATTCCTTGATTTAATTTATGCATTTATTTAGCTACAGTATATATCAGTGACAGATGCTGTATACCTATCGTTAAATGGGCTGACAACAGAGGTCAGTACACATAAAAACTTACAATCCTGATACCAAATAGTGCAGGAAGCTTTATGAAAAGCTTTAAACAGATGTACTGCAGAAAACCACGTAAGCAGTCTGCAACCAAAAACCCAGCCACCAGCTAACACCATGAGGCTCTTTATATCACCAGATATACAGCTACTACCTATGCCACTACCAACAATCTAATTATTTATCACCAGTAACTCTATAGCCTCTGATGTCCTCTAGCCAGTCTATAGTTCCACACAACCTCCTAACACGTTATTTGTTTTTTTATTCTCTAGATGATGTAAATGACATGTCACTATAAACACCTGAGTCTTTTTCATCAGCAGCCTCAGTGTCTCCTATTTTGTATGCATCTTTTACACCATTGGATCCCAGCCCTGGTCCTGCAGCAAACATTGTGTCTGCTGCTTTTCATTTCCACTGAGCTCTACAGCTCAGGAGCTAATGAATCATTCAATTGATCTGCTTGCTTGAACTTTTATTCAACCTGTTGCTTTGGTCAGTCTTGAATGTCAAAAATACCCTGCTTCAAGGGCACTATTACCAACAACTTCAGCACACGTCCCTTTACAATGCTTCTGCTCAAGTTGCTTGCCATTACTTCTGGGTAAACAGCACTTACTAGCTGATCCACTGATGACATTGTGAATGACACTTTATCTGACATGCCCTCTATAAGCAATCTGGGGAAATTCTAGCCATTATCCTCTACTACTGTGTCCCCACTAACCACACTGGGGCATGGTTAAGTTCTGGCCCAGAGGGAAAAGTGCTATATCCTGCTCCAATGACACCATTTGCAGTGGTTTCCTTTCCTGGTCCAGTCTTGCTTAGCCTCTGAGATCTGCTAAGATCAAACTACCCTAGGGATGAATAAAGTATTTGAATTGAATCGAATCGAACTGAATAATAGGAACTGTAGTAACACTGCTGTCTGTTGAAATCTATAAATCTTGCAATTTACCTCATTGTTATTTAAAATAGTCAATTCCAGAGAAGTATAATTCTTCCCTTGAAAATCTGCACAGGAGCAGAGAACTGGTTAACAAACTGAAAGAAGATTAATGTTAAAGCTATTTAACAAGGAGTGGAACAAAACAACGATGTTCAATCTGCCTGTTTCAATAGTCATATGTAATAGGCAGATAAGTAGTTATTTCAATTTCAAATTAAAACAGGTCTGAAGTAGATTAAAAGACTGCATTAATATAAAATGGATAATTATAAGCTACCAGTTCTGTTCTAAAAATAGCCTCCTTTAAAACTGAATTTTAACAGGCCTGTGCCCTTGAGAAGTTATTGAACATGAAGGCTGATGAAGGTCAAACTCATTTCAACGAATAATACCAAACTCATCGAAACCTGAGCTGCCGTTTCTGCTGTGTTATTGGTAGACCTTCAAATTAGAAGTCCGTGGGTGAGTGACCTTGATGAGCAAGGTCATCTTTTGAAAATAATTGGTTATTTTCTACTTTTAATATAGTTAATATAGCTGCTATAGTGTTTGACAGGTGTAATAACCGAGAACTAACAAATGCCAAACCAGTGCAACTCCCTTTTTACAGGGGACATTTTTTTTCTAATAACAAACCACAATGTTAGATAAGCTCCTTATACAATACGTTTAATTTCAGCAGAGATGTGCGTTGTATGATAATTTAAGACTTGTTTTTTTATGTAAACTGCCTATAAATATAGTTTTGCGTTTGAGTCCGAGCGGAAAACAAAGCATTATATTTCTGTTTTAAGTCTCAAGTCAAATTGTGTGCTCTCTGCGCGTCGGGTGTGATCCTAATGTTCCATTCATAAAATAAGCGCTGCCAGTCAAGAGCTGATCTCCGTCGATCACACTGTAATGTAATCCGCCCACATACAGACACCAGTGTAACTATACTCTTCTTACCCCTGGGGGCCCCGACTTGTTGGCATGGCCGAGGACAGATTGAGCTGTCACCGATCCGTTCTGTCAATAACCTCCCTT
This sequence comes from Atractosteus spatula, assembly GCF_055471065.1. NCBI lineage: Eukaryota > Metazoa > Chordata > Actinopteri > Semionotiformes > Lepisosteidae > Atractosteus > Atractosteus spatula. The sequence goes on along the minus strand of NC_142721.1, from coordinate 3,596,340 downwards.
CTCCGCCCTGCTATACTCGATACCTGGGCTACACGGGGTAGTCGGAAAACCCATCTTCCTAGACAACGAGTTTTAATGTCAGATGCTCATTTACAATACCTTTACCTTCAATCTTTGGGGAAAGGCTGCAAGAAACCGATTACTTAGACACCAGACCTAGGGGTTGTAAAGTGAAGCGAGTTATTCAGCAGCTGGCTCAGTTTAACAGTGTTCAGGGGGGGGTTGAATATAAACTCACCCTAAAAAACAAAGCCTTTGTAAAGACAGCCCAGCACACACACACAAAAAAAAAACAAACAAATCCGCAGTATTAGTAAAGCACTGACCGCTTGAAAGCACGCATGCTTTTTAAACCGCGGAGTCGCCTTTAAAGATCCTCCCTCCGGAGCGCTGACTTACCTACCGAGCTGGAGCCGGAGCCCGAACCCAGGAGCAGATACCAGACCCACATCGTCCCCGCCCGCCTGCGTCTGAACCACCCCGATGCAGGCGAAGAGTCGGGGTAGAAGTTTGCAGCTTTTAACTCCTTTCCCTCAACAAGAACAACAACCCCCCCCCAAAAAAACAAACAACAAAAAATAAGAATGTTTTTACCCCCCTCCGGGGGAAAGTTTTCAAGTTGGGCTGTATGGATGAAAGCGAGTCTGTCTGGGATAGACGACCGGAATCGGGACAGGCAGGGGGTGGGGGGATAGGGAAAGGGGGGCACCGGGATCGAGTTCGCCTTCGGAGAGGCGGAGACTTTGGGGGGAGTCGTGGCCAGGGGAGGGGGAGAGAGATGGAGTTGGAGCCGCAGCAGCAGTGAAGAGGGCAGCGTGCGCTATAGGATTTAGCGGTCTGAGCGCCAGCGTGAAATGCCTCAGTGCCGCGTCCGAGTTAAACAGTCCTCTTGCGTTTCAGACGCGTTACAGGACACACATGAAAGCACTACCACATAGACTTTTGTTCATAAAACATCTGTACTCAAAAGCGACAGACACAAGTGGTACTGTACATTAGTCACTGATTTGTGAAAGCAAACTCCCGTTTGTCTCGGGGGAAACAGTAGATATATTTTTCGGGCGCTGAAAATTGCACACTCAAATTGCTTTTCTTTAAAAAAAAAAGAAAACCAAGGCCTTTTTAAACCCGCTGTTTAAGGCACTTAACAGTATGATAGTTTTTACTTTGGTGTTATTTCATACTCTGCCTATAAGCATTTTTCAACAGATTCAGTTGTAGCATATTTTTCTTGTTAACTTTATCAATAAAGAGAATGGAGAAATAAACCATTTAGAAATACAAAATAATGAACCCAGACAGTATGTTATACAAACATGCTTGGACTTCGAAGTCCTTTGGATTTTTAGGCCTCTATAAATCATTTACAGTTTGAGATTTCTTGCGAAGTACTTTGCCGGTTGCACTTTCTCAATACAAACAGTATCTCAACTGTTAAATTGATTCAGCTAATTATCAATTAAAGAACTGAGGCGCTCAATGGCTGGGATTGGGATGGCTGTAGCATGAGACTCCGTGCTCTATACACAGCAAACACGTTTCTATAAAGATCTGTACCTGTGGCAGAGATCAGTGTTTTCCTGTTCTTCTTTACCTATCATCATCCGTGATCTGTGTAGAACCCATTTACACTTCAGCCCTGCCATGTAGCTTTCAAGACGAAACTGTCTCAAAACTGCAACTAAGAAAACAATGTTTTTCAAAGGTCACAAGGGATATACTGTAGCTGTTTGCCCTTTAAGTCCTTTGCATTCTGTTACAGTATATTTGAAATTATTCCAGTGTACATCATTATTTACAAGAGGTCTCTACAGCAGCCACATCACCGGTACAGGCATTACTACTCTTGTAAGAGTCTCTGGCCCCTTAATTTTAAATAATTGAAATGTGAACTGCTCTTGGGTCGTTGGTTTGGTTAAGGAGGGGAGCTCGTTCCACAGTTTCCCAAAAAACAGTTTCAGTTTTTTGGAGGATGGATGATACCTTTACGTTGCAAGTACGTGGTTCTTTTAAGCTTTGGAAACATCTCATAACGCAAAAGTAAACCTTGAATCGCCGTTAAATCACTACAATGTAGCAATAAACTGAAAAATGTAGAATAGAATAATTATTGACAATTTCTAAAATCTAAGTTTTGTTTACAATTGCCAGATAAACCCACAGTTGGGAATGTTAACCTGCTGGAACAAGGACTCAGATTAAATCTTTAACTTAATCTGATTGTACTAAAATGGTTCTTCTTATGTGCTTTTTGTTGTAATAGAATGCTTGCTTTGACATCTACTAAATGGAAATCCACCACTGAATACTACATATACTGTTTTCGGAAGTCCAGTGTTTCCATATCACAATATCAACTATAAGTGTTGCTTGACAATAAATGGAATCTATAAATCACTGCCCACCTCACAATTATTTGCTTTAAAAAAATCTGGATTCAATGTGGTAGTTACAAGAGAAATTAACTGAATTTAATAAATTTGCATTTTGTTTTATCATTTCCTATTTGTAGTTTATTTGTAAATAGTAGGTTGTATGATACAATTAGCCTTTTGACATATGACAAATGTCTGTAATGTAATTGTTGCCAGACAAATGGCTTCATTAAAACTAATTAAACTCTAATATGAAAGTTGTTATTGACTTAATCTTTAAAGAAATCCAATTATAGCCTAGCAGAAAATTAAATTGGGTATAGGTGATATGACTGTCACTGCTGATTGAAAATACAGCAACCTGAAATGGCTGGCCTGCAATCTATTAATCCCATCAATAGAAAGAACAGCTGTGAGGCATTCACAGCATTAATAAGTTCTCTCAGTTTTCCCCGCTTAAGGAGAAAGTCCTGTCGTTTCCTTTGGCCTTATTTTTAGAAAAAAACTATGATTTCTATTTCAGTCTCAACACTCCACTGCCTTGCTTTTGGAGCCACTGAGTTGTTGCTAGCTAAGGACCCTGATATGAAAGTTCAGGTCTTGAAAGAATTTCTCCTCTGTGTCGATGGAGATCCGGTGCTTTCCATCCACAGAAAATGATTGCTGTTAGTTTGTTCCCTTTCTGATGTCCTTGGATGTTCAGATCTCCCCACCCCAGATGAGTCTCTGTTGGGCAGGGTCATGGCAATGTTGGAAGATGAGTGCCTGTTGGATCTTGCTTCACAGTGCTGTGAGACTGCACCACCATGCAGCCACACTTAAATACAATACAAAATTCAAAAGAAATACCATTTTCCACACCTCATCCATTCCCTACAGTGGAACTCCCTTCTATGTTTTACCTTGAGGACCTCCAGATCCTGGCAGTTGAAAGCTCCGTATAAGTAAAATTGAGGTCAGGATCCAGGGATGACAGATGGGGGAATATAGAAGCACCTGAAGCGGCCCCTGCATCCTTTCAGCTACAGTCAGACCAGCCTGCCAGATCCATGTCTGCTACTGTGTGAAGCCATCGTCCAGCAATAGTACTAAATCTGAGCAAACAATATTCCGGATTCCATGCATACATTTTCCTGTTTTAAGAACAAATCATGTACACTTCCAAAATGTGTAAAAAGTGCCCACATTGACCCTCAGAATTAAAAAGGGAAAAATGATCTTTATAAGATGCCATACAGTATATGAGGGATAAAAAACACTCAGTGATGGAAAACTTAAGCTTTAAATTTGTATCTCAAATCTCGCTCCAGTAAATGACCATATATGCGACATTCAAGTCCTTAATCCAAGTACTATTGTTTGGTAAGGGTTTTTATGAAGCCAGGAATAGAAGAAGCCAGTCACTTTATTTTACTTCTGCTACCAGACAGATAATGGATAGGGAGTGCAGACTGGGCCCACAGGGGACACCATAGAAACACATTGCAGAACAATGATATACTGAAGTGTAAAATGACTGAAGAGACTGGACACTCACTCATATTATGATTGTTAGTCCCAGGATGAGTGAAGACCATCCTCATTAAACATATCTATGGAAGAAAAAATATTTCCAGCCCAGTGAAAGCCTTTGATACGACAATGTGAAAAAGAGAAAGGAGACCTCTGTGTAAGGAGCTTGTAATGGTGAAAAATAGGAAAACGAGAATTCCATGTCTTCTGTGATTTTCTGGTTCTTTCTACTGAATGCCAAATCCTATTTAATTATGGGATAGTCCTGTGTAAAACAAGTAATGGATTCTGAATGGTGATACCAGACTTTTTTCAAGTGGAAACGAGATACAAGAATGTCAGAGTTCAATCACCGAGACAATGAATACAAAACAAACGAGTAGAAATGAAACTGAAAATTTGGCAAGGCCAGATGTCCATCAGATCTTTTTTGTTGCAGATAGAGGAATTCATTAAATGGTAGCTTCGCTTTCTATTTTAATTTCAAAACCCTAACATGCACTCTGTTGATCTATCCCAGTAGCATTAAATGAATCATAAACTAAAAAAATGTCTAAGCAAGGAAGTTCATTCATTTTTATTATGGTAACATGAGTCTGAATTGCATTAGGGAAAATTAGTCCATCTGTTTAAATCTACCTGTTTTTTGCTGTAATTACAAGTAGAATAAACCTCAGCACCAAAGTACTACATCTGAAGTGTTTGACCAGTGTTACAGGTAGGTCTTTTTTCAACTATACACTAGACAATAAACCAGACTTGGAACAATTACTTTAACACCCTGTTATACCCTATATCAAACTTACTTAAAGTATTTAGTAGATGAAACAAGGACTGAGACACATTATCTACATATAACAATATACAATGTTGACTTATATATAACCATAGAAGTATAAGTAGGAGATTGAAAATGTTAAAGCCTGTGCTTGAGGCTCCAAACACAAGACCAACAACAAAAAGTAAAACTGGGCATCCCTGGCAAGTATCTCTAGAAATAACTAATCGTGATGAACTTCAACATTGAAGTTAACTTGCCTGTTGACATTAAAATGTTAGCTTTATAAAATACTATATTTACATCTAATGCAAAAATGGCACAGGGAATTTACAATGTCAGTAGTAATGTTTATAATATAGAGAAGAATAGTAAATGTTATCAGAAGTCAGACACCTTTTAAAAAAGCACAGTGAAGTAATTTGATTTTATAGGCCTACAGCTACTATAATAGCACCTTAGCACTAAGTACACCTTGGCATTTCAGCAAATTGGTGAGAAGATTAGATGATAGTTTGCAGAAAGATTGGGACTTCAATTCTTTATAACAGTAGTAATATAATGACATATTAACATCCCTGTAAAAAGAAGCTTGCTCAAAGCATATGTATCATGACAAGCAACAGAAGACCTAATTGGGGCCAAAAAGTCAGATAAAGTTGAAGAGAGATGCCATCAATGCCAGAAGATTTACTTGTTAATCATGTTCTGAACCACTTCCTTTATCTCTTATAAGAGAGATAGATATAAGTGCCTGCAGCACAGATGTCTCACCAGGGGAAAGGTTATGTAAATAAAAAGACTGGAGAAGCCTCTTACATTTTCCTGATCAAATTGAATGTCTCAACTGTATTATTTTCTATAAAACATGAAAATGCAGGGCTTATCTGTATGGGATATTACAGTAATTTTCATACAGATATGGGAATGACATGTTATACCTAAGAATATCTGCAAAACATTAATTTCAAATAAGTGGCTAGGCTAATTGCTATTTAAATAAAAGAAAATACATTGCATTATTAAGATGATTGTTAATCGTATGGATTAAGTCTCCAAATGGCAAATGTGAGGCAAATATAGAAGAATTATGTTTGATAAAGTTGTGATATAGTGGGAAATGACTCTGAAGCAGCCAGCGTCTTTGCTCAAAACATAGGCCCAATCAAAACCCATTTTCAGAGCCATGAGACAAGATTGCCACCAGGTAATTTAAGTCTACAGCACTCACTGGCAGCAGTGAAAATGCGCAGGAGGGAGGGAGCCTTCAAGATAGGCACTCTGTGGAATAAACCACACCTCTGAGTAATCACGAGGCTTTCAGGACTGGGTACGGAAAAGGTCTGTAACTGGAATTAGTTACAGTAGGTAGCTCCCATTGCTAGAAAATGGGTGGGTAATTGGTCTGTAGGCAATGGCTTTAATGGCCTAAAGGGGAAGACAAGTGCTGTCAAAGAACAGGGCTGACTTGCGGGATCAGGGATGACATATTAGCACCTGGAGGAGAGGGGCATTGCCAAGAGAGGTATGAGCACATCTTCTCCCCACAGGTAAGAGAGTAGGACTTCAGGCAGCAGAGAGTGAACAACTAGGATTCTCAATGTCTTAAGTGCTGCAGGCGGATGATCAGATGGGAGATACAGTACATAGAGTTATGTCAGAGATACCAAGTTTTGTCACACAGTAGTGTTCGGGGGACAAGCAGAATCACGGAAGATGAGTGAAGAATAAGAGATAAAGACCCACAGGAAACGTGGAAGAGTTTAGGAGAAAGAAAGCGAAGACCATCACTTAGTAAAATATTATGATGTGTCAGAAGAAGACAGCAGGAAACATCTGAAGGTGGACAGAGTCCTCTCAGTTTTCCAAAAGGAATAACATAAGGGACTGAGGATCAGAGAGGAGAAAGAAAATTATAGAGAAAGACAGCCCACTTTAAACATAAAACATAAGCTGACAGAGTGGCCTGTGATGTATAAGAAAGGAATGTAAAAGCATAAGTGCTGGCAAAGCCAGAAGCATTTGACTTTGTCCTGTAGACAAGGTGGAGGTTGTCAATCATAGCAAGAAATGTTTCTAGTTTGGATTAAAAACTGTAACCAAAAGTCTCTTCTGGTCAGTATTCTAATTTAAATCTCAGCAGGGGGCATGTGAAAAATTATCAGTTTAAAAGTCTTCAGATGTTTACATGGTCATTAAATGGCAAAAAAGTTACTATTTCCACTATGTGTACCACAGAAAAAAGGGCTTGACAAAAATATAGTCAATTCTGGAGGATGATTTATGTCTGGATGAAATCCAAGGTAACTTAGTTGGCTTACTGTTAAATACACACCATGTAGCTATCATTCCCAGAACAGACACTCAAAATCTTAATATTGCATATGCCTGTGACTGAACATCCATCTCTTTTGATTATGATCTACCAAGCATATGGTTTTTGACAGGGTTCATGTCTATGCCCAGAATAATATCAAAGTCAGTGAATTCCAACAGGGATTTGGACAGGAGGTTAAAAAAGTTTGGTTCAAATATTTTTAGGAACATAAACTGAAACAAAATTTTATTGCTGATAAAATGTGCTTTCGACTATGCCAATTTCTCTAGTTTATCATCTCTTTTCCTTTGCCTGACAATTATGACAATTAAAACCCCTTGTTTTATTCTCTGCAGAAGAGGGGGCAGCCACATAGTAATACTTAATACCTAATGTCCTGTTCCAAATAATATTCTATATGGAATTGGTTTTCATTGGTATCATGGCAAATTCTCTCCTTTTTCTCCCTATTACAGTAAATTCATATATATAATATATGCCAGGAGAAATTAATCTGCATGCGTTCTAGGATAGAATAGAAACAGTAAATCCAGTGCTGGTGATGAATACCATCTCTGAGGAAGAATAACAGAGGTGAACTAGTCATACTCTTTTACAGTAGCAGGGTACCACTGCATATCCCACCATTGCAAAGAACAATGAACTCATGGATTTCCCCAAAGGAAAAAAAAACCTTGAGAGGAAAGGGGACCTTCCTGAGAGCTGCTTCTCCTCCCACCCCCTCTCTTTATTGAACCCACGACGCTGACGCCATCATGACCTGAAACACCATTGCCTTTCTCCCCACAATTCAGCCAATACACATCAACATACTTCTTTCCTATAATTAATTCACATACTAATACTGCTGGGAGACAAAATGCATCAGAGAAAAAGCAAAAGGCTAAAAGAGAAAAACAAGAGAAAAACAGGCTAAAGTCAAAAAGATCTCAGTTCTTAATAACTAACTAACATAAATAACAAGAGCATAAACACTCAACACAAAACAAATCTTAATTAATCTTGAATACAATCTCATTACATGAGAAAGGAAAGAAGAAAAACAAGAGAAGAGTGTCTCCTGCTGTTAAGTCTGAGATCTCTTCAGATCTTGCAGCCTCCTGTGCCTCATACTCTGAGATGGATGGATACTATCTGCTAGTTTGGAGGACCTTAAGTACCTCAGGTCACCCCTCTTGCTCCCAAGGCATAGTATTGCTTGCTTGAGCTCCAGCCCCATGAGATGTGGCTTAGCTCAGATACACAGCATCTTCCCAGCCTGCTTGGAAATCATAACTCCTTCAGACCATTCATACAGCACTTCTTCTCTGCTAATCCAGTTTGCTTTGTACTATAATGCACTGAAAATCCTTCCCTCACCTTTCTGGTGAGGGCATTTTGTACTCCTCATAGTTATGTTCTTGCTCTGGAGACTTTTCTTCTTAGTGCTTCTTTCCAAGCTCACTATGCAAAATGTCCAGTGCCTGCACCTGCAGCTAGACGTCTACTCTATACCATTCCTGGTATCCCAGAACGTTGAGTGCTAGGAACCAGATGTCATGTGTTTGATCTAGGCTCTGTCACTAGCTGACTGTCAAAAGGATTCCCCTAGAGAGGAAGACATAAGTGTAAGGGCTTTATCAGCTCCCAGGGAAATAGTGGCTTCTCCAACATGTTCTGCACTAATTCTCCTGTAAGTCACTGTAAAACATATAGAATACTAAATATATCTGTTTGAGAATAGAATACAGTGAGTACAGATAAGCGCTGAATGCTCAAATTGGAGCGATGTAATTAGTGCAGTACCACAGGAGTCTGTTAACTGATATCAATGATCTACATTCTGGTATAATTAGGAAATTATTTAACTGATGAGACCAGAATAGCAGAAACTTTAAACAGTGTAGATATTTCAAAGGAGCATTCACCAAAACTCAAGTTTAGGCAAATAACATGGTAGATGACACTAAATAATGTCAAGTGCAAATTATTGCATGGTGGTAGCAAAACCAAAAATTCATTTGTAGTTTGTTACATTAAGAGAAGTACACTAAGAGACACCATTAGCATAATAAGTCTTCCTACTACAACGTCCAAAGATGATACCTGCCTGCGCTTCCTTATTCTCTCCACAGGGGTGCAGGATACAGGGGTCGCTGCTGTCAGCTGAGACAGGAAGACAAAACTGGCAATTCCAATTTGGGTGGGTATGCAATACAAACAATAGTTTAATTAATGGTGGTAATTCTGCTTACTATGGTCATTTGATTATCTAGTACATACTTGTCTAATTAGTCAATATTAACTGCAGGATTTAATGACGTGAGACTTTTGCCAAACTAATTGATTAGAGCCACTAAAACAATGTGTTGGATCTTAAATAGCAGTATATGAAATACCAGAAATACCAACATTCACAACCTTAGAAAGGTGCTTTATGATCTCTGCATATAGTATTTGCCAAACAATAGAGCTCCAACAAAAAAGGATGAAAGTTATTAGAAGGAATCCTAAATTCTTTCATAGAAGTGCAGAGTGTTCTTTTGGAGCAGGCATCCAAAGGGACTCAACTCAGTTTTTCTTCTTCATGCTGGCACTTATGCCTTATGGTTATGAAGCTGTTTTGTCCTTTTAGCTCCATCAGAAAAAGAAATGCATGTACTCCCCCCCCACACACACACACGTCTGGGGGACTGCTGTTGCTTCTCTCTGCTTTGTCTGACTCATCTTCCCTCATTGCTATATTTATTACACCTATTTCTTTTGCCATATTGTGCTCTCCAAACACAGGACAGACATTCTTGGCACATTCCAACTGGTAATTTAGTGGTAGGGCAGGGAACAACATCAAACCAATCTGTCGTAGTGGGAGCACAGCTGGGAAGCGTTCAGTGTACTGGAGGAAAATGTCATATTGAGCACGATAAAGCAAAGCCCTCTACCTGTCCTTGCCTTGTATGCAAGACCTGTCTCCACGGAGGCTCATAAGCCATAAAAAATCTCATGAAGTGAGGCCTTCACAGATATGACAGCTGTATAATTTCAAGGACATGAAATTCCCAGTAGCTAAAAGCTTTATTAGAACTTTAACAGCTTAACAGGCACTGGAGCTGTTGTCAAAGGAGATTTTGCAGTATCAGCTGGAAACAGAGTGATGTAATTGTATATCTAAACAGGCTATTAGCACTCTGATATGGTCAGAATTGTGAGAAAAATTGCTAATACTGACAACTAAGGAAATTTCTGGAAAATTGCTATCCCTACAGTATACTTGTTTTTAGCCCTTTATAAACAATAATGTTCAAAAACACAATTCAGGGTTCTGAATATACCGAAGCGTAAAAATTAAAATCACTTAAAAGTAAATATTCTGAGCAAACAGAAAAAGAAAATAAAAGAAAATTTGTATTTTCTGTGACAACTGAAAAAGTCATATAAAATGTGAAGTTTGCAACTTTAAACAGAAGTGTTTCTATCTTTAGAAATTTGCAGATGAGACATTTGCTTCATGTACCCTATAAATTACAGTCCAAACTTTAAGGTATTTTGGTTTTTTTCTGTACTTCTTCTATATGGCTGTCATGAATTATAATTAAAACTGTGAAAGGAGACTGATAGGAAGATCTAAACAATCTTATGAAAAGGTTACAGTCCATGAAAAGGAGCATAATAGAGACATTGAATTGACTCAAAAAATAAACACAGGTCTGCATTATGCAATCTCTTTCCTTCCTGCTGTTAAACAAACACAGTGTGACTCATACTTTGTAGTGGAAGCTAAACCATGTTTTAATATAAAGTGTCTGTTATTTTAATCCAACCTTAGTTTTAAATGATTAAAAACTTTTTAAAACAAGTCAGGGGTGCAGATGAGTATATTGGGATATGCAGGTGTGTTGGTCTGGCTGTTGTGGGTTTTACACCCATGGCGCGTCAAAAGAGAGACTGGGATCTGATACTTTGCTTATATCTTTAAAGATCTTCAGGATTCATCATCTGGGATTTGTAATAAATGCTGAAACAAAGCACTAGTCTTGCAGTGTGAAAAAAATGATTGTATTTTTTATTTATACTGTAATACTGAACTATGCTGTGTAGCCTTAAGAACAGAACCAAAATAAAGTTTTTCAAATCTCCTTTTGATGCAGCTCCTGTGTAACAATTCCAGTATATACAGTATCTGTGCACTACTGGGAAAGCAATTAGGATTGGTGGCTTGCACAGGTACCTGGTGTAGCAGCCGCACCAGTGATGTGTATGAGGCAAACCCTAATGTATACTGTTGGCAAGGTTCTGGATTGAGGTTTATCAGGGATTGAGGTATTGTTCTGCCTACACAACCTCTGCACATATGAATTCTAGGCATATTAGAAATAAAATGTTTGAATTAAGACTGTTCTGTTCCTTTAAATTTATGAATGGTTTTCTTTACTAATTATACTTTTATTTAATATTAGTTTTTGCAAGAAAATATCAAAGGAGAAGGTTAAGTAGTGATGTGGGTTTCCTAAAATGTTTACACAATGTTTTGTGGAGCCTTCTTCGGGTGGCTCCGAAAAAGAAGAAGGCTCCACAGCCCAAACGTTGTGTTTTCTTTCTTCTCTTTTCATCATGGAATAAACCTATTACTTGTTTCTACTGTACGTATGATTTGTACTTGTTGTATTATTGTTGTACCATCTAGATTGTGTGGTGTTGTCTGCTGTACTGTGTATGTCCATGTGGCAATAAACTCTCCTACTCTCTACTTTCTCTACCTGAATAATTTCTTGTTCCTACACTGTTCTGCTTTCACTTCTTGCATATAATGAGACTAAAAGCTTATATTGTTCTCTGTATTGTCCTCTTTTTTCATATGTCATTGCCAGAGCTTTGCTAGATCCCTTTTCTGCCTTTGCCAAAGCAGTTTGCTTCAAATCTGTGCTCTTTTGATTTTATTGCTGAGTAGGCACGATAGTTTGAATTTACAGGAACAATTAGAAATTGCAACAGTAGAATACATTAAGTAAATTAGTGCATTTATGGCTACTTGAATCAGTCGAGCGCAGCAAATGGCAAGAGACTCATAGGGTCCAAGGACACAACATACAATTTTTCATACATAATAACGTACAAAATAATCAATACAAAGGGGTAGGTAAAATATGCAACTCAACCACTTGCTTCATAGACTGCAGTGGAAAGATACACTTGCTAAATTTTCCTGCCAGTGTCCACTATACCAGTAGCCTTAAATATGGATGTTTGCCCATTATGCCTTCCAGCATGCAGGGGCAGCACCATCCTGTTGCTGTTTCCATAGCGTTAGTTTTTTACAGGACAGGTTTGTTAGCCTTGTGCCCAACCTCCAACATGGAGGACCTGGCGCCCGAGGTGGGACACAAACCCACTACCCTGAGATAATGAGCCTCATGCTCTACCAACAGAGCTAGTCGGGGCCCCTTGCCTTAAATAAACCAGATGGTTATTCCATATTGTAGGACACTTTGCACCACAGAACTGAAAACCATGGACAAAATCTGACTGCTGGTTCCAAAACCAGCAACCTGCAAGGATTTGCAGTTATACTTTATAACAAAGTCAAAATGTGCCTTCCAAGACAGATAAGATTCTATTTATATTCCCAAATACTTATGGGATGTAGCATGCTTAATGGACCCATGATGAATTATGACTGGGGAAGAATGTTCATTCTGTTCAAGACCAAAGACCATTTCTTCCATTTTTCTAGCATTTTCCAATCAGGACATTTTGGTCACATCATACAAACAAACTACACTGTTCTGATACAGGTTGAGGTCGACACTATCATTTATCACAGAAAGTAAGGTGGAATCATCAGGAAACTTGATTAGGAAGTGGTTTGGACCACCTGGCAACAATCAATAATGGTGAAGACCAGTGGTAAACTCACACACCCCTGGGATGCTCCACAGTTAGTTATTACCTCAGAAGAAAGTATATTAATAACTTAGTAGCTTTAACCTGCTGCAACCTTCTTGTAAGGTATAAATTGTACCAAAATATAAGATACATCAGATACAAATATCAGATTTGTAATTTTTGATAATAAAATGTTCAGTCGGTCTGCACTACAAGCTGTAGAAAAGTACCCTAGTACTGTATATGCTTGAAATAAGGTGACTGAGGGTAACTTCAGCATCTGTGCTTTACCCTTATTTGTAAGCAAACTGATATGGATCAAGTTTACCATTTATTGACTGGGTGAGATTATGAACCAATGATTTAATTGATAACCATTTGTACACTGAAACGTATTCATGACTTGGTCTACAATTATGATGACCTTGTCTGAGCGGTTAAGTGAAATTGACTGTGTGATGTTCAAACAATCATCAGAGGCTGGAGGCTTCAAAGCTCTGTTCCTTGGTCTGGCTCTCTTATCCCATGTTGGATATGCCCAAGGTAGTAGATGTGGAACACAGCTTCCTGGTTTTTAAATGGTCTTTAACTGACAGGTCAGTCATGTACAGTAGTTAATGCAAAGACCTCTATCTTTCCTCCTTGTACTGCCTTAATATAGTGTATTTGCTACTCTTTTTTCAGTACAATGCTGTGGTTGAGTGCAGAATCAAAAGTTAACATCATGCTATCCATTAAACTATAGAGAAAATATCTGTAGGCTGCCAATTAAGCAGTTACAATGTTTTCAAGAAGCCCTCATCTCTCACTAACATGCAGACTAGAGTGCACTGTGCCTTTAGGATGATTTTATCACAAAGAGGAGGTGGTGAAGAGAAAGGCACTGTGTGTGTTCAGGCTGAAGGAGCTGTTCAGAAGCAATCAACACATTTATAAATGTGCAGGGATTTGTTGGAGCAGGAGTATGACTAGCTTGTAAATAGGAATTAGGTTGTTGGAGAAAGACTGAATAAAACAGATTGGTTTGCGGTAGGGGGAATTCATATCTAATTTTCAGGAAGGTGTGTTTTTTCCCATGTGTGATGAAATGCCTCATCTCCACTGAGCTGAGGAAACAATTTTAAAAATTCACATGGAAATACATCTCATTTTCTAACACACTCTTGAACACTAGAGATAAGGAGCACCTGTTCCCTGAGCAAGAAGCGACCCACTGACATATAAATGAGGGATGTTGCAGCTTCTGTAGCTAAAGGCAGGCTGCAGTTCTTTGCCAGTTTGTGCTGTCAAAGTGTCAGGAAGATTCAGCAGACCTTCCCCAGGGTGAAAACTAAACACTTTTGTCTCCTCAGCATGAAGAAATACAGCATGAAGCTGTAAGAAAGACAACTGAACTCATCGCGCTGTGCCTGAGCAAGATGGACTTGCACATATTCACAGCTGGACACAAATCTGAAAACACCTGGTTTGGGAAAAAATAAGTGTAGTAATCAAAGAAACGTAAACCCTAATATACCTGTAATGGATCACTACACAGACACAGAAAAACATTTACATTATGTGCTGTACATTGTCAGTCACATCATGTACATTGTATGTTTAGCCTTCTGTGACCAGTGGCAGTAATTCAATAAGAGGAAAATAATTTGAGCTAGTTCTCTAAAGAGAAACAAAGTGATCTTGGACCTTTGAAAAAGGTTCATCAATATCACTTTGTAAATGACAGGAATTTCATATTCTGTAATTGATTACAAATAGAAAAAGGTAACAGAAAAGAGCATCAACATTAAATTTAATAATTAAGTGGTTTTAAGTTAATGTTAGTCTCACTGGTTATCTGGGATAAAGAACACAAATGAGAACTTTGTAGAGATTCTTTACTTTAATGGCTGTATTTTCCGTTTTACACTTCACTTTGCTCAAGTAGTGTGGAGTACGAGGCTGAACCTCAGAAGGTGTAAATAATAGCTTATTCTAAATTAGAAAAATATACATGTATATATACAGCGAAAAATACCAAAGGGTTAGAATGGATATGCTTTGAAATGGTATAATGTGACATAGAAGGCTTCTTTCATAATTCTCACATTATTATGTGACAAGCAAGACTACTGTCATTCAGAACTGTTTGCATTTAAAGCCAAGTCAGTGCTCTCTGGTTTGCAATGGTGATGAAGCTTTATCAAGCAGCTGAAATACACCCCATTGTCTCTCTGCTCTGCTACTACAGTATATAAAATGTAGAATGCTGACAATTCATTGCACACACTGAATGCATTACTGACAATGGGAAACAGAGAACAGGGTGAAGGCTGTGAATGAATCACATTCTTTCATTTGCTCTTGTTGTGACCTACAGTATGAAGCATCATTCTCTGAGGCTGTAAATCCTGTTTCTTAGTTTTGATATGAATTGGGGAAATAATCTGGTAATAACAAATTCTACCATATTCTTTTCTGCCCTTCTTCTAATCTAAAACGGAGAGAATAATTTTCATCAGTGTTCTGTTCTTGTTTCTTTCTGCAAATATTTGAAATCCTAGATGTGACCTGGGGAGCAATCATAAGGGATTTTGATATCCACTCCTAAATGTCTTTGTACTTAGTGTAGTACTTAGAAAATGCTCATAAACCTACTGAAATAAAACAGATATAAACCTTTTATGTAGGTTTCAAAGGTGCTGCATGATTACGTAACACAAAATCAATTGCTGCCTCTAAATCTCACATCTCATCATCAGGTGACTAAATCTCTGACTGAGAGTCCACGTTCACATTTAGTTATTCATGTATAGTATGTACTGAATTTTTCAGGCCTTAATAACAATAAGAGCTTTACCAATAAAGGCTTCACCAACAAAAAAATAATCAGGATGACTTTGTTACAAAATCAGTTCTTCAATACTGCTGCAAACAATAAGACAAATTTCAAACATTTAGGAAATTGCACTAGTTTTTAATGAATGTGTTTACAGCGAACAGCCAGGGAGCAACAGTAAACAGAAAGAATAAAATTCCAAGACAACACAACAGCCTGATTAATATTGTTGTAAAACATAGGACTTGCTGTAAGCCTGACAGTTTTAAATATTATCTGCCCCAGCTAGGCATATCCATCTATGTGTGTGTATTTGCTTTCAATGCTACACTTTTCATATCCAAAAACAACATTTTTTAACCTTTCTCAAAATATTGCAAATACAATTTTTGTCCAATATCCTCTGTACACAATCTTTAAGTTTGTTTTCACTGCGGTGAAACTATTTCGTAATAAACAAACAAACAAACAAACAAACAAACAAATTAATTGTGTAATCCTGACAATAGCACTTTAGACAGAAGCTGCACATTGGTTGAATAATATATATTTTTACTAGCAAAATCAAAATACAACATCACATACTATACATCACAAAATACAAGACAACCTGAGCTTTTCATAATTTTGTTTCAGAACTAGATACATCAGCATAAATCAAATGAACCTTTTTCATAGGTATATTTCAGTTTAGGGAAGCAGGCAAATACATGTCTAATTTACCGGTTCTCCAGCAAAACATAATTGCAAAATAAAACTTCGCTAACATGCATAAAGGACATTTTACCTTACCTTGAGAAAGAGCATTTATTTTACTATTTTACTATGAAAATTCATGAGTTCATAAAAACAAAACATTCTGCAACAAAGATAGCTGCTGAAGTCCTATAAGTTCAAATGGACTGGCTCTAGAAAAAGCTCATCTGATAGGTAAAAATAGCTTTCATTCAGTGAATTCTGACCATTCACAGACTTAAACCCTCATTTCTATAGCACGCATGCATAGTTTTTTTATTTTACTAAACTTGTTTATTATTTAGGGAGTACTGTATAAGCCCAAAAATACCAGATAAGTGCAAACAAGTTTAAAAAAGTGTAAAAACACTTAAAAAAACTAAACATTATAAGATGGGCTGGTATTATTAAACTACTACAGTAGTAATTTCTTCTTTTCTTTATTTTTATTATTTTACAGTTTTGGAAGGCTGAGAAAACCAATTAATGGCCTGTCTTCATAAAAAAATCATGCATTTTTTATACTTCTTCAATCACATTCATTTTTTAAATGTTTATTTTTTTTCTATGATACTTGGTATTTTAAAGAAGGCCTAGAAAAGGAAATTGACATCCTAAATGTTCCACAACTTAGAAAACTGACTTTTGAAGAAAGACAATAAATTGCATCTGTGTTTTCTGACATTTTTATTCTGGATATTTCTTTCTGAAGTGTGTACTAAGAAAGACATCTAAAACATCTAAAGGTTCAGACAGGGTGTCCAAGGAGCTCTCTTTAATTCAATTCAAGACCCCAATCAGATCTGTACTGTGTTTAGTTTCCAAGATAATTCAAGATATAAAAGGTAACGTCCATTTTCTGTCAGGAGGGCATCGACCTTGACTTCCATTTCGCGGGAGGAGATGGATACGTTTTTAAACAAGTGAAGTTTTTTGGTTTTAGATTAAAAAGAGACGTCCACCAGAACTCAAACTGCAAGAGGGAAGACAACAGGCTGGTCATTAATTCCAAAGCATATTGCATTACATTACTGAGATCCGCAATGCAAAGAGGGAAATCTATAGAAAACAGCAGTTGCATTATCCACTGTATTACGTAGCTTTATACCCATAGAGAAATCGCCAAATGGTTTGTTTCTCAACACAAATGAGTAATTACATGATAAGTACATGATATTCATGGGAAAGTACATGATATTTTGACATGGCACTGAAATAAACATGGAGCGGGCAGCCTTCAAAGCTTTTTACATCAGTGCACCATTTGCTTCTCTTAGCTCCCCTTCACCTCCAAATAAAATCCAGATTAAATTTCAGAATCGTCTCAATAAAAATACATATTCTTCAAGTCTTTGTTTTGTCACACTGACTTTGTAGCTTTGAGCTTTTATTATGAAAATTGGGAGAGGCTTTGAAAATTCCTCTGTGAGTATTTTTAATAGGATCATTTATGGTATTGGAAATAGTTCAGTCTTTTTTTTTTGCTTTGTCTAGACTTTCAAAGAGGAAAGACTAATACTAATTTTAATTAATTTCACACATTTCCTAAAGTCTTTCGTGATTACAGGTTTACTCTACACAAAGGTCCTGTTATTACTAGGACACCAAGGGTTTGATACAAGGAACTTCAGTCCTCCACTTGGCTATTTGCTTTGTAACATTGTAATCACTTAACTTGCACATGTGACAAAGGGAGGTCCAAAATCCTATCTAGATATTTTTCTTTTGTTGTGAAATTCTTGCAAGCCAGTAAATATCACCTCACAGCGTACATAATCTTAACATTCCATCATTGTTTTTCTATCCGGACCATATATATATTTTTTTCTGATACCATACGGTGAAAAGCATAGGTATTGGCACAGTTAAGTGAAACGTGACATTTGTCTCTGTGTTAAAGAACTTTGTGTTTTAGATCAAATGCTCTGGCTATTTTTGACACAGCCCTGGAAAAACGGATTTTCTATTGTATTTATATTGTACAGTATTTCAACATTTGTTGTTTTAATTGCTTCACAACGTATTGACATTGTGTGATCTCCAATATCCTCAAAATCCAACAATGAAGTTGATATTTGTAAAACTACTTTCTAACAAACTAATAAATTAATGAAATAGAGCTGGATGCAATAATAAATACGCACACAGCAAACTCTTGGAGGAATGAGCAACTGACAAAAACCAGCCTGTTGAATGAGTAAGGCAGCGGGTGATGACAGAAAAATCATTAGAAATGTGAATAAAGACCCTGAAGTAACAGCCAAACAGATTTCAGACAACCTCCAGAGTGCAGGTGTGAAAGTTTCTCAGTTCACTATGCCCAGAATATTTCGACAGGAGAATTATTAGGGCAACACTGAAAGACACACACCTCTCATCACCACTAACAACAGAAAGCCCAGATTTTAATTTGCAAAGAAGGACACAGATGAGCCACAACAGTTCTGGAACAAAGTTTTATGGACAGATGAGACTAAAACTATCCTTTATCAAAGTGACAGAAAGAGAGGAACTGCAAATTATACTAAGTGCACTACTTCATCTGTGTAGCACAGTGGAGGTGGTGTCAGGGTTATGAGGACACATGGCTGGCTCTGGAACTGGCCCACTGCTCTTTATTGATGATGTAACTGATGATCTCGAAGGAATATCTAAAATCTGCTACTGTAAGTCAATGGCTCATAGACTTGAAGTAGTCATGGAATGAGGGGTCTGAGGCAAAACACTAACTTTAGTTTAATTTAATATTTCAGAAAAAAAGCTGAAATTCTATAGTTTTGCCATGTATTAATATTCTTCAAAAAACAAATTTTATGTGTACACAGTAAAAATGACATAGTTCATGTAACTGTCCCTATACTTACACTTTTCACTCAATAACGTGTTGAAACCTAACTTTAAAAAATGTGACCACAGCTAAAAACTTGCATGACAGCAATATAGTTGCAAAACATTACCACGTTTGTAGAAAACGTACAGTACATTACCACTTTACGAATCAAAAACAGCTTGCACACAACCTGTTTCATTCTACAGATTGTCAGAGTGAGCCACTGCCTCTTCTGGCAGACACAAGACACAAGGTGTAAGGCAGGAATACTGTTCTAAGACAAGCTATAGTTACTCTGTTACAGTTTAGAAACACCAATTAATGTAGCCGGCATGTTTTGGAAGTCAGAAGGAAATTTGCACATCTGGAAAAAGAACCAACACAAGCATTGGGCAGACATTCAAATTTCAGACAGAAGGTGCACCAGCCCACGAAACCCAGGACCCGGGAGCTGTGATGCTGCACTGGTAACCACCATGCAGAACAGATAACAGTTCCAATTTTGTAACATACAACCATCTGATAGAAAGAGAGACGTGATTTGCTAGGGACAGAAAGATAGTGTGGTCAGACCACCAGAGAACAAAGCTCAAGGCATAGGGCTGAATAACAATTAGTCATTTAGCTGATACCTGTCTTCAAATTAATCTGCAAATGTTAGTGCAATGATCTACTGTATACAGCAAGAAATCAAATCACTCTACCAAAGTCACTTACTCTAGATAATGTTGTGTCTATTCTACTGTACATTGGGATTCACAAGGTGATTTCCTGATTAAGGCAAAAAATAGTGAATGAGCTGCATAGGTGCAGCTCAGGTTCTCTTGGTTTAAGTTCTTTATCTTAATTATTAAACCAGCTGGCCTTGTACATGCAAGTTGTGCTCTGAATGAGCTCTGAGACACACAAGTGCCTGATTATATTGACTCTTACACGAACAGAGAATTTTGTCTCATTTCTGGTTTTGGACCAGCCATCTACGCTCTATCCCAACGAAGTTCTGAATGGACTAATAGAACCAGTTGTTTGTTCAATTATTATAGTTTAAAATTTTAAAGTTTTAAGCCTCCATTGCATAACATTTAAAGCTATAAAACCTTTTATAGCTAAGATATAAAACCAATAGAATCATAGCTCAGCTGGTCTAGGTTGAGCTTTGCCCTAGAGCACGGGATGACTCATGCTTCTTCAAGTTCAAAACTTTATTGCCATAACTAGTTACAAAGAATTTTTGGTAATTTTGGTCATTTTCTTGTAATGTAGGAGACCTTAAATGGAAGAAATAGGGAACATAGGCTGCACAGGTAGTTTTAAGAAAAAGACTACAAACTATTAGAACACAGACAGTTATGTCCAGAAGAAGATAGCATATTATTAACTACTGCCACACAGGATGAAGTGCCATGAAAATATATTGGGCTTTAGGGCCTTGCAGTCATTTCAGAAAAGGCAGAGAGAACAATACTGAGATTGTTTCTGTGTTTCTGGATCTGGGGTAGAAGAGGGGTATCTTGTGGTCAAGGGGCATGTCCCATGAAGGATCCAGTACTGCTTTCTCCATTTTCTCCTGGTGGGTCTTCTCTGGGTTCAGGTCTGAAGAAGAAACAGAGGCATTCATGATGTACTGTGATTCACATGTACAAACACATTCTAGATTTGTCTACCCCTAAACACTCTCCAGAAATACCTACACAACTCAAGGCATATAACTAACCATAAATGTAATCCTATGTCAAATTTAAATGAAGATTGTAATAACTTAAATATATTAAATGCTTAAGTATTCAGACCCATGAAATCAATATTTGGTAATTACAGTCTCAAGTCTTTTTGAGTAAGCCTCTAAAAACTCTTCACATTGGCCTTTTTGCCCATTCTTCTTGAAAGATTTGCTCAATCTCTCTCATGCTTGAGGATCATGTATGGACAGCAGCTTTCAAGTCTTTCCAATGTCAAGTCAGGACATTGACTGGGCCACTCAAGAATGTTCACTTTTTTATTCTTAATCCACTCCAGTATAGCATTGCCCTTGTGCTTTTGATCATTGTCCAGATGAAAGGCGACTTTTAGCACCTGTTTTAAGTATTTAGCATACTGAAACAAGTTGTCCTCTAGTATTTGCCTATGCTTTGTTCGATCAACTTTTCCTTCAATCCTTACAACTTTTCCAGTCCCTGCTAAGAAGAAGCATCCCTGTAGCATGATGCTGCCATCACCATGCTTGACAGTAAAGCATGGTGGAGAGAAAACTGCATTTTTCTGGGAGAAACTGCATTGGATCTATGCCAAACATAATGCTTGGATTTTTTAAACAAGAGTTTGAATTTGTTCTCACCTGACCACAACACATTATGCCACACTTTTGCAGGTGATATGTTGCAGACTCCATACAGTTTTGTTCTGTGAAGTGTTCTGGATATTTTTTAATAAAGCAGATTTTATTCAATCTCAGCCATTAAACTCTGTAGTTCTTTCAAAGTTGTTGTTGGCCTCACAGTGGCAACTATAGCAAATAGCAAATAGGAGACGTTTTCGGAGAAACTGCCATTTGGAAATTTGACTGATTAGTGAAATATTACAGCGTCCATTTGTCAGCATAACTGAATATTGGTGCATGTTTGAAGGTTAAATGTTTATATTTCCAAACAGAAATACTGTATTCTGTAGACTCAATACAATGTGTATTGTCTTACGTTTTTACACAGCTGTCATTGGTCCTTGACATAAATCAACATGGTCAAAGATATACAGGTAGATGATCAAAAGATAGGTACTAGTAGCTATTTTAGGATAAAATAATTCACTAGTAAATAATTAGTTCTGCTATAGTAGAACACCAATATTTAACAGTGACCAGACCATTCCAAATGTGGTCATTAATCTAGTCTCCAAGAGGAAGGGTCATGGAGCAGAGTAACCCTTAAAGCAGGATAAAAACAGAAAGGCAATGCACACAAGGCAGAGGACACAAGGAAGGACGAAATATACACATCACCATCAACATATGAAAAACACACGGAGAGGGAAAAAAACAGATGCTCTACAGGTAATCTGAGAACTAGAAGACAAGAAATTTGAGCCTTATTATTAAGGGACTTATTGTCATAATTATTTATGTAAATTATGATTTCCAATATTGTGGAATTCCCAGGCTAACAGTTTTCTCTGATTAGTGATGCACTGTTTCCCACTCTGTTTTTAGCATATGTTTCAAGATGGCACTTTAGTCCTGGGCTGGAACCTTTTATTTAATGGGGTGCAGGTTCCTCCTTCTCTATTTTGGTGTTTTGTGTCACAATTCTGTATTTTTCTGTCTACAGACCACAGAACTCTGATAACACAGATAACAAGTAGTGCTTAGCTGCATATACTGTAGAAAAAAAACACATTAAATAAATAAATAATTCCTTATAGAATAAACAAAAGAGAAAAAAACAGTCTTCCCCTTATTCTGTAAACATATCATGGCATATTAAGTGTAGCTGCTACACTGGCTACATACTGGCAGGTGCATTTTCCAATTTTCTTTCCCAGCTTGTGTCCTGGTTTCCAGGTCCAGAGCTTTCATACTACCTCCTATGGATCAATGCAATGGAGCTTTTTCCTTTCCTTTTGTTAACAAGATAGTGTATTGGTTTAATTGTTTTATTATTGTATCGATACGATTAGACAGTATCTTCTATTTTTTTAGCATTGCTAATTGTTTTGTTTGATTGACTCCTAGTAGTCATAAAAGTATTCTGGGAAGTTTCTAAGTAAATTGGAAGCACGAAATCGCTACACAACCACAGGAATACACTAAATCAAAAAACAGTACAGTATTTTAGCAGCTGTAACACATATTTGCAACCTGGACTCCAGCAAGCAACTCATTGTTACTGTTGTCTGTTACAGTGCCCATCTTACTATTAAGTATAAACTATTTATATTCAGATTTTCTAGGTACGAAGTAGGGCACATAAATGCTATAATTTATTAATTCACACCTCAGTAAGGAGGCAGAAACCACAACGCAGAAACCTAAGTGTTGCATCATGTTCAACAAAATAAGAAAGGTAATAAATTCTGTTCTGCAGGAAAGGATGTCAAACATCTAACAAATTTTGTTCAACGCAGTGACACTCCTGCAACATGGCAGATAAGGCAGTTTGATTTTAACTGCAATACCTTTATTTAATGTTCAGAAAAATGTAAAAGAAAATATATGTACTGTATTTCAAAGGAAAAAATATTTATTAATGTTTGAAGCACATCTTTACTTTTCAGACATTTACTATTTTTAAGTTTATTACTTGTTTTACTTTTCATAAGTTTTATTGTAGTGGTTTTGGATTTGTATATGGGCTTTGACACCCTGGGGGCTGACATGCTGTAAGAGGTTCTTTTGAATAAGCACTTTTCATAACAGACATGAGTAGCACCTGTAATGCACAAAACCTGCTCTTTCATACAAAGTGCAGAAAAATAAAACACAAGTCAAACAAATCAAAACAAAACCCTAACTTTTTTGAGCTCCTATCTGACTTGTCCCTAACTAGAATAGTATAGAATAATAGAATAGAATAATACTGTTTAAAAAAACACAAAAGTCTCTCAAACAAGTCTCTGAGACTCTTTACTCAGTCAGTCTCACTCTTCACAAAGCTCTGACTCCCTGGGTTGGTAGTTTCCTTCTCCCTCTGGTGACAAGAGCATACCTCTGTCCTCTTGTCCTCTGTCCTCAGACAGCAGATACTAACCACATGTTGGAAGCCTCCGCACCCTGCTTTCCGAATCTCACTGTCTCTTGACCAATTGTCAAGTGACCAGCTTCCTGGGGAATGTGGTCCAGACAAGTTCCATCCGAGACTGCTGGGCCATAAAATTACGTAATGATAACTTGCAGTTTAAGTAACAAATATCAGCTGAGTTACTGGCATTTAATACTATGAGGACAAGCAAAGACTCCATTAGAAATTATGAAGGCATTAATGAGCTGTATTCACAATTCAGTTTAATCACCTGTTCATGAAACCAACCTGTGACACCTGTAACATTCTAAATGGAGTCAGGCTGTTGAGTTTTTGCTTCCTTCAGTTCCTTCCTTCAATTATCTTCCCCTCCACCTGTCACAGCCTGATGAGCAGAGGTATTCTCACAATAATATGTTATGTGATTTCTGTAAATGTCCAATAATACAGTATGTAACTTTTCCCAGTTACTGACTGAGGTTTTAGTAAGGACACGGTGCTTGGTGACAAGTGAGAGTAAAGAGGTGAGCTGAAAGAGTGAGACCATAGAATTGATTTGAAGGCATTATTTTAGTGAACAGTGAAAAGCTGGGCATCACATTGCAGATATGAGGGCTCTGGTGCCTGGTGACTGATGACAAAAGACATGGATGAGTACAGTATATGAAGATCTATCGAGTGTAATGAACCCTGAGTGGAATGTGAAAGATGGAGTACTCAAGCTGAAGGATGCAAACAGTACTTCATGGATATAAGACCATGCATACGTCCTTGAGAGGGAAAATGAGAGCGATTCCAGAGGGGGTCAGAAAGATCAAAGATGGATCACTTAAAACACGCAAAAACAAAGGTGACACATTGTCGGTCTTTAAATGTGCAGAGTGTGCAGGCATTGTCACAAGGTGAATATCAGACACAAAAGGAAAAGAACACCATTTTAGCAGAAGGGACTTCTTCTGGTGTCCTGTCATTTTAATGTGTTCTGTTAGCATGTGATTTTCTTCCTTTTTTTACTTTAATGTGTAGCTTATTGCAGCAATTTGATCCTATACTTTAAAAATGTTTCAGGTTAATATGTGTCATGTAAGCCAAAACTGTGGAACCCACCAGCAGATATAAATTATTTCTTGGTAGTTAGAAGTTTGTCATATCTTTTGTAACCCTGTTTATTATTCTGATGTTGTTGTTCAGACTGGATTATTGACTTTAGGTCACCTTGGATAAAGGCATCAGCCAAATGACTGAATGGAACTTTGCTTTATAAGTAAAGCAAATTGGTTTCTGGAGTGTTTTTAAAATGAATACTGCCAATCATCCTTGTGTACAGGCCAAGAACTGCTGAGTGAATAAATACTTGATTATATTTGTGTGGAATAGGAACCTGACCTTCTACACATCTTGGGCATGTTATGGAAACATTTTTTCTACTGCGTAAATGCAAGACACAGACAAATTTCAGTATCTGTTATTTTGATATAATGGGCAGTGCCTTGCAAAAGTATACAGACCCTTACACAGTTTTCACATTCTGTTGCTTGAAGTAATGGTCCTTTTGAAGAAGCAATTAATATTCGTCCATTGAACAAACAGAAATAAAGAAATAGATAATGAAAATTAAAAAATGAGTAAGGAATGACTACCATAAGTATGCACATCCTTTTAAAGCCTACTGAGAATATGTCAAAAGGCTTGAGAGTTTCTGTCTGTTAAGGATTACCAAGCAACATGAGAAAGCTTGAGAAAATCTACCGAGAAGAAAGGGCAAAAATGACACCAATGCAGTGTGCTAAGGTGGTAGAGACTTACCCACTAAGACATACTTGATGCTGTAATTACTTACAAAGGTACTTCCACTGAATTTTGTGTTTATTGATCTGAAAACGTATGCAGTTAACTACTTCCATTTTCTCTCTTTTGTTTTCACTGACATCTTACTCTTAGATGTTTTCAGTTTGAACGTTCATGTTTTGAATTAAATATGTGTACAAAAGTGTACACATAATTTTGTACTTAAAAAAAATGAACATCACAGGGAGAGTCTCAATACTTTTATAATACACTGTACTGTACTGTATATGTAATAGGTTATATTTAGACATACTGTACGAAACAGAACACTTTTGCCTGTATTCATGTCTTCCTCAGAATTCAGAAAACATTTAGCCACTGGGGGTGTTGAATTTTTCCTCTTGTTTTAAAAATAGAGAGTTGCCTTTGAGTGTTGTGCTCTGTACCCTCCTAGAAGGAGCATTGGAAGGAGACGATTCTAGTAAGTCCAGTAGTTTGTCCTGCTTAATTGCCCTGAGAGGCTGGAAACCTGTTGAATTGTATAGGCTGCCCATGGAAGTGAGTCATGGCTATTTTCTACCTAGCCTCCCTTTAACACAAGGTTACTTTTCCAGATTACTGCCACAGTAACCACCAGCCTATTTCAGAGAATCCCCCCCCCCCATCCTGAATGGGGTTCTCTTATTCATTAATATAGGAATTTATATTTCCAAACAGTGGATCAGACATTTTTGTCCAATTGAAACTGTTCTATTTCAATAAGCCAGTTTTCTCTGTTTAATTTAATGAAAGAATACCCCATTTAGAGCAAATTAGTATTTTGTAAAAGGAAATTGGAAAAAACAGAAAGGAATTTACAATAATACAAAACTACTGTTTTTTTTATTTATGAATCTATTCATCTGCAGAAAGCCAAGTGTCCTTGGTGTGCAGTGGTATGTTAGTATGTAAATATCTTGTTCATATCTTCTGACAGAAAATGATGCCAGATCTGAAAATCTGTGAATCTGATTGATCCTGGGTCTAAATGCAGCCTGAAACTATTCAGTGTGGGAGTGGCAGTGTGCCTGGCTGATTAAAATCTGGCAATTCCAAGTTGTGGTGACAAAAATAAAAAATAAAAACTGGTTCTCAGTGTAATAAAATGCTGAAGAATGTTATCAGCCCAGAAGATCCAGAAATGCGGAGTGTGGCTAATCAAGATAACCGTCAAATTTATCAGCTTCATAAAAATGTAAGACTTCACATTTTTCACATTTCACAGCCCATATAGTACAGAAAAAGTAAAAACAAAGATTCTGCTTAAAAAAATGGGGACATCTACAGAGAAAGGAAACAGTAAAGGGTGTTTCATCTGGAAAAGAGGATATCACAGCTGGGTGTTTGGTTCCCCTTGATAAGATTCCCAGAATGCCACTGGAGGCAGATCAGAAAGAAAACTTAACACTTAAAAAACCCTCTGTTGTTGATAACACAACACTTGTAGGAAAATCGGTCAGGTAATACTTTACAAAAAAATCAGAATCAAAAACGCACACACTCCTATAATGCAAGCATAAAACAACTGAATTCCCATCAAGTGGCTGGCATGCTCAATATATTGCATTTCTTTGCCTTTTATTTTCAACAACATGAGTTTATTTTCAAAGATATTTGGCAACTGCTTCCATTTTATCTGCTACCAGATGCTATTCCCCTCCATTTCCCATTCAGATTCACTTGTGTCATTATGTTAAAGTATTATTGCCTTCATTTTTAGAGGCCACAGCTGGCAAATTGAAGTCTCTACAATCCCCATTTATCCTGTTAGGTGTATTTGGCTTTTTCAGTGGACCTTAATAACATGTATGAAGCATACCTCAGCTTTGTGTCACTGTATTAAAGCTAGTCCCTTGTCTCCACTGGCTGTAAAACCAACCTAATAGCTGGCAATAAAAAAGAAAATTGAATGTACTGTTTCAAGAGTTGGTAGATGGTTAATTAATCTCTTCAGCTGCATCATTCTGTGCCTAATGGCCTTTATTTGAATATTCCGGCAGTGATTTCCACTTGTCTTTTCAAGCATGTGACAAGAACGACAACAAAAAAACTGTTGTATAGGGATTCTATTTTAAAAGCTTTTAAAATATGATCTGCAATCACATTTATCATGTTGCATCTCTTAATTCTACTTCTCCTGCTATTAATATTTCTACTCATGTAGTATTATACTCTTGCTGCTACTACTAAAATAATACTACATTGCCATTGATTCTACTATTAACAGTGCAAAACCTCTTGAAACGAATTGCTTCGTGGGATACATTTTAAAGAAGAAAGATTTGCAACGAAACGAAAGCATTCTTAGCCAGAGATGGTTAAAATATATCTTTCTAGTAAGCATTGGTTATTTCAATATCTAGTTTAACATTATTTATATTATTTCAAAATTAGAAAGTTGCACATTTTAGACTTTGAATAAATGACTTATAACTAGTATAGCAATTCCCACTTAATGTGTAGCTGAAGGTTACTTTGTCAAGTCATGAAACTCCAGTTAGCTGAATTTAATGAGCACCTGTGCACTTCTGATTAAATAAATGTTAAATCTGATTTATGTTCTATGGTGGCATTGCTACCATACAGAACAGAAGTATAAGGAAGTATTATTCAGCTTCTGAAAGGGTGTTGTAGCTTGGATCCAAAATGAAAAGAACTATCAAGATAACAAGAACTATGGAAGTGCATTGCTGCCACCAAGGGAAAAAAAATGCCCCCTTATCTCGTAATTACAAGATAAAGAATTATCTCGTAATTATGAGATAATGGATTATCTCGTAATTACGAGATAGCAATGCTTACGTCAGTGTATGTACAACCTGTTATGTTGTGTACTGAATGCATGTAGAAGCTACGATGAACTTGGCTGGCACTTTCGGTTTAATGATGTGTCAATGTCCAGCGCTGCAGAATTTGTACAGATTTACTGTCGACTGGGGTTTAGTCATAATGAAATCTTGCAATTTTTAGCAAATATGAACAGAATCATTACAAGCATGAGGACCAGTTTTGTGGGATTTAGAGATCAAAGCAATGATGGTTGAACAGTTACAAGTGCAATCACTTCCACACACATCTGCTATCTTTAATGAGCAATAAAACACAAGTGATTTAAGTGTGACATTTAACACTGGTTAATCATCCATTAAAATGCAGATAATATTTGTGGTCACACATTTGTATTGAGAAATACAACCTTCATTGGGCTCTATGACATTGAATAAAAATGTGAATAGTACTGTATGTGTATTTTTTCTGTATGGGGAAGAAGGTCATTTGTAGGTTTTATTGTGGTATAAAAAAGAGGTGATGAGTAGGCCTTTAGTTCCATTCAATCTTTTCAGAGAACATTACTTAAGCCAAGCTGTCTGTCTCCCTCCTCATAACCCAGTGAGACTCCTGTATACTTTTCGGCTGTCCATTAAAGATAAGGTTCCAAAGCAAGTCACAATAAATAGTTTACTTTCACAGAATTCTTGAGATAACAACAAATAAAACAAATCCTCAGCATTGACCGAAAAAGCAAACTTTCATGAGGCACGAAAACTGCAAAGCATCATGTCTTTTCAAACAGTATCGAAGCTGAATCCTGAAACCGATTAACACTGAATAGTAACTTAATTTCTTAACTTCTGGATTTTTCTGTGTTGAAGATCAGAGTTCGGCATGATGTAAAGTACTAAACCCAGTGTTGAGTGTGTCCCTGAATGGTTGTGTGAGGCTGAATATGGAACCAACCATATTGTTGAAGCTCATACTCTGCAATCTCTCAGGATACAGTATGTCTGGATGAGATCAACTAATTGCAAGATATCCAGATAGTTGTAGAGGAATTCAGAATGTAACTTTTCGTATGTTCTTTGTTTGCAGCAAGTTCAGCAGAGAGCTGTGGCTCATACAATGACAAGCGCTCTGTGATTCCTTCCCTGAGGAGTCTAGACTCTGAATTCTGTATGAGGATTTGTAAGCCCCAGTGAACTGAGTCACATCCATGGTAACAGTATAAAGTTGGACGTGCATGAAAATGAGATGTAGTTTGAGACGTGTGATTCCAGCTAACAACATGCCTTCCTGATAGAGCTGACAGCTAATACTGGAGAACTGTGATAAGAGGCTGATGTATTGCCCTTTGTTTCAAATAGTCATATCAACCAGTATTATCTCCACACTGCAAATATGTTGAACCAGGCAACATAGTCATGGCATCAGACAATAAGTATGAGTGTGATACTGTGTACATTTCATTTTCATTTTTATTAAAAGGGGTGATTTTTTAACAATAATGCAAGTATCTAGACTTTTTTTTTCTACACTCTTGCTGGAAAGGTAGTGTCTCTCAATCTCCAATATAGAACATCTTCATGTTTTTTAAGTAACCTATTTGCTGATTAGGAGCACTGCTTATTAATAGCATGAGCTGGAATGGATCAAGTTAATCCGTATAGTAAAGGAGATTCAGAGGTAGGAATACTATTAAATTTTCAGAGCGCATGAAAAATGTAATTGCTTCTTTAAGGTAGATTTTATTCTCAGTTGCATGGATTTGTGAATGCTACACTGCTGTTGTATGAACATAATTTCTCTGATCTTATAAGCTCACTCAGTGATAACATCTGTTGTTGTGAAACTAATGATCGTTCACAGTACATCATCGGAGCAACCAATATACAATGACATATATACTGTACATATATATATGCAAAATTTACTTATTTTTTTAATCTGTTTATGTTTAAGTTTGTTTTTCAGTTTTTATTCAGTGCAGGTATGACATTAAAGGATCTGTCAAGACTCACTGTCTGCTGTTATGGGCCTTGACCCCTATCCTTGGGAGAATAACAAGGCTCAGGTACATTTGTTAACCTTTAAGGTGCCATTGTTTCCATATTATCACTGTTTACGGGCCACACAGGTTGGGGCCAGACTTGCATGTTTTAAAAATACATTTTGAAGGAATAAATAAATAACAAGTAAGATGGGTCAGGTGGCCTTATCTGGTTTGTAGCTTTTCTCTTGTTTCTGAATGAATGAATATTAATCAAGCATAGATGTCAACTATAGAGTGCAGGTTCACATTCTTTTTACTTCATAAAGTAGTGTGGCAGGCTTCACAGGGTATGGAGTGACTCAGGGGCAGAACCACAAAATCATTTCTGTATCAGTGGATTCTAGACCTTCACAGGCCTCATGCTCCAGCCACAGAGCCACACACCGCATATTAACCACTGGCTAGATATTTATGGCTGGTGCTGTTTTTTCAGGTGTGTATGTAGTGGTGGATTTTTTAGCACAATGTAGAGAGGGTATTCTTAAAATTCAAAGAAATTATTAATAATTTTTTTTATTATCCAAACCCAGTGTTTTAACTGACAAGTAAGGAAAAAAAAAAACTTAAGTGTCAATTTTAAATTTGAACTTTTTAAAATGTATGAAATTACAATATGTGGTAAAAAGGTATATACATCTTATACTTACATTTCTGGCACACAAACATATTTCATGTATATAGTGTATACGTGCATTTCTGCATGCACTTCTGTTTTTAATGTATTCCTGGAGGCCCAGGACTGCAATCTTACACTTCGGCATGAATATCGCGCCTCCTGAGAACACTTTGAGCATCTTTTCTAGCACAACTCCCTCACCTCATCTTCAGCCTTGTAGCAGCTCTATGGTTCATTTCTCACCAGTGAGGTGCTGAGGCTGTCATTACATTAGCCAGCCGATTCAAGGCCAAACAGCACATTATTAGGTATGCTATCCTTTTAATAGCATTTTATTTTAATTTTTGCATTAATTAGAATTTGACAGATCGATCGAACTGTGGTTCATATAAGGAATGCAGTTTCTTTGCCTCGCATTTGCAAAACATCCTCTTTCCGATTGGACTTTTCACACGAAATGTTTAGAAAATGAAGGTATTTCAATTTTAGTCTCATTTTACATCCTGTGGGTGTTTCATTTATGGTTTAGACAGTCACACATTACGAACATATTACTAACCTCTGTTAAGAGCTCTGTAACTAAGAGCTTTTGAATCTGGGTCAGGTCATGTTCTTCTTGACTTGACTGCTGACACTGTCAATCCCAGCTCGTTACTGGAGTGCACAGAAAATCATCTAAGAATCACAGATTTTCCCTCATTCTTTGGTTCTTCTTTTAAGCTAAGAGCAGGCAATTGATATACAGTAAAAAAGCATATGTACAAATTTCATTCATACAAAAATGACAGATTTCCCATCACTGCTTCTATACTTAGCTTTTCACTGTATTATGGCTCTTTTTAATCTGATGTGTGTCCTATTTACTCAGGGTGGTCCAGAAGGACGTGTGCTGAGAAACTCATTTGAAACCCGTATGAGTAATGTCACAGTGGTATGTTTTTCATCTGTGTAACACTGCCTGGTTAACACTTTTGCTCTAACATCTAACAGATGCTAAAACATTTATACAGGAGGTTTTTGATTTTCACGCTCTTAAATTTGTTCATTTTTAGTTTAATATGCTTCAGGAATATATACCATTTCTTAGTTTAAGAAAAAATAGTTCTCACTTTTAATGCATCTGGGCATTGCCAGCAAAAGGCAGTTTTACAGAGTGTTTGAGATAATATACGCAGCTCATACTCTGGAATGAACAGCATTGCTTGGGCTACAAACAGGCAGCTGGGTGATCTCTGTCTCCACTCTACTGACCTATGGAAGTCAAGTCATATGTTAAAGAGCAGTTTTACATGCAAGCAGAGATTTAATCTTAAATGGTCTATTAGAAGCTTTTTTATTTAATTTATTTTGCTCTGAAGCTACTATGCCAGCTTTTGATCACAACTTTTGTCATTTTTAAATTTACTTTAAGAGTTACCTTTTCTCATCACTCAGTTCAGTTCCTTATCTGAAAACAGGTACACAAAAAGCAATATTTTTGTTCTTTTTATGTATTTTAATTTTGCAGTATATTTCTATCATAAATATGTTTCTCTTCCATTGAATCATCCATTCAGTTACGCTCATGTTTTTGTTCTGGAGAATTTGCAGCATGTTGACAGCATGCACTCCACCTTGTTGGATCTAGTGAGGTCAGGCTGGAGGACAACATTTGGGCAGACACACCAATCAATTAAATAAGTGTTGAGCCTGTGGTGCTCTCAGACTCAATACATTTCACGGGTGTTTGCAGAGGCACCTTTATCTTTCCTTAACAGCTGAGATGGAAGAGAAACAGAGTGTCTGGGAAACTGCAATGTGACATACTGTAGGAGTATACAAAATAGAGTACCAAGTGGCACTGTGGCATAGTGGTTAGTATTGCTGCTTCACAGTGCCCGGACCTTCAAATCTGGACCTGGGTTGCTATATACAGTATGTGAAGTTTGTATGTTCTTAATATGTTTGTGTGGGTTTCTTCTGGGTACTCCAGTTTCCTCCCACAGTCCAAAAGCTTTCGGTTAGGTTAATTGGCTTTTACATTTGCCCTGTGAGTGTGTGCATGTCTGTGTTTGCGTCTGTGTGTGCTCTGCAAGGAACTGGCGTCCCAGCATGTACCCTGTCTTGTGCCCGTTGCTTGCTGGGATAGGCTCTGGCTTTCCCGTGACTCTGAATTGGAAGAAGCGGTTAGAAAGTTGATGGATGAAAACAGAGTACGTACAGATTTAGAACAGAGTCTGAGGAAGTGTGGTACATTGCTATGTCAAAGGTTTTTTTTCTCTGTTTACATTTCTGAAGTTTAACTATGTTGTATAAGGTGAGACTCTGTCTGTACTGTAGTCCCCTTCCCAGCTCCAAGCCAAACAGGCTAAACAAGGCTTACACACACAAGACACAAGAGGCTTGTTCCCTGACAGAGGGGATGTTGAGTCACCATAATACACTCATTGACTTTACCTTGTACTTTCTACTTGGAGCTCTGTTACACTTTCCATTTAGCAGTTTACTGTTGGTTCAAAGTGAAAATATTTTTATACCAATCCTTCCAAGCAAATTGCACCCTTAGCCATAAAGACCAGTGTGGAATGTTGCCCATCAACCCCCCCCCCCCCCCCCCAGAGCTGTGAGGCAACAGTGAATGCTTGCAATTTTTTTATTATGACTTGAAAGGCATGTCAATGTAAGAATCCGACTCATGTTATTATTGTGATATCCTGTACATTTCAAATCCTTCATATTCTTCAGATGTCCACCTATTTTTAAAAATAGGTGCCTGTATATTTTGAAAAGGAGAATGCCTACTGTATATTAAAGAACTAGACCCCTTCTCATAACCAGGGTACTGTTATCTGTGTTTCTCTTAAGAAGAAAAGTACTCATGTCCCCAGTAAGATGTTCACTCTCATTGCGTCTACCTCAAAAAAATCCCTATACCTGTACATTGTGTATTAGAAATGCATTTTAAATCCATTTTAACCCTTGTCTATTTAACTTTGTGTACAAGACTATTTAAGACTACAATTTTACAAAAATTAAAAGCTGCACAGGAAAGCGTTCCATGTTGTGACACTACAAAGACAAGATAATCCCACAGCTCTGTTCATAATAATTATTTGTCATTTCTGTGCTGAAGTTAACAACTATTTGCTACTTTAACGCCTACCTTAGCAGCAGTAAAGTAAAATCCAACTTTGAGGTACATTTGGAAATCTTATGAAACAATAATAAGCCATATTCCACCATCTGTTTCCCTCTCTTCCCTTTCCTACACAAACATGTACAGGTACCTGTTTAATTAGCAGGTTTTTTAAAGCTTGCTGCCGGTTGCCCCTCCGTTGTTCAATGAATGAAACAAGGGGAAAGAGGGGATTGGAATCAGAAACCGTGATTGCTTCACAAGAAATCAGATGTGAGGGTACAAGAAGGCTGTTTTAATGAGCAGGTGCTGCAAGGAGGGAGGAGGGAGGAGGGAGGAGGGGAGGGCATTTGGAAAAAGACCCAGAGGGATGGAACTGAGCTGCACATTCTTGTGTCTGTGTGAGTGTGTTTAAAATAATTAATGTCAGCTGCATCCTGCCATTTCATTCTCTGCTCTTTCCTGCATCATATTGTTTGTACTAATTGATTCTTTGATATGTTTCAATTAAGCCTGTTTCTTGATCTAACAAAGTACTCCTTTTAATCCGAGGAAAACTGACATTTGAATTTTTGGGAGAAAAAGACTCATGTCCCCCAGCTCATGTCATCGTCCTAACTGCCTGCTCTGCATGAACACGAGTAATTCACCATGCTGGCCTTGTATTTACTCTGCAGTGCTAATCTGACCCCTCTGCAACTTCAAGTGTACAGTCTTCCTGAGATGTTTTACAAAACACAACAGGATGTACTTGGAGTAAATGTGATGCAAACAAGTGAGACATACAAGAGTGAGGAATTTAAGTTGCAGAGTTTCATGGAGTTCAGGTTACACTTACTGTACAGGCATATGATAAAGGCCACCAATGAAATGCATGATTCTGGCTATTTTGCTTCTTGCAAGCAACACAACTGTTACTTATAACCATGCTTTAAAAGGTAAAGCCTACACATTAGAAACAATGTATTTCTAATAAAGAGGATAGTAGTATCATGCTTCTAGTTTTACTTTCTTGTAGCTAAAGTATTTGAAATAAATGAAGTCTTTTGGGTATTTGAGGCTGTGTTTATGGTGGCCTCTAGTGGCATATAATAATAATAATAATAATAATAATAATAATAATAATAATAACAATAATAATAATAATAATAATAATAATAATTGCTTATACTTATATAGCGTTTTCTGGACATTCCACTCAAAGCGCTTTACAGGTAATTTGAAACACGTTCCTTGACTAAGAGAGTGTTTTGCACACAATTATATATTTATCCTCTCTGGAGGGTGTTAACAGTATATGGAAGGCTCAGCCTCTACTCTCCACCTAAGTATGGGTTCAAACAGGTCCATCTATGAGGACCTCAGCCCCTTTGCAAGATATCAGCCTGAAACAACACCTAACAAAGATGATGAATGAAGATTAAAATTCCTGACTTTTTCCTACAGAGCCTGGTGAAAGGTGAAATTTCCAAGGGCTAGACTGATACATTTGTTGGGAATAAATGACAAACAAATGGGCTGGACAGCAGGCTTCCTCTTATTTGTAACCTTTCTTATAATGTTATGTTTATTTTTAAAATTAATTTAATTTAAGAATTGTCTGTGATGTCTAGTGAGAATAGTCCAGAGACAATTTATGATTCAGCACATGTCCATAAAGGGAAACAGATGAAAAGCAGCTGAAAGTTATTAGTGTTTAATTAGTGGAGAATGCTACACAGTGTTCTGTAACAGAAATGCACATACCTTCGGGGAGGCAGGAGCAGGCAAAGTAAATTAGTTTATTGAGACAGCTCTGATCTTAACACTGTACTGGCAAAAGACAACTCATTCCAATTACTGCATTTGGTAGAAGAACCAGTGTAATACAGGAGAAAATAGTGCCTGGGCATTGATGCATTTTCAATGCTTCTTTCAGTTTGATAATGTGGCTGAGCTTGCTGCTCCTTTTTATTAATTTTAACCAATGTAGCACATCTCTACAGCCCATGCTTTTTTTTTCCTTTGCAGTTTCAGTTTTGTGGTCAAAGTCCTATCTTGATAATGACATTTCTATGGGCTGCTAAGGAAATTAATGCAGTGACTTCATTTGGATAACAATAGTTTTGTCTTGATGAATTGTATTTTTTTCCGAGACAGCGAGATACAGCCAACTGGTGAAATCAATTGGAAGATAAAAAACATATACATATTTTGATATTACATGTAGGCTTCCTAGTGTACTCAGTAGGTTATATCTAAGAGATACCATAGCCTTTAACAGGAAACAAACTGTGGTTCTGGCATACCACTGGAAAATGAAATGGTTGGACAATGGGCACTGTTTCCAATCAAACACTCTTATTCCTGAAAGGGGCCAACAGCATCAATTCATAGACTGGACACATAGACTTGGACCAAAAGTCACAAATAGAAGTGATATCAAGGTCAGTTTATGCACTCTGTTACACAAATAATTGCAGATACTGTAGTATATAGAACAAACTGTCATGACTGGGAGTGTGTTGCAGCTCTCAGATTTGAGCCAACGGTGTGGATGCAGTGTGTTTTGTGCATTCGCAAAACGATCCATTTCTTGTTAAAATCACAAACCGCAAGTTAAAACAGTACTATGATTTGACACATGAATAGGACTAAAGGCCTGTTCTGCTGCTATCTACACTATGACCATGTCCCAATACCCACACCTGCGGTCTTGTGCCCTTCATATACACATTCTCTCTCAGCTCTGCAAGGGCTTAAGCTGTCCCATTTCTAATTTGTGTTCTATGTTCTAACATATCAAAGTGGAGTGAAGATGCCATGGAGAATAAAATATTCAAGTGTTAGCAAAATTGAACTTTTTACAGTTTTAACACTCATAGTATTGTATGTAAAAAATAATTGGCTTACTTTAGATTTAAAGGAACAAGTTAAAGTTGTATTCCATGCTGAAAAGGGAAGAACGGAAACACAATGTTTCGGCTGTGGAGCCTCACACCCGAAGAAGGCTCCACAGCCGAAACTTTGTTTTTCCTTTCTTCCCTTTTCAGCATGGAATACAACTTTAGCTTGTTCCGTTGCAGCCTACACATGCTGACGCGCTACCTACTTTAGATTTATACAGTATGTGTTATAGGTATGAATGTTGACATAAAACTATTATTTTGTTACCCCATTTTGACTGATGACGTTTTTCAACTGTAGTTCATTTTGCACATGGTAAGAGAAAGTAGCAGTGCAAATCTTTGAATAAATGAGTAGGTATTGCCAAGTTAACCTTATTGAGTTTACTTTGCCCACTTTGAATCAATCCCGATTAACATGAATGAAATTATTATATTCTACACACTGTCATTTTTATACAGGGCAGATGAGATTAAATATAATTATACAAAGCTTTGAATAAACAGAGAGCAGTATTGGCAAGTTTTCCTTATTTAGTTTACTTTCCCCATTTTAGTCAGGCCTGCTCAACATGAATGAACATGATATGTCACTACTTTTGTGCAGGGACAGACACGATGACATTCAATTTCATCAAACTGCGAGTGGATAATGAAAAATCTTTTAAAAATTCTCTGCTGGCATGCACTTAGCCACTGGAAAAGAAGCAATGCGAAAGCAACAACAACAGAAAGCATTTACTGTACAGTACCTTGAGCTGGACACTAGTTTTAACTATTGTCTCCGTAACCTTACATATTATAGAGAAATGACTTTTTGTTCCATTATTACTAAATTTGTTTTTTTCATACATTTTGTGGATGGATGCTGATTCTACCCATATCTTATCTATCCTTCCATTATCTGAAAGTCACATATTCCCGGTAAAGGTTGTGGCACCAGTAACCTATCCTAGAATCTACTGTACACACTGTATACAAGGCGGGATGACGCCCTGGACTGGAAACAAGTTGATTGCAGGGCACACACAAAAACACACACAAGCAAATATACAAGAGCAATTTATAGGTTCTTACTCATGCTGTGTCTGTTTCATGCAACCAAGTTCTGTAATTTTCAAACTGGATTATTCTTCGCTTCCTCCTCACTGTGCATAGGATCAAGATACACTTGAGTCCCGTACAAGGGAAATTTACCACTATTTCAGTGTTTTAAATCTTCTTTAATAGTGGTAAGTGGCATCATATCTACTTGTACCCATTGCCTGATTTGACGACATACTTTTGTCTCTTAACATTTTTAAATGAAAGAGATATACTGAGTTAAAAAGTAGAAAATTTATACAGATTTAATTTTGATTTTATTTATTAGAATCTTTAGGGGTGCCAACAATTTTGACAACAATTTTGACTATCTTTTTGAGAAATAAAATTATCACTTGTTAACAGAAACCTTTTTTCCAAAAGCAATTGCATTAAGATGGAAGAATATACAGTAGTGTAATGCCAAGAGGGGCATCATCCTCGAACGGCAGTACTTTCCCTGAAGCCTTGTACAATTTGTGGATACTTTTGCCATAATAAGATGTCTGTGAGAGCATGCTAGCATGCAAAATGGCATCAACTGGCAATTAATGGTGGGAGTAAATGCACCTGAAGCTGGGAAAGCACTGCAGAGTGAGATAAGTTTTGCACACTACAAATATTGTATTTTGTTGTAGATGTTATACTGTTTTTAATCTGATACAAGAAAATGAACTATGGTAAGACCTGAGGCTAAAGATCAGATCACTTTATTAGCCATATACAATGTCTTGCATTAAGAATTTGTCTTTTTTGCATACCCCAACTTGCTTTCCATGAGACACACAGACTGAGAGACGTAGAGAAGCTTGTGGTCAAAGTGCAGGGTCAGCCATTGTACAGAAGGAAAAGGAAAATCACAACTAAACCATAGGCTAGTTTCCACTGGCATTTAGATAGAGAACTTAGAAGTTAGTCAGGAGCTCAAACTACAAACAACAAGCTAGGCTTTCTTTTAGCTTTTATGTTTTCCATTATTTTGATATGAATAATAAACACTGTTTAACTGCCTGACCAACTCGGGTTGTGTCTGTGTTCCGGGCACCGCCTACTGTATGTCGGTGCCTCTGTGATGTCCGTGCTCCCTGTAGCATCACAATAGTATAAAATACAGCCCATTAACTATGTTTGTTATACAACTTTTATATAACTTTTTCCCCCTCATTTTTATTAAGCCTGCCAGTAACTTTGGAGGTGACTTCTTGCAGATGTATACTACATTGAAATGGACAATTGTGACATAGACTTTTAACCTATTATATGTAACTAGGTCATCCTTTAGACTCATTTCCTATTAGTCAAAATAAGCAGTGTAACATTTAAAATATCTGAGAA
The DNA here is from genome assembly GCF_055471065.1 of Atractosteus spatula. Taxonomy (NCBI): domain Eukaryota; kingdom Metazoa; phylum Chordata; class Actinopteri; order Semionotiformes; family Lepisosteidae; genus Atractosteus; species Atractosteus spatula. Next base: position 3,556,673 of record NC_142721.1, on the reverse strand, counting down.
CAGTTACGAATAGCTTACATTTTCTGTTATTGTCATGTCTATTTTCTAAATCATGTAACTGTAGTTACAGTCTCCCAAAAAACACATTAAAATACAGAACCATGTAAATTCAAGAACCATTTACATTTAGGTGATTTGATCTTTGTCAAATCATGTTGAAGCAGTGACCTTTACAACTACTGTATTACAAAGTGTTTTGAGGATTAGTAATTTGATGATTGTGTGCAATGACACTAAACATTTGACAATAATTCTGATAAGGTTACTATAACTGTTCACAATAGTTCCTTTACTTTACTAGTTCCAAACTGTTCCTTTATATCCTGATTTGTCTCTGCTTTGAAGAAGTGGTTTTCTGCAACAAAGTTCATGTATAATAGAAGTGCAACTAAACTATCAGAAAATAAAAAAAGGTTTTTGATTATTTTAATGTAACTCATCTTCTATGCCAAAATGCATACTCTTTGAGTTCAATTTATGCAATGTATTAAACATTCTGACAGAGCTTTAAAGACATTAACATTTCTACCTCTATTAAGATGTAATTGCTTTACTAATTCATTAAATGTTTTCAAGAATAACAAAACACTTGACCTTCATAATTAACCTCAAGGAACATATGTTATATGATTAATACCATTCAGAATACTCGTTGTTGTAATATATGTATAAATGTCCTCCTGGAACATGTTTACATCTAATTTAAAAATATAATAGACATGCATGTAATTATTTTTGTTTCTATGTATATCACCCAGATACTGTATATCTGAAACTTGTTTCCATAAGCCTTTGCTTATTCTATAACAGCTGTGCTGGTGAGATCTTGGACTGAGATTCTTTCAATGGAAGTCCAGTCTTTCAAACTGTAACTGTAACTGCAAGGCTGCTAAGGATGATAAGGTTACCAATCAGAGCTCACCCCTACCATGAAATATAGTGAGCTCCTCTGCTTTCCACAATAATAACTGAATTATTAAAGACCTTGTTTGACGTGGCTGTAATTCTACAGGAGCTTTTGCTTGTCCTTGGGGATTGTAAATATTTCATTAGTGGAAAGCCTCTGTTCTGCTCCTCACTCCCCAGTGATAATACACACAACACTTTTTCATTTTCTCCTCACCTCTAAATCTATTTTTTGACCCTTTCAAGGACACGCTGACATGGCGGACAGCCCTGCCAGTGCACTGTCAGCATGAAGGCCTTGATAAGAGCTCTGAAGCAGCAGGCAGGGGACAGTAGAGGCAGCTCATGGCCTTCTGATACCCACAGAGGTAGAGCTTGTTTGTAGACATATGACAACAGGCCAGCAGCGCATGGCCATCCGCCCCTTGGCTCTGCAGCCAAATCTCTTCTTTTAAAGAGCAAACAAAACACTGGTTATTTGCAATATCTCCCATTTCCTGTATGGGAAAGAAATATATAAACATATCCAGAAAGTATATGTCTGATATACGGCACAATGTAATATAAAAAAGACCAGAAAATTTGAGTGTGATACATTCAGTATTTATTGATTATTTTTTGGGTAGTTCTGGTATCCTCTATATTTTTATTATTGTATTGTACGGTATACCTCTGAGAAAGGTTACAACATATAGCCCTGTGGATGAAGGAGATAAGATTATTATAATAAGATTTGCAAAAAATATGACCAGACTAGGAAAGAACTCAATTAAGTGCCAAAGTCATCACTGTCAGGTAGAAATCTTTGTTGTTTATCTAGGTGGTTATATTGTTTAATAACATTACAAATCCTGTTACCAGGACTGCAGAGTGAGAACAACAGGTATTCATTCTCCCAGGCCACTGAATGCTTATAGTAATAACACAGACATACAATATAAAAAAATAGAATGATTAATTTGGATAACTTAACTGTGTAATTTAAGAAGTGGGACATTACTGAATGTTCTGTTTTTCCTTCTTCTTCTTTGGCCTTGTTATTCTATTATAAAATATACAGGTTGTGTATTGTTCTATAAATGTGGGAGTAAAAAGGTTTACTGAAGTTTAAAAAATAATCAAATACTGATGAGGCCTGAATACCTTCAATTAATCTGATACTAAAATGGGAAAACTTCTAGGCTGAGTATAAAATTCTAAAAAACTTTGCATGGAGAATATAAAAAGGGAATATAAATATTATTACAAACATGAAACTAATCTCTTTACATAAATGCCAGCTGCAACATTTCAGTGCCCATTACCCGATTGTTCTTAAGGAATCCAAGTGATAAACATTGTATGCTGAACTACAGTAGAACTCAATAAATCTTCTTGTTTCTTTACTTCTGCCTCTCTGCTATGGTCCTTTTTAGGTACTCCTGAGCTGACTGGTCAGCTCTGGATAATTCCAGTTACAAAGGTTGTTGTGTCATCTGGTTTCCAAACACTTGGAACTGTGTTTTAGTTGAATATTCTCCCAAGCCAACATTCTGACTACACAGTGCCAGACTGAACATAAAAAAATCTATACAAATATAGTGGACATCCCTGACATTTAAGAGGATCAAATTAAATTCTTCTAAGGGCAAACTGCAGTCTCAATTTCTCAGACCAGTTATGAAATCTTGGTAACAAAATACATTCATTAACAATATACAAAAAATTACAAATTTCGAATTAAGCACAAATTGTGAACTTGTACTGTACATTGCCGTGCTGTCACAAACCAATGTGATCTGCATGCAGAGTTATCAAAGTAACTAGTATTTGTTGGCAAAACGTTCTCAAAGTCAAAAGCAATATTTTTATTGGATTAAAAGAGATGTATGTACAATGTCACAGAGGCACTTCACCTCACCTAACATTTTGTTGCCTCGTTCTGAAACACACAATATAGTACGATTATTTATATTGTGGTTTGAAATGCACTCATCACTGCTGATTCTTTCTAAAATCCCCAAAATATATAAATAGCATTGCAGTTCCCCTTAAATCATTCTTGGAATTTTAAACTTCAATACAGCTGCCTACTGGTCCTGTTTGAATAACTAACAGCAACAGATTTTCCTCTAAAAAATGTATCAATTGCCAGACCATGAAAAAACATTGAGTGATTAATGTAGAATTGCAAACCATACTCAGAAATACATGATGGAAATGTTTTTTGATGGAAAATGCCTTCATGTTTTTTTTTTCTAAGAAATTAAGTCTATAAATTTTTTCCTGACAGGAACATGAAGACGTATATCATAAATTCTTCAGGATTTTGATTTGTAATGGGCTGTCCATTGGCTCTGCACAACACACCCCACCAACAGCTAATCATGTTTACCCTCTCGGTGTTTTTGTAATATATGAAAAGCAATAAGCTACTCTGAAAATCTCCCCAAAGTGACAGGGAAATTGTTGAGCCAGGCCTGTGATAGCTCTGAGAAAACCAGTCACAAGATGTTGATGAGTCAGTTTACCTTTGCATTAAATTAGTCAGAAACACAAAAAAGCATCAAGTCTAACAGCATATTTTTGGAAGCCTCATCATGGAGAGTGGAGACTTGGATAATGGCATTCCTGAACTTTCACTAATGTTTTACCCTTAAAAATTGCGTCAGGGTGTTCAGTCACTCACACATTCAAATTTACTTAAATAAAATGTTATCTACAGCTAAAAATACCTTAACTTGGTATAGTTGGGATTTTGTGCTACACTATCTACAAACCTTCTGCTATTTAGTATTTGTGTTTCACCCTGAGTCACTTGTTAATATTATAGCATCAGAATAAACTTTTCAGATGCTCATATTTATTACCATTCTGCACTTTATACCCAGGTAGCTGTTTCATTAAGAACTGCATTTTATAGACAAAAGATTAAATGTCCAAAATGGTGTATCTTTATAATAACAAGATAATCCCATCAATTTTGTCAGTCAAGCAGTCAATCTATTAGGTTATCATGAACAGATTTGTTTGTACTGTAATTAAAGTTCACGAGGTGATGAAATATTTTTTTCAGTTGATGGTATTTTGCATGTGTTTCATTTTAAAATGAATAATCTAGGGAAAAACAATTTAATGTTAAGCAGTACCCAAACACATTTATTTATGCAGCTTAAAGTTTCATTCAAGTCTTATTTGGATTATTTAATTCCCAATCAGCAAGATCCTCTATACCTTCACTTCAAAATTTGGCATCTATGATAATGATTTAATGATGTACACCTTCTGTTTTATTGATTTTGCACTGCACTGGACTGAATGCATGACATTTCTCATTAATTTTAAATTCCTTCTTCTTACAGTACATTTAAGACTCTGCATTGTAATACTTACCATGTTAGTGACAAAGCCTTGTGTTACTGTATTTACCCAAGAACTCTAGAACACCATCCCAAGAAATCAGAAACATAGCCACACAGAATTCTTAAATTTGGAAAGAAGACCTTTTTTTTCTGAAGACTTTTTTTGTAAATGTTGTATCTCTTGTGTTTCCTTCAATTTCATAAGAAGGTTTGAAAGCTACAATTTTATTGTGATACATGATGTGCTTTTCTGGATTGAAAAGGGATTCTAAGGGACTGTTTTTAAAAGTTAATAAAATAAACTTCTTTTCAAAACATTTTTAAACATTCTCTATATGAGTGCCGCTGCTTGTTAGAAGCAACTCTTCATAGGTAACAATTACCATGGTACTATAACTAGAACAGTTATAACAGTATTGCAGTGATTGACAGTATTATGTTTTTATGGTTTTACCATGGGACAATGCAAAGTTTAAATTTGGTATATTGCAGTAAAACAATGTCCAGCAGCAATTACAGAGATAACAGATCACTGAGCCAACAGCAGATGACCCAGCTTGCTTCAGGTGTTAGTAGCAAAGAATTGCATCTGATGCAAATATCTCACATTACTGGACTGCAAGCCACAGCTTGTATATGGGCAGCTTTTAATTGTATATGGGCAGCCTGTCTTAATTGTCATATTAGCCAGGTTTATTGTTGCTACACCATTGCACATGTAGTACCTATCTTATAGGTCACTTACTGTATAGTGGTCTTTCTCATAGCACAACACACTAAACAAAGCCTGCTACAACTACTACTGCACAGAGCCAACAGGACTCATGGGATAAACCATAGCTTTGGAGAGAACGTTTGACTCCTATCGATCATACCTTTTTCTAACAGTTTGATAGGGTGGAATAAATACTAAAGACATAAACCCTACAAATCTTTCTCTAGGCATTTTCCAGGCATTTCAATCTCAAACCACCTATCCCGTAGAAAGTCCCATGCACATAATTTGTATAGGTTTGAATAATACATTTATCTATTGGCTTTCTACATAAAACATTTCACAATGTACATTTCCCAAATCATATTACATACCTCCTGTAATATCTTATTGAAAATCTTTAGGACTGAATTGTTTGTATCCCTCTGGTGCAGTACCTTTTATCTTAAGTCCTTTTCTTTTTTTTGTTAAAAAATTGAAGATGTGTCATTCATATGTTTGAATACACTCATATTAAACTAGACTCAACATTTTGTCCAACATGCAGAACTGCAAGACATGACTCTTTTTTGTGGGAGGAAATGGCAGATTAGTTAACTAAAATATAATCTTTTTTCTGAGACAATGTGGATAGCCCTGGGCATTGTGACTCCTACAAAAAAATCAGTATTGCTCTCTCCAGTGTAAAAAGCATGCTCTTATAGTCTAAAAGACTTTCTCAACCTTCCTAATCAGTTTAATAAAACAAACACAACAAACACCTGAAATCAATACGCTTTCTGTGGGAATCTGGTTTGAAAGAAATCAATTCTTTGACATCTGAAATGAGGTCTTTTATTTTTTCATGCTTATTACTGAGTGTGTAACTCATTCATTCTTTTTGCAGTGCCTCTGACTAATCAACTACAGCATTAACTGCTAATAGGTTCAGCAAAAGGACTATAATCATAAGATTAGAGCAAAGCAATAAGCTCCTTAATACTTTTTGCCCTCAATGTAGCCACATAAATATGTATGTTGGGCAGTGGAGGCCAGAGAAGGGCTTTCAGTATGACAGAGTAACCCCCACACGATGTACTGTGTAGCGATACTAATATTATGCTTTCTGCCTGGTAATTGGTTAGTATCCCACAATTACCACAATATTTCATAGCCTCATATCCCTCATTTAAAAACAAGACTGTTTTATCATTTTTAAAGTCTTAGATTATAGACATGAGGGAGGGCAAGGAAAGGTCATATGGATATTTTTTTCATATATAACATTTTCAGTTTAGAAAAGGCTCCTCAAGTCAAAGTAGGCTCATGCTGGATTGGAAATTACTGGTATTATATTATCTTAATTCCAAATATTGTAATATTGTATTAATATTCTAAAACTGTATATAATATTCTCAAATATTTTAAATCTAGATACAGTATTGAAGAAAATATAAGCACAAATAAAACTGTACTGTATGTGAAATACTGCATTACTCTAATGTGCAGCTAAAAAGTTTTTTAAAACATTTTTAAATGTGTATGCCACAAGCAAAACATCCGTACAGAGCTTTGATATTTATCCCCTTTTCACTCACATTTGTGAAATCACATGGAGATGACAGGTTGTGATCATGTTGCCATATACTGTATGTTTTTAACACTTTTGCATACTGACTTTCACTGGCTGCTTGACACTCGGCCATTTTTAATGTGCCAATATGACATGGCACTCATGTTGTTAATCCTGACGTAGATTTATGTATTAGCTAAGAAATTTGTGGTGTTTTAATGAGATGGTCTGGACCTTATCCTGGTGTCTTTCCATTGTTTATCAGCATGTTCTCAATTCAGTGTCTCCACATCCCTTAATGTAGACAAAAATGGGCAGTATTTAACAAGTACGATCACAAATTATTGTGGCACTGTCTTCTCTTAATAACCATCAAAAGAAAAGGCAAAGACTACAAAAGAATATGTTTTTTAATCATACTGCTGAAAAAAAATTGATTCCATTAATGTGTACCACAATACAAAATGGGGCAGAGAATATATTGGAGTGATGAAAAGGTTTCTGTCCTTTGCAATTGCTATTGCTGCATTCTCAAAGCCATTAGCAGTATCAAGAGATCGATAGCCACATTTCCTTGTCTTTGCCTCTTACAGCCAATTCTATTTAATGCTTCTAAATTTCACATGAAGTCAATAGAACCATCTTTAAGCTCCATAATTTTTTGGATAATTCAGCATTGTTTTTCCTGACATACAGTACTTTTAAAATGCACTCCAACTGTGCTTCTGGGGCTCTAATCATACAGTAAGTAAGTGATGGGTGAAATATAAATCACTCAGAAGAAATTTGTAATCTAAAATGAGCACTTATAAGATTCTCATAGAGTTACTACACCTCTTGTCTGAAGTATGCATTTTATTCTGTGCATTAAGCTTTCAATGTTTCAAATTACAACAACATTCTCCTTATATTCAAATTGCAAGCTCTTAAAGTACTGTACATCACAAGAGACAATTTTCTCATGAAACATGAACTTAAATCACATGCATACTCTCTCGGGACTTTAATTCACTCACAGGGACATCAAAGCTATACAGAGTCAGATATTTCAAACAATGGGCTGCCTGTGCTGTCACAGATTCCCCGTCTTGTGAGTTCTGGGCTGTAAACACCTGATTCGACAGCAGAGGTCATCACCTGCTGCAGATCTAATTCCTCTGTGCAAGAATATGAAACATGCTAATTGCCTGTCTCACCACCTACGTGATGGGCATTCCATTAAACGAGGAATAGGAGCAGGAAAAAATCAGTTAGAGATATATGAAGCACTGAAGAATAGTGTGGTAGGTTAGGTACAGTAGGTAGGTGGATTGATATTTCATTAGAAGACACCATTATTTTCAACAAAAGAGAACTGAAATGTACCAAACATGAAAGCTAACAGATGATTATCATCAACACAGTCATAACCTCTCTATTCATGTCCCCCCAAAATTTCGTCCTGCACCATTAACATTTTATTTTAAACGAACAATGTATACAAAGTTCAAATGGAAGCTAGGTCATTTAAAATATTTAAAGATAAAGCACAACAGTATAACTTTCTGAAAAGTGCCTAGATATTTTAATTTCTTTACCCATCTCTTAAGCCTGTTGCAAAACCCTGCTAACCAGACTCTTTATGTAGATGCCAAGGACTCAGCATTTTTCTATTGGTTTCTATCCAAATTTAAAAGCTGCAGCGTTTAACATTTCTTTTAGATATTAAAAGATAATAAATAGACTCTAAAACAGGACATTTAAGTGAAAAATTAAACAGCCAATAAATCTTTCCAGAAACCATCTCACTTTAAAAAGCTACCATGCATTCAAAATCCCCCAATAATGAGGCATAGCAGAGAGAGGCTCAGCTCTCTCTCATCAATCAGGAAAAAAAAAAACTGTCTACCCAGGTGCAGTACATTCACCCTGCCTTGTGGGAAAAGGAGAAGGCCAGTGTTTTTTGCAGTACATATTCTACCTCATACTGTACAAGTTTTTGTTGTTTCAAAATTCTGCTGCCCAGTTAAACATACAGTATGTCAATGCCCCTGCCCCCCATTCACATTCAGCTTCTGAACTGTCAGCTAGACCTTTCCAACAAATATTTTTTTCCTCTTTTAACAAATGTAAAGGGGGTCTACACACATTAGTGTATGCGGCAACATTGAGACAACAAAGTTATTAGTCACACAGTACTCCCTGTTGGACGCTTTAATGAGAAACCCACTTCCATTTCTGGAATCTGTCCTTCACCTTTGTAAGCACCCTATCCCATTTTTCTTTTGATGCTCAAGTGCTACATAAATATACTCCTAAATGTCTAGAAACAGCTATGTCTACCTCCACTGCTGCCCAACGTACCGATTCCGTTTTATTTCTCCATTATAAAAGCATGGCAGGTCTCCCGAGTGGCTAAGCTGTGTGCAGGTTGAGCTTTATGATAAAGGCACATCAGTGACCAGGATTCTCCAGGCTGGGGTGCCCAACTGGCTGAGTGCTGCTGGGGGGAGGATGGGATTATTCAGCCAGTGATCTCTGCACTCTCAGCGCCCGAAATACATAACAAACTTCAACTTCCCTCAGCCAATTAGCCAAGGTCAAAGAAAATATATTATAGTCTGTGGAAAGCGTGCTTATAGGATACCAAGCCTAAATGTCACACAAATATACGCTAGCATAGATATCTGTCAATTTAAAGGTAGTTCATGGCCCTGAATTCTTTCTACAAATATGTTGAAGAGATCATTTACTAAAACCTAAAAGTTTTTATACAATTCAAGAAACATTGCAGAGTCTTGGCATAGCGTAGTCATTTCAAGACATTCAAGAACTCCTGCAGTGTCTACACTTCTTCCAATCATTTCCTCTGAAAGCTGTGGCAATTCAACAAATCCACAGTAAAACATTCACCGTCTTCTCCAATGACTGCAACTCCAAGCAGAACCGCACAGATAACTGCTGGTTAACTTCAGACTCATAGAGCACCTGCCCTGTAGCCGTCCTCAAGCTGTGCTTCATTTCACCAGAGCTGAATTCTTCTCCTGAGCAGATAAGTGTTTATTCAGAGCATCCTCTTGTGACAGATTCTGAAATGTTGATCGTACGGATGCCCTCAGAATCTGTGCATCCAAAAGATCTGCTAATTTATTCTTTTTACATTCAACTTCCTGAAACAGCCTGTCACTATAATAGGATTCCAGGTCTCTGCCAAGCTCAGTAATGTCTTTCTCCATCTCTATCATTGAGGTGGTGCTCCGAATTAATTTTAGTATACTGTTGATAAACAAACATAAACCCAACACTTTTTTCAAAACTTCAAAAATGTAAGCCTTACCATTTTGCTACCACTAAAAAGAAAATAAAACTTTTGAATGAATGCTTATCTTCTAACAATTAAAAATTGAAATGGCCATAAGCTGTTCACCTATGCATGCAAGGACCAAATGCATTTAAAAACACCAACTGACCAGAAAAACAAAACTAGTAAAGAATGCATATTTAAAAGACAATTCAAATGTCTAAATAATCATTATGTAATCATTATTATTACCCTAGTTAGAGGATCTTTCCCATAATCAGCAGATTTCTAATAAAATAATAGCAGAAACAATTGCTTTCTTATCAGTATCTCATTCTTCATCTATACTGAGGGAGCCAATGGTAAAACTTTTATGTTAAAATAAAAGCATTCTAACAGACTATCAGAAAATAGGAGAAACACACCACAACAGACATGTAGGATAAAATGAACTACATGGTCAAATAAGTGTATACATTATATACAATATTTATTGAAGCATAGGTCTCAAAAAGACATAAACAGCCAATGTACTGTATTCCTATTGCACAGTGTCTTTAAAATCAGTTCTGAAGAGATTCAATACAATGTCTTATATTGGCTGCAATTAGAGGAAAATAATCATTTTAAATGCGTGGCTTTGAGCCACATGCACAGCATTTGGGAATGTCTGTGGCTCCTAGAGGATCCATATATCTTTCCATACAACTTTACTAAAATTAACCTAACCACAAGACTAATGGAAACTCTCAACACTGACTCTGGATGTTCAGGTTTTAGGAAGATGGATTGGTAATCACCATCTGTAACATGCAGCACAGAATCAAAGGACAGTGATTGGATGGGTTTCCTACCTTGGATGGACTTCTGTGTCCTGTTGAAAAACAGAAAAAAGATGGCACAACAATAAGAATATAAGAAAATGTGACTGACAATGGACAAGTTGCTATGCAGTTTTCACTATACAGTATGTAAACATTGGGTTAGCTGTGTGTTTTTTCCATGTCTTATCTTATTGTCTCTATTCTGCTCACTGTCTTGGGGACAATGCAATGCAGAGCAGCAATGGATTATTTAGATTTGTTTCTCTTTGTGATCTCAAATTATAGTAGTTTTTACTGTAACAGACATTGGCTGAACTGGTGCAACCACATGTATTGTATGCTCATAAAAGATTGTGGGAATATGGAACAAGCTACCCAGGCACATTGCTGAAGCAGGTAACTTGGCTTCCTTCAATAAATGGCTTCATAAGTTCCTTTACCTACTAGCAAATAAGCAAGATGAGTTTAATGTCCTCCTCTTGTGCATGACCTGTCTTATGTTTTGTGAAACCATAGCCCAGACAAAATGGCCAAACCACCTATACCAGAAGTCTCTGGGGAATGAGCTGCTGATGCCCTCAGCCATTTCCTCAGTCACCGTATGATGATTGGTCAGGTGAGCTTTTAAAAAGCAGGAAACTGAGGCTTCTTGAGCCAGTCAGTAAGTTCAGGCAGCCAAGTGAGTGAGAAGCTCTGTGAGATTTCAAGCAGGACTGACCAAGGACCTGGAACTGAAGGAGAAACATGACTTCTGGGAGCCGTCAAAAGCCAGTAAGCAGCTACTGTAGCTGTCCACTTGGATAGTAAAGGATTGAAGACGTTTAGCCAGGAGATCAATGAGGAGTAAGGCTTTAGTTTAGTTAATTTTTGTTTTGAAAAGCTATGGGACATGCTCTCTCTTCCATATTCTCACAAGAAACTAGCCAGCATTTCTTTATAATTGTATAGACAGTGTCAGGTATAACTTACTGTTAACATGTTGAATATGCAGTAAACAATGATACAGTATATCATGTGTGATAGTCTGATAGCTTACATTTTAACATAGCAATTGAGAAAAATAATATAAAACAAAGATTACATAAATACATAAATAGAAAGTATTAGTGTCTCTAGAGCAATCATAGCATTAGAATAAAGCACACAAATTAAATTATAATACACAGACAGAAATGAGCTGCTCAAGAGGGGCTACATATACAGGTAAGAGGTGTCTGATAACGCCAGTGTTTTTTTTTACTGGAGGGTTCTCATGGAAATATAAAAAATAAAAAAGCCTACCTGAATGATCAACACAATACCGCAATCATGAGTTCCAAGGGAATAGATGGCTCAGCATTCTGAACAGCCAGGCTTTCACACATTTGACTTAGAGACACATGGAATCACATCTCTCTAAAATTAACAAACACTGAATATAGTATTTGTGTGGGTGAAATCCTTTTTTTACTAAAATACTTTAGTGTGAACACTGTTGTGCTTCTCTTGTGGCATTCCTTCTCACAGCTTCTGTGTCTGGGGTTTTATGTGTAGATTGGGCGCCTGTGTGCAGACCTCCCTGGGAACAATGGGTTTTCCTCAGGTGCTGTTGTGTCTTCCCACCTCCTGCTCTTTGTGACAGGTGCAGCTCTGTCCTTCCCTTCTTTTAATCCAATAGTGGTTGTGTGTGAGCTCAGACCATATGCAATGAATGAATATCACTTGGCACACCCTCTTCTGAGAAGTCTAGGCCATTTTTTTTTACATACTATTATCTCCATGGTACCTTAAAGCAAATTTTTCACCAGCTGCAGGACAGCTGCAGCTACATGGCTGTAAGCTCTCCCAGGGCCAAATGGTACTGGGAATCATTACTGCATGGTGAGTCAAAGTAAATGTATCTAACTTAAACCCTCCAAACTCTTGAAAGATCCGGTGACACAATCTAGATTAACCTGTGCGGTGAGCAAGCACCTTTTTATAATTTAACTGTTTGAATTTTAATTGACAATGTAGAGTGGGAATGACAGTGAACATACACTTGAATAACAAACACCACAGAGCTCATAACACTCCTCTCCTGCTAACACTGTACCAGACAGTAGACTCTTTGCAAGATAGAGGCCAGAGACCACAAATATTCTTTAACTTTAATTAGTGTGGAAATGGCAGTCATTCTGAAAGTGTAATTCAAAGAACAATAATCACAAAGAAATGTACGGTACAACACAGGGGCCTTTAAATGAGAACAGTATACCTGCACGCATTAAGAACTTCCTACTGTATGTTAATTGCCTTCTTTTGTATAAAACAAATGATAACACTGTGCTCAGCCTGAACAAAAATAGCCTCATTAGCGGCAGAATCTTATTTCCTAGAGCTTTGTTAGTCAGAATCAGATGGTTCCAGTTGACCTGTTTATAGTTCTTCTGCACAGTGATCTATTGATGGTATAGTCTAGTATGTACAGTATAATCTTTTTCTTTGTAAGTAAGCCTGTTATCATGGCTGTGTTGTGCCCACAATCCTCTTAGTGAGATATACCAGTACTCTAAATACAGAAATACAGACTTCATGAAATGTGAGCTAATATCATCATTATTATCAACATGCATTCTGCCAGAAATACCTTGTAGGAGGGGACTTACATATTTCTACAGAGAATTAGACACAAATGGGGCTCTTCCTGTTACATCCCATAGACTGCAATTACAACACTGCCATGATTTGACACATTAAATATGTCTACAGGCCTATTCTGCTGATATCTACTCTATCACTGCAATGACAGATCAGTAGATAAGGTCTGTGCAGCGGCAGGCAATGCGTTTTTTTAAAATAACATCTATGGAGCATTGCCTAGCTGCTATTTTGAGCTCCACCAGTAATTGACTCCCAAGTAGTTTCTGTCAGCATATCAAATTCAAAAGTTCTACTGCTTGTTGTCAGAGTCTAGGTTATAGCAACACCTCATCCATATAAATACAATTTTCCTCAGTGATTGTTTGCATTATTAGTATCATATTTCCTCATAGGCCAGGTATAAAAGCTATGTTGTGCTCACTTAACCCTGGGTGTTTGTAGGGGAGGGAAAATATTGAAACACAAGAACATAAAAGGTTAATTTATAGGAGTGTTGTTAGCCTTAGGAGGATTGCTGGGTAGCTTGTTCCAGACAGCTACAACACCTTTGTATAAAATGTTTTTTTTTCCTGGGCTCAGTTTTAAATGCACTGTCCGATAGTATCCATTTGTTATCCTATCCTATTAACATACTGTACCATATTTTGTTTCCTTAAATACAGTTGGTAGAAAACCGTCAGGTCCTGGAGAATTAAGTGCTTCAAGTATGAAGTAGTCTTATGCTGTTATTAAATATAGAACTTCGACTTCATTGCCATTTCTGCTTCAGTAAACAATCTGAGTGAAATCTTCATTTAATACATAACATGTTCTCTTTTGACTATCTGAAGTTTTCCATCATTTTGTCTAATCCATGTTATTTCATACCTGTCTTGTCTTAAAGCATCTTCCATTTGATGATTTTTACTATTCATTTCATATCACAAAGAATTATAAGTGTAGCTGTTTTTATTACTTTTATCATTGATTAAAAACGTTTCTGGCCGGAGACAAAACCTCCAGAAACATTGTTACTAACTGTAATTAATTCAAAGCATATGAAAATGGGTGTAATGATCACCACTCTTGGTAAGTGAACTAGAAGAGAAGAAGTCATTTGCTCATGGTTTTAAGACCTAAAATGAAAATCAATTGTTTCTTTGAAAAATAAAGGGTAGACCCATCTATAATACTCCTGTGCCCTGACAGCTGGGTTAATAAGATCATTCTCCCTATGTTTAGAAAACATACCTAAGTCCTTGAGCTAAATAACCCCCCCTGTGATGATTTCCTGGGCTTCTGCCAAACAGAACTGATAAACCACAGTGAGCCTGGCTGAATTCCGAGTCTTTTTTTCCCTGCTTTACTGCTTTGATTTAATCTAGGTCCATTTGTGTGAAAATCCATGCTGGGAAAGCAGTGGGCCAAATGTTAGCCATGGCAATGCTGAAATTCTCCCTTGCATCCCTCCCTCTCAGCTGCACTGTCCCACACTGCACCAGCTTTCAAAATAAACAAGTAAAGGTTAATTTCATGCTGAAAAGTAGAAAGGAGGATCACGATGTTTCGGCTGTCGAGCCTTCATCAGGTGTGTGAAGAAAAAAATATTTTTTCTTTCTGCTTTTCAGTGAGGAATTAAACTCTACTTATTCTTTTGCAGCATAAGCATGCTGCCACAGCTCCCTACCCAGTCTTTCAAAATACAGTCAGTTTGTGAAGGGCATCACTGTACTGATGGAAGAACCCACACAATTATGGTGTGCATTTTTTAATGGTATTAATGTATTAATGATATTAATTAATTTTTTCCATGTATAAATTTTAAATGACTATAATAACGAAAAAGTATGTGTATAAATGCATATACTATAACTCTATATAATTTCATATTGCATCAAGTCTTTAAGGGATATTACATATATAAAATGCATCTGCCCCAAGAACCACACAGACCTGTATCATTACCAACAGACACTTAGAGATTAGGAAGTTATCTGTTGTTCTCTGACCATCTGTCAGTGAGTTAGTGTCTTTGGAACTTTAGGAGAGATTCTAAGACAGTGCAGACTGGAGCAGAGGAGATTTAAACACTGATACTCTGTCCCTGAGACAAGAATAACAAGAATAGAAGAGGTGCAATAAAGTTCCCTCACTGATACACTACAGATCAAAGTAGAAAGAGACATGTAGCCACTCAGAGACTGTCTCACGGAGACTGTGCAAAGAGAACAGAAGAGGCTCAACAACACTATGTCACTGGGTTGTCTAACGTTCTTATCAGGCTATGTTAATTTCCAGAAACGTGAGAGTTTGACTTCCTGCATCAGCAGACCTGCATTGCCTTTCACATCTGCGGAGGCTTGTGGTTGAACAGGTGACTGACATCCTTGCTGATGATCAACAGACAGTGTTAAGTTTACTGTCTATGGGAAATCAGATATTTGCTCATTATGCATTCTTTTGCTGTTACTGAAGTATTTGAACTATTAATAACAACAAACTATTTGAAAATGTCTGGCTGGCAAGAAATGTCATGGGAGAATACTTTCGTCACACTGTCTCTCTACTGTATGTGTTTATGTCTTGTGGGGTGCCAATGACAAACCCCATGATGTTCTCTGGAATAAGGAAATGGAAGACATAGTCAACAGATGTCACTATGATGGGTGTGCAAAATATTTTTGTCAACGATTTGCATGATTTGGCCTAAATGATTTGGGATTTGGGATAATGGGATTTTTTGTACATTAATACTAATTTAGTCTGACTTAAATGTAATATTAATCATCGTCAAAGTGCAACTAAAGTGTCCTCAGACATTCTGTTGAAAGGTGGTATAATATTTAATTATATGACTTAGGAGAGGAGAAGAGAAGATATCCATATTGACATATTCCAATGCATCAGTACAACACCCGTGGGGAAACAACTGAAGCATTAGGCAGGTGAACAGCCAAAGCACACACTTCTTCAGTCATGACAACTCTGTAGTCATAACTCTGTCCATGATGGATCTGGATATAATGCAAGTATGTCCTTCTTGCACTAGAGGGAGGCTTCTCTTCTGGCTCCGGAGGCTGCAGTGGGAGGAGATCCCATTGGCTGTTTGTTATTACAGAGAGGCTGAGGAGCATTCTGTTATTATACAATCACCTCACGTATCTGAGGTCTGCTGTTTTGTACAACTTATGTTTTTTTGTGATTTGGGCCTAATTTCTCTTTTAAGAGAAGCAATTCGAAAACTGTGCTTTGCTGTTGTTCCATTTCCCTACTGCATGTTGTCTGTTTAAACCTTAATGATACACTTGCACTGAAGCAGAAAGCTTCTGAACAGGACTTCTCAGGAACTCTTAATATCCTACGTAATGGGTATCATACAGTACAGGTACGTAATGGAAATATAGTTTGGTGAAGTTCTTGCAGCAGCTATTGTTATTGACAGCGCTGGGACCTTAGGTTCAATTCCTGAGGTGCTTTGTGTGCAGGCTTTGTACTGTATGTTCTCCCCATGTTCGCGTGGGTTTCCTCCAGGTGACTCACTTTCTGGGAAAATTGACCCTGGTGTGTGTGTGTGCATGTCTGTGTGTTGTCCCATCCAGGGCATATTCTCCCATCTGCCCACTGTTTTCTGGGTTAGGCACCAGCTCCCCCTGCTACCCTGTACTGTTGTACATAAGTGGACTAGAAGATAGATGGATAGGATTGTAAATTATTTCTGTTTTCATTCATTATCTATAAAGTTGAGCATTGAATACTATTTATAAGAGCAACAATCCTAAAAAGGGGTACACTTACCATTTGTTTTATTACTGTGTATTGATATGGCTACAGATACATACTGTAGGTTCTGAGCAGCATAAAAATGTTTTTTGAGTTGGCTGTGTTGGCTTTCATGGAGTTGGTCTGAATTATTTTAGCAGCTCTAACTACTACAAACACAGTGGTCACAGAGGAGAGGGAGGTGGGGGGGAATGGCAGCAGAGAAGAGGCAGGGCTCTCACCAGGGGGTTGCTCTCCTCTCCATGGTCCAGGGCACCCAGCTGCTTGGTGATGGAGGCCATCTCTTCTTGTAACTTCTCAGTGTGCACGGTGATCTCAGCTATCTTCTCTGCTGCCTGCGCGGTCAGGAAGGCCTCTTTTAGGTCCACCAGGTGTAGCGTGCGCTTCTCCTCCTGCCGGACCAGCTGGTGCAGCTCGTCAAACTGCTGGTTTACATAGGCCTCCAGCTCAGCTGTGCTCATCTAACAGAGACAGAGGGAACTAACGCAGTTACCAGGGGAAAGCACACTAGTTGTACAGGGTTACTCAAACAAGCTTGGTAACTTTAAAACATATGACAGAAATTTTAACTTGAAGCTAAAAAAACAACAAAAATAAAAGTAAAATTCCAGAGCAACAGAATAACACAGAATAACAGCAGTGGGAGTAGGACAGAAGCTTGGGGGCATGGTGATAAAGTAGTGAGGACACGTTATTACTAAACCTGGCTTCTTGAATTTGCATCTGATCTTTCACATCTTCCTGAGAAAATAAGAATAAAATGTTTGGGATGTGGATGTCTGCCCACTGGAAGAGTGGTAGATTGATGAAAATGTAGTGCATGGTAAGGATTTGAAGACTGCCGCCAACTCCTGATCATTTTGTGGTTTCACTGGTTTCACAACAACTTGTTTGACTTTACATTAATAGTGGCAAAGAAATGCTGATCTAGAGACAGATCAAAATTCTGAAGGTTGTGTACATTTCCGAAGTGTGGATAACACTTCTTATATTGGCTAACAAATCCATAACTGAAGCACTTAATCAACATAATGCCTAGAATATATTTAATGCATCTGATTACATTTCTGATGAAAACATGGCCCACATGAAGAAACATGGTTTCCCAGTGAGTTCATTGAAATGAATGTATCAAAAATCAGAGAAAGTATTAATGAGCTTTTCCTTATGTACTGTATTCAGAACAATTCATGTTTTCTACCTGGCTACAATGAACAGCTACATAACACATTAGCTACATATTTCATCTATACATTACCAGGAAGCTGCTGGCGAGGCAGTCTATCCCAGAAACACAAAAAGGAAGGACTACTCTCACCCTGTATAGGACAAGCAGCGTGTGGTTGTGAAAACATCCAGTTAAACATGGAGAAAGCTGACAGGCCAGCGGTGTCAACCACCATGCCACTGTGAAACCAACACAGAAATTATGATGTCAAAATTGTTTGCTTGTGCCTAAATATATTAAAATATACCTGACTTTTATACTTTTCTAACACTCCTTTTCACCATTAAGCAGCACAAAGGTAAAGCTAGAGAAACAAAAAGTGGGCCCCATGCACATACATTATAAACAAATTGAGCAATGTATGAGGAACTCAAGCAGCTGGCCTGCTGTATAACAGCCATATTTAATGTTCTCATTTGAATTTCAACATATTCATCTTCCCATATTTGCAATACGTTTAATAAAAATAACATTTTCCAGGAAAAAAAATACTAGTTACACATACGCATTCTGAATACGTGGCTCAGGGTGGAATAATCAAGAGGGGACTGGAATTTAAAGATGGATTTTAGTTCAAAGAAGAGCAGAAAATTTAACAAGGCTTGAAGGCAGCACAACAAAGCCATTCCTTAACAGTACTGAAGAGCACAGACATTCATCCGTCCCTAATGGTTGAATACTGAGTGCCCCAAGTGGTCAATTAGCTGATTGACTGACCAATGCGAATGTGGCAATCCTACTTATCTTTATAATTGCTACTGAAGTGCTCAGTGAACTGGAGGATGATTCCATGGGTGTTGTTGGATGAGTGCCAGGGCTGTTCCAAGGCATCTACTGTATGTGAAAGAGGAGCCCATGCTTACAGTATATCCAGTATATCCAAAATGAATCAAGCTCAGTTTCGATGGACTACTGACTAATACATGCGTTGTAATTAGCTACTGTGCTTTGCCATCATGAATTAAGAATTATACTGTATCCCAATTAGTAGCTCTAGGATATCAGTGATCATTAAGTGCCTTGAAAATGCAAATCATAGCATAGAATGCCATTCTGCAGGGTTAGATGTCAACTCTAAGGCCAAAGAGTTGTTGATCCAACAACACAGTCATGGATGTAAGCAGTGGGTATACAGGAGCTGAAATTGAAATTGATGTCTTTGCTTGGACTTAGACTATGCAAACTGTTTGACTTGCTCAAAGGTCTCAGGTGACATTTAATTTGAAATTGCATGCATGAAATGGTTTGAATACATTGCAAAATATTGCAGTACTATTATCATGACAAAAGTTATATAGTGTCAGGCAGTATGTCTGTATGGTATCTTTTGATAGAAATGACATTTCTATACATGTAATTATTTATTTTCAGAACATCTTATATATTTTTCTTTCTTTCCTTAAAAAATACAAGAGATACACTTGACTTAAAGCACAGTTATAGACAGATTTGCAGACCTGCAAATTCATAGACCTCTCCCTTTCTTTCCTACTGCATGACAGGAAACCATTGTTACTGGTATGAAACCTGTTCTTCAGGGTTGGCTCCTTACGGGTTTGAGTGAAATTCAGAAGAGAGAAAAGACAAGGAAAAAAACTTTTTTCCAAATCCCTGAATTCAAAATAATAATAATTAAAACTCTGTGGCCATACTGTCAGTTGACCAAGATTAGTCATCATGTTCTTTAGAAAAGTATTTGGGTTTCTTCAGTTCCAGAAAGGACTCAGTGGAGAAAGATCTGTTTTACCATTTTCTTTCCAGCCATCAGGCCTTAATTAGACATTGGGTGTGTTTTCACTTTCAGTCCTTTCTTTTGAAGTTCGTTTACATCTTTGCCTAACATTTCCTAATGTTTGAAGACACAAAATCAGTATTATAAAGTTCTAAACGTCATTTTAAATACAGACACTGATTTTAAAACACACCTCCTCATAAATACATGTATTTCAGCCACACATATTGAAATAACCTAAAATGTGAAGATTTCAGGTTATTTAAATATGTATGGCTGAAATACATGTATTTATAAGGGGGTGTATTTTAAATAAAATGAAAACCCGTAATTATGCCCTAATTATATTTGTACCAAAAGCCCACAGCTACAATTATGATTTCAAGGACTACAAGAAACCAGCATCAAAGTAAGGCTGAGATTGAACGTAATGAAAATGTTTAACAAATGTTCTCTTCTAAGGGAAATTCAAACAATATTAAGCTTGAAGAAGTAAAAAAAAATGTCTGTCTTTTGGTGTAAACAGCCTGATCAGAAAACCAGATTTCTGAAATAAGAGGAAGAGCAACAAGGCTGGAGCAGTTATGAATAAGAAGTGTGAGTGTAAAGGCCAACTCATCTGTGCCTTAAAAAGAGATTGACCACTGTGTGCAGCCAATCTCTAAAGACACTCTTTATTCTCAAAAGTATTCCAATATATCTGTGGCAGGCCAGACTTTGAGGGACTATTTAACAGCTGACCTGCCACTAGAGGCCATGAAACCCCTATTATTGTGAACAGACACACAGTTAGGAGGGTTTAGAGGAACATTTTCACATACTGTACAGTAGGTGTGATTAATGGCATGCCTGAGTATACAAAGGGTCTCATGGTGTTAATTAGTGTTTGGAGAGTAAGATATCAGTCTGGAGAGGCCATTTAGAAGTATAAATGAATTATTTCAATAATACACTTATTTACAAGAATTATTATTAATACTACATATTTATTGTATTATTTACATTTGTCTTTGCCCTAAAGGGCCTACTGAGGTACAATTGATTTAAATATGGCACCTCTGTAGCAATGGATTGAAAGTTACTTCACAGAGATTACTCTAAGAATCCAAACTCTCCTTGGTAGTACTGCCATGGGGTCTTATTCCTCACATTTCATGCTCCGATGGAGTACATTCAGGAGCATTCTTGCCTGCAACAAAAAATGTATTCTAAATTTCCTGCACAAGTTAATTGAAATAAATGACTATTTGCATGCCGCTTCACTGATGAAAGCCATTCAGGTCTCATTCTGTCTCTCCCTGTCTGTTCTCTTTCTTTGGAAATAGTGTTAATAATTCAAAAGCCCAGAGGATGAGGCGTACAGCCAAGCAGTATGAGGTTTAAATGCAAGCGAATGGGCAGATGAAGTGAGTGACCATGTGGCGGTTGACCTCCTAGAGTAATTTCTCAAAGTGAGGTGTCCACAGAGGACAAAGCTTTATCTATGAAGCCAGGACAGCAGTTTGCCTTTCCTACTGTGTCACTACACTAGGAAGCCAGAAAGCACCCCCTTCTCTTTTCTACTGACAGATGGAGCTCACTTTGAACATCCATCCTTCATCCTTGTTCTGTCTTCCCACTTCTGCGAGATCTGAATGATGCATCTGTTGGAGTAACTAGAAGCAGTGATGCATCCTAATCTTAATTTGCACTCATGTAAGTACAGGTCTCCAGCGAGAGGCACAGACAAAGGGGCTGCCTCATTTACATTTCCTAAGGCTTGGCAATGACTTTCAGAGCTGAAGCACATGGTCAGGGTCACAGAAGTATTTCCAGAACAGGGGGGCTGGTGGGAGAGAGAGACCCAGATGAAAATGCACTAGAACAATTACACTGTTGTCACTCATAATAAACCATAGGAAATTACAGTACGCCATACTATAACTCTGCAAATATCCTATGATATTTTCTCTTACTACAGTGCCAAGATTTAATGTTATTACCATAGAACTCATCCATAGTAATTATAAAAAATAATTATGATATACTGTATACATGGTTAACTGTGCAAATTCTTATAATACCAACAATATTATTTTAGCCATGTTAACATTTTGACCACCATGTAACCCCTTCAATACCAAAAAATAGTATTAAATTGCAATCTGGGAGTACTGTTTTTAACATTTGCAACAAGTATTCTGCAGGTCCTTAGTGTGGGGTTTTCCAGGAATCCTTCTAATGATATTCTCAAATATTTTGTTGATTAAACCAACATGACCAATGTCTAGGATATTGATTTTCTATACCCCAATTTTGATTTCTATATCTAGATTAATTACTTATTATTTTATCTATTCTCCATTTCTTTTGTTAATGCAATTTTGTTTTAGGTACTGCAATGTTCTCCTCCCCACTGAGAGCTGGTGTGTGGGGAGCGTTCTGGCGCACTCTGGCTGCCGTCGCATCATCCAGGTGGAACCTGCACACTGGTGGTGGTGGAGGGGAGTCCTTATGACCTGTAAAGCTCTTTGAGTGGAGTGTCCAGAAATATGTGTAAGCAATTATTAATTATGAACCATATTGAAGCTTAAAAAATAATTATACAAAAGAAGAAATTAGAAAAAGCTTATTAGAACAGCTAAGAAAGATACAGGAAGGACTACTTCAAAATGGAGATTGAGAACAATTAAAGAACAGTAAATGTTTAAGAATTTAGGATAATGATGAGAAACAACTGGACAATGAAAGCAAAAAGACATGTTACATAATGTGCTAGATGAGAATTTCACTTGGATGTCCACCAAGGAAGAAATCAACAACATGCTTCAGAAAGCAGCAGAACACTGGAAGGTCATTTAAGTTCTTAAAGTTCTGTATTAAACAGATTGTATTTGCCAACTAGAAGCAATCACTATTACAAAACGTCCAAGGCCTGATGGTATCCTACCAATTGCACTTAAGGAAGCCAGATGTTGTTTAAAGCTGTTGTCACAATTTCTAATGTCATGTTCATTCACAAGAAGGGTGACAAAACAGACCCAAGAAATTACAGACCAATACACTTGCCTTCTGTCAACATGCAATCCTATGGAAACAACTATTATAACTAAATTGGGTGATCGCCTGTTTTGAAATAACATCATAGGGGACAGTGATTATGGATTTTGAAAAGGCATGTCTTGCCTTACCAACTTGTTTGAATTATTTGAAGAAGCAACAACAGTAATGGACACACACAGAGCATATGATAAGATGCTTTTATATTTGCAAAAGGCTTTTGATAAAATTCCTCATAATAGATTAATGCTCAAATAACATGCAGTACACATTGAGGTAAAAGTGTGTATTTGCATTGAGATGTTGTTAAAGGATAGCCAACGGAGAGTAATGTTGAGGAGTGAATACTTATATTGGGATGTTGCGCACAGTGGAGTACCACAGGGAGCTGTATTGGGACCACTACTCTTCCTTATATCATAGCAGTATATTGATTGCGGTATAATTAGTAAACCAGTCAAGTGTGCAGGTGATGCTTTAAAAAGAGGAGCAGCAAACACTGTAGCAACATTAAATTAAATTAAAATGATCTTGATCAAGACAATCATAGCAGATGGTTTTTAATGTAGAAAAAACAGGATCTTGCGTGCAATAAAGACTAAAAATCCAAATACTGTACGAAATGGTGTTTCTGTTGTTACATAATTTAAATTTACTAGACTGTGGAATAGCAAAAAAAACTGTTAGGATAAACTGTATCGTTAATACGATAGTATTTATCAATTAATTTAAAATATGTCAAGCTGGTGTGCCAAATTTTTAGATGACATGAAAATATTCTTCCTTATTATGTTCCATATAGTGGTAATTGCTAACTTATTAAGATCTCTACCCTAAATGGATATGATTGGCAGAGCACTAACATTGTAAGATATAAACTGCTATCAGAGATATAGCACTGTTATTCAATGTTCTATAAAGTTCAGGTTTGGTGTTCTTCTTTGTACCTGGTACTGCCCCCACTGAGCTTCCTAATTTTTTTCTGATTCCTGCTCTGTATTCTGTGATATATTTACACAACTATTTTTAGTTCCTTTTCCTCAGGGATGAGGTTTAAAAATAATAAAAAAATCAAGGCATCCAATGGATGTTATGTTAATTGTAGTCTTTTATTATTTGTAAAGCAAGATACAAATAATCTTGCTTATTTTTATCACAGCATTTGAGGAAAAGCGTTGATGTTATGCTGACATATATCTTTTTTTTTTCGTTAGCATTTGCTGACATTTACTGTAACTTATCTCACCTTTAGAAGTCTTCAGTTTGAGCATTTGGGCCTTGCATGAAATATAAAGTTTAAAAATGTGTGCATGCATCTATCACATACAGTCCAGCCAGCTTGAGTAGCTCCTTAAGCAGTGTCAACTGTCGGTCATTCCACAGTAATTGACAGCTGAGCCCCTCTCTATTTAAATGCCCGCCATCTCATAAGCAGGAGTGTGAGGCACTGTAGCTCGTGAGCAGGCAAGTGCAGCACACCTGGAAGTGCCAGAGGAAGAGCTCCTGAACCAGCTGGAGAGCCGCAGGGCTAGCAGAGGAGGACTGGCTGTCATACTGAGCAGGCATTAAACGGAAAGGGCCACTAGGAAAACCACTGGTGACTGTTCTCATCGGCTGAAGGTACTTTTCGATTCACGCTGTGAATTTTTTACCTTGGGAACTTCTGAACTACTTCTTAGTTTACCAAATAAGGGACATTACGGTGTTTAAACTTCAGCTTCCCTCAACTCTACACCTGTTCTGTACTC
Organism: Atractosteus spatula; assembly: GCF_055471065.1. Lineage (NCBI taxonomy): Eukaryota > Metazoa > Chordata > Actinopteri > Semionotiformes > Lepisosteidae > Atractosteus > Atractosteus spatula. The sequence continues at coordinate 3,531,927 of NC_142721.1, read as the reverse complement.
TGCCAAAAACAGCATTTTGTAATTTCTCAAAATGGTACACCATAGGAAGGGTAAGAATACTACTTACTACAGTACATCCATATCAGACTCAGTCCTTTCAGGATTAAAGTCTGGACAGGCTTGATTTAATCAACATCGAGCACTGGGGAGCTTTCACAGAGGCATCTACAGTACATTGCAGCAAAACACATAACAAATAAAGATGAGCATGACTATGCTAAACAAACCCTTTAGAGTGCACAAGCGCTCTTAAATTAAACTCTTCTGTTTTGTTTGGCAAGTTTTGCAACTTGAGAGTTTTACACTTTGTAGGAAAAGCGTACATTAACGATGCATTAAAGTAAACAGCCTTGCACATTTCCCCCCAGTAATCACCATCTACTAATTAATAAGTTCCCAGAGAATCCTGTTAATTACTGTGACATAATTATTTGTTTTTTCCAAACCCCAAACATGTTTTACACTGGATGACATTCAGAGGAGAGATGGGAGCTTTTCTTTTCTTTTTCATTATGAACATAAAAAATGCAATTTAAAGTTCCATGCTTCAGTACCCAAAATCTCTTATTTGTTCCTACAAACTGCATTTAAGCTCCTGGGTAATGATACAAAAAGGTAATTAAATTAGAAAAAAACAATATGTAGTCCAACTGATTGGACTTTTTCTTTATTCCGTTCTCAATCTTTGAGATGGATTAAATGTCTGCTGCTCCCTCACTATTGCATGAAACACAAATGGGGCAATTTCTAATTAAATCCTGCCAAATGCTGCTCCTATTACTGCCAGATACACAGGGTGTGCTCTGTTTTTAATGTCTTGTGCAAAACCGAAACAAAAGTAATTATGCTGAATACCTGCACTAGTTTTCTGTTCCAGGCTCTGTTAAAAAAACAGAGAAAATGAACAGAATTTGTTTTTTGTATTTATCCTGTTACAATGAAAATAACCCCTTGACTATAATTACAGTATATAACTATATATCAAATCTTATATTTTCTTAAATAGCACAAAATAGCTTACAGAGATTATAGTTACTAGATTCAACTGATGTGGACAGATGTTTTTTATAGCTTTTTTATGGCTCTTTCCTTGTTGCTTCTCTCTGGTCAACTCTTACCAGTTCACCAGAAACAGACTCTTGAAGCTGTACAGGATGTTTTAGATTCAGTGAACACCTGCATGAAATATACGGTACATTAGCCAATTTCCTTTCATTGTCTGAAGGTTTTCAATTACTGACCTGGATACATTTTACTTTATCCTTTACAGTTTCTTTAGTAGTGACACAAAGTGACTGAAGTGTGAGCTGTGCGTATAATGGGCAATGGGTTTTTGTGTGGATATTTTCGCTTCTGCATACTCTCTTTCCCTACTTTCTCTGTATACGTTCTGTCTGGCACCATGACATAATCATTACACTGTTTGCCTGGACACCAATCAACTATCACATAGTCAGAGGGAATGCAAAGGAACTGGAGGGGGATTGTTGCTGGGACAGAGGAAAGACTCAAGATAGAGGAAGGAGAAACAGTGCACTGTAACACCTGGCAGTTTGTATACAATCCTGGACTGCATGTTTCTCCCCTTTGCTTGTGTTTGCCTGACTTTCTTGAACACTGATCGGACACTGGACACTGATTAAATCCTGGAGTTCCAGCTGATGATAAGAGCACATGGAGAGTGGATTTGCTGGCCAAAAGGAGAATATTAGAACCCTGACCAGTAGGGGGTGTGGGCTGAGCTTTTAGCTCTCTCTCTCTTGCACTATTTCTTGCTGCAGACAGCAGGGCAGTGGAGGTACTATATAATGGAAAGTATTGTGTGGGACTCTCAGGATGAAGGAAGATGTTAGAGAGATCAAATTGTTGCACTGAGTATTATTTCACCTTAAGGGCAGCAGAATGAGGTGGGCCTGGATGACCATGCTGAGATAATTCAGAGAGAGATGGGAATTTGCAGCTTGCAAAAGGTGCTTTTTTTGGTGTATTTTTTTATTTTTCTTACTTAGGACTTTTTTTTGCATTTATACAGCAATATATTGCAGTGGTTTCAAGTAGTGTAATAGAATAAAAACTGAATTTTTTAATCTACCCGTGAAGCGCTAGTCTGCGGTCGCACTGGTAGCAGTGACAGAGCTGACAGCCTGTGCAGGTAGAAGGGTCCTGAAACTTGAAAAAGTGCTAGGCGGCATACTTTGCTACAAAGCAGTACCTGCAAGGTGTGACTACAGTGACTACAGTAATGAAATAATTTTATTTTAGTCTTTTCTGCAATATTCTTTTTCTTCTTCTTCCTCTCTCTTAGCCTTTCTAAATATATATTTTTTACCTGTATGTGCAATTTATTTTACTCCTTTTCTGTAACCAAGAATAAGCCTATAAAAGAGGTTAGAAAAGAGTTGTGGGAGTATGGGATAACCAGAAATGTTGTTGAAGCCAATACCTGGGCTTCCTTCCCTGAAATGCCTGGATTAGATCCATGGATTAATTAAGTACTAACCACCAAAGGGCTCAATGGATGGAATGACATCCTGTCATTTTTCTTATGTTCCCCTGTTTTTTGTAAAAAAAAACTCTGCAATGAGCATTAAAATGACAAGAGATGCTCGGCACAGATGGGTGCATACTGTAGTTAGCTCTCTCAACTTACATTAGGACAGTTCCATCTGGACTTCAGCTTCTCGGCCATCTCCATAGTCTGGGCCAGGATGTCTACTGGTTCCTTACTCTACAGGAAAAAAGACCAAGAGAAAATGATATTAGTAAGTTCTGAATGGAGAAACACCTCCACTGAGTCACCTGACTTTAAAAAATAAAAAATATATACAGTATACAAACAAATTTGGCTTTCTTGGAGTAAAAAAATGAAATTGCAGCAGTGAATTCAGAGACTTAAATGCTTTGTTGACTGTGCAGCAATTGATCTCAAAGCTGGACTTGAAGATTAAAAGAGGCTGAGGTGCTGAATACTCAGAGGTTCAGGTGAGGAGCTTTATCACTGTGAATGCTGCAGAGGAATAAGGAGATTAATTATCATATAGCATGTATTAATTCCATGCCAAAAACAGGAAGAGAAAAAATGTTTTGGACTGTGGAGACTATTTAATTGTGAGGGAGAAAGAGGAAAAGAGCAAAAATATAAAGACAAGGGGTAGGTAAGGAGCACTAAAAAAGAATGTGAGAAAGCCTGTGCAAATTATTTGAAATCTGAGTGATAAATTCTAGCAAAGTGTGAAAAGCTGAAATCTTTAAATGAATGAAGAGTCTTAAAAATAATTTGTATAATATGAATTTGCATATGTAAGATTTTCATTGTATTTTTGTCTTCTTTCTACCTTTCAGAGTGCAATTAACCTCTACTCGTGATTTTGAATACTCACGCGGTCAATCTGGAGTTTGGAGTGTAAGAGCTGGAGGCTGTATTGTAGCATATTTAGCTATTACTACCATCTACTGTGCGTACATTAGATTACTGTATGTACAGTATTACATTACAGTACTGTTTTTGTTTTCTGCTACAAAAATTTACCTTTGCATTTTCTCTATGTGAATGTAAAGCTGAAAATGGCACATCACCTTCACAAGCTACAGTAGAATTACGGTTTAAAATTAATAAAAGTCTAAACATTGTATCGTTTAAATCCTATAATTAGAAAAAGATTGTCCCTCAGCATAGACCGGGATTCAAAACCAGGCGTTTTCTGGTAACAGCCCAAATGCTCCTCCAACGTCCCTTTAAGCTTTCATAGCTCCACCTGGTGAATTTACAAAGAACTGTAGTCACATTACTGAAAATATCTAAAATGCTGCAGTTCCCCGCAGTCTACTGCAGCCTCACGCAGTCTCACGCAGCCGCTCCACCGCAAACCACTGCAGTATCCCTCACGCTTGACAGGATCTGTACAAACTCAAGAGATGGCTCTTCTGGAGATCACGACAAGCCCAGAATATTTATTTTCCAGCTTCTCAGTTGTACTGATAGATAACATAGCTGCTTATGAAAAAAAAACAGGTGATCTGACTCCATTTGATTGGCACTTTGCACAAGCTGTCATCCCATCTCGCGAATTGACTCTAATGCCAAGCTGTATGCAAAGCTGCCAAGAAGGGTGGAGTGAATTTATTTATGGTTGGTCCTAGAGCAGATAAGTTTGTGTTCAATTTTCATTAATATCATAATTTCACATGCAAAGCCTTTTGTAATGGTGCAAATAAGTAGCAGGTGTTCTTCTCAGTTTCCTATTTCAAGGGGCTGTCATTAGGGATGCCCAATTTCACCTCCATGGCTTGCCTTGTCTAAACAACTAGCTTAAGTTGTCCCATCATCTAATGTTTCTGCATCCAGGTTAGTTCATCACAATTTGAAGACTACATATTGTTCTATGCTGATGGTGTATTGCTACAGTATGTGTAGACAAGGTCTCCTCAATGTTTTTTGCTAATTATTTTCAATGACTGAGGTGCTCTATCAAGATGCGCTGGCTGAAGTGTGCGTCACAACCATTAAGTTTTGCAGAGGAGAAAATTGCCTTGGCTCTGTCTGTGCCACTGGTCAAAATCTTTATATACTTTAATGATGAGATTTACTCTTGTTAACATTACATCACAGTAAACTGGTTGTAAACACTGATGCTGGGTAGTACATTTTCCAAATTCTCTTTAAGCACCAGTCTCCATAACAAAAATGAATGTGGTTACTTGCTTTATCTTTTTATTTTTACGATTCCTCTTTCTCATCCATTGGTGTGCTGGGTCATCCTGCATTCTGTAATCTATGTTTGTCTATGCCTTGTCTAACAAGCTCTATTCTTTCATTTGTTCCTCCCAGGGATGTGTATTGTCTCAGCTATTCTTTGCTCTGTGTAGACATGATTGTACAGTATGTACTGTATAGAAAGGATCAAAAACTTTGCAATTTGTCACAAGTGCTTTGTATTCTTGTTTTAGAATACATTTTCACTTACAGTATAAAAATGATAATCAGATTTAGAGAGATTAGGAAAGCAAATGACTTGTAGATAATATTTTTATGGGTGATGTTCATACATTTCCATTCAGAAATATAAATTATACATGCCTGAAAATGCCCCTGTCTTTTGCTATGTTTCCCTTATAATGTTCTTGAGATATTTCACATGTATTCCTTTATGTGTTAAAGAGACATAATCCTGTAGAATTCCTATGATTTAGTCAGGTATCTAATCATCCATCCGTTTTCCCTGAATGTTTAGTCCAAAGGGCCATTGTGAAGCAAATCCTAACACTTTATAGTCCATGGTGGGGGCCACGCACACAGTACAAACTGTTTGTATGCACTGTAACTGGGAAGCAGGCTAACTGCTTTCCCATTTATCTAGACTGCAGGAACCTGCTGTTTCCTCCTTTAAAGTGCAGAAGGAAACTAAAAGACCCAGAAAAACCAACACAGCCATACAAAACTCCAAGCAAAAAGTACCCCATGACAGAATGAAACCCTGGCCTCAAGCACTATGAGACAGCAATACTGACCACCACACCAACCTTGTCAATATTGACCACGTGTTACTTGAACACATACAGTATATACACTGTAGCTCAGCATCTTAAAATTGCAATTACTTTTAATTGTTTGAAAGACTATTACTTTAAATCTGAAGGTAACAGAATTATTTATTTTAAATGCACCAGAAAGAATAAGAGGTCACATACAGTATAAATACAAAGAACATTAGATAAATAACATATTGTAAAGCAATCTTATCTCTCTCCATTTCAAAACTATGAAACACAATGATGTTCTTAATGAGATAATTGCCTCACCCCTGCAGACTTAAAAGGTTTTGTGTTGATGTTTCTGCTGAGGTTGCTATTTGCCATGGTAACTGTTCCAAAAATTGAGTAAATGTATTCTTCTAGAGTGATCATGTGGAAGTAGGATGGAGAAGAATGTCAGTGCAGGGCAAGCTTTCAGGTGCTTCAGAGAGCTGTGCAACACTAATTTCATTCCTCTCCCTTCTGTAACCATAGTAGCATCATAAAAGGACTCCTTTAATAAATTGCAACTGTTAAGGGTAACATAACTGTTTTTTAAACCGTTCTAAAGTTAAGATCCAGACTTGTCAGTTAGGTGGGCTTGTGGTGAATGGAGAATTTAGGTGTCTGGTGAGGAGATTAAGAGAGAATAAATAAGCTTATTTTGCCCTTTTGATGGAGGGCAAAACATTAGTTTCCTGTTTGAGGTAAACGATTCAAATGTCAGTAGTTCATTTATTGGGATACAAAATTGGTATTTCAAGATCTTATTGTAAAGTTATAGGAGCTTTAGTACAATTAGTAAGCCAATTCAAAGATGCAAAATGAAATAATTATTTTGCTGAATTGACTTCAAGTTTGAACTGTTTAATATGCAGAAGACTCTTGAGTCCTTGGGGCGTATTATCCTTTCGTTGTGGGACTGTGGTTCTGTTTCAGTCATGGAATGTTAGTAGTCATTCCTTTTTGTTTTTAGTGGGCATTTGGGACTGCGATCACATTGGAGAAAAGACTTGTAGATATGTAAATTCCATGTAAATTTATCTAAACTACCAACCAACAGCAGTGAGTGTGCAGCCTGCAGTGGAATCACAGAGCCATTTTACTTCTACTTGTATATTGTTATTTAATGGTATTGAATCAAGTGGCAATATAGATTACGAACACAGTATTTTTGCTTTAAATATGTTAATTTTACTACCTCTGGTTACAGGTATTGGAATTGTCAATTTTCTGTGCTACTGTTACTGTTAACACCTACAGTAGTGCTGATTGTTTCTTGTGAATCCCTAATCTCTGAAAAAAACTTCTGAGGCTTCTTAGGCTAAGACACATTAGTTGTAGTCCTAACTTGTCCTATGTAGTCCTATGTTTTTCAATTCTGGAAAAGTTATCATAAATGGCAAATGTACACCTGAGCAAATTATGTACAAGCATTTATTATGGGTAGAGCAGAGGCTGTCTATCCTGGGTCCTGGTGTGTTTTATAGTTTCCATTGCAGTTAAGATCTAAATGTCATAATTAGATCAATCAATTGCCTAATTACAAGACGTTAACATGCTTTCCATAACTGCACATTGACAATTAAAGGTATCCTGTAAGATCTGCAGGACTATGGCTGTCCAGTGCCAGGACTGGACACCACATATCAGAGAAGATCTCAGATATGTAATCAGGTACCACACAATCTTTTAGTAATCTACCCAATCAAGTTTTTTTTAACCCCTACTCTTTTGGGCATTAGTATATAAAGGTGGTTTCTAAGAACTGAAAATTCTGGTTTCTGTTATACAGTGTATTACAGAGAGGTAAGTTCAAACCATTTCTGTTGCAGTCCTTTGTACATATACTGTATAACAACAGTAAATGCTTAATGTTTCAAATGTGTTATTTGTAGTATATATTCAAAATATTGATATACTGAATATAGTTGTAGAGTTTCATCCATGTAATTGCCACAGTAATCTGCACCATGGATAACCATGCAATGGGAATCTTAATCGTAGCACTGCTGAAGGATTTTAAGGAAGGACGAAATTAAGATAAAATGCAGATGATAGACTACCACTTTTAATTTGTGATGTTTTTATTTTTTTGTCTGTTTCAGTAGAAAACAGGTTGAATTTGAAATGCCTCATAAATGTTAATGATTTCAGAAAACAAGAAATTGAGGTGAAATGGCACAAAGATATTCGATAATTAAGCATGGTAAGATAAAGATGTTAGAGATATGTGAGATCAAAATTGTGTGCAGGGAATGCTCCAATGAAAATAAATTCAATTTGATCAGTAGCAACCTGAATTTTGCATTTTGTAAAGGCTAATATTAAGGACAAAGTATATTTTATAGACAGCAGAGAATGCAAAGTCTTTCCAGACTATATTCTCTATTTAAAAAAAAAAACTTAAATCTTATATATAAAAGCGACAATTCCAACTTAGGGAGTCTACATTGATTTTCTAATTTTCAGTACCCTGGATAGTGTGAAAACCAACTAGTTGTTCATTTGATTCCAAAAATGTATTCCATGCCACTGCAGAGTAGAGAGGGAGAAAGAGAAACATGTATGCACTTGGGAAACATGTGCAAACCGAGAGATAGACCAAAGGGGAACATGAAAAGTTCGTAGGCCTGGAAAGTAAACTGAAGATATTTTATGTGAAGTGGGCATCCAGGGATGTGAAAATAAGCATCATTAACCACAGACACCTTGGCAGACAAACTGGAAAATGTGCTCGTGCATGAGAATTTTGTAAACAAAATGTCTGCAAAAGTGGGCAAATTTCAGAAGGATTTGCACTTCATGCCAGACTAGATGGTGTTTTGCACACAGGTTGCTTCTGGATCGTCAGTGCATTATGTGGTGAGGTTATGATTTTTTTTCTTGTGCTAACAAGAAACACTTTGCTGCTTGAGGTTTGTAAGTCTCTCCAGACTTCACTTGCCAGTGGAAAATCAATGCTGTATACCAGATGACTAATCATGTAATGTCTCATTAAATTTAGTAGCTTGAATTGAACAATAGAATTGTCATGGATTAAGCTGATGCTTTTATTTACACTCCTGGTCATAAAGAAAAATAATGATGCTTGCATTACTTTCCAAAAGCTGTCTTCATACAAGCACTTCAGTTGTGTGCCCACAGCGGGCGATAATAGTGTCCACAGGAGGAATGCACATGATTGTTCACAAATTCTATATGGTTATTATCTGGAGTCCAGCATTTAGTAAGAAACACACTATAAAAGCTGTATTTAAGAGTCATGGCCAATGTATAATTGATCCAAGGAGGGTGTGGGTATTATTACATTAATAGAGGATGCTTGCATCTAAAATAGAGCTGCTGCAAGAGAGGAAGCACAGCTTTCTGTTGATCTTCATGCAGCTGAGAGGGTTTGGTCATTTGGAAAGCCATGTGAGAACATTCCCAGAGCTACACTCTTGTGCACTACGGTACAGGAGGGACTGTGAGTGAAGAACAAAGAAGCTGTTGGGTGGTGAGAAGCTGCAGCAAACTGTTTAGGATGTGAGGAAGTGCAATTTCTGTCCCAGGACTCAGGGATAATCTGGCGCATTCTCACACCCCAAAGCAATTTTCCCCAAAGCCAATTGATTTAATAGTTTTTCTTTGGACTGTGGGAGGAAACCACAGCTAATGAACAGGGGAACATCCATTCTCCACACAGATAGCTCACCAGGAAAGCAATCCAGGCTCCAGCGACCCTTGTTTCACCATGCTGCCCATATGGTACTAAATGTAATATTTTAATGATATTAAGTGACTTGTTATTAAGGGACTGTATTGTTTCAGTGTTCAGTTATAGGAGTGCTATATGCCTCTGGAGCTTCATTAGAGGTCATTAGATACAGTTCATTGGATAGCCTCTGCTCTGTATTATCTATGAGTTAAAAAGCATTAACAATGAGAAGAGTGCCAGGTCTTTTAGTTTTCATTTTCCCTTGTCCCAAAGATGTAAAGTAAACAAAAACAACAACAACAACAATAATAGTAATAATAATGCCAATTAATTGATGGGGATTATTAGGAGGCCATGACCTGTAAAGGCCAGGGGGAAAGTTGGCCAGGACACTGGGGTAACACCTCCACTCTTTTCAAGAAACACCCTGGGAGTTTTACTGACCACAGAGAGTCAGGACCTTAGTTTTACATCTCACCTGAAGGATATCGCCTTTCTTAGAGTATGGTGTCCTTGTCACTAGACTGGGGCATCTGGACCCACACAGACTGCAGGGTGAGCGCCCCTTACTGACCCCACTAACACCTCTTCCAGCAACAACCTTAGCTTTCCCAGGAGATCTCACATCTAGGTACTGGCCAGGCTCACAGCTGCTGAGCTTCAGTGATTTGCCAGTTGTGAGTAGCAAGGTGATATAGGGCTTTGTGAACAGTACCTAGTTAATATTTAATGTATTGCTACAATTTTGATTCACAATTGTCTGTTGGAAAGTATTATTCATGTGAACTAGCTGGACTATCACAGATTTAAACAATGTTTTACATTTCAGTTTTACTGTAGGTTTAAGACAAGGCCTAAGAGATTATTAAAAATCTATAAATTCATAAATAAAAGTTAGACAGATGACGCAGATGGAGATGGAGGCTGCACAGGAGCAAAAAACTTTGGAAATTGTTCTATTAACCTTCATCTTGTTACCCAGGGTGCATTACAAGATTATTACTACTACGCTGAGCGATACGGGGACACTCACTCTTTGCCACACGTATGCATCCCTCAGGGTTATGACCTCATGGCCTGCATGAGACCCCTGAACAGCACACACCACACAGATGATCTTCTCATCAAGCCTGCAGTACAGCGTCCCCTCCTGGCCGTGCTCCTTGCATCGCAGCCTCTCCACTGTGACACTGTCCCTCGCTTTTCCGTTCTCAGCCACCTCTCCTCCCATCGCTCCTTCCTCTATCCCTGGGACACCATCCACCTCCTTCCCTCCTTGAGCTCCTTGGCCCTCCTTGGCCTTCTCTTCTGGCACGTACGGCTCCAGATCGTGCCTGGTGCTCCGGAGGTGCTTGTCCGCATGCACATTGCAGAAGGCAAAGTTGCAAAAGTGGCATATTTTAACAGCTGGCTGGGCCTCATCTGGCTCACAGGCATCACATGTGCCATCGTTCTGCAGCTCCTCCTTATCTAGCTCCACCACGCCGTCCATCGGGTTTCCCACAGCGCTGTCAGTGTGGAGCACGGGACCACAACGTAGAGCTCCAATTCCTCAGAACCGCAGATCAGCAGATTTCCACGGCTGCAGCTTTTTGGGGGAGATTTATCAGTTTCACGCAGCTGGCTTGGTTGTTTTGTGTCTTGTGTCTGTCTTCACCCTAACTGTTCTAATCTCTTCCTCCTCTTCCTCGCCTTTTACAAAGTTTCCCGTCTGTACACATAGACACACACAGCTTAGTCACGCTGTGCCTGCTTGCTCCCACATAAGATTAAGCCGTGCTCTTTGCCATGAATTTCTCTTTCTTTTTTTTTCAAATTCTCTTTGTTGGACAGTGCCCCATCCCCCACTCTTCTGCTGTTCTGCTGGGGAACAGTTCCCACTGCAACGACTGCTGCTTCTCAAGCTGCTTCACAAAACAACTTCTCTTACCAGGCTTCCAGCTCAGTCTTCACTCTCTCAGCTATCTAGTCTCTAGCTCCACTCCTGTTCTTTTCTCCCGCTCCTTCTGTGTGTCACAATGTATTTCTCTGCCCGCCTTTGTGATGAACGAACGCTGCAGTGTAAACTAAGAGCCCAGACAGCCGGAGAGACCTGCACAGCTGCCCTCCCTCAGCTACTTTCACTTTAGAAGCAGAGTTCACTTCCTTGATTTTTTTACTTCCTGGTTTTGACGAGTCTAAAGCAGGAAAATGCAGGTGGGAGGGAGTTAAGCTGCTCAACAACAAATTTCAAGTACCAGCTCCAAACAAACTGACGCTATACCAGGATGATATTAGAAATGCAGGTTATAATATCCCACAGAGTGCTGTCTGTTTTGTTTTCCGGTATTGTCTTCTGGAACAGGGTGTATTCAAACGCATTCTTATAGGTTAATGCATGAAAGACTGCTTAGGAAAAAAAAGTCTTGTCTTTTTAATGAAGTGTTGAACATCCCTATTGTGATACAGTACATGCTGAAACTATTATGTTTGTTCCAGCCATACACGGATGGGTCTGGCATCTGCTACTGAATCCACATAAGAAACAGACATTATTTTTAAAAGAATATTATTAAAGTATCATATCAATATATGTTGCAATATGAAAAACAGATGAGCATAATTAAATATACTAATGAAATACGAAAAATCTATTTTAAACACATTTTCTTGCAGGAATTAATTTCAATACATTTTCATTATGTACTTAATATTGATATGTATATTGTAGTAGCTTCTGTATTTCATACTTTTGACGAAGCTTAATAAAAACTTGTTTAGCAAACAAAACAAAAGCAGGATTTTGCAACATCTATGACTGAAAATGCAAATATATATGTAAAAGAATATTGAACATACTCCTTTTATTCACACCCTAAATATGTTTAAAAATGTTGACACAGGTTAAACACAGATGGTGGAGTTCCCTTCTGCACAGTGTAAACTTTGGGTGTCTAAGGATTGTCATTGAGTCTGACCTTTTGCACCTCTGTGCCACAAGCCAAACTTGGGATGATTTAAGATAATTCTCACCACTTCCTCCTGCTCTTATTCAACACAAGCTTTCAAACCTGCTTGTTCACTTTGCTCGTTGCATTGTCTCTCAGGCTCCACTGTCACTTATCTTCTCAGTCTTGCCTTCTCCATAACACCTCCTCAGAAGTGTGTTAACTTGGATGTCAACTGCATGAAAATGTGAAAATATTTTATGATTCAGTAATCTTTCCAGATTCTGTTTTGTGAACTGTACCTTCTTATCAGATTCATTATCTTCGTTTGGGGTTCCAAAGAATTGGATCTTTCACTTCCTTGACTCTTCTGTAATAACTTATGAATTCTGCCTTGGCAATGGGGCGTCTGTCTAATTACTGTACATTTGGAGGTTCTGACAGCCCCAGTCTTATGGCCAGGTACTGAGTTGCCCCAGTAAAACAAATTTTTCAGATCAAGCATCTTCTGCTTCTACATTAGGGTTTCACTACTACGCTAGTATGAAGTACAGATGCAGCCATTCAAAATGCGTGAGGTATTTCGCGGCATACCCCGGTGGGCGTGTCACAGTATCACGCGGTATGACGCAGTTAACGTGTTGTCACGTGGTTAACTATCCGGCGTCGCCTTGTAAAACCGCCAGGGGGAGCTTAACCTCTCATGTACAGCATTTGAGCCTTTAATTTTGAACTGTGTATTACAGCATGTTAATCATCAGTCATTAAAATGTTGGTATATTTTATGAAAGCAAGATTGCTCAGTTGGACAAAAGTACACAGCCTACCTTTATCATAAATATTTATGCATCAAAGCCTTTACTGAAGATATTACTAATAGTATTAATAATGGATGACTTTAGACAAGCTGTATACTCAAAGTATAATTTCTTTAGCACATTTGTACAAGCACTTGGAATCTGTCCAAGCCATACTTTGTCAGGCATTTTGTTTTACTTCAACGGGCATAAAAACTTCCTTGCTTTTAACAGGGCGTTTCATAATTTCTAACTACGAAAATGATTTAAAATGCGACACTTATCATTCAACTAGAGCTTAAAATATCACAAGGATCCTCAAGAGCACAGCAAAGAGTGTATTAAAAGACACTTGTATTTATCAACGCTTTCTTTTCCGTATACCAGATTTTATGGAACCACTTCAGAGGGGTGTCAGCCAGTCAGATTCCAGGATTCGGCACTTTAAAGGAAAAATACACACCGGTATTCCATTTCTCCCTAACGATTTTAAGCATCGAAGTATTTAACTAGCATGTGAAATAGCGTGTGAAAAAGTGGTAGTTTTAAGCTTTTCTGCTAATATAATATGGAATCGATATTGATTTAAATCGTGTTCTGATTTAAATCGCAAACGCGTGTTTAATTATATGTGTTTTTTAATCATAATCAGGCTAATGCAACATAAATTGATACAGTATCTTTGTCTTCTAAGCATCTTAATAAACTTTCAGCATAGCTTTCTACCCGTCAAGATTTATATTTCTTGGGATTTTGGGATCAAACGTGGAAGGATTAGATTATAATCGTTTTTATTTGTCAAATACGTGATTGTATTTCTGAATGTTATGTGACACCTACAGTAGTTCACTGCTTTAAATACATCAAATTAAGAAAGTTATGTGTAGCACTTTAGATCTTTTTTCTGAACCAGGGAAAATCTGATCATGTTTCTCTATAACAATAATAAAAAAAACTTTATTTTACATATCGCCTTTAAAAGTGGCATCTCAAAGCAATACAGTAGATCGAAAAACAGTTAAAAGGGACCAGATTAAATACCAGACAATCGCAAACGCATTTTCAATAAAATTATTTTATTCATTCAGCAGTTTGTGAGAGGAACATCCAGCAGGGAGAGACACACACACCGGTTTTCATTGACAAAATTGTTTTTTTTTCAATTCCTTTTGTCTAACAGGAATGTTTTGTTTGTGGACAAACTGTTAGACAAGAGGAAAAGACCGCCTCCTCCTACGAAGCATTAATCGCGTATCTAAGGAAAATTGCAGTATACCTTTGTTCATGCACATCATTATACAGTACAGTATCTCAATTTGTATTTCGATAAAAAAAATCGTTTGCCCAGCCACTACTGTTGTTATTGTTTTTATCCTGTAAAGCGTTTTCTTTTTCTGCGTTTTCCATTTCCTTTTTCTGATCACTCGCTTTCTGGATACACATCTCACCTGTCCTGTTCTTTGTTTTCCTGGTTTGCTGATTATGCCTGCTGCGGTCCACTCCTACCCTCACACCTAAAGAATACTATTTTAAATTTCTTGGCGCAGTTCATTAACCCTTGTATGTGCTGTCCGCGCCCAAAATGCAATTAAAAAAAAGTAAAAAACCGCGCTCAAAATGCAATTTAGAGCTTAATAAGATACACTCCACAGGCAAAATTAAAGACAAAATTAAAGACGATTAAAATCTGTAATCTTTCCACTTGTACTGTGAGTCATCGGACAGTTTCTGCTTTGTGTAAGGATGGTGAGAAAGCTGTGTTCAATGTATTTAAGGGACTCAGAAGTAAAAGAAGATGCTTCATATTGCTTGACTAATTTTAAAAACCAAGTTATAAATGCAGACGCTCCCTCGGTGCCGCGCCGGGTGTAAATATCAAAGTATACATTCCCAACAAGAATTGTACCCATCTGTCATGCAAATAAAACACCTTGAATTGAATTGAGGGAGAGATGGGGGTAGTGGGACAGAGATACTGTAGACAGACTCAAGGCAAATAAGATACTTATGGGTACGCAGACATTCACGACAGCAACATACGAAACGTTTGCACGTACTGTATAGTTAAGTTATTACTTGGTTTTCAAAGTGCAACGAAATACAATATTGTTGTTGCTGCTGTTCTGGTTGTTTTTATCCCGTAAAGCGTTTTGAGAAGCCACCTTTAAAGGCGATATATACTGTAAAACCACTGATTCTTATGGAATGTGTTCCGCGGGAGATTCAAATTTTTATTTATTTATTTTTTAATCGCGTATCTTAGGAAATCTCAGTATAACTTTGTTCATGAACAGTGGCATGTTACATTATCATTCGTTTTTTTAACAAGGCTCGCCAGCTAATGTGAATCGAAACCTGTCTTGCTAGCTTTTAAAGTCGTGCATGTGTAAACTGTACTAGAGGGCATGCAAGTTACTCTGCCCCTTTCAGCGGCAGGGAGTCCCTCTGCTGCAACACACAGCAGACAGAACGGGAGACTATTGCCTTTCATATCTGACACCAGTGAAGTAAAAGGGGTGTCTAAAGGGGTGATTTTAGACCACATTTTAGTTACTTTATTTTGTTTACTTTTAACATTTCTGTAATTTACAGTAGATGTCACAATAGAAGCCCGAAGCCTATTATACTCAGTCTAGCCTTGGATCCTCTGAGTCCCTTGACTCAGTTATTGCATATTAATTTCTTGAGATACGCGATTCCATATTATATTCCCTTTTAATCAAATTCTAAAAGTATGCTTGTTGACTCCGGTATCGCGTTACTTAAAGACTTCGATGCTTAAAATGTTTAGGGAGAAATGGAATACTGGTGTGTATGTTTTCTTTAAAGTACCGAGACCAGCCATATACTGAACGTTTAAGTTCCAAAATTAATATCGTTTATGGACTTCACACGCGTTGCAGTATGCTCCTATTCTTTTTATGCTCAGGCACTAAAATCTCCCTTCTGCTTTGTGTAAGGATGGTATCAAGAGCAATCTTAAGTGGTGAGAAAGCTGTGTTCAATGTATTTAAGGGACTCAAAAGTAAAAGAAGATGCTTCATATTGCTTGACTAATTTTAAAAACCAAGTTATAAATGCAGACGCTCCCTCGGTGCGCTGCTCTGGTGCGCCGGCTGTTACACAGTGCCTGTCTGCCGTAAGCGTTACAATATACATACCCAACACTGCTTGTACCCATCTGTCATGCAAATAAAACACCTTGAATTGAATTGAATTGAGGGGAGAGGGGGGGAATACTAAAGCCAATACTGGCTCAATACCCTCAATGGGCTTTGACGTGCTAATGCGTTGGTTTAACAGTCCGGGTGTGGCAGGCTTCCAATGTCAACTCGACTCGATTGGAAGACAATGAACGTATTTTAGCCCTAAATGAATTAATAGCAAACATGGTTTACATAAAATACATTTTTCCAAGAAAGTTTATAATAATACGATCTATAGTTGAAATCTGAGCCTACTTTAAAAATAAAGGAAAAGCATTTTCAGAGAGTAATCATGCTGTGTTTATGTAGAAAAAGCGATTAGGTTTACGAGCAATCTAATTACCTATTCGCTTAAAACGCTATTAAAAATTTACTCTGTTGCACACACACACACAATAGAAGCAGGCACCGCTGTCAGAAGGGAAGATATGTTCAAAATATCGCAAATATCGATCATGTTGCGATATTTTGAAATATAAAAGTCAATTGATTGTCCATAATATCGCTATTCTATTTTTTCGAAGAAATGTTTGTTAAAAGAAAAGACCAGCACCAGCTGGATTCGAAAACACAACCTGTCAGCTGGTAGTCACGTCTACAAGACAGCTCACATGAACAGGCAGGCGAAACAGCCCTACACAGCCCTGTCGCAGCACACGAATACCATTATTAAATTCTTTAGATACGCGATTCCATATTATATTCCCTTTTAATCAAATTCTAAAAGTATGCTTGTTGACTCCGGTATCGCGTTAGTTAAAGACTTCGAAGCTTAAAATGTTTAGGGAGAAATGGAATACTGGTGTGTATTTTTTTCTTTAAAGTACCAAGACCAGCTATACACTGTATGTTTATGTTCCAAAATTAATATCGTTTATGACCTTCACACGCGTTACAGTATGCTCCTATTCTTTTTATGCTCAGCTACTAAGATTTCCCTTCAGTGGTAAAATTCAATACCTACAACGGGCACAGCAAAGACGTTTACTGTCTTTCTACGACAGACCAACGGACCACGAGTGCCCCTGTCGGTCAACCAATCACGTACTGCGGTGCCACGCGTCATCTTGCGTCATACTGAGCGACGTCACCTGCGGTACGTGTCTGTAACGCGCACTTTGAATGGCTGCATCTGTATGATTACAGAAACTTTCTCTTGAGAAGCTCAAACATGGACACAAACAAACTTTACAGTATAACAACATAAAGCCTACATGAAGCGTAACAACCAAATGTTTTAGAGAGAATACAAATCAATGTTTTTGATTGGTAATCGGAGTCTCTAGCAGAATAATTATGATGTGAGTTGAAGAAAGCACAAGGCATACAAACTGAAGGAGCTGGAAAGGTTCTGCAAGGAGGAGTGTAGGATAAATATCCCTTATGAGAACCCATCAAAAAGCTACAGTAAGTACCTCATTGACTTTCATAGAGGGTTCACAGATTTTCATGCTAAATCAGCTTTTAGTTACAGTTTATCAAAGCGCAAGCATTAAATTTGGAGGATGCATTATATATAGAAGCTATGAAGAGTCTGTAAAAATATGTTGAAATATTACTTTATGTTTTAATGTTAATGTAAATGTCTATTTTAATAAGGAAAAATTTAAAAAGGGTGCTCATTTAAATATCTCAAGGAATACACATCAATTAAGTGAGCACAAATACCAGATTAAGAAACTGACATAAATATGTTGAATGAAATATACAACTTTTTGTTATTGACTAATAACACTATTTTGTAAGTTGTATCCTCATATTCTAATGAGATGTTAAAAAATGTTGTGGGTGGCATAGTGGTTAGCATAGCTGCCTCACAGTGTTAGGGCGTTGGAGTTCAATACTTGGGGTACTGTCTGCCTGGAGTATGTACTGTATGTTCTTCACTTGCTGTTGTTGCTCTGCTGTTCTGTGTTTATGTTTTTGGTAATTCCTTCAATGTCTTTGTATTGGAGCCTACATGCAAATAAGCATTTCATTGCACTTGTGCATATGACAATAAACTGAACTGAACTGGAATAAATTAAAAATGTTATGTAATGAATAAAACACTACATTAAATAACTTACTGGCAGGCATTTCTTTAATTTTTTAAGCTCTAATCAAAAATGTTTCAGGTTCTCAAAGCAAGGCCCTAGATTTTAGTGAAGTGTTTAACAAACACCTTTCCATAAACAAATAGTGAGAAAAAGTCTAGACAGGTGTTACAATGCCATGGTCTGATTTGCAATCATTAGTCTAGAAATGAGGCATTAACAATTCATTAACAAGGGGGAAATGAGGGTCATATATAACAATGGCCCTCAGAAAATATAATTAATCAGGAATGGCAACAAACATGGCCAGGGACTATGGAAACGCACTGACGGTCTGGGGGTTTTGTGCATTATGCTTACAACAGCAAAAGAACCATTAATCTATTTTTTGAATGAGCTTTGTACTGAATGAAGATCACTATTGACCTAACATCCAAACTATCTAAGTCCCTAAAAAATCCATGTGATTTCAAAAATCAAGCTAATTCTTTTGTAGACCATATTCTGGGAGAAGTTAAACAAAGGAAAGACATTTTGCAGTTCTAACTCTGTCAAGAGTGGTATAATTGGATATTGTGTATAAACAAAACATGATGGTTCTCACTTATGTGATGCACAAAGCAGTAAAGAAAGGTGTCCTTAGAAAGTATCTTGGAAGATGAACACAATGCTTGTATACAGTCATTTTATAAAAACATTGGTTTTGTACAAATACATTCATTTTTGTCAATAGCAGGTATAGAATTCCTTTTACATCTCCTCCAAGACAATAACAACCCTACCTAAAATAAAGTCAGTATATTTAATATTCTCATTGTATAAAAACAGCAGTTATTCACAATCAATACAAAAGATTTTGTAAAGTAAAAAGTGACTGGCCTGACAATACAGGAGATTCTTTCACATGAAATTGATAGTGAATATGAACGATTACAACACTGTTCACAACTCTAAAAACTAAATAGGATACAAAAGAAGAAATATGTGTATTTATATTTAATAAAAATTGTAACAAATGTTTTTAAGTCAAAAGTTTCGAAGCACCAAAGCATCTACAACATGGACTAGGGTAATTTATCTCATTTTCCTTAAAACAAATATTTGGCAAGACTGTGAGGACATCTGGAGAATATTAGAGGTTTTCATGGTGTGACAGAGAATCAGAACAATAATATTCAATGTGTATGTTTATATTATATTTGAAAGCTGTACATATTCCCAGAGAGTATGATCTTGAATAATAACTTTTCTTAATTTCTAATGCCAGCTGTAAACTGAATTTTATTTCTTTGTGTCCTAGTTAGATCTAAGGCACAGATGGATCCCAAAAATTTACGAGGCTATTTAGTCTGAAAGGAAGCCTTCTGTTGAGAATCTGAAACACGGACACAGACTTTACAATAGTATAACAACATAAAACCTGGATGAAACATAACAAACAAAGGTATCAGAGAGAATACAAAATGAATGTTTTTAATTGGTAATAGGAGTCTCTAGCAGAATTGAATATGTGAAAAGAAAAACACAGATAAGCACAGGCCACACAACCTGAAAGGGCCTGAAAGGTTCTGTGAGGAGGAGTGGATAAATTTCCCCTATAAGAAGTTTAAGAATGTACACATGAGAAATTCACTGGTTTTCATGCTAAACTAGCTCTTTTAGCTACAGTTTATCAAGGTATGAATGCAGTTTGGAGGTTGTAGTATACAGTATATAATAGGAGTCTCTTGGTGCTACTAATTTATATTATTGTTTATTGGAAATACATAATTTCTTATGCACAAGAAAATTATAACTAGAAACCCTTAATTTGAAGAAAGTTGAAGAAAGCAAAGTTGTGGTTTTGATGTCAGAAATATAAACATTTTGTACCTAGTGCCTTAGAGACTGAACAGAAAGGAGTCCCACTGTGCTGAATGGATGATCAGGATTCACGTGGGAGGAAGAGTTTTTCCTTCTCAACTTTTTTCCCAAAAGAAAATAATGTTCTTGTTTTCTATTTGCATGTTTTTAGTGTTTAGAGGCAAACAATCTCAACAGACCAACCATGCGAATTTATTTTTGTGAACAAATGTTTGTTTTTATTTTACCCAAACACAAAAAAAAATTACATATCAGTAAAAATCGTTGAGGCTCAGTGTTATAATGAAGGGATGGAGAATGAGGAAGGGAGATGGTGTTCATGATCAGGACTGGACTGAAAGCAGGCACAGTCTTCAGGGTAGGAGCAGACAGGGAGACTGCACTCTCGTGCTGGGGACCGGCAGAGGCATTTGAGTCCCTGCTGTGGTGTTGGGCAGGAGTCTGTTCTGACAGGCGGATCAGGTTCAGGACAGGTGGAGTTTTTCAGGCGAAATCAGGTGGCGTATACTCCGGTGACACAGGTTAGTATTGGTACGTGCACTGCCATTGTCTTGAAGCAGCTCAATGACAGAGTGCTGGATCAGTGGCATAACAGGGTTTAAAAAGTGTGGTCATGATGGATTGAGCATCTGTTAATTGGTCAAAGGGGGCCAGAAAACCCATCCTGAGTGAGACCGAGTGGAATGTTTCTCTTCATGGGAATGTACTCAGTCAACTAGTCTGTGTGGAGTGGAATATTATCTAACGTACAGGCTTCACATAGCTTGAAAATTTTTTCAACTGAACTTTCTGTGTTGGTTGCTTATACTGACTATACTCCATGGATTACTGATCAGCTGCTCTGTGCAGGCAGTGCCTCATAACCTGGTGTCAAGGATGTTGGAAAGGTCATGCCGTGGAACAGCCAGGAGAGCAGTAGAGACCCTATGAGTAGCGGCAAAAGGGGCAACACGGAGGTTAGCCTGGGCTCAGGGGGTCAGATGATGTCAGGTAGAAACCTATGCCCTCAGGCTGCAGAGGAGACGACCTGGTGCTAAGTGGGTCTCAGGACATCCAAACCCTCAATGCTGAGTGAGAAGCAAAGGGAGACCTGGAAATATACAGCCCCACAAAAGGACACACCGGAAGGACAAGAAAGCACAGGAAAACTAGGAACAGGACAGAGAAGGCTATCGATATAGATGTAGAGGGTGTGACACCTGGGACATACATAGGTGATACTTCTGATTTGAGAGTATACCTTCAGTTACAAAAGGACCCCTTGGTTTAATATTGAGATTCAACGGTGAGTTTTTGCATTTTTCTCATATTCTTGAAATAATGTGTAACTACATCATACCTTTACTGTCACATTACCTGCTTCATTTTATTTATACAAAAAACTTTCTGGAAAGGTTTACAACTACACTGGACAATATTCAGCACTGCTACTTTGCCACTTTACACAACTTATTCCTGTTTGTCTTACTGAACCGGTTATGTGCAGGAAAGCCGCCTTCTGCATGTTGAACCCTATTCCCTATTCCCTAAATGACTTCTTGAGCAGCCAACATTTTTTAAACTGCTGCTGTTACACCACATTTACCAGTAAAACCAAATAATATGGTTTTGGATAACATGAATGATTTTTCGTCCATTTATAAATGATACGGATCATGAAAGTTGCTAATGATGGCTTTTACATTGGGTGCACTAACTTGAGGCCATTCCATTTGATACTGTGATTCTGGGGTGCAGAGCTCTAGACATGGCATGCTGCTGTGTCTGCAGGTTTTCTTTCCAGCTCAGAGAAAGGCAACTGAATTAATTAATGTCCTTTTAATTAGTGGTTTAAGAGCCTGTCTCAGTTCTTAAGATTTAAATAGACATAAAGCCTGTTGAACTGTGGTCCTCCAGGAGTTGAGCACCCCTGTGTAAATCATGATATTCTACTTTTTTCTGTCAGAGTTACTTTTAGCATCAGCTTTTCAGATACAATAGCCTGGATGACCCATTTTTGCATCATAGCAGAGATGATATTATTTGTGTCCCTTCATTAAGTGATGCAAAATAAATGTTTTAACTTTTTTTAGCAGTTGACAGCACTATAGGTTTCAAGCCTAAATCAAGGATTTATGGTAATCTGCAATACTGCACATGACTTTTGACGCTCATGTGCAGAATATTGAAAAGATGTTATAGAAACTTAAGAATGATGACAAATAGGAAAAGGTCATTCAGCCCAACTAGTCTGTGTGAGCTTACTGTAAGAACTAATTGATTTTGTTGTTTTTTCCCACATTAGAATTAATAGCATGTGTACTATGCTCTCTTTGTACCAGAAAGACTGGTTTATGTGTTTGTTTTACTCACTAGACTTTCTGATTGCACTTAACAAGATACAATAAGTTCAGGTATTTAGAATCCTGACTAGGTCATATGCAGGTGATCACGTTGATCTTTCCTTCTGCGTATGGTCACTCAGTTTTTAGATGTTAGTTGTTTAATTCCCTCCTCATAACCTTTGCTCAGCTGTTCCCACTGTTCATCTAAACTCTAAGGGTGACTTTAGTGTTTCTGTGCCCACAAACTCTGGAATATTGCACCTTCCTAAAAGAACCAGAGACACAGCCACATTGGATCCTTTTAAATCTAGACTAACACCTACTGTTTGTTTGCGATTCATTTTTCTTTCGTATCTGCTTTGCTTTTTTGGTTTTGTAATTTATTTTTTCATTTTATTGTGAAATGTCCTTTTTAAGAATTATTTTTTAAGAATTTTGTGATGCTTGCTTAAAAGGCACACAATATAATATAATAATTGTTATTGTGATTAGAAAAGGCTTGCAGCATTTCTATATTTCTTATTCCTTAACTCAATTGATACCTCCTTTATATTTGCACAATAATATTGTGCAATAATATACAATATATTGTACTGTATATGCTTGTCTAAACAGCTTTTCTGTTTGTAGAAAAGGGAATTATTACAAGCTACAAAATACAATATGTCAATGTTTCTGTTCTCTCACATAATCCATTTCTGTTTTTCTTTCTACTTTCCTGCATGTGTTGCCCTCCTTTGGCACTTTGAAAACTTAATTTCTAGTAATACTAGATATTAATTAATATCCTTTCAACAGTAGAGGACGCAACAGTTGATGAATAGTACTTTCCCCCATCACTATGGTTATTATAACCATAGCAATGGAAAAACAATCACTGATTGGTTAGAGGTGATGAAAAGTAAGAGATTTCTCTACTAGAGAATGAGAATGTGAGAGTAGCAGCATTTTTCTGGTTCAGTTATTCATCTGCATCATCTTGCAATGAAATCTTATAAAAATAACAGAAACACTGCAGTCATGTTATAAGTTGAGGCAACTATAGGCTGCATATAGAAAACCCTGGACCTTTCGCAATTTGTTGTATCAGTGCCTCAGAGGTTCATGGATTAAAATGAGGATGGTTTTCCTGTTATCAACACCATCATTTTATTAGAAAAACATTGATATCTTGGTCCTGGATTGCTTTTGAAAGTTCTTTGGTGCTCAGAATTCAGTCTTTGCTTTGGAATTCACTACCCAGAATTGGGAACCCACATGAACTTATGAATTTATCCTAAAATGTTGTGAATCAGTACAATTTAACACAGCTGAAGGCAAATTAACTTGGTGTGTGAATCCAAAGGTGATTGATAACACCTGAGCTAATATAATATTGCTATTACAAGAAAGGTGGACACACCTGTATCCAATATTATTTGTAATCAATTTTCAAATGTATTTTTTCACTTTGTACTTGTGAATTATGTCTACATAAATGGAAAAACATTTCAATGCATTTTAATTCAAGGCTATGGGGCAAAAAGGTGAAAATTTTGAAGCAGTGCAAAGACTTACTGTAGGCACTCTAAGAAGTCTCAGTTTAATTAAAAATGTTGATTTTGCAACATGGCTTGATATAGGCTAAAATAAATTGCCAAGAGGCCAATGCACTGGTCTCCAATGCTAACCCCTAATTCAATCCTGTTGTGACATGGCATTAGTTGGTATTTATGTGGGAAGGATGAGCTGCAGAGAGAGAGAGACTACAAGGGCTATCTCAGAGACATGTGTGTGAAGGCTGTGCCAGTCTGGCAGAAAGCAACTGTGTGTTTGAAGGGGAACAGCATGGCTGGGGATCTATGTTTTTTTAGCTGCTGGAGGTGCAGAGATGCAGAGACAGTGTAACAAGTTTAACTGATACGGGCTGGTCCAGTCTGGTACAGTACACCTGAAATTAGACCAAGGTATAAAAATAATGGGGTATGATAATAAAAGTTTAAATGTTGTTAAATGAAACTGATGGCATTGTTAGATTTGTTGGTTCATGTTAGGACACTGTGTGTTTATTTAATTATGGTTTGTTTTTTCTGTCCCTGAAGGCCCTAGTCTAATCTCCCAGTGTTTGCTGCGACCAGTTTGCTGTTTCCACTCGTAGCCATTGTTCCCCTTTGCTGTCTTCTCCCTCACTGCTGGGGACTCGTGGGAGGAAGATAGGCTTGTCTATTCTTCTCTATTCCTCTGTTACACTTAAGGCATTCAGTATGTATTTGGCTTCTGCCATTTTCTTAAACCTTTCATTTCTTTCTGATAATCCTGTTTATGTGCCTGCTTCTCAATTTCCTGTCAGTGCTGATGTCCATATTATAAAGCTGGGCCACAGCTCAGAAACAAGGAATGGACCCTTTGTGGGTTTCAGGGTCACCTACAGTAAATCCTAAGACAGTGAATAAGGGAAGTCCAAGGCCAGGGTCAAGAGGTGAGCAAAAGTCCAAAGCCAGAAGACAAATTTAGTATCAAGCACCAGAAACACAATCCAAAATCCAAGAGTTGGGCAAGGAGTCTAGGAAGAATTCAGCAAAGGCTAGATCAAGAGTTCAAAGAGTTGAAAACAATACTGAGCACAGCTTGAACATAGAGCAGTGTTTAATTAGGTTTGGGGAGGGGAGGCATGGTGAGGTAGGGACACTGGGCAAGTAGGGATTGGCTACTGCCGTCTGCATGATCAGCTGCACAGATGAAGTAGGCACTAGAGGTTGGGGTGCCCTCTGGTGGCAGGATGCTGGGACTGTAACACATATGGTTCCAGTTTCTAACTTTTTGGTCCATTCATCCTGACATCTAAACTCGCCTTTTGTTAGAACTGCCTTAACAGTGCTCAGAGTGTAGGCCTCCATTCCTCACTCCTGCAATCCCTAGCAGGTGTCCAATTTGTGTTAGTTCCTAACCCCCTGATCCTAACTCTTATTTTTTGCCTGCTTCAATATCAGGATAATTGTATATGCTTTGGTCGCCAATTATTTCTGTTTTCTTCAGAAGAATATGCTTCCTATTCCCTGAATTGAGCTTTTTTTACTGCACAGCTCCCTTGTTTATTGCCCACTATGCAATTCTGCTAATTCAAGAAAACAGTAAGTTTATAAAGAGTTTAATAACAGAGTAGCTGTCTCCCAAATCACTATGTTGATTCCTTACATACCCAAGCAGTAAATGAAGGCTCATTTTCTGTTAAATTAAAATCCTCAAGCACACTGAAATGCTGAGAATTGCTGCATGTATGTAATCTTTAGTATTCACAGAGTTATTATGTCATGTTATTTACCACAACTGACATCATGTATTAGACAATCACAGTTTTTCTTAAGCATGTTTGTTCAGTGTGGTAATATTGGATAAGTTGCTATTTGCTTCCAGCAATGCTTATTGAGAGCATGCTTGTAATGGGGTTTAAAATTTTCTTTGGAATATGCTTCTGTGTAATGGCTTGTTAGTAGATTTGTATGTGTTATGAAAGAACTGTCACGGAAGCCGGGGGCTAGCCTTGGAGGGAGACGGGAGGACCCCATGCGTAGCGGCAGGAACAGAGAAAACACAGGGCTCGCTCCAAGCTCAAGGTATTGGGTGGAGTCGGGGACGAGACATAAGCCCTCAGGTAGCGGACGTGGGGGGACCTGGTGAGGCGAGCCTCTCGACAACTGATCCCGGTTGACAACAAGACCCACTGGAAGAACAAGTAAAGCACAGGAAAACTAGGAACAGGACAGAGAAGGAGCGCCCTCTAGATGTAGAGGGTGTGACAGTACCCCCCCCCCTTCAAGGGCGGCTCCTGACGCCCAAAAAATAAATGAGCTGCACAGCACTGGGAGGAGGAAAAACCTCATTTAACTGAACGGAAACCTCTGGGAGTCCAGGACTGAGAGCTACCCCCTCCTCTGGGGTAAAAACCTTTATTGAGTAGAGGAAGGGGGGACCGGGTAGGGCTCTGGGGGAGCAAGACAAAAAAACAGACAAAACACGTAAAAAATCATGCACAATAAAAAATAAGCCCTGACAGAACAAGGGAACAAACAACAAATAAAAATGATTCAGAGAAAATAGGGAGAGCAGGGGGCATGGAAGCCCGGACCAGAGAGACCAGTGGGTGTGGGAGCCCCGGACGGGGAGACAGCGGGTGTGGGAGCCCGAGCGAGCAAAATACGAGAAAAAAAAACACAAAAATAAACCCTGACGGAACAGGGGGGACGAACAACATGAATAATACCAGGGAGACAGGGGACCAGAAGCCAAAGAGGGCAGGAAACCAGAAGTCAGAGCAACCAGGAAAACAGAAGCCAGGAAAAAAGAGGAGACAAAGGCCAGGGTTGCCAGGAGACCGCTTGCGGTGTCCAGTGCAGGCTCGGCATCCTGTCACGGAAGCCAGGCTAGCCGTGGAGAGAGACCGGTGAGACGGGAGGACCCTATGTGTACTGGCAGGAATGGAGCAAATACGGGGGTTCGGTCCAGGCTCAAGGTATCGGGTGGAGTCGGGGATGAGACATAAGCCCTCAGGTAGCTGACTTGGGGCGACCTGGTGAAGTGAGCTTCTTGACAACAGATCCCATTGCTGATCGAGGAGGAGAGGGAGATCTGGAAATATAAAGCCCCAGACAACAAGACACACCGGAAGAAAAAGTAAAGCACAGGGAAACTAGGAACAGGACAGAGCAGGAGTGCCCTCTACATCTAGACAAAAACACTCTGACATGCCCAGGAATGCAGGGGACTATACAGTGTATAAGAGAAACTGATGTTAATTTGAGGATGCACATGCTGCTTCTGTCTGCTCCTATTGTTTCTAAATGTTCTTCTCCTTCCAAAGGACTATTAAAGAATCTGGTCACACGTATAAGGATCTTTCTACAGAACGTACGTTTTACTCCAATCTTCCTTTTCTTCACAATTTAATGAACTTTTCCGTACAGTAGTTTCTCTGGGGTTAATCTTTATTTTTGCTCCTACAGTTCTAATCATCTTTTTCTGCCATTACACAGTTCATTTTTCACATCTATAATTTGCAGTGTTTCCTAGCTACGGCTCACGGCTTTGTGCTTCAGCTCATCACTCAATTTACTTACCAAATTGGCATCTCAAATTATATGGTTGACTGAAGATGACATTTCTTAAAGTTACACCTCTTGTGTCCAAAGCCTGACACCTGCTTTTTGGAGTTTTCTAGTGCAGAAACAGACTATTCTAATATTATTCTAATGCAATTCTAACTTCTAAAAACTATTCTAGAAACTACTATAGATGCATAGACCTTGCATCTGATTTTCATTTTAAGAAGTATGCCCAAAATTTATTTTGTCTGAGGAATAATGTCGGATACTTTTAAAGAACTTATTCAAACCTCATTATTGAATGTTTTTTCTCTCTTTAATACATGTTTTAATTGCTAATGCTATCATTTTGATTTCCTAATTAAGGGCCTTATTGTACACTTGGCAATTATTTAGTGTTGGTTCATGTGAAGGTCACACTAAGTCTAGCTGTGGGCGTGACTAATAGTTGTCTGCCTCCCTTGGTCAGACTACCCCTTGGAGTCTTGTGCCATAATTAGTCCTTATGGCAATGAAGAAACAACTGATATTATGTATGTCTGTAACATGTTAAATCTAAGATTCCCTTATAAGCACTAGTGACGTGTGTCTCCAAGTCCTTGAAGTGTCTGTGGTATGGACACAGTGCTACTGAAATTGTTCTCTTTCAATTGGAATATTAGTCGGATTTAGACCATTGAGACAGATTAGTTTTGCCTTGTGGATGTGTGGTATGGCTGTAGTTATTCTGCTCAGGAACAGAGGAACTACGGACGTTTGGTGTCTATACTTACTGTAGGTGTCTAAATGTTGCATGTTCTCAGGGGGTGAGTCTGATTAATTCCAAAGGGCAAAGTGTAAATTAAATATAAATGAACAGGGTTTTTTACTTCTTCTAATAAATTAATAAACTCCCGTAATATGGCCTGTTGAATGTTAAGGACCAAGGCAGCTGAATGTTTGTGATGCGGGTTTGACATACTGGTTTGACACCTAGAGGGAGATGGAGATCAAGATACAGAGAGGAAATTCCAACAAGTTCCATTGTGCTTAGTAAAATGATGCATCGTTACTGCTTTTGTACTTTAAAAATTCAGCACAAGGGGAAGATATTCCCCTTTGGTATTATTTTCTTGAGCATAATATATTTCTTTTTTATTATTATTACTTTTGTTTCTATAACAAAAGGAAAGCCCAAGTGCTTAAAAGCTTGATAATAATAATACCTGAATGGTGTCCGTGGGTAGTACATTATCCTGATATTTAATATGTTCTACTCAATGTGAGAAAAAAATAGCTTTTATGGATAAACACTACATTACAATATAAAAAATCACATAATAAAACTACATAATATTTAAGCTAGTACAAGCAGGTGACTTTTAGAATTGGGCAAATTTGTAAACATTCAACTTTATAAGGTCATATCCACAAAGCAGAACAGTAAGGAATGCTTAGGCATTGTCAGAAAGATATCTTGTTTTTGAATAAAATCTTCACAGTGCCTATTTTAAGAGAGGTGGTCACTTTTCTTTTTATGTGTACATACGAATTGGCTCTCGTGAGGAACACAGAATGATTTTTTTGAAAAGAAATACACTGTGTATTTCTGTGATGTGGCAACAGTAGCTTTGTGAATTGTCTCACTTACTGCAATGCTCTGAAAAGAAAAAAACATAGAGGAAAGATCTGTCTTCCTGCATCCCCAGTGATTTATCTGGAGAAGCTTTTCAAAGGGACCTGCTTTATTTTATCACTGATCTATTTAGGCAAGCATGTTCTTGTTCAACGCTGTTGGCAGCTAAATTTCATGTTAGACACAGCCTGCTTTATTATAGTTCCCTTTTCTACTTAAGAACCTGTTTTGCACACACCAAGACAGCAGGAAAGTAATTGTCAGCAATTTTTCAGTACTTGACAGCATCTGAAACTCAGTGATAGTTTGAGTGTTCGGTAAGTTTTGATATTATGCTTCACTGAAATTATATTCTTTGAAAGACCAACTGCAATAGCTCTGGTGAGCTCATGTTCATGTCGAAAGGTGTTGGAAGACAGATTTACAATTCTGCATGCAACAATTTTTCTGAAATAAATTAGACAATTTAATACAATTGCTTAGTTTATCTTTCCTACAGTCTCAGTGTTAAACAGCCTGGTGTTCTTGTACCTGGGAGAGACGCAACGTTTGATATAAATGTTGTGACACACTCAAATACAAGGACTAAGAATTCAGTGCTAAGCACGAAGTGAGCAGAGCTTTTAGTGATGACATTTCATGCCATTTTACCAGCTACAGACAGGGACACTGGTACAGTATATGTGGCACCACAGCTAGCTCAGCTTTTTCCAGCCCTTGAAGTGCTCAGACAGCTGTGCCCAAACATGGAAACATCCCAGTCACAAGGGGATAACCCCCTTAAGGAAGACTTTAGAAGCATTGATCCCAACTCACTACATTTTATATAACTCCAAATTAACTGAATTAGTTTTCAAAAACTATTCTGAAAGACAAAATTGCCATATGTGTGTCTATTGCTAAATTTGCCCTTAGAAACTGTTGCAGTTACATCCAAAAGAGTGTATTGAAATTTGCTCTGTACAAAAAATGCAATCACATTTTCCCCCTACTCCCCATGCTCACAAAGCATTATTAGGAGCACTACATTTGTAAAACTATGAACCCAGAAGAAGGAAAAAAAACAAGAATTTGTGTTAACTTCTTGACAAAACTGAATACTCTTTAGGTGAGTGAAAGCTGTACAGTAATGGAAGCATGGTTTGCTTTTTCTCTCACCAGGCAGTGATCTGGTTTTATTTCATGCACAATACAGACTTGTAAAACAATTATTGAAGCACCTTTGGGAACACTGTGCAAACTCAGCAGCTCAGAGAACAAAAAGTCATTGGAGGAAGTACTACAAAACAAAAGAGATTTAATGAATGAAAGCTTCTTATTGATTTAGCTGACTGTGCACATGTGCAATTTCCAGTGGGGTTTCATCTTTTGATAAGACAAAACTATTCAGGATAAAACCAGATTATAAGATTATGAGGCAGAAAACAATAAAAGAAAAAACTGCATTAAGATATGGTTCTGAAATTGCACTTCTGTGTGTCATACTGTTTAAGAATGAGAGTGACAGTATGATGCCTCAAAATATTTTACATATAATGAATTACTATCACACATAACATATTGCTTTTCCTGAACCTTTGCAATGTTTATAATCCGATATATCTGCAAAATGCAAAATTAAAATATGACAGCATTTTTTTCTAAATATTCCTTGAATAAATCCTAGTTTTCTATGCCAGAAATGTATTTCTTAGTCCAGTTGCACTTAATTTAAGGTTAAACTTTACATTATATGACCAAAACGGTTACCATATGTTGAATCCGTTAGAAGGACTTATCTGCCAAAGAGAGATTTGTCAAAAGGGCGATGATAATAGAAAACATAACTTCTAAAAACATCTGTTGTAGTTACGCAAGAATGCATTAACTTGGACTAATCTGGCTCATGTTTCATTCATTAATCTGAGCTCAGATTATTTAAGGGATAATTAATGAAGTAAAAGAAGATTGTTTAGTTTTTAGAAGGATTTGTTTGTTCAACAGCAGAAGCAGCAGAAAAAGAGAGAGGATCTTATTTCTGTTAATTTATAACAGGGGCAACACAGGCGGCACAGTGGCTAGCATTACTGCCTCTCAGTGCCGGGGCCCGGGGTTGAATTCCTGGGCTGCTCTCTATGTGCAGTTTGTATGTTCTCCTCATGTTCATGTGTGTTTCCTCTGGGTGCACCGGTTACATGCCACTGTCCAAAAACAGGCTGGTAGGTTTGTAGGCTTCTGGTGTGACCGTGTGCATATTGGTGTCTGTGTGTGCCCTGTGATGGACAGGCATCCCATCCTGGGGGGATCCTGCCTTGCTTCCACTGCATTCCAGGACTGGCTTCAGCTCCCCATGACCTTGTATTGGAGAAACCAGTTAGAAAATGGATGAAAGGATATGGTCCAATAGGCCAGTTTATAGTCCAAAACAAATGCTGCACCAGTACTGGCAGAAACATGCTGGCTGTTTAAGAGCTATATCCTTGCACTTGTGCATCTGTAGCAAGATGTGGTTTCCATTTAAACTGACAAGATTCTAATATATTTTACCCATGCCTGCTGCTCATTAAACTCCTTCCATTTAAATTGACTAGCAAAACAAGCAGCCTTGACAAAGAGATAACATATGTGACACAAAATCCAATAGGAAACAGAGTAGATGCAAATACTGAGCTTTTGTGTGGTTTGGACCTCATGTTTAAGCCTTATGTGAATTCCATGGGTATGAAAGTGTTGAGGGATGACTGCTTGGTTTGGGGGTGCTCATTTAAATACAGCTTGACTCTACTGTTATGTGAGGTCTGGTTGTTTATTGTGAAATGGTCTTGAGCTGACAGCTGACAACCATCTGCAACTGGAATCCTATTAGCTTCAGTTCCTGCAAACATTAAATTCCTGCTTGTCTGAGTAATTCATTACAAGGCCTGGAGAAATGGAACAGCCAGATTATCAAAATAGTCAGTTGATGTAAAGGAGGAACGCATGTCTACACTTGCCACCAGACAGAGAGACATACGAGACAGAGATTCATCTCTGTGTTGGCTCCAGCGACTTCACAGAATGCAGACTGTGACACATCAAAGATGGGAGTATTGACCTGGAGGGCAGAACACAGGGGAAAAGGCATATTTTATCTGTGCCACAGCAAGTGCAAAGCTCAGTATGCAACAACCCAGGCTTAAAATCTATTTTCAGGCATCCAAGTTATGCCGCTCCATTAAAATAAGCAGCAAGCCACCAAATAAGTGAGTTTGGGACTGTCTGGAAGCCCTCGGGCTGAAGTCTCTATGTTTAGTCATGGCCAAGTTGTGTCGAAGCCAGGCAAACCCAGTAGAACAGGGGTTTTATCAGAAAACGAGATGCATAGTGGTCAACAGCATGATGTCAGAACCAGGAAATTCAAACTCAAGGGGATAAAGAAAAATAATGCATGTCTAACAGTGCGTGTGCTGGGGCTAAAAGTCCCCAGAGAAACATTTTAAACAAGGAATGCCTAAGTCTGGGAAGTCATGATACAAATGTGTCCTCCATCCAGGCCATGTTCACACAAAATTATCCATATGAGCCAAAAATTGTAGTATTTCCCTGTTTAAAACAGGGGTTCCACACCCTGCGGCCTGGGTTTTATGTGCAGATCCCCTTGCTGTGTATAATCAAGGGGGATCTGTTACAAGAGGGTATGACAGGTATGAGAGCAAAAGACTTTCAAGGATTATGATTATTAAAAGCTGTCTGTAGCTCAGAATCACTCAGAATATTCCACTAATTAGTTTATAATACTCCAATCATTAGTACTGATTAAAGTGAACACTGGGTGTGAAGGGTTAAGGGCACCAGGGTGTCTCTGTGTAAAAGGGACAAGTTTGTGTTTCATGTAATTGAGGAACATTGAGAGGAATTCACCTGTTCCAGACTTCCTGAGACTGACTGAAGATGGAAGAGTAACACTTAAGAGTGGAAAAGGAATAAAATTGACTTGTCTACCGAAATTCTTTGTGGGAAGAACAACTGGACAGTAAACTTTGTAAGCTTCTCCAAAAGGAGACCTCTGGAACATTTTTGAGTCCAGAGGGCTTCTGTTCACAAAACTCAAGGACATGTCATTCAAAAGTGCAAATTTCATGGGTACGCATTGACTACGATCTGTGATCCGTAGTTCGTGGGTCAGCATCACAATTTCATCCAGTTGTTTATTGAAAGTACTGTAACCAAGGTATCTGTTTTAACAACATGGCTGGGTAGTTGGCTCCAGACTCTTATGTTCTCAGTTTTAAATGTACACAGTTTCCAGTGTGTCTCCTGGTCCATATTTCACTATTGACTGAAGTATTCTATAGGATTGACCTTGTCAATGTCTTTGATAACTTTTAATATATGAATCAGTTCCATCATAGTCTTCTGTATTCATTACTTAAAAAGATTTAGTTGTTTTAGCCTGTCAATGTGGGACATTCCCTTCAGCTTGTGCATGTACTGTATATACCTGGACTGATTCCAGTGTAGCAATACATTATTTTTAATGATGTGACAATTCTCCACAATATTCTTAATAAGGTCTTGCTAGTACATTGTACAGATTTAACATAACCACTCCTTACTTCAAACAAATTATCATCAAAGACTTAATTGCTCTTCACATTTCAGATGGGAGAAAAACTAACAGGGATATCAGCAGCTATAAATGAAACAGCAGATAATGCTTTTCAACATCGGGTGCTGATGCCCTACTAGAAGTAAGGCCTGTATTTATCGAACACTCAAGATAGAGCAAGGAAAACAGAGGTGAGAGAACCATTAGGGAACTGTGATCATAATATGTCAAACTTAGACATACTATATGTGTACAGTGTGTAGTACAAACCAAAGTTTTAGAGTTTTAAGGAAGCACAATAAAAAGAAATAGAATTGTAAGAGAAGCAGACTGCAACAGGACAGACATGGAGCCAGTAGAGAATGGGTGTCTACATTTTCACAGTTTTTTATTTGAAGAACAAAACAGATTAATAATAAGGTTGTAAAAATGAGTATATTAATAAATTAAGACAGTCTCATTTAATAAATTAAGAAAAGAACTGTAAGTGTCACGGAGTGAAAAGAATGAGTGTTTGGGCACCAGGTGTCGAGAGCTGTATGGATGTTAGTTGTATGGATGAGCTTGATGCAGTGTCATGTCTTATCCTCTGCATTGATAAGGATACCCTGATGCTGGGCAATTATCACACCATTCAGGGGTAACGTGTGGGGTTTGACGGTTTCTGTGATTGACAGAGGGCCCTAAGGACAGGATGCCATCTGTGTCCAGCCACGTCCTGGATGAGCCCTGGGCAGCTGGCTCTGCCCACACAGAGAATCTCAGGGAGGCTTCCACCCCCCAGGGAAGAGTCAAGAGCCTTTGTTAAGATGGCTTGCAAAAGCCCCGGAACTGAAGCGTTTTGGAAGCAGGAAGGTTTGCAGTGACAGATCACAGCATTCGGCCCACAGAAGGGGACACTGGGGACTCATCTTCCTCCGCCCCTCCGCGACATTGGACTGGCAGAAATCAAGGTAGGCAGGGGATCATAAGGGAACCACATTGATCAGGATGGCCAGGACTGGAGACCCTAGCTGAGAACCCCCCAAAAACTACACAGGGGACAGAACTGCTAGAATGTGGTATTTTGGTTTGTTATGGGTGACCTTTGGAGTTGATTTTTACCATAATGTGCTCTAGGTGTTGAGTAGACAGTGCTGAATGTTCTTTCGAAAAATAAAAAGGACACTTAAATGATAATAGTGTCTATTGCTGGCCTGTGTGTAAATTGGTGATTCTGAGAGATAAACAGCATCCTTTATAATTGTTAATTGGCACAGTCTACAAAGCAAAACCAATTCTAGTTTTAAGGGGTCACCTTAAATTAAATTATTGTTTTTAGGGGTCACCTTAAATTAAATATCACTTTATAAATGTATTTAAAGAAGATCGTGTCCAAGTTAAAGAAAAATTGCGTAATGGTAAAAAAAGGACATTAGAAAGTCCAAGAGAGACGTAATGTTAACATAGAAGAAAGTAAAATAAATCTCCAGGGCTGATGTTTTTTTACATGTCATTCTTAAGGAAGCGAGAGCTGTTATACAGTATATAGGCCATTAATAAAGCCAGCAGTTGCTCAAGACATGGGTAACAACTATTGACCAAAAAATCTAGTGCAATGCCTCTCTGTTAAAAGGTTTGTCAAAGTTAAACCAAGACATTATAGACCAATACGTATTGCTTGTATTAGATGGAGGGGTATAATTACACTTTAGTTCTCAGCTACAGCAGGGTTGTAGGAGACAGACAACATGGATTTAAAGTAGGCAAGCCTGGTTTAAATAACCAGTAAGATAATAACGATAATTATAGTTCCATGTGAGGTCTAGTTAAGCCCACCGCACATCAGTGAAGAATTCAGTTATTCTCAAAGAACACAAAAGAAAAATAATTAAGAGGCTAAACTGTAGTTCAAAGAACATGAACAAGTAAAAAGAGAACAGGCACACAGCCACTACTGAAATAGAATGGACAGAGATTATTTAAAAAAAAACAAGAATTAACTTGGTTTTAATGTATGCACAATTAAGTCAAGTATTCCACCAATATAATTAAAAACTATTTACTGATTGATAAATGTTATAAAGATTTTATTATTAAAAGCATATGGTATTATTATATTGCATTGTGGTCAGCAGTGCTGCCTAGCAGTGCCAAGGCCCTGGAATGCTGTCTGCATGGAATTGGCACGTTCTCCCTCTGTTTGTGTGGGTTTCCTCCAGGTGCACCAGTTTCTTTCCACAGTCCACAGACATGCTGCTCGGTGAATTGGCTGGCGTGTGCATGTTTGTGTCTGTGTGTGCCTGTGATGGATTGGTGTCTCATCCAGAGTGTATTCTGACCAATTTTCCCAGATTTTCCCATGTTTTTGGACTGTGGGAGATCCCAGAAGAAACGCATACAAACTGCACACAGATGGCACCCCAGGTTTGGATTTGAACCCCGGACCTCAGCACTGCGACAATGCTCTTAGTATTAGTAACAATGCTAATACATTCCACAATACTTTTACATGGATGGTATAACAATATGAAATGTCCATTAACTCTCAACGGTGTGGTGTATGACCTCTATTTTAACCTACAGATGAAGAACAGTTTGCTTTGAAGTCTCCCTGCCCCTTTAATAAATCTTACCTCTCATCAAGCCTCACTGATCTGTGGGAGTCTGTTTGGAGGATCTGAGCTGAAGTAAATCACAGCAACACCTGGACCCAAAGGCAAAGAGTGTGTGTAGGGGGAGGGGATGCACAAGAAATGCCTTTGAAACCTAAGCCTGGGCACTCGATGACAGAGCGGGGAATCCCTGTGTCAGATTGATTAGTTCTGACACTCGTTTGATCAACCCTTCTTGTTTTTAAAAGGAAAGCCATTTTTGTTTCTTGCACGGCTTGAACCTCAACCAAAGGAGACACAGAGAAGAACTGAAGGAACCTTGTAAAAACAGACAGGTCAGGTCCTGCCCTTGCTGTCTTCACCGGGACACACATTCCAGTCTGCAGAGGCTGGCCCTTTGCAGATAACCATCTGTCTCCAGCCCGCATCGGCCTACTTCCCTGACAGAGCAGGGAACAATCTGCACAGATGAACAGCTCAAGGTGATGGAGCTGAGCCACACTCTCTGAATCTACCCCAGGAGCCCTCTGCGCATCGTCTTATGATATAAACAGTTCTATAGCTAACTCAGTAATTAAACTCAAACTGCTGCTCATCATTGTTTGCAGTCACCATTATGGGAAATTTCTTGCTCTTTCTCGAGCAAATGTTTTATTTCCCTCTGGGCTTTTTGGGTATCCTTCTCTGCCTCTTGTTTAACCAAGGCTTTATGTTCTATTATGGCAACATTTGTAAGTAATAAAACACATCCTACATCTACATACTTTTGTAAGGTATTGACCTTGAAATGTACTCAGCTAGGTCTAATTCATTATTCAGCTCTTGCTCTGAGCATTGCAAATATACATGTTTGG
Source organism: Atractosteus spatula (assembly GCF_055471065.1). Taxonomy (NCBI): domain Eukaryota; kingdom Metazoa; phylum Chordata; class Actinopteri; order Semionotiformes; family Lepisosteidae; genus Atractosteus; species Atractosteus spatula. Next base: position 3,494,855 of record NC_142721.1, on the reverse strand, counting down.
ACAAAAAGAATCCTGGATGTCTGCAAACATTGTCTCTCATATTAACTTCTTATGAATAATGATTTCACAATGAAACTCTTGACTTTTCCCAATGACAATTTAAGTTTAATCTTGCAAGACGATACATATTATAAAATAGGCAGCTTCATTAGATTGCCTCACAAAAGATTATTTGAGAGGTGAGCTCAGTTTGTCTTCCTGTGTTTGGACAGCCTAGCTTTGGCTGTGCAAGACATTACCTGTAGCAATGTCACTATCTGAACATTTGCACAGTAGTCCTGGGAAGAATTTAAACAGAGGATCACCTAAACGGAAATAGGATCCTAGGAGTTGTTTAGTACAGATTTAGAAAAATGTTTTGTTTTTTAAATTAGATTTATCTGAACAAGCAAAAACAATAATGATATGGTATATTTAGATTTTCAGGAGGCCTTTAAGGCTAAAAGATAAATTCTCAAATTTCAGCCAGCACACATTTTTTTTAAGATTAGGCACACACATGACACATTTTTTTTGTAGAAAACTATTGTGGGTGGATAATAAAAAATGAACCTTAGATATAAAATGGGAAACACTGAACTTGAAGAAAACACTTGTGAAAAAGATTTACCTGTAGGTGTTTGTGATGAAACTTCATGTTCATATTATAGACAATGTGGGGAAGTATTATAAAATCAAGAAGAAAATATATAAACATATTGGATATATGTCAAGGGCAGCAAGACCTAATTTAGCATATATTGTAAAAAAATAAGGAACAGGTAAAGGTTTATTCCATGCTAAAAAGAAAAGAGACACAATGTTTCAGCTGTGGGGCCTTCACATCTGAAGAAGGCTCCATAGCCGAAACATAACCAAGAAATATTGGTGCTCTATGTTCAGTCCAGAGAAGAGTAATTAGTAATATCCTTGGGCTTAAAGGAATAACCCTGACAGGCTGAAGACAATTATTTTAAAATCCCCAAACAAACACCAGATCAAAACATAAGGAAGGCCAGATACTGTATATCAGTAAAGGAGGACAACCACATTCACATGACTAGTTTTAAACAATGAAATTGATAGGTTCATTTCCCAAAAAAACTTGGAAGCAAATTGCAGGAGCTTGATAAAATTTTCTCCAGAGGAGGAATCTGCATTTATCGAGAATGGATTTGACAGATGACATCAGATATAAAGGTTCTGAAAGTATGAACATTGTAACCAAAGCAAAACGTGTGCAATGATAACTTTTTTAAAGGGAAACTAAATACAGTTTGGTGCTCTATACACATACTGTACACACAGATTTTGTCTCATGGGATGGTCGAGTCCACGTTAAATAACTTCATTACCAGAAGCTCAACACAAAGGAACACATTCTCCTTAGTTCATAGAGCTATCCTATCAATGCAGTATGAAGTGTTCGTTAATGGTAAAAAATAATTTGCCATTTCTTGTCAATAGTGAAGATGTCAGGGGACAGACAAATGGTGTGTTAATCTGAATTTACATTTCAAGACAAGCACCTCCAATAACTCTGCCAAGCTGGCACCTGTACTAGTTGCCAAATGAGAGAGGTGGACTGAGTGACGTCCCTGCGTTTGTAATTTTTCGGACATTCTTTTATTATTACATGAGATAAAAACAAACTTGAAGACTAAAGAAGACTAAATTCATGAAATAAATTCCTCTGTTTTGTGAATAAAGAATGCTCTGTGTACAACATGAGGGTTTTGCACTTAATTCTCTTTTTGCACAGGGGAAGCTTTGTTGGGATATTTGTCACTTTATCATGGTACATCTCCCACCCAGGGAAGAGAATGGAAAATCTCACATCTATCAAGAATTTACTTTGAAGAAACTGGGAAACCTCCCAGCACTGTATGTTACTGGAGAGATCTGTCTCCAAAGCAACATTCTGCCAAGCAAACTATAATCTGAAATTAAACACTTATATTCTTTGCCCAGCTTTCTTGTTACACTTTTTTATGTTAATGAGGGTTTTTTACTTACAAAATGAAGAATTGGTCTAATTCTGTGACAATTACAGGACTCAATGACTGGGAGCCAAGCTATGTACGTAGTACAAAAGATATAATGGCCTTTAGTGATTTTCAAATAATATATACTTAAACAATTATAAGCACTGTATTTTTCACCCTTTGTACTGTACATACCCACCAGCCACTAACACAGTAGAAGGCTCATAAAAATAGATAGAGCAAATACCCCTTCCTGACTTTGCCCAGGCAGTGTGGAGGTGCAGAGGTTAGTATGGCTACCTCACAGCGCCAGGGCCCTGTTCTACTCCAGACCTGGAGTGCTGTCTGCATGGAGGTTGTATGTCTTTTCATATTCACATGGGTTTTCATCAGGTCCTCCAGTTTCAAAGTACAAAGTACATAATTGACATACTGGTAGGTCAATTAGTTCCTGGGAAAATTGCTCCTGGTGTGAGTGTGTATGTTTGTGTCTGTTTGTGCCCCGCAATGTGTCCAGACTGGTGCGCTGACTGGTGTCCCATCCAGAGTGTATCCTGCCTTGTACCTTGAATGGGCTCCAACCCCCCTTCAACCCTTAATTGGAAGAAGCAGTCAGAAAATCGATGAATGATTCTGTCCAGTCCTGCAGCTTCGCTATCAGGCACTAGCAGTTAAAGCTGAGCATCCCAAAACTCCTCTACTCCACTCAAGGCAGGTAACACAACAACCTTTTGTTATTCTTGGCACAGATAATGAATGAACCTGCAGCCTCAAGGATCTGTGCCAAATCTTTTAAAATGGAATCAAAAATGTACCCAATTCCCAGTTTACAGAGGAAACATTTTATGGCTGCTCCACTTCTTAAGGTCCTCTTGCTATCCTACTGTAACTCAGCATGGTGGCAGCAATCTTCACAGAGAGAATAGCACACCATTTGCCTAGACGCACATTAATTACCACACAGCCAGGGGCAACGCATGGGGCTTGGACCAGACCTGGAACAGAGGGATAGAAACAAAACAAAAGGGAATGGAGAGAAAAGACAGCACACCATGACACTTGCCATTTATCACACAATAACAGTCCTATGAGTCATGTTGCAGTTCGCTTGCAGTTATAATCTTAGGCTTATACCTGTGAATTCATCAAGCTCAAATAGTTTATTGCTGAACTTGCGACAGCAGTGCATGTCTCAAACTCTGGTATTAGAAATTAAACAGGGATTCTGTGTTACAGATTTCTGTTGAAATTCTGGCATCTCTGGTTTCTTTAATAAGCCAGTGTTTGTGGATTTTTGACATTGTTCTTTTCTAACATGCCCCACAGGCCCAGTCTGCATTAAAAAGAGAGCTGCAAAAACATGTAAAAGAACTATTTTATTGCCCTTTTGCAGAAGTGTGCTCTCCACATTGCCTGGATAGACAGGCCTACTGGAGTTCATGCACAATTCAAGACTGCTGCTTAACTACCATCTTCTCAAAAAGTACTTCTTTAAATTGCCTTTAGGGCAAAATTGAAAGAGCCAATCAACAATTCCATGTTCAAGCATTTTCAGTCAAAAACAATAGCATTTCATTTAGACATTACATTATAAACGGAATGCTTCAGCAGGACGTGTCTTTGTCAAGGGAGCTGTCATCTGAGAGCATTGAAGCACCAAAGACAAGTTAAAGTGAATAATGAAGACAGATAAAATCTGTTTTATAATTTATTTCCCTTTCTTCTTTCACATAATGATAAAAGGACAAAAGTACGATAAGCATAACTTTAGGCCAACATATTAGTATTTAAAGGTTTTCATAAAACCCCGGCAGTATAGGTTTCACATTTTTTAGGTGTGAAAGTTTCAAATTTTTTCAAATTTAAAAGAAAAACATAAATCCTAAGTGATGACACATTTTCCTAACAGTAAAAGAAAGTGTTCTGTTCACCAGCTGTGTACCATTTAGTTTATCCCACTGATTTCCAATAATTACGTGGGCTTAGTCTTTTTGCTTAGGCTGCTTACAGCGTCTGAGAAGTGCAGACAGTGCCAACACAGTTTGATGATGAAAATACCTGATCACATAAGGGATTAACCTCTGCTGGTTTCTTTTTTCATGGACCCGATGAAGAAACCTTCATGTTTTCATGAATAAAAAAATTAGCAGGTCCTAGTTGTGGTTTCCTGAAGTCATTTGAGGAAAACATTTAAAAAATCCTGTCTTAAAAAAGTAAAACCATCTTGCATAAACCAAAGTAGAGCAGTTACTTGTGACAGATGATGAAACGTATTTGGATTTATATAGTATGTTCAGTATATTATACATTCATGCATCCACACTTTGGGTCCAATTTATTGAGTTTTGGCTGAAAAGGCTAAGTCCTGGGTTTTCTTTTTCTTCTAGAAACATGGTTAAGGCTAGTAATTCAGCTGCCTTGGCTCAGGTATTGGCTAACTGTCTCAGTGTCTGTGCTGCATATGGTTTGTGAAAACAAAAACAGGTTTTTGCTGCTAATTCCCAGCATAAAAGTGACATTGCATTTGCTACCCAGAGAAATCTTTTTAGTGAGAAATACAATTTGGCAAACTATTGGAGTTTCTCCACATAGTCTAAAAACTTACTGAAGTCAATTGTAAAGTACTAGACATTGTACAGTATGTCTTCTGTTTTTCTGCTATTTTCAATAGACAAACCATTATTATAGTGGTGTATTTTTTTGTACATCTGAACAAAAAACGAAAAATAAAGATATAGTCATATAATGGCTTATAATATTAAAAACACTTTGAGACCTTATTATCATAATCATTAAACATGAGTGACATAAATATGACAATTTCTGATATAGCCAGAAGTGACAGCCAAAATGTTGTGTCTCTTTTCTTTTCCTTTCAGCATGAAATAAACCTTTACCTGTTCAATTTCTGATATGAAGTTCAAAGGTCATGTGGTCAAGGTCAAGTCAGACACCCTACGATACTGTATGTAGGTGATCACACCAATGTGCAGCCACTAGCTTGAAGACTGTCATGCAGCTGCAATGGCATAGACTGGCTGCACATGAACAAGCTGCACATGGAGAGACGCATCTCCACTCCATCTGTGAGACAGGTGGCAGATCTAAGATGCTGTTTGATGTTCACACACGTGTCTTTCTAGCTCATCCCACAAGTCCTCCATTACGTTATGATCAATCAATACAGAAAGTCAGTGCATAGCACTACTCCCACATTGATGCTGGAAGTCTTAGGTACTGTAGCTTCTGCAATGCAGGAATGAGCGTTATCATATTCAAAGATTACAGATGCTGGCGTTGTCATGGCAATGGATGAGGAACAGGTCTCAAAACTTTCTCAATACAATGCTGTGTGGTGAAACTATGATCAGCAAGAAGACTTGAGTCCTACAGCTATCACTTATAATGTGATTGCTATGCTGGCACAAATAGAAACATTATTTCATTTTGATGGAAAATGTGGAGTCTACAGACAACAGGAATAATGTTGGAGATCACTATATTGAAGGTGTATTACAGCCTATTCAGATTTTAGATCGACAGATAAAATTACTGTTTTAGATAAAATTGAGACTTTCTCCTTGCAAAATTCTTCAGGTATTTTCCATTTCAACAGTTTTTTTAAATGCTTCCATTAATAATAATTACCCAACACAACCCACACATGTGTTCTTGATTATTAATACTGTACTTCAAAAGAGTCTCTTTAGACTTTGCTGAGACAGATTTAAAAAATCTGAAGACAAGTTTGTGGGTTTTTTTCTGTCCATCCAGGGAAAAAGATGTTAAAGCATGTTATGACTCAGAAGAGCTTCTAGAATGCATTTTAGTATTCCACAGGTTTTACAACTCAGTGTTCAATATTATGGATGAGCTCTTTAAAAAACATCAGGAACTGCAAGGAATACTGATGTAATAGTATTCATATTCATCACATTCCTAGTGTCCACATTCCTGGTATCTTTGATGAGTGACAGTAAATGGTACAGTACATTACCAGCTCTTACTGTGGTAGTCTACAAAAAGAGCAAATGTTTTTCTTTACTTCTGCCAGATGTGTTTTCACACATGCCAATCATAACTACAATACAATGAGTGGATGAAAGCTACAGTAAGTTTAGATACACTGTAAAATCCTTCAAAGGTGAGATAATTACATAAATTACAGAGGCAGTAAGAATTTAGAAAAGCCATGCTCATAGAGACCACTGCTTCCTGAACCTATTACACAACCCCTGACAAGTGCGGGTTTTTACACACTGAGAGGATGTTGGACTACAGACCTGACCACGACATGATACTGTAAGAGTAAGGGTGTTACTGCCAGATCTTCTGTCTACATTTCACTCTGAGCTTGCACTATCTGGCCTTCCTAAAGAGTCCGCCAAATTCCACTGGTGAAGCTGTTTCTCAGCCCTGGCTTGATGTGCAATGGCGCTACTGGTGCAGACTGGCTGCTATACAGTATGTCACCCAGATGTGTCGCCTTCTATGTGTATAGCGTACTTGAGATCTTTTAAAATGAAAAGTACCATATAAATGTAAGAAATTTGTTCCCAGGTTTCTTTGTCAGTTAAGTCTACTATTGAATAGCGATCTTGTCCATATTTCATACAATGCTAAAATATAACCAGTACACTATAACCCCTCTAACATTATGAGACAGAACAAGTTTCTAATTCTTCCCTAAACCGAGAGACGTTCATGCAGAACTTGAAAGTTACAAAGCTACAAATGTTGCCAATATTCCAATGAATTGTGAGTACTTCTGACTCAACTGTGTTTTGGGATTTAATATTTACTGTATGTTTTTTGGTAAAATCTAAGAGATACAAATGTATAAACACAAAACAATATACACCATCCATGTATATATGAAAACAAACATAAAGCGCTTATAATCATTTTATTAGCAAATATATGTTAATAGCAGTGAGATACATCACAGAATTTTATGCAAAAACAAAATGACCTCACATGACAAATTAAATATTCACTGATGTGTGCATACTGGATTTTTCTTTCAAATGCAGTGTAGGGGTTTTGCTAGATGAAATACAGTAACTGTCATACCAGCCAGCACAAACTGGGTCTGCATTGGAACCTGAAACAATCAGACCTGTGAGCCTGGAAGGCATAAAGTTTAGGTTAAGAGCAACAGTTTGACATGTGGAACTTCAGATTAAGACATGCATAACCTTTTGCAAACAGAAAATGTGGTTTAATGTGCTTTTACTTGTGGATTATAAAGCACAGAGAGGAGGAGTTAGCTGTGATTAAAAGTCAAAATTAGTTTTAGCTTCAGTCTTTTCAAAGTAAAAAAAATCTAGCGTTTCTATCGTAAAATATGAAAAATAACAGTGCCAAATGTTAGAAAAATCCTCCCTGCTCTCAAGAATCTTAACAGTAGGAGAAATTACCACTACCATCCTGGAATCTGCATTATTTCCAAACAAAACAGAAAAAAAAAATCAAATGTTTGCTTCTTACACAAGTATAAACTGTTAAATCATTGCCGCCAGTTTGCTCATTCTAATCACAGTGTTGAAGCATACAGTATCTCAAATTCTTAGAAAAGCAATAATCAATATCTCATATCTACAATAACCTAATGACACAAAATACTGTGGTAGAACATGTGTGAATCTGGTGCTTCACAACAAGGGATCTTTTCCAGTGGTGGATATTTCTCTGTAGTAAATAGGTGTTACAAGGCCAGTGGCATCATAAAAAGCTCCATAATCTCATTGTGTAAACCAATGAGCCAGCCAGCAATGGCTTCCACAGTGGTTGTCTGGGAATAAAAAGAAAATTTATAACATAGCAGAAAAAAACTCATTTAAAAAAGTTGTTTCTAAAAGGTCAAATGATAGCCTAAGGGAAATGTGCAAACTCTTATGTTTGCCTCCATGAGCTGTCTTATCTTGAGTGGAAGCTATTCATTAGACACATGCACACACATTAGACACATATTCACTAATATTTTTCCTGTTGAATGTAATTTTGTATTATTTATAGAATCTAAAAGAATAAATAACAAACCTTAGCTTGGAGTTAATTTAAGTTAATACTAAACTATTACAGCCAGAGATAGAGCAAGCCCAGACAGGAGCATTGAGCTCCTCAGAAACAGATTCTTATTCAGATTTCAAATGAGAGGTGACAGACACACAATCACTTACTGTGCCTTACAGTGCTTAAAATTTAACATTTCCCAAAAGCTTCTAAAGTGCTGTCCAAGAGACTAGGTCCTCTTTTCCTTTTTATAGCACAGTTCGGAAAATGGCCTTAGATAAGGGCTGCTTTTGCATAGCTTTTTAAGTCAGCTTTATGACTGCCTATTTAGCAGCCTACAAACTGGAGACCAGTACAGTGAAAGCTCAGCCAAGTGGAGCTAAGTTGCTTTTCTTTGATAGATACATTTGATAAAGAGGTCACTCAGGCATGAGAGCCCCTGTTTCAGAAGCTGAAAGAATGTGAAATATGTCCCTCCACTATAATATGCAAAGAGGTGATAATTTTAAAACTGTGACAATATCTCCAGGGATTTTGAGAGCCAGTTGTTCTTGTTGTTTTCTCTTTTTGACAGGACAGCTTCTAATCTCCATGGAACTACACTTGTCAAACTTTACATTAACTTCATTTTCTGTTTCAGAAATAAGGCAGTCTGCTGTACCCAGATCACAAACTGATACCTGTACCACTTCAGGAATCTCAAAAGCACAATATTGCAAATCTCAATTCACAGGAAAAATGCTTGACTCCTGAATTAATACTGCAGAAATTGCAGAAGTCTATAACCACTATTGATACACATCCCATAGTGTTATTAAAGTACGTTTCCCACATTTCCTGTAAAATTGGCTTTATTAACAGCATTGACTTAGACAACAACTCACACATTTCCTTTGAAAGAATTTAATATAATAAATTAAAAAGCTTAAAAACTCAAAGGATTATACTGTAGTTGTTCCTGTATTCATTTTAATTTAACGGTTTCCAGTTTTATAAATTGCACTATATACAACAAACTGCTGTGCACACATTTATCAATTAAACTGTGATGCCCAGGGCAACTGATAGAAACAGAACATCAACAAAAAGTTACTGAAATTACATTTGATATTAATATACAATGACAGCAGCTACTTTTAACCATTTGTAGTGAAAAGACATGTTTAACTTCAGCCTCCTTTTGCTATTTCAGATGTTTGTTTTTCAAATCAAGCCAATACTGTCAGTCTTTTGTTTTAATAGAAAATAGATACTGTATATCAAGGCAGAATGTTGATTTAACCAACAAGTCTTTCCTTCCTGTGAGGAGATGTGCTGAGTGATACTCTTGATCCTAAGGGATGTCTGAAGTACTGTCTTCTTTACAGGTTTTGCTGACCCACTATATGAAAACCTCTTTACTTGGTCTCTGTCTGAAAATGCTTGCTTACTGTACCAACAGAGATAGGTCAAGTGTGTCCAAAGTTGATTACAGCCTACAACTGTGATATTATATAATATTAAAGCTGGTGATGAGTCCCACAAAGAGGCAAATATGATGGTGTTAGGCAGTCTGGAGAAAATGAAGCAGCAAAAGATTGTCTTACCTCTGGTAAGGAAAGGGTTCTCCTCAGGCTGTAATTTATGAAATGTGAACCACTGTCCAAAAAGTTGAATGAGGCAGGTGTCTAAGAACCTGCATGACCAAAAAAGTTTTAGGAAGATACAGGTCCCTTTTGATATAATTACCTCTTGTAGTAAAACTAACATTAGACCCAAGAAACATTTAAGGTTGAGCAATTAGGTAAGTAAAGGGAAAAAGGTTTATTTTCCAACAATAATTGGATGGGACAGATTCAGAAAGGGACAAATGGTTAACGACAAAGTTCAGGGTATTGAGCCCCAGCTCTCCAGAGTAAAGGACACATCAAGAACTCATGTAGCACGTGACATAAGCAGACATGTCTTCCACTGCAATACCCAAAGGAGTAGTGGTAGCACCTGCTGTGCTCTGGAAATGGCCTGCTTCTGCTTTCACAGCACTCAGTCCTTATTGATCACCCCAGAAGCCTTAATAGAGGTTCCAATGCAACCCTCCCTTTGGCAGGCAATTAGACCACGTCGCCTGGGCATTTGTAATAACAAGATGCTTACAAATTGAAAAAAACTGTCTGAGCCTGCCAACGTTATTTATTTGGCTCAGACATAAATCAAAACTCTGGAGTTGAAAACGAAGCACTTCTCAGACAGGCATCTATTGCCTAAAATAAACAGACATGTATGTAACAATAGAAATGGAGGAAACCTGACATCCAGAATCATGAGGCTCTGAATGTAATATAAGCAACAACCTGCTCAGCAGCGAAGGAGTGCTACTTTCACACATTTTCAGTTGGACCATACCAACATAAACTATAAAATCATAGCTGATCCCTCTTTTATTTCTTGATGTGCATTCTACTTTGTTGAACCTGTGGTTGGTGCTTGAAACATACTAGAAATATATTTCTGTATGTGGAAAAAAATCACCCTGTGAACATTATCTGTGACCCTCAGCTTTCTTGATTTATGGTGTGCATCCACTCAGAGTGAAAAATTACTGTAATAATTCAAGGATTGGTAGCTGAAACACCAAAGCAGGGACTGCTGAATAACAATCTGATATGAATATAGACTGAGTGGTTCATAATCAGTGGATTCTTTGCAAGGGTTATAGCAGCTGTGTACAAAGCAACTGGTCTATGATTACAATACTGAGCTAGCTGGACGTAGCAGAAATTCTTTGTTTATATTTGGATGGCTGGAGACTAAACTGTGGCGCAGTACAAAATAATTTTTCTTGTACAGTTTCAGGGTCTATAGCTGGACCAGTTGCAGTGGAAAATGGTAGTTGTATCTCTTCTGTCTTTAGCTGTTCAATGAAATGTTGAAACGTCAAAATTCTGAAACCCCCAAAATACTTCAAAAACGAAAGTCTCCCTACAAAATCCTACTATGATGTTATGTCTGCAAGTTTAATGAGACAAATCATAAAACATTGTCTACATTTTGCACTGAAACCTCAGATGATTGTTATTTTTTATAATTCCCATGATCTTACCACGATTTTACTTTATCTCACCTTGATGTCCCCATTCAGTATCATGTTTTACCCTTTTCTTTAACACAAACTCGTTGTGCTTTGTTTTTCTCATGGAATGGAATGGAATGTTAATAACGTTGATAATATGTGCATAATTTAAGCCATTTTCCTAAATCAAAAACATAGAACTGTGTACACAGTACAGAACTCGTCTACATTACGTTATATACAAATTAAGGCTAAAGCAAAACGCATTATGTACGTTTCTTTTTTTAACTGATGTTCGTTCTAAGAGTAGTCAAATCTTAAGCATGTCTACGCGTAAACGGAGAGAATCGCACTAATTCTGAACATCTGCTTCGTGACGCGTGTGGCTGTACCTTTCAGCCCTCGCCGATTCCCTCCTTATCTCCCACATGAGATTATAATGCAATGCTGCTCCCACCAAAGAAACCGTTTCCCCATATATACAGCATAATAAGTCTACTGTTGACTCCACGTTAATTCAGAAGGCGCTTTGTTCTCACCAAACAAGCGCATTCATTGTAACTGCTTACTGTGCACTTGACCGCCTGAGGCAGTGGCTCTCTTTGCAAGTCTGAACAATCCTCTACAATAAATTACGGAAGAAAAAAAATACTTATCATATTTGGAACATTTCTTTAAGGCTTCTATTAATACAAAGCTTGATGACCCTCGCATGAAAATACTTACAGTAGCAATTTCCATAGGTATTTAAAAAAAAAACATCGAAAGCAGAGAACAATCATTTTCTATTTTTCACCGAGGTAGGTCATTGAGCGATGTAAACAGTAAAATAAATTAGAAACATGAAGCTCATTAGTTTGTTAATACTGTCTCTCTAAAAATTTAACAACGGAGAGACTTCTGTAACAGGTGAGGAAAAAAACCTTCCAGGTCTTCTTCATTCTATGGAAGGAAATACATCAGCTTCATTATAACTGACTGTACGTGCGCTTGCAGTTCAGTATGTGTTTATATAGATAGTCTATCCTTTCTTGTAAAACTCCAGCCTGTTCATCAGAAAGAAACCCCAGCACCGGAGCAAGAGATTCGCTATCTTGATAAAGACCCAGGAGCCGACTCGGCGCGTCTCTCTTCTGGTGCATCTCTATGATTCGACTCGCAGTTCTCTTCCTGAAAAGACACACCGAAGAAAGGAGCGTTTTGTGGTACTGCTCCCACATGTGCAGCACCCTGTAGCCGTGCACCAGCCCGGCCTCGTTGTCTATGAAAACCAAGTCGCCCGCTGGGGACTTCAACAAGTTGTTCGTGTCTCTCTCCATCACCCGCGAGTCCCACTGGAGACTGAAGAGATTGCTGACCAGCCTGTCGAAGTTTGCCGTAAGATAGTCAAATACAATTAGATCGGTCCATTGCACCAGCTCCCGTAGTTCTCCCAAAGTCCTATTATCCAGATCCGCCCGCAAGGGGTTGAGACCTCTGCCCTCTTGTCTAAGGGGCGCTGGGGTGACAACCCCTGTTAAATTGGCTACCCATTCGGTGAGGGACACGACAGCTTTATCAGACCACTGTAAGTCTGCCATGTCCTCCTTCACTGTCGCCCACTGCTCACTGCTGGGGCTAACCTGGGACAGGGCAAGCGGCGGGAGGTTCGGGATTCCTAGCAAGCTGGCTAGGTAGTAAGACAAAGTCTCTCCCAGCACTTGGTCCGCGTTGATCCCGTACCTGACACAAGCTTTAGTGCCATCGGAGAAATGAGCCAGGCGATTGGAGGTCCGGCCACAGCCCTGCTCCAGGGAAACGACCCGAGATGCACGGGCTCTCTGTCTCCAGGTCCGGGCATGGGCTTCACTGAAGCCTGCTGACAACAGCGCGTCCATTCTGTCGTTCCAGAAAACCCCGTCCTCTACCAAATCGCTAAGCCTGATCGGTACCTCCTTCATTGCTCCCCTATTACTTACATTCAAACCGGGCTGTTTCCCATATGTGAGGGTGCCAGCAAAATATCTCCTGCCAGTGAAATTATTGGTATTATCACTGTCACCCAAGTGCGGTCTTTGCGCCCCCGGCATAGCGAGCAGCGCTCGGAAAGTTTTCCGAGACAGGTCCCCGAGCTGGTCACGGAATCCGCTCGACCCCGGCTCCCCTAAACCACGCTTGTATCTTCCTAACGCCCTTTCAAGTCCGGTCCAAACGTAAAACACGGACGCACAGGCGCACAGAAAGATCACAGCAAGTGAGTTAGCCAACAAGATCCTCATGATTGCAGAAGACCGCTGATCTCTTCGGAGTACTTTTAAGGTGCGCCCGGCTCCTATCACGCCCGTACCCGACACTCAATGCGTATCAAAAACAGTATTATGAGTTCCCCACCTAAACCAAGACGGGGTTTGCATCCAAGTGTCGGTGCAATGCGTTCTGCCTCTGCTTGCAATCACTGTTCGTGAGAACGAGTTTTTTTGAAAATCCAAAGTGTCCGTAAAACAAAAACCCAGTCATCTCCCCTTCCGTAGCGCTGTCCTTTATGCTGCCCTGCTTTAGGATGCAATTTTTTGTTTTGCATCTGTCTGTTTCCTTTTGTATCCCCGTGGATCGCGCTGTCCCCGTTTGCGGTCTCCGTCTTCATCTCCCAGCTAACTGGTTACTTTGGGATTAGTTCAGCTCGGAGAGGCACCAGCAGGCACCGCCACACGTGACTGGAGCGGCACGCTGGTGGGCGGGACGGGGGAAGAAGCGGCTCCCACCGGCACCAGCTCTTAAAAGAGCAACAGCGGCCATGTGTGATAAGTGACAAGGAAAGGGAAGACGGCGTAAACTAAGCAGTGTAAACAGGATAATGTAGGAGGTAATGCTACAAAGACAGACACTTCCCTCTACAGAGACTGTTATGTAATAACCTGGAGGAGATCGGTGGAATTCAATAAAATCAGACTCCAGTTGTGTGTGTATGCAGTAATCACAAATACAGATGAGCGCAGGGGGAAATCTTACACGCAATTTATAAAGAATGTAATTGTTTTCATATTATATAAATGTAAGGTATATACAGTACTGTATTGGCGCTTAAAAACCCCCAAACGAAATGGCTAACAATGTTATGGACTTAATGAAAACATTTTTTTCTTCCCCTAATTATAATTAAAAATAAAAACAGAATAGTCTGAAATTTAAATATCAAAAGCAAGGGAAAAAATGAGATAGCGTCAACTAGTGTGGTAAATTAGATCGTTTCTGGTGGTTTATGAAAGAACTGTAGTAAATACTTCATGTTCATCTTCTTTTAAACGTCACAGTAGTACTTTGGGAAAACTGAACGTAGTTAAAGATGGCCAACTGTTCATTCAGGGGCCTAATCGCCTGTTAACTTTTCACTGAATCAGCTGATTTCGGAGAATGAAGGGAGACGTGACAAAATGGAACCGTTTCTCTCGCATTTGAGACTGGAGAATGAAAAATGAGGTCTAATTCATCTTTGTTTTTGTCTCCGTTTACTTGATCATCCTCCGTGACTATAGTGACGTTAAATGCATTCCTAATTAAGCTGCAATCACATGAAAAGCGCAGAGATGCAACAAACCTGAAAATATCCGGTATTGTCTTGTCTCCAAATTCCTTGTTATCATGCTGAGAGACCAAGAGTAAAACTCATTAGCGAGATTCATTTGGTCGGAATCTGTGAACATGGCATACAGGTGTCATGTCTGATTTGCCAGAATAAAAAAAAAACAGTGTCCCAAAATATGCAATTTAACTGACAACATTAACACATTCTGCACAAATAAAATATTCTGCTGTTTCTCCTTTTCATGGTTTTCATTTGACATTCCGAGCATGTATCAGGAAACAGTAAAGAAGGAACAAATTAGCACTGCACGAATTTATGAAAAATAAGGAGACGACCATCCTCCTCAAATCTTAGTACGTACTTATTTAGTGAACACCTTTCGCCGTGACGTGACTGACACAAGGTGTGCATCAGGGATAAAAAATGTTTTCTTGAACCCCACCACTCCAAAGCTTCAAACACTACCATTTTATTTGTCTGCTCAGAGACCAAACACCCAGCTGGTTTGAACAAGTATCTCCATGGTGGTTGCTTGGGCAGAGGTGTCGGGAAGTTTCACGTTTCACAGACACAAAGGAGAAATATTGCTATTGAATGCCAAATACTATTGTTTGATTTGTCCATCAGGGTAGACATTCATAAGAGTAATTTACTATTCTTTACTATGTCATTGTAGGTGCTGTGTTTATCTAAGAACATACTGTAAGAATGTTACAATTCACAGTGTTGTTCTATTGGACTCGACATGCATTGGCTGCTAGTATTTTATTAATACTTTTTAATAAATTTTATTAATATTTTTTATTTAAATAGGATTTTATTCAGGGTTTTCTTGAATGTGCCCAGGCAGTCTTCAAAGAGCTTCTCAGCTTGCTCTTGATAACACTACCCTTTGAGTTGTAAATCTAAATGCGTCTATATCTATTTCCTTGTAATGTCCAGTTGTGCCCATGTGTTCTTGTGTTACTGATTAGCTTTGAAGTAATCCAATAAGATGACGTCATAACTAGTTTGAAAACCTGTATTAAATCCCTTCATGATTTAATCAAGACAATAGATATTCTGTTCCTTTACCATATCTCCATATTACGCCCCCTTTAGTTTAGACTTGGAATTATTTTGATTGCTTTCCTTTCTAATGCCCTTTTTATATCATGATCCATCTTAAACCCATCAACATTCATATCATTAGTCCTTAAGAAGCTTGGAAAATAATGATTGATTTTCCATCTAATAAGATCGCATGTTTTCTCCACTTTGCCTGGTAGTACAACACAATCTACTGTGTCAGACTGCTGGACAGCTAACATTTGACATGCTGTTATGCCATTCAGAACTAAAACCAACACAATCTCCGTGTGGGAGAACAAATGACTGACCAAAAGTCTTGGCAGAAAACAAACCCTTCTGTCAGTTCCCAAAGGTTAATATGTAAAACATCATCCTTCATTTTCTTGCGTCGTCGGAGCGCGCTTGTTGGAGCTGAATAATATATGAACGATCCTACCATTAGAGCTGAACTGTGGCTGACAATTATTTAGGCCAAAGTAGCTGGGAGGATAAAATCTGCAGGAAGACATTGTCTCTTTTGAATCTTCCGTGATTTGGTGACGCTGGGTGCTGGTTTTCTCCTTGTAAGCGGCGTGTCTGTCTGGTTGCGGTAGGGTAGGGCTAGGAATTAGGGTTTGCCCTCCAGCTTTCTACCGTAAATGCAGCTGAATGCCCATTCCTTATGGAAAAATGGAAACTTTCCAAGGATGCTCATTCCCACGCATTTAACCCAGATGTTGCCTTCTGTGCAGGTTTTAAAAATTGCATAATCTGAAACTGAAAAAAAAGGAAGTTTGAAAGGAATTAAAATTGAAATACAAAGGCACTACACCTACACTATGCCTGGAGAGGAAAGACATCCAAATATTTTCCTCCTCAGGTTAGCTCCAGCATGACAGATGCTACAGTGTTTTGCATCTTGCAGTGTATTGTTCCATACATTGCAAAAGCATGCGTTAGCGCATTCATTGTTCTTTTCCTTATATAATCTTTCACTTAGAAATGTCAAAAACAGAACAAAATTGTCAGGAAGAGTTATTTCCGGACCCTATGCAGACGACAGGATCCAGGGTTGAGTGAGAAAACACAAGGTAAAAAGGCATGCAGGATACGGGGATGAAAACGGGGGGGGGCGTGTCCATGGAGTGCTGGTGGTCGGGGGAGGTGTGGCCGAGGCAAACGATCCAGGGATGAGACAAAAACAGGGCAAAAGTCCAAGGCCAGGCGATCCATCCAAGACAGCAATTAAAATCCAGAACCGGGTCGGGACCGGCAGGGGGCATGGGAACGGGAACAAGAAACAGAAACTAAAACCATAACGAGCCAGGCGCGTCCAGATCCCGGGCTCGCATGATGCGGGAACCAATGCAGAGCCCGGAATAGCGTCAGCGTCTGGCTTTTAAGGGGGAACTGAAAAGGGGCTGGAACAGGGAACAGGTGCGGGAGATGAAACAAACAAGGAAGGGCTGGAGCGCCCTTAAGTGGAGGGGTTGCAATCGTGACAAAAATGGGAAAAGAATTGCACAGTGCAGCAACATTTCTAGTTTAGATTTTAGCGGCAGCACTCCGAGCACTCCTGCTTCCCTGGCAACGTGAGTCTGAGTGCTATTTAAATGATGTCAAGACAGGACAGGATCCAATGATACCAGGCCGAACATCCTGTATTGAGATGAATCACATTTGTTCAGAACTACAACAGAAGGTCTTAATCTTGGTTTTAATTTCCACTGGAATCACTTTCAACATATTAGGTACTACTGCGTGAAGAGAGATCAGCCCTCCAGGGTGCTGCTGGCTGGCTTCGGCTCAGTCTCACTGGAGAAACACCCAAAGGACATGGAGTCACTTGATTTCGGGATTTTGCCTAGCTGCTGCAGTTTTATAGCTCCATGTGTCTGTTTAAGCAGCAATAAAACTCATAGAAGTCAACACAATTGGTGTGCAGCAAGGACTTACAGAGTCTTCCTTTGTCTTGCTCACCTGAACATGTAGTTATTATTGTGAAAACACTGTGATGGGAATTTGTCAATATGCTTTTATAGTATAATAATTCATCCAGTTACTCACTGTATAAGAGGAGAGGCAAAGCTATCTAATAGAACCTAGAGGAAATTTGCAGAATAATGTGTTCAGTGTTTGCATGACTATTCTCAATCTGTCTAACCTAGGGTCAGAGTATGTTCTTGCTTTTGGATGTTTTTCATAAATATAGGTTGTATTGATTAAAAGTTTTACTGTGATTTTATTTAGGCTTTCAAAAGGTTAATTTGGTGATTGTTTCAAAGATGCAAATGCATTAGAACTAACATTGATTGCTGACTTGGGCAATATAATTAATTCTGAGCCATTACAAAAATAGGTTCACTCTGAACTTTCTGCTTATGAGAAGTCAGAAGATGATGTCAGGAACTGGCACCTGCAATGGAAACCGATCTAAACAGTAGAGCTAAGCAGAAATGCCTTGGGATTTCACTGCGCTCCAGGAGCTCTGGGATTTTAATATTTAATACAATTTTATTAGTGCTGTTGCCAGTTTCTGAGATTTGTGGTCTTCCAAATAAGTGAGCTCATGGTTTTCAAAATGATTAATATTGTTTAATACAGCTTAAATATTTTCTCTGGGCTACTGCAATTGCTCTTTGTAGCGGTGCCACTGTGAGAACAGACTCTGGCTTTTGATATATTTGTCATTTTGTTCTAGTGAAAAGAAAAGTCAGAACCTTGTGTGCATAGCTCTGGGACCAATTGAACCAGAAATATATTAATAATGGTTCACTATGTACATTTTGTAGGCCCATACTCTATGCCTGTCAACTTTATTAGGAATTATTGAACTCATGAATTTGTCAAATTGTATCATGTGCCAATTTTAGCACACAAATGTAACAATCTGGAAGTGCATTGCAATCAGTAGAGCATACAAATTTTTCTCCTTATCAAAACACCCAGTTACTGTGGAAGAAAACACAGTACATGTACGTTTTGTGCAGATTTAACATTTATATCTCCTCATTTGTGTATTCTGTTGCTTAGACTGCCATTAAAATATTCTAATGAGGAGTGTGCAAACATACAGTGCCTTATAAACCACTTCCTCTGGTGTTCCATTTTGTGAAATTACACAATGATGCGTGCATATTCTTAAGTCGCTATGTTATTTAAACCCTGAATGCTCAGACTGAGACTTCTAAGGCTAAAATTAAGTTACAGTAAATGTCAGCAAAAACTAAAGAGAAAACAAAATGAAATTACATAAGTGTCCAGGTGTATGAACTCAGAATGTATTGGAAGTAGTTTTGGCAGCAATTACAGGTCTTTGTGGTCCATACCAATTTTGCACACCACCCTGGTGCAATTTATGACCATTCGTCATGGCAGGTTTGGTCAAGATCCCTTAAGTTGCTTGGGAGTTACGTATGGGCAGCAGTTTCAAGTCAGGACTGGTCCATTCAACAACATTCATTTTCTTATTTTAAAGCCATTCCAATGTAACTTTGAGCTTGTTGATTTATTGTGCTGTTGAAAACCGAGTTTTTGTCTCAGCTTTAGGTCTGAAGCAGGTTTTCCTATAAGATTTGCCAGTTTCTTGCAATGTCTACGTTCCCATCAATCTTGACAAGCCTCCCAGACCCTGCTGATGAGAAGCAGAACTGAAACATAAAGCTGCCACCGCCAGATTGGCAGCAGGCATGGTGTTGTCTGAGCAATGTGCTATGGCAGATGCAACTAAATGTTGGACCAAACACTTACTGTACGGTTATGTCTTGTATGATCACAAAAACATGTGCTTAAGTGCTGTGCTGCAGCCACTGAATTAGCATTTGGAGTTGTTGTTGGCCTCACAGTGGCATCCTTAACAGTTTCCTCCTTGTTCTTTATGGGTGGTGGCCTCATCTAGATAGTGTCTGGGTGTCTTCCACTTCTTAATAATTGACTTCAAAGTACTTAAAGAGACATTGAGGGGTTTTAAACTGTTTTATACACGTCTTCTGATGTGAGCTTTTATACAGCTTCGTTCCTAAGTTGTTTTGAAAGGTCCTTGGTCTTCAGGGTTGAATCTTTGAATTCATTTAGGTTTGCCACAGCAAGGGGTTTGAATATTTCTGCCATCATGACTTGCTTTTTTTCTCTTTCATGTTATCCCTCCAATGACTTTATCTAATTCAGGATAGTGGAGAAGCTGGAGCCCATACCATCAAGGAATGGGCGCAGGGCAGGTACACCCTGGACAAGATACCAGTCCATCACAGACATGCACACACACAAGGGCCAATTTTCCCAAAAGCCAATTAACGTACAGTACCATTACGTCTGTGGTCTGTGAAAGGAAGCCAGAGCACCTGGAGGAAACCCACATGGGGAAAACATACAAACAGCACGCAGATAACACCCCAGGTCTGGAACTCATCCCGGCGCCCCAGCCCTGCATGGCAGCGATGCTAACCACCGTGTCACCGTGCCAGCCTCACTTTTCATACTATCTCTTTTCTGTAATGGGATTACTGCAAACATTTAAGCAATCAAATGTGAAAACTGTTCAAGGGTCTCAATACTTGTGCAAGACACTGCATCTTTGAGACTCGTGATTAAGTTGCACATATCTTCTGAGGGTTTTCATTTCTTTATTGCTGTCTTAAAGCGACTGTTCCTTGTGTGTTTTCCCCTGTGTCTCGGGAACTGCTGCCCATAAGTGATTCCCCCTCCCATCATTTCCTTATTCCAACAAGGATTCACATTTCTTGTTGTCCTGTTGTCTGGCCCACTGCAATTTCAGAGCATGCACTCAGAGCAACAATGGTGCAAATTTTATTCACACTTTAATTCTTTTCTTTGTCTGTCTCTTGCTATTTTGAACATCTGTTATCTGCAGATTTTTATTTTGCTTTTGCATTCAGGGTCCAGATGTTTAATCCTTAGATAAGTACAGAAAGCACAGATTTATTTATTTTTTATTTGTGAGGATTATAAAATCTGTTGTCCATAATTCCAGCTAAAATAAAAAAGAGTGAAAGTGTCAAAGGAATGATTTAGAACACAGCGGTGGCATTTGTGGGGAATTTTGTGAGAAATGGCTTTTTACCCAAGCTTTGAAAAACATTTTCCCTTTGAACTTCAGCTAATTCCTACAAATGCTGACCTGTTTTTCAACTTTTATCCCCCTACATCTGTCCATCTGTGCTCCACTGGTTTAAAACCCTTTTTTTTCGCAAGTGGCAGCCTTAATGGACCTCTTTGAATGTTCAGAGAGGCTTAATTATTTATTGCCATGCTGTGCTTAACCGTGTGTGGTGTAAGCTCTGCTTCTTACAAGTTAATGCTACCTGCTATTCTTGTTTCCTAGCCAGTCATTTCTGTGTGCCCTGCTCTGACATGAGTGTGAGGAGTCTCTTCTGAAATCACTCAGCCCATTTATGCGAGGCTTTAACACAGCTTGAGAGCAGAGAGTAGAGAGTAGAGACCCAGTGCTTTGGGTCATTGATCCGGATCAGTGAAAGAGGTGTTATTAAAACCCTGATAGGGGACACAAGGAAGAAGAGAAAATGATGTGAAAGACAAGCTGCCTGCTGAAGTAGAGCGGCTACATCATTCACAAGCTGGTGGGAGCCGGGGATGCTACAGCTCAGTCTGTGATCTGTGAAGCTCTAGAGCACAGGCTGTACCTTACTGTCCGGAGCTGTGGGCACCCGACTGAGAGGGTACAGTATGTACACAAGCGGCACCCAACTGACTGAGCATTGTTTGGGCAAGTTAAAAGTCAGCTGGAAGTTCCCCTGACTTGTTCATCCAAGACAACTTCAATTCCTCACCAGTTATTTATTCTCATTTATCATTAGGTGTCTTTCAGAAGGCACAGAGGAAGAATGCGCTTGACAGACAAGGAAACGGGGCACCGACGAAGAAGAGTGGTCACTCCAAATAATTCTTGGTTAACAAAGAATTAGTGCCTCCGACAGATCCAGACACATCCCTGCAGCTACAATTAGGAGAGAGGGGACATGTTATCTGTCATGCTTAAGTACAGTTGAAATGGGAAGAATTAGTGTAATTGTGATATGCTAAAACTCTTAACATTCTCAAAAGAAAGTGCAAAAAGACCTTAAGAAGATAAACTGAAAACTCTTTTCATCATAATATAAGATTTTTCTGTAACGGGAATAGCGTGGTACCTCTGCTGCAGTTTCCGGATAATGGATGAATTGTTTTTGTTGTGGATATGGTTCCATCTATTGGTAGAAATTGGTCATTGCAGACAAAGTGGATGATTAGAAATCCTGAAAACCAAGCAACTCTGAGAAGCCAAGACTTTTTAATCAGGAATATTTGGCCAATTTGTTTCTGAAAATAAAGAAAAACTCATTTTTAAATAAAATATCCAAACATTATCAGAAGGACACTTAGTCCTAATAAGGGTTACAGCAACACACAGGGAAATTTACAGACACGGGTTATTCTAGCCTGCATGTCTTTGGAAGGTGCAAGAAAACCAGAGTATTCAGAAACCAGAAAATCCATATAAACATTGAACGAACATGCAAACTGCACACAGAATGCAAGGATTTAAACCCAGAGCACAAGTGCTGAGAGGCAAGACTGCTAACTTCAATTTGCATCCAGTCCCAGGCCCTGGACAGAGAGAAAACATCTCTAGTCATCTCATGTGGCTCGGTATCACTTTCAGTGAGACACCAATTACTGATGCAATGCTGTCCCTGGCACACGTGCTCCACACGTTCAGCTGGGTAAGTATTTTATCTTCAATGAGTTCTGAGGTCCTTGAAATTGCAAATGACTTATATGCATGTTTGCTCCCCTGTCACACATGTGTTTCCTCTTTGATACTAACAACAGGACCTGTGGTCAAACTGCAAGGAAATTCATTAATTGCCACTTGAAGTCCGACTGTCTCTAGAGCAGGTACCTGCTGACCTGAGCAAAACGAAAGAACATTAAAGCCACATGGAATTGAAGGGTAAAATAGTTTCACACCTGCTGGGACATGCTGGCAGCACTGAAAAAAAAAACCTACCTTGTCACGTTACTGATCTAACCTATGATTTTCTGGTACTGTTATCTTTCTCAGGAAAACCAGTGTTAAATATATAACTTAATGTTTTAGTCTAGCAATAAGAAAACATATATATATTAAGCATATGCAATTTTCCGTTAATAAGACAGCTGAACAAAATCCTTTTTAAAGGATTTTTAAAAATTTCAGGAGGCAAAATTCATGCAAACCCCATGTCTTCTTCCTTAAACATTTCTTTGGAATTTGTGGGATAAAAAAGCCCTCGACTCGTCGGGACACCATACACCAACATCACCTCAAGAGGGCAGTCAAACACATTTAGAAAGCTCCGTCTCCAGCTGTGGGCTATCATCTGTATCGTTCCAAAAATACTTAATACATTAAAGAACTTTGATCATTTCATATATCATAAGATATAATATGTAAGAATAATATATCAATGGAGCTATTTTAATTTATTTAAAGAAAGCATTAATTGATTTTTTTTTAGATACACAAGTAATGTGTTACATTCATTAATGAAACTGAGAAGTATTACTGGCCTGGTTAAATACTTGATTAATTCATTTTTATTGATTACAAGAATACACTTGACACAAGGTTACCTAGAAAAGGCAACGTTGCTGACAATGGGCTGTTTCAGATGTTAATCACATGACCTGTGAGGTCTATCATATTTATAAATACGTACAGTATGTACAGTAGCTTAGCCCCCTGCTCTGTATTATTGATATCCACATTCATCATAGTCATTCATCATCCTGGGGTACATCTAAATAGTTTGAACGTTTGTTTAAATATACTTATCTTTATTATTGTTTTTGTTCTTATGACTAATTCTGAATTGACTGTCTTCTGTTCTTATGCTTTGAGTTTATTATTTCTCGAATATTAGCTATGGCTGTTGTGAGTCCACAGTGATCTTCACTGCTGTGGCTGCTGTCTCCTCTCTGTGTTGTGTCATGTTCCAGACCCTGACTCACCTCTAGGTCAATTCGAATCCTACAGAACCTGTCTATCAGGGGAATCTTTGGGTATTTGACCTAGAAATCAAAGTAAAGCAGTAAGTTTTTAGTTATTTAGATCTGATTATACAGTATATAACCTCTCCTTGCCTACTGTGCGTGCTCATATTTTAGATTTTTCTTGACTGTAGCCCTTCAATTAGTGGACACCAGTTGCACGATTAATTTTTCTTACTGAGCAGCTTTTATGCCTTTTGTAACCAGCACGGCCTTTTAGTGTCTGACCCGTGGTATGATTATTGAATAATTTAAGTCTTATTTCAAAATGGTCTTATAAGTCTTATAAATTAATGGCATTGTCTGAATAACATTAGCTATGGTAAGAAGAGAATATTTTTTTATCCCAGTGGTGTAAATCCCTGTGTGCAGCTTCTGTGGCCAGTGTGCACAGTGTAATAGAACATTTGGCATTCCACACCAGAGCAATCTCAGGTTAAGGCCCAGAGGGAAAGAGTGATGTCAGAGCATTCTGGTGATTTCATTTGAATGCTGATTTGTTGTCTTCGTTCTAAAATAAGATCTTCTGTACAAGATAGAAAATAGTTCTGCAGACAATGTGTGAATAATAGAACCTCTTCTGCTACAGTGTACCTCCCCCGTCCCAGTTACACGACTCCCAGGGGGTTGTGATGAAAGTGTACTTGTCCCACTACAATAGGAATGCTTGGGAGTAAGGCAGGAGCTTAATCTGATCTGTTGTACGAATTCATGGTGAGTGACAATATGTAGTTATAAATGGCTCAAGTCAGTATCAAGTGATGTTGTGAATCTATGGTAAGAAAATAAGATCTGTGACATCTTTAGTGTTATTATGGCCAACTCACCCCATTTACCAATAATATATCTTTACAGTTCTGTCCAGCATCACCCGTTTCACAAAATAATGAGCTGGTACCATATTCTTTGCCACCCAGCTGGTAGGACACCTGACTTTTCTGGCTTGGAAGAAGTCTGCCCCCCACTTTCACACTGCATAAAGAACTTTTATATGATTTATAATTGGGAAAAGTAAAATGCAAATTCAGCATTTTTCCAAGGAAAAATTCCTGAAGGCATGGCAGCCTATTCTTGTATATGTTGATCATCTAAAAGTGATTCCAACCTAATAGCTATGCAAGGTTTCACATCTGGTGGTGCTGTAAAAATACAGCACCCTTTCTTCTTTCTTCTGTATGTTTTCTTTCTTATTTCTTTTCTTTTTGTTCTGTTGTGTGTTCTGACTGTTATGTTGTAGTTTGTGTACAAGAAATGATAACAATGTCTTTGGATCATTTTTGCGGCTACAGGAATTTCCTGTGTCTGTAAACAGTATTCTCCTCAATAAAAAAAAAAAATCTGTTTTGACTTCATCTGTAGGACAAGACCGGACACTAACGAGATCATTAATACTTTCCAGTGAATTGATTTCGCTGTGTGTGCTGGCTCAGAGCAAGAGTTTTGAAATGATGGGGCTGCAGCTGAACAAAGGAAGGACTGTGGCTTCAGATGTTAGAGACTCAGAAACTCAACCCTGGATACTAAATGACACACATGGCCATCTTACAGTATACTATTCCTGAATAAATACAGTAATCTATGTTCCTGTACAGTAAGTATTCACATTATTTTGTATTATTTTATTTCCATTTCTTCATGGCATTCTTTTGCCTGACAGTTGGAAACTCACAACCCCCTTTGCTTCTACCCTACTCCCTGAAGCACGGTGTTCCAGACATATTTAGATTTCAAAATACACTGTACTACTTCATGTTATTTCTAATTTCACTATCACGTTAATGTTTGTAATCTGATGCTTTAAGTGTGAATTTGGCTTCATTGCAAAACAGAAACTTTCCTTACTGGTTTTTACTGACTTGTTTTTGTCACATCAAAGATTGATTAAAAGTAAAAGGCCTCACCCTGTTCGACATTGATTGCTACACAGAGCTGTACATACTGGAGCAAATCGCGGAAATGGAGTCTGTTGTTTGGACTGCCTTTCTACTTTACTTCCATGTAGGCATGTATCTCATGCTGAGCTGAAACAGTCCTGGGACACAAAGATTCTCACTGTCACAATGAACCTTTTGTTTTTTAACCAAAAGCTGACAAAACTATTTTGTTTGTGTTTCAGTCCAAGGCCAGCTGTCATTCCACTTGCTTTCCACAGAAACTCTTTCCAAGTCCCTGTGGCTTAGCTCCCTTTAGAGTATATGGTATAAATTGCTTTAACTTCAGAAAGGAAACATATTAAAACATCAAATACAGATGACTTTCATGTTTTGTTTTATATTGAATCTGGGATCCAGTGACGTTTTCCTGCTTTGAGCAAGACTTTTGTGTGAGGTGCCATGATTTTCTGATTTGACATGATAGTAAGTTTATTTTATAATAGCAAGTTTCTGTCTGTGAACATTTATGACAGGGTAATGACAGAGTTTTCTGGTTTGTAAAAGTGTACACAAATTAAAATATGCGTAATCTGAATAGTGATGTTACGATTCGATCTTGTCACCACTAGTGGGAGCCTCAAGCACTGGCTGCAGGTCCAGCTGTGCAGCAGAGCTGCAGACGATGCAGATGGCTGGAACCAATTGCAAACTGACTGATGTATCTAAGGCTCCACACCTCCCTCCCTCAGCTCAGCTCTATATAAACTGAGCTCTCATGGCCTTCAGTAGTCTTGTGTACCTAACTGTATGGTTAGAGCTCTGGACCTCACTAATCTAGTTCTATTTTTCTTGCTTTTAATAATAACATATAAGATGCTTCTTCCTTACTCGTTTGCATGTCTCATTTTTGCATTTGTACCACCAGAGACAGACTTGCCCATGCTACTCTCTGTGGCTCCTCTTAAATTTCTTCTATCTACCTTCATTGAGGTTCGAAAGAATACTGAATTTGACCACAGAGAGCAAGAAGATTTTAGAACAGTAGATTAACAGTACTGTTAAAAAAATCTATTAGGTAATTCCAAAGACAGTGAAGAATTACTATAAACAAATTCTACAAAAATTAAAAAAAAATATTTTTTAACATCAAATGTTTATTGTTTGTGCATGATTTATTTTAGTTAGGTGAAACATTCCCTGTGTCAGTAACTGATGGTCCTAATGACCCCTGGCAAACGTTGTAAATTGAAGTATAGTAACTGATGGTGCTCAGGTTAGCAAGAGCACACTGTTTTGCTGCAGCATATATTTTTTAAATCTGGTTTGCTCAGATTTTTCATCCCCTGATTCTGATGAAGATTTGTCCCTAATTTGATCACTATTTGCTGCATAAAAATAACAACAATGTATTGTTGTTGTATTGAATTACAACATTAATTGAGAAAAGCACCTTCTTGCCTTGACAGATGTTTTGCACCAGCAGCTCATTTTCTTAATATACAAAAATAAAACACATGAGGTTCTTGTCTTTGTTACTGTGTCTTTGTGACAGGACACAGGCTTCAATCTTATCAAGAGAGAAAAAAAATATTTCAGTTTTAAAAAGCCAATATCACAGTTTTTTGGGGGGATTGTAGGAGTAACTGTGGTGATAGAGAAGCATATTTCAAATTTTGTGGTTTCTATTTTTAGACTGCCAGTCTGTTTGGAGTCTGAATCCCAGAATCTTGTTAGTCTGGCAGCATGTATACTCCTCTCCCCCCTTTCCCAACTCCTACCCAATTCCCAGGGAGAAGGCCTAGGCTTCACTCCACATTCAGTGTGATGCCTGGAAAAAACATACAGCATGGAAACTCAGTAACCATGGAGAAGCATTACATAACAAAACAAGCGCTGAGAGGAAAGGGTTGTTTTCTCCCGTGATCCTGGTTCCTCTCCAACAGTGTTTCAAAAGATAGAGGCTGTCTGGGTTTTAACATTAAGAAACCATGACGCAAGAGGTCAAAATTGAAGCAATAACAGAATAAACTCTTCACTCACTGTTTTGATCATCAATATTTGTCTAATTCATTTTCAATGGTGTTGCATTTTTTAAGTCAGGAGGGATAGGAATAGATCATGCTTTGTCACATATAGATGTTTCAGGGTTGTTTTTTAGGCCCTTACCTTGATATACTGGATGTATTTCAATTCAACAAAGGCTAGTGTTTTGAATTAAAAGATTTTACTGGTACAGTACAGTATGTCTTTCAGCCCCTGACCATTTCTCAATGGAATAAAGTTATATTCTTTACAATTGCCCAATGATAACCACTTGTGTTCACCTTGATCCATATTTTTGCAATGCTTCAATAAACTGTCAATGTGAACACCACCAGAGTAATTATTATGGCCATTAACGAAAACTGTCTTTAGCAGAAGCATAACCCAGGCTAGAAAGAACAAAAGAGCATAGTCTCACTGCACAGCAGTGACTATTGCACAGTCGTTAACTACTAACCATTACAGTACATTAATCTGCTTCTGCCATCCCACAACACTGTTGAAACACTTTAGAAATGCATGTATTTAACAAATTCCCATAACAGACATGGAAAGAGTCAAGTCATAAAATAGTATGGATGAAAGAGATGGGGCTCAATTTCCCTATTGGGATGTTTAAGTCTCCTGAATCTCATCAAATGTCTTCTTGAATGATTCCACTGAAAATGCTTAGATGGGTTGTTATTGACATCCACAAATCTTTAGGAATGCAGGGACTTTCACTCTCTGCCTACAAGGAGCCATCTAGAATTCAATCAGACCTCGCCATCTCTACATAGACTGACACCCTTCAGAATTATTAACACTGAAACACCGAGGCAGCAGTGTTAACCAACACTCCACTGTGGTTAGACATATGCTTAGAAAATGTGTTCATTCAGTAACGTTTTATGCAACACAGTGTCATAAACTGAATGTGGCATACTAGATACATTATACAGTATATTGATATAACAACGTAATTGTCTTACATTCCTTATTTCATCTTGCACATGAGATCACCACCACTGAAACATCGTGAGTTATTTTAACGTTGATGAAATCTATATATTCACACACCAATAAGGGCAGAATGATGGCACACTTTTTAGTATGTTGTATGTTCTCTCCGTGGTTCTATGGTGCTCCAGGTTCCTCCCACAGTCCAAAAACATACTGTTAGATTGATTGGCTTCTGGTGAAACTGGCCCTGGTGTGAGGGTTTGTGTGTCTGTGTATGCCCAGTGATATACCGGTGTCCTGCCTGGGGTGTAATCTGGTTTGTGCCTGTCTCTTGACATGACAGGCTCCAGTTCCCGCACTGCCCTGAATTTGATAAAGTGGTTAGAAAATGGATGGATGTGCAGTTAAACATCTAGAATTCAAAACTGAAGAAAACTGTCTTTTTTAGAAGACTTGTAAGAACACTGAAAAATTAACTCTCAACCATTCTCGTAAATGAGGATTTGTTTAGAAAACCAGAAATAAGCCCATTGTAGGTAGTGTTTTATAATATAAAAAGAACAGCATGTTTCTGGTTATAAAATTAAACAACTGTTTCATCGTTAAAGTATTTATCCTGTTATCAATATATATTTTATTATATGGAACCTCTGCACTTGGCTCGGATTACAAAAATGAATATTTGAACAGAATTATTAAAATTAGGCTGTAAGCTTTGTTAACACAGTGAGT
The DNA here is from genome assembly GCF_055471065.1 of Atractosteus spatula. Taxonomy (NCBI): domain Eukaryota; kingdom Metazoa; phylum Chordata; class Actinopteri; order Semionotiformes; family Lepisosteidae; genus Atractosteus; species Atractosteus spatula. Next base: position 3,465,575 of record NC_142721.1, on the reverse strand, counting down.
TTTAACACACTTGATGGCTTACACTTTCCTTTACATCATGAATTCCTTCCCACAGCGTTAAGATCCTTGTTGTTTTAAATGAACTTGGAAACAAAACTCAGACGCCTGCCTACACCACAAAAATGTTTGGCTTGTGTGAGCATAACAGAGAATAAAAGTGAAAATAATTCAAGAAACAATTGCCTCTAGCATTATTTACCAAAGTAACTGCTCACAATATGAGGAAACACTAGAGTAAGATGAAAAATAAAAAAACATAATCGAAAACATTCCCTTGATAAAGACAGATCTTTATTTAATTTTCTTTCTGCTAAGTCAACATATCTGTCCATTCAAACCAAATGCACATCAGATTATCAAATACCACCATCATAAAAGTTCATTTGCATAAAAGTGAAAACTGTACAGTTTCCAGTACATTTTATTTTCAGAGCAAATGACACCTAAAATTGAGCTTTTTGCTAATACGTACTTACACAGATATGGAATTTTAGAAATAGAATAAGTAGGGTAGATTGTGCGGTAGATTAGAGCACCAAGTCATCCAGCATTTGTAAAAAATCTCCAATATAAAACTCAGCCAGCTACAAAATCGGTTGCCTATGGTAACCACAGATTTGCACTGCCTCTATGAGAATTCTGTGGTATTCATATTCCATCCGTCCAATTCAGGGGTGTGGGAGAATCAGAGCCTATCCAGGAAATCAACAGGAACAAGGCAGGGAGAACTCTGGATAGGAAGCCAGTGTATTGCAGGGCAGACAGACACACACTCACACCAGATCCAGTTTTTCCAGAGGTTAATCAACCTCCCAACATAATGGCACGGGAATGCACCTGAAGGGGGTGGTGGTCAGTGTTGAAAGAAGGGTCAGAAAGAAGAGCAGATATCATGGTGGCCGCAGGAAGCCACTGACAGTATTTTCCATGGAGAGTGGAAAACTGGATGTTGCAGCGGAGAAGCTAATTGCTCTGGAAACCGCGAGGGAATGCTCAGGAATGATGGTGGATGAAACTGGGAGATGGAGAATGAAAAGCAGGGACAGTGTCTCTGTGAGGGGTTAATTGTTGCTTAAATGGACACTCCTAAAAGAGATGTTGAACATCCTACCAACCTGTTTTGCTTTGACTTTCGAGTTGAGTCTGTAGTCAAAAGTCAAAATAAAAACCAAAGATCCTTCTGTTAGAGAAAAGTCAGCAGCTGTGAAGCTTAAAGAAAATAAAAACTCAATAAGAACAATAACACAGAGACCGGCTATATCAAAATCAACAACTGTAAAAGGAAGTAATCACTGGTATAATAACCAGTCAGCCAAACCTGGATCAGGCAAGAAAAAGTGAGGGAACCCCTCTACTGCAATTGATGACAGGCCAATCAGATCATCTTGATGAATGAGACAGCAGAATTACAAAGGTTACGCTGCGAGATATAATCTACTCATCCGCATGAAGAAGAGAAAACACAGATCTGAATTTTCACTGAAGTAAAAAGATAAGGTAGGAGAGCTCTGGAGCAAAGTTTTATGGACAGGTGGCACCAAGATAAATCTGTGAAGTAATGAAAAGATTGGAGTTTGGAGAAAGAAAGAACTTCAGAGGCTCAGAAGCGTAGTGGAGATAATATCATGTTCTGGGAATGCACCCCTGAAATTAGCTCACTCATTTGTTTTGATGATGTGACTAATTTTCACCACACAGACAATGACAATGAACCAAAACATATGGCCAATGCAAACAGTTAATCAAGAGAAAAAAAGTGGAACATTTTAGACTTGTCTAGTCAGATTCCAGATTTAGATTTACATATTACATGCTGAAGAAAAAACTGAAATCAGAACACTCCAAGGACAAGGACAAGGACACTCACAACTGGATCAATTGTGAATTCAGAAGCCAGAACCTACCAGTATTTAGACTGAGTCAAGAAACCAAAGTACTCTGAGGAAACACATGTGAACACAGGGAGAAGCTACAAACCAGCGATGTGAGGCAGCAATGTTAACCACTATGCCACTCTGCTGCCATTGTATATATAATTATTGCTTCTTCAAAATCATATTTTCAGATATATTTCTATGTTTTTGATGGGCTCTGGGTCCACTGCGACTCTGTATTGGGCGAATCGGTGAGAAAATGCTTGAATGGATTACATTTTGTCTGGTGCTTTTTGGGCATATATTTGGTTATTGATTTAAAATGATTATTCACAGTGGTATTTCTATTTATTTTATACTGTTATTTTAAAATGACTGAATAGACTTCCATAAGAAGAGAAACACGGTCTAACAAATACAGTATGAATCACAGAGATGAGGAAAAAACTGTCAACACTGAATAGTTTTAAACAAATAATAAAGTTCTCTAAGAACACTAAATTGATTTCTAGAATGAATTTATGAGGCAATATCCTATAATTCAGCATGTCTTTGAGAGAAAACTTAAAATTTCCACTTTGACTCAGTCTCCTGTGTGGGGGGAGAAGAAAAACACTTGATGGATCTGAGTCTCACCAGATGTGGGAAAATACTTAAAATATTCAAATGGAGACGAACATGGCTGGAGTTGTACTTAGGGAGCTGGATTCAAATACAGTGGCAAGAAGAAACAGAGGGGAGCTTCTGGCTGAAAGCTGAGCAAAAATAGGCATCTTGTCCAGATCTGTAAGCTGCCGTGGTCCTCCTGGCACTTGTCAAAGTACATCCCACCCGTCTGCACTCACTCACCATCCTGAGCCATTCCGTCACCTCACATAACCTCTGATCTACTGTAGTGTGCGCTGGTGAGTATGCAAATACAAGTCTGCTCTGCAAGTTGATACATCCCTTAAGACATGAGGGCTGCTTAACATTTAGTCAGAAAAATGTAGTGTGTTGAAATACATTTGTGTCCTTTTCAGTTTTGTTGTAAATCTTCTGAAAGAAAAAAACCCGGCTTCTATCTTTGCTTCAAAGTTACCATAAAGGGGAAGTCTAAAAGGTATTATAGTACAGTACCTCAAGAAGTCATATTTGAACTTACATTCTAATCCACATTCACATGTTCACAAAAAAAACAAAACAAAACTGACTGGTGCTGTTAGAGATTAACCCGACTGTCAAGTTCTTTCCATAACTGAAATTACAGGGCTGGAACCACAACCTCTTGTCATGTTATCCAATGGGGTTCTGTTGTCCCATGAACAGTGACTCAATATTGCAAATGAAAAACACATGGGTCAACATCCTGACCAAGAAAATCCAATACTGAATGAACTTGTGCCCGGGATTACTAAGTAAACCAACTGTGTTTCACTTTAACAAACATCTCCACATGATTTGGCAATCACCTAGGAACTCAGAGTGGACTTTTTTGCTGATAGCTAGCCAGTTACCAACCAAACATTCTTTCTATGCTAGCTAAAGATTGGCTGTTTATCTCATCTCTTTCTGGAGATGTCATCTTTGCTAAACCATTCTAAAAGAAAAAAAACATAAATGGCTTATTGCTGAATGGAGTTCTTGATGCTAATGGAATTTTACCAGCTACTAACAGTGATCACCAACTGTAACGGGAGCTGTTCCAGGCTTCTGTGAAGCGTAGTTCAGGACCCTATGCAGACGGTGTAATCCGGAAGTAAGTGGAGAAGGACATCAGGGGAAGGTACAGCAGGATAGGATGGGTAGACAGACAGGGGGGTGTGAAGAGGGTGATCCGGTGCTGGGGGGCGTGGCCACGGCAAACAGATCCAGACAGTCCAAAGAGGGAATTCAGGGAACAGTGCAAAGTCCGAACCGGGGGATCCTTCCAAGACGATAAAAACAAGGTTAAAGTCCGGAACGGGATCCGGAACAGGGACAGGGAATAAAACCAATGTAAAGAGGCCAGGCGCTCCGAGCCCCAGACTCAGATTGTCAGTACGCCGTGATGAAGCCTATGCCATCGAGTCTCTCCTGGACCTGGTGGTAGGCGGGCTTCCGGGCGTCCATCTCCCAATGCTGAGCCAGGAATAGCGAGAGCGCCAGGCTTAAATAATAACAGCCAAAACAGGATGCAGGTGCACATGATCAACTGAAATACGAAAGGGTCGGAGCGCCCTTAAGAGGAGGGTTGCCGATCGTGACACCAACACTGCCTGTTATTGACTATGATTATTTTACATGACTTTTGATTTGTACTGATATTACAGATTTACACTTAAAGATTGTATTGCAAAAAGCAATGCAGTAGTCGTAGTATTCCTCAATTAGTTTAATTAAAAAAGAGTTAAAAAGAAATTTTAAAAGTCATACCTCAAACAGAGACGGATCACCTAATTACTGTAATTAGTACTGTATCTTCTTTCTGTAGTAAAGGTTTGTATTACATTGGTTTTAGCCCACTCTTGTTCATTGTCTGCATAATCAATTCATTTTTGTAGCATTAATGTTGGCCCTCAGCATGTTGTTCTTCTGCTCCTTGGATGTACAGCGAGATGCTTTTTACTTTGTTACTCTTATTGTAATGTTTCATTTAATAAATAACCCTGTAAGAGCCAGGCCTGTAGGTCTAACAACTTGAAGGGAATAAAAACTTCTTGCTTAGCTGTGAATTTCATTTTTGTGTGTGTTATGTTTTGCTCCAGAGTCCTTCATATGCAAGCAGAGGTTCTGGAAAAAAGCAGTCAAAGGTTCTGGGACCTACAGTACTTCCTTCTTTTGAACATGTAGTTGTACAAACAAAAGATGACTGACTGGGAGCGTGTGGACCTGCCACGTTGTCCTGGTGAGTCAAACATTCCACGCCACAGGGGAGCAGGAAAGTTGGGGATAATTCCACAAGGCCCTTCTAGGTGCCTGTCTGCTAAATTCAACACGATACCACTGCAGAAAATACTTTAACCTTTCAACCATTTCAGTAGCTTTACTGATTCTGCAAAAACATGCCGTTCTTTCTGCTAACGGAGCAGAAAGAGACCAGCTCAGATATTTTTGTACATTGGCAGCCTCCTACTAATTGCTAGAAAAACCTTGGTAAGCCATGTTGCAGCTTTTCAGGCTATATCCATAGAGCAAAGGATAGGGCAGTCATTGCTCATTGGCTCCTGTTGTGGTAGTACTGTCCCCTTCTTCAGGCTGTAACTATCACAAAAGTCTAAAAAAGATTTCTCTTGGCTTTGCCAAACATGCACCAAGTGTTTACAGTACTTTGTCATTGTTTTACACTCTTTGTATGATGCTTTACTTTATAGTTTTTCACTTTGCTGCACTGTGCTATGATTTATTGGTATTCTCCATGAACATTTTTAAGGGCAATATTTGACTTCAGAAGAGAACAATCCGTCATTGCTCCATCAATGATGATGATGTTGCCAGCACCAAACTGTCTTCCGATAGAGCAAAACACCTTGACATGCGTTCCAAACGCTAGCAGCATGAACTCAGCATTGCTCAAATTCATTTCCATCTTGACACAGGTCGTCCAAGACCTGGGAAAGAAAAAACAGATCTGCCACCCAATATTTAATTTAATAAACCTGAGACCAGCTGAACAAACATTAGAAAAATGATGAAAGGAAAGAAAAGGGAGCAGAGCACACTGCTGATTCCCACATTCTTCTTCAGACAAGGAGACGTGAGTTATTTCTTCCCTGATCTTGTGGAAAGGGGGTAGGAGTCTGGTTCCCCGCTTCTAAATTGAATGTTTGAAAATTGAACATTCTTACTTTCAAGAGTACCTGAGCATTTGAGGTTGATTCATATGAATTTCTTTAACTTACTGAAAGGTTCTGACACAGAGTTAATATTTTGTTTTGTTGATACAGTCAGATAAGGTCAGTGTATTTGCAAGAATAATTTTGCCAAAATCAGTATATTGATTGCTTGCCCAGGATTTCATAGCGTACAACACAATTTGTGATGCTAACCCTAAAACATGTGTTTCAAGTAAACAAACATTTCTACAGGGTCCCTACAGATCATTCAAAGGTCTGAGAGCTTTTTTGTGTGCAAAATTTAACAATTCAATTTTGGGGGCTTTGAGACATTCTCTTTTTACACCCACCCTCCAAAAAACAGAGACCAGGAGTGCTTTCACAACGCTGTTGCCTCTATCCTAACATGTGGCTATGTAATCACACTGTAAGGCACATTTCCAAAAAGGAAAAACAAGGGCTGTATCTTACTCACATTCTGACTGCACAGTATTCTACTCCTGAGAGGTTATTCTTATTGCTGGTACTGGGGGGTGAAACATTTTACTCAACTCTTCTTCCATACCTGTTTCTGAATGCAAAAACAAAGCTGTAGACTGTCACGTACTGTAATCCTACTACAAGTTCTTTTAAGGAATCCCTATGCTAAACCTGTTTTTGCTTTTAATGTAAAGTGTGGTATTGTGAAGGTACACTACCCTTCCAAAATAATAGTTTAATTGTATGCTACATACTGTAGGATGGACTTAATCCTGTCCAGAGCAGTTGGAGTTGCCCAGCATGAAGTTGTTTCACTATTTCAAAGGACTGTAAAGTAATAGCTGTCATGACTGTCTTCTCACTGTGCTGATCTGTAGGGAAGAAGACCAATGTAATTGCCTTCACAAAGGGCATTTCTGTGCATATGTCTGGTGTATCATGCAAGGCAGGAACAAATTTGTCTAATGTGCCCATATAGACAGCTTCAAAGGCTACATGCACAGTTGTGTACAATAGCCAGCGATTTAAAATTTTGTACAACAAAAAGTGCAGAGCCGAAGTTTATGTGTCTTGTTAAACCACTAAATAGTTCCACATCTCCAGATTTCTGTAAAGCTTTTAGAATGTTGTGTCATGTTTCAGCTGTCATTACTCCCCGAGGTGAACAGATCTACAGTACTGTAGTGGTTGTTCTGCAGGATTTTTGTTGGGTGGTATATTTCAGCACCATACTGACACATTTTTCACATACTGTGTATTATGACATTGTGTGACTTTGATATATTTAAATACAAATAATATTTGAATTTAATACTAGTCACTTATAAGTGCCTGAGGGTTACTTATGAGACCTATTACTGCGAAAACATAATGTTTTTCAAGCTCGGTTGATGATTTAACTGATCATTTTAACATAATTTCAATAACAATTTACGAGTTTCTTCAATTAAGAGGAGCCAAATATATTTTCCTATGTAGAATGCGCCTTGTTTGCGGGACTGCGCTACAATGTGAGGAATGGGTTAAAATGAAGTGGGTTTTCTCAGAGCCAGGTTTCATTCAAGCGAAGTGACGTCGATCCTCGGGGCTGTTTGAGGGAGTTTTGGAAACTTCGTCCGGCACTGCGCACCATGTGAGGCTGACTGTAATCCGAAGCAACTCGGAAATCGACTCATGTCTCACAATAACAGAGCAGGCGTTTGCTGCTCAGAAAGTAAACAGAGCTGAAGGACTGCACCATGCCGTCTCCGGGACTCTGGCAGGCATCACTGCGCACAGCGAGACGCAGGCTTGGGGTAACCGCGCCAGTCTCTCTTCTCTTCCTCGCTATCCAGGTGTCGGCTTTACCGTATGGTAAGAGTATTCATTTATTTCATTAATTTATATATTTATATTCATTCATTTATATGTAACACTCATGTTCGTATCTGTGGCACGCTACAAGCTGCTTCTCCAAAAACACGTCACTAAGATGTCAATTCAGAAACAACACTGTAAACACTTTACAACAATATTAATACTTTAAATACCGCCTCCAGTCCTGTATTAAACTATGTTCATGCTTGTGTTTAAACACAGCCGGTGAACACAAAGTTAAATAAAAATATTATGAAAAAGGTGCAGTACATTGTTTTTTTTTTCTGTCAATATCGGGCAGGTGCAGCAGTAACTTACAGCTCACGGTACTGACAGGGCTTTACAGAAATAAGATTGTCCATCATTCTTTAAAATCAATCTTATTATGTGATATAATTTCTAAGAAATATTGAATGTTGCAGTTAATAAGTTCTAATTAAAGATAAAAATTGCACAATGCTATTATGGAAAGCCTGGGTACCCACTGTGAAACAAAGGAGATAATATGCCAGTGTCCGAAGCCTGGTAAAGAAATCCCACCCTTATTGTTTTTAAATGTCTTGTGAGACCTTGGAACTTCTCTGGAACGCTCTGAACTTCAAGCAACACTGCTCTCTCGTCATATGTGCTTTAGTAAACTACTCTGTAGTGTACATTCAGACTTTCTCATTCTCAACATATTTCAAATTCTTAAAGAACAATGATTTAAATCCTTTGGCTGATTATTTATTTTGCTGAAGAGGGATGTTTTTTTTGGGGTGGCACAGTGGCACAGTGTTTAGCTTTGCTGCCTTGGCGTTCTGGAGACCTGGGGTGCTATTTGCGTGGAGTATGTCTGTTCTCCCCACATCTATATGTGTTTTCTTGGGGTGATTTTGGTTTCGCACTGTCCAAAGAGATTCCTGGTAGGTTAATTGGCTTGTGGGAAAATTGCCCTTGGTGTGAGTGTGTGCATACAGTATCTGTATTTGTGTGTGCCCTGCAATAGACTGGCACCCCTCTAGGGTGTACCCCACCCTGTCTCTGCCACTTGCCTGGATAGGCTTGGCTCCCCGCGACCCTGAATTGGATGAAGTGGTTAGAAAATGGATGGATGTGTTTTTCAAACTAACCCTTTGACTCTCTGCTCTACAACATACAGTATATTGCAATTCCTGCCTTGTGATGATGAACTGTAAAATATGCTGTATACTGTATATTGTGTTTGCGAACTGAGGTCAGAGATGGATGTTTTGCCGGTATTTTTAGCTTGGAAACATACTTTGTCTGCACTTCGAGGTGCATTGCAGGCTTGCCAATATCACACTAATGAGCTCAGCTGGTAGCTTTGAAATGATGAATAGTCTCGGAAGACGGCATTCCAGTTAAAAGTGAGCTTCCAGAGTACAGGAGCCTCTGGGACAAGGGGCTCAGAACTCTCAGTGCAGTTATTTAGTATGCAGTAAGGTAATAAATGTTAACAAGGAACTGAGTCTGGAAAATTAGTTTGCGTCAGCATATCTTTAAAATATGGGCCAAAACCTTTCCAGGGAGCTGTTGGAGAGCCCAGAATAAGGTGTACTAGAACATACTGTAAATACACAAAACAAAGATTGCAAATAAGAGAGAGGAGGCCTTGAGGACTGGTAGCTAGTTTCAGCTAAATGATTCAAGGATCTCATGCAGCTGTTTCTTGAAAGAAACCAGGGCATCAGATTTTAACGTACAGTATAGTAGGGTACCTTGTTCCGGACTCCTACAAACTTTTGTATAAAAAAACATCTCCTGTTCATAGTTTTACAGTAAATGGCCTTCCCAGACATTTCCACTTTTGTCCTCTGGTACGTGTTTCACTCTTGATTATGAAGAAGCATATGGGGCTCAGCTTTGCCAATGGTCTTGAAGATTCTGACTGCTTGAAATAGGTCCCCTCCAAGTTTTCTGTGTTCAAGACTAACTAAAAAGCTTGAGCTCTTTCAGCCTGTCAGTGTAGGAGGTTCCCTTACTTCCAGGGAGGTAGCCAGCTGCTCTCCTCTGAGCTCATTCCAGAACAGTAAGGAAGGGCTCCTGCTCATGTTCTGCAAATTTCTTGGAGTCTTCTTTACCTAAAATGTTCCCGTCAGTACTGATCAGCTATATTTAAATATGAATTTAAACTAAGAAAAATGTTGTGTTTTTTACTTTCAGTGTTCTTTCTCATTCTTATGTTTAGGTGACATTATAATTAATTGTGTGATTAACATTACATTATCACAGTTACCCCATTCAGTTTTAACCTCAGACTAACAACATTTTTAGCTTGTTACCTCAGTTGTTGAAACACAGTGTCTAAGTCTTAAATACTCAGTACAGCTATTATTTTGGAGCATCATCATTGAACACAGCTCATTTAAAAAGATGATAAAATCAGAACAATTAATCTTTTCTGTAATCGTTGTAATTCCAATATTACAGTCCAGCTGTAAGTGTAACTAAGTTCATTGAACTATAACTAAGAGGTCTAGAGATGTGCCTTTTAATCTAAGTTTTGTGGTGTTCTGTGTTTGCAATTCACCTTTAATATAAATTATTGTGAAGTAAATCTGGTTTATGTTAAAGGGAAGATGTCCTTATTAATCTGGAGTTATCAACGTCCTTAATGGAGAGGACTGATCCCTGCATCAAGTTCATCCTGTACAGTATATACTTTTTTGTTCTCAAAACAATATTTGTCTATCTTCCACACAACTGGGTTCTTCATTGCTTTATTTAGTAAATAAAATAATGAAAGCACAGTAGCAAACTGCTGGTGTCAAAAATTGTCCATTTTATTTGATGAAGAGAGAATAACCTGCTAGATGCTAACATGAGTCAGAATGTTGCCATGAATGCTCTTTGTGCTGTAAACTCAGAGGTTTTATAGCAAGAAAATGAGTGTTTGACCATAATACTGTAAACCAGGAGCCTGGGAGCTACAGAGGCTTCCATTTTGATCCAGATCTCATTTTATTGAGTGAATTATTGGCTTAAGTCATTTTTCTTAGCCATTGATTAAAGCCTTAAAAGCTGAATGTTTAGACACCAGTTCTGTAAACTACACCACAAACCAAACTAAATGCTGGAGTTAGAGCACAGAACTGTAGCATAAACTTCACTGAAAGACAACAAGATTGGGTATTATACAGATCTCTGTAACTATGTGTTCGTTCAGACAAGGCTGGCCATTACAAAACGTTTGACTCATACACTTACACAGCACTTTTGTCTGAAGAATAAACAGACAAAGCCATAAAGTGGATATGCTGTATGGAACACAGTAGAAACCAGATGTGGGTTTTGTTTGGTGTATTCCAGTTTATGCTGCCTTACATGTTGCATGCATGTCTCCCTTACCCTCAGTTGATTTAAGGACTCGTGCCATTTCATTCCTGCAACAATAAACAATCTTTGTGGTGAAAAATAACGCTAAGATTTATACACACATCTTTGGGTAGTACAAATAAAAGTAACTAAAGAGGAATGATAGAGGAGGGCACTGCCGTGAACACTTACTACCCAATAGCTGTTATTACAGAGTACCAGTGAATATTAGAAGGTAAAAGTCAATGACAAAGGAAAATACTGGAAAAACCATGAAGGAGCACATGTATGAATACTGTATGTACACAGTATTGGTGTAATGGGATGTCCCTGATGGTTTTAGTGACCTGAATGTCACATTTCCTTCAGGGCTTGCTTAGAGTACAAACCCAGAAGCAGTCAAATTAAGTGCTGCAGAAATGTATTGTGATTATATTCAGAGGTATTCTGCTTACTTGGTTTTCTGTATCAGTCTGCAGTGTGTTTACCTGTAAGTAGATTTGTTTCTACTCTCTTTCAGAGTGGTATAATGCCTTCTGAAAGTATTAGTAATCTGAAAGTATCTGGGATTTGTTTTATATAATTTAAAAGAAGACATTGAAATGTCTTGATTTGATAAGTATTAAACCCCTTTTTTGTGACACTCCACATTGAGCCCAGGTGTATCTAATTACAGTACCTTCTGAGATCACTTTAAATTTGAATGGAGTCCACTTATGGTCGGTTCTGTTGGTTGACATGATTTCAGAAGAAATACAACTGTCTATAATATAAGCTCTCCATGTTGATGGTGCATGTTAGAGCAGAAACTCTACTGTGAAGCTCAAGCTGCTGTCTATACAACTATGATAGACTTGAGAGGAGGCACAGATATGGGGAGGGGTATTAAAACATACTGTATCTAGACTGTTGAAAGTTCTTAGAAGCACAATCTTTTAACCTTTGCTTAAAGCAGAAGTTGGACTCAACATTCTAGAACTGGTTCATCTGAACCTGGACTGTTTGCCAACAGAGGATTGTTTCTGGGTTCTGTCCTGTAAGCCTGCAGAGTTATCATAGTCAGCCGCTTCAGTCCTCCAGCAGACAAAGCTATTGGGTTGACCTTTGGGCTTACAGCACTAAAAGGAATCAGATGCATAGCGGCAGTGCATACTGTATTTAAGGGGCCATGGACATTGGAAATTCTCCCATGTTGGTGCAAATTTGCAGGTGTCATCGATGTTGATTAATGATTTGAAATTCCAAAAACGTATTTGATATTTCCAAATTAAAACTTAAATGGAAATGGACACTATATACATTTTTCTTCTATCAGCTTAGCCTTGCAGTTTGGGGATTCTCAGCTTGCCACATTTCTGTGTGTGCTGTAGAGGGGAGGCAATAGTTGTGACTGAGCCACAGAGTGTGTCCTAGATTCTACCACTACAGCATTGTTTTAAGCTTGGCTGTCCCAAGTACAGAAAGCAATAAAACAGAAGTAGCTTAACTCTCATAATCACACATAGCAGATGTCTATTTTCTTACACAATAAACCAGAGAGCAAAGCAGCTATAAACAGACCACAAAAAATCAACAGAGCTCAACATGGATTGTCTGCCTCTGTGTAATGCATGTAATTATAAAAGTCTAATTCATTATAATGTGAAGATTTAAGAGGAGAACTTGGCTCACTGAGAAATTTAAGTACATACTGATCAATGAAGAGGTCTCAAGAGTTCAGTGACTGAACTGAAATGATCTTTGGTTTGGACCTAAGCTGAATAACAACCTCAGGACTGTGGGCTTGATTAATCATCTAGAAATTTTGTTGACTTGACCTGTGGTCTGCGTTGACATGGAGGTTTGTTACTTTACTGAAAACCCCTTGAGAATCCTCTGTGAGTTTCCCTGGAATACTGTGACATAATCTTCAAAGATGTGTGCTGTGCTGCATGACAGCAGTGTCCTTGTGAGAACCACAAATGTTTAATTTAAATAAAATACACAATTTGTTTGTTCCACTTTAACCACTAACTTTCATGAACCACAGACTGTCCTAGTGAAACTGAAAAATAATTTTAATAATTAAAACATAATCATAAAAGAAATGATAAAATTATGAATTGTACAATAACAATTATTTACAATAATGTGCAAAACACTAAGAATATTTGCAGTAATTTTGTAAATGAAAGAATAAAGTAAGATTACAATTTTGCCCTCTCTATAAGCCTTACAATGATATTTATACATTTTGTTGCCAGTGTGACAGTATTTTGCCACTTAAGTAGAGAGATAATTGTGTGTTTTAGGAACAACACTGCTGAGCACATTTAGGATAATGCAAAAGTATTCAGACCCATGCACAGTTTTCACATTTTCATGTCCACACAATTAGTTGAGTGACTTCTGTCTGTGTGGTTTATCTTAATAAGTGGTTTACATTACTTTAGAATAAATACACTTACTGTACATCTGTAAGGTATCTCATTCCGGTTTATGAATTTGAAGCAAAGATTAAGACCACGGAGCTTTCATAACATCTTGGAGATCAGTTTGTCTAAAAATACAGATCAGAAGTGGATAAAAACATTTTAAAGACCCTTATATCTCTTTGAGCAGAGTGCAGTTAATAATTAAGAACTGGAAGGCACCCAGACACTGTCTAGATCAGGTTGAGCTGCTGGGCAAGGAGGAAGTTTGTCATGGATGCTAACATGAGGCCAACTGTGACTTTGAAAAAGTTAGTGGTTCAGCGGTTTAGAGTTCAGTGGCTGAGATGTAAAAAAATGTCTATTGGTTAACAATATCCTAGATACACAAGGAGCTTTTACAGAACTGGAAAAAAAAAACCATCTCACACACCACATGGGATTTGCAACAAAGTAAATAAGTTATACTGTAAATATGCAACAAAAAGTTGTGTGGTCAGGCAAGATAATACAAAGAGTTACACCTAACGCAAATCCAGCATAGTGCATCACTCATTTAACACCATTCCTGCTGTCAAGCATGGTGGTGGCAGCATTATGTTATTCAGCTGTTTCTCATCAGCAGAGACTGGGAAGCTTGTCAAGACCAATGTGAATATAGATGGAGCAAAACTCTGGCAAATATTAGAGGAAAACCTGCTTCAGGCTATAAACTGGGGCAAAAATGCAATCAACATATTCCACTTTTTTCTCTTTAGGTTTTGCTGACATTAACTGTAACTTAGATTTTTGTGTTATTTTGTAATTTCATAAAAGGTATTACATACTTTTGCAAAGCATTGTACAGAATATACTGTATATTACAATTACAATTTGAAAAAAGGAATTTATCTAAATGCTTTACCTAAATATGTATCTATATTAGCAAAAGTACAGTACCCTTAGATTTTAGATGAAAGATAAAACCATGACAAGTTTGAGTGATGAAGAATGCCTGGGTGCTGTCAGCATGATTGAAGGAGTGAAGTTACCTGGACAATGAAAGGAGTTCTGCTTCAACTATCAACAGACTAGGGAACCAGGGAAACAAGGAAGTCTGCCCTGTGAGAGACAGCACAGTGACCCAGGACTGTCAGGACATCCATCTAACGCATCTGCATAATCATTTTCAGACTGTGTGGTTAAAGAATAAATTCCAGGAAGCAATAACCCAACATCAGCAGAATGACTGTAGTTTTGTCTCTGCATGAAAATTGCCTGCATTGCTGAGAGGCAATTTCAGAGATCATTCTGACAAATGAGACATGAAATTACCTTCTTCTGTAAGCCAGAGGACATCCAAAGCGGAGGTAGAGATGATTGGTGGATTGTTTTATTCACAAGACAAAGGAGAAGATACGGTATCATTGTGAGTGTTATGCGGACCATTGTGTTCAAGCCTGCTGGTGCGGTGCTGGAGATGTGATGATGTGGGGTGCAGTCTCCTTTAACACAAACATGCTTTTGGTTCCGATTGACGGTAGTCAGCTAATAGGTGGTACATTGACAAAGCCTGAGCCAACAGGTTTGTTCATTCCTGGAGACCGGTCGGCAAATGTTTGATTACAGTGGCACAGCTTCAAGAATACAATACCTGGTCTTGTTGTGGTCACGTATTTCTCAAGACCTGATTCCAGAGGAAAAAGATTGAAACCAGCATCTTAAAGCCATTAACAGGAGACAACTGCAACTAGGGTTGTCTACACTTGTGTTAAAGCACATGGAGGTTATACTCAGTTCTAACTTCAACTAAAGGGTTTAAAGTTTTTGTTTAAAACTCTTTAAATATTTGATTAAATCCATTTGTTCGACATTTTCCTGTCAAATGTGATGCAATGGGATTCCAGGTCTCATTCTGGAATTAAGCCCTAGAGCACATGGACATGCTGTAATTCAAACTGGCTTTTTTAAAAAAAATTAACTTTGTTTACAGGGAATTAAACAGCTTTTCATTATAATTCCTGGACAGGTTCAGAGTGCGCAATCAAGTCCTCAATGTTCAGTTAATCAAAGACCTGCTCTTCCACTTCCAAGACGGCTCTGTTTTAGCTGGTGTAAGTGTCAGTCTGCTTCGGGGGTCACTGAGAGAGTGGCGGTCCAGCTGCTTCTCAGAGCCTGTACACTGACGTGTTAGACACATTGCAGATTATTTAGGATGGAAAGACAACCACCTTACAAATGTTACAAACACAGAGTCCATAGACATTTCCAACATTGCTCTGTCCCGCATGTCTGACAGGAAAAGAAAACATTTTACAGCCTGTCTGACGCAAATAGCTTTAAATTACTGTATTTCCAAATAATTCAAATGAACCACAGTATACAGGGAGTGCCTGACTCAGGATGAAAATGTTTTATTGTGTGTACTCATATTGCAGACTCTCATAGGACACCTTTATACAAGAGCAGGTTATACAGTACATGTAGTTTGCAATTACAAATGCTATTCAGAAAATAATAAAAAAAACATTCTACAAATGTAGCACTGTATACTTGAGTATAGTTAAGGTGCATTCAAAAAAGGGAAACATCAGTTTGTGCATTATGTGTAAGTATATACAGTACAGTATGTATTGAAATGTAATGAATATAACTATCAGTGATCATTATACTACTTTGAATCATAAAGCTCCTGCACACACACATTATTCTTAAAATGGTCTTTGAAAGGCTTTGAGATATTAATATTGCCAAAAACCAGTCGAAAAATGGACAAATTGTTTATAGAGCCTTGGAAAACCCACCTGTTTATGGCACTAAGGCCAACTGGTCTCTTCTCACTTGTTAAAAATGTCTGTCCTTTGTCATTTGTAACCCTTTTTAACCTTTATCTCTAAAATCACTGATTAGGTTTGTTATGGTTTCTGAAATCTTAGTGGTAGAAGAGAACATAAAGGAGCAGCAATGGGCATAATTCCAGTTACCTACTTTGCATACTGTACATCCAGTAAAGACAGGTGTCTGCTTGGCTCACATGCTGTCAAACAACATGTCAAAACACAATACATTATATACTTTACAGTATACCGGAATGTCATTTTGTATTTACCCATAAAATTCTCAAGGCTATGCGAGTAAGGCACCATCCCAACTAATTTGCGTTAGTAATAGACCTCCTAACATTCTTAGCTTCATTGCACACACAAGGCAACAAAATGATTGCAGGTACCAGGAAAACAGCTGCGATACGAGTTGTGTATCTTACAGCTGGAGAGGTTGAAGGTGTCCTCATAAATCGAGGCTCTCACTAGAATCCTCAAAAAGACTGAATTCCACTGGCCAATCCAGGAGCTTCAATTGGCAATCCATTATCTAATTAAAACCAACCACATTGCACTCCGGGGACTGCAGTCCCCACTGTTGAGACTGGGCCTCCCATTCACAGGAGAGCATTTTTGTAGCACTTATTTACCACAATTTAAAATGAACAAAAGGCAAAACCAACCATTTTTAAACCACATTACAGTAAAGAAAAAAAAACAATGCTTAAAATCTGTGCACCTTTGCTAGGTTTTGTGCACCCTTGCTAGGATTGTAAAAATAATGTGGTTCCATTGCAAATTGTGACAGATACTGTCTCAAAACTCTGCATTTCTCCAGTTTTAAAAGTTGTAACTGGATTATATACAGGACTTGACCCAAGAGCAGCTTTTTCGGCACTCAGCCATCATATCGCTGTCAGTTCCTTGCAATGGACTCAACAGAGAATTACTTAGTCTTCAGAAATTTCACTGCCACATTCATTAAAGACTCTTGACTCATGAACTCATGTAGAGAAACATTTTACATTTAAGTCAGGGAACTCAACTGTTTCTTTGCAGTATGGTAGCTATCATACAAATTGACAAGGAATGCTGTTTAGAGTGTAGAGGAACAGTTCATCCTTTGTAAATGGCTGTAATTGACTCCTCAACAGTTTTGTCTAGTTTTGTCCACAACTGCTGTACTGTAAGTGTGCGGACATCTAGCTTTCTTTACAAGTAAACGATGCTTGTTGTGATGCATCCACTGTATACATTTCTGTGGCTCTCACAGTTATGTAGTGCCATTATTCCCCATGGAGGAGAGGAGGGAGAAACCTCAGTTGATGTCTCAGAAATAAAAGAAAAATCTACACACAAATCTGGAAGGTATATCTGTGACTGTAAAGAACCTGTAAGCAGCTACTGGAAGCTCCATTTTAGAGAGAACTCTGGTACACAGAAGAGAAGCTGATTAAGAATGTCAAATATTTTATTTTGAAAACCAAATAGGAGCTCATTAGTTATTCTTTTTAAATGACTATGTTAGAGCAGATGCATAAACAATACCCTTTCTTCCTTTTCCATACTGACATGATTTATCAGGAGTTACTATACACTGCCAACTGTGAACATACTGTATAAGGTGTTTTACCAATAGAATTTATGTTCCTGCACACAAAGTTTTATTGTGATGAGATATTTTGCATCATAATCTCAGTGGAATTTCTTCGCAATAGTCTAAATATTTAATTCCCTTTCAAACCATCATCTGTTCCACCCATTTCCACTATGTCCTATTAATGTGTTTATTAATCAAATCTATCAGATGAACCCTAAGTAGAAGAATAGAGTTTAAATATTGCTAATGTTACTATGGAAAAACAGTGGCTAGGTTAAAAAATGGTGGAAAGTCCCACTGCAGAGTATTCCAAGACCACATTTGAAAATATGTGTTTCAGGAATTTTAGCAGAGGGCTTAAAGAAAACAAAAGCTTCCCACTCATATTTAAATCACATTAAAACACACTGAAGAGTTCAGTGTCATACGGAATCAATGGCACTGTTGAAAGGAATTTGTGAGTAGCAGTGATGAGATAAAAACATAAAAATGTACAAAGCTGAAGACTTTTTGAAACTAATGTGCAAAGTTATTCCATAGAGCGTACAGTATGTCTTGTTGCATTTGACAGATGATTCCACAACCATGTGAATTCTCTACATTTCTTAGAGAATGTACAGAGTCTTGTGATTGATGTAGCTGTGTATTAATATTTTGTGTCTTTAATCATTTATCAATGTCTCAAATTCTAAGAATTGCAAATAGGAATGAAGTGTTTAAAGTAGTTTTGTGATTTTATTTGAAATGCCGACACTCCTGTTAATTTTATCACTAAAATTGAGAACTGTGTTTATGAGAACATGCAGCTCACAAAGCCTGAAATGGATAAAACTTTCAAACCCCAAAAAGTAATGTGCTGTCGACAAACATTCCTGTTGAAAACGCAAATGAATGCAAGCCAGAAGAATTCTGTGGTGTTAAACTTCTGAAAAGATGTTCCTTACTGGGCGATGAAACAGGCAGACTGAGATATGAGATGAAAATAAGGCTATGTAAGGACAAACAACTGACCTCAGTCAAAATACTCCCCCTCTGGGCTAGACAAAGCTTACTTCATATTTCTATTGTGCATGCTGGGTTTCACACAGCGGCCATTGCCCCTTGAAAAGTTCATCCTGTTGAACTTCTGGGAAGATGTGTAATTTTATAAACTTCCTAATACTCTTAGACACTCAGCTTTGTTTTGCCATTTATGTTTAAACTGTGAAGCTTAAAAGCTAGAAGCAGATGTGAAAATTATTCCTGACATCTCGACTGGTTCTCTTTTTGTAAAAATACCACTCAATAGACTGTACAGTACCTCTAGATATTCTTTTTTTTTTTTTTTGCTTGTAGCCTGTGTGCTAAGACTTGATTGTTTGGGGTTTCAGAATACAAGTTCATCAATGACAACTGCCCGGGCGCCGAGTGGAACATCATGTGCCGGGGCTGCTGTGAGTATGACCAGATCCGCTGCAAGTGCCCCAGCCAGGGGGAGGTAGTGGGCTACGCCGTGCCGTGCTGCAGGAATGAGGACAACGAATGTGATCCCTGCATATTCCACCCAGGTAAAAGACTCAGCTGACCCTGTGAGTCCCTGTAAACCACTTTTATTCATCAAGTTACTGCACATATGGCTTACTGGTCACTGTATGATTCAGTGAAAAGAGATGCATAGTAAAATATAGACAGGAGTCATGTCACTAAACTGTAGAATGCAGTTCAAACCTAATGCAGTGGGTTACACAGTGAGGCAAGATACTATAGTGGCCACAACTGTTAAATCGTGAACAATTCAGGATAAGTTGTTGAGCTGTATAATATTATGATCTATACTGATTTTTGCTCATTTTGCTAAGAAATCAAGTAGTTAATGCCTTTTAAAAAAGTCTAAGCAGACTTTTTTCCTGATATCTCATACACTTTATAAGAACTAGAAGTCTATCCTGGTAAATATGTTGAAATGTTTCAATTTTTTTTTCTGACACTAAAATAAATGCCTAAATAGTAACAAACAGGTTGGTCAATATTTTTGTAAACATCTGTACATTTGATTGTATTGCGAGTGAAATAAGATGTACCTGTAGTGAAAAGCATGTACTTTTTCTGTTAACACTAGTTTAATACAGTATGTATTGGCGTCAAACACTGGGACACTGTTGATCTGAAAAAATGTAATATATTAAGCATTCCATTTGAAATGTATACTGATATTAAAATTTGAATGGAAATCTAAATGTGTTTATTTTTAAAAATGCTTTTGACATGAATTCTAGTATTTGTGTGTTTTATATTTCAAAATAATGTCTGAAATCCTTTTTCTTTAGTGTTGAGGTAACATTAAGGAAGTATTATTGTTCAACTTTTGTAAACATGTAAACAGATGTCAGTGAGCTCTGAGCATTTAAGTTAGCATTGCTACCTCACAGTGCAACAGTATGTTCTTGTGTTCAATGGGTTTCCTCCGGGTGCTCTGGTTTCCTCCCACAGTTCAAAGACATATTGTACTGGTAGGCTAATTGGCTTTTGGGAAAATTGGCCTTGGTGTGAGTGTGTGTGTGTCTCTGTGTGCCCTGTGATGGACTGACATCCCATCCAGGGTGTACCCTGGCTTGCTTGCTTGTCGGGCCGGGCTCTGGCACCCTCACAGCCCAGTACTGGATGAAGCGGTTAGAAAATGGGTGGGTGGAATTTGCTTTACCATGAGTGAACTAGCATCCATGCTTTAGGAGTGAGCCTCAGACCTGAGATCACACTGTCTTACAGTATTTCTGCAAACACAGCAAGCTCAGGGCTGACATACTACATCATCTAGCTCCTTACACCTTTCCAGAACACCTGTTACTCTCCTCCCTTCTCTTCTCCCAGGCTGCAGTATTTTTGAGAATTGTAAACGCTGCCACAATGGCACCTGGGGGGTGAGAGATGACTTCTTCATCAAAGGAAAGTACTGCACTGAGTGCCGGAGGGGCTGGTCTGGAGGCGATTGCATGAGTGAGTGTCTCTCACCCTGCCCGGCACCCTGAAGGCCAGGGCACTCTGTTCAGACCTGGGAATATGCCCTGTATCTTTATCTTCAGTATCTTCCCAACTGAGGAATCTGAAAACTGAGAAATGATGTTTTAGTAACTGCCAGTTTGTTATAAGCATGACACTTTGATTCAAAAATGCTGTTTTTTAAAGACAAAAGCTTTGTCAAATATAAAAAAATATATTTCAGAAAAATAAATGACACAAACCGATATTAAGTGTCATAGCAAATCAAATCAACGTGTGTAAATAGTCTACTGAAATTCAGCACTTTGGACAGTTCTTAATACAAAAGCACAATGCCAGATTTTTTGTTTTTGTTTTGGCAATACATTTGCCTATTCATTATGTTTTACATTGCAATTAAAAGAATACATCAGGATACAAAAATAATGCTAAGTTATATTACCAAATGATTATTACTAATATTAGGGATATTAGCACTGTGTGACATACTGTCCACAAGATGTGGAGACTAATTGAACACATTTCTGTTTTTCTGAATTTCTGTTCCACCGCAGTAAAAGAATTTAACTTTTGTTCGACCCTCAAAGTTTCTGTTGTATCTTGAACATAGAAATTGTTTTAAAGCTCTGTTCCTCTCCCTTCTCCTCTTGCAGAATGTGGAGGAGTTATCAATTTGCCAAGAGGTCACATCACCTTAGAAGGTTACCCCAACAATGCACACTGTGAGTGGACAATACAAGTCAGCCCTGACTTTAACATTGAATTAAGGTAAGCTTCAGCTGTATCAGATTCCAGATTCCTGTAAGCATTATTTGAAAGGCAAAAGATGATTAATCAGTTTTAAGAACATCTAAAAAGCTATAAATAAGAGCAGGCCATTTGATAAATCTAGCTGACATTGTTTCTGATAGATGATTGTTCAGGGGTTTGTCTTGATATATCCAGAGTTACAATCTTTTTTGTAACCTGGCGCTCAAAATTGTATATACCATTCCTGGAAATAAGGAATATTTGTGCATTATTCATTTGAACTTATCAACTCTCTGTTTAGATTCTTCAATTCTAATTATGTATTCTAATATTCTGTTTAAGGTTTTTATTGTTTCCCCAGTGTCTGGAAAATCGATTAGTGTCTCTATAAACTCATCTTATTTCTAAGGTACAGTGTGTATAGAAATATCTATATTCCTATCAGTCCTGACAAGCTTCCCAGTCTCTTCTAATGAGAAGCAGAACTATAATATAATGTTGCCACAACCAAGCTTGGTTTTAGGGTATTGATTGGTATTGATTTAGGTATTGATTGAGTGATTCACCATATTGAGTTTGTGTCAGATGTAGCTCTCTGCATATAGACACAAAAGTTGCAAATTTGTCTTGTCTGACCACAATGTGTTTTGCCCATTTGCAGTATCACTCAAGCCCATGAGGCATTTGGGAATTTTTTGGAGTGTACACTATTTATACTGAAATAATCTGAATCTACATGAAAGTGTTACGACTGCAAACTTTAAAGCAACAAAATGTGAAAATTGCGCAAGGGTCTTGTTTAAATTGACTATCCCCTAGATTCCTATTCCCATAAAGTTGTTCCTCCAGTTTGACTCTGAATATAATTTCCACAACATTACATTGAATAAGACTTTAATTACTGTAAGACTTGCTGGCATGCAATTACTTGTTTCAGCTTTGTCCCATTTTATGTATGAAGTGCTCCATTAACAATTTTCCAGTCAATATTTTATGCCTTTCGTGAGTGAGTGCTGGAAGAGATTAGTTAATGGACTGGAATAACATGTCTTGTTTCCTTGTGTACCATTGGCAGAATACAAGCACACTCAGGCCCTGGTGTTTGGTTTCTATTTTTCTTAAGTGCTTCTTGACCCATAAAACATTGGTCTTCCCTGTACTAATATTACTTAAAATAGCACTCAGCACTTAAATGTTATTACAGCCTGAAGGATATTTCTTGTTTCTTCTTTGGTAAACTCCTGAATGAAATATTTTTAAATACATCAGTATCAGTCTTCATCTAAACACTTCCCATTCATAATTCTGGGATACTATACTTAATTTTTTATTGTTTATCATTGTAGTACTGAAAAATATTTGTTTTTTATTACTCCCACACCCTGGATTAGGTTCCTTGAATCGTAATGTAACCCAAATCTTCCGTAAGTCAGAAGCAAGCCTTTCTTAGATGTTTCATGAATACATGCAGTATAGAGAATTGCCATTCATGAGAGTGCAGAGATCCTCAATTATTTTCCCTCGAGTGAGAAAGGAGTGATGGAAGGGCAGAATTGCAGGCCCACCAGGCTGTAGTGTCCTTTAATGGTCAACAGGTGTGTGTGATAATCTCTGAAGGAGGTAGAGAGAAAAGGAGAGAATGCACTGTAGCAGCAGCTCAGTCCATGATGTAGAGAGAAAATAAATGTTTTCTGTTTATATACTGTAGGGGAGAGAAATTAAGTAACAAAAAGATGAAAGAAATGTTTTGAAACCCCTACAATTTAAAAATATACAGTACAGTAAATACATTAGAATTACTTTTTGACAAATGAATAAAATACTGTATATTTCATTACCCTACACTGCACTGTTCAGTAATTAAAAACAAAATTAACTGGACAGAAAATGATAAAAATTAAAAAAAAGCATGTGCTTCCTTGGCATGCTTGAGATATGGGTTACTTGAGTTTTTCAATGATAAAGCTCAAGTTAAGCTCAAGTCAGCTGGTAGACTGCTGATTGGTTTGTGTGTTGAATTTCTAAAACGGACCAACCTGTTTTCAGTTTAAATCTCTGATCCAAAAAAACAAATACCTGTCATTTTTGTAGAGGGAAAAAAAACTGTGCGGCTCTTTCTCTAGAGCTTATACACGTTGCCATACTGGAAGCAGTTCACTCCAGACCTGCCTCATGTGTTCTCCAGATTTATCACCGATGATCAGTATGCTAACTTTTAAACAGAAAGTATATCAATAAAGGGAAACAATTACAATCTCAACAATATGCTCTTAAACATATAAAATAACAACCAGCAACTATTGCTTGGCTGCATGGTCAGTTGAACTAAATTAACTAAACCTGAATTACAGTAGTTTTCCTGAATTCCCCCTCTCACCCGTCTGCAGTTTCTGTGTCTTGGTTTTGTTTTGCTTCATTATATTCTTCCAAGTGGGTAAGTATGATACTTCCAGTGATTGACCAGTATTTCACAACAGGAGGAGACAATTTAGTCCTGGAATAGAAAATACAACTTGAAGTCTAGAAAAAAGGTTTCAACCTTCTCTCACAAAAAAAAACTGCCTTATTTTTCCTCCTTATTCTTGGTGCCAATTAGAAGATAACTTGTGGTGAAGGAGTTCTTGAATTTGTCTCCTTTTCTGGTTTGTCTGGAATCTGCTATGGCTCATTTCTAGGGCACTGAAGTCCTAGGGGAGCTAGTAGCTAATTCAATTCAGTTGCACATGTCTGAATGTGATTTCACATGTCTAAAGTACAGTAATAAGAGAGGCCATGGACAAGGCATGTCATACTGAAATAATTTCTGAGAGGATCATATCAGGTACCTTAAGAAAAGCTGCCACTGAAATGGATATTTTTTTAAAGAACCTTTAGTCTGGGCCAACAGCAATAGGACTACAGTATGAACCACTTAAGAAACGTATTGCTTAAGATAAGAGCTTTTGCTACAAATCCCATTTGTAAGAGTTGGCAGGAAAAAAACTTTATTCATGATTTGGTAGTAAATCGTGACAGGCTAGAATGCTAGCTTGGGCGAAACGTCTGCTATCTACAGTGCTGCTTTTAGCTGAACTGTCTTTTTAACTTTTATGTGAAAAGTTTGATTGTAATGTGCACCAAATGCCCATAAACGTGAGGATCATTCCCACTGACACATGGGCATCATACTGTATTTCACTCATTCAGCA
Source organism: Atractosteus spatula (assembly GCF_055471065.1). Lineage (NCBI taxonomy): Eukaryota > Metazoa > Chordata > Actinopteri > Semionotiformes > Lepisosteidae > Atractosteus > Atractosteus spatula. The sequence goes on along the minus strand of NC_142721.1, from coordinate 3,441,027 downwards.
GAATTAATATGCAGGTGTTTTATTGTTTCTCCTTAAAGTTTGCTGTTTGACCTTTTGATTATTGAAATCTAGTAAGTGCATTTTTTTTACTGACGTTTAAATAAAATTATGGTTTTGAAACCTCTTTTGCTTTGCTTTAAATTAGCCAAGGGAATGTTATGAATGTTGGTTATTATTTATGTTCAGCATTTTTTCCTGTCACTATTGGCAGCTTTTCCAAGCAAAAAAAGTCAACTGCAGATGCTGAGAGCTAATCCTAACCCCCAGTGCCAAACATTAACCCAGATGAAGCATTTGAGTAAAAAGAGACTTATGTCTTATAGTGCAATATGTACAAAGAATTCAAGAAGTAAAACTCTTTTACTTTATGTTCTACCATGGTTAGACAGAATATAAAGAATTTATAAAACGGTATTTTTACTTCAGTTTTGGGATCTAAGCCAAATTGTGCACTTTATATATTCCTGTAAAACCTCTGGAAAACTTTAAGAAAAAAATCTTTCTTTTAAAAATAGAAGTATTTTATTGTACATCCATTGTATCTAAAACAACTAAAAGCATTTAATAATTACATATTCTGGATAATACATGCTGTTTTCATCCTATCTCCAGGATCAATTTTAGGTTTTTGCTAAATAAAGAGGAAAAGAACAGTTAATTATAGCCCAACAAGGCCAATTTTTAGCTGTTTTGCCACAGATTCAAGACCAAGGGGTAGGGTTCCAAAGTAGATTTTGTAATCCCATTTATTAGCTGTATATGTGTTTAGTTCATTAGTAGCAGAGGTTTGTTTTCAGTTTCACTCTGATTGCACAGTACACTTGTAGGCATGTAACTTATTGTTTCAGTTTCTTCTTTGTTGTTTAATTCTGTGTACCCAACTAGTACCCAGCACTCATGCATAACTGAAAAACAAAAAGGAGCTCGTATGAAATCAGCACTGTTCTAGTAGTTAGATGAAGTACATTTCACAAGGAACATGTTTTTTTATTTCTAGATAAGTATCCAGACATTGCATACGTCATAATTGTTATAGTTAAGCCAATGTTCTACATATTTAACTTACTGTAATGGAACACGGTCATAGAATATAGACCTGTTTTTGAAAAAATAGCCCATACTGATATAAAAAGTCTTAATTTATGCTTAATTGTGAAACACAAGAGGTGAAAAATATGACCATTGAACATTACTTTTGTGAGATTTACAATACGAATAACAGATATTAACATGAAAGTTTACAAACAATAGGAGTGGAGACCATTCATGCCAAACAGTATAAGAAAGAATCTCGGGCTAGCGAGTTCTTCTAGGGCACTGAAAGAACTGAAGACTACAGTACCTACAGATCCTAAAGAACAGGTGAGCGCCTTTAGTTGAATAAATATGTTTGGCAAAGCGTATGGTGTGTCCAAGGGCGAAGGAGGAGAAAACCACACATTTTCTTTATTGTGCACTACTATGGGGAGGGTGATACAGTAAGTAACCTCAAAAGAGGCAGAAATGGTGGTGTACTGTACACACCCCTGCTGCCTCACTGAAGACGACAGCAGGACTTGATAATGTTTAAATCCCAAGAGCTCACTGTCCCCAGAGCCCATGCAGGATGTTTCAGAAAACTCACCTCTTGTAACTTTCACTGCTACTCATACTGTGTCTCCTGGAGAGCTGGAGCAACTAGAATTGGATGAATGGTTCAATATCTTCATGAAGATTTTTGTTTTATTCTTGAAAATACAACAGCGGAAGAGAATTTCAGTGCAGCAATACCACTTTCCCACAGGGCAGGACAGCATCCTTGTTTATAAATAAAAGCCAAGGAGAAGGAAGTTATATTTTCCCTATGCGTTGTTAGTTAGGTAAAATGTCCTTTATCATTTCACATGTGCAGAACATTTCCTCATTAAAACTAATGAGTGCCATCTGTTCCTGTTTTTTTCACAGTATATGTGTATATCATTTCATAAAATGTATTTCAGCTGAGCTCAGATCTGCCTTATGTGCAATTATGGTATTTGTTTCACACAAACAACTGTAGCTTTGAGTGACTCTTGTGTGCTGGAAATGGTCATGATCTCACTGGAAACACTTACAGACTTAATGACATGAAATTCTACATTAATTGTTTTTGCAGGGAGCTGCAGATTTTGAAAGCTGGTGATGGGGTTTAAAAACAAGCAGCCTAAGTACAGGAATCAAATATTTATAAGCATTTTGTTCCCACAAAAAGGAGGAAATTAAAATAAATGCTTCGCACTTTTTTAATCAATAAATGAGTCATGAATGGTTATTTTTAATATGAGATTATTGAACCAACTGTCTGGCTTAGTTAACATGAAAACAATACATCACTGTAATAAATCATATTTATCACGACAAAGTGCTGAAGTTACTTAGCATTGGTTGCAAATTGGCAGAGTTAATAATCTTCTTTTGTGTTTCTTGATTTGTTTTTAAGGGGAATATTTCATGCTCTGTTGCCAGATCACTACAATATCTTTTGAATGTTAGTAAATAGTACATGGATGTTGTTTGGATTTGTCTGAAATTTTATTTTTACGAGAAAAATGTTACTGTATCCAAAGAGTTACACATTTTTTTTATTCTGTCTTTTGTTGTTTTTCTCAGCACACAATACAAACTTTTCTTTTGTGCTTCCTTAATGACACTGAAGTTATTATTCTATGTCTAGTGATGATTTAAGAGTTAAGAGTGGAGCTCAGTAAAACCACCTACCCAAACGTTTTAGTGTCAGTGTTGTGTTGTGAAAGTTGCAATTTTCGGTTGTCAACTAGGGGTTTTGCAACCTCCTGGCATGTGAACAACACAGATAAAACAACATGAATGAATTCTCCAAAATCTTACACAGTACACAGAAACAACCTCGTAGATCTTTGTGCCATTGCTACAGTGTCCATTTTATATACTGTAACCAGACCCCTAGGAAATGTAAAGAATTCAGTACAGAGTACTTCACACCAAATGACTACTTTTAAACATTTCCAAACTGTGAACTAGTTATCTTAATACAATACTGGATTCAGGTTGATCTCATGTATATAAAAACAGATACTGTTTTAATCTTTTCTTGGAGGAAGAACTCTAAGGTTTTTGCCTGTGTGCTGGTTACTATAGCATCTAGCAGACTGAGAGTAGAGAACTGCTCCTAGCAATGCTAGTGCCCACTACACAGCTAGGAGAACTGCAGAACTGGGGTAAAATACCTCACTCAGGAGTAGTGTCAGCAGGTAGGACCCGAACAGCATACCCACTACTCTATGATGTTTCCTGCTTTTAAGTGAACCACAATATAACAGTATAACAGTTTAATAATGTATCACAATATAACATGTTTTGCCAGCATTATCCAATATCTGAATTGCTTGATATAATATGCTTTTTCCTCTTCTAAAAGGACATCTGTTCCTTTATTTTTTTGCATGCTGTAATTTAAGAAATTTTAGAAATGACCTTTTGTAACTGATGAATCCCACCAGCATATTTTGGATAGGGAATAGGCTTTCTGAGTACATGCTGTGGTAACCCTAAGCATAACAGTGATGAAGAATAGCAGTTCTGAAGACAATTGTTAGAGAATGCCTTTCCAAGTCCTATGAAGTTTTAAGGTATTTGCTTGCAGTACAATCAATACAATCAATCTATAGTGCTAATATTCTAGTGGTTTAAAATCTTAATTTCGTTCATCATAGTTATAGTTTCTACTGTGCAAAGCTCAGTCTTACACTCCTTCCCTCAGGTTTCTAATGCTCAGCCTGGAGTACGACTACAGCTGTCGCTATGACTACGTGGAGGTGCGGGATGGCGACAGTGTGGACTCACGTGTGATTGGACGGTTCTGTGGGAACGAGAGACCTGCTCCCATCAGGAGCTCTGGCAGCTCCCTTCACATTCTCTTCGTCTCAGATGGCTATAAAAGCTTTGATGGGTTTTTCGCCACTTTTGAAGAGAGCTCAGGTAACTGTAACAGGATTTTATATCAGTTTTAACCTGTGATCGTTCTGCGTCTTGTACTGTACTTCATCTTAGTCACCTGTCTTTTGGAAGAACAAATAATGCTACAATATTCCTGCTTTATTTATATTTTAAAGTTACCCAAGATTCAGTTCAACAGACTGCATTTTACAACGACAAAGAAGAGACAGGGCCTGTGATATTTCCCTTATTTTTGCACAGCAGATTACTTATTAGGAAGAATACTATGTCTTTAGTTGTTTATATACTGTTTAATGTACAGTAAATAATACAGTAGATGGCAATAATTTTAGTCAGTATCTCAACAAACCTTTCATACTCTTCAACTGCTTTTATTCTCTAAAGTAATCTGTTAGTCCAGATCAGACCCACTCCAGTCCTTACAGCCTTGACGTTCTCTGCAAGCCAGTCTTCCCAGCCCCGACCATCTTCCTATTTCCCATTTCCATCTGCAGCCTGCAGCTCCTCCCCTTGTCTCCATGATGGCACCTGCCTCCTGGACACAACTGACTCGTATCGATGTGCCTGTTTGGGTGGCTACACTGGCAGACACTGTGAAAACAGTGAGTGATACTCCTACCTTTTCTCATGTCTACTTGTTACTGAATGAGAATATGATCAGAACAACCCTTTCCCTCACCCACATGGAGTCTGTCTGTTCGACTTAGGATGCTGTCTAGGCAGCTGGTAACACAGAAATGGAACAGGATTGCATAAACCATTGGTACTGTGCTATTCCTGCAAATTATTTTTGATAAAAAAAGTTTAAATTCTCAGGAGGCCTCTTAAAAGCACCACTCAGAGGTTAAATGAATAGCTTCTTATATTTAAAATAAAACAATGGCAAAAAAGTTTAATTTTCCATCCCCTGTTCGGTTTTGTTGTGTGGCCAACAAAAGACTCTTTGATTTATAGTTTTAGCCCCATGAATCTGCATCTGGTTACTGTCTGGTGTGTGTACCTCTCTACTGGAAGGATACACTTACCTGGATTTGGCAGGAGACAGCAGAGGAGGCTGTAACTGGATCCTGCTGGCTCTTACAATGACCCTTGTATACTGTACCTTATTCTCCATGTGGCAAGTGACAGCAAGTTATATGCATCATCTTTTAAAAGAATGAACAATACAGGTAGTTATTTAAACAGTTAAGTCTGTAATTATGGCCATTAGTGGAATAGAGTCACACTGTAGTGGTTATTTAATATGCTAAGGTTTAACATGGCTGGTCTGACACTTAAGATACAGTTGTAGGATATAAGAATTCCAGATTGGCTCCCTACGCAATTAGATTACTATAGTATATTTGTAGAAATTATATCTTTCCCGCTGAGTTATGTATTGCAATCATTTGGATTATACTGTATGAAACAAAGTAAATGTTTGATTCCTTCAAAAAGTATTAACCTCTGCCAATAATATCACATTTTGATTAATTAAATGTAAGGTGAATCTTTGTTAAACGAACATTTCCATTCAAAACTGTAAGCATCAAACACTGAACACTGTTACAGTATACAGGTATGTGAAGGCTGTTTAAGGTTCTCAAAACCTGAAAAGAAGACATACAAAGCGAAAGTTACTGATTGCATAGGTACTAAGCCCCTTAGGTCAATACTGTTTAATGTGATAACCCTAGGGGCTATGGTCTACTAAATCTCTTTATGAAGTTAAGTCTTACTTACCTTTCAGGCCTGTTATGAACACTACTGCCATAACAGTCTAGGGAATGCACAAGTTGTTTATAATGTGGTGCCCACCAGTGACTTTTACCAGCACCTTTAAAGACACCAAAGATGAGAAGCAGATGTCTTTGTGAGTGATGCCAGACTTGTTGCACTGTGGTGGAGAATCAATTCAGACCTGAGTCATTAGAAAGATTTTTAATAGGCTCTATGTTTTATTTCTCTTAATGAAGTGCTAAAACTCTCATTACATCTCTGTTTCCAAGCCCTGTCTGCCTCTCAAGCTCTCAAGAAATAAACCCTTTATTCTTTCCCTTTAACAAATACTTATCTATAAAAGGTGAACCAAAATCTGTCTGATATAAGCTGGTCTGTTCATAAATGCTGCATAACTGCAAAATAATTTACTGGCAATTGGAAAGAGATTTTGCTGCTATTTGATTAATTCTAACTGTTAATGCTTCTAACTGTCCTGCTCAAGTATTGAGCTAAGTTCCTGTGTGACTCATCATATATAATTCTGCACTTTCTTGTATGGATGTGTCCTGTATTCTTGAGATTGTTGGGTTAAAACAAGGTTATGCTACAGATAATAATGTGTCAGAACCTCCCAGGGTGCAGTGCTTAATTGGCACAGTGAATTATTGGTGTTATCTGTTCTCTTTGAATTATGGGCTTGCAGTGCAACAGTCAGCTATGGACATCTACCCCAAATATGTCCATTCGTCGTGGTACCTCGTCAAATCCATGAAGCACCAGAAACCTTTACTGTTCCTTACCAGTGAACCAGCGTTCAACTTGGCAAAGATAACACTGATAAATAAGTGAACCTATAGTTTAATAAGTTTTAATAAGCACCACTTAGTAAACATCATTAGTTGCTTCATAAGCACAAGAGCAGGATTGTTAAAAGGATAAATTCATAAACAAGTCAGGCCAACTCACAGTCACTCAGTAGTTTTCCCTTTAGCTTCTACTTAAGCCCTGAACCAGGCCTATAGCAGGTCTATACTTCCCAAGATATTGCAAACATTTTAAGGGCACATCATTGCAGGTGGAAATTGTCCCTGGGTTCTGAGAAAACACAAATGTTGATCTTAGTTGGATTTAGGGGTTAAGTAAAATTCTGGGTACAAATCATTTCTAACTACTCTTAAAGAGAGGGAAAATATTGGTCTGTATCATTGCTTCACAACCGTCACATGCAATGGGCTGATTTACTTTCCTGGTTTTGTCACTTCACACACTGTACTTCTCTCTGGGAAAGCTTCACCCTTGGTATTGCCTTAACAGCGCTGGGAGCACTACTGATTTTTACTAGCTAATTAAGTCTATTAAGTCTATTACCGGTCAGAGTGGCTGGAGAACCTCTACTAAGGTTGAGGCCACAATCACCTTGTGTTTCCTTCACCACAGGCAGTCACTTGTCTATGATTTCACATTATTTTAAGTTACAAGATTTACATCATTGTGTGCAAAGACAAACAGCCTGTCTTACTGTGCCAGATTTGCTTTGCATCCATTTTCTCAGAGTTAAAACCTCATTCTCAATAATTAGAAACCAGTTACAATCTCCTTGTGGCCATTTACTGTACTCTCAAACCTGAGAAAGGTGATGTTTTATTCATATTTTACCATTATGGAAAACCTGTTTCTAGTGGAGCCACTATGTTATAAAACCCTTCAAGGTCAAGTTTGCTACAAGTGGATTTGCTACAATTTATTCGAAACTAAAAGTACAGCCACCTTGTGCTGTAGACCTGTCAGGATCATGTTATGCAGTGATGCTGGTCTTGTGTGAGTAATAAAGTGGATTTTTTTGGAATATCTGAACTGTCAGTGGTGATGTGCAGGAGCCCCCTGGTGCCAGTCCATGGAGCGAGGGAGGGCGATGACCTTCGGTTTGGTGCACATGTCACCTTTCGCTGTGACCCTGGCTTCACATTAAAAGGCCCCCGCAAGGTCACCTGCCAGCTGGATGGCACCTGGAGTGCCCCCTCACCTCAGTGTGGTAAGAACAAGAGGCTCTTCAGAGAAGCAAGAGGAGAGCTTCAGGCTCAGCTCTACAAGAGGTAGAGCTCTAGAGCCCCAGTCTGGAGGATCATCTGTCCAGCGGGGCTCTTAGAAGCTCAGGCTCACATAGCCCTTAACTGGGGTGTTTTATTCATTTAGATCTTCTAGTTTGGTGTTTGAGAATTTTTCAATGTCAACAAACTGGATTTATGACTCATACAGTATAAAAGAGCTTATAAATAACCCACCAGTTCATTACAACTCTATTTTAAAACTGGGGTATTCATGACTCTTACAGATACCGTTACTTATTAAACACTAAAGGGGTGGCATTTATATTAAAAGAAGGTTTTGCAGCAAAATGTATTTTTTCTACAATTCACCTGATTTATGTGTCTATAACTCAAGGAGAGGGAGCCTGGCAGCAGTAGGAAGTAGTGTCAAGCAGCTGTCAGTAAAACGTCAGTAAAAGCATTCTTTTCTGATGCTACTGTAAAGGTGAAGAAGAGATATCTCTCAGTATTGTCTGGGCATATCTTTTTAATGATTCGTCAAAGATCTTTGTGATTCTGTGCATTACTATTGAACTCTTTTTAAATTCAGTAGTCTTTTTTGAAAAAAAGTTTCATTCATACAGTATTGTTGCCAAGATGTAGGAAATGATATTTAGTCTATATTCAGAATATTTAATACATTTTCGCTATTTATGAGATGTCTAAACAAATGTAATGTGCTACCAGCTAATGACATACAGACAGAAGTGGAAATATTCTCTTTCACACAATACCAATGTTCACATTCTTGGTTCTGGCATGAGCTTAGCTGCCTACATTCCACACAGAAATAATACACCTCAATTTGGGCTTCACTGAAATCCATTTCTTGGTAGTGGATTGATGTTCATTTCTAGTCTTGTCTAATTTATACTGAAGACAATTAAAAGGGCTTTAGGAAACAAATAGTCAAAAAAAGGGCTTCAATTACCCTGAGTAATTAAAGCTCAGATAGAATGAAACCCGGAAGTCAAAGGGTGTCCCCAGGAGAATGAATGAGAAAACTTTGATTCATAGAGAGAGACTGAAATTAATGCAAATAGCTGCTGGCACTAGTTTTCATCCTCTCGCAGGGAAGCTTGCACAGCTGGCAGCTTCCTGAAATTTACCACAGTTTATTAGAATGAACAGAAGCCAAAGTTCCCTGGAACAGTACTTTCTAAGAGTGCCTCTTAGCTTCTGTTGGTAAACTTTTCTCATGATTTTCCAGGAGGAACTACTCATGATCTAATGTTTGGCATTAACTGTTTTGCTGGCAATTCCCAAGTAGATTTGTTACTGAGGCTGAGAGATCTTATTATCAATGGAATTCCGAATTGCTGTTTGTTTGATGTTTTTCACTCAGACAGCAGAATATGAGAAGTTTGTGCTACACAATGAACTCAAAGTTTCCCCACAACTTGTCTTCATTCCAGTGCCTGAGGAGAAGCAGTGTGCCGAACCAGGGAAGCCCTCAAATGGCAATTATCTGCTGGTCTACGGCCCAGGAGATGTGCTAATAGCTGTGCAATATTTCTGCAACAGTCGCTACACTCTGAGTGGCAACCCTCAACAAACATGCCAGCCAAATGGCACATGGAGTGGCACACAGCCCAAGTGTGTCAAAGGTAGGGTCTCTAGTGGCAGTACTGTATTATTACAGTGATAGTTATACAAAATATACTGTATGCTTGGTAAGAGTCTGTAAGCAATATCAAACCTTTAATGTACATGCTATTCTATAACCAGGTGAGAAAGGCACTAGAGGTACTAGTATATACCTAGTATGTAGTAGGCATGTAGTATAGGAGCAATTAACTAGACACACAGGTACCCAGCAGGTGTGGTGGTGACTACCCCAGTAGAAACCCAGGCTATGTTTTAGGTCTCCTTGAATTTCCAGTTTGCAAGAGTAAGGAACACTTTAAGTTTTAAGTTGGCTGAAATAGGGAGAATGGGGAACTTTGGAATGAAAGTATGAACACTCCTGCAGCCATCCTTGTCAAATACAAACCTGGTTGAAGTTTATATTACACCTTTAACCCAAAGGAAACCCTCCACCACATACTAGGAATCCGCATGACAGCTAAAATATTGATTTAGTGAAGGTCTTGGATAAAATAACTTCCACGGGACAAAAATACAGTTTAAACAATTAATTCATCCTTGTACGGTCTCTGGTGGAAATTAAGAGTCCTTGCATCCACCAGGAACAAGAACCAAGAACCAAGAATCAAGAACCACCATAAGATATTGATCCAAAGGCCTTTTGCAAGCATCTTTCAGTAGCATTGCAGTACTATATATCATCTGTCACAACATGTAGAAGTAGGTGATTGTACAGACCTTCAACGTTTTTGCATAGAAGAAGCTCATATTGCCTGTAAACACATTAAACCTATGCCACCTATCCATATTTTCCTTGGTAGGTTTGAACATTCTTTTGGCTATTTACAGTATGTGGAGATCTTTCAGGGCTTTACCTAATTCAATTTCCATGGTCTTCTCTGTACATATTTATAGTGACTTTGCCATGAAAGGTCTACTAATTAAAGTTCTTTTTTTTTTTGTCTGCCTGCCTCTTTGTACTCAGTGCCTGAGAAGATACAGTGTGCTGAACCAGGAAGGCTCTACAATGGCTACTACATCCTAACATCAGGCTCAGGGGACAGCCCTGACACTGTCGAGTTTTTCTGTAACAACTCCTATGCCTTGAGTGGTAGTGCCCAGCGGACTTGTCAGCCAGATGGCACATGGAGTGGCAAGCAGCCCCAGTGTGTCAAAGGTACAGTATCCCTCTGGTAGCTGATTAATGGTCAGATTTTCTACTCATTTGATTAGAACATGGTCCTGCAGTATGTTCATAAGAACACTCTTAAAAACTTTGGCCAGTGAAAATACATTAATAGATTTGGGCTGTCTTGATGGTATAAAGAGTGTCCCTTATTAACTTATTAATGGTCTAAAGCCCTTATAGCAGCTCACATTGGTATAGAGGGTAATGCCTCTGTTCATTAGTATGTTGGAGGTTGGACTAAGTCAGTCACTGTCACTCGCTGACTGGAAGTTCACAATGAACAGTTCCTAACCTGCCCAGATTTGACAGCCAGTCACAGTCTGACAACATCTATGAGACCTTGAGACACAATACTTCGTCAAGATACACTAAATAGGGAGAGATGGTCTGGGCAGGAGTGCAGGTGTGTGCCCGGCGATGTACTGACGTCCCGCCCAGCGTGTCTCCTGCATTGCGCCTGTCGCTTGGAGGGATAGGACCTGACTCCCCCATGACGCTGTGCTGGATAAAGCAGTTGGAAAATGGATGGGTGGATAAAGAATTAAATAAAAAAAATAAAGATACATACAGCAAAAATTGAGCAAAGTGTATGCATGTATTACATAGTAAGTATTAATTAAGGAACGTTGACCATTTCTATGTGTCTTGTGTTCACAGCCTGTCGGGAGCCCAAGGTGTCTGACATGGTGAGACAGAAGGTTCTGCCTCCTGCAACTCAATCCAGGTAAGTGTCACACCCTGTCTGTCAGTATCCCATTCAAGGTATCATGTTTCACAGGGCTAGACCTCTGTGGAATTGGGTTAATCTGAGGTTGTGATCAGAGTAATGGTGTGTAGGTTTGATACGCATGTTCCCCTGTTGCCCCTGGTTTTCAGTAGGGGATTGAACTGGCCAGTGAAGATTAAGTCTGTTCTATAATGCTAATTTCAGTTATTGCCCACCACTGATTGAGGCCATTCACTTCCTAGTTTTTTACCCATTGAATGATTATCAATCAAACTAGTCTTGAAGTGCATCTTTCAATAAAATCAAATCACTCAATTTGTTTTAAAGAGACATTTTTTTAGTTACTGCCGTGATTATTTTAAAGACTAAGAAGTGTGCTTAAACACAGTGCTATGCATCACTATGTTCCACTGCAAGTATTTGACTATAGTACCTGTCCTTTTTATTGTTCATTAATCTGACATTTTTAACTTGGATGTAAACCATGCACACCTAAAGTAACATATTGCATTTCTGTATGACTTTGTCCTTGAGGCTGCTATTGGCATGATATAACTACAGAGGCACCCTTCTCCAAATCTCAGTACAATGTCAGAGCATCTTAACATTTTTCAGCTGGGAGTGATGACAGATGCTGTAGAGGTTGTATCACTGCTGCACGAATACAGGATGACATTCTGAAAGACATTGCATTGGATTTTAATTTTAATAAGATTAAACAAATTAGGGTGTAGTCTGCATTAATAAAGTCAAAGGCACATTACTTAAGCAACAGGTAATGTGTTGTTGTATTAAATTGTAGTTTTTGCAAACCCCTACATACTGTAAACAAGTCTTTCTTCTGTTCTCAGGACGACTCCAGTACACAGGCTATACTACTCTTCCTCTGCACTGGGGAAGCTCTACAATGTGGTCTCCCCCACCAAACCCCCTCCTGCCCCAGTGGAGCTGCCCCCTGGCTATCACCACCTGCATTCCCAGTTGCAGTACGAGTGTGCCTCCCCATTCTACCAGCACACTGGCAGTGCCCGTCGCACATGTCTGAAGACTGGCAAGTGGAGTGGGCGCCACGTGATCTGCCTGCCAGGTAAGGACAGCATGCTGTCATGCTGTGGGTTTATTCAACGTTCATTAGACATGCTCATTCACCAGAGAGAGTCCGCTGTAGAAAATGGCCACAAGTCAGTTCATTGCCTTTTTTATTTATCCATTCACCCCTCTGCGGAGGAGCTGGAGCCTATCCCAGCAAGCAACAGGTACAAGGCCGGATATGGCCTGGATGGGATGCCTGTCCGTTACAGCAGATTGCACAAAAACACACACTCACACCAGGGCCAAGTGTGCACCAGAAGCCAGTGAACCTGCCAGGATGTCTTTGGACTGCGGGATGAAACAGGAGCACCTGGAGGGAAGGCACGTGAACACAGGGCGAACATACAGAAAGAACCACAGGACTTGAACCCAGAGCCCAGTGCTGCGAGGCAGCAATGCTAACCACTGTGCATGTTATTTTCTTTAGCTGGGACCACAAAAATACAAATAAAACTTAAATCATATCATACCCAGAGCCAAGTTAAGCATCTCAGAGAAATCCTACAAATATTCTTCAACCAATTTGTTTTAGAGGCACTTAAAGCACCATCAGAGCAAGTACACATAGTTATCCATTTGCAATGTGTACTAGATATATATATATCACTTGTGAGCACTTTTATTTCTTCATACAATACAGTAATCTAACAGAAAGTTTTTACGGCCATCATAAAGTTGTGTATTCTGTGAGGTGTTTGCAAGTTTAACTGTATTTGTGTGTGTTTTTTCTAAGTGCACTACTTTAATCCCACCTCCTTACAACATGTTGGCTATGAGCCATGGTCATTGGTGTCCCTGGACAGTCCCTGTGTGCGGTAGCATGCCCAATGATGGACTGGCATCCTGCCAAGGGTACAGTCCTCCCCTGTGTCCAGTGCTTCTGGAATAGGCTCCGGTTTGCCAAGCTGCCTACCAGGAATGAGTGTTTTTTTAATAAGAGATGGATAGGATCTGCTGGGTCACTGGGTACATTTATACAGTCCTACAGTGAATACAATACAGTATATTGTAAACACAGATCAACTAAAAACCTACATTTTGAGTTAATAAAACATTAGTATCAGTATCGTCTTAATGTCAGGATCTGTACACCCCAGCTTAGCCCTCTCTTCTCCCCTGCAGTTTGTGGCAAACTCCCGGCCTTCAATGAGAAGAAGCTCTCTGAAACGCGCTGGCCCTGGCATGCGGCTATTTACCGGCGCACCGATGGGGCCTCGAAGATCAAGCCAGAGAGCGAGGGAGCCTGGCAGCTCATCTGCAGCGGGGCGCTGGTTAACCAGCGCAGTGTGGTTGTGGCCGCACACTGTGTGACCGACTTGGGCAAAGTGCATGTGCTGAAGGCCGCCGACATCAAGGTGGTAGTGGGCAAACACTACCGCAGTGATGCCAAAGAGCCGAAGAGCCAGCAGCACCTCAGAGTAAGTCTAACCATTCCATATTTACTGAGACAAGGCAAGTCAGTGTGTATTTGAGACAATCTCAGTTGCCTTTGGATTTCCGTTTGCATTGCAAACCAATTGTCTCTCAGCTTGCGGAGGCCAGATTCCCTTACATCCTAATCCTGGCAGGGATGCCACTATACTAGTAGGACAGTTCTAGAATTTCTTAGACATTTTATAGCCATTACCCAGCTGGTGGAACTCAGTCACTTTTTAACCTGATCTTTGACTTTACCCATGATGAAGAAGCTACTCCTGAATGTCTTCTTGTGCCAACTCCATCAGAGGCCTCCATATTGATCCAAAAGGTTCCACTGTGTAGAAAGTTATTATAGATGCTTTTGTAGACTTTTATTATAAAGAACACTTAGAGGTGTAAATAAATATGACCTCTTTTTCCAGAATTCAGTTAACAATTAATGACAAATATGACTTTGCTCTGTGCAATGCTACAATGTAACATACTGTATTTACTATTTTAAGAAATAATTATCCAGTCCAACTCATTGTGTTATATGTTTTATGTTTCTCTTCCATTATGAGTATGAATACATTTAATAGATACAGTAAATCTATAATTTTTTATTTTATTTTTTGTTACCTGGACTTCCAGGTCTCTGCTATTCTTGTTCATCCCAATTACGATCCATTGGTCCTGGACTCAGACATGGCCATGCTCAAACTGCTGGACAAGGCCCAGATCAACGAGAGGGTGCTGCCCATCTGCCTGCCCAGTGCCCAGGGAGGAGAGATCACAGCTCTGCAGGGCTACGTGATGGGCTGGCCCATCCTTCCTGAGCCCGGCACCCGTGACAACGAGACCACGCGCGTGGGGACCATGGAGCTGGCCGATGTGGTGTTGTGCGAAAGTCAGTACGCCCAAAACGGGCTGCTGGTCAGCATCACCGACAACATGTTCTGTGCCAGGGAGCACCCCCAGGGCTTCTCCAACATTTGCCCCTCTGAAACAGGTGGCATTGCAGTATTGCCTTCTTCCTCTTCCGGCCTTGAAGGCCAAGGGGACTCCAGGGTGGTGTGGCGCCTCCTGGGGCTGGTGAGCTGGGGCTACGACCAAGCCTGCAGCCCCAGTCTCTACACAGTCTACACTCGAGCAGCCAACTTCAAAGACTGGATAGAGAGGAACATGAAGTAGGTCTTTTCTTTGGGTTTTGGCAAAAAGAAAACACTGGATATCTGCCTCCATAGATCTTCAAGACCAACAACTTCTCTTGTTGGGTAGAAAGCCTGTCTGAAGACTTCCAATATGTTGTATATTTCCTGCTTTTATTTGAGTCAAAAGACTTCTTGTGTTATAACTGGGGAATGGGGGTTGGATACCACAGCGAAAATCCCACTGTGTTGGACTGACAAACACTTCTGGGAAATTACATGTCAGTTTCAGGGAATTCTGTCTTCACTCTGTGCTCCATGTTCTTATGTTTTACAAAAAATAATAAATAAGAAAACATAAACAAACTGAATGCCTGTAAATTAAAACTACATCCGGTACATTTTCAGAGGAAAATATTAGCTCTGGAAAGCTTCCACTAAAGTCTTGCTTAAGACTTCCACACACAGCGTAAGGGATCATTTTTAAGGATATAACCAGTCTAAGACTGATGACAAATGTGTTAGACTCCTCAGAGGGAGGGAAAGGACTCCCCAGGTTATGGATCTCTAGAGGGTAGTGGCTTCACTAAGGTTTAGTAAGAAAATAGTCACAAGGCCAAGGGTACACATGCAATCTTACAAAAAAAAGTTTCTTTGCAGTTTATTTGCAGTTTAATTGTCAGTGAATGTTGACAAGGATACTCCTTTGTATGTTCTTTGATCTGTATCATCCCTGTAGGAGGGTGAATGCTTTCAACACTGGGTAACCTTAAGTCAACAATGCCAATTAGATCACTTCTAAGCACATTGTTCTCCACCAATATTTCATATTCGACTCAGTTCTGTAACATTTGCTTTAGTGTCATTGTTTTATGATTAAATACCTACTTGTACTATGTTAAGGGTTTTTACTTGGAAATTGTAAATACATTGTGATGTATTATTGTAATAAAATATCACTGATGTGCTACACTGTACAAAAAGCAGTCATTTATAAAATTTGCTATTTGTCATTTATAAATATTACTATTTGAGGAGCGGAGGTCAAATCCATGTTGAAAAGTGAAAAGAAAGAAGCTGTGTTTCTGCTGCGAAGCCTCTTTGTGTGTGCAGGGAAATGAGGTTACACTGGGGTGTGTGAAAACTGGTACCAGATTTGGACCTCCAGTACGAGAGGCGGATTCTGGGTTAAATATGGATGGCAGCTTTAGTAGATTCTGCTCCCCACCCCCCTCTGACTGTTTCTGCTGCAGTCTACAGTACCTTGTCATCTACTAGAGTTTTGATCTGTTTGCTATCCCTTTGCTTGTTCCCTGGCATCTTCTCTTATTTGAGACTTATTTTGCTTGTATAACTCTCCATTCATTACAAATCTCTGCCTACCACAACTCAGGAAAGTTTCTCCTGATTCACATGGTCACGTTTCTAAATGTTCTTACAGTGTTTTTTGTCTTTGCTTCAGCTTCAGAAAAAAACAAACAAACATGACTTTGAATTGTTTCTGTTTAAAGCAAAACAAAATTACTGGGAGCGATATACAGCTATTGCTGTAATCCACGCAAATCGCCACTAGGAGTCAGCAGTGTATTGCTGAAAACATTGAAAGACGTTGATGATAAGGTGTATGTGGTTTTTTAAAAGCAAAAACATTTTTTGAAAAAGAAATAAATCGCGTTGACCTCAAATCTTTGTGGGAACTCTATTAGGAAGATCTGAACAACGTTACGTGTAACTAATCGGCGATATGACCTGGAAGAAGAAGTTACTCGGTCAACTACAAAAAATAAAATCGGGAGCTGTGAAGCTCTTAGATCGACAATTACGACAAACCAAGAGCTCTTTTGACTGCAGCAACGCACAAAGACCACATCCATTCTTGCAGCCAATTAAACTAGAGATTTCTACTGTGAGTCACGCTGTAAGTACAGTAATCCATTTTTGCATTCAAAAAGCAGTTTTGAGATGCAAGAAAACCAAGATGAACAGGCTGTTTATTCCCTGTTATGCCATTATGTTCTTGTTCAATTATATTTTTTCATTCCTGCGGCAAGAACACAAAATTGTTTTGAAGAGTGTATTGTATTTTTTTTCTTTAAAACCTCCTTATTGTTACTCGCGCTTTTAAACAATGCCGAAACCAAAGCGTACTGTAATACACCTAACGTCCATGAAACGTATACAACTGCAGTATAATTCAAAAGTTTTTTTTTCACGAAATTCACATGGTTGTGTTTCAAGTGCATTGATACAGTATTTTATTGAACAGACATGTCACAGGTACTATGCATTTATCTGGTTGATGTTTTTAACCAGAAGGCCAAAGGAAATTTGTACTTATATACGCATTCATGCAGGAGGGTGTATACTGTCTTTATAAGTGAAACCTCGAGCACACATCAGCAGTACTTCACTCACAATTTGGGCTAACAAGTCAGAGACTCCTTACCATGTCTCCACAATGCTGCAAACCAAAGCATTATGTTGATTAAAATCAGTGATCACAAGAGGGTTTGACAATGACAACCACAGACTAATAGTGTGTACGGGTCAGAGCGCAGGGTCAGTCATTTATACAGCACCCCTGGAGCAGTTGGGGTTAAGGGCCTTGCTCAGGGGCCCAACGGAGTAGGATTCCTCTGCCGGCCGCAGGATACAAACCTTCCAGCCACAGGCGCAGATCCTTAGGCACAGAGCCACAACACCGCCCCAGGGTGCCCCAATAGTGGGGTACATCCTGGCAGATATACAGTATGGACACAAACACAGACACACACACACTCGCAACTAGGCACAATTTTTCCCAGAAGCTGAACTGTGGGAGAAAACTGGAGCACCCCGAGGAAACGCACACAAAATCTGGGAGAACATACAGTACAAACTCCGCAAGGTAGCAGTGCTAACCACCATGCCACTTGAGGTGATGTCAAAAGGGTAAAAATTGTATGCACTAACATTTCATCTATGATGTTAAGAGGGAACATATGTTCTTCCCAATGTGTTTTTAGGGTCACTAATCAGGGATGCTTATTTTCACTTCTTTGTTTGCCTTGTGTTTGCAACCTACAGTTCAGCTTGTTCATCATTGTGCTGCTTCTATACGTGATCTTGTCAGTAATGGTCAATATTGTTATAACATTGTTTTATGCACATGATAGAGTATATTGTTCTAGAAAATATTTCTCACTCTGCCTCATCTGCTAACTACTGCATGTTCAAAGATTTTGGTGCTTTATCTACAGTAGATATAAAATGAATTGGTCTGTATTGCTGTCATTAAACTCTTCAGCAGAGAACATTTACCTGCTTCTAATCAAACAGTTCAAATACTTTGTTTCATACTCATGTATGCCATCACAGTAAACAACTTAAAACAGGTGGATAAGGATTTGAACAAATTGACTAATTTTCTTTTATTCTCTTCAGACTCACATCTCCTTAATAAAAATGAATGTTCTCCCGTGCTTAAGTATTTTTGATTGATGATTGCCCTTAGGCTACTGGGATAGATCAACAGACTGCATGCGGAGCTTTGAAATTCATATGGAAAACAAAGCGACCGCTTAATGAATTCCCCTCTTTACAACATGAAAGATTGGAAAGACATCTGGCTTAGACACATATTCAGTTTTATTTGTATGCTATTTTGTGTGGTTGAACCCTGACATTCTTGTATCTTGGTGTCTACTTAGTGAAAGTTTTGTCTCACTTCTGACATCTGATTTGCACTGGGGTGCTTCTTTAATATTATAATCTGCATTTTTTGCTATAATTACATTAATAAAATTTAGCATTCAGTGGAAAGACTCACTAAATCACAGAAGACATGGCATGTCCGTTCTCCCATTTTTCACAATGACTAACAGCTTGTAGGCAGTTCTGCTTTCTCTTTTTAGCACTGCAGTAAGAGACAGTTGTACATTTTTATAAAAAAATGTACTGAGGATAGTCTTTGCTCATTCCAAGACAAGACGAGCACACAAAACAAGGTTCCTAGATCTTCATTCATTTATATTTCTGTTCAACTTCATCCTCCGATGTGTGCCTGTGTCGCCCTCTTGGGGTTGATGTGTGTATGCAATGCATTGTCCAATAAATGATCTGTTACAGATTCATGTAAACCATCAGCTGAAATGGGCACTTCAATATGGCAGATTCGGATATTTGTAGACAATATTTAGGATAGTACACACTCAACTTCCATAATCCCTAACCATTAAATAATCCACTTAATTTTCCTTCAGAAAGTGTAGTCAAACACTAAATATAACGGCTTCAGTAGCATCAGGGGTGAGAGTGCAAAGTTCAGACAAGTACAATTTTGTATTTCACTGACTTTCCTTTGTCCGCAGTGCTGCTTGTATCTAATTGGGGCTTTCTCTGAGGTCATCTGCAATGACGCTGTCCCTTCTTAATGAGAAACAAATAATGACTGATGTCAAGATGTTCCTCACTGTTCACCATGTGATGTAAATTATAACCAGCAATAACCTTTTCTACTGGTGGGAAAATGCTGGGTAATGCTGGCCCTGGAGCACTGCAGAGTTAATTGGTTAGTATACCACAGTACTGCTCTATAGGGTCGTTGCACCAGAATTTTTCTAAGGTGAAGACAATGGTTTTCCAGTTTTGAGGTAAGTGACAACTCACTGTGTACGGATCAATACAGTCTGAAACACTGCTCCCCTCCAGGACTAGATCTCAAATCTAAGGTGCCAAATTAAATGGGCACATACTTTTAGAAAAACGATTTTGATTAATTGCTACTGTTCCTCAGTTCCTGAAAATAAAATTACATCCCATTACAAAATTAGTTATTTTCTTTTTTTGTTTGTTTTTGCGGTTATACTTTATGGAGACTTTCTGTTCGCTTTTAAATATTGTCTGTTTTTACCTAATATGCATGAAATGATTCAGTTGGGTTTCCGACAGAAGTGAACATGATTCAAAGCCTCAGTTATTTTCAGCATGAGGTTAGAATACAGATTTAAAACTTTAATTCCAAGATGTTTTGTATTTGCAGCATTCATTTTGTCAAAGGTTAAACACATCATTTACAGAAAATCCACACTAAATCGACTCTTTGTTTTCAATTCAGGGACAGCTGTAAAAACCAAAGTTTTGCTCCTGACACAACAAGCAGTACTTCTCTTGTTATAAACCTCGCCATTTTTCAGTCTTTCACACAAGAGCATACCGTTTAACCAATCCTTTGTCTCACTTAGAGACTTTGGAGTAGACAACCTCTGTCATGTGTTGACCTCTTTTAATAGAGAAAAATGAGCTTGCAGACAGCTGAATCCAATTTTTCTTATAACCTTCCAAGCTTACTCTGCCAGCTCTAATAGCTTAACCCAGTATTAACACTCCCAATCCTGCTACACCATTACACTATGCCATGGTGTATATCCTACCAGTGTGAATCACTTCGCACTGCGTAATAAAGAAGGTACAGGTATCTCTTTATGGCCTTATGGGTTTTACTAGCACCAAACTAGCACAAATAGTGTGATTTCCACCTGTGTCTGGACATCATTAACTCCTATTAAGAGTGTTTTGGGCAGTCACAGGAAGCCAGCAATTTTGTAATCGGAATAAAGACAGATACAACCATTACCAATAATCTAAATTTGGGTATATTTGACACCAAAAAAGCAGACAACACAAAACATTTGTTTATTGAGAAGTTCAATTATTGGTTCAACAATCTCAATATATAGAAATTGAAAACTGCGTATAAAAACAAAGACACAGGGTTCCTCCAGGATGAGGTCAAATGGAACTGCTTCAAAGAGAATTTCCATGGACTTTCTAGAACTCTTGTTACTTTGACCTCAGATGTGTGTGGCTCCAGAGCTGCTGAACTCCTGTGGTTAACACACATGTGGACCCTTCCCTGACATGACCCACAGCAGTGCATGTATCCTGCACACTGCACATCAGGCCCTCCCAGCAGTGGTCCTGCTTTAGTGGCTATCAGATATGTCAGCAATCACTTTTCTGGAGGCAACATTACACGTCTTTTCACACCACAGGTTTAAATTCTTATTATGTTGTAGATAATTAATATTTTACTTCTAGGATAGTAGAATAGTACCTTTGTCTAGATTATTTTTGTGCAGTAGTCTCCCATAAAATGCTTAGCTGTAGTGCTTTAGTTTAAGGTTTGTAAATGACATTTCATAAATGCTTAACAAAGAACATATACAGTAAGCATGCAACTGAGACTATAAAAGCATTTGTGTGTCAGAATAACATGAAATTTACCTCCGGCCAACCAAAAGGCTGTAAATAATAAGTTGTAGCACTTTGTATAAGTTCAGTTAATGGTATCAGTTTTAGAGATACTGTAAGTTCACAAAAAAACTAAATCGACTCCATGTTTTCCATTCAGGCACAACTGCAAGAACTTGTCCAGAAACACGTTGCTATGCTATTATACAGTATATTTATATATAGACTACTAAGGACTGATAATTGCTGTGTGTACTAATAAAACTCCAGTTGGTGTTCCATACTGGTACTACTGTTAAACAATTTAATCTAAACTATGTGAAATGCATTACTATACATACTGTAACACACACTTAAAAACAATATTACACTCTCTCAATGTAATTTAATTTTAATAACACTCATCGTGAAGAGAACGCTACAAAATACAGTAAGTGCTTCATGTTTTTGTTCGCTTTGATTTTCCTTTCACTCTTTCCATTGCTCCATTCACACCTTTCCCCAGAGAACATCTCTCTGAAACGTCTCAATGAATCCGCCCACCACATGACATGCAAAGGTATTCACAGCTATTCCTGACTACCTCCCTGTTCTGCAGAATGTTTAGTGATCAGTTTGTGACATTCAGCTCATTGCTCACTCCTTCAGTTTTAGGCCTGTACAGGTACAGTATACAAAATCAGACATGCATCACACTCAGACCTCATTCTTTCAGACAAAGTAGAAATTAATTCTGCGTATCAGTAAACCGATAATTGATTACCTTTAGATGATTTTGATCCACTGATTAACCGGGATTTAAAGCTGATCTGAGAAATATGAGATGAAAAAAGATTACAGATCCATCTTTGACCAAGTCACTAGAGTTAATTGTTTGGTGTGTGTTGCAATACGGAGGGACGATACAGCTGTGAGCAACATTCCTGTGTAAAACTTAAGTTTAGGGAAATTATACTGTACTTAAATTTCACAATAGCTTTGCTTAAAGTCATTTAGTATACTGTGCACAGAAAAGAAAGAAGATTGATTTGTGGTTTCAAGGAATATCATAAACACAGGTTTTTTTCTTTAGTAAGACAGGTTTTCTGACAACAAATCTGTTTCACGTTTGGAATTGTAATTCCATGTAAATGGGGTTAAAGCTCTTCAAAGATCTAAGATTCAGACGAGATTTGATTAAAGTATTTAAAAGGGGTGTAGTCAGAGTTAAATCATGGGACTATTTCATACTGCTGACACAAGGACACAAGGTCACACCTGGAAACTCAAAAGGAAATGTAGGACAGAGAATAGCAAACACTTTTTTCTACAAAGATTTGTAGGTATCTTGAGCAGGCTTCCCAGACAGGTGTTTGAGGCCCAAACTCTTGGCCCTTTGAAGTAGGAACATGGGCCAAATAACTTCCTATCATTTGCAGCTTATATTTTTATTTTCTTATCTGGTCTCTGAAATACCTTCTGCACAAATTGGGGTCACATCATGATTAATGTCATGTTTTTCAGAAACATTGCCAATATATATATTATGTACCACTGTCAATCTGCCCTGTCAGGTTAGTTCCATTCTGTTCCCTAACCCTTTTGATTGCTTAGTCTATCCGTATTTTTACATTTCACTATCAGCTTTCCCAGGAAAGCTGAGTATCATGCTACCCACTTGAAAAGTGAACAATCTAGTGTATAAATTGATTAAAACAATGAAGACTCTAAATGTTCTCAGTCTGATACAGATGTAACCTTTGCATAACTTCTGAACATACTGTACTATGTGTAACCGGAAAGACATTGTTAGATTTCCACACGCTATAGACTCTTCTTACAGCCTACCATGTTGTTACAGCCAATCCCTTGGTTTGTCTCATGAAATGGCTGGATGACACTCTTGGATAAATTAGCTACTTAGTGCGAAACGGACTAGAGGGGCTGAATGGCATCACCTTGTTTGAAAGCTTCCCTATGTTCTTATTAAACTGGTCTATAAGTATACAGTATGTCTTAATCATTCATTCATAGGAAAACAGCAAAAGAGTTTCATTATAATTTCTTTTGCCAGCGCAAATTGGTTTATTTTTATTTGTCTTGCTTGTTTTATAGTCACACCTGATACTACACATTCATTAACTGATTTATTACCCTGGAGAAGTTGACTCAAATCTAAAGACACTTTATTCTATTGAGGGTGATATGTTGGAAATGTCAGTGTCTTTCAGCTCAGTACAACTCACCAGTACCGGTGACAGGTTCATAGACAGTATGGTGGAGTTTTAAGGAAACATGTCTGCTGTAGTTCCTTCTTCAACTGCCTAGTCGCCTGACCTGGAAGCGTTTGACTGTAGCCAGAGCATTCCAGAAGTCTGTATCCACGTCTTTCTAATTTCAGTCAAACATATATCTGCCCTCATGGAAGATGCGAATTTCCCAAAAATTCTGGTTTGGCTGAGTTCTAACATTAGAACAGTCATCCAGAATGCAAACTAATAAAAAACATGCACACTCTTAAGTCCTGGCTGAAAGACATTAAGATTCCAAACATACAATATGCAATGGAAAAGACAGGGATAAATGTGCTTTTGCCTTTTAGTCTCCCCTTATTTTTGTATAAGCAAATGTACAGTAACTGCTGAAGATTTCTGACTATAACAGAATAAAAACATAATAATGATATAATAATAATAAAGAAGA
The DNA here is from genome assembly GCF_055471065.1 of Atractosteus spatula. Classification (NCBI taxonomy): domain Eukaryota; kingdom Metazoa; phylum Chordata; class Actinopteri; order Semionotiformes; family Lepisosteidae; genus Atractosteus; species Atractosteus spatula. Next base: position 3,417,228 of record NC_142721.1, on the reverse strand, counting down.
TTGATTTCTGATATAAACATTTAATTTCCCGCTTAAATTGTTGACTCAGTGAAAAATAATAACCAATAATTATGTATATTGGATGTGTCATTTTAAAAAACTGCGTGGAGAATCTCAGTTATCATTACTCCCTTGCAGTGCTGGGGTGCCAGTTTCAATTCCTCTGGTGCGATCTGTTAGCAGATTGTACATCCTTCCCTTCATGGTTCACATGGGTTTCCTCTGGGTGCATCAGTAGGTTAATTGGCTTCTGGGAAAACTGGCCCTGATGAGTGTGTTTTTGTCTGTGTGTGCCCTGCTATAGACTAGCATTCCACCCAGAGTGTGTCCTGCCATGTGCTCTAGCTCCCCAGCGACCCTGTACTGGATAAAGCATGTAGAAAATGGATAGATGGATTTGAGAAAAGTATGAAGAGACATGGAAATAACAGAAAAGAGTGCTGCAACTGTTGCAGCAAGTGGAATAATAAATTCAATTACCTTTGCTATTCTCATTTAGTGCACCATTCTGTCAGGTCACCAGTAGATAGAAATTAGGACGCGGTGTTGGGTAGGAGTGAAGGGTCGAAGCGAGAGAGAGAGGGAGTATCCTGTAACCAAAAGCCAAATCGTAAGGCAGGTCCATAGAAGGAGAGCAAAGATCCGTTATCCTAGAGGTCGAGAAATGCCATGAGAAAGATTTGGGTTACGTTATTTGAACCTTGTTACAGGGTTACAGTGTAACAGTGTTTGGGCAGCCAACAATTTTGTAAAGAGAATGAACACAGACAACCCAATCTGTATACTTCAATTATTTTCAATAGTGAAGTATAAATTTGGACACACTTGACATCAAATAATAACAGCACAAAACATTGGTTTGCTAAAAAGTTCAATTATTTGTTGTTGAAAAGAAATTAGGAATTACAGTAAGTATAAAAACCAAGAGAACCAAGAGACACAGGGTTCCTCCAGGATGAGGTCAAATGGAACTGCTTCAAAGAGAATTTCCATAGACCTTCTAGAACTCTTGTTACTTTCACCTCAGATGTGTGTGGCTCCAGAGCTGCTGAACTCCTGTGGTTAACACACATGTGGACCCTTCCCTGACATGACCCACAGCAGTGGAACTAAACCTTGTCTCCCAATTACTCCCACATGTATCCTGCACACTGCACATCAGGCCCTCCCAGCAGTGGTTCTGCTTCAGTGACTATCAGGTGTATGACCCATTACTCCCCTAGAGGAAAAACTACAAATCTTTTCACACCACAGGTTAGATGTATTGCTTTATTATGGTTATATATTACAGTATGTGTCTAGAATACTTTTGCTATAGTCTCCTTTATGTTGATACGAATTATTATATTCAACAACAACAATAATAATATAGATGGTGATGATGATGATGATGTTATTGTAAATGATTGAATGACTGTAAATGTTTTGATAACTATTATTGCTTTGGCAACATTTTAATTAAATGGTCATATCCTTAATTTCAATATGAGTATCAAAAGCTGCAGTTCAGGGAACCTGCAGAACACACATTTTAGCATAAGGAAATATTTTATACTATACTATACATTATGTTTTTTCTTTCTTTCCCAAATTCTTAAGCATATTTGTTTATTTGATTATAGCATTCTTGTTGTCTTATTTGAACTCTCAGAAGCACATCTGATTCAATTAAATACTAGACATACTGTGTGTCACTTAGAGGTGACTGGCTAACTCCAGATGCCTTAAGCTGAAAACTGATATGTACAGTAATATGTGAAGCACATTTGGATTGTAAAAGAATCAAATGAAATGCCAAAATCTGTTTCTGGCATAGAACAGGGCAGGATTTTCTTGCATCTGTTCTTTGGTCTGCTTTGGAGCCTCAGCACTCAACCAGAAAAAGAACCACAAAAATTTAAGAATACTTGATTTCTTGCAAGGAGTGATTTGCAAGATCTCTTATTCTAACTGTCAAAAGGATACATCATGGGAAGACTAAAAATGTAAACATTTACAGAATTCCAGGCTAAAATTAGTTAAGTCAAACTAAATTGTAAATTTTGCACAATCTCATCCCACCCTCTTCCCTTTTTAATTTGGTTCACTTTCAATTTGGGATATGTTTGTGCTTATTTAATACACAAGCTCTTGAGGATAATGATTCATTGTCAACACTCTATCTCCTAAAGCCAAGTCTAAAAAAGTCATAAAGCAGCTTCTTCTCCTGTTGGTCACAGATGCAGACCCTACACTTCCTTGAGATGATTCCCCAAGGGAACAATGCTGTCTTTCGGATGCGCAGCTCCTCTCACTGAGAGACTTCATTTTTTACCGGCTCAGGGACCTTGTCAAGACTGACCACTTAACTAACATAAAAGCTGTCTGCAGACAGCAGTAGCAGACTCTCGGTAGAAGCTGAGAGGAAAGGAAAGAATGTCCTCCAGTCCTGTTTGGACAAAGGGGAGGACAGAACCTGCCAATCCAATCTATGTGTTGTTGATCTCCCAGAAAACATTGAAGGGGATTAACCTATTACTAATACAGGGGAAGGTCATTAGGAGATTACCAACTTTTTGGAAACATTTCTACCAAAACTGCTGCTCCTGGCCATTGGAGATTTGAGAGGGTTATTTGATTTATTATAGCCCTCTGCTCCTTCATTATACTGACCGATAGACTGACCTTCCAGTCAAATGGGAAAATCAAGACATCCAAAAAGAAAAAGCAGCGTGCTGCTGTATGTGGTGTTGAATTTCAGACCAATGACTACAAGGTCAATACTTGACCTTGTAGATGCTTTTCAGCAGGAGGGTCTGGGGCACTTGTCAGGACAGAGGAAACAGTGGGTGTAACCAAATACAAGCAAAACCTTGTATGGTCACTTACAAAACTGTAATGAGGGAATTGTATTATAGGGGACTGCATCTATTCATTCATAACTCCCTCAAAACAACATACAGTAAACAGTGTTATCTTTACTTATACCTTATTTATTATTCCTTATTCTTAATGCATGAAAAAATAATATGAAAGTTTCTAAGCTTTGTTTGTAACCACTTAAAAACAACTGCAGAGCCACCCATAAACAGTAACATTTGTGGTCGATCGGATATGGTTCATAACTTGTTTTATATTATAAAACACAAAATGATGAATTTTAGTTCAATATCTTAACTGCTGGCATACTTTTTGTGAAGAATCAACGTCCATCAAATGTTATTACTCCCATCCATTAATAAATAAGCTAAATTTGTGATAGGAAGACAATATTTTTTAAATCTTACCTTTCTAATCCATAAATAGCTAAAGTGTGATTTTTCTGTACTGAAACATATAATACATATAGGAACTACTGTATGCATATTTGCATAAATATTTGTAGTTATTGATATATAATTGATATACTGTATAACTATTAAATAGTAACTTGAATTATTATATATTTTTATCTTTCACATTGTATCGCTAAAATAAAAACGTTGTTCCAAGTAACAAAACTTCAATCTACAGTATATCCACTACTCTGTTCGGAGACGGGGCTCTTCAATGTGTTCACTTTGAGATACATTTCGGTGCAGGTGGAGCAAATCGACGTTTGCAGTCTTTCAGCACGACTTGTGTTATTTTTCTCTTAATTCACTTTCGTAGTACATGTAGTAGAATTCATTTCCTGCAAAGTGTCGAAAGGTTGATATCTAACGGAACTGCATTAGCTGTGAAAATATGGTCAGTATGATATACCGTAGCCTACACTGTGGCTACAGGCTGTCTCTTCAGATGGGACTTAAAAGGGCACCTAACGGCCAGGTGATGTCACCGTGCTGGAAATAGCGAGAGTAAGAGCCTCTTAATCTTGCCTTTACCTTCGAGTTCCAACACGTGGAAAGTTCAGATTCATACAGTACCTGAACCCCAGACCAGCAGCTAGCGAGTACGAGTGTGTAGTGTCCATGCGTGTGAATGTGACAGAAAAAAAGAGGGCATTGGGGACAGTGTCAAAAAAAAATACAATTGAAAGAAAAAAAAACCCAATGAGCTGATATGAATAAGGTCGAGGGAGGGCTTGAATTTCATCATTGACTGCAGTTGGGGAGGCATTCCTGAGCACGAGAGAGAGAGAGAGAAGGGGAGAGAGAGCACGAGAGAGAGAGGGAATTCGCTCAACGGGATCGCGTCGCGCGGAGCTGTGTGGATTATACAGGACACCCAGTATCGTTTTCTGCTTTATTTTGCTTTGGTTTTCAATTGGACACATTGAAGGATCGCGGTTTCCGTACAGAAGATCTTGTCTGCAGCTACAAAACGCCACGGGACTTCGAGCTGAGAGGATCAGAAACTTTTGGTTTCTCCCGAGAAATTTAAATGTGAGTGTTCGCACAGCACGCAAAAAAATGTTTATGTGTACCTTGGTCTTTAAATATTGAGAGGCCTCACGAAATGCTAATTGAAGTGTAATGAGCGCATAGAACGGTCTCATATGGAAACTTTCTAGGTGTAATATTTACATTTTCTTGTGACTTTAAGTACAAGTTTTCTTATTAGGTGGCATTAGAGGTTGCATACACATAAAGACTGTATCTTAATTCAGTTATCCCTTCTAACTAAATCTAAAACCTTGCATCTCTAGATAATATGGTGTATTTTTATATGTTAATACAGTATATAAGATTGCTGGCGAGCTGGTCGGGTGGTTACAACCTATGCTTGTTTTAATTTATATTAAAAGATAATGCCCAGTTATTAACTTAACGTATGCCGTGGTCGAATTTCAATTAAACGTCGAAAAAGGGTTACATCAATGGGAAATCAAATAGATCTAACCTCTTTACTTATAAGTAAAACACAAGATGTAACGGATTGTCGGTTTTTTTTATTTCGGATTGAATAAAGTGTTGAAGGTGGCGCACAAGATCTGTCTAGGAATGAGCACCGGGCAGGATTGTGCGATGCTTGATTCCCCGCCGTGATTTGGTTCGTCTGTAAACCTGCGGTAATCTTTATTATATCATATGTTCGTGCTGCCGATGGGGTGGCGAGGGGCACACAGGTGCAGGGGCTGCAGGGGCAGCGGGCGAGCGCGACAGCACGAGGCAGGCCCCCAGACCGAGTCAGACGGCTAAATGAGCTCCGTGCAGGAGATGCTCCTGCATCTCGTCGTTGGTTAAATACCTCGCACGCTCGCACAGCCCTCATAAAATCGACCAATTTTCTGTAGGAACCCATAAGCCATCAATGAAAACAGCAACGACAAAATGACCATAACGACAAAACAACAACAACAGGTCTGCAGGTAGTATCAATAATTTAAGATTAAATAATAGTGATCCTAGATAATATAACAGTGACGGATTTAAAACTATTTTATGACTTAATCCAATTTATCCATACACCATATCCGTTCCTCCACGGCCGAAACGTTGTTTTATTTCTTCTCTTTTCAGCGTGGAATAAACCTATTACTTGTTCCCTTACCAGACTGTGTTATGCCACTAATTTATCCATCCTAAATAACACAGTCGGGTTTTCAGTTGGAATTTCCTCTTCTGTACTGTAGTTCTGATATGTTTTAAATGTATGAAATTCAAAATGATCAGTTTAAATCGATATTAAATCGTCTACCTATTTGGATTTCGTATGTGGGTCAAAGTCGTTTTATTTATAGTGGGGGTGAGTTAGAGGGGCATTGAGAAACAAGAGGCTGGAGTTTCCTTTCAGCGGCTGTAAGGACGGCTCAATATACAGCATACAGTAGGTGTTAACTGCAGGTTACAATGTATTAACACGGCCAGCAGGGCTAATCACAAAAAACACACACAAGTCGATTCGAATCAAATCACTCCACATAATGGTTGTCGAGCGAATTAATGTATTTTATTACATATGTGGCAACAAGACTGCAAAAAGAAAGCCACCTCTAGGCAATTTACCCTGACATTATACAGTATGTTTCTGCCACCGAGCGGAGAAATTAACATAAATCTGCATCCGTGCTTTGGGGGGAAAAAATGCTTTCGTGAAAATAAAAATGGGCCACGACATCGATTTTGTTGAAAAACTTGAAGCACCTAAACTGATTATTCTCACCCATGTTTTCCCACTCTTTCTAGGTGTGTGCGTTTTTATTGATGACAATCATTCATCAGTTTTTGGTGTCTAATTTCTTGGACCGCACAAAGAGCATGAATGTGCTTTGAGTATTCGGTGGTGCGTGTGTTCAGTGTCCCCGCCTAGAGGTGGAGTTCCCACACATGAGACAGATTCCAAGACATGCACTATCAAAGGTCTTCTCTGCTTCGCTCCCGCTGGTCTGCTAGAGCACTGGCTCGCCTTTATCATGCGGGGAGGCTTATGGTCAGGAAATATTACTAATGCGCTGTATTATGAAATGAAAAACGAACAGAAATTACTCTACATCGTCATGCGCTGATACTGTCCGATTGATCGGCCAAGGGTTTAATTTGTTCACAACTGAAGCGTTTGAGTTGCAAATTGTGTTTAGGAGACAAGACTCGATTTCTGCTCAAAAGGTTAGATGGAGTTGTATTGTTGTTTTCAACAAATAATCATTGTGGTTTTGTTTACTCTGTGACCGAGCCGGCCCAGACATTCCTTCTCCTGCTCTTGCATATTCGTTGTCAAGGTTATCGCCATTTCTGTTGTCCGGGGTTTCAGCTATCAAAACACGAGTCCCACTACAGTATATTGACGTATTTACTTAATGGTTTTACACTCGAGATCCAGATTTTACTACTGATGTAAGAGGAGCGGTGCAGGTTGCAGCATCCTCTGTAATAAGTACAGAACACGAATAATTTCTTGGGTTTCCACCATTCTTTTGATCTAATGTGTCAAATACCTCTTCCTCTTGACTGGGCGATGACCACGTTCCAACTTTACTAGAAACAAACTCGTACAAAAAAAAAACCCCGTTGGGTGAGTCACAGCAAACTGGAATTTTAGAGCTGTAAATAAATACAGTACGATCGCGAGTGCGGACTAGCTGGACACCGGAGATGTGGAGACTGACCGCTGCGCAAGGGGATGGAAGGGCTTGATTCAAGCCATAGGCATCTTTCCCAACGAGTTCGGTGAAGAGTTTCATAACGCTCTGGGTTTGTCACTGTGCTCTCCGCGGAGCACAACTATTGTCAAGCATTAATGGCTGCCAGGATCATTACGAGACGTTCATCGTGGTTTAGTACACTCATCAGTAATGCCTTGGTGAATGGGCTTCCACCAGCAGCTGCGCTTTGTGTTCTCTAGGGCGTAATAGAACAATAATAGACTTGGTATGATTGGTTGAAAATGTTACAAAATCCGACAGTGAAGGTTTTTACAGGAATGATTAATCACGTTATATTCTAATGAAGGGGAAAAAAAATCTAATTCCTCACGATATGCTCTCTGAGAACATGCTGTTATTTTTGCCCCAGCAATAGTATTAACACTATTATGGCATAAATCATGATTTGTAAACTCATCAACATTGCTTCATAATTCCCATCAGTTTCGCAAAGCTTTTCAGCAGCCGTTTTCTGCTGTAGCTCTGGAGGACTGAATCTTGACAACATTTCAGATTGAAAAGATTAGGGTTCGTGTGAGTTATTCTAATAGCTTTTTTGAGAGGAACTTCATTAAAAAGCAAAAATGTTCTTTTCTACAGCAGGGTGCTTTTCAGACAACTGAATTGAATTGTGAAGTTTGTTTCCTCCTAGATATGAAAACTGAGGGCAATTGCATTAAATTATTAAAAACACATTTCAGAAACAGATATTAAAAATCAGCTGTTTTGCGCATCTGAGAGGCGCCTTTGGTGTATACAACAGTCTCAGGCCTACAGCTATACTGTAGGTATGTGATGTAATTTGAAGAGTAAAAACAATATTATATAATTAATAATAAGAAAATTCTACAATGCATTAATTTCTGACTTAGTTATATACTGTACAGTAACATTTTATTCCATGACAACCAGGACAAACTGTTTACTTATAAATTTTCCTGTGATATTGCACAAAGTATATTGACAAGAAGTATGAAAAAATGTTTTTAATACTGCTAAAGTACAGATAAATTACAAAATATCTCGGATTAGACATCAATCTATTTTCTACAAAGCCAAATTGAGATGAATCCAACTGGATTTTTAATGGAGTATATCATATTTATTTCCTCATTCAGTGTTAAGCAGTTATCCAAAACAGTTCTTCTTTAATTTAGTAAAGATTTTATTTATACTTTGACTTCTCTAGAGTCCCTCTTATAAAAGAAATAGACCATGCTGTCTGAAACATAATTAAAATCTTGGCCAGGAGAGATCCCTGCTGTCATCAGTTCTGGGTTCCTTTCAGCATGACAGATTTCCAGACAGCTTTTTCTGTTTGTTTTCCAGCCACAGTCTGAAGTATGCTCCTTCTCCTCCATTGCTTCACTGCACTTTGTGTCTGAGATTTTTTAAGTTCCACTTAAAAGAAGGAGAGCATTCCTGGGTACATGTAAGCTGGGAGAGGTATGCAGGTTTGGTGGAGGGTGGGTATCTTCCTCACCAGTTTTCTGCAACTTCGTACAAATTGATTTGCAGTTGCTAGATTGTTAAATTGTCCATCTAGAATGCTTGTGTTTTATTAACACTTAGCCTAGTAAAGAAGTTTTCCATGTGGGGGCTGTGTAAACGAATAAAAACATCCCAATCGTCTGAGAAACTGAAAACAGGATTTGTAGGGAAAAGGAGTAAGTGAGTAAAACATTCCCTTAAGGATGGATGGCAACAATGTCTTGGTCAGTCAAAAACAATTCTGAGCATGAGATGTGCAAAAATCATGTATTAGTCCCACAAATACCTCAAAAGAGTGATGCCAATTCCTGTTGTTGAACACTCCTGGGATTGTAATGTGACCACAGCAGCAGGTCATAAGGTTTGAGATCTGCTTCTGTCATAGATGTTTAAGGAATACATTTGAATCGATATATTTTACATTTGTCTGGTTCTGTGTTTGGACATTACTGCCTGAAGTGATATCTGCTTGTAAATACATTTGCTAGAAGATGAGAAATTTCAGAGACAATGAGGCAGCTTGTATGCATTGTGTTCATGCTGTAAAATCTGAAATCCTTTTATCTCTCTTTTAAGATTGTTAAATATGGCTAAATGGCTTATTTTTTAATAGCTTGCAATATTGCAGTTGCCAATTGAACTAAATTAACAAATCAAAAGTTGCTGCTAATTAATTGCTAACTATTATTAATGACAAGTATTGCATGCAGTAATTTCTAAGAGTAAAGCCATCATTATTCTCTTTGGTGTAGTGCAGGTTGTTTCACAATAGTGTTTCGTACTTTACAAGCTTTACAGTTGACCATTTCAAAGCGAGTTTCTACTACTGCTGCTTCTACAACAGCAGGTGCTCTGTGTAGTATTACTGCTAATGCTGCTGTTACCACTACTACTACAGTATGCTACTGGTATTATGCTAATACTCTTACTACTGCTGCTATGGAAGGTCTGGCTACTAATACTCTTGCTGTCCCCTACCAGGATTGCCCTGCTTGTAGTACTATAACAACTGCTAGTATTACGCTTGGTACCGTTGTCAATATATTTCTGTCATGTATTTTGAAACCTAGAGATAAAGGGTCTAATGTTTAATGGCTTTTCATCTCCAGTGTAAACATCAGCTGTCCTTTTGATCCTACCAGGGCTGCAGTAATATCTGTGTTTACTGATTAATCTGAAACACTGCAAATCAGTGGGACTCGTTCATTCTGAGTCTGGACTGGGATTATTCTGAAACCAGGCCCATGGAACTGGGTTGGCTAGTAAATGTGATTACAGAACATGTGTGCTTGCCAATGAGTAGGTGAAATGGATCTGTGGGCATTTGTTGAAGGTCCTCACATGGCAGTGCCCAGCTCTGAAAGGTGAATCGCCACAGAAGCAACTGAATCCTCAGGTCTTGTGCTACCCCAGTGCTGGGCAAATGTATTCTGCCTGAAACGTTCTGAACAGCACTGGAAAATCCTTTATCTTGATTAGGGTAGACATCAGTCAGAGCAAGGGATGTCAGTTTGGTTTGTGCCTTTCCTGCCTGGGGGAGCTGCTGGGGAGGGGGTAAGGAGCTTGGGTGAAATTGGAGACACTGCAAGGATGTACTGGAGGAAAGAATGGCATTGCGTGCTGGAAATAATACTTTTTTTCTAGATCTAGTATTTGTACTGTACAATGGTTATGCAGTGGCATAATTGTTTGTATCGGTACTTATTAACCCTTGGAAGCTGCCTTTGGATGTTTCAATTCTAGCACAGACAGAATAAATCCTGGGAAAGACCTACTCAATCAAACATTTACATGATACAGTATATTATTGCATTACTGTATGTTGATTGTTTTACAGTGCAGATGATCACCCGTGACCCTGTGTAAGAAAACGTGGTTAGAAAATGGATGGATAGAAAGAGTATTAAAATAAGAGCTTGGGTCTGAAAGGAGGCTGTTTGGTCTGTGTTGCTATTAGTTCACTGAGCTATGAAGCTCATCAAGCTTTTTGAATTTGAGTTCAAAATTGCTTGCAGTGTTGTATGTAGTACACACAGTACATATCCATTTTTTCTGTTTTTCTACAAATTCGAGCAATAATGGCAGAATCCTTGAAAAACATATAGAAATGTGGCATCCAATGGCTTAGAATTCAGATTAAATATTGGCCTGAAGAATGGATGTCAAACCAATTCAAGAGGTACACAGAAAAACCAAGGACAAATAGGAAACTATTGCATTCAAATGGACACATCATTCTTTTTTTGCCATGTGGAAGTATGTGCAAATTGCTGTGTTCTTCTCTGCATTTTTGGATGATCCAAATTATCCACCCAATTGTAGTGAAAATGCCTTTATGGTTTATTTTAACAGTGTTTAAAAATGGTTTTCAAAATAATTCTTAATAATATTATTGCAGTATAACATGACTGAAAGGACAGATGCGGAAAGAAGAGATTGAGGAACAAATTGTGTCAGAGATTCTACTCATCAGAGCAAACCCAGAGAACAGCGATCTGCTTGATGTGCTGTAACTTGTAGGCAGGAAAAGCCATCTGCTTCTCTTCATTTCTGCCTTTTAGAAATATCAGTCAGAAGGCAATGCAGTAGTCCTCTCTGATACAGCATATACTGCACTTCCAGGTCAGAATGGACTGCAGTCTCTGAAACTGCCTGATCTCCCTAAGGCAGGGAGAAAGAGAGAGATGTCAACCCTTCTTAAGAGGACTTCCTCACTGCAGAGTCATTGGCAGTTTGCAGCAACTACTCTCTCAGTAATCTCCCTGGGAACACACAGGCTGCCAAAGTGCCGTCCAGTTCCTTTTGTAACTGAGATGAGGTTCTCTCTCTCTGACCTTACTCGGAAGGAAACCTGCAATTCTGTTCCATTCTAACAGCTGTAGGCTCTGAGTATTTAACCACAAGTTCAGAAAGCTGTAACCATCAGCTGAGATTGACAGGCTAACAAATGGGGGTCTGTCTAAGAAAGCAGAAAGACCAAAACAAAAGAAAAAGAGAGGTTTTGGAACATTCAACTGAACAGGAGACCTGATAAGGTAGAAAGCTCTGGTGTCAGTGAACTTAATGTTGAAGGGGGCACATTACTCATTTTCAATGTTTTTATCAATAAGTAAACTGTTTGCAGTAGGCGCGCTACTTTTCAAATATTCTTGTCAATAGGGAAAGATTGAATGGAAATGTTATGTAGAAATAAAATTAAAATTGCTTTTACAATCATGGGAAACATTTTTTTTACTATTCTTTTTTAATCTACGAGGTTGTGGTGGTGTCCTGTACCTAATTTAACATGTTTGCCCAATCTGTAATTTAATTTTTTCTTCACTTTCCCTTCCTTCACACTGTTAATTCTTTTTTTAAGTGTGTGCAATATCCTGCAGCATCTAAAATGTTGCTTCTTCATATTGCTAAATGAGTTAACAATATTGTGTTGGATATTAAACAGTTTTGTATGCCAATGGAGTAGCATTGCTACCTTACTTCTGGGTCCCTGGCTTCAGTTCCTCGGGTGCTGTCTGCTTGTATTTCCTATGTCCTCTTCATGTTCCCATTAATTTCCTCCAGGTACTCCACTTTCCTCCCACAGTCCAAAGACATACTGTGAATGGTTTTGTCTGTGTGCTCTGTGAAGAACTGGTGTCCCTTCCAGAGTGTATTCTGCTTTGCTTCTGTTGCTTGCCAGGATAAGCTCTGGCTCCCCCACAGCCCTGTTTTAGATAAAGGGGTTAGAAAATGGATGGATGGATAAAACCATTTTGCTAATTGGAAAACTTTGGCAAAGTATCAATATAATTAATCATCAAAAGGAAATCTCAGATGCAATTCGTCTTCAGATACCTTAAAATTGAGTTATAGTTCTTTTGATTCAAAAACACAAAAAAACATGAATATTCATGTGGTGAAAGTGTGGTTTACAGAAAATCCTTTATAAAGTGCCATTTGTATCGGCTCCAGTGCAAATTGTAGTACATGACTGTAAGTCGTTCTTTGAAAGTCCTGGCCTATTTTTTTGTTTTCATGCTTATTTGCCTTGAAATAGTATATATTATACATAGTGAATTAAAAAACTTATTTTTAACCATTAAAATCTAAAATAAAATTATCTGTTTTCTAATTACTATTTGTACAGTACACAATTACTAGTAATTCTGTGTAGTGCATGCAATTAAAAAATGAAAATAATCTGTTAGTGTTACTGCACAGTATTTTTAGTCAGGATAGCACTAATGGGTTTATAAACAGTTAATTTGTATTACCAAAATAATATTTGTGTGATGGCCACATGCAGCTGTGGTGCATTAAGGATTCATTGCGCCACCTGGCAGTTTTACAGAGTAGTGCACTCCTGCACCACATTATTTGAATAAATAAAAACAGCATTACGCTGTGCTGTTTGCCATACAGCAACATGTGTTGCGGTATATTGCCTGACACTCCTCATTTTAAATGGAAGCAGGAGTATAGAAAGAAAACTTATGGATACTTTTAGGAAAGGAGTTTTGACATGCTTAGAGGACCTGGTGCTTGCTTTTTGTTATTTCATTATATAACTGATTTTGGAAACCCCCAATGTATGGCTGCTGTAGTCAATGAAGAGACATAATAGACAGAAAAGATGAGCATGAATATTAAGTAAAGTGTTACTGACTGTTAAATAGTGTATTGCAGTGAAGACACATTTTGTCTCTCTTTCCAATGACACATAGTTTGAGCCCATTAGCCAATTAAATAATTCTGGCTAGATTTATCTCATGGGCAAAGTACTTTGGAAAGGTACAGTGAGTTCCTGTGACATCCATACAATCTGCTAGAAGAACAGTCTATTGTCTTCTGTCATTGCCTGTAATTGGCTGAAGCAACGGATTGTCAAAACATCCATCAACCCATGCTAAAAATGGTAAGACTTTAACAAATTAATGAACTGAATGAATTCTATTAAGGGATCAGGTGGAATGAGAGCCAGAGAGCCTGTATCTCATAAGAGCCAGGAGGTGCTTTAGACTATGAAAGGCTCTTGAAAACATTTGCCTTCTGGAGGTCAAGATGTTTGGATTGTATGTGTTTGTACATACAGATCTTATCTCGCTACTGCTTTGGATGACCCTCATTTGTCTGCCACCACTGAAGTGATTCCCCTTTGCCAAACGATATTCAGAGCAGGAGGAAGGCAGGAAGCAGGGACATGAAATGTTCTACTGTGCAGCTGGCACTGATCCACCATGCTAGCCTCCAGAACTGAACCACAGATTAGGCAGTGTTCAGCAAAATCCCAAACCCCCTAAAAATTAAATTAAGTTTTAAGGAAAATAAATCTGGTATATCATTTTGAGAACACTTTTGGATGAAACTGGAAGTCCGTGGTCTCCGAAATGGATGAGAGGCATTATGACATTTGTTCTCTGAGACCCTTTAAGGCTGTCGTGCGTTTCTGTGAATGGCCTTTTGCACACTGTGGCTCTTGGCACTTCATCGGATCTTCTCGCTGTGTGCTCATCTGCAACCCTGAGTGAATTCCTGCTGTGCTTAGATCTTTTATTTTTTGTTTATTTTCCTCCCCACCCCCTCAAGTCAACACTTCTCTGGAATCAAAACAGCACAAATGAGATAAGGGTGACTTTTACATTTTAAGTATGCTCACTCTCAATAACTATTCGAAATAAATTGCCAGCTATGAGTGTTTCCAGTACAGCTTCCCATTCAATGGTAGATTAAGCATTTATTAATTGGGAATTGGAGTGATCTGGTTGGCTTTGACTTTGCCACAGCAAATTAATTTTAATAGGTAAAGCTACTTTAGAGCACACAACTTTTTTTCAAAAACAAGCCTGTCTTGTTTTTCTGAACGTGTCATGACAGAAAAAAAATCAACAGTGATGATACTTTTGGGGAATATTGAAAAAATACACCATCAGTTCCATTTAAATACCTGCTTCACGTTTTTTTTTTACTGCTCTTAACTTTTAAAATGAACTGCATTTTACAATATATTAGACTTTATTAATAAAACAGAATTCAGAAGAGGTACAGTATCAGACTGCTACTACCAGTCTCTACTTCAACTATGGACTCTGAATAAGGTTAGTTTTCACTAGTTTTGTTTGAAACACTAGTGGATTTGATTTGTATTTTTGATTGCATTAACCTTGTAGGATTAATTCCCTCCTGGGTTTAAAGATGATCTGCTACTTGACCCCCACCAAGATTTCCCTGCTGCTTTGATAAATTTGGGAGTAATACTAGCATGGCTGCTGGCTTCCTTCCTTTAGCATTTTCTGGGTGAACAAAGCAGATTACAAAACGAACCCCAGAATGCTTTGAAATTTCTACCCGACTCTCTTAAAAACTCAGAGCGAATAAAATAACTCGTTCTTTGCAGAATCCAGAATTTCGTTGGACATGTCACAAATTACTTGAATGCAGTGATGATTCCCGTCAATGGTATCTAAAATCTTAATGTAATTAATTTAGCTCTAATAAAAATCAACAAATAGGATTCTGGACGAACACCCAAGCTCCAACGCGTTCGAAAACTGTAATCTGTGACCTGCATTTTTGTGTTTGGCGCACATATTTCAAAGGGAAGACGTGTTAACGAATCGCTTACTGACTGTACAAACGCACACAATGGCGTCCAAGTATTTAAGACTCGAAAACAGTTTTCCTTTCGATCTTTTATAATGTTTCCGAGTTAGGAACTGTCTTGGTGACTTCATACAGCTGCGTGGGATTTGGCGTATTTTGTTGTAAAAGGGGATTACTACTAGCATATTTTGAGTGCCAAATCCAAAATCCCAAAATCTATTCTCAAGGTTTTATATTTTCAGAGGTCAAATTTGCAAAGCAGTTGTCAAGGGTTTGAATAATATTTAGAAATTTTTACGTTCTAAGGAAGGATACTCGGGAGACTGCAGATTCGACTAGAACTATTTTTCCCATACTCACTTCAACCCCTATGTTTAATAAGCGTATTTTCAGAAGCGACTCCGGATGCGCTGTTGCGCTGTGAGGTGTTACAGTATTTCTTTCATTTGTACTCAACGTAGCTTATCAGAACAGCAAAAAAAAAATCTGATTTAAAGATATTAACAAACAAACTAAAGAACACGCCCTAAAACTTTAGTTTGACCAGGAGTCGAAGAGGTTTAAGAGGTTTTTATTGGATTAATAAAATTTAGAAAATAAAAAGTCAATACAACCTGTTTCAAAAGCTGAGTGTTGACATCTAAACGTAAACATTCCGTATTTTTCAGCGGCATTGTTGCTATTCAGTGGCAATTTCTCTTTTCTGTTTGCGTAATAACTAGAAAAAAAAATATATAAATCAAAGACTTTAATCTGTTCAGCGATCCGCTAACAGTGGAAGTCAGCGGTGCCCTTGATAGTGGTCCTGAAGGGACAGCGGCCGTCAGGCAGAGGCCTGGAGGAGCAGCAGTGCGCTTCAGTGTGGAAAGATGCAGAGCTGTCGAAGATCAGTGGCTGTTAGGGAACTGGAACTTGTGAATCAATTTTTTTTTCAGAAAAATTAAAACTACAAAGCACTTTTGAATATAATGCGCCCTACTGTTTAATTTTTCTGAGACGCAAACAAGAAACGTACAGTAGTGTCCTTTATAAGGGATGGATTTATTGAACATCAGATGTAACGCTAGTCTTGCTGATTCGTGATAACCCATCACAGTTTTCAACTCTTTTTTCCGTTTTATTTGGTTTATTTAACATTATAAGTGCTCAGTGCACCAGATCACTGTACCTCACCAGGTTAACATATACACAGTAGATTGTATGTCGCAATTCAAAGGTTGTTTGAATTTTAAGTTAATCTTGTTGGAATTAAATGGAGACTGTAGGCATTATAAACATGACTGCTCTAGTTTTCTAATATGAGGCATTGTAACAAATGTTATGATACTGTACATTTAGGATATGTGGGAGATTACTATCGGAAGCAGAAAGATTGAGATCTGGAGATTAGATCGAGGAAGGGAGACACTGGCTCCTGGTATTGCTAAAATAGAGAATTCCTGTCCTTAAGGGTCAGAGAGTTGTTGAATTTATGGGCATGTGTAACTATTATAAACAGTAGATGCAGACTTCAAATAATGGTTATATAACTTATTGTCTAAATAATTAGCATAGTGAGAGTACATGTAGAAAAAGAATAATAAATTCTACTCTGGAGAACAGAGCTGCCTATCTCCGATTTATATGAATGCATGTATTAGTCTTCATTAGTACCTCAGAAGCTTAATATAGTTTCAAATTGTGTTCATGCTTATGAAAATAGATGGAAACAGTAATCTATTATTGATCTCTGAGCAAGTAAATAATTTTAATTGAAATAAAATATAGTGCATAGCTGTAACAAAATACAGAAGACACCAGGTATTTCAAACATATTGTTACGCCGGGCCTGTAGGTGGAAAAAAGGGCCCGGCAAAGTAATTGTTCTCAGAGTCTGATGAGCGGTGAAGATCACGGAGTCTACTAGGCGAGTGGATGATAATAATGAAATAATGGAAAGCAGAAAGAGGAATGGCAGGCAGCTGAGATGCGGAGGGGAAACAGTCGGTCCTGGGATGGAGACAGGAGGGGAGGATGGGTAATTAGCAGCTGCAGTCAGGAACTGGATGGCTGTGAACAGGGAAAAAAAAACTGTAAGAAATTCCTCATGTGGAATGCGCCGTGGTGATTGGTGGTGCTGATGTAGGAGCTCTGGAGCTTGTCAGCGCATCCCAGTGCCTCCTCCAGAGGGGTGGCCTCCTTCTGGAACCCCGCATGGAATGTCCTTGTCAGTCAGGGTACCGATAAGTCTCTCGGCAGGACCCAGGACCTGTTCTTGGCTCCGTGCCCCTTCCAATTGACCAAATATTCTAGTCTGGTGTCCAGAGACTGGAGACTGGAGACTGGAGACTGGAGACTGGAGACTGGAGACTGGAGTCTGGAGTCTGGAGTCTGGAGTCTGGAGTCTGGAGTCTGGAGTCTGGAGTCTGGAGTCTGGAGACCAGAGATTGAAGTTTGGAGTCTGGGGACGGGGTGGCCACTGACCTGGAGCCTGAGACTGAGGTGGTTACTGACCAGGAGCCTAGAAGGGCTCAGGGACAGTGTCAGGGAGTTTAGTGTCCATGGTGGAGGCCGGAGACAGGGTGCGAGGTGCATTCAGTTGGACATGCTGGATATGGTTCTTGAGGTATTGTGCTGTTTCCATACTCCTGGGTCTAGTTGTCTTCAACCGCTGGGCTCTGATGTTTTGTGGTAATTGGAGGTGCTGATGTAGGAGCACTGGAGCTAGTCAGGGCATCACACATCCAGACTGAAAAGCCCTGCTTTAGACCTTTGTACAGTACGCTTGTTTAAAAATGCTTGATTATCCAGTAAGTTATAATAAAAAGGATTTATTTCACAAATCAAATCTTTAATATTGGGATGAGAAGGTGGCTTCAGTGAAGTACAGCATAAATGGCCTTCAGTTTGTAATTGTGTTTGTGTACTCCAGCTTTATTAAATACACAGGTCCTTGTACAGCCAGTGAATTTTTCATTGGATTGGCGTGAATTCTGAACTGTTCTGTGGATTGAAAACACGAGTGTATAGAGTGTCTGTACAACATTGTACACCATTCC
The DNA here is from genome assembly GCF_055471065.1 of Atractosteus spatula. Taxonomy (NCBI): domain Eukaryota; kingdom Metazoa; phylum Chordata; class Actinopteri; order Semionotiformes; family Lepisosteidae; genus Atractosteus; species Atractosteus spatula. Next base: position 3,399,075 of record NC_142721.1, on the reverse strand, counting down.
TATCTAGGAAAAGCCTGTCAGCTGGATAGAATATTAATGCTAAGGAGTTTCTAAAGCTCATTATTTGGATGGGGTAAGTCACAGAAATGTCAACGGTGTATTGGGTTGTCATTCCCTTTGGTGGAGGCTCTGGGCTGGATAAAAAGATCCTTCTCCCTCCTCCTCCGAACTGTTTTCCCTCATCTTAGCCCAGTATATCTAATTATCGCTTATCCTTCATCGCTCACTGTGCAACTGTCCATATTATATGAGTGAAGTTGTAAAATCCTGATTTCTTCTTCTTACAGAGTGTGTAAACCTCAAAATCAGAGCTTTCCAAAACTTCCCAAAAACTCCAGAAAAGGTATGTCATGGAATGCAACTCTTCCTTTTCCTTAAAGTTTTGCAATTTCAAGTTTGTCACAAATGTAAGTTGTCATTTTCTGCATTTTCTTACTCTTTAACAGAGGTATAAAATACTCATTTTTAATGTTACAAAGTATTATATACTGTAGCAGTGTGATCCCTGATCTGCTATTCATTGTTTTCAGCTCTATCATTTATTTTGGTGTAAAAAATATACTGTTTTTTGAAGACTGTCTTGTCTAATCTATGCTTCAAGATGCATTTTTATTCTTGTGGGTTTTCACTTCTTTGGGAGCAATTCAAACCAAAAAACATTGTTGCACTAACCAGGTAGGCTGTGTGAAGTTCTGCTTTTAATTTCTGCAGCAGGTTGTGATATGCTTAAGTGTGCATTTTTTCACACCTAAATTCATAGCTTTATTTACAGTAGCTGATCTGTGATCTAGCACAGATTTTACAGTCCACCTTCCTAATTTTATTTACAATGAAAGTACTTTTAATTAAATACTTAATCTATTTTTAAGCTTCAGCTTATTTAAAAGGCTATTTATAAACAGAAATAGCAGTATGAGTTTATTTGCAGTCTGTAGTTTATGGAATGTTTCTTTTTGAACGGAGACACCAGCTAGACTTTGTCTGTTAATGCTGCTGGATGGTTGTGATGGAGCAACATGGATTTAGAATATGTAGCAGATTATGGTGGAACTAGTTAGCACACTGCATTACTGGTGACCACTGCTGCACTCACAGGAGTGGCCCACTCACACGAGAGAGGCTTTTACCAGGCCTAACTAGAGACAGATCTGGCCACTGGCAGTCTGGAATTAAAGAAAGGTGCCGGTTTCCCCCAGTAAACCGACTGCAGTATTGGGCATGTAAACTGTTGGAGGTACTGTATAAACAACATAGTGTGCAGGAACAATTCAGAGCCTAGTGAAGATCTCCCTGTTCAGGTCGACACACCCTGCCAACTGGCTCTACCACAGCTCTGTCCAGTAGTCTAGGGTAAAACAAATGACATAGGCTGATATTTCTGTAAGACCAATGAAAGGATTTAGCTGGCAAATGTTGTAGCACAATGTCTACAGTGGCCTTCTCAGGAATTGTATTAGTGCATATTTACTCCTAGAAAGTGGGAGGAAATCGGTAGACTTAAGAAAGAAAGGCTGCAAAGGAGAGGAGGCATTGCTAAAGGACTGAATAGCCTTTTCAGATTTAGTACATAAATAAAGGATTTGTATGGGAAAAAGGGCTTACAGTAGGTGTGTAGAATTTTAGGGGTCTTTTTGGAAAGGCCTGTACAAATTAGGCTTGAGCCAGAGGGTCACCAGTTTATCAAGGGAAAAGTATTGTGGCGTTAGTTGTGCTGTCTTGCTTGTGGAGGCTTTCTTCTGGGCAGTATTGGCTCAGTAGGACCTTGTGGTTGTAGCAGTTTTGGCCACTGTTTCTCAGGTGTAACAATTTTTTTTCTTTCTTCTGTAAGCATTGATTTGATTGATTAGCAGTGGGTACTAGCCTGATTCAGTCCTTCATGCATTATTTGGTGCTTTTCTTTGCACTTGGTTCTGTTTCTCCTTTCAGTGTAATCTTAGACCAGTTGTTGACAACCTCTCAGAAGTGTTGTGCCAAGAGTTAGCTCATGTACATATTTTTATGGATTTGTGTGACATCGATACTTTTTAAATCTCAATAATAACCATCCTTACAATTTTATTAATACAAGTTTAATATATAATAATATCTAAAATGAATATATCAGTATGCATGTCTAACCATGTAGAGTGATCCTTGTCTATGTTTCCTTTGCTGAATTTGCAAATCACAGGCTTGTAGCCTGACACTTCAGGCAACTAGCATGCAACCTTCTGAGTGCTCAGCTGTTAATTGGCTGTGGGAGGGTAAAAAAAACTGACTTTGTGTGAAAATACCTGTTCACAGAAGTATGTTAATCTAAATGCTGAAAAAAATCCAACATCTAAATCTTTTAAACATCAGTGGTTTGAAATCTGTGTATTTTCCTTGCAAAGATATTGACATCTGAAACATTGTATCTCAAAAATAAATTAATGCATTTAAATGACAAAGTGACAGTTGTGAAATCATCTCTCAAATCATCTTCAATAATGCAAGACGTTTGACACTCTCTAGGTGATTCTGTTAAGATGCTATTAAAGTTCCTAAAAATAAAAATTAGGCAAATATCGAACCGCAAGTTAACTTTACTGTGGTGCATTTCAAAGTTTGTGATTTCATCAAGACAGTCCATAAAGTGTTCCAAAACCTTCCCATGACTTTACAATCTTTTTCTTTATACAGTACTTATGAGTGAAAAATATTAATGATTGTGAGCTTTACTGTGAAAAAAACAGCCCTTCTAAAAATAATGCAGTAAATAAACCAAACAATTTGTTTTTTCTACACCAAAGAGCTTTCATTGGGAAGCATGCTGTAAAGAATTACTTAACAATCATGCATAGTTTTTATTGTTCTTTAACTTAGTGTCTTTGTAGCTTATTAGACTTTCACTGTACATGCAGTTAAAAATACCTTTGCATGACGATAATGGCACATGTCCCGCAGGTCACCTGTTACGATTCTAATCCCTACCCCTTAAGGGCGCTCTGGCTCTTTCACATTTTACCTGATCTCCTGCACCTGCCTCCTGTTCCAGTCTCCCCCTTAAAAGCCAGACGCTCCCACTGTTCCGGGCTCAGTATTGGAAGATGGATGCCACAAGGCTTGCCTATTTTCCGGGTTGTCCGAAGGCAGGCCTTTTCCCCGGCATCCTTACCATCTCAGTCTTGCACTATGGTGTAGACAAGGTCTGAAAGGTACAACTTCAATTAAAAGGCAGGGGGATCTGCTGATTTCCAGTCTATGAAAACAAAATTAGCTTTAGCCCAGATTGCCTTCCAACCAGAAAGTAGCAGCTTAATTGTAGCCCTCTCTTGTTGTCATGCCTGCTGGAGAGAAATGTATCATTAGCAGCAACAATGCAGCTGTCTGCATGAGTGACTAGAAGCAGCAGAGATCCTGCTTCAGAAGTCTCCACCAGCTGGTGTTTGATCGCCTCCTTCCTGACCCAAAGGGGCTCATTAGAAGAGCCAGCCCCCCCCACATTGTAGTGGCAGGAAGAGTTGTTAGGTGGAAGCAAAGGTTTAGTACAGCTATGCTCTATCACATAGCAGTTTCACAAACAGTCATTGCTAATCTGGCACAATTTTTATTCTTTTTTGATAACTGAAAGATTAAACAAATTCTGATGATAGTTTAACCCCCTGTGCCAAGCTGCTGTGTACACTCTCAGAAAACCTATGCATTGCCATTCTGTTTTATCTGGGCTCACAAATTAACTACAGATTGGCTGAATCTTACCTTTAAAAAAATATTTCAGTTCCACTTTACAGTTTAAATTAATTTTAGCTCATTTTAAAACGGCAGCAACAAATTAAAATCTGTTTTTAAACAAGATCACCTAAATTGAATTAAAATCCTAATGGACCATCAATATGGATGTAGAAAGTTTGCCTAGCTAGCCAACAAGTTAGACGTCTTTGAAGATTCAACAAGTTTCAGATTTTTAGAAGGCTCTTGATGGGTAACAAAATCATTTAAAACATATTTTTTCATATTAGGCATTCAAGGAAATGTGTGTTTTTGGCTTGGGGATTGGTTAATAAATACAAATACAAAACAGTAAAGATAGGGTGAAAGCTCAAACCTGGTGTAGTTAGTGGAGTACTACAGGGATTTGCATTAGGACGATTGTTCTTTCTAATTTCTATCGATCATGTACAGTAGGTTGTAGTCCAATAGAGTCTGTAAACTAGTCATGTTTGAAGATACCAAAATGGAAGGGTTAGCAAACTTTTTAGTGAATCGGGACTGTGCAAATATTTGGCAGTTGGCATCTGAGTTTTTTTTTATAAAGATAGCAAAACCATAAACTTAAAATCCAAATTAAGAAATGCTGAGCTAAAAGAGGCTGTTTATGAAAAACACTTGGGTGGTTATTTGACACATACTGTAGCTTGCATCTTTCAGATGTGGGCAAGTGCTAACAAAGGCAAACAAAATGTTAGACTATTTTGTCAAATTCAAACCCAAAGATGTTATGTTACAATTGTATAATATACTAGTTAACATACTTCCACTGTGAAGTCCGGAGAAGAGTAACCAGATGCATTGTGAAAGGTCATCTCCTGCACTCACAGGCTGATAGAACTAGAGAACCTTTTTAGTCTTTAACAGAGAAGACTATGAGGGAATCTGATCATATAAGTATTTGAAATCCTCAGGGGCACTGACAAGTAATAAGCCAGTGGACTTCAGGGTAAAAACTAAAACATGAAGCATAGGATACAAGTGTAGAAGTGCACTTCAAACTTAGAATAAGAGGCACCAGATGGTTGTGGGGGGAGATGGCCTCCTCTTCTTTGTAATCTTACTTATGTTCTTGCATGATTGTACATTTATTTTTACTAATAGGTGAACAATACATCCTAAAATCATTGTTTTCAGTGCGGCACAAATGTACCTAATGTACCATAATCACAACTATTGTAACAATGCAGGAGTGGGTGGAGCCGCAGCCAACACCAGTAAGGGTCCACACCCTGTCCGAGGGGGCGGAGACACTGGTGTGAGGTCAGCAAACACTAGAAAAAAAGAAAAATGCAGCCTTAATGCTCACCTCACAGTTCCCTGTGGGACTGTCAGTGGAAGGTCCTCCCCCCGTGGGGATCTTCCCATCCCTCCGGGGAGGAGCTCAGTGTGTCTTAAAGCTGTGGCTCGTCCTTAATCAGCCTGGACAGCTGTGGTTGCTAAGGCAATGTGTAACCCTCAATCCAGGGCTCTGCCTCCACTGGACAGCAGTGTCCCCAGGTAATTCCACACTATGATATTTCAAATTACAGTTAGTAATGCTCAGCCAATCCCTACATCTTTAAATAAATAATTAAAGTTTAAATGACTGCTTATTGCATTTTAAATGTATGTTGAAAAAAATACCAAAGAACATGAAACGCTTCCAATAATACAATGTAATGATTGCTTAGTATTTTGGTAATGTAAGGTTAGAATTTTGATAATGTAAGGCCTGCATGAAATATCTTTAAATCACAACATTTCACCCACAATAGCAAATGAATTTGACACCTCTTGTTTCAAATAAATATGGGATACATTGGAAAAGACTAACAAGGATAGTAGGTAGTTATCATACAGTATATACTGGTTTCCAGAAAGCTTTTGATAAGGTCCCTTATCAAAGGTTGATTCTCAAATTAATAGTAAGCAGTGGTGTACTGCAGGGATCCATTTAAGACTGCCGTCATTCTGATCTAGATTAATGATTTAGTTTCTAACATAGTTAACAAACAAGTTTTAAAATGTGCTAATGACATAAAATAGAGGAATCAGCAAAAACAGAAACAGGAAGAGCAACAAGTGTCCCTGCCACTATACTGGGGCATTAGGACCCACCCCACTGGTCCCACTAACACCACTTCCAGCAGCAACCATAGCTGCCCAGGAGGTCTCGCATCTAGATACTGACCAGGCTCAGCCCTGCTTAGCTTCAGTGGGTAGCCAGCTGAGAGCTGCAGGGTGATATGGCTGCTGTGTCAGAGTTGAAATATGTATCTGAAATTCTCATTATTTTCTGTATGCAGTAATCCTCCTCTGTAAATTATGTTTGCAAAAATAGGATTTGAGCTCTACAGGTATCAGTGCAGGAAAAGAGTAAACAGCCATGAGAGGAGTCTTTGAGGCATCAGCGTGACGGTTTTTAAACCAGAGTGCTGCCTTTTGATTTTGTTGGGTGGGCATGATAAAAACCCTAGAAGCAAAGAGACAAAGATGCAGTAATCCAGCAACCTGTGCAGTAATGTCTTGTGTGCCCATGGCACTTCCAAGTGTATGCTTTCTGTGGATTAGTGCAGATCAACAGAGATTACTCTGATAATTATAGACAATGGCTGTAATCAGTCAGGTGGGGTTAGCTTGTGAAGTCGTATGTTTTGGTCTCTGCAGACGAACGTGAGTGTGACTGCCTAAGAACATGAGCGGATGGAAGTACATGTGGCTGTGCAATGAGACACTGGGGGGATTACAGTGTATCAGAGAGGGTTCCTACACCACTGCAGAGCCAGACGAACTGGGATCCTTTCAGACAGCTTGGAGGTCACATGTGCTGGCTTATATGGGTGATCTGTTCATTCAGCTGTCCAACAGACTGTAAAATTGATGCCCCCTGGTTCTTCACGTGATTCCCATATCAAAGAGAAACATAAAGAAACAGTGATTGAAAAATGTACTGAAATGCATGCTATTTTTTAACTTACAATTATCGCCAGCAGATTTTATGGATACTCCAAATCAAGCAATTATGGATACTGCCGAATTCTGTCAATGTGCCATAAATTTTCTTAGATTGAGTATTCATTGATGTGGATGTTGTGAAGCATTACATTTTATTTTCAGAATTTTTGTGGTCCGCCTGTAAAAAGGCAGAGCATACAGTACATGTTTAGAATATTACGTTGTCTGTGAAGCAGAAAAGCCTGCAGGAGTACCTGTCTTGGGTACTTCCTTTAATACTATTTAAATTTCCATAGCGAGCTCTGATAATGAAGGTATATTATTGCTTTGAGAGCTGTCCAATATTGTGTGTCTGTTAATAATAAATCTGTGTTTAAGTTCTAGAACCTTATACACACTTTATTCCAGGAATCCCTGCTATCTATTTGTCTGAATTCAAAGTAGCAGCCAAAGATTCATAACCTTGAGTTGAGGTCGTGCTTACCAGACACATTTTAACCTTTGAATGCAAGTTAGGTACAGTTTTTTACATTGTGCCATAATTTCTATATACCAGACATCACAAAAACAAACTGAAGGTTGACAATGTTATTGGGATGCAGGTTTCCTGATTTTTAGCAGGTTTACTGACTTACAGGTTTATCTTACTGAATTGAAGGTAGAATCATTACACTGATCTAACATTTATCATTTAGGATTTGATCAGCCTTCTGCTGTTAAAGTGCTAGTTAAATAACGTGGATTGTTTTCATCTGTGATACATCTTTTGCAATATCACATGCATGTCGCAGAAGCTGTATCCCGTTCCTTGTGTACAGTCGGGGAAAAGGTGTGCTGGTTCACTGGTCTCCGAGCCCTACAGTAGGTGCCACATGTTGTCCCAGATCGTCCCACAGATGCTCAGTGAAACTCGAACCCGTGACAAAACACTTGCATCCCGATCTAGCAAGAAAGCTATTATTACGCAAGCAGTGGGAGGGTATGTAAAGTCCTGCTGGTATGTAGTCATGGCAGGACGGGCAAATAAGTTTCCACAGCACAGGCAGCAGGTGCAAAGCCAAGAATGGATTCATGCTCCACGCAGGTGTTCTGTATCGACTAGGCACTCAAGAACATGATGCTTGGATCTCCCCATTGCCTGCTTTGTTATACACAATAGTTACATCATTTAGTATGTGCCACACTTGCTCCTGTCTATTAGCATGATCTACACAAAGCATTGATTTATTGTTAAAGAGGAGTTAGCCCTACTGTTTACTAGTCCTTCTGAGGGGCTGCCCCAGAATGGCAGCAAGGCTCTATTGACAGCACATGGCTCTTAAGCTGCACCAGAGTTAGCTAAAAGCAGCTCAAGACTTACTGTATGGTAAATATGAGAAATAGATATGACAAATGGTAAAGTGCACAAAAATATTGGCATGTTAAATTTATTAATTTATTGAGCAGAAATTGAGAGAATCACATTAGTAGACCAATCACTTACCAGGATACAATTACATTATGTTAGGCATTAAAAAAGACATCAGAAGATTAATGATTATAAGATTGATTTGCTTTGGACCATGATAAAACTTCAGTTTTAAATGTTATAAAATGTTATGAATAATTGTCTAATTCTAGACCGTATTGTATTCTAGAAGCCTATGATTAACTGAAAATGCTGACTTGCCAAATTCAGTGGCTGTTATACCATTATACTGTTATACTGAGCTTCACATCTATGGCTAAAATATGATATTAACAGCAATCACAAATGTGAGTGAGCATCTGTTTAAGACTTTGACCATTTTAAGTTTTCACTCCATTTACTTCTTACGTTTGAATGACAAGCTACAGGCATTGTCTTTGTGTTCTTATTACTGTATCTTCACTAAAATATTAGGAATAGGACTTTCCTGAAATATTGATGTGGTGTGGGAAAGTTCAATATAAATCTTATGTTCTTCACCCAGTTAAGATAAAAAGTTTTGAATGTATTAATCAATCAAAATTCATATTACATGGGACAATGTCATTATTTATACCAAAAGGTTTGTCCCTTAAAGACACCTCAGAAACTTTCACCATTGCACCCTGGCTGTAAATGGAGCTCAGAACAATTACTGGTGTGGACTTTTCCATCTGGTCCCATACCTCCCCATCACTTAGGGACAGGTCAGGCATTCCATTGTGATCAGATGTTAATAGGCTTTGAAACCCAGAATCTGTCTCAGTTAATTAATTCATGAAAAACAGTGGCTTTCATTCATGAGAAATTCTTTATCAGAATGGGTTGCCCTGTGTCTTTGTAGTATAAAACTTAACCTGGAAGAGTTTTGTGCAATCTGTATAGCTGCTAAAAGAATCTGATGAAGTATTTAGAAAAGTTTCAAGTGCTTTGCACTTTTTGTCTACATCTCCTATTCTGAGTGGAGAAGTGACAGCTCTTTTTATTCCAGAAGAGTCTACAGACATGATGGCTTTTGTGGCTGGAAGAGTTTATAGCCTCCCAGAACAGACACTACTGAATGTAGCTGCAATATTATGAGTACTGAACACACCTGTACTGAATATACAGATATTATTCATCCTTTCATCTTTTATAAGAAATTCATTAATTCTTTGCTTTGCAATATACCTCTGCAAATGTGGAAGTCCTACAGTGTGAAAAGAAGTGCATTGCACTCAGTGTCAGACACTGCCATCTTTACTCAGCTCTGATGTCCAACACGCTTTTCATGTTTGCAACTAAAGGCTTTCTCTTTTCTCCTTCATGTGCATTCCCCTGAGATGAATTCTGCAGTGTCAGTCAGTCTAAACCCTTCCTGTGTTCCTTCTGCTCTTCAGTAAGGTGCCGTGTTGCTACGACAACCCCCTTGAGCTCCCACTGCACTCCAACCTTCTCAAAGCTGCTGCACAGCCATTCCTGAGCATAAAATTGGTATAATCCAGCTCAATTATGAAGCACAATGGGCTATCATCTGAAAGGTTTATTCATCCCTGAGGTGGCCGGAAAGAGTGTAAAGAGCACCCTGAGCCCCTCTCTCACGGTGGGCAGGCATGACATCACTGGCACCTCTGAGGGTCAATGCGCTTGAATTTCTGGGCACACAGAGCTCCTTGGCCCTGCCAAGGCTGGAGGCAGAGCTGGCTGGGCAGCAGTGGATACAGAGCCGCTCTTTGCAGCACAAAGAGCTCTTAGAGGAAATGGAGAAGTGGCTTCACAACAGCCAACAACACCGAGAGGAGGGTGGCCCTTTAAGAGGCTGTTTTTGACTGTCTGGGGCTCATAACCATAGAGTCTCCCATACTGAGGAGAAATATAAAGAAATATTGGTATTTGCCTAACAACGTAGTTACCTATTATACATCATGGCTTATTATACACACTTGGATAAATGGAGACATGTCTAGTGTAATTCTAATTTAGTCTTTAATTCTCCTAAATTGTGAAGTCTCCTGACAATATGCATGCAGTCTGAGTCACATATGCGGAAAACCTCAAGCGAAGAGCTGGATTGCAAGGATATACTGTACACTTAACAGCAACATTGTGCCCAATTAAAAGAGTTCAATAAAACATGCTTGTGATCTTCTTATAGAAGCACTATTGCTAGCAGTGTTAATACTTTAGTGATGTAATGGTAGACACAGTTTTTAGGCACACTGAATATTAATTCATATTAAAATTAGGCTGTAATGTATTGGGCTCTGTATTTACATTTTAATTAATGTGTAAACATTCATTCAAATTAATTTTAATGTAATTGGTCTATTTTTAAAAACTACTGTTAACATTGCAACTAGTTTCAGAATGTGTTTATCTCAAACATTTGGAAGAGCATCACTAAACCTCAGACTTTTACTCTGTGAAAACTAATTTCATATCTTAAATTCCTCACCTCATGGAAGAATTATTATGGAATCATTATACTGTACATATATTGACTATAAAGGTCTCCAGTAGGGATAATGTTATATTACTTTATTTGTTTGGATGCTTTTATCCAAAGTGGCTTATACCAATTTATACAGCCAGGCGGAGTAGTGTTGAGGCTTTTGGCACTTAACTCAGATTGCTTCAGTAAAATACTCAGCTGTATAAATTAGTACAGTTAAATCTTTTTGGATAAAATCATTAGCCAAATAAATGTTAATAATTAATGTTCACATGTTAAGCAGTGAGAATATACATACTAAGCTTAAGAACTGCGGTTATTGTAAAAGGTAGTAATTGTAGAAAGTGATGGACAGGCCTGTTGTTCTCAAGTGCTCAAGTAAAACCATATCAGTTTAAAGAATTAAGGATAGAAAGAAGCTTTGGAGTAAAGAAGCTTTGGAGCAGAGCAGAGGTTTTAATTTATGTAGAATCATTAACAGCTGCATATCAACTTGTAGAAATTTTTGAAATAATTAACTGATTTGAGGAGAAACAAATCTTCCTGGCATTTGTCAGCAGGAGTTTGTTGTAATTGAGAAAGTTTTTAATATGTTCCCATTGGCAGTGTTGTGCATCTTGGTGTGTTGTAACTGTGGGACTAATTAACTAATTGGCATACTAGTGTGGTTTAGTCATAAAGCTCAAACCAGTAGGCTGTATTTTAAAACAAAGTGGTGTTTGTCTCTCAATGGCAGAGTCACATTAGTTACATCTTATATCTCATGAGTCATATACTGTGTATCTAAATGTTGTCTGTCCTGGGACAATGCATACTGTACAGTATGAGGGTAGATGCCAGTCACACCCCGAGTATCTCGAACAGTATACACCTGTAACCAAGTGTGGTGTTGTGAGAGGCTGAAGCCCTGTACCATGATGCTGCAATGTTACAAAGGGTTTGCAATGTCTAAAGTAGAACATAGAAATAAGAAAATCCATGTTACTTGTAATAGTCTCTTGAAAAATGCACAAGCTAACTGTCTCTGAGAGAATGAATGTTTCTTGTTGACCACTAACTTTTCCTAGCCATCATTTCACTTAATTTTATCACACTTTTCAATATCCCTTTGTGCTCGCTTGTCATGGTCACCATGCTTTACTCCTGCTCCCCCTTCTATTTAACATGGTAAACCGTGGTAGGCTATTTTGAATTTCAATAAAGACCAATCTTTACTTCCCTACATGTTTTTTTTTCTACAAGCAGTTGTGGTTGTACTTGCATGTGAAACACAAATTCATTGTATCTATAATATACTGTATATTCTTTGCTGCAGGACTGCATTGCAGATAGATTTTAGTTAACAATTGTCAGTTTTTTGGCAAGCAAACCTTCAACAGGACAAACATTTTTATTGCTTTCTTCCCCTGAACTGCACCTCCATCATTTCTAGATGTATTTTTTTTCTTTTATTATGAGACCAAGCCACCTTAAATTGTTTACCGACCTGAAATAACCTTATGTACTTCCTAACTTATTGCGAGATCAGGCTTATATTACTGTAAGCCAGGCTGTTCGCTCCTCTCATCCAATGGCTCTCACTGGGCTTTTTTCATACAGCCCAAATGCAGTTTAAAGCATACTTTTTTAAATGGAGGGATTAAAAGGAAAACAAAGTAGGGATTTTTGCTGGCCGCTTACACTGTCTTCTATCATTCTCCCTGTGTGTGCGCCTGTTGCAAAACTCAATGACCAAGTGCTTTGCTGTTCTAGCGCATTGCATATTCTGGACAGCTTGCTCAGAAAGTATTCTTCTGTGTGCCCCTGGCTGGGCTAAATTCTCTAAGTAAAAAGGTAGCACTTAAAAACACTTCGGCTAGTCTGCGTTGCTTCTCTAGCAATCCACTGCACATGTGCACCGTAGCCAAATCTTTCGAGGATCCCGTCTAAAATAGCAGATGGATAAACCAATTAAACTGTGATCTTCCTAGTCTCCCCCAGCTCCTTACAGCTCACGGCTGCAGGGTAACCCTGTTACCGTAACCTTCACTGGCAGGCTGTGGTGAGTGCAGTTCCAGAGGGTTTTCTTTTTCATTTTGTTTTCAAAAGTGGATGTTTTGTTTGTGCTCAGATTTACATGCAGGAAGCAAGAAGCAATGTTTAATTTTGTTTAAATATTTTAATCATAAGTAAAGCTCTAGTTTTTGAGGGCTCAAGCTTTCATTTGAAAATAAATGCAGTAATTCAGACTTTAACGGTTCAATTATTTCAGAAAATGCAAAAGATTTCCATGTAGTGAAGATGTATTGTACAGTCACTTTTTAGATGTGTACTGCATGTGTTCTATACACTGTAGATAAAGAGATACTGTACTGTATGCACGTACAGTATATTTATTACATTAATCAAACAAACATTTATTTTGCCTCTGGTGTAATTTGAGCATGGTGTGTACTATGTTTGTCATCAAATTATAACTACTACAGTAACAGAGCAATGTAGAAGTAAAAATTCTTCTTTGGTCCTTGTCATTATTATTCAGAATAATGCTGGCTGATTATTTGTTCTAGCTTTTTTTTCAAGCTTTATGTGACTAAAAGTGCCTCAAGATGCTTTTAATTACATTAGGGTTCAGTTTTAATGTACTGTAGATGTGATGTTAATGTAGGTGACATTAAAGTGTGCTTTGAACTTTTGTGCTCCCTGACCTTTGAGTGTAAGAGAAATGTCACCTACAGCTGGATATAGAAACAACATTGTCTTGTGTCTGTTGACCTCGGATCATTCTCCTGCCTGTGTTGCCTGCAGCATCAACGTCCACCCAGCATGTCCTGCATTACAATTCATCTTTGGTCTATATATGTGAATACCATGATGTGTAGGGAATGAAAGTGACCTCTTTAAAACTTAGCATAAAATGGAATATTACATTTTATTACCTATAATTATCCTGCCTTATAAGCATATAGAGTGAAATAATGGTGATTATCTTAGTTATCGCCAGCCAAATACATTATTTAAATAAACTAATATTATGATTATGGCTATAATAGCTACAGATATTACTGCTATTCCTGATGCAGCCATATGTTATGAAAGTATGTAAGAGCAGCCATTCCATTAGAGCCTCTGGAGTTGACCGTTCTCATTATTTTTAAGAGACACGGATGGCCTGCCAGCAGAAGATTCATAGGGTGGATACAAAGTCTTGTTTTCCCAGAGCTGGTATGAATGTTCTGTGTATTAGAAGACTTGATTACACTAAATTTGGAATATTTATTGGGAAGGTGTTTTTTCCTGTAGATAGTTTTTTAAGAAAAGTACAAAAACATAATTGTGCTAGTCAGTCAGGACACATGAGCTCTGCATGGCACATTAAGAGTAGTTATCGTCTGACAGAAAATAATTGATGTGCTTATACTGTAGGTTCAACCTGAGCGCTGAATTGTATTTCTTATATTATGATGCAACTAAATCAAGTCTATATTCCATATTATGCTTTATACAATAATATTTCCTTTTTTGCACCTGTTTGCTGCAATTAATTACATTTTTCATGTATAATTGTATATTCTTCTGAAAGAAGATTTGCCTACTGCTTCCTGTGACACAGGTGTTTTAATTGTTCGTCTCATAGTGCTGAAAGGTATTAATTTATAATAATATCATAGTACAGCATTACAGACTGTCTGACTGACAGGTCGGAGGAGTGTATGTATGCAGGTTTTCTGAGAGGTGTTAGCAAAATATTCTAGGAGGGAAAATAGCAGTCCCGCGCAGGATCTACAGGTTACTTCTGTGATTTTCATTGTATAAAGATGCAAGGTTCTGTGTTAGCAGGGTTCATTGTACCCAAGCCATTAGATCCCAGTACCAAATGTGTATGTTTATGAATCACTGTATATAAGACACGCAGAGTCAGGTTCACATGTTAAAGTGGGAAAGCCCAATTCTGAACCTCCAGGGCTACTGTCCAGCAGATTTTATTATTGTTAAATCTCCAGCTTCTATAGAACAAGAAAAGGCTTCATACTGATGATTTGGTAATCAGGGATTCAGGTGAAGGGAACCAGAGCCTTCTGGCCCTCCAGTCCTGGAGGACCACTGGTTTAAAGCTCTATCAAAGACCCACACGTCTCCTGATAAACCCCAAGACATGTCTGTCACTATACAGTACATTTTCTCTTGGTGTTTAAAATGTTCCATTTTCATGCTTCTCGATTAATCAAGACACCTTAATGACACACAATGTTTGAATTAAAGAGGATCAGTACAAGAGGCTAACTTGAGAGAACCTGGTCCTAGCCTGGGCCCTGCAATTCCATGGGCCGGGAATTAACCTCAGAACTGACCCCCAGTAGTCCTGATCTCAGGAGCCCTGTAATCCTAGCTGAACAGCTCACTAATCCTACCTCCTAATGACACTTTGACATTTCCTGAGAGTCCTTTGTTGTGCAACACCATTAGTGGTTCTGCCTGAAGTGCTGATTTCAACTAATTTGTGTTGCAAAATCAGCATTGGCCCTGTCAGATGGTGGTAATTTGACAGTACTTTATTGTCAATGGGAAATTACCTCTTATGAATAGATCTCCAACTTCAGTACATAACATGCTAATTGTCCATAAGGTTTAATTTTCACCTGTTGTGAGTTATTTTTACATGTTGTTTGTTCCCCTGTTCTGTCAGGGTTTATTTATGTTGTGTGTATTTTTTTACGTGTTTTGTCTGCCCGGGATCCCACACCCGCTGTCTTCCTGTCCCAGCCTCCCACGCCCACTGGTCTCTCTGGTCTGGGCTCCCATGCCCCGTGGTCTCCCTATTTGTTCTGAGTAATTTTTTTACGTGTTGTTTTTTCCCCTGTTCTGTCAGCGTTTATTTTTGTTGTTCATGCTTTTTTATGTGTTTTGTCTGTTTTTTGTCTTGCTCCACCAGAGCCCTGCACTGCTCCCCCCTTCCTCTACTCCATAAAGGTTTTTATCCTGGAGGAGGGGGTAGCTCTCAGCTGTGGACTCCCGGAGGTTTCCTTTCAGTTAAATGAGGTTTTTCCTTCCCCCAGTGCTGTGCAGCTCATTTACATTTTTGGGCATCAGGAGCCGCCCTTGAAGGGGGGGGGGTACTGCCATGCCCTATACATCTAGAGGGTGCTTCTTCTCTGTCCTGTTCCTAGTTTCCCTGTGCTTTACTTGTTCTTCCAGTGTGTCTTGTTGTCAACCGGGATCTGTTGTCGAGAGGCTCGCCTCACCAGGTCCCCCCACGTCCGCTACCTGAGGACTTATGTCTCGTCCCCGACTCCACCCAATACCTTGAGCCTGGAGCGAGCCCCGTGTTTGCTCTGTTCCTGCTGCTACGCCACATAGGGTCCTCCTGTTCTGCCAATCTCTCCACAGCTAACCTCTGGCTTCCGTGATAGGTCTGGCTTGATACCTCTTTTATTTTGATGGATGGTTTGAATATCACTCTATCCAAATATAGTCTTAGGAAGGCTGAGGAAGAACTATTTTGTTTGGTACTGAATAAGAGCAAAGATTGATGGTTTGAATAAGCTGGACAAACTATGGGAGGGTAGACTTTTTGATATGTTAAGAGAGGAATGGAGGTGAGAAATGATCAAGTCTACGTTTAGATTAATTTACATTAACTTTAGCGTGAATTAATAAACTGAGGTGCCAGTGCTACAAGAAAACAGCCTTTATTAAAAAAAAAATCTTCTGAGAGCAATAAGCCACAACAACTACCAGGCAACCTTTCAGAATTTTCCATATTCCATATTTGCTCAGAGTTCAGAATTTGCTCTTATGTAGTGTTATGCCACGCCCCCGGAGGACTCATCATTCCACCTCGCATTCCAGCACGGTTCCAAATTAACCCTATTCAATGCTGCTTCACACTCTCCCCTGTGCTCAGTATTAGGGTTTTTTCCTGGCTACTTCAATTTTGCTATAACTTACTACTTGGTTTTTGGCTTCCTGACCCCGGGTTGTTCTCCGACTACGTCTCCTGGTTTATGTTTTGGTACTTTGGTTCTCGTTCTGGTTTTGACTCTTGGCTTCCTCACGGCTCCGCTTCTGGTTTTTCTACTTTTGCACCAGCTTGTTTACCTTCGACTTCCAGACCTCGGATTGTTATATCGACTACACCTCTGGAGATCGCCCTGGTTTTTTGCATAGGGTCCTCACTACTATTTCCTAACATGTAGATTTTCAAAAAGAAAAAGGCTTTTAATTAGTGCAAATTGCTTAAGCTTTTTCTTACATTTTAATAGGCCGGGTTATGTCACGAAATAGATTTTCATATTATGCATCTCACAGTTGTATTGCAGTACTGCAAAATCACAGACACGTTAAGTTTCATAGCCTACAGTATGTGTCAACATCAAATTGGTTAGTGTTCAGCATGTGAAGTGAAGGCTAGACTCCGCTTCTAAAGATTTCAGCTGCTTGACAGTTGAGCACAAAAGTCATTTAGATAAATAATTTTTGCCTCATGAATAGATGTCCATTAAGAAATGGAGGGTTTTTTTTTCCCTTGTGGAGCATATTGTCTATTTTTTTGCATTTTATTTGTTACTATAGAGGGCATTATTTACTGTTATAGTTACTCTCTGGTTTATAATAAAAGCAACAAACTCACAATCAAGGTGTTGCTGCTCTCTCATACAGTAGGTAGAAGTAATAATGACAAAAGGTAATGTTCAGACAATGGAAATAAAGCAAATGAGTGTTGACAATTAACATTTTTTTATTTGTCTTATTCAAGTGGCATTATTTATGAATTAAGTTACTTTGACAACCGATACAGTTTTTGTTTAGATGATATTGATCTATAATGCCTTTCAATACAGAGCATTCTCAAGAAAAAAAAAACAAAATTACTTGTGGAGGAATTACAGTATGTCTAGAGAATATTCTGGTAATATTCATTTTCAGAGCTAAATATGTCAGAGTATATATAGGCTGGTGTAACATTTAAAGACGTTGGCAGCCCTGACAATTTTTTTTTCCAAACTGAAGGTGTGATTAGTTAATTCCCTGTAAAACTGACAAATGTTTTTTTTTTATCTGAAATCAGGGTAGAAAATGAGATTTTTTCAAAGCAATGAGAAAGCTTTGTTTTGGATTGGCTCTCCCTTGAAGGAATACATTAAATCACCTGCTTTGTGTTTTTCATTATTTCAGCCTTTGAGTGTTTCTCATGTGATTCTTAGCTGCTGCTTCTGCTTAGATTAAGTGACAAGTCAGCAATCATTCCAGCAGACACAGCTGCTGTAAACCAATCTTCACAGTGACAAGGAGCACTATTCCACTATCACTGATAAAATCCTGGATTAGTTATATTTACCTGTTTAGGTAGTTACTTATGATTATGTAACAGGATCGTTGTTTATAATAGGGTTATGCTGAACGCAGATGTTCCCAGATAGTGTACAGCTCTGCACTACAATGTCACAGTTAGTTGCTGGTGTCATCTCCTGACCCATTTTGAAGTAAAAATCTTTTGAATTGCCCTCTAATACTGAAGTATAGCTTTTTACCTCCATCTAATTTCATACACATCTTTGAATCCCCAGTGTGTGAATGCATTTTAATGGTGAGAGGACACTTTTCTTGTTTGATTTCAGTAGGAGATTGTTCAAGTAAGAAAGCATCCATCCATTTTCTAACCATTTCTTCCAATTCAGGGTCACGGGGGACTTAGTCCAGTCAAGCAACTGGGGCAAGTAAGCATACACCCTAGACAGGACACCAGTCCACCGCAGACACAAACACAGACATGTCCACATGCACACCTATGGCTAATTCTTGCAGAAGCCAGTTAACCTACCTGTACATTTTTGCACTTACGAACAGGATTTATACAATATATATTTGGATTTATTATTTATCAAGGGATATTGAACTTTGCCTCTTGTGTATCTGTTTTGGTGGACACAAATTGAAAGGGAAATCCTAGCAACAACAATTTACAGAACAGTGACGGAAGAGAATTGACAGAAATGTACTCTTAGATAAGTGAACTTTTGTGCTTTTCTCATCATTATAAATTATTGTAATTATAATTATAGTTTTATTTTGTTATTTTAAATATATAATATAAAAAAATCGCTGACTATTTTTTTCTTTTTCTGTATCGTAACAGTGTACTGGATTGGTGAGGGCATTAACCTGCATGCCTCATCACATTGGAAAAATGACAAAAGCAACCTTATTAGTGTCCTAGAATGTAAGAAATCTTGTGATATAACAAAAAACATCTCCCTGTATATGAGATGTTAAAATGAATTATCAACACAAGGTTACTCATAATCACTTGTGTGACCCACAGCAATGGCATGTGTTCTTGTCTGATAGGCGACAATGTTAAACACAGCAAGAAAAGCGATTGAGCTTGACAACTTCGGGTTACATCTGATTCGGCTTACATTGATGAAAAGACTGAATTGTTCCACTAAATAACTGTAGTTGCATAATTCAGTATCAAAACTGAAAAAAATGAAAAGACATACCCCCAGAATGGGCCTTTCAGAATTGCCTTTCACAATAGGAAATAACTCTGTGCTTCCTAATATCTACTGAGGGGGGGCAAGGTGCCAATCTTAAAAATAAATAAGGGGCTCTATAAAGATCATTAGATTATATTTTTTGCATTTTTGTTATTTATATTCAAATTATCTGTTCTTTGGGAAATTTTGGCATGTCATTTTTTAAGAGTGAAATCATAAGATGTGGCAAATAATTTGTATGCAGCAGAAAACTGAGTGAAACTTTCGCTCAGCTTTCGCTTCCTTAATGGTTCAGTTTACAGAATTGTCTAATTTAACAATTCATTTTAATCTGAATTTATCTGATAAATGTCCAATTCATATTTTTAAAAAGGGTACTGTTTGTAAGTTGAGAACAGTAAACATTAGCATCAGTTTATTGCACAGTTTGAAAGGGATCTCTAATACATAACCATCTTTCTTTCTCTTTGGTTTTCCTCAGTGCCAACATCATGCCTAAGCAAGTGGAGGTGAGGATGCATGAGAGCCATCTTGAACCCATTGAACCTGAAGCCACACCACCACGCTGTGGGGGCATCTGTGAGAAAATGGCCAGGAACATGCTGCTCACTCTCACAGTGCTTGGTGAGTGACCGTTTCACACAGTCAGGCATCGACAAAAGAAACCTGCTTACTGACAGGAATGGGAACAAGACTCCTGTTGCATTGCTTAAGAATTTAAGTGCACAAGAAAGCTTTACGTGCTGTAATTCAACCATGCCTGCTGGGTATTTCAGCCTATTAAGCACTTGACTATCAGCCTTTTTTATCATGTAATTGTGAACAAAATAAAAAATATTTAGTGCAACGCCTTTTCAGAGAATTTGCAGTTTTGCTCCATACTATGCATGTGCAAAATTGAATGATAAAATTCTTGTTGCTGGGTTGATTTATATATTTAGAGACCCCTAATGTCTCCATTCTAGATTGACTCTCTAAAATGAGAACAAAGTGTTCTTGTTCACTTTGAAGGGGGCAGTTGCCACTAGTCACTGAGAGGTTTGAGTTTAAGACCAGGGTTTTAAATCTGGTAAGACTACATTTAGAATATTGTTTAATTTTGGTCACAGATGTTTAGAAAAATTCAAAGAAGAGCAACACAAATGATTCCTGATCTGTCCCAAACAGAGAAAATTAAGAGGAGATTTGGTTCACGTGTAAAAAATCCTAAGTAGAGAGAGGATCAAGCCAAATCACATATGGTGTTGAAACAAAACCACATGGTCAGAATTAGAAATCAAAAGAGAATCCATTTAGGACTGAGTAGGAGCCTTCTCATTTCCTGCTTCCTTGCACAAAGAGTGTTGAGTGTCTAGAACACATTTCCTAGCTCGGTGTTTGTGGCCTAAACTCTTGTCTCTTTCAAGAAATGGCTGAATAAAGCTTAGAGTCACTAAAAGAGCAAGACTGGCCAAATGGCCTCCTCTCGTTTACAACCATTTGTATTTTCTGAGCGATAGTCATTGAGCAACAGTTTAAATTTCAAGAAAGATATTCTACTTGACTTTGTGTTTTAAGTTTATATCATATGCTGTTGTTTAGGGAACCACATGGTCACACTAGCTTTGACAGGCCTGCTCCGGATTTATAAGGGCATGATGGTTTTGAGGGACTTGTAACGTACTACAGTCAGGTGACAGTACTAAAGATGAGCAAAAAGCACCGTGAGCTTTCCCTACCAAGCCGTAGTGTGGAAGCTGTTTTCGGTGTCGTCAGATTTTCACATCCACAACAGCGGATCATCTGTTCCTGGTGAGATTATGTAAGAGGCACGAACATATTACGCTGCTCTGCTGCACATGAAAACAAATTTTCATCTGGGGATCAAGATGCCAGGGCTGAAATGGCTTTAATTACAAAAGGAATTATTAAACAGCTCAGAGGGTTTAATCCCTGGCACCACTTAAATGGAGGAAGAGGGCTTTCAAAGCGGGAAGGCATTGTCTGAGATACCAGCTTCCGGCATTATCGATCCTGAGAAACGCCAACCAGACTAAGAGGGACTTCAGACCTGGCTTGTAGCGAAAGCCAGATATACAAGGGTCACCTGTCCCTCAGGGGCACTGTGTCTCTGAAAGACATGTGGCAGCCATGGCGGGAATACACCAACTTCCAATTACTTTGTCTCTTCATGCAGCATCAACTGCATTGACCAGGGTTTTAAATCTGTCTGTGGAATGAACACTCTTGTAAATTAAGTGTTAGACTTCAGAACAAAACTGATTTTGTTCAATTACCTTACATAGCAAGTAAATAATATTGATTTGAAGGTCACAGCTGTTGCCACCAAGCCTAGTGAGTGAAACATTGATCAATATGACTGTGAAGTGTCTGCAGTTACTCAGTGATGCAATGCTGTGTTATTTAATAGAAGATCCATGGTAGCTTTATCAGTCTGGATAACTGCTGGTCTCAAAAATACAGAAGGGCTCCCACACAATGGCAATAATAGAGATTAATCCCTGTATATTTACAAAAACTTGATAGCCTGTAATGATATGTTGAAGGACTGTAGTTCAAGTAGGTACATTAGCTGTGTCAGCATGCGTAGGCTGCAAAGGAACAAGTAAAGGTTTATTCCTGCTAAAATGACAAGAAAAGAAACACAACAGTTCGGCTGTGGAGCCTTCTTCCAGTCAGGGTGCCACAGGACTGTGGTAGTGCTAATGTGCTTTAACTATTAAAGTCACCTGAGTGTATCCTAGTCTCTCATAATTGTTCAAAATGACTCCCAAACATGCAATCAATGTCCAAAATCTGTGTATTTTAATTTGAATAAATTGGTCAGTTTGTTTTGATGACCAGTATAGAAAGTTTTTATTTTTTAATTAACTAGAATTTAACTAATTAAAAATGTATTTGAACAAGCAACAAGGACAGTTGATAAAACTTAAACATTTGACACTTGGATTTTTAGAATGGTTTTAATAAAATCAGGTTATTTCCCAGAGTCAATGGTAATGTAGGCTCACAGATGGAGACCTGGGAAAACTTGGTAGAACAAGTCCCAAGGAACTGAGACCTACTCTCTAACTGGGCTGTGATCAACCTTGCTGTGATCTTATTGGGCTGTGATTAAATTTGCAAAATTATGCAAAAATAGGGAGAGTGTGCAAATTAAACTGTAGCTAGAGAATTATAAAAAGACTTAAACAAAAGTTTATGATAGACACATGACCACTGATGTTTTACAGTGCTTGATCTGTGCAAAGCGATAATCACGTTCAGGAACATTTGGCTAATTCTGGGCTGCAGGAACCCAGAATTAGCCAAATTCTACACATGAATAGAAATTGGCTTTTCATATTCTGTGTTCCTAAACCAATGGGGAGAAGAAATAATACAGCAAACAATAATTGGGCATTTACAAAAAAAAGTGTGTGAAGTTTAAATCAAGCAGTTATTTATGCTTAAGGTTTACAGCACTCTGGTAAGACTACATTTAGAATATTGTTTAACTTTGGTCACAGATGTTTAGAAAAATTCAAAGAAGAGCAACACAAATGATTCCTGATCTGTCCCAAACAGAGAAAATTAAGAGGAGATTTGGTTCACGTGTAAAAAATCCTAAGTAGAGAGAGGATCAAGCCAAATCACATATGGTGTTGAAACAAAACCACATGGTCAGAATTAGAAATCAAAAGAGAATCCATTTAGGACTGAGTAGGAGCCTTCTCATTTCCTGCTTCCTTGCACAAAGAGTGTTGAGTGTCTAGAACACATTTCCTAGCTCGGTGTTTGTGGCCTAAACTCTTGTCTCTTTCAAGAAATGGCTGAATAAAGCTTAGAGTCACTAAAAGAGCAAGACTGGCCAAATGGCCTCCTCTCATTTACAACCATTTGTATTTTCTGAGCGATAGTCATTGAGCAACAGTTTAAATTTCAAGAAAGATATTCTACTTGACTTTGTGTTTTTTTAAGTTTATATCATGTGCTGTTGTTTAGGGAACCACATGGTCACACTAGCTTTGACAGGCCTGCTCCGGATTTATAAGGGCATGATGGTTTTGAGGGACTTTTAACGTACTACAGTCAGGTGACAGTACTAAAGATGAGCAAAAAGCACCGTGAGCTTTCCCTACCAAGCTGTAGTGTGGAAGCTGTTTTCGGTGTCGTCAGATTTTCACATCCACAACAGCGGATCATCTGTTCCTGGTGAGATTATGTAAGAGGCACGAACATATTACGCTGCTCTGCTGCACATGAAAACAAATTTTCATCTGGGGATCAAGATGCCAGGGCTGAAATGGCTTTAATTACAAAAGGAATTATTAAACAGCTCAGAGGGTTTAATCCCTGGCACCACTTAAATGGAGGAAGAGGGCTTTCAAAGCGGGAAGACATTGTCTGAGATACCAGCTTCTGGCATTATCGACCCTGAGAAACGCCAACCAGACTAAGAGGGACTTCAGACCTGGCTTGTAGCGAAAGCCAGATGTACAAGGGTCACCTGTCCCTCAGGGGCACTGTGTCTCTGAAAGACATGTGGCAGCCATGGCGGGAATACACCAACTTCCAATTACTTTGTCTCTTCATGCAGCATCAACTGCATTGCTATGAAAAGCTCTTGTAGCGCACAAGCAGAAAAGGATTCTGAGACTGCATTTAATTGCTGTGACCGGTCAGAAGGTCACTTCAGGAAACCTTTATTTTCCTGTGAAATTTGTGAAGGATAGACCATGAGGACACATGATGGAATTTGTTTCTCAACCAGGCTATGAATCCCCTTTCTTGTGTCTTAAACAAAGCACCAATGGGTTATAATTGAAAAAGCTGTTCAAGGGGGTTTTACAGTCTGTATTTGAATTATTTGTTTTTGTATTATGTTCCCAGATTGTTGGGCTAGTTGTAGAATTCTTCTGCAATAAGCTGTTAATACAGAAAAAGGGTCCAAATACAAAAGTCTTAATCATTTGAATAAAGGACAGATCAGCAGTGAAATCATTAAAGCTACAATCATTTTGTCCTGCACAGATTTAGCAGCTGGATATCTCATTTAAGCTCCTTGTTTTTAATTAGAAATTGCTTAGTTTTTATAGGTATATTAAAAGTCAGACCCGTTTTCAGTAAAATGACAATGACAATGTCTCTTGTCCCACAGATAAAAATGAAAATGTCTGAAATAACAAAATAAAACTTTAATAAAAATTGTTGTTCTGTAGTTTATATCCTGGGCCCTTGCTTATGTGGTTTTATCTTAGCATGCAGGGGTGTGTTGCTTGAGACTCACTTTCTGGCTCATCTTTTACTTTTCCAGGTGTGATTCTGGGGGCTGTGGCTGGAGCCCTGCTGCGCTTTGCCTCTCCCATCCCATCAGACATCATCATGGTTATCGCTTTCCCTGGAGATATCCTCATGAGGATGTTGAAAATGCTCATATTGCCACTCATCATCTCCAGTTTAATCACAGGTAATAGTTCCAAGCCTGGTCAAGCTTATATTTTTTCACATGCTTAAGGAGTTGAGAGTACCAAAGCTTGTTAGATTTTAAGTAACCTTAAACTGACTTAGAACACAAGATTCTCTCTGGATCGGATTCAAGGATACAACAGAAACCTGAAACTCTAGCAGTGGGTCAGGAGTTAACCACAGGTCAGATCTCCGTTAGTACTCATTGGTAATAGCTCTTATTTTTGGCAGCGCTTATTTTTTTTAATTGCTACATTTCACAGACAAAAGCATATCTGTCCTAAATGGGAGAAACAGGATAACAAAATTAACATATAAACCATTTCAATGACCTGCTTAGAAAGGAGTTAAAAAGCTGTTCTGCTCTAACAGCAAGTAACATCTCTTTCCATGTTGAGCTGTCACAACTTTTATTGTTTCTTTCTTTTGTTTTTCAGACGTTTTATCATTAAATGATAGAATTGTTGAGTGTATCACCTCAAAAGGATTGTATTGGTATAAAAAAAATCTAAACATTTTCAAGTAGGAATTCCAAATGATAACACAACCAGGATTTATAGTACATCTTCTTTGATGCAACAAGATCAAAAAGAAAATGCTTAACAGATATTCTTTCAATGTGAAGTGTTTTTTTCACTATATTTCGTTGAACCTTACAACTGAACTGAGCTCCTAATGCCCTGCCACACATCTATAGAAAGCATCATCAAATTTAAGACCTTTAGCAAAGTAAGATCTTGGTGAGGAAATAGATGGAGGCTAAGTACAGTGTGCTCTGTGACAATGTTGCCAGTTGGAAATATTTATTATTTTGTTGGTCTGTGGCTTCAGAACCCTTGGTGACCGAGGGGACTGCAGTGGATGCTGCAGTGGGCAATGAGCATTTGCCACATAAATGGATTACTACTTACATTGCTGCAAACATTTATTCCACTGGGACTTTGTCAATAAAGGAAGCAATGAAAGAACACAGATGCTATGGTACATTTTTATGCTGTCTGCGCTAAGTGGCTTAACAGACAAGATTTGTTGGGCATCAAGCACAAAAAAGAAGTGTGTCTTAGGAACAGAAGCAATTTCTGTGAGGATTTAGTTTCAAAATCTCCCCCTTTGAATTATGCACTCAACCAATGACCTGTTTGACATACCTTCTGAATCTATATTAAAAGAGAGTTTGAAAAAAGTTCGAAAGTTGTCAAAATTGAATAATAATTTCTTTAAAAACACAAAAAGTCCCCCATGGAAGAACAAAAGATGATTGTAGAAAATATTTTGTGTCCAACTATAAGATTTTGTTCTCAGCAAAAATATCAATGCTGACTTGTACAAATCCAATTTACATATAGTTCAACAGGAACAGCTCACACACTATATAGAAACATTAGCATTACCCCTCAGGCCTTTGGAAATAGCTTGCATTTTGTGTGGCACCATTTCTTATATATAGAAACTATATACATGCAACAACTTATATATGTGGAATGAAGTGCTGGTACCCTCACAGGAACACCCTCAGTGTCAGTGGTACCAGTCTGAGGAAGGCCTGGTGTTCAGGGAAAGTCTTGACACACACTTCCAATAGGTGTAAGAAAGCTGAAAGCTCTGGTGTTTGACCAAGCTTTATGGGAGCCTTTGAGATCCAAAGACAAATACCCAGTGTGAGGTCTGTAATAGAGCTGTCCCATCAATCTTGCTTCAAGCTATGGAATTCTTGACATTTTATTTCAACACATTGCAGGAATATATGTATTTGGCAGAAACCTTCAGACATGATAACTATACACGACTGTAGCACTTCAGTTGTGCTCCCAGTGGTACAGACGGACTATGGACAGCAATGATTCACCATCCATTTTCCTTCTCAGGCCTGGCAGGACTGGATGCCAAGGCCAGTGGCCGGCTGGGCACCAGAGCCATGGTTTACTACATGTCAACGACCATCATCGCAGCCGTTCTGGGTGTCATCCTGGTGCTGCTCATCCACCCTGGAAACCCCAAACTAAAGGCTCGGTTGGGAGAAGGCAACAAAAATGACGAGGTCTCCAGTCTGGATGCCTTCTTCGACCTCATCAGAAACCTCTTTCCAGAGAATCTAGTGCAGGCGTGCTTCCAGCAGGTATGTATTCAAGGCCGTTTTATCTCTCTCCATAATTTACCTAAATACTGTGTAATTTTAAACCTTGCTGCTCCAGGGGCGCCAAATAAATGGCTGAACCTGAGCTCTGACCCCAAGATTTTCTTCCTGTCTGTGTGTCTTATGGAGAGCAAGTTGGGGTATGCAAAAAGACAAATTCCCAATACAAGAAATTGTATATGGCTAATAAAGTGATCTTATCTTAAAATATTACTTTATCTTTTTTGATAAAGCTAAAGCTAAAGTGTGTTTAGCCGGCTACAGCTAGGAATCCCCAAGTAATGGCATAAAAGTGTCTGTCTCTACTGGGTTTGGATCATAGATGATGGTTTGATAAACAACTGCCAGTTTCAGAATGGTAGGTATTAAATAGATAATACAATACAAAATTTAGAAAAAAACTGCCTTTTTCGTCACCATTTTAAATTTCAGCCCTCAAGGGATTAGGTGGGCCAAGAAAGTTTTATGTCAACAACTGAAGACCTTTGAAAAATTACAGTTGTTCAATTAAAGTAACCATTAGTGTAGTAAAACATTGAGTGCAGAGCTACATGAGATTCCAGTGGTTACAAAGGAACAGGTAATGTTTCTGTGTGGAATAACAAGAGAAAAGTGAAACAAAGTTTCAGTTGAAGAGACTTCTTCCAGTATAATAGGACATTAGACCTTTAAGTGCACAGAGAAACTCCAAAGACTGACTGTTTTGGACATCAATGTGCTGTTGTCTGACACTCACTCTGCTCTCCTCACCAGATCCAGACTGTTGCTAAGAAGGTCCCGGTTGTCCCTGATTACTCTGATGAGGAGAACACCAACTCCACCATGGATGACTTATTGGTGAATGCAACTGTGGCACCTGAGCCAGTCTACATGACCAAAAAAGCTCTGGAGTTCAAGGGTGGGATGAATGTGTTAGGTAAGGAGAGAAGATCCCTGATAACTAATTTCCTACTTTAAAAGTTTGAATAGCACTGTGCAAAAATTAATAACCATTACATAAAAAATGTTATTTGTGTACTGATGGATAAGGCAAACTACACTTCTATGTACTGTATATTTACATTGTGAAAAATGTTTTTAAAATCGGTAGTTTTACAATAAACGCTGCTCACTAAGGTTTACTCAGAGTACTGTAGTTTACAAATTACTTCAATGAGCAATTGTAGAGATTAATATTTTTACATGCAGCCTTCTTAATAGAAGGATGTTAAAGAATGTGCTCCAGTCATTGCACTTTCATTATATGTCTTAGGGCGTATATGACTCAGCAGTCAACATACTTTCTTGTCATTTATGAAAAAAAAGCTAAGATCCAAAGTGTGATAGTTCAACCTAATTAACAAAATGTATTGAGTGTGAAACTCTACTGCTTCCACAGGTCTGATTGGCTTCTTCATTGCATTTGGAATTTGCATGGGAAAAATGGGGGAGAAGGCCAAGCTGATGCTGGAGTTCTTCAACATCCTCAATGAGATTGTCATGAGGCTGGTCATCATTGTCATGTGGTCAGTGAGACACTGGCAAGCACACCTAAAAATGCCTGTGCCCAGTTGAATACAACACATTAAGTTAAATTTCCCTTTATAAAACATATATACAGTATATATGTATTTAAACATAATGTACTGTAAATGTATATATTTTAAGTTTGTCTGGATGAAGGTTTTTAGTAAAATAATGCTTGTGATTTGAAACACGGTAGTATAAAAGAAATTTTATTGGTAGTATTTGTTAATAAAAATACATGTTGGAACCACTGTAAGTACCTGTAGCTTCCGCCTTCTATCGGTTTAAACATAATTAGACTTAAAGTAATGCCTGAATTTGATTTCATATCTAGTCTATCACATGTGCAATTATATGGCATAGTGGTTAGTCTTCTAGTCTCTGGACCAAAAGGTTGTGAATCCAGATCATGTATGTTGGTATTGTAGTCTTGAACATTAAATTTCAGTCAGGTTGTCTTTCTAAATGCCTTGATGTAAATAGAGTAGGGTCTCGATATCTGTGAATTTAACATTCAATATCTATTGATGTTCCATTTTTGTAAATCCTTGTTTAAATAAATAAAAAACAATCAATTATACACAAAAGTAGAAGATACATATTGAAATTAATTTTCAGAATCCATAACTTTCTGTGACTTTGGTTGATCAACATTGGAGCAGCTTGTCCCTGTCCTGAGTGTCTCTGTTTCCCCAGGTACTCTCCTCTGGGAATCGCGTGCCTGATCTGTGGGAAGATCATCTCCATTAAGGATCTGGAGGTGGTGGCTCGCCAGCTGGGCATGTATATGGTAACTGTCATCATCGGGCTCATCATCCATGGTGCCATCTTCTTGCCTCTGCTCTACTTCATCATCGTGCGGAAGAACCCCTTTACCTTCTTCATAGGTATCTTTCAGGCCTGGATCACTGCCTTGGGCACAGCATCCAGGTAACTGCTGCTTCTTTCTTTTAAAACTTCTTATAATTCTAATCTTCTGCTAATGGTTTTTCTCATTGTTGAATGTCTAATGGGGCATTTTGTCTCTGAATTGTCCCTCTGTGCGTATTATCTGCAGGTGACTGTTATCCTGTTATCCTGAGATTTGCTCCCATGACCTTTGCCAGGAATTGTGGCTTTCTGATTAAGGATGAACAGGTTTTTTTTAATGCTCATTGGTAGTGAAGTACTCAGTTTCTCTCCTGGATCACCCACCTTAAATGAAAAGCTGACCAGAGATCCCTTATACCATTATAAAGGAATTCTATGAACAAGTGTGAATTTCCCTTCCTGAACCCACTAAAATCTCTCTGATAAATGTATGGTCAACAATAAGGCACTGCTTCTAAATTATTTTATTTTTGGAAACGACATTGACATGCTCTTTAGTACTGAAATGTGGCACAATAGTGGACAATACTATATTTTAAGTTAAGTAAAGCCCTTGACCTACTGTATGTTTATATGGCGAAAAGCCCAAATTACAGGTAGCAGTGGTGGATTGACTACTACTCTATCTGAGTTGCTTAATTTTAGTTGGGGATTTTTCACTATCTGGTGTACAGTACATGTGTCTCCCATTTCAAGATGAAGGATATTGTTATGCCAAGGAACATATAGGTATCTACTTGCTCCACTGACCGTCAATCACAAGAAGTTCTAATTCCTTCCTCTCGCAACTTAAATCAAAGATTACCTCTTTAGTTCTATACCTATATTAAGATGGAGATTGTTTTGACTGCACCAGCTCACCAAAGCAGTGACCTCCTTCCTGTACAGAGATTAATCTTATTTATTAGCCCTGCCAGGGTGGTATCATCTGAAAACTAAATTTCACAGAATGTCCACTGATTTTTAGGGCTGGTGGATTAATGCCACTCTACTCTCTATTGGCTGAGTGCTGCCTCTTGGATAATCCTGGTCACACTCGGCTAGTAACATAGTAATTCCTTATATTTATATAGTGCTTTTCTGGAAACTCCACTCAAAGTGCTTTACAGGCAGTGGGGACTTCCCTCTACCATCACCTGCATGGTGTGACAGCAGCCATAGTGCGCCAGAACACTCACCACACATCAGCTATCAGTGGGGAGGAGAACAGAGGGATGAAGTGAAATCATAGGTGGGGATTATTAGGAGACCATGATAGGTAAGGGCCAATGGGAAATTTGGCCAGGATGCTGGGGTAACACCCCTACTCTTTTCGAGAAACACCCTGGGATTTTTAATGACCACAGAGAGTTAGAACCTCGTTTCTTCGTCTTCGTCTGAAGGATGGCGCCTTATTACAGTTTAGTGTCCCCATTACTATACTGGGGCTTTAGAACCCACACAAACTGCAGGGTGAGCGCCCCCAACTATCCTCTCTAATACCTCTTCCAGCAGCGACCTTAGTTCTTTTCCAGGAGGTCTCCCATCCGGATACTGACCAGGCTCACACCTGCTGAGCTCATGTGGGTTGTCAGTTGTGAGTCGCAGGGTGATATGGCTGCTAGCATGACCCAGGTTCAACCCTGCAATCACACAACTCATTGTGAACTAGGGTCAGAGTATCTTTCCACTTGCCTGTTTGATATCTGACAAGAATCACATCTTTTAATATTCCTAATAAGTAATCATACATCCTTAAACTAAGTGTTGAACGATTTATAACTATGTAAAAATGTCGTGCCCACTTCACTGTGGCAAAGTGTTGTAACATTAATGTGGCCTTTAGCTCAGCCATTACTTCACAAACAGTTGAGAGAGACACATTCACATGTTTGTCTGGGTTCAGTCCTCCCTGCTTTCTCATCCTGCAGTGCTGGCACATTGCCTGTCACTTTCCGCTGCCTGGAAGAGAACCTAGGCATTGACAAGAGAGTGACGAGGTTCGTTCTGCCTGTGGGAGCAACCATCAACATGGATGGCACTGCGCTGTACGAGGCTGTGGCTGCCATCTTCATTGCACAGATGAATGGAATCAACTTGGATGGAGGACAGATAGTCACTGTCAGGTAATGCTCTTCAGATTGCAACAGTAAAGAAATACCTAATCAAGCATCTGAAGATATAAAATACATTCGCAAAACCTGTATATTAACAGTTGTGCAGTAAGTTTGCTTAGTTACAGTTTCCCTACATGTTGTTTCACCAGCTGTGCCTGCACTTAGTTCTGTCTTTGCTATGGTATACCAGATATAGTAAAATCCCAGTATTTGCAATTTCAATATTTGTGATTTCGTCCATTCACACAAATTTTTTAGTAACCACTTTTTTCACATGCTCAGACCAAATTTGCCTATTCAATGGTGGCACTTTAGGAGGATAAATGTGGGTACCAACGTCCGCAACATTTTGTTGTGCTGTTAAATAAAAGAATAAAAAATCAACTGAAAAAACAGTTATCACAGTCTCAGCTCTTATGTGTCTGGAAGAAAAGGACAAGAAAATAAATTATAAGAAACAGAATTAGACAAATTGCAAGAAGAGGAATGAGTTGATTGAGTAGAAAGGGAGTGATGAAACTTTCTTGTCAGTTATTACTAACGTTGTAATATTACTGTTATAATTACTGTTATTACTGTGTAATCATAAAAGCAAGGCATAAAAATAAAGAAAATGCACTGTACAAGAAATAAAAAAGCCTCTAAGGGTAAGCTATAATATCACAACACTGATCTAATGTTTTTGCAATAACTAGAATTATAGTGGGAAAACAAATTCTTTATTCTTTATTTTCAGTACTTGTTTTAAGTAAAAATATTACCAATGATTAGTAACACTATTTCTGCAAAAGTTAAGAGTCATAACATAAAAATTACAGTTTTGTGAGCCATGGAACCTTACCCTATGTTTCTCAAATGTTATTAAGTTCCATATTCATGACTTCTCCATTAGAGGCCACTTCAAGGGACAGTACCTAACCCTCACGAGTACTGAGGTTATACTGTATATGTGGTTTAAAGGATGAGCATTTCTGCCAAAGTGTTTGAGTGAACGGCAAACCAAGAACTCTTTTTCCTTCCTGTAGTCTGACTGCCACCCTCGCCAGTGTGGGAGCGGCCAGCATTCCGAGCGCTGGACTGGTCACGATGCTGCTGATCCTGACTGCTGTGGGGCTGCCCACACAAGATATCAGTCTACTGGTGGCTGTGGACTGGCTCCTGTGAGTTGCATCACATGTACCCATCAACTCCTCTGTCAGTTTTAACATTTCTACACATCTGAAACATGTTTGAGAGTCACTAGACCATGAATCCAGTTAATGTTCTTTAAAATATGAATAAAGAAGCTCACTAGATTAATTGAGTTAATTAAAAAGCTTAGATTGTAATTGCCACAAGAAAAACCTGGAGCACTCCTTAAAATGAGTAGGATACTTCTACTTTAATGTTATGGCCTGTACACTGACTTGTACACAGTGATTTCCAACAACAGTCCTGAAGAAATATGTCACCTCTGTTCTTTGCTGCAGTTTGGTTCTTAATCACAGGCTTATGGATTTCACTTTTCTCTTTGGGGCATGTTTGTAAATTTGCTTTCTGCTCTTAAAAGAAGGTCAAATGGAATTTTAATTGCTTTCAACCCTGTACCATTATTTTTTTCAAAAAAAATTTTTTTTTCATATCTGAGTGTTATAACAGCCCTCATTCAGGCATTTCCTGAAACATACCTGTAGTTAGCTGAATCTCTGCAAAAGAAAAAGCACTCATTGTGGGAGTACAGGTGTCTGGGTCAGGATTATTCATCAGAAATAGATCAGATAATAAGAGTAGTTAAGTCAGAATGAGTGGCAAGCAAGTTGATGAGAGGTAGTTTAAAGTACTACGTTCTGAAGTTGTTGAAAATGTTGAGAATCATAACCAAGAAAGAAGACATTTTTGACTCTCAGGGTTGACCTAAGCAATGAGTTAAATAAAGGTCTTAAGAAAGCAGATCAATAAAGTCATTGAATTAGCAGAGGAAAATCTGTGTGAACCACAGGCCGTGTGCACGCAGGACTAGTGCTGGGAACCACTGGATTAGACAAATACACTCGGCTGTTTTCTTCAACCACATCTTAAGTTGTTATTCAGAGTTAATGGCAGCATTTTGTTAGGAAGTGTTTAAATTGCTTACACATGCAAATTCTGCAAACTGTAGGATGTGCAACTTAATTAAAGCAGCACCCCAGTAAGGTTGCAGCAGGTCTCCTAACACTTTTACACCATTCTTTGGCAAGTTCTGAATTGAGAAATGATTAAATTAAAGAGCAAAGCTCCCACAGTCTGGCGACGATTAACAGATGGTAGAAAATGACATTGAAGAGACTGATTCAGCTTATGGGAAGTCCTAGAATATTGCACATACTATTGTGTTTTCTGGGCTATAATAAAAATAAGGGTTACTACTGTAGAACCATAAGTACTGTGTAGAAGTCTGAACTGAGTTCCTTCTGAAATATTTGTCCACATATATTGCTGAAATATTTTTAATCTTCTATAGTAGCCTATAGTACTAAAGCTGTCAATATATATTTTTCTTACTAATTTAAATTGATAGAAAATTATGATAGCTAATGAACAAAATATTATACAGCATATAAATTCTTATTCACATTTACGATTACAATTTTAGAATGTTTTATAAGTGTGCAACTACTGTAGGTCAATTTTACCCAGTACACCATCAAATTGCAGAATAGATCTGATCTGCTTATGGTTTTTGACATCCACCATTGAGCAAAAGCAAAAAACTCATGCCCCTGACACAGAGTGCCTGTATGTGAACTAAGAACAAAAATCATTTAACAAAGGTTTTTTAAATCTTAAGTATTATAATGTAATAGCTTAATAGCGAAGAGCAAAGCTACAGTATACTGTATTTGTCATAAAGGAATTTAGGGCTAGAAGACCCAGTTGTCACATTTATTCCTACCCCTGTAGACAGATTGTGTAAATCCTACTCTGGTGTGGATTACATCAGGATTAGATCAGATGCCTTCTTGAGTGTGACATGGGTCTCTGTCACTCCTGAAGGGGAACTGTTGATCATTCCTCCAGGAAGAATTGCTTTAGGTCCTTTAGACACTTTGGTCTCCATTTGTGAACTACAGTACCTTCTCCAGTTTGAACCAGTAATGTTTGATTGGATATACAGTAAGTCTGAAGACTGAGATGACCGATGATGAAGAACATTGATTTTATGTTCCATTAACCATTTCCAAATATAAATGCATAGTTGTTAACTGCATGTGCTTCTAAGCAGAGAAAACCATATTTTTTATCAAATATCCTTATAAACATAAGAATCCATATATTCCTCATTTGTAACAAGGGCATCAGGACCCAAAGATGCAACAACCCCAAACCAAAACAGAAGTACCGCCATACTTCACTGAAGGGTTGATATATACCTCTTTGAATAAATCATACCACTGGTGAGACTACCCAAAAAGATCAATTTGTGTTTCACTCAGCTATATCATTTGCTCCCATTTAACCTAGGAATCAATTAGTTTCTATTTAACACATTTTTTAGCTTGTTTTTGTCTTTTTATTTCCATGGAAACCTTCAGAAATGTAGTTCCAGAGGTTTTTATTGCACTTTCATAGAGCCATAGAGCAGAATGTAATTATAGTTTTTTTGTTGGAGTTTATTTAAAGGACGTGTATTTAGAGGTGTGAGTAAATTCCGCCCTGTGATTTCTGTACAAAAGAACAAATTTGACATCGCTATGTGCAGTGCTATCAAGATCACACCAAGACTGTTGTGGATTTAACAGGGTACATTATCTAACCTGTAAATATTTCTGATTACTTGATGTTTTTATTCCTATTTCATTGTGTGATTAATAAATCTGGAGAGCACTGCAAAAAACCTTTCTTTTTAATACAGATACTAAAAACCTTAAAAGCTGCTTCTTGTTTGGCTTTTAAGTCAGATGCAGCTGCAGGACCATACTGTAAATCCTCCCAAATACTACAGTACATGGTGGGATCTGTGATATGGTTTCAGGATGCTGCAGGATTTTCAAAGAATGATTCTAAAATAGCAAGAGACCTTCAATGAAATGGAAAGGCACTGTTGCAGAAATCACTTCCTTTGACATTTTGTTTCTTGTCTGGCCAGATTTATATACTGATAATCCAATCAGAAGGTATTGTTGAGCTCCCCAGTGCAGCGTCCCTCACCGTCCTCCATTCTTGGCCTGTGGTCACTCGCCCTGATGGGAGCAGGGATCCCTGACAAGAGAACATGGATTACAGTATACAGTGCAGTCTGCATCTCCACTTGTGTTTCCCTCTAGGGACCGCTTCCGAACCTCAGTCAACGTGGTGGGCGACTCATTCGGTGCTGGGATCGTCTACCACCTGTCCAAAGCAGAGCTGGACAATCTGGATGCCCAGCATGGTCACCATGATGACATTGAGCTCACCAAAACACAGTCCCTCTATGATGACCTGAACCATCGGGAAAACAACTCCAACCAGGGTGTTTATGCTGCTCACAACTCTGTCCTAGTAGATGAGTGCAAGGTACATTTCACACTTATGGATATAGAGACTTGTATATAGCAATGCACGCCTGCTCCACTCCTTTTTTTGCATGATTGTATATATCTATAGAAATTTCTATACAGGTACTTTGAAAAAAAAAAGGGAAAAACAAGAAATGGAATAGCAGTCGTTATGCCACCTGGATATACACACTTCTGCAAACACATACAGATAAATATACTATATAAGATTATTGATCATGGTGTATATTAAAATGTGTATTTAATATGTACATGCATCTTTTTTTGAAGTATACAATATCTGCGGTTTAAAACAAAACAGTGTTTATATATTTCATACATTTCAAAGCATTGTATTCTACATAATACAAGATTTTTTCTCCACTTCAACAATGTAAATAATAAATACATAGCCAAAGTTTAACCCAGCTTTGGCCATTGTTTGTTATTTTTCAACATGTTCAAGACATCTTCTCAGACTGTACCGTCACAGATCAGCGATACAGACTTTGATCACAATGCTTTCAAACAGCAACAGCAGCAAACAATTTGTACTCAAACTACTGTAATAAATAAATCCTATCCACTTACACAAAAGGGCCAGTGACCCATTATATGATTGAAAAAGCTAGGACCAGGTTACATAGTCTTTCCAGGGGAGGTCTGTTGGGATTAACACAGATTACTCAAGGACTAGTGAATTTACTTTGGGATATAAAGAAAATATGGGTGCATCTGTCGTTTCACCGGTGTGTTCTTTAGATTCAAATGTTCTGGATTTGCCTTCTGCAAATTGGTTGTTTTTCACTTTACTTCTACAAACAAGATTCAAGCAATTTATAAACATTAACATGAAAACACAAACACTTTGAAATACACAATGTAATTTAAAAATGTAATGTGAAAATGCTTAATCTTTGTAAATTAGAATACCATGTAAATACATTTACAGAACTCAAAGTATTGTGATAAATGCACCATCACCTCACACCTGTAATACAGGTGAAATTGACAATCACAAGCCTGACAGATTAAAGCAAAAGGTTTATCTAAGTATATTATTTTATCTTCTGTGTCTTAAAGCAGAGTCAATGATAAAATGTTCATTGCCCTTAAAACACAAAGGTCACTATGACTCCAATCCCTTCTGTTTCTTAAAAGACTTTCAGCACAGAATGACAGATGTGCTTAGCTGGAGAGCCCAGCAAGTTCTGTCCATCCATCAGTCCATAGTTTTCTGGGCCTGGTCATTCTCTTTTGGGATTGATGATCTGATGGAGAAAACTGCAAGCCATCCAGCAGAGCAATTTACTTGGGGATTATCAGATAAACCCCTATCCAGGTTGCACCAAGGGATTTCAGAAATCAAATCCCATTTCCAATTATGAGGCTTTGGTACTTAGCTTATCTAATATATTCCATTTCTGCTTTCAAAAATATCACACTTTCATTTGAGTTCCTGAAGGAATTTTGCTCAAATCTTAACGGGATTCAGATAGAAAAAGCCGTCAGTATGCAACAGTGTTTCCTGAATCTAATTATAAGGCATGCCTTTTCTGCATTTTCCATCATGGAGCTTCACAACAGACCCAGCTGTAATTATTTCTTGATGGATTAATTGCACTGCATCTTGTCCACAATCCCAGCAAGCCAGGATGCACAACCCCAGTTCTGGAGGTCCATAGAATGTTCTAGTTTTCATTTCATCTGAGCTAATAATTACCCAGTCAAACTAGTTATTAGCTTATTTCCACAAAGTTCACAGCTTTCCCAGTTGTAGTCAGTAACTGTTACACTAAAGAAAAACTCAATTATTCGGCGTGCACAATACCATG
The DNA here is from genome assembly GCF_055471065.1 of Atractosteus spatula. Lineage (NCBI taxonomy): Eukaryota > Metazoa > Chordata > Actinopteri > Semionotiformes > Lepisosteidae > Atractosteus > Atractosteus spatula. Next base: position 3,361,669 of record NC_142721.1, on the reverse strand, counting down.
TGACTTGGAGAAGCAGGTCTCTGCTGTCTGGGTCTCCTTCCAGTTCATTACCTGGGTTTATTTAAGATCTGAATGAAGGATGGGAGGTTTAATTTAATCCAGGCCTTAGTGTTGGATCTCCTTAGGTTTCAGACACTTCATTACTGAAGCAGTATGTCTTGGTTTGAGGGGCTCTAAATCCCAGCACTACACACTGGACTGGAAAGTGATTTCTAACTCGTCTGAGTGTGTTTAGATATGAAAATAATCCAGAGTCTGCTCATACAACCTGTTAAATTACAGGGATAAGGAAGCCTTTTTCACTGAGAACAATATCAAAAGTAAGGTACTTCGGGGCAAGTGTTAAATCTGTTAAGTACAGGCTTAATGAACTGATTGTTGCTGTTTAAAGGGAATCTGTGAGCTGTATTTTGTCTGTTCAGTCTGACTGTGACAGAAGACTCAGTATACTCAGGTACCACTTTTACAATTCTGATTGAAACAGAGGGAGAGTCTTTCCTGTTTTCTTGCAAACAAATTCTTATTATTTTCTATAAAGGAACTATTTCTAATACAGGTTTGATCATTTATTATTTACAGGTGGCACAAAGGCTGCAATTCCATCTTCTCTTCCTGCATGCTTATATTCACTGTGTATATACATATATTTTGATTTGTGTCTTTTTTATCTATATATTGTATAAAATCTTGCAAAAAAATCTGACATTCAGATGTCTTGTAAAATGTGCATGGCTCATCAAATGTTTTCTATTTTTAGAAACAAAGGGAAAGACTCAAAATATCTTTTTTTCTTATTTTGATGCTTTTGTATTTTCTGTGCTGTTTTATTGTCTCTTTGATTGCATGAAATTCCTGAAGTATCTTTTTTTCTTTTCAATCTTCCATCAGAAGGATGTCAGTGCCAGTTTTTATCAAACCTGGGCAACAGCAAGCATGTGTTATGTTTTAACAATAGATTTTAAATGTCATCAGGCTGTTGTGCAGGTAATTGTACCTGTGTACACTGGAGCAGAGAAACTGATTTCTAAAGAACTATGCAGTCAAACTACTGTGAACAATTATTTAAATCACTGGTATTATCACACAGTTCATGTCTGTGGTATTTGGCTTTTCCTCTGCTTTCCTTAAAAGTTAATGGTCAATAGAAATAGCCAATCATCGTAATTTTCATGTCAGTTTATGGTTTGTTTACATAATCCAATTTGTTCACATTATTCTGACTAATCTTCACTGTGAAGAGATATTTTAATAACGCAGCCATTCAAATGAGTCTCATCCTGAAGGCCTCACATAACTGTGGAGACGCAACAGTGCAATATTGTAAAGAGATATTCTCTTGTATTGTCACATTCACACTTCTGTTTAATAATGCTTGAGGAATAATACACATACACAATATAAGTACAAGCAAAATACATATTTTATAAATATATTTTATATGTAGTTCATGTAAATACATGCATACTGTAGGTCACCAGGGTGAAATTAAGTTGACATCTATAGTTAGTTCAGGTGGGTAGCTGCGTCAGCATGCGTAGGCTGCAAAGGAACAAGTAATAGGTTTATTCCATGCTGAAAAAAAGAAGAAAGAGAACACAACGTTTCGGCCGTGGAGCCTTCTTCACACACCTGAAGAAGGCTCCACGGCCGAAACGTTGTGTTCTCTTTCTTCTTTTTTTCAGCATGGAATAAACCTATTACTTGTTCATCTATAGTTAGTTGTTGGTATAGACTGTTATTACTATTCATGCATGTGACTGGTATCCTCTTGACCATTTTCTCTCAGAGAGGGAAATGCACAAATGTTGCAATACAATGGAATAATTTCAAGGAAACTTACTCAGTTGTGGCTAGAACTTTTTGTATACATGGGAGTGAACATTGTACCAAATACATTGATGGCTTTGATGTGTTGTTCACATGGATATACAAATATTAAAATATCACTTCAAAATGCAAAAAAAAAAACAAATTGTAAACAAATTAGGAAATTGCACACTCCTAATAGTTTTTCGTTATCTTCACACACCTAGATATTTGATCAATAAATAAAGGAGAACACTGATCCACTGGCACAGTAGGAAGGGACACTTGGCTGTTGTGGAGTAATACAGCAGTTTTCCATTTTTCTCTTGTTATGCAAATCCAAGAGTTAACTTTTGTGTTCATGAGCTAACAGAGGATCCCAGCTGTTTGCCTCTGAAACACAAAAATACAGTCTCTCTGCTCCAAACCATTAAGAAAAAAGTGTTTGTTAGTGCCTTGGTCCTTGAGTTAGTTGTTCCTGATAATTGCTTTCAGGTCACCTTGGCCACAAATGGCTCCACTGCTGAATACACACTTGTTGAGGAGGAACCTTGGAAACGTGAAAAATAAAGAACACAGATCCCAGCTGCGCCTTATCCAGAGCCTCCACAAGCTTTCCACCCGGTGAAAAAAACAAACAAAAATTAAAAATAATTTTAAAATAAAAAAACTAAAAAAATAATCATTCAAAACTAATACAGTAATTGGTGATGTAGATGTAGTTTTGATGACAAAATCTATTAATCTATTAATTCTCACAAAAACATGACTGACCAACTGATTGATGTAGTTCAATAACCTACTAACTCCCGTAGGCATGTTTGTTTGTGATTTTATAGTGTGATTTTCACTATAGAGTCTACTTTCTAAAAAGAGAAACCCCTTTTCTCTCCAGTGACACCAGATGTGGTATTTAGGCTCAGGCAGCTCACTAGTCTGTGCAAAAGGAAAAAGAGTGAGACTGACAAACTGCCTGTCCTGAGCTTGAGCATGTGCGACGATTTGGGATTTTCATTAAGGTCAAATGGAATAAATGATTTTTGTGCTCAAGGCTGGGGCAGGGAAACTCATTTCTCTCTGTCCTTGTTCAACCACCACCATTTGTCATGCAAACCTTTAGGCCTTTACTTCTGAATTAGAGCAGATTTCTTTGCATTGCTCTGCTCAAGTTCTTGCACAGAAAAACTTACAAAGTGACAAGGCCGTCATTTATCATCATTTCTTGTCTTTCCTCGTGGTGGTAGTGGAGGGTTACAGACAGGGGCTCCTATTTTACCTGTGCCAGTCTGATTAATTCCAGTCGGGGCAAGTATTTTTCCTACTGGAAAAATCAGACCCAGCCTGCTGGATGTTCAGCAGCATCAGGCCTACCTCACAGTGTGCTGACAACCTCCTTCTGCGCTGCTCATTTTCATTCTTACATTTGCGCAGCAGCCCGATGAGAATCTTTTTTTCAAATAAAAATAAATGTTATGGCACTCCCCATACAGCTTATACTCTATAGTTAAAATGATTAGCCAAGGGATTTAGTTAAGGGAAAAGAGGCACTACACTGCCAGAGACAGGGAGGTCTGTCTCATGATTGAATGGAGTGAATCAAATGATTGGACAGGTCCAATGGTGTCCCTACAATGTCTTCACCTGCCATCCGATCTTTAAACTTTGTCTACTGGGATTTTCTTTTCCACAATAGAAAAACTTCACTTCATCGTACCCCTTTCACAGTTATCTTTTCTAGTTGCAAAATATGATGGCAATATTTAGCAAGGTATTTTTTTGTGGGGGGCAGACAGTATTATACTGGGATACATTCAACAATGTACACTATGGTCTGTAGGTAAACCTACAGAAAATAATATTTTAAATATTTAGGCATGCATTAGCATATATTTGTATGACAAAATATATACGTAAATCAGTAATACAAACCACATAGTCTTGTCATGACTAGACAGTAAGAACAATTGGATTTGGCATGTCTTCACAATCTACCAGGAGAATCCAATGAGTCATGCACACTGATTGGTGAGGATGGATTCACCTGTTGATTCTGACAGATTTCTTCCCTCTAGTTGACATAACATTCTCATTTAGCTCTGAGACTGCCAGTGCACAAGTACAGTCCTTTGAAAGTTAAGATATTATTACAGTTCTTCCTTCAAGGCCTTATATCATAATACAACCCAAAAAAGCACCTCTTATCTCTTTCTTTGAGAAAAAGGAGCTTTGTGTCTTATTTATTTTGGGGGCCATCAAATACAGTAGTAAATTTGTTTGTATCAACAGACCAAGAACTGTCATCGTTCTACTGTGACAAAATAACTTTTAATGAACACTCTTCTCAGCTTTGGTGGTATAAGTTGTTCTGTGCTACATCTGTGATCTGGTATCTCTATGAAATTACTATAATGTATTGGTTAGTGTATTGATTGTTGGAAGTATATAATTAAATTTGTATTGATTGTGTAGTGGTTATATTTGCTGTAGTAAGAAAAAATGTGAAAATACTGAGAATAGATCCTCTGAGACCCAATTTTAGAGGAGATCGATAAGATTAATAACAGTGGGGCAAATAACTTCAGAGAGACTGGTTTTATTAGAAAAGCTTGCATGCATGCTAAGTGCAGTAATTTAATAGAAATTAAATGGAAATAGGTGAATTGTAAATTATTAGGGTTCTTTGAATTCGTAATGACTTAAATGTAATGCCATTGTCTTAGAGCAAGAACATCAGTTTTACCTAGTCTGCTTGTCCTCAGTCTGATATGAAAGAAATATGTAAGCCTTATTCGGAATCAATCTTGCATTTAAATTAAAATTATGACATGACATATCATTTTAACAAACTGTACTGCCTTGTTCTAGCATTTTTTAGAGTTGGCAATATGTGTCATTTTGTTGTCGTAGGATAATTTAAGTACAGAATCCACGGTTCTAGTATTGGGTTGTTTTGGGTTGGGCTCATTAGACTACAGAAGGATCAGGCACATACTTATGAGATAATTTATTTCTGAAATAGTGTGAGAAAAGCAATGCTTGTTGTGAAATGTGTAGACCACTTGAGAGAAGCAAACACCTAGCCACTGAAACGTATTCAGAAAGACACTCCGAATTCGTTCATCACTTATTCATTCCTGGAATAAAAGACTTTAAATGTTGAGAAAAGGATTTGAAAGAAAAGCCTTCATACTTTGAAATAAAAAGATGCTAAGGCTGAGAAGCTAAGAAAAGTGTTCTTGAAAATCTGTAATTCCATAATGCTGGAATACAACTTCCAATGAAAGTTTAAAACACCCTGAACCCTTCTGCCTCTTCAAACATATTTCACCCAAAACATTTCAACATACTGTAGGTTTTTTAGCTACCCCACTTTATCCTGGTCTTTTACGAAATAACCTGTGTCCTGCCCAAGAAGGCGTTATTGACACTTCACACAGAGAATTAAACAAAACTCCCCAAAACACTTTTTTGATTCCAATGAAAACCAAATACTAGTCAAATATTCCATCTATCCATTTTCTAATCCACTTAACCAACTCAGGGCTGTGAGAAAGGGATAGACCCTGGATCGGATGGTAGTCCATTGCTGGACATAAAGTCAAATATCACACTTTCAAAATAATATGAAAATATTTTGGATATATCAATGTTTAAAGAACAAAATCAGAAACAATAGTGAAATATATCTGAACATGTATAAATACATTTAAATAAAATAAAATGTATTAAATTATTTTATGTACTTTGAGCACATTTAAATTTGTCAATGGGGAACTAAAATGGAATTTTAAATTAGTACATTTATAGACTTTTTAAAATTGATTTCTGTATATTTCTAGCATTTTATACTGCAACGTAAAACTATGCTTTCAGGATGTTTTTTTTATATTTTTTGCTTGAAAAGAGTAGAGCATACAATCTAATGTTCTGGGAGCACCTCTGTTTATCTTTCTTTGAAAATATCCATTCTATTTAAAATGACCCAAAATTATATCACAAGAAAGCACATTTTCATGCTGTGTTGTTGTTGTCTAGCCCATCCCTTTAATCTGAAGATTATCCCCGAGTGCAGGAACACGTGTTCAGCCTATTACCACAAAGGTCATGACTGTTCTTAGCGCCTCTGACAGGGAGGAGGGTGTCCTGTTTCCAAACATCACAGTGTAGTTTAAGGTATAGAAAATGCATGAAAACCATGATGATTCAGAAGCACAGAGCTGAATATGAAACCTTGCACTTCAGAAGATAGTAGCATAATTGACATAGCGTAGTATAACAGGTACTGCAGCACAAGGAAAGTGAATTATTTCCTCTCAAGCAGAGACCACTGGGACATTTGCTTGTAATTCTTTGTATGTTCTCGTGTGTGCAAGAGGTGGGTGGGTGGTGTGTGTTTTTATCGATGATTGTTTTATTCTCCTTTTTTCCTTTTTTTTTCACTTGATGACAGCTTTGCCTTGAAAATGTGAACTACAAACAGAGCAGCCTGTATTAGGAGTTTGATGATGATCACTGATAAAAGCATGATAATCTTACTAATATTACTTACCAAACATTCATATTATAGCACCCAATCCCAATTATATATGGCTGTATCTTTCTGTTCGGTACATAATTTAATCCTGCCTGCTTTAAGGTGTTGTTGTTTTACCAACACAACTCTTTCATTTGAGCAAATCTTTTTTTTTTAATTTACAGCTAAAAGTTGGGAAGTAGCATACCTCTACTCGTCTTAAATCTATACAGACTGGGTTCAGCGTTTATTTTGAATGAAGTATGTCTATATACAGTAGGTTTGTCTTGTTTTCAGGTAGTTTTTTTGACGATAAAAGTTGTGGCCGACCAGGCAACCACCTAAGGGGACTAAGTGTCAGACCAACAAACCCTGTTTTAACCTATTGCTGTAGAACACGGAGTTTGGATGGAACATCATTTTATATCACTATCTTAAAGCATGATTTAAAGTGCCTCTTTGCACTTTGTGTATATATTGTAGGTAGGAAATGTCTAATTTCTGTGAAATGATGTTTAAGGGTAGTGTTTACTTGGTGTGACTATTCTGTAATTTGCTAGAGGATACCTGCCTATGTGCTCTGTAAAAGAAATAGCTAAGAAAAAAATTTAAAAGAGGAACTAAAAAGTTGCTTGTCCTTGCATTTTGGTTAGTGGTTTGAAATAGTCTTACATAGATGTTACACATCCATTATATAAATCTATATATATATATTTTTGGGAATCTAATGTAAACATTTCAAATGTCTATCACATGAAATTAAAAGTCATGCGTGAATTATGTTCAGTGTACATATTCTAAATGTGAAATAGCAACTCAGAATGTTCCAGAGATTTGATGATGCTCCCTTGAACACTCTCCACAGGTGGAAGAGGAAGAAAAAACTGTTGGCTTAACCTTTCTTACTGTGAAGCTGTGTTTTTAAGTGGAGTTGTGTTACTTGGTTTGTGGAGTGTGGGTACTGTTGTCATGTGTAACTAGGTTTACAGTGCACAGGGAAAAAGTCAAATTTATTAAAGACAGTCAGAAGCCTACAAAGCCTTTCCCACAGCCAAAAAAATCTCTTGACAAGCACAAAAAACTTGAATAGCACAAAAATGGTATCTTTTTAAAACAGGAGAAAAACAAACTTATTCTAGTTTCCTCTTTTTGAGGATCTTTCTCCTGTCATAGATGTCCATGGCAGTGCCTGTTAGAAAAAAAAAAGTATTCCTCAGGTTAACAGACAGTGCTTTTGGCAGCATCAAGGAATTGTTAAAAAATAATTAATAAAATGTTTACTCTGTATACATTCCTGTATGATATTTGCTGGGCTAGAGGCTCACATTGAACTGCCAGTAGAGATGCCACCCATATCCCCCTCACATTCTGTATTAATTCTTTATTTGACTGGATGTATTCCAGACTCCCTTCACCAGCATAAAAAACACTGGAGTAATCCACACCAAACATAGTGAATGTAGCTCTATAGAAAACATTATATAAACTATTATATACAGTATTAATTAATTGTAATTAACTGGTCAGCTTATACACAGTGTCAGTTTTATTTGCAAATAATTCATTTTAAATTTGGCTTTTTCCTGTCCATGTTTTTATAAGCAAAATCTCTGCGCACATTAATAAGAAAATGGTAGGCACAATATTTCTATGACAGTTAATGTACATTTCTTTTCTACTGATAATTTTTCTTTTTTGATGAAATCTCCTAGATTAGAGCCAACAACCATCATGGTCTTTTCCTGTTTCCCTTTCTTTTTCACTTGCACTTTAGTTTTACTTTTAGAATTTCCTACTTTGTGAATTTGTAGGTGTACTTTTAATGGAAAAATGGTTTTAAAACTTAAATCTTATATGAAATCCTTTCTGTACCAAACCAGTGAAATAAAATAAAAGGCTATTAAAATCTAAGTATTGTACCTTTCATGTACATAAAATGGAAACTAATAAATGTTGGTTCATAACTAAAAAAATCTGACCTGTGACTTTTTTATTCCATAAGGTTAAGGACATAAGACCAGTTAAAAAGAGAGGCCGGCTGGCCCATCTAGCCTGGATGGTGTTTAGTAGCTGCTGTTTATGACCCAAGGTCTATACAGTATCAGGCTGTTTCTGAAACAAGACAGGGTATTGCTGGATAGTTTGTTCCATTATCCCACTTCCCTTTGCATGAAGAGGAGTCGCCTGTTCTCCTTTGTAAATGCACTTCTAAGTAGCTTTCACTTGTGTCCTCTGGTTGGGGAGTAGCACTCGGGATTCTGGTCTTGAAACTGGAAGGTTGTGAGATCAACTCCCAGCCGAGTACTGTGGTTGTACCCTTGAGCAAACTGGCTCAGCTGAATTGTTCCCTGTGGAGAGTGGGAGATTAATCTACTATCCATTTTCCTCTCATCCAGGTCTAAGATCAGACTACACCCTGGACATGATGCCAATCCATGGTAGAACACACACACATTTACTCAAACATACACCTACAGTTACCCTGGACCAGCACCAGAAATCAGTATATCTAAATAATAATGTTTCTTTATTAGCCCTGTACAATTTCTTGCATTACAAATTCGTCTTTTCGCATACCCCAGCTTTCCTCCATGAGACACAGACACACAGACAGGGAGAGAAGCTTGGGGTCAGAGCGCAGGGTCAGCCATTGTACGGCGCCCCTGGAGCAGTTGGGGTTAAGGGCCTTGCTCAGGGGCCCAACGGAGTAGGATTCCTCTGCCAGCCGTGGGATTTGAACCAGCAACCTTCCAGTCACAGGCTCCGCCCCCTTTTTTTAAAAATAATGTTTCTTAAAGAAGACTCACCTAGACAAGACCAGGAAAACTCCATACAGAAAGCTCCCCCAGGCCAATAGGATCAAAGCTGTGAGAATACATCACTAATGACCATGCAGCCCTGAATCTTTACTGTAACAAATAGAAGTACATACAGCACTTTCTGCTTGTTCTGGAATCTAAACATTAGGACCCATACAAAGCACTGATTGTGTTAATGTTTAGCTGTTAATGTCACGGATGTTGGAAAGGTCATGCCGTGGAACAGCCAGGAGAGCAGTAGAGACCCTATGCGTAGTGGCAAAAGGGGCAACACGGAGGTTAGCATGGGCCCAGGGGTTCAGATGATGTCAGGTAGAAACCTATGCCCTCAGGCTGCAGAGGAGACGACCTGGTGCTAAGTGGGTCTCAGGACATCCAAACCCTCAATGCTGAGTGAGAAGCAAAGGGAGACCTGGAAATATATAGCCCCACACAAGGACACACCGGAAGGACAAGAAAAGCACTACTAGGAACAGAACAGAGAAGGAGCGCCCTCTAGATGTAGAGGGTGTGACAGTTAAGTCCAAACGTCATTGAACTCTCTTAAGAGTCATTACGTCAACTTTAGTAAAATCAAGAACTTAGTACAAAAAACAAATTTTATATCAAGTTAAAAATGGTTCAATTAGCTTAATTGATTAATTTAGCTTTTAAGGGAAAGGAAAAAAAAGTCCCAGATGAGAAATCTCCTGTATACCCTTGAACATGTATGTGTTAGATTAAAGAGCATGTACTGTATATCTTTCCTTGGGATGTGGTATTTATCTGTTAAAATACTGCAGCACATAGAACTCTTAATTAAAATGATATTTTCATTTTAATTCTGATTGAAATTCGTTTGACATCTCCAGTATGATTTCCCTGGTTTTACAGGGTATTTCCATCCGCTGCCATGTCGTTTTGTGGGCTCCTCCTGTCCTGCCCTGAGGGCTGGGAGCTGTGGCGCTCGCGTCGCAAGCGTAGGTTTCCAAAGCGGGGCATCCGGGCCCGGCTCCCCAGGAGCGATCGATTTTGGATCAGCACGAGGGAGATCGCGAAGATGACCAGCTCCCTGCGCACCATCTGCCAGCGCCGGTCTCTCTTGGTCTCCCAGGCCCAGCGGTGCCAGAGCAGCAGGACCCGGGTGAGAAGCCTGTTCCGATCCAATCGCCTCCTTGTAGAAACGCCCCGCCACCAGGCCTGGATCCGCACGGCTGCCTGTATCCGCAGTTCCGCTCGCCGGGTTTTCTTGGGAAAGAAAGCAAATGGATCTGCCAGCACTGTTTTTCTTTGATATTTTTTCCCCTTTGCTTTTTTTGCTTTTTTGTTTTAGCAGTAAAAAAATATACAGTATATGAAGAGTGTATTTGAATTGTAGCTGCAGTATATGGAGACCCTGCACTGTATACAGAGGTCCTTAAGTTTTTCGGCAATGATTTATCAGTTTCCTGCAATGTCATTGACTTAATGACAATGAATGGATTTTACACTCCAAGGATACAAGATACATGATACTGTATATATACAGTATAAGAAAATAATTACTGGAATATACAGTATGGATGTTTATAGATGGTTATTTAATACAGATGTTTAATAACAATTATACTGTAGCCTTGAATCACTGTTAACAATACACACATGTGTGTGCCTGTCACCTGATTTCCCCAAACCAGACTCTTATAGACAAGCTCTAAACAAGGGCTGTAGACAGCACTTTCCCTACCGTAGAAGTAAAGAGATAAATTGGTTATGCTGGATATTTAAAAGAACATGTTTGCTAGAAAAACAAAGTAGGCCTGAACATTAATTTTTAACTATATAAACAGAGGAGGTCATATATTTGCTTTACGTATCCTCCTAATTTTGTTAAATAGTAAGTGAACAGAGACATAACAAATTAAACACTTAACTGAAGTAATTATTTTTAGATTCTAAGTGTATGAAATGCAAAGAATATACACTAGACTTGGATCACATAAATTTAAATGCCATTAGGTGTAGGAATTTTTTATTTAAATGCAACATGGCTTTTCTTCTCTTAATTATTATTATCCACTGTAATATAATCCTCATTAAATATTTTCTTCTGTAGTTTCTCTACAGAAACTGGCTTCACTGTGTTAAAAATAGCATCAAGCTTTACCTACCCTCTAATTTATATCTCTTCTTAAAAAGATAAAGGGAGTTAGTAAACCTAGAATACTAATACATCCTTCTTAAAATCCTCTAAAGTAAACCAGTCTTACCTTTAATTTGGAAACACTACAACCCATCCCTTGCTGCTTTATCAGACTGTCATATTTCTCCAGGAATTGTTGCACCTAACAGTAAAATGATGCTGTGATGATCTGGAGATGATAACATTCTAGAACTGAGGTCATATCTGTGTCACAATTGGGTCTGTGTGACATTGCAGTTGACACTGGTGTGGCAGCATCTAATGTCCTTAATAATATCTCAAATGCTAAACAGACGCAGTGATAAGAAGATCTCTTTCCACTATTACTGTCTGTTTACTCCATTTAAATGGTAATTGACTATAGCAGTTGGAATTAACACAGTACTGTCAACATTACTCCTGTATGTTTCACTGCCCTTACCAAATTCGACCAATTCTCAGATACTTGAACAAAACTCACAGACCATCAAAATGCTGTATAGTATCAGGATTTCAGACAGATGCAGGTTTAGGTAAAATTTTTCTTTAAAAGTGATCAGTTATATTATTTAAATTAAATTAAAATTGTAAAACCTAAAATTGAATAATCTTTCACCCTGGCATTTGACCACGAGAAATTGCTTTGAAGTGGTTCTGCAGACTAAATATTAATATTAATTTAGGTAGCTGTCAAAAGATGTAAAATTGCCTCCTTAGTTATATTTAAGAGCATGACAATGAACTCCATCATAAGATATAATTTACGAAATATTTAGACACTTGGCAGATTTAGGCTAAGACCATTAATACAGCCGACACAAAGCAAGCCATACAAGGCAATGTGTAATACAATAACGTGCTGCGGAAAATTACATTGCTTGAGGGTCAAAAACAAAGTTGGGATAAATATGTGTTGACGTTTTATATTATTAAAAATGCTGTTTCATTCTCTCCAAATGTCTGCATCTAACCTGTTAACTGCTTTAATTTTTTTTTGTTCATGAACCTTGGCACTTTCTGACAAGAGAAACTTTCGTTTCGATACGGTAAACTTCGAAACGAGAAACGCTTCAGCCTCTTCAGAGCAATTAAACGTCTTAAAAGTATAATTATTGTTGTTGTCGTTGTTGTTCTGTTAGCAAATACAAATAAACAACAGTTTAAGAAGAAGATGTACCGTAGATTCTAAGCAGAGCTGGTAACAGAAGTGAAGATGTCTTCCAACTTCTTCATTAAAGACCTGAGTGGAGAGAAAGCTCTGTGCCACTCAAGCCAAGCTTGCTGCTGAGCAGATACTGCAGGACCCGCTGAAGAAGGGTACTGTCTGTACTGTACTGTATGTACTGTGTGGAAATCCATTCAGTTTGAGATATTCTCGCTCAGAACCCGTGGATCCTTACTAGTTCTGCTGCTGCATCCTAACTGAACAGGTTCTGTCACACAGGATATCTAAAATGGATAAGGTGAAGTGCGAAGAAGACGAAAACTCGGAGGAGAGCGAACCGTTTGCCCTACAGTACTGTACAGTATGTTTATCCCAGCGATGACAGCTGTTCTGTGCCCTATACTTGTGCAAAGTGTTCGGGGAAGCCGCGGAGGACTTCCGAGGGGACTGGAAACCTCATTCAGAAAGAGGTCTCCCTGCTGTCTGGGAACAGGAGACATCACGCCCGACACGCTGGAAGGGGACGTGTGTGAAGACACGAAGGGTACAACACACTCTCGGGGAGGCGAATGCGGGGGCGGGGGGGGGGGGCAGGTGGAGCGAGGCGGAGGACTTGGGGCGCATCAATGCCAGCGGCCTGGAGTTGGGAGCTGGAGACCGTGATCAGTCACAGGTGCGAGTACAAGGATGGCCGACAGCCCTGCTGCGAGGAAACCGAGATGAACTCGGTCTGCGGAGCGCGGGACAGGAGACACATACTTGCAAGAGGTGTCTCAGCCAGGTTTGCTTTGTCGTAACAGGTGTACAGTAATGCAGAGACCCAAGCGGATTGGATTTATGCCATGCTGTGCTTACACTTTTAAATTCACATCAGTTACAAAAAGCTTTGGGCTAGCCTTGGTGAATGTTTAACTTGAGGTTCTGCCAGGCATTTTTAAATACAGTGAGTTAAATGATATTGTTTGACTGCATATGCAAAAAATTATACAATCCGACAGGGTGCAGTGTACTGTATGTTTGTGTGTGTGTAGGGAGGGGGGTCATTTAAGTGTAAAATTATGCGAATAAACACAAACGGTGTGAAAGTGCATGTCTCCGGAAGACTGAAATAAACTGAGCAGCATAACTTTATTAAAAGAGTACGTTTTTCGCCAGCTGAGTGCAACACATCTGGGTCTTGTCTGCAAAGTCCGCTTTAGTATTCGTCCAAAACTTGCTTTTTTCCCCCAGATGCCATTTTTAAAACCGTTACAGTAATTTAAGTGCTTTCCGGTCTCTCTCGTACTCCAAACCTTATTTTCGCTTTTAGAAGACACGGGACTTCTCGTTGGCTGACAATACATGCAGTACAATAAAAAAGGGTGCACACATTTTAATTGTTGAGATTTAACTATTTAGGTTATTTAAGAAAAAAATCACAATGATCAGCTGAGGACTGCAAAATCGGGAGAAATACCAACTCCCTTAAAACATCGTCTTTCTGCAGTATGTTGTTGTGCTGCAAGTCAGGTGAAACTCGCTGCTCCGCTTTCTCACGGGCCTTTGGCAGCACGAATAAAACAGCGCCACCAGCTGGAAGAAGGGAAAACCCCCTCACCTGGCTGGCAGCCTGTCGGTGAAGTACAGTACACCAAACTGAGAAACAGTGCCTGTAAGAAAACACACATTAATCCTCTGTAGTCGGAAACAAAAAAGCTTTGGTGAACAGAGCGCAACAAGACTGTAAGTGGACTTGACTCAAGTATTCAAACTCCTCAGAAGTCACATGACAAAGTTACTCAGATGGACTTCTTCAGGCTCAACAGTAAATTACAAGACACAGGATTGAGGACAGATGGCACATCTTTACACAGACATTCGTCCAACAAGCTCCCTGACCCTGTCATTGAAACCTAAACCTTTGGCTCTATTAAGAAATTATCCTGCAATTTGCCATTCAAAATACACATAATAATAATAATAATAATAATAATAATAATAATAATAAATAATTGCTTACACTTATATAGCGCTTTTCTGGACACTCCACTCAAAGCGCTTTACAGGTAATGGGGACTCCCCTTCACCACCACCATCAAATAAATAAATACACATCAAATAACTGTGCAATTAAACATGCATTCTAAAATACAGGCATATTGTAGTTATAATGACAAAAAAAATAGTAGAATCCAGATGTGCTCCCGAGAAATTTAAGATTACATTTAAACAATTATGGTTTAATTGTTGAAATAAACTACAATGAAAATATATAAAAGTATAGACTGATGTTATTAACTACATTAAAGGGCCACTCTGTCAAAGAGCAGATCGTGCTATACAGGGTAACAGTAGTTATTCTGCTTTCACTTATTTGAAATGTATCACAGAAGCATGTACAGGTATTGTCCAGAATATTGTACTTTTGATTGCTTTAATGTATTAAAAGAAAAAAAAAATTGGTTTGAAAAATATCACAAAGGTCATGGCCAAGGTTATTGTAAAGAGTTTGTGTTGCCAGTAGTTTTAGACGACACATTGTAGCATTGTTATGTGCATTAATGGTATCCAGACGCCCAAATCTATGAAATAGTAAATTAGATTAAAAAAAATACATACAATTACTGTACTGTATATGGAAATCAGATACTAGGGAATAGTCAACATGAATTTAGAAAAGGCTGGTCTTGTTAAGCATCTGGAACAAAAGTAATAGATACAGAATTAGCATATGACATAGTCTATTTAGATTTTCAGAATACTTTTGATAAAGATCCTCATAAAACATTAAATCTCAAATTACAGTGGTAGGAATTAAGGAAAACATGTGCTTGGATGAAGAACATGTTAATTTATAAAAAAAACTAAGAGTATAGACAGTATAAGAGGTGAATTCCCATTTAGGGTGATGTACTGTAATTAGTGGTCTAACACGGATCTGCATTATGATCACAGTTCCTCCTAATTAAAATTAATTATCAAGATTTTGGTTCAGTTAGTAAATTTGCAAATGCTAGTAAAATAGAAGTATTAGGTTACAATATAATGGTAAATTAAATTTGAAAATATTTAGATTAAATTCAAAACTGGGCAAACACCTTTATCATTTAACGTGCACTCACTCCCCAGGTAATGTACTGTACAAGTCCTTTGCTCATGCCTGTATGGAACCTGAACCTTCAATAGGTGTGAAGTGACTCTTCCTTAGCCATTGCATGAATACATAAAGAAAATGGCCATTCATGACACAGCAGCAATCCTGCTTTATTGGTCCAGGAGTGAAGAAGGAGGGGCAGAGGACAGAAGAGGATAACCTCAGGCTCTGCAGGTTTTATTGTCCTTTGATGTTTAACAGGTGTGCGTGCTAATTACAGAGAGGACTAGAGAGACAGAGAGAGAATGTTGCACCAAATATTAGTCCTTAAGTTGAGAAAGAAAAGAAACTTCCCATGTTTATATACAGTAGGAGGAGAGAAATGGAATAATGATGAATGTAAAAAATTATAAAACCCAGATATTAAAATAATTAAAAAACCCAAAACAGACTACAGTTACAAACACAGTGCCTTGCAAAAGTATTCAGACCCTTTAAAAGTTTTTAGATGTTGCTGGATTACAATAGACACTAACACATCTTTTTAAAATCAGCATTTTTACTCACATGCTCAAACAGAATTTTTTTAAAGACAACATTTATTTATCAGCAGATATCTTAGAGAAAATAAAAAACTAAAACTATGCTGCTTGGATAAGTATTCCAACCCCCGTCATCTGGGAACTCTAGGTTTACACAGGTGGAAGTGATAGCTCTAACGAGGATATCATTGCCTTACCATTGGCCTCAGCCTGTTTACATTTACTGGATAAAAACCCCAGTGTGGGTGTGGAAAATTGGTCAGGCAGTGAATCTAAAGGAAAGGTACAAAAGTGAAGGCTATAGAGTATTCTAAGTTAGAGATCAAGTGATTAAAAATGTATGGATTAGGAAAAAAGTACAAAAAATATCAATGTGTTTGGATACCCCAGTGAGCACCGTTGGCTTAGTAATCAAGGAGTGGAAGCTGCATCACACCACTCAGACACTGCCTAGAAAAGTCTGATGCTCAAAACAAGGAGACTTGTTGGGGAAGGCACTGAGAGGCCAGTAATTACTTTGAAAAACCTACAGAATTCAGTGTCTGAGAGTGGATTAAAGGAGCAGCAGTCTGCTACTCTCCATCAAGAAGTCTGAGCTGTATGAGAAGGTGAAAAAACAAGCTGTTAATCCAAAAAAAAAAACAGACATCTCAAAATTTGTCTGAAGCTTGTCAGGCAGCGCAAGAGTGATCCAGCTAAGATTTCAGAAAAGGTTTTTTGGCAAGATGAGACCGAGAGCTTTTGGGCCAACAGTCAAAGTACTACAGTATGTGTCGCACTAACACTGCAAATGCCCTAAGAAACACTATTTCTATAGTGAAGTACTGTATGGTGGTAGCAACATCATGCTGTGGGGATGCTTTTCCTTAGCAGTTTTCTTTTGACCTTATTCAGTTTTTGAATGCAATTCCTGAATGCTGCAATATACAGCAAAGGCAGCCAAAAGTCTCTGGGGGTTGGGGGTGGGGAATTCAGATAGGAGCAAATTATCACTTGTCCTAATGTTCCCTTAGGACCCAAAATCCAGCACTGAGTGTAAAAAAAAAAAATGTCTAAGCAGTGTGAAAATGCTAACATTCGTGCCATCTGTCTCTGAAGCCCTATAGGTATGAGATTTGAAAATGTTCCTCAAACCAAAATGTATGAGTCTAAAACAATCAACACCATTAATAAAAGCTCTTGGAAATTCATGGCCTTCAGTAGAACAGGTTTCCTCACAACTTTTGATCTGACTCCGTTTTGGAATTTAATTCCTGAACACTGCAATATATAAGTAAGGCATCCAAAAGTCTCCGGGGGAAAAAACTTTCAGATAGGACCCGATTATCACTTGTCCTAAAGTACCCTTGTGACTCAAAATCCAGCACCGAGTGTAAAAACTGTCTAAGTAGTCTGGCAATACTAACACTAAACCTAGCTGGGGTTTCAACAGTGCAATCCTGCAATGTGTCTCTGAACCGCTCCAGTCATCTGATTTAAAAATGTTCCTCAAACCAAAAAGTATGAGTCTAAAACAATCACAACCATTGGGAAAAAATCTCTTAGAATTTGATTTAAATAATGCGTCTCCTTTAGGCAACTTTTCAGTCAGCTGAGAAATGGTGAAAAAATGCTATTGAAATGACCGAGCATTTCAGGCCAGTGTAGGGTTTGGGTTATAAGAAACATTAAAGGATTACTCTAGTTATACATGTATTGTATTAAACCCACCCTTGGAATAAGAAGATAAAATTTTGATTAATTATACCAGACATGGTTCCATATGGGAATGAAAAGACCCTTAATGTTAAATGATTGAATTTTAGTTGCAATACAGTTTTTGTCTGCAATAAAACAACTGTTTATGAATTAACACAGACAAGAACATTCATGAATTCTTCTGAATTAATGTCTTACATACTGTTTAGCCATAATTCATGTTAATCTTACAAAATGTCTTACGAATATCTCACATACTGTTTGACATTGGGTAGGTTCCGATAAAGTCTGAAAGATGTACTGTACAGTGCCTATAGAAATTCTGCACACCCTTTCCAAAATAACACCTTTTGTGGCCTAACAGCCTTAAATCAAGACACATTAAATACATGTATTTTATCTTTACACATTGTAACATACAACCTACAAGCGAAAAACTAATGGTCAAACATTATATTAAAAGAAATTAAAAATTAAACCTAGAAAAGTAAGTTGGATAAGTGTACCTTAGTAACTGCAGTTGTAAATGAGATCTCATGTAACCAGTTGTTGTAATTCAGATGATAGCAGAAGAGAACTGCTAATTTTATTCTGATATGTAGTGCATCTCAAGTCAACTATGGGTAAAAAGGAGGTCATGAAAGACCTCCAGGATAAAGAAAGGAAAGGGACAGAGAAAGAGATGGATATACAAATATTCTAAGGGCCTTAAATATCCTTTGGAACAGTCAAAACCACCATCAATATGTGGAAGGCCTTGCCTAGATCAGGTCATCCCTCTAAAATAGATGCAAAAAGCAGACTGATCAGAGAGTCCACCTATGATCCAGTGGTCACTTTGAAAGACTTGAAGGCCTTTATGTCAAAAGCTGGCCAGTGTACATGTCACAACAATATCCCCAGCCCTCCACAGGTCTGGGCTGTATGGGAGAGTGGCAATAAGAAAGTCACTTCTCAAAAAAGCCCACAGTGAGTCGAGTTAGAGGTATGCAAAATGACACTGGAAATTCTGAAGCCATGTGATAATTTTTTTTGGTCTGAAGAAACCAAGATAGAAGCTTTTGGTCTAAATGTAAAGTGTGTTGTATTGGGTTTTTGCCAAATGTAACATCGCCCACCTACTGCAAAGCATGGTGGAGACAACATGGGGAAAACATTGCCAAATCTAGTTGTGCCAGGTTCATACAGACTTATCCAAACAGCTATGGCTGTTATTCAAAATGGTTGTAAAGCATAAAGTGGTTCTACCAAGTATTAACTGGGTGTGTACACTTGTCCAACCCATTTCTCAAGGGTTTGATTTCTAATTAATTTTCAGAATGTTTGAGCATTTGATTTGATTTGGATGTTGGGTGTTACAGTGTATAAATAAAGGGAAAATAAATTCTGATTTGATATGCCTTGATTTCAGGCTGTAAGGCTACAAAATGTTTTACTTTTGGAAAGTGTGTATAGACTTTCTGTAGGCACTGTACTCATCAGATTTTCAGCACACCCTAGTGGACAAAAATGAGACCAAGAAATAGCCATTGAAAAATGTGAAATGTGTAAACTCTGTATTGTGATTACGTTTAAGTAAAAGTTCTATGCGTCACATGAAGCCATGATGATTTGTTTGAAAAAAGATTAGACTTCAACAAATAACAGGTGATTTGTGAAAATTTGATAAGTCTATCAGTCATTTTTTGTGTCTTCACTTTTATTTTGTCTTGCTTTTTTAGTTTATACAACCAGTGCAAAAAGATTTCAACAATATTTGGCGAAAATAAATGTCTGAAGTTTGCACGTATCACTTTATTAGAATGCTTCAAATGCAGTGGTATGATGCCAAAAAGATTTGCAAAATAAAATGAGGAAGAATAATGAACTAGAAAAAATGTTTCATTCACAGGTTAATGTACAATATCATAGAATGTGTTAGTCCCCTGAAGCACATTGTTTTTATTTGCATGCATGCTGGAAATATTTTTTTTTATCTTTGAGATGTGAGATTTACCATTTTCACTGCAGGACTATTTGTTTTTTTCATATTTTGAAACAAGCATGCAATTCAAGTGCAGTACTGGTGGGTTTGGCTCCCTTGCTGGTACGTAATGGTTTATGGCCACATGTCAGCTGGATGAAATGGGTCCTGTTCCCTATACTGTATATAAAATAATTAACTAGTTTTAAAGTATTCCTAAAGTTATTTTTCAAGTATTGATGATAATTATTATAGTGATAATTTATAAGCATACTGAAATTACTCCCAGCTAATATAAAGTGCTGTAAAACATTTCCAAATTTTGCTTGGTGTGCTATGCTTTTTATGTTAGACAAATATTTTACAGATTGGTTATTTGTAGTATGGATATAATGTTGTAGCTACAGTAAGACTTTTTTGTTCTGCCTGTTTCCAGACAAAATTACTAGGGGATGTTTTGTACACGTTATGAATATGTCAGAATGATAAAAATCCCAGGCTGATGTGAACATTCAACAAGCACTGTGTTAAAGGTGTATTTTGGCTGCTGCAACATTTTAAGTAATGTTTTGACAGCATCCCGCTGAGTTTACCTGTTTACATTACCTCGGTGTTTCTTATACTGAGCTGCAACTTGAAGTGTGCCTTTTCCTTTTTTTAACAGTACTTGCAAAGCAAACGTGTTTAACTTTAGGAAGATGTTGAGCCCACATAAGGAAATTGTAAGACAAGGAAAATTTCTGGTAGTCTCCCTGCTGTTAATTTCCCCTGTTTTATTATTTTATTTCATGGTGCTTATGTGCATGCAGCAGTATGACCAAGTATAATTTCCTCACAGGAAATAACTTTGTTTTGACCCTAACACTAACATTGTCATGTTAAATTTACATTTAAGAACCATCCATAAGTAATATACTGTAGATAAGCACACTTAAAATGAAGCCCTAGACAAGTCTTATAATAAAAAAAGTATTTTCCCTATGAAGCAGCCTTGTATACTGTAAGAAATTCTGAAATGTATAAATTAAATCATCTATAATAAACTTTAGATTACTCTGGTCTCAGGAGTGCAGAAGAAAAAAATATAATTGCCACCAACCAATGGGCTGTTGCCACAGACCAGACAGGGAGGACTGAGTCTTTACACCAACTGATAGCTCTGCCACATTTCAGCTTGATGGAAGTGCAAACAATGCATGATTACCACAATAAGCAAATGCACTGGCCTTGGTTATTACACTTACTGTTTCTGGAAGAAAATCTTCAACAATGGCTGGAAGGTCAACACAGAGGACTGTTTTACATCCAGTCGCAAACCAAGGACAACAGAAGGAAATTCATAGAGGATTTAGAGATTCATAGAGGATTAGGTTGAGGCCAAACATCTGGGTATCTTTTCAAAATGGCTGGATGAAATTTTCATCAAAAAGAGCTAGATGAGCTGAGAAGAGGAACATACTATAAGTGCCCAGAGGCAGGGGAGTGCAAGGGGCCAGGTATATTTGTCCATTAGAACAGCAGTTATACTTGGCTCTCTGAGAGCTGGAGTCACATAGTCACCCTGCTCCCTGCTCTTGTCAGGGTTTTCTTTCTCTGCCTCCAACATGAAAGAAAAGAAGCAGGGAGGAAAAACTAGTGAAGTATTACCTTGAGCAGACAGGTGCAGGAAAACAACACAAAACAGAGAGTAAAGCTCTTTGAAGAGAACAGAGAAGGCAAGAAAGTTTCTTTTTCAGAAGAAAAAATAAACCTACTGTATAAAGAATGGCACTAGAGGAAACTGGCACATAGTACCAATAAAAGACCAAGAAGAAGGAGATGCACTTTTATCCTAACCAGAATGAGTCTGCCAGGTATGTACACTTTTTAAAACTTGCTGAAACACAGCCAGAAAAAGGAGCATTCTTTTACATTTCCAAATAATGCAGAGTAAAACACTGGGTTTAGGGTGAAAGTACATATCAAAACTATACACGGAGCACAACAAGAAGAAAAGAAAAGCTTAGTTTAGGATTTTGCTGCCTTTCCCAGAGAGTGTGGATCGAGGGAAGGGGCAAAGGTCAGCCTCTGAAATGAACACACATGCTCTCAGCAACACTGAGACAGATGCTCAGTCACTGACCCACATGAGGAAATGGAGACAGAAGGGAGCTGTGCTGGCGTCTCAGTGGTGCTGAAGACTCAGTCTCCCTGTCTTGTGGGCATTTGGCTGATCATATTAGCAGCACTTCAAAATGAAAGGTAAAGCATTTGAAAAGCAGTACCCCTCTATTTAAGTTTCTTTGATCCAGATAAACTTCAGATATTAAATAATTCCATTTTTATTTCACTTGTTTAAACATGCAAAGAAAATATACTTAAAAACAAAGACTACTCTTGAATAAAATAAACATGAGAGTTTTTAATTACCATTTAACTACAGGTATTATGAATAAAATCAGTTTCATTCTTCTGTATAACAATATGTATTGCCTAAAATATGGCAGTTATTTACATTTATATCTAAGGCTGCTTTTTAAGAAAGGAAAAATAATATTCCTAAAATCTGTCAATTCTGAATTTTTTGCAGAGCAATCAGTATTGGTTAACAAAATAAATCTTCAAAGTAACCCTCCTAACACTTTTTGTGAAGGATATGTGAGGGGACTATGAGCTATAGGAAACAGGCCCTGGAGCTACAATAGAATGCACACAGCCATTGCCTGTCATATCTGCCCTTTGAGGTTGTGTATTTGGTTGCCTTGAAGACAGAGAGTCGTTGCATGAGCTAAGCATCGTGCCTGTTAAGCGTCCTTTCACTCAACAAAATGTTGCTGATAAGGGCGCAAACTAGGAAAACCCCTTAAGTGCGTCTGTCAGATGTTGCAGAAACAACTGGTAGGAAAAGAGATAGTTTTCCCCATCTTACACAAGCTTGGCCATGAGAGGTGTGTAGGTGTGTGAGAGAGCTTTTACTTAACTACAGGGCATGATTTTGTGGAGGACACAAGATTTATTCAGCCCTTTGTTTTCCAAAACATCCCAGGGAACGTTTCTGCCTCGACCCCTGTGGGCACCGTCTGAAGGATTGCTGAACCTCTGTAGTGATATTAATAAGTAAACAGAGACCTTGCTTCACTGCAGTGTTAGTATGCTTAACACCATCAGAGCATTTGTTCTAGAGTGTCCCTACAGAGCTCTCTAGCACAGCGGTGAAGACACATACTGTATACTGTACATGCATCAGGATTACCAGGCACACGCACATACAGAACACACACGCGCTCACAATGGCCTTGGCCGATTCCCCACCCCCACTGAAGACAAGAAATTCCACCCATCCTCTCTTCCAATCTAACCGTTGCCATGGAGACATTGGGTACGCACACCTTGCCATAGAGATCCAATGATGGCAGAGAGAGGGGAGCCATTAATAAGCAAGCAGGAGCAGTGTCGATCCTCTACCGTAAAATAAATCCTCCTTTGCAGATACACTCAAATTCAGATAAGTCTGAAAACGTATTTGTAGTTTTGATTTTTCTTCATGCAGTATATTGTTAAAATTATGCACGTATCACTTGTCGTTTTAAAGATTTTAGTCTTTTCTGCTGTTAAGAATCTTTTAGATTATTCTTTACAAATCCAAGTGATCTTCTGGGGGTGGAAATAATAAGGCATTCCTTGCAGAGTAGTTTCATCCATGTTAAATGTTACATGCTGCAGCGTTTTGTACAAATTCTTCACATGAAATAGAAGTAGATTTATATGTACATTTATAAATTTACATGTATAAATATGTGCAACATACAGGTATGAGGACCACATTAACACACAGTGCAATGTTCATTCAATCTTCAATTGCCCCCTGGGGATGATTAAAGTATTTTGAATTGAATTTTACCACTTTTAACAGGGCAAAGAAGAAAGACACCCATGTCATCCATCTTGTAATATGTAGTAAAATTAGTTTATAGTAGAAACGATAGACTTAATAAAGATAAAGCATTCTGTTTCTAAGGGTTATAATTGCAATAACCTGATAAGCAGTTGCCAATCTGAAATAAAGTCTTTCATCCTCTTAATTAGCTCACACATTTAATCTCATATTCTGTTGGTTTTTGTTGTTTTTTGTTCCATACAGAGGTACCTTGGTTTCCAGGGTTATGTGACGTAAACACTAGCAACAGCAAGGATTGCATGACTCTATAACGTGCTCTGAATGCTGAATAAAGGCACAGCTGTGCTTCTGAGAGAACTGCTGCTTTCATGTTATTTGTTCCCCAAATAAAACAACATTGGGCAAAGTCAAGATCCCTTTAAAAAAATTAGCAGCCTCCAATATTTGGAGGTCTTTGATCCTAGTAGATCTATCTATATACTGTAGAAATCTTAGTTCTGAAGTGATTATCAAATTGAGTAGGTGGAGATAAAAGTGATTGATTAGCTAGAGGCTCTACATTGATTTTCTTGTGCTTTTGTTGTCAAGTTATTCCAATCATGGCAATCAAAAGATAATGGAATGAGTAAGAGCTTTGCAGCTGTTTAGGAGCCACAAATAAAAGCAACAAATCCTCTCTATCTTGCCAAGTAAAATGCTTTCTTTCATCGCTTCAGACATAAAGGCTGATTAATCAATAACTCTAGATACTATTTTTCAATTTCAAGTGTTAATCAAGTCAGTCGATTACATCCTAAATCCCTCCCAGAAAACAGCACTGGAATAATCAAATAGTTATTTTATGCAGCACCAAGTTTGGTTCCAGTACTCTTTAACGTAAACCTCAACACCAGATTTAATAAGTTTGTATTATGATTAATATAGATAACTCTTCCATTCCCTCTGAAATATCATGCATCAATGTTTGGGTGCCATGGCAACAACCACTGCTCTTCCATAATCTTTCTTCACAGTCACACACTGAGTCACAGAAGAGAACAGAAAAAGACTGCTATAATTTTTGTGTATTTATTGTTTCAAAAAAATCTTTTACTTCTGTTTTATGAATGATAGAATATTTTTTTTGTTTTAGAGTAACAAACAACACTGGAGAAGATCAAACTATTTTAATTATTTTTATTTTTTATTATTTTATTATTTTTAATTTTTCAGAACCAAACACAGCCAGTATAAAACAAAACAATATTCAGCTCCGCACAAAATCCAGACTTTCCCCGTTAAAGACCCCAGACATGCAGGCATACAACCAAGATACTTGTACAATGCAATAAATACCAGATCACCCAAAGAGGTCTGTTTTTGCCCCCAAAGTGCAAGCATCTTTTAGTGAAACAAACCAACCACAGCTGTTGCTGCTATAGTGGAAGATGAAGAGTGGAATCATCACATTCGTGTTAAGAATATTGAACACAGAAAATAAAGCCTGTCTACAAAATTTAGCCACATCTGGAAACTACTAAAACCCATATAAAAATGTGCCTGTTTCACCTTCTCGATTGAACGTACGCAATGGCCTGATTGATTGATTGGCTGTACAGTGTATATACAGTATATATACTGCTTTTCATGCCAAAGCTCTTTATATTTAAGAGGGTACTCGCATTACCTACTGCTGAAGTGAAGCAGTATGACACACAGCAGTCATTATGGACCAACAGTAAAGGGAAAAATAGTGCAGAACAAATTGGGAAGAGACATAACAGAATTTAGCAGGAACCTCTAAAGACCTTTAGTTTAAACCTTTCACCAATGAACACCCTAATGTCTCTGGTAACCACTGGATTGGAAATTCTGGTTCAGATAATATCCTGGTCTATCTTTTCAGGTTCATCTGAACATTAAATCTGAAAATAAAATATAAAATCATTGGTAGGTCAATGTCCTATATTGTAAATTTTAAAGGCAGTAATATAATTTTGGGCCAATTGATTTTAGACCCTGACAGTACACTGAAATAAAATGACAAAAAACATTGCCTATCCAGTCTGTCATCAGTATAGAGAATGACAGCATGAACTCGTGATTGCCTGAAACAAGGCAAACATCAGAGGTGACAGTAGGCAGGAGGAATCGATGGGTATAATGAGGAAAAGGCAGTCAATTGCATTGGATACAAGACAGCCTGCCTGACTTTTAGGTACTAATTTGGTCATAAAAGCCTCCAGATGGCGTGATAGCACTTTAACCTACTGTATACTGGATACTAAGTTTTACTCATTCATTTGGCTGACAGTTTTTAGCAAAAAAGAAATCTATATTTTTACCCATACTGTATAAAGATAGATATTTTACTGTAATAATAGCTTTATGTCTATTTTTGTGGTTTTATTATTATTTTATTCCACTGTTATACGCTTGCTACCTTGACTGTTTCTATCTTTAAGTAAGTTACTTTGGGTAAAAGTGTCTGTCAAACGAAAACGTAAATTTCCAATGCAGTAGTGCCAGGAAATGTGAGTTGTTGGGCATGTTCTAAAAAAAGCCAACTTGATTTGCACTAAAAACCCAAACCATTTGTATGCAGTTATGAAGTAAATGCAGTCAAATTACTCTTAATGAATCCTATGACTGCACCCCATGGATTAGGATAGATTATCACTTGAGCCACTATTCAAATCAAGAAACTCTTAAATTATCTTAAATGATTCCTCTTACAATTGATTCATCTGGATTCATACAGATCTGCAGAAATTGGTATGGTGATCTGAGTATAATCTGGTAGATAAGAAGTTAGCCCTCAGCCAAGCTGATTAAGCCAAATTTAATGTGGCTGAAACACTCAATAAACCTTTCAATACACTCATGTTTTAAGTGTTATTCCTAGTTTCCTAAAAAATGTTGATTTCATCCCCTTTGTTACCGAAAGCCTAAATTGGCTCACGCACAAAAAAATTGCTTTGACAAGCTACTGACATCACTTTAGTTGAGTGCCACTGTGTGCAATAACAGCAGTTCATCTTCTCTGAGAATGAATGCGCCTGTTTCTGTAGGATCCCATTGTCAGGTAGTGATTTCAAGCAAAGATTTAATAATGAGGATGTAGGGACTTTCGAAACGCCTGGGGGACAAAGTTGAAGAAAGACACAGATCAGAAGAGTATAAAAAATCTCACAAAACCACTGAATATTTTCTTGGAAAAAGTGAAGTCAATCGTGAAAAAGTGGACAGTATATCGTTCCACCCAGACACTGCCTAGATCAGCTCCATCCCTCAAGCCAGGCAAGGAGGAGGCTGGTAAGGGATACTGCTGTGAAGCCAATGGTATCTTTGAAAAAGAGGGGAGAAAATATCCATGAATCAACACTATCCTAGTCACCTCACAAAGCTTGCCTGTATGACAATGAGGCAAATCCATCTCAAATCCTGCATGGAGTTTGCAAAAATCATTTACTGTAGGTCATACTTATAACATGTGACAAATGTATTTGTGGTAGTGCATCACTCAGTCAACACCTTCCCTACTATCAAGCATGATCGTAGCAGTATCATGTTACATTACCAGGGACTGGGGTGCCTGTCAAGACTGAGAGCAAAGTATAGGTAAATCTTAGGAAAATTAACACCAGGCTGTTAAAGACCTAAAACTGGGGAAATAAAATATACATTTCAATAAGACAATGACTAAAAGCTCAAGGGCAAAGCTACACTGGAGTAGCTTAACAAGAAGAAAGGTGAATGTCCTTGAGGTTTGAAAATTACTGTCCATTAATGTTCCCTAACTAACTCAACAGTGCTAAAAATCAATTTTTAAAAGAATAATGGGTATAGATTGTACCATTTTATTGTGAAAAGTTGGTAGAGACTTATAATTTCTGCCATAGGTGCTTCCACTACAAATTGAGGGGTATAAAGTGGGGTGTGGGGTGTGTGTGTGTGGGGGATGCTTATGCAATCAACATATTTTACTTTTTGATTTTTCCTTGCAGTTTTTGACATTTAATTGACATTTAACTTGACTTCAACTGTCACCCATGAAACTTTGTAGTTGAAGCCTTCAAGTTTTGATTAAAAATATTCAGTAAAAAATGTGTATACATCATTTGGAATTTAATAATATAACTTAACATCATTGGATGGGGGGAGAATGGTTTGTATTTTGTGTAAACATATAGTCAGGTGTTTAAAATTGTTTGATTTATCATGATATGTTACACATATTGTTAATTAAACTTTCACCTTTTTATTTTTGGTTGCATATGGTTTATTTCCTCTGCACACAGCTCAACTGTAATTTTTATCCTTTTAATAATCACATCAAACATTAATCCTCACGTTATGGTGAAAATCGGTTCACTTCAACAGGTCTTCCGTAAAATAGACATTTTGCATCACTTGCATCTCACGGAGCAGGTTTTTTTCTTGTTCGTGACATTCAGAGACCTCAAAGTACTGTGTATAAATAATATATAAACATATAAAACAAGTCCAAAGTTTGTGTAATTTTGTTTATTTTAAATGTTAAAAGTTGCATCCACAAAAAAATCAACAAATTCTTTACAAATTAAAGAGTGTTATTTATGGAATGTTGATTAAGCAATATTTGTATGGGAGATTATAAATAAATAAATTGTAATACACAATGGATAGAATCTATTCCTAGAGCTTAATTCAGAACAGTGTTGCTAAAAATCATTAAGCCATAGTAAATCCTGAGTTTGCAGTACCTAATATAAGAAACTTACAAGTAGAGTAGATGAAGTTAAAGTAACCCACATCAGCAAAGCAGAAGTCTAGTCCTTGTACTTCAGGGTCCTGTGGTTTGTCTTCCACTTCTGATCTTTATTAGCTACCTTTTGGGATAAGAAATTAAAGCACCTGTTTTCTTACTCAATGTTAAATTGAAAAGTACGCAGAAAACTAGGGCTCTAGGACTGAGAACTAGAGTTGTTCAGTTGTGATCAACATGTAAATTCTCCCAACACAAGCACTGATTGTGCTGTAACAGCTACAATCAGATACTGTATCATTTGTATCACCTTCATCAAGAGCCTGACAGGAAGCTAAGACAACAGACACAGATCTTCTAATGCTAGGGTTAACAACAGACTGTTCTTTCAACTGCGTTTTGAGTAAGTTTAACCAGAACCTTAAATGGCTGAAAAGGTATCTGGTCTGAAACATACAGCAATCCTAACTTGTTGGATTTAACACTAATCTCAAATGCTAATCCTAGGCTATTGGAAATGTGGATGATTTATCAGATCAGTAGGTTCCTGAAGAATAGACAGACCACATTTAATCTAACTGGACCTTTCATCAATTTCAGATCCTGGCAAAAAGCTACATATGAACAGGTTCCTTGTCTTACTATATAGTGAAGTTGAAACTCCCTTCTCTTTTAATGAAGCAAAGTATTAATTCAATCAAGCATTCAGTTTAGTAACTCAAAGCTGAGCTGGGAAACACTGGAAGACATCGAGTGTCTAAAGGTCTGATTAAGTCCTGCTTTTGCGACCATTCTTCTGTTTTTGGGGAATAAGAAAATGCATTAAAGAATAGCAAAGGATGACTGAAATTTTGCAGTTTAATTCAGAGATTTCCTATCCACATCTTGTTTTAGTCTCCCTCTCTTTTTCTTATTTCAACATATTTCTTAATTGAATTTTTAACTGGACATTTAAGTCAACTCTGAAATGTAAAATGTATAAAAAGCCAATGATTGGGTCAGCCGTGTCTTAGGTTAATCTCTGGGAGTGAGATGGGATGCGAGCAGCAGTTACCAGTGGTTTTGCACCAGTCAAACTTGTCCGAACGCTTTTCATGGTTTTAAATGAATTTTTAAGCTTTGAGAATAAAGCTGAAATGTACATATAAAAATTACAACAGAATTGTTCTACACATATGAGTATATAGTAGCAAAACCATCATTAGCTATAAAATACAGCATAAAGTGCATTTATACAGCAATATTAAAATCTCTTAAGATGGAATTTTTTGTCTTTCTTTTTACCCAACTACATTACAATAACAATAGGAACAAGCAAATAAATCCCAAAGCACCCCAACCCGAACCACACAAATGACACAGACATACAGTATAATGGCTTTGGCAGCAGGGCTTTCTGTCTCTGGGCAGTTGCAGACAACCTGGCTTTGAAGAGGAGTGTCTGGGGACTGACGTCCCCACCTGTACCTGCTCTCTTCCGCAGCACACTGTTTCTGAAGTTTGTTCTGCAGAGGGCAAGCAATGCCAATCGCAAGGGCACCTGCACACATGTTGACAACCTCTTTAGATGTCAACAATTGAACAATCTTCTCTCCTCAAACAATCACACAGATTCAGCAGGACTACTAATAATAGCTATAATAATATCTATTCAAACCCATATTCCTCTTTTCTTCTTGAATATACACCAGCTCTTTGCCTCTCACTGCGCTCACTACCTAAGAGTTTCTCTTGTCAGATCATCTATTCAAATCGGGGTTTCCTGGTCTTTTCTGACCTACTGTACAGTCCCCTTTTCAATAATAATCTCAGAATACGGCTCCTCAAACATGTAAATACTAAGTACAATAAATACTGCAGATGTTACTCCTAAATTAGTAAAATCTCAAGTCTAGAACTACTATACCATTTCTGAGTCAAGACCCCTGGGGTTGATTCAAAAAACAAATAAAAGGCACACAATAATCTGTATAGTTGCAGCTTTCAAATAAACCCAAAAAGGACAAAAAAGAGCAACATAATTTACTGTAGACCCTAAAACACCAAATTGCCCAAAAAGCACTGAAATGTCTTGACATTTCCTACAGAAAATTAGTCATCAGTAATATTACAAGGACTAATTAGAGGCCAGTAAAGACACACAAAAAAAACATTTAAAAATTAACAACAAAACGCAATTTTCTTCTTTCCATTGTTAAGTAGGTAAAACATTTCCAATTTCTGCAAAATTCTGTAAGATTATCTTACACTGTTTCTTTGCACCCAAGGCATTGCACTGCATTGGTTTGTGATAAATTATATTAACTAATTGTAAGAGTTATTAAGAGCTAATTAAATACAACGTACGATTAAACCATCAGATGGCTTTCAGAGAGCCTTAACTGACATTGACAGAACAAATCTGCCTTTGAAGGAGTACTGTATGGCCCACAACACATTCAGGTTGGGCCACTAATGTATTTAAAAACCTGGAGAGTGAAGTATCTGTTGTTGTTGTTCCATCATCATTGCAGAATCAATGGATTAAGCACAATTGAAACAGTGATGCTGAACTGACTAATCTTATTCTAAAATAGTGGTGTTGTGTCTATTCTGTTTAACTGTTCTTCTAAGCAATGCTAAGAAAGAAGGCTTATTTATTTCTGCTCTATCCCTGCAGATTTGGATATACTGTATGAAATATGATATATGAAAAGCTTACATCTATCTTTCAGTCTACTGTAAGATACCTCATTAGTCATAAAACGGTAGAAGTAAAAACAAATATATCCCTTTATTAAATTATTTAAACTATTTAAATAGACATTAATAATGAAGTCCAACTAGGGAAAAAGCACTGGTGTTTTGCATGACCACTATATTATTTAGAGATGTCCCTTTACTAAAATACAATATAGACATCGGGATATACAGTAAGAAGACATTCAGGTATTACTTCCAGTTTTATAGCCTCCTTGGCAACAAATAATGGCTAAAAATTATGTTCCACATGAAAACTATACATACTGTAGACTTCTTGTTGTCTATTAATTGCAAAAGTCCCTTTCTGAACTTCCCCTAAAGATGTGGAATTGTATCTATGGTACCAAACAATAACTAACACTCACTCACAATGACTAATTACTGTGTTTTTGGCAACAGATAGAAGTAGATGGTATTTCTCAAGATTTGTGCTTTCATGTTTCTGCAGATGTTACAATTTCAGTAAGTTCACTGACCTGCTTCCATCCAGCCCAAACTCAAGTGTTATTCATAGAACAACATTTCAACCACATTTTTTTAAAAAGGAAAGTTTGCTGAAGCAGACGTCCAGTGATTGTGATGCTTTTCATACCTTATTTTGTATTTGTATTTTATTCTTATATTGTCTCTGTATGTTTCACTTTTGATGAACCTCAGAATTGCTTATGTACTTCAAACTTTATGTAAATAGTACTGTCCACTCAACAAAGTTCCATCTCTATCCTGCAGGAAAAAAAGATCTTGTTGGTTCTTTCTCTTGGCAAAAATACAGTAGACAAAATCTGAACTAGAGACCATTGTCTTGCAGAACAATGAACAAAATAATGAACCATCTTATAAGGAAAATAAATATTCATAACTCTTACTCAACAAAATAACTTTTAAATTTTTTAACATGTACTTTAACTTAAAATGTAAATGTCACTTTCAAATGTTTTTGATTAAAATATAAACCTTATTTGAGTATTTTTAGTGAAAATGTGATTTTCAGAATGCATAAAATGTGTCTCGGAAACAATCCAGTAAATAGTGAAATATATTCTTTACCATATTCAAACCTGGATTTAAAGAATAATCTCCAAATTGTTTGGATAAGTAACAAACCAAATGACAGTGACCCTTTTGTTAATTTAGACATCATTTTTCTTGCAATGTGCCCAATGTGTTTCAGAAGTCCAAGCCTGTGGCTTGCAGTCCGCGCTCACAGACATCCAGCTTGGGGTCTGTTTCCTGGTCTCTTACCCGCAGACTGGGTGAGCTCTTGTGGCCCCCCTACCCGATCCTCCCCGTCCCCCAGATGCCTTGTAGCTGAAGGCCAAGTCCTGCCCTGCTCCAGTCCCCAGGCCCTCCACAGGCATCTTATGCCATCTAGGATTTCTCAGGGGAGTCTTCCAGGGCGATGACGGTGAACTCCTCCGCATTGCCCCCGTTCTCCTGAATCTTCTCCTTGTTCATCAGCTGGACCATCTCCTGCTCTCGATCAGCCTTTGTGCTTCCTGCTGCCCCATTGCCATCCCTTCCTGGTTTGCTCGTAATCACCAGCTTCTGCTTCTTCCCACACCACCTTTACGAGAGAGGAGACACATCTGGCCATTATGAATGGTTATGAATTTTCCAGGTTAGGAAAACCTCAAAGCCAGAACGCCCAACCATGTCTTTCAAAGCCCACTTACTCTCCTTCATTGTCTACTCATCTCTTCCTGTTTCTGATTCAAGATACTATCCACAAACCATGTTTTCTTTTAAAAACAGACAAGTTTTGATCTGTAGCTACACTACTTCTGCCCAATACATAGTAAATGGGGGATGTATCCAAAACGGGTGAGTAAAGGTGAGGTCCATCTCATTTTGCATCATTCCTGCCTTCCCAGTGTTATCCTTTCAGCTCCTTCTCTCATTTGACCTTGTGGAAATCTTTTGGAGGTTTATTGGCCTTGTCTTTATGGTCAGGCTGTTGCTCTTTCAGCCAAGATGGTTACAGCCAAATCTATTTTCTAAATATCGAGTTGTGTTGTCTAGTATTTCTAACAAATTACACAGGTTTGATCATTATAATTTACATATGGGTGCATTACATTATCAGCAAGCATTCCTCTGCTGTTTTCTTAGAGGACAGATCAGACAGATTCAGGGTGTAATAGTTGGTATTAGAAGTTTACCACAGGCTATGGGTAATACTGTAGCTGCAGCATTGCTTCAAAATGAGAAGAACACATTAAAAGATGTAAATGAAACTTTAATAATTGAAAATATCAGTTTGTTACCTCTTTGCTCTAGAAAGGTGTACATTTTCCTTTGTTTTACCTGTGTCTGGTGGCGATGGCAATGCACACAAGGAAAATAACAACCACTGCTACAACCACAGCCAGGATGATCAGCCAGTCTGCAAGCAAGGGGATGTGATATTACATCACTCAGCTGGTTTTTCCATTAAGAAAAGGAAGTTAAGCTGGTAACATTTTGAATGTCAAAGGGCAAAGCTGTCAAATATAATCCTATGCATTTATTTCTAATGTGTATACCAGTATTTGTCTCTGAGAATCTTTCTGTATTTCTGTATTTGGAAAGTTACACATATCTTAAGTATCTTAAGTATCTTGGAATATTCTAAATTAAATAATATTAATTATTATACAATTAAAATATTAAGTTTTTATTTTTAGTTTTCTTTATAGCTTATGATTGTTCTTATTTTATGTTTATTTTTATTTAAGATGTGGTTGTTTTTTTGTTTAAACTCTACACTCTATAAAAATTCCATTTAGCTGAGATATTTACTTGCTGATAAATAAATTTCATGCTCTCACAAATACTACTGTATCTAAAAAGGAAAACGGTCTGTTTTCTTTTATTTAGTTTTTATTTCTTTGTCAAGCAATTTGACAATTCCAGCAATTCTGCTCATTACTCTGAGAAACTAGGAGCGGTTACTAGGAAAAGTTCTGTCGCTTTATATAAGATGAAAACAGTCTCACAAGCCCATATTTGAAGATTACTTCTTCCATCATTACTTCTATCATAGTTTCTCTAAACCCTGCTGTAATGTTCCTTGGCAGTGACTTACCTGGCACTTTATGGCCCTTGTGTCTTTCCGTATCGGGCGGAGCTGCAGTCTGAGGAATAATCATTCGACGGCCTGCATTTGGTGAAATTAAAAGAAAAGAGCTTGAAGAAGAAATTAAAAGTGGGCGCAGCACTGTAGCACATTGGTTCGAATTGCTGCCTTGTAGTGCTGGGGCCCTGAGTGCAATTCTGGACATGGAGTTTGTATGTTCTCCCCACGACTGTGGGAGTTTGGTTTTGGACATAGAACAATTGAGCTTCTGGGAAAACTGGCTCTAGGCATGAGTTGCGTCTGTGTCTTTGTTTGAGCCCGTGTGCCCTGTGATGACACAGTATACAGTATATCTCATGGAATTTCAGCTGTGTCACAAACCGATAAAACAGCCATAGCTGAGACGCTTTAGTTCCGATACCAGTGGAAGTTATGCTCTAAATAAGGAAACTGTTCTCTTGTGCTTTTTGCTTTAGTTATTTTTGGTGATTGCATTTTGAAATGTGTTTTTCTCTCTATTTCAAGAAAATAAAACACAGAAAAGGTTAAACATTAACCATCTCCTCGCAAATGCAATAGTGAATTTGTACGAAGTGTGAGTGGAGGGTGTCTCTGCAGGTTTAAACTGAAATTGAGAAGAAACCACTTATCATCGATGCTGCGTGGTTTCTGTATCTGAAATACTGCAATTCTGTGAGGAGGAAATGATATTTCTCTGTAAAATACAGTAAGCAGTGTTTACGGTGTTGCCCAGCAGCCAAGTGTGATTTGCCTGGGAACATCGACAGACACCCTGCAGACCTCATCGGACTCCTGGGAATTCCCAGTGGAGCCCAGTGACAATGTTTTCATCATACAAAGTTATGACTGTTTCAGTGATTCAGTCTCAGGTCTGAATCAAGTGACAGCTTTGGAGTTCATGCTGGCCTGCGGGGCTTCAGTTCAGATTTAATTGGACCAGAGATCTGGTGTGGAGTTTCTTTATTAAATAGTTACCAACCAGCTAGACGCCAGCAAATGTCTCATTATCTGTCAAGCCCTCTGGTATTTCAGTGTAATCATTGTTACTTCATATTTCAGTGCTTGCATTGCAACCACCTTCTATCAGACACAACATGTGCATTTACATTACATATAGCTTTATATACTGTATAGGCCTGAAAAATTAACTGATGTGCCAAAAAAATGTGACACTCAAAAACAAAACAAAGATTCATGGATTCATGGAAAGGTTTCAGTATGAAATATGAAATATGATGCATTGACAAAATGAAAACATCACAGAGTTGATGCAGATTTGGCCTCTGTGAACACTAACCCTGTTCTAGGCAGTGCTGATACCTCGTCTGGTGGTAGGATGTTATATCACTCTGCAGCTGCAAACAGCTGTTGAAAGGTTAACCAGCTGTGTTTCTTTTATCTTAGAGCTTTGGCAGGCTGGGGTTCTTTTTTAGTTTTTTAATTTGGAATCAAATGGGAGCTCTTAACTGAAGTTCAGGAGGGATAATGACAAAGAAGAACTTATAGCTGAAGTTTGCTATACCACACACTTCTTTTTGCAATTTTTCTTTCATGCATACAGTCTCTCCTCCACCTCATAGCTAACCCTAAGTTCAAGATGTTACCTCCCCCCCCCCTCTGAATGGGGGTTCAAGCCTCCTCATACGGTATTCAGGAGACCAGTCACAAAGCCTATGATTCTTGGATGTTATTCTTCATTAATGATTTTTGTTGTAAATACACTGAAATGTGTAACCATCATTTGGGTGGATGAATGTGTTGAATTACCATTGATCAATAATGTGACAAGGTATCAAACCTGTGATCAAGCCTGTACCTTTACTGGTTGAGACACTTATGAGGCCCTTTGCTTGCCCTGTTTGTGTAACCCAACAATCACCTTCATCCAGGCAATCTAGACACTGGACTATTGCAAAAACATGATTGATTTACTGTTCATTTAAGGTATTGTAGTGCAAAGTGTGACAAAACACTCAAGAGTAGTTTTCTAAGATCACATGAAAATAAGCCATATCCATAGGAACCAGACTATAAACTAAACTGTGGTACAGTATCTAATGTGACTCAGACTTTCAAAAAATCTTTGTGGCTTGTGGTATATAATTAGCTGTTAATCACCGCCCTTATCTTTGAACTACTATACATTAGCAACGGTAAAGTGTTCAATAACATTATATTAAACAAAGGATATGAGGGCACCAATTGTTATTAGCTATTTTGCCACTTTGAGTGATAGCGTGTATAGTTGAAACCTTCTTTCGTACTGTATCTCAGGAAACATTTTTAGAAAAAGGATAAAGATTACAGCCTGGCACAGCTTAGAGAAAAGACAGATTGGTTGACCCATTCTGGTTACTTGAAACACCACAGTAACTTCCTTATGCAACATACTGTACTCTGGTTATTTTTTTAATCAGATTATTGTACAGTTTAACCACAAAGATACAGTATTGTGTATCTGAGGTAACTGTAATTGAGGTTATTGTGTGCCTGACGTGTGTTGCAGCTTGTGGTGTCTGCAGCACTTCTAATATGATTCTGTGTTTTCAGCCAGCATCTAAACATCATGTTAATATTAAGATAGTAAATTACTGAAGGGAGTCAGAAGTGACTTTGTTCACATCAGTGTCTGATGTCTTCTGTTTATTGTTCCACCTTGAGTATTCATTAAACTACCAAACATTTTCCCTACAAATCTATAACAGTTCATTACTCAAACCACTTCACTTCATTAAATATTAAAGAATCTTTGAAGCACAATCATTTTTGTGTTTGAATAAAAGAAAACAAGGAGCAGGCCAGTCACATTAACCAATACATGAACTCATTAATTTGAAATAATATTTGTGGGATTTGTGATATCTAACAATTTCCCAGAATAAAATGTAGAAACTTCCAACAGGCCATAACAACTCTGAGCTTTTCATTTTGTTTATCACCATTAGAAAATACCAGGAAACAAAAAGTTATCCTTTGTTTTTAATGGTAACACTTCATGTGTGAACCTTAAAGGTACATCTGTATTTCAGTTTGAGTCACTTCTCTGTTTTTCACTTCCTGTCACATCTTCTCTTTGTGCTTCTGTGAAAAGAAACTGAAATAAAATTGACATCACTGCTTCACTAAACTAGAACTAGGTCTGGCTGCACTATAGCACAGGACTGACAAAAAGGCTTTTCAAACTCTTAAAATATCGCATTGGTCTATTTTCCATGTCCAGTAACATGTAACTCTGAAATAAGAGCTTTTAGAGAATTTATGAACAACCCAATCAGTTTCACCTTGGCAAGTAAAACAATATTAATTTATCAATTTTTAAACTAAACTAGGAAGAATCCTGTCACTATGCACATTGTCCATCAATGTATATAATCGATATCATAAACTGTATACAGTACCATATAGAGCCATGTCAGTTTATAGAAAAGAGAACCTACAGTACAGTATGTACTGTACCCTACAGAATTTAATTAATTGAACTACTAATTAAACTACAAAGCTTTTTTTGTAATCTACAAAACAGCTCTGACTATTTTCTAGTGAACCATCCTGTCATTTTATAACTATCACAAATAATTAAATACTTCACTTAATTTGTTCATCTGGCCCTTGCTTATTGCCCCTGGTTGAAGTACTGTACAAGATCTTTTTGTTGTTTTCTGGTTGTTGGTTGCATCTTTCAGAAGCTTCCTTCCCATTACCAGGAAACCATTTATTTAAGGTAAAAGTCCTGGAAGCACAAGACAGAACTTCTCACTAGATAGGAGACCAGTCCGTCCCAGGACCCACACAAATTGGGGACTTCAATAAACCTCACCAGCATGTTGGAAATAAATTTCAGCTTAATAAAAGCTTCCAGTCTAACAACTATCATATTGTGCCACCTTCTTTTGAACAGAGTGAAGAACGGGATTAATCAATTCACTGCTGAATACAGAAATTATAGAATTTTGGTTTTCCCATGTAATGAGTTTGCCATTTTTGCAATTCTATAATCAAAGGAAATGTCCAGTTAAAATGCTTCTAAAGTTTATTAGTAACAACAAAATAAAGTCAAATGTGAGTATTCACAGAGAGGTTTTTATCCTTTGCTAAAAGGTGAATCAGATTATTTTAACCTGGGTGCTCATTGGTAAAATCTGTTTTTCAAATGTTAAACCTCTCAACCTCTCTCGGGGAAAGAAATTTAACGGTTTTATACTTATTTGATCAAATTCTGAATTCCTTTTGAGTGAGTTACTTCCTTGGATTTTTAAAATGTGCTGCTTTTACTTTTTTATCGTTGTCATAGAGTATATAGTAATTGTATAGTAATAATGTCATAGTCCAAAATAAAATTCATGATTGCTGTAAAAGAATCAGAGGAAATCACCAATGGCTGATACCAACTAGGTTTATAAGGCAAACTGTAGCAGCCTGTAACTCTGAAATGAAAGACATGAGTGATGGGGATTTATTTTAAGCATTGCAATTATTGCTTTTTGTTATAAACCCACCTGATTTATAAAACCAAACTGGATGTTTTATCTCCAAACCCTGCAGCCACACATGGAGACTCCTCAATCTGCCCTTCATAGAGCCACTCAACCTTTAAACACATCTGAACTCGTGAGGGCCCCAATACCAGCAGGCCCAGTGCCAACTGGAGAAGAGGCCCACCCACAACTGCCCGTTTGACTAAGCCCGCCCTACCCTCAGCAGTGTTAGGCCAATTGTGTGTCGCCATTTGGGATAGTCCAGTCACATGAGCAGTAACATGGTATGGGCCCAAATCCATAATGCCTGGATTATGGAATGACTTTACAGGTTGAGCCTTGAAAGATTGCTCTGATGTGCAGCTACAGTATGCTCACTGTCAAGATCTACTGTATATAACTGAGTTATTTTTATAATAATATACCTCACTTAAAGTTGTACACTTAAAATTAAAAGTAATTGAGCACGTAAGTAACATGTAACTCTGCTTTGCAAAGACAATGTTCCCAACAGTGGAGCAGTATTGTAAAAGATTAATGTATCTTTCACAACAGCAGCAAGCAAACCAATGGAAATTAGTAATTCCCCACCCATGAAATAATATGGCACAAAACACCTACGGGCAGCACAGTGCCCCAATGGTTGATATGGCTGCCTTCCAGCACTGGGGCCCTGGGTTCAATTCCTAGGATGGCCTGGGTGTGTGTGTGCCCTGTGAAGGACTCATGTCCTGTGCAAGGTGTGTCCCACTTTGCATATACTGTAATGCTTCAAGGATAGGTGACAGACCACTCTGGCCATGAATTGGATAAGCAGGTATTGAAAGTGATAAGTTGATTATGTTAATTCCTATGACACTGTTCTTTTTTAAAAAGCATACCCAATTAATTTAAGGTATTCCACTACTGGCTAGCTTTAGTGAAAATATAAAATAAAATACTTTTAGTTCTCTGATCACAAATACCAACATAGAGAAAATCTTGTAAGTAAATTTAGTAGTGAAGTCTTCTACAGTATACTGTTGCATATTACTTTGTCTTCTATATGTGTGTACAGTATATTTCTATAATTAAAGGCTGGCAAAAAAACAGAAACAGAGAAAACTTACTTCCATGTGTTTTGGATGGATTGGTTCTTGCAGTGGTTTTTGGAGTCTCCATTAACTTCCCTCCTGATGACTCTGTCCCTGTATCAAAAGGGTTTTCACTAAGTGAGTCAGCTGAGGGAGTGACATCGTTTGCCTCGGGGTCTCCTCCAGGACTTAAAGACGTAAACACTGGAGTCGTTTCATCGTCCAGAAACAAAACTGAATGAGTGAGGTCCCAGTCATCTGCACCTTCAGCTGCTTTTGTTCTAGGTGTACTCACTGTAGTACTGAACTGAGTATCTGTATCTTTTTCCTTCAGGGTGCTATCATCTCCCCCACCTAAAGGGACATCTTCTGGATCCTCTGTGGTAATGGCAGGGGTGGTTGACTGAACAGCATCCTCTCTAGAATTGTCAGAGCTGACTGGAGTAGTGGTTCTATTATTGTCATCCGTAGACTCCACCTGAGTATTATCATTTATGTTTGAGTCAATACTTTTGGTGGAATTGACAGAGTCGTGCTTAGCCTCACTCTCTGGGTCAGGTTCCATTGTGGAATTGTCGGGGCTATATCCGTTATCCACATTTTCTTCAGAGCTCCGAGCTACACCCGTGGTGTTACCAGAAGAAGCTGCATCAGTCCTGTTCTCAAACCCAGGTTTTAAATCAATTTCAGTTGTAGAGTTATCAGAAATGTTTTCACCTTTTTCTTTTTCATGTTGGAAACCATCATTGACCAGGGGAATGATGCCTGAAGAGTTTGCAGGGGTAGTTGTTTCATCATCAGAGGGCAAAGGCACAGTTATTCCCTTGGATTCAGCTGGATCCATTGTAGTTCTAACCTGGGGCCTTTCTTCCTGAGGGTTTTCCGTCGTGGTTGCTGTTGGCTTCTCTTCACCACCAGGGGATCTTTCTGTTTCGTCTTCTGCTTTATCAGGTGTTGGTGTTGGTTTACCTGTTTGAAGGAAACAAAGAGGAAAGAAGACATTTCAGGCAAGATTGAGGGCAGTTGTTTCTCTAAAATGGTTCTTACTCACTTTGTGAATGCTAATCCTTGCATTATATTTGTGTTTCACGAGAGGGATTATACTGAGGAAAACAGCCTAGGTTTAGGGAGCTGGGGACATCTTTAGGATAAAGGAAATGTTTAATGGTAAATGTATGAGAAGCAGAAGTAAATGTATTAGAAGTAAATGTATGAAAGTATTTTGCAATATGGAAAATACCCAGGGGAAAAAAATAAGGAAAATACAGCATAAACAGCCAGAAGTCCATTGTTATGTGTTTGCTTGAAAGTGGAAAGTTTCAGAAAATGATGAAGATCTGTCTAATTTCAGAAACGTAGGCACATTATTGATATATTAAAACTGGTATAATAAATTGTTTCATGTGTGGGAGTGCA
Organism: Atractosteus spatula; assembly: GCF_055471065.1. Lineage (NCBI taxonomy): Eukaryota > Metazoa > Chordata > Actinopteri > Semionotiformes > Lepisosteidae > Atractosteus > Atractosteus spatula. Next base: position 3,320,565 of record NC_142721.1, on the reverse strand, counting down.
GATGAAGCTTTAAGATAATAATTTGTTGCTAAATACAAAGTACCTTTGCTTTTTTGTAAGATGATTTTTAAAATTATTTTTACAGATGTTATTTATAATGATGTATAAAAACAAACTACCTGAAGACAGAGTGAATGTAAACAGAAGTAGTGTATTGTGCATAAAATAATATGGAATGCAGAAAACAGATATGAATTAATAATGTAAGTAATTTCATACAGACTATGGTACCAGGAGCTGCTTTTAAAGCAATTCTCAAATATGCTTTCTCTCAGTACTTGTGCACCTAACTGTATACCTCACTGAGGACTTTGCGCACATAATATCCTACCGGAACCAGGCAAACCAATTAATCCCTTGTACCTTGTACTAAGTTCATATTTTTCATTGCTTGCATTATTCACATTCTAAATATACAGTATCTTCCTCGTGAGAGCCAACAGAACCAACCAAGGTGAAGCACAGCACAGTCATTATACATAAAATATTTCATTACAAAAAACTAGCTGTCTTCAGTTCCAGAGAGATGCAGAAGAGAAAAGTACAAAGTAAATACAGTGGTCTTAACCCTTTAATTATGAAAATCCCCATGCAATAGTTACTTGGTGAATATTTGAAAATGTATATCCTGTGCTACATGAAGTATATGATAATACAAATACATTGCGATTTTAGTACACTAAATACTACAACATTAGTAGCAACGCAGATTTTGCAACACATTTAAAATTGCATTCTTCAACAGGTTTTAAAATACATGTACACTAATTTCATTTTCAGTATTTGGATAAATAGAATGTGAATATTTTCACCAAATGCTAGCAAATAGAATATAGAAATGAAAAAACGTAGCAATATCTCATTTATACACAGACCACTAGTATTCCCTGGTGTAGCTAATAAAATTGTACAGGAATTCAGTGTGCTGCTAGAAGCACTTTGATAAACCCGATTTCAAAATTTACTCAAGTGTTACATCCTGTCAAAATGTTCTTTAGAAAGAGGCCTGAAAGTTACAAGCCTAGAAAATCCCTAAATTGATAAAGTAAGACATTAAGCAGAGGGAAACATAGCCAACATTTGGATGTCCAGGTTATTGAGAATTCTAAAGGAATAAATTGTTAATGTAACTTTTAAATTTCCAAATTCCATTTTTTAAAAGAGCCTAAGATAATATTTCGGTGTTTTTGCAGACTTGCCTTGTTTTGTCCTCATAGAATTATGTCAAAATAATTTTAATGTAATTTGCCTCCTGTTCTCAGGTTTAAATGTCATTCCACGGAGTTTCCATTTGAGCCCTGCAGGTTTTTTTCAGGGCTTATTCTGAAGAAGTTGAATTTGGCAATGACTAAGAGGATCATGAATACTTGTATCGGGTCCCCTTGTTGTAGTGTTTTCTGTTCAGGACTAAAAAGGTTCATTTCCTTCAACCTGTCAGTGCAGGACATTCTCTTTGGCCCCAGAATGCATCTAGTTGCTCTTCTCTGGATTGATTCCCAAGCAACATTATCTCCTACAACATGGTGACCACAATTGTGAACAATATTCTAAATAAGGCCTTACTAATGAATAATATCATTGTGACTTAATGTCATTTTATTTAGTGTGCTTTTAACTATACCTACTAGTATTTTGTCTTTTAATTAGTTAAATGATGCTTCAGTATAAACTTCTCTTTGTAAGGCACTGATATTTCCTCTGAAGTTGGTTTCATCTGCAAACGTTACTAGTTTAACTACAAACTACTATATAAACTATTTAGTGCAAGGTTCATTGAAAACGACTGCAGTTTACGAATCAAGTGCGTCACTGTAAGGTGAGATTACTCTCTTCTGGAGCTTCCTCTCACAGGACATGGAAATCACATCTGTAATCCACTGGTAAAGGTGCTTCTTGGATTCTTGACCAAGCACTCTCCTTCTGTGGCACAAGCCTCACAGAGAGAACAACGTGCTCGGAGTTCACATGAAAAGAGGAGGAGACCTTTTGGGAGGATTGCTAGATTGGGGCAGACAGCAGTACAATCTTTTTTTTAGTTTTTTTTTTTAGAGTGGTTTGGTAAAGAGGTTACTTCCTCCTTTAATTATAGAAAAAAAGAGAAGTTCCATTTCAACACCAGAACATGATAGGCCCCTGATTTAAGTGTGAGTCAAATGTACCATAATTATTTATGCGAGAAGATTGTAGCTTCCTGTATGACTACATAATTTAAATTAAGCACCAGATGAAACCTTTGATTTTGAAAGAATTCTGCAAGGTTCTGAGCCTTCTTTAAAGAAAAGAAGCTCCGTTTATGTGTATATGCATCTAAACGTCTAGTTGCAGGCCATGTAATCATATGACTTCAGCTTGCAGGCAGGATAGCAGTGGTCACATTATCTGATAAAGACATTTCTAAGAATGACTATACACAGCTTGTGATCCTGGACCCAATGACAATCGACACATTAAGATAATTCAAGTAAGAAGCTGCGTCAGCATGCGTAGGCTGCAAAGAAACAAGTAAAGGTTTATTCCTGCTGAAAAGAGAAGAAAGGAAACACAATGTTTCGGCTGTGCTCACACCTGAAAAAAGGTTCCACAGCCAAAATGTTGTGTTTCCTTCCTTCTCTTTTCAGCCTGGAATAAACTTTACTTCTTCCTTTAAGATAATAATGTCGACTTGTACAAACCTGTAAAAAACTGCTAATTGATTGATATTTACTTTGTGGGCAGAGGCCAGCAGAGCCAAGTTTAGAAAAAAATTATTGTTAAATACAGTACATGAGAAACTGACATGTGTGGCCTTACCGAGGCATGCTGTGTATTTTACTGAGATTCTTTATTGCTAATTTGGCAACTGTATTGAAGTGCATAATACGAAGAGATCAGCAATAACATGATTATTTTGAAATACAAAGTTGAAAACATTTTAAACCCAGCATAGTACAAATTATATAAATTAACAAATCAAATTGCTACCTGTTGTGATATTTTATTTACTTCATGACTCTTTAAATATGAGAACTGTTGAGAACAATAACTTACAGCTAAAACATTTTGAAAAATGGCTAGCCCTTCTAAAGTTTAGATTTTGAAAGTGGCTGTTCCTGCATTACTGTAGTCTCTGTCCGAGGATACTCTCCATCAGTGTGTAAGCCGAAGAAAGAAAAGTTCCCTTCATAGAAACAGCTGGGTTCCCTGATGTTAATCAACCACTAATTGCACCAGTAAATGACACCAGGCTGACAGAGGGATGCTGGGACATGACTGAACCTGTGGGGGGGAAGCTGTCCACTCCGTCCTCACTCTTTTCCAGGGGGTGTGGGATGGTAACCAGGGCTAAATCACAGTTCTTGTCTGATGAATCTGTTGGAAAGAAAACAAATGTTGACACATCCTGTAATCAAGAGAGAGCATTTAAGAGCATCAAATTAGAGCTTCAAGGTGTACTGTCTGATACCTCTTGAGTAATTTGTCTTTTAGCAAATTTCTATATTTGAAGTAAAGCAAATATCATTCCTATCTACTGTAGCTGAAGCACTAAGGCCTTATTCAACTCCAATTCAGCAGTTTAAAGACACTTTTATCCTCACAGTGCCTTCCTCCTGTTTCAATTTTTCCTGTGGATATCTTTTTAAATGTCTTACTTATTTATAAGTATAAATCAGTATTTACCATAATTTATGTTAAATATAATTAAATAAAACAGATAATTCAAATGTTTATTTTATTGTTTTATAGAAGGTTATTTTTGTTTTCCCCAGCTTCTCCAAATACGATTAACCAGCTATTTTCAGTCTTATCGCGCAGACCATCTATTGTCTTCTGATTTGCAGTTTGGATCATTCAAAATTTCTGTAAATACTATTTACTTCATTGGGTCTTTTTTCCACTTTTATAGCTCAGGGAAAGAAATTGCCTCCACCATTCACCAAAACTGCATTTTAAAATTCTCTTTTGCTGAATTTAAACAGCTAATTGAACCAAGAATAATTGCTTAGGAATGTTTATTACAGAGTTATTTCCAGATGTGTCTCATTTAATTGATGATAGTTTGTTTTGAGCTCCTTATGCAGTTATGTTAAACAACTCTGGACAGACCTGTCCCATTGCTCTGTTCATTGAATGCATTATCAGCAAAGTATCTAAAGCAGAGTGATGCCAAGGTCTGACAACATGCACAACCAGGAGACAGAGAAGGTCCAACCAAAGAGCTGAGACAGGGTGCCACAAATACAAAGCAATCAGATCTCAACAGCCAAACTACTTGAGCTGCAATTAACTAATGTTACTCAAATCTCAACTAAACATGCAAGATGCGCAACAGCGCCTCCAGTCACTGCAAGTTAAATGAACACAAAACTTCATCCTTCTGGCCTATTACAAATTCAGAAACCAAAGCACAATGCCAACCCATTGGTTATACACAACAGGCCTCCGGCAAGTACGAAGTACTGAGAGATAATGGCAGAATTGTCGGTTGGCAGGTGGGTCAATGTTTTGATTTGCTTCCCAGCCTTATTGAGTTCCTCAAGTGCACCTACACTAAAGCCACTTTGAGGAGAATTGGAAGATGGAAATGCGCTGGAGAGCAGCATTAAGAACGATACCTGAGGAGTTGTAGCAGTAGGCATCATAGCGAACAGTCAGGTTAGCAGAGAGGACCAGGACTCCAGTGCTGTTAGCAGCACACCGGTCGTGAGCCTGCTGGCGAATAATCGCAACACTGATGTTCTGAATCCAGCCATACCTGTCAACACCAAGAAACACTGAACAGGGGGCACTCACTGCACAACATGTACGAGACAAGGATCTGAAATGTTTAAATATATTTTAAAAAATTTATGGAAATATATCAAAATTAATATTTAAGTATATAACAAGCACATATATGGTGTATATTGAAAATAAATGCTCTACATACTGTATTTCAGACCAAGTCAGCTAAATTATTCAGCCACTTTGCTGAGAGTTATTTTGATTTCACAGTTATTACATAATTTTCAGGACAGATCAGTGACAACTACTGTTTTGGCATGGATTTAAAGTGTACTGACATCATAAGTAGCCAATAAAAGATATAGAGTATCATAAAATCAGTAACCAAAACTGTTTCTCAAAAATTGTCAGCCAGACTGCAGATGTTCAGAGATGGAAAAAGAAACTCAACAAAGACTCCAGTAAGGATGATGAAAATAAAGAATCAGAAGAAACTTATGAGTAAAGATGTTAACAAAAATTAGTGATTATTTTTTCTACTGTATATACTATAATTATTACAAAATATACTTTTTATATATTTTGAAAGTGGTTTTCAAATGAAGCTTAAATTATTGTATTGACAACATATTCAATTCTTAACTTCTACTGTACATCTCCTGTTTTACATGAACTGATCACAAACATATTGTACATATGAATGGTAACCATGAGAAAGATTCTTAGCAATTGCAAGTCTTGTAAAGGGTTCCCAGAGTTTTCACTATGATTTTAATAGTTTCCACAAATAGTGATCACAATTTATTCTTTGCTTTGCCATGATTATTCTGCATTAGCGTAAACTTTACTGTATTTTTACCATGGTATCTCATAACAAACATTAGTAAAGGCACACACTCACTATAAAAGCACTTCAGGTCCTGTACAGAAAGATGGACCACAACACTGTGCTGTCTTACCTGCAGGTCTCAAAGCCTTTACTGTAGGCCCTGTTGACATCCTCTCGACTGGCCAGAACCGTGCCCATGGACAGACAGAGCTTTTCAGCCTCAGGGTAGGTCAGGAAGTAGCGACCACGTTGTTCAATGTGAAAAACACCTGCATAACTGCAGGTTCGGGTCAGGTCTGTGGGAAAGGCAGGGAGGGTACGGTGAGACTCTGGACATGGATCATGGTGCTTTCTTTTTACAATTTTTAATTTTGTTTTTAAACACAGAAAACATATAACATAAAAGGAGCACACATCTTTCACTTAATTAATGAAAATATATACTTGTACAGTATATATTCACAAGAAAAAGTGAATTATTTAACTAATTTAATTAATTATACATCATTAACCTCCATTTGTAACACATCATTTAGAATGTAGGAAGCTGAGGATCAGCAACTGCTTTGCCAAGTAAAGATAAATAAAAAATGGCTTCCAATTACTCTGCATTTATTACTTACATTTGTTAAAGAGTAGATAAGTTTTCCAAGGAAAGTGTGTTGTGTTATCCTGTTCTTCCAATTTAGCAATATTACTTTCTTTGCCACGGCAAGGGATGGTCTATCTCTTTTAAGGGGATATCTCTTTTTTTAAGGGGCTGGGATGAGAGATGGAAGAGATCATAATGCCAGGAAATGGGAACGTTAATCAAGCCATTAATCAAGCCATCAAGCCGTTTTTTTCCAGGAACCTGAAGTTTCATGTGGAAACGGCAGTCCCGTCCACTCCTGGACAATCATCACTTTCTAATCAATTTCCACACTTCCATCTTAATAAATTTTGACCTACATACAGTAGAAGACACAGTTTATCCACAGCAATGGTTGAGACAATTGAACAATGACAAGAGCAGCTAAGATGTAGATTATTTTACACCTACTGTATTCATCAACATGTAGAGGTCAATGATCATTCCCCTGCCCTGCAGTCCTCAGAGAGCTCACTGACCTTACCTGTACAATGCATGTTATTACTGAATGCCTTCTTGTGGTTCTTCCTTTCATACCCCAGAGAAACAGGAGACCTTTGGAGGCCTCTATATTGTTCCAAAGAGCAGAATGTTATTATTATTAGAAAATTTTACTTAGACATGTAAACAGATCTCTAGATTTGTGAGTAGATTTCTAAAATTCAGATAAGTTGTGACAAATATCACTTTGCTCCGCGCAATGCTAATACACTTACAGTACAACATTTTTTTTTGTTTGTTCGAGCAAGATATATTTTCCAGTCCTTAACACATTCATCATTTGATATACTATACGTCTCACTTCTTTCCTCAAGGGAATCAATAAATATCTTAATGAAGATCAAAAACATATGAGTGTGGCTTTAAATAATGTGCAGCATATTAAAGTAAACATAAAAACTTCCCAAAAATGATGGGACTTAAGACAATTATCTAAAAGTAATAGAAAAGCTTCTTCTTAGTAGTAGCTTTTTTTCCATTAATGAATCGTAAGAAGTGTGTAAGTGAAATTTCAGTTTAATTCACTGCTGATGAGGGAGCACAGTTTATACTCATGTCTCTTCTAAAACAACCTGGAGCTTCTGTTATAAAAATCTTCCTGTGACTCGGGGTCAGAGGTGTGTAATTGGGTTCATGGCTGTGAAGCAAGAATTGACACTAATGTGAACTTGTCTGGTCTTTCACCTGGACTGCATGCTGTCTCCATGGAGTTTCTTATGGCCTCCTGTCATTTTGTTTTTCGACTCTCTTTGGTATGCAGCTGTGGAGAGATGTTTGTGCCTGCTCTGCAGACAATATGATAAACAAAGTCTGCCCTTATGCCTGTATATGCAAACCTTTATTTCTTTTTTGTTCAATATGACATGTAAAGAGGGGGGAGGTATTCATCATTGGGCAAAACATTTACACAAACATCACAGACCTATAAAGGAATAGAACATTTTATCATATTTGAACAGATTTTAGTGTTTTTCATCAGTGATATCACTAATCACTTTGCTGTTTAGCTCATTTTTACTAATTAAAGTACATTTTATAGCCTATAAGAAGCCAGTCTAAATGAATTAATAAATGCCTTATTTAGCACCCAAGGCATTTAGGAGAGGCACCTTGGTAAAGTCAGCTCATGTGAGTTTTACATAAATAAACATGGAGAACCCACACAATTCTAACAGTTTGATGTTCCCACTCTTCAAATGGTAGCTTATTCTCCTTTTTAATAATTTTACTTTACATAATTGCATAAATGATGCAATTGAAAATCATGGATGCACGTGCAATATAATGAAAAGAACCTTACGTAAAAATGTCTCAGATGGAGAGTGTTGCATACGTCAGAAGGGCTGTTTAGACAAAATAAAGGTGATTATTTTGAAAAGAGGAAAAACAGCTTTAGTTCAATTCAAACTGGTAAGGTGCAGTTTGCTGTCTTGGCAAAATCATAACTACCTAATGAGTGTTAATTTAATCAAATTGTTCTGAGAAGTACCAGTAAGAACAATTTAAAGCATTTAATTAAATCCCAGTCTACTGTGTCTCATTGTACAGTACCAGGAAGGGAAAATGCATAGTGTTTCACTGATTCAGCACTTTCCACTGTTTATCATGTACAAACTTCTAGTCCTAGATAGCAGATCATCATCTTGACAGATAACCTGCAATAAATTTTCCTCTCGGGTTATTCAAAACAGCACCCTAATATCATTTCTAGGTTCATTTCTGCTTTTTTCCTTCAATAGATCGGACACTCTCTCCATAGGCTTTCTGTTTATTTCCCATTCTTATTATGGGAATTTCTTATCGTGTTACAATCAGCTAAACGGAACTGTTGGTTTCTTAAACAACCAGAAGGTTTTATATTTACTAATTTATTTTTTTAAAAAGATCCAGTGGTTTATGAAGTAAAAAAGTGAAAATTTAAACAGCAGTGTATGTGATAATAAGTGAACCCCTAGTTTGCTTAATAAAAGTAAGGTTTAAGTAAGGTTTTTTCTTTATGGTAGGATGTCCAGGAAGAATGGGCAGCATGGTGGCAACAATGAGAAAGAAACACTGCAGTCCAACAGAAGAACCTCAGTCTGAATGTCAAGTACGGCGGCGGCAACACTGTGGTTTGGGGCTGCTTTTCTGCCTCAGGACCCGGATAGCTTGCCATCATTGACAGAGCCATGAATTTGCCATTGTGTCAGCAAAGTCTAGAGGAGAATGTGAAGTTATCTGTTCATTAATCTGAACTAAAACACAATGATACAAGAGGATCTACAACAAAACAGCATTTTGTATTGGCCAAATCAAATTGCAGACTTAAACTACACTGAACTACGTTGTGGCAGGACCAGAAGTGAACTCTAAATGTAAGGAAACCTTCAAATGTCACTGATATGAATCAGATTGGAGATAAGAAGGAGACAAACTTCATAAAAGCTGATGGGAGAGACTGATCAACAGTTATAGGAAATTACTGCTCATTGAGGTGCAACCATTACCTAATCAAAAGGTTCACGGGCATATTCAAATAAAAATATTTACTGTTGAGTTATTTTGTTAATCAATAAATTCAAGTATAACTTTTGTCATTGTGGTATATGTTTAGTTGGGTTATCTCAAGCTTTTATAAACTCTTTTATTAATAATAATTTCTTATACTTATATAGTGATGTTCTGGACACTCCACTCAAAGCACTTTACAGGTAATGGGGATCCCCACCAACACCACCAGTGTGCAGCCCCACCTGGATGATGCGATGGCAGCCAAGTGCACCAGTACACTCCCCACACACCGGCTATTAGTGGGGAGGAGAGCAGAGTGACGAAGCCAGTTCATAGATAGGGTCTTATTAGGAGGCCATGATTGGTAAAGGCCAATGAGAATTTTAGCAAGGACACTAGAGTAACACCCCTAATCTTTTCAAGAAATGCCCTGGGGTTTTTATTGACCACAGAGACATTGGTTTTACATCTCAACCCGAAGAATGGTGTCTTTTTACAGTATACAGTGGTGTCCCTATCACTATACTGGGGCATTAGGACCCACACAGACCACAGGGTGAGTGCCCCCTGCTGGCCCCATGAACATCTTTTCCAGCTGCAACCTTAGCTTTTCCAGGAGGTCTCCCTTCCAGTTACTGGCTAGGCTCACACCTGCGGCGCTTCAATGGGTTGCCACTTGTGTGTTACAGATATACAGTAGCTAGTAGCTAGAGATCATGAAAATCTACCTTACAGATTTATGGAGATCTAATTATGTTTTAGATCTAAAATATAGAAGAATACATGCAAAAAAGGGAGAACTTTCTTAACATACAATGAAATCAATTTATATATACCACACATCCCTTTTTTCCTTTCCTTAACATAGTGTGCTCACTAAAATGAAAGCAACCATTAAGGAACTAACCTATCAGATTTTTATTGATATAATATCAACTATAAACGGTTCTACAAAGGTCAAATCTACAAAAACAATGATTGATACTACGATTTTATATAGTTCCTTTCACACACATTACCCAAAACTGGTGCACGGCTATTATACAAAGGACACAAACTAAAGGTAAACATGAATTATCACAGTTTTAAGATTAAAAAGCCAATTTATCACAAAAAATTGAAACGTGCAGCATCTCTAATTGTCAATTGTCACATTTTTGTTAGTGTGACAGCAGACTGCCCCTTCAATTGCAGAGCACAGCCAAAGTATACTACATGCTACATGACATTTTGTATTTAAAAAGCAAATCTTTTGGGGATAATGGGTTACTCATATAGCAAAACAACACATGAGCAGATTTCAGACTAGCGAATCGTGCTTTGTCTGAAAGTCTTTCCACTAGGTGACTGTGACTGTGTGACTGGGATTTACCAGACTGTTGTCAGAGCAGGGATGGGATTAGTCAATCACAGCTCTCCCAGCTTCCTGGGTCCTGGGCCTGGGTCCCTTTAGGCACAGAGCAACATCATTGAAATACAGTACTTCATATTCCTAGAACATTGTTCATATTGGAGGGCTCAGATACTGTATTTCCATCTGTAGGGCCTAAGGTCTAGGATCATTACTCTGGGGTTTAATACAGGACTAGGGACTAGGATTTCCTCTAGGTGCTCTGGTTTCCTCCTACCTCCTGAAGACATACCTGGTAGCTTACGGGCTGTGCTAAGTTGTTATATGAGGAACAGAAGAGGAGCCTCTTCCACATTAATCTGCCCTGTTTGGAGTACCACTGTAATCTGCCACAATACAAATCCTAACTTTATTCAGATAAGAAATGCATTTGGATGGAGACATGGTAAGTGGACAGAAAACAGGAAGCACATGTTCAGATTGGGGTGATATAATAGTGGAGACAGAGAGATCTAGGACCACTACTCTTCCTAGTTTATGTAACTGACCCAGATTCTGTTATTGTTACTGAACTAGACAAGTTTGCAGACAATATCAAGGAGTTCTCCCATGTCAAAACATCCCACAAAGTTGTTCAGAACTAAGAACAAGACCACATGTTTCACCAGTGTGATCCCCTGCGCTTACAACATGCTCATATACAGTATAAGCAAATCAAGAAAGGTGAGTGGAATGGATTCCCACAGATGGGAAGCACCACAATAAAAAAACTCTGGCCTGACAGGCCTGATATGCTGTCCCTCTGCAAGCTAACATTGTGACACAACTGATGTAAAAGCCCTGCAGAAAGAGTTAAATACTGGTGATTGAACTAATTAGAGGAAAAAGATGACTGATTTTCCATCTTCCATCTAAAAATAAGTGTTACAATACAAATCCAGTGCAAATGGAAGAGCTTTAAAGGTACACAGGATGCAATATTGCAGCCACCAATACTCACAGAATAATAACGATAATAGCAATTCACAAAGAATAATGACATCCATGAATCAAATGCTTTGTGAATGTTTATTGAGTTTTCAAACTACGTTTTGGCTTAATCCTCTTGGTTAATGGGCAGAGTCCTGGCCATAAGATAAAGAGGCTCAGTGCACCATTCCGTGAGAGAAGTTAAGGGTTTGCAGCAAAGGTGGAGATGGGGCAAGAAAAACAGCCAGAAGAGGCATGTGATATATTTATAGTTTGGTTATGATTGTGATTTAGAACAGTGGGGTTTGTCTGTAGTTATTCCTCCAGCACTAAACAAATTGCATTTGTCTTTTCGTTCTGTTTTCTTCTCTCTGTGTGTAAAAAAATTAAAAAATACATAGTAAGAAGATGAAACAAAATCCCTTACAAAATTGCTGGATTGTGCAAAAAAAGAAGAAATTCTTCATTCAGAGAACCTATTGCATTACTGGTGTCAAATTAATTTGTAATATTCCAGTTTCACATATATTCTCAAAACAATTGCATCTGTTGCTTGGGGTAAAGATGACAGGAGATTTACAAGCTGATCACACAGGAAGTAAAAGATCACAGTTCACATCTATATTTGTATTTCCTTGGCAACCACTTCAGACAGAACAAATGCACAGCAACAGTTTGTGACAAACTAAAGATATCGATGTTTTATGCCAATTACAATTGCTCTTGAAGATTCGCAGAAAGTTCACTGCAATAGACCAGTTAAAAGAAAGCTGAAAACTTCTCCATCTGGCCTGAGAGGAGACAGGTGTATACATTATTGTGGCATCTTACATTGAGCATTAAAGGTTGCTCTCTGTTACAATATATCCTTTTAAAGCATTCACTGATTTAAGTAACAAGCTTACAACTCATAATTCATAATTCTCCCTTCTTAAAAAATATAAATAACTTTGCAAGCCTCTCTCTCCTGTTCGCATTCATCGTTCTGCATCCCACCTTGCCGGATCTCCAAGTTTGCAGCTACTCCCTGGTTAACTCCTCTGACTGTATGAGGATTCTTATTCCCTTGTCCTATGTCCAAGTTTCTTATGCCTGACTCCTCAATAGTCATTCCTTATGGTGCTTTTTATTAGTAGAAGCTGTTATTCCTAGTGGATTGTATACTTAAGGTGTAGCTCTAATATTTTGATGCTTGCATTTTGCAACAGAACACACTTGTTTTCCTACAGTATATGCATGTAAAATGATGCATCTTATGTTTTTCTTGATTTTTTATAGAGGCACTTGATGAAGTGATGATGATCTTTCTTCAAATTCAAATAGGAAGAGCTAGAGTGGCCGATGGAAAGAATAGATGCACTCCGATATGAATCGGAATGAATCTGCCATTCAGCATATACAGTTTTACAAAGTATTGAGACACTTCATAGGTAAAATTACAAAATTATGCATAAACATTGACAGGGTTACTCAAGGACAATCACTTTTATTAACACAAGTTTGTCACCACTATGTTTGACAGTAGGGATGGTTCTGACTGAATGGTGCATTAGTTTGGGCTTGTGTCAAATGTAATGCTTTGTATTTATACAAAAAGCTCCAGTTTTATCTTGTCAGAACACAAAATCCTTAAACACTTGTTTGCAATATCACTTAGGTGCTTTTTTGCAAACTCCTAATGAGATTAGTAATTTTCTTCAGTTCCATACAAGTCCCATTTGTGGAATGATTGGGACATTTACTCACATCCCTTGTACAGAACTCTTGTATACACAGCTGGCCTCACTGTGGCACTTCAAACCAGTTTTCTCATTGCCCAGCTATTCAGTTTCAAGGGACAGCCTAATCTAGGTGGTGTCTGGGTTGTTCCAGAATTTAATGATTGACTTTACCATGTTCAACAAGATATTAAGGGATATTATCTTTCATTTATACTTTTCTTCTGATCAGTACATTTATACAACCCCAAGTTGTTTGAAAAGTCCTTGGTTTTAAAGATTGACTGCATGGAATTTTAGTGCCTGGCTAAGTTCCAGAGATAGGTGTGTTTATTCTGAAATCACGTGAACCACTATTTCACAGAAATAGCAGCATTGTGCGGCTCATTAAGGTAATTTTGTGTCCATAAATTACCTTTTATTGCAAGCTTTAAAGCAACAAAATTCAAAAACTATGCAAAGGTCTGAGTACTTTTGCAATGAACTGCACATTATATATAATTTCTTCTCTCATTTGTGATTGTTCTTTGGTGCTAAATGGGAAGCAGTCGAAAGGCAGAGAGAGCTCTGTGAGTCTAGTGGTATAGGAAAAAAAAGGCGCTTATTCTAAATTCCTGAATAATGCATTCGTTCCTTATTAAATAATGTTTAGTAACATATGCCATTATAAAACCTTTTCCATCAGCCACTCAAGAAAGGGGTGTAAAGCTTTTAATGTAGTGCACATTCACTAAGACTGAACCACACAATTATAGACTAAAAATTATTCAGTTACAAGTCAGGTTATCAAAATTATAATTAGAACTAAAGGACAGGTCCCTGTATCTCAAAATAAGATTTAGAAATGGGTAATGGATAAAAACACAGAAGTTACAAGCAAGGCTCCGATTTTGGAGTTAATGTCATTGTTAGAATACTGCAGTGATCTACAGTATATGAGGACCATGTTAATGCTGTAAATTCTGATATAAGTAGTAAAGCTGTGACATTTTCAGATAAAATCAAAGGGTTAATAAACGCTGTAAAGGCTGCAAAGGAAATTCTAGGAGAACTAGATTAAATTCAAGACTGGGCAAACAGCTGGCAGATGAAATTTAATATAGACCATAATGCATAATTTTGGAAAGACAAATCTCCCACTATTTTCTCCACTCTGAGGTCAGGATAGAATGCTCCCTGCACAATGTGAAGACATCAGAGACATCCTTTATTGTGGTAAACTTTCAGGTTTCCCAGTACTGTAAACCCTAAAGACACCCTCCAGGACCCCAGCTCACACTTGCTCCCCAGTCAGGGAAGTCTGTGCAGTTGTATTTTTAGGTCGCTCTGTACTCTGTGTTTTTCACTCGCCACACCCGTATTTTAATCTCCACATTCACTAAATCAGGCGCTGGAGTATTCAAACTGATTCACTACAGGTTGCCCAATCCCAGTCCTCACTGAACTAATCACTGATCACTCAATTCGTTGTTCTTATTCTTTCAGCTGTTCACTCAGTCTTCAAACACCGACTCTTTACAAACAATTGGTCACTCTTCTTATCACTAAATACACTGGTCTCTCTGTAATCAATATCTGCACCCTTGTTGCAGTTGGTTTTTGATTTTTTTTTCTCTCCAAGACATCTGACACATCGGCAGACATGTCTGTCTGCTGAAGGTAATGCCAGGGAGTACCTGGCTCTCAAGCTATGCCATTTAGACTCTAGGGAGAAACTATTCTACTACTGCACATTGCCAAGTCATGCCACATTCCTCCAGGTAACAATGCCTCCAAGTCCTTCGGCAGTGCACTTCAAGCCAGGCGGAATAATTGCTATGCATTAGAAATGTTGGACAAGCAGATTCTTTCCCTCACCTTCTGGCCCTGCACTGCATCCCTCAACTCGGTCACGTCTGTCAAGCAGGTCACAACAGTCCCATTCCTGGTCACCGTACAGTCTGTTTAACACCTGCGGTGCCCATCAGTACAGCTTAAATCAATCAATCCTGGCTGTTCTTATTGATGACCAAACCACACAGAGCCTGTCCTCTCAGCTCTTTTCTCTTGTATGGAATTCCATTAATTCTGAGTGCCAACTATTCAGTCACCCCAGGCTTGCATTGTTTCTACAGGTATTTGTTTAATCCACAGATGGCTTTTTCTCAAAGTCACCTCCCACTACCTCACAACCCCACGATAGCTGTATTTTTGGGGGGATAGGACAGTAGCTGTCTTCTCTTGGTTGTTCTGTAGGGCTTTGTGAAAGAAGGCGACATGGGGACATAGACAGCTTAGCGCAATATGCTTCACCTCTCATAAAGCTAGTCTTTCATGTTATGTCTTTTTTTTTCTCTGCCTCCATCCAAGTCCAACCCAATCACTTCACCACTTGGTCATTCAAGCAAAATTAATCAAGCAAGCACAGGCAAGAGCCTAGAATATCTAGGTGAATTGCTGCTTGTAATGTATGTAACAATTCTAATACATGTACAAAGACATACACAAGTTTTTTAGCTTAGCGACAAGTAGTTTATCTACTGCAGATTGAATTAGATCAATGAAACCAAAACAGCCAGTAACATACTGAATATGGAATAGGCTTTAAGCCCTTTCATTTCATTTTAATAATTTCATACTCCCATACAAACAATATTCAGCTGTGTAAGTACAGCAAGCATGTGGAATCTTGTGTGATTCTCTATACAAATAAATTTGCATAAATTAAATACCTGGAAATCTGAACGATATGCAGATTTATCCATTAGTAATGGATATATCCATTGCTAGTAATGAGTAATCCATTGCATTATATTAAATAACTGAACATGTTAAATTGCATTGGAAGTCAGGTGAAAGGAAATTGTCCTTATTATTTTGTATGCTACTTTTTTCATTCCATCTTTGATCAGCAGTGATATGAAGTTTCTTTTAAGGATTGTTTTCATAGGTTTAGTGAATTTGCTGCTGCCAGTACAGACAGGCTTGAGCTTGGCTTTTAATGTACACTGTCTTCCTATCACTAGCACACCTTGTTATTAAAAATTACATATTAATTGCTTTCAAAATATTAATGTAGAGGATGTTTCAGGCCCCATTCAATATCAGTCACGCATTAAAATTTGCTTGTGAATGCTTGCTGATATTTGGATAAAAGGCATAAATCCAACACTTTTGACATTTAATTAGGCAAAGGTTGCACATGGTAGTCAGTATCAGTAGGTTAATGTGCCTTAACATGCAACATTTTTTCACACCTACTCTCATGCATTGTAAGTTGCATTTAAAGGAAGGTATGTGGGTGGATCTTGCACATCTTTATTTCTGAAGTGCAATGCAGTATACCAATAACTGAATGCATACTCAAAGCAGTATTTTAGAAAAATTTCCTAGTATTTTTATATGACAAGTCATGTGTGTCATATGATACCAAAGCTTTAATTATGCAAACTTTAGCTTTTTCGTTTTGTCATTGGCCAAAATGCTGTTCCCTGGTTTATTTCTATATTTCCAGTTTTGTCTTTCTGTGGTGCAGTTTGCGGACCGTGGGAGAGCAGGGATAATTGGTATAATGTTGTCAGAATGATGCTTGATGTCATATTAACCAGTTTTAGTGTTCTACAGTATGAACTAGAACAAGTGAACAAAAGCAAGCCATACATGAAACACTCTTTGTATATCTGACAAAATAAAATACAGCTTTTTAAAATTCAACTGGGGCTCCTTGCTCTCTATTTGTTCCACTCAGATTGCCAGTTTTATATTCACACAGACACCTGGCCTCTCCATATAGTTTTTTTTGTTATTGTCTTCATGGTGAACTTCATGTGCGTCATCACAAAACGACAATACTGTAGCTCTGAGATGACTTTTTGGAAGAAACACAAGCAGTCCTCGTTTCAAAGACATGTGACCCATGCAAACTTGAAAACCATGTTTTATCCAGAATAAAATACAGTTTGTTGTGGCTTCATTAATACAGATTGCAAGAATAGTGTTATTCACAGTAAATAAGTACAACTACAGTAAAGGGCAAAAACCCAGAGGGCAAATTCCAGAACGCTCTACAAAGTTAATGGTCATTTATTGAGTAAAACATTTTTTATGCAATGGCAATGAAAAAAAAATGTCAGCATTCTTTAATGACATGCAGCATTATCTTTTTAATTCCTTAAAATGGGCTAGCCTGCCCTGCACTGAGCTTCCAAGGAACAGCTTTGCCATTACATAGGCATGTTCTCCCAGAACAAAGTTTAATATTATTTTATTTTTATCAACCAGCCACAACAACACAGTGGAAGTGATTGATAACACATTATATCCAACAGTTCTATATCTTAATTTGATACCCATAACAGGGACATTTTGTATTCTTTTAAATGTGTGAGGATATCCAAAGACAATTAAAGGAATATAAATGTGAGGCTTTCTGAGGTCTTATGTATGTAACATTTGAATGTCTTATGAATGTAACATTCTGACAAAATTACTTTTCTTGACAAGGCCGTACAATGTTAGGTTATTAGTGAGAATAATATTGCCACATACTGTACAGTGCTTAAACTTGAGAATGAACCAGAAGACAGTCTAGCATTTTATGTGCACATTACAGATTGATAATACAAAGTCTCTTAATGTGCATTAAGTATTTGTCTTTAAGATTCTATAAAGCAGCATTTTAAAAACGTTTGTGAGGATGAAGTGAAGAGAGGCATTAAAGAAAAAGGGAGGGAAAAATTCTAAATGTTGCAGTACACTTAATGGAATTTATGGATAAGAACATGAAAGACACTTTTTCATCTCAGTCCATTTGAAGGGAGATCAGAATCTTTAATCAAGAGAAGCCAGAAATACGAGACCGTAAACCAAAAAAGAGCTTAAAATCTAATGCACAGGATTTTAGGAATTCTGCTAGAGTGGGTCATTCATGTGGTTTCAGACTACCAAGCGAACGTGTGTATGTCGCTTTCATGAGGAATGACTCAGCTCCTGGTGATTTTCCTAAAGTCTGCTTTGTTAACTTGGCTAGGCACTTAGGAAAAAAAGCACCTTGAAATGTGAGCTCTCAGCAAGCAGAGTGTCTTACAAAATGCAAGAACCTTGCCTTTGGATTCTGGCCGTTTTATAAGATTGGTACACTCAAATGGAAATTGACAAAGAATGCTCTTCAGCATGCATGACGTCCTGTGTACACACATATTTCTGACATACTACACACGTATTCTCCACAAATTGCTCATTAACAGACTTAATCTGAACCTACATCTTCATGTTTATTTTTTTTCACCACAACATTTACAAGCATTAAACTGAGGTTCCTGATGATAACTAATGATGTTGCTATTCACTATAAGTGATAGAGTGAAACAACCATAACTTTCAGATCATGTTGCATATTTACTCATACATGCAGTACTTCCCCATTTTCCACAGACTAAGCATCCACAAGCTGATCAGTACTCGGAGGTAATATCCCTTGAGCTAAGTAATGGTTGTGAACAATACTAGTCATATGATCTCATTGGGATTTTCCAGATAAATTGCTTTCAAAGCAGTGTACAAAAAATATTAATGCATCAATGCCACACCTCTGTATCTACATATAATAGAACTAATAATTATACAACTACCACTACTATAATAATAACATTAAACCATGGATGATCAACAGGACACTGTGACTTGTGAGGCAATTCTTCTAAAATTCAGCAGAGCTTCACACAGAACTGTACACAAGCTTGGAAAGAGACAACCCATTCAGGTCATGGATAGCTGTTGTACCACAGACCTGCCCAATGAGTGGCTTTCAAACATATTTCCTTCTCCAGACTTTGTATTTTCACCTTGTCTGTCAAAAGTGCTGAACATTGAATCTTTTTAGGTAAAGCACCTGTTGCTCCTATTTTTTGTCTTTCCAAGGATTTCCAGAACACAGTCATTGAAATAGGTTTGGGATTAAGATTCACTTCTCAACAGTTCATAGCCAACAGTTATAGTATGTTTTCATACAACTGAACCTGCATACAAATGCATTTTTGAAATATAGATTGGGAACACAGAAAACATCTCTGTGAATATGTGTTGAATATTGCATAAACAAGTTAGTACAGAACGTGTTGACTTCAA
Organism: Atractosteus spatula; assembly: GCF_055471065.1. Lineage (NCBI taxonomy): Eukaryota > Metazoa > Chordata > Actinopteri > Semionotiformes > Lepisosteidae > Atractosteus > Atractosteus spatula. Next base: position 3,301,270 of record NC_142721.1, on the reverse strand, counting down.
CAGTGCGATGCTAGTATTGTGTGTTGGATATAGATGGTGGTGTTTGAAGTAGAAATGCTGAATATAAATTAATATCATTACTTCTTCTCATTTCCACATTAACTCATGGCTTCTAATTTCTAATTCAAAAGACGCTTAAAACAACTTAAAAGGCGATAAGTTAAGACAACACAAAAGAAAGAAAAATATAATTTCCAAGGCATTAGGCTCAGTGTGGTTGATTATGTAGTGATAAAGCACTAACTATTTTTGCAGAAAACATAGTACTACCCAGGAAATGGGAGGGGAATTCGTAGAACCAAAATATTTTCACAATGTTCACTTAAATTTTGTAACTGTGCAGAGCAACCCAAAAACATTTTCCACATACAGTATTGAAACACTTCTCAGAAAATTTGATTGTTTTTCATTCTATATTTTCTCTTGTCTTATTTATCATTATTCCCTTTGCCAAAGTCTGACATCATGGAAAAGTTTAGGTAGCTTTGGCCATTTGGGAGTCGTACCTACCTGTTTTGGCCTGTTATGTGTAGTGTGATTCACCGGGTGAACCACAGAGAAAAAAAAACACTTTCTTTTTATCGAGAAAGTAACATATTCTTTGTTTGAGCACAAGTATGAGATTGGACAAGATTGATGACTAATTGTAAAAGACTTTAGACCTAGTTTCTCACACTCCAGTGTGGAGTAGTGATTAGGTTAGGGCTCAGAACACATATTGGGAAGGTTGTTGGTTCATATTCTTGGTGGGGCACTACTATTTAACTGCTGAGTAAGGTGCTACACTAAATTAAAATAAATTTAAAGTGCTATAAATGGGTAAAAATACAAAGTGACTTGAAAAAAAGCATCAGTAAAATAAAATCATAATTTTTGAGTGGAAACAGGCTATTTGGGGTGCCTTGTGACCAAAGCAGCAATAAAATCACTTGCAGTAGATGAGTATTCTGTCTGGGTTACAGCACCAACATTGCTAATACCAATATTAGAAAGTCTATCAGGTTTAAAATGTGTATTCAGGAGATGTCCATTAGAAGTTTTGTGAAATTCACACTTTGATCTCCTAAGTCATTTTACCTTTCAAAGACAGTTTTAATTTCTGAAAGCATTTCTAAACTGAATTAGCTCATTCAAGAAGTGAAGTTCAGTCTTAAAATTAAAAGAGTGACTCTGGAGATGCAGAAACCTTTTTTCCATTGTGTGAGCGATGAAGTACAGCCTCACTGGAGTTCAAAACCAAAACGTCCAGGAGATTATTCTCAGCACCTGATTCTTCTTTTTAAAAATCCAAATCACTGCCATTTAGTGGAAAGGAAAGCCAGCTGGACTTCTGTATCAATGACCTCTTTAGATAGTAGCTGAAATCCCAGCAGAGCTCATTGGGCATTAAAATGCCAAACAAATGTAAATTCCATTAGGAATTTCAATGAGATGCCTCCCCAGTCTCAAGGCCCCCATCCCTCCACCGTCCAAAAATCACTGCTTAAGACAAGTAAACCTTGGCACCATTCCAGCGGCCAATACAGTGAGCCCTCTGCCAGTCTGGATGCTGTGGCGCTGAAGAAAAAATCAAACCAACCTGTTTGATTTTTGGTACCAAGTTCTCAATACTCGAAAGGAAACAAATGAAATGCTACATGTCTTTTTATTGCTAAGGCAGGTATGAACACTTCAACAGCTCTGTCCCCGAACCTGCTGAATACTGGAACATAAAAATGCTATAAACTGAGTGACAATGATAAATAGGCTATTAAATATTCGAATGAACTACCCTCAGAAAAATCCCTTTTGTTTCCAGTCCCTGACAAACCTGGACACATCAAAGGCATAACTAAAGCCAGCCTGGCACCAACACAGCAACAGATATCTGAGCGCTGCGGAGAATGTCTATGTAGCTGATGCCTCGCAGTTCTCATTCATTCCCCTTTAAGCAGCAGAATCCATGCTTTTTGTCACAGCATCCCTGCTTTAAGACACCCAGCTCTCCACACAAAAGCCCAAAGCATTTAAATTCCAAATAGGAAAAAAAAAGAATAAAAGCAAAATGGCTTACCTTGTGTCTTCACAGAACTGGGAAAGACAATTAATCCATAAGCCAGAAAGAGCAAGCAGGTCCAAAACATTTTTTCTCCTCCTAAACAAGTGAGCAATGAACCGTCTGAGTGACTGTGTCGGTCTGTAGCTGTGAAGCTGCTGGAGACTTTCACTGAACTTTTTTTTTATATTCTCTGTGTGAGAAGGGACTTAACTCAGCCAGTGACACATGTGAAGGGAGGAGGCTGGTACGTTCACACCCTTTTTTCTCCCCAGCTCTCTCCTGCCCTGGTAGCAACACATTTATGTTACCCAGACAAAAGGAGTCCTCTCAAAAAGGTGCTCTCTCTCCCTCCGTTTCACCCTCCCTCTCCCCCTCCCTCTCTATCTAGATTAATCACATGTGTGTGTATAACAGAGTGTCATCCTGGTCAAACACCTCGCCCTGTGCAGTTCAAAACTTCACCCTTTCTTTTTCTCCTTTACTTGTCAGCCCCTCCCCCCATTGTGTCTTCTTTATGGACTGGATTTAATCTCTTTACTTTGTTTTTATCAAATAGTTATTGAAGAGAGTAGTATCTGGGGCAATTTAATCACTCTCAATTCACCAAATTTGTGAACCATATGTGCTGAGACATTGAACTTTAAATTCTGTGTACTCACAGCTTGATGTGTTCAAGGTCCAAGCGAGATAAATACATTTGCATGTTTTGGATTTCATACTCAGATTTTGTTTAGCGATCACTTCCTGTCTTAAACCAGCGTTCTCAATTATTTTTACAGTGATCTCAGCTGAAATAGTCATCCATTAACAGAGTGTGAATGAATGAAATCTGGAAAACTGCAAGCATTCCACATCTCCCTCCTTCTGGACCCCTTTCATCAAACAGGATGACTCCTGTTGATTATTGATCCTTCCTCCTGTGTTGTACAGCACCTCCTTTAGTGCCGTTTCTGTACCCTGATGATATTCAACCTCCTCCTGTGTGCTACATGCTTTTTATTGCGGCTGTACATTGGGTGCCACTTCATCATTTATAGAAAGTATACAGTAACAACTATTTAGTAAGCTACAGTAAGTCACAGTAATATAAGAATACCACAACACATTTAGGAATAGAATATATTCAGCTTTCAGACAAATGATTGGTACCACTGCATTTTCTGCCATCTCTAAATGAGTTTCAAAAAGATATAGATGGAGGCTTTTAGTACAACTGTGCATTGTAAGTACTTGGAAGTTCACAAACAGTACTATACCTAAATACAACAGACTTATACAGTACCTAAATTCACACCATAGGGATTGCCTAAGCACTTGTCTTTTATGTGTGAGATTTGTGTGTTAGTTGTAAATAACACCAAAAAGTATTTATTTTTTTCTCACACTATATTTATCATCCATTCACAGAACTAGCATGTCTGATAAGGTAGTTGATTTAATTTTGTGTTGATTATTAACTTTTTGAGATGTTTACACGCTAGTTAACCATCACTATCAGAAGCAGATACCTGAAAAATAAAAGAGGCAGAGATTCCACTTAGTAGAAACTGAAAACAAAGCACTTTTCATAAATTTGATCAGATTTTTTTATGTACACTTATAGTAGGTCATTGGATTTGGAGGAGAGAAAAAAAACAATTTCCCCAATACAGAAATTAAATCACTGTGGATCCAAGACACAATGACTGCCCAATGTCTGGGCAATGAGTTTTATGATGTGGAAAAAGAAGGTTCTGGATTGTCCTTTAGTCCTTAGGTATTTTATCCCGGGAGGCACTGATAAGAGGGTTATTAACTTGGTCTAAAATCTAAGTACATCTTTTGGAGTTTAACAAACTCCAGACCCTGGGTCTATTACAGGCCACCTGGATACAGATTGTCATGTACATGTAGCAGTTGACAGTTACAAGGCAGTGGAAAGAAAGAGTCATGTTAGAGTCAGCAGATTGAAAAAAAAAATTGCCACCTAAAACATGATATTAAAGAACAATGTCATGGTCAGAATCAAACACAAAAATAAATTTTAAACAAAAACTTTTTCACATCACCTTCAGTAACCGCTTATGCTGACTGAGGAGCTTGATTCGTTACCCAACCCTTCACAAGAATAGCCTGGGTCCATTTTTCAGTGCTCATCCTAAAGATTGTGTTGACTTTGCCAGTATGATTTAGGATCTTCAACAGCTGCATCTGATTTCAAAACTGTGAATATTCAATTTCTTTAAACTGCTCGAGTCCCCCATTGCTGGAGATTATATGCATAAAGGACACAAAACTTAAAAACATTTCACAAGATACAGCACCTCTCCACTAAGAGAGGATCCTGCAGTCTTCCTCTGTGGCTCCTCGTAATGACATCCACCATTGGTGAAAACATCTATAAGTACAAATGAAGTCAATTATTTATTACCCACCTGGTGTGTAAACATCTGTAATCCCAGAAGATGGTTGTCTACTTTTTTATGTATGTGCAGATCACCTTCACATAACGTTCAAAGCTGGCTTTCTTCCAGTTCAAGAATGACTTTCAAAGACCTGTATTTTAAAAGTGTGAAAAAGAATTGTTTAAAGCAAGCCAGAACACTTTAATCTGTTAAAAACATGATTCTAAGGAAAAGAAAAATCTGGACCACCAGAAGGTGATGTTAGAAACTGTAAACCCAGTATTTGACCCATTGGCTAATCAATCCCAGTGTGCCAGAGATTCAGGAAAGTCTTTTATTTCTATTAATATTTACTGTAAACAAACCACTCTAGCATTGTAAGGGAAAATGGCGTAATGCCTATGAAATACTTGATCTCCTGTTTTGAAATACATGTAATTATTAAGGATTGACTGGAAAATGTAAGAGTGTGAATTATAATCGCTGAGGGTTTTGTGAGGAATTTCCCTAAAATAATTATTCTAATCCCAGAAATACCACTCCTTCTAGAATCAGGACAGCTTCCAATTCTTCTGGGAAAGGAGGGAGGAAACTGAATGGAGCTGGCAGCCCAGTACTTGGTCTTCTGGCACAGCCTGAGGATCAGAGAGAGAGCATTTCATTAATACATTTTTACTGGAATTGTCTGTTAATGTTGTGTAAATTGTTACTCTTTGTCAATACCATGATTCATCTGTCATAGCAATAAAGCTCGTTGCATTTGAATGCCAACATGGTCAAGGTGAACCATTAGCCCTTTGTTATAGTTATGTAGATTTATGGTCAATTTAAAAACACTCACACATCAGTGCCTCATTGTCCCCAATCTCCAATCTTGGCAAACTATTGCATTTCTAGGTGGAATCACTAAGGCTTTGGGTGGCACAATAATAGTCAAGACCTCTAGGCATTCCTACCAAGGCAATACTTACTTAATGTGCTTCATTAACTCTTATCATTTTCAATTGAAGACATTTAGTCTAAATGGAGTGGGTATTATTGTCATCACACAGACAGAGTTCCAGAAATCTAAGACTGAACAATGCAGAGCTGGTCAAGGTCTGTTTAGTATTTTCTCTGTGTATTTTATACTTTTGTATTTCTCTTTTGTTTTTTTTTCCCTCTTTTATTTAGTTTGGGTTGTCATTTTAAGGATGAATTAAGTAATTCATCAAGTAAAGTTGCAGATGTATAAGAAAATATAATAGGTAAGGCAATTTAAAATAAGGACACACAACATAAGAAAGTTGGCAAATAAGAAGAGAGCATTCAGTACCAAATATCTAACTAGATGTAGCTTATAGATCCAAGGATGTCATCCAGACTTTTGTAAAAGAAGCAACACAATTGGATTTCAGTAACATGACTGGATAACTTGTTCCAGAAAACCAAAACCCTTTCTGTAAAAGACTTACCGGCTTTTCTAAATTTTATTTTTCGATTAGTTTCCATCTGTGTCATCTGTTATGAGTGTCACGGCTGATTTTAAAGAAGTCCACTGGCTTGACTTTGCAGCACTTTTCAGGATTTTGAATCAGTTCCCCTTGAACTCTTCTTTCTTCGAGATTGAATACTCCATCATTACTGATATATCAAATTCCTGACATAGTCGAGGAGACAAGGAGAGACAAAGAGAAACACAAACCAGAGTTTACTGTTGCATGTCTTATATTTATAATATTTCCTCATTTCTTGAGCAAAGTGTAATTGAAGGTGAAGTGTACTTCACCTTTCTATTAAACACAATGTTTTAAATAATCATATTAATTATCAAAGCCCTTCTTGTCCCGTACTGCAAAGAATCTTTTGTCCTGCAAAGAAGTGAAATCAAATATTAAATTTCAAGCCAACTGCAAAGCATGACATGCATTCTGAAAACAGAAATGCATTGAATATTCCAGGCATATTTCTATTAGAGTGTCTGCTTTGCTTTCAATGTGAGCACAATGAGCCCATGTATGAGGGGAGCGTTATTTCAGGTAGAGAGAAATATTGACATGAAATGAAACACTAAGTGACACAAGTGGCAGGTTACTGCACATGGCTTCTCTGGGGAATACATTGGCTTCATTAAAAACTAAGTGAATTACTGAAACAAGAAGAGCATGATCCTGTAATTACTGTATAACAGCATGGTTCTTCTTTCATGAACCCTATCCTCACTGAAAACTTTATAATAATTTTTAATTGCAAAGTTTTTACATTTTGAGAGCCATGTTCAATTATTTAAAAAGGTGCTTGACCCTAAGACCAAATGATGTGAATATGAGGGACATAGTCTAGTGCACTAAACGGGATACTATGTTATGTCACAGGGTCTCTGGTTTGGTTCTGAAATGGAGTCCTAGTGTTACATACTGACCTTTTCATTTTCTCTCTTTTCTCATCTACCCACGAACACGCAAGGGACCTTTCAGTTGACATTTTGGAATAGAACTGGTTAGCTGTCCTAAACTACTCCTATACAAATGTTCTAAAAGTTGAGAGGAAACCAGAGGGTAACCAGGATTTTACAAAATACTTAAAGCACTTATATTTAAAAATAAATCAATACTGTAAAATAGTATCTCTGTGCATGTGCCAATTTCTAGAGTCTGTCCGTTTGCACATTTTCAGGTCCTAATGATTGAGTAAATCTTCTTCTAAGTGATTTAAAATTCTCATGACGATAGTTTTGGTAAACTAGAACAGGCAATAGAGTGACCTTAAAAAGAATTTTGATAAAATGATATAATGTAATGAAGTAATCAATGAAGTAATTACTGACATACAAGACGTTAAAATTAGGCAGCTAGTTTATACACCTGATATAGCGCACAAGGAACAGACAGAAATCATTCTAGCTCAACTGCCTTTCGCTGTCATCATCCTAGCAACAGCTTTTTAAAATAACTGTGGCAAAAGCAAAAAGAACATCCTGTTTGCATTGTGATTGATTCAATGCTGTGGCTTTTGTTACTGAGCCCTACCTGCTCCTGTCTCAGCTTTTAGATCTCCTCTTTTTATTCTTCATTTTTCACATCCCTCACTCTACCTCAGTGCAAATGCAGCCATATCTTTTGAATCTGCATACTAAAGAGAGTAGGTATGGATTCAAAAAGAATTTGGTTATGTGGAGATGGTTATTTCTAAAATGAAACTTATATACTGTACTGTGAAAGTACTCTTACTTTAAACTGTATACATGTGCATTGTTTAATTTAGCATTTAGCTATTTAGCTGATTTAATTAGGATTCAATTAATGCATGTATATGTTTAGAAACATGCCTGTTTTATATTTTTCTATTTATTTCCATAAGAATAAATCTAGTGAAATGAAACCTACTACTGAGCAGCCTGTGAAAGGTATTTACAGTGGAGCTGAAGCACAGGACTACTTAGGACTACAGGTGATACTTTGTCCTTCATAGCCAGAACAACAATGATTTCAGCTGGGTCTCTGTGGCAGGTCCCCCTGTGGTGTGATGGTTGCCTGCTAATTGATTCTCTGCACCGTTTACACCCCTAGACAGAAAGTAACTGCACAAGGAATCTCTGGGCCAGGGAAGAGGCTGGGCCTCGATCCCAGGTGTTCCACAAGCACTGCCCCACCCTCATCTGGGTCACAACCCACTTTGCCTATCTGTTTCCCCTTTTGTCAAAGCCTGAATCGGTTCCTTCTGCCCATAGGTCTACCTGAGAGCTCCAACTTCCTTGGTTGAGTAGTTGAGTTCATTGAGTGATCAACTGTACTAATACGCTGAGAGAGAAAATCGTGCTTCTTCCTCCGTAAAATAATCTGTTCACTAACCATTGGCAAACACCATCATAATTGACCATATTGTATTTATTAAACCCTGAGTCAACAGGTGAGCACTGAACCGTCAACTACAGAGCCAACTCACCAACTGTTTTCACCTAGAGATTGACCTCACCAAGAAAACTATTCTGTGCTCTCTATCTCTTTATAGAAAAAAAGCCTGTTTGGAAAAAGCTGTACTAGATCCCTTTGTTGTGCCTGCAAGTGAATGCCTGCACTTCCTTTCTTCTCTAAACCGTCTCAAAGCTGCCCTCCAGCAACTTTAACTGACAAGCACAACCCAGAGAGACAGCTACTCCACCACAGGCACTCAAACTGGGACAAACAGGTGTGTGTCTATGTGGAGTTTGTGGAGAAGACAGGAACTGAAACAAAGACTCATAGCAGCTCAGTTTGTCATGAAAAAGGATCTCAATCTTATTAGTTACTGATCTCTAGGACAGAGCTGCTAGCTTTCATTCTGCAGAGGTGAGGATTTCAATTGACCTATAAATCCTGCAGTCTTTGTGAAATAAAATCAGCTGTCTCTGTTGTATTTTGTGTTTGTGGTGAACACAAATACCTCACAACAATACAGCAGAACTGAAGAATTCAGTCCTTCTCCTAAAATGTGGCTGTTTGTTCAATATTACTCTGTTAATAATATACTAAGGTGTTGAAATCCTACAATAGACAATAAAACGTCATCAGCAACTCTTTACTTAAGTTTACTAATTATTTAATCACTTCAGTTTATCAGATATTGGAGATTTAAACAACTTGATCGAAAAAGGCTAGCAATTGAGAAAATACCATTGATCTCATCTTGCTGGCTTGCTCACTAGTACTTTAAAGTCATTAGGATCTCATCAAGCATTTGATAGAAGGATCTGATTAAATCAGTATCAACAACATGGCACCTTGTTCCAGATGCCACAGTGCTTTGTGTAAAGAATGTTCCCCATTCTCAATTCTTTTTGAGAATGTTTCTGAAAAGGTCCCAGGTTCTTGCATCATTGTTTATCCCAAAGTATTCTATGGATACACTTTGATAGCGTTTTTCAGTATTTCAATACTTCTATCAAGTCTTTTGTTATCTCTTATTTATTTCTGTATAATATTGTGTTTGCTCTAGAACCCTCTTAAAGGCAGCAAAAACCTTTTGGTAATGTGGTAACCAGAATTGTACATTATCGTCTAAATTCGATCTGACAATTATATAAAATACAGCTCTTTTAGCATCATATTCCATGATTAAATTACTTTTTCATTATTTATTCTTGCATCTTGTCGGCATTGTCTCAAGAATTAAAAACAACCGAAGCAATACATTTAGGCAAATTATCAGTTCAATTAGGAAGCTGTGTAGTCAGCAGGAAAATAAACTAGAGGACCTCCAGCAATAAAGATGAATACATAAGCAGGGGAAAACTACACTTTAACCATGTTCACATCGCATCTTTTGGAAGAAGTTGACCAGAGGGCAGCATGGAGGCACACTGCTTAGAATTGCTATCTTGCAGCATTGGGGCACTGGCTTTAATTCCTGGGGTGCTGTCTGTGTGGGGTTTCAGTCCAAAGACATACTGGTAGGTTAAGTGAGTTCTGGGAAAATTAGCCCTGGTGCGAGTGTGTATTCGTTTGTGTCTTGTGTATCCTGTTTCTTACTGAGAGAGGCTCTGGCTCCCCCATGACACCAAATTGGATAAAGTACTTTGAAAATGGATGAATGGAAGTCAACAAAATAGACCCAGACACTCAGAACCAGGGTCTCCCATAATGTCTGTCTTCCCACCTTCAAAATCTCTGACTCAGTGGAGCCAACTTCCTACAACACAGGTGTACAGAGACCGTGAAAGACCGTGAAAGAGCAATTACTTATTATGAAGAATAAAAGATGAACTACAGTATGGCTGGTTTGCAAATCTTACTGTTGAACAAAATTTATTTTATTAAGTCTTTAAAGCAGAAAGAGAATGCTTCACAGAACATCAATTTAAGTGCTTTTGTGTTACATATAAAAGCAAAGGGCACTAAAAGGTGAATTCATGAGGTGAAAGCTTTTGTTTTGTCCAGACATGACTACTGCAATATCCTGCTTGCCGGGTTCTGAAAGATCACTTTGTAGAAACACCAACATGGTCAGAATTCATCAGCTAGAATTATGAACAGGTCTCATTCTGGTGAGAGTGCTGCCCGTGTGCTGGGTTAGACTTTAATTTTAATAGACTTCAAGATGTTAATCTTGAGATTTAAGACAAAGATATCTGTCCCCTTATATTCCTGACCTCCCAATAATTTATTCCTGTAGCTGCACTCTCCTGTTCTCTAGTGTATCTCTTGGATATATCTTCAACACAATTTTGAACTATGGATGACAAAGACTTTTCCTGCAGTGCGTCCGAGTTATGGACATCTTTATTGCGAGATTAGAAAATGAATTTGTTTCTCACCTTAAAACTCAGTTGTTCTGCCATTAAAATGGCCTTTCTATAGGTTTTATGTAATATATTGTTAATTGAATATTGTTTTATTTTGTCAGGTGTTTTTGATGATATTTTTTCTGTTTTTACTGAAACAATTCTTATGATAGAATAGATAGATTAATAGTTTATTAATGTTTTTAATATTAATATTCAGTTTGACACTCATTAGTATTTACTTCTGTTATAGTTACAATGGTGGGGAGTTCTCCATCATTTTGAGGAACATTACACCTCTCACAAGTTTTAGAGAGGGGGCCATATCAGTTTAAACACTTGAAGAAGGCTGCACAGCTGGAATCTTGTTTTTCTTTTCTTTCCTTCCAGTATGAAATGAGACTGTGATTCTTTCACAATTCTCCCATTAGTTATTTAATAGATTTCTGATACTCACTGCACAAAGCAGCCTTCTTTTAATAAACACTCATGTAGTGAAGGAATATGTCTGCTTTTCAGATAATGTTCCACTGTAATTTCTTTTTCATTTGATTGACTTCCCTGTGTATCCAGTCAGGCTCACAAGCCTTTTTCTACAGTACTGTATGTCTGCTGTATTAATATATGACCCACTCTCTACTCTACACAGCAGATTCATTTTATTGGCAAAGAAATTGCAACACCTATGGTGAGCCTGGCTTTTGAAAAAGCGACAAAAAAAACCTTCACTTTCTGAACATAAATCTACTGTATCATTAGATATAAATCTAATTTCATTTGCTAAAAGCGTCCGATTGTTCCCAAAGTTCCCAATGTGATTACACTTTGTAACCTGCATAAATAGTAGAGAGGTAAATATATTCAATAGTTTTTGTCTTTACCTGGAAAAATAGAATCACATACAGTAGTTACATTGATTATTATAATTCAGTCACAAATCAGAATGTTTTATGTTAGGGTAGTTGAGCAGTATATTGAAAATTATTAAATAGTCAAAATCATTCCAATTCCTTTTAAGTATGTGTATGTGCACAGTATGTGCTACTATTTTGCTTTGTGATGACCTGGAGTGCATTGTCTGATTTTAAGAAACATTTCTTTATTAAAAGAATACGTTTGTTCCTTGAAATAAGCTATGGTATCATCTTTGACAATGTGTAGCTTACTCCAACCCTTTGTGTAAGAAAGTTCCTCTTGTACTCTATTACTGACTTGTCCAGTTTTACTTACAGTAGCTGCTGGAATCTGACCAGGAAAGAGGTGGCATCTACCTGGATGAACAATTATTGTCTATAGTAGAAGAAACAAAGAATTGTATCATCCTATCAACAAACTTATCTTTAGAAAAATCCTTACTTTAAGAAACTAATTTTCTGAAACATTTCCAGGGCTACACACATTTGAAAAATCTTTAGACAGAAGAGTTTTATTCAGACACTCAAGAGTTTTCTCAGTTCAAATAAATGTAGGAAAATTGAAAAGAGATCTCTTTTTATTATTGGCTTATTTAAAGAAAATAGAATCCTTACTTTTCCTTTCTTAACATTTTTATTGTTCTTCACCATTGCCATAACACAAGTAACAAGACTTCTGACCCTATTGTATCTCTTCACACTTCCTATATGGAATGAGATGTTATCCTCAAACCTTGTTAACTGAGAATGTGAGGTTGATAAAATAAAGATTATAATATCTATTTCACATTATAATTATCTATTACACATTCAAAGCTTGGTTGTAGAGACTGACAGCATACTGTAGCTTTAAATGGAATCTGTACTTGAAATGGATTGGATATTGAGTAGAGGATATTCTCTTTTTTCTAAGTCTGTATAATATGATATGGATGTATTATATTTGTCTCTTATACTTAAATCAACTCAAATCTAAAGAACTGTTCACTGTTTACATATGTAAAACCCCTACATATGAACACCATCACAGCAGTTTACTGTAGATAGGCAAATGTTTGGTAGAAGTAAACACTATGATGCTACTGAAATGAATCATTATATCTCAGCTGGAGAGTTTCTGGAATGATAATGACATGCTATCAGCATTGACCCAAGAAATATTGATTGCAGTCTGATTTTAGCAGCAAAGAATAACAAAGCAGCAGACACAAAGCTAAACACAGGCTGACTCTGTGGCTTCAATGAGATATAGATGACGTATTATGCTTGAACAATGGAACATGGTTCATGCCTTTTAGTGCATGAATGGCACCTAATGCTGTATTTCAGTAAGCTAGTACTATTACAGCACACATACAAATTGCTTCAAAAGGGCTGGCTTTACATAATAATAAAAAAGAATTTCATTATTCAGGTTGGGGGTCAAATCTCTAGTCAGCTCCATGGATTGTGTTTTTGTTTAGAGTCTGTCTCGTTCTTCTCTTGGCATGTAGCCCAGTGCAACACTGTAGCCTTATCTGTTGGGTGACCAAGTGAGGTAGGTCAGAGCAAAAAAGCCCTTTCAGAAATCCTGTGCAAAGTGAGGGTGGAGTATGCATGCAAGCAGTTGCTATCACAGTGCTTCATGCACAGCAACATGCCTACTCTGGTCAGACACTAGATATAAATATCTGAGTCTCAGTAAAGACTGATAGAGAATGCACAGACAACTGGTTTAAAATCTCTGTACCTCAAGAATATATGTAAGTAAAGCTTTCAAAAAGTGCTTGAGCCAATAACTGTTCATTGTCAGAAAGATCTGAAGAATAATAAAGGAATTAATTTAATTTATGTTCTGCAAGTTGTGACTACTATGCTTAATAGTAAGAGCTATGAAGAATAAGCAAGAAGTAGTAAAAAAGTATCTGCACATCTTTTAGTCATTAGTCATTTATTATTAGTCATTTAAGAGGAAGCTTTATTTATAAGAACTAAATTGTGCCTTACCAGGAGCTCATAAACTCATAAACAGATCAGTCATAAACTGTCAAGTTGTAAGAAGCAGAAGTTTGCCATATCGATTCTTTAGTAATGGCATTTATTTTGTAATGAAAACACAAGGACAACACATAAGACCACAGCTGGCCAGAATAAACAGAACAAAGCTCTTGCTAAGCTCATGCAAAAAATGTTTCAGTTTGAAACGGATGATTTCAGAATAATGGTTAAGAGTGATCTATAAAATCGGCTCCTCCTAAACTCTGTAGGACAAACAGTACATTTAAAACTCTTTTTAACATGTCTGCATATTTGTTTGATGGGTCAATAAGACTTAACATGCCCTAGTACAAAATAGAAATAAACAATTAATAAAACTACAAGGAAAGATTTTCCTTCTTCATGGAATGTGTGATATCACTTGAGTTGCAGTCTTCAGCATGCCAGAACGCATCTCGTCTGCAAAGTGCGCAAAAGAAGGAAAGAGGAAACAGGACCTGAAGCTCCATACTGTTCCTCTTTCTGACAATGGACTTTGTACATTGCCCTCTGGGTAATATATAGGCTGAATCAGTGTGGATAATTTTCTACAGTACTGTATGACAGTAAATGAAGGAAATGTGATCCTCCCCACCCTTCTTTACTTCCTGCACCTCCTCTAGAAAAAGACACTGTATTGACCTTTGTTTCTCTTTTCTTTTCAACAGGAGCCCAGCATGAATGTTTTGAAACACTTTGAAACATGCAGCTTGCACATGAAACTGTAGTATGACAAAAAATAGTTCAGATGTTAAATTCTCATATTTCTCCTTGTTTTGCATTCACCCATTACTATCAGAAAGTACATAGTTAAATATAAATAAAGGATCACACTTTTAATAACATTGAATAGTCATTGCATGCCTGTTTTATCCAAAAAGACTAAGAAAGTCTAGACTGAGCTATGCATGACAACTAATGCTTCAAGGTAACTTATGATAAGACTTTAGACTTGACATCCAATCTATAGAACGGGGTACACAGTGTAAGAATAAAATCTTTATGCAAGTACCTTTGGGTAACAACCCTACTTATGGAGACTAAACAGTACTCTAAGCTTCAGCCTAAAACCTAACTGAATTCCAACTGCAAACCTACAACTACTCTAAACTTTAACCCAAAATCTAACCTCACCAATTACACATAAAGAAACCATGAATTACCTCTAATCCTGATGTTACAGCACGTGTGTGGTTTTATTTTCAAAGCAGATGACCTGGTTCAGAGAACAGAGAAAGCATGTGAGCTTTTTTCTGAGAGGGAGCTATAATACTGCACTTTACTATTATTCTCACACTGCTGTTTTTACGTCAATACATTATTACACAGGTGATGCAGGACTGCCTGGCTGAAACCATATACTGTATTTTACAGCTATCTTTTTTCCCTCTCACTATATGTTTCATGTTTGAAGCAGTTTATTAATGTTTTCAGTTCAGATCTTAGAGAACAGGTTGTCCATCACTGATATGTTTTACATCTCTTTAAAGGTAGATAGGAGGGTGCACTAGATAATTTCAGATTCTAGTCCTGATTTGAAAGCAGTTTGGAATGCAACACTTAGACATCCTTTAGAAGTCTAAACTTGCACATGAATGCAAGCAAAAACATAAGAGCAGACCAGTCTTTTATTGTAGGTCTAACTGCAGAGCAAAATATAATTCTTGAGGTTAGGAAGGAACTCAGATACATTTCCAGTCACACCTGCTTTCATTAATTTGCAGAAAATATTGTTATGGATGCGATTTTGTCGTGTAAACTGCGACAGCGCGATCACAGGTGTTTTCATGACATTATAACTTATTAACCCTCTTTTCATCGCTGATCTGATGACGATCTGTTCTGATGATCTGTTTCTGACTTTTTTGCATGTATGTTTTTTTGTTTTGTTTGAAAAATTAAGTGATGGAAATTAAGTGATGGATGTTTGTTAAAATTTGGTGATGGAAAGTCAATGTAATACAATGTAATGCAGACACCAGGCAGATTAAAATACCAAAATGAGCAAAAAGCTTGCACCATAACACTTAAAAGATTGTTATGAGCGTCAGCATTATTCATGGGTGTCTATGTCAGGCCCTGCATGGCACACAACACCAAGCTACCAGAAGACGCTAGCTTCTGCTTTTGTTTCATTCAGCTCTTAGTGTACTGTTACAGACAATTCAAGGCTACTCTTAAACACTTTCCAAGGATAGTGAAAGCTTGACCTTTCCACGTTTATTCTTAAATCCTCTAGACTCTTATCGTACTGGTATTTGTAGGTATATCAATCAGACTTGTTTTAAAATGTTCACATTTTTAAAATTAATCTTATTTTTCTACACCAATAGATGCCCCTTAAAACGCAAAGGACTTTATTAAAAACATTTGTGATTGTAAGATTACATACTGTATCCTGTCTTCTTTCATTTTCAATTTCTACATTTTTCCAATAACACTGTATTATTCAGATAGTGTTCTGACCATGCAGGAAAAAAAATCGTTCATACTTCTTTCAGATTGTATAAATTGTTAATTTTCAAAATTACATTAGGAAAATTCTGTCAGCTTTCAGTTAGCAAACCGTTTCTGTATTGCAGTTCCCGAAAACTAAATGTCAGTTGCCTGCCCAGGGGCCAGAATGGAATGATGAAATTAGTTCTGCTTTGTTGCATACTACTTAACTTGTGATTGAATTTTTAAACTAACAGGATTTTGTGCCATGTTATTTATTCAAAGGCAGACTGTGTTACAGGCATTTAATCTGTAGCAAATTACATCAAAAAAATATTTTTTTTCTTAGAATCATTAATAAAGAGAATTATGCAAATGGTAATTGCTGTTTTTTTTTGCTCATAATGATGGTCATGTGCTCTATGGCACACACAAGACTATAGTTTTCTAGGAACTTTGTGATCCAATTCCTTTGGATGCTGGAAGGGCATCTAGGTTGTGCATGAAACTTGTATTTCAGTGGATCAGAGAACACATTGAAATTCCAGTCTTTCACTCTAAATGAAGTATCCCACTAATAAACTTGTGTATAAGAACCCATGGTGAATGCCTCCTCAGATTGTAGTCGAGGAGCTCACTTGAATCAGTCTTCTTTCATGCACTACGAAGAGCATCAATGTCACGATTGAAAATATGTAATTGTTTTTGATGCCAAGAACCATATCTCAGAATGAGTAACATTCCTCCTTGCAATCTTTATCGCACTTTCATCCATAATATCCTCACTGTGCATAAATGTAGATATTTCCCAATGACTTTGCCAAAGTTCCTACTACTCTCCAGATGATCCAAGATATTTAATTATCAGCAGAACAGTATATTCTGCTTTCTGGTACATGTCTAGCCATCAGAAGCAACCTTTAAAAAATCCAGCTCATCCGCTTTAGCATCGTTTGTTATTAATACTAAGTCTTTTCAAGAGAATATTAGCCCGAGGAGTTATCTACTGTTTCTTGTAGCTACAGCCTGTTGACCGATTCAGATAAACAGAATTATAAATCTAGAAAATGAAATATTAACAATAAATCAAACTACAGAAAACAGGTGTCATTTGTTACTGATCTGGGTAGAGCAATTGTTTCCTCCTTTAATATCTCTGAGTGTATAATCTGCTTGCCTTTCTATACAAAAATAAGATTTAGTGCTGAAAGGATACAGTCTCTCATACTGTATGTGCAATAATATTCTTTCAAAGGGAGCAGGAATGACTATCACAATGTGGACCACCTGAGATAATTACATATATGTAGTGCTTAAACTCTGAGACTGTTCTATCAGCCCATTAAGCCCGCAAACTCCCTAAATTCCTTTCATGTGTTTTATTTTGCTAAGAGAAAAAAAAAGAAACCGCTTAAAAGGCAAACATTCCCCATGACTGCAAAGTTCAAAGGCAGTGCCTTGTAACTGAGGGATGATTATTTCATTTTTCTTTTACAGCACCTTCCAGTCCTTCTGTTACTAGGCGACGGCGGAAGGCTGGCTGGTGGAAGCAGAGGACAGAACACTGAAGCTCTGTCGCCGCAGCTGCATGTGGCCAAAAAGCTGTCTCTCCACCATCGAATATATACTTCCTTTCTTTGGAAGCAAAACAACGACCTGAAAGGAAGTACGCAGTGTTCCTGTTACAGATGCAGGAGACTCTGCTGAGAGCTTGCATGGCACTCGTACGTCAGCTAGCACAGGCTGAATGCAAAATTACTTGGGTGCAGGATGTACAGAGTCACCTGCAAGGCCAGCTACCGAAAGCTGAATTTCGTTTTGTCTCTTGACGTACAGTGTTTCTCTGTGCACTGCAATCACTCCACAGAACAAGCACTTCTGGGTTAGCAGTGGAAGAATTACACTAGGAATGCCCTTACAGTAGACTAGTGTGGAGATTATTGGTGGTATTTCTGCACTTACAATATATTATTTACGTTTTATTTTTACATGATATTCCACTCTGTTTGACATTTATAGTATAGTATAGTAGTAACAAAAATATCTGTGATTTGCAAATTTATTTTACCATTTCCAAATCACATAGAAGCATTTTACCTGGTGACTCACTGTATCACGCTACTATAAATATTATAAATAAATATTTAATCTTTGTAATTGTAAGACACTTGAGGACAGTTAGCTCACAAAAATCAGGTGCATGGAGAGGAAAATTAATGCTAATGTTACCATCATTTACACACAACCGTATTGACTTAGCAGTGGGTAATAGAAGTTGCATTGTAATTAATGCAAATATTAAGTCTAAACTGGTTGGTTAAGCTCATAGAAGAATCTTTTAGAAAAGCAAATAGAGAGAGACAATCATATAAAAAGAATACGAAAGATGTAAAACTGAAATGGTCTATGTAAAGCATATCTAGCCAGACAGGTCAAAGAGAAAATATCTCCAAACTGTCAGCCTCGGTTATACCCACCTGTCACTCAGGGCTGGTTGCCATGGACACCAAATGACAGGAGACCTGGATCACCTGGAGGCAGTTATCATCTCTCCCATGAGCAGGCTGCTCGGACTCTCCTCAGAGCTATGATATAGTTTGGACTTTGAAGCTCCCTGGTTGCAAGCTTGTTCCCTTTGTGTCGACTCCTGTGTATGGCCCAGATCACCTGACCTAGCCTAATGTTCTGCAGCGCTACAACGTCTCGCCTGTTTTGGATTTACCATTTCAGACCTTTTCCCGGTGATTTCACTAGTTTTCACCTCACTGGCATGCCTGCAGCTCTGCGACTGCTGTGCAGCTACCTGGCTGCGTAGCTGCTCGCCTGTGATTTATGCTTTGCACCTTTGCATTGCTACACCACTATCCCATCTGCGGCTCTGCGCCCCTGTCTGTACACAGCACCGCACTGCGGCCTCTGTCAGCACATTAGCCTCTCACTCTTGTCCATCTTTTGACTCCCAATCCGAGCAGCGGGATTGTTTCACAAATACTTACAATTTGCCTTATGTCTGTGCCTTGTATTAAAATTGTTCCCCTCAACAGTTCACTGCTTCAGGTTGTTCTGGAAGGAGTCAAGCAGAGAGCACATTATTTGACTTTAGCACTAAGGACTCTGTTAAACTAACATTTCATACCACAGGTTCGTTCCAAACCATTGACTTGTAGTGCGCACGTCACATCCTCCTACACGTAAAGTGGTTAGGAATACTTTGGGATGAAAAGCGCACTATAAATGCAAGGTATTACCATGTTTAATACTACTTAAATCAAAAGGAGACACATTCTATAAACATATACAGTAATTAGTGTCAGGAACCACATCACAAATGTGTCTGCAAATGCAACATGCCACCCTATTTGTCTACAGTACATGTTAAACCTATTCCAAATTTCCTGTGATACACTTCAGTTTCATATAAAGCCCCATATAAATACATTGCTGTCTTGTAAAGCTGGGGCCCTGGGTTCAATTGCTGGGGTGCTATTGCTTGGATTTGTTATGTTCTCCCTGTGTTCACATGGATTTTCTCCAGGTGCTCCAGTTTTCTCTCACAGACCAAAAACATACTGTTATGTTAACTGGCGTCTGGGACAATTGGCCCTGGTATGTGTTTATATCTGTGGGTGCCCTGCAATTGACTACTGTCCTGTCCAGAGTGTATCCTGTCTTGTACCTGCTGCTTGTCAGGTGAGGCTCGGGCTCCCCTGCGGCCCTATATTGGATACAGTAGACAGAAATGAATGGATGCAGTCACGCAGTGGCTGGCCACAATTCCCATCTTTGCACAAGTTTGGCAATTTTGCACAGGAGCAAATGGCATCAGGTAAGTTCTAGGTTTGCAAGCAGCTGACAGTCACAGTTTTGATTTAATTAGGGCTCTTATTGAAGTAATTGAAGGATGACTTCAATTATGTAGTACAAGACAAATTATATTTTTAAAAAATAAAACAAAGAATGTAGCAGGTAAATTAAAAGGGGCCATTTAGCCTTATTAAAGCCAAGAATAAGGTTAATAGCTCAGCAGGAAAAACGCAAGCAGGCCAAGGGAACACCAGAGGATGAGAAGAGCAAACCTGAACGTGCTGTTTTCTGCCACATGGCACTCACATACTGCTTGTTCAGTAAGAGAGGATTTCAGTTTTGAGTCAAGTTTCTTTTTTGTGATGGGCCTCAACCAGACAGCTGTTCTGTGATTTTACACCTGCATGGAGAGCTGTCTATCTGCAGGCATAAATGTGTTTGCAGGTGGAAAGATTTCAAATTGGAATTTTAACAATTATTTTCATGCATTTCTTGGTTTCTGATTCTCATTAAGGTACAAGATGATGAGCCTACAGGCTGAGCCTATTAAAGTCTGGAGTATTAATGATATCTTTTGTTCAGGAACCCAAAGTCTATGAATATCTGCATACACATTTGAAGCACCCTACAGTTTTTTTCATATTAGCCATGAAAAAAGGACAAAAAAGACTGGAAAGATTTATGGATTGGATAATGTGTTTTGAATTTAAAAAATTATAAATGTTATATTGTAATCATAATAACATTGTACGGAGCAAAGTCATATTCTCCATAAATAATTAACTGAATTCCAGAATTAAAATAGAGGGCCACATTTATTCACGTCTCTGAGTATTTCTTTAAATAAAATCCAACAAAAACAATACAACAATATTGTGCTTTTTGGAAGTGCAACAGAAACCTCTGAAATTATACTGAGCTCACGAAATGTTCTGAGTGTCCCTGAGGTAACATACAAAAGTATTCCAGTAGTAGCACATTTCAGCATTTAGGACAAAGCATTTGACCATTGTTAAGGTTTAACACTTCTTTGAAGACTGCAGGCAAATGATCATGTTTGATTCTTACTTCTGGCAGGTATAATATTGGAAAAAATACATATTTTCACCTCGTGCAATTAATTTAAGGTTTCATGGTACTAGCACAACAAAAGCAATCTTTGAAGTGATGTAATGCAGCTGGAAAGAAGGAAAAACACACATATTTGCCATGTTACGTCATGGATATTAGTTTACTCATTTAAAATTACAGAAATTACAAACCACTGTGCAGATAGGAATCTTGCATTTATGAAAGTTCTAACGGTTCCTTATTTTGTCCGCATGAGATTTTCATGGACAGAATCCCCAGGAAGAGGTCACAGACGTGCAACATCCTTAGGGCTCTCTAACAGGATTACAAAACGCAGTCAGAAAGAGTTACAGCAAATTATTTAAGGGACTATGAACAAAAAGTGGGCTTAAACAATATTCTTCTGCCGGGGAACAAAAGTGTCATCTTAGGTGTATGTGTATGCACCTGCTCATTTTACTATATTAATTAAAATTAACTACATACAGTATATGTTTGTTTTCATGTTTATTTTTATATCTCATATGAAAATTTCCAAATGCTGCATTCCAGTGCAAAATGAAATTTTCAAGGCTTTATAAATATGTAAATGCTTCTACATTGAAGTGCGCAGCTGCTAAGCTACAGTGAAGATATGCATTGGTGAAGAAAGGTGCTTCTGAAAACCTGTAATAAGTCAGACACGGTTATCAATAAATATGATAATAAATTAGGCTATTTTTCTGAACAAACTGTAAGCTTTGTATAGTGTGATGCCCAACCAAGTCTGTTCCCAGAATGGAAAGACACAAGACTTCCAGATCTGGTCTGTATTCCAACTAAAGTCCCAGTTGCTTAACTGTACCCATTATTGCCTTCAGGTCGAGAACATGATCTTTAGCTAAAGACTCAAACATCTATAAAAGCCAGAAGTATCGAGGTTCTCAGGAACCTGGGTTGAAGACCAACATCCCCTTTGGGAAGCTCACTGGAGCTTAATTATTATTTTTTAAGGGAAGGAAAAGGAAGACTTTCCTAATTTCAATTAATAACAGCACCCCCCAATGAGTAAAACCCCCAGGATCTGAGATCTCTACTCTTGATCCATACAGGTTAGATATAAAAGTTCAATGTGTTAGGAGAGGATTTAGAGATGGTAAATTCCTCCTCTATCTCTGTCACTCCTCTCTCACAAGGGGAATATTACTATGGAACTGCTGTAGAATCCAAACAGAGAATCGTGAACTGCATAAAACAAACTGAGGGGGTAAAAACAAAATAAATTTGACTTCTCCAACTCAACAAAACTGCCCATCAAACCCCTGTTGTGCTGGGTTTTGCAAGACTGTCAGTGCCCCTTGCCCGCATCATGGCATCGGAGTGCCAATTCACACCAGCGCCATGCGCTGCGGCCGCTCCAGGTTGGCACGGAACTTGTCCAGGAACTGGGAGGCCAGCTGGTCATCCACGAGCCGTCCGTCACTGGACAGGGTGACGGTCAAGAGCTGCCGCTGCTGGACTGTAGGCCCACCCTCTGGATCCAGGCAGGGGAAGAGCTCGGCCTGTGAGCGCCCCACTGCCAGAATGCAGGCCTGAGGAGGATTAATCACTGCGCTGAAGCCACTGATGCCAAACATACCCAGGTTGGAGATGCTACATGATGGAGAAAACAAGGAAGCAGGAAGCAGACAGGTTACAATAAATAAAAGTTCAAACAGTTCAAGTAAGCAGCTGCATCAGCATGCATAAGCTGCAAAGGAACAAGTTAAAGATTTATTCCATGGTAAAAAGAGAAGAAAAGAGACACAATGTTTCCACAGCCGAAACGCTGTGTTTCCTTCCTTCTTTTCAGCAAAGTTCAAACAGTGCAAATCCAGTTCAGATCATAACCTTGTACTGTGTATTGAGGGTGTGAGCCACTGGGAAGGGCAGATATGGGAAGAGGAAAATATGGACTTCCCGGAGCTGAACAATTTCAGTGGTATCCGTCTCCCAGATAAGCATTTGTTGCAATCTACCACCACAAAATCACACGGAACAACACAATTAAGTACTTTCAAGAAGCAGAATTTTGGTTTGAAATCTAAAATGAGTGCCCTAGAGGGTCCACAGACAGGACGGATCAGAACCAGTTACATTCAGCATTGCTATCTTCTGTGAGGATGGAAGCTGAAGTGTGAATTGTTTGGGAAATCAGTGTCACATGACTGTTCTTAAAAATGTCTAGTCCAGAGTTTAATCTGAGTGTTCTGGTTTCCTCCTAGTCTGAATTGTCCCTTTGTGTTTCTGTGTGTGTGCCCTGTGGAGGGCTGATGCCCTGTCCAGACTGTAGTACCCCTGTGCTTGTGGATTAGGATCAGAGCTACCAGGAATAAGCAAGTGTCTGGTAAGAAATGGGTAGATGGATGTTTACACAATGGATAAAAATTGCACTATATCTCAAATTCTAGCAATAGTGATAACAGCCGCTTTTGTTGCTGGACTGAAGTTTTGCAAAGGTCTGTAAAAAGCGGTCAGACCCTCACAATTTGTAATTCTGATGTTTTGCCTTTATTATTATCAGCTTCTATTAACGTCTATATATTCCACACAAAAGAGAAGTAGAAGCTATAGTATATTTATTAGTCTTCCATATTATGATAGGAAAGGCGTTTTAAATAACTCAGAACTAGAAATATAATATGTTGTGTAAGAATAATCATCATTATTGTTCAATAAAATCAATTTAATTCTGTGTACACAGAAGGACTGTGGCTTTTTGACAGTATAGTATCCCTAGGGAAAGTGGGAGTTATGCAGGATTCAGATTTCAGGAGAACATCTTCTATTTACATAAGCAGCAGCAAACCCCCCCTCTATAATGCTGCACTCTTTCAACCACCCTGAGCAGCACTGCAATGCTGAAGAGCAGACTGCAAAAGAATAGCTGCCTATTTTCTGCAAAACAAAGACTTCAGTCACGTTGGCACTGCAGCACTTACCCATTAAATTCGTTTTTTTTTTACTTTAAAAACCGCCTGAGGTAAAACTAAAAGCGTATTATTTAAGATCTTCATATCGGAAGAGAGGTCTTCACTTGCTGTCTGTAACGCATGATCAGGCCATTCGCTTGTTTTTCCTTTTTAGCCCCACACCACAAATAACACAGATCTTGCAAGGAAGGCCAAGATAAGCACCCAGATACCTGGCCGACACAACCCTGGCAATCCAGGCATCACATAGTGTACATGCATTTGCAGTGAAATGATAGTGATTTTACATAAATTACTGTATAGTCACCCAAAAAAGTATTTTCTAAATATTTCCTTCTAAAGTCATGGTGTGTCTTAATCACAAGGGAATACAGTGTATATAAATACAGCAGTGTCTCCACATTTGGGAGAGTTTGTTGCAGAGAATCATCATGAATAGCAAAAGAGATTGAAGGAAAAGACAAAGATTACAAAATTCTCTTTATGCCATTGACACTAATCCAATGACATACATTTGCAAGATAAAGAATTAGAAAATTAAACAAAATAGATCCAGAAATTTTAGAAATTTTCCTGAGGTTTAGTAATCAGCACGTACATTTTTGTATAGTGTTTTTTAATAGCAAGGCATGATGTGCTCTATTTGGGTTTCCTGCTCTGAGAAGATAAGCAAAGCCCAGGTTCCTGTGATTTTCGCAGTAAGAAGTCAGTGAGTCTCTGGAATCATCCTCCGCCAGCAGAACAGGTAGCTGCTTGCAGGACTTCCTTCAATGCCGATCAGAATGAGATATGCAAATATGAGTATCAGCTGTTAGTCGGATAGCAAGGCTGGCACCTTGTTTCCCTTTGTGATTACATTAAACGCTTCCATTAAAGGGTAAACAACTAACAAAGAAGGTTTAGGCATCCCTTTGATGGAGATATTTTCTGTGGATTGGAATGGGTGGCTTTAATCTTCTCAACCCCCTCTACCCAGTCCACACACCAAGCAACAACACAGCACTCATCAGAAGAGTTTAGCTAGCTGACGTGATGTTGGAAACTAACAGGAAAGAGAATGAGAGGGTCACATGGAAAACTACTCATGGAATTCTTCAGGAGTCCTCCGTGTGGCTGCACACAGTCGATGTGCACAGGGCCTTGTTTTAGCTGTATGTTTCACAAACGAGGGGCTGGTGTCAACAGCTCAAATAAGTTGCCACCAAACTCGCTGAACAATTCTTTCATAAAAAATCAACAATAAATTGCATACAGATGACATTGAACAACTCCATGTTTCCTAAAGTCCTGCATACCTGAGAATGCTGGCGTAATACAGCAAGTTGTTCCATATGATTGAAAATGAGAGTCTTCAGTGAAATAATTAACCTACAAAACATCATCTGCTATCTGCTACATTAGGGTGGGACCTGTGAAGCAGATTATAACTGGTGTGGTTAGGGCATTAAACCACCTGAGCAACAGAATAGAATGACTAAAGTGAACACTGATGTGTAACTCTTCATATCTGAGCCTTTCCTATCACATAGAAGAATGGCTTTTAAAATAAAAAAGTATGTTCAATACCTCCAGATGTTTCAGGAAGAAGGATACCAATGGCAAAAGAAATGTATATGCTGTCAAAGGTCATGTATTTGTGCCCTTGTTATAGTCCTTGCCCTTGGGCAAGATCATAGCCTCCATTTCTCCAGTCCCACCTGTATAGAGGGGTACCCTACAATGAACTGGCATCTTGTCAAAGAAGAGAGTCTTGTGCTTGTGGTCCACTTCACATCACAGAAACTGGAAATAGCTCTGGACATGAGACTCTAGGCTCCAGTATGGACTGTGTGTGTTCACCTGCTGAGTCCCTGAACATATTATGACATGGAATTGATAAAAATGACTTTTCTTCCCTTTGTCATTTTTACACAGATGAAAATGCAGACTGCAGAATTTTACTGTAATTTAGGATTGAAAAGCCCCTCCTATACAATGGGTGATATTTTTCTGACGAAAACACTAATTGTATTTTGTATGTTTTTTTCAACAATTCTGAAATGAAGCAACCATGGTTACTGTACAATGGAAGGACAATTCTCTTTTGTGCTAAAGAGGCAAACACAGCTGCTGTGAGGAATAATAAGCATGTGTAATCTATTGTTGCTTCAATAAAGAAGCAACCACAGTATTTTCAGCAGTAATAGATACGTCAAACACAAAAAGAGAAGCCTTACTTTAAGGAAACAATTTTTAATATAAATTTGTTCTGTCCCTCTGGGTCATTAATTTTAATGAGTACAATTTTGGCTTGAATGCACACAGCATCTTGATAATTTACAACCACCCTTCCGCATACACTGGGATTGAGAGCTCATCATAAAAACAGTAACAGCAACTACATGTTAGAGTAGAAAGGAAAGTCTAGGGGCTCCTCCGTTGCTCCTGCAGTGAAGAGACTTGAGGTGTTTGGCCCAGATGTCGTTGGCTGAGCCTGATTTATGCCACCAGCTAACTGTATGTGTGTTTCACTTGCAGGGAAACTGAGCCCCTCTGGGTGGACCAATGGACTCCTGCGCTTTTCTGGATGACTTCCCTGAAAGGCACTGTGGAGCTCACAGCCCGTCAGGAAGGTCAATGTCTAAGACAGGTGAGTGTGTTTGGGGAAAAGTGAAAGTTACTTTTCTCCCTGTGCTGTACAGGGACTGCAACCGTGAAGATGAATGTTTTATGGCGTTAAATCCCAGATGTGGGCCTAATACAAACACAACAATATACTTTTCATTCTGAACAGAACAAAATTAGAGGTGCTTTATAATAAAAATTTTTACTTTGCTCCTCTGCGTGACCCCGTTACAGACTGTGTCACATGCAACTCTGATACCGGTATGCATGGGGATCTGCTGAAACAAACAGAAGGCTTACCTGAATGATCCACCCTGGTATTCTTCTGGAAGCAGTTTTCCATCTCGAGCCTTTTGGGCCAGAGCCTGAGGAAACCCGAACAACACCGTTATGACTGTGGTGTTAGAGATGATGCAGTGATACAGACCAGAAATACACTCACTACAGCAGTACATAATGTTCACACAAAATTAAAGTCAACCTATTATTAAACTATTATCAAGTGAACATTCTTTACAAAGTGCCTTTTCATGTGTGTGATTTTTAAGAACTTTGTATTTTAAACATAACTGACAGGTACATGTTGTACTTATTATACACATTCCCACACACATCTCAGAATAATGACTAAAACCTGGGCTAAATATTGCAACGTGGTTTTGCATTGTGGTTTTTTCTCAGCCTTGAGGAAATGGATGGTAGGAGGTCATGCTGTGTACCTATTTAGTTACAGAAAAAGCAATAGTACATTTCAAACAAGTCTATTCTGGATGGCTTGGTTTGAGCTGAAGTCTGAGGTATTTTGCAAAAGCACCACAAACCCACAATATGAAAGACATCTAAGAGCAAAGCCCAGGTCAAACCCCTAAAGGAATTCAAGGTTAAATAAGCACAGCCACTTCCTCCATCAACCACACCTTTCAGTGAGCCTCACTGCACTGAAGAAAGAAAGCAAGAAATAAGAGTACATGTGAATGTTAATAGGTTACCCCTGAGATTACTTCCATTTCCAAGGGACTGACAAGATTGTAACAGCAGGTAAAAAACAGTACAAAAATAGATCACCACAGGTAGAGGTCAGCTGAAAACAGAAGAAAATCCAAAATAAGTGATAAGTGAATCAATTAAAAACGGTAGACAAAAGCCCAGCTCAGCACTATGTTGTATCATGATTTAGCAATCATCATCTTTCCATTTCCTGTCCTATTGCAGGAATGTCTGATCTGCACATCGCAATGGTTCTGCCCAGAACATGCTACTTTTTCAGGTCTCTAATTTTCACAATAAATATTTCATGCAAACCTTGACATCACAGTGGGTCAGGGGTGTTACAGTGACACAATGTAGAGCCTTCCAAGTGGCTCACAGAACCACAATCGGACCTCTATGTCCATGTATTTGAGCCTGGGAAAAGTCACTTGCTGCCACATGCCGTTTTGATTTCATTGATAAAATGCAGTTTGTCATGTGCATAGAGATCTTACAAACGCCGATAATCTGTCCTCCCAGTTGTTTCCTTGCTTTTTCAGCATATCAGTTATTTTTTACAGAAAGATCAACTCTTACTTTATACAGCATATAACAAAATTACATCCATCTTAGAATGAGAATAGACATTTAGATAGGAGAATACATAAGTTTGTTATGTAACTTCAAGTACTATTAATATTCAAATTAAATTAACAAGTCATACTATTTAGCAGTTCTAAATGTAGATTTAAAGGCAGGTTGAAAGAACAGAAATAAATGTTGAAAGCAGTCATCTCTGCTGATCTCAAGTGAGAACTTGTCACAAGAGATTTTGATACTGATACTGATTTTTAGTGTAGTTAACAAAATCCCCCCATTTCCTTGGTCTTTCAGATTTATACATATAATTGCTAAGTAATTAGCTATGATATTTATTATGTATTTTAGATTTCTGGTCAGTTATTGGTATATCAGAAGACACACTGACATTATTCATCTATGGTAGAGTTTGAGGGTAGTGTGGAGAAGTAGTTCGTACTCTGGATTCCAGACTGCAGGGTTAGGGTTTAGGTTAAGTTTTAAGTTCCTGTGTTGGGGACTGCTCTAATGTTCCTTCACCACAGATAACACGTCTCTGCAATACTTAGTAAGTTTGGTGATCCAGGGTACAAGAACAAGTAAAGGTTCCTCTGCAGCCTACGCATGCTGATGCAGTTCTCCACTCGAACTACTTCAGTGTTGCCATGGTTGCTTATGCTATCATCCTCTCTATATACTCTCAGAACATGCCTGGATACACGTCTGTTAAATTATTTTGTTTATTCATGATTTTTTTCTCATGACTTGACGTGGTGAGGCACATGCAGGAGTAACTCAGCCTCTGTGAGCTTGGGATGGCTACGACACTGCCTACCAGAAGCGCCAGGAGGCAGTCAGTGGACGAAAGTAATGCGAAGAGGCAGGCGGGGCCGGTCTCTCACAATGCCCTGGATGTGGACAGATTGAGGATGTCGTGCACGCCTTATCTCACAGTTTCCTGCCTGCAACCACACTGCCTGCTGCGCCCCCCACCCCCAGTCACTGCCAACCGGTATTGTTTTAATAAAGCTACCCACCTGAACTACTTGTTTTAATAAACGCACACAGGCAGTGCCAGTCTGAATAGCCTAAATGACATCAAACAAACAGGTTTTGAGTCTTTCTTGTACAAAGGCAAGAGAAACACTTCAAATAAATCAGATCTATTCCAGTGATCATGCAATCCATTTTCTTTTTTTGTTTATGTAACCCCGGTAAACAAGCTGATTAACAACTGCCAATTCCAAAGTGGGAGGCTAATAAAGAAACAAAGAGCTTCAGGTATTACAGGTGACTTCAGGCTAGTGTTTCTCTGCAGTGTTTTAGACAGTGCTTACATTTCATTAATGCCTTCATAACCACAGTACAGAATGAAACTCTAAACACAAATAGTTATTAATAAGTTAGCCTTTTGCTCACTTACAGCCATGTGCCATGAAGGATCTACGGATATACTGACCTAAAAGTATTGACTTGTGTCCGAGTCTCACTGTGCTTCATCAGCAGGGCCCTGAGCTGGTGTTTAGATTACAGGGCTTTCCTCCCATGGGAAAGTGCCAGGTAATCCAGACAGCCACAGCTCCTACAGACAGACGGGCACTGTCTTTGTTACAAAGGTCTCACAACTAACTGTGGACTGAAACAAGTAGATTGGTTAATTACTCCACAGACCATTGCATGTGACTTGAAAATGTTACACTGAAGACCTTTAAGGTTCATCAGCTCTGTTGAATTAATAGTTTGATAAAATAAAAAAGACACCTAATTTCTGCATGTTCATAAAGTATATGCACTGCTGTGTTATATTACGTACTTTATTATCCACTACTGTGGACATATTATACACATATCTACACATTAGTTACATATTGACCTGCAATTACATGAAAAGAGAGTTTTGCAGATTGTGCATGAAAGGGAATTACTCTGTGACTTTGTGAGCACTCAGCACAAAGACACGACACATCACCTTCTAGGCAGGTCCCTTCGTGAGCAGCCCAGACTGACTACTGCCGTGATTTCATAAAAAGACTCTTGTCAGAACCATTCTATTGAATACATGAAATGGCTGGATGAGATCCTTCGGATCAATATATTTTAAAAAAATACACTAGATGGCTGAATTGGCTTTGTCAGATCCTATAGTGTGAGCTGAAATTGGTGGAAAGGTGAACCTTGCCCTTGCTGTTGGTTGTTTAAATGCTGACGGTGGTACATCTGTACTATATTTACTGTGGAACATACCCACCTCCTACCACCTATTCACTAAGATGTCTCGCACCCACCCAAGACTGAAAAATTTTTTTGGCCAACAGGAGTCAAAATGACTACAAATTGGAACATAAAAAGCACCAAGCCCCACTGTGAGCAACACAGAAGTCACTGTGTATCCAGACAGGGAGCTGAGGGAACCACAGGCACTGTGACCAGCTCACAGCATGTGAATAGCCTTACACTCTCCTCCATACATGAGAGAACCTGGACTAAGGCCTTATTCAGAAACTGAGCAAGATCACATCCAGCATAATCCAATGCACATAGCAATGCAACTGAATACTGCCACAAACCTGTACATTGCGAATCAGACACATTTACGCTAAAAACACAAGCCTGCTTTTTCGCCTAGTATTTTAAAAAGGCTTTGAGAAAACATGATTGCAATTCAAGCTGAGTCATGTCCTTTAGATCACGGTAGAATGACAAAGACCCAGCATGGTAATTCCCATGACTTTTTTATGGGAAAACATAATCTAGTCACACATCAGTGATTTAATTTCTAAACTGGGATTTAAGTGTCCTTCCCAGATAGAACTTCTTAAAGTTGTTTCTTTTAACAGAAATCAGGCAATAACACAACAGCTGAGAAGAAACTAAATTCTGCCCGAAAGCTAGAAAACTGTCTCCCATCAAAAAATTATTTAAAGCTTCCATTGCCATGAAGTGAAAGAAACTGTGTTTAAACTCTCCATAATGACTAACATAAAATAGATTTTTAAGTACCTGTTTATGCGCAGGAGTGGCAGTGTGGTGTGGTGGAGAAGGGCTGCTCTGTAGCCGAGACCTGAGGGAGACTGTCCGACTAATCCCACCCTACACTTGGCGACCATTTTTACACTGTTATTTTACATTGTAAGCAGTGCTTTGTATGGAGCATTTTGCTGTTTGTAAGATGCCGTTATTATGTGAGTAAATGTGATGGTGTGTCCATTAAATACAACCACTTAAGATGCTTCTTTTAAAAGCGAAGTGAAAACTGTTGCACTGTAGTGCAAAGGCAGTGTGAATGGAAATGATTCAAGTCTGCAGCTCGGCTCTCTATGTGCAGCTCAATTCTCTCTGCTGCAGGGAACACGGTTAAAAGCTTTTCAATCTAGTCAGAGTAAGGTGAGCATTGAAACACATCTGTTAACTCGCTCAATATCTGTGTTGCAGCTGTCACGGACAGTGGTGAGAAAGATACATGAGCTTAAGTTTGTGCTGCAGAACTTCTGGGTCTGGCTTTTACTGAAGCTTATTTATTATTATTAATTATTATTATTATGCTTAATTATTCTTATTAAACTCAGTTCTAATTTATTACCTGTTTTAAGACAATGATGAAAACACGAGATGTTTAGGAACAGTTTAGGAACTGACAGCTGCCTTTAGATATAAATAATTTTGTTTACTGAATTGCTTACAATAGTTTAAATTTTAATTAACAGTGTTTAGTAAAGTAATTTAATGATTAATTATTATGGTTAAACTACAGGGAAAACTAACCAGCCAACTCATTTTACTTCTGATGCTGCAGTTTATTGGCTGTTGCTACATAAAGTGCAAGCTGTTTAGCAAAAAAGCACCGGAAAGAAGTATATTTACTGCAGTATTTTGGAGTACAGAATGATTTTTTCCCTAGCAGAACCTCCCAGGTATGCACAGCATACAATGTGCATATATACCCTTCAGGATATCTATGCTGTCTTGTGTTGTTTTCCGAAGTCTGATTCTACTGATGTCTATTGACTGGCAGTCTCTCTTCATCTCGCAGGGCACCTAGAGCTGCTCTTGTCTTCCAGCCACCCTGAGAGAGGCTGGGTCTGGATTCACCTGCCGAGCTGTGCATCAGAAGCCCTTCGTGAGCTTTTTTAATTGAGCATGTTGTCGACAGTACTTTCAACGAAGCAGCTCTGGGAAGACTCCAAAGGGGAGTCATTATTTTTTGGTAAATTACTCAGCTCAGATTATGAGCTGGCTCTCTGCATTCACAGGTTTACGGGATCGGGGTGGTTTGTGAAGCTCATGCCTGCCTCAGCCTTTCTGGAAGGGCTGAATAACAAGGCTGATAGAACCCCGAGGTGCTTCTAGGGGTGACAATGGGAAAACCACTGATGAAGAAAAGTAAAGTCCCATTATGAGTTGGTGACAGAAAGAGCTACAGTGAAGTTACTTCTACCACACTTACAGGCTACGAGGATAAATAGGTTCTAATGTCCTCCACAATAACACTAACAAGCCTTCATAAAAACAACTTGCCACAAATCTCCTGTTCATAGTATACAGCAATATCACTCCTTTATGCTAAAGAACAGTGGCACCTATTCCTGTGCCATGCTGAGGAATGGTATACTGCCACAGAGTCAGTCATTAGAGATTAGAGTCATTAGAGTCATTAGAGAACACATTGCGTTCAATAGAGAATGAGCCTTGTAAAACCAGGAGAAACTGAGAAATACGAAGCATGCCCAAAAATGGATCTGCTTAACACAAACAAATATAAATATATATAAAACAAACAAAATAAACTGTTAAAAATAAATGCACAGAAAAGGAATTACTGCAGATGTTGGTAAACAGCTCACCTATTAAAAATGCCTAAACTAATTAAAATACAGCTGACGATTCATGTACTTGCAGTTAATGAGCATCAATTAGTTCCATTTGCTTGCAGTTACCTTGGGGAATAAACAAACATTTTTGCTGAAAGTAACACTCCTAATTACTGGATTTTAGTGACAGAAAGTAGAGCAGCAGAGCTCATGCAGTGGAACAAATGTGTAGAAGTCATTGATGGTAAATGACTGCAGAGTACATGACACACCTTCACAAACAGCTACAGGCTTTTCCCTGCGTCTTGCATCATCTTCTTTTGTTTACTGACTCAGTGTTTCTTCACAGTGACAAACCCACCACTAAAACCCCATGCTCATCCGTGCATCAAGAGGCCCTGCTTGTTGAAAACTATAGTAGCACAGCAGTATAATATATACAATATTATTGAAGCAGACCACCTCCTTGTTTGGAGGTGTTAGATTACGTTGACTATGTCATGATACCCATACACAAAACTGTGTAACCACCTTCTTGCTCTGTTAGGGTGCAACATTAATGTGCTACATTAAAATCAAAGACAAAATTGTATCCATCTACTGTATTTTCTAATTCTTTCATCCAGTACAGAGTCACAGTTATAGCCAAAGCCTAACCCGGCAAGCAACGGGGGGCAAGGCAGGATACACCCTGGATGGGACACCAGTCCACAGCAGGGCAGACAAACATGTACACACTCACACCAGGAACGAATTTTCCAGAACCCAGCGCTGTGAGGCAGCAATGTGCTACCTTGCCTCCCAAAAAATTATATTTCCAGAATTTAGAAAATAATACAGTACGTTATTCTGAGACCAAAATGGGTATTTAAACAAACTGGATTTAATGTAAGTACTGTACTTAATATATTCAAATTATACTGAAAGGCTAAGAATAAGAGTAAAAAATTCCTTACTACACTATATTTGTCTTTTTGAACCATGTATATTAACTTAAAGTTCTCAAAGAAAGAATAAAAGTTGTTGGAACAGTACAATACAATAGTCCCCTTCCATCATGTACTCTCTCAAAGTTTCTGCTCAAAGGAAGACTGAAGCAGCACTACATAGCTAAAACAGAGCAACTGTGCAGGAGCCTCCTCCAGTGTTATAGATCTAAGCAGTACAGAGCATGACATCAACAGAGGAGGCCTTAATAAAGCCAGGAGGGATTAATAAAGACAGGAAACGATATCACGAAATGAGACAATATCAAGAAAAGAGGCATTAATAAAGACAGGAGACAATATCTACTGAGATGCAAATAAAAACTATAAGGTGTAACTAAAAAACTACTAAACAAAATTATGCAACTTATTATTCCAATTAAGGTAAGGAATGCAATGCCCCTTTTAATTTTTTTTACTATGTGTAAACTATACAATTTAATTCTCTTGAATTTTGCTTCACGGTTTATCCATCTCATAGCTCATTCAACAAATTTCCCTCTGCAATTTCCCTCACGGAATCAATAAAGTATCTATCAATCTAAATTTAAAGACACAATCAACACCTACGTTTTTAGACTAATTGGATACCAGATCACTCGGTTTCAGCTGCTCTTGTACAGACACTTTTTGCTTTGACATTATTGTTCTGCACTAACCTTCTCTTTAACTGCCAAACATTCCTAATTCAAAGGATTAATGAGCTGCATCCTTAGTCAATAAAAATGCCTTTGGGGAGTGGGGGCAACTGTACTACTGCTGCAAACCAACACCCATAGGTGTACATTTTCCAGCAAGACAATGCATGACCACACAATACTGGAACTACAACAGCATGATCTCAAAATACACTTCTGACTGTGTGTCATGTTTCATATTAAAACATGACTCTGTATTTTTGTTTGCATTTTCTGTGGTTTTGTTTTATATCTATGTTTAAAATAGTCAAAAGTAAAAGTTTTGTCATCAAGCCCCCAGATACTGGAAAAACAGGGTGTGGTTTAATCAAATATGCCGGCTAATGAAATATTACTCCAGAATGTTACATGTAAATATGTAATATGTGTATATTTAACCTACGATAAAACTTTAGAAGTGCTTTAAAATATTGTTTGTGTATTCACCACTCACATGCAGACCACATGAACCTGCTTGTAGAGAGGCAGGAGTGGAGAACTGTACCGTTATCATCTAATGATAATGATTTATTTTACATGTTCGTACACTATTCACTTTTCTGGAGTTTAACCAAAATATGACTTTTCAGTGACTCATCGACAATTTTGGTTTATGCAAAGCAATTTTGGAATCACTTTCTCTCCTTAGAATTCACCACAAACTTAAGAAGATCTGCTTTTGGTGCCGTAATACCAGATTGCCATTTGTGCAGGATAACCAGAGGTAAAGGCAAACATCACCAAATCCTTTCAATCCTTTAGACCTACATGTTGAATTTCTTCTGGGCATCAGTATATATTTTTACACACTCATCTGTAAAATATGCCGTCACTGACATTATCGTCATGTGCCTTTTCCGTGTGGGTGAAAAATCCACCCACCTTCGCACTGGCTGCAATCTCCTGCAGACCCTTGTCAGCAGCATCCCGGATGATGGGAGTGATGAGTCCCCGATCCGTTGCCACAGCTATGGAGATGTGGATGGTGTCCAGAGCCTTTGGCCCTTCTGCACTCCATGTCACATTCACTTCTGGCATCTCCTGCAAAACAGTGAGCAAGTGAGAGGGGGGCGTGGAATCAGCATAATGCAGCCATCACCATGATTGAGTGGGGATGGTGTTGATTGAATGATGAATGATCACAATGTCGGATTTGTGTCAGACATCGTACTTCATTTCCGATCTGTACAAGCAGAATGACATGGATATTGGTAACCCCTTGGACATCTTCTCACATCTCAGCCGCTGAGCTCTATACTTCTTTTAAAGTTGCCACTGGCCTCATGGCGGCATGCATCCCAGACCTGTTTCGTTTCCTCCAGATGTGGCTGTATAGTTTGGAGGGACAGCCTGATATAGGCAGTGTCTGGGTCCTTCCTTTTCATAATGACTGACTTCACCACTCTCAAAGAGATACCAAGGATCTTTGAAGTGCTGTATACCATTCCCCTTTCCAGGGATATGTGAATTAAATTTCAACTTATGTGAACCACTATTATAGCAGGCAGATGCTACTGTGTGTGGCCACTGTGTGGCTCGTTAAGGTAATTTTGTGCACCTACTAATTAAGATTTGTCACAGCAAAGGGGCTGAACACTTATGCAATTATAAAGTTTCCATTTTTATTTCATATTAATTATCCATGATTTTTGCTTTGAATGCACAGGGCAGGTTGTGTGAATAAATGTGAATAGCTATGTAAAGGTGTCATGACAGAAAATTTGAAAGCAATAAAAATTAAAAATTTTGATAGGGTCTGAATAATTTTGCAAGGCACTGAATATCCTGAAAGTGTACATATGTCACTATTATGACAGTTAAACACTCAATTTCAAATATATTTCAGTCTTAAACTGACATATATAGTTCATTGTGTAAGTATACACTACTCCTGTCAATGATATCACATTCTGATTAAGCAAAGCATACTTTTTAAAATGAAGATTTTATATTTTTAAACTGTTAGGACCAGACTGAACATTGTTTTATACAAAGGAGAATGAACAGAGGGCAAAATGTGAAACAAGCTATATAAACAGAAATTTGCCGGTTGTATAAGTATTTAGCCCTCTAAGTCAGTACATGCTGCACCACTGACAACAACAGCAATTACTATTGCCAGTGTTTTTGCACAGGTCTCTACCTGCTTTGTACAGTAGGGTTGTGTAAGGCTGCCAATTCGTCCCGACAAAATTGCTCTAGTTCTAACAAGCACGTGGGAGATAGTTGGATTGCAATCATCAAACCTTGCCATAAATTTCCTATTCATTTCAAGTCTGGACCTTCACCTTACCCTTCTGCTACATGCAGTATATCCCCCTTGGGATTTTTCAGCAAAGGCTTTCATTCTTGTTGCTCACCCATACAGGTCAGCTTTGTTTAGAGAGTGGGATGGTGTGGATGAATGAACGGTGACTCATCCATTCATCCTCTAACTGCTTTATCCAATACAGGGTCACAGGGGCCTATCCCGGCAAGCAATGCAAAGCAAGGCGGGATACACCCAGGAACATGGGGAGAACTCACAAACTCCAGGCAGATAGCACCACGAGTCCAGAGTTGAATCCAGGGCACCCAACGCTGATAAGCACATCACCATCCTGCTTCCATGAATAGCATCTCAGACTTGGCAAATCTTTCAGTTGACTTTGCAATGGTGTCTCTAGCCATGTTATTTCCTGGGGGTGCAGCCTTATGTAGGTAGTGTTTTGCCGTTATGAGACATTGAACTTGCACTTGTTAATTATAGGCTACACTGCATTCAGAGGGATACGTAACCCTGTAGCTCAGAGCCTCTCTTCCATTTTATCACTGATTCCCTCTGTTTGAAAGCTCTCACGTCTTCATGGTCGATTTTTAACTATACTGTATGACTATAGTCTATAGTCGATTTTTAACTATATGACTATACTTATAGTTGACTATAGTAAACTATTCAACTGTTTGAAATTTCTAAATGAATATATTTTTTAAATTGATTTACATTTTCCATGTGATTTTTAAAAATTAGATTTATATATAAATATTCAGGAAATGCATTGATTAATATTTCCATGTAGGATTTAATGGAAGAATTATATTTTCATATCATCTATTTATAAAAATATAGGTTGTTGAGCACTAATATGAATGCACTATGTCATATTTAATGAGGGTTTAAAGGAATATGCACTTCTTCGAAACCAAATGACAAAATACAAAACAAAAAAAGATCACGGAATTTCGTAAGATAATTCAATGCCCATTTAGTCAATAACTCTTCCTTGTATTTTACATTTTCTTTATTTCAGTACACAGATTCATGATAAGCAAGCTGTTAACTGTGTGTTGTCATGGTAATAAGCTCCTTATGTGCAAATGGTTGAGCAACGCGATAACAATAAAATACCCTCGTCTTCAATTCAAAAACATATCTTGTAGATTGAATGTTAAATATCTTTACCATTAATTACAAGTCAAAAGAGAAGCTGGAATAGTGCTTAATAAAGTTAAAATAATATAGATTAAACACAGGCCTGATCTGTTCTACTGTCGCAGCACACTGGTTGTCATGCTCTCCAACCATGGATACTGGCAATGGGACAATGAGAGGTAATTTTGCCACTTCTGTTCCTCTGCGGTCAGGAGTGACTCTTTTAATATCTAGATCAAGTATGTTGTGATTGCAAAACATACAGCAAAGCTGTGATACTAAAAGAAAATGATCAATCTCCCCGAATTTTCAAACATCAGCCTAAGGAAACCTATCAGACACTATGAGCAAACAAAAATTCAGGTCAAGCCATCCCAGCTGGTCTTGATCATTATCATACTGTCTCGCTATGGGAAAAAATACCTGTTCAGCAGTGCCCTTTTTTGAGTTGATATATTTTCAATGAATGTCAAATGCCTCCAGTGGAAAGAAATGAGGCGGACCTTTTTGTGCTGTACATCAAAATGTTTCCTTGTAGACAAGACTCTGAGACACAGAAGTTATTCTTTCCTGTAAATCTATGAAATATTCTCTCAACCATTAGAAGAAACAAGTAATAACAGAGATTAACATTTTAAAGCAGAAAAGCTGGCGGTCTAACTTTTACAAGACGCATCTGCCTAGAAATCTTCATGCATGGATGTTGCTGAAGCAAGCTTTTTAATGAGAGCATGGAGCAGGCCTGTAATGCTGTTTGATTAAAGCTCATTCCCACTTTTTTTTTAGACACACTGAGAGGTGGTCTTTCTCAGAAACGCGCAAGGGTTTCTTTTTAAAGGGCCAGCTCTCACAGTGATTTGTATCGCAAAAACTACCTGGCAAAATTCAGAAGAACCAGGCAAACAAGAGTGGAGGGGGTAGTATAAAATGCGATATTGTTGGCCTTTTCAAACTAAACAATGGCTGATGATTCTGTCTATTGTATCAAAATTATATTCCCAAGCCATTACTTTTTGTTTCCTTTGAGATTCACCACTGTCAGCCTTTTTTATTGTATGTCTTCTCATTGACACAGAGCTCATTTGTGTATCTGATGTGAATTAGGCTGAAGAAACCTAACCCAAAACACATCGGGGGGCCTCATGGACAGGTGGTGAAAAGCCTTTAAGACCAGACGTGCCACTCACTGCATCTTTGTCAAACATATTGGTCTGAGAGCAACAGATCTCATCTGTGCAAGAGTGCCCTTATGGAATGTCCTTTGACCTCTTCTGGTAGAAGAATTTAATAAGCACAAAACAAAGAAGGGCTTTGACTTCTGTTGCCAGACTGTAATTGCCGACTTACCAGTTCAGAGACATTGTCCTCATAATAATAAGCATTACACACATAATAAAATGCACTTGTAGGTGTTTCCTCTATCTTTTTTCAGACAATATTCCACACATGCCACAGACCAAAAAACAAAGAGCATAAAAAGAAAACAGCTTGGAAACAAATTGAGATTAACTTAAAATCTTTCCTGTCAAAAGCAATCTGGACACTATCTAGGTAAAGATAAATTGTAAGTACATCACAAACAGTTGTAGGAATGAATGACATTTTTTTTAGAGTTCTGCAATTAGTGCTTCAAGTTTTTATGCCACATCTGCTGCTGCCACTATGGGAAATCGTCATGGAAATTTGAAGGCACAAAAAGCAGTACAGAAATGAACAATTACTAAACATTCTGCAGCAGCCTTGTCTCCAAAGAAGACTGTAGATATGAAGCTAACTCTGAATCCCGCAAGCTCGCAGAACTGTCCCGGAGGAGCAGAGAGGACAGCTGAAAACACCCAGGTGCAACAGAGCAGATCAGCACTGACACATTTCAACAGGGAACAAACATCAACCAACTCTAACACTTACACAGGAGATGATACAAGTATGGCTAGGAGTGTTTTTTTTACTTAACTTCCATGTCAGCTCAAAATCATGCAATACTGTCACTTAATTTTTTCTCAAATTAAAAAAAGGCTCTGTAGTACAGCTGAAAACTCTTATTTATGTAAAGTTTTAATATGCACACTCCTTGTATGTGCACACTGTATACAGTATGTGACAACTACAGTAGTCCCTTACTTCATTTCTATAATGAAAATGAAGGTACTGCTGTCCGTGAGAAACGCTGACTGGTAAACCAGAATGAGAACAGATGTAATAACCTCCCGAAACAAACCTGTTGTTGTCCCGAAACCACTCTGTTATCAAATAATCAACAAACAGCTGATGAAAACTAAAATGGTGGCACTGTCCTCCTGGGTCACAGAAATGGCTGAGAAATTAAATACCCTGACAACTGTATGTTGTAAAAATAAATAAAAAAGCTTGATAGTTTATGCCCTAATGTGTTTATATAGTTTTTGCTCTGTGTTTGGACAAAAGCATAATGCTTATACTATAGGTTCATGTATACTAGGAAAATTTGGCATACTTTTATGAGTCTTTAGTTAGAGAAGATGTATGCCACTCTTACTTAAAAAACACAAAAGGACTTAGAGAACTGAAATGAAGTCTGATTATTCAATAAAACCCACTTCTTGTGACTTACTTTCAGGGTAACAGCAGCCGCCTTGATAATGAAGTCGTTGACTGACACCTTGATTTCATCTGCAAAACAAGCAAGGGGCCTGTTAGAGGTACAGGAAGGGGTGAGATGGTCTCTTCAGGAGACATGGGATCAAGCAGAGAAAGTTCGATTGATTAATAGCAGATAAAAGGGAAAATAATCAATAAAACAAGTCTTGCTCCTCCCGACAGTCAATACATTAACCGCAAACTCCCAATCCCTTCTTCCTTTCCATTCACATCTCCCTGTGGATTGCTGAGCAAAAGGGTCATATTTTGAAGAGACCTCCATCGACCTCCACTGTGAATGAGACCTCATATCCCCTTTCCTGTTTTTCTTGCACGCGTGAGGGGTGGAAAGGTCATCTTTGAGTGTTTCAGCAGAGCCTTCTTAAAGGGCACCAGCGCCTAATCGCCTCAAAGAAAGCAGGCTTCGGATTAACGAAATACCTCAGAGTGCTGGCTTTTGTGCATGCTGTGTTTACTGGCAAAACTGTGTGGGACAGCCAGCAGATTAATGAGCAGGTCCAGTCAGACCACTTCTGAAGCAAATGTCAACACCGCCCGGACCGTCACCTGGAGGACACCCCCCCCCCCAATTCTAATTGTTCTAATTAAAAAGGGATTGATCACTCTGGCCAATAAGTACCTGGCAGGTTCCTGCAGAAATTCAAGGGTTGTTTTTAAAATCTCCCTGATTCACTCAAGATGAACACAAAAACAAATACTTGAGGATTTTATTCTCAATCAATCAGCTTATGTTCACTTTCCTCTCCAACACAAACCAATCTAAAAAGGATTTTTAAGCCCAACATAATTGGTTATTACAAAAGCCTTAAGACCTGGTCCTGGCAATGACTGCTATTATATATGGAGATGATGTGGAACTTCAGAAAGGCTCCTCTGATGTATCCATCCATCAGAAATTCTCATCTTCTGACATGCCGAAAGCTGTACAGCGCCATACGGAGAGTTAGCAGTGGAAATGTGGGACATCTCTCATGTTACCGAAAGCCTTCAGGCAATAAACAAGTCACGGGAGGTGCTATTCTGGCAAAAGCAGAGAAGAGCCAACCTGAGTCATGCCCTGTTGTGGCAACACTTTTAGTCTGGTGGGTAGTGACATCACTGCTTGCTGAAACACAGCCTGCTATTGACATGACCCAGATCCAAATCAGCACTTTCTCTTCCATAGGGCTCGACCTGCACTCTGAACATATTGGTTTTCTTCTCATTGCATTGCTAAATATTCGTGACACCAAAAATTACTAATAAACATTCTTTAGTGTATTTTTGTTTCTGTGAAAGAACATTTTCAGCTACTGTATACAGAGTACCAGCACTTACCAAAATATTAGGAATCACCTGTCAAACAAAACAGATTGCTTTTGGCAGACAACGCATGATTGGCTTGCAG
Organism: Atractosteus spatula; assembly: GCF_055471065.1. Taxonomy (NCBI): domain Eukaryota; kingdom Metazoa; phylum Chordata; class Actinopteri; order Semionotiformes; family Lepisosteidae; genus Atractosteus; species Atractosteus spatula. The sequence goes on along the minus strand of NC_142721.1, from coordinate 3,259,359 downwards.
AGTCTGTGACAGGCTTCACCTTCCCAGGCCAGAACAAAGCTTATATTCTAACACTGGGCACAGAGGAATGTGCAATTCAACGCCATAACCCTTACCTGTCATCACAACCTTAACTAAAGGCAATCATGTCAGAAGACTGGGGTGGGACTGAGAGGCAAATATTACAGCACCTGAGAGAATACTGCACCTCCTGCTCAAGACGTTCTTAGTACTTTCAAAGGTTTAATATTTAAGGGTGAGGGTTCTCACTATTTAAACTGGTTTCAGACGCCAAAGACCAGTTCCAAGGTGATTGTGTGAAATACAAATGTTGCCTTATCGACAAATTAATCTGTAACCTGAAAGAGATTCGGATCTTGAACAAAGAATTAAGTGCATATACATATTAAATCTCACACTCCAATAACCAACTGGAAGCTGCTTGGAGAATGAAGATTCAGGTTTTTATCTTCATGGTTCCTTGTTATATGCCTAAAGGCACATTTTGCCAACACAAGAAAAAACACATACTCATCCTGCAATGGCTGAATAAAGATTATTTTTCTATTATGTTTAGCGTTACACCAGAATGAACACATTAGCAAGAGGAAACAAGAAATGCTATGAAAGACAACAGCATGGTACATCATGCTCCTTTTGCATGCCAGGAGTCTATTGAATCAAGAAGCTCATTAAGCTGAAAGAAACCAGTAAATCAGACCATAATCAGGCATGCTGAAATATTTTATTCCCACACAAACACTGTGCCTCCTAGATTTCTGGTTCCTCTTAATTTCCAAAGACATCCCTTAATTTTGGTTTCTGTCTGATGACACACTGTGTAGCTTTAACCCAGAACTTTATTCAGTTTTATTTAGGTTTATCTATTATTCAGTATAATCCAAGGACTTTGTAACTCTTTTTAACATTGTTTCTGTCATCAGTCATCTAATGACAGAGATGAAAGTACTAATTGCCACTAAACAGTATAAGATCAAAGAAAGTATTTACAGGGGTCTCAGGAAGTTCAAACAGTAAAAGGTACTCATTTGGAGTACATGCACTTCAAATCAGCTCTGAAAGCTAGACTTAATCCTGGCTAGCTGGCAGCCACTGTGATTACTCACAGTTTACTTGTAAACATCTGACTGAACACTGATAGGAGTAGGAGGTAATTTGCATCTTATTGCAGAGTTTGCTGCATCATTCTACCAGCTCATGTTGTCTCTCTGTAAGGCACTGAAAGACATTTCCCATGGTTGAAAAAGGCACTCCCTGTCACAGCTTGTTAGGCAACTTTTCGCAGTACTTTTCCTCCTGTACACACACTCTTTTCCATGTGCAGTACCCTCATTGAGGTTACTTTAGGACACAAGGCGGACGATATCATTTTCACACTCGCCCTCTATGAGCTAACTTCAATACTGAGGACTTCTGAGCCCTTTGCTTATGGAACCCCAGGCTCAAAGTCCTGTACTCCAGACGCACCGCCCTTGCTTAAATACCATAATACCTTGCAACTCTCATACCTCTCGCTCCTTCCATGACTTCTTCTGAGGTCAGTTCCAGGTTCTACAAAACATCATTGCCAATGAGCCCTTTGCTCAAAGTAACCGGGGCTCAGTGAACCCTACTTCTCTTGATCTTTTCTCTTAAAAGTCCCTTTTGAGACTTAGCGGTGTAATATTCTCGACATGGGCATTCCTATTTGGTTAGACCTGCCCTACCGCCTTTATACTATACTTTATCTTGGACATCACGGTTTTACTCGTCTCACTTATAGCCTCTGGTTCACCTCCCTTGTGCCTGGACCTTGCTGCCTTCACACTCAAAGGCCACGGTGACAACCCTCACCACCCCGTCGTCACTGCATGCCTTCAACCCACAACACCCTAATGGGCAACCTGTAGCACCCACACACCCTCCTTAGGGCAGCGCTACCCCTTAGAATCAATCAGAGCCTCGTAGACACAACTCACACGTGGAGTCTTCTGCTGAATAAGTGGCTGTTGCATCCCGAGCCTGCTAGCTCACAGCATACAGCCGTCCACTCTCTCACCGCAGACCGACAGCAGCTGCAAGCCTCCTGTTGCATAAGCGTCTCCCACACAGACGACACCGTGAGATTATTACATGTTGTGAAACCGTCAGCGTCGACACAGATTTGCTCTTTCTCACTCAGCTTCGGCCTGGTCACGCTCCCTGCCATGCCTCCTCTTGAGTTAGGAGGACACATTATACACACACCGCCACCCTGTACACTCTGGATCAGCCAGATCCTCTGCCTGCGCTAGGTCTACTCACTGCACTTCATGCAGGTGTTGCTTCCTATCAGTCCTGAGGTTAGCTCCGGACTGACATCCAGGCTTCTTAGGGAAGTATCCTGTCTGCATACATATATACCGCTTGCCCACTCTTTGAAATCTGCTTACATTTACACATCCCCATATGTATATGTCAGAGTTCAAAACTGGAAAAAGGAAAGGAGAAACTGGGCCTTATCACTGCTGCACTTCCCACTGGACACAATACATCCCGGTATTGTGATGGGGGGCACGACAGGCAGCACCATGCTGCAGAAAGACACAGCATACAGCCACATTCTTCTTAGTGGGACACTTTCTTACAACCATATAATAGACAGGATGTTTAGATGGCACAGTAACCCCCCAAAATCTATAAGAACAGGGGGTCTAATCAACTAATAAAATGGCACAGGATGTATTGCATTATTACATTTTGTTGTTTACAGCATTCAGGTGTTAACTGTAGCGCTGCAGAAGCTGTACACGCCTGCGGTGAGTAGCACAGTCAGCTGCCCTGAGAGCATGACGGCAAGGAAGCCACAGAGAGATTTTTCTCACAGGTGGGGCTCCACATCTCTGCAGTTGGCACAAAAGTAGTATTTTTTCTGTATAACTCCGGTCAATAATTAGTTCAACCAAGAACATGCAGGCTGGACTAAACCTTGAGGCCCTGCGTCAGAGGAATGGATTTGACATTGCACACCGATCGTCATATACCACGGTAGCCATGTTTTTTTCTGAATCATTTTGTCTTACAGGTGGCATGATTACCAGGTATTATATAATGTTTACATCATCTTTGACACATGTCAAATTATTACTTAATGAAATTAATTGTTTTTACAAATGCATACTATACACACTACTGTATGCAGGTCTTAGGGTATCTCAAACAAGTGCTATGAGATAGCATACAACCTTTATACTGTATGTGTCAGTTCTTAAGAATTTTAGCCTAAAGTTGTGGAATCCTGACATTTTTCAACATTTATCTTCTAACAATTAGCCACTACTGTTACTAATACCCCTTATTAAAATACTGTTTCAATTTTATAGGGAGGAATCCCATTGGATGTACATCATTGCTTTTCTCTGCACAGCATATTCAAACTATGAAAAATAAAATGATAAATTTGGCTGTTTTGCCGCCTTCATGAGGAAATCAGATGTGCTTTTCTCTAAAACAACCAGGACTACATCAAGAGAGGCAGTGTAGCAGTGAACAGCACTGAAGTGAGCCCAAGACGAATGGAAGTAGTGCGTTAACGGCACCATTACGGTTCTTTCAAATCGGAAAATTCTGAGACAGTTTTCATCTTGTGAAATTGTTTTCTCAAAGACTGAACAATAAGAATTATATCAAACATAACCCATCCACCCTTTATCAGAAAAACTCTTATTCCTGCTAAGAGTGGAGGCAGCTTGAAACCTATCCTGGAAGCACAGAGCCTAAGGCAGGAACCGTGTGGGCACAAACACACACATGCACACAGTGTGGTTTAGAGCATGTCTGTGAAAGATGGCAGTGATGTTTCTGGTTTTGATTCTGTCCACTACATTGTTTGGTGGATAAGCAACAGAAGTTGCACATCTGCAGAGAATGCGCTGCACTACCTTGCAGATACAGTCTTGTAGGATTCCAATCCATTCCTCTTGCACAATAGGCACACGTCTGTGCCTGTTTACTCCTCCCAGAACTCCAGATGCCACATGTCATCCCAGCTCATCTTGCAAATGTTCAGTGGGGCTGAAGTAGTGCGACATGGGAGTAGTGCATCCATGCCATAACTGTCATATTCTCATCTCGCATTAACGCTGATGTTACACGAACAGCCAGAGGACGTCTGGTGCCACATCAGGATGGGCCCACAGCAGCAAGTGAGGTCACAGGTTTTGGTCAATAGACAGTAGTTCTTTGCAGTCAGGTTGCCATCGTTCACTATAAGTGGAGTTCTGTAGCGACTAGGCGATCACACTCGGACCTCTCCATTGATCTTGGCAAGGTATCGTGACCTGTGGTCTTCTAGATCTTGCCCTATCATTAATAGACTGTGTTCAGCCATCACTCACCTAAGATGGTGAGTGACAATGCCCTGACTTACTATATCCTCTAGACATTGGTCTCTTGATAAGCAGGGCATATTGGTTTTTGGCATATTGGTTTCTTTCTGAGTATTACTTTCTTGATTTTGACAAAGCTTGATATTCAACAGATTTAATCACCTCATCACTTCTGCCCAAACATATTCTCATAAATGAGGTGATAAAAGTGCTCAACAAGTTAAATTGGTCTTGAATGATATAATGCCAAGAAAGCATTATATCATATAATAATGCCAATTTCTTGAGTAACACCAAGAAAGAGGCTCTCCTAAATCCTAAGACAAGGTTCTAAATAGAGGCTGTGTCATTTTCCAGTTTTAAATAGGTGCTCCCCAGAATTGAGCAATGATGAAATTCCAAGCTTTTCAGTCATTTCAAATGAAAAATGGACCACAGCTGTGTTTACGTCAGAGTAAAATCCTGAATAATTTCAGAATCACACCCTTGATGACTGAAGGTTCTTCCTGAATGTTTAAAAAAGGAAATAATTCCATGATAACTACTAACAGTAAAAAGCTTAAACAAATTAATTTGTTATGTCTAATTGGTCCTGCTGTAATTGCACATCACATTGTAAGTGAGGGCCTTACTGTTAATGACACACATTTTGCATTTTGGATCTTTTTTTAAATCACCTAAAAAAGGTTAAAGAAAAACAATAAGTCCCCAGTAACAGCCATTAATTCTAGCGAGGCCTTCTATTTTTAGATTTGCATGTCCATAATGGTCACCTGTTATATTTCACAGTTTTGTTTAAGTTGACCATAACATTGGCAAACTGCATTCTCAATCCACGCTTAAGGTGATGGATATTTATTTTACATATTTATGTTTCAAATTCTACAGCTCAATAAAACCTGTGTATAACTTTAACAAAACTGGAGGATAGGTGCATATTTACTCTCTCCTGATATGCTTTCATAAAAATGGGGGATCCTCACATTTTTATGTGAGGATATGCTAAACGTTTATTTAGCAGGAGGCATTATGCCTCATCATTGTGCTATGTGTCTTTAAAAAAAAAAGTGTAATCTGTTAAGCATTCAGATGTATTGGGTAGTGAACGACTTTCGTTCACTCTTTTTGAACAGTGATCATTTAAAAGGCATTGTCTTGAGTGCATCTAACTGAAAAACAGAAAACAATTAAACAATTCTGTCCCCTTCACCTGTGCTTACAGCTACAATTAACATTGTTAATTTGCATCCTTTATTTAATCACATCACTCTTCTCCAATAATGAAAGAAGTTTGAATACTTTTATTTAAGCTAGCGACTTCAGAAATGATCCACTCTCTTAAAAATTTAAACATTACACACTAATGTAATAAGTAAAAAGGCAGATTGTTTGGTTGAAGAAGCCCTACATAAACGTAGCGAAAAACACCAAATACAGAAACACCAAAGAAAATGGAGAGCATGCATTTTCAATGATAACAATATTGTTGTAAAAACAACAATGCAGTGCACCTGTGGAGCCAAAGATGATGTCAGCCTAGCACACTAAACTGTTTCTTAATGGAGCGAACGGATCCTCATTACAACCAGTTTCACTGCTAATCAATTTGGTTTCCTGGCATATATAGAGCTGAAGTAAAAGTAAATGGCTGGAGGCATATATGAAAACATTTGCCATCACACTGGGAGCACATTGTTAAGAGCTCTGATTTCTGTGCTGGATAGAAGTAATCTTTATGAAGTCTTTAATTCAATAAGCTACCATCTTGTAAATGAACAAGGACAAAATAGCTTCACTGCTTCTGTAACAGTTCTATACATTCTTGAAGTCAAGTGATGACAGGAGTTTGCAAACTGAGTAAAGATTGGGTTTCCAACAAGAGGTGGCTATTCCGCTCGTCTTCCTTATTTAATTACTGATCTCAGTCAGCTTTTTGAAAGATCTCAGGTAACGTTTCAATAATGTGGCTGAGCAGTTTGCTCCAGAATCTCACAACTCTGAAGAAATGAAACCTGTTTTTGGCACACAACTCAAGAGTACCTATTTCTGGTTGTAATGGTTTCGTTTTTAACAAGCTTGCCTCTAAATAGCTTACAAGGTTGACTTTGTCAATACATTTTGGGTTTGCAAAGCTACAATTAATCTCCTTTTATTTAAGAGACTACAGAGGTTAGTTGGCGTGGTCCTTTAACTTCCTTTAGGCATTCCTTTAACATCCTTTTTCTCTGGAGAGGTTGGAGAGCAGCATGGCAACGTGTAAACAATGTTCCGAATGAGATTTTACTAATGCGCTCTGAGTATTAAATTGCCAATATCTATTGCACGGCTTTACCTTTGGCCAGCTGTCTGCGCAACAGCAGCACCGCGCCCACGTCACAGCTGATAGAGGCATAAGCATGAGGGATGGTGGATTTGGACTCCATCAGCCGCTTGGCAATCACACGGCGCACGGTGGAGGCTGGGATCTCAGTGAAAGTGCCCTGTGGAAACAACATTCAGCCCACTTTACAAAACAAATGCCACAGAAGAGATTGGTTTTTAGATGTCAGGTAAGAACACAAATGCAGTAGCCGAGACTAACTTGTTTCTGTTACCTGTCGTCTACATAAGAGAGGGATGAAAAAAGGGCGAGACTTAAAAGCCTCTACAAGAGATCAAATCTCACTCCCCCTTGGCTCTATTGCACATCCACGTCTCAAAGGCCACATAGGGACTACAGCGAAATAGGAACACAAATCTACGCAGCTGTTTGACAGTGTTCTTTGTAAGCTAATTGTGCATTTCAAAAGGCCTACATTATGGCATACTGCCAATTAGTCAAATTATCATCATCGGGGAAGCCTCCTCAGCCCGCAGACATGTCTTTTGGTGAACCTCATAATGTACTGACGCAAACTGACTCTTGCCCAATCCTGTGTGGGGCAAGTACATGACATAAAGTGCTTGTGGAAACACCTACAAGTGACAGCATGCTGTGTTAGCAATTGGGGAAAAAAAGGAAGATGAATTAAAAGTGTTTTCATTCTAGTAATATGATTTACAACTTCAGAATACTGTAATGCATATAGTATTCAGTCATATTCAGTGACCTTTTTAAAAGTACATGGTACAGTAAAAACAAGAAACATGGTACTTCATGAAATTAGATGTTTAAGAATTTCAGGATGTTGGCGTAATGACACAATTATCACAATTATAATTTCTAACGGTGGACACAGACTTCGAAACCAGAATTCAGCTCCAGGTCTCTACGTCTCCAAATACAAAAAGATACAATATGACTATATCAGTTGCTAGTCATTGGTCCTCCTGCAAAATTAAAATAGTACCTGAGAAAACGTTTATTCCTTTTTGTAAAATTGAATTATAATCCACACAATAACAAAACTGAATATTAAGATATTACATTAGCTTGTATACCTGAAGGATATCTTCAAAACGTGATAGTGGTTGGCCAACCAAAGAGCACTGCACTGTAGAATGCCTGGAACCAGATATGTTATTTTATTTTCTGGCAACCAGCAATTTGATACCTTATAATTTGGTACCTGGAATGTTGCAGCAGCTGTATAATTGGCGATACCATTTTGCTCTTACCTGCATTTATGTTACTGAAGCTGGTGCACAATGGGTGAAATATGAGCACACTGAAGGTAGATTTAGTCTTACTGCTGTTTTCAACAAAACAGATAAGAAACTCACCTCAAATGGTACGTATTTGTACATGTATATGAAACGAGCTTCTACATTTCAGCTATTTTCCTTGCTGCTGCTGCTGTCTCGGTACCTATTTCTGAGCCACCGTGAGCTGCTGCCAAACCAAGCTTTATTGGTCATTCTTAATTGCCTTCTGCTGTTGTTAATCACTGCTGCTACTGTCACCGGGAAACTCCTCCATGCCCGATTCCTTCCAAACAACACGCCTCTTACACAGCTCTGAAGTGTTGCTTCATGTGAAAAACATTTTTCAAGTTTTTGCCCTACAGTTAGGGGAATTCCTCACATCAATAGCCTACTAACTATAAAAGTTCCTGGGAAAACAAAAAGAAACTGTGCTTTGTTTACATTGATAATGTAAAACACAATCCGCCCCAGTGTCCTGTTTCTTTTAAACATACAGTAAATACTATACACATTATGCAACAGTATAGGGGTGGAGTTGGTTATATGGGGATTTGGCTATTTTTGACAGTTCTCTGCAGATCCTGCTGTACAGTACAAGACTGGGCCAGTAAATACACAAGAAGTGGACATGGCTGAAGCTTATCACTGCGAGTTCGCAGTACAGTGGACAGCGAAGCAGCCCTCTTCACGAGAGCCCGTGCACAAGAGAGTTAACTGAGCTCTTGCTGAAAGGAAAGGGACACAGCAGTTCTTCTGCTTCAGTAGCCTGTGGCATACAAATCACCACAACTCCGAAAAAGAGCCCAAGGGGGACAAGCAGTGAAAGACAGCTGACCATAAATCCCCTTTGTAGACTGTTAGGCAACATTGATCTTTTCTGGGATTATACTGAAGATGCAGGGTCCAAAAATGAAAAACATGCCTCATTAAACTGTGCAAAGGTTCGTTAATCAGTGGCTGCACACTGATGGAAACCTCAGATTCTCTGGGCATCTGAGGAGGCAAATAATAGAAGTAGAACCAACAGCACAAAATCAAACATAAAATATTCAAGGAAGCAAAAAAAAAAAACAAGGAACACAAAGATTCCTAAAAAAAACCCAAAGTCTCCTAGGGAGACTCTTTTAGGTTTTCTCCAGTATATTGGGCCTCATGAAGTTACTCTGGGAATATTTCACACCACACTTCCTGCTGTGTTTTACCTTTAAGGTTCCAGACAAGACTACTGCTCATGCTGGAGATTCACATATGACTGGAAATCACACAGCTGGAAAGCCTGTCGTTTCACATGCACAGCAAAAAGTCCACAGCATACGCAAAACATGAAACATCAGAGCTCAACTAGGAGCTCCGATTAGAATATTGAAAAGTAGAAAATGTTTCAAACAATATTTACAGCTCTCGCTGGATTTGAAAACACCCTGTCTCAGAAAACCCCCTGGATCTTAAGACTCCTTCAGAAGAATCACTGGATTAGACTTTTCTAAAAATGGAATAGAAAACATGTAGTTAATATACACACTAACAAAAGCATTACTATTAGATCACTTATAGTAATACTTATTAATACTTATTAGTACACCAGATGGGATCTGGGAAATCCCATCATTCCAGGTTCAGCATTGCACATGGGAAAAGAGCAGCTCTTACAAACCTGTCCTGAAATAGGCAACCCTCCCTGCTCACACTCAGACCTGCTGGATTGGTATAGTAACATTCGAACACCAAGTCAAGAAGGGCAACTTTAACAAGCTGTGAAATTACACGCCTGTAGGAGTACCACTTTTTCCTCTCCTTTTTTTATGAAGAGAGTGTAGTTCAATATTATTCTCCAGTGCCCTCTGTACTACAGAGCAATACAGCAGAGCAGTTTCAAATGTGTAAACCATGCAGACCTCATGCTGAGCAACCTGTCAAAATTAATATTTCACATCACATTCACAGATATGTGCCTTCACTTTACAGGAATCACAAACTATCTACTTTGCTGTGCAGAAATTCTGCTTCCTTAAAGAATTTCTCAGATTATAGCCATGTCATTCATATTTTGTTTTTAAGTAGATACATTCTTAATAATAACACTTATGCTTAAACTTCAGTAGCGCTCACTATAGAAGGTGACACCACGCTCTGTTTTCTCAGCCTAGCCTTTGTATTTACGACCGGTTGAATATTCATTCTTTATTATGGTCCTAGGGTAAAGCATCAGAAACACCCTGTCATCATGTGTGTTTACCTGCCTCTTAGGCTAGGTAAACTCACAAGTAAGCAAACATTTCTAAAGATACCCACTGTTTTACGCTTTCTGAGTAAGGGCTTGGGTAGTGCAATCAAGAAGTGTTTCTGAGGTCATAAGAACTCTAAGAAAACAGGATGAAGCCTGTTTTGTACAGCTGGGTGCTGTTGACCACTAATCACAAAACCATGTACAATCAAATACTTATTAAGGGACCTTTATCATTTGAGCACAGAGAGACAGCAATGTCACAACCATAAGCAGAGTTTGAAGAGCCAAGGCAGATTGAGCAACAGAAAAATTCTCTGTCTTCACCATTGCAGTCATCACATTAATAAGCACACAAACAGTACTTTGTGCTGTCTTTATGTTGAACAAATCGATTGAGCAACTAACTTTGCTTTATATACAACCACAATTTTGTCTAAAATGTCTTTACACTTAAGTGAGAGTTTTCCTGTGAAAACAACAGGCTGGCCCTGCTAAAAATAATGCAGCAGACAAACCAAGTAAACTGTTTTTTATATGCCAAAGAATTAGGTAGCATACTGTAGAGAATTACAGAACAGTCAAGCACAGCTTTTATTGTTTTTTTATGTAGTTTATGCATGGTTTATTGGACTTTTATTGTATTTTCATAGTACGCGTCGTTAAAAATCCCCTTTTTCTGACCCCTGTTCTAGACAATTTGTTGAAGTAATAAAAATGATTCACAAATGTTAGGTTATATAGTGAAAAATATGGAACTTAATGCACTAGCAAGACCTCATTTAGAATCATGTGCATAATGTAGGTCACCATGTTACAAAAACATACCGTAGTTCTGTTCTGGATTTCCCTTTCTTCATTCACTAGCTTAAGGGAATGTTCTACATTGACAGCCTACAAGAGCTGAACATTTTAAGTCTAAATCACAAAAGACTACGAGGGGACCTGATCCAAGTATTCCAAGTTCCCAAAAGCACTGACAAAGTGAACCATGAGCCAGAGGAGGCAAGTGGAAAATAGGTGCAAATGCATTTAAATCCAAGAACAGGAGGCAATGCGTTACCAGCAGCGTTGTGGGAATACGGAACAAGCTATTTATCCAGTATCTGTCCAACTGATTCCCGGCCTTTCTTCAAAGAACTACTGGATGTGGATGCTGGATGTTTGGACTGACATGCTACTGTCAAACAGTCTGAATGGCATCCTCTTATTTGTAACCATTCTTATGTTCTTATGTCATTCAGTCCAAATAAATTAATACGCATCTTCAATATCATCCAATCCAATTAAACTAATCCAATAACATTAAAATGGGGCAAAGCAATGTATTACTGCTTGATGGTCATCTTGAAACAGGTATCTTGGTGTTTTTGAGAGACTGGATTTAATACAGTTAATCAGATAAAAACAATAATAGTTTTGCATCAGTAATCATTCATTACAGAGACCTAAAATTTCTTAAAATATAGAAGAGGACCAACTTTGATCAACACGTGTAGCATCCGCTTGGGCAACTGGGTTTTCCTTAGAGGTTTCCCATCCCAGTACTGACCAGACCCAGTCTTGCTTATCTTCAGAAATCTGACCAAATTACAAAATGTGAACCAGTCTTTTAAAGAATGAGTGTGTGAGTATCCACAGCACCACATAATAGCCTAATTTCATTTAGGAACGGAGGTACAGATACTCACAGGAGTACCGGGTTTTCCAGGAATGGAGACTGGAGGATCGGAAGGCCGAACTGAACCCTTCATGGGTGATACCACGGGAGATGGCTGAGGAGGTACCGGAGAAACTGGAAGTGCTCTGGAAGCCACCTGCTCCCTGGATTCCATCTTCTTCAGCAGGTTCAAAGCATCTCTGTGGAGGGAGAAGAGAAAGAAAGTTAGCAAAGGGTCTCTTCAGCTTCCCTTTACTTCCGGAGGATAAAGGAAAATGTAAGTTTGAAGCCAAGCAGGTTTGGTCAGATGCTCAAAAAAGGTGGAAGTCACTCAAAGCCCACCTCACTTTTGGTTGAAATCCAAATCGATTGTCTTATTAAAACATATCAATCTTTCGGTTTTGGTGATGAATAGCTGCTGAGGATATACCATTGCCTTAAAATTAAGAGAAATATGAAATATGGGCATGTTCCACTTAAAGCTGAAACATTTTAAAAGTGTGCATGATATTTTCCGGGTTGAGAACTACTCAAAAAAACCTCTTGAAAATATTTACTGACTCCCAACAAAAGCTAGTACAATCCACTCTGGGTGTAAGAAGGGAGAACTGAACAGGCACAACTATGACTACTGGTGTTTGCTATGAGATTGAAACATTTTAAGCATTTCAATGGCTGTACTATGGTTGAGAGTATAGTTGATGCAGTTTTATCAGCACCAGTACACAGGAATCAAAAAGAAGAGTGTCAATGGAGGAAAACCTGGCCATAGATGATAAACTTGCTGATATTAATCAGAAAAAAAAATGTATACTCCTTGAGTGGCCCAAAGTCCTGATTTGAATTCTATTGAGAATCTGTGGAAAGACTTGAGAACGGCTATCCATTAGCGATCCCCAAGCAATATGAGAGAGTCTAAGCAACATGCCAGGAAGCATTGACAAGAATCACACCAAGCTGGTTGGTAAAAATTGGGTAGAGACCAAAAAGACTTGCAGCTTAATTACTTAATTACTTCCTAAGGTGCTTCCACAAGATACTGGGTTTTACAGGTCTGAATGATTATGCAATGAACATATCTCAGTTTCTTCATTTTGGTTAAAGCAACTTGTCATACCGTTTCTGAGGAACCTCAAAATGACTCTTGGAATAGGTATGGTGTCTGTCCCTATAACCAGGGATGATCCACTTCCCCCTTTTTATAACCACTGAAAATATTTTTAAACTGTATTTAAATGGCATTTATTCACATCCTACAAACCACCGATCTGCGAAACATATGAGACATGGATATGGTCTAAAAAGGTGCACAAAGTATCTCTTTAATCTTCATATAATCTGACTCAGTGTACAAATTCTAAATTTTGCCTGTGAAGAAAAAACACCTGACCAATTTTAAAACTATTTGTTAGAAAATACTGTACACAGAAATTAAACTCATTTTACTATCAGCATATTTTCAGGTGAAAATCTTTGAAAGAACAGAACTCAGGGAAAAGCAACAACTCTAATAAAAAATCCTTTACATTTCAAACATTTTGAGCCAATGTAGTTTTGCAATTAGAATATACATGAAAGCTTTTAATTATAATTAATTCATCTTAAATGCTATGGGCCTTTTCTACACAACCATTCAATTATAGTGACTACATGGATAGAAGTGAAACAGCCTTCCACTCAGGACATGAATTCTCCACACCAACACCAGCCCATCAGTCTATGACTTGCTGCACTTAAAAGATACAACTACAGACAACATTCATGCATCACAGTAACTGTTTTCTAAGGAACAATTCATTGTATATTAGCTAGGAGGTGCATCAATTGTTAGTTGCCTAATGTCCAGATGTGCTTCAACAAGCACAGGTCTAGAGAGAAACAACCCAGTAAGTGTTAGAGGTCCCAATAATCCACTTTATGCTAAAGATGTGAAACACATGTAACTTACTGCTCAATTAAGCAAGCAGGATGCTACATTGAGGTCCTTAATGGCTGACACCATCTGTTCAAAATTAATTCTAAATTGTTAATTCGACAAATCAGCTGACCAACTAATTTCAATTAAATTGTTCCAGGTCTCTGGAAATTGATTATGAAATGCTTGCCTATAAAACCTACTGGGCTGAGGCTCCAGGACCAGATTTGGAGATGCCTAGTGAAGTCTACAGGATGGGAGCAGACAAACCTTGGGGTTTTTCATTTCATTCCAAGGCTGTGTGCCAGCAAATCATTAATTATCAATGTGATGTCCAAATAAGCATTTTAGGATTAGTTTATTGCAGGATTCAAATCCTTGTAATGGCATGGAATGGAAGAGAAAAGATCGTCTTCTGCTCCTGTTGAAGCTCCAGTGCTTATTCCAACACTTTCTACATGCTGTCTTCTGAATTCTCGCAGGCATGCCTTAATTTTCATGATAATGCTTGAAAGCTATTATAGCAAAGCTAAAACACTCAGTCTTTTAAATTGCTTTAAAATATGTGCTTTTAAATTCACCAGTGTTATCAGGAAAAAAACAAGCAATCTTAGTACAATGGGGCTTTATGTGTTACAGTGAAACTATGTTGCAGAGCATTTTTTAAAGAATATAAACCAGGGTTTCCCAATACTGGTCCTGAGGACCCAAACACTTTCTGGTTTTTATTCCAACTGAGCACTTAATTGAATGAATAATGAATGTCTGATCTGAACCACAGAAAGAAAAAAACAAATGTCCTGCAAAATACATACCATGATTAAAAGACTTATTCTTATAAAAACAACATTCTTAGTACTGAACTGTTATGACCAAATCTATGAATGGTAATTCGACACAAATGTCTTGCGAATATGAAAAGTCAAATCTTAAAGTGTCACTTTTGCTGAGTTACAATTCAGCTTCCCATTGCAGAGTTAAAATGTTTAAAATGACCAATGATTAATACGGTGACTACGGTTGAGTGCAAAAGAATGTATTCTTCTATGGAAGAATCCAAGTTATTGAACATGCATGTGCCCATCTTTTGGACACATGATAGGACCAAGGACCTCTTGTCAGTGACAGCACAGAGCAATTATTATGTACTCCAACACCTAGTCTTGGTGCAGTATTACATAAAAAAAGAGCCTGCAAAAATGACTCACAATATAGCGAGTCCTTGGACAGAAAAATGCCTTTCAAAAATGCACCCTAGAATTCTGTTGCAGAAATTTCAGAAATCTGGCAGCTCAACGTGTCCAGATTTGAAGGTTTATAATGTGTGTATTATCTGACATACATGGGCATTCATAACTCCGTATCTCTTCTTATCTGAGCAACCTGAAAATCTTCTAAAGACGATGGCAGACATGTTTATAGCACACACACCTTTCTGTGCAAGATCTGAAGCCAAACTCTAATAACTGAGCACATGCAACAATTCCTGTTAACCTGCAGTTTTTTATCTGCTTCATATTAGACCACCCACTTTCAGATACTTTGCGCCTGCTGTTGTTTTGAAAACTTTAACCTATAATTTATTTTTAGTCGCTTACTTTAAAATAAAAACATTGCAAAGCATGGGCTATAATTGTGAATAAAGACACCAGTCACATAATTAACTCCCTGTTCAGGTTTAAACACAACTTATAAAGCCCTTGTGATTTATAAGTATCTGTTCCAACAAACTGCACTATTCCTTAGGTACAAATACATCTTCTGTTCAATCCTTTAAAATGATGTTCCATTTTGTTGAGCTACAAACGATGTACAGTATACTCATTTTTAAAGCAAATATTTGTAATCAAAATTTGAACGCTCAAACTCAACACTTATAAAGGTGAAAGAAGTTAAAATATCATTTGGCAGTGTCCAGTCAGCTCCCAGTAACACAATGTATTAACTGAAATAATCATGTCATGGGCCTCTACATCTGGACAGCTGTTTGCTCAAACTCCATGTGTTTTGATAACATACAAGACATTGTTGTCCAGGAGTGTATCAGTAAACCTACAATTGAGATACAAATATAGAATGCAGCCAAAGCTGATGCCAAGGGATAGTTTCAATATTCCAATTACAACAATTCAGCAAGACGTGTCTCTGGGATACAAACGAGTCTGACAAGCAGGAAATGGCAATTTACATTATTTTACACAGATGTTCACACAGAAGAAAACCGATAACACATAGGTTTTAAATTTGTAGTGTCATATATTTATATGAGTCCCACATATTTTTATGTGAGTCCCACTAGTAGATTTAGAGTCCCACTGTTTTAGCAAATGAGAGGAGAACATGAAAACAAATAGCCTGAACAACATAATATTTCTAATACCTTTGTCATTTGCAATTGTAACACAAAATAAGGTCAGGGAATTATAGACCAATCAGTCTCACTTCAATTTTATCTACACTTCTTAAAAATAAAAAAAATGACAATTTGTACAATTCCTAAATGACAGCTGTGCTCTAGTTGATTATCTACATGGATTTAGAAGATCACGCCTAACTATCCTATCAGATGAAATAATTAGCTCACCAGATCTAGGGTATAAGTTATATTTGCATGTTCAATAACCTTCTAAAAAGGACTGAATGGAAGACAAATCCTCAGATGTAAAGCTGCATAAATCTAATGTAATTAAGAACTGACTATAAAGCAAAAAAAGGAAATCAATATTGGGAGTAACAGCAGACTATGTCAATACAACAATAATTTGGTTCTAGGACTGACTGCTGCTCTTTCCAAGAGAATTTACTGAAATTTAGAGATTATCTAAAAAAGGTGATATTGCAAAAACTTTGACTACAGCACAAGCAACGCAACTTGGTAAAAAATCAGGACTGGTTTGACATCCAGCAAAATAAATTGTACATGGATGTGCAAGGTAATATATCCAAGAAAAAAGAATATTAAATACAGTACTTATATCAAATGGGTATTACTGAGCTGGAAGAAGAAAAACAAGAAGATGCTCTAGGGGTTTCCTTTTGTGACAAAGTGTTTTGTCAGCTGGACAATGCATAGAAGCAATGACAAAAAACAATATAATATGTCAATAAAAGTCTGAGGTATTTAAATGAAGGGAAGTGTAATTGAAAAAATGCAAAAAAGGTATGCATTTTATCATGCGTTAAGTACAGTACCTGTAACTCTTTTGTTTCTTCTATGATAGTATTAATATAGAACTCATTGTATGCTCAGTCTGAGGCTTGAGTCTGATCCTTTCTAGATAAAAAACTGACTGAATATTAATTTAATACATTAGTCATTTCTCTCCCATCATCTAAAATGTTCTATTACCATCTCCGAAACACTGCTTATTTTTTATAGTTGCAATACTGATGAGCCCTTTAATTTTATTTAGTCTCCTTTTTATATTTATCCTGGCCTATCTAATTAGCTTTTAACCCATGCATGCGCTTATTTTTATTTTTCTAAAAAAGTGTTATATATATTTTTTAAATCCACTTGAGAAAATAGGTTATTATTTTATCTCCAGTTTGTTTCCATGCACTTAAAAATTATTTTACAAAAACCTAAGCAAAACTGATGTACTGTTCACCTTTCCTGCCAACCATCTGCACAACTGAATTTGATTTCATCTTTAGAATCAAGCATATTTTAGCAAACTTTTAAATGTTTAATGTGATAGTTGGCAGCTGCATCATATGAATAATGTTTTATGTTTTTCTTGTGCTTTTGTGAGAAAGTGTTGCAAAACTTTTAATTTGTAACTACTGCTTCATTTCTACTTGGTTTAATTAAGGGGTGCATTTTAAATGTAGCTCAAGATTAAGAGCATTCAAAATCATATCCATGTTTTACACAATAAAATTTCATTATGTTCCTATATTATGCGGTCAAGTACAGACTACTGGGTACCTGTATTTTTCTTATTGGGCTGTGAAAAGTTTTTACTGTAAGTACTCCACTTGACTTAGTGGAGAACTGACAAGCCCGCCCTCTCCACTCCACTCTCCTGTTGTTTTCACAACAATGCTTGCACTGTGATTTGATTTACTGGTAGTACTGTATACCACAGAAACCTACTTTTTCCCTGGAAATTCAGATTTCATTATATTTAAAACAAAAAACTGAAAATAAACCCAAAAAGTTCAGAGATCTTTCTAAGCATTAACTCACTGAAAAGGCAAAATGCTGGAATGTTGGAATGGTCTCAGAATTAACTTTACTCTTGTCCAGATAAGAAATGTAAAAGCACATTTCCAGTTTCCAATTTCCAGTTCCCCAAAAAAGTCAGCCCACACTAGAACTGGAGCAGATGGATCACATTTTAAATATGATTCTGTTCATTATTTCAGTTGCTCCCAGCTAAGGTACTGCTCTTGTAGAATGTGTTGTTATTTTTTAAATGACATTCCAGGAACTAGCATAAGCTAGCTTACATAAAGCTACTTTACATAAGCGAGATGTTATATAAAAAACCCTACAACACAATGACTGGCAACATGACTGACGAGCACTTTTTTTCAAATAAAAAAAATGTAGCAAGAATGTATTTGTTTGGGAATGCCACACTGAAAATTCCCAGGATGACAATGAGTGAATTAATTTTTCACAGTATGCAGTAAACACAGGAGTCATCATTTGCCAGTGGATACTCTGGGAGACCACAGGTGGGGTGTTCATTCAATACCAGTGCTGGCAGGTGTACCAGAAATAAAATGTACAAAAGCTTAAGGTGGGTAAAAGAACTCAGGCTGTTTTAAGTTAAAAAAACTCCAATACAACAAAGCAATTGGGCATATAATTGTCCGACTTTAACTTGCCCTCATCTTTATGAAAAAAAAACTTTTTAATTTAAGGTGTAATTACACGCTTTGAGGTTTAATTCTTGACTGTTTCTTCAAAATAAAATAATGTCTCTATTCCTGATGCTACATTTATATAAACATACAATACACGTACCAAGTTTCCTGCTTACAGAAGATCCCAGTATAACCTAGCATAACTTTTTTCACCCACACTATCCTGTCACATCCACAGAGCAACAGCTAGTTAGAAATTGCCAAGTAGAAGAATCTATCATGATTTTATTTATTCATCAAGACAAGTTTTTGTGAGTGAGCCTGATGTGGAAATAAGCAATGGAATAGAATGTGGTTTCACTGTGCCATACATTACAATGTGCAACGCAGCCATATTTCTCAGTCTCTCAGGTTACAGCCTCCTGCATAACCTGCCCGTAAATATAACATATCCCACCTTTGCAAACTCAGGCTCAAAATCCTTCCAAGGGAAATGGCAACTGACCTACCATTATGTCTTTAGACTTTGGGAGGAAACTGGAGCCCCTGGAGGAAACCCACACGAACACAGGGAGAACAGACAAACTCTACACAGACAGCACCCCCAGGAATTGAACCCAAGTCTCCAGTGCTGTGAGGCAGCAACGTTAACTACGAATTAATTAATCTTGAATTAAAAATGAATTATATAATTAAATTAATTAAAACAAACAGTGTATTTTTAATTTAATGTTGTTATAATTAAATCTTTAAACATTATATAAAAGGTCCATATCAATAAAAGCAAAAAAATATATATTTTTCACATGTAAAGATCCCCGTTTGGGGAAGGCTCCAGATGTCATACGTAGCAGGTTAGTGATTTACACCTTCATCACATCAAATCAGCCTCAACATAGAGGAACAAACTGTGCATCACTGTGTAGCTTGTAACATTTCAGAAGATGAGTGTCTCAATGGGTAAGTAGTATGAAGTGAGTGTATCTGTGCTTCTTCATTCTCCCTGTGTGGGTAAAGGGTTCATCACCATGAGATGGGATATAAACTGGGCGTGTACTTAATAATATATAATGTGTGATTCTAAATAAAGAAAATGCTGGATGTCAGGCTTAAACTAAGAAAACAAAAAAGCTACAAATGAGGGTACGCTGCAAATACCTAAAAAGGTTGGTGCCTTCACAGCTCATTTAAAAACAATTCAAAAACAAACTTGCTCTCTGAGTCAACAATCACGGGGCTCAGTCAGATTCTGCCACTTCTTAGGTCTCTTCTGGGAAGGTACTTACAGCATCAAGGAAACATTACATGAGCATTTCACTCATGCTTGCGAAAATGCTCTTTATTTAATCCAATCTGAAACCTGAAAGCTAATGTTTCCAGCTCACAAAGATTTTCCTTAGATATTGCAGTGCTAAATTATGTCATTTATTAAGCATGTGATTAAATGTGGGAGTAATATTTCCTCCTTACAGACTTCTCTCTCTTTTCTTTACTTTGGAAAGAAAAGCTTTCTTCTCTTCACACATGCTGTATGTGCTACGCATCAGCATATTACAACCTAAATGCACATTTACGACATGGCAGGTAATGTTTTGTAGTTCAATACACTTCTTAAAAGGAAGAGAACACTCAAACATTCCTCCTCCACAACCCATAACAAAAAAACAAAAACAACACTTTCTCACAGATACCAAATTAATTTAAAAAAAAAAAGACTTAATTCCTGTATGGCTGCATCACTGATTAAAATTAAAGGACTAAATACAGTACAGAATGGTGAGCAAAGAGGTTTTCTGTGGACAGCTGTGGTTCAAAGCAAGCTTTTTATAGTCTTCACTGACAGGAATTTTAAAAGTGTGTTGAAAGGAGTGTGAGGCTGATCTGAATTTAAAAAAAGAAGAAAGAAACACCTCCCCTGCACCGTCTGAAACTCTTGCTCAATACTGCCATCTGTTTGGAACAGCTTAGAAATTAACCTGGAAATTTCCCCTTTTCACCTCATCAAAGTAAAGGCTTCTGGTAGCTGTCACTCACTCCAATGCTGTTCAAAATACTTACTGACCTAACCTTATTTACCAAACCAGCATGACAGAAATGTTTACTTCCTTGTCCACATATCCTGTCATGCTATGACTTCCATCGCATCACATTTCAAGCCGTTGCACTTTAAAAAGAAAACTTCTCAGATAAAATAAAAACTTCACTCCGGCGACAGCCGGACTGATCTGCACAGCCCTCCGTGGCTATCCAATCAGCCTGACAAACTCGGACAGTCTTGTCTGCACAGTCCTCCCCTACTCTTTCACAACAGCAAAAGTCAATAAGAAAGGATACAAACAAGAGAAGGGAACTCAGTAGGTGTTTGTTTGTAGCTTATTAAAATCCCAGTGAATCGGCTTCTGTTCTAAAGACCCAACAGCTATGGCTCTTTCAACATTCCCAAATAACTTTGCTTTGTGTCCTCTGCTCCTTACAGAAACTGAGATGGCTGTTTGGGTCCAGCTCTGGCAGCTCCTTTCAGGATTCTGAGCACCTGACTCAATCTCCAAAAAGTCCCACAACATTCCTAAATGTGTTTGCTACTTTGCACTATATTTGAAAGCCTTTATTGGACCCTGTAGGTTTATTCATGCTGGTGCAGACTCTTCACTTCATAAACTGCATTCCTATAAGAGCTTCAGATATCATACATACTGTAATTAATTGTTATCACCTGTTTGAACTCAGATAAACTCACCGGACTAAAGCTTCATAGCATATATTGATAAATAACTACAACTTAATACCTAGTGATTACAAAAAAACACTGCTCCAAATGTAATTTTTTTCAAATAACAGGATAGTTACATGGGGAAATACATCTGTTTGGATTGAGAAATTGTTAATGATTACAGAGCAGTGTACAGATAAGGGAAAATGCTCAAATTAGGATATGTAATTAGTAGAATACTGGGAGTACTATTCTTCATAATGTATATTAATGACATGGATTTTGGTATAGTCAATAAACAAGTCAAGTTTGCACACAATACTAAAATAGAATTAGCAAACACCGCAGAACCAGTAAACAAACTTAAAAAACATTTAGATAAAATCAGAAAATTGAGAGATGCTATCAAACAGATAGGCTATACTCTTCCTATAAAGCTGCTTCTTGAGTCACTAACAGCCCGATAGGGCACTTGATATTCTGATGCAGTATACCTTTCTAAATACATTAGTTTGGTTGTGTTAAAGCAGATGAGAACATTGCTAAAGGATGTACAGGGCCTGGGAACACATCTCTCTTTGATTGTGACATGACAGCAGTCTGGTTGATCCAATACGGTAGTTTGAGAATATGCAAGTTAGAGTCCATTCAACATGAAATAAAAGTGAGGAAATAAATGCCTAACTGAGGATTGCCACAGCACAGACAGTACCTCAAACCTTCAGTATTTTTCAACCAAAAACCAAAGCAACCCAAGTTACTGAAAAACATGGGTGCATACTTCAACCAGGATCAATTAAAAAAGAAAGGCATTTTTCACAAGCTCACAAATTTCTCAAGGCAGTCAGTATATTTGACCCAGAATAAGAGTGCAGTTTGTTTGTATGGGGATATACTTAATTTAAATACAAATCCAGGCTTTGGTAATGGATTTAAATTCAAGTTGGAGTGTGCTTAGGTTAATTTTGGTATTAATATAAAAATATTTCCACTTAACACAAAAGGCCAAATAATAGCTGTGATTTTTAACTAATTTCATGGATGCTGAAAACAAGTTTTTTTTAATGATTTTATACTCACTTTCTGATTTCATACAGGCTTTTCAACAACATTATGTTGCTCACTTGAAATACATGATCCTGATCCAAGATTTTAATTTATTGCCATCTTATCTGTGATACTATTAAACAAAATGGATGTGTGTTTAAATGTTAATAGCTCATGCACGCAAATTGTAGCACATCACTAAATGAGATGAGAAAAGTGTTTAATGGATGACTTTAGAAGAGGCTAAATCGACCTCTTAGTAACAGAGGACTGATATACATCCTAGAAAGACTCCAGGCTCTAGCTATAACTAACGGTGGTGAAATGGACGTGGGGGACTATGGCGACACCACAGCCACAGGCTGCCTGCCTTTATAGACGACGATTTCCAGAGGTGTTGAGCAGGGCTCCTGTCTGAGCATACCTGCAAAGTTGACTGATGTTTTTTAAAATCTAAATAAGTCTAAACATATACCGTGTAAGAATAAATATATACTGCATTTAGATTCAGAATTTTTTTTTGTCTCACATATTTGGTAATGAACAGCAAATGGTTGCAATAAAGAAGATGTTTATCTCATTACATCCATGCAGCAATAATCCTGTGAAACTGGCTTAAAGTCTTGTCTCACGATAATATTGCTTGTGTGCCATGGCCTTTTTGCATTGTAAAGATAAGATAAGATCACTTTATTAGCCATATATAATTTCTTGTATTAGGAAGATGATTTCTGAACTTCTTTGTGCTATATGATACAAGGTTAAATATGTTATTTATGTGCTAAAATGTATTATATGCCTGTGGACATAATAATGGAAGATAATCTGTGGATAATTAATCTGCCTGAATGGTTGTTATGCTACATGATATTTGCATTAAAATGTAACTTTGATGGCAACACCTGTGTCTCACTTGAAAAAAAAAATGTTTGAGAGAAAGGGTACTTGAAACAAAATAAAAAAATAAAAAATACCAAAATGTCCAAAGCTGAAGTTGTTTTAGTAAATTTTGTATCAAATGTTTTGTATATTTCATTGTGAATCAACGTAATAAGATAAAGAACAGACCACAACAGAATACCCTACAGCCGATCAAGTGTGAAGATCAATTAGCTACCAATGACCTAATGCACCAGATAGGACAAATAACATCCTCTCCTTGGTAATGGTTCTTACACTCTTTCTCAAGACTTTGTCTCTTCATAATGGGAAATCATTAGTATCTGTACAATCCTTAAGACAAACATGACATATTTCATGTTTTTACACCCTGTGTTCCTTTGAAAAATGATCGATACCCGTCTGCTTGTGCTCTTGCCTGCACTCTGGCAGCCAGGGCCAGAGGTTCTGTACCAGCCCTGACGTACTGGCAGCACAGCAGGTCAGAAGTGAGGCCGCATGCCGAGCTGGGATCTCTCAGGAGCAACATGCTAGACTGCAGCTCTCAAAACACAAACATTCGCGTATTTACAAATCCAGAACTATAGATGAAAAACTACAGCCTGGAGCACAGTATTTTGCAAACTTTTCTCAGCATATAAAACAGAGTAAGCATTAATAATGTAACTTTTTCCACTGTTATTTTTCATAGTTTTAAAATTTAATATTTGCCATCATTGTTTTTCTTCTTATTGTGTTCCCACATTTGAACATCTGAAATTTAAACCAACACTCTAAATCCTTTGAGCTTCTGACTGAGAAACTGCACACGGTGATGCCTGATTCACAGTGCAGTTCCCGGCAATTCAATTTATCATAGACAGTACAGAGTGTTCCAGGCACTGTTGACAAAATGTCTGCTTTTCCTAACGGAGTTACAGCTCAAAAAAGCAGTTTTTTAAAAGAGATTTGG
The DNA here is from genome assembly GCF_055471065.1 of Atractosteus spatula. Lineage (NCBI taxonomy): Eukaryota > Metazoa > Chordata > Actinopteri > Semionotiformes > Lepisosteidae > Atractosteus > Atractosteus spatula. Next base: position 3,235,163 of record NC_142721.1, on the reverse strand, counting down.
TCTAAGAAAGTTTTTTTAGTGTAAAATATGCTCTCTTTTTCCATCTTCTAATAAACCTTAGCTAATCATAAAATTCCGATTTTCTGTTATCATGTTATCCTTTAGTATAGATTTGATTTTTTAAACTGTTACACTTATTTTTGGTTTAATTGGGTGCATCTTTCAAAAGTGCCTTTGAAAATATCTGATATAAGGAATTCCTTCCCATGTACCTTTACTGTAAAACCTTCTGTATTAAGGGACCAAAGTTAATCTTCATTCCTTTGCACAACAAAGTATTTTGCCTCTGACAAGTTGAGAAGTACAATTCTACAACTAGAAGTAAAGGTCATAAATAGTAATTTTCTGACTCAATCACAACACAACGCTACGTGTTTGCCTTGTGCAGCTAAAGATGACCAAGATATTCTTAACATGACAGCATACAATCTTAGAAACTTCACTATGCCAAAGCCTAAGGCTTCCATACAGGTATTTCTGGGAAAAGAGCTACAATACAGCATCACTGTATCTGCAATGGACAATGCCAAACCTGAATACGAAAAGGAGTTTTGTAGGTTAATTTTCCCAAATAAGATGCGGTATTACGTGTGGCTGCCACAAATCATTAAAATGCTCTTTTCAACTATAATCTACCTTATTTTCAACCTCTTGTTAGATTCTGCTCTATGAGCACACCTTAGTGGGAATACCTTATGTGGAGGCTCATCACCTGAGCCTAGAACTGAAGGATGTCAAGTCAACGGGATGACCATTAGGGGCCACAAAAGCAACAATTAGACTGTGCTTTAGTTCATTTGCTAGTGTTATTAACTGAATGGAGTATTTAATGGGAACATGGTGTAAATCATTGAGAGGACCTGTATAAAAATTGAGGCAGTCATTTACTGCATGGGAGACCAAAATAGGTGGTGTTATCTCCAGCTGATGAGCCTGATTAGTTTTTTGTGTAGTCATTCATACTGGGTTTGGACATGTTAATGTCACAGAATATAATCGGAGATGCAAGGGAACTAGACTTTTTCTTTGGTTTCTGCGCAGCTTCTTGTCTGTGTTTGAACCTACACAATAAAGCCAGGAACCATTTTGAGCCTTAACATCTTGTGTCGGTATTGCTCTTTCTATCTAGACTATTTATATATGTATATATATGTATATATGTATATTTATATATGTGTGGCTCCTTCATGCTTAAGTCTTTCAATAACTTCAATCAATAGAGGGCGACAAAGGAGGGCAAAATGGCCGGGGAAGGTTCTCATGCCTTTTTAAGCATGCCAACTTCAGACACAAGAACGTTGAAAAGCCTCCATCAAAACATCTGTGACCTTCAGGTGGCTGATCTGCAGTGTGGAGACACACAAGGTTGAGTCGTTTTTCCTCTGGAGTTCATATATTCAGCCTTTCTTGTACTTTCATACTGAAAAACACACCTCATCTCACTAAAAAGACCACTACAACATAGGACAGGTAAAAAATTAGAGGTTATTTGCAAATTTTGTTGATGTAGCTGATTGAACCACAAACCTCATCCAGTTTTAACGGTGAGAATCTAGAGATTCTAGGGAATCTGATGGGCTCCAGATACATACAACCTCCTGAAGAAGTATTTTCTGATTCCAATTCTAAACACATTTCTTCTTATTTTCATTCAGATCCAGGACAAGTTGTTGGAAATCCATAATTTAAGCAATAATAGCTTAAATTAATTAAGCTCCTGTTAATAAAAATATATTTTTTAACATGAAACAATATGATTTTTATTAGCAATAGTCATCTTCCTTAACATATTCACTCATTACTTGATTGGGAAGCTGAGGAGAATTCCAGACTATGTGTCATGATGACACAGAAGTTACTGTCCAGTAATGTCTTACTGTGGAAATGTAAATTCTGATGTGCTTCCCCATATGTTCTTAAGTCAATACCCTTTTGTTTTCAACAGTGTGATGTTTTCTTTCCAATAAACAGAAAAAAAACTGTGGAGGTTCACCACATTGACAGCATCTGTAAAAGGTTATCCTGTTAATTCATTGCAGCATCCAGTAATCTAAAAACAATACATTTTACTTGCCCAGGTACAGTAATTTGGTCTTATACAGTATTCTGGCTTCTTAAGTCTTAAACTCCACGAGAAACCTTGAAGCTTGGTGCTTTCAGGACAGTTGTCAGGGGACTTTTGATAAAAAGGTAGTTTTGAAACAGTATTTGTGATACAGTACAGTTGCAGAAAATATGTAGACAGAATAATTTAATATTTTAAGAGTAAGAAAATTGCTTACGCTGCTTTTGGGTTATAGGCTTATAGCTAAAAACAAAAGTGAAAATAAGATGATGCCACCTGCAGAAGAGATACACAGCCAATGTGACTACCAGCGGACTGGAGAGGAGAACTTAAATAGCAAATCAACAAATGGGAATGTGCCCTATAATGGAGAAAAAGCCAACAATTACATACAGAAGTGGTACATCTGAAGCAGAAAGGGACACTTATTCTTTCTTGTAGCTGGACAAATATCTGCAGGGACAGATATCTAACCTGGAAGAGTCAGACTTAATTCCTAGTGAAGGTGAAAAGGTGTTCGGCAGGTGAAGTTTTGGCGCAGTAAGTTGTTTGCCAAACAGGAAAATGTTTTGCCAAACCCCATAAACCCCCTAAAAGTGTGATTCTTGCTGTTCAGAGGCTTCAGGATTGGAGAATAAACTGACCCACTGGCCAACCAACACCACTTTTCAACATTTTTGTCTGGCTTAGGGATGTGATGAGATCTGGTCCAAGCCTGATCAGAGTACTATTAGACCCTGCCACATTTCTGCTTTCAATATCCAGATTTAACATCCTTTAGCATAAGCAGGAACCTCTCTTTTCCAAGCACTGTCTTCCTTGAGGATAATATTTTATATTCCCATTTTTAGGTCTGTTTTCAAGTCATTATGCCTTCAATCATCTGAATGTTGGTCCTACATGTTAAAATTTGTTACCATTTTTTTACTCTGTGAAATGGGCAATGTCTCTAGCAGAAATTCAAGCTCAAGCCAGTCTGGGAGTCTTTTTGTAGAATTAGCTGATCGATTGATTAGCCATTCTGCTAACAAGACAAAATAAAAAGAATGTTTCCCTCCTTATGTAATACTGCCAACTCTGCTTTGTCCAAAGGGAAATGAAAAGTTGAAATTATAGTCTAAATTAGACAGCTGAGGTGAACAGGGGTCTAATCATCTGGTGCTTCCAACTGTGACTCAGAGAAAAATTAACAGTAACTGCTAGAGACACATCTTTGATGTGGCTTTGAACTACTTGTGCAAACTGCTTACTCACCTGTCTCTCATCTGCTAGAGTTTAACCCTTAAAGTCAACGGCTGGTTCGGTGATTTATCATTTTTAAATTAAAATGGTATACTAAGTAGAGAAGGTATATCTAACACTGGAGCCTGAACTGGCATGTGGAGAAAAACCTGAAGTGTATTAAAAGTAGTAAAACTTTAAAATAATCGTTCTTTATTTGCCAGTGTTATACATATACATACATATTATCAGGAAACTGCTGGCTATTCTGCTCAATCCACAAAATTATCAGATTAAAGACTGATCCAATTTGTCCAATAAATTTTGCAAGTATTCATATAATATACATAACTGGATGTTTATATATTTCTCACTTAGATCTACTGCAATGTACACCACATTTCAGATCTGGGTGATTTTGCTGCCTTCAGGCTGATCCAGCTATATAAATATATTAACTGGAGAAAAAGTGACCAAAGTGGATAGGGATTTTCCAGAACCAGGTTCTAGAGAACAGTCTAGATTTTTAGAATGTGTCTTTTTCGTTAAATTAACAGGATTACATTATTATCATCATTACAGCCTTACCATCTCCAAAATCTGTACAGTACTGATTCTCAAATATAAGCAGCTATTACGATATGCATTTTTTATTTAGCGACCCTTCCCCCCAAACACTTGCCCATACATACACAAAAACAGCAGTACTGGCAGTTTCTAAGGCTACAGCTGAGCAGCTAGTATCCATAGAAACAAGGACTCCTTAATAAAATAGCACACAGGTCCCAGTGGGACAGCTGACACTGGCCCTCACAGAGTCAGCGAATGAGAAATGATCTGTCCCCAGCCTGCTACTGCTGAGATGTGGCTATTAGAGGTGATATACAGACTTCACAGTTGCCTATCAAGGGATGCTGTTTCAGATAACACCACCAACAGCTCTGAAACATAACCTTCTCCAGAAAATGTTACGCCTCTGTGGAAATTAATACTGCACTGCCAACTGCTGGTGTCTATCTTACAGGCTTTGCATGTTTTATCTATCCCTTTAAGATCCTAAAAACATTGCTTTACTTCACTCATTTAACTGCCCCAAGACAACAAAACTTTGCATTAAATTCATTAAATTTAAACCATCATTTCTCTGATTTCTCCTAGACTCTGCTGAGACTGGAGCCCAAACTCACTCCTTGGTGATGATCCCATGGGGTCCTGATGCTGTGGCCAGGCCAGGATCGAGCCCATGTGTGTCCAGGATGTGTCGGGCAGCTGGACTCATCCTATGCCTAGAAAACAAACATTGACTATTAGTGTCAAGGACACAGAGCATAAAGAGGAGGGATGTCAACCTGTCACGAGGCACAAAGGCAACAGAAGAACACCAAGCACGCCTGTTGGAATTGTGCACGCTGTATGCTTTCTGTTGTTCTCATGCCACTAAACGAGGAACAGAGGGACTAGACAGAAATTGAGACCAATAAAATGTTTAATTGCTCAAAATCTAACAAGCAAGTGTTGGGGTTTCAAAAGAAACTGTCCATGTTGCAAAACCCTGTGGTCTCCTCAGTTATGTCTTTGCCAGTTCTACATTTTTAAACAATGTAGACCTGATTTACTGTGGCTGGCACACTGTCAGTACGAGCCCCGGGTTCCATTCCTAGCATGCTTCAATCCCGGATATTCTATGTTCGCGTGGGTTTCTTCCGGGTTCTCTGGTTTCCTCTCACAGTCCAAAGACTGTGCTTTGCTTAATTGGCTTCCAAGAAAAGCGGCGCTGGTGTGTATGTGTCTCTGTGTGCTCTGTGATGGACTGGCATCCCGTCCAGGGTGTATCCTGCCTTTGCTAGGATAGGCTCTGACCCTGCTTTGGAAATACAGCTAGAAAAATGAATGGATAGATTATTCATTCTAGACATAGGAATGTGTCCAACTCATGTGTGTAACTGAAAAAACAGATATAAAAATGCTGGTAGAGAAGGATATCATTGTACTGGCAGCACTTATACCCATATCATCAATCAAATTCAGTAAGTAAAGCGCATTTTGTCCCCTGTGTTCAGCTGCCTTTGTGATATATTAACCCTCACTGAAAATTCTCCTACAAAGAAGTAGCCTAATATTTCAGAGCATTATTATAATGAAGAATGTTTTTTTGTTTATAAAACATTTATAGTTTAATAAAAGCAATAAGCAAACAGCTGTCTGTTACATGACTTATCTGTAATATTGGTCATTTTGTTTCCAACGTTTCTCAAAACTATGGATTCCTTTACTTATTTTTAGTTACATACAGCAATCTGTAGAATTGATTTGTTACTATCCTTTGACTCCTTTAGTCAGGGGTGTCCAGGGGTGTCTTTTTCTTGCAAAACCTGGCTGCCCAGCAGGATATCAGATCAAACTCTCAGGTTTTATGAACAGCTTGTCTTAATGATGTCATTCTCGCACCTGCTGGAGCGCTGTAGGATGTGCTACCATTACCACGGCAACAGTCAGAGCCACTACCCACTTGCCTATCTACTGGTTATCGTGACTACCTGCTCAGGCCGGACGTCTTCCACCTGCGTTATATTACCAATCACGACTGTATCATGAGGAAAAGACTATTTAAGACTTGCCTGTGCATTACTCTTGTCTGGCACTGGACCTTAGAGAACCTTAGATCTGTTCTCTAATCGCAACCTCTCTGCTTGTGCAACATTCTGGATTTCTGGCCTTGCTTTGTCCTGACCTTGCTCCTGGACTCTCCCTTTGTGTTTGAACTGTGATTTCTTGGCATGAACTCTTCTTTGCTCTCAAATACGCTTTGGACCATTGGTCCTGCTGTTTATTTTGCTACCAGCGCCAGCCTGCTCCTAGGTTCTCTTCATGACCCTCAGACCACTTCTTTACTCTAGTAGGAGCAGAGGAATTGCATATGAAAGAGAGCATTGGGTGCTGGGTGGTTTTCAATTGTGAATGCTGAGGATATGTTAAAAAAAAAAGATAATTTTAACTAAATCCCTGCTACATGCTTCATCAGAGCATGTAACTAGCAAATCCTGGAAAGGAATACATTTGCTATGTAATAGTTTTATTCCTTTGTTCCAAAAGCTTTAAATCATCACCAGCGTAATAAAGACTGAATAAACATGCTTATTAACTGAATTCAGTAACTGGGTTCTCAGCTGTAAAGCAAATAAGAGAACCCTGCATATCTTGGGGAGTAGTTCAAATAAGCATGAATCAAAAATGAATCATGAATCAAAACTCTAACTACAAATTACACTTGTCAATACCAGTATTACCTTATGACCTCTTTTGCTTCTTTTCACTGAATAAGCAACTTAAGAGCAAATGGAATTTCCGCACCAGGATATCACAATCAATTCATAGAGAAATTGATGGGTTGTCTGACATCTATTACATTAGTCCATGCTTGGTTACTTGGTAATAATTAATAAACTGAAGGGAACAAATGTCACTTCTTTCTTGTTTGAATACAGTGCAGTTTTACGGGTATTATGTCGCAAATCATGTCACTCCAGACTAACCAAAAAAAAAGGAGCTCCTGACTGACATAGCCAATAAAGACACTCACAACACAGAATGCCTGAACCAGGGCTATAAGTGTGTCTGTGTTTCCTCAAGAGTGCGCACCCGTGTTTGAACACCACTCCAAAATGGAGGACTTAAGCCAACCACTGTATCCTTGGTTTGCCATGTAACAGTGACCTGCCTGCACCCGGCAAGACTGCAGCCACTCCTCCCAGCGATTCACAGTGCTTCACATCGTCCTGTTAAAAGCAGTGGAGTTTAAAAAGACAAGCAGCCCAACAGTGGACATATTGGAAGAACACACAGTTTCTCACTCATCGTGTGTCAGCGTAGGTGTGGTGTTGGTGAAACAGCACGGCAATTCGAAAACTCGGAAATATATCAAAATAACTTACGAATGAAAATACCAGAAGTGATACAGAAAGACAATGGGTAAAATGAACCACATAAAAGATGAACTAAGACTTACTGTGCAGTGCTGGTCGTGGTCTCTGCTCTGTGTGGGACCACAGGAACTGCCCCAGTGAGGGGTGAAGGGGACAGTGCTGGGGGAGGGGCAGGGGGTGTCGGGCTGCTCTCCTCTGCTGGGATCTCCACCTGCTTATAATCCTGTCCCTCCTCGACCATGAGGGCGATGAGGGTGCCCAGACGTACGCTGCGACTGCCTTCCTCTTTCTGTGGAGAGACAGATATGGTGAATGATGGTCCTACATTTGATGATGATTATCTACTCCAATAGATGACGGTCTAGTCAATGGAATCAATGGAATTTTACAGTGAAACCGCTCTGCTCTCTTCTGGGGATTCTCAGACACACTCACCAGGTTCTCACATGAACCACCATTTGGCACAGCACAACCAAGACTTACTTCTTTCTTATAACTGGCGGATCGGATCAAAACACCCGCAACTAGGTAACACTGAAAGCTCCGTTTGGCATTTGTGTAAAAAAAAATAGCATAAAAGATAACACATTTTCACTCCAGATTGAGCTCATTCTGTTGAGATTGTGACTTAATATGGACTTGTATCTGTCTCTTCAAAGCCATGTCAAATATTGGCCTCACGTTATAAAGTGTAATATCTGTTTTTCAGAGGTCTTAATCTGACCCATTCCTTTCTGCTACATGCAATAGTTCTTCTGTCAGCTGAAAACATGATAGAACAGTATATAATATATAATATAGCAATAGTACATTATATAGTACATAATAGTAGCATAGTATATAATAGTATATTATATATAGTATATTAAACCAATGTCTAACTGTAATCTCTTTTTAAACCACAATTATGAAAGAAGGCATATTTCCCATTCAGGCACTCCCTAGATCAAAGTTAAATGCCTTTTTTTTCTTAAACGTGCTTGAAAAGGGTGTTTAAAATGCAGAACACATTCGACACCATTTATATCTACCTCCATCAAACATGCTGCTTGGCACCCCTGCTGTGCTGTCATGTTTCCTCTCAACTCCATGCCCACAACTTCTCATCACTCCATATTGCACGCGCGCAGCACCCTTTCCCAGCACTCCCAGGGGACACTGTTCTCATCTAATTCCCTGCTTCTCCATTTGAGCCCCTCTGAACACTGCACACCTGCACACTGGACACTCTCTGCACAAGTAGGGGCCTCAAGGTGACATCCTCTTTTTAGTTGACCATCCCAGAATCCAACAGGTAAATAACCTCTGAGATGCTGGTTTAAAGGACATCAATATCAAATTTAAAGCACACGTAATCTGATATCTGGGAACACAACATAGATTAAGATTGATAATAACTGTTTTTAAATTACACAAACCCTAATTAAATTTAATCGTATTATCTTTTCTGTCTATGCCAGGGAGGTTTACAAACAAAGATGGAACTTAAGTATTTAGGATCTTCCTTGTGGGGCTTATTCTCTTGAGCTAAATTACTCCATCCTTTGGTGAGCTAATCATTCACAGCACCTCTCTGTTACATCACAATGCGGAAACTACCAAATGCCCTATTAACCATAAACAGCACTTTAAAATTCAACAGTCTGGATAAATCAGGGAAAAATGCATATAAAAACTTAACATCTATTTGAGGAATAAAGTGTTAGATTCCCAATATAGACTTCCTTAAGCAGAATAAAATACTTAATTAAATCATTATATCTAATCCAAACGGGGTCTGCAGTACTCAAAAGGAAAACACATCTGACTCCCAAATTACAAACCACCAGATTTTCAATCAAACTCTTCCCCATTTCTAAACAGAGCTCTTGCCATTTTCTAAACTGTTGTGAAGAACCTCATGAGGCTGGCTCCAGTTTCCCTCCACTCCCTCTGCCAGTGTAACAGCAAACCCATACCCACAGCACATAATTAGTAACTCAAAGCAAGAGTAATTATAGTGAGTATATTTATAGCGCGGCTTAATAATGCATTCCCGTGAGGTGCTCTTGGCACAATGTAATTTTTTTAAATTATTGGATTTTTCTACATCACAGAATGCCATATTGACAATAAATCAATCTATTCTGCTCTCCCAGAGCACAAGACTGCCATCATCTGGCATGAGGGAGTGACTGCGGCTCCAGCACCTTTCAGAGTGTCGCCACTTGTGCTTCGCAGGTCCCTTTGAATTCCCACAACTCAGCTGCTTTCTGTTTTGATTTCTATTTTTCTTTCGGGAAAGCACAGCATCTCCTCCATCGTGCCTGCGTTCTATCATCTTCCGCATTCCGCTCCGATCAAGCCAGCATGGTGCAACATGAAAGAAGAAACACTGTAGTCGTCGAGGAAGAGATGCTAGAAAACACTGCAAGTTATATGCTACTGTTGTACAAGGCTCCAAGAATACTTTATGCTGCAGCGTCTGCCTCTTCCTATTATAGATGTTAGGCTGCGTTTGACGGAGGCTTCCATTCTAACTAACCTGCTTTAGCACCACATATCTTACAAATAGACTTCTCTCAGCTATCTCAGGAAGTGTGATTAAGGCAGCAATTAATCATCACACCAGCCCAGTAATTTCACCCTAATTATGTTTCTGGACAGCTGGCAAAGTTATTCATTCATCCTTTTTCCACGCAATATCTTATAATGTATAAACTTTTAATCGACCTACCACTCGCAGATTCGTGAATTTTTTGGCACCCTAACATTGAGCAGATGCAATCAGCCTCTGCCAAACAGTTTCCATCTTTCTGTTAGGTTGGAAACTTGTTACTTTCACGCACAGACATGAACTTTTGATATGAGTCAGACATGATTTTATGATCAAAAACAAAAAACAGAAATGTAGGAAAGAGAAATTGATAACGTGCAAAGCATCAGTACAGTACATGCAGGGATCCCCTTTTCACATTCAGCATCTTAAAGACCAAAGAAATAGGTCTATGCAATTACAAATTCCAGTTATAGATTAACAACATCACAGATAACATGAACAAGAAGATAAAATGAAAAGATTTTCAGTAAAGAATGTGATACACTGTTAACACGCAAACCAAAGAAAGTTATTATCTGCAGGACTACCCTGAGCATTGACGTAAAGTAGCAGTGACACACAAACCTGATGAGCAATTGGAAAGACTGTTGTGGGATCTTCTGCCACATGTCCTGTGGAGCAGCAGCTAGCTGGTGAAGGTTGGCGGGTTGTGTTTATCTACCTCTGATGGCATTTACTGTACATGTCGGTCCCACGTATGTTCTGATGGATGCCCCATTTTGGGGTTTGTAGGAACAGTAAAACATTTGTTTGCTGAATGGGGCTGTCAGTATACTAATCAGCAGTAAGTTTATCCTCGATAAGTACTAAAGATTATTAACTTATCGCCACACTTCCACAATCCCTCCAGCTGTATGAACAATCCAGCAGCCATTATTCGTGTTAAGACTACTTTCAAACGCACTGGCCTCCATCACGTTTGTAAAGAACAAAACTACATTGATTACTAAGTAAACACTCTCACTGAAGCCACCTCATATGTTCACCGGCCCGCAGAAGGTAGTAGTTTTTCCTCTCATCTCTCATCGTTACCAATGAATAGCCACCAAATGTCTAGCCAAACAGCCACTCTACTGATCCTTGATTCATTCACCCACATATTTCTCCCACTCTCACCACTTCAGTTAGAAAGAGACCATGCAGCTGGAACAGAAGTCGGGATGGTGTGGTGGCCCTCTGACATACAGAAGTTGGCCTATCCCTGAAAGAGCAGTGATTCCTCTAGACCAGGCTGCTAATTGTTGAAACTCATTCTCCAGGACACTTCTCACACAGATAGACTGCTTTTAATCATACTGACACTAGCCAGGCAAACGTCATTACTCACATGGGGCATAGCCCTATTATTCTCTGTCCTTAGGTTCATTTAATGGCTATTTATATGCATTCTTAATTCACTTTGGAAATTTGAATTAAACTCTAATACAAAACACTGAGCACCTTGAGAGATCAGACCAATGTATTTCACTCTCTCAAAGAGTAGGTCTTCCAAAACCATCAACAGATACTGTATATCTGCAAGCTTTATAATATGTATGTACAAACTGAGCTTTTGATATAAAATGCAGACTGCTGCATTTGCTTTGTGTTTCAATAGAAATATACCGTATGTCAGAGTCAAAATCTTATGCATTATCCAGAAATGCATCCCTGCTTTGGGGTCAGATAGTGTCACTGGTGAACTGAGATATACAGCTCATTCTTCTCTGGTTTAGGATCTTACAGCAAATTTATACAGATTATAGCCCAATAACTGCCCAGATGCGGCATCCCTTTTATGGGATAAGGAAGCACTGAGGGAGGCTGGTGTCCAGTCCTCTTTGTTCACCATCCAGTCTTCAAATTTCTTCATGCTGTGGGGTAGCACTGCTTACTTCTCTGCTGGTGAAAAAGGAATTCACTTAAGCTGAAGGGCACACCTTTTCATTTTCTTAAGATTCATTATCAGCTCCAAAAACATTGTTAGAACTTTGTCATTAAAATAAAGCAGAATCTTGCTTAGCAACAACACTTGGTTAGCAACAGCAGAGCCTTTAATCCATGTGATGAGGAGCAGCATCATGAAAATACAAGACAGTCCCTGTCCTGTTTAAATGCATAATGTTCTGAAAAACTAGTGACAAGTCTGAGGCATTACAAACTGTCTTTCTAACCCCGACTAAAAAAAAAGAAGAGAAGGTCCAACAGAAGTACCATCCATTGCAATGCAATGCCTTATTAATGCAGCAAGTTAAAATACTGCATTCTTGGATTGCGGAGTCTTTTAGTCATTTTTGTGACTTGGATATTTTCAGGTTTTTGTACTTTTTTAAAACTTATTGTAGCCTCTTGAAACACAAAATACATTTAATAAACTTTCTTTTATTACGTTAATCATCATGTGTTATGAATGATACTTCACACTTGACAATAATGTATTTGCACTTGTTTTCCCATTCTATTGATGTACGTCAACAGCCATAAAATCTTCGAAAACCACTAAAATGAGCATTATGAAAAGAAATTTAATGAAAATTGACTGACAGTTTTAGACGCATGTGACCACATGAGCTACTGTTTCCTTCATTCCTGTCACACTGCTATGATGTGTATTTTTTTCTGAACGATTATCACCTGCAGCAGTGCAGGCACTATTCTGTTGGAGCAACAGTAAGAACAACTTCCTCTCCACTAAATCTAACCCTTTTCTAACAGCTGTGGTCTTTTCTTCACCTCCTTTCATCCCAGCAGCCCTGAATCCCAAAGACCTAATATTCCCTAACCTGCTATCTGAGGTGGTTAACAAAAGACTAGATCTCCAGCTCTTTAACTGGGAGATCTAAGCCACTTGGAACTTACAGATGGCTCACAGCTATGGTTACTGTCTGGACAGAAGGCAGATTCATGTGTTTTTGGTTTGCTTGCACAAAGGGATTCCAATTATAATAAGTAATACCATCAGTAGTCCTTAGTGCTGCTGTTGTGTAATCAAGGTTCCAGAGAGAAACACATTGCACTATGGCTCACTGTCTTCCCCAGCACAAGTAGCCGTGACTACATTGCTTTTTTCTTCTAATTCATCCTGGCCCCACTGCTTGTCACTATACTGGACTACTCACCACAACACACTAAAAAGCAATTGTGCAGTCGAGGTTATAAAACAGTAAAAGCCATTTAATCACTTCTAATTTAGTAAAAACAGCATTTACCAAATTTCTAATGCAAGGTATAGAGTTTGTATATTGCACACAAGCACACTACAGTTAAAAGTACAATATACAAAGGTGAGCTGTGAGCAGGAAACCAGTACAGCGTTACAACTACAGTAACCATAAGATTCAAATGCGGGCAGACACATAAGGAAAAGCTTTCAGCAGAAAATGAAAATGAAGATTGTTTTTCATTTGTATTAATCGTTGCTTTCTCTGTCTGCTCTTTATGCATACTGTACTGTTGTGTCATGAATCTATATTGCAGTAGAAGCCCTTTGTCCCAGTTTAAGAGCACAATTCCGTGAAAGGCTGATGAATTGTACTGATTTATGTGCCTTATGTGGGAGTGGGGGATCACAAAACATTAGGGTGTTGTATTTTGAGGAAAGGGATCACATAGTCTCCGATTTTCCACCCAGCAATGCAAAATCATGTCACAGAAAGCACTCTTGGGGATGAGGAATTGGTTTGTGTAGCAGAGTTCTGACAGAGAGATATTTATTGAGCTCCCCTGGCTAATAGCATTTCGGACCATTAAACATCCAACATCAAGGATGCAATTACCACACCTGCCCCAGAGACAAACACTCAAGGGAGTTCATGATTTCCTGCTCAAAAATCGACATGTAATGACAGTTTGTAACTCTGTAAGAATGCATTTGTGTTTTAACAAATGCAGGTTAAAGGTTTTATCTGCCTGTTACCAGGCAGACTGAAGACGAAGTCGGGCCATTAAGAGCAAGCATAGTTTTACTCAGTTTGATTTCCTATACTTTCTCTTAAGACACAATCAAAACTGTTCTGGAAAACTAAGTAAAAAAAAGCTTTGTGTTTAGCCTGTACCTCAAGGGATAAGAGTGTCCACGTTGCCCATGTCATTGAACTTAACCCTAAAGCATTTTCATAAGGTGATGATTAATGAAGCATCTCCATTTACACATTTAAGCATGCATCTAATCACTGTGCTGACTATATGCAACTGATAAGGTCACTGTACTGCTAAGCAAACCAAATAACAATGTGTTAGGTAGTTATAATTAATCAGATTGTAATAAATCAGCTACTGTATACGTCCTATGACTTGCTGCCCTTAAACCCAGTAAATTTTTCAGAGCTTTTACGGTTAAGCTTTCAATAATCATAGCTGGGCTTAATGTGCTTAACTGTCTGAACTCACAGACTACAACTGCAAAGTGGTACCATCTCAATACAGCCTCATCCAGCTATCGTTAGGTTGAACAGAATTAAATCTGCAAACTTCTAAAGAATATCTGAGCTCCTTGAAGATATTATCGGGATTGAATTGCCAGTAACAACCAAATAAGCCTCTTCTTAATTGTAACATTAATAATGCTCTTCAGTTTTCTCTGACCATGCCTGCAGGTTTATCTGGTCTCTCTATGAAAAAGAGTAGTGCCTTAAATTAACACAAAATGTTAATTGCAATCTAAATCACCTACAACATGTTAAAAAAATACAGTATTATATTTTGAAGTGAAATAACTCACAAATCTCAAAATATTTTAAACATTCAGATATAGGTAAACAGCCTACCAAATCAGAATACATCAGATATATTTGTATTCACTGAGGCAACATAATTGAGGTGATCTTTAATTTATACAGAATCCTTCAATCTCTATTAACACTAACTCCCACTCCATTATATTACAATACTTTAAGAACTCTTCACTTGCTACTGCTTGTCAGCTGCTATCATAAAATAAAAACAATGTGAACCTTCATGATCATATCTTGAAGTGCAGTATTGTAACTGCAATTATCACAAACTGCATCGACTGTATCAAGTATCAGTGTACAATGAGTCATCATTGCTCAAATTAGATCTTCCCACCTGTCAGCTTTCCCACTAACACAAACCGATTCAGCATACAGCTTTTTTTTTTAAGTCCATGCCTTGGGAAAAAGTTATGCTTCCAAAACCTGTTTCTGCTGTAAAGATTAAGAAAATGGCTCTTCAACATTTATCTGTCAGTCACTGATAGCACAATTAATAATGAACTGATATTATCTATTCTTCTAGTTCTGTCGCACACCTGCAGTAATTTTCCCAACAATACTGAAATCAATATGAACAATATGAAACCATACTGCAGTGATTTATTAACACTACCTTTTTGTTATGTCAGTAGTGTTACTGCATTAATCCAGGGTTTAAGGTACTTTAACACAATAACAAAAACAACTGTAGGGCCAAAATAATCTATATTAGAAAAAAATATAGAGCATGAAAAGACTGTAAAAGCCTTCTGGAGTACTCGCTGCAGTATTTGGTCAGACAAACCATTTAGGAAAATTGAAATGCATCATATAAGAACTTCACAATGCCCGAATGACTTAAATCTTAAAACTAATGGAAGGCAACATTGCCGTAAGAGGATTTTGTGCTCTGGCTGCTCAGCATGAACAGTTATGAAAGAAAAACATATTTTGTGCCAGCCAGGATAACCCCCAATGGATAGTCTTTAAAAAGAGCTGTTAATCACTGATTTCATTAGCCCTTATAAAAAGCTGATAATGACTCTCATTTTGACTGCAAAGCTGCGGTATTGTGCAGGAGTGAAAGCCAAAGCTGTATCAGATTTGAGCTGATCCCCCTCTGGATTCAGTATCTGCCACCCAAGTGGAAGCCACCCCCCCGTGGGCAATCCACACAACTGACTGTCGACTTCTTCTTTGAGATCAGTGGTAACTGTGAAAACTTTGCTGACAGTTTTCACAGTTATCACTGATCTCAAAGGAGATCACTGAGAGACAGCACAGTAAGATCCTGATCTGAGCCGAAATTAAACTAAGCCCAACATCTTTACATAGCATGCAACATAGAATCGAGTGGACTCTATAAGGATCAGTGCATGTTCTGGACACTTATCAGTATTTCTTTTAAATAGATAAAATGTGAAGCCTCCAAAACAGAGCTGTGAGATGCCTTATTCCACAGTCTTGGAAACGTGATTGAATAGCTGCAAAAAAAAAAAGTCAATATCATTTCAGATGACAAACACTTGAAGAATGGCAGCAAGTGCCCCAGGCTGTACTCGCTGTGGGAAGACGTCTTCCAAGAAGAAACAGACATGTCCCCCTGTGATACCCAGCAGATCCACAATGATGGAGCTGCCCAGCAGCAGAGAGAAGTCCATGAGCACCCAGGAAAAGCTCAATCAGTAAATGCCCATGGTCCTCAACGGATATGTTTCTTTTCTCCTTGCAATCATGTGAATTCCGAGAGCAGACAGCCCACAGGGGCAGCTGCTGCTCTGCATGGTCTATATCTGAGGCACACACACCAGCTGTTGAGAGCAGAGCTGTGGGTTTGGTGGAAACCCCTCAGACTGGGAAGAAGCCCTGAAGGGAAGGGGAGACATTGTCCTTACTAAAAAGGTAAAAAGTGTTCCTCAATGGATGAAAGAAATTTTGTTCAATGGAATTATGATGGAGGACCGGATTTCAGCATGTCTTGCCTAGGTGAAAAAATAAAAAGCCACGTCTCACAGCTCACAGAAATAGAAATGTGTTGAAACACACACCATGTTGTGCCTCTAAACTAAATGCAGTGATGGTTCGTGAGAACATTACAACAGCAGTCTCCTTCATATTGTTTACACGGTGACAGATTTCATATACTGAATTCTTCTCTTGGCTGATTATTCTGTCCCTCACCTCCTTGATGCACCTGTTTCCTCAAGCTACACTAGCAAGGCCTGATAAAGTTTTTGGCTGAGTGTAAAGGCAGTCAGATAATCTCATTAACTCATGACACTTTGAAACAAAAAACAACCACTTTTGTTTTAAAAAAGCAAACCTAGAGTTGTTTTTGTATGATTTTTGTGGATCATTTTCTTTGAAAGTTTCATTTTAGCGCTGCATTATTACTACCATTTTTTTTTCCTGAAAAGACCAGAATTAAAATAAAAAAAACCAATCAAATCAGGAACATTGTCATAATTGGCAGCATACATACTTTACATCCTGTTACTGTTACATGAGTCTTTTGCATTTGAAGTGGTCTGCCTATGTCTTTTCAGATGTCCGTCACAATTCTTCTATTGTTCCACTCTCAGGGAGGACCGCATGGTCATCTTCCTTCTCAGATGATCTACACTTGGTTCTATACTACTTATGTAACTCAGAAGATTTCCTCATTGACTCTTAACTCCTTGTCTTCATTAATCACCAGGAACTAGTGTTCAACTCAAGTAGCAACATGTTGCCCAATCACAATGTTCACTAAAATAATCACTTTAACTCAGCTCTTCGCTCTTACTTTTTACCAAGCACCAGACCTTCACTAAGAATCATTAACTTTTCACAATCAATATCTAACCCTAGCTGATCCTGTTTGGCCAGGGAGACCTCTCTGTAATCTACACGTGTGCCCCTGAAACTGCAGGAGCCAGTTTGGTGTTTTCAACCTCGCACTTCTCACACGCTCTGAGACTACTAGTCTATCTCCTGAAGATAAGGCCCGAGGAGGACTCAGGATTCAACCTGTGTCATTTAGACTCCTCTCCCCCTGAGCTGTGGAGTGAAGGTGCACTGCTAACTTGCCAGGAGATGCCCCCTTCCTCCAGGTGCAAATGCCTCTAGCCAGCCATGGTCCAGACAGCCAATCCTGTTAATTACTATTTACACCCAAGCATCCTGCCTCTACGACATCCATCAGTACAGCCTAAACTGCATATTCGCAAGTGTTGCTTGCTCACCACGTTCCACAGGCCTGTAAACCAGCCCAATATGATTCTAATGAGAACTGTCCCTACTAAAGGACCTCTTCTTCCTCCCTTCCAGGCTCTCCTGGAAGCAATAAAAGTCACAGAGGCTTAAAAGCAGAGGAAGAAAACATGAAATATTAGTCAAACTATTTAAGGATATTTACACGGTTCAACTTATGTGTTTTACATTATATACAATAGAAACTGTAGCAACCTGTATTACAATAAAGGTCTGTTTTATTTAAATAACCAAAACATTTGCACAACTTTGTGTATTCATATAGGGCAGCAGTGTTTTAACTAAGTTTAAAAATTATGACACTAACAAATCCACATGGGTTAGTATAACTGGCAGAATCAGTTTCTTCATTGGAGTCTTAACTGGAAAAATATTTTTTATTACACCATCCTACTCTTAAAAAGGTGCATATCAAAAGACATTTGTAAAAGTTTAGACTTAATTAAAATTCCCAGCTACCTATAAGCTCAGAACAATTAAAACGTAAATGCAATGAATGTAATTAGGGATATTAAGTCATTGTATGATATACTGCAGTGTTTCCCCTGTGCACTTCAAGGAAATCTCAATAAATGAAATTCCAGTTTAGCCGCATCACTTACCTGGGTTCTAAGAAAATAAATAAATCAGTGGTTCTCAGTAGCCTAAAGACACAGAACCAACGCGTGACCTGCGGTTCAGCAGATATCAACCTAATGGGGCACGTCTGACAGGGGTGAGGGCTGTTTTTCAGATTAAAGCCCGGACAGGTCACACGGGGGGTAGTGTAATCTTTACACTGACAGCGCCCACAAATCAGAAAGCAGTGCCAGAGAGGCCTTCTCCCTGCCGGTCAGCTCCACTGAAAGGCCTGCTGTGTGCCTAGCCCCAATAAATCTCCCCTGCCAGTGTGCTGAGGCACCAGGGACACCACAACCTGCGCTTCCCGAGTGCAGGACCTGTGTGCACTGCCAGAGGCTGTCAGCCCGTTATAAACAACACACAGGAGGCGAGGAACTCAGACCCTACAACACGGCGTGAGCTCTCGGCAGCTGGCCTGACGGACTATAATGAACAATATTTCATTATTAATGGGACATGAGATGGTTTCCACTGGTTTGCAAACGGAGACTGTTGCTGGGGTCAAGACCCCGCTCTGTCCTTCCTTCCCTGTGGCTCACTCCTGACTGTCCATCAGGCGACATGCGAATGTTTTCTTAGTGTAAACGGCTATGCAGCACCAGCACTGGATCAGCCAAAGTGCACTCACAAGCCTGTATTTCTTGACTGGAAGCATCTTCCAAATGCCAAACGAATTTCAACTATGTAATGTCAGGTGTAAATTATATGACTGCTTAGTCACACAACTGCCTGAAAATGGTGGCAAATCCCTAGCATCCAGTGAAAAGGCATATTTAACTTCAAATTCTGTTGTCCTATGATTTATTCCTACTCCAGGAACAAAAACATGTAGGAACTGGACAACATATCTTGCTATCAAAGAATCGAAATAGGTTGTCCTGTAAAAATGACATCATTGCATAGAACAAAAGTGATATTTGTCATAAATAAGCCCAGGAATCCTGAGGGCCACATAATTGTCATAATTGTGTTTCTTTAATAAAATCCAACAAAATCAAATCTACAAATAACACTTCCTTCTTTGGAAGTGGAGGCCTCTGGAACTATATAGATGGCGCTTATGGTTTTACACTTTATCCAACCCATTGCTCATTTTGTTACATTATGTTTTTTGGGATGAATAAACCTGGAGGGCACTGTACAAATCGACAGTATAGTCAGTAAGTGCAAGTGCACAACCTTGCTATTAAAAAGGGAAAGGGGTTACTACATAATTTATGAGGCTGCTGTTTTTAAAAGCCCTATTGTTACCACTTGGACAGGAATCCATTTAAGGCCCTGACACCTGGGCTCAAGCAGAGCCCAAGGGGAGAAGACAGTGTGCAATCACCCCTTGCAGGACTACTAACCCTTCTCCAGACTTAAAGACTGAACACTAAGTCAGGGTGCAGCAGGGGCCAGCTTTTATTTAAGTCTTGTTGAACTTGGTCAGGATTCAAAATCCCCCAACATAGAACAAACATTAAAAAAAAAAAACAGACTTGGACTACGAGCGTCTACATGTATTTTTTTACAGAACTGTAAACAAACAGTAAACACAGAAAATAACATCTCAGTGTTGAGTGTATATTAGTATAAATGCTTGAGAAGTCTCCTCATTGTTTTTGCTTGGCATAGTACTGTACTGCACCTTATCAATCAATCTTTGTTCACCTGCCTCCATCTCTCCCCCACCACCTCGGGTTTCCATGGAAACCACAACAGAAGCCATTCAGAGAAAACAGAGCCCACTGCACTGCTTCAGCTCTCTGACACAGACCTGGCCACACCACAATAAAGACTTTTAAAATATTTTTAATAGTTGTTGATATACTATGTAAGCATATTTTTTTTTCAAGTTTCAATAAAAGGAATATTTTAAGACTATTTTTTAAGCACAGTGATTGCTTAAATTAAACTAGGCACAAACGTGTTCTACGGGTCTACATGCTCAGATTTAATTTTGAAGTTGTTTAAAACAATCTTCAGCTACCACTATCAGTTATATAAATATGTAATTTAATATTAATAATATATATGGAAACATTATCATATTTTGGTCATTTTTTATTTTCAGCTATCAAGATTCCCCATTAGTTACATGATTCCATATTAAGTGTAGCCAGCAGCCATATCACTCTGCAACCCACTGAAGCTAAGCAGGTGTGAGCCTGGTCAGTACCTGGTTGGGAGACCTCCTGGGAAAAACTCCTGGGAAGAGGGGCCAACAGGGGGTGCTCACCCTGCAATCCATGTGGGTCCTAATGCCTCAGTATAGTGAAGTGGACAATATACTGTAAACAGGTGCCGTCCTTCGGATGAGATGTAAAACCGAGGTCTTGACTCTCTGTGGTCATTAAAAATCCCCAGGGAAAAGAGTAGGCATGTAACGCCGGTGTCCTGGCCAAATCATGGCCTCCTTATAATCCCCATATGAATTGGCTTCATGACTCTGCTCTCCTCCCCACTGAGAACTGGTGTGTAGGGAGTGTTCTGGCGCACTATGGCACTATGGCTGCTGTGGCATCATCCAGGTGGGGCTGCACATTGGTGGTGCATGGAGGGGAGTCCCTGTAAAGCGCTTTGAGTGGAGTGTCCAGAAAAGCGCTATATAATTGTAAGCAATTATCATTATTATAAGAAATATGATTATCAGGGTAAATAAAAAGAAGATTAAATGAAGCTACCATTTCAGTAACATCTAATGCAACACAAGTGCCACCTAGCGATCTGTCTTGAGTTGTGATCTGTCTTGAGTTGCGGTGTTCCAGACAGCACTATAGTATGCCAAGGAGTGCTTCCTGCGAGAGTGAATTTTGACATGCATTCTAGATGACTGTATCTGTATATTTCAAAAGCACAGTACACTCATTTCTATACAGCAACAATTACCAATCAGTGGCTGCAAATGCCCCTTCTGTTACAAGAACCCATTCTTAACCTAACAAAAGTAAGGCCAACCCACAATATGCTCAATGAGGAAAAAAAAGGGTTTCTCTGCAGAATCCACAGCATTCTGACTTGATTGGATTAAAATGAAAAGCAATCCCTTATAAATGCATGCAAATGACTGTATAATTGGATAAGCATTACAATACTTGTTTTATAAAATGCCACTCAGCAGTCAAGAATAGAAAGTGGTTTCAATTACAATAATGAACAGAACAATCCTTTAGCCAAGGGACTGTGGGCAGATATGAGCAAGCAGACATGGAGCCTACTGTGAATCATGTCCCTCTGGTGTCTTTAACATGACAGACAATAACCACAGCTGAGCGTACTGTTCTTGTACCGCAGCAGTTAAGCTCCATATTCTGTCTGCTGCATACAACAGTTCTTTTTTCATAAATGTTTCTCCCAAAATGACAAACACATCTTTTTTTTTAGTGGGGTGAAGCTGTCAGAAATGTAGCTATTCTAATATGCATGAGTATTATATACTGTAGCACACTCCAGTTCCATAGCAGTACGAGCTTCAGTCACCAGTGGAGAGCAGTTAAATGGATAATGTTAAATTTTAACTGCATGTCAAACGTTAAGTCTAAGCCTGTTGTGAACCCTCTAAAGCAAGGATGAGCAATTTAAGATCTAAAGGATCAGATCCTGTACATTTAACAGGTATCTTTGAACATGCAAAGATCATTAGGAAAAAACTTTTGAATCAAATTCTTATCCAAATAATTAAGTACGAAAGATGTGTGAAAACCACATGATCCTGTGGAATGGAATTTACCTTAACTTGCTTTGCAACGTCTTTACTGCTTTTAAACCCCAATAATACACAACAATAATATCAAAACAAGACAGAATCCAAGGTGAAGTGAAAAAGGCTTTCAATTGAACGTTCTGTAAAACCAAGTAAATCTCTGTGAAATATTACTGATTTATACAAGTCACACTTAATAATAATCCCTTACATGTATACAGCAATTTGCATCCCATAGGATCCTAAAGTATTTTACTTACAGGTGGATATGTAATTTATTTACTTCTGAAGTGCAGCACACATCTGAATGATGTGCAGCAGTCATTGTGTACCAACTGCCCACCTAGACACCAGACACCTAGAAGCAATCCATTCACCAGTTGAATAGAGGAAGAACATTAGGTAGGCCATCTTTTAAAATCAGAGTGGAAACAAGGTCACCAGGATTAACACTATTCTTTGGTCTCATGACAGCTGCACCATATGAGCAATGGACATGAAACATGAGTGGTTGATCAGTATAAACCACATAGCAGATGTATGCCTCTTGATTAAGACATGACATTTCTTACAAAATCATTACAATTTAGTCAAAATCCATCTTTATTTTTTAGTGCGCTAATATGTAAGTTAACAAATAAATGTGATTAGTAAAACACATTTGCATCTTTAGTCTTGACAATACTTGGGGCAATCCTCACATTTTCAACACAGTGTGCATCTAGAGTAGTATTAATCACATCAGAGATAAGAAACAATAGACAGACCGGCAGACTGAATCTTCTGTTATCTGCAAACAGTGCACTTCAGTCTTCAGAAAAATAAGTCTGCTTATGCAAAGTAAGCTTTCCCCTTGAAATTCAGAGACACGCGTGATCTGTTTCAGTTTGGCATTAAATATGCAGAGCTACCACATAAAAGAAAAAGAAGAGCTAAGTGTCTCTTTCCCCAGTGCATTGTGTTTCAACAAGAAGCTCTAATTATGGAGAAAAGAAATAAAGTCAGCAATGTTTTTTTTTTAATATTCTAAATAAAGGCAAAACCATTCTGAAAAGAAAGACTGAAAAAACATCTGTCAGCTAATGCAAAACCAGCAGGAGAGAGAGACGGTACAGAAACTCTCAGGGGACCTGGAAGGATTGGAGGAGTCTGAGACTGTAAGAAAACTTTGTAAAAAACGTGACATCTCTGACATACCATATCTACACATTCATTTTTTATCAGATTCAAGAGCTTTTTTTGTTTCTTTGGTTTATAATTAAATTTCATTCAATAAAGTGAGGAACATCACCTTCTTCAGCTTGAGCATACATCTAGCCACGCGCTATCGGAACAATTGTATAAAATCAGACAAAGCAGAATTAACTCTGTAAAAAGCATTTGTGCTTAATGTCTTGATTGCTATTTTTGTTAATCAATAACAATGCCAAGTTGCATTCCCAGTGAAAGCATGCATTCCTATTGAAAGATGGAAAAAAAACTAGTATAACATGACGGACTAGTAACAGAGTTTGTCAAATATACACACAATAAAACCTTTGGAAAAAACATTCCTTGTTGCCTATGGCTCAATTTATTATTGACATTTTGAACCGGATGACAAGACGGCGCACAGATTTATTTGATTTCTAGTACTCTGGGACAGGGGATGTTTTATTCTTCTCAAAATTCACTGTTCCAGAGCATTATAGCAAATGACCTTCAGACCATGGAAGATCCTGGCACTCTTTTCTCAGTGTTTTGACAAATGGCTCCTTTCATATTATGAAACTTATCTGCAGATATTGCCAGACTACCAGATTAAGCAAGACAGGTCATCATTGTTAGATCTGGTGAGTGGTTACTAACTTTTCAAGCCCAGGATGATACAGCCAAATATTGGACATTACAGACTGATTGCAAGATCAATAAAAACACTGTTTTACAATGAGAACAAACTCACCAAGATCTTCGCCAAGATGCCGTCATCACTGGATTCCAAGGTAACCACAGCCTTGTCAGTCTCGATCTCACATAGTGCGTCTCCAGCTTGTACCACCTCCCCTGCAAAGATCGACAGACAGCACCTAGATCACAAGATCTAGATCAAGATCACACAATACATCAGACATCCACCGAGGTCACGCAGCTCGAAGGTAGTGCTGATGAGGCACTCTAAGTGGCTCAGTAGAAGAATGCCATTTGTTTGGAGTTCAGTTCAGAGATCAACGGTTAGAACCTCGATCATTGTGCCTCATCTGCAGCCAATCACAACCCCCAAAATCCCCTCTGTGAATACACTCATGATGTGGTGGCTAAAACTGAGAGTATCTAGTCTGCGTATTATCTACAACGTTCGGTAAAATCGAAAGACAATAAATCTTTTCTGTTAATTAAAAAAAAAGTTTCTATGCACAGCAATGCTATCATAGGTGACTGACTGGATAAAATTGGAATATTAGTGAAGTTACAACAGGGCTCATTGTTTACACTGCCAGCACAACCTGTCCAGATTTTTTATACATAAACAAACTGCAAGATTTTAATAAAATATAGTAAATAGAAAAACACAAGTAAGACCTTGTGCCACGAGAAGCACAAGCAGGGTGTGCATTATATCCTTCCTTCCAAGCTGTGGCTGTTTGGTTCATTCTGCAGACTGACAGAATCATATCTGACCTAATCACCCTAATGATGAAACTAATCATTAACAAGTTCAGTTAAAGTTGACTACACCTGACATATTTTTGAGAACCACGAGAATGCCTGCAACCAGCGCCCATTAGCCTGTGTGGATTCGTATAAAACTGGCCTCTGAATGAGAAAAAGAGAGATAGCCGGCTCTGTGCCCGAGTCAGCGGTGCTAACACACTGAACCGCAGCTCAACGAGAGTTAAAGAGAGGTAAGACTGTCACAGTGAAGGTGGTGGATTCAGATCCGTTTCTGAATCCCGCCAGGAAGTGTATGCTGAAAAACAAATTAGAAGCGTTCCTTTAATAATTTCAATAGCATGCAGAGGTGTACTACATTATAATGTAGTCTTTCCAATCCCACGGGATGGTTATTTTAAAGCTTCTACTGTTTTAAGCCCTCAGTGTGGACTCCACGAGTGCTGGGGCTACTCCCAGTAAGAGGCTTGAATGGCAAGTGCCTGGGAGAAACATGACTGAGAACTCCTCCAGATCCCAAAAGTGCTTCCGCCACATGCCTGTAATAGGCAAGTAAAAAGAAAACACCCACACTGCAGGAAAGGAAGAGCTCACTAAGCACACATCTCTCTCTGTGCCAGAGAATGCCACACAAAGCCAGTCTTATTCACTAGAGAAACCGAGGAAACAAAAAGGCTTAAATGTGTAGTAGAGAGGAAATCCTGGGGGAAAATATCAATCGCAGCAAATTTAATCAAGATTTAACATTGTGTAAGGCTTCCATCTGTCAAGTCCCAAGATATGAGCCGGTATCCTACAAACTAATGGTGACGTGCATTAAGTTCTTTTTAATGAAGTCATAAAAGATGATGATTTGGGCAATGGCTAGCAGCACGGGGGCCCTGGGTTCAATTCCAGCACTGCGGCGCTATCTGCATGGGGTCTGTATCTTCTCCCCATGCTCGCATGCTCACGTGGGCTTCTTCCCACGGCCCAAAAACACACCAGTAGGTTAACTGGCTTGTGGGAGAACTGGTCCTGGTGTGAGTGTGTGCACGTCTGGGTCTGTGTCCCCGGCGCTGAACTGGTGTCCCATCCAGGTTGTATCCTGCCTCATGCCAACTGCTTGCCAGGAGAGGATCTGGCTCCCCTACTACACGGAACTGTAAGAAGCAGTTAGAAAATGGATGGATGGAAGATGCTGATTTTCAAAGTATTTTCTTCCAGAGTAAAATGTGACAAAGTTAAATGTTTATAAATTTAAAGATACTTTAGAATGTGTACTTGATTTTGTTTCAGTATGAAGACATTGAAATGACAGCAAACATATGCATTAAAAACATTAACACTGACATTATCAAACCTCGAGAAGATGTGGAATAATGACAGTGTATTCCTTACATGCTTTTAAAGTATTCAAATTATTCACACTTTTAGGAAACATTTTTTCTGTTCTCTCTTAGAACAGATAAGAGATAGAGATATGTTTCAGTGTAACTGATGAGCCCCAACACAGTGTAAATGTTGGCTATGAAAACTATGAATTTTTAGAGATAAATTAATTTTAAAAGATTTTGTCTGTGATAAATCTAATTAATTTATTGTTTAAATCCATACTCTTTTCGGCTGGGAGATTACACTCTGTAAGGCACATCACACACTATCCAGAGATGACTTCAAGGAAACCAGGTTCTTATTTTTCTTTTCTTCTCTCCAGTCTCTTGAACGTCTCTTCTCCCCCATGCACAGTGAGAAATCAAAGTTTGGGGAAAATTCTTCAAAAGGAGGAGTAGAAGTGGAGTTTGATGGCCTAACTGACCTTATTAACAATTCAAGCTGGTGAACAGGTACTCATTTAATTTAGCTTGGTTTCTAAAACAAAAGCAAAATCAAAAACTATACAATGACTGTATGATGTAAAAGACTAGGACTTGCTTCCACGAGGCAAGAAACAATCATATAATGTTTCACAAACAACAGCGCCCTCTTCTGCTGCTTTTAAGCTCAAAAGAAACAGCTTGACTGCAGTTCCCTGGGTCAGTGCTCCTATTTTCAAAAACACACGTTTTGAAAGAGCCTTGCACTCCTAAAAGAAAATCAAGTTTCCAAGAAGGCACAAAAGATCAGGGAGTAGTGCAAGAAAAAAAAATTGCTTTCATTTTCAGCAGCTGAATAGTCTTATTTTCTCGTCTTTTAATAGAGAATTAACATTCACAACTACACCAGAAACACGAAGAATTAGAAAGACAACGTTCAACAGAACGCAAGAAATACTGTCATGTCTGGTATATGTGATACAACTGTCATACATCAGATGTATACATAAGACATACAACTGATATACATCTGACATACATTTATTATGGGTCATAGCAGCATTAAGGAGACCTTCTGTGATTATTGAAAATGCAAAGACCACTCACACCAACTGAACCAACACCCTTCTTTAAATTGGAGGTATGAATAGGCAGACGTGTGAAAAGATGCTCCAATACAGTAATGGTATTACAAGCTAAGAGGTGAAGGGCCATCATAGTTCTAACTCAGATGACAATAGCAGCTCCTCTTTTACAAGCCACGCCTCCTGTACTTGGTGCCTTCACTCTGAAAAAACAGAAGCTTGCAGGTAACTTAGACCCTAAGAAACCAAGTATGAATTTAGAAAACAGATTGTATTCGTTTGTTTGTAGGTGTATCGATTTAAATTTTGAAGAAACTCTCTCAGCAAAATAAACATTAAAATTGTTTTTTCGGATGAATTTATTGTTACAGGGGAAAAAGAGTCTATCTGCCTCTGGTCTAACATCAGCTTAAGAGTAGTGGTTCCCAACACTAATGCTGGAGGAACAATGTCTGTGCCTGCCGAGATCTGCATCTCCATTGCCAATTGATTATTTTATTTTTTATTCTGAATTTAGGTCTTTTTAGACGCCCGATCTGTTTATCACAGAAATACGTTGAGAATGTGGTTCTTTAAAAGGCTGGGGCTAAGCACTTGTGATTACTGTCACATGTTTAACTATTTTGCTTACCAGTCACCCTTCTTCATTGGATTTTGTAAACAGATGTTTGTGTCACACACATACACACACTTTACTAGAGTGTTGTTTACTTATTTTACTTTCAGAAATGTACTTGCCAGGTATATTCATGCACTGATTTGTAACTTTAACTTTACGTTATGTTAATTATTTAAAAACTTATTACAATTGACCCCAGAGCTTCACTATTCTGGTTGAGCCAGCCCCAGTTCGTATAAAATACTGTGACTGTCCACAGAGAGGCAGCACTCGAGTATTGAAACAGTAGAAGGTGTTTGTTAGACCCAATAGTTCTGTTAAGCAACGATGAAAAGAGTGATATGAAGGTCATCCCTAGTGCTGAAAAGCTAAAATATTAATGATTATTGACTGTCCACATATTTCCCTGGGGCAGACAAAAGAAAAAAAGCACTAAGTTTAAAAAAAAGCCAATGAACACTTCTCAAATTTAATAAAGTGCAGCTGCTTAACCTCCCCCTCAAAAAAATAATTAAGAATAAAATCATGGCTGAGAAGACCACCATCCAAATGTCATCCATAAGAACCTTATTTCACTGGTGTGTGAAACTAAAAAATGAACAGGACCCAGCCACAGCATTCTTACAAAATTCTCTTCTCACAAGAAAGCCACTGTCAAGAAGCAGCAGACGCACACATGCGAGTTACCCTACTGAAATGCTGTCACATCAGTATGAGACCACATCCTTCACCTGGGAGAGTGAGGGCCCACTCGGACTGCACAGTGCTACAAGTGGAGCTCCAACAACTAAATGGTACCAGACCTTTCCACAAGGGCCTCCCCATCAATCCTGACAAGGTACTATGACTTTGTGGTCTCCCAGATCACAGCCTATTATTGATGGACCGCATCAGGCCATAACATCTAGGGCAATGCACTGCCATAGCCCAGCTCCCCAGATATGGATGACACATAGGGGGTTATAGGATCCTTTCTGTGTGTTTTTCTTTTTTCAAATTTCACTTTGCTCATTTTTTTAATAAGCTCAACCGTCAACAGGATGAACTTGTGAAATAAAGAAGGAAGACCACATGTGGATTGTGTTGTAGGACAAAACACTCCAAACTTATTTTTTTGCAGCAGAAGCACTCCTTTATTTCCTTTTGTTATGACACAGCTGCAGCAGACAGGACCTCTCTCACCTTCCCTCTTCAGCCACTTGACGATGTTGCCCTCCTCCATGGTGGGGGAAAGAGCTGGCATCATCACTTTGACTGGGGCCACTCCTGAAGGACAGAAGGAGACACACCGACTCTTACAAGCAGCAGTAGCAGCCACAGAGATGGGTGGGGGGAGGAGGGTTACCACTAAAGAAATTAATTCTCACACTTTATGAATTGTACAAAAACTTTACGGGACTATTTATGTGACCCAAACAAATGTAATGTTAAAGGTTCAAAAAATTCCCTGGAGCAAAAAGTCCAGGTCTAGAAAAAACAGCCTTAATGGTACGGGACAAAAAAAAAAGAAAAAAGAAAGAGAGCACTGTACAAAAGGTTGACTGGATGATTCCAAAGTGGGAAACCACACGTGAAGGGGTGTTCCTGCAGATTTTTGGATGACCCCAAACCACACAGTATTAAGCGTTTAATTTAAAAGAAGATTATGGTTAAGGTTTGTAAAGCATTTGTAACACATAAGTCTGAATATTATGCTAAGCTTTGGTTAAATGCCACAAAAAGGATATCACAGCCGTGGAAAGAGTTAAGACAACCAAGACAAACAGGAGTCCTTACCTAAAGAGGCAGTGGTTTATTCAGACAGATTAAAACAGCAGCATATCTTTGTTTTTAACACAACAGAGTAAGAGGAAATGTATTACATGTGTATAAAGTTGTAATGGGTACAATATAAACATAGTTAACCCGGGGACTACATCAGCAAAAATGAATACAGGATCACAATTGGAAAGTAGCAGGGAATTAATTTAAGGTAGACTACAGAAATAACAGGATCCTTCTGGACAAAAAGAGTTGTGGATTTCTGCTTTCCCAACCAAGTAGCTGAGGTCCCAAACACCTCCAAGAAAAAAAATCGACGATAGACTGGAATGGTCTAAGAACACTCAGGCCATCTAGATGAAGGGTCAGAGCCAACTTTACTTCTTGAGGAGGCTCAGGTCCTTCAATGTGTGTAGTAAGATGCTCCATGTGTTCTATCAGTCGGTTGTGGTGAGCGCCATTTTCTATGCGATGCTAACAGGCTGAACAAGTTCTGTCATTGGGTCTGACCTGGACCCCCTGGAGGTAGTGGCTGAGAGGAGAGGGGTGTCCAAATAAATGGCCATCATGGACAACATCTCCCATCCCCTCTACGACATGCTTATGAGAATGAAGAGCACATTCAGCAATAGGCTGATCCAACCACTGTGCGACAGGAAGCGCTACAGAAGGTCATTCTTGCCTTCTGCCGTAAGACTGTACAACTCATCCACTGCGTGTCTGGGCCGGGGCAACATTGACCTGTTTTTGGGCTTAACATAAAACACTGCTTACATCTGTTTTTATTCCTGTTTACAACTGTTTTTTGTGCAATTATGCTAGGGATTTGTGTACTGTACTCCTGGGTCTGTTTTTGTATATTTTGTACTGTGACCAACTCTGTATAATCAATTCTTTAGTTTTTACTGCACTTCTCACTGACTGTACTGTATTTTTGTATCATTTCATTACACTGCGCTGCATTGACTGTGCTAAGCTGCTGTTGCAGTGCAATTTCCCTCATGGAATCAATAAAGTATCTAAAAATGTTCTCTCATGTTCTTATAATTGGAGACTATATTCTCACCAAGCTCATCTGAAGTGCCCGGGCTGCTATGAGAACATAAAGGGAATAAAAACAGTAATAGATGCACAGCATGAACAACGTCTTTCCATTTTAAAGTCTGAACTACCTATTCCAGAAAGCAGTGCACGAGTATGAAAAGTAAACCGTGATTAAAAAACAGTTGCAAAGAGACTCCGCTGCCCCCTGCAGCCTCTTTGGAGAATCACAACAGAATGGAATTATTTTTCATTACTATTGAAATGATCAAATTAACACGTCAATGACACCATATCCTAACAGTACATGATGCTTTATATCTAGCAAGTCCGACAGGTATAATGCATGGTATAATGCATAAGGACAAAGCAAACTGCATTAGAGAGACAGCCATGCAAAATTAAAACGTAGCACTGATGAAGGAAATATGAAGGCCATGCAATGGAACAGTAACCTAAGCATTAACAAGACATGTACAGCCAAACCCAGTTTTACTAATTGACGCTGTGTGATGCAGGGCCTGAAGCAGAAGATCATACAAAGGACTGTTATGCTCTAAGGGGGCAGAAAAGCAAAAACAAACTGTAAATTTTTAAGTTCTATTAAAGAGCCCTCTAATTATCCTGTACTTTAATTTTGCACACTTTGAATGCTCTCTTTTTTTCCTGCAGAATTTAAAGACTAATCACAAAGTAGTAACAATATGACACAAATCATGTATGAAAAATGATAGGAGCTCATAATCACTTGGTAAGGATTACTCTTTCATCTTCCCACTACCTGGAAAGATATAATGAATAAAATACAGGATGTATACAATCCATAGGCTGCACCTGACTGTTCTCACCAACACTTATTATTGATGGTCAATTTTCAAAGTTTTGGCAGAGATTTTCCATTGGATGAAAGTCAGAATCATGACCAGATCACTCAATAGCATTCACTTTCTGTTGTTCCACTCTTGAATGTAGCTTTGGACTCATTTTGTGCGTCACTGCTCTGATGAAAAGTGAGTTTTCATCCCAGTTTTAGGTTGGCTACTATTCCATCACATAACCTTCATATTGCCTTTGTCTCTCTTTAGCAGACAGAAGCCTTTTTTTCTCCTTTAGACAAGCAGCACCATAACATAAAGAAATGTAGAAATGGTGTTGAGTGGACTATGCAGTTTAATATAGTTTTGTTCATATACTCAATTTTACAAAGCTTATGTAATAGAAAACCTGCAGGGATCGGCTACAAGGTGGTGAGGTTGCCGTTAACTAATGCTACAGCATACATGCTAATTACCGCAGCCTATTCCAACCCTGAAACGGATATAACATAATACACATAAAAGGCATATTGTGAAGTAGACCAGGTGCGTAGCTGCGTCAGCATGCGTAGGCTGCAAAGAAACAAGTAAAGGTTTATTCCTGAGAACACAACGTTTCGGCTGTGGAGCCTTCTTCGGGTGTGGAAGGTGGGAGGGAGGTTGTGCCACCGGGAGAAGGCTCCACAGCCGAAACGTTGTTCTCTTTCTTCTCTTTTCAGCAGGAATAAACCTATTGCTTGATCTAATGCATATTATGATGCACTATATAAAGAACTGCAATGTTATGTTTATGATTTAAATCTAAACGCCTAATATATACAGTAACTTGAGATGATCACTGTTAAATTTCCCCGTCTGTTGTCTATTTCTGGCTTGTACGTGTACTAAAATTTAGAAAGGAAACCATGCGTGCTAGTCTTACGCTTTAAAAACTTTTACATTTAAGGGTGTAAAAAAATACAGCAGTACAAGTAGCACACAACCTTCCATTATAACCCAGCCAGCGATGTGCGTTTTGGTTTTTATCATGTGACACGCCAACACTTACCTAACAGTGGTGAGGACTGAAAAAAGTTCCGATAATATCCATCCTGAGTTTGCGTTAATCCGGTGCATTTCTTCAGTTTTATTAACCTCAAACCACTCAATATCCCCCGATGTCCCAGCCGCAAGGAGGCAGCCATCTTTGTGTCCTCCGAAATTACCAGTTACCCTACTGCCTTCCAAAGTTTTGCGTTTCTGAGTGCGGAAATTAATGGTAACGTTTTTTTACTACATGTTTCACGTTAGTGCTGTTTAACGAAAATATGTCATTTTCCCACTGATTTTAAATAAAACAATTTAAATTTAGGCAGGATTACCAACTACAAAAACAAACGACAATTGTAAAAGAAGGACCCCATCCATGAGAAGAGGTCCTTCGCCCTTCTTGTCGCTTCCTTTATGCGTAAAGACTGCAGATCTGCGCATATCTCATTGCACTCGGCGGTCGGGCAGGCAAGAGCAGAGCTGTATGCAAATTCCGACTGCTTAGCCAGAAAAGTCTGCAAACTCCGCACTGTTGTATATGAGCAGGCAAAGTCCAGCCCTTCCAGTTTAATTCAGTGCAGGTGTGTTATACAGCTCCCTACTTAAAACATTATCAGTTGGTACCCAAACAGTAGACCCAAGCTAAAAAAAACAGTAGGAAGTAGGATATTAACCCTTGCTGGATTCTTCTTTTGAGGACTGGAGTTGTGCACCAAGGTACATTTTGCCCTTGAGTTGTAGTTGATGTAATCTCCAACTCAAGCCAGGAGTTTTCTTGTGAAAATGTGTTCCTTGGACACAGGAATGCAGTGTGTCACTCTGTAACATGTGGATTTCACAATGTACAGTAAATAAAGCAGGTTGGGATGATACCTTTTCACATCTACATCCTGCTTACCTCATCTTTTGTTGAATAAGTGGTCACCTGCTCCATCTCTTATTGTGTTGGATGAGAAGGGGTTGTAGCAGGAGTTCCTGCAATGTTGTGCCTGCTTCTCTGCTGTATTTGTGACAACCTTTGTTTCACAAAAATACATTGTGAGGGGGGAAAAACAGACTGGAGGCAAACCTAAGGTTATTTAACACTTCTGACAGTAATTACAGGTGCAGTGTCAGTATTTTCATCTCTGGTGTCAGTTTACTTCTCTGTTCTACAGAACCCCAATACCGTTAGCCTTAATAGGTTAAATCATTAGCATTTTAGGAACACTCGTTTGTTTATCATTTAAGCAAAAAAATATGTTCAGTTAGTTTAATTCTGGTACTTGTGGGCTGGATAAGATTCAGATTTTCAGAGCTGCAGATGATCCAGCAAGCTGTGCCTCACGATGAAACCAGCAACATGCGCCTCTTGTCCTCCAGAGCTACCGAGTTTACTGACCGGGGCTGCGCAGTGACGTCACATACGACGTCACACGAAGCAGACCCTGTGCAGACGCTGCGCAGACTTGTGCAGCAGGGAGCAGCAGCCACCGAAAACCAACATAGTGGCTGTTCTGTTTAGACTTTCTGTGCCTCAAAAACGTGAGGGGTGGGTGGTGAGCAGTTTTCGTTTTCATCGTCCTGTTCTTTCAGGTGTGCTTGTGACCAAGTACGCGGTCAAGGAACGAAAGCAAGTTTAGGCCTTGTTGTTCAGAGTGCAGGCTTTAATTTTTAATTGCCGAAGAGTATTGCTAAAAATGTCTTCAGCGGTCTATAATCGCGACTGCTCTAAATGTGCCCAATCTATTGAGGTAAGTTTATCCAAAGTTGCTTTCTCAGAAATATTAAAAATGTGTTTACGTTACGTAACAATATTGAAGTCTTCCCCCTTTAAATCCGGACAACGCGAATGTCGATGATATAAACGTCGTTTACGCTGCCATGTGGTCAGCCTGCTTTTAGAAACTTACAAGCAACAGGCGCACATGATGCAGTGTGCAAATTGTCCCTTTTAGCGTTTATTCTGTGGTATTGGCACTGAATTATTATGACGTTCCACAATTAAATAATCACTCACGTGACAGATACCTTCGACATTTATTTTATTTGCGAGTTGTGGCCTTGCACAATTAAGAAATGAGCAGTATATTGCAACAGAAACTCTGCAACAGCACAGATGTTGAGCTGCTCTGCACCGGATGGTGGTCAAGATTAGTGCCTAGTGCCCTACTCCTTGAACTGACTGGACAGTAATGGAATTTGCTTGAGACACAATGAGATTGCCGTTTGTTTTAGTGAATATTTTGCCATTCCAGGACAAGGACAACCCAAGGTTGCTGATTCCTGAGCTCTGCAAACTCTTCTACCAGTTAGGCTGGGTGACAGGAACAGGAGGGGGTATCAGTCTCAGACAGGGGTGAGTATACCAAGCCTGAAGCTTAGAAATCTGGTGTGGTCACCCAGTGTGCAGCACCAATTCAGAGAACAAATGCCATTTCATAGCAAGAGTATGAAGTGAAGACAATCTTCATTCAGTTGTGCCCATTCAGGTTTGGGGAGGTGTGAGACGCCGGTGACTCCAGACAAAATGTCTTCAAGGTGTAACTCACCTTGCCATCTGGGGACAGAGCGCAGATCCTTCACTGTGCATGCTGCGCTAGAGGGCGTGAGGAAAGGAAGCCAGAGGCTGACCCTGTCAAGCCGCAGCCCTTTTAATTTCTCACCTGACCACTTGTCCTGGCAAACTGAATCTCCATTTTGTCTGGAGTCACTGCCCTCTTACAGGAGACTACCGTCTACTCTCTCAGCTGTGAGCCTAAATAGTCAATGAACAGTGTGCTATATCTACTGAGGCTGAAGCAGTAGTAGCATGTGCACTACTAATGCATCTATATCACAAATTTATAAAGAGGTTGTCAAGAGGTAAACAGGATAACAGTGTTATAGGAACAAGTAATAGGTTTATTCCATGTTGAAAAGAAAAGAAAAAAACACAACGTTTCGGCCATGGAGCCTTCTTCGGGTGTGAATATGTGTAACAGGGATATTTCATCAAGATAAAATCCCTCCTGTAAGTTACTTTAAAATGTGTCTGATTTATACTGGTATGTTTTTGTTGAGGTGGAGACAGTCCTTTATCATGTTCATGTGTTAGAGGAAAAAAAGAGTGCCCAGGTGATATAGATTACATTCTTTATTGTGGAGAAGACAGGTGTAACTTCTCATTGGATAAAGGCAGTAACTGTCTTGTTCAATTAAAATAAAGCTTACTCTCATCGTGTAACTTACTAAACGCTATGAAAGCAAGTGGTTCTTGTTACTTCACTTAGAAGCAAATGCTTAATGAGATTCTGTTAAAGGAAATCGCTTCACTGCATTTCACAAACACATTTGTCTGGTTTTCTGTCACTCCCTCTCCCTGACTGTATCTCTCTGGCCTACCCCTTCAGAGATCACATCTACATTGCCCCCTCAGGAGTGCAGAAGGAAAGGATTCAGGTCAGTAAAGATCTCTGAGGAACTGCCTGGGACCTGTAACTGAATACCTTTTGAGTTTAATGCCTTTTTTCTCACCTTGACATTAGGTGTCTGGTTAATGTATCTTATCTCAGGTATCTAGTCAGATAATAATTTTTTAGCTTTCATATAAGTCAGATATATCCTAGTACAATTTTAAGTACAAAAAACAATTTTACCAATAAAATACCCAGATTGTTCAGAGTACAGAGCTGTGTTGGCATGTGAGCTTCAAATTAAAAGTTAAACTAAAAAGTAAAATAAAGACATATTTGTGGTGTATTAAGGAGAAAGTGTGTTGGATAGCAGAATGCTGTATCTTCTATGCTGTCTTTCTCCAAGCATGGAAGCAGTAGATTAATGCTAAGATCTCCTAATCTCTAGAGTGCTAGCAATCAACTACTCCACTTTCTGCATCACCTTGCAAACTTCCTTCCACCGCAAATTAATTGTTAATGTATCTTCCACCCTTTCCAGAACATAAACTTTAGGGTCAACTACCCAGGACAAAAAAAAAACGTCTGTGTGTTACAACCCATGATAACTAATTCACTCAGGTATCTTCTTTTACAGCTCTTTCCATGCGTGACGCACAAGCTGAATTAGTGTCTTTAATTAGAAAGGAAAATAGCAGTAAATTGTCAAAATACAAAACAAAACTTAGCTGTTTTAGAGCCCTAACAAAGCTCTTCTTGAGTTTGTTGCTGAGCACAAAGTTTGGCAGCAGTACTGTTTACTAGCACCATCTTATGTCTGTATATTTTATTAATCATTGTCCTACTTGTCATGTGTAGATTCTGCTCTCAGGCGTTGAAAGCCTTTACTTCCTTGTTTTAGGTCATCACTTGGCAAATCATCTTCCTGCTACTAGTAAGGTGATAAAAGGCAGCAGGTTATTCCCCACATCATTCTGTAATTTAGTTTTATTTATCTTCATTATGTTAGCAATTAAATCTGATTAATTTAAGAAATATTGGCAGTATGGCCTCTGCAGGCATTGGGGGCCACACTTTGAAGCCACCCAAAAGAAGAATCCATGCTCCTGTACTGTAGGGTTTTAGGAGGTGCCAGGGAGCCATCAGAGAAGGTATACTGTAGCCCCAATGTTTCTGGATATCAGGCTCCAGAGCGGGGATGACAAGGGAGGATGGATGAGAGGGAAAATAAGGCAAAGAGGGGGACTTGGCGACAGATAGGCTAAGTCTTGGAAGGGAACAGGGAACAGCGGAATCAACAAGGTCATCAATCAGTTCTGCACTGCAGTTTGGTAGAATGCTAAGTGAAAAGGTGCAGTTGGAGAGGGTGAGTTGCTGTTACAGGCAGGCGAGCTAGGAGCTTGATTAAAAACTCTTAAAAACCTGAAAACCACCACTGCTAAAAGGAACTTTTTGTTTGGTTTGCATCTGTACCTTGCAATGGGTGAATTTTCTACACATAATTGCAGGTTTTTCTTATCAGAAGCACACCATAGCCTGCTAAAAGAGGAGCACAGATTTCAAACTTTGTGGACAGAGGTAGGAATGAATAAACAGCCCATCAGAGATTGCTGATGGGTGTGTGTGTTTGCCCTCCAGCCTGAGGACATGTTCGTGTGCGACATGGAGGAGAGGGACATTAGCTGCCCCCCTCCCACGAAGAGCCTGAAGAAGAGCCAGTGCACCCCTCTCTTCATGAACGCCTACACCATGAGAGGTAGGGTGCAGCTCCATCAGAAAAGTATTTGCCCCTTTCGCTTTTTTAAAAATATTTTCATATTTTCACCATCGAACGCTTTCAGAGCGTCACATAGTTCATAGGGATGTATAAAGGGAGCCAGATTGAACAAGTACAGGTGGTCACTGAGTTATGTAGGTGGTGACTTTTGTATACTCGTACTTATAATAACAACCTCTTTAACAAAAACTAAATCACTAAATGAAAAAAATAGTGGTGAAAATCTAAGATAAGATCACTTTATTAGCCATATACAATTTGTCTTCGCATACCCCAGCTTGCTCTCCATGAGACACCCAGGCACAGAGACAGGGAGAGAAGCTTGGGGTCAGACCGCTGGGTCAGCCATTTATACGGCGCCCCTGGAGCAGCTGGGGTTAAGGGCCTTGCTCAGGGGCCCAACGGAGAAGGATTCCTCTGCTGGCCATGGGATTTGAACTGGCAACCTTCCAGCTACAGGTGCAGATCCTTAGCCACAGTGCCACCACTCCGGTGGCAATATGCAAAACATTCCGAAAATTAACAAGGGTGTGACTGTAGTTCCACAGAACTGTATACCGGTGTACATCTGCTGGGCCACAGGGTTTGGCTGTGCAAATGCTCTTCAGTCTGCTTTATTAAATATTTTTCTTTTGATTATTGCTTCTCTTCCCTACAGCTCCCAACAGTTCTTCACTTGATAATAAGGGTATTTTAGTTGCTATGTTTTTCTTTCTTCATTTTCACCAGACTTTAAACAGATTAAATCGCCTCATTCCAGTGGCCAATCAAACCTATCACTAATGAGGTGGTTTAGTGCTTCTACAATAAATATCCTGGTGACTATGACAGCTAGGAATGACTTTGATATTACAAAAACAAAATGATGCTGAAAACACTTAATCATTATTCAAAATCTATATACGTAATTCTTCTGAATATGACCATGCCCAGTGATAAGTTTCTTCATGTTCAGCACGCTATTTTCTCTTGAATTGTTTTTTCCTCACTTTCATCTCCCTAAATGTGTTCAGTACAGAAGTACAAAAAATTTGTTTTTGTTCACAGTTCTTTCAGGGTCAACTGTCCTAATGTATGGAAATTGATAAAAATTAGACGCCAGTAGTTCTTATAGGCACCCGATATGTTAGAAATGACAAATCTCTGACCCAGATGTGCAGACCCAGGTGGCCATACACTCTAGGTGAGTGTTTATGCATGTATTCAGAAACCCATGTTGCTTTAGCTTTTATTTCCCCTTCCGTTTAATTCCTCTTGCTTATATTGATATATTCCTCTGCGTCACATGCCTTCCCTCTCCAACCAGGGGCAGGGGCGGTGATCCACACCCACTCCAAGGCAGCAGTGATGGCAACGTTGCTGTTCCCTGGGAAGGAGTTC
Organism: Atractosteus spatula; assembly: GCF_055471065.1. NCBI lineage: Eukaryota > Metazoa > Chordata > Actinopteri > Semionotiformes > Lepisosteidae > Atractosteus > Atractosteus spatula. The sequence goes on along the minus strand of NC_142721.1, from coordinate 3,196,281 downwards.
CGGATCACCCACCAGGAAATGATCAAAGGCATCCGGAAAGGCTCCTCGGGAACCAACTACAGGTACAGCTGCACGACAAGCTTGCAGATACGTCAGCCAGTAATCAAACCACTTTCTTGCAAAGCACGTCCCCTCCAGGAACATAAACTGAAAGCTAAAAGGCAATGAGCTGGGGAAGTGTGAACTGATGGTGTATGTAATGGGGTCTATTTCTTGCTAACTGCTAGATCCCATGCGTGCATAGTTCTTAGTTTAGTGTTCTTTGGAGAGATTTATTTTTTTTATAGGACATTCTGTTGCCACACAGACTATGGGATTCTTTCCCCAAATCCCCTTCAGGTTCACAGTGTCGGTGTGATTTTGAGTCAGTTTTGATTAAATACTTCAGAATCACCAATAATGTTTTGTTGTGCTCATCTGCCAACCACATGAACCCCCAAGTGACAAGTATGCAGACACATCCAGCTATGAGCCACTCATCTTTTTTTACATTAGGGATCACCAGTTATTTTTTGTTATACCCACACAATACAATACTAACTGTATTGGCCAATTTTTCAGTATCTTCACTGATGAAAATGGTCATTGAGTATCGGATATTTTGTATTTAATTCTTTTGTTCAAGCCCTGCGGTTGCACAGTATAGTTTGGCTGGGTTTAGCAGAACACATAATAGCTCATTAAATGCACCATGTTCTTTGTTTTCTGCTCCAAACAAGTTGCAATATCAAGTTCAAATGATACGTACATTGAGCATATCTTTTGTTCTAATCTTTAGCAATGAATAAACAGTAAAAATACAGCCACTGCCCTCTATGCCAATAAATAAAAGTAACAAAATAGCGAAACATGTGATGTAAATAAGGGAATGAATGTAAGCACAAACTTGCAAGCAGACAGCTATGGTGTTATCAAAAACATACTAAAAAAACATACTAAACCATTGACATACATTCATGGTGCAGTGTAATAAAACTTGACATTTCAGACATTAGTACTGTGATGTACACTCTATTTAAAGTTAAACCAAAGATAAATGATATGTTTTATATATTTTTCCAGGTAAGAGATGTCACTTTTTTTTAAAGTAATTTGTTCAATTTGGATCCGGTTCTTATAAGATATACTCAAGCCACAACATGATTGAGCTGATTCAGTCAGAAACCTCTTCAAATTAAAGCAGTGAATCATACCTATTCTGAAACTTTATTAAGAATAGAATCATTAGCTAAGGAGAAATCAAGCCTGGACAAAGCAATAAAATAGCGTGGTTTGCATAGAGTGCTATGATGGAACTAGTGTTGATTAAAGATCTGTCTTGCTTCCTCCCACTAGTTACAGCAGGTCTTAGACATCCTAGAGCTCTTATGCAGTCTCTCCTGATGACTATGTTAAGGTATGAGGTGAGGTCTGTTTTCAAGTACAATAAAGGGCAGGGCTATTTTATATCTCCATGCAAGTGTGAAACACCGAGATGTCTTACAGTACAGTGACCAATGTCATCAAAGGAATGGCAGTAATATAAAAAGCAGTGGAAATGATAGAATCCCACCAGATGGGTCTTACTGTAATTTTAGGAGCTGGAAAAATTGTCTAGTTGGAGTAATATATAATGTTTCAACAAATTGTTAGCTCACTTGTCAGCTGTGCTGCGTTTGAAATGGCTTTGGGGTGTAGCGCATAAAAGCAACACAGATTTATCTACCAGTTGCCCTCTGTTTGAACCTCAAAAGCTTCTATTTGTTAAATATATATTGTCATCAATAACAAAAATATAATCTAGGAATATAAAATCTTCACATCATGCTACCACCTTGCCTTTTTTTACTCTACTCTGACAGGAAACAAAAGCACAGCATCTCTGCTAGTCACATAGAATCTACTTCATGCTAAATCTTTATTGGTTAGGTTTGAGTCAGTCTTTTTCATTTAGTCAGTCTTGGATATAAGAATACTTTTAAGAAAGTTGTGTGTTTAGTAAATGTTCATGTATATGTAAGTAACTTAAGTAATGGTGACCAGCTGTACTGAGTAGAGACAGTGCGGTCTGGCTATGTCGCTGGTCCAAAGGGACCAGAATCCTGAGATTTTCGTAGACGGACCGGGAAGATGCCTAGTCAAGGTGTTCAGCTTATACTTGTTCAGGAGGTTCTCTAATGAAGTCATTCAGTGCTCAGCTGGAATGTTAAATAAAAATATAGAAGGCCTTACAGCATTCTAGAGAACATAGAAAATGAAGTCCTTTGCCATGTTTTCCTCACATGCTTATCAGTAACTACTTTACCTCAATGTCTCATCCACCCAATTCTCAAAATGCTGCAACATCGGCTAGGAAAATGTGTTACAGATGTGTTACAAATGTGAAGAAGGGCTGGCTATGTTCAGTCCTAAAGTCCTTTTCTAAATTTTGCTGTGTGGCCCAAAAGTCCTGTTTATCATAAATCAAATGCAGGGAATTGATTTAGCTTCAGCATGAGTTCTTTTTGTATTCAGTGCAGTTTGCGTTGTGTATTTTTCTCTGTCTGTAGATACGATGAGACCCTGGTGGTGCCCATCATCGAGAACACCCCCGAGGAGTGTGACCTGAAGGAGCGGATGGCCCGTGCCATGGAGGGGTACCCGGATTCCTGTGCGGTTTTGGTTCGCAGACACGGGGTGTACGTCTGGGGGGAGACCTGGGAAAAGGCCAAGACCATGTGAGTGCCTCTCTTTACCGTCTCACGTCTGCACACTCCTCTTTTCTCAAGAGGGCTAAATTTTATATGTTCTTTTAGTTAATTCTCAATTTCAGAATTTTGTTCTGAATGAAAACAGAAGGCCCTTTTACCGTTCTTTAGACATGTTTGATAATCAAGGTCACACGTCATTCTTACGGTTGGTCACACAGGACAGTAAGGACATGTAAGAAATGGAAGCATACTGTAAATCTGCAGTTGCTGTTCAGCAACCATGAGCAATGATGTTCCCATGGACTAAGCAGAAATTATATTGCGTTAATTACATCACATAATCGGGTGGAGATCAGAGTTAACAGGGGAGCCTAGGAGCAGCAGACAGATGTGCAGGTAACCGGCTCCATTTCACTACAGCCACAAAATGTTCAAAAGGTTGAAGTGAAACATTCAGCTTCCTAGTTAAATAATTAGACCAATTTATAATTTGAAAAGGTGGTGAGTTGATTGAGATGCAGAACTATTTCAAGCCCAGGAGTCCAGTGAGCTCTGATGGCACTCCAGGGTCCTGATCCTGCGTGAGTCACGCAAGCCTTTCTTTCTCGATTGGGCTTATCACCAGCTCTGGTCCACAAGACATTGACTCAGTGTATTTAAAATAAGTGTGCAGACCAGTTTCCCAGGTGAATGTGTTCAGAGCGCTTTGTTCACTCTAGATGTTAGAGAGCACTAAGAATATCCCTGTTTATAAATCTAGTAACTAACCAATTACTGGCTACACTGAAAGCTGCTCATTATATATGGACTATGGAGTACTAAGGAAAAAAGCGTGACGCTTGAACAAAACAAACATTTCATTTTCCATTTTGACCTATTAAATGAAGGCAATTTTGGCATAGTTTAAAGAGTTTGCATTGACTTAGTCATTTATCTGTTGATATTTACTGTTATTCAAAGGTTTGCCATACAAACACTTGTGAGACAAAATGTGTCACACTCCTTGTTAATATTCACATCTCTGGCTCTCCTCCAGGTGTGAGTGCTACGACTACCTCTTCGATATTGCTGTGCAGATGAAACAGTGTGGCCTGAACCCTTCTCAGCTCCCCATCGGAGAGAAAGGAATCCTGTAAACTTTATAGTCACATGTGATTGATGGAAAATGTGAATGTTTGGTGAAAGGCACCAGTCCCCAGAAGATATGGTCTCACTTTGCTTAAGCTTCTCTCTGGACAGAGAAGATTGATGGGAGCTGTGGACAGCCCCAGTGAGCAGACGCTGGATGAAACGATTATTCTAATTTTGGAGTCGTTTTCTGGGCCCAGTGGTTAGAAGAGATAATATTCACACCTTACTGAAGATTAACTGATTAGCAATCTTTAAAAGAAGAAATGCAAGAAACTGAATCACTTGGCAGAAAGGAATTCTTCATACGCATGCAGATTTCTGCCTGGTTTCATCTGTTTTTTTTATTTAAATAGTAGCTCTCGCTTTGTTGCACAATTGGAGTAATGGAGTGTTTCCCTGACCTGGAGTATTTCTCCATCTTCTGAGTCAGAACTCTTAATCAGTTAAGCTTATTGAACATTTAATTGAATCATTTTTAACCAGTTTCTGCACAAATGATCTTCTTTATAATTGATTTTCTCCTGTTGCTTTCTAAACAGTTCTTATGGTTTGTCACTCAGGTAATGATGAGCAGAGATGGGAATAAGTGTTCTTGGTGCTGCATATCCCCATTAGTTAAATAAAGACAAGTCAAAGAAACAAACCTTAATAAGAGGACAGCTAAAACCTTTGTTTCTGACCATCTATTATGTAGGAACTGAGATAGTTCAATTTAAGAGCTTAATAAGCCAAAATCACAATGTTCATCCATTCATCTATTTTCTGACCACTATATTAAATACGGGGTCACAGGGGAGCTGTAGCCTGTCCTGACAAGCAAAGGGTGCAAAGCAGTATCCATGCTGCTCGGGATGCCAGTCTATCACAACACACACACACACACACACACCAAGCCAGTACTTGGTTTCCAGAACCAATGGAAACCCAAGAACCTGGAGGAAACCCACGGGACCACAAGCGGGACATACAAACACCATGCAGAAAGCACCCCAGGAACTGAACCCAGGGCCCCAGCACTGCAAGGCAGCATTGCTCACCACTGTGCCTCTGTGCTGCCTTCCCAGTGTTCTGCACAAATGAAACACAGAAACACAGGGATATCCCAGGAGCGGGAAACGCCAGAATAGCTTAGAGCTGTTCCTGGTGCAAACAGTCTGAATAACCCTAACATGCTTTTAATTCAAAACTGCTTGATCTTTTCCCTCTGAGCGCATTGTAATTTTATTTCTAATCATAAGGTCATTATCCTACTGTATAGGTATTTGACGTGTGTACAAACATCTACAGTACCTTTCAAAAATATTCACCCCTTGCGGAGTTTCCACATTTTGCTGATATCTTGATATTTTCACACATTCAAAGAAGCCATGATCTGCACAGTCCTACTCTATGCAAATTAGATAAATACAATTAGATGTAAGCACCCTGTTTGTTAATGCATTACTTAAGTTCAGGTGGAAAGAAGTAGTTTGAAAGGTAACATGCAAAACAGAAGTTTGACACTACATAAGAAACAATGGGAAGAGTTCATTCATTTGAAAAAAACTTGTAATTCATCACAACGTGATGTTATGGACAGCTGGTGAATATAACTGCAGCACACCGTATGTTTATAGTTTACGATAGATAACCTTCTTACCCCACAGTTCTCTCAAAACACTTCAGTTGCTCATTCATGAATCACTCATTCACAATTTCCATTTCAGATATTCCAAAATTCCTCGTAATGTGTAGAGAACTAAAACGTAGGTAAACGTATTGTTTCAGTGAGGTAACTGTCGTGTAAGTACGTTGAGAAAAATGCTATTCTAAACACTGGTGATAAACAAGTGCACATCTCAGAAAAAAGGCATCTCAAACATGATTTGAGGTGTTTGATTGTAAAGCAGCACCACAAGAATGTGACTGGGGTTCTTTATTGGGTGGGGGTGTGAATCATCGATCTTTACTGCATCTTTGTTAATGTTGATCAGAGTCTGGATTAAGTTAAAGGGCTGAAGAGGTAATCATTTGTCACCTCATGATGTATTAGGCATTCTAGCTCTTAGTAAAGGAAACAAAGCTATTCTGTTGTTTACCCAAATATAAATGATAATGATACTGTATAAAGGCTCTGAACTCACAAATCACAAATCAATGAACACGCAAATAACGTGCTCGTGTATCAGAAAAGGATGGCAAAGAACAATATGTAATAGAGTGTGAGGCATAGCTCGCAGTTTTTAATTGTTGGGCATGCTAGAAGTGAACTTGAAGCTAATGCAGAGATTCAGAGCGCGGTCTTTGAAGACTTCGCTATGCCCTGCCTTTAGCATAGCTCTAATCATTCAACAAGATAACGCATCTGTTTTGCACATCAAAAAACTAGTGTGAAAACAAAATGAGGAAGTTGGATCACAAAATGTGTTCTTGCTGGAAATAAACCAGCACTCCACGGATATGTGAGTGCCCGGGCTGAGCTCGGTGTTTCCCCTCCTCTGCACACACCTCTCAGCCACGCAAATCACATGCCACTGGCTTCCTGGTTCACAGACCAGACCAGCTGTGTTACACCGGAACTGGAACTGAGGTACACTGACAGAGCAAAATGATCACTTCAAATGAGTCATCGTAAAATAGCTGATTATAAATTTAACTAAATCTGCAGATTAAAATGTTTCCTAATATACAGGATATTAGGATTTACAGTATATAAAGAACAAGTTGACCTTGAAGAATGCATGTCACTGTGTGAAATATACTGTACATATAAATATATCCGTGCATTTAAAAAAGGAAATAAACCATTAATTGTAGTTCAGTGTGTTTTTTTATTAGAGAATGTAATATACAGTATGTATACTGTGATATTCTGGCATATTTTGTATTTATTTTCAGTATAGGCAGACAAGCAAAGCAAGTTGACTCATTGTACCAAATAACACATAGCCTTTACTAGTCTGTAGACCAAGTCCAGAGTATAGTTCTGGTCTGTACCCTACAGTGTATGTGTTCTCTTCTCTCCTGACCTTTATCTGTAACAAAAGAAGCCTATTAGTGCTGAACTTTAACTCTACAGAACCTAAGCAAATACAGATTACCAAAAAAGACTCCATTTTAAGATATTTGTTTCAGTTAACCTTGATCATTGTCTTACTTATTACATTTAATTATTAAATTCGTTTAACAGTTTTCCCAAATAGCGTGTCCGCTCTAGTTTATAAATCCAGTACTCTATTTAAATGTAGTATTCAAGTCCAGCTGTTCCCCAGTCATGTTGTAATCGGAAGCTGAGCTGTGAAACCATAACAGGGGAAGCTGATGTAACTGCCACACAGAAGGTTTGGGGAGATTATTTTGAGATGAGAAAGGCCTCTGATTGTACCAAGGGGAGCTCTTCCTTTGTGTGCCTGTTGCTGGCACAAGGAAGGCGGGCTTGAGGAGCTGCATTTTGCAATCAAGAATTGAAGAAAGAAAATTTCAAGTTTCATCTACTGACAGTAGGTGGCAGCATTAAATATTTCCAATGTGGAAAAATGAATTATGGGGTATATTGCAAAGTGACAAGTAATTCGTGTTTCATTTAAAAAGGTGTGCATTAGTATGAACAACCCATGTTAAACGATGGAAAAGTACGTCAGAACAAAAATATGACCTATCACCTGTATTTTGTATAAAGCACTGCAGGTTAACAAATCGTTTTAAATATGTTCTTGATTATGTGTATTGGGGAGTGGTGAAGACAATGAAATTTTTACATGTTGCGTCATATAAATGAAAGTTAATTAAAATTTGCCTTTTTATTTCTCAGTCCCCCCCCCCACCACCACCACAAAAATAAAGGTTTTAATATACTGCATGGAGAAAATATTCAGAAACTCATTTTAGCTTAATACTGAGCTATTCAATTATCAAGCCCAGCTGCTATTAGCATGTTAATTAGTTAATTAGCAAGACATGGAAACAGAGTAGGTGCTTTAAAAAACTCCAATATAAGAGACAAACGGTGGTATAGGGTTGCAGTGATTAGCCGGCTCTGGGTTCAGTTCGGCACCTGAGGTGCTGTCCGAGTGGAGTTCGTATGTTCTCCCCATGTTGGCATGGGTTTCCTCCAGGTGCTCATTTCCTCCCACAGCCCAAAGACATACTGGTATGGTTAATTGGCTTCTCAAAAAATTGGCCCTGGTGTGAGTGTGCTTCTCTGTGTTTTCCTGTGTGGACTGACCAGGGTGTATCCTGCCTTGCGCCCTTTGTGCTTGCTGGGATAGACTCTGGCACCCCCAAGGCCATGTATTGGATAAAACAGTAAGGAAATGAATGGATGGCCGAGAGACCAAACTACCAGGTTTGACATCATTGCTCTCCTGAAGTGATGTAGCACATTAGGTAACATAATGCTCCATATACTGTATAACAAGATGTTGGCGTCTTCTCAAATTCAAAGGGTTTTACTATGTTTTTGTCCATCTGAGCTCTTAAGTCAGTTAAATATTATTCTCCGCTATAATGAGAGAATGTGCTAATATAATGTAGAAAATGACTAAATGTGACTTAAACAGCTTTCAGATCTTTTGTAAGTATAAGTGCTTTGCAGAGTGCTCACACCCGCTCTTTAAAACATGAGCTAAAAAAACTCTTGCTACATATTATGATTAATATTAAGGATAATTTATAAACAAGAGGTTTACTGTAGAAATGTATGCAAAATCTTCTAGTTTTTAAATATAAAACTGGGTTATCGTGTACAGCAAATAATTTGCTATAATAATAAACACATTAAAAAGTGTTTTCTGTGATGGCTATTCAAATTATGATGGACCAGAACACACCGAAACAACGTAGTTTTATTTGCTTTGCAACTCTGCGGTACAAAAACTTTTTCTCCCATTGCTGTTTTCCCCGGGTATAAATAAGTCCCAAATGCTGTGTATTTTAACATCTCTTTCTGGGATGGGATACAAAACACTTTTTTTTCATTTGTTTTGTGGACTAATCAGATGACGCAACTAGAATGGAACAGTATTTAATTTCTGTGAAATTAATATAAAGTAAAAGGAGGTTATATGAGTGGTAAATCGATCTTCTAAGGTTTGGAACTTAATAGGTTTTAAAAAAAAGAATAGTGCCTCTCAAAAGAAAAAAAACGTGCTTGATATGTGAAGATAGGAAATTTACCTTGACATGCTACCCTGCCTTCAGGTCACTCACGGTGCTGGGTACACATGAGCTGTTCTGTGGCAGAAGAGTGGACTCCCGTGACCCCACCAGTACAGCCAGACTGGCCAGACTTAACATTCCAGGAAGAATTTTGAAGAGGAGGGTCTCCTTCTGGCACTTGAATTTTGACAAAGAAGCAGAGATCATAGATCTACCGCATTTAAACATTTTTATTTTTAGAGCTAGAATTTTAATTTCATGTTGAGGTATATACCTTCACTTCTTTTACAATAAAGTTTTCTCAGTATTTTGATAGGCAAAATTTACTTTTACCATTTTAGGTGGAGTAGCACTTTATTTTGGCATAAGCTAATTGTTTTAGAATTATTCATAAATAAAGCTGTCAAACCCTACTTTCCACCAATCTAGAGTACAAACGCAATTCAGGGTCTTGGTGGAAAGTGTTTCATATAATATTTTAAACATTGGTGTCTTTAAATTGATGTGTTTAGACTTCAGTGTACTAGTTTCTGCATTATGTCCATGATTTAAACAATACTGCACTCTATACTTCATGTGTTGTTTAGCACACAGGTTTTACTAAAGAAATTTATGAAGAGCCAAAGTAAAACTCAGTAGTGGCTCAAATCCATGCTAGCATCCATACATCCTGTGTGTTAAGAATTCCAAAAACATCTGTAGAAAGTAAAATCTAGAAAAGAGATTTTAGTCTGTGAAAGAATTGGAGTATCAATCGGAGATCTGTTAACTAAAATTCTAAGTTGTTTTAAAATAGTCAAATATCGTGAAGTAAATAAAATCGGCTTTTCTGTGACCCATATCGTTAACTTTAAAATACAAAAAATGTCAATGTCTGAAACGCAACACTATATATATACTTTACCTTTGAGCCCCCAATAAAATGAGAGCTATTAAAGAAACATCTCATTCAGTATCTCTTGTACGAACAATGGCTTTTCTAAAGCAGCACTGGATGACAGAAAAGCTTGCCAAAAGTTATCTTCATGTTCACGTTTATCTGAAATTGCTTCCCTAAGTGACAACGGTTTGTTTTGGGAGATTTTCTTAAAGAATGAAATCATATCGGCTGCTCAGAGGAAGTAAAGGGACCATTCAAATCTGTGAATTAGGCTTTGACTGTCAAATAGGATTGGTGATAAAGAAAAAGAATGAGATCTATCACTATTGCCAGCTTTTTCAATATGTTACACATTATTTAACTAACCAAATCACTTCACTCCAAGGCTCTGATAAATGAACACTGCTCTCCATATCTTTGATCAAATCTCAACAAGCACTGTAAATACAGAGCAATTTTTCCTATTATATCAAACCAAAAATAGTGACTGATTTGTAGATTTTTTGTATATTGTCTTTTCTTTTTCTTCTACAGTAAATTTTCTCCCTTGATATTGTGAGAGTGTATTTTACATGAGCACTATTTTAAATGTATTTGTCAATTTTGTTCATGGAAAAAAAAAGATAAAAAATCAAAATAGCCCATTATTTAATTTTTGAAATTCACATAAAAAATCTATTTGAATTTTTTTAGGCTTCAGGATCAAGATATACTGTACTGTAAATTATGCAAAACTCCAAACAGTTCATTTCAGTTGTGTGTTGTGTGTCATATGCACAGTAAATTAGTTTTTAGTATTACCCCTTCTCTTAACTTGTAAACAGTTTTTAATTGACCAGTTTCTCAGGAATTTAATTTTCAGAATTTTGTCATTTTGTTTTCTTAAGTAAGAGATTGTGAATTTGCAGTTTGCAAGTCTTGAGACCTCTACATGACTTTTCAGAAGGTATTCAGTCCTTCTATGAAGCATCTGGTGGGAGAGTGGAAACGTATAAACGCATTAAACACATAGAAGGAAGACATTTCTCTCTGTAAAAAAATTCTGGAACAGACTACCCAAGATTTTTTTTTTAACGTGACTCCATCATTTCTCTGATTTGGAGAGTGTTCAGTTTTGGTAGGATATGTTGGGATGCAAGGAGTCACAACACAGTTCAGTAAAGGTTTGTGATGAGTTTAATTGTGATGAAAATGGCCATTTTCAGAGAACACTGAAGGAGATAAACACAAGGTGTATTTCTCACAGTGCCCCGAATTGCAGAGGGTTTTATAGTCTGAGTCCAGCCATGGTCCAGGAATGGAGGTTTATGAGAAACCATCCTACTTATGACCCAGTGGCTACTCCTTGTTATTTTATCCAGCCTTTCGACAATTTCTGAGACATCATATACAACAACAGGTGTCTGTTTAAAATTCACCGAAAAAGCCAGGAGTAATGATGCCAAGCCAGAGTCAGATTTCTACAGATATATGAGGACAGACAAGGCACAACATTCTCCAGCTGATTATGCTGTAGGGAAAGAAACAACATAACTGATTCTATTATAATTAAAGTCTAGTCAAGTAAAGCCATGTTTAAGATTTTCATTGGCTATTATCACCTCATTGTCAATCAATTTTAAAACAACCTACAGAATATTAACATTTGAATTCATATTCAAAATATTCAATCACATGTCAACTAATATTTAAATCTGCTATATATGACCATAGAGTAACATTTCTAGTGAGCATTTTCATAGGGGACAAAAACAATAATCCAAAATCTTGTGTGTACAAAGTTAAATACTTTGGAACAAAAATAATGCATCTCTATAGACATATAAGACAGACCATTCACTAATAGCTACAGCTTAAAAATATTTTTTATTACACTTAATAATCAAATAAACAACATTTTTGGAGAAGTATTTATGATATATTTATGTCCCCTGCTTTATAATCAACTACAAGATCTGTTTTTAAATAGTTTTATATGTAAACTGAAACTTCATTAATGAAAATATTTATTGTTAGATCTTGATGAAGATTTCTACTGAATTGTGCATTTGGTGAGCAGGAAGTGCTGTCATCCACAATGTATCAGATGTTTGTTTCTGCTCCATATAAACAACAGGTTTACTGGCTCTGCCTCATAATTATTCAGGTTACAGCAGGTGTCTGAAACACTCCACCCTCAGAAATAAGGACTGAGAGCTGGAAGGTACAGCGAGACTAGTAAAGACTTATCCAAGAAAATGTTTTCTGCACTGTGTATGTGTGAAAACGTCGCCAATGCTTGCTTTCTGAGATGATGACAAGCTTAATTAAATACCAAAACCTCAATTACATTACCCAGTTTTCTGTGTCTCAGTCTAATGTTACTCTGAGATCCTTTACAACCAGTTTGGTTGCATGGCTGCGAATTGCCAGGTGCTGTAGTTTGCGCCAAGTCTGTCAACATTCAATAAGGAGTGTTTTAATTTATACTCTCACTAGACCGGTTTCCAGATACTTCCAGAGAATTAAGAAGTCAACTGTGGTTTTGTGCTAAAGCTGGCAAGGTGCCATTGGAGATATGAGATGAGCCAACTTACATGAGTAGTTTTGTTTACAGCATGTGGCATTTAAAAAAAAAAACAAACGTTATGAGGCTCTGTGTTGATTTCTCATTTCAAGGAGTGGCCAAGTCTCCTATTTCCATGCACCTGAGTTTAGTTTTGTGCAGTTGTAAATGATTTTTCGTTAAGTCGTTTTTGACACATTTCAAGTTTATTAGCCCAGTTCTTTAAAGCTTTTTCCTAAAACTTCAAATTCCACATTTTTATCATATTTTATAAACATATTTTAATAAGATAACATGTATGTGAAATTAAAAGTACTGAGTGATAGCAAATTATTTTTCTTTCTTTACACTTTATAGACACCTCCTCTACAGTAGATTGCCATGTGGAGCTCACAAATGAATAAAAATGCTTTAATTATGAGATATGTATAATCCTTATTAGCCCAGTTATCAACAGATTAATTGACAAATTGTGTATCTATAAGATCAGATCAGATCACTTTATTGGCCATATACAATTTCTTGCATTAGGAATTCATCTGTTTGCATACCCCAGCTTGCTCTCCATGAGACACACAGACAGGGAGAGAAGCTTGGGGTCAGAGCACAGGGTCAGCCATTGTACAGTGTCCCTGGAGCAGTTGGGGTTAAGGGCCTTGCTCAGGAGCCCAACAGAGTAGGATTCCTCTGCCAGCTGCAGGATTTGAACCAGCAACCTTTCAGCCACAGGCACAGATCCTTAGCCACAGAGTCACCACTCCACCTCAAGCACTATCTATAGTGCTTTTCAAATGTATTGAGACCCTTCCTATGGTGTTTCATTTTATGATGTAACAAAATAATGTATAGATATTTTTTAAGACGTTATTAAAAACATGAGTGCTCAATTGAAGATTTGTAAGAAAAGTTTTAGTAAAAATGTTGATTGCATAAGCAGACCTGTAAACTCAATTACAGCCACACAATTTTTTTGGGTAAGACTACAAACTTTGCACACTGACTTGTTGCAATCTTTGCCCATTCCTCGTGGGAAAGAAGTGTTTAAAATAATAGACAAGTAATTTGACCAAGCTGACTCAGGTTGCATGGGGATTATGTAAGGACAGCAGTTTTCTAGTCTTTCCTCAGATTCTCAATAGGATTCAAAGTCAGGACTGGGCCACTCAAGGACATCCATTTTCTTATTCTTAAGCTGCTCACCTTTGCCTTGTGCTCTGGATAATTTTTCTGCTGAAAGGTGAAGCAGGTTTTCCTCAGAGACTTACATGTACTTACAAGACTTTTCTTTTTTAAATATATATCTTGTCTGTCAATATAGTGGAGAAGTTTGAGGATATAGACCTCAAACTTGATTGTCATAGCCCCCAGAAGAGTAGGTACCACAGAGACCTCCCCCACTACCATATCCCACTATGCCAAAATAAACAGACTGATTTATCCAAGAATCTAACCGGATTGTCTAGTTCAATTCCTCTTTGGAAGACCCACTATGCAGATGTTATTACAACAGTTGTTGTCCTCCAGCTTGACAACTTAAGTTTCAAACTATCCAATTTCACGGCATAAGCATTCACACCTTTTCCTGTTCTCTTTGTTCACCTAAAACTAATTCCAGCTAGTTTCAGCATCTGTTGCTGAGTAGCTGGCATCTGAGACTGTATGGCTGTACCAGCTGCCCTAATCACTTTCTGTATGTGAGTGAAGCGGCTATTTGAGAAGGTTCAGAAGAATGGAAATCTTTCAGTTTCTTCAGAATCTGGAAGAAACACGTACTGTAGAGATTCTCAATTGTTTATGTCCCCAAAACCTTAGAGACACATAAAAACAACAGAGTAACAGGCAGTGGGAGTTCCAGAGCTGGCCTGGCTGCTGTCACATGAACTGTCACTGCTAGAACATTCTTAATGTTCAAACTACAGTAGTTAACATTGAGAACGATCATTGACCATTGGCAGCAACCTGAAGTAAAGTTGCAAGTAATTCACTTTGCTTTGGTTCTGATGACCATGAAACGGAGTTCTACTGTTTTGTGCATTTTGTGTAATGATATACTGTAATTTCAGAATTGCCTTTTTAACTGTTTTCCCAAAGTAGGAATATTTGCCCTTGATACAGTTGAATGAAAGTGCAGGATTCCAGCTTTGCAGGTTGCAGTGCTGAGTGGTGATATCATGTTGGTGGTAAAATTAAATTAAATTATTAAAGCTTCATAATATCTGTTGCTGTGTTCACACTTAAAGGCAGGCAGTGAACTGTTAGGGAAATCAGTTCCGTGTGTTAATACACAATGGAGTTTTAATCAGACAAGATTATTTGCCTAACAGTTTCATAATCATTTGTTCTGACTCTGATCTATTCAGATTTTCCTAATCCACATGTGTAACAACAGCCATTTTTAGTTAAAATCAAGATAGAATTGCCTAGGGGACAAAACCTCAGCTAGCTACTGATTAAATAAAGGAAGACCTAAGACTGCGTTTATTGCTGGAAAGAAACAATATTGTTTGCTAAAGCCATATTGAGCCCTATGGTACTCCTCTCATTTTCAATGATTGTATAGTATAAGGTGCTGTAGGAAATGTTGTATTCACATGAACACAGATATGTTAATAGCATACAATTGTAATTTTCCAGAATTTGAATCTTTGCACATTGTGTCTTAAAGGTGTAATTTTGTATTTTTTTCCATGATATACCATGGAAAATTGATATTTTTTATAGCACACTGAAGTCATAGTAAAAGCTGAGCAGAGGTTTGGTAAAGTTTGATTCTAAGTGTGGAAAACCAAGGTAATGCTGTGTAAATGCATGATATAAACATGGGGAAAATGTATAAAATGTAGAAAACCTGCTAAATACTATGTTAAATTTCCAGTGCACTCTGGTAATCTGGCATAAGGCTAAAGATGCAGTTCAATTTAAAGATGTCCCAAAAAAGCACTTTTGCTTATTAAGTATTTGGCTGTGTTTTATTTTTGTACATAAAGTATGAAATCATTTTGTAATTTTAATTTTTAATTAACAAAATATTCTATTGATACAACACGCAAAGTTTACATGTTACATTCTCTTAAAGAGGCAAAATGACTGCCAAATGTTATGTTTCCCATTAGACTTCAGAATCTATTCATGGGGCTTCAGGACCCACCACACCTCCCCAAGACAGTTTAAAACTTGCTATAACAGTGGAGCTGGTCTGGTGTGGTGGAGGTATCTCCTGGCTTGGGAGCATTGTTATGAATGTTCAGAGCCTGTGAGTGACTGTGACAGCTGGGGCAAAGGAGAGCTGAACTCTATGTATATTTTAAATCTTTCATGTCACAAGGAGCTGCCGGAATGGATATAGAGGACCCAGGGTGAGGACTGTCTCAAATTGAGATGTGTCAATACCCTGGGATCTCTAGGCACGTATCTGGCAAATCTGCAACCTCCATTATAAATTAAGCACAGAGGTAGATTTCTATAGCCAAACTCAGCCTGTTAATAATAGGCCATAATTTAGAAAGCCCAGGAGCCATGACAGCTTGCCAAGACTGACACAACATTGTTCCAACTCTGATTGTTTTCACACTACATTGGAAATACCAATTTACAGTAACCCATGACCCAGTGACAGTACAACATCATTGGATGCAGTGGACCACATAGGGGGTCTGGTGCTTACCAGTGTTCACTGGCAAAATTAACACCTCAGGTGGTCTCAGCAAAAGTAGAGCCAAGTCCTCTTGATGATGAATCCAGGTTTTGTACAGATTACCCTGTTGAACATGAGTATAGAGTTGTTGTGTCCAGCTGATCAGATATAAAATGTTAAGCTATTAGTCAAATCATTAGCTACGGACCATAATCTCAATATTGCTTTGTATTTACACTGTGGATAAGAATATCTCTTCATGTAGAGTAATAACAATAAGATGTAAAATAGATGTGCAGGTTGCAACATTTTTTTTTTGGTTCAGTGAATTTTTTCTCCTTTTCTGGAAGGAATTGTGAAGATCTGAGAATGAAAATATTGCTAGAAATATACTGTATTTGGTACGGCAAGAGGAATGAAGAGATCAGAGTCACTGTATCAGAGGTTTTACTGTAACCATAAGTATGTTGTGCCAGCATCCTCTTAACATTTGTTGAGATCACTTGTCCTCACTTTTTGGGTCAATCACAAAACAATAGTGTTTCAGCACTAAGGGAAAAATGCCTTGGGATAGGAGACTGTAGTGCTAACATTTACTGTATCTGAAAATTTGCATTTCAGCAAGTGAGATAAAAGAAGATTGAAGCAAATGCCATTATCCAAATCAACTAATCATTTGTCATACAGGGAGGGAGCCTATTTGTTTGTGATTTATGGTTCTAAAATAATGTTAACTGACAGGCTATCATCTTTTTTATCTAAACCAAAGCTCTTATCACTCATACTGAGGCGATGATAGACGACTCAGATGCAGCTTCAAAGGACATTTGTGTTCATGACTTCTCATGCTATCAGTGATATGCACCTTGTATCACAGAACCAGTGGCTTAAAAACAACACCAGAGGCATTGCATTAGCACATTAGTTCCACCAAATGTAATGCAAACAAGTAGCAAATTTTCAGTCCAGCCTGACTTCCTGTTGAAAAATGGGGGACTGATTAAAGAATTGAAATGGTCACAGGATGCACCAATGACTAATGATCTAACGATGACTGCAGAAAAAAGAACTTGTGAAATATGACTTTATAATGTAGTAGAGTTACTTGGTGTAGTTTTGTGTTTTGCCAAGTGAGCTAGTTTAATCTTCGATGATCTGAACGTTAAATAGTGAATATCTGGTGCTGAAATAGGTAACAAATTTATTCATTTACTCAAGAAGAACTGCTTCTCACAGCAAATAACAAATGATACTAGCAGTTATATTGAAATAAAATCTGTTTTACACCCAGCTATTTCTACACTGGAGAACTTACCTTATGCAACACACTGGTATTAACATGTCTTTATTAGCCATATCTGTCTTTATTAGACAGGTAACTAACAACTGAAACAATGTCAAAACAGACTTCCCTTCATCAAGATGGCAGACATGCTTAACCCAGTTATCAAGATAATTAAGAAGAAATCTGGTTATCGAAAAAATGCTTATTGACAATCACTGCTCATTAGTTACAAGCAGTAACAGTCACAATACATTATAATTAAGGATTTTAAGGAGATTACTGCTATTATTTTGTTTATGTAAAATTAATAAGGTTATTGCACAACATCTTCTGAAAACATATTTACAAACTCTGATTATGTAAATTGTAGAAAACCTGCAATGCAAATTGCTACATTGAATTTTAATTATTATATTTATAGAATGTATTTTTCTTAAATGTAATGGAACAACTGAATCCTGGAATATCCATCTTGGTTCAAGACACTAGAGAGAGGCTTTGGGACACTCAGGATAAAGGATGGGAATCTTTAGCTGTTGCAAAACCACTAAATCGCCTAATTAATGAGACAGCCAATTGGTCACAGATGATGAGAGTTAATAACTTGTTGAATGACAAGCTTAGTAAAAATCAAGAATGAAAAGTACAGACAGGAACCTACTGTATGTGCCCAACTTAGCAAGAGAACAACAACGTTTTGTCATTGTGGAGGCTGGGTAAGTGAGTACACTGTGGCTCCTAACTGAATTGCTCAAAGACAATCATTTCTGTCCTGTTAAGATGTTATGGCCAAGCACAGTCAATCAATGATCCATCAAGGCCACAACTTGAGAAGTCAACCGCTTTATAAACGGCATTGTCTAATGTCTGGAGAAAGCTGACATTCAAAATGTTAAAGAAGAGAGAGAAATACTTAATCTTTCTCAGTGTATTAGCATTGCTAGACAGTTTTCATTTACCACAGACACCTTTAATTACTTTTGGCTTTCACTACTGTTTCAGTGGAATTTCCAGGTTTATACAGTTATCGCTGTTATGCTCTATGTAATTATAGGATCCAGAGAGCGACACAATTCAACCAAAACAACTTGAGCTGATACTAAGGTTTTATCTATATGATTTTACATGCATTTATAAAACATACATAATTTTGTAACACAGCGTCTGTGAAGCTTTGCATAATGTTCTCGTTTCAATGGTTTCAAGCACTATACAGCACTGAAGAAAATAACTTACAAAAATAGAAACTTGCTTAATCATCGTGCATAGTTTTTTCTTTCATAAGAATGTAAATACATTCTTCTGGATAATGGCAATCTGACTAACTGCCATTGCACCTAACATTACACAAAGGAAGACTAGTTTGTTCAGTAATATAACACCAATCACATTAAATTAATCTTTTAATTTTTGTATGTTATATTAAAAACATTAAATTTGATGCACAACAGACTTTCTCTATAAAAAATAGATAAACTGTATGTTGTGTGCATACAGCACACATAGTAAATCTGTGTCACTTGGAACTCCATCACTTGTTGAGTCTACTGTTTATTTTGCTTTAACATTTTTTCATTTCTAATTTTTTAAACATATGCATAGCAGGATTATTTTTCTGGTTTGCATGTTCTTTAAAAAATCTCTTTCGTTAGTATAAAATCCCCTCTGCAAGATGAATCAAAGAAATGTTTTATTGTCCATCTTTGGAAATTTCGGTTCATTTCTGGAGCAAAAGAAAAGAAGTGAGTGCTTGTTCAGCCAACTTCTGCAGTGACTCCATGGTGACTCTGGTAAGAGAAAGGCTTGTTTAACAGAACAATCCATCCAGAACAGCACAATGAGAAGTGAAACTGAGTAGATCTAATATACATTCTGTATCAGAATCCAGGTACAAGGTGCAGAAAGATGACAGATGACTTATGCTATCTGTAAATAGCTTTAAAGGTTTTATTAATGTATCTCTTAGTACACAGTGCCTATAGAAAGTCTACACACTCTTTCCAAAGTAACACATTTTGTAGCCTAACATCCTGAAATCAAGACACATTAAATAAGAATTTGTTTTACCTTTAGTCACACATACTGTGGTAACACACAAACTTCAAGTGAAAATCAAATGCTCAAATATTCTGAGAAGTAATTAGAATTACTATTTTTTTATATTATTTATTACATTAAAAATATTTTTTTTTCTTTAGGAAGCCACAAAATGTGTTACTTTGGAAAGTGTGTGAAGACTTTCTATAGGAACTGTACTGTTTGTTTATGTGTTTTTTACTGGTAAGAGTTTGAGCTTCAGTATAGCAAGATTCCTGTAGGTGTTAAAATCCTCAAAGCTCAGCTTCTTTTCTTAAGGTTAGAGTTTTCGACTGAAACCTCCAAAGTGATCGTTCTTCACTGGAAAAAAGGGGGGAGTGATAATAAATAACATAACAACTTGTTATAAAGTCAAGTCTCATTTTTAGTTAAATCTCTGTGAGTTAATGTCTTATGTTACCTCCATACTTCAAAGAGTAATAGCTTCTGATAAAAAACTTTTTTGTTAATATGTATATATTAATTTTACTCTCTTTAGTTTTATTTTGCAGATTCTTTCACCCTTCAAAATGTTAATTCACACAATGTGCTTCACTGCTTACAGATTTAAATCTGTAAATGACAATGATCAATAAAGATATTGTGGAGGCAGTTGTTAGTCATTGCAACAAAGCATTTCGAGTATATATAATGTACAGTATATACTTTATTTCAAGGATGACATGGTTCACATCTGTACAATTCTTTACAAACTCTAACATTTAAAAAGACATTTCCCCAGTGCTATATTTGTTTCCTTTAAAGAAATACAGATTGACTGTCTGCTTGATTGGATACTCAGTGGCCTAAGAATATTCACTTGGTCCAAATTGTTAACATTCCTCATTATTCTGGGTAAAGCACCTCATCCCAATTCAATAAAGCTTTCCCTGAATGCATCCTCTGTTTTTTTTCCCACTTGGCTTCAGACTATAGAGGTGTTTGGTTAATTTGTCCCTGTTTTGAGAAAGATAGGACTGAAGTAATGAAATCTACAATGGGAAACACCTCTTTCTGAAAAACACACAGACATCGGTGGCTGTTCAAGGTTCATGAGCCACAATTAACTAGAGAGTTTGGCATATTAATTAAATCCTTTAATTACTCTGGTTTAGATTTTTTGACTGCTGGTGCTGTGGAAAAGGGTGTAACAAAGGAAAATTGTACTGTGTGAAGTGCAAGATTTCTCATATATACATTTTCCTTAAAAACTCTGAACCATTTTCAAGTGTAATTGACTTTCTTATTACATGATATTCTTCTATACATTTATGTATTTTTTTCTATTGTGAGACAATTGGAAGTTTAGCAATTGACACTCTGAATCTGGTAATGTAATCTAGGTTTTAAAGAGTGTAAAGGTTTATCAGACACAGCTACAAATCCACTAAATGCCCCCCAAGTGAAATATTTGCACTCCATAATGGAGCAAACACTTTTTCAAGTGTCCTTCAACAGTTCTTCAGTGCATAGAGGTTATTCAAATAATCAGATCTTTGGTATGTATTACAAACCTGATGAAAACTGCAAAATGCAACATTGTCTGGAAAACTGACGAATCGGGGTGGTCTGATTCACATGGGGAAATGACAAAAAAACATCCCTGTTACCATGCTTTCTCTTTTCATACATGCTACTGAATCTTCACTGAGCACTACAGCCAGACAATTTCATGCTGCAGTAGTATTGAACCTTTAAGATCAGTGAAATGAAGAGCAAAGATTTGACCGTGTACTCCTCTTCCAGCAGGAAGCTATTTCTTTAGAAGGCTGTCATATACGCGAGACAGCTGGAGGTTGTATCAAAATCCCTATTCAGGACAGAACTCTTCAATATCTCTTTTTATGTCCTTTCATTCCATATCTTTTTTATGTCCTTTCAAACAAAAACATTTATTCATTTATAAGGCACATGCAAGAGATCTCCTTCAGCAAGCATGTTCTCTGTTGCCCTTCAGTTAATTTGTTTTGATTTCTTTCTATGTCGGTGATCATCCAACACTTAATCAACATAAGAGCTGATTCTTCATTTTTCTTTGGTTTTTAGCTAGATTTCTTACAGTTAGAATCCGGAACTAATTACCAGCTGAAAAATGAAATGATGGGCTAAATGGCCCTGTCTCATCTATATTTTAATTATAATAACCCAAGATATTATTTGTTTTTAAGAACAAGGGGATCATTTTTCATCTGTAGTAAACAAGAACATAATTTGCATTCTCTCTATGTAATGGTGAATTGATCGTATTATCACAAGATGTATGAGTTAAATGCTTTCAATGATAAATAATACAAATGTAGGAGTAATGCGGGTCATTTTTGAAAATCAATAGGCTGCAGTGTTTAAATGGCATGCCATTTAAAGAACTAATGAATAGGACCGATGTTCCTTCTTAGGGACAAAAGTAATTAATGGTTTCCTTTGGCTGACATATTGCTAAAAGAACAACAGAAAAGAAAGAAGTCAATTGTTCTTATTGATTTAGATAATTTCCAGGGGGTTTATAATGGCTCAAAGTGAAAGATGTGCTGTATAGTCAAGAATCACTAATTTCAGTTCTGGTAATGCTTCTTCAACAGTGTAGTGGATGCAGTTAACCAAATGTCACCGAGAACAAATGGATTGAAATTGGCTTGGGAGCCTTGGTTCTCTGAGCTTGGGAAGTATTAAAGAGTGAGCTTTGCACACTGTCAATAGTGCTTGGCATATTATATTCATGTATGGTGCTTTCATTTTTGCAGAGTTGTCAAATTAATGTTCCAGTGAACGGGGAGAGAATATGGAATCCTAACATAAGAAAATATGAAATATTACAAATAAAAAATGGCCATTCAGCCCATCTTAATCACTTGATTATAACAGCTAATTGATTTTCCACCTTTTCTTTAAATGTCTAATGGAATCAGTTTCATTATGGCTGAACAACTTGTTCTACTCATGTACCAAAAATAAGAAAAATCCAGCTTTATCTGGATCCAGCACTTTTATCAAGGCTTTTTCTGTGACAAACAGTATGATTCATTTTGTGAGGAAGCCCGTGAAAAATGGATTAGGGTTAGTGTTACTTCAGAAAGAACAGAGACATCAAATTGTAAACACATATAAAAAAATTAAACTTGGCCTATTTAGTGTGGTGATTCAATAGAAATAACACAAACAAAAAGCTCTTAAATTCTTAAGTTGAATTCAGAGCACCTTCTTGTAACCATGAAATATAACACAGAACAGTGGATTTTGACAAAAGATTAAATAACATGTACACTGCTGGGGATTATTGGTAGGCAGGGCACATCCATGTGTGGTTTCCATTATTGTCCACATTTTCCATTGTTTCTCAGGTTCAAGCATGCCCTCCCAGAGATGGCTATCAGCATATTAAAAACCATTCCAATATTCTCTGGAAAATAAATCTTCTCAGAACAAAAGAAAAAAGTGAAAAAACAAAATTGTCCATGTTTTCGCATGAAGCGCAAAGCACACCAAATACCAAAAAAAAAGCAAGTGAACACACAAAGAAATATTCTTCATAGTAAAAGATAGCTGCATTGTATCATATCATAAATTAAAGTCTTCATGGCTTCCAGATAAAACATTGCCATCACTTGTCTGATTCTTTCCATCCCCGAGCATTTCTTCCAAATTTGTATACGAGCCTCCTTCCATCCACGCGCTCAAGAATCTCTCGCTTGTAGTAGTATCTGAAAAATATGGACAGAGATGTATTATGAGCGCTGACCACCTCTGATCATCAGCTTTGGGAAAACACTGCCGTACCCTTCCAGAAAACAGCGTTCAAGCCAACCAAAGAGCTTAAAAAGTCAACTCTTAAAAATAGGTTATACCTTTAGATTTTGGTACTAAATATTTAAATAATGTGCTTTTGGTCTCCTCGTTGTTCACATTCTGCCCAGTTATATCACTTAAGAAAAGAGGAAATCATTATTTTTATTATTTGAGTGTGTTCCACAGCCGATCTGAAAGAATATTTTTTTCTCGGTTTTTGTCAAATGTCAGTTTTCAAGCTGGCAATGACTTTGACAGAAGAACGATCAATGGCACACATACACAAAAACAAGAAATTGTTGCAAGTTCTTAAAGAAGATATCCATTTGAAAGGTTCAAGACAAATGATTTATATCAGGGTATATAGAAAGTTTTAAAAATCCTTTATTGAAGTACTGCCTCTGCCATCTCCTCAAGATGTGAGCATTTATTTGTACAGCAGGGGTGTGTCCTTTAGGTTGCTGTTCATCTAATGCCACATATAACTGTTGGAAAAGTGCCACCTAAATCTTGACAATAGTGCCATTATATTATCCAGGAAAAAGGTTTGTATTCTTGCTAATAAAAAGCTTCTTTGAAACGTTTATACATTTTTAAAGTTGACATATGAAACAATTACAGACTTATTTCTTAAACCAAAGTTTTAATAAATTACAATATGTATCACTTTTTCAAAACCATAAATTTATGAGTAACACCACTATAAATATTTCAACAGTGATTAACTCCCGGAACTGTTTTACAAACATTATTTCCAAAGTAGTTCAGGTGGGTAGCTGCGTCAGCATGCGTAGGCTGCAAAGGAACAAGTAATAGGTTTATTCCATGCTGAAAGAAGAAGAAAGAAAACACAACATTTCGGCCGTGGAGCCTTCTTCAGGTGTGAGAAAGACAGGGCAGTAAGCAAAGGTAATGTAGCGGGAAACAAAAGCTGGGAGAGAGGAGGAGCGAGGGGTGGGAGCAGGGGACAGAAAGAGAGGCCAGTCAGGAGGTGTGAAGTCAGGATAGGTGAAGAGAGGTGTGAAATGAAACCTACAATGAATAGAGAAGAGTTTAGAAGAAAAATAGTCTGTCGTTAAGAGAAGGGGGAATGTGTGATCCTAGATGCAGGATAATTTTGGTTTCTGTAGTCTTTCTGATGTACAGTATGAGTTTGGAAAACCGTCTTTGAGAACACAGATGGAGAGATTAGTGTGGTCATGGCCGTCAGAGGTGAAATGAGAAACAATGGGGTTGGAGAGATCTTTAATCTTCACAGCCCTGATGTGTTCTCTGAAGCGCTCTCCGAGTCTCCTTCCTGTTTCTCCAATGTAGATGGCTGGGCATTTACTGCAAGAGATACAGTAAATAAGGTTGCTGGAGGTACAAGATGCCACCTGGGTGATCCAGAATTGTCCTGAGGGGCCTTGAATGAGTGTGGTGTTAGATATGTATTTGCAGGTGATACAGCGAGCTCTGTTGCAAGGGAAAGTGCCTGGTGTGGTTGGTTGCTGAGGGTGGTCAAGGGAGCTGTGAACAAGAAGGTTACGCAGATTAGGTGGTCGGTGATATGAGATGATGGGGTGATCAGAAAAGAGGGACCCAATGGAGGGATCATCCTGTAGGATAGGAAAGTTGTCATTAATAGTCCTGGGGATAGGAAGTGTGTTGGGGTGGTAGGGAAGCACCAAAGGAATGCGGTTGTTACAGCGGGAGTTCCTGATTGAGCTGATGGTCTGGGGTCTGGGGGGTGTTTTTGGCTCAGCAAGGGTCCTGTCAATAACACTGCTAGGGTATCCTCTGTTGATGAAAAAGGAGTACAGGGCTTGGTTCTGGAAATCGATGTCATCACTGCATAATTATTATTGCATATTATATCCAAAACCAAGTTTGAGTACATAGTAGATATTGAATAGATACATGGATATAATAAAGAAGCTCTATTTTCTGTTCACTCTTAAGATTTGGATTTTGAGAGACTACCATCTTACTGATTAATGCAAATTCAAGCCCTAATAGAATCACATTGTAAGACCTTCAAAACTATGATGGTCTATGAACTTGAAAAATTAATAAAAACATATCTTAGGTTCTTATATGCTGCTTTTTGAGAGAAATCTATATGGCTCTACCTCATGGCACGACTCAGCTTCTCATAGGTCATGCTACTGTTGTTTTTCTTCTTGCCCCAGAGCTGTGCTACAGCCTCTGACTTGAGGAAACGGAACACCCCCTCAGACCTGTCCTCCCACTTAATTAGCCCAGGGTTCCTCTCAGGATTCAGCAGGATATCCCGGATGAACTCCCAAAGGTGTGTCCCACGAGGATCTGAAGGGGACACGAAAGAGAAGCTCCATGACATACTTGACCATCTCTCTTATTTTAAATATATTTTGTAGTTAGAGAATATATATATATAATATATGCTGATGAGATTCAAAATCTAGGCCATGAACAGGAAATCACATTAATTTTACACACCGCATTACTTTAAAATGCAGTGCACAGGTCAACTGTTTACATTCTCAGGAGAGTGATTTATTATCATCATAAAGTAGATTTTTCATCTCGCTGTCTTAACACAAAAAACAGGCCTAGGTATACATAACAGATGCTGAAGCTTGATAAACCCAAGTAATCCAGGAGTATCAATGATGGCTGAGAAATTAGACTTACTGTGTTTTTTCATCTGTGAAGTCTGAGGTCTGCTGTGAAGCTTCTTTGTATCTGGGAACATGAGACAGGACAATAAAAAGACAATTAGACTCTTTGTGCAATGCAAATCTCCCAGAGCAGCATCCTGTGGATCCTGAGAGCTGTCAAACTGCAAATCTGCAAAAAACGTCTTTAAAAAGTCTTTGTATATTAGTTTTTGTAACATCCAAATTTACCTTTGCCACATGAGAATATCAAACTTTGTCTAAGACATTGATAAAGTGAGCTTAGATGACTCATTTAAGATAAACTTTGATAAATGAATCAGAGGACACAAATGGAAAAAACGCTGGAAGTTCATTTAAAGCTGACGGCAGGAGTCACAGTCGCCACAAAGGACTGTTTGGCTTTGGCTTCTTTTATGAAACAGCTGGATGAGATTTGTGGAATTCAGATACTCACTCCCAGATGGGCTGGGTTGGTTGTAGCCTTCCTTGACATTGTTTACTATACATCACACAATTAGATAGTTTTCTTGGATGACCCACCGCTCTGGGTAGGGAGGAACAAGGACCTGAGAAACTTGCCATTTTTAAAATGACTCTTCCAATTCACACTTATGGTTTTGTTTGTATGGCTGAGCTGTTACAACAAAGAATTTAGGTCTTCACCTGTGGCTTCATCTCTTTTTTTAACATAAGAACTACAGTATGTGGATTCACAAAAAATGAATGTATTGTTTATTTAAATTTAGAGTCTGCTCATATTTTCTCTTTAATAATGAATTTAACAGGGAACTGCAGTCCTAATTTCTCAGATCGGTGATTACTGTAAATCTCGGTAACAAATCAAATTAATCGACGGTATCAAAACTTTACAAATTCCGCATTAAGCACAGAATCCTGAAATATGTGAAAGTACTGTATGGCTGCCCTTTTCCATTCCGGGAGAGAGCGAGAGCTTGTGCAAACTGTGATGTGAAGCGGCCCTTCCTGCTCACTAGTCACCGTAATGACTACTGTAATGTGATATACGAGCGGACAAGTACAGGTTGTACATCAGACATTTCAACACAGAAATGTTCCAACCTGATCTGTATGTAGATTTAATGAGTAAGCAGTATTTGTCGGCAAAACCGTCTCAAAGTTGAGATGTATGCAATAGGGCCTTTTCACATCTCTGGAAGTTTTGTTGCCTTGCTCTGAATTGTAGAATACTGTATGGCACTGTGCATACCTGGAAATTTCATGATGTAAACTGGAGGTTTTACATGTTACTGTGTATGTTTTACTTTCACTGTGGTTTGAAATGCACTCATCAATGCTGGTTCTTTCTATGCTCAAAATATGAAAATATCATATCAGTTCCTCTTTAACTGCTTCCTGCTACTCAGGTATTTTCTTTGCTATAGCCCCAGGAGGTGAGATGAGGACACCATTCATGTATCTTCTGAAATGCACTTCGTCAGGCCATGTGTTCTCACTTTACTGAGAAGCAAGAATGGAGAGTCATACAAAGTGGAATTTAGAATCTAGATAGGCCTGCATGTCCAAGCAGACAGAGTTTGTACATATAGGCCATGGAGAATAAGAAATAATAACTGGTATGAAATATGAAAAGTATGAAATATAACTTTGCTATTTGTTTTGTATTAAGAATTTTCATGAGACATCCAAAATCAACTAGACAAACGAGGTGTATGTTAATGGTGGTCAAACCATTTTTGAGAAGATTTGTGAAAAATAATAAAATATTGACCTTGCATCTAACAACATGAAACTTTAACATTGGCTGGTCTGAAAGCAAAGTTTCAGGATGGTGAACAGTACTTAGCCACAGGCTTGCTCAAATTAATTGAATTGCCCAGCACTTCATTAGTCTTCAGTGCTCTTGAATTCATGTTATTGAGAGAATCCTGTAAGATAACAGACCCTCAGTTAATTACTTCTTACCTGTACCCTGAGAAGCCGGTGTTGACACAGCAATCGAAGAAGGAAATGGATCCTTGGTTTCGAAAAGATCTGCAATTCAGAAATCAAGAAATGTTTCAGGTTTGTCTTTCAATACATTTTTAAATGTAATTGTCAACAGCACTTACTGCATCACACTGTAACAAAATAGATCTGTCCCTCTTCCTCTTACACATGCTTATGACACATCTAGAATTATGTCTTTAACTCATAATATGATGTGAGCAACCTAGTTTGTATTCTAGTTCAAACTGATTGCTTTTTTTATGTATAGACCCCATATAGCATACCTGTGTTTGTGCAGCTGTAGAAGCAGCTCTCCTCTTTGTAAGGAAGAATGGAGCATGAAAAATCTAGAAAGGGAAGTGAGAAGCAGTAAAACCCTAATAAGTTAGAGAAAAATCCTTGTGCATGAAGGTGGATGGACTTCCAGAATGTGTTAAATTTCCTTGTAACCAGTCCTGGAGTATATGAATTAGCACCATTCTGGTTGATATGAAAGTCTTTTGAATCTTCTCTTTCACACATTTCTAAGATCAAGGGTTCTCACTCTTCTGTGGCTTCATATACTGTATTTTACTTTCAGTAAGGACCTTCAGTTTAAACAAAAACATTCTGCTTTGATAAGAAAAGCAGAAATGCCAGTCAACCACTAATGCTTTCAAAATAAACCTGTCATGTGAGCTACTAGTCAAGTGTGTTAGCTACTAGGTTTGGTAAGAAAATGGCCTCTCTGTTTCCAGAGATAACCTAGATAGTCCCTCAGGCCAATGATCTGTGGTATCTATTGTGGGAGAAATAATGACTTGAAACACAGTCACATCTCAAATCAATTTATACTTACCGTCTACTTCTGTCTTAATATCCAGAGGTGCAAAGAGCTCACTGCCATACTGACCTACAAGATCAGAAAAGATACAGTTTGGTTGGCAGGTTACCAAATGGACAAATATGTGACATTTGATAATATTTTATTCTGTGATAAATTTTGCAGACATGGAGATGTTAAAGAGTTCAAAGAATATGAAGATTAAATAAAAGTATGATTTCTTTATTGATGAAAATATTTCTTGACAAAACAAAAGACGCAGGATATTCTTTTTTGTGTGCACTCTTTTTAATTTTTAGTTTCTCCAAACATACTATACCTGAATTCATCAACTGAAGAGTTCTAAAGGTAAGATAAGTTACAAATTTCAGCAAAGACTAAAGAGAAAAAATGAACTATGTTAATTGTATGACATTTTCAGACTCATAAACGCAGTATTTGGTGGAGTATCTATGGCAGATACAGCCACAGATGTTTTTGGTGTCTATTAAGTCTCTATTAAACTCTCTTAAGTTGATTGGGGATTGCTTATGGGCAGAGTTTTCAATAGGATTCAAGTCAGGATTTTGAGTGGGCCACATTCTTATTACTAACTCACTCCAATCTAGCTTTGGCCATGTGGGTCATTGTCCTTCTGAAAGGTGCATTTAGTTCCCAGGCTTAGGGGGGAAGCAGAGGTTTTCCTTTAAGACTTGCCAGTGCTGTATATTCCCAACAGCCAAGATGAATGATTAGCTGCATACGTGAGGACCAGTATTGCTGGGCGGTGACCCCTACAGTGGGCCAGCTTCACACAATCTCTAGTCTACCTGATGCTACAGGATGCAGGAGATGTTTGGGACTGCTAAGTTTTTCTGGTATGAGCTTTACCCTTTAGGTACCCCAAATGGACAATTTAATAGTTGCTTTTCAATTATTCACAGATTGAGATCTCAATATGTAATTTGACAGATCAGTGGGGGAATGAAATCCAAAGGAACCTCAGGCCCTCACAGAATTCCCCATCCCTGATTTAAAAATATCCTGTATTTTTAAATTAATTTTATGTGTGGGAGCAGTCTCCCTTCCACAGTGCTGGTCCACATACCATTCCACCTGAGCTCTGTGAGGCTCTGGTAGAGCAGGGGGCCCACGCTGCCTGCTGCCCTGGTGAAGTCCTGGAAGCTCATGGCACACAGCTGCCGGCCATCAATGTCGAAGTTCTGGAATGGGATGCTGGTGGCATCGATTTGGTGAACGTCCAGCGTCTGCTGGAGCCACTCCCACACCTGGAACTTAGTCCAGTACTGAGGCTGGGTCTCCTGCTGCCACAGTCGGCCTGGGAAACCTGAGGCTACAGTTGGCACTAGGAACAATAGAGTTGGGTATCACTAATCATCCAGTGCGTCTTGCAAACAGCCACAGAGCACATCCAAGTTAACTTAATTATTCTCGGAGCAGCTAAAAGTCCCCAAGGTCTGTTTAAAATGCAACAAATATGCAATTCAGATTCTATAGACATTGTTAAATTATTGGGCGGTGCTCTGTTCACAGTTTGTCCATTTTGTTTTACATTAGTAATATATGCGCAACTTGCAGCCAGATTTCAGGCCCACAGAATCACAGAGCCGGTATGAGCATCACTTTTTCTCACTATTTTCTCAGGTACATAGAATTGTGCTTGCATGTACTGTATCTTGGACACAGATGTACCTGTTCACATACTCATGCTCCCAGTTTTAAATTACCTTACCTGTTTTGAACAACAACATCTGAAAGCAGGCAAGCAGAACAAGAATAAAGTATTACAATTGGTAACCAGGTACAGGAAAACATTATTTACATGCCTACTAAAGTAATGAGCAAATTTAAAACAACCCGACACAAAAATCACACTTACGCAATAAACAGTATGAAACAATTCTGACACCATCTGGGATAGGAGACAGATTCTCTAAAGATTAGTTTGTTTTTGGAGAAGATACAACTTTTTTTCTTTGTACTGTATTTATAATAACCAAAAATTACATGTAAAAAAAAGTGTAATGTTGTAAAATGCAGACATCATGAGAAATAACAGGTTGTTTTTAACAGTGCGGTGGGGGAGACACTGCAGTGAGCACCGGTAAAAGGTTAACGCCCCGGGTGAGGGGACAGAAGCACTGGTGTGAGGTTAGCAGGGACCAAAAATAACTCAAAAGAGTGAAAATAAAACAAAAAGCTAAAAAGAAAGTGTACCACTGTGCCTTGTGACCTCCAGGCTGGGCTTACCCAATTTAACGGGGTCCAGCCTGGGAAAAAGAACTGCTAGCACAGCGGGGACCAGACTGGACTGACCCTGTTTAGTGGGATTCTGTCAGGTGAGCAGGGTGCGTAAGGCAAAAACAAAATAAGAGTGTGTGAAAAAGGAACAGCCTGCCCCGGTGGTACTGCACATTGGGACAGGCAAAAAAAGAAAACGAAAAGAAAAAGAACACCTTACGTAGGTGCAATCCCCTCCGGGGCTGTTGGTGAAAACTCCCCCTTCCGGGGGTGTCCCTGCTCCTGCCAACAGGGGGTGTCCAGCATGCCTTTATAGGACCTGCCCAGCTGTGGCTCATCATCTAGAAGCCGGGACAGCTATGACTACAAAAGCGAGGTGTCCCCCTTCTACCAGGGCTCCGCCTCCACCCTGGACACGGCCCCGCGTAATGTCACACTTAGGAAGTCTATTTTCTGAGGATGAATGAGAGAACACGTTCGGGCTTTGAGCCCATACCGTCTGTGCTGGTGTAGTGTGAACCCCAAGGTCCGGTCAGCTGGCTGTCTACACTGGCGCTGGAGGGGATGCTCATGATACAGCTGGTGTTTCGGACCATGGTCCAGTGCTGCTGAAAGAGTGAGACAGGAAGGATTTCAGGACCTCTGCTACACCCACTACTGCAATAATAAAATAATCACTCAAATTTAAATCTCAGTCTGGAGAATGGTGGCAAAAGTGTCACTTTTGAGATCACATGAAGAGCCTTCATACACAAGGCTGTACAAAAAGGAAAAACATGATAAAAAGAGGGGTCTTCTTTTATGAATAGGGAGACAAAAGGGGGCATTTTTTCACAATTAGGTGAGGGCAGTAAGCAAAGTAAAATTCAAGCTCCACTTGAACTAGCACTCTAGAAGAGACAGATTTAGGAATGAGTGAGACAAAAAAACATCACAGCAGCATTCTTGTGCAGTACAATGACACAGTGCAGTACACCAGAGGCAGGAGCAAACTTGAAACTCTGCAAGTGCACACTCTTGCTGATTCTGCACAATGAATTTAACATAATTGCATTTTAGTTTTACTTATACACTTTCAAACATGCAGAGAAACAGTCATGTATGTATACAGTATGTATCTGAGTACAGTTTATATATTTTGCACGATACATTATCCATCCATTTTTAATAACCACTAAGTCCAATAGAGGGTCAGAGCCTTACCTATCAGACTTATGGTGTATGCCAAATACAACCAGGACACACCAACAATGAACAATGGAGAAATGCCAATTAACCAATTAACTTAGTGTATCTTTGGACTTTGGGGTAAACCAGACCAAAGGGCAAACACCCACATGGATGTAGAAAGAACATTTAAACCTGGTATCAAACCCAGGACCCAAGAGCTGTAAGGAAGCTACTTTAAATGCCACACCACTTCGCCAGTCTATGACAAAGTAGGTAGTTTGCGTATTGTGACCTTTTAATATTGATGTTAAGTTGTTAACTTAAGTAAAATTAACAAGGGTTTAAAATGTACGCACGATGGGTTCTTTCGAAGAATATAAAGAAGTCCATGGATCTGATGGTAAAAAATAATAGTAAAACAGCTGGTTTATTATGTGACCATGTTTCGAATATTTTAAAATATAGTTTTTTTTTAGAACAATCATATATTTTATATGTTCAAATGTAATATTAAAATATGCTTTGTGGAAAACAAAAATTCCTTTTCATTTTCTATTTGTCTAGTCTTTTGCTTATACTAGAGATATGCAAGGAACAGGATACAGCTTAAAACATCAAGCAACAGTGTTAAATATTTTCATTTAAATTGCTACTGTAATAGCAGAACTGTCTCACAATACAAAACAGGATCATAACCTCACATTCATAACTCATAATAATTGTTAAACCTCACATAAAATAAAAATTATACATGTAGAATAATTATATATAAGTGTATATATAATATACAATATTTTGTATGTGTCCTACACATACAGTATATATTTATAAGAACAGAATCTGGAATATAGGAAGTTGGTACTTTGGCTCACATATGGTGTGCACAACATACTCCTTGTAGGACTAAGGCAAACAAGTGGACATATAGTACAGTCCTGGAAAAACGTGAAAATGAAAAAAGTAAATTTCCCAACAAGCCCTCAGAGTTTCACCTGAGCCAGCTATGGAAAACCCCGAGTTTAAAATAAAAAGGGATGCAGGTTTTAAAAAGGGTAGGGCAGTCCTGCGTCTGAGAGAAGGAAAAAGAGACGTCTGTTTGCAAAACTATGCTGCAGGCGCAGAGCAAGCTGAAAGGTTTATATGGTTGAAGATTGCTAAGAAGTGTGATGATCAATCCAGCAATTTATTAATTTCCAGTTTGGTTGTTTAGCACTTTAAAGTGGAGTTGGGTTTTTTTTTTTGTTTTTGGCTAAATTGTGTACTGCACGTTTACAAGCAACTGATAATGAAAGCAACACTTGCACAACCTGTTCTCAAACTGCCCCTGTATTGTTTGTTAACTTTCATTACACTGTTTGAAGACCGTGAACATGGTTCTGAAAAACTGAAGCCAGAGTGACATCACAACTTCATAAGTGTCTAAATATAAATACACAGTATATGTTGTATTCTAACGTTTTTGAATCATGTTGATAATATTTTCTTTTAAAATGTTATTAATATGGAATGTTCCCTTCACAAACCTTAACTCAACATATCTAAAACAGACAGATTTGCCAAATGGATTAGCCAGACATTTTCAGACTGCAGTTGCTTTTCTCTGCCTTTAAATGTAAAATAGTCAACACATATGTTGAATATTATTGTTTGCTAGATGGAAGAAACTACCTAATTATTTGTAGACAACATAATAATACGTTAAATGAAAAAATGAAGTTTGTTATATACTGTAAAAGGAAATGGTATCTTAAATATTTTTCATTAGCCCCATTTAATTTTTTATTTTAAAGCAATCTTAGTCACCAGTTATTTTTGTATTTCTGTCATATTTGGGACAGTCAGTTGTGTGTTTTTGGATTCACGTTGTGGCTCAGAGCTCTGATCCCTGTGATCTTCCACAGGGGAGGAAGTGTAGGTGGATCCACCCACCTTCGAGATCCCGCCCACATTTGAGATACCTCCCACCTTCTAAACCCCACCCACCTTCGAGATACCACCCACATTTGAGATCCCACCCACCTTCAAATCCTTAGCTGGAATGAAATGCAGCAGGTGTGTGAGTCCCCAAGACCAAAGTTGGGAACCCCTGTTCTAACATCCCACCCCAACAGAGCCATGTAATCAGAGTTATTCATCATATTAGTCTCAGATAGGTTGGAAGAGAGGCAGGTCCCTCTCCAACAGCACTGCCCCAACTGCACAGCACTGCCTGCAAGTGTTCACCACAAAGTAAAATGGATATTATAGTCTTAGAGTTAAGATAAGAGTACCAAGAACTTGGCGGTTTGTCATATAGAGCATGTTAAAGAAATCCCTCTTGAACTGGGGGAACTGGGGTTACCAATCCAGTTCCTGGCACACCAGTGTGTCTGTAGGTTTTTCTTCCGATTCAATTCTTAATGACCTAAATTAACACAATATTGGTTTAATTGGACCAATTTGGCAGTTTTTCAGCTCTTTTCAGCTCTTCAAATGCTTTAAAGAGACTTAAAGACTCACGGTCTCATCAATCCTCCAGGATCAGCATTGGATACCTACTGTAGGACTTGAATAAAGGAGACTGGGAGACTGGGAATTTTAATAAGTCTTTGGGTTTTCTAAAACAAAATGTTTTAAATCTGTCAGTGATATGTGTGTATATCTGAATTATATTCATTAGTTTTCATACATACAGTATATTTATAGAGGGTATCACACATTGAAAATGTATTTTGTTATATTTTGTTTTTTTCCCCAAAGATACTGCAACATCAATAAAAAAATCTTTAAGGATATGTTTCTTTTCCACACACACAGGCTGTCATTAATACCTTGCGCCTACACTTGATAAATTCAAGTTTCGGCTGTGTTTGTTGTGTTTCTTTTCTTCTCTTTTCTTCCTGGAATAAACCTTTACTTGTTCCTTTGCAGCCTACGCATGCTGACGCAGCTCCATATGTGAACTTCTTCAAAGTTGTCTTTTTGCCACTTTGAAGCATACTTTGTCTTTTTGTTGTTGTATGTAATTATTGTAATAATTTAAGTAAAATATATGTTGCAACTTAAAATAGATTTAGTTCAGTCTTCTCAGTTCAACAGTTCAATCTGTTGTAAATCTAGAAGATTATTACCTATGTTTGTAGAGTTAAATTAATATTTAAGCATGTTCAGTAATCATCTGCAGTTTACTGCATATTACTTTACATGCATGCTTCCTGTTTAACCTAAGTATGATTATGTTTAAATACTGCTTGTAACAAACATAACAAATACAACAAGCCAACTGCTCCAGATTGTGTTCTGTTTATGAAAAGTGTTCCTGTGCACTGCTGGAAAAAGATTGGGCCAAAAGATTTGCTATTTATTTTTTCTATGGATGAAAAACAAATATCTGTGTAGTACATTATCATAAAATCAGCACTGCTGATCTGTAGTTTTCTGAAATGCATAAATAAGTTTGCTCACAAATATTAAGTAGAACACTTTTGTATTTTCAATTTATTTTTTTGTATAGTGCCTTCACAACAAGTCTTTACAACGTGCTTTTGCAGTTATTTGCAGAGACAATTAAATTAATCAAAAGGAAATTATGTAAGCAATGTAAAGAATTTCAGCATATCTTAGAGTAATAGTGTGACCAGCAGGGATAGAGGAGAGAAAAGAAAAACTGCTTTCCTGGTGTTAAAATGCTCTTCAGTTACTCTACATAGCATCTGTGATGGAGCAGCAAGAGAATCCACTTTGTAAGTATGTTTGATACATTTTGCCCAGAATTATATTATCTGATTAAGAACACTGTTTGCCAGTTCAACACAAAGAGAATGACAAACAACAATAATATCTCTAGACTTGTCCCACTTATCACAAGGACAGCAGTAAAGATAGGTTCCCCCACAACAATGGATCTTTAAATCATACTTCAGCACCCTTGAAAATGTTGTATTAAAAGCAAATTTAATAAGTAATGTTTAATTACTGGGAGTGATTTAAATGAAAACAGCATTCCCATTTTTACCTATGACACCTGAAATGACTGCAATAAAACTAAACTCAAAATCAACCAAACCTCTAATGTACTTCATTTGTAGGAGCAAATTTCCCCTGTGGCAAATTACTGCAACTGCTGATCAACTGTCTGTTACCCTGCACAGTAGTTGCTCATCTTACATCCGGCAAGGACACACTGAAAAAAGGCAAAAACAAAGAAATCTTTCTTAAGGTCCCCTAACATTTTTCTTTACTTTGTCCTTCACTGGCTTAAAAATGCCTAAGGGTTATAAATAAATTACTTTATTTATTTTAGTTTAAACTAGTGTAACAGTTTACACTACTACACTACTATATAGTTCACACTACATAACATACTGTTTATGTATTTCTCAGTATCAGCACTGTTTCCAAACATGCCCTTTTTTGCATGATACACAAGATTAGCATGCAAATTATTTAGCTACATATTAAAGCTCCCAGTGTCTACAAATTTAATCCAATATTGCAATGCATAAGCAACCTGCATTGCTACAGAATTAATGAAGAGCTTTGCTCTTCCACTTAATCAAGTTTAACATAAAATTATAATTATAACCTTAGTACAGTACATAAAACTTAAGCAACTAACAGACAAATTCAATATTAATAGCCTAATATTTGATCTATAAGAGGCATAGAACAGCACTGTTTTTATGACAACTATGAATTAGAGAATATTTTCCCTAAGAGATTTTACACTTGACAGTCCTACACTTGAGAAGAAATAAAAATTCCCCGTTTTGCAATCTGAGGAGGAAATGACAGTCAGTAAGGAAATCTAGCGAAAAAAAATATTATATATCCCATAGGACAAGGAATACAGTAATTTTAAAATTACTTTGTAGAACTGTTTTACAGAAAAACAAAAACAAAAACAAAAAAAGGTAACAAATGAGCCATTTAGCCCATCTCAGTGTTTGTTAGCTTCTAGTCAATTTACCTGAGAATCTCAGTCAGATCTTTCTTGAAAGAAGTCTGGGTATTGACTTCAATAACATGGCTAGGCGGGTAGTTCCAGACCCACAACACCTTTTACAAGACTTCAGTTCCCCTCCATTTCATTTCTCTTTTCATTATTGTTTGTCTCTTGGCATTTAGAATGCTTACAAATTTTCTGACAACATATGTGGCCCTGAAAAAGAAGGATCTTATTGCACGCAATCTTTCCTCATTTAACACTTTGCTTTACATTTAAGCTAAAAGTAGTGGTTTCGATGATTACACAATTGTGAACCTATTATGGGGATGACTTGGGAAGTTGCCACAGTAAAGAATAGCACTAAATATAAATTAAATATGTGAAGTTGTGTAACTTCTGATTGTTAAAAACTCAGTAGCCACATTTTAGTACTTGTTTTCTAATGCTATAAAATAATCTGTCATTTTTTTTGGCACTGTTGGCTTTCTTGTTTTCTGTCTTCCCATGTGTGGGAAGAACATAGACAGTGTAACAGTGTCTAATTTACCAGAAATCAGCCCCCTTAAAGAAGATCTACCTGTGTGTTAAACATTGTTCTCTAGAACAGATCGGCATGCAATGTCAGTGCCAAGAACGCAAGACACTCTAAACTCTGTTTCGTGATGTGCTCTACTGGCAGGTGCTAAGTGTAAATCGACAAAGGAAACTTCATACACCCTGCAGCCTGTGTGACAGGAGTAATCATAGCCCTCTACAGACATAATTACATTTGCTTTGCCTAAATATGTTTAAATTAGTCACCTAAGAGATCTTTTCTTTCAGTTAGTCTTACACACTTTCTGTTCGCCTATGAGGCATAAGAGTAATAACAACCAAAGAAAACATTTTGCTTTAAAGGCACAGCTCATCCAAAGCGAATACATTCAATTAGATCAGATGAAACTTCATCGAAGGAACGTTTCCCTTGCACGAAGACTTGTGAGATTTGCCAGATTTATTCTTTCTTTGAGACTTCATTGCTGCTTTTTTTTATTCTATTTGATCGTCTTTTATGAGGAAATTACACAAAGAACAAGGTTTGTTGTATTTAATAGGGATACAAACAAGTGAACTTCAGTTTCTAATACTGAGCAATACAAACTTTCTTTTGTACATTTGTGGAAACACTAAATTGTTTCATTATATTGTTTATCACCACATTAGACATTTTTGACCAAAGTGAGAGCTTTTCTAGTCAAGATTACTTTAGCGGGCCACTCACATTAGTCTGACTGAAAAGCTACAGTTTGTGTTGAGTCAGAGAGTCTAACTCCTAACCTGTCTTTAGTTTGTGGAAACAGTAATAGGGAGGAGAATAAAGCTGGCATCAATTTAATGTGAGGAGTGCTTAGAAAAAAATGGAAATCGATTTATTTGATTGTAATAATCATATAATTTGTCATTTAAAATACAAGCCCGATATGATCTCAATACGATCAAGGAATTTCAATTTAAACTCACAGGCTGTGATGATTCTACATTTTTTTGTGGTATTTTATTCATTGTTTTCTCAATTGTGAGCACACATTAATGGATATAATACTTCCAGGTTTATTTTATTTTCAGGCCAAACAGAAGCAGACTATAACACATAAAAAGTGATGAGTGAAATATACTACATTTTGTTTTATGGTGTAGGTGTTATCTATGGAAATGCAATTTACAGCCTTCATGCTGAGACTGTGGTCAGTCTGCCTCATCAGGCCAGAGCTTATCTGGGGTTCTGTCGTGTTATCTGACCTGAGTATAGAGTACATAGTACCTCCTTATGGGTCCTAGTCCATCACAAGGGTCCTCAGCAATACTGGGACTCATTTCTGCATGCCGGTCAGACTATTACAATCAAGGTAAGGTGCCTTGTTCCAGGCAGGAAAGTCTGCAATAGAGACTAAGGCCCTGCATTTGGAGGTCAG
Organism: Atractosteus spatula; assembly: GCF_055471065.1. Classification (NCBI taxonomy): domain Eukaryota; kingdom Metazoa; phylum Chordata; class Actinopteri; order Semionotiformes; family Lepisosteidae; genus Atractosteus; species Atractosteus spatula. Next base: position 3,157,419 of record NC_142721.1, on the reverse strand, counting down.
GAGCCCTACCGACTACTATATGCTGCTTCTTGGAACATCCCAAACCCCATACCTTCCTGGTTTCACTGAAGGGTTTACTGTACCACTCTTATTGTCCACTGGAATGTCAGTGAAACAAGCTTAGTAACCCAGGAAGCTCCTACAGCACTTTTGCTCTTACTGCTGTTTTTATTGTAAACATTGTTGCAGCTCTTCTGTATGACCTTCACTGGATGGAGTCACTATATTTAATACATATTATTATATTTCACGTGTAATAAATTACTTTTGTAACCTCCTACTGCAGATTGTGACGGTGGTACTCTTGCTCTTGATATATACATGGGTCAAGAAGAGTAACATTATAACAAGTCTCTTAGTGAAATGAAAGAAGTATTCCCCAGCAGGCAAAAAAAAATGTCTGGATGGACTTGTATTTGAAACAGTACTATTTATATTCATTTTATTGTACTATTTATACAGTTGAATGACTTCTCGGATGGTTAAAAAGACACTTGCAAAAAGGAATCATTTTCAAAAGCTCATGGCTCCCTTGCAAAATTTCCTCAATATCTCATGAATTGTCTTCTGGGTGAAGAGAAGAGAAGAGAAGATTCAAAATAGGTGAGTGTGTACTGCACGTGCCTGTGTCTGTGTGTCCTGCGATGGACTGGCATCCCATTCAGAGTGTACTTGCTTGCCAGGATAGGCTCCAGCTGAATTGGATGAAGTGGTTAGATAATGAATGGAAGGAAGATTCCTGCTCTTTCTGTAGTTCTCCGTAATGTCACAACTGCAAATATACCAATACATTCAACCACAGTGAAAACTTTGACATTGCCATTTTGCACTCATTACTTTTGGAAGCATTTAATAAAATAATTTATAAAATAAATTTAAAACTAAAGTTTAAAAACAGTATTTTATTTTTTTAACAAATCATTAATTAATTTATTTTTATTTTTTTCCTCCACGCATACTTCAAAGAGTCACACTTGAAGAGATAAAAAAACATTCACATTTTCTCATTCACTGTAGATACCAGGAAACAATACTATTTCTATCTCAATAAGATCTTATGAGTAAACCAACTTGACCTGTTTTAACAGCCTTTAAAAATAAAAAAAAAACAAGACATAAATTAGAAGAAAAAATAATTTAAAATTATTTTGTTCCTTAGGATAATTTTAATGTCTGCCCAGCTCAGAAACTATTTTGTGAATGTGCATGATCTATTTTTTTTAAAGATTATCACACTCGTTTCCCAGGTTTATTCACTCATCAATGAACCTCAAGCAATGAATAAGGACATGGACAGAAAGTTGTCATAGTTTTTTTCATTGCTATTCAGTGAAGAGCATGGACATCCAAGATGACAGTGATACTTTATGTGATCCTGAAGTTGCTGCATCAGTTTGATAAATTTTTTGGAGAAACCTACATTTATCAAAAGTGTTGAAACCAAGAACTTTAAAGTATGTTTCAAATTATGAGTTTCATATTTCCAAAAATTACCAATGTACTGAATCACAAACTCCTGAACTATGGTCTTCAGAATCAAAAAAAATTCAAAACAGAAATCAACTGACTCAATGTAGAAAAATTTGTAAATTAAAAAAATGGAAAGAGTGAATGAGACTGCTAAAATTATTTATTTGGGACAGCCTCATCTAGAATCTCTAGTTTTATTAATAAAATTTAAATTTTCCTTAAATTTTAATGAGTGAGCACTCAACTGTTTCCTTATTCATATCTTCATAAATAGTTTCCTGACTTATTTTTCTTTTAACAGCCCATCAGACTAAAAGTTTGTGTTTTACAATACCTGAGTTCACCAGAAATACCTGACTACAGGGAAGTTATGGAATGTCTGTCTTTAATAATATGACACCTTTAGTTTACATTTGCTATGAAATCTAATACATGTGCCATCATGGGTGAAATAATCTTGAAAAAAAACATATTCTCAGTTTACAGATTTTCAATACAGCAACCAAATAATATACAGATTTCATCTGGACGGTATGTCCTTCACCTCAACGCAACTCCTTAAGGCAACTTCAACCTTGACCTTGACACAGCAATATTATTTCATTATGTAGGCCATCATATCATGTCATTTTTCAGCTTTTGCACTTTTCCACACGAGCTCCGCTGTTCTTCTAAACCTGCAACAATGTCTATAACAGCATTCTTTACTTTTTAATAAAAAATCTCAAACTGTACAACATCAATGGAATCAAACACCACAATCAATCAAACATTTAATGTATAAAGAACTATGAAGAATGCCCCGCACTAACAGGCTGAATGAATTGAACTTGTTTTTGTCTTGGGACAGAAAAGACTATGAGAAAATCTGATTCAAATCTCCTCATAATTGCCTTAAATACCACTGTACTGCTGTACTGACTCTCAAACCCCTGAACTGTCCTTAAGAAACAATTTGTTGTATAGATTCAAAATTCTCAATAAATACTGCAAAGTATTCCACTGTACATTTTCTTCAGAATAAATAGTGAAACGAACCACAAAACTCAAGTGGAATCTACGTAGAAGTGCACATAAACCCAAAAAACAGGAGGAACTTATTTACCCAAAGGTTTGTGACAGTATGGAACAACCTTTCCAACTACTGTTGTTGTTGTTGAAGCCAATACCCTGGATCCTCTCAAGAAATGGCTGGATGTTAATTAATAGTAACTAACTACTAAACAGGTTAGATGAGCCAAGTGGATCATCTGCACATTTTCATATGTTCTTTTTGCTGTTATGTTTGTCTGTAAAAAGCTACGACGAAGGAATTTTAAATATCTTGGGCTAAAGAATTTATAATATTATTTTAGCTAGCTTTCCTGAGTGATTCTCATTTCCTCTTCGTTCCTTACAAAAAGGGAGCATTTTATTTCTTCTCAAGTACGGTTTTAAAACCTGCCAAGTATAACATTTCTTTGGGAAAATATTCTCTAATACAAAATTCTAATTTTGTCACAACTAGTAATGTTCTATGCCTCTAAAGGTCACATTTCATGTGCCTGCTATTGAATAGAGTACTTCTGTCTGCTTCATGCCCATTGCTTACGTTAGTGTCCTGTAGAAAGGTTAATGTTGGAGTACTGCAGAAAAGTTTGGGATAGTGTGCTGTAGCAAGTTTATTGTTGGTTTATTGTAGTAAAAGTCAGTTTTGGAATACTATTGTACTGTAGTATGGTTAGTGCAATGATTAAATGAACTGGAGTGGAAATAAAACCCTGTAAGTTGCTGTGGGCGTATGGAACAAGTTACCCATCTGTGTTATTGAGGCTTTGGCTTCTTGGCTGGAAGAGAACTTTGAATCAAAGCCTCTGACTACCAAATGGACTAGATGGCCTGATTTGCCTCTTTTTAGTTACAAACTCTCTTATACAAAATAGTTTCAGACTATTTTCTTATGTTTCAGACATTTCATAGCAATAAATCCTAAAGCAAAGTATGAGAAAAATGACATGAAATCAGAATCCACAGTCAATTACTGTAAAATGACAGCCAAAGCAAGCAAAGAGTTCAATAGTAAAGAACTACCACAAAACATGTTATTTAAGGCCAATAAAATAATTTAGGTGCTTTTTTTACAGAACCAAGGCTAAATTAGGAGACATTGCTTAGTACAGAGGCCTTTGGAAAGTGTATTTCCATAGGTTCCATCATCTACATTGTAAAGCATAGTATATCTAATCTTAGTACAGTTTAAAATGATTCTGTTACAGGTCAGGGTCTCTGCTTTTTTATATTACTGCACACACAAATGAAAATACTGGATGTTGAGTAAAATTTGAAAAACTGACTGCAATTCTGGAAAGATTGTTTAGAAAATAATATTGATGCAATTAATATGTCAACAGAATGAAACACTTTGTAAACTGTGATAAACTGTGTAATTCTGTATGATACTAGTGATAAGTATACTTTTACTAACAACATTTCATGATGTATTCCAATAACTAGGACTGTTTCAAACACAGTACATCAATGGTGTAAAACAGATCATCGCCATTATTTCCTGAATCAAATTGTAAAGTCCTGTTTCTTTGTATTATTGCATTTTCTAATCGCAGGGCACACACACAATTTATTAACACCATCTAACCTGGCCAGCATGTTACTATTATTGCTAATTTGGCAGGTGCTTTTTATTCAAAGCTCAATTCAGTGTTACCCATTTCAACAGCTGAGTGTTCTACTGGAGCAATCTGAGTAAAGAGCCTTGCTCCAGGGTCCAATTGCATTGCTCTACATGGGATTTCAACCCACATCTTTCCAGTTCCTGTGTGGAAAACCCTGACCACTCCCCTAAGCTGCTGTGAACCAAAGGAAGTATTTGGGAGTCAGGAAAAAAATGGATCACCTGGAGAAAATCCACATAAAACATTGAGACAATATGCAAACTCCACATCTGGAATACATTTTAAATATGAATACTTAAATGTATTGTGCCAGACAGTGTTTTTCAGATCTAATCCATTACAAACAAAAGGTCTTCTAGTTTTAACTTCACTTGTTAATTAATTGAACTAATTATGTACTTAATTAGAACAACTGAACAAAGTATCCAGACCTTAAGTGGATAAACTTTATTTGCCTGTGGTTTTAGAGGACTTATTCAGAGAGTTATGCTGTTAGAGGTCATGAAAAAAAAAGTTTATCAGAAGATGAGTTAGAAGGAGAATTAGAAAGAATAAGAAGCAAGAACATAAGGATACTACCAATTTGGATAGAAATGGAAATATTTGACATTGCATTTATTTTTCAATATACAGTATGAGTACAAATAATGCATGGACAATAGCAACGTAAAACACACACTAAGTAACAATCTATATTAATTCAGTTTGCTGGTATTCAACAAATATTATTAGTATTAGAAACAAAGACAATTGTCATCCATTCTGAAAATTACAATTATGCCTGATGTATAAGTTGACGTTACCTACAGACTGCAGGTAACGATATTAAAGTTATTATGAAGTTTATAGTCTTAACTTTCAATCATTGTTATAAATCCTAAATAATATACTGTATTTACTCACATCAAAATTAATTTAAAAATGTTCCATGGAAAATGCCTTGCTCTAATAAATTAAAATAACCTCTTATTGCTAATCAGAAGAGTATCAGCCTAATGAAACATTGGCAGAGTTTTTGGTCATATTTTTTGAAGAGATGAAGTGACAGTAAAATAGAAACCAAGACTTACCAGATTTGAAGAATGGGGTCTAATATTAGAATGTCTATTGTGAAGGTGTCCTGTTTGAGTATACAGAGATTCTGCAATGCAACAAGTCAGTGTGGATTCACACACGTATTGCTGAAGGTCTGTTTCTGTTGTACAACTCTAAAAATGTGACAGCTTAAAGGGGATGCTCTTCTGCCAATCGGATTTTTTGTACTCACTTCCTTCTCAAGTTCATTGGTTACTTTGCAGTTTCAGACCAGGTAATCATTTGCATAGGGAGGCAAAAGGAAAACACACCTGACACAGGTGGACTTTCTCTCTGTCTTACTTTCATTCTCTGTGCTAAGACAAACATGTTCTTATATTTAAAGTGAATGCCCCGTCTTTTTGCAACTCTATTAAAACACAGGTGCTCTTTTATGAATTGACAGTAAAATTATTTAGACTTCCACTAAAATAAATTAATTATACTGATTAAAATAAACACACATTTACTTTGTAGTTGTTAGTATCAGTGTTGACATTTAGACTGAGTATTAAAATGAGTAGGAATACAGTAAGCATTCACCTTGTTTAACATCTGCAAAGATGACAGTGCAAGACCTAGCATGTCCCAACATTTCTTGGCTGCAGAGCTAGAGCATGCGGCTCTGTGTCTGAGAAGTATTTAAAAGGCAACCAATCCAAAAACTGGATTAGTTGTGTTTCTAATGAAATACTGTAGCTTATATACTGTACTGTATTCATTGAATATACTGTAATTATTTAAGGGAGTGTGAATGTTGAAACAATGACTGTGAGTTTTGTTTCCTGTCGAGAATGAAGAATCTACTGAAGACAGTCTTATAGAAATACTGTATAAATACTGCCAGGACTCCCTTTTTTCCAGAAATGCTGGACTCAGCTCCCAGATCTCCCTCAATTCACGTTTTATCCCTTGTACTTGATTTGGAAAGCTGCACTCACTCTGGTAATAGTTTACAGGTTGTGATACTATTTGATTGTAAAGAACAGAGCACCTTTGAAAGACATTTTAACTTACACAATATCTTTTGATATCCATCTGCTGATTTGTTGACATTGACAGTTGACAGTAAAAACGGTATCTTCAATTTTAGTGTTAAAAAAAGTTAAAATCTGCAGGTCTTTCTTATTTTATCCCCATCCATTTTAGGTATTTGTTTTATTAATCAGCTTTGCATTATTAGCCCCTGTACCTCCTGGTGAAAATGAGAATCTGTGTTCATACTCCTCCAACTCACCTACAGTACATCAGTCAGTTGACAGAGGCCCTAACCAATTAAAGGGTCTAGGTGCCTGACAGGTCCCACAAATTTCAAAACCTGGAAACCCCTCCTAACAAAAGCCTACCCAGCTCTTGTCATATTCATGTAGATTTGCACTGTCACTTGGGTAGTTTCAGTCACTGTCAGTTAAAAACATGGCCAGGGATCATGGATTATACCTGTAACTTTCCTTTCCTGAGATTTTTCAATCCTCAATACCAGCCAAAGCAACAAAACGATGGCTCCATCTTGGACAGTAGCAGAAAGACAATATTATTTGGTCAAAATTAGCTGAGAACAAAGTTGGATTTTTTCAGAATGATGATAAAAAACCTGCTAAATAACTACCCAAAGGACGTGTAAAAGTGTGGCGGATTTTCTCTGAAAGTTCAGAGCCTCATTTTTGAATGAAATGCCAACACTACATTTGTATCCAAGACACATTTATATAAGGACACCTTGATTGTTTCCTAGTTCAGTAGCTTAATTGAAACTAAAATTTTCTTCAACGTTCCCAGTGTTTATGCCTCAGCAACATGACTGTGAAGACTATTCCAGACAGACAACTTTTTGTGCAAATTGTATCCAGTTCTTCATACTAAATAAATTCCCTCTCAACATCCAGCTGTGACCCTTTGTCCGTGTTTCACTTCTCAATGAGGACATTAACAAATTTAGATAAGCACCCAGATTCTTTTCATGTGTAACTTTCTGCAGTTCCAGTTAACTCATGTGATACAGTATACTATGTGTGATCAGTTTGCATTTGTCACTGTTAAATTTTGTTTTCTGTCGGCCCAGTCCATGACCTTGTCTGTCATGTTGTAATTCCCTTGTTGTTGTTTCAGAAATATGACTAGTAAAATACCACCAGACCTTAGTGATTTATTACATTTGAGCTATGCAAACTACTGTAAATCACAATATTAGTTACATTAAAATACATCAATACTTATGTACTGTAACGTGTTTTACTTTGGGGCTTGTTATTGAAGTCTGCTATTGTAAAAACCCATGTAAAATATATATTCAGCGTTTTCTCTGTATCTTTGTTGTCTTTTAATATTATTATAAAAATCTTTACTGCTGCTTTTACAGTTCTTTAGTGTAGCACTGGAAAATTGACATTTCAAATACTTTAGTATTCAAAACATACGACAGGCTTCCCTGAAGAAACGTCAGCGGCATGCTTGCATTCCTGCAGGTTTTACAGAATGTGTGCATCTTTTCCATCAGAGCAGCTGCATTCCTCGCTCTCACAGCTGTAGTACATTATTAGACTCTTTAGGAGTCAATTGTTGTGAACTGATTCAAAACAACTTTATAGTCAATTCACTGACAATTTTGATTAGCAGTTCTCGGTAGTGATCAGTAAAGTTTACTTAATCTGTTGCACTTTTTTACTTTGTTTTGAAACTAAAAGGGCAAAAAGGCTAGAAGCAAAGAAAGGAACTTCTGAAATGGATACCAGAAGACCAAACAGGGTAGCCTCACAGCCAACAGAAAGATGAAGTCTGAGGGACTAACTAGGATGTGAAGAACTTGAAGAGCCAGAAATTGGGGATCTGTGGACTCTTATCTATTCTAACTACTGTGTTTGTGAGATTTCAACATTTCAATACCATGTCCAGCTGTGTCAAGGTTCTGTAGATTTGTGAATAAAACCAAAAGTAGAGGACGAGTGCATTAAAATTCATACACTAGCAAAAAACAAGACATAATTTAAATTTAAAGGCAGAGAAAGCACACAGTATCCAATGTATACTGTATACTCTAATGTATCCAAACACTGAACTGTAACAGTGATCGGTCATTTGTACAGCTCTGTAAATAACTGCAGGTATAAGCTACCACTGTAAACACACATCACAACAAAGAGCATAGTAACATTTAACACATTAACACATACCTGTATGTGCATTTAAACCATCAGTGCAATGAAGGTGTATCAGTTCCCTTTTTTTTTTGCACGAGTTTCTTAAACTGTCCCGGGAATCTTTTTACCTAAGAACATGCAGGACAACTTAAGATATGTTATTATCGGAAGCAGAATTCTTAAGTTTTCTGTTCTTTGCAAAACTGCACTTTAACAAGTAAAATATTATAATATTAATATTAATAATATGTATCCGATTCAGAATGACATAGAAACCTTCAGGAGGATTTTCAAGTGAATTACAGTATAAGGTCTTTATTTTAAAATTGCCTTTGCAGTTTATGCAACTTTGTCCCTTTCCTCTGTATTTCAGAACTCAGTAGCACTCCAAATAAACAGTCATGGATACTATCAATGAGACTCTGTGCTCTGAGAAAAGCAGTCAATAGCAGTCTTTTTACAGCCTATTCAAATGTCATATGTAAAATGACTTATGAACAGTTCTTTTAATGAAAGGCAAACATGTTTGCATACGGGTGTCGATTTGGCTACATTCCAAGAAGGGGACCAGAAGCTCTAGTGGAGGTTTTGCTTGAACAAATCACGGACTGTCTGCCCATGGTCTTGCAATGCTGGATACCTGGATACCAGTCACAGATGCTATAATTATGAGACAGACTTTTCACCAAGCCACCTAAGGAACCAGTAAACCAAGTATAAGTCTGTTCCTAAACATTTAGGATTTGAAGAACATCAAGAGAACACCAAAGGGACAAAGTTCCTATAAATCTAAAATACTGTACCCATGTCATTTCCTTGATGTGGTATACATTATTACAACTTTAAAGGCTGGGGTCATATGGCAAAACATTGCCCAAATCAGGTGGATGTGGACATTGTTTTGGTCCAACTAAATTCTTGCATGTTTGAAGGGGTTTCAAAAATAGACAAACCTCCATACTGTATATCACAACAATGAAGATGATTGGAGAAGACACTAATAAACCTAGTCTGGACAAAGTTGGTTTCTAAATGCAAATTTTCTCATCATCCTGGTGAGATCACATTAAGATTAAGATCACATTTGTAAATGGACACAAGAGTGTCTACTCCTACAGCGGTCTTCTAGTAGTAGACCAGAGGAATGTAAAAGTAACTGTGCCTGTGCTGGTATAGTTAAAATATCCTGTAATGGAAAAGGGTCTTCTCAGTTTTGGAGCTTTGTTTAGATTGGATATAACCACATGATCTCAAGTACAGAACCCTGTTCAACAAAGTATAATATTGTTGACCTTTTTCCAATTACTCCACATTTTATCTTATATCCTGATTTGTTATATAGAATATCTATGTAGAAAAATTGGAAACTGACTGAAACAAATGGTAGTGGCCTGGCCATTGAGACAGAGGGTGCTGGAACGGGCCCATAATTTACCCCATTTACTGGGAGGACATTTGGGACTTGAAAAGGCATGAAGCTGCATTTTCTTCAGGTTTTACAGACCAAACATATACAGTATATACTGTAGAACCATGGAACCAAAAATCTGTAGGAGTTGCTGACAATGTCAAGTAATGGCACTATCCTCTCATATTCCAACCTCACTAGCTCCATTGCCTATAATCTATATTGTACCTCATTTGAGACATGAGGTATGGATTTTGGTAGGTCTCCTAGAAAGGTCTACACTCGTGCTAGTAGATTATGCTCCAAGGTATCCTGAAACATAAGCATTGAGAAACATGAAATCCCAGACATCTGCTAAGGCTTTAATTGAAAGATTTTCTCATGAAGGACTACAAAAAGAAAATACTGACAGGCCAGGGCAGTCCGTTTGTTTCTATGGTGTTGAAACAAGTGTGTAAGCTTTCAAAAATTAAGATGCTGTAAACATCAGTTTACTATCCCCAAACTGATGGCCTCGTAGAATGGTTTAACTGAACTTTAAAAATTTGAATACTTTTGTTTCTTATATTCTTTTTGCTATTCACAAGGTACCTGAATCCTCTATTGATTTCTCTCCTTCCAAATTATTTGATAGACAGCCCCATGAGATCCTAGACAATGCACAGGAAATTTGGGAAGGACAAGCAAATCAGGACAAAATCTTAGTTGAGTGAATTTTCCAAACGAAAGAATGTATGTCAAAAGTACAACAAACGGTAGAAATGAGCCCGACAGGAGGAACAAGACATACAACAAGAGGACAGGAGAGTGGCAGTCTGGATTTGGGGATCAGGTTTTATTTTTGCTACCAGCCACCGAGAGCAAAGTATTGGAAAAATGCCAGAGAGCATTTGAAATCACTGAAATATTAGGTCTGTGAACTACAAAGTTCATTACATTACATGATCAGCTCAAGATTGTTTTTTGTTTTTTGGTTCACATACTCCAGTCAAACTGGATTATGGTCCTGAAATCTAAAAACAAGTGTGAACAATATAAATTAAAACTTTTCCAAAACAGATTGAATGATTTTTAGAAGTCTTTTCAGAGAAGCTAGAAAGAAAGCAGGTCATATAACACAAGATTGTTACTGAACCAGAAGTAAAAGTAGTGAAATTACAATTATGTAGGAGTCCTGAAGCTAGAACCATTTCCAAAGAAGTTCAGGCAATGTTAGAATTAGAAATGGGTGAAGAACTCTTAGAGTGATTGATGCTCCCTTATTTTCCTAGTTCAAAGACCTGACCTGGGTCAAGAAGAATCTGGAATGATTTCAGGAAGTTAAACAAGGTCAAAAATAGAAAAAATGGGCACCGTCAACTTGGTTAAGTCTAAAGAGTTATTGGCAAGTGTCACTAGAAAACCATTCAAGAAAAAAATAGCTGCCTTTGCTATGCCAGATATGCTGCTCCAATTTATTGCCTTTTAATTAAAAATTCAAAGGATGATGGACTGTATTCTCTGTTCATATGCAGAGAACACAGTTTCATTTTTAAACCATTTAGTTATTTACAGTACAGATTGTGAAACTCATCTGTTAAGGTGACAGGCACTCCTGGAGGAACCCAAACTCGGCAAAATGGATGTACCGTAATTAGACAGCTTTTCAGTGATCTGGGACCTCATAGGTTATCATAGGCAGTTTATTATTGGAAGAAGCCCTTACAGATATCTCGAGGGACTGGAAGTCCAGGGACATTGAATGGTCAGATGCAGCCTTCCTGGATTTACAAGTAGCATTTTGTGTATGGATTTGTCCTGATTTCTCAAAAATTAATTGTTCAAATGGATGCCTCTGATGCAGACCTGGAGCTGTATAATCACACGAATAAAGGGAAGAAAATGCCCAATAACATACAGTATACTGTACCGTATAAGCAGAAAACATCTGCCCAGGGAATGTGCATTTTCTGTGAGGAAGGAGCAGAAATTTTTTAGTCAGCCACCTGACATGGTATTTCTGAAGACAAAAGAGACCAGATGTAAGTTTAAGGCTGTGATATCTACTGTATGTTTGGGGTAAGTTTTATATCGTGTTAGTAAATGCCCAGCCATCTACATTGGAGAAACAGGAAGGAGACTCGGAGACCGCTTCAGAGAACACGTCAGGGCTGTGAAGATTAAAGATCTCTCCAAGCCCATTGTTTCTCATTTCACCTCTGACGGCCACGACCACCCTAATCTCTCCGTCTGTGTTTTACTGCAAGAGATACAGTAAATAAGGTTGCTGGAGGTACAAGATGCTGTCTGGGTGATCCGGAATTGTCCTGAGGGGCCTTGAATGAGTGTGGTGGTGGCTGTGTACTTGCAGGTGATACAGCGAGTTCTGTTGCAAGGGAAAGTGCCAGGTGTGGATGGTTGTTGAGGGCAGTCAAGGGAGCTGTGAACAAGTAGGTTACGCAGATTAGGTGGTCGGCGATATGAGATGATAGGGCGATCAGAAAAGAGGGCCCCAATGGAGGGATCATCCTGTAGGATGGAAAAGTTGTGGTTAATGGTCCTGGGGATAGGAAATGTGTTGGGGTGGTAAGGAAGCACCAAAGGAATGCGGTTGTTACGGCGGGAGTTCCTGATTATTTGTATAATAATTTGTATTAAAAAGGCAGTACTGAGAATAATTTCCAAGATAAGTATCAAAACTAAGCATGTAGTGAATGACAGATTATACTTTATTTATAAAATTAGCAGTAACTGATTTATTCAGGGTATATCAAATAAAAAAAGAATAACATCTTAATTAAACATATATCATAGTTCAGAATAGAGTTATTATTTTGTAAGCAGAACAGTGTCCGTCTTGTCAATAATTAACTCTTAATGTAATTCCCACAGTTCAAAGTTTACGAATGAATCATGAGTAAGGAATCTTGTCAAAGGTGAAAATTCATAAAGAGAATATCAAATGCAAAACGTATTCATTCTTTTAGGCCTCTTGTGTTCCACTTGTATTCTTCACAAAATGTAGCAGACTCATTAACCTATGTGGCTCTATTCTGCCACTGCCAGATCCAAATGGTACCATGATCTAGATGGGGTTTTACACTACCTACAGTACCTGACAGACGGGGGCAATGTCTCTTTTGTAACTTGCCCAGCACATGAGCCCTGGAAATTACGGTTACAAATTGATGTGATTGATGCAATCTTCCATCAGGACCTGGAAATTAATTTGTCTGATTTTTAGAAATTTTGTCTGTAGCGTATATCTCAGTTTCTGCTATTTCGAAGCTCTCTGTGCTTGCATATTTTCTGTAGCAGTGGGCATGCTTGTGACATTTTCAGTAATAAAGACATCAATACAGTAACTCTTGAGTGCATTTACAATTTTCTTTACAAGATCAAGGTAGATGTTCTCTTGCTGTAGGTGATAGTAACGCTGAAAACACAACAGTGATTTTTCGCACATTTCTTTCTATGCTGCACTCCCTACCTCAGTCCAGGTGAGTTGTTTTTCTTTAACTGCAGTATATCATTGCTGGCCTTATGACAGGGTTAGGGAAGGTGTCTGTGATGACATTTGGGCAGGAGCCTGGCCATGCCTTAGCAATTGATTTCTCTAGGTACATCTCCAGAGAGAACATTTGTTGTGATGTAAAATAAAAATTAATGTGACTGGAGAAAAGAGATTTTGGTTGAGATACTGGATGATGTTAAGATGGTGTACTGACTTCAATACATTAAAGTCAAAATATTGTATTTTCAGGTGTTAATTATAATATTGTATGTTCAGGTGTTAATTATAATATTACCTTGTGCTTAATATATTGATCTAAATACTACTTTGCACATGTTATGTGAATGGATTTCACATGACACTTAATTCTTCCAAATGTACAATGAGATTCGTAAATAGCCAAACAAATCAAATGTTTAAGTTGTTTTGATCATTTTTGGAGGATGTCGACCTTTATCAAAAGAGAAAAACTCTAGTGGTCTTACCAGCTAGTAATTCCAAGATAACCTCTTCTGTACTTATATAAAATGTTTGTCAAAAGAACATAAAAGGGTTGTAATCTAAATGCAGCCATCTTTCTTGTGTTGATTCCAGCAGAATAATAATTCATAATAATCCATGAATTCCATCAAGACAGAAATTTCTTCTAAGGATTTTATGGTCTTCCATCTCCATTTAAACTCCTAAAAAGCTCTTTGTAGGGAATTGTCCTTTGTTAGGTTTTGACTTGAATATTCCAAAACTCTGTAATCTTCTATCTGTAACACTGGGTCCTTTGATAGTTTAAGTCCCCTGACTTTGATCTTCAGGATTTTGAACACCTGAATCAAGTTGCCATGTCATGTTCTATATTCCAGGCTTAAACAATTCAGGTTCTCTTAATCTGTCTGTGAATCACATTCCCTTCAGACCAGGAAATACTTTTTTAAACATGTTAGCTCAGTCAGATTTACTCATTGGTCTTTCCAGTATCCTTATTGCAATCACATAATAATGAATCTTCTGTTGTGCCTTAACCACAGGTTGTCTACAATTAGTTAAAAAGACATACCTAATGTGTCAAGGACATGTTGAAAAACATTTTGAAAATTAACAGTAGAATTTCTGTGCCAAAACTTTCATATTACATAAGTCATAAATCTCATATTACACTGTTGAGCCTTGATGAGAGTTGAAATGCCATTGAATGTCTATTCTGTGGTAGGTGAAGGTACTATAGATCAGATATTAAATTAGCTGGATGTTTTCTGGGGTGTTGTGGAAGAATTTAAGAATTATTATTACTTGTGTAATGACGAAGGGAAAGCTAAGAAATAGCTAAGAAATTAAACAGAGAACTGAGGAAGGGAAAAGAACAAATTTTAGATGTACTGTAGCTCCTGGAGCAATGTCAGGGCCTGTGTAAATCCACGAAAGTTGAGTTTCCATGTATGCAATCTTATATTAATCCTGACGAACACATGTAACAAAGCTTTTTTTTTAATTTTGTGAGTATGAGAAAGAAGAAAATTCTATAAAGAAAGAAAAAATCTATAGTAATTGTAAGCAATATTCCAGTTTTGTTGAAAACAAAGATAGAAGGAGCAGAAGTGTAAATTAAAAGCTTCCAATTAGGTAGTGAAAGTACAGAATTTAATATTTTTGTCTAGGTTTTAGCCAAATTAAAATCATTGATACTACCAAGAATAGCAGTGATGCTAAAAGAAGAATTGAATTGGCAATATAATTCTGAGGAATGCCAACTTTCTATGGGAGTGTATTATCACATTCAGAAAAATAAAAGCCTAGGATTTTGACATCCAGGGCAGTGCATTTACACAGACAAATGTTCATGAATCTTCAACAATTTTGTTTTTTTAGAATGCAGCTTGTAGCTTATGGAATTAATAGTTCTGGGTTTGAGGAACTCGGAAAACTATTCATTATTGCAGTTGTTTTAAGAAAAGTAATAGAGAACTGTGGTTTAATTGCAACAAGCTCATTTTGTTAGGATCCATGAGGAATGAAGGCACAATAACAATTGCCAATGAGGACGTAAGAGAATTGAAGAAACAGGAGAAAAACAGAAGAAATGAACTGTGATTCTCTAAACTGTGGTTCTTGAAGCTGAACACTTCAACGGAGAATGTGACAATGTCCTTGGTGCTTAAGTAGGACATGGCTGCCATCTGCCAGCAGCTTCAGACAACAGCAACAACAAAAATCTTTTGCTCTTCCTACATCAGTAACACCTCTATATAGTTTTAAAGAGGTAATCTCAAGGGACTCCAAAGTGGCTTAACTGGGATAATACAGGGGATCTTCTGTGGGTCAGAGATCTCTAGTTAGAATCTAGGCAGAATTATGAGCGCTTATCATACACATATAGGGGGCATGTTGCAAATAGTCAACAGCACAAGCAAAGCAAGGGGCCTAGGAGGAATGTGCTAAATGAAATTCTAAGCAGGAAACAAACACTTTAAATTCAAGTATGGAGTGGGTGGTATGATACTCAGAAAAAATCAAGCACATTTAAAATGAGGAAATGGTTAATGACACATGTCAACAGAGGTGGATAAAAGATAAAAACATCTTGGGCCAGAAAACGGGTAGTTGGTGAGTAAAAGAAGGCCAGAAAAGATTGTTTTTCCATGTATACAACATTACATTAAGAGTCACAATGTAAGATGATTAAAAACATACCCATAAGCATTAGTGGCAGTTCATTTTATTTGGTGTATTGATTTTTAGGAAGATAATATTAGTGCCTCCTTGCATATGAGGAACTCCCAAAAAACATTTTTCATTGAATCTAAAATGTAATATAACAAACTAATAACTACTGTACGTACTAGTACAACTATATGTAGGAGTGCATTTAAATTTGAGAACAGGAGGCACATTACGCAAATAATTGTAAGTCTGGAACAGGCTGCCTGGCTATGTTGTTAAAGTCTTATACCCTGGATTTCTCAAGGAAACAGCTGCATGACATTGTCAAATCAAGCCGCTGCAAACTACCAAATTAACGAATTGGCTAAATAGAATCGTCCACTTTGTAACCTTTAAGTTTTTATGTTTAATAGGATTAAGGTTTATCTACTATATTTTCTGCTTGTTGGAAGAACTTTAGGATTTCTTCCAAATTTCCCCCGGCCTCCTACTAATCCCTATCTATGAACTGGCTTCATCACTCTGTTCACCTCCCCACTGATGTGTGGAGGGCATACTGACAACTTTGAACACTGTCGCATCAAACAGGTGAGGAGTCCTCATTACCTGTAAAAAACTTTGAGTGGAGTGTCCAGAAAAAAACATTTCTGTGGCATTTCTGATCACCATGGTGCAGTTTGACTTACTGTATTTCTTTTCAGATAGTCACTTTCTGGAATGTGAAGCATGTTGCTCCTCCACTTTATAATCAAAGCTGTGTTTTTCACTTAAAGTATATGTGGGCATATGTCTCGGCCAG
The DNA here is from genome assembly GCF_055471065.1 of Atractosteus spatula. Lineage (NCBI taxonomy): Eukaryota > Metazoa > Chordata > Actinopteri > Semionotiformes > Lepisosteidae > Atractosteus > Atractosteus spatula. The sequence goes on along the minus strand of NC_142721.1, from coordinate 3,140,714 downwards.
CAAGTCAACATTCTCTAAATAAGCTGTTTTAATATTTTACTAACATTGAACTCAGTCCTCATTCTTTTGCTTTTAAAACTTGATTGATATCAAAAACTAGGTCATCTCCTTGGCTCAGTGATGAGTTCTGCCTTATGAAAATACATGGTCGCAGAGTTGAGTGCTTGTGGAAGAAAACTGTTGTGTTCACCTTGAGGCTTATAAACACCATTTATCTGGTTGCAATAAGGCCCTAAGCTCAGCTTGTGCTGCTTACTGTGGTAAACCAATGTCTAAACCGGATTAATACTTTTATCTCAAATTCCCCTTGAGGAGTTATTAAAACATTCCTTGATTATTTACAGAATAAGATCAACATAATCAGGGTTACTAACTCAAGTGTAACCAACACACTTGATACACACAATTTTGCAATTTGCATTACATGCATATTTTTTTATTCTCAACGTTACCCTGGAACAGTGCTTTTAGATTTTTGGTTTGTCACCCTCTATTGTGACTCATTAAGCTCTGGAAATGAATTTGACCAACTGTCATCAGCTCTTCCACCAGTATTCATGGAGTGTTTCTCAGCATGCCCCCTATTATTTGCACTAAAATACATTTTTCCAGCCTTCTTCATTATTTCCTCCACAGTTGAAAGTGGCTAAAATAACCAAAACCCTTGAAAAAAAATCTCTGCTTTAAATTGAATTAAAATTTCAAATTTTAGGACCATTTCAAGGGTGACATTTTTAGCATAATTATTGGAATGTGTGGTAGGATTCCAACTGTTGACACATTTAAAGTCTAATTACCTGTTTGAAACCTTTCAGCTTTTCATAGCCTGTATTCATAGCCTTAAAACACTGATAATTAATCAAAAGAGTTAGTAATTATCTTTTAATTATATTAGTTACGTGACCTTTTAAGTTTTTTTCTATATGTATGTTCCATGTGTTTTAATATTCTTATCATTGTTGTAGTCATGATGTTTTTTGATTGTTTATAGAAAATAATATATAAAACCCCAGCAAGTCCAGAACTGGGCTGATCTAATTTTAAATAAGGCTAAAAAAAACTGAACGGAGATCTCCAGTTCATTCTTTTACAGTAAAGAATTCAAACAAGACAAATATTGGGGCTGAAGACAGACTGGATATCCTTTGTGAAAGCGGGCTTGTTGTGATGCAAACACTACCCTGGTCGTTGATCTCAATGACAGGGCATGGAGATCAGTAGAAGATCAATACCCAGGACTGGTGGGATAATCACCCATTATTTAGAGATAGGCGGTTGGGACAAGTAGCTGGAGCGAGTCCTCATACCCCCGGAAGGTGTTTCACTCCTTGTGCGAATGTGGCCGGTTTCCATGGAGACAATTCCAGGTTAAAAAAAATCTAAATAGAAAAGATCGAAACTGTATTCTGTAATCCACTTTTTTTGTACACATACAGTATACGCACATGTAGACGTGATACTGCGTGACGGATTTGAAAGCTCAACAGTTAATTAACTAAAAAGCTGTACAAGAAATCTCTGTACAAAGGTTTACAGTCAATAATGTTAAACTCTTTTTACCAGGGTGACACCCCTTCGCCTTCTGGGAAAAGTCAGCTTTGAACATACTTTTCCCAGATATATACTGTACTGTATGTTACTAGTAGTATTTAGGAATTTGGAAACATATTCAAACACAGGTAAAGGACGTTAAAACCTCAAAATCTTTTATATTTGTGGAAATTGGTCTACTTTTTCAGAAAACTTGGGAAGTTTATACCATCTGGCACTCAAGAGATAATTATAGATATAATAATTTTAAATATATGTGGTTGTATACTGTGACTGTGCTTTATAAGTCCCATTTTCTAACATGTAACACTTCATAGTCAGGGCATATTTAAAGGCATAGAAGTTACACACTTTTTCCTTTGCTTTAATTTGGGTAAATATATATTCATATATAAAATAATTGCAAAGAGGTCATAAAAATAACCCAATCTGTATTACAACATATGTACATATTTAGTACATATTTATTATTGTATTGGTGGCATGTCCTTTGTTAATTTAAATCAAGATGTTACTTTTTTATTCAATATGAACACTAGATGGGGATAAATGCACATTTTAGATATTAAGCCCTTCAGGAACAGCATTATTACCTATTAAAATGTTATTTTAATTAAATGCTTATAAAGAGTGAGATTAATGCATTTTTCACAACAGATATTAGACTAACCAGACTAGGTATTGAGTCATGCACAGAATAGTATACAGTAAGTACTGTAGTTAATCAGAGTAGTTTAAATGTCTTAAAAGAAAATTAGCTTCCCAATAATGTTACCTTACCTTTTGTTTTGAATGTAGTAACAATCGCCACCATTCAGGTTTCTTTAGTACTTCCAGGGACATAAGATTTGGATCATGGGGCTTTATACTTGTGAAAAGTTGCAATTACTAATGAAATAAACTCATTTATCACAAGCAGGAAAGCAGGAAACAATTAAATGTTCAAGCATTTTTCATAGTTATCTATGAAAGTTATCTTTTCTTCTTTGTATTCATTTGTCCCTTTTTCTAAACAGTGGTTATTTTGTGTTCTTTCTTATCATTTCACAAAAGCCAATTCATCTGATAATGTGATAAGAAGATAATTAGACGTTTCCCACATAAACTCCCCAGTTCTTGACTTTTAGTATTGTAACACAAGGAAATGGGTCACAAGGGATTTTATATAATTTTCCCACTAAACAAATAAATGAATTGCTTACACTGTAAATTATACTGTCACAACTGTAGTCCCTCCCCCTTAAGGGCGCTCTGGCTCTTTCACGGTTTAGTTGATTTTGTGCACCTGCTCCCAGTTCCTTCCTCCCTACAAAAGCCAGACGCACACTCTGTTCTGGGCTCTGCATTGGAACACGGACGCCCGGAGGCCCGCCTCCCATTGAGTCGCCCTATGTCTGCGGCTCGTGGGCATAGACCTTCTATCGGCGTCCCGAACCTGCCGAGTCCGGGACTTGGAGCGTCTGGTCCCGTTACCCCACTTATCTCCCCGACCCTTCGCCAGATCCCGCTCTGGTTTTTAACTGTGTCATGTCTGTCTTGGATTGGATCGCCCGGCTCTGGACTTTTGCCTACACTGGATTTCCCTTCGGACTCCCCTTGGAGTGTTTGCCTGGACCATGCCCCCTCAAGCACCTGTGCACCTTCGTCACGCCCTCCTGTTCGTCTACCAGCAAGTTTCTCGTCTCCCCCCCGTGTCTGTTCACTTCCTTCCGGATTCTGCTGTCTGCATTGGGTCCTGAAAATGCTTCGTAACAGATACATGTTCGTTAATTTATCATCCAGCTGAATCAGTCATACAGTATCAGTGTTTAATTTGTACAGCAGCAGTCCAAGGGATAGTAGTCCTGTCCCTTCGGAATCAAGAATTTCTAAAAAAAAACAAGACAACTGATGATTTTAGTGACTATAAAACCTGAGCTATAGCATCTATAGCACAGCAGCAGTATTCCTGGATGGAGAGGGCAACAGGTTCATGGAATTATTGTTCCATTTCTTTCAAATTTGCTTTATTTATTAATCCTATGATACTGTTATAGGCTGAGGTAGTTGACATTGGAGGGGATCCTAAAAATTTAGACACGATGGGTAATATCTTACTACTGTCAATATTTCCACTTCCTAGATCTTCAAACCAAGAGATATTTACTTAGTGATATTGGGTGTGAGTCAAAAGAAGCTCCTGCTTTATCTTAATTAATTAGGTTCTGGGTAACTGATTGTCGATCAACAGTATAGAGAAACACCATATAAGATAAGTTCAAGACAGAGAAAAGGGAGAAAAGAAGAAAAAAGACCACAAGAGAGAGGAGGCAGGAAGGGATGGAACTTGAAGCGTGTGCCTAGCTAGATGTCCTTGTTTGAGATGAAAGGACCTGATTGGAGCTGAGTATTTGAGAGCTTGCTATTCTGTGTTTTTAAAGAACATGAATTTCCTGAGAGAAGAATACTTCAGTTAAAATGGCCTTTACTGCTTGTTGGGTGGATTTTTAGGAAAGGGAAATTTATTTTGTGGAATCCTGATCTGCAGAGTGAGATTTAATCATAGGTTGTATTGCATTTAGATTAGAAGGCAGTTTATCTCTTAGTTGGGCCTCTGTAGCCATTATTTAAGAGTCAAATACTTGGTAGCAGTCTGGGTTTTCCCTGATGGCCTAGACACAGGTCTCTGAAATGCCTTTCCTGTACGTGTTGTATACTGTACATAGAGAAACTTGTGTGTTGTATGTTCGTGTTGTGTGTAGTGTAGTTTTAGTCATTAATAGATATTTGTTTAACCAGATGTGCCTGAATTATTTCTGTTCACCAAAGATGTGCCAGAAAACAACAAATTCATATTTCACTAATTATACAAACTGCTTGGATGCATTCTTGGAGAAAGTTGGGGGTTATGATTATTTATTTTAGTTATTAACTAAGCTGCTCGCCGATTTCCTGATATTTACCATTTTTGTTAATCCCACTTATAACAATACTTTCCTGTTCTAACAACACAGATAGTACATTTAAATTACTTAAAAAGCCTGATTCAAGAAAATATGAATGTTTGAGCCAAAAGGCAATGCATACACATAGAAAAGAACAAAGAGTTTAATTTAGTTTGTTACATTATTCAATTGCGTCCAAGCCAGTATTTCATACCTGACCCGTCTGACAATTAGAGTTGTCAAACCATCCTAGTCAAAAGAACATTGAGTGTGGGATGCAAACAAACACAAAGGCACTCTTTACACAGACAGACACACATGGCCAGAATCACACCCTGGAGCCATGAGAAAGTATTGCTAACCACCATGCCCTCAGCCCACCCTGTATGAACTGAATCTCTACAAGTGGCACTATAACTCATTTCTATTTATTCCAGCTGGAGATGGTTTATACAATGTAATGTAAAAATACACCGAAATTCCCTCGAGATCCCTTCGGTACATCACTGCTTCCATCTGCTGCCGAATTAGAAGCTGAGCCCCTAATTTTTGTGAACTGCTTCTTGTTTGTCAAACAGTACACCACCCAAACCCAATTGTATACATTACCTTGGATTCTTATGATTTTTAAGAGTCAACCTTTTATGAAGGACCTTATCAAATGTTTTCTGAAAGTGTAAATACAGTAAAAAAAAATAAGATTAATTGGTTTCTTGGTCAGTACTCTCCACGTTTTTATAAATTGGTACTAAATCTGCAATTCTTTACCACTTCAATTCTAAGAGAAATTTGAAAAATCCTAGCCAAGGGTCTATGAATATCATCCCTTTTTTTCTTAGGTATGACAAGGAAAATAACATCATACCCCAGTGGTTTATTAGTTTTTCAATTTAATTGTTTTTTAAAACCTTATTTCTTTAGTGTTCTCTCCAGTAAAATGCAGTAAATGTAGAAGAAAATATGTTCGTAAATCTAGTATACTGTATATGATGCACAATTTGATTATATATCAAAAGTAATATGAACAAAAAGAGAAATAAAGATTCAGACTATCTTATTACTGTATAAGGTTTGACTGAATAAGTGCAGGGACGTAAATTGTCTCTTCTCTTATATGACTTTTTCTGTATTTCACATTCATATGTTCTTAAATACTGAGCATAAAGCCAGAATGCAGAAAATGCCATTTTAAACTATTTTGTTTGGCTGCTTATAATTATAGAGCACTGAGGCTCTACCACTGTGGAAGGCTTGAAATAAAAATTAGATCTCTCCCAGAGAGCGAAATATTCTGCCTTTGCCTTTAAGAAAAATATTTAAATCAAATATCTGCAATACATCTGACCTTAAAATTCCTCTTCAGGCCCAGGAAATAAAAAAAACAGGAATCACACAGGTCTGAATAACCTCAAGACAGGAAACTTTGCATGTTGACCACTAAAGTCTCATTAAACACACACATAGCCCAATCATTTAAAAACTGCACTGTTACATTTCTGTGAAATCCCCAAATGATTACTGGAAATTCAGCTTTTTTTAAAAAACACAGATGTACATATTTTTAGATACTTATGGGCAATTCCTGTGTTGTTTCTAAAGGTTAAATTTCCTCTTGTGTATAATTTAGAGCACTCTCTTTGGCTGGCACTATCCCACTGTGAACAAGTCATCATCCTTTACTTAACAGAGATTAATTTTGCTATCAAAACAGGAGCAGGGTGACAACAAAGAGTACCAACAGCCTGCGGGCTTTGTGCAATTCTTTCTTTCCCCAGCTGTTTCCTGCTGCTAATAAGGAAAGTTCAGCAAACAATTACAAATTATGCCTTCACAGTCCCTTTCAAACTAATTAAGTCAGACCCTTTCACAGAGGACTACATGGAGAAAATGGTCAAATGTAGGGAATTAAAAAAATGAAAAATTGCTGCTTGACTCAACGTATGCCTCAGGGTGCTGCTAAGGGGTTCTACTACAGAGACTGAGCTCATCCAGACATTACTGTTTGTAACTAGGCTATGTTAGCAGACTCTGACTATGTTTTCCCAGTTCACCCAATTTGATTGTTTCTGTGAGTTTAATTAGTGTACAGTTTATCCCTTTTCAATAATTGATGGTGTTTTTTTTGTTCTACCCAAGTCAAAGCTGTGGATTTGCAGTGTACATAAGGCACCTGAAAAGTTCTCATTTCATCATGTTTAAACGTCCTGCAAATGAGTCAGATCCAGCTACCAATCAAACCACACAGGGCACCCAATGGCTTTAGCCCAATGAATATGAGAGTATTGGCATTGTAAATTCTAAACAAGTTTTCATGTCCATATCATGTTGAGGAAGTTTATCTGTTTCCAAAGCTGAAGACAAGGCAGCCACAATGTTTGCAAATATATTCCAGATGATCTAAAAATGGCAACATAAAATCATGCTATTATAAATGTTAATTGACAAAAAATAATTACATTTGAGGAGATAGGCTTCGGCTCCCCCGCAACCCTGTATTGGATAAAGCAGTTAGAAAATGGATGGATAGGTAGAAAAATGAATTACACAATTTACATGGTTTGTTATTAGAACTGTCTCAATAATATATGTGTTAGAAACACCAAACAATCATTTTTGTGTGCCATAGAACTGGTACATTCAACAGCTGTTCAACAACAAATTATTTTCCAGCACACCTTATTAGCATTATATAATACTGTTATGGGTATATCATCTCATTTTGTATAGAAGATATGTATGTACTGATAATGTAATAGGATTTTGTTAGTTTGACATGTGTATGGAGTAGTCAATGTCCTGCAACTGCTAAGTGGTGATAAGGCAAAGTAAAGCATCTCCTCATTTACCAAATCAGTCCAGTATAAGGCCTGCTGCAAGCAAAGTTATTAAGAAGGTTTGGTTAAGTACAGTACATGAGCAGAACGTGATTATTCTAAAACAGTACTGCATGCTTTTAGAAGATTGCTTATGATTTCAAAATGAAAAAAAGGCCTTTGTGTCTTAAAAGGAAGATTTTTGACCACCTGAATGAACAGAAGGTTGTTAAACCTGGACCCAGAGCACAAAAGTGGGTTGGCCACTGCTTTACTTCCTCCACAGAACACAGTTCCCCGGGCTTCCTCACTCTGGTACCCGAGTCACACAGTGCCACTATCCAGACAGTGGAGAACTCTAGGATTCCAAAAGGGCTAGGCCTCCTGCTGGGGGAGAATTCTTTACTATCCAGGTGCCTTAGTCATCATACTGTCACAGATGTCAGAAAGCATGCCGTGGAATGGCAGGAGAGTGAAAAAAGACTCTATGCGTAGCAGCGAGACGGGGTTTAGCCCGGGCACAGGAGGTCAGACGATGTTAGGAGCGCCCTCTAGCTGTAGAGGGCGTGACACATACAATGTGTTCACCTTCTCTGATAGATTCAGTACTGAATGGACCTGTTTCATTCTCCAGTTAACTCCTCTTTCTTATCTGCAGCAACATCGGTGGTTGACAGGCTCCAGTCTGCGTGTTCCATATAACAACATCAATGTGACAAGTTCAGGTTTGCCCCGCTGGGAGTCAATCATGGAGTCAACTCCATGCCCACATGCTGGTGTAGGGTTGGAAAAAGTCAGAGCTCTGTTAAGCAATGGATTGAAATTAGTTTTAATTGAAAAAGGCTATTTTCAGAGAACACACAAGAACACACACAGAAAGTACCGTACATCGTCCTGCAATGCTCTGTATTCAATCATTCTCAAAGGATTTTTATAATCGGAGTACAGCCCTGGTCACTGTGTTACCATAAATGTTGCATTTAGGAAAGAGACCCTTACATACTGTATGCATAACATTTCCATACATAGTACAGTGGTTAATTTTGACACCTGTTATCCCCACTTTCCTGTAACTCTGAAATGCCACATACTGTACAACACACACTGTATGTCTGTCTCCCTGCTTCAGTTTGAAAAAAGGAAATTTAGAACGATCCCTTTCACACAGATCAAATTCTATACCAAGATAATTCAATGCAATCCAGGTTCCTTGGGGATAATAATACTTTGCCTAACAGGATTAGTACCAAACAACACCTATTACATTTATGTACCAATTCTTTTCAGTACAGGGTCACGGTGAACCTAACTCAGCAGACAATGGGCATGAGGCAGGAAAAACCCTGAATGATGCACCAATTCACACACAGGCACTCATATATTCATCTTTACTTTTTGGTGATTCATCGGAACCCCCTAGTGAAAAAGTGTCCCTTGTTTGCTTTTGTGTTTTAACAAGACTGAGTAGAATGACATTTGTATTTAATTTTGATCAATTTTTTGCTTTATGGTCTGTTTAATGACCATTTTATTACATTTTAAGCAATGAAAACAAAAAGCCTTATTGGGGTGGGAGGTTTGAAAAAATATGAGAATAAATACAACAGAAAGCTGCACTCTTGACTAAAAAATATCTTATTAAATCTCAAAAACATAAGAGACTCTACATTAACAATGAAATTGATTCCAGGAAAAATATAAACAAAACCCTGGGAATCATAATGAGTTCCAATGTTTTTCTTAGCCCGAGGCATATTATTACACAGAAAGAAACTTTCAAATATTTAATTAAAATGCTATTATTGCTGCACAATTTCTGATACACTACTGCTCTACAATCTTACCCTGAGACTGCGTTTCATAAATACATTCGGCATTAAAAAATCCTTTATTAACATACTACATATTCTTCAATATTTCCAGCATATATTTCTTCTTTATGTTTATTATGTAACTGCAATATACAGTATAGGATACTCTTCAACAGATCCATATCCTTTAGATAATGTATAGTACAGTGGCTCAAAGATGCACTAGCTGGGCAACTAACTTCAGAAGTTACTCTTCAAATGGCCTGAATAAGACAGATCACCATAAAACAGTATACAACACCACAACACAAATCAAATATTGTAATTCAGGAGTGGTGCACACAAATCACCTTACTTTGACCCCTTACAAGAGCTTTGCCACCGCTACTTCAGCAGTGTCCTTGATGGTATTTTTCTATTGTTCCTATCTAGACATGCTTTTATAAGAGACAACTCTAACAGCATCACAGAGGAGCCTCCTATGTACTGCCTGCTGATGTCACCCACTACTCCTCAAAGAAGTGAGGCACTTTCATCGCATCAAGGTCTAGAGAAAAGTATTTGAGAGCTTTATTTTTCTGTATGTTAATAAGGAAGATTCTCCTAAATTTCTCTAGGTAGGTTAAATGAGGGAGAAACCAAAAAAAATAAAGAAGCACAGTGCTATGAGTGTTTATGACTCAGTAACGCATTTCCCAGGCCCAGTCATTAGCCAGTATCTCCCAGGCATCTGTTGCATTCTGTGCATTGTATTTCATCAGAATGGAGCCCACTTTATCATTAAATTTATTGGCTTAAAAAATAGCCCTCCTGTAATAGTCCTCATCAGCATAAGCCATGCTTCACATCTGAGCTAAAATTTAAAAGCATTATGTCTCATTTCTGGTAGTGACACGCTGTGCAAAAACTATAATTTATTTGAAAAACAATGCTGTCCAGGACCTATTGTATGTAAAGACACACATTACCTATAATGAAGTTTTTATATTTTAACATTTAATTTTTTGTCAGTTCGATTTAGACCACATAGTATGTCAACCTGGCGTCAACTCCTGTACTTCCAATATGATAGAATCTGACTCACAAGATCGTTCCAGCACAAGAAATATCAGCTATCCAGGATTTAGTAAGGACATTTTAAAAAAGAAGTGAAATTGTTAAATCAAGTTTCTACCATGACGTATTTTGGATAATGTCAAGAGGATCCCTGTTTATTTGTGTTACACCTGCAGCTCCCAGGTGTGCGCTAGCCTGCCAAAGCTTGTGCAGAGCAAGGAAACTGATCCAATTAATAGAACCACATGGCCCCTGGGTGGCACTGTTGCCACATAGAAGAGGAGCCAGATAGAGCAGTGCAGAAAATAAATCTGTAAAAATAGGTCAAAACCAAAATCAACCAAGTAATAAGTTGCAGAGAAGACATTCTGAACACGAAAATGTAAACCAAAAAACATTTTGTACTTTTGCTAACAAACGACCCGAGGAGAAGGAGGCTGTACAATAAAGAGAATAAGGGAGACAGGGAGAACAGGAGACAGGAATGGTGTGAGGGAGCAGGATTAAGACAGCCTTAGGGGGAATGCTGTTTCATACCGTGCTGCTACAGTAAAGGCTAAATTAATTGTAACTTCCAAGTTAATGAGCAAGCTCTGACACTGCTTCACAGCTTCCCTAGAATATAAACTATAAAACAGCGCTTTACCATTTCCATAGTTGATTTTGGAACTTACGTTTTGCTTTGTGTATTACCACACAAATAAGAAAAGTGTTTGGGATTGTACTATGGCATTACTATTCCATTTGCATTGTGTTTTATTAATGACTTTGTTTGTCGCAGCTGGGGGAAAGCTGCACAGTGAGGACTGCCCAGCACCTGATATCCAATATAGAGCTTATTCACTCAGTATCACACACACACACACAAACCCCTGTGCTTTGTACATCTTGGGGCAAATCCTAATAGCAGGCAAAGAAACTGAGGATCTGTCATTACAACATAAGCATTGTTCCAAAACAGGGAACATGAGATATTCGACAAAAAATATTGAAACAGAGGATGAGGTGTAAATACAGTGCAGTGATGAATGTATTTCACATAAGAACGAAATCTTATCTAATAAATTGGTATGCTGACATGGAACATTATGATTGTTTGTCTGTCAACCAATCAAAGTGCCAAACCAGCACAAAGCCTATATATATGAATAGTAGGCAGTGATATAATTTTAGCATAGATCTTGAGGGTAATGTGATGGCTCCTGGGAAGAAAATCACACACAAGAAGCACATAGAAATCCTGAAGTTTATATGGAGAGATAAAACTTCCTTCAAGTGAACGTTGAGATACAGACATGTCAGGATTAAACTCAACAGTGATGTCAAAACAAAGAAGTAGAAATAAAATTGAGTGTTTGGTACAGCTTGGCCCTCTGCAGATCCCTCGCACTGCAGAGAGGAGAGTTTAGTACACAGTTCTTTCATATCCATTTGAAATGAGAAATTTCAGCATGCACTCTATCCCAATACCCTAAGGGAAGAGAAAGAGAAATCACAGAATTAAAAAAAAAACAAGCGAAGATATACATACAGTACTATTTATAAAGGAAACACAATCCTGAGGAGAATTGGGAAAATGTGTGTATCTACATATTTACAACCTGAAATTTTAAATCAGTGGCACAATCAGATTTCTTTTTTACAATTTAACAGCAACAGTGCAGGCATTAAACCATTTATTTTGTACTTTAATAGAGCACCAGAATCATCAAAAAATAGTTTGCAGTTTAGGCATGGTTTAGGAGACACTATCTCTACTTGTAACAATAGTTTGTCACTGTAGAGTGATTTGCAATGTTGAGTATTGTTAAGATAAATAAAGTAGAAATATTATTACTGTTAATAATAAACTGTATTTTAGAGCCAGTTATTACAAAGACAAGGCAATAGAGATTAAATGGAGTACACTTTGTGGTAGGTATAAATTGACCACACCATTCGCAGGAGGAAACACTATGCTTTCTGAGCTGCAGGAAACTATACTGTACTTCTATGTACAATACTGTATATTCCATGTATATTCTTTATTACAATACAATGTGGAACTGTAGCGGAATATTGCAATGTACAGTAGCAGAAATAGAAAAAAAAATAATGCTTGTGATGAACAGTATCAAAATGTATGGAATTCAAATCCAGTGACATTATGCTAAAGCTTTCCAATACTCTATTAAGACCTTATTACTGAATTAAATTACTGTGTTTAGTTCTGGTCACCATACAACAAAAAATATATTATGACCTTATTATATTATGGGGGGGTATTAGATACAGACAGCCACATTCTCTTTAGCCTAGAACAATAGAGATTGACAGATTTTATTCAAGCATATGGTGTACAACTCTAAGGAGTATAGACAAGGTCAGACCTGGGGGCTCAATAGTAAAACAAGGACATAGAGTCAGTTAAAATTTAAAATATTTTTTATATTGAACATAAAAACATTCTAAACCCAATGAACATGTATATCTTAATCTTAACTGTTGACAAGATTCTAACAAATATATTTCTCATTCTGGTGGAGCAAATCATTGAGTCAGAACAAATAATTAATCCCTGGAATGCAGGGTGACGATTCTTAACGTAATAGCAGTTGCTGTCAGTCTGTAGGGTTCCTGTAAAATAATAATATTAATAATTGTTGTTTTATCTAGTGTTTGTTTACATGCTAAAATCTCTCTATGCTTCACTGATTCATAATTATCAGGAGATGCTCTTGTCTGTGAAATTAACATTTTTATGGAGTGCTTAAATTTAAGGAATTGTTATGCTAAACTGAACAGTTGGACATCTTAAAGTGACAAAAACGTTTTTATCTCCCCTCCTTTTTCTTCATTAAATATACAGTAATATCTGATTCCCTGGAGCCAAATCCAATAGTAGCATCTACTTAAATCAATAGACTTACCCAAACAGTGGTACTATGAAGTGCTCTACTGTACATTTTATAGATAAAGATAAATTCAAATGTATTTAGACCACAAGGTCTCTTTTTTGTTTTACAATCAAGCAATTTGTATTTTTGAGATGAGATTATTATGAATGATAAGTACAATATAATATACTGTACATTTGGTTTTTTTTTGTGATTTCGAGTATGCGTTTGACCACATTAGAGCAGCAGCAGACTTTACAAGGAATAACGGCTCTCAAGAATTACATATCTTTGAGGTTATATTATGAGTGTTTAGGTACAGAGAGATTTGGCTTAACCTGTTGGCTGAGGGCCAGCCCCCTGGCCATAGGACAAGAAGTCTAGGAACACCATGCAGAGTGACGTGGAAACCAAAGAGTATATACAAATGAAGAGATGGAGGAGGAAGAATGTATGAGTCAAATAGTGTAAGACAGGGATATGTGTATGATGAGATGACCCTGCATGTTCTCTGAAAAGATTAACCTTTTAAGAATAAATTTACCATCACTGTGCTGTTATTGCATTTGGTACTCAACATAAGAACATTCTGGAGGGCTCTTACATACTATACATAAAACTGTAATAAAACCTTTATCTGGATGTGACGATATTGTAAGTACACAAATTAAAGTGTTATGAGAACAATATGCTCAAAAACCAAATGCATAAACTATCTGCAAAAAATATTGGATTGTATCCAGAATACTAAATCATATAAAGAATTAAATTTAATATTTGTTTTGATAAGTTTTGATACTTTGATTACTATGTTAGGAATTACTATGCAAGTGAATTTTAGTGAAATTACTAAAATTCTAACAAGTCTAACAATAAAAAAGAATTTTGTGCTTGCATATCATTTTCTCTTCTTTATTTTTCTCTTTTTCTATTTTAAAATGAAACTGTTCCTCTATTTTTATTATTAAAATTATTTATTATTTTCTATTATTATTGGGTGCTTATTCTAGCCTAATAATACCTATTTATTTACTGTATATATAAAATCTAAATACCCTTTCATGATAGATGGTTGCAAAAGTATATTTTCCCTTACATTATAGAGGCAATATTTTGCAGTGTATTAAAATGAGACACATATTGTCTTGTGCACAGGTGTCAACTAATAGGAACACAGTGTGAAGGCTAGATTTAAGGGCCTGGTGGGCCACAGGTGGGTGTGCCAAACTCAAAAATCGATGCAGATGTGTAGGGATTTGAAGCTACTTGAATAAATCAGACGAATTGGAGGGTGTGGACCACCCACTTGCAGTGGGAGTAGAGATAGACAAGAACATATAACCCACAAGGTACGTTATTTTGCTTTTGATGACAAATAGTCTATTACACTTTAGGGAACCTTGTAGTACAGAATTTCTGCTTGTGCATAGAAACACATAACAATGAGTGGGTAGAGGAAGAAATGCTCAGGGTCTGCTGACAGATGCAGTACCCTTGGAGTTGCACCATCTGACATGTGGTGGGGATCTGATGGGGACCATGTGATGATGCAGTGAAATGCTTGGCTTTATTCCTATCATTTTTCACGTTAAAAATCTTACATGCTTAAGTAATAGTTATTTTTTAACTATTTAAAATTACCAGGATTGTCAGTGAATAAGTGTGATTTTTTTTTCACATAGAGCTGTAGAATAAAATTTGAAACACATGCTAAATGCTAAACACACTAGCTTAAGAATATGTAACTTATTTCCCAGCTCTGCAATATTACATGTACTGTACATGAAACACATGTTACACACATACTCAGGAGTTTGACTGCAGTTATAAGTAAGTGAATTAGAAAATAATTTCAAGATGAGATTGAAAGAGCTACCTTACCCCCTCTCTCAAGTTTCTGAATTATTGGGAGCTTATTTCTCCTCTTATTCCTATTTCCTTTCTGTAGGGAAAATTGGAAATAGCCTGTAAGATTCAATTTACAGCTAGCACCTAGAAGGACACAGAAAGTTAAACACAAGGCAATTCAGGTAGCATGGACACAGAGAAATGTTTTAGTTGAACTGACTGCAGACCTCACAGATCAAAAAAATGGAGAGGGGATCCAGTAAACAAAGAGTCACCTGGCTACAACACCACAATCCCCTCAGTATCTCGACAGAACACTCACAGTAGCTGTCCAGACATACACAGATACTTTGGCTTTTCTCCCTTTGTTAGCAGTTTAATGACAGAAATACATTATCAGAGCTAATAACAGTCAAATGAAGAAAACCAGTGAAGTGAAACTCTTGAAATTACCTTTCCTGCTCTGGCCCTTTCACTCTGCTCTTGTGAGCTAGACTTTACATTCCAGAGACATCATCCTGAAGGTGACTGGATTAGATACCAGTCAGTCTCCTCATCAACAGGCTAGAACAGTACACTGGACCCAAACATGTGAACTAATATGCTGTAAACGTTAAGCTTAAGACACGCGTTTACTGTGTTTAAAATTCCAGTTTTTAGAATGAGATATACATGTATTGTACTGTATGTACTGTAGGCATACATCTGAAAATGCTTAAAAATTTAACACATCCATTTTGTAAATACTGATTTTATACTAAATACTGTAAATACCGATATTATAGAGTACGTTCATGGAGCAGTGGGCAACATACTGTAAGAAGATAAGAAGATAACAAAGGTGGCTTTGTAGGTGGCTATTTGGCCCGTTTAGTTTGTTCTGTTGCTAGAAACTAATTTATCAGAGGATCTTGTCCAGCCTCGTCCAGGGTATCAGTTTCCTCAACATGGTTGGGTATGTCGTTTCAGAAGAAAAAAAACTGTTCTAATGAATCATGTTTAAATACACAAATAAATAAGTCTGAAATGCACTTTCATGTATTTTTGGCATTTTTTAATATTGAAATATCCATGCAAAATACAGTATACTATCTGGGTGACTTAATTTAATTTTTGCTTTTATGTCTATATTAGCACATATACAGCAGGTTCATACATATTGTGATGTCACGTGGTACGGCTCACACTTAGGGGCATTGATCCTGACAGGTCCAAGTGTTTTGAAGTCCACCACAGACTGGCAGGAAAATTGTTTGCTCCAATTTGGAGCTAATTTCCCCTCTTCACATACTGTCCTCCAAGAGTAGTATTATATTTGGCCCCTTCTGAGGTATACACTAGTTTCAAGGCTTCCAATATTTTAACCATGTTGCCTCCAGGCTTTTTTTTCCACGCTCTGAGGATCTCTGAGCTCTTCGCTCAAGATTACCCAGGCCTAGAGATGCATCCACCAAGCTATACCGCTCTTGCTGGCAAGACATTACTTATTTCTAAATGCTCTGGCACTCCTCCAGGATCATGCTTGAGATCAGAACACAGGATCACTGAGCCCTTCACTCGCGGTCTCGCAGGCTGAGTGTCCTGGGCATTAGTTCCTAACTCTTGTAGGCACTACCCTTGACACTGCCCGTGCCCCCTGTCTCCTTACTTGCAGACTCTCGGACTCAGGGTACAAAAGCTGTATTGCACACCGGTCTTTCACAGATAGTAGCACTTCAAACCCAGACTCTCAATCAGTCCCATTCTTTACCAGCAGTCCAACACAGCAATAATTCCATCTGCTACTAGTTTTAGAGCTCCTGGCTTCCTAGTTTAACAATACTGTCCTAGCAGCTACAGGTTCACCTGGTGTAATGTCAAGCTGCCCTTCGACCTTGTGCCGACATGCAGTTGCTGGCACCTCCACTAATCCAAAACACCCAAGCAAATCTATGACAGAATGGCTCAAAAAAAGAAAAAGAAATGTGAGATTTTGGCATGGTTAAAAAAATCTAATTCAGGATTTAAACCTCATAGACACGCTGTGGTGGAACCACAAAAAGAGCTGTTCATATCAGAAAGCCAGAAAACCCTCAAACATCATAATGTTGAGGCAGTGTGCCTCAAGTTACTGAATCAAAAGGTGCAGTTTGTCCTTTTTCACACAGAGATGAATGCTGAATGTTAGCTAATTTTTTGTAAATAAATAACAGCAAAGTTCCAATATGTGTGTGTTGAGAAATTAGGTTAGTTTTGCCTACTATTAGGACATGGTGAGGACTAGATGGAGATCAAATATGTCTAAATATGTTAAACCATAAAATCTTAAGGGGGTGTACTTATGTTTTCACAAAACTCTACAATAAAAAGCCTAGCTATTCACATTAACGATGAATGCTGCACTGATAAAGCAGATAACAAAGTTGTCGAAGAAGCTGAGAGTAATTTGGTCAGCATTTTGCAGGTTCTTTTTTTTTTTTTTGCAGGTTCTTCAACTATACAGTAGTTTCAAAAGAGTTGACCCTGTATCTGGACTTTTTACTAGCAGTCTGTAGGTCTGGGCAAGCACTGGAGCAGTGAAGATGTACACATTTCCATGAAACTTTTTGACAGGTGTCACACCCTTTTTTTGTCTTATGGTTTTGGAGTATTTATGAGGAAGTCCAGAACAAATTCAAAAGAAACATAAACATACAAAAATAAAAATAAATACTGAGAGAATAAAGCAAAATAAAAATAAAGCAGCTGTCTGAAGGTAATTATCTGCAATTTGTGAGTAGTAAAAAATAACCTATTTAAAATAATTACTGTATAACGTTATATGTAATATTTACAAAAACAGTTAACGTTCAGACATTAATGCTGTTTTCTCTCATACTCTCCTATGTTCATTTAAACCATTTAAAGCTGCAGAGAACTGGTTCATCAATATTGCAGCTTTTGAAATCAATTTAAAGTTCACCATTGAATTTTGTACAATGTCTACAATGAGTCCAGAGAGAGTGGAAATATTTTACAACCTGTCCCAATCCTAAGGAATCTAAAATTCTGTTTGCTCTCTTACATGATGAATATTATTACAGGGTTTTAAATATCAAAGGCTTTGTGGGTTCAGGCTGTTTCTGCAAACATTGCCATACTGCCTACAGACATGCATATTTGTATGTTAAAATGTGAAAAACCTCTTTAGATCCATTGTTATGGGAAATTGAGTCAGAAAACTAAAATTTTGTAGGAGTTGTTTTTGTCTGGAGAGACACTGATAGAAAAGCTTCTGGTGTGATTAAGTGTGGGACAAAATCATTTTGTAAACATTGTTGGGATTAATACTTTTACAAATTACAAATGCAAAAATAAATTGTGCTTAAATAAATAAACTGTACTCATACTTTCTGTGTTGTACTGAAAGCCTGACAATGTTGTGTTATGTGTGATGCAGTGTGAGGCGGCTCACAACTGGGGAATAAGTTCTAGGCAGGACACCAAACAAAGACACACCCTGCACACAAGTCTTAAAATCAAACTTCTTTTTTGTTATGAATCATGTAGCAACAGGGGTGGTTGATGTCCTCTCTGAGGCTGCCAAAATAGTAGTAAGGGCACATGTCTTACACTCTATGGCTCTGTCGGGTAGCCAGTAGCTTGCATTATCACCATGCAGCTGGTCTGATAATTGCACAGCCAGTTCTTCAGCCCTGACACTGAAGCCTTCAGCCTGGTGCCTGTATTTTTGTATCAGCAGTAAATGCTGCTATGGGGAGGCTGAGGCAATGGCAGCACAGCAAATCTTCAGCCCCTGTACAGGGGCAGAGGCTTATGTAGGGACTATTGTTGCTGATGTTCTGACCTTTTCTCCCCATTGTCTCCTACCATTCCTGGTTTGGCGCTCCATTTATGTGGGCTGGAGCAGGGAGCACTGTTGATCACTGCTTCAGTGATTGCCAGTGTTAGCCAGTTGTCATCATGTGTCTGCCATCCTAGGTAGAGGAAAAGCTTTGAAAACATTCTTGGGGAGAGCGGCACCTCTCGAGGACATGGCCCCTAAAAACATCACAGGTGTTGCTCACCTCTTTATTCTGATTTACTCATGAAGTTTCCATTCATTCAATTTAAAAAAAGGTTTACTCGCCACATTTAACAGTGATGATTTACACCTCGTGAGAAAATGAATTTGATCATTGTTGATGACTTGATGGAGCTGCGGTGGGTTGACTTTCAGGTGATAGTTGATGGAGTCTGTATGTAAAAACAATGCTTTCATAAAAAAATGTTCACCACAGAAACATTAGCAGTATTATGCAAAATGTTTTTGGAATGGTAAGAGAAGAATAAACATAACTTTAGATACATGGTTCTGTTCAAACACAACAGAGATCTACTACAGATAATGGAGATTTAAGACAGAATATTTTAAGAAGCCTTTGAAGAGGCATGAAGAAAACCTTAAGGGTACTTGTTTGTGGACTTACTGTAATTACAGACACCTCTAATGACTTCTAACTGAGAATGGGACTTTCCCCACCAGAGTTTCTGTGCCTTATGTATTTTTAAAAAAGTGAAACTCTTTATTTTTAACTGATGACCTCATTTGGAAACTGTTAAAAGAAAATAAATTTTAGTCTATCAGTCAGTCCTTTGTAAATCATATTGAGTTTCAGTATAGACACATACTCGCACTGTACCTACAGTATAAGTCCTCACTTCCTCCCCACAGGATCTATTCGTACTCTCTGGAAATCCAGTGTCCAAATTGTGTCAACAGCTCATGTACCACTCAACCTGGAGCACATCAACCTCTATAATTCACCAAGGGTAAACTAGCTCATGCAAAATAATCCTCCTTTTTGGGCGTTCCGATCACACCAATACAAACATTCAGTCCTGCTCACAATTACCTACTCTGCATGTCACAGAAAGGGAGATAACCCCAACAACAGCTGTCAGTTTTGGCCCACCATGGCGCTCTGTAGCCCTCAGCCTGATAATAATCACGCTACCACACAAAACCAGTTTTTGCAATCCCACCATGACTAGGGCTGGTGAAATGCTGGACGTTCCACCTGAGACACCTTTGATCATCAGTGCATCGGTGCTCTGACAAGTGCCCTGACACAAATGGCAGAATAAACAGAAAAGATGCAACAAATGAGATGGCTGGACAAGCATGTTATACACTGATGCACTGAATTCGGATGTGACCAGAGAGACCATGTATACAGTCTAGAAAGTATTCAGTTCCTTGTATATATTTTGTTGCTTTGGTGCTTCCATTAAATATTGAGTTCACAGGTTTGAATATATAAGCAATAAACAAATTAAACATTATTTTTCTCTTTAGTGATTACATTTACAAGTGACTACAAGTACATTTACTGTAACTTATACTGACTTTAGAATTTTTCAGGTTGAACATTCAGATTTTGAATAAAATATTATGTTTATAAAATGTGTATATAGCAGTTTGGGACACCATAGGGAGGCTCCTAATATATTTGCAAGGCACTGTATGTGTGCTGATGAATAGGTACAGTATGTATAGGTGATATAGCCACTTCTGTTGTGTCTCTTGTGGATGGTGACCAGGAACAGTTAAGAGAAATGTGGACAAGAAGTTTTGTTTGATAACCTTGGGAAAAGGGAGAAAGGCAAGAGCAAGTGGAATTCAGTTCTAAATATGTTAAATCTTCTTGGGGTCTATGCTGCTAAGGCTAGGATGAGGGCTTTGTCAATGGTGTGTGGAAGATATCCCCTGTCAACGATAAAATATTGCATTTTGATAACTTTATTTTGGACGTCAGTTTCGTTGTAGCAGAAATGATGAAAATTGAGGAACTGTGAGAAAGGAATAGTCTGTTTGGGATGGAAGGAGATGCAAATTAGATAACTGTGTGAATCAATGGATATACACAGAGGTTTTCAGACCTGTATTTATAATGGAAAGATTAATGCCCTGAAAAGATAGTGGGAAAAACATCAACAGTGAAATTGAATTTGATGGATGGAAGGTGGTAAAGTGATGCAGAGATTCCCATGGATGATGCTGGGGCAGGCTGCAGCACCAATACCAACAGTGTTGTCAGTGTATTTCCAGTAGAGCACAGAGACTAAAATAAGATAGGAGAAGAAAGGTATTTTCTTGTATATATTTCTAGTATACTAGTATACTAGAAATGTTCTTGCTAGTACAGTTATGTCCCATTTAGGAACCCATAGTGACATTAAAACGGTGATAAGTTGCTGAATAAATGCATTCTCTGAGCATGCCTGAAAGTTGTGAAACTGTTGTTATGATATAGAAATATGATGTCTATGCTTAAGGTAAATCATCTGCACGCTTAAACTAAAAACTATCAGCTAGTGTTCTTTACATCTGAATTGCGTACTTTTTCTTTTGTTTTTATGTTCTTAATTTATGCAAAAAGACCTTTAATATGAACATGATCTCATTACGTTGTCAAGGTAAGCAGAGTTGGGAATAGCTGGGAAATTGCACACAAACAATTACATATTGATTAATAAAATCAAATATCAAAATATAATATCTAAAATTAATATATTAATATGCATGTCTTACCATTTAGTGTGATTCTTGCTCTTACTGAGTTATCCAATTTCAGGCAAACAATTTAACACTCCAAGCAGCAAGCAAGCTTCTGAGTACTTAGTTGATAACTGGCTACAGGAGGGACAAAGACCTGACTTCATGTATGACTTCATGTGTGAAAATACAATACCTGTTCACAGGAATAGTTTGATCCAAATGCCGAGAGTAGTGAAGATGCCACTTTCTTCAAACAGTTTAATTTCACCGGCAGAGACTTCCAGTAGGTCGTGATAGAGATGCTATGATCACTTTCAGTAGCCTTAAGTGTGCAGAACTTTGAAAAGCAGGGTCTTGGTGGTGTCATACATTTTCTACTGCATCATCATTAGCAATCATTATGTGGTATCTTGAACAGAATGTATTGGCATTAAATGAAATTGCATCCATAGTACCAATAATTCTGAAACGATCAGTTCAAACTTTTAGACAGTTTAGCCCTTTCACAGCCCTTTCGCAGTGAAAATACCCAAATTAAATTGAGATTGCTTTAGTTTTTTCTTACCACAACTACCACCATAATCCTTTAAAAGAAGGTACCAGGGTAAACATTAACTATGAAGTAAGCAAGAACTTGACACATAAAAATCATTCTGTGGTTTATACAGCTGTATATCAGAATGATGCCTCTTTGTATCCATGACTTAGATTCAACAAATTAGTTATGCATCCATGAATTTAATTTTAGTGGCAATTTCTAATAAACTGTCCAGTTTCAGTTTTATGAAACAAGAGGGCAGTGATCTTAATTTTAGAAGCAAAAAGTCATCGTTGACAGTACTCTAACTCTTAAAAGTCTGGTCTCATGTCTTTAGAGAAAGGTCGTAGTTTAGCAGCATTGTTCTCACTCATCTGTTTTTGCATATGTCACTCTTCATAACAATCCATCGGCGAAGACTAAATATGACAGGCCCAATTTCTCACATTATAGAGAAAAGTATATTACTTCTAATTTATGTATTAATTCTCTATTGTCATTGAATAGTTTTTGGCTGTTGAAGTACAGTAGTTAAAACTTTCTCCTTTGTCCTTTGGCTCTTGTATAGAGGCCTGAAAAGATGAAGGCTGTCACATTGAGGCCACTGGGTCTTACTTTGAGGTTTTATGCAAACTAGTCCACATGCACACAAAAATGCTGTGTTAAGATGATGACCTGTCAGAGGACACAATTTACATTTGTAAGAGTGTGAATCTTTAAATGCCAAGACTGATTAAAATATGCTACTGGCACTGTGCCTCTTGATACACCATATCATTAACTAGAAACAAGAGAATGTAATTCGTTGTGGCATGACTTTGCATAGAGTCCCACAAGACATCAGGCCCATAAGAAATGGTAACAAAGACCAAGTAATTATACCCATCTGCTCAACAGGCCAAAGTAAAATTAAATTCTATACAATATATGCCACATTCCTTGTTATCATAGCTCTATCAGCTTGTGCTTTAAAAAGCAAATTGTGGGGTTATGAATTTTCTGAAGTGTTTTTACATAACTACATGGTGCTAAAGCTGTTTATATAATTTGCCAATAGTAATAAAACTTCCATGATGTCCATGGGTGACAATAACATTTATTTCAGAACTCAGCACACAATGCAGGATGGGGACCTTACAGACAAAGATGCAATCTAGACCCTGGACTCCCACCCTGGACTTCCAAAAGAAGAAGCCTGGCCCTGTTTGTCCACCCCATGTGAGAAGCAGCACAGTGGAAAAAAAGGTTTCCAGGAAGACCCTCTTTTGCTAACGATACATCAACATTATGATGGGAGATCCTCTAAATTACATCCTTCTCTCCCCAGTGGTGTTTCAAGACTACTGGATGCTCACAGTTCAAGGTCTCATGTGCTGAACAGTCCCCCACTGTGGTCACATCCCCCAGCATCCACTGCAGGATAGAACACAGCAACACACTGGGGAAGAAAAACATGAATTACTTATAATAGAAATTCTGTTATTAGACTTTGGGCTCCATAAGCATTACAATATAATTTTTATTTTTGTTTTTCACATCCTGACAGATGTTACGAACTTTGAATCTTTTAAGATGATGGTTTGGATTTGTCTGCTGGTAATCATGGAAAAGCAATAGCCGGCTCTAAAAAATTGAAATGTGTGAGCCTTTTCCTTGTTCATGTGCTCTGTAGAGTTTTGTCTGAAGACTGCGAAATGAATGCCATACACAACTGAAATACTTTAAAATGGTATTAAAGGCCATAATAATGTGGAAGTACCTTTAGTTTGCTGATTTATATACAAGTTCTAGAGAGTGGCAATACATTATTAGTATAATCATGGTATTCATCAGTTACACTTCATTAATGCTAATGTACAGTACTGTGGCAGAAACTATCTACCATTCTGCAGTTCTTCATAAACACCATCAATTTTTCTGAAGGTATTTTTTTAGCTTATCTTATTTCCCATGCATGCACATTTGTGGACTGTTTGATGCCTTTTGATTGAGGCTGCAAGATCATGCTTTGCTTTTATAATGAAAAAAAAAACACCAAGCATTCAATCTTAAATGCAACACAATTCTGCATTTTTTAAATCTAATTTAAATGGTGGCTTACTGGTGCTTGAATGCATATATTTCAAACTATAACTGAATATCAAGAATATAAAAAAATATTGATATTTTAATGTTATAGATATTTGCCAGAAAAAAAACCTGAAGAAACCTATATGCCAATAATGTATTACTATATTTAACAATATTTCCCTGAATCTTAACATTACTTCACATCATAACAAATTCAAAGCAGCCAGGAGATGACAGTCAAATTGGTGTTTAATTGTACTGTTTAAGAAAACTATTTTTTTTAGAATTCAAACATCTTTGCAAAAATGGCTATAAAAGAAGCTTCTGGAGCTACAGTACCTCTGTTCAGTACAACCTCCCTCCTGGGGCAGAAAACAAAGTGTAATGACTTAACAATACGAGAATTTTAAGAAGTGTGCTGACTGTATGTTTTTACTCCTGCATCAGAGAAAAGGAGTGGGCCACTGAAGCATTGAAGCACAGAAATTTAATTGGTATTGTTCTTTTTATCATTCTCTTGTGCTTCAGAAGGCATGTGAATGCATCCAGACCCAGTGGTTTTCATTACCATCTGCCTATTGCTCTCCACCCTGTTCCATATTGATGACATTCTTTTAATTTCTAATTCCATGATTGGTAGTTTTAGTGAGCAGAGGAGCAAGCTAAGAGACTGCAATAAGTGCTCGACAACCTGGGGATAATGGTGTTTGCACAGAGCATTGAGCGCGGGGTCTCAGGGTGCTTCCTGAAAGAAAAAAACATGTAATCACCCTTTAAAGCTCACCTCATCCATCAGATGAGTGCAAGTGCCCAGCATGCAACTCTGCAGGCTTCATCACATAATGGGAGAGCAGGGAGTTAAAGAGCTTAAAGTAAACAGGTGGCTTTTAATTGAGGACATTTTTATTTAGATCTCTGTGGGCACAAGGCTTAAACAGCAGGTGCTCATCTTAAGCCAAGAGGAAGAAAAAAATCAGATGAAAAAAGTTCAAATCATAAGTCACTAAAAAGCCATTTGTGTTCTGTAAAAAGTGTAAAAATGTAGTCTATAATCTAATAATCTCACTCAATTTACCCATGTTTGTATGTTTTAAATAAAACTTTTTTGGAGTAAGTATTGCCTGCCAGTGGTTGGCATTGCTGTCTTGCAGCAATGAGGCTCTAGGCTCAATTCTGGACCTGGGGTGCTATCTGTGTGGTGTTTGTATGTTCTTTCCATGTTTGTGCTGTTTTCTCTGGGTGCCCCAGTCAGGACATAACATTACAGGATGTGGCAGTGTTAACTAGAAAAACAGTCATCATAAAAAAATAATCATACAACTAAAAACAACCAAACTGATAGTTTCAGTTCACTTTGCAGATTGTTCCAGTCATCCTCAATGGCAAATTGAAGAGACTTGCACTCAAAGTTCAAATGTCATTCTTTGTAACTTTTTTTTAAAAAAAAAACGTCATCAATAATTGTAAACTACATTACATTATAGTGGGAAGGGTTTTTTCCCCAAATAAAGATTTGAAAATTAATTTAAACTAGTTAAGCATTTGCAGAGAGTACTATCAATAAAATAATAAAGGTCATAATGATGAGTGCTACAGTATATGAGGGCATTGGTCATAAATCTTTTGGCAGAATGGTACATGAAATTAAATTTCCTAAAGGCCATTTAGAGGCATTTCTGTAAACCATACCACCATAGCCCAAGACAGGGAGCACAGACATCTCAAATGCCCTATGCCTTCCTGGAAAAAAGGATGGGTTTGTGAACGAGAGAAAGACAGATTTGTTCTGAGTGGTAGTGTTCTGCACGCAGGTACAGAAGAGGCAGTTTGCGCATACAGTAGATATATCAGGGCAGGATTACATGAATTACATTTTCTGGATAGGGGTGATTCCATCTTCTGGAAACTCAACCCTGTTACAAGCCACATGCTCCGATACACTGTTGTATATCCATAGATTAAACTAGAATTATTGTACATAATGTAGCCGTAAAGCTACGCAAATGTCAGAAATGACTCATGTTAACTCATTTAAGTAGCATGTATTTTGATACACATTTTTCCTGGAGGTTAAGTACCATCTCTGATTACTCACAAAATAATGTAGCTGTTGACTCACTCCTACAGTACATAATATATAATAAATGAAGGCTGTATGGAAACTATGTTTCCTCATTCTCAGCACTGCATATATACAGTATATACAAAGTTAAAGTTCAGGTAGGCACTGGCAGCATCTGTTGTTTACATAAAGTCATAAGGAAAAGCTTTTACAGAGTAGGGGGTAATGGCTTTCTCCATTTCTCCAGTGCCAGGGCACTTAGCCACCTCTTGCCTGGAGCACAACAGCTCTTCTCTTGTTCTTCTGACTGCTGGTGAGCTGTGCCATCTGTAAAGACTCAGGGGTAAAGGGAAATAGTTGTAAAAGACAATCTCAACACAATGCTCTGCTGACTGGCTAGGGTTATCAGTCCAATTTGTAGAACACATTTGTTATGGTTTGCCTAGGATCCCTGCTGTCTCCAATTTCGCAATATTCTATGTGGAGCTTTAATAAGGCAATGAAAAACTAATATATTTTTTTTATCCATAAATGCTGTCACTTGTCAGCAACATTTACAAGTTAGTTATGACCAACCCTTTTAAGATGATATGTCTATAATTTCACATTGAAGAGAAGGCATATTAAAATACAATCACTTTGGTTTTTTTTTATTTGAATGGATACTACAAAGCATTTTTCCAGTTAGTTGTTATTTTTAGCCCTTGTCTTGGGTGACAGTTTTGTTAATGGTCTGTAACTAGCATCTCTCATTTCCCTTAGTATTTTTTGTTGAATAGACGTACTGTAGACACTGAAGAACTGTTTATCGTATACTGCACACTAGTACAGTATTACCATGTAGTACCAGTGGTGTGCCATGATTATTGAAAAGCATGCAGTCAGGGTATTGCCACATGTCAACCCCCAGACCTCAGTTTTAAAACTGACAGATATTCATTAAAGGAGGCAATACATGACAACATTGTCACCCTTTATCAGTAAAGATACTGCTCTGTTTCTGTTTCCTTTTCAAACTATGTAATGTTTTCACTCAAGCTCCAGTGCTTGGGGAATTGTCACATATTTTTCATTCATTTACAATCTGATTGCTTGCCTGCTTTTATTCAATTATATATTTTGTAGAAGCTGTGTATTTAAGTGATGATCACAACAGTGACTAATTTCAGAAAATGGAGTCATGAAGTTTCATGACTGAAAATATGAAGCAAATTTAAATCTCCTTTATTGCATTTTTCAAGACTAGGTCATTAGGCATTCACTTCTAATAGGGCCTTAAAAAAAGCAAACAATAGCTATGTCTTCAGTTTCCGTCCCAGCTTTTCATATACGTGATGATTTGTCTAAATATGGTGACCTGAGGTATTATCCTAACATTATGCTTTTTTGATTTTGATTTGATTTGATTTTGAATGATTCATCTGTGATCTGACGCATATCGTTTCTGAAACCCTCAATGTCTCTAGCTTGGTTTTCTGTACTGGAATGGTGTTTATGTTTTACTGAGCTAAATATCAGCCTCTTGCATCCTTCTTTCTTCTTCAGAATGCTATGTACCACTGATGCTGCACTCTTCACCATCACTCTGTTAGCCTTTTCTGTCGTTCCAAGTTTTGTTTTTCCCTTGGGTTTTCTTTTGGATTATATTCCCTATGTGTGTCCCTTGCACTTTTTCTTTGGATTATCTCCACTTCTCTTCCAATTTAACCGTTTTTGAATTCCTCTAAAAATCTCTGCCCCAGGCTGATTTGCACCCTTCTCATTCAGAGGCAAGCCATTGCATCTGTGCAGATCACTCTTGCTGTAGAAAGACATACTGTCTGATGGCCTGTTGGGAAAGGCAGTGCACTTGGAGTATTGTAGAGTTTAATACATGTTTTTTTTTAATTTTTGGGTTTCTTTAAATTTCATTCTGTCACACTTTAGCAATGACATTGATCACTGGTCAACTTCAGCGAAATTTTGTTTGAGAAGTGCTCTTTTCTGAAGCCTGGATTAAGCGACTGCTCGGCAAATAAGCAATAAATAATTAATCCAAAACACTCTGATTTTGAATTTTATGGTCATCCTTTATCAAATGTGGGGGCTAATAATTCTAAACCCAAATGAAAAGTTGGGTTATTTTTTCCAGCAAAATGCTGCAAAAAAGTTTTTGCTGTTCTGTTTGTGGACACATTCATCTTTCTGCTTGTGAATATACTGTATAGGAAGAGGGAATACTCTGAATAATTCCTGAGGGGTCCACAGCAAGTTGATACATGATTTCAGAAGAAGAACAATAAAGAAGGCGCATTTCAGTATCTTTGGAATAAGCTGTGTGGTTCACTGATCTGTATCCACTAATTTCCCCAGTCTCCATCAACAAGGTTGGAAAATGTTCTACATTCCATTAAGAAACCTCCTCTGACATTTTGGACTATATGACACTGCATGGAAATGTTTTGTTGTCGGTACAGTGTTGCAATATCAAATTACAGGCAATATTTTAAATGCTGTGACACTTTAGGGAGATGCAATATGGGGCTGGCATTGTATCCAATTACCAGCACTGCATGCAAGGCTGTCATAGCTTTGTCAAAACACCAGCTCCACCTAGAAAAATGGCTACTATGTTGACATCCCAATAGAGAAAAAGAACACTTATTTTTGCTTTGCAGTCAAGAAATTTGTTTTTTCATTAGCAGAAATTATAAATTTGTATTTCATTAATTTACTGCAGCCATTATGCCTTATTTCCTATTCTGGGAGTGTTCTGATTTCCAAAATCATTCTGCTGCTGCCATCACTAATTACATCAGAGAGACATGTTATTGGGGATCAGTGGTCATGGTTTAAAAATGTCTATGCTAACACAGGTCTTGCTGGGCTTGAATATCAAGGACAAGTAAAGTTGAGGTCACAGCTACAATTCCCAGCTAAATCAACCTCCAGCAGAATATTCAAGAACAAAGAAAGGTTTGTGTGCTGAAGTAAATTAAATAACCTGAGGTACAGAGATATTGTTTCTATCTATGTGTGATCTGAGGAAGATACAGTACTGTATGTGCATGTGGTTTATAATTTCACATCTCTTACAGACTGCTGCTTACCTGTTCTGCAAAACTGCAGTGAATAATTGTAATAATCAGGATTGTTTCAAAATATATGATGAGATTTCTTCATAAAAGTCAACTCTGCGAGTACTGTACGTACAGTATTTCCTAAGCACCAGAGATCAGATGGGCTCTAACTTCAAGACAGTATTTCCATCAGCAGTAGTTATAAGTTATTCAATTCACTAATAGACCTAAAAAGAAAGAACATAATTAGAGAATAACAAAACCAAAATAATATAAAATGTCTTCATAAATTAAAATGCATTCAGACTCCTACAGGAGACAATCATAGATCAGATAGCTCCGGATGCAATGCAAGAAGGTGTCTCCCATTCTTTCTTGGGTTCTGCAGGTTTATACAGCAGTAGGCTGTTACAGTTGTGGAAAGGAGTGGTAAGCACCTCTGTATTTAAGACTCAACACAATGATTTTCTGATTTCATTACGTTTATAAATCCTGCCTACCATTGGTAACTCTACCTACAAGCTTTTTCTTTACCACATTATGGTGGTTGTAGAAGTCAGAATTAACATAAAGGTGTTGAAGGGTTCTGTTTAAATGTTTTTGCTTACCAGTTAATGTCTATTAGATCTTCCAATAAGAATATTTTCTCCTCCCATTGTACAATTATGGTATTGTTAATGCCCCATTTTCATGTTCTTTCCTTCACTGCATCTGTTTTTCTCAGGACTGAATCCAGGCTTTTCTGCCTGCAGGCCACACAAGGCAAACAGAAAGGCAATTTCAATTGAATTTCTGGCAAGGCCACAGAGAAGTTTGTATTTTATCAAAACTGCACAGAACAGTGTTATCACAGAGAAGCATCATTTGAAATCCTGAGGTAATTGAATTAAAAGTATCTGCTTCCTGCATTTTTCAGATTATGCTGGCAAATGAAGGAGGCTTTTGTTAAGAAATATGGGTAGAAGTAGATAACGATGGATTTTAGATATATCCTGCTCAGAAGCCATTAATAAGAAGCCATAATCTCTGCCCAACCCTTGGAACTACTTTTGTGAGCTGAGAATGACCCTCAATTAGCTCAGATATTTTTCCAATCTATTTCCTATATTAGATCAAGAAACACCAATTTACTTGTTAAATCTTTCATACTGACCTTACTCTCTGGTGCAATATTAGAAAAATGTCTGTTTCATGAGAACCAGAAAAGGAATAACAATACCAATAAAATTCGTTTCTAAAGCAATAAGGTGGTTTATAGCTCTCCTTGTAACATGGCATTTGCAGCTGAAACTACATTCACATCTCTGCAACTGGAACCTGGAACTGAGAACCTGGACAGCAAGCTATCAGGGTGGAAGATGAGATGGAGACAAGATCCTAATGATAGAAAAAGAATCGGTTTCCACATGGAATTATGTCAAAAATTTTGTAATATCTATGGAAGTTTATGCTGTAGAGGCCGGGTTTATGGCTTGAATTCAAGCTAAGCCCCTGATCATTAAGTGTAAACCAGCTTCCTGTGTCCACTCACTAGACAGAAATATCCAGAAAAAAAAACAAGAAACAGAATTTGTTTTCCTGTCTTCAAACATGAATTTTTCAAGTTGTGACCCTGTCAGCCATCTAGATGTGTCTACTAGCTTGAATACAAATTTGAGACAAATTGGACAAATACAAAATTAAATTATAATATAAAATTATATGTAATGATAATGTTCACATACCCAGAACATTTATAAAAAATATTTTAAAATAGTAAAAGCTATAGTAGATATTGCAATTACTATAGAAAGTCTCTAGGCAGTGCGAGCCAATTTTTCATTTTTTTAAATGCCAGCTTATCAGCAGGTGTGAGTTGTTGACCATAGACAACCCCTGTTGCTATGGGTTGCTGTTGCTGAGGGTTTTTCTTTCCTGAGTCATGTAACAGAGGCAGTCGCTTCTCCTCATGCTCTAAATGGTCAAAAAATAATGAATGACAGCAATTTGAATCAATTAGACCCCCTTGGTCATGGTGGTTAGCCAAACAAATTTACTCTTTCGGTTTCCATTGACCCAGTGGTTTAGCAGGTATGTAACCTGTTTTTCAGTCCCGTATAACATTTCATTTTATATATTTTGCTCAGCGATTGATTTTGATGTTGTATGTTGGTGTGTGGGATTGTTGTTGTTATCGGTTTATGATGATGGTTCATTAAAAAAGCTTTTTTACTAAAATGAAACAAGACTTTTTGTCTGTTCTGGATTCATGGTTTGTTTGAGAAGATGTTGGAGATCACTTGTAAGTTGTTAAAAATAACCTGGTTAATTACGATTATTATTAATTAATGTTTTCTTGCGCTGTAGACGCCGGCGTCTACTCTGGTGACGAAAGACACTCCTGTATCACCAGTGCCTCTGTCATACGCATGCATGTCTGCATCACAAACAAACACTCATTCTCAGTGGGATTCAAGAGCGTTCTCCATCAACTCACACTGCTATTTAAGGAGAAGGAGAAGAAATAGGACAGCCCACAGCTGTAGCTCATCAAGCCATCTATTCCCCACTGCTGTGGCTTTTTAATCAGACACAAGCTGATGGCTATATACAGACATAGAACTACAGGCCGATGAAGTGACATTTTCTATTCTAATGCTGGCTTTAGAATGAACAGAACAAGCTATCAGTGAACATCTAATGGTTTAATCTAACCATTATCCTAATTAATGTGATCTTAATTTCATTTATTTTGTGGTGGTGCATTTAATTTAGAACATTTTATCATATTGCTTTTAATGTGTCACAGTAAAATGATAGAATTTATCCAAGAGTTTTTAAAGATATTGTTAACCATAACTAATGTATAATGTTTTCTTTCAGGAGTAATTTATACGTCAATGAAGCATTGCATTTATGGAGGATACATCATTTTAGTTGCTCTAATCTTTTAAAACATTTTGGTAATTAGTGCACACAGAACATTATGAACAGTAAATAGCATATTTTTACTGTTGAAAGTGAATATATTTCCTCGAGTCACTGACGCTTCAGAGGGTCCTAACTGGTGTTTCCAGTTCCTGTAATACTGTATATTACGTTTCATAACTGAGTAGATAACATAATTGAATCCTTTGCTTCACACACTATTTTGTACTGTTAGCGGCTGTCAAAGCAGTTTTTTTTCCAAAAAGATTGATCACCAAATAAAGAAAAATGACAGTGGACCTTATATCCAAATAGATCAATTGTTGATGGCAATTATTTTCTGACAAATGTATCCAAAACAACAAAATTGTTCTTGTTCATGTAGCAACAACATTGTGCAATTTAGTACAAGGTGAAGTGGTTCAGCAATCTGCGGCATACAGCAAAGCTTTAGGCAGTGAATATCACAGTGACTCAAAAACACAAGAAACAGTACGGGCAACCACAGGACATACTGTAAGTTACAGATTTACAGTGTAAACTGAATGAATAGAATGAATAGAGAAATACTCTATTATACTCTAGAAAGTACTGATTTACAGTATAAAAGACCTGGATGAAGTGAATGGATAAATAAGGTCTGGAATTACATGAAAAAAGTCCCAAACAAAACAAATAGACAGATACAGTAGGTACATACTGTAGGTAAATAAACAGAGAGATGTGTTGAGGCAGGAGTAAGATGATGACAGGTGAAACCAGAAGAAAATATCACTCAGAGAGCTTTTGAGCTCAAATGCTTTTGACACTAAGCTGTACTTAATGCTAAAAACATCTTAATTCTCTAAAGCACCAGAGAAGTTCCAGAGTGCCAGGAATGATACATCCCCATAGGGCTGCTCTTCTGTATCGGATAATGTGTGTAGGCATGATAATGTGACAATTAGCAATAACACATGCTTACATCTTTTAATTGAAAACGGTGTACTTCAAGGAGTCACGTCAACACAAGTGAAGGTTTTCAGAGTTATCGCTGATTTAACCTGCCATCAAAGTGACAAGTCATGTCATGCAGCATTAAAATGAAGAAAGTAACTGTACGGCATTCTAGGTCTCTGAGGGGGAAGAGACTATGGATTAAAACCAGGGGTCTGTAATGTGCAAGTATGTGTGTGGTGGGATGTGGGGGCTGAGTGAGGGAATCACAGCTGTCATTCTGAAATTTTCCCTGTGGCTTTTCCATTAACCTAGTCTGTACGTGCAGGATTACCAGAGCACTTATCATCAGCTGTAAACTATTGTACATCATCATGTCAAGTTGAACTGTTTCAGTCTCTGATCTTGGGGAATCCATGTTTCAGCATTTCATCCACAGTTGTTCTCTTGTGGGAGTTGTATTCTCTATCCCCTCTTTAATCTGGCTGTCTTATCTACTTATGGTGCCTTGAAGCAGTTTTCTTTACTGCCCAGTAGTAAAGTCACAAGAAAGGTTTATGTGACCAACTTTTTGTTAAACCTGAGCCTTACAGTACATGTCCCTCTGAAAAATATTGTTGTCTTTCACGTTCAATTCAAGGCTGAGACCCTACTAAAAAGTTTGTTATCAATTTCACAGCCTCGAGCGGTAATAGCAGGTAGAAATCTTACACAATTCACAGCAAAATGAGAAAAAAGTCACATTTTGAAAAGAAGTGTGTTGTGATCACTGACCTGTTACAGTTCACATTTGGCAGAGGAAAAGCCTATAGACCATTTCCTATCTGCTGCATTGTAGTTGCCACATATTAAAAAAGGCAGAGAGGAAAAAAACAAATAATGTGTTATAACAATGTTGTAATAACATTTATAAACTGTCCTTATTATTCAGTTTTATTCAAGTTTATATAATCCAGCTTTCATTTAGAAAGTTTCAAAAACTGCAAGCTTTGACTGTACAGTATGTCAGAGCAAAGAGCACTTTCCTATTGAGCAGTAATATGAAATGTCTAGAATGATACCTTGATTAGAAATAGCAAACAAGATAAAGGAACCTTGGAGGCATTCTAAAATGAATTCAAGAAAGGAAAAGGAAAGATGTTGTATGCCACAAGATAAGATAATGGTTAAATAGGAGTTGATTGAATATACTGTAGAAATCAAATTGTATAAAGCATGTCTAATCTTCTTAAGGTGAATGCCCTCTCAGATTTCTTTTCCTAATAATTAATAATAATAATAATAATAATAATAATAATAATTCCATATACTTATACAGTGCTTTCCTGGACACTCCACTCAAAGAGCTTTACACCTCCAGTGTGCAGCATCCACTTGGATAATGTAACGGCCGCCATAGTACTCCAGAATGCTCACCACACACAAGCTCTCAGTAGAGAGGAGAACAATGTGAAGAAGCCAGTTCAGAGATGGGAGATTATTAGGAGGCCATGAGAGGTAAAGGCCAATGGGAAATTTGTCTAGGACGCCAGGGTAACACTCCTACTCTTTTAGAGAAATGGCCTGGGATTTTTAATGACCCAAGAGAGTTAAGACTTCGGTTTTAAAATTTAAAATGCAAGCTGATATGCATTAGTATATTTTGTTTTTTTTGGTAGATTAGTAGATTTTTGGTGCTCAATCAATACACATGCTGTTCAGTGTACAGATTATCCCTACAATCTAGGCATATAAAATCTTATTGGAAAATCAAAATGAATAGATATAAAATGTATTCTAAACTGAACATGCACATACAAGTTGACAACAGTGCATAACAGAGGGTAAAATAACCCATGGAGCTTCATGGAGTAATGGGCCAGAGCACACACAGAGCAAGTGTTTGTGACCCCAGCAAGGTTAGTACTTTTTTATTTTTTTGTTTTTTGGTATTAAATCAGTGACCTTTAAAAGGCAATTCATGAAATTGCATTCAGCTTTTCTAATATTTGCCACACAGGTGTGAAGCCTGTGTCTCTGAGAACAAATACAAAAAGATAATTAGACCACCTCTTAGCTTTATTCATACAGTATTACAGATCTGGCCTAAGAAAATGAGAACATTACAGTACCAAAATTTGCCAGAATACAAAAAGCGTGTTTGAAATACAATTGTTAGAGATGATACCCTATTATAAATCCTGATAAACAATGATGCTTGTCCTAGACAGAGCTAAGCCTGTTAAAATAACACCTATCCCCCTGACAGTGTTTACCTCACTTCACCTGGCAGACTAGACAGTAAGAGCTCAAGCTTCAGTCCTTCAATAGATGCCAGTTTATTAACTGCTAAAGATTATCTATCATTTGGGTCTGAATGGCTGCCACTCAATTAATAAAGCCAGGGACATATGGTATGGTTTAAACCATTACCTCCAAACTGCTGTTCCAGAAATCCCTCCCGTACAGTTCTCTGTGCTGTTATGTATGCTTTGAGGGAGCCTCTGTAAAAGCTGTCTGGATAAAGTCATCGTAAATTCCAGAAATCACAAAACAGGAAGTAATGTCACTCTCAAGGTAAAATTTCAAATGAGTGCTGCTTTGGTGATCAAGGGCTTCATGTCTGCAAGTGTTTGCTCACTTTATACAGCAAATACTATTGTACAAATGCAGGTAGAAACATTTCAGAAAACATCATGCTACATTATTATTGCATTTTGTTTCTGTGAGTCTTTCTGTCTTTTTTTTTCATATTCTGGCAACCCTTTCAATTTACATGCTATACATGCATCATATTCATTTTCAAGATGTCAACCACCATTTGCAGAAATAGCAGCATGTCAATCCATCATATCAAGGCAGTGGCCCAGAATCTGTATCTAATTTTCATGTTTTGTTCAAGAAGTGTTTTTGATTGTGAACAGTGACATGTTGTGCACTGTGCATGTCAATGTACTTGTAGGCAGTCAGCCCAATTTGTCTTAAGAATTGCTATACATTTTTTGACTGTTGACATACTGCAGCTGCTTAATGTATACAATCTCTGCAAAGATACAGTAATTTTGCAACAGTTTTTCTTCTGAGCAAACAGGCTATATTAAAACCATTATCATACAATCTTCAAGGGCTTGTAGTCCTGAAGGATTTATAGAGCATTTTAGACCATTATCTGCTTTAAAGTTGGAATATGGTTTAACTGGTTAAATAGAGTGAATAATATCAATTAAGAGAAGGAAAAAGTGATTTAGGGTATTCAACATTTGATAAAACTGATCTTAGTGGAAGTTAAAACTATTTCATTTTAAGAGAGATCCAAATCCTGTTGTTGAATGGTTTATCAAAACATGTTTATCAAAAATAATTTTTCAAACCATTGTCCTATCTGCAGTGAAATCCCACCAAAATAACTTAATTTCTTATCAATTACAGCTAGTATAAGGAAAGGAACTTAAAGAATCAGTGTTCTTAGAGGACAGACTTCAGTAAGAATTCCTCAAAAATGTGCAAAACAAAGAAAGGATCTGTTTTGGCCCAGATAGACTAGAAGTGATTAACTCACAATAGTATAACTCACCCCCACATGTTGTGAAGTTATCATGATTGAATACATTGGGATATACAAAATTGAAGGTATGAAAAGTTGAGGGACTGGGTGTTATCAAACCATGCAGACGCAAAAGAGATTGAATTGCCAACACTTATTGATTAGATTAAGTGGTTTCTGTTGTTGGACTAAGGCTCACTCAACAATGGTCACTGTTTGAAGTAAGAATATAAAATAAACTGTCAGTGTAATAAACACTGTTCAGAGCCCAGAGCTTGTGCCGCTTGTACAGCTGCTGCTGTTTTAATGCCACTCTCTTTGCTACTGCTTGATAAAGCATTAGAGATTTAAAGCTAAGAAGCTTAGAGATGCTCATTTTCCCTAACAACAAGCATAAGATAAAACCAAGGTGCAGAGTGGAACCACCAGTATAAGATGCCAAATGGGAGGCAGATGGGATCTGTGGTGTATTTAGGTGTATCCAATGGACATCTTTCTTATTTCTTTGCATCTTTCTGCCATTATGTGTCAGTTAACATCATTGAACCATTTACTTATTTCTGCTTATGCTATTTGAGCCCATTTTGTTGGATGGGGCTGTCTTAATCTGAGTCAGGTTCAATGGTGTTTAAAACCCATCTTTAAGTGCATATTAGTTTTATCCTAGAATAGCGGGGCACCATGTTTAATAACCTTTGAGATTATGACAAAAGCTAGACTGTAGTTCTCTCATTCTTTTTTTATGTTTTAAATTTGTTTTGATATTGTTGGCGTGTCCACAGTTCTATAGGCTGTCAATTTATTCCCTATCTGCCCAAGATCAATTCAGATTCAAGCTCCAATAGCACACTGAAACAATATAAAAACATAACTCAAAATCGATTTGGAAAAAACAAACTTAATATTTACAGTACATGCTGCTTAAATTGATGTTTAAAGTTTAATTAATTAAATTAATGTTTTGTTTGTTACTGGATCAGGTGTTTCTTTTTTATTTCACAAAGAATTAAGGAAAGTTCCTCATTAATGTATTGCGGCTGTTAAACATTTTTTCCCCATATAAAATTGTTTCTCTTTTCTTTTGTTCAGTACACCTATAGTTCTGGGTCTGCCACATCAACTGGAAAATACTTGATCCACTTTGTCCTATCTTTATTCTTGCACTAGCTAAAAAAGAGTGGAACCGATAGTTCTGCTGTTCTTTGGACTGCTGAGAATCAGTTGAAAGTCCAGCTGCTTGAGTTCCTTCGATCTGATACAGCTGAATTTGTTATAGGCCTTTCATCGCAAAGAAGTGCAGAGAACAGCAGGACACCTCTGGGACCGACGAAAGAGGAGCCATCTGATTGATGCACTGTCACATCCAGCTGGAAGGAGAATGCTGTGAGTAGTGCAGATGGGTGTTTAAAAATACTATGATGCCTCCCTTTCTGTCTGTCTCTGGTCTTGCAGATGTGGTCCACGCAATGTGCCCTTGTGCCTGCAGCTTGACCTGCGGCACCAGAGCAAAATTTATGCTGCCACTTGTAATTAACACTTCCCACACTGTGCCAAGAGGTCCTAAGAAACTACGTGTGTGTAAGCACTCTGTTGAAGAGCAGAAAGAAGGAAGAAATGCACTATGCTTCTATGAAGCCATCTACTGTCCCTTTCTAACATAACAATGTCTATTTATAAAGAAGGAAGTTAAATTATTTTCATGACCAACAGATTAATGCTAAAAAAGTTTTGAACATTTAAATCGGTCTACCTACTATAAATCATATATTGTCTAAAAGGCTCTCTATGTCCAGAAATATAAGTAACAAAATAAGGCCATAACAAAGATTCTTGTGCACAAACACTAAACCTATGCCCTCAGGCCATGGACGTGGGGTGACCTGGTGCTAGACGGGTCTCAGGACATCTGTACCCTCAGTGCTGAGCCAGGAGCAGAACAGACACAGAAAGTAAATATGTTACACAACCAGACACACTGGCTGATTATTCACAAGACATGAATAATCACAGGGAACTAGGAACAGGGCAGAAGTTGAGCGCTCTCTAAGTGTACAGGGTGTGACAGTACTGTTATGTACAGTATAGTGTGGAATTCAGGATTTTTTTCCTAGCTTCATATGACTTACAGTACAGTACTTGGGAATGCAATTTTAGAACTTTAATGTAGTTAAGGAACTTGTAAATTTCTGGGTGAGTATATGGGATGTATTGTACCAAACTATATCTTCCTAATCAGTACTCAAACAAAACTGAATTTGTGTGTGTTCACTGTCCTTGGTTAGCAGTGGAAATTTAAGTATCTTAACAAGCATTTTTGTTACATAATTCTTAATGAAGAGCCTAGTCAGGTAAGATTTCATTGAACCTATTTATATTTCATCTATTAATACTGTTTGGAAAACAGTTTGTGGACCTTGTTTTAAAAAAAAAGCCTCTCATTTAATTTTTAAAGCAAAAATGCAACACTACAATCATAAAAATTGTTTTTGACTGCCTTACTTACCCTGTGTGAAAAGCTTTTAAGTAAGCTGTGGCTTTGATTTGTTTTCTGAGCAAAGTTAATTAGCTCAGAATCACGATTTAAGGGTCTGAAGCAAACACTGCTGGTCTAAGTTTAATGGAGGGCTCTGTGGGCTTCATGGTTTTCATTTTGGTTTAAGACAACTGGAAATGACTACTTTGAAGCCAGTGGATCTTTTGCTGTATCCGTGAGGAAAGAGGCTTGATGAAGATGAAAGATAAACCTTTATTGCTGATTTTAATAATTCAGGAGCTATTTTAGGGGTCACACCATCTCTTTCAAGGTGAACCATCAAGATGAATGTTTAATAAATGCTGCCGGTAGATAATGGCTAGATCAACTGTGGCAAGCATCTGGGGGTTTAATGTGAAAATCCCGCACTGGGTATGAGCGACAGGTAAGATAGGCTTGGTGTATTGCTGTGCTAGTGTCTTTGAAAAAAAATTGAATTTAACCATCCTTGAATTTGTAACACATTCTTATACACATATAAGACAGTTTTTCATGTCTTTGTTGTTCCTTGATGACATTTTCCTTCTGTCACTCATATATGTGTTCTGATTAAAAACGTTTTGATTAAAAACATTACTTTAATAATATGTATACTGTACATAATTTGTAATTCAACAAAATAGAACACCATCCAAAAGGGGAAAATAGTTCCAAGACACTGTAACTCTTTAATAGACGGAATTTAAGACCGAGCAAACACCTGACAGGTGATGCTTAATATAGAAAAGTGCAAGATTTTATAAGCAGATAATAAAAACATAAACTATAAATACAAGAGGTTACTGATGAAATTTGACACATTATTCACAAGTAGACAAAGAGGAAAATCAAACAAAGTGTTAGGATATATAATCAAAAGTGTAGAATTAAAACACGAGATATTCTGTTAGAATTCTACTGTATAATGCAATGCAAAGCCACAGATTATGGGCAAATACAATTTTAGTCATCATGTCACCAAGTTTTAGAAATGATACTGCTCTTCTGGAATCAGTCTAGAAGAGCAGTGGGTCCATTAAAAGGCTTAAGATAATGTCCTGCACTTACAGGTTTAAGGAACCGACTCACTTTTAATACGTATTAAAATAGTTGGCAAAGCCAACTCTTTGGACTTCAGAATCAGTGAAATATTAAGCCCCAGGCACAGGAGGATGCTTTGTGCAAATGCATTTAAAACTGAGAGCAGGGGGTGCTCTTTTACACAGACGGTTGTGGGGGACTGGAACAGTTGCCCAGCCATGTTGTGTAAGCTGATATCCTGGCTTCTCTCAAGAAAGGGCTGTATTAGATTCTTGGGTCAGCTACTTACAGTACTAGCAAAAAAGTGATAATCCACTCGATGTGCTTTACATGCAATAGAGACTACCACTGATGTGGGGATATGCCCTCGGATTTTTAATGACCATGGAGGGTCAGGACCTCGGTTTTACATCTCATCCAAAATACTGCACCTTTTTTTACAGTATAGTGTCCCCATCACTATACGGGTGTATCAAGACCCACACAGACTGCAGGGTGAGTGCCCCCTGCTAGTGCCACTAACACCTCTTCCAGCAGCAGCCTTAGCTTTCTCAGAAGGTCTCCTATTCAGATGCTGGCCAGGCTCACACCTGCTTGGCTTGTGGGTTGCCACTTATGGGTTGCAGGGTGATACAGGTGCTGGTTAAATGTTATAAATAGGTTGTGGAGAGGAAGCATATATAAAACAATGAAACAGATGAAGCACTTATGGTGATCAGTGAAGACGTAGAGCTGTGTTGAGGGAACTGGAAGACAGGAAGGGATCTAGAGACTTGGTGACCAAAATCAAAGTCCCTAACAGTGGACCTAAGTAAGCTGAAATGAGGGTATAGGTTTCGGGGTGACAAAACAGACCCACAGACAGTAAGAAAATCCATATGTGAAAAAGAAAATGTCAACAACAGACATATTAGAAACTATAATGAAACATATTTAAAAAACTTTTATATATACTGGTTGTATTGAATTTTTTTAGATGTACTTACAGTATATTTAGTTTTCCAGGTCACTCTTTAAAATATTGCAGTCCTCTTTGAAAGTACTCTCTTTATGTTTCTTCTCTGCATGGGGAGTTTTTGATGAAGTATCTGAAGCTGATGGTTATGATGAATAGCTGTCCTGGGGTTTGCATGCACCTGAAAATCACCTTCACAAAGTGAGGACTTTGCGACACAGCACATATCGCACGAACTGCTCTTGGTGAAGGAGAAGCATGGCACATGGATCACGTGACAGGTACAGTAGGTCAAACTGCTTTCTTATGCTTAAACCATGAGACAATTGAGCCTCACAGAATTTCAGTACCCATATCCTGTTAGCCTGAGTAAAACAAATGTATGGTAATGGAATGTAATCAGGCAGCTCTTCTACCATCATACATTTTCTAACCGCTTTATTCAGTTCATGGTCCTGGAGGAGCTGGAGTCTATGCCGGCAAGCAACGGGCACAAGGCAAGGATACACCCTGGACAATTCGGTTATTTCAATAGATCAACTTACTCTGTGAGTATCTTTTGCTTGTCACCTTGCTCATTGTGTCACTTTTAACTTCTGAAAGAAATAAAAACTAAATATCTCAGATGTAAGTATAAGCATTGGATGAGACAGTTATCTAATACAGATTACCAATAGAAAGTTTTTTCATGATGGATCGCTACTGAAAAGTATTGTCAATTGAAAATAGGCTTCTGTTTTTCACCATGCAATTTGTGCAAAAGAAGTTTGGACATATTCACTTCTGTGTAAATTACATTTACAGAAATTCTCTACTTTCACAGCCACTGTAACTCAAATACTAACAAAAGAGGCAAACTGGAAGGTTAAAATAAGGATTAGTAAATCATACAGACAGGAGTATCCCGACACTCCTTCTTACTGACATCAATGATCTGCTCTCCACATTCACTCTTGTTCATTACTCAGCCCTGGAGAAAAAAAACCTTTTGATTTTAAAGACCGTAAAAAGAGAAAATGGGGAAGGTAGATATCACAATGATGGAAAGCTGACAACATAAGCCATCTCATTGAAGAAACACATGATGCAAAAAAGAATACCTGTCAAAAATATCATTCATACATCAAATTTATTTCCAGAAAGTAAAATGATGGCAATTGAGTCTTCTAAAACTCAACTTAAGGTAAAAACAACAAGCCACTATTTAAGAACCACTTATAGAATTTTATATAGAAATATTTTTTTTTTAGAAAATGAGCTGCTATTTCTTTTTTATGAACAGAAAGAGCATATGATAATAAAAGCA
Organism: Atractosteus spatula; assembly: GCF_055471065.1. Lineage (NCBI taxonomy): Eukaryota > Metazoa > Chordata > Actinopteri > Semionotiformes > Lepisosteidae > Atractosteus > Atractosteus spatula. The sequence continues at coordinate 3,098,406 of NC_142721.1, read as the reverse complement.
TTCAAATTAATAAAAGTATGTGCAAGGGTAAAGTTAAATATCCATATACAGTATGATACAAATGCATGAGCATTTGGACATGAGGAGCCCTTCATGAATGACTATCTTGGTAGTTTTATAGCTGCCTTGGGGCGGCACAGTACACAGTGGCCTGCACTGGGGCCCTGTTTTCAGTCCCTGGAGTGCTGTCTATGTGGAGTTTGTACAGTATGTTCTTGCCATGTTCCTTCCTCAAGGTGCTGCCGTTTCCTATCACAGTCCAAAGACATGCTGTAAGGTTAATTAGTTTCTATAAAAACAACAGTCGCCCGTGGTGTGAGTACAGTATGTGTGCCCATTGCTCGCTGGTTTAGGCTCCGGCATCCCCACGACCCTGTAATAGATACAATGGATGATGGATGGGAATGGTGTCACTGTCACTGTTAACACCTTCTTTAAAAGTTGAATGAAACTATAAAACTGGTACCCATTTTAAAGTTTTTAAATGTGGAAGTTTCAGAAAACATTCTTCATGACAGTGACAGGGAGCTCAGATTCTCTGCCCATACTATAAGATAGGAACCTCTGGTGTAGGCCTAGAATCCCTACAGTTTTCAATGCTTTTCATGAACAATGATGCCACAAGCAACTACACTACACACCAGTGTCCAGTGTGTGTAAATCAACTTCACACACTGGACAATTGTGAATGCACATTTATAAAATAAAGTGGAAAACAAAAGGGGACAAGACCAGTCCGGGGAACTACAGACTAATCGGCTAAGATCACACTGTAAGAGATTGGTTTGATGTTGGAGAATTGCCACACGACAACCCTTGAATCTTTTTTAAACCAACAAAAACACTTAAGTGGAGGTAAGACTCGCCAACAATGTGCTAATTTCTAAACTAAATTCTACACATTTCCATTGGTTCCAGTGCATGCATTGGTTTTAATAAAAGGCTAATTACTGATATTATATAATGCATTTTTGGATAAATCTGAAGTATAATACTTCCCCATGAATTTTAAGTAGACAAAATGGTTATAAGGGCTACAGTTTATTTGCATTATATGTGAGGTATGCAAGGAAATGGCTTATAATAGCCGGTAGTGAATCCAATTCATTTTGTAACCATGAGACATGCTGTCACCTGCTTCTTACAGCAGCCAACATCTGAATCATAATTGTTAACATCTGTTGACTTCACAGCTCCAATGTATGAAAATAATAACTACAATATTTATAATGCTTCTCACACAATATTAGCATATACAATTTGATAAACACATGCAGACAATCATGACACAAATTTATAAAAACTGTGACAATCACACCAAGCACTGGAGAATTAGTTAAAACACCACAAACATTGACAATAAGGCAAAAGCAGATCAATCTAATTTAGCAATTAGCATGCTATTGCCAAGCATCATCTCCTTTGTGAGTTATCCGTTGGTTTATTAAAGCGACCAGCGGTTGGCACATGGTAATCCCAGGAGTGCAGACTTTGTCAACAGTCACTATAACCCAGTGGTAAGAGCCACTTTAGAAGATCATCTGAATGAAAACTCTTTTGCCGGACATGATCACCTTGTTTTAAAAAGATATTGCCTAACAAATCTGTTAGGTCTGCAGTGTTTAGTCTTAAGTGTGTGGTATACAGTAATACAGTTCAGCTTTAAGACAACATGATGTAAGTCCTGCATGACAGATTGATCTTCCATCTGAAAGCTGTAAGAATTCGAGCTGATGCAAAGTGCAGATAATGAGGGATACTAGTAAGGAGAGTTACTGTAATTCAGACTGAAAGTGAGGTCATTATGGGGTAGCACAGGAAACAGTATGAGGACCTGTACTCTTTCTAATGTACAGAAAATTATTTACACACAGTAGGCTCTGTAAATCTTTCATATTTCCAGATTATTCAGAATTAGTTGTAATTGCAAATACTCTAACAAGAGCACATTTGTAGACCAGCAGCAATTATATTAGTTGCAACCAACCAGCCACTGGAGGCTGTTCACATGTACAGTACATAGATTTGCATGGTATTAATTATTTAATTAATTACATAATTGGTTAAGGGTGAGAGCCCCATTCTCACATGGGTATCAGTCAGCCAGGTTGTGGTATATAAAGGGTTTTTTTAGGTGGTGTTTGGTTGCTGGCTGAAATCTAGAGTGTTCAAAAGACATTGGAACAGAAATTTAAAGGTGATTTGATTTAAAAATCTAATTTGTTTACTTCATAAAGTAATTAGAAAATTGAGATAGAGGGAGGTATCTGACAGACCCCTGTTGAAACACTGTGGTCAGTGTTGGTCACCACTCCATAAGGAATACTGTACATTGCTGTTCTAGTGGCAGTACAAAGGACAATAAACAGGCAAATTCCTGATCCAAAGTGAATTTCATGCTCCGCTAGGACATGGTAAATCTTATTTTTAAATAGGAAAGGCTATATGTTGACTTGATTCAGGTATTTTTTAAGCCTGAAAGGCATTTACCAAGACAACACAAGAGAGCTCCTAAAGATCAGCAGGAATGTAAAGGGACACAACATATTTAGTTGGGGAGTACATTTGAGAGCACAGGAATTATGATTTTATGCTGAGAAGTGTGCCATCAGCTCCTAGTCATTTTTGGAGGAAACTCCATTCACTCTTTTAGGAAATAGCTCAATGAAATTCTAGGGTAATTAAGCTAATAGCAACAAAATTAACAAAATGCTTTCTCCTTTGTTAACTTGCTTTACCTACAGTACTGTATGTTCTTGTATTTAATCAAAAATACATTCACAACAAATCAGCTATTTTAGCAGTTGTAGTTACACACTGTAAGCACAATTAAGGTTAAAAATTAATTGAAATTTTGTATTGGTAAATAATGCTTAAATAATAATTTGTACTGTATACTATATGTGAAAACTCACCTAATAAGTAGGTAAAAGAGACTTCAAATCTCAGTGCCTTTTTTAGAAAGATTATTTTCATATACTGTACATGTGCTCCAGGTCCCTGATTTAGAAATAGATTGTGTATTTTTTACTGATCTAGAAGCTGACTGATAGATCCAATCAGTGATAGTAACTTTTTAAATTCACAGCCTGATTGCAGGACAGTCTGGTGCTGCATGGCTCAGAGAAAAATGTACCTCGGTTTTGAAGCTGCACTAATATCTCTATAATTCTGCAGAAACAGTGCTGAAGGAATTCAGCAGCAGTGGGATGTATATCTCTCTCCTGCATGCTCACATCCCAGGCATGGCGCTCAACCTACCGCCACACTGACACCTGTCCTTGCAGATTTCTTCCACGTGTGATTGATCTTGCTGAAGCAGAAGACCAAGAGCCATGAAATCAGCAGACGCAGATGACAACTGTGACCCCTTGCTTAGCACGACAGTACCATTCAACCCTAAAAGTTGAAAAAGTTGAAAATCCATCAGCTTTCACATTTTGTTGCCTTAAAATTTGCAGTCATTATACTTTAAAGTAACCATTAACTTGTTCAACCAGGAAGATTAAGGAGTTTTTAAAACAATTCTGTGATAATGTTGTATAAAGACACAGACCACAAAAAAGGTATAAATATATTGTCTCTTTTAGCACAGTGAAATTGATCAAATCAGATCCCAGATCATTAGGCCACATTCTGTTAGGTAAACTCTCTTAAAACGTGAAAATCTAAACTGGGCATTCTGCGACACACAGGGGAACATGTCATTAATTATTTAGTTGCTGTATTAAGAAGGTGTGTCCCTATAAACATTTCCTGCAGTGCATTGCACTATTATTCCTGAGTGAGTTAGTTACTGTTTTTTTGTTAAATGCTTTTTAACATTTTAAATACAGATCCTTTAGTCTTTAGAAGATATTTCTGATCAGGAATAAACCATGCTCCTGCTCCTCTTTTTTCCATTAGCATAGTATAACACACAGACTCTCAACACCTTCAAGAGTTCAGTTAGAGGAGGTCTGTCTATAAAAGTTTAAGAAGCCGTAATGTGATTTTAGATGAGGCCAGTGTACTGTTGAGTGCTCAACCGCTCCTTCTCATTGATGAGTCCCAAGTTATTATCAGTCTTCAGGCACAATGACTTTTGTTTGCCACAAAAGTTGTTTTGAAGGTTGGGTGGCAGCTATAATAACTTTAAGTGACACTTAGTTGCACAAGTTTGCAAGTCCTAATACTGCAAAAGTGGTCAAATGTTTTCTCTCATTTTTATAGCATAATTAGCCGCTTTTCATCCTTGGGATGGAGCTCCTGTTTTTGTTCTTTAATTTGCTGGTCCATTTTCAAAATGAATTAAATGATTGTTAAAAAAGAGAATAAAGCCTGAAAAGACTGCTCCACCGCATGAATGACAAACAGATCTCATTTGCAGCTAATGCTTACCCTAATAAGTAATTCAATGTCCAGCTTATAAAATACAAAAAAAAGAGATATTATGAAATTCAGAGCTGTAATAAGCTTATAGTAGGGCTTTTTAAATCCAGCCCTCTGGGGCCCAGTGGAATCTTTTTTGTTTTAACTTTTCTGTGTTACTAAATTGACTCACAATCTTACACAAGCAGGACTAAAGTGACTCACATAAAACATGTAGGATTCCACTCTTCATACATTATATTTGTATGCTCTCATGATCCCATAAATGGAAGAAAAACAGTTTTAACATCGGACATCCATATTACAAATTCTTGATAGCCTCCTAAGCAGCCATCATGTACTTGTTTTATTTTTGGAGAATGATGTTCTTATTCAGTATGTGTTACTGTATGTTTTGGTTTCCAGTATACTTTAACAGGGATATTTAGGTAGAGAATATATATTTTTTAATTTTGGTTTGTTCATCTTGGAAAATATTGTTCCAGTTATTAGAAGTGGCAATTGAAGTGTCTTAAGATTCTTAGAGACAATGGTCAACATTTGCAGTTCTTGGGAACTTCAGAGCAAGAAATGAACTGAGGTGTTTTCTGAGTTGTAGGGGGTCTGAGAGAGATTTTATGTAAAATCCTCTTGCTAGTGATGTAAAGGCACAGCCAGAGTAACTTGTTATGGTTAACCCAGAAGTTAATAGCTCTAAAGACACAGAAATACAGTATAAGACATATTTCTTATACTTACTCTTATACTGAGTGGTGCAGAGCATTGATCTTCATATCAAAGAGATGTGGGCAGACACTGCAATCATATTCTTGATGAAGGTGTACATTAGTGCTATCTATGCTAGGAATTTAACCTGCAAAGGAGTATACCATCCTATCCAGCTTTTTTACTCGTAAGTCAATTTATGCTACAGAAACCAGGATAATTACCACCTCCTGTAGTCCACCTGAATCTGAATAATTTTACCTTTACATCACATACACAAAAGAGAAAGAAAACAATACTGGTAAGAGCACAATCAGGTACCAAGAGGTACGCACTTTGCGTAGGAAGTCCATTCCAAAATATAAGATGAGTGTGATTTGAGGCTGTGAAACAATACTATCAGTGTAGAGTTAACCTTGCCCTTGCTTCCCTTTCATTGCATCAGTTAAGATCAAATGCATCCATAAGCCTGACTGTTCCCAGTCTTTAGGGTCATTTCTTATAGTCTCTTTTGTAATCCTAACAGCTGACAACTGGGATTTCCATCATAAAATATTTTGTTTTGGTGGTAGAGTTGAATCATTCCTAGCTGATTCTTGAAACAATTAATGTATCATATCCTGTAGAATATTTCTGTTTTTACTGTATTTACAATGGGCAATGGTCATCACCACGTTTGGATAGTCCAAGCAACAATAGGCGCTGAATTTGGTTTAGTAATATGGTTCAGTGCATGGTTGACCTTAACCAGAAAAATAATTCTGTAAAACAAGTGTAATTTTTGGAAAAGCAGTTTCAAATTCAGCACACATTGTATGTTTTCTATGCCTTTTCCTTATAAATCAAGTGCTGTTAGAAAATGTTTCTGAAAAAAAAAGTTTTCTTTACTATGAGAGACTTGCTTGAATCTGCCCGAGACCTTAAATTTGATGTAGATATACACGAAAACAGAAGATGGCAGCAGAGTACAATACATTTAAAAAAATGAACTCTTAGTGAGGTGGACTGGGAGAGACAGTGAATTTTTTTTGTTCAATATATGGTCAGCCAAGTCATGTATCATTCATAACTGAGCCTGTGGTTATTTTCTGTAGAGCTGTTTCCATTAATGAGCGAGCTTAAAAGATAAAGGACCTCTTGAAAGGCATAAAGCAGTTAGACGTGTTAATTCCTTTAAACGAAGGAAAAGGAGGTGAGCTTGGAAAGGAAATAAAGAATTTAATTAAAACCATTTCATCTATCATCTACAGTCACACCCAGACATCCGTCCTTGTCTCAGACAAATAGTCTCCCACAGTTCCAAGGTTGTGTACTGACGCCAGCACAGATTGACCTGCAAAGTGAACATATCTGCAGATAATTGTTAATTTAACTTGCCATTTCTGAAAAAAAAGTTTCTCAGATTAAAGGCATACTGTACAGTAGTTCATTAGTGCATTTTTTATTTTTATATCATGCTCCCTCGACTCACTTTTTTGTCTTTCTAACACCTCAACCCTCATCAAAACAAATAGACTGAAAATGGATGTCTTTCTCCATTGAACCCTGTCACCTTTCTCCTATATAACCTCTCATTCTGTAAATTAAACACCTTTAAGATGTTAGTAATCGATCACACATTTTAATGATGATAATTCCTGGTTTTACACAGAACTAATCACTCTAAAGACTTCCATACCACCTTACAGGTAGGAGAGGTCTCAGTTTATACAGCATCCTACTCCCTGAGGTAGTAATTAGCCTCTTGTGTTCAAACAGTTCATCATGAAGTGAATCAGGGGGACTAATTATTTTGCCAACTGAACTACTGGAGAAAGTGTAGAGAGGCAAAAACTGTAACTAAACACCACAAGACTGGTATGTTTAGCTCCTTGAGAGCTGAGATGGATATACAAAAATGCAGAAACACTGGTCATCCATGACCAGATTTGGACACCCCTGGGTTAGTCAGAACCTTAGTTTGCCATCATATCAAGAAATCAGTGCCTTAAGAGCTTCAAGAGCTCAGTGTCCCTTTCACAATATACTGTACACTATAATTTTCACTATATCCTTAGTTTGGAATTTCTGTTCCAGAAAGAAGAGCAACATTACTAAATCTTATTTTGTATTCTTCCTAGCCGAGCACCGCCTTGTTGAACTTTCTGAGATAAGGTGAGTGTAAATGGTTGTGCAATTTAGAGAGAAAGAAGAAATTGTCATTGTTTAGGTTTCTGCTTTCATAAAAGACTTCCATCTCAATGGAACACGCTTTCCAAATGCTTTAACATTCCTTGTTACTTTTCCAAACCTTTGCATTATAGACCACAAATCAAATGACAAAGGTTTCAGTTTTACTGCATGTATTGTAACAGTACTGTAATGTAATGTGCAGCCATCAGTTACCATTCAGCCATTGCTCTAAAATGTTGGACACATCTCGTGACATGACTTGTTGGAGATAATTATTACCAGCACTGGCATGCTGGGAATTTGCATTTCTAAATGTCCTCTTTTCTTTTGATTATGCCATAAGGTGTAGTACATGTCTGGGCTCCTGACTGTTACTGTGCAGGACGTGTATTCAGATCCCTGACTGGGCTCTGCTATTGCAAGGTACTTTACTCAGATTGTTCCTGTAAAATGTTCAACTTTAAAAAAAATGGTTACAATTGTGAGCTGCTTTGGATAAAAGCACCAACTTAATTAATCAGGTTTATATTTATTGCATTGGATAGGTTCTAATCTGTTTTGTTCTAATCTGTTTAATTAATTTGTTGGATGTCTTATTAGAGCTCAGATTCCACTCAGAAATCTTTACCTTGGTTTTTGCTGTTATGTGTGAAGCAGATTCCTCTCGTGCTGACTATTGTTTTCTTTACAGCTACTGTAATACTGTATACAGAAGTATTTGTCCACAGGGCTTTTCGTCTCTTACTCGTCTCTGATAAAGATCAGCAACACTGCATAGGAGCTACAGTGCACCTTGTAAAACACATGTACAGTATGATAGGTGCTTTGGTGTAATTATAAAACAGCTGGCACATTTTTTCTGAAAGAATGATATCAATAAATAGTTATTGTGAATGGCCCTCCAAGTATTGTATCTAGTAGAGATGCTCATCAGAGCACAGGCTGAGATCTGTGATCCTGGGTTTAAGCCTAAGCTAAGTCAATAGCTGACTTTGATTCTCCAACAGTGTTTCACAAATGGCTGAACACCGGTGAGGATTAGTCAGACAGGGCTCTTTCTGTGACCCCAGCCCTGCAGCCTTAAGCGTACTTGCAATCACGTGTCACTGTTGGCGAGAGACACCCCTCTCCTCCAGATGGAGCTCAATATCTGGTAGGGTTCTGTGTTGTGTGAGTCTTCAATTCCTTGTTCTCCTCTGTGTTGAAGGGTTTTTAGTTACAAGCCAAGATGTATAAAAACACATTATTGCGTATTCCAGATCAAGTAGGTATAGTAAAAATAACTTGAAATTAAAGCTTTAGAATTGTACATGGACTCCTTATGTGACCAAAGCCTGAGCTTATTATGTGCAAAATAGTTTGTAAATATAGAAATACTACATGGCACTGCTCAAATAATAAAAATATGCAATGGTTTGGTCTCCCATATTTGGGGAAGTTAAAAGGGACCAAGTTTCTAATCACCATGCATTAGGATACAGACAGAAGATACAGGAATGCTTCATTATGCTGGAGTATGCCTTAGGGATATTAGCACATTGTCTCAGGCTCTGTTATTTTATCAGCTACTCCGCTCATCATTAATTTATCCTGCCAAGGAGAATTCACCTTCCACTTTTGGCTGCAGAAAATTCAGCCTTTTTTTTATTAAGATCAATTTCAGTAAGTAATGGAGGTTGTTGTATCTGTCACACTGTCTCTGGATCACCACCATCTCCTGAACACTCTCAGCCCTGTCTTACATATCTTATGCATTCTCTTATTCTGCATTTTATCACTGCATCGGAAATGGGCAGTTTTTCAGAGCTTTTCTTTTCTTAGGAAGAAAGGATATGTAAGAATAAATATTGGTATTAGAATATTTAAAGGAAAGCTTCGTTCACACAATTCATATGGAGAAGACTTTTTACAAATATGCCACAATAAACCTAACCAGATAAACCAAGACAAAACTATAAATTGGAAAAAATGAGAAGATACTAACACCTTGGTAATGGTGGGTTTTGCTCTTGCTTGCAATATCTGTCATCAGCAGGTCTTGGTAATTCACTACAATTCAAGTTATAAGTTAATACCTTTAGTAATGTTTACCCGTCAAATTGTTCATTTTAAAATCCAATCATTTTTTTCAGTTGGAACACGGGGACTATATATATATAAAATTATATAGGAAATTTTAGCAGTAAACAATAGCACTCAGGAGAAGGCACTGATATCACCAGTCACCAGCAGAGGGCTCACAGTGTATTCTAAAGGTAAGCCATCACCATCACCTCAGTTCATTTTTCATCCTCAGGTGTGTGCTGTCACCTTTCATAGATATGTATTCCCCATGGTCCATTTTGTGTGTACCAAATTTCAAACCTTGCTTTTCCAGAAATAGCTTGACTTAGATAACTATCGGCAGCCACTGGTTCCTCACAAAGGTACACGAACCAAATAAATAAAAAAAAAAATAATGTGCCGCTTGCTGCCTGTTGCAAACCATAAACCCAGCACTTTTTAGTAAATTTCCACCTGGAAGAAGGAATGTACCTCTTATAAACAGAAAACTGCCATTATTGCAAGGAAGCAACCTCATCCTTGAGTGTGGACTTGCATGTCATCCATTGTATACGAGTAAGCTAAATGGCTGGTTGAGGAAAATGGAGTGCTAAAAAACAATTGAGGAATGGCAGTCAGTTCCTTGCCCACCTGCAGAAGACAGGAATGCACACTTTAAGAATTGATTGTAAAATTAGGAGCTGAGTTTGCCTCCAAGCTCAAATAATGTTAGTCAAATGCATGGCTTAGTAGAGTGTTTAGCATTAGTATTACAGGACACAATCTACCACTGAAGTGCAGCAACCACCTGCGTGATGTGCTTGCATCCCCTCTATAAATTAGTTCAGATATTCACTAATTGAATTAAGTAATTTGCAGAGAACAGTGGGCTGTGATAAGGAGATAGGGGTTAACACCTGTATTGTTTCTAAAAGTGGCATAGGTTGTAATGAGAAAGTAGTTATAAGTTTATCTGAAGGATGACAGTGTCTGATGTATTTACACGTACTGTGGTTTAGTCATTAGGAATTTGTGGTCAAAAAGGAAGTGCCGTAGCAACCTGAGTTTGCTTAGAGGTCTCTTATCCCAGTACGGAGTTGTCCCAGTCTTTCCTTATTTCTGAGATCTCATGAGCACAGAGCTACAAAGTGGTTGAATTCGAGCCTGTGTGCCGGTTATGCTTTAAACAGATTCATCTGTAAGTAACTGCATATAACAATATCCTTAGTTTCGTATAGCAAAGATGTTTTTAAACCTCTTATTACAGTATTTTTTTACACGATAATGCCTTTAAGTTTACCAGCTTTTAGAATTTGTAACATTTTATCATTTGAAGATCTTGCAAAAAAATAAATGACTTACAGTAGCTATTGCAAAACTGTGCTTAAATGATCGTCATGTTAAATATCTTGATATGTATGCATTGTTAACCTATCAGTATTTTTTAAAAATAATGTCAGTTTATGGAGGTGAGGACAAACTGAACAAATTAGTTAATTTCTTACTTACAGTTACTGTATACCTGAAGCACAGCTCAATTAAAAAAAATATCTGATGAAGACAATATTTCAGACAAGTGTTGAATTAGCTTAAGCAATCAAATTCTTGTGTAAAACCAAAAAAGCTCCACAGGACCTGAAGTGATTACAGAAATTTGATTCCAGCTATTGTTAATCTGTTATAAGCAGTAAGGTACAGTAGCTATATTAAACCCATTGAGAATAGACTGTACAGAGCCCTTTTGGTAAATTTAATCAAAATCAGGGTATTCTGCAATAAACTGTCTGAGGTTATTAAATTATTTAAAAATATAAAATACTCCAAACCTAAAAATATATAAAATATACAACTACAGTAGCTGGCACACTTGGCACGGAACCAGGATCACTGGAATACCACTGATTAATCTCAATACTCTTGAGTCATTTTGAATATATTATCTTAGAACTACAGTAGATAGCATTCTGAAAAGCTACCACTAACATAGAGCAGCCATGGCTAGCTGGGCCCTTTTATAATATTCTGAAGCACTGTGATGTTAAATATGTACTTTAATATTTCAATTATGCAATAAGATGTAAAATGAGTTCAGTCTAAGCCTGAAAACAGAACATTTTCAAGTACAGCAAAAACAGATTAATGTTGTTTTCTGTTGCTTTATACAGACGGTGAAGGTGGCTGATGCTTGTTTTAAGAGACATGAACAGGTTTCAAGGGAAAACAGGATTTTTAGGTTAGGGTGAAGACTGAGGGGACATGAAACATGAAGTGCCATGTATATCAAGGGAAGTGATAGAAATTTACCGATGGACAAATGAACCTGTTTGGAGGAGATGACTTAATATTTTAATCATATTCGCATCTCTCTGAAATGCAGCTCCTGGAAGGTCCTAACATTATTCTAGATATTGTAATTTGCTAAATTACCCTTTCATGAGAACATACGAATTGTAACAAGCGTGTTACTATTTAGTTCATTTGGTTGCTAGTACTATACTTAACTGATAATTAATCTGAGGACCAATCATCATGCCTGGATATGTTGTTCCAGACTCCTCCAGCTTTGCAGAATTGCCATGTGTTCTTAGTTCTAAATGCATTTCTACATTTTTCACAGCTGACTGTAAGTCTGCTCCATTGGCTTGACATTGTCAATACCTCTTGTGATAGAATATAAGGCATAGAATTAGAGAAACATCGCTTGTTAAAAGACCATGACTGTGGAGACTTGGTAATCTAACGAGCCACAGCTGTAAGCAGTCTTATAATCACCAGCTGCATGCTTCCTGTGAGCAGAAACAGTTAAGGAGTCAATCTGTGCTAGAGTCACACCAGAGGTGGTCAAGACCATAGCTACCATGTTATATGTAGTGTCTTTGAGTAATTCACCCAGCACACACAGGCAAGGTAGAAGAACTGGCTGAGCAGAGCGAGTGAGATTCTGGTGTGTGTGTGTTTGAGTCCTCCTAGCAGGCTGAAACCCAGCAGTGAGAGCAGCTGGGCAGAAGCTACTGGAGAGAATGGGTTTTGTTAGTGTCTGTGTGCAGGCTATGTGCTGCGAGCCGCTATCTGTGTGCACAGCAGCTATTTATATCAGAAGGGTGGCAGCTGCAGGCTGTGTGAGAAAGACAGCAAGTTAGCTACTGGCCTCTGGCAATGAATGAACCAGAGAGTAGAGGTGTAGTAGAGAGGCTTTCACTCTAGAAATACAACTTATGTGGTGATGCAAAGTCTATCTAGCTATTGACCTCTGGCTGTAGGCATGTGGTGAAGACAGTGAGGTCTAGACATGAGGGAGTTGAGCCAGAAACTGTGAGTAATGTAAGTTGAGAGTTAAGGCAGAGGTGGCTGGGCACAACAGAGAGGTGTGCCGGCAGCTGCAAGTGTACAGCCTGCAGTGTGTGGCCGAGGCACTGGGAGGTTGTGAGTGGTTGTGAGTTATGTGACTCTGGGGCACGAGGTTGAAGCACTGGGGACTCTTAGTGGTTTGTGAGTCTGAGACCAAGCCTGATGGCGTAAAGTGGAGACCTCAGCAGCTGGAGGCGGACCTGATTCTGAGGGCTGACTGGAAGAGAGTGAGCCAATAGCCATTGTGAGTGAGTTACAGCAGGGAGAGGGAGGATAGCAGAGTCCCTTGATTAGAACTGGACTCTGCATGTGTGATATCGAGATCAGGAGGCCCCATGTGAGATGTCTAGAAGAAGTGAGGGTCCTACAGATAAGGTAAAGAGTCCTCAAAGTTCAAGGAAACCTCATGAAGAGTAGAAACCTTGGTCATTGTCTGGTAATGAAGGCAATGAAGGCTGGTAGAGTGGATCCGTTCATAGAGGAATGACCAAGTTAGTGGTCCTCTACTGCTGTTTCCCAAAAGGGACTACATGAGTACCAGAGGTTTGAGGTTTGTTGAGCCCAGGTATCCATGAGCTAAAGGGTTAAGCAGTGTGATAGAACCTCAAGGTGATCTTGCAGGAGGTCATAAAAGAACTGAAGCATGTGAGAATTATATGATGACTCTGAGGGCAGTGTCATGAGTATGTGATATCGAGCCTGAGAGTCTGTGAGCCAGTGGCTCAGAGACCCTTAATGAATGGACAAACTACAGATGTAGTAAGCATTAAAAAACAATAAAACATGCCTTGTTTCCTAGTTACCCAAAAGAGGAGGTGAGCAGCACTCTCAGAGGAGAGGGCTTGTAATAGGGGAAAAATGTGAAAAAATGTTTCCCCAACAGGTTGAATCATACCCTTAAAGTGATGGCCACATGGTTTCACACTCTGAATATTATGAATACTTGAATCAGGTTCACTCAAAGTCCCACACACGATCATTCTATTCTTCTGTTGGAGCAGAAATGCTTAAATGTATCATTATGATCAAAATTGTAAACTATAATCTAGAGATTTTACTTGCTTTGTACAATTTTAACAAACATATTTTGATTTAAATTTGTATCTGTATGAACACCAAAGACTTATATACATAGGGTCCTCAGATCAATGTTTCTCTTTATTTTTACTTTATATTTATCATTTATATTTCATTTACATTTATATTTCTGCACTTATCTGCATTAAATGTAATTTGTCAGATTATATTTCATCATTCTTTCACCTCTCTCCCTTTCTAATATCCCTTTTTACCACTATTTGCAATCCATTACATTCATTTTCTTTAACTGAAGGATGTTCTTTTTATTCATTTTATGTTCTGATTTTTCTTAACTGACTTCTGGGCCACTGCTTCATAGCCTTTGATTTACATACTCTTTGTTTTGAATCAGTTCAGTGCTTCAAGAAGAATATCTTTAGACAGTTACATGAAGTTTAGCAGAAAGGACTAAATTCAAGTATGAGTATTTATTGCAGAATTTTTTGTTTTCCGTCTTAGCTCTCATTTATGTAAATGAACACACATAATAATGTGAGTTGCTGGAAATATTTAACTGTTTTTACCTCCTAAAAAAAAGGGCAGCACTTTGGTTTGGTATTCAGCACAGCTGACTCACAGCACCTGGGTCCTGGGTTTCATTCAAGATTGGGTCACTATTTGTGTTGATTTGCATGTTTTACCTTGCGTTTACATGGGTGTCTACTACAGACATACAAGTTAGATTAGATTGGCCACTGGATTACACTAAAGAGGTCTCTGTGGGTCTGGCCCTGATCCCATTAGCTTACTGAGCATGGCTTTAAAACTCCAACAATTGCTCATTAACATGTTTCATGATACATTTCAGAAATAACTTAAAATCTTCCATTTTTAGTAGATAACAGTCTTAGAAAAAGGTTTCAGTTAAGTGGAAAGTTACTGGAATTTAAGTTGGAATGAAAACAAATAAAATGTGGGGTTTACATTATTTTCTTCAAAAAGATTGCATGTCTCAACAGTCTTACATTTCTGGCAGTGAATTATAATAATAATAATAATAATAATAATAATAATAATAATAATAATAAACTTTATTTTATATAGCGCCTTTAAAGGTGGCATCTCAAAGCTCTTCTAATAACTATTAAAAACTCAGAGTGTCATGGTGAGTGCCTGGCTCTGAATTTTGGTTGTTTTGAAAGCAGTGGTTAGCAGCTCTTGTGGAAGAGCAGCATGGCATGGCTGCCATACTCACTTTTACAAACCTGCAAGCTTTTGCTCAATATTTGACTTACGTCAGTTTCTAAATGGTCATATTTCACTTTTTAGTGGAACCTGAAAGTAGGATATGCATTAAATGTTATTGATGAGAAAAATACAGGATTCATGCTGTTTTGTATTTCTTAAGACTGATTATTCTCGAGAAGGATGTAGAATGCGTGTGAATGATTAATACAATTTCTGCATTGTGTAGATAGCAAGGGGAATCTAATGTCTATTTCATGCTGCAGCCTGAAAGACCAGATGCCTGCATTTTCAAGGCCATTGAAAGCAGGGGTGAAGGCCATATCAGTTTATGAAATGGAATATGAAGTAATTCTCCTCACTTAAGTTGAGTTAGATAATTATAACAATGCATATTTAAGCTTATAATAGCCATAAAGTTGCAATGGTCATGTTTTGAAGACTGGTGTTTTTAAATCCAACTCGATCAATTTGTTCTTATTATTGTTAACTTAACCAGTGTCCATATTCACACTGACTTATGATATGCAGTACGCAATAAGACATAAAGTAAATACAAAAAGGAAATAATTCCAATACAACAAAAAATAAAAAAAACAGGTTAAACTACAAATGACAAGAAAAATATAACACGTTAGAAGCTTGAGCAGATCAATGTCCACTGAGCCGTAAACATTGTGTAGGAAAGGAGTCATTGATTGCAGCAAAGAAGGAATTTAAACAGGGTGTTGTACAGTATCACCTAGTGGTAAGAATTCACAGCAGTATGAGAGAAGCCACATGTGATATCTAAACAGATGTGTCCTGAGGAGATGCCAAAAGGAGGTCAGGGACTGAGCAGCTCTGATTTTAATGTCATCAATTTTTCCACTGCAGAACAAGGGATGAGAATGAATGACCCCGGAGGTTGGGGAATGGAGAGAAGGAACAGATATTTTGGCAGAGGAGTGGAGAGTGTAGAGGAGGAAATGAGGGACAAGAGATAGACTGGGGCAAAGGTTAAGACTTGGTAGGGGAGAACAAGTGTTTTGTAACAGATGTGTGCAGCTACAGGGAGCAAATGGAGGGACTGGAGAAACAATGTAGCATAATGAAAAGAGGCACAAAAAATACAGATTAGCAGCAGTCGTCTGCCTGGCTTGGAAAGTGTTGCAATAGTCCAGGCAAGGGACAGAGCTAAAAGTGGTACCGACAAGTTAATGAGGAAAGGGTGGGTCAAGAGAATTTGGTTCAGTAAAAAACGGCGTAAGAGGGCTGGAGTTGAAATGTGATGGGAATAGGAATGAGATCCAGATGGGAGCAGAGCCAGTGATGCCCAGGTGAGTGCTGACAAAGGACAGTTTGCTGAAACAGACATGTGAAGGGTAGGGTTGTAGTCCAAAGATATACTGTAGGAGATGTCTGAACAAAGTTTCTGAGGGAGAAAAAGAGCAAGATAGTGAAGAACTGAAAGAGTGGAGAGTAAATTGAGAGTTGTACAGTTTGTGCTTTGCCTCAAATTAAATACATTATTATATTTATACATATTAAGCAGTATTAGTACTTGTAACATTACATAACTTCATATGCTCTGTAGAGAGAGATAAGATAAGAAAAGGAAGGCAGCCTTGCAAATCGAAAAACAAGATATTCCCTGTGTCTGTTTCTCAAGTTTCGAATCAATTTTGTATTAATCTTGTAGCAGAAGTAAAGAAAGCAACAGAAAACAATGATTCTGTGTAAGGGGGTCTCATATTGTACGATATGTCTGTTATGATTATGTCATTCCCCAGGACTTCTGAAGTTCTGATAGCCTTTAGGCCCCCTGTGGTGAAAGACTGGGTGTGTGCCACAGTGTTTTTAACATTAGGTTTGGCTGTGTAGATCAGATACCTAGAGGTGTGTTCAGAGCTATCCATAATTAAGTACATAGAAACTAAACCACAATCAACCTATTTAACTGAAGTACCAAAGTAGCTCTTTTACATTCTGTACATGATGCTGACTCTAAATTGTACTGCATGTCCAACAGAAAACAATCACTCTAAACCAAGCAACAGGTAGAACATTACCCCACCCTCCTTTGTGAAATCACATTTGTGGCTCCAGTTCATTTTGCCCTCATTATTCTCACTAGTGTATTAATGTTTGGACCTTATCTTTATGCATATTAATACACCTTTGGCTGAGTTTTATACTTCTCTTCTAACTAGTCTCAATGAATTACCTACTGTATAGCAGGTTCTGTAAATAATGTTTTCTGTTTGGCAAAAATACTGATAATTCTTATTATCCCTTATACAGACGATTTAGAACACATTTGGAAATATACTGTATGTGCAGTATATAGTTCTATAGATGTACATAAATATGCATGTGATCCAAAATCCATATTTAGGACCTCTTAATTGCTTCAACCCTGAGTTTGTAACATCAAAGGCCGAAGAAGCAGAATGTTTTTGATGATATTGAAACAGACCACTGTAATGATAATTTCCAGCTGTTGAAAGATTGTTTATCATTAAAAAACATCTTGCGCCTAATCGGTAAGTGATGCACGAGTAGCTGTCTTTTAGACTGCATTATAATTGCCAATTAGAGCACAAGAATTTTTAAGTGCTGAATGGCTCAAGACAAACTTTCTGACTTTGGAGTCTGGAATGTGAAGAGGTTTTCTTCATTTTAAAAATCCAGCAGATTAACTGTTTTAAATGTTTCTCCTGATTGAATGTTCTGAAAGGCATCTGTACAGTACTTCTGTTTAAATAGAACTAATGTCCATTCAGTTTAAAGATTGTTGTGTATGATTATCTACCTTGGTTCAGTAAGAAAAAGGCCTGGCCCACGTATTTTCTCTTGAGTAACTGAAAGCCTAGGTCACAAGCACTACATCTACTTCTGGTATCTAGACAAAGCCAGATGTAGACATCATCTAAAAGGCTGCTGGAGCTAGACAGGGAAAGATATGTTTTTGTTATTTCTAGCATTTCAGAGGGTACTTATAAGTCAAAGCTATGAATATACCATTTTGACGGTGGGGCTTACTGAATGCACAAAAGTTGCTGTCATCAACAAAGAAAGAAAGTACAACATTTAGAAATTACCAAAGGAGGGTCCACTTTGTCCACTTAGTCCATATTCCATTGTTGGCATATGGACTAATGCTATTTACGTACTGTAGGTGCACTCATGTACAGTATACTGTAAATGTTCACTTAGTTTAAAGATCTGAACTTAAAGTGTCATTTTAAATTTGATTTTTTACAGCACAGAATTTATCTTCTATTTTATGTTAATATTTTGTATACCTAAATCTATTTATGATATCTGTTTTTTGTTTCCATATCTCCAAGAGTATGGTAGAAACTGAAGGGTGAAAAATCTAGTGATCCATTGTGTTATGCAAACACCTCTGGGAAAGCAGGTCAGATATGGTGTGTCTTTTTTCTCCTAGGAGTACTGTATGCTCACAGCACTTGTTGGATTCAGTATAGACCTGCATTGGTTGAGTCTGGGCTAGTTTTGAATTGAGAAATACTTTTAATAATTCTGCTTCTTCTGAGGACCTCTTTATAAAGCATGAGCAATGCTTTAATTATTAAAAAAGGAAGCTCTTCTAAACCAAGTATTGAAGTACAAGCCTTCTTCAAAGCTTTGATGACATCCACTGAACAGCCTCTATTATTAATTCCCCAAATAATGCAACTGAGGCTTTGAATTATGGATACATATGTTTGATTTCCCACACAGCATACTAGTTAATTACATGTTTAAGAACTTAAAATAAAAAAGATGAAATTGCAAAGAAGGTCATGGCTGTGCATAGAGAAGAGGCATATAATCATCATATTTGTAAACAAATATTTACAGAAATTAAAAGACCTCAATTCTTAACAACGTGAAGTGGACATTCTGTGTGTCTCTAAACACCAGGAGATCACAAACAGCCATGCCCAGGGTATATTTTCTTAAAAATGATACAGAGAAGAAAATAACTGTAGCATGTTTCACGACTGTTTCTTCGGGTTTAGATTTATATATTTTGTTTCTTTTTTAGCAGCTAATAAAAGTAGCAAAGGATTGCTTTGAAGTATCACTGCCATTATTTGGCTTCACCTTGCTTGGCTCCGGAGTCAGTGGTAAGCGCCACCTTTGAAATATCACTCCTTTGATGTATTGCTTTTATATAAAACATGTCAAAGTGCCCAGAAGTGAAGGATTGCAGGAGGGCGAAGATTGCCCCAGGCCCTCCAGAAATAATATCGGACACTGCCAGTGTTTCAACACGAAGGTGAACGCAACCACTGGGTGCCTGCTTGACTGGAAGAAGCAGCCCTGAGGAAAAATTAATCTTGCTAGAACTGTTGTTCTTTTGAAAGGTGAGGGAGTGCCATCATTGCAGACTGACACCCTCAATCTGTCGGTCTACTCCTCCACAGATCAGGGCCCAGGGATGGATTTAGTGACAGTGAGCATTACAGAGCTGCATGTGAGGTGGAGTTTCTGACTCTTTACAAGTAAAGGACAGGACATTGTTCCATCATGTGCTCTCCTGTCCTTGAGGACCCACCAACTAAGGCAAAGGTGAGCAATACAAGTGTTGGATCAGTGAAAAAAATCCTGGAGAAAAGAAAAGGCAGAACATTCTTGGTTCAAGACCCAGCTTTGCCATTGAGCTCCACCATACACCCATGGCATGATCGGGTTCCTAGATACCATCTTCCATAGGAGGTGTAAACCTGAGCCCTTTCAGTCAGTGGCTCTCTGACAGCTGTTGACATTAACTGCTGGTAGTTCATTTCCCAGTTTCTGGAAATTGATAACAAGAAATGTGTCTTATCTATATCTGATATTTTTTGTTCAATGTATTATGAGTTTATTTAATCAGCACTACCATTTTTAAGGAGCACACAGGAGCACACAGGCTAAAGATGACCAACTTACAGTGAGAATGCAGAGTTCTGGATAGTTTCTAAAATACAGCGATTCCTCTGTTTCCTTGGTCATTAGACCTCATATTTTCTTGGTCAGTAACTCATATTGAAACAGGTTTAACCCTGTTTAAAAGCTACAGCAAAATAGTGAAGAATTTTGAACCATGCCATTCTGAAGAGCTTAAAGGAAACAAAGCAAATGGAGAACCCTTGGGTTAGCAAGAATACCACCAAGTGATACTAATTACATGAAATTTAATTAGTACTAGAAATTAGGTACTACAATTTAGTATGACTTGAAGTGAACTTTTGTAAAACATTTCTATACTGACATAAAGAAACTCAAATACATTTTCATGACAGCATTTTGTCATTTAATGTCAACTCAGGTGCCTGCCTTGATAAGTACCTACTGAGTACCTACAGCCTTGGATAAAAATTTAGAGATCTCCCCAGTAGGATGTCTTGCAGCAGGTGTGAGGGACTAATACAATCTGAGAACAACTGCCAACAAATTGGTTGGTGTTTTATCATAGCCATTGTGATGAATACGTTTTCAAATTAGTCCTTTTTATCAAGCACTATACTTGTCATATCCAAGGCATCATTTAATGAAATGTCAGGTTGTGCTTGGTTATAAAAATATTCATAATAAAAATTACATAATTTGAAAAACACATCCTCGAGCAACTCCCAGCTGCCACAACCTGTACCATTAGCTGCCATTCAAGTGGCAAAATCTATTTATGCCTGTTCTGTGGCAACTATGTACATCTCAAAGTGCAGCTCAGCTGTGAAATTGGAGCTGCATTCAGACAAGAAACAAGAATACAAACATAGTGATTGTTTTTAGTTTATAAATAACATTGTTAAATCACTTGTTTTTATCTACTAGACATGATGGAGGATGCAGTTAAGGGAATTGAGAGGGAGGGCCTCAGGTGCAATAAATCATTTTTCCGAAAACATGTGACAAGTGTAGCTCTGTCCCCAACGGGATTCAATCATGGCTTCTTATGGCAACTTCCGGCTTCTGAGCTACGCAGCACCACTCCCCAGACAGCAGAGAATTCTGCTCCGCTAAAAGACCTGGCTTCCTGCTATGGGAGATTTCAGTGCTATTAAGGTTCCAAGGGGGGTGGTGTCACCTCTAAGATGCTCAGTGCCTAATGACCCCTGTTACACAGGCAACAGAAAGATATGATAAATCTACAGTCCAGTGGGAATTTCTGTGCTTTGTTGTATTTTGATATGGTCGAAAAACCAAGATGTTCACACTTCAGCTCCGATTAAATCAAAACTTCAACAATGACCAGATGCAAATTTCAAAACCCAGTACTTGACGCCTCTGCAAAAAGCCCTCGAAGATGAAAAAGCTGCTGTCTAGTAAGGGTTTTTAAATACATGAATCACAGAAACGCCAACATTATGTTTAATTTCTAAAAACAAAACCTCATATACTGTAAGTTGACAATTGTTTGAATTTTGGAGATTGTTGTATTGTAATTGTTGTATTTTTTTCATGGCTTTGCTAACTTTGTTGTTATTGTAAAAATAGGTATGATAACTGTCTTTTTATATGTACAGTATGTTTCTTAAACTAGTTCTTTGAAACTAATATTATTTATATCAATTATGTTTTTTAAACACTAAGCAAGAGTTTGTGATAGAAAGTCATAGTGTACATTAACAGTACAAATTAAAATATTTGTTGGATTCCTGTGCAAATTTTACCATTTTTCATTAGTTGTATTTTAATAGTTTTGAAATGACTTTAAATATTTCCTCATGATTTGTTGGTTAGTTATTTTAAATCACAATCTGGGCTCTTCCTAGGCTTTGAATACTAACAAAGCTGTGCACTGCCAAAAAAGTAGTTCTCAGGATTCCAATTAATTAATATTGGGGTATTGAGATATGAGTGCGAGAACTTAAGATAAAAATAATATTTAAGTCAACAAAAGGACAGATGTAATTAAATTAAATTCTAGCTATAAAAATTGAGATATACATATACTGTGCATGCAGTGCCATATAAAAGTATTCAGACCCCTTTCACATTAAGTTATATTAAAGCTTGCAGCAATGAAACTTTTAAAAAGTCATTAATATTTGTTGTATACACAACCTATTCCACATGTTCAAAGAAAAAGCAAAACGAAGTAAATAATTATTAATTAATCTGAAAGAAAAATGGAAATGTCACAGTTGCAAAAGTATTCAAACCCTTTGATGTGGCTTTAATTTAGTTGAATATTTTGATTAAATGGAAAGTTGTGTAAAAGTCCTTTGTCCTAATGAAGATCTATTGCAGATTAAAACTTTGGTCTTGTATTTAATATCATAAAATAATTCTGGGGAAGTTTAAGATACAAGAGTGACCTGGTTAGTGTTCCTCACACCCGAACGTAGTTTGAAATCCATGTAGAAATTCACAGATTGATGAATTTGATGAATTAATGAAAAAGGTAAGTATAACTAAAAATGATATACAAAATTTAATTGCATTTCCCTGCCTTTTTCCAGTATGGTTTACAAAACTGTTAATTATTTAATCACTATTTTTTGTGATTTCTTTTTTTTAAAAAAGCAACAAGAGCTGGAATGTCTGCAATGTCTGCATTTACAGGTCTGGTCACACTTTTCTTTACAAGCTTTAGTGCAGGAAGATCCCTGTTCTCAGCTGAGCTTTTATTGATCTGTTTCAGCCTGTGCTTATGGCTCACCTATAGAATAGCTTTTAATTCCTTTAAAAATATAAATTTATTGTAAAGAAAATATTTATAGCCTATCATAAATCCCAACAGTGTAATTGCTATACTTTAATTGTTTCAATTATTGTATGGCTGATCTCCTTTACTTTATATCATCTATGGTAGTATACAGTACATGTTTTCTTCACATTTTTACAGTCCATTGAGCTTTTTGAATGCATATCATCTTGAATAAAAGCATTTGCTCAATAAACTAGGATCATAAATTTAAAATACTTTAAATAACCATTTACTATTTTAGAATGACAAGTAAGACCATCTAGTCCGAGGTATAGAGTATATTTCAGGTGTTTCATGTTGTTTTTTTGGCAAATTTGTTTTTTGTTCATTTCAGTCTAGGGTTTAACTTTGCAGTAAAATATTTTATTAAATTTCCTGCCAGGACAAGACG
Source organism: Atractosteus spatula (assembly GCF_055471065.1). NCBI lineage: Eukaryota > Metazoa > Chordata > Actinopteri > Semionotiformes > Lepisosteidae > Atractosteus > Atractosteus spatula. Next base: position 3,075,424 of record NC_142721.1, on the reverse strand, counting down.
TAATAATTACTCCATGTGTTTGGTATCATAACATAATGTGATTTAGGGATTTTTATTCAGAAAGAAGAAGATAAGACAAATTGGAAAGCAAAAATCCAACATACACAAACTGCCAGAATGGAAAATCATTTACAAGGGTGTCTTTGAAAAAGAAGGCCACCACACTTCCCTTCAGCCTCTGTAATGCTCTGCCGACTCTAATAAAGCAGAAAGCAACACTGCTCATTTTTCTTTGACATTTTACACTGTTGTTACAATAAACACTTAGGTACCAAAAAGAAAAAAAAATCTCCTTCAGTTTTTAAAGTCTGAATCATAAATCTTTGAAATGCTCTACAGAGGGACAGGTCTTGCCAGCTATTCATCTTTCGGAAGCTCGGAGCGGATGTGTTTATTTTTGTTTGCGTTTTTTTCTTTATATATTGTTACAAATTACTGCTCTGGTCGGCAATGTCACAGAGCTCATGTAGCTCAGCTCTTTTTTTGTAGCTCATGCACTGTGCTCACTCATTTGCTTTATGTTCTCTTCAGGTAGAGAGAACAGGTCTTGCTGTCAATCTGTGACCTCAAGAATGTGCCTAATTAAGCTTAGATGTAGCTAATTAAGCTCACTGCCAAAGCCTAAAATAGCCTCCTCCTGTTCTGTGGCAGCTAATGTTGGCTATTAAGGAAGAGCAATAGAGAAAGATGCATTGAGGTATGAATACATATAAATTCCCAGCAAGTATTGTTCAGATTCCCCACTCAATAAGTATAGTTAGAGGATTTAGGGGCAGAAGCCAGCAAGAAGAATCCTCTTATTTTAGTCCTGTATTGTTCTGTGACCTGAAGTCTGGCTGTAAATGCAGGAGGAGATGACATTAGCTTTCAGATTGCATTGATTCCAGATACTTTGCAAGTCAAGACTTCCAATGAATTGCCAGACTGATCAAAATAAGAAAAGACTGATCAGAATAAGTATTAGAGTCAAATACATGTAATGTGGAGACAGTGTATAGAAAGTGAAAAGTAGTTGGAAGAAAAGATCTGAAAATCTAATCACACACAAGGCAGAGTACACCCTGGATGGGACACCAGTCCACCACAGGACAGACACACAGGTACTCACACACTCACACCAGAGACAGTTTTACCAGAAGCCAACCTTCCAGTTCACCAACCAGGATGTCTTTTGTCTATGGAAGGAAAGTGGAGCACCTGGAGGAAACCCACACAAACCGCAGCAACCAAAGAAAACACATGGGGGGAGCCTACTGTACAAACTGCATGCAGATACACAGAACGATACAGATACAGAATTGAACTGAATCCAGGACCCCAGTCCTCGGAAACAGCAATGCTAACCACTGCAACACCATGCCGCCCAGCCAAAGAATCGGTAATGTAAGAAAACACATTTTTTAAAATAAATAAGATTACTAACCTGCACAGCTGTCAGCTCTGGTAGTTCTCCAGTTCTAATTCAGCAAGTTCTGTGTTGAGTTTGTATGTTAATGTCAGTTTTTTTCCAAGTGTTCCAGTTTCCTTTTACCTTCTCAGACACATGCTGGCTAGGTTAATTGGTGTCTCCTTTTAATTGTCCCTGTGCACTTGTGTGTTTGTGTATATGTGCCCTGTAATTAACTGCTGTCTCACCCAGAATGCCATCTAGCCAAGAGCCCTATACTTTCAGAATAGCCTTTGAGTCATTGCTCTTAATTTTTTGGCTGATGCTTTAATGCAAAGTGACTTTAATTTGTGCTGGGGCCTCTTACCTGCTCAGATACAGTAGAATGGAATTAGAACCCACAACCTTCTACTTATGAGGCATGAGCCCCAATTGCACTGCCATTAAAGGTTATCATGGCTCTTACCAGGAATGAGTACAGTAGTTTTCTGATAAAGGACGTCTAGGTGAAGATGAATATTCCCTTCATTGTCTAAGTCATTTTGTCTCTTTGATTTTCTTAATGAAGCACACGTTAAAACTATCTTCCTTTTTGCAAGGTATGAACATCTTTTTCTTGTCTTCTCTACTACATTTATTTCAAGCTCATCAATGAAGTAGGACCACCTGAAGACAAAAGAGGAAATTTAGTGGGATGAGATGCTTGGATCATTTAGCCACCATGAATTAGAGAATGGCCTCCTCTCATTTTTAACTGTTTATATGTAACAACAAAATGAATTACATGGGCCTAAGGCTCTTTTCTCACTTTTAGCCCATCTATTTTATTCATGTTAGGTCCATGTTAGGTTTCGTAACATGACTTAGGTCAGATTTTCTCGTTTTCTAAAGTTAAGGTCTTTGACCTTCTGCCCATGAAAGAATGTTAAACACTTAACTGATCTCCTTAAAACCTCTTTATTTTAACACTTACAACCTAAATATATTTCTCCACATGCCTCAATCAGCAAAAACTGTTGCCCTGTAACAAAAGTTTGTTTAAATGTGATACAAACATTTAAAATCCTGTATTGACAAAGAAAATATTGACAGAACTATCCAAGTGTGCCAGATCTAGATCATCAGTGACACAAGGACCTGATGATGAAAACTGAAACTTCTAAGACATTGTACACAAAATGTTTGTGGGAGTCTGGAACAAGCTACTATACCTAGCCATTTTGTTGAAGCTGATATTTTGACTTCATTCAAAAAATACATGGTTTCTGTACAACAATATGGAGATTCTTGTATCACTTAAGTACAAGCAGTCAAATGAGCTAGATTGACCAGGTGACATCCTTTAATTTTATTATCCTAGTCTGAAATTCAGAAGCAGGTTGTCATAGCACAGATTAATGTTCTGTCTTTGTCGTATGTAGAGAAAGGACCACTGGCTCATAAATAAGATACTATATTCAATAAAACAAGCTCTAAAGCCAAATCAAAGTTATAGACCCAAAGCAACTACAGTACTTCTCAGAAAGAAGACCTAGGAAAAATAAAACACATTTCCATATGCCTTTAGTAATAGTTTATGCAATTTCTAACATTGGTAAATGAACGTAATATTCATTCTTACCTAAGAGTACTATGCAAGGATTTCTTTTAAAAAATAGCTTCTATGACAAAATTCATCTTACCACTCTCATACTGTATCTAGCATTTATGGATTCACTACTAGATCAAGACCTTTCCAAACTTTTTCCACAGACTTGTCTTCATCCAAACTGATTTCATAGGAATATTGATGTCATCTTCCTGGCCAACAGGTAGTTTACCATTTGGTTTTGTTTTTTTTGATATTCTAGTATATTTTCTTTTCCATGAAGATGATTTGTAAGTATTGTTTGTTTAGGCCACTAACATAAAGATGTGACTATTTCTGTCTCCTTCTTTAAATCCAAACACATTTCTCTTCCATACATGTGTTAATACAGGTGGTAGGTATTAGTCTACAGAACAGGTAAAAGTTTATTCAACGTTGAAAAGAGAAGAAAGGAAGGGTGTCACACTCGAAGAACACTCCATAGTTGAAACATTGTGTTTCTTCTTCTCTTGTTTTTCTTTCTAATTCTTGTGTTTCCTTTCTTCTCTTTTCAGCATTGAATAAACCTTTACATGTTCCTCTGCAGCCGACGCATGCTGATGCAGCTACCTACTTGTATTAGTCTAAGATATTTATTTTAAAACATAAAAGCTTATTTCTCTTTGTAAATGTATCTAATCTTCTAAAAGTGCTCTAAACTCTAAAAAAGTATTTGCTCTTCATATTGTGTGTATCTGGTTTACTTCTTCTTAAACCTAATTTTTGGCCTGTTCTATCTTAATGCCAATTAATGACCTCAATTTCCTTGGAATAAAAAGTTGTAAAATGTCACTTTAATAATCCGATGGTTTATTCCAGTGCGGCTTGGAAGTTAGCTTAATGAATTCCTTGGATTTTTAACAACAGTTCCTCTGTATTTTAGTATAAATTAAATAATGCCAATTATGTAAATCAATAGTGATAACATCCAATTAAAGAAATAAAGCATTACCATTCTGATTTAAAAAAGTCATTATTTTCTGAAAATACTTATAAAAAAGAACAGAAAACAAAAGTTTCAAAAGGAAAATATGTTACCTGCTTAATGTTTTATTATTCAATTTGGGTTAGAGAAAATAGTGGAACAAATTTTTCACATTAAAGAAAAGGAAGCTTTTAAATTTATTCTACATATTATGTAGATACACGGTTCTTAAAATGTCTTAATTAGTAAAAAATGAAAATACTAATTGAATTCAGTATCAAGTGGTCAGTTGGGAAAAACCCCAAAGAATCAGTAATGAAAGTATGAATAAGATGAGGCAGACAGAAATCGGGGTCTAACAGACAGGAAGGAGTAAAGTGTGTCAAGGTAAAGGTACAGCAATAGCCTCTTCATCACACTCCTCTCTTCCCTTCCTCCTTTTAGAGGTGAGCTTGACGAATGGAGCTAATTGTTTTATTGCCAGAGCCTGATGTGAGCTGCCTAATAAGGCTGAATAGAAAGCCTTGGGGAAGCCATTACCCTTCTATTGTTTGAAAGGACAAGAGAAAATGGCAGCATTAGAGAGCTCCTGGGAGCGAGTGGGAAGAGTGATGGCCAGTCTAGCAGTTCTACACAACCAGCTCCATATATTAGTGAGAGACTTTGCATTGGGCTTCACACTAATGGTGATATACATTGGCTGTTGTTAGCCTTTGGCCACCCTGCTACATATCAGCTTAAAGAGAACTGGAAGCCATTATGTCAAGCTGTTTATAACATAGTGCAGATCCTCATGAAAACATTAAACTTTGCATCTTTTTAAATGTATTTATTTTCACACATTACAATACCACAAACATTTTTTTTTACTTACTGTATGTTGCCTGAGCAGCTTCACAAGGTATTAAACACCACAGAAACACAATAGAAATATAGACTATAGTTCCACAGTGGACAAATTCTGTTTTTGCCACATTATAAAGGAAGTCCTTCTTGGTTTTTGTATACACAAATAGTCATTCACATTTGGAGAACAAAGTTTGCAAATGAGAGCATTATTGATCCACTTGGTACAGGATTGTATTAGATTCAAACCAGCAGAACATGTAATAGGAGTCACCTATCTTGATAAAGACAGTAACATGGTCAGAATCAAATATGCAGGTGATTTGAGTTTGAGAACTGCTTCCTGGCCTCAAAGGTTCTGTATTTATGCGTTGAAACATAAATGCCTGTAACTGTTGATAATTCACGTGCTGTGCCTCCAATTTTAATATATTTGTCTCATTGTACTCAAAGAGCCTCTGATTGAGGTGAGGTGGTTTGAACCGGTTGCTGTACCAATGATTCCATTTCCAGAAAAGAGAAAATATGTCCTCTATTTTTTTTCTTTATACTGCTGGTACAGTAGTAAATAAAATTGAAAAAAAACTAAAATAAACTTATCTCTTTGTCTAGCTCCCGACTAAACCTTATTTCTTCCTGAATGAACACCGGGCTCCAACACTACTTACTGGTATGTTTGGGTGTATTGTCTACTTAATTTGGGCATGCAGCTGTTACCTGTGCTTTAGAGACCATCTTGATTCTTGAAAATAATCAAGTTTCTGGGAAAGTACCACCCCCTAAGGACTACACCCCTCACAGCATCACAAGATGTTTAGTTAAAAATAATTGCAAGCATGTTGAGGAAAAGCTGTGTCGTGGCTTTAAACAATTTTAGTGAAGGAGGTTGTGCTTTATTTGCTTAGCAGATTCGCTTATTTATGGTGACTTACAAGAAATACTTTTTATACATTATACATCATAAATGGCATTAGGGAAATGTGGAAGATCACCCTCTTAGATAGCGTGGCAAGGGGTCTCCACATGAACCATAACTGTATTTTCCCTGGATAGCAGTGGCAATAACCTCTCTCGGTCCATTCTGGTTGGCCAGGTATGCTCATTAACTTCTTATTTACCAGCCAGAACCCAGAAAACGACCGTGGCTACTACCAGTTTTATCTCATTATAAGTCCTCTCTGACTTGTAGTGCTTAACAAAACCATTATCTCTGAATTGTCTCTTTGAAAACTCACTGTCTTACTAAACGATGAAAGTCCGTGACCTATGATTGTCCTAGGAACTGCTTTTATAGGGAGGTAAAGTCACTAGGTGCAGCCAATTTAATGATTTCCCCATGAGAATCCGAAGAATGTGATTCTCCTAAATGAGATGTCCCTGCCCCTGGGGAATTGACCCATGTTTCTTTGCTGCAGGAAAACATGTTAGAATTGCAATACCTGTGCAGAGCAGAGTGAAAATAATATTCATCAATAAGTAAACAACATTTAAGGCAGGGATGTTAAATCATTGTCCTTGAAGGCTGAAGTATCTGTAGGTTTCCTAGGATACTTTAAAGCAGTAGCAGCAGAAGAGCTGAGAGAAACCATTAACCAATTAAGATAATAATGATGTAACTTTAAAGTTGTAATAAAAACCCGTAGGTCCGGAGTACCTGAAGAGAAGGACATGGCTCAAGTGGGAGACTTGTAACTTGTCTTCTGACTGCACGCACCTCAATCTCACTTTCTCAGTCTGCTTTCCTGCTGTTTCAAGAGAGCACTGGAGTCTTTTCAGAAGCCTTTACAGCATAGATCAAAACAGAGCTGCTCTGCTTTTTGAACTCATCAGAAAATTAGTGAATGAAGCTCAAAGTTAAGTTAAAATTTTTCCTTGCCTTTTCACCTAAAGAGCCTAATCTTCAAATGGGGTTGAAAGCCTACTGTATTGAAAGAAAGGAATTACTTTACATACTGTACCATTGAAGACAGGGGTTAACATCTTCCTTGTTCTGTAAACTTATTTACAACATTTCCATCCTGACAATCTTAAAGATGACACAAGAAAGAATGAAAACTGTTACAAATCTTATTAAGTGAATTAAAATGTTTATATTATTATTATTATTTTTAATCTAGTTAGTATATTGGTAACAATGATTATGGGATAAATCTTCTGTTGATCTTGTTTTGTGCTGCTGGAGTGTGTTTACTCATTTATTATACACCAGTTTAAACTGAAACTTCCACCAGACAACATGTTTTAATACATTAGATACATTTACTTACATTAAATGTAATTAAGTGTTGTCACTAATTACGAAAGAAATTTTGATCTTGCACAACATTAGCTCAGCAACTAGGCCACATAAATCTTGCAGTTTTGATGGAATATACTTTTTTAGCATTAAGATTAGTCCAAGTATACAGTACTTTAAGTGCTAACTCAGGTTAAACCTTACCAAAGGGGTATTTTTACAAAAAAAAAATATTTGTTGAGAGAAAATGATCATTGCCAATGAGCCTGTTCTGAGAAACACTAGGGACTTGGAATTTGTCAGGTTTTATTATTCTCCCTGTCATTTCACCCAGTGGCTGTTATGATCAGTGATTGTACAATTAAGTAAAACATGACAGATGCCATTTTAATTTTTGGGCCTCAAACATCAGAGTGAAGTCCCCCACCCCTCTCAATACCTCAGTACCACTGCTTTTCAATAAGCTGTGCACTGCCATGAAGCACAGCCCTGGCTCATTTACAATCACAGCCCCATCTGATGCACAGCCATTGATATGCATGGACTTGGTAATGAGGTGGAACTAACTTGCAATTCATGTTTTTTTTTTTCATTTTGCCTTTTGCAACAAGGATGTTGGCATACACATTGCCTGGGGATTAAACCACTAGCTATTATTTATTAGAAGTTATTTCTCCAATTAGATCTAGTGGTACATGAGCACTTTATATGCACAGATGCTTGCCCGCAGAAAAGCTTCTGCGAAATAAGAAAGAAAAAAGGTTCTGTACAAAACAAACAGCAGTCAAGTGATGAATATCTTTTAACACAACTGCAAACTGTCTGAATTATTTAGAATTCTTGATTTAGAGAGTGACCTTTCCTTGCTCAGAAAGCCAAGTTGTAAATCATTCAAAAACCGGAATTAGCACGTCAGTTCATGTTTAAAGACACATAAATAAACTGGCTAAAACTGCCTAGTGAGAAGTATTAAGTGAGTGACCATTAGAATTATCAGCACAATGGATATCAGTACAATACATATATACTATCAATATACTGATAAGGTTTAGGTGTGAAAGGTCCCTATCGCTGGTAATATGGATCAGGACCTTTGCACATGAAACACACCCCAACTCCAATGTTTCTTCTTTAATGTATTTATGGCAACATTTAGTGGCAGCCCTGTTGTCAGTAGAGTGCTTTCAAGGGACACCCTGCCACATGGGTATTGGCAGTTGTCTTATTATTTTGTGCTTTTTGGTGGGTGGGGCATTTTGTTTCTTTACTAGTAAAAAATAAAATGTGAGAAGAGAATAAAATAGACAATTTTCAATGATTCTTTGCTTGTAGACTGTTACTTTTATTTTACATTGGCTTTTTCAAAATTATCTTCGGATTCACCATTCCTCCCAGCTACAAAATCTTTCTAGTTATAAAAATAACACTACTTCTGTAGTTCGGCATCACTTAACTGCAATGGAAGATTATTATTATTATTTATTAATGTAAAGGGCAGCTACAGAAATAAAATGGAAAAATATCAGACCAATAAGCTTACATAACATACGGTAAGAACAACATGTGCTGTTGAGCTTTGGATTTGAACCTCTGTCAGAGGTAGACGTTTGAGCACCTGGTCAGCAGAGTACCACATGAGTACTGCTCCTGGTGCAAGGGAGTAATTAACTCCAAGGCATATGATGTTGTTTTACCTCAGTAATACACACAGAAATTGAATTATGTCATTCAGCTTAAATAGCAATCTCAGCTATTAAGACTGTAGAATGACATAATTCTACCCCAGCTCAAAGAACAAACAACAAGTTATTTTGTTTGGTTATTATTTACTTACTTATCACAGTCCTTATGATAAAGGTATTTAAATATTTGTGTCTGACATTCTTAGTGAGCAGGATGCCATATTGTTAATTTTAAGCTGCACACGTGCAGTATGGAAACCAACACAACATATAGTAGGGGCACTGGAAGAAGAGATCCTCAAGTGAGGGGTTATATTAAGTGCCAGATGTCCTTTGTACCCAGACAGCAACAATTTCTGTCCATTCTGCAGTTTTGCCTTTTTCCAAATCAGGTGGGTAATTATCGTCATACCTCATCAACTTCCCATGTGAGTGGATAAGGGTTATTGGAATTGGGGTAATCAGCACACAATAAAGTCTCTTCACGCTTCATTCATGTTCTCTATCAGCTCAAAAGTAATAATCTCTGTTTAATAGCAGCTCTGGATCTCTATCTCCCTGAGACAGTGATGGTAATGATTACATTGCAGTAGCACAAATCATCCCATGACATACTCCTAAAAAAAAGGAAACAAACAAGTCAGCAATTTTTAAGCTCAATTTGCATCAAAGCGAGAACAAAGTCAGTTGCTACCCCCTTTCTCTGTTCTGAGAAAAAGATAACATATCAGTCCAAAAATATCAGATTTGTGCAGAGACTGAATCTATCTATGGGAATATTGTGAATGTGCTGTGTTTATCATGCCGATTTGCATTTCCGGAATTATCGAATGCTTGTTTGTGTTTCAGTACATTTCCATGCTATCAAAACAGGACTTGCTGCTTTTCATAACTCATTGTCATTCCTAATAGTTTTAAAAGTAATCATCCAGTGAAATCAGTAGGTGTCTTGTTATCTCTTGATTGTTGTAATTAACAAAATGGAACTATGAAAATGTCTCAAATAAAATGTATGTTTTAACACTAGTTACTATCATAGCAGCAACATAAATGACTGTAAAAAGCTATCCAGAGCAATATCAAAGTGTTGTCTAAAAGAATCTATTTTTATGACTCATTATTTATTTTGAATTCTAAACTTTAGAAAGTGGAATGTTTATTAAAAACCCACAGATTCATTTATAAATGTTAAATTGTCTGTCTATCCTTCTCAAAAACGTGAAGCAGAAATAAAGACAACATTATTATTTAGGCTGACAATTTAATCTAGAGTGTTCACATTTCTACCTACTGTATTTAAACAAATGGGTGCATTAGTGGAACAGACTAACTGAAGTATTATAGTCACGAGTACAACAGCAGTGGCTTCACTGTCCAGAGCCCTAACCATTATTCCCCAACAAAAAGCCTTTCTTTTATACAGGTGTAGTTGTACAGTGTGCGCTGGGGGTAGCACAGTGGTACTGCGGTCAGCATGGCTATCTTGCAGTGCTGGGTTCAATTGCAGACCTGGGGTGCTATCTGTAAATTGGCCCTAGGTGTGAACTTTTGTGTCTGCGTTTGTATCTGCATGCATGCCCTGTGATGGCCTCATGCTTTTTTCTTGCTGGGATAGGCTCCAGTTCCCCTGCAACACTGAAGAGGCAGTTAGAAAATGGAGCTGTATGTGTTGTAAGTGTAAGGTAATGTGGAAAAGTAGCATTGAATTTTTTATACTGTACAGTACATTATTATTTCTACTATTTTACTTGCTGGGCACATTTACACATACTGTAAGTTTATCTCTCCAATGTGACCTTTTTCTGCAGTACCACCCCCTTATTACCCTGCCCCCTCCATTGCAAGGTTTAGCACTTTGGTGGGGATGTATGAGATTGGGATTTATGAAGAGTCAACTGCATATACAGTAGCAACAAGGTACTCAGACCCTCAGTTTTGTCTGTGAGGCTTATAAATTCTGTCCCCCTTTTTGCACCCGCTACTAATGCAGGGAAACAGGGAAAATCTTCGAAGGCTTTGAAGCCTTCAGTTTGAGTGTTCAGATTTTGAATAAAATATTGAGTTTAAAAATGTGTATGAATCTTTTTGTAGTTTCATAAAATGAGACATCATAGGAAGGGTATGAACACTATTGCAAGGCACTGAATACTACACACATACAGTGCACTACATAAGAGTTGGAACAATGAAGTAAAAAATGCTATTTTTTCCTGTATACCCAGGTATTGGGATTTGAGGTGAAAAGATTAATATGAGGCAAAAGTACAGAAATTGACTTTATACCTTTATAGAATAATGACTTGTATTTACAGTATAACTGCTTTTTATCAAATCTTTCTTTTCATTACACAGAAAATGGTTATGGCTTCTCATTAAGGATGCGATTGTGTTCCTAAGTGTACAAATCTAAACCTTTTCTTTCAATCCAGGTTTATAAGGACTAATCTGTTATGTAATCAGTGAGGATTCTCCTTTACAGATGCACTAGATATATTGAGTAGTGGGGCTTGATTGAAAATAGGGAGAGTGGAATATGATCTTGCAAGACCTCCATGTTACTTATAATGAGCAGAAGGAGGAAATATCATTGCTGTAACTACAGAACAAATTTCAGAATCCCACAAAGGGCATTATGACCCTAGGCTCACAAAAGGCAGAGCAAGGTCCAGAGGTACAATTGAGCTTGAAATGTCCTTGAAGCTTCAACAGTATCACACATGATGCACAGGGTTGGAGATCAACAAGACTCAAAATATCCTTTAGACCTAAAAGGGATCTAATGGTAGGTATTGATGGTGCATCTCCCAAGAGGTATCAAAAAGCTTTGGCCAAAGTATGGGATATTTTTAAATAATTAGAACAGTTGTTTTTGTTAAACCAATCTAGCTTGGAAGAACCAGTTATGTGTTTTTCACATCTTGGTTTATAGCTATGAATCCTGTAAATACACTAGTAAGAATAAAGATATTGTATGTAGTGTCAGAACATAGCCCTGTCAAGACCAAAATCCCCAGAAACCTATGGGGGAATAAGCTGTTGTTCTCGGTCGCCTGACCAGCTGCTGGAAGAAAACCGATCGGGTGACTGTTTAAAAAGCAGGAAGCACAGGCTCCCTGAGTCAGTCAGTGGAATAATGCCATCCGTCTGGAGGACAGTTAGTAGCTCTAAAGGAGCCTAGGTTTTATTATGGTGTGTTTAGTTGGATTTCCCACACTATACAGTATATACAGTAATGAGCACTGGTTTTTTTTAACCTTACAGCTATGTGTGTATGTGTCTGCTGTCCTGGACTTGTGTATTTTAAAGATCCCGTTATGGCATGCCAACAGGCTGCCACAGTAGGCAGCCTCCACCAATGCCCCCCAATTCAAACCACTTGGCCTTAAACCCATAACAGACAACACAACCCCATGAATGAACACCAACTGGAACAGAGGCTCAGACCTGTGATCATACTCAGGCAAATATGTACTGGGTGAACCACTCTGGAGGCTATAAATTAGTTTTAAACAAGGGAACTGCAGCATTCTGAGCAAAATAAATCATTTTTTGGCATCTAATATTATTCATTGCATGAATCATTGAATCCACTGATTCATACTGTATTTTTCAACAAGACTCTGACTCTTCAGCAGAACATATGATACATAATGACATGGACTAAGACTGGTGAGGCTGGGTTGATTCAATAAAGAGTGCAAAAAGAGATCCTGCCTGAGAAGTGTCCCTGTTTGTAAGTTGCTGCTCTTGAATTTGCAAAGGCATAAGCAAATTTTTTCTCATCTGTGCTTTAAAAATAGTTTTATTAATGCTTGGCAAGTTGCTAAATAGGTCGAATCCAGCTGAAATTTGCCATTTTTATGTTCCTTTAGTTTATATTAATTATTCTTACATTATTAAGAAAAATATACAATATGAAGTATAACAACTGTATATTCAGAAGTTAGCAATGAAATACTCTAGTTAAGGGAGTCTGTACTGTGCTCTATAGATGTGCAGGGCAGTTCTTTCATATTACCTGTTTAAGTGGAGCGGTGGCTCTGTGGCTAAGGATCTGCTCCTGTGGCCGGAAGGTTGCTGGTTCAAATCCCGTGGCCGGCAAAGGGATTCCTACTCCATTGAACTCCTGAGCAAGGCCCTTAACCCCAACTGCTCCAGGGGTGCTGTATAAATGGCTGACCCTGCGCTCTGACCCCAGGCTTTCTCCCTGTCTGTGTATCTGTGTGTCTCATGGAGAGCAAGCTGGGGTAACTTTCAGTCTTACTGTACTCCTGTCATGCCCTGTACTGTCTTACTGTACTCCTGTCATTCCCATGAGTGCATTAGTCCTGAGACCACCAGAACATAACCTGGTGCAACCCTCATAATGCAATTAATCACCCAATTTCTGCCTCCTTATTTCAACCCAGTTACACCACTGGAATGGTGCTCTGACATTGAGATACTCACAGTAGTGCTACATTCAGTACTTGCCTGTGAGACGCATCAACCTGGAATCTGAATCTTGACACCTAGAACACTAGAGTCCAGAACAGCATCAATCCAGTGGTGTCTTTCCCCTCAACCATCTGTTGTCCTGTAGCATTCACCTTCCTCACAACTACACTCCTGTCTGCCATTACTTATCACCATCTCTGTTCATCCTCAGCTGTCTCCAGCGAGTTCAGAGCTCCTCCAACTTCAGCTTTCTCCACCAGACACAGAAGATCACTGAGGTGGCTTTCTTGCACTTTCAGTGCAAGTTTAAAGTCTGTCTCATTCCACTGGGAAAGCACCCCACTCTCATACTGTACACAGAGGTCCTATACTGTAGGAGCATGAGGAGACATTGAAATGAAAATAAGACATCAAGCTTTTAATATAAACAGTTGTCAAGAATTGATCTCATGACGGGTAGAATACTAAACAGCTGTGGCAACATGTGGAGAAGTACAATATTTACATATTCACATTTAATTTTTTAGGACTCTTCTCAGAGAAAAAATACAAATAGATCATAAGCTCTCACTAATCATCAGTGTAAAAAAAATGCTTTTTACACTCCTGGTCAGGGTCCATTACATGAAATTGTTTTCCTAGGGCATGAAACTTCCTATTGATATCTCAGAGAGAGCAGGCAGTTGTAGAGGAGTTGTTTTCTGTGTCACCATATTGAAATAGGTAAGAATTCCATCTGGATTTGTGATACTTGAAAAGCATGGCTGAGAATCAGACTACCTGGAAAAAAGATGCAGAACAGAAAAAAACAGGTATATAAGCAAAAATATATTTTAGGAGTACAGAAGGCCAAGCACAAAAATGGAAAAATAATAAATTTAGCATTTGTTTCAAATGTTTTGTTTGGCTATAAACTGAATATTGTTTTTGTTTTTGAATGAAGAAACACTCTAAAAAATACAAAATGATGATACCTTTTACATGAGAAATTAACAACAGCCACCATACCTTTTCTTAAAAAAAGAAAGATGTGCTTTTTTCTCTTCTGACATTCCTTAAACCACTGCCCATGTCAAAGCAAAGTTGGATGAAGGCAGATGATGGTTCCTTGGTTTATTTTTCAATTCAACAAACCTGTAATTCAGCAGATGTTGCCAAGTTTTGCACCCTGGGGGAATGTTCACAGTTGGATTGTATTCTGCCTGGTTGCACTGAGCACCTGCTCAGAAGGTGTGGTTAAGTTTTGATGAGACAGGCAGCTAGGCTTGCCACCTGGCTGTATTATCTCACAAGACTGTAAAACAGAAATTGTTTTGAAACTGTATATTAAAAAATGAAAGATATGTGTAAACCAAGTACTGAAATGTACTGTAGATTGCTTAATTTACCAGAAGACAAGGAGTCTTAGAAGTACATTATATATAAATAATAATTAGAAGTATTTCTATATTAGAAGTACTTAATTATAATATTATATTGTGGACTTATATCAAACAATCATTTCAGGTATTATGGTTGAGATACTGGGATTAGTCAGCATTCTGTGTATTGATGTTCGAATGCACTGCATCTTCCTTTAATGAATGCACAGACAGCTCACATTAAAACAAGACATGTTTGCTGGCCTTGGCATCGACTTGTTGGCAGAGTAAATAAAATTCAAGCTTATAACCTTGTACAGTATTTACTGTAGGTATTCAGGTAGGAGTTGTTTGTTGTATGGAAAACACACACACAAACATTAGGTTTCTTTCAGCGTTATACAGCTTTTTTAAAATCTTGAAAAGGATCATTATAGCCAATTCAGAGGACTAATTCAGGACCAACATTGAAACAAGGACCAAAACATACAGTTTTAGATTAACAGTTAGTGAGTTCTTTTAGGAATGAATTAAGGATTTCTTTTCTATTTCTTTACACAAAGGGGCGTGGAGGTCTAGAACAAACCACAGTCATTTTGTCAAAGCAGGTTTCTTGGACACTGGATGAGAATTTTGTTTCACAGAGCTCCTTTCCAACAAATGGGCAATATGTGCCAAGTGGCCCCCTCTTGTTTGTGCTTTCACTCATGTTCCAGTGTTCAGGTTTGGGACACTCTGCACAGTGGGTGGTTGATAATTATAGTACACAGCACAACACATTCATTAATCGTTAAAGAGGAAAGGCAGGCCAGGAAAAGAACATAAATCAGGGTGGCAAATACTGCTCCTGGTGGACTTTACCATCTGCAAGTAATCTTCTTTCACCACAAAAAGAAAGAGAAGCTGATACACTATTCCAGGTGGGATAGTGACCAGTAGGTTTAGGTAGGTTTCATTAAAGAGCTAAGCTAGAATGAAATGAAAATCATACACACACTAGTCCTCCAGGACTGAACACCTGCACTCTGTTCAAAATAAACCTTGTGGATTTGAATGTGGTGCCCCTTTTCTCTCATTAACACAACATCTCTCACCTAATTAAAAAATGTTTACTTTGGGACCCCCCCCCAAACAAAGATTTTCTATATTAGAATATATTATGAAATTAGAGACTTTAAAAGAAATAGACTGAAACTCTATGGCCATGGACTTTGTAGATAACAGATTTAAAGAATTTATAGATGCCCTGATTTAATCACAGAGCAAATTCATCTCAAGATTAAGATTCTTAAAGTCTAGAAAGATAGAATGGTTTATTCATCTATTTTTAAAAAATGAGGAGAAAGAAAGGACTTTATTGTAATTCAAAATGAGCAGCATCAAGTCACATTAAAGGAGAAAAATATTGTAATACAGTAAAACAATATTTAATAAAATATTAAAATAATAAAAATTAGAATTGGCACAAGAAAATAAGAAATAGTGCAACAGAGACTAAAATAAATATTAACTTTTTACAGTATACTAATTGTAAAAGAAAAGTAAAGAATGAAATAAAATTTATCATGAATAAAAGTGAGATTAAATTGTTAGTTTATATCTAGCAAGAAATTGACAACAAACATTTGATTGAACAAAGTCCTTTTATGAACAAAGACAAAGTTCTACATAAAATAATTTTTTGCATACAAGAGGTAAGAGTATTATGGATATACAAATCACCTACTGTAAGTCTGTAGTGTCTGATGATACTCTACAAAATGTACAGTATTTAAGGAGACATGAAATAATAGTCAAAGGCCATTAAGGAAACACTATCAGCAGTCACTCAGGACTGGAAAATTGCCTGTGTAGCATCCATCCATAAAAAGGGCAACAAGTCAAATCAAGTAATTATAGACCAGTAGTTTTTTTTCTTTATAATTACAATTGAACTAGAGGGTCATGGGTTGACTGATGATTAAAAGTAGTGAACCTTTGGTCTCTAACAAACCAATTAAACATGACACACAAACTCTGCCTGGTAAATTTGCAAAAAGAAACTTAAAATAGTTCCACAAAAATAAATGAACAAGGTTCAATAAAGAAGTTCCATTACAAACTAATTAAAAGAGAGGAGGCATGACTGGAATAAAAACAGTTATTGTGGTAAATCACATGTCTGAAGAGAAGGGGGACTGATCTGTTAGGGTAGGGCTATTATCAGAATCTTCCTAAGTGATTAGAATAGAAGGACAGAAAGTGATCTGTAAGGAAAGGGCTATCCCCAGAGCTGTCCCCCACTGAGAGAGGAACCAGGGAGCTATTGCAAGGTGATGATGGGGCAGAAGGAGGGATATGAAAATGAAACATGCAAGCAAGTAAAAGCGGTGATATTTATTAGATAGGCTGCAGTGGGTGAGATTAAGTTATGATTTCCTTCCAAACCTTTCTTTAAAGCTATGTTTCTTAAATGGAAAGCAATAGGTTTTGAAGGTAATGCACATTTCTTGGCACCACTGCTCTTCCTAATTTATATCAATGACCCAGGCTCTGGTATAGTTAGTGAACTGTGAAGTTTGTAGATTATACCAAAGTACAAGGATTAAGAAGAACTGTTGGGAGCTGCAAAGAATATGAACAAATATTTGGACAAAATTCATGGTATACAGTATAAAGTTTAAAGCATGGATATTAAATTGTGAAATTATTATTAAACAGTTGTACTCCTTTAAAACAATGTGTACAGTTATATTCACCACAATATTACAAATGTATTGCAGCCTGAAATCAGTCCAGATACATTCCTGGGCTTTTGAAAAGTCATTTCCGTCCCCAGATACTAGGTAACACCTTTAGAGCTTTTCCAACAGTTCTGTGCACTTGCATATTTCATTCAAATAACAACCATCAAATAGATATATTCCTTGAGATAAAGTTGTCTCTCTTCCCTGCTGTCTTCTTATTTTCTCCGAAAAGAAAAACATGCCAAATCTTGAATTCCCACAGCTGGGAAAAGTAGACAAAAAGTACATCATTCAGTCAAAAGATAGGGCTGTACCTTTCAAACTAGGTGTATATAAAGATTTATGCTGTTGTGGTGCAAGTAAATTGAAGGGATTACTGTTTCTAAACCATGAAGCCAGTGTGGTAAAAAGCAAGTGTTTTTCAATACAACACATTATAAAGAGGAGAAAGACTAGCAGAATTCCTTGAAAACACAGGCCTGTTGAAGAAAGCAGTAGCTATTTTGATACAGTCATTTTTTCATGACATGACATGACATTTTTTCATGTAAAAATGTAATTAAATTTAGGGTGATCAGGTGATTAGGCATTTACTAATCCACTAACGTAGCCAGCTCCCACTGGTTATTGAATTTTACTGCACACCCCTGTGAATGTTCATGTCAATTGTGTAATTAGCAGTGTATTGTCTGATTAGAATATCTGAATGCATTCTGAAGTTGCTACAATAATTAATGGATTTCCACTAGGTATTGCTGAGTGTGAACTATTCAAATTTGATTGAAATCATGAAAATGACACAGAAGGTGCTGTGCCCTAAAGTAATATTCCGGTTTGATTCAGGATATGCTTGAAGGAGTTGGATAAGTCACATTATGGGATATCCTTCCGTTAACAATTCTGTTCAAGGTTTTGTCATGTTTATCACTACCTTGATTGTTTGTCCGTTTCTTGGACAGAAGTGTTTTGAGGCCCTGGTTTATTCTTAGTTAATTTCTCACCACCCACCTTTTGGTATTCCTTTTTTATATGTATATGTATATATTTTTCACAGCTGTATTTGAAAATGGAAATAATTTCTGTTGGAGCACAAGATACTAATGTCAAGTGAATTTACAAAATGGAAGGGATGGAGAAAACTCTGCATTCATAAAAGTGATTAACTGAATTTAGTCAATTTTGTTATTGCTAGTGCAAGGAAAGAATCTGTCATGATGTTGGGTTGCAACAGAGTTTAACAAATCAATAATAATAATTATTATTTTATGGACATCAAGGAAAATATTTTACTGTTTCTTGTTTTCTTTATAGCTCCCCAATCCATAACTCTCATCACATCATTCCTGAATATATATAAATATCATATCACTGGAAATAATCTAGAAACCTTCATTTATGGTAATTTATTTACCATTCCAATCATCACTAAAAAGAACTTCACATTTCTTTGTGAAGAATCAGTAAAAACTTACAAATAGTTCTAAAATTCTATTACCTAAAGATTAAATAGATTTAGAATTAAAAGGAGATATGGTCTATAAGAAAGTCACTTACTTTGTGGTGATGCCACCCCATCAAAAAGAGATGGTCTGTTTATTCTCCCAGTCATACTGTTGCTTTATATGCCCATGCTCACAAATACACACAGAACTACTGTACATGTCTTCTGTTTTCAGTCTTATAAAAACTTGCACTCAGTTTCTGCTAATCCTCTGTCCTCAGGTCCTTGCTGCCTTTTCTGGCTTAAATAGTCTTGTAAATTCACTAATTTGTCTTAGAGGCATTCTGAACACTTTAATCATGTATCCACATAATCCAGATATTCTGTTGTTTTTTTTTTTACTTGACTATGCGTGATATACAATAGATCTGGACTTTTTCTAGGGGAGAAACTTTCTTTTTTCAACTTAGAAATATGCAAACTGAGGTCTTAACAGTTCACTGTATAATTTTAACTTTCGTTTAGTCAGTTTCAGCTGTCTTGGTTTTTGTCTAGATATCCAAACATTATGTTGGTCTTGTTAATTTCTTTCCAACAGTGTCTAGATAAGAGCTGTCAAGGTCTGCAAAGGAATAGGACACGGTTTGCACTCTGAAAATAAAAAGTATAAGCAGGGAAGCAGAGGTGTCCTTGAAATTGAATGTTAATTATTCTTTGTATGTTTCTATGTTTCTATGTTATTATTGCTTCCACTGATGCTGGATTTACATTTACTTTATCATTTGCTGTTTTTCCTTATGGTATGTAATTTTTATTTTCCAAATGAAACCCGATCCCAAGAAAAGCCGATGTCTTTTTTATTTTAGTCTAATGTGCTTTCAGTCAGGTTCTAGTAAAATGAGAAGTCCTAGTTTTACATTTTTGTAATAAACTGTGCATGATTCATATCATTTACTTTAATAACTTCAAGGAAATGCATTTTGACTTTGTTATTTAACCACCTCTTTCACATAAACACAACTCCTTAAAATGTGATGGTCCTGGATCACATAATCCATACAAATAAAAGCAGTGGATGAGACTGTGTAGTAACAAGGAAACTTTTTGCCCCAGGTCTACTCTGCTATGTTACTGCAGGATCTTTATAATGACTTGTTTTTCATTCAAAACAAAGGAAATATAACCTACTTTTCAGCAGTAATTATTTCAAAGACAACTTTTGAAAAACTAGCATTCTTTCAACAGGGGTATAATACTCACCATAATGTTTTGAAGTAAACTCATTGTCTTTCTTTTTCTTACTTCTAGTACAGGAAATTATTAAAGTGTTATTTTTTTTTGTTCAGCAGTCCAATCTAGATTTCTACCTTGAGTGTAACTATAAATAAACTGAATGCAACAGTGCAAATACTCTTTTCAAAGTATATGCTTCAATGAAGGACTCGTTATTCTTATACCTTTTATATACTGCATATGCAAAGCCCCAGCTGAAAAGTCTGTCTCGCCAATGTTCTGCATAGGAACAGAGGTTTTAAAATGGATCTTACTGTTTTTTTACTTTGTTAACTGTCAGTGTGCACTGTACTTTGGAGTTCTCTTAATGCCATAAAGCCAAGTTCATATCACACGAGACAGTCCAAAGCCGGGCCGAATATCTTGCTGGTTAAAGTTAAGTGATGCAGTAATTGTGAACAGATGGAATCGATCTCCTGCCAGAGCACATTGTCATGGCAACTGGCTGATTGGCAGGTTGAGTAGAGGCTTGACTGGCTGCTGTGGTGTTTGGGTTGTGCAAACTAATTTCTCTCACTGGAGTAGATATGACACAGTTATTTCTTGACAGATGACATGGCTGGGTAGTTTATTTTATATTTCCTTAACCTTTTGCTTAGTAAAGCACCTTCCATTCTTGAGTCAAGGGTACAAAGCAAAGTCCCACCCAGGATTTGAATCCACAACTTTGACATATTTTTTACTGATTTTTCCATTACTTCCTGCTGATGGAATGGATGGATTTGGGATGGAAGGTGACAGGGAATGAAGTCAGAAACTCAGTGAAGAGTAACAATATCTGTAGAAACACCAGGATTGGCAAACATGCAAATTAGAATCCCACATGGAATGGAGCTGGAATTGGTGTTCTCCATATATATAGAGTATACTGTGATTAGAATATATTGATCAAGGTGTCAGTAACAAATTAACAAAGTTAAATAAAAAATTTGGAAGATTGGCCAACAAACAGAATTGTTGATATGTAGGGATTTGGACAGTATAAAAGTGGGTAGATATACTGTATCTGGCAATTGAAATATAGCTTCAGTGAATGTAACTCACTGAAACGCAATGTAACTTTCAAATATTTGCATGGAGGTATAATTACAGTATATAGGTAAAGTATATGTTAATGACAGTAAAAACCTCTGCAAAACATGCTTTTATGAATTAGGTTGAACAGGTCTCCATCTCAAATAATAAAAGCGAAAGTAATGACAGCATGGATTATGGAGACATTGGTCATGCTTTTGGATAGATTTGTTCTTCAGCCTACCCAAATCATGTTTTAATCTACAATTTCCACATTGGATTCCCAATCTGACATCAGTACTAAAGTCTCCCCCTTTTCACAATTATAATTTTAAACATTTTTTAAAAATTCAACCTATTATTATATTTAGCCAATATCCAAAATATGCAACATCTTCACATTATTAAATTAAAACATAGACTATTTTAGACTGAAAGAATATCAGATTGAAATGCACCTGTGATTCCAGCAACACTTCAAGGTTCCTCATTCAAAGTTTGCTTCCTTATAGCAGTATAAAACTTAACTGTAAATAAATTGGCTGCAAGGCTCAGTTACATGATTTTTCTCTTAATAGGTCAAAAAGTTTTAAACTTCATTTATAATTATAATCTCATATTACTTGGCTTCTCAGGTTTGTAACAGCTCTTAAGGTCTTTCCTTTATTATTAGACTGAATTTGAAATTTACAAATATTCTCCTGTCATTGCCCTCAGGTGTTCAGGCACAGAAGACATTTTTGGCCAATTTAAAAAAGAGGATTGAACAGAAATCAACATACAGTGATAATAGAGTTGACAAGCTAACTGTTCATTTAATCGCACAAGCCTATTTGTTAAAATATGTTGCCTGCATGCTTTAAAAATTGCTGCTCATGTTGACTTTTATATTGCAGGCCCCATATTTGAATGACATCCAGCTCAGTGTAATTATCAAATTCATTTTCTCTCACATGAACATAATTAATTAGATGAGCTGAAGACCTGTAATGTCACATTCAATATGGAACTGTATATAGCACAAAGATGGTAACGTGACTTCAAAAGCATAGCAATAAGAATATATCACAATAACATGGTATTGAAGCTAAATTACATGCTTTATTATAATAAATTCACTAATTTTAACCTTTCATATACAGTACCAAACTTGAGCTTTCTTCTCCTTGCAAAATTAGAAAAGAATGCTATTGGTTCATTAAAAGGTCTTCATCAAACATTCTCAAACTTTGTTGCATTTCACACATTCATTTTTGGTAGGCATGGAGTTGTGATACGAAACTTTTGTTTTCTTAAAAAAATGTAAGAAGTTGTGTGTTTACCCCCTACATGAAAGAAAAGTTTTTCTGTCAAGTTTAATAAAAACAACAAAGCATGAAAGTGCAAGTGAAGTTCAAGAAGGTAATTGTTTTGTTTCATGGGTGGATGTAGTTTCGCTCAATGTCTCTGTAACAAAGAACTGACATTTCTTGACTGTAGGGGTTGTGAAGTTCATTGAAATTGTAAATTGAGAGGGAGACGATTGAAGATGGTGAGCTGCTGCAGATATACAGAATCCATTCACTGTGCTGACAGCCTCTCCAGTTGAGACAACCTTTTGATACTGCAGGTGTGCATGCCTGCTGAAAACATTGTTTCACATCTTATCTAACATGCTCAGCGGCAACCTTATTACACACCATGTAACCTTCTACACATTGTGGCTAAACTACCCAGAAAATATCCTTACTTTTTTCATTTAATTAGCCTCTACATAATGGTCCCATCTAAATAAATAATACATTATAATCAAACCAACAGCATGTTTTTTTATATAGACATTGTTAGGGTGGCAGGCTCATCTAGAATTGAGACCATTTTTCTCCAGTCACCTGTTTTGGGGATCATTCATTAGTCAACAGGACCAACAGGTGTTTCGCAACTGCAAAAATGAAAATCTGAGAGAAAAGCTCGAAACAGATGTCCTGTAGCTATTTGTAACTCCTGACTTGGCTCTGAGACTGTATGCCATGGGTTGGGATTCAACACCTTCTTCACGTACAGTATGTTGCACCATTCCCATGCAAGATGTGATACCTGACTCCCATTTATCCAGAAACAAAGTGGATTAAAGATGTCATCTGTGGTTTTATACGGCTTATTAGCATTTGTAAACTTAAGATTGATTAACGTGAGATGATGCTAGCAGACTGTTTTACAACAGTGACAGGTAGAAAGTGCTCCCGATTCTGCTACCACATGATTTTGTCCTGGTACCGTATGGGTAATTGTTTGCACTGTCTGAACCCATGAGTGTGTGGCTATTGAATCTGGTCCTTTGTCTAAGACATAAGGTCTTGAACCTTCATTCGCCTTCCCTCAGGCTACAGGTTTTTTACCTCTTCTTTTCAATGCTTGGTTGCGTTTCTCTGCAGGAGAGGAAATGAAGACACTTTGTCATTATCAGGCTCAGCTTGAAAGGAATTTAATCAGTCCAGCGTGGTCGGCAATACCTTGCTGAATTACAGAAAAATAATATTAAACCATAGTGAGGTAGACAAATCACTTCCATTAATCAGAGTGGGCGCAGCTCCTGCTGCATTCATAAACATCCGGGAACCCATTTTTCTCCAATTGTTTAGAAGTGCCTCAGCAACCTTTATAGTCACATATCTAAAAATAGCAACTAGCCACTTATCTGCTTATGGTGGATGTCATTTCAGACCTAAATTTTGTGGTTTAGTTAATCTTTTAGCACTTATTTTTCAAAAGCAGTTTTCATGTACTGCTATAATAATCATAATTCCACTTTGTGTTATTCACTGCAGTATTAGGTTTGTATGAGGAACTTCACAAAATCTGTAGAATTCTTTCTTTTACAACTGTATCACATGTTCTGTTTGGACCCATTACAATAAATGAACTCTAACAGGCTGTTAAATCAGAGCCAAGTTTCCTAAATCCATATAGATTTTTTTCTAAAAACCTTACTGTCGTCCTGGTGATCCTTGAGTTTAGTTCAATTATTCAAATTATTGTTTCCATAACCATGCATTTTAACTAAAGTACTATTAATTGGTAATTACTTGGTTTGTAACCATTTTTATAGACAGGCACATCATTTAGCAATTTTCCAATCTACAATGTAACATGCTGTACCTGTAGTTCAGGTGGGGAGCTGCGTCAGCATGCATAGGCTGCAAAGGAACAAGTAATAGGTTTATTCCATGCTGAAAAAAAGAAGAAAGAGAACACAACATTTCGGCCGTGGAGCCTTCTTCAGGTGTGCCTCACACCTGAAGAAGGCTCCACGGCCGAAACGTTGTGTTCTCTTTCTTCTTTTTTTCAGCATGGAATAAACCTATTACTTGTTCCCATGCTGTACCTGTACCTGCCTCTTTTATGATAATATTTTATAAAGTGATCTTTGTCTTTTCTCACCCTGATACAGACAATCCTCTGAATAAAGTATACATTAAATATTTTAGTAATTTCCCTTTCATTGTCCAAACATAACCCACTATTATACTTCATCCTTTATTGTATTTGTTACCTGTTGTATTATTGAAACAAAAGGTTTATTATTTAGTTTAATGTCCTTTGCAATATTCCTTTCTCTCTTGACCTTTTTAATATCCTTACCTCTTCTTGCAGTTCTTTAACTGTATCAAGTTAATTACTATTTGAAGTTATTTCTTTAACCTTATTTTCCTAATAGTTGTATTTAACTATTTTGACCACTGCTTTCAGTAATTAAAGTTACTTATTCATAGTATGAATCTATTTGGCACTTTAAGCAGAATATCTTCACACTGTTGCCATCCATTTTTCTCCCTATTCCATAATTATCCAGTCTCAAACCTTGCAAAACAAAAAAGAGAAAAAAGAGAAAGCCTTGAATAAATGTTTTTTTGGACTCAATGATAAGTTAAATGAAAAATAAGAATACTTGATTATACTGTATAGATTATTTCACAATAACAGTGATTTTGTTATTTCACAATGACATTGATTTTCGTTGTAATTAGAATTAGTTGTTGTTAGTGAATAAACAGGGGAATTGGCTAAGCTACAACATACAGTACATTTCATTTTTGCATTAGAAAGTCACCATTTAAGCTATTCTGTGTGAAATATTGGTCATGTTGCAGCAGAGTGTGCACAGGTTCTGTTCCACCTGTCATATCCCATGCTAGAGAAGTTCATGTATTGCATTTAGACCAATTCTCAGGAAAACAGCTATTCTTTTTGGGTGTAAAATAAAAAAAAGAAGGTCTAGAAAGAAAAATCACTGGACAAAATTAATAAAATATTTGGTACATGCAAAACTAATTCCTGTAATGCTTATTTCTTAATCCAGTCAGTTTAGTTAAATAATCCAGAAAAATCAAACATTAAAAACATGTTTTAAGAAGCCTGCCATTGTAAAATAAAATAATATATTCAGTTATTCTCAGGAATGGTCCGACATAATGGAGACACAATTTCCTGTAAGCCTTGTTTTGGATTTACAGGTATTTCATATATAGAGCCAAAGAAAAATGATTAATTCTGTGTTTTTTATGTTATTGAAGCATGTGATTCATGTGATATTAAGTACTTTGAGCAGAGACTCAAAATGGGTGCACCTCTGGTCAAAAAGATTATGCACGAGAATGTGAGTAAAGCAAAATTGTGTATAGATCTGAGGAGCATTCATTTCATAGTGAGTATTCACTATGTCCTTTGAGTAAAAGTACCTACCGAATGTCAGATTCTGATGAATTAATAATGTTGTTTCCTCAATAGCCTGTAGTCTGTTGACTTTAATGCATGCCCACTGAATTAAGTGCAGAGTTGGAATGTCCAGAATTGTTTACCAATTATCCAAAAGGCTAAGTTCCTAATGGAGCTGTCTATTGCTGATCTCAGCATTATCTGTGAAAAGATAATGATACTACTAAGAACACTGCATTTGTCTACAACTGAAAATGCTTGTTCAAAATTTTGCTCAGTATTTATGTTTTATCAATAATTTTTTTACATACACTTTACCAGTGAATTTTTTAATGGTTTTAATGCTCGTGTAGTAGAAACATACAATCATTAGAGACATGCAGAAATATATAAATGCACATGAAAACTAAGGATGTCTATTTTTTTCTATTTTTATATATTGTAAGAAGCCCAATGCCATAGTCTATTCTTTCAGTCAGACAAAGCTGATCCCTTAGCTTGAATTAAAGCCATAAACCCAACTTCTTCTGTATAAACTTCCAGAGATATTACAAAATGTTTTTTAGGGGACATCATTCCAGGCATAAACTGACTTTTTTTCTAGTGTAGAATAGCAGGCTAGATTATATTGTCCTTCAGTAAAGGGTACCTGCTCAAAGTTATTAGTCTCTTATGTATTGCTATTATGTGCTACGGCTCATCAGAGAAAGCAAAGCACTTAAAGGATTATTTTACTATCAGACAGCTGTGGACAAAACATTCCACCTACCATTTACAAAGTATACTTTACATTTTGTAAATGTTTTCCCTTATTAAAAAACATATGTAAATAGGTGAACAGCATGCATACTTTTCTCCATTACATTTTTTCAAAGTCAAGAAAGAAACTCGAGGGAGAAAAGTTCATTCTGGAACATGATAATAACCATAAACACTTAATCTCAATTATTTAGCAAAACAACATTTTTGGCTGGGTGAGCTTGATGGGAGATTGCTCAAAGGAACACAATCAGTAGAAATATACTCTGAAAGATGAGTGCTACTACAGTATGAAGACAATAAGAAATTGTAATACACTTCTACAGCTATGCAACAGAATGCCCATAAATGGTGCAGCTGTGACATATTGCGGTATTGAGGTTTTTTAATGAGGAAGGTTTAATGTAAAACAAGGTGCAAAACGTACTATTTCACAAAAAGATAAATACAGTTATATAATATATATATAGTTGTTATAAATAAGTTCATGTTGATTCATTCTTCTGTTGGATATTTCAGAAAAACAGTCCAGGTTACTAATGTGTATGTACAGAGCCTTTTAAAGATATTAGGAGAGCAAAGCCAGAATCAATTTCAATTTTTGCTTTGTAGTTAATTTGTATTTGTGATCATAAAATAAATATGAATGATAAATAACATACAAAATGTTTTATATTTGGGCAATCTCAGGCATACTGTATATTTAACCATATTAGAAAACAACATGTTTTGTGTTCAACCCAATAAGGGTTTGAAAAGGAGCATACATTTAAGGATTTATTTGCATATGCCCATTGGGGCAATAAATACAGTTTATGATGTCTCCAACCCACTGTGGATTTCTGCTTGTTCTTAAGGTTTTTAAAATTCATTTTGCTCTTTAGTATGTACTTGTCACACAATGTCCTGAGCAAGGCCAAAGTAGATCCGTTCTATCTCAAACTGGCTCCATCGCAAAAGCACCCAAGCAAACAAGTGCAGTCTATTCACAGTGCTCCCAGTCCCCCACACCAGAAAACAAAACCCCACAAAAGAAACAAATTATTCAAATAAAGGTAAATCCTCTCTCTCTCTCCCCCCCTGGAACAAACCATTTCTCTACTTCAAAGTAGTTTTTCCCCTTTCCATAAATAACCCTTGAGAACTGGGGTTAGGTTTGGCCTTTTGAGGCCACCATAGGCTGACTCACCCCAGAAGTACTGACACCAAACAAACAGTGAGTATCATCCATTTTGACAGCGCTCTCCATTCACACCACAATACTCACTCATACCTGTGTATAAGTATTTGAATGTATGTGAAATTAGGTATGTCTATGTACGTGAATGTATATGAAATTAAGTAACAGCAGTTACTAGTCAAGCCCTGAGTGTGCACCCTCAGGAACTTATCTAGCAACCGCTCAATGAAAGGTGTATGAATGTTGTATTTTCTTTGTTATCTGTACCCCGTGACAGACTCCTCTGTCACAGTATTGTAAAGTATATGCTCAGCTGGATTAACAGTATGTCAGTTTAATTTGGTCAGTCTACCACTTTCCATTTTTTTTTCTTTATGAACTTTTGTTAATAAACTTTATGGAATCTTTGGTTTCATACACTTGATGTTTTGGGTCTTTGGTCCATAAGTAGGTAAATTGATTGCTTCATATTTCATTGTGTCTCTGCTTTCATTAGCTACATTGTCAATAAATTCTAGCCCAAGCCATGACATTACATCTATCATGCTTCATACAGTAGCTGATATACTGTACTCTGGAGCATCACTTAAACCTTCCTATCATGTTGGTAAAGGTGTACATTGGTCTCATCTCTTTATTCCAAAACTTTCTTCAGTCATCTTTGTACTTCAGAGTAAATTTTAATTTGACTTTTCTGTCCTTTGTTCTTTATGTATCAATGCAAAACCGGTTGATAAGACGTCCACATATTTTTTAAGCCTAATTACCCATTAATAAAGACTTAACCAACTAGGAGACACCTCTCAGTCAGTCAGTTGCCAGTCAGTTGTCCTAATTAATTTTCTTTCCTTCATAATCAAGAGATCTAATACTATAAATTTGTGAAATTGATCCAAAATAGTAGAAGAGAATTTGCTTTATTAAAAAAAATTATTTGTAAGTGTACTTTTTTCAATCACAGTAAGCAAAAGATCCCACTTTAAACTCCACTGTCCAAATTTTGTCATTTTTTTAAATCAAAGTTTGGAAGGGAACTGTACGATCAGTTTGGAGTTGGTAATATTGTGACTGATTTTTATTAATTAAATCACTGTGAAAGACAAAAATCATCTTGTGTAATTACATTTTTATTTTCTGAACATTATATTGTTAAAAACATATTCAAACATTGTTATGCATGTGACTCTATCAATGTGTTCGATGAATAACATTTAACGCTGTG
The DNA here is from genome assembly GCF_055471065.1 of Atractosteus spatula. Taxonomy (NCBI): domain Eukaryota; kingdom Metazoa; phylum Chordata; class Actinopteri; order Semionotiformes; family Lepisosteidae; genus Atractosteus; species Atractosteus spatula. The sequence continues at coordinate 3,046,593 of NC_142721.1, read as the reverse complement.
GCTGTGTCTTTGTTATCAGAGTTGCAAAGAGACAGTCATTCCCTCAGAATAAATGCTACTTCAGTGCCCATCAATTCATGGACTCCTTCACAACAAGACTGTTTATAGGAATGCATGCATGACTAGAAACAAAAGAAACTGAGTAATGATGGTTCCTAATGCATAAATTCAATGAAGGTAAGCAATTGAAATTCAAAAGGTACACACACAGCAGGAAGCTTATTAGCAAGCATGAACCCATTTTACCACAGTCAAGATAAGTGATTCAACCCTAATTAACAATCCCTGATTAATGTGTAGCTGATGGTACATTTCTCTTTTGTAATACACTGGCTATTATATTCCAATTAAGCATTACTTGCAGGTTAAAATATCCCTGAAGGTGGAAATAAAGTTTATTACTTTTGTTATAAGTAGCAAAAATCTTAACTATAATCTAAATCAGCATTCCCCACAAGCTGTAATTGTGTCCTGGGTTACTGTAACAGTTTGTCAATAAAACTCTGCCATGATATTTCTTATTTTTCAGTTTAAAAAAATAAACTGTAACAAATAAATATAGATGGCCCAGTCTTTCTAGTGCCCTTAAAAACTACTCTCCCAGAAATCCACATTTCTGCCTCCTTGGATGTGTCTAAGCATACTGGTTTATAAGTGGTTACATAACTTATGTTTGTGGAATTATATGCTTTGTTGTTTATAATTTAAAACTAGCAGGTGTTCATGGGTAATATAGTTAAATATGAGGACATCAAAACTTTCTAAAAACAATGACAGCAAGTGACAGAGTTAAAGTATTTGATGCAGAAAATGTTTATGAAGATGGTGGAATGCAGTTTTGTATGTGCTGTAACATTTCTGAAGACAACTGCAGTGTGCTTTCTGCTGGCACAAATGTTTTATGTGCATTCTAGATATCTGCATCTGTAGATACCAGCATATAAATAAGCTAGATGGACTGAACATCCTCCTGTCATCTGTAACCTTTCTCATGTTCTCATGTAGCCTCACACTCAAACCCCCTGAAAAAAACAGCTTCCCACATAAAGTCTCGTTCTACAACTGTACACTTATACATATTAGACTCAAGACACATCTTACTTCAAGAAAACACGAATTATTTGAATGAATTGGGAGCAATTAAAATTACGTTGATTACATACAGTAAGTACGGACTAGCATCAATAAATTCTGCAGTTTGGTCTGTGGAAGTGTTGTTTTATGTAAGTTTATAATATGAATAATACAATACGTTTTATGATACAATACAGTATGAGCAACATGGATGATACCTCATAACCCAGGTAATTCCAGCATTGAAAGTCTGTCCATTTGAAGCTTGTGGGTTTTTTTCCCTAAAGAAATATACTGTAAGCTTGATTAGCTGCTTTAAATCATCTGTCCCAGGTTTTGACCCAGGTGTCCATGCAACATGGTAGGTGCTGCTCCAGTCATGAAGGGACATGTCTCTTCTCTTTGCTCAGTGCTTGGAAATGAGGATGCATATCATAAATAGACATTACTTATTTAAAAGAATATTTTTCAGTGTGTTGTGTTTTAATGTTTGCCCTATTGATGTAATTGACAGTTGTTTTCCCACTCACTACAGTAGCAACACTTTTCCTCTGAAATAACTACTACAGTGAAAAACGGAAAGCAAGCTGAAAAGACATGGTATTATGTCTATTTGACAAAAACAATTGATTTTTAGTGTCTACATTGTGCAAATAAAGTATATCAGATTTTTAAAATTGAAATTATATTTAAAATTTTTAATAATGTGGATAAAGACCCAGTTGCATGTCTCATCTTTGAAATACTGTAAAGAATGCTCCCCTATACCAAAGGGACCAAAACTCCGCACACATTTTCTAGGGAACCTTTTTCCAAGCAAAGCTGACAAAATGATAGTTGTTGAATGATTAAAAGATAAAAATTAAAGTAGTAGAATGCTTACAAACATTTTAAATGGTGTAAATCAGACCGGGGTTTAGGTAGTTTTACTAGTTGATATATTCCAACAAAATGGGCTAGCAAATCAATAGTCTCCTACTTTTGGCTACAGTATGTTCATTATTTTTTGCTTCAGTATTCTGCTGACCTCATGTTCAAGCTGCACATCATGACAACTCTTCTATGATTAGAGACACCCTTCATATGATGTATGAACTTGTGAAAAGTGAGCTATTTCTGTACATTTTAAGAATTTATGATCATCATGGAACAGAGGACGACTGTGCCTCATGTTGGGCTATAGTTAGAAATCAGTGAAACAGAGATGTCATTGTGTGACCTCTATTGAAAACTAGTGATAATGTGCACAAAGTATAACATTGAAGAAAGGGGTACTGTAGACCACACTGTGGGAAGCACTTTAATTTCAAAGAAGTGCTACAGATGTCTACTTCTTTTCTGAATAAAATTCAGCAGTGCACTTTATTTCTCTTTTTCTTTGTCATAACTGAAGTCAACTTTGAAAAAATAATACCTGAGAGCATTCAGTCTTTTGGAAAGCTGACAGAAATGTGGAAGTGTCCAGCTGGCTTTCTCATTCACTTCAACTGCACTGTATCCATGCTAGTGAATAAGATGGTGGAATGCCAACAGAAATAAATCCAAACTGAAAATGTGATTAATGGTAATAGATAGATGATGGGGATGGCTTAGAAGGCCAGTGTGCAGACAGCGTTTAGAATTTGTGATGTCTTGAAAGTATTGCAGCATCCAAGAGTAGTGAGCAGAGGTGCAGGCAGGGCGATTCTTCATCAGCAACAAACATTCATGCCAATACAATAGCAATTCAGTACGCCAGTCAAAGTGAAATTCACACTGACAAACACAGAACACTGAATCAGAAATTTGACTAGCAGTCCCAACTCACCTAATGTAACTTTAGACAATGCCACAACTGAAGAGCAAACCAGCAGCAATAATTAATATCAGACCACATTTACACTGGCGTCACTGGATTGGCAGTGCAGAGGAAGTGAAATAGAACAACTGGCACATACTGTATTTCAACAAGTCAGTATCTGACTTCCGAATGGAATAGGTTGTGGGCAGACAGGCCAAAAGTGTATCTCAGTGCCTCTTTTTAGAATGTGTCACAGCATGCAATTATTTTTTCCTCCAACAGAAGACTTATTACACAGGGCCATGTCTGCTAAAAAGTTCCTAATCATTTCCCATTATTTATATTGTTACAGTTCCTGGATGTGATAAAATTACAAAAAATGGAGATTATTAAATGAATGTTAAAATCAGGTCCTGACATCAACTTGGCTACACAAGGAATTTTGTAAAGATAATTAATAATTCCCCCCCTAAAATCAGTGTTTACTGATGAGAACCCTGATTTAGAAAGTCTAGAATTCTGTTCTTATAATTTAAAGATCACAAAGCCTTAACAGGCCTAACACAGAACCTACATCTTAATAAAATAGATTCTACCCAGGATTAAAACTCATTCTCTAAACAGATTGAATGGGAAACAATTTCCATATTCTAAACAAATGCATTACTTAAATAGGAGATTTAGACTGAGGATTCCACAATAAAAAAATCTTAATTTCCAAAAAAATAAGAATGCAAGCTATTGTATAATAATACTCATTCAGCATTCAGATTGCTTGAATTTGGTTTACAGTCTGATTAGAAAGAGGTGCGATCTTATAACATATAATTTGGAAAAAAGGAAAATAAGTTTGATGGATGATGACCTTTTCCCTTCCTGTTCTTACTGGAAGCTGTTTAAAAATAGGAAAACATAACCCTTCATTCAAACTCTTAAAAATAAGTCAAACTGGAAAGTGCAAACAGTCTAATTCTAGCTGAAATTTACATCTCCATCAAATCAAAGTTTATTTAGCAAATGCACTTACAAATATATATATACTGTATATATAAAATATTAAATATTTTCATTATTTGTAGCACAGACCTTATTTTGATACAGTATTTGTAACATAAGATAATGTTATGCTATACACATGGCATAAACCATGTGTAATCTGCATAAGACACTGGACAGGAAATGCTGTAGTGTTTGCCAAACACAAAGGCACAGGAGACAGGATGTGCACATGGGTAACCATGGGTAGCATTGAATACTGTAATCTACTCACTAGACTCCAGGGACAAATTGTGAAATTGCAACCCATGTTTCTTGATGTTTACAGGATCACTGAATGCCTATGGAAAGCTCCTCTAAAACTATAACTATAAGGCTCCTAGCTGTTTTTTTTTGTTTGTTTTTACTGTGTTTTTTTAAGTGTTTTTACGAGCACTCCTGGTGCAAAAAAAAACCTTATACTGTATACAGTATATGAATATTTTGTAACTAAGATTTAATGTCTATTAAAAAGTGCATTGTATTAAATCAAAGTTGCAAAGGGATTTTAAGAAAAAGGGAAAATAAAGTGTTATATTATGTGTTCTTTTTTAAAATTATTTTTTCTTATTTCCTGAAGCCAAGAAAGAAAAAAAAAAACTAAAAAATATGTATTAAACAAATACAAATGGATTATGGTCATATGATTACATATAAAAATGGGATGCAGTATATCATAGTTTGTTTTCTATTATCTTAATAAAGTTACATAAATTATTGTCAAGGATACCAAAACCCTGTACTCATTTGTGAAACTATGAATTTTTTCATTACTGTATAGTCAAAGTTGAACATTAAAACTCAGCTTTCAATTAAAATGGTATATTGTTTAGTTCAATATTTTATCAGATTCATATCATTTTCAAAACATGCATTTTTGCAATTCAGAGAAAACCATTCCAATTATGGTACATTGCATTAATATTCTACATTTGCCAAATAAAATTGTGCAAACAATCAATATTACATCAAATCTTGCTCATGTACTCCAGGTAACCTTGCAAATATAGTACAGAAAGTCTGCAGGTAGTAGAGAACAGCCAAGACAGTCCCTGTGGAACAAGGATGTCTTATCATTGGAAATAGGCAAATGTGTGTGCTGTAAAAGCATGGTCAGGCCAGACAAAATAACTGCCTCATCTGGATCATATTCCTCAGAAACTTCTGGGGGAATGAGCTGCTGTACTCAGTCAGCTAACCAGTTAGGGCAATGACAATTGTCAGAAGAGTTTTTAAAAAGCAGGAAGCTGAGGCTTTCTGGATCAGTCAGTGGATTCATCTGCTATTTGGATGTCAGAAGGCACATACGGTACTGTATGCGTGCTTTTCACCAGAGGGACAAGGACTGGCTGGGGACAGAAGGAACTGTGAGTTTGTGGACATCTTTGAAAGTTTTGAGAACAGTCTTGAGGAGTCTTGAGGAGAGACTGAGGTATTGTGATTGTTTTGAAGCTGATAGCAGCTTACTGTAGTTCGTCGATATGATAGGGACTTCTTGAAGAAGTATAGTCAGGAACTCAAATTAAATATTTTCCCTGCACCATTAATAAATTGCACTGGTGTTTTTACCTTACAACTGTGTTTAGTGTGTGTTTAAATAAACCTGTCAATTTAAAAGATCGTGTTATAATGTCACAGATTTTAACTCCTAATTGCAGAAATTGCTTTTAACTTTGAAACTTTACCTTTGTAGCTAACTACGCCTCCTTTCAATTTTAAGGGTGTTAGGACCCTTAGAACCCCTTTCCCCTGCAACATTTATGTTTTCCAGAACCACCAGTGTAGCCACAGACCAGTGCAAGATGTGTCACATGACTGCCATTTTTATTCTTCTAACACTTATAACACATCACTATCTAACCAAAAGCTCAACATACACGACACAAAAGCTATCCCCATGGGATACATGCCCTCACAGAAACACATGAATGTTATAAACTGAAGTGTTTCTGCTCAGCCTGGCCTTTGGAACGCTGCCTACTATTTTCTGTAGTTTGAAGCACGGAAAGGACACCACTTCATCATGACTGTATCTTCACTCAACAGAAGGGGACCATCCTCGGATCAATGGGAACACATGTAGCAGTGGCAAGTCAGGCAGGAATGAGCTTCATTACAGCAGACAGCTTCATTACAGAATGGCTATCCATCATTGTGGTGAGACATGATTCTCACCTCCTCCCTCAGAGAATGGATAGGGTCTTATCCTATTGCACCCATCCTCCTCTCACCTCCACTCTATCCAGCATCAGTACTTTTTAAGTGGCTGCACTCCAATACTTGGTTCCAGTCATCCTTCACATTATCCTCCTGTTGCACAGGGACATAAATGTATGGGCCTTCTTAGCTTTACATTAAAATAATATTTTATAAATATACTTTACTTTTTATTTACCATTTGGTACTACTTTAGTTAAAACCTGTCTTACTTTGATTAATTATTGTAGTCTTTTTTGCTCTGTCTTACTTTAATGTACGTTCCCTCCAATACACACAGGTCCATGCAAACATATTTTGACCATTGTACGGGTTTCACATTTTGCTTCTTTGAAGTAATACTAATTAATAAGTAATAGGTTTATTCCATGCTGAAAAAATGAAGAAAGAAAACACAACGTTTCGGCCGTGAAGCCTTCTTCAGGTGTTGCTACATAAACAACCTTTTCCAAAGATTCAAAGCAAAAAACAAAGAATGGATGGTGCACACATTGTACTCAGCCTGTGTACATGTTTGATGAGACTTGTGGCTATAAATGGTACCAAAATTGCTTCCACCAGGTGTTTGCAGTTTATGCTGCTATGCAGTCTGCATATTTCATTTTTTCTCTTTAGATATTACTGACATTCACTGTAAGGTATCTTATTTTTTCAAGTCTCCAGCTACTGAGTATTCAGGTTTTGAATAAAATATTATGTAAAAAAAACTGTCCGCATCATTTTGTGATGTTGCAGTATGGGATGCCTAAGAAGGTCCCAACTAACTCTGGATATTTAAATACATGTAAATCACTATGCAACAGGCCAGTCTTTGAAGAGAATTAGATAACACCAGTCCTGCCACTAGATGATTCCAGAGGGCCTCTATTCTTGTAAATAGGCTCAACAGGTGATGAGTGGTTAATTATTAGAAAATTGGGATTCCAAAACTCCCTTCCCCACTCCAGTGCATTCTTTCTGGACTTGCTAAACCGAATACTTAGATTTAAGGTATAGTCTATTTTTCTCTTCTAATATTTCTAAATAATGGTTAACTGGACATATTCTGGCCAAGTTCTTGATTCGTATGTCTATTAGCCTGGACAATTTTTTTTCTGCTAGCAGGTGTTTCTTACCTGTGTGATTCATTCAACAGATGCTTTTCTTAAGTTCAGTCACACATTGTGTATTCTAGTACATTACTTTGAGTAGTGGTTTTAGAACATTTCCTAATATTTTACTCTGAAGAGCAGATTGATCTTTTCCCTAATTTAAAGAGAAGTTTGTAATAAATACTGGCGGCTGAAATTCTATGTGTGTCATCACACCAAACTAGTGAGAGTAGATATGATGTGAATTCATATTTTAGCTCCCTTGCTCTCTTAATGATATCATATGAGTCTGTCCACTATTCATCCATAGTAATATAATACTGACTCATTGAAAAAGTGGATATGCTCCCTTTAAATGATTCTTCTGGGAGCCCATTGGCAAGCAGTAGAAATCTGAGATATTGGAAAGCAATTTGAGGCTGATTAATATTGAATAGAATATATCCCAGGGCATCTTGTAGTATTATATCAGTAACTGTCAAGCCATGTGTACATCCATCATTGCCCATGGGAGAAATTGATTCCTCCTATATTGTGCCCCATTTGTTAAAATTGCTTTGGCTCCTAAACAAGACTGACCAATCATTCACGATGATTGCAGGTACTCTATCTGTGGAACATAGTTTGCTGTTGTGATGCATTTTCTTTCATGCTATGTTCTGTATCAACTTTACTCAATGTCTGGATTTAGTTTACAGTAGATCACAGAAGAGGGTATTAGATTTTCAGCAAACAGACAATGTACAGTGTGTAAGACTACTGATTACACTGATTCAGATCCACCACCTAGTACACTTGTTCTTTTTATGTCTTCAGCACATTTTAAGTCATTCTAGTTTTTTATTAAACTGAAAAGACAGTAATTGTTTGGTAAAAGTGTTTTTCACTTCCTTGAGCTTAAATGAGCTTTTTACCGGTGACAACAGAGGTAGGCGGTCACTTTATTTATTAACAAGATATTGCCTCTAATAAGATTGAGTCTAGAATGACACCTGAATGAGATAATTGTTTCTTCATCGGTCCATATGAATCAAACTATAAAACACAAACAGGCTTCCTAGTAAGAGTTTAGGGTAGTAAAGAGTTTCACAGTACCTTGACTAGCAAGGCTCTGTAGTCTTAATATCTCTGACTTCAGTCAGGGCAAATCACAAGAAAGCTGACTGGGTCTCCCACAAAATCAGTGAAGTGGTGCCATAGTGGGTTTGCTACAGTTAAACAGGTTGGTCATCAGTGCACAGGTCAGTATGGCAGCCTGCATGAGGAAAATGTCTGACAAATGCATGTTTCAGAGGAGGGGGAACATGATCCTCACTCCTCTTGTACTGGTGCTGTTGTCTGACTAATTTTCAAATCCCAGTTGGGGTGAAAAAAAATGATATTCTATTCACAGTTAAAAATATAGTCTCAAACTTTCTGTCATATTCATGATACCTTTTTCATTTTGTGATACAGTGCGATGATAGCATATCCTGTTGGATGATTTGGGAATTAAGTATAAACAACTTAATTTTATAGTGGGGGCTTATTTGGAAATTATATTAAATGAAGCTAAAATAATGTTCTAGATTAGGGATTGCAAAAACCATTCATTAACATTTCACAGTATTACTTAATATTACTTATTACTTGATATTACTGATCCCACCTCTAGAACTTGTGTGCATTTAATTATACCAACTGCTCATGTACAGTACATTCTTTCCTGAAGCATTTACAAGCTGGGGGCTATGATAATTTAATTTATGTGTTGATTAATCCACGCAGTCCATTTTGATATTCTCTATATTCAAAAACCTTATTTGTAACAGAATCTTGTATGGACTCTATCTCACATAGTGTACTATACCTCATTAAAATTAAAATAACCACAAAATTGACATAAATGGCACAAAAAATATAGATTTTGATTCTTTGAGTAGATTTGCATGTCTTGAAAAAGGCTTGAAAAAGTCTATTTCATGCCAAGCCAAAGACGTGACAATAAATTGCTTTGACCAAGCCTTACTGCTAAGCTGGTTGCTTTTCAATTGTATGTCTTAAGATATCAGCTTCCATGCTGAATTGGATCATTTCTTCTTCTGACTATTTTCTGAGTGAGTACAGCCTGCAGCAATCCTAATATCTTAGGATTTTGTTGTTTTCTTTTTCCTTTGTAGATGATGAAAGCCATGTTCCTCTCTCGTTACCCCAAGTGTAATTGGTGTCGATGAACAACCGCATAGAAGCACTAATTGTGTTTTATGATTATTGAATTTCATTAAACATCTAATTGAAGCAGAGTTTCCTTGGCTAATTAAAAAGTGGGACCCCAGACAATCTGCTTCATCTAATGTGTGAACTGAGGAATGAATTTAACAAGACTTTGGAAATGAGAAAGGTGGCTTAACAAAGGGAGACAATGTTTTTTTCTCTAAAACTTTTGTTGCAGAAAAAGTGTTTGTACACCCCCAGCTCATAATAAAGACAAGTGCAAAAAATATTAAACAGAACTATCTGTTCAGAGTTTAGTGACAACAGAATTTTTATAATTATTGTAGTTATCCTTATTGCTAATACAGCACTACAAAATACTTTACAGTATGTCTAATCACCTTTACATAACACTTAGCAAAGTACACTACTGATAAAATATGCACCAGCCCAATTTCCAACCATGTATGTTCTGTTCATTCATCTGCAGTCGGTCTTTCTTCTCTTTTAGCATAAAGCTTCTTATTCCTGACAGAGAGCTCTTTTAGAAACAATTAGTATTCTCCAACTGAAATGCCATATAACTAATTACGTATTGAATTAGGTGACAAACAGTCACTATAATGTTAATAGACTTTAGTTTTTCAATAGTAAATCTCAAGAGGGATGACTGACAGTCAAACAGCTCTTCTATTTCTCACATGGTGAATTATGAGGCGAGGATGTGGAAATATTAGGCATATGTACTTCTGCAATTTTAATAACCACTATTCTTTGCTGTTTATTGATTAGTGCTTGAAGGGAGTTATAATTTGTGTACGTAATAACATTATGATTTTCACAACTCCCTGCTTTGTCTTCTGTGACAACCTAATGATGGTCATGGATTTTATGCAAATCTTGGACAGATACTTGTGTCTCAGTGTAGTGTTTTCTCAACCGCCCATTAAAGGTCTTGGTGACAAATCTCTTTTGTTTGTATTAAGCAAGAGATCCAAATATTTTCTGGTCAGAGACAACATGGGGTGTCTCCTCTGAATGAAGTACTAAGATTAAATTAATATAAATGAAAACAATAAAGCAAGTCCTTTTCAAATGGTACACCTAAGAGCTGGCTGTAGTTAACTTCTTGTGACTGATTGTATTGCATAGTGGATAGGTGTCGTGTTAAGGGGAAAGCTCTCAAACAATAATAAAGAATAATTATTCTTGCCTGGTATATGACTACGCTACCGAACATTAACAAAGGGTACTACACCATCTAGTCTGCTGTAACGCCATCTTCTGCTGTATACAGGACTTGCATATGTGTAAGGTCTGTATCTAATACATCCTAAAACATTTCTGAAGAGATAACCACAAAAATAAAGGAGATTATAAAATACTCAATACTACGTAAAAAGCTTAGAATGTTGTAAGAGCACAGCCAGTCCATACAAGATAACAGCTTTGTCAGGACCACATTCCCCAGAAACCCCTGCTGCTCTAAGTCATCTGACTAGCTCCTGGGAGACAATTGGTTAGGTGACTGTTTATAAACCAGGAAGCAGAGGCTTTTAGGGACAGTCAGTTGGGGTGACCCTGTTTTACCAGTGCAGTAATCAGATAATCCCATGGAGGTTTGAACACATTAACTTCCCTTAATTTATCAGTCTAACTTCAATCTAGCCTCCAACAGCGAGAAAGATGCACTTCAATTGCAGTGTTTCGACACAAGCTAGGCAAATAAGGCCCTTCTTGTGCTGATAATGTAAACAACTTGGGATTTCACTTCATGTTCTTCCTGAAAGAGTCAGGGATTAAGCAACCATGCACAGTACATTCCTGGGCTTAAAGGAATATCCTACTCTGATAGGCAAAAAGAGCTGAACCATTTTTGTCCTCAACAAAGAGGACTATGAGGAAGTTCAATTTAGGTATTCAAACTGCTTAAAATTACTGACAGTCAACCCAATTGAGCCAGAGGACAAAAGAATGAGTATCCTGCTAGCTCATATTAATGGACTATGAGATTTTTAAACTCAGGGTTGTAGGTCCAATATGAAACAAGATACTCAGCCACAGGTGTGGAGGTCTACTGTAGCTTCTTTTAAGAAACGGCTGGATTAGATCTTTGGATCAATTACTACCAAATGGGCCAAATGACCATTTGCAACCTTTCTTATCTTCTTATTATGTAAAATGATGTTATGATTTAATGGCTAATGATATTATTGAGGATGATGATGGACGATAGAATGTAACATTAGGCAAGTTGATGAAGGTCTACCATTGCAGTAGGATACAACCCTAAATTGTCCTACTAAATTTAAAATAAAATTAAAGTGAATACTGAAACAATACAATTTTCCTTTCTATGTAACAATTTAATCATTAAAGTACTTTATATTTCTTTGGTAATCAGACTGCATTTCTTGAAATGTAAGAGTTAATCCATTTGCTTTTGCATTTGTCTATACTACTACCTATGTTCTATGTTTTTTGAAGCGCTTGTTAATTGCATACATACAGCATATACATGTGTATAACGTACATGCTGTATATTGCATATGTATGCATATTTGCTAAGTTCAATTCAAAGTTGTAATTTCAGTGTTTCTTCAACCCTCACCCCTTACAAAGGTGTTTTTCCTGTTTAATTTAATGCAGAGAGTAGATGTCTCAACATGAAAAGTCATTTCTTGCCTGTCACAAAAAAAATAACTTATGATGGCGGAACAATTGGGAGACCGACCATAAGATTAAAAATTTCTAGCATAAGCATCACTGCCCATGCACTTTCAAGGTACATAAGGGATTCCAGTGGAAATGAGCTCCAGTCTGCTGTTTTGTGCGAAATATACTTGAGTAGGCTGAAGTTACAAATGCAAAGCGCTGAACTGTGAATATTACATCTTGTAGCTGTCAAAAGCTCACGCAGTGTCAAAGTTTGTAAAACCACCAATATGGTACTTGTACAATTGATTTTATGGGAAAAAGAGTAGAAATCTGAGACTCGAGAATTGCTGTTTAATGTCTGAGATTTTTAGTAGTTTAATACACACTTTAACTTCTGAATTAATCTTTATGAATTGCAAATTAAAGGCCAAATAAATATATATATAGGAATCAATAAAATGTTAACATATATAATTTAACATAGAATTTAAAACAAAGGATGCTCTATTATAATTGTAAAAAGTTGTAATAAAATCTCTTTTAGTATTATGTTCACTTTTGCTCACTACAATATACATTAAAAAATCACACCTGAAGAAGGCTTCACAGCCAAAACCTTGACTTGTTCCTTTGCAGCCTACACATGCTGACATACTATAGCTACTGTAACTACTTGAACTATAAAGTTCAAGTGAAGAGCAAAATATTGCTGCTTTGGATTCAGTTGAGACCAGACACTTTAAAAGACTGACAGGAATAAAATATCAAATTCATTTGAAATATGAAGGAGTCTAGGCTATTCATCAGGGGTCTGAGAGAGAGATGTCCGCAGTCATCTAGTCAAGGCTGATGGCTGCATCGCACCTGAGATGTGCAGTAAGAACAACATTTAAGCTACTGTAAAAAAAAATCCTTTCTAGTTTCTAAAAAAGTTCCGTGTGCAAAGGAGTTTTTGGTCAATGAGGTTTGTTTTTCTCAGACCTCAGATTCGACCTTCCATGGCCCAGTCTGCACATTCTACCCTCTATGCTAAATGGCTGACTTCTTGCTGAAGAAAGTCTGTATGCAATTATGGGTCTGAGGGAGTAATATAATATCCTCTTTCAAGTTCTGAGAAGGGAGACAACTTACATTTTTACAAGTTTATTATGGAACCTAATTTCAACTTAGCAGAACATATGAAAGTTTAAAGTACAGTACATCATTCAGTTTTAAATGATTAATGTACTTTCAAAATAATGTATTTTCACCAATGGACTTTACCTTCCTGTATAATGTCAGTTTTCTTATGTACTGTTTACTTTAAGTATAGTAGATATTTAACGTGTTCACTCTCATCTTTAAGACATGCTGAATCCTGAGAAATATGAACATATCTATGCAGCTAATTGGGCCATCATGTAAGTAAACACAGTGTATTTACTCCAGTGGATAATGCGTTTAAGATCTTAATTCCTCAACTTAATTAAGTGAAACAAAAGCAAGCTTATGTGAAGCTCTGTTTCCTGGAGTGTTTGATGATCACAGCTATTATGCTTTCCTGTGAAATTAAAAACTCCTTTATCAGAAAACTGTCAGTATTAGTTTCACAGAGTAAACACCACATGAAATTATAAATGATAAAATAATATATTGTCATAGACACTGGCCCCACCCCAATGAGAGAGCTTGTTGTAAGTCTGCTCTATACATGTCTTTTGAATCTCCTGCACTTCCAATATAATTTCTCTGTTATGTTTTCACTCTTTTCAGACTGCTCTTCTATTTGTGTTTTATTCAAACTCCAACTCAATACAGACCAAATTGTCATGCTCTTGCAGCCCCCACCCCAAAATTCCACTCTCTCTTTTCTTTTGCAAGTTATCTCACGACTGCTGATGCCTTGGTCTTGCATCCAGCTAGTCTGCTTCTCACACACTCCAGGTCCACCTACCTTGGTCATGTTTCTCAGACAAATTGCACTATTAGAGAGCCAGAGGTAGACAGGCAACCCCAGCTACTGTTCTGCTACATGGGCTGGGATCCTTTCTGTCCCACTCCTGCCCTCTGATGCCTCAGATGCAGATTCCTTACTTCAGTGGGTGACCCTTTCAGCCCATCCACCCCCTCATTCACACCCCACTCCCTTTTTTAAATTACTACAAAAATCATATGCATATCCCAGTCTGGCATACACTCTCCCATGCCAGGCCCCTCCTCTGTCCCTGAAGTTATACTGTTTTGACTTTTATTAATTTTGTACTATACATCACAGTATATTAAATATTAAATTAATATTAAAAATAAAAGTAGGTCTGGTTACCAGAGCAAAACTACTCATCTGGATAGACAATATACAGTGTATATATAAAATAGTTTATTATTATAGCTTTTTCTTAACATAATGTGCTTTTTTCAGGTCTGCATAAGAATAATGTATATCTTGTCTTTAATCTTTAATGTTAATTTCAGCAACACGTAATTAGGAAACAAGTCTTATGGAATATAGATATTTTAGATTTTAACTACAAAAATATATTTCACACATACGGTTTTACAGTGGCTTTAAAACCATACAGTATCTTACTAGAGCCTGTCAGTACCTGGATGAGAGACCTCCTGAGAAGGCAAAGGTTGCTGCTCAAAGATTTGATAGTGAAAACAGTAGGAAGCGCTCACCGTGTGGTCTGTGTGGGTGCTAATGCTACAGTTTAGTGATGGGGACACTATACTGTAAAAAAATGGTGCTGTCTCTCAAGTGAGACTGCAAACAGAGGTCCTGACTTTCTTTTTTGAAAAGATAAGGGTGTACCCCTGCATCCTGGAAAAATTACCCCCTGGGCTTTACCAATCATGACCTTCTAAATTCCCATCTACGAACAAGCTTCATTACTCTGTTCTCCTCCCCACTGATACAGTAGCTGATGTGTGGTGATTGTACTGGCGCACTTCATTCAAGTGGGCACTACATATTGGTTGTGGTGGAGGGGTGTCCCTATTACCTGTAAAGTGCTTTGAGCAAAGTGTCCAGAAATGCACTAAGTGTAAGCATTATTATAGTCAAGGAAAGTAACATGTAAAATAGTATTTTCATATTGTCCATTCTTGTCTGTGCAGTTGTCAGTTGATCATATCGCAATGTTTTTGAAGGATTCCAGTAAGTTATGTTTCACCATTCAGTACTGTATATCTAGGTAATGTGCTCCACATATAATAATGTTTTTTTCTTTCCTAGAAACACTTCCATATCCCTTCATTATGTGTCCTCTGGTCCTAGTTTCTTTGCTTGGTCCAAAGTTCAGTAGTCGCTTAAGGCAATTTACATGTAAATACACTTGAATCTTTTAATTCTGAATTCTAATATCTGAATGCAATCTCTACATATTTAATTCTGTACCTGGCAGCAAAGAATGATGCATTATTTTCTGTGTGGTTGGAAAAGAAAGAAACAAAATATAAAGATATGAACAAAAAAGTCCTTAAAAGGTACTTTAGAACTGTAAAAGGAGGCCATTTATTCTATGTACATCATTTGGCTGGTAGAATATAATTTTGTGGGTTTCATCTGATCATTTCTTGAAGAATTGCAGAGTACGTGGCAGGGTAAAGATTCCAGTTCACCCACACCACCTTTTGTATAGAAGTGCCTCCGATGTTCTGAATTAAAGAAAGCTCTCAAAATGGAAAAAAAACAATTTCAATTAAGTCGAGGGGTTATTGATTTAATTAAGAATCACTGGAGGAGAAATCATGACAACATCAAAGGGTTATTTGATGAAACCAATTTGTTTATTATTATTTTAGGCTCTTTCTCAATTGACTAATCAAGCATTCATTTTACCTCTTCCTTTTAATTAAAAGCTGTCCAAACCAAGAAAAATAGGTAGCAAGAGAGAGGTAGAAACTAAAGCATTATTTAACTCAACTGAAAGAAACATTACAATACAAAAGCATACAAAATCTTTTTGTGTTTTCATACTATTTTGTATGCCTCAAGTGTAGATATGTATCAACTGTGATACTGTATTGTAAAACTGTTTGAAAACTGTCAATATATACAGTACACTTACTTAATAAACTGCTAAGTGTGGCTAATTTTACTGTAAGACTACAGCAATTAGCAGATATTTACTATTTAGTTAAAAAAAATATTTAATAACTTCCTCCACATCTGTTATTTGCTTTCCATGTAACCACAACAGTAAAATGAAAAACATCTGTGATGGCACAAGAGTGTAACATTATATTTTGCATAAATGACTTGGTGGCTAGCCATGTGTCTTTTTGCTTGGCACTGCTAAAAAGTACTAGAATGTACAATAGAGGACAGTTATGTTCAGCATCCCAGCCGCAACTTCAGGCAAATTTAAAAAACGCTCAGTATAAATGAATGTAAATGAATGCTCAAAACAATTTGAACACAGAAAATAAATTGTTTTCTAACAGAAAAAGAATAGAAGAAACCCACAAACATGGGGAGAACATACACACTCCATGCAGGTACTGTAGCATTCCTGGTCTGGAATTGAACACAGGACCCTACTGCTGCAAGGCAGTAATGCTAACCACAGTACCACCAAGCCTCCCCACAGATAGATATATATACTCTAGCTCAACTTTATCCCTTCACAACTGTTTCTGACTTTTTGGCAGTAATAAATATCAGCATATTCACATTAATTAGTATTATAACCTTTGCTGTTATAAAATTATAAAATTTGCTGAAACATCAAAACATTATTTTCTTTGTAGCATGTCTTTATTTATCACTGTCAACTACAATAATAATAATATCACACATGTACAACAGAGATATTGGTGCACAATAAGGATGTGCCTAAGTACAGCCAATGCACACAAGGAATCAATTTGGAAGGATAGCACCTTTTAAAAAAGAATGGCTGTACATGGTCAAGTAAAACAGAAAATAAAAAGTAATTCAGATACTTTCATTTTACATGTAGTGTGACACTTACCTAATCAGCATCCAGAGAAAAAAACCCTGATGATAAAGGAATGAGGAATGACAAGACTGGTAAATGTAGTGAAGTAAAAGGAAGAATTTTCCAAGCAAACATACTTTTACTTAAGTACTATATCCCCAGCATAAAGTACTTAAGAGCTGATCTCAGAAAGAGATACTTCATTACTTTACACCCCTGATTACGTGCTGTATGCTCTTGCTGCTTGCTGGGTTTTTTTCAGCAATTACCATTTTCTTGTCCTGGTGTCACTGAAAAAATGTTGACAGCCAAATGGTCTGCTCTTGTCTGGAATTGGAATCTTGTTTGCAAATCTGAAGCTTTTTTAAATCTTCCCACTGATTTATAACATCTTTTCTTTGTTTCGAGGATTTAAAGTTCAAATGCCCTTGAATCTAATTTCTAATGAGAGCTAATAAGTAAAAGCTGTTTTTCAGAGTACTGCATTAATTGTTCGTGGTTAAGTCAATCTCAAATTAAATAAAAGATCTGTTTGTAATACTATAATAACACCGCAAAACTTGATCTGCAGTTAATGTGAGCTACTTGTTAGATTAACATAGAATTTTTCATGTGCAGAAGCTATAATAACACCCGTCTTGGTATCATATAGTCTCTGTTTCTGGTACAAAATTAAATAAATGGCAATACAACTAAGCTTCCTGCTAATATGCATCAACTCTCTTTCCAATCTTTCCATTAAACCAGTTTATAAACCTGTCAGAAATCCAAACACCCTCTTTGTAACTCTGGGTTGCTGTCTGAAGTAAATCCAGAATGATCTGATATACAGGATTAAAAGGCTTGCTTGGCCTAAATTCACATAAAGGAAAAATCTGAGCTACTACACAACATCAAAAAAATCTGGTGGAAGTACTTTAAGACTTTCAAAATGGGTGCAATGACCGCAGAAAAGAAACAAAATTAAAATGTGTGAATGAAAAGGATTGAATCAAGAAGAGGAAGTTAATAATAGCAGGTTTCTCTTTTCAGTCTCACGGACAGAGCTGTGACATACTGTACTAGTTTTGTCCTGTCTGGAGTACAGAATCAATCTTTTTGAAGACCAGTGTACTGTAGGTGAGGAATTTCAGAGCCTTCCACATAAAACTTTATGACTTGATTCCTCATCTGGTGTGATTTCATATCCAGCATGGTGTAAATTATATTAAATTATTAATTTCAAAAGACAAAAAACAGAAACATTTTGTGATTTTTCAAGCAGGTTTTGCCATGTCTGCTGTGGCACATTTACTGACTCTAGCGAAGGCAAAGGTGTTTTGCTTTGTTATTTTTATATTGTAAGTCACCTTAGATAAAGACATCATTACATAATGTCATAATTTAAATAAATGAATCCTAGAAAGTGGTTTTATTTCTTTCTTGCTACTACAAAACTGTGAAATGGTTTATATACTGATTTATTGTTCTACCTTGATCTTTTGTCTTTTCTAAGAATGTTCACTACGTCATGCCCGTTGTTTCTGAGTCATATATTGTAAACGAAAACGTCATTTTGATAACATTATAGATCTGTAAGGTTAATAAAAATAGGTTCCTACCCAACAGATTTTATAACTATACAATATTTAATATAAGATCAGGGAAAATTGCTTGCTATAAACTATGCAGCTTAAGTTAAGTTTTTTAACCCATTTTGTCAATTATGTTTGATTAAACTGTGAAATGGCAATAATTTTATAAATATAGGTGTACAAATTGCAAGTATAAAGGCCATTATATAAATAGATCTAGCATAATCACATGGAAATTGTTTATCATTTAAAGAGAAATAGTTGCACTGAATTAATGGAAATATTGTTGCTTTCATTTTAAATATTTCATTTAAAATAATAAAGAGAGTGTAATCTACTGTATGTGGTCTCAGGGTGCACACCTGTTAATGTACTGAATATTGTTAGTATGTCTGAAGAGTGATCCTACAGGTAGAGTGTACTGATGAAGCAATCTGAAAATCAGGAGAATTTGTGTAGGATACAATCTGTGTGACTGGAATTTGAATTAAATACTGTATCTATAAACAAAATGCATTACCCAATATGTAAAAATCTACATTCCAATGCTCATTAGAAATTAGAGTATTTATCTATCAATGTTTCTTGTGCACAATTTTTTTACATTCCTACAATATTAGAAAAAGCACATATAAAATAAAACATTAAGAAATTCCAAAAAACACTGACATAAAAGTGAATAACTCATGCAGCCTGTGGGACTCATGATCCTTTTATTTTATTTTTTCAAACTGTCCTTGAGAAAACTGAATACAGAAAGGCCATTTTGAAATAGAACGTTTACAAGGCATACTAGAGATGGTTCACATTTTTATGTGACGTACTTTGAAAACAAAAAAAAGGATAAATCTATAGGATACATATCATGAGATATATCTAATTAAATATGCCATGAGAGTCCCATAGACAATGATTTGTTCTGTATGTGGGTGGGTGAAGCAGCATGGTGGCAGATAGCACTTATAATTACAGCTTTGGTTCTTAGGTTTTATTCCAGACTGTGGTGACTTTTGGCTTCTGCTGGAGTCTGTTCTCCACATCTTCATGGGATTCATGGGATTTCAAGTTCAAGACCAAAGTTTATTTGCCATTTGTAACATTTACATTTGAATTCCTATGCGTGCTTGATCTCTCTGTTTACAGAGAGGTGAAGACAACAATAAATAAAATGGTAAATGTGTAGTGCAAAAAACACAAATGATTTCTGTAACTGCTCTGCTTTTCTCCCAACTTCTAAAAACGATCTGGCAAGAGTAATAGGTGTGTCTATAGTACTCTTGCATGTACTGTATGCCTTTCAATAGACTAACATTTCACTCCACATGCAGTCCAGCCTTGTGTTCTATGCTTCAGGGACAGCCTTTAAGTTGCCTTAAACCTTACGGATACAGAAATAAGTGGCTTTCTGTTAAATGCATGGATGGAAATCCTGAATGCATATTAAATAATTTATTTTTTTACTTTATGCAATAAATTGTATAGTATATCTTGAAAGTACAATACACTGTGTCTTAAACTTTGTTCTATAATAAGCCTCAGTGTTTTTCAGTTCTGTAAGGGCATCCAGTTAAAGATTTTACAATGTCACCTTTACTCTATTTTGCTTTTAAAACTCCTTTGACATGAAGTTTTTTTAGACAAGAATTAAACCCCTATTCCCCCCTGAGATGAACACACTCGCAATTCTTTATTAGCAGTTTATTGGCAGAGATACATTATCAGAGCTAATAGGAGTCAAATGAACAAAACTAGTGAAGTATAACTGTTTGAAATTACCTTTTTCTGCCTGTTCACTCTGCCTCAGAGCTGGGATTTTACATTCAGCAGGCGTCCTTGACTTTTGGACAATGGATTAGACTGCAGACAGGCCCCACACACTGCCCTAGCACCACAAGACAGCTGTTCAATCACTCAGTTGGACAAAAAAGAACAAAGTGTAAATCTGTCAACCTGCTCTGCTTCTATGCAAACAAAGTCTCTGTATCAGCCATTCTCTCTCTCAAATTTGTCTAGTCCTTTAAATTATCTGACCATCATTTGATAAGATAGGCCAAATAAAGAGGGCCTTACTTGAACAGTTAATTTTCATCAATAAACTGGCTCTGGCTAGAGGTTTCTAGTTAAAGGATTAATTAGGATGATTTTGATATTGTCTGAGTGTTTTATGCACCCTTTCCCTGTTCATGATATATTGAACTTTTTTCAAGACACACACCTGGACACTGGCATTGCTAGGTTTGTATTGAGCAAGGAACCTCATCAAAATGTTTTTTTTTCAAATAAAGCAACATCCATAATAACATAGATAATCACTGTCATTCAACCATCTCCAATGTATTTAACATAATGGTTTTCAATGTCAGACATAATTCATTTTCAATTTCAGACTTAATTGACAGGTTTACTTTCAGGCCTCAATGCTCAGTGTTAAACTTAATTTCAAGGTGAAATCAGCTTTTGCTTCATGTTTTTGAAAGATCTTATGGTTTTCTACATGTTATTTTTTAAGTTAAAGAAATGTAATTTCTCCTATGTTGTCAGTCCATGACGTTCCTTTTAGTGCTGAGTTTTGTCTAATTGTGATTCCAAGGATTATGTATTGATTTTTCTTTAATGCAGTGGGAAAAACTCAACACAGTATTCTAAATATTCTCAAATCACCTTAGGGAATCAAACCACTACCATTAACTCCTTCACTGTGAATCCATTAAACTGTCAAAGAAATCCTTTCAAGTACTTTGCAGCAATCTCCGTAAACTGAAAATAAAACCTTTTTGACATCAGCGAGACTAACACTGTTTTTATAATGAGGCTGCTGGTAGGGAAGCATCAGAGTAAAAGACTCAAAAAGCTGGCTGTCATGATTGAAAGACGAGATTGTAAAAATCAGTGTCTAAAGGGAGATGGAGGATTTTGTTTCTAGTTTAAGGTCTTAGTTGACATAATCTATCACAAAAATCCAATGAACACAAAAAAAGTAGAAATTAGGTTACAAGGAATAACTGAAGGAAACTTTACCCTAATGATTTCTTTGGAAATCCTTCATCCATTGCAATTTCACCATTTTTATTGGCTTGGCCCTTTGGGTAATTTGCCTCTCTCTTTTTTTTACAATTGTAGTGTTTATATTATAGATTTAATCTTTTTTGTACTTAACTTATTGAGTTACACTGCAGGATATTCTTAATAATTTAGATTTAACTGGACTTCCTGGGTTGTAAATATTTACACTACATGATTTTATACACAGATTATAATATCGTCTAGTGCAGCAAAACAAATATGAAAATATTTATAGTAATACTCAGGGATGTCTCTGAAAAGGTCCAATTTCAGAATGAGTATGTGATGTCTTCCATTCCAACAGCGATCAGAACCAGTCCTGCTTCGTATTGTAACATTGAGAAAATAGGCCTAAAAGGTGCTATGACCACTGGCTGTTTGAAAGCAATGGGCATTTGAAATTTAAATGAACATATATTTTGAGATATGATTGTGTTAACAGAAGTGTATATATTTCATGATCATTTTAAGGACATTTGAAAAGGGTTTTTACAGTATATTGGTTACTTCTGCACCTTAGGATGGAGACTAAAGGGATCTAGTGTTTGACATACTGTAGTTACATGGTACCTAAGTGTGAGTGATATTTCTAGCCAGTTTCAAGCACTAGAAATCCTAAAGAAAAGATACAGAGGAAAAACAAATTTTGCAGCATGTCAGATTCTTCCTTTTTATTGTCTTGTAAAAAAGGCATTGGATCGTGTGTCCTGAATCTTCAATACAACATGAAAAGTTTTCAAAATATCAATCCTTTCCCTCAAGAATAACAACATAACATCATAAATGGCACATCAATTACATTCTAACATCTTTGTGTGTGTCTTTTTCCTCTGATTGACTTGATTTATTTAATGCTATGCTAATCTTTTAGAGTCGATGTTCTTATTAATAGAATATTGCCAAATCTGAGCAAAAAGGGTTTTCAATAACAGGGAAAGGTTATTCTTTCATTCATGTGGTGACTGCTTCAGCTCCAGATTTACTGAGCCTCCCCAGAGTTTCATGGAAGAAATAATGGATGTGAATTTCCTGGATTTCTAAACCATAATTTAAAATATATTGCAAAAATCCTCTTTATCAACCTTATTTTTATACGGCTCCCCAAAGATGATGGTTCTTTTTCAGTCTTTTTTTTTTGTGAAAGTACATTGGGGTCAACACTTTAAAATTCTTGATCTTGCTATCAGCCTGTGTCATTCTGACAAGGACACTGATTCAGGTATTATGAGAAAGATATTTCCATTCTCAGTGCTATCAATCTTTCAGCCATAACAAAGACAACAGACTTTTTCCTGTTGCACACAATTTCAGATTCTGCGATGGACTGGTGTCTTGTGAAGGGTGTATCCTCCCTTACGCCAGTTACTTGCTGGGAAAGCTCCAACTCCCCTAGGACACTATATTGGATATAGTGGTTAGAAAATAATGACAGTTTCAAATTCAGGCCTTGTAGACATCTCCACAAGCTCTCAAACAACCATCACTCTGCAGTCAAGGCTGTTTCTTTTGCCTTTAAGTGCACACACAGCTGATCCCATCTGCTCAGAAGCCTGACACTGACAGGGCATTAAAACTGCTCACCTCTGAGCGATGCAGGAATAAGAAAGAGTGTTTCAATGAGGAGTGCTGTTCATAGATCTGCTCTCTGGGAGGCTGTAGATTGAGACTGATGCTCCATTATCAGTCAGCCAGGCCCAGATTTGAACCCACCTAACATTGTGTCCTACTGGGAAGTTATCTTATGTACCTTTTTTTTCTTAGAAATCTACTGAATCTACAGTTTGTCAATGAAGGAAATGTGCCTTTGGGGATAAAATGCATCTATTATTAATACTATTATTTTATTTACTGCAAAACTTGAAAACTCTGCTGAAGTATCCGAGATCCTACTGATGGCATGCCTACTGTGTTATAGGGTTAGGTTTTAGAATTGAGATTCTAGTTAAAATTAAGATGAGGAGAAACACAGGATAGAGCACAGTATAAGGGTATGTTCAAGTTTGGTGCTGTGAATAGAGGCGTTCCACTTATGACAGTATCATGGGAAGCAAACATTTTTTTTGTTAGCAGTTTCTATTAAGATGTCTATTCTTCTACTTATTTTCAAGCTTTTTCAGTTCAACCCGACACACTTGGCATGGGCCCATCCATGGAATCTCAATTATTAAGTCACCATCCCTACTTGAGCTATTCCCATACATACAGTAAAGCAGTCCTTTATAATGAATCCAGTCCAGGTGCTGTGGTCATAGCTTGTGAAACTTCTGTTAGCTGAGAATAATATATAGTGAATAATATATAGTGGAGCTGAAGGCGGCTGTAAAGCAGGCTTTGTAGGTCTCTTTATAAGAGCAAGATTATAAGTTACAGGACACTGTTAAAACTCTTTAACATGTCTATAATTATTCCTTTTATTGTCCACATGCTGCATATTTTTAAAACATATTAGGGTAGACATTGTTAAATATATTCAGTATCTGTATAGTTTGACTGTAGTTTATTTGAAATTATTATGAGATAGAATAGGATAGTGGATAGAAACTCTGTTTAAGAACTTACTTTACCTAACTCAACATTAGAATACATATTCATTATCAGTAATTAATTATTTGTTATAAGTAATTATGGTCAACATTATTGGATAATATGATTAAGTTGCTGCAGTAATTTTCAAGTTCAAGTTAGTTTACATTCATTGAGGTGTGACCTCAAGGTTGCGGTCAGTCTGATTTCCCCAGCAGCTCTTACCACACACCAGTGCCTTAGATGGTGTTTCTCCAATAGTTTCTCCATTAAACCAGACAGACAGCAATCTCACTGACACACCCCTTGCCTGAACAAAAGTTGTCATCTTGTAAACCTTGAGGTCCGTATTCTTACAAATTTATAAGCTTATTAGATAAAGAAAAAAATCTCAGTGATAAAAAAATATTTTAAAAATCCCACAGGTTATTTAAAATATCATAGTAGCTTGTTGTGATGTACTGTACGTTGCTATGAATTTTAAGAACCTTGCTAAAGACTCTTAAATCCCTGTGAAAGTCTGATAAAAATATAGTACAAATTAAACAAGTAAAAATGAGCTACAGTATGTTAGGTGGTACAGTATGCACATTATATACACATTTTGTGACTCTCCAGGCTAGAGGTGAGCACCCAGTACATTGATTTTTCCCTGGTTTCCATGGGAATGTATTGATTGCCAACGTGTGATGATGCAGGCCCAGCTCTCTGATGGCTGATAGGAGTCCAGTGAGACAATTCTTCATAGTTGCTTTCATGCAAATGGTGTTAACAAAGTTGCTTTTTCCAAGAATACCTTTGTAAAACCAATAAAAAAGATTTACTGAGGGAAAGAGGAGGACAACTTTTGATTGCTGCACCTGTTAACACTGCCAGTCAATTTCCAACCACAATACAATGCAAAGAATTAGAAGAAATAGAAGAACAGAAAACTTTGTTTTGTAGAAGACATTGTCAGAAATACAAACGGAGATACGTGGTATTCTTCATGGTCTCATTAGTAAAAAAAAACGATTTTAAAAGAAAGCCAGTGTAGAGACACTTTCAAGACAGGTGTCATATGAATTGCAAAATGCAAAGTAGTGAAGGGTCCTAGCAGTGCTATAGTTTGAGAGTTTTAAATATATATTCTGTATTTTCTGTAAGATATTATTTTATGTCCCAACAAGAAGGGTATTGAAATATTTCAGTCATTATATTGAACTGGGATCAAAGATGACCATGAAAGTTAAGTTTGAAAGACATCAATAGTAATGCATAGAAAGTTATATTTTTGTAGTTGAGGTGGAGACCCCATTCAGATGTACAGTATTTTGGTCAATTTAAAAACATTTTTGTTTCCTAAACCATGCAATTTACAGTATGGGCACACAGATAGTTACTTTAGTGTCAGATTTAGAGTGGAAATATCACCATCAAAAGATAGAAGTTTATACCATGACACATAAGAATAGGCATGAATTGTACCACTGAACCACAAATGTGTCACTCTGCTCAGAAGTTAAATCAAATCTATTACACTACAAAGAAACATTAGATATAATATATAAACATTATATATTGACACCAATAATTAACATTACTGAAGTTATAATTGCTTGCAGAACAAGTGAAACCAAATGAACCTGAAGTATTTAGAAATAAAACACTATGAATTAAAAATACTAAAAGAAAACTTACACAAATTGAGAAATACTAAAAACAGTATATTATCGAAACTATTTTTAATTTATAACTTGCTTAGGTATGATTTTTTTTAAATCTGAGCCTTGTGTTCATAACAAGTTAATTCATTAAAGAAAGAAGTTAAAGAATGCAGAAAATGCTACCTGTATATACTGTATTGTAAATTTAGATTTATTTTCATAAATTAATATTTTGATAACATTCTGGAAATGTGTCACACTTCTGTTATTTTCTATTTTATTTTCAGCCAAAAAAACTTTCCTTTAGTTACACGATGCCATATTAATATTCCATATTAAGTGGATTTACAGTAAAGAAGTAGTACAGATTAAATGAAGCAACTGTTTCACTAACATCTAATGCACCACCTATTGATCTTCTTGAAGATGTGAAAAGCTAAATTCGGCATTCTGAATCATACTGTGGTATGGTGCAGATAGCTTACTGCAGATACAGGTTTTGACACACATTCTGTATGCCTGCGTCTATATACATCACTTTGCTGTAAGTCACAACTTTCTGGTCCCTAACACGATGAACCACCTCTACAATACTTTTGCCGTGTCCAGCAAAGGTCCCAGTGTAGACAAAACAAGAAGCCGGCGTGCAATTTAATGCTTCCTCACCTCCTACCCCTGGTCCACTGTGCGGACTGAAAAGAAGTTCCAAGCATGAGCTTCTGCTCTCTGTCTTCCCTGAAGTCTGAGTGTGACAAACATCAGGAGTGCAGGAGCTATCAAGCCGGTGCCTCCTTTCATCAGTTTTTTTATTGACAAGCACACAGCAGTTTCTGAAGGCTCACCCTTCCTATGTTTCTCCACGCAGCTCAACGCACTGCACTTATCACAGCCATGTTATCCTTTCTATTTTTTATACTGCACTCCTCATTCATCTTCTTTCCCTGTCAGCCAGAGCCAACTGCTAATGAAGAGCCTAGGTTTTCACAACAAGTATACCTCTAGTATTTCTTTCGTTCATCTGTACACGCGCAGAATGGCCTACCATAGTCTGTAGCATAAGCAAAATGTGTTATTCATTGCAATAAAGGAGTCCGGGCTAACTGAAAAAGTATCCAAACTGGTTTATTTCTGTTGTGCAATTGTAAGAGGAAAAAAGATGAGAGATTGTTAAATTATTTTCTGACATCATGCAGGTTTGTTTTGTGTTACTGAAGCTCTTCTGTTAGAGGTAAGAATCAAGTCCTTCTTTTGAGCTGCCAACTGCTTTGCTCCTACTGGAGGATGGTGAAGAATTTACCAGTTACTTGTATTCCCTATTTCTGTCTCACCCTGACAGCTGGAGAAGAATGAATTAATGAGAACCAATGTCAGATGCAAGTCTATCCTTTCAACAGAACAAATGGATAGAAATTGCTTCTGTTAAGCTAATTAGCCTCAGTGGTGTACTATTACATTTGGCTGAGTGCACTATACTGCACTTATGCAGATTACCACATGAAACTAAATTGCTTTATCTTAAATTATAATCAATTATCATGTGCCAATGTATTTATTTAATGCATCTACTGAGGAGGTAATATGGGACAAATTCAAATGTATACTGATATTTAGTTGAAAGTAAAAAAAACACTGTTCTCCTGTCTTAGGAGTCATCTCAGTCCAAATAATCATGATTTAACTAACATGACTTGTGTGCATTTATAAGCACTTTTAATGCTGATGTCAATTTTAGGTTTGTCCCCATTAAAACTCTTATTCTTGTTCTAATTATAGTAAACAATTAATCATGCTCACAGGCACATTCAAAAGTATAGTTAAGCAGTGACCATGATATTATTTCTACAGAACAAATAACATCCTATTTGTAGATGGGCTGAAGAGCCTCCTCTTATTTGTAACCAATCATGTTCTATCTCATTTTTTAAAACAAAACTTAAATTGTTCTGTTTTTACATGTTATGTAAGTATTAATGTGGGCCAAAATTTATCATTTTTAAAATTTGACTTGAAACTTATTTCATGTCCTTGTTCTCAGGGTTTTATCGCTATTCATCTTCAGTTGCATACAGTGTTGATTCCAAGAATCAACCAAAATATTACAATATCCTAACCCTTTTCAACTCACATGCACTATTGCTGAGGCAATTTCCAGTAAAGCTCTGTTACCTTTTAGAAAAGTTGACTAACTACAAATAGAAAAAAAAATAGTTCTTAGTAATTATAATTGTGGAATTTCTACATTAATGAAACTTCAAAATGTGAACATGCAGCATTTTCAAGGGACACCATTTTGACAGGTGATGGGTAGTAATCGGGTATTAACAGCTTTGTTATAATTTAGGTTTTTATTATTGTGATATACAGAGGTTTATTACACCTACAGTACTTAGAACTTTTGCACAGGAAATTATAAAATATTAAATTTAAAAATAACAAAAAAAGAAAATCCTGACCAAGGAGTACAGGAATATACTGTATAGTATAATAGTGTGGCATTGCGCATGTATTGTCTTTGTGCATCTGTCATAATGGTCTCAAGTCTGAAGTACATCAGGTGGGCATTGTATGTTCAAAGCATACTGTACATTTCTCCCACACCTCTTGGCCTCCCTTTATGCAGAAGACCTGATCTAGATGCTTTCTGAGTGGCTTCAGCCACTCTTAAGAACTCACTCATAAAGTAACATACAATGCACACCAGAGAAGACATGCCCAAATAATGCTCCAGCTTGACATGCATTTGTCAAGAAAAACACAGTTTATTTTTACAAAAAAAATATTTTTTCAAAAGCAGGATAAGTATGAAATTGGCCTGTTGCAAAAATTGTATTGTAAAACTGCAATGTGGGACAGAGACCTGGAACACATACAAACAGAAATATGACACATTACTATCGACAATTGTCGGTGGAGACTGTATAGTTTTGAACAGATACAGTATATACTGTACTTCAACATATGCAAGTCATTGAGGACACATTATTAGTCACATTGAGTTATAAACAGTATGTACCGTTTTTTTGAAGTGGTGGATCTTACAATTCAATATTCAATATTACAATATTCATAAGGACACCTAACAGCACTATTGAGCTGAAATTACTACAAAGTACAAACTTGAGGAACAACTGAATCTTCCTAAGGAAGGTTTCTATTAACACCCTAACCCCTAATGGCTTCATTATCTTGTTGCCCTCTCAAGTAAACTAAGCAATCAAGCCACAATATTAATCCACATAAAGCAATGATGTGTGAAGGAAGAATTAGACGAAGATTGAGAAAACAAAAAACTCAAAATAGATTTAATAAAATAAATTAAACAAACTTTAGAAAAGCTTAATTGAGCTGACAGATGTTACTGATAAAGGAACAAAAGTGTGTTTATGATTGTCAAAGCAGAGGCTCAGCACAAAGTTTAACATTCTTAGGGGATTGTGGTTTGTGATCTGGAGTATTATTAAAATTCAAATTATTTTTATAGCCTCCCAAGCTGCAAAACCTTTCTAAATTTGACCTCATTTATCCTTCGACTTATTCTGTATAAAATCTTCCATTTCTGTTCCTTAACTCTTTCACCCTCTCCCTATTTATGCCAAAAACTTTTGTTTCATTTTGACTCCTTCTCTCCCATTTAACACATCTACCCTCCAGCAATTTTTTCCTGAAAAATATCCACAAGATCCACCCCTTCCTCACTAAAGTCTCTACACTCTAGTTCAGGTGCTAGTGCTCTCCTGCCTGGACTATTCACTCTCACCAAGCCATTCTCAATACTGCCACCCACCTGGTCTTTTCTCTGCCTCCTTTCCTTCACACCATTATTGTGGTTCTCGATATACTGTATTTTCCTCACTTCCAGGGTCCATTTAATCTTGTACCGGCTCTGCAGTGGGGGAATTATCTACCCATTAAAATTAAAACTGCTCTGTCTCCAACCGCCTTTTTGTAAATACTCAAGAAGATTTACAGTATCCGTTTAATTATAAGTTAATCCCATAGTAGAATTTAGGCAGGGCACTAGGACATTTTCAAACACAGTCTTTGGATTTTTAATGGTCAGGTGGTCAGGGCCTATTTTTGGCCTCTCATCAGAAGCATTGCACATTGTCCCTGGTCCCCATGCTGTAGAAGACCAGGAACGAGGACTTCCTTGGAGGTCTCCCATTCCATTACTGACTGCCCATGTTTTTAGTGTCATTACTTCTTTACTTCTTTAATCCTGAGCTAAACATTATTTATTGCTTGATGGACTTTTTTGTTTTCACTTTTGTCTTCCTGTTTTTGTCAGCAGTATTTTAATGTTTATTATGTTTGATTTTTTTTAATTTAATTTGGGAGTTTTTATTTATTTTTAAGATGCCCTCGATAAGAGCATCTGTTTAGCAAAAAAATAATACTAATATATCCTTTCATATTTACTAGCTACAGCAATAGGAATTCCTCCCATGGAGTAGGACTGTTATTTCCAAAAGCTTAGATTCAAGAGCACATTTTATGCTGCTTACACATAAAAGCTTAACTACTACTCTTAAAGGCAGTTCTATGTAGGATGTGACAGTTATACATGAGTTAAAATGTAAAGCCATTTTAGGTCTCCAAGGTGTTTTCACTAACATTTATTTGCACTTGTCTTAGTATGACTAGAGCCAAAGGAATTGCAGATAGACCATTGTACTCTGGGAATAAGGAGGGATATCTTCCTTTCCATTTTATCTAACTAAAAAGGTACCAATTCTCCCTGCATGAGGAAACATTCCCATTACAGTGTATCGTTTTCAGATTTTGTGACTTCTGTAATTGATCTATTAGCCAGTGAATTACACATATTTTTAAAAGTAAAAAGTTACTTCTGTGAGGTTATAGCCTCTGTAAGGGAGCAGAAAATTATAAAATTAAAACAGTGCAATGCAGGTAGATGATTTGAAAGACCAAATGTTGCAAATGATAATCTCAACAGTACATGATAATTTTATTAATCACGAGTGGCAATTAAAAGTATGTACATTAATGAAAATTAGGGCGTATTAAATTTTTGATTTGATATAATGTTTAGAACTGAGAGCAGATGTAGTGCAGTTAAGAGAACAAGAATAAAAAGTTATTTGTACTATCTAACCGAATTTGTGTTTTAAATTGTACAGTATCTTGTGAGATAATAGTAGACTTGGTGATCTAACAGGTACAGGTAATAGTTGTGATCTGTTGTATACGGTGGCCCCCGAAGTGCAAGGCACACTAGAAAAAGACCAGTAATTACAGAAGTCTTTCATCATTCTTACCACGACTTCTAGCTTGCACTCATGGCAGTCATTGTTAATTGTCAATCATTCATTTTGGATAGATGAAAGCTGGTAAAAGTTATCAGTTATTAGTTTATTGAAATATGTAGAGCTTTGCATAAAGATCATTTTCTTGTGTGTTAAACATAACAGGCTTTGTCTCTATGGTGCTAATGTTGCCCCACAAGGGGAGGATTTAGAATAGCAATTGCAGAGAGAACTGAGTTGTGCATTTACAATATGAGCAATAGTTAATGCTACCCCGGAAGGGGCCGAGTAAGAGCAGATATTTCAAAGGTAAATGGAGAGTTAAACATCTTTTGAATTTAAAGAGCCAGTCTGTTCTTGACTAAGAGAAAAGGGCTGTTTGAAATGTCTGCTGTGTAAGTTATTGTGAGATTTACAAATGAAGTGAGTGAACTGGTGATGTCAGAGGGGCCCTCATCCTGGAAATATGGGGTATAAGGTGGCAAAAAAGGGCTAATCTGACTTCTGACCCCTAGAGGTAGGCACACAGTGATGACAGTGAGGTCTGAGGTGCTCAGTTACACCATGTGAGTCTGAGGACCAGAGGGCAGGCATGTAGTAGAGGAGTCCTTACTCCACATGTGCAATACAGGTGGAATACACTATCTGGCTACTGATCTCTGGTGGTAGGCATGCGGTGGAGACAGCGAGGCCTGGGCACAAAGGAGTTGCACCAGCGTTTATGTATTTACATATGAAAAGTTAAATAAACTTTTTGAAAAAATCCACACCTATTTTACAAATGCTGTGCCAATGTTTATTAATTAATTCAAAGAGCACATTTATGAGTTTTTGTAGCTTTCCAAATCAAGACAATATGCATTTCATTATACTTTTTTCACCACTGTGCCAGACAGGTGTCACCCTCAATCGTACAGCACTACTACCTTTTACAAACAGCTCTAATTCTTCTTAACTCTCATGTTACACTTTTTTTCACAGTAACATCCAGTCTTGCATGTATTCAACCCCTGACAAAGACCTTCTCTGTCCCTGCAGTGAAGACATGCCAGACTTCCCCTCAACACCAGAGATTCAGGAGCTGCACTGCTAGTCCCTCCAAATCTTCTTTCATCTGAGATGGGAGAATATAGGCTGCATCTTCTCCTTCCCATATTCATTATCCACACTCCCAGTTCATATCAACTCTATTCGCAATAATCCCACCAAACTGCACTGACCTACTATCCTCAGGCATGACAACATGGGAGAGAAGATCCATGGGGGGTTTTTCATCACCCAGAGCTTCAACAGCTGACAATGAGTCTGCTGCCCAGCCCTGCTGTTTCACCGGAAACTATTCCTGCCAGCCTCTGCTGCTTCTGAAGGGTGTATCTCATTAGGCTGTCTCCCAGACCCCTGGGAAGACAGCATGGACTCTCCACAACTGTCACAACTCATGTGAAGTATATATTTTTTATACCACTATATTTTGACTTATTTTGCAAATGTCAGCGTTAATTCTTGATTTAGATGTCCATTAGTCAGTCACAAAGTCTTCACCGGCTTAGGAAAAACAGGTTATACTGTATGTGCATTTTTTTCTATACTGCGCAGTCTCTTCAATCTCTTTCCCTGATTCTTACAGACACAATTAGGGTCAGGGTCTTCCAGTCAATCTATTAATTTCAATATTTCTGTCCATGCCTTGTTGTCATTCTTGTCCTGAAAGACTTCTGTATCCTAATAGTGAAGATTTGATCTGTGCCCACCTCATTTACTTTACCTGTAACCAAATAGATTAAAAATCTGCAGGCTTCAAAAACCTACAGCACAGGAGATACCAACTACCATTTCACCTCAGACATGTAAATTGCAACAGCTCATTGAATAAGGAATGTGATAACATTAATCTATGGTCCCAAACTGAGGGAGGTTATTGAACGCTGGATGGTAATAAAGTCAAATACAGAGGAGGAGGTAATTTAAGCTCCTGCATATTACTATCGATCAGGAGGGGAATCCTGCAGGTGCAGAGTGGGAACTTCAAGATTCACACCAATATGGTTAAAACCTGCAGTATTTTTGAAAATGAGCGTACTGACATAATCTCCAAGTGCTTTGATCTTAATTTTTCTGGTATATTTATTTAGAGCAGCATGATAACAGAGGTCAGCTGGGAACTCATTTCCCTGCACTTATTGTGCAGGATGACTTTTCTCATACTGTACCTACTTGGACCTTGATGTTTTATTGTTCATTATCATTTATTTTCATCATCATTTTAAATTATTTGAATAGAAAACAAGATTTGTAGATTTTAATACAGGTCTAAAGTCCTTTTCAAATGAACTGTTTTAAACTGTAGATTGCAACACATGCATTCAAATTCAAAAAGATTTATTGAAAAAGACACCTGTAGCCATGATCCTGTTAGACACATGTAACAACCCCACGTAAGCTTGTATTCACAAAGGTGAGCGTTCCTAATGTATTCAAGTGCAAATTAAATCATTAGCATACACTGAAAGGCATTAACACAACTATATGCATTCAACTTACAAGAATGTGTAACTTAAACACAGTTTTAAAGAGAATATTTTCCCCTATCAAACACTGCACCTGAAGATATGCAAATCTTGGCTACTGACTATAAATGGTGGTGCTGAGTTTGAGAATGCCAGAAAAAAATGTATAAAAGCAATTGCTGGTCAGAAAAATGAATTAGACACATATCAGAACTGAGAGAAGTAGGAAAAGAGGCCAGAATTTAAAGATGATGAAGCTGAGCTGGCAGATGAGGTGATTGTTCACTATACTGCCTTAACAGTGTTCGGGACCAGTTCTTCCACTGGCATTATTTCTACATTAATATTTGCCTTACCTGATAAATTCTGAATATCTCTGCCCTTCAGTCCGTGGACTGTTCTTCTTTCTTTTAAAAGCAGCAGCTGCTTCTGTGTACCTGGAGTGTTTCTATGTTGAGGTAAATCTATAATGCTGCACACCACCTTTAACTATGAATAATTTCATTATACCTTCTCTTCATTCATGTGAACTTCCATGCAAATCAGACACGTCTAATCACACAATTTATATCCTCATTTCCTTCTCTCTGTATTGTTTGAACGTACTGGCAATCATTTAACAGATCCAGAGCATATACATTTAGAGATCTTCTAATTTTTAGACATTCAGTATGTTTATTCGGACATATAAGACTTTCAGACTTCTGACTGTGGTTAGATGTTTCTGTACACACTCTTTAGTTTTGATTCACTGGTGAGCATTTCTGAAAAATATGTAGGAAGTAACTCCTTTTTTAAATCCTTTATTTGAACAAATAAGACAATCAAGAACAAATTATTGACTATATACTGTATTTATACTATATATAAATAGTATTTAAAAGTATGTATACTGTACTATAAATATATATGCATCCATCCATTTTCTAACTGCTGTATCCAGTGCAGGACTGGGGGGAGCCATGTAGTGGGCAAAGACACAAGCATGTAACCACCAGGGAGAATTTTCAAAGAAGTCAATTAACTGACCATACGTCATTGGACTGTAGGCGGAAACCGGATCACCTAGTGAAAACCCATGCAAACACAGGAACTACATACAAACTTCATGCACACAGGTGCACAGGAATTGATTCCTGGACCCTAGCATTGCAAGACAGCAACGCTAACAACTGCACCACTGTGCCAATCAATATATACAGTATAATACCTATCTAAACCCATTTGTTCTTTGAGTACCATAGAGCAAACTCATAAAACAACTGGTGATTCCAAAACTTTGTTGAACAAATGTTTATAGTGATAAAAAGTACTTCACAATTTTATTAGCTTATTACTTGATGACTTGATGGCCACTGTAGGGATTGCCAGAGATGTCCCACACAAGTTAACCAAGTTAAGATATACAGTATGCAGTAAGATGTCTGCCAAGTACTTACTTTTGCTGCTTACTGTACCAAAATGAATGTAATGCAGCTTTTTTTTTAGTGAAAATTCAAAGAGGGGTGCTGCTACTCTGACCTGAATTGTGTACTTAAACATCTTCCCCTCAGCCTTCTGGTCCCTTCAGGATTCTTCTAAGATGGTGATGGAAAATCTTTCAACTCCGAAGCTACCTGCTGTGTGACCCATACTCTGCTGTAACTCAATTTTCAAGATCTCAGAGATAAAAGCCTCTTGTTGATGACCAGAGTTCGGTCACAACTTAATTCCCTGTAAGTGACAGACATTGTCTGCAACCAATATGGGTCCAAATCTTGTGACCTTTAGAAAGATTTGAAAGATACTTCATTTTATGTCTTTCCATTTCTTGCTCAACAGAGAAAAAGGAGAAGCTAGATTGAGAACAGATTCATTGCAGTTTCCTCTTTTCATGCTGTTTACCTGCTGAAAGGTCATTGTGTATGCACAGAGCATTAAAAAAGGACAGATCATTTTATTTAAACATGGTCACAGATCTGTTTTAAGTGTTGGAATGCACCCTTGGAACTGTTAATGCAAGAAGTTGTTGAGCCATGTCAGCTCTTTCATCATTTAGAGAAAGCATTTGAAATAATTTCCCAAGAATAATGGGATGGACACCTCCTGGGTCTTTTCTATTTAACTCAGCGGGTACTTCATCTAATTAGCCAAGTTTTCATTAAAGAACAGAGAACAAAGAATGTAATAAAGAAGTTAATTGATATTGTCTGATATACTGTAGACATGAAGATGAAACCATTCATATCTCATAACTTTAAAGCATTATTAAAACTAGTCATTGCTTTTGTGCTAATTTATCAGCCAGGAGAAAGAAAACAAGATTCTGCGGCTCCAGGGCTACTGATGTGTGTCAGCCTATGGATCCATTCTTAATGATATGACAGATCCCGGAGCTGGTGCCACGTACTGTAGTCTTTTATGATTTCTTGTTCACAGCTTTCAGTGTTGAAAGGAAAGATTTCACTTTCCCCTACAAATATTTTAATGCACAGTAGATGAAAATTCACATATGTAACATTTCCTACACAAGTCCCAGAAGAGAAAATGCAGGTTCTTATTAATGTACTGTAGATTTCAATCATTAGGAAGCAGAACCTTTCAATTAACCATTAAATCTCTTAATTCTCCTCTCTTGTCTCATCGATGGGTTGTCAAACAGGGCACAAACCCCTTGTCAGGAGGCCACAGTCATGTTTCATCAATTTCGTCTCTGCAGACAGATACAGTACTTTCTTATCTCTGCATTGGCTGCAAGGTCATTCTGTTTCACATTAGCTGATTGAGCTACTGTATAGCTGATTACCAGAGGACAAGATTGATTTTGAGGGGGTTTATACTACTTGATCTGCAAAATAGTTGTTGAGGGAAGTAGGTAATGCTTCTTTCAGAAAAAGCACAGCTGTAATAATGTATCTATTCATACTGAGTGGCACTCTTCATGAGATCCAGAAGTCAATTTAAACATCAATGCTCAAAGTTCTGTAGTAATTTAGGGTGCTTCTTAAATTGTCAAACTTTTCAATAGACAGTTTCCTTTACCTGAATATCATTACAAATGCTTTCTTTTCATAGCTTCCTCACATGCTTAAAGCTATAAGTAAATCAATTATTATGATTTTCCTGTAGAGCTTTAAAAAGACATCCAACTCCTTATTTATGTTCAATCAAGATTGAGGATTACATACTTTAACTGCAACCATAAAAAACATTTTTATATGTAAACCTAGCTGACAGCATTTCTACTGGTGACATATTTTAGCAAACTGATCACACATTTAACTGTTCAGAACTGATTTGAAAATTAAGATGATACTCCTTTAAGATTCTAAGAGTACACCTACAATCTCCAGTACTCTGTGGTCTTTTCATTTTCAGAAAGATAACTGTAAATTTAACTAGACACACTTTTTGCAGATTTTCTGCCTGACAACATAGTGTCTATATTTGACTTGCTGATCACCAAAATCATCGTAAGTCAGAAATATAGGGGAACTATAATATGACCTAATAAAGAGTTAGAGGACAATGCTTTCTCTTTTTGGTCTCCTACTTAATTCATGTCCATATAAATTTGTTTTAAATAGAATACCAATTGTTTTCATGCTTATTTACAAGCTCTATGTTACTGATCAGAAAGCATCTTGGTGTCCAAAAGAGAAATTCATGGCCACAATTTGATTTAATATTGTGATGAAAACCCTGTGGTGTTAAATACTGTTATTTTATCTCAGGGAAGGTTATTTCTATTATAGAAGTGCAGATGTAAATTACAAATTAATATTTGTATACATTAAAGTATATAAATTCTGGAACTTCTGGAAAAAAAGCAGGAAGAAAGCTTTTTTGAGGTGAGTTTATTCATGAAGCATTGATGGGAAAATTAAAGTTTGAGAATTAGGCTGATTGTTTATTACATCTGGCTCTCAGGAAGATGATTCAAAGTCACTTGATTGAAATAGGACAGATAATGCAGTTATTGGTGTGTGTAAAATTAACAGAAGTTTTATCTCTTGAAAAAACTAGAGATGATAAACAATTATTCTTTCTTATAGTTGTTGGATCGCTCTAAACCAAAGTATGAACGTCACATTGTTTCTAGGGTGTAATCTATTGAAACAGAAGTGACTGTTCTCTTTATTATCCCGAGGTCTGACCTAAATCTCAATTGTGCCTTTTATCTCTGTCTGTTATCTGTATAATGTTAGCTTAGTAAGACTTACAACTGCTGTTAAGCAACAGAACTATGGGTTCCTTGTCTCGGACTTATGTATTTCAGAAAGTGATGTACTATATTCCACAGCTGACACCCCTTATCCTACCTCTTATATCCCTCACAAAATTTGCTTTTATTTATCTGTTCCAGGGCAAATTACTGGCCAAGGCCAAATATATGTAGATAATTTTAGATATTTTATTTGAGAAACAGTATATTTTGTTTACTTATCAAAGAAAATGCAGGAAAAAAGGCATGTGCGTGAATTATTATTAAGTCTAAAAAATCAAAGATTTTGTATCTATAATCATGGCAGGATTATTTACTTTATCTTTTGTTCCTGATCAAATGTGAGATTTTTCAAAGTCTGAGTGGTAGAAACACTCCTTCAACCCCACACACTCAAGTAACCTGTTTCCTTTCCATACCCTTGACCTAGATAAGGAGAATACCTAATGGGAATACAAAGTATTAAAAATGAAATGAAATACAATCCTATGAAAAAAAACAATTCAAATATAGTCTTTTCCTTGAACTGCAGGTTGCAAAATGAAATATTCTAAGTGAAGGAAAAGATGTGTCCATAGGGCTTGTCCGAACTTGGGGCCCTTTTGATTCCTTTGGGGCTGAAATATTAAGAAATGAGGGGTTAATTTATGCAAAGTCCTTAGATCCTGAACACAGATAACATTAGTCAGGAGGCTATTAGTATGCATCAGCTAGTGCCTCTGCATAGACTATGAACTATTTACATTAATGCAGTGTGAAATTAAATGAGAGGTCATAACCAAGCTTGCCTCTCACACTTGTGCTTAAACTAATTTCTTTAATTCTGCTCTGTCCTGTTGGCTTTTTTAATAAAGTATTTTTATAAGCAAATGACTTTGAGAAAGGATTTTATTAAACAAAGGTCTTTCTGCTTTTTCATTTTTTTATTAATGCATACATCTTTGTGATTTGATCTACATTATTTTGAATTTGTTTAACATTTTCCTCTTATGTTTATATCATCTACAGACTTGACTAGTTTGATATCTAAACTACAATCAATATTACTGATATACAGTAAATGAGGAAGAACAGTGGTCCTGATACATAATCTTGAGGCATTCCACTAATTACTGCACATCACCACAGTTTGAGTGTTAACCCCTTACCTGTATACAGCTCCTTTTTTTGCCCGTTACCAATTCTTTATCTAAATACAGACATGACCTTAAAATGCTTACCACCTGCAATATGAGAACTAATCCTTTGTGAGGAACTTAATCTTCTCATAAGAAACCTTCCAAAAATCCTAAATCTACTATATCTTAAAATCTAATTGTGAATTATGAATACAAATAACGCAAAGATTAATTACTGAACAGACTGCTGTTTATTCAAAGTATTCTGTCAAGTTAGTTAAGTAAGCCTTGCCTTTTTTTTCTAATTTCATGTTGATTATCCCTTAAAATATTTTTTGTTTACTAGGTGAATTATTGCTTCTACCTAATGAAAAGCATATTAATGACCAGGTTAACAATCTACAATTTGGAGGTGGGTTGAAGTTTTAATATGATCGGGGTACAATTTTGATGTGAGACCACAAAGAGTTAAAGGCAAGGAGGGTGTTTCACCTAGAAATGTGTTTTTTGAATTGTATACAGAGTGGCCCCTCTCATTTAAATACAGTGTCTCTTTATTTCTGTCATAGAGGCAGTCTATGGCAATCTATTGTATTCCAAATGAAAATGGGGCCTTTTCATTATTGTTAATTGACCTAAATATGGTGCCAAATTTGTCAATCCCTTGATAATCAAATCGCTCTCAGGAATCACTTTTTCATATAAAAAAAAATATATTTTTCTGTTTAGAGAGTCCCTGACCTCTGTGATAATCCGCGAAAAGATAACTCCAAATAATATTCCATTTCAGAACCCTGGGAAAGGAACAGGCTGGCAGCCAATTTCTCGGCTTTCTACCCAATCATCAACCATTTACATAAATTATTTGTTAATTAGCTGCATTAGTTGCTTTCTGACACCTAGGATTAGTTAATCTGTGTATTAGTGGCTTCATTTATGACAGGTGTCAGACCTGGCAGCTGGGACAACTGTGAACATTTTGCTTGGGCTGCCTTTCTTACAGTACTTCTTCTGTTCTCAGGAAGCAGACAGAAGCCACCACAGAAGTATGGACAAGGTTGTCTCCAGAGCTGTCAGTTGCTCTGGTTTCTATGCTGCAGTGCTTTCTCGTTGTTTTATTTGAGCAGAATATGTAGCTTTAGAACTGCTTTAGATGATGTTTTCCCCTGTACAGGGCTGGGCCTGGGCACAGGCGAACTAGGTGACTGCCTAGGGCCCTTAAGGCACCAGAGGGCCCCTCAATGTTCAAAATAACACTTTTTTAATTGGCATATTCAAATATGAGCAAAATATTCACTATAGTGCCTCTTTATGTTGCTGCTGTGGATTATTCTAATGGAAGAACAGTAAAGAAAATGACCCATCATAATCAAAAACGTAAAATGTTTCTGAAGAGCAGAAAAGCACAGGGGGCTAAGCCATCTCAAAGTACAGTAAGAATGCAAATCAGATAATTGTAATAATGCATAATATGCATAATAATGTAATTGTATTTCATGTGGTCTTTCAGATCCATGTAAATAGCAAATGACAGACATATGACTAGACACATAAACTACTTGAGGAGTTTTACTAGATATTTAAAGGCTAACGTTTCCCACAGTTGTATACAGTGCATGCCTTGTGGGTCGTCTGCCTAAAAATTGGTGCCACCTGGCCAAACAAAAGTGTAAAAGAAAATTAACACTACAAATGACTGTTCTGCAATTACACGTAATCAACATAAAAATGCATTGTTTTCCTTACAGTTTCTTCTGTATTTCATTAAATGGTGGTTTTGTGAATTGAGCCTGTAGCTCTTTGGATTGCAGTCACTCTCCCAGTGACAGCGACTTCATTTAGAAATACCGGTATTGTGGTGCTTTCAGCCTACGTTTAGGTTAAATTGTTAAACAGATTAGCTGGCATCTCCTCAGAGGAAGAGGAATTGTCCCATACTGCTTTCAGATCAGGACTACTATCTAGTTTATCTTATTCTCTCAGATAAATACTGTCGGAACAGACTAATTTTAGAGAAGAGAAGAAATTCTTAGAGATACAGTAAGACTAAACCTGTTGCAGTTTGAACTTTTGAACGAATCAGGTTAGCTGCTGAACTGGTAACCGGCAGGTGCCAAACTCAACTTTGAGTTTGAGATACATAAAATAGATTATATATAATAAAACTCAATTGCCTATCTGTGCCCTAGAAGGTCGTAAATCCTGTGCAAATCCATATGTTCAATCAATCTGATGGTGGCCAGCAAGAACAGACATTTTGGTAGAAACATTTGTAAGAACATAGTAGGACCATAACCTTCTGTGTCTTTCAGCAGGGCAACAGAATACAATCAGAGTGACAGCTTCTATCCACTATATCGACCAAATGATATTTAAGAAGAAATCTATCCTTCTCTAACTCTGACACCGTTGCAGTACTGTGCCACCTACAGTATGTCCATCCCCATAATGTCTTTGTTGGTGAATGACAGAACTGCCGAATTCCTCTCCTCCAACTTCTGAAGGCAGTTTGGATAGTCCCCAGAGTGTTGCATGCAGCTTTAGCATCAGTTTTTCAGAAAGTCCCTGAGGGATCACACAGTAAATCCCTCAGTGAGCAGAATTCTGTATCAAAGAGGCATGGCCGCTTTCTTCCTGAATCACCACCGGGGAGTGTAGAGCTGCTTCCAAAGCTTTCTCCCCTTTAGATTTGCATTTCTCTCTCGCTTACAAGGTGCTGCTATGAAAATTGCCCCATACTGAAAAATCTCTCCGTATTTAAAAGAAAATGGTAGCTGAAGTGACAAAGCTTCCATCACATGGGGAGTCCTGAACAGTGATTAAGCATTTGGCTGTTCCAGACTTAATAGGAAAGAACACATTTTGGAAAGGTCCACTATTAAAAAAATGCTCAGACTTTTAGAAAATATTGTCAGGAGTTTATCATATATTTGTCAATGAACAGAAATCTCAATATTAATTTTAAAAAAGAATTTTAGTTTTAAAGTCCTAGTGGAATACACTTATTTTTCATTTTTTTCATTTTTGAAAATTTCATTAGTGACAGGATTGGAACCTCATGACAATGGCAATGAGATATATCTGATTCCACAGAGCCTTTTATGTTTATACTTTATATGTGCAGATTAGTTTTTTTTCTCTAGTTGATATTTTTTACTTTGGATAGGGGACATTTCAGTTTTCTAGTCACTGTCTGATTTACTGTAATTGAACAGCCTCTGAAACATTTCATTAAGCTTAGCCACGGGCCAGTGTTTGGTTTAAAATTTAGTCAGTTGTTTGCTATTGATATTTCTTTTTTCTCTGAAAAGTTAGGTACAGTCATTTTTAAAAGAAATTTCAGACATATTTCAGACTATCGCTAGAAACATATTTTTCTCCTAGGCTTTCAACAGTGTTTTGTTCTTTTAAGTTGTATTCAAAAATAAAATTTAGGTTGCAAATTGTAGAAGTAGATTTCTGCAGAAGTACTGTAATAGTTTCAAAGTACATAGGATAGTACAATTATAGAAAGATGTGTTAAGGACCAACACATAAGTGTCTGACCTATTTGAGTTTTATACAGCAATATACACCTGTGGCATTTAAAGCTTCACCCTAAGTCACATGATAAATGGAAATCTCTCAGGAAGGCACCTATCTGCTATATTACTCATTTATTTGTACTGCTGTTGAGATCAAAGGAAACAGAAGACTTAACCACTCTTCCTTTCTTCTTTTATCTGTTTAATGTCATGGGCCCAAAAGCAGATTATCATGATTATCAGGATAAGTGCACCATGGCTAAGATGATGAGCTCCTGCTGTTGAATTCAATTTATAAAAAGAGAACTCAGAATAAATGAGTACATACTGTACAATACATCAAACATGCAGAAAACACATTTGATCATATACAGTGTATTCAAATTGTACCGTACGTTTCCATCCTGATATTTTGTTTACATTATAGCACAAATTAATTGTCAACGTATGCCTTTAGTCCATCGTTCCTGAAATAATTATGATTGTTTTCAGAATCAGAATCACCTGTTTGCCAAGTAGTTTTCATGTACTGTACAAGGAATTTAGTCTGGTGTACTTGGTGCTGGAAAAACATTATACATAAACCATACACAAACATGACAATAGACATCATTAAGGCAGTGCACATACTGTATAGCTAGGAATTCTGTTAAAGCAAAAAGGAAAGAAGCTTTTCAAGGTTTCTGGTCTTAATAAACAGGAAGCTCCTTCCTGAGGGAAGTTTATGAAACATGCAATAACCTGGGTGGGAGGGGTCATCAGCTATCTTTAATGGTATTAAGCTTCTAGTGGTTGCAAACACACCATGATGCCAACTGACTCACTTCCCTCCTGTACTTGATCATATTATCATTAGTGATGATGATAAGAATGATATCATCTGCAAACTTAATTAGTTTGATGAAAGAGTTGCTGGAGGTGTAGTCGTTGAGGTACTGTACAAGGAATAGAATGATGGAGAAAGCACACATCCTAGAGGTACTGTGCAGTACATCAGTATTCACAAACAGATGTATATTATGCATATATTGTTATGTCCCTAGGGCATGTTGTTTGCAGTTCACATTTTGAGTGCACTTCTTGAGGGTTTCCTCAGAAAGTGTAAAACAATGGATATTGTAGCTGTACTGTAGATGGGTTAAGGGGAAAGTAGAAACAGGTGATCAAAGGGAGTTTCTAATGGTTTGCTCTAGATAATTAACTTTATAGTGAATCAGTAGAATAAAATAAAGGGTAAAACATTAAACAGCCATAGCACTGAACATAAGGCGAGAGAGTAAAGACAAGAAAGGACAAAAGAAGAGAGCAAAAGAGAGAAAGAGATGAGAAGACAAGGGAAAGAAGGAACATCACCATCACCTGCCTTTTCCTCGAAACGTGTGCCATGTGAAAGTACCTTGTTCTTATCAGTCTTGGAAACCACATTCTGGCTAAGTAATCTGGAAAATAAAATCTTATTTTAGAGAGCTTCCCGTGTTATTAAATTGAGTAAATTCTGAATTCCTGTGTTGTGTAATATTAATATTAAAAATGTTCTCTCATATAGATGCAACCATGTACAATGCACATCAAATCTTGTGTCAGCAGTAAGCAAACTGCTGTATACTGCACTCTGCTCCAGCATACTGAATGTAGCTCTTTACTGCTCAAAGAAGATCAATAGGTGGCACTTGTATTGCATTAAATGCTAGTGCAATGATAGCTTCATTTAATCTTTTATTCCTAGTATAATAATTCTGCTTCTTGAAAATATAATTCACATGTTTTCTCAACACATAAAATACATAGCTACATACAATAAAAATGTATTATACACATAAAATACTAGCTACTGTTTAAAAATATAACTTTACAGTTATTTCTGCTGAAAATAAGGCATTTACTGTATACATTTATTTACTTAATAAACACGTGATTCTTAAACTGAACCAAGACACTTTATAATATCATATGTTTATCAAACATGAGTTTGATCTATTGTTGGCTGAAAATCAAGTAACCACAGGATTCGCTTTAATATTTTTTAAGGAAATTATGGTGA
This sequence comes from Atractosteus spatula, assembly GCF_055471065.1. NCBI lineage: Eukaryota > Metazoa > Chordata > Actinopteri > Semionotiformes > Lepisosteidae > Atractosteus > Atractosteus spatula. The sequence continues at coordinate 3,002,156 of NC_142721.1, read as the reverse complement.
ATTGTTTTGAGGTCTTGGAAAAAAATCTTTATTTGATTTTGGTAGAGATGCATATCCTGTATAATAATATCACAAGGAAGAGACATTAACCACTAGTGTGAAAGCTGTTTGATTTGTTCTCCCATCTCTGAAAGGCTTTAAAACAGAATAAATGTCACATTGAGCCTACAGTATGTATTAGGCACCCCTGAGTCTTGGTTTAGCAAAAAGAGATAACCTAAACCCTGCTTAAGCAACCAGGTTTCTGAATACATTCATGAGAGCTTTTTTTCAGAGGCATTCGACTGCACTTTAACCAGATGTTAAATCATCAGTGCATTGAAAAAAGCCTCAGGAAAGAATTAATGAAACTAGGAAATGTGATATTAGATATATGGAATACAAGCGAACTGTAACATTGCATAAATGTTTTTAATACCGAAAGGTGTTGCATAATCCTATAATCTTAAACTCACAAAAAAACCTTGCTTCCAGGTCAGCACAAGCAATCTAGACATGATTATTTCTTTTGCAAGGTATTTAATTGCACACATATAGAACTGTTTTGCAGTTGACCACTTATCTATCAGCACTGATGTACTTTCTGTTTTTAGACAAGTGAAGGATTTGGTGGAATGGAATCTCTTGCCTGTAAAGCAGAAATAATTCTATAATATATGTGGGTTTATTCTAACTTTATTTGGGTAATACAAATTGGGGCTGTCAGAACGCCAAAAGGAAATAACAGACACCCCCTAACGCTTAAGCAGAATCCGTGAGTTACAGGAATAACTAAACTAAAAATAACTGAAGTCAGAATATGAATGAGGGTGCAATTAGCAGTTCAAATGCATAATACAGAAATAAAAGCTTCGAAGGAAGCTCTATTAGCATTTCCAAATCAACCAGGGAGAAAGTTTGGAATCTGCTGCTGCAGAGAATTGTGTTTGCATGAGGGTAAAGGGAATGCATGAGAAGCCTTTAACAGCAAAGGATAATCTTTTATTGCAGAACATGGTGAGTATGCTTAAAGTGGTTTGGGCTCGAGTTTGATGTAAATTCTGTAATTTCAGAGGAGCAGCTCTCAAGAGATTAAACACAGTTTGTCATTACTCAGTGAACAGTGGAGAATTTTGCACCAATCCAAGAAATGGTCGAAGTGCATGTGGTGTTGAAGATGGCTTAGCTAGTACTTCAGGGAAGTGGTGCAAGAACCAGTGGCAAGTCACTCACTGTCAACTCATTGAGCCACTGTGGTTTGGAAGAAGAAGATACTGTAGCTTAGGCATTTGGTTTGTGTTTTTCAGTTTGTTTTTGCAATAATGTAAAATAAAAAGCACTGAAATTAAATTGAATTAATTTCATTAAAGATTTTAGTGCCTTGACTAAGCAGCTTGATGCTATCTGTGAATGCCACAAGAATGTGGCTATATATGTGGCTCTTATCTCTGATAAGAGACATTGGAAATCTGTAGCAATGCTGTACATTTAATGATATAGTGCAGATGGGCTGCAACAAGTCTCCAGGCTGGTTTCTTCCCATACACCACAGGTTAAAGGTCACTATCTATCACCCAAAGGAAGAACCACCCACTGGAGGATTGTACAGTGGGTACCAGAACCAAACCTGATAGCATCTTGGCCAATCACCAAATGCTGATTTAGCTCCATGTAAACTAGAATACAAGTCATTTTTCCTGTTAACTCACTGACTTAAAATCTCTCTCTGAACTAGCCAACTGACTTTTACTGCAACGTGACTGCAAGCAGTCCAAGTCAGGACTTAAACTTTTCTTCTAGACGCCAGGCTGAGATAGTGAGTCAGTAAAGTACAGAATTCTGTCCACGATATTCTTCCTGAAACTGAAGAAATCTTGTGTTTGTGAACCCACTGTTATTTTTGCTTGATCAACAAAATTGAGACTCTTTCAACTCAACTAATTGCATCGTGAAGGAAGAAACAGGAAAGTTATGAAGCAGAAAGAGATCAACAACAAAGTGTATTTAAACAGAATACAGTATATGTGGGTGGTTGTACAGTATATAACTTAGTGGGTCATGCAAGGTTCTGTGGAGCAGGGGAAAGAAGTAAGAGGTACTGCATGAGATGTCTTCATTAATGCAGGCAGGAGAACTGCATCAATACCTTTGATTTGAAAGAGGAGCCCCGATGCATTCTGATCTGCAGTCCACTCAGAGACAGAGCAAGCATCAGCAGCAGGTGGACTACTGTGGATGGAGTAAAGAGGTGGATACATGTAAGATACAGACACACAGTCTTAGGCAGGTGAATCGGATGCCTGACAGTGAAAAAGAAGGTGAAAGGCCTGTATATTTATAACCATTCAGTTTCAGTCTGAGTAAGGGTTGCTTTGTGCTTCTGACTCTTTTGTAAAATAATATTACAAAAATTGTCATTTCGACTTTCCATGGCCATCCATGGAATGTACATTTTTGTTGTTGAAACTTTTGTGTTGTACCGCAAAATTATTTTTTTTGCTTTAATCTGAATCGTGCATGAGGGTTAGTGAATCGATGGTTTCTTCTGTCAGCGTACCACCCTCTAAACCCTAAGCTGTGTGTGAAATGACAGTCTTTGTAATCCTATTGTTCCTAAAATAAAATCCCAACATCCCTTATTGCATTTCTATAATGTTATTTCACCTAATAAGTTCTATGTACCGTCCCCTACCACAGAACAGAATTAGCAAGGAGCTGACGCAGGACTGTGTGATGACTGACAAGGGATTCTAGCTGAAAGCTCCAGAGGATCTTTTATCCCAGCATTCTCTGGCAGTGTGTCTTTGAGTACCTCACCATCACTTTAACCGAAGTGGTAAAACCTGTAGGGGTGCTTAAATAGTCACATGTTTTCAAAAAAATTCAGCAATGTTTATTTTAATCTCTCAACATTTCTCTTCATTATTGTAATAACAAAGTGATCATCCATCACATCTTAAAGAAGCTACAAAGATCAATTTTTGCTTAATGTTTTTCATGTTTTTCAGTTTATGTCCTTTAACATCTACAGTTCATTCATTGATTTATTAACGTAGACTGAATCTAACCAATTGGCATTTTCTTTGCACTGTCTATTGTTATTTCTGTTACCACTGCATGTCAATGTCAAAATTTACAAGTGGTTTCTTAGCAGTTTCATATCTAATATAGATGTTTCCTATTATATTATGCAAATACACATTGTTAGGACCTGGAAAATCTAACTAAAATATAAAATTGTAATATATGTTATATTTTATATAAAAATAAAATTCACAGGGAATGTTATTTTCCTGAAACAGAGGGCACATTAAGTTGGCTTTTTTCTACTGTAAACTGAAAAAAGTTAAATTACTAAATATCACAAGAAAAAGCTAGTTTTGCTGTTAGCAGTCTGTCATGCAGTTTTAGTAGCTTAACACTCTTGTCTTATTCACTCAATCAAAATCATCCCCTAGAGTGTATTTAAATTGGCTGCTTTCTTCTTTTGACTCAGTATAAAAGACCCTAGCATGGAAAACTCCATGCTACTTCTTTTGATGCACTACAATCTATTGTATTTTAAAATACCCTTACCTACACTATAAAACTCATTTTGCTTATTGTTTAAGTTTTATTTGAGAAGTCCAGTTTTACACTAAACCCAATGAAAATACTGCAATGCTTTAACCAATTATCTGCAATAGTAAATAAGTCCACTGAAACAGATCCCTTTACATGTTTTCTGCAGTTAAAGCAAGGTGAACAGTGCAGGAAAATTACAGTATATGTTGATTATTCTGATTGCTATTTTTTTATATACGATTAGAACAATTTTATTATTAAGTTCAGAGTTTTCTTAAGAATCTGCTTTTTTGTTACACTTACAGATATGTACTGTAAGTGTCATTCTGGTTAGCTGTATAAAGGAATACATAAGGCCTTTATACAGAACTACCAAAACCCGAAAGCAGTAACACAGGGGTCCATTATCCTAAGCATTTTGTATCTCAATTTGCATTTACCCCATATCAATAAATGAGAATATTTGATTGGAAGACAAATATATTAGGCAAACAAATTGTAGCTCACTGGTGAGATAGTCAAGTCCTTTCATGGTCTTTTAGTTTTGATTCAAATCTTAATTGCTAAGTTGAGCTCATTAGATAACTGACAAAATTAACTTAAGAAAAAAACTGTCATTGTAGTTATTCAGCAGCAATATTAACTTTAAGCAAAAGTGCAAAAGATCATATAAGCTCTGTGGGGCTGGGCCTCACCAGTACCGGGATGGAAAACCAGTAAGGAGACTATTAGTGGACCAGGAGCAGCTTCCCTCTGGAACAGAATTCCTACATTTTGAAATGGTACAGTGACAGGAGGCTGTGCTACAGGACAGGGCATTTGTCAGATTGTATACAAAGCTAACTGTTGTCATAAAACATCCTTTTGTGTAATGTTACTAGAATGATTATGATATTTAACTCCAGTTCCCTAAGTCAATTATAATTTAACAATGTATACAATTTTCTCAGTATCACTGATATAAATTCACATTTGCATTATTGTTAAAAATTAAGGTTTTCTCAGGATTAGGTTAATATCTGCCAATTGTAATACAGGGGATCTAAGGAAATTCAAAATGAAGATAAAATGAAAGCTTTTAAAACAGATCCTGATACATGCTTGGCTACTAATTTCGAAAAGATAAATAATTAAACAACCCTCTAGTGAAAGAATGTGGGCATGGAGGCGGTTTTTGTTCCCAGCACAGCGTGCTTTCAAAGTAAAACAGCAGACAACAACTTAAAAGACACAGATCATGCATTTGTTTACAGTAAAACACAGCAGTTTTATTTACAAATATTTATGATAAGCGTGGGTTCCAAGCTTGAGCGGTTTTTGGAGAAGCAAAAGTTACCAGTCTCAATCCCATTCATATCTGAAAGTGACACAAATCCAATAAAAGGAAGATAAAATCATGCTTCTAAAACAAAAGCCCTTATGCAGACCAAATTTGTTTTTCCACAGTGGATGCTAAACCAGGGGAATCTTTAACCCTGCAACAAAATAAATCCATCAAAATACATTGAAGGATTCTTCTGCCCAGCGGATTTTATCAAAAAGCAAATCAAAGAATACAGCCCCCTTTCTAAATTTGAATTTTTTCTTCTTAGTTCTCAATTTCCTAGTACAGATCTGTATTTCAAGGAGGTGCTCAAGGTGCTGGAAGTGAGGCATTTAAAAGAGGTTGGCACTTATATAGTGAAACTGCTCACAGTATGTCATCAGAGGCAGAGAAATAGCTTATGAGTTAATTATACTAGGGTATCTTATACACAAGTCCCCACTTCTTTAAACCTGTCACTCCAAGAAGGCTTAACGTTTAGTATATATGCTCTAATCTACCACAACTTCACAGCTGTCATTTGGCTGTGCTGATCTGAGTGGTAGTCAAAATTCTCCTTGTGTACGCAAAATACCACATTAGTATAACTGGTATACCCCTGACTCATAACATCATTAGAAGCTCAGTGGGCTAGGTCTTTGCTGAGCACATAGAATTTTTTAACTGACATTGTCTGTTAGTGTCAAGGTCCCTCACATTGCTATTCCATCAACATAACAAACCTAAACTCGCTTTACACTTTTACAAAGTGTTAAACATTCAATAAGGAAGAAGAGTTTTTCTTCAGGTTAACCGAGTGCTCCTCACATTGTGCAGGCAACAAATTAGAAATCTTCTCTGGAGTACTGCTCTTTGAGCTTAAGCCCCCATCTCCGTTTATCAGTCCCCCCACCATCTCCTGTGAAATATTTTACTCATGCAGGCTTCTTCTCCCCAATTATACCAGCCAATGACTCTTTGGGTATCTTTGTCCGCACTTCAACCAAATCAAAAAAGAAAGGAGAAATTAATCAGCCTGTCTGATTTCATCTTATTACATGTACTGTAGCTGCAGAAAAATGGCTTGGCAACATCCCTGAAGAATATATTGCGCACATCCTGGAGTACACATCTCCCCTCTCTCTATTTCTGTACTTCAGTTAAATCTATACCTCCTCTAGGCACTAGGATCAGATGAAATGGGGAGAAACTTAACATCAGGAATTCCTTTGCATGTAGGAAGCAGACATAATGAAGGCACCAATCATGATTTTTCCAAATCAACTTTTATTTTTGGAATTCTTAGCTTTCTGATAAAACCAGACAACAATTCAAAACACAATAAGGCATGTGATGATAGATAGTTACCATACCCATTCCTAATTATATTTTCAAAATGTTTTTATTGCTTAACCATCAACATTTGTCATTTGTACAATTTAATAGCCATCTATTCATTGTATATAAATTGTAATTTACAGTAAGATGCAGCACTATGTGTTTTCTATATTAATTTAGTTGTATTGAACCACAGAGCCTCTGTTGTAAATAAAAAAAAATCCAAAACATTGGGGTTTATAAACTAAGTGACAGAGTGTAAATTAACTACAAAGCAGAAAACAGATTATTTTATCGGAAATAGAATTCACTGGCATATATTATGGGTGCTATTGTAAACAAGAACAAGAAGATATCATTAATCATGTATCCACCTTCATTTTAAATGTTTTTCATTAGTAGCAAAATGTCAAGCATCAGGTCTCCTTTATTAATCCCCCCTCCCTCTTTTGTTAACATGAAAAAAATAGTTTTTTGCTATGATCAGCTCAGGGTAACATCCTCCAATCATTGCCTATTTCTAAAGCATGTAGGACAACTAAATTAGAAAACATTGGTATGGGGGAAAGCAGTGCACAGAGGTTAATTTTGGAAAAGAACCATAAAGGTATAGTGTTGGAATAATTTTAACACACCATAAACTTCAAGATTGTTTTGCAAGATTGCCTTGATAAAGTTAGACAGTGAAATGCTTGTTATCTGTGCTGAAGTGTTTATATTGAAATCAACTTCTCCATTCCAAATTAAAACAGGGAAATTTTCAATGGTTATCAAGAGTGTGCTGAGTTTGAAATAATAGTGCTCATTTTCTCCACTGTTTAATAATCCAGCTGTGTGCTTTATTGAAAAAAACAGCTTGATGTTTTTTTTCCTTCAATGCTTGGATGCACACAGTTGCAGAGAGGTGTCATGCCAGCCATGAAAATGCTGAATTTGCAATTGCTGAGGACAGTCGGGAGGTCATTTATGAAAACTGCAGTCATGCTAAGACCTTTATATGCAATGAATTGCCAACTGCTCTGTATGACAATTTCAAGCGGTAAAAAAACAAGTAAGCAAAACAAAAACTGCTTAAAGGACTCATCTCTTAAAAGATATCCAAACTTTGTCATTTCATTATTTATCTAAGCTGATACAGTACATTAATTGAGTGTTATAATGTTCCCATTTACAATCATGATCTGGAAGGTACAGCTTTATACTTAAAGGCATTTATTACAACAATTTGCACAAAGCACCTTGCTCCAGGGAAAAATAACACTATACTACCTTGAATTTGTTCCTACAGAAATCTGGCCAGGAGTTAAGAATCCTAACCATAACACCGTATCAGTGCCTAGATTTTTCCTGAATATCCAGCCATTCATCCATTTTCCAACCACTTTATCCAGTAAAGTGTTGCTGGGGAGCTGGAGCCTAACCCAGCAAGCAATGGACACAAGGAAGGATACACCCTGGACAGGATGCCAGGATCACAGGGCACTCACAGACACAAGCACACTCACAGCAGGGAAATGTTTTTCCCAGAAACCAAAAAACCCACCAGTATCTTTGAATTGTGGGAGTAAAGCAGAGTACCCAGAGGAAACATACATAAATAAGGGAAGAATATACAAATTCCACACAGGCACTACCACAGAAATCAAAGTCCGAGCCCTGTGTCCACTGTGCTGCACCATTATCAAGATATTAAGTGCATAAAATATTTCATTTTTATTTCAGACCATCCAACAACTAGCCTTACAGTTAATTCTTTATTTTTGGCTTACGTTCAAGATATTTGTGACAACTGATATTGCATATCTTTCCACATTTCGGATTCTGACTTATTCTTGAGCATCTGACTTGTCATTCGATGAGGAATAATTCAGTTTAACGTGTCCTCCACACAGAATATTGTGATTTGTCACTGGCTGGCGGTGAGTAGAGTGGGGCTGGCATCTTTGACAATGGGTACTTGACATGAGGAGTCGATTTTTGATTTGTAACTGTCAGCATGAGTGAATGTCAGGTGTCTTTTCAGTCCTTCATATCTGGTCAGTCTCTTACCAAAACAATTATAACTGTTGCCCGTGGAAAAAATCATGTGCTATTTTTTTCTATTTCTCTCTTTTTTTCTGCTGAGCATAGCTGACATTCAGAAGACAATTTTTTTCAAAGCTTCTCTAAGCATTTTGCCAGCTGCTAGCTAGCAGCTGTATCTTTCCTCTCTTCTGTCTGTCAAAACAATATTTAAATCTATAAATATATGTATGTATATCCCCAACAGTCAGAACATTTTCCATGTGTTTTATTTAACCCTCCACACACTTCAAATACGATACATCGCTGGGAGTTATAAAACTAGAATTTCCTAGTAGCAGAATGTAAAACTTCAAAGTTTTTAACAACTATAAATTACACCAAATCGAGGAGATGAGGAGGCCAGTCTGACATTTTTATGGGTTTTCCAGTTTTTATTCCAATTGAACCCTTAATCTGCTTATTTTGTATGATCTCAATCAGGTCGTTATCACATGATACTTGAGAAAACTTTTGATGACTTGGTCTTGAGGATCAGGGATGGCCACCTCTGGAAAAACCTATTATCATGTTGATTGATTTTGCTTTTTATTTAGTCAATACATTTTCAATGAGCTGCATTTTAACAGCTGACAAAGTAAAGTATATAAATCATATAGAACTTCATTTTTTAAAACAATATTTGTTTAGTTTGTTTAAATGATAACCAAAACTAAGCTTCTCATTTCATTGACACTTTCATCCAAAACTATTTTGTACTCAAGACATTTGTACCCAATTATTTTGTTGGAATAACATCAGTCTCACCTGCGATCTGAACCCACAACATTCAAGCATTATAAGAATGCGTGGAATAAGCGTACTGTAGGTATTTAGCTGATACTGTGTTGGTGAACATTACCTTAAATTAATATTTGCAAGCTACAGTGGTGACACCTGCCTTGACCCATGGCAGTAAGGGAGTGGGGTGGAAGTTGAACTTGACAAAATATTGGGTGGAGTTGCCCACGAGTTGACACTCATGCAAACTCATATTAGCTCATTTGGCTTCCCTGTGGAGAAGAAACCAATAGCATAATTGTGCCACCACCATGGTTGACAACAGGGATGCTGTTGATTGGGTGATATGCTGTGTGATCTAACCACAAATCATTTTGCTACAGTATGTTTGAAGAATCACTGAAATGGTACAAACTCTATAAAGGATTTCATATAGGCTCATTTCAGTACATACAATCCAGTTTTGATGAGTGACTCGAGGACATCGTTGACATACAGCATGGACATGTTCTCCAATCTCTGCCATGTATCTCTGTGTTTCTTTTCAAAGATGAAATAGGCCTTAACCTTTGCCTAACCAGGTTTCTCCTTGCCCAGCTGCTCATTTCATTCTGATCTAGACGGTTTGACCTAGGTCAGTCTGATCTAGGCAGTTTCTGGTACAGATACACCTTTCATTTTTTAATGATTGACTTTGCTGTGCTCAAAGGGATATTTATGTACTTTAAAAATTATAAACCCTTCTCTTGGTCTTTCTGCAACTTTATTCCTTAATTGTTTTGAAGACTCCTTGGTGTTCATGGTTGAATCCATGGTTGAAATTCAGTACTTGACTGAGAGACCTTAAAGAAACAGGTCTAAAATTATACTATATAATGAGGGACTTATTACTTTGAAATTATCCTGTATAAACCAATATTACTGTAAAAAAGTAACACAATTATTAATTTTGTGACCTATTAGAGTAATTTTGTGCACCGGAGCTCATGTAGGTTTTCCACAGGGGGTAAATAATTTTGAGATTTGAATTTTAAAACTATGAATGGGATGCACTTTTTTATGGACAAACCTTTGAAACTCTGACTTTTTGATTTACATAAATAGCACTGATGAAATAAGTTTTTAAAAATTAGATTGTAACTGGAGCATTACCCTAAAACTTCATTACATACACACTGTAGCAGAAATAAAATATGTACCCTTAAGATAAATAAGTGATGTATGTAGGCAGAAAAGAAAACTGAAATTACATTTTAATCATCTTCACAGATTATTAATTTCTTTGTGCATATTTTGAAGTTCGTTAATTAAAATTAGTACTGAAGCATAGACTGAAAAATACATTTTCTTATGGCAATTGGAAAAAAGAAAACCTATAAAATGTTTTTCTGTTTGATTAAACTTTTTTAAGACTTAAACCCATTTTTTTTGTTTTAAGTCAACAGTTATATACATGTGACTGGTAACTTTTTTTTAAATACAGTATATGAATAATGTTTTTAATGGGAAAAAATAGGTACTGTTCAATTATCTATGACTGCATTACAAGTTTTTATTATAGATTTTCTTATCCTTAAATGGTTGTAATTTCTTAAATAAAGCAGGATATTTCTCAGCAATTAACATGAGTTGTGCTTGATGTTTTTAGTAGACATAAGGCACAGGAAAATGTTAAATATTTTGAAATCTAAAGAAACGACAGGAATCTAAACCATGGACAGGAACACAGGTTCTGAAATACTGAAATACTGTAATACTGTAGCCATAAAATCTAGAACTTGACTAGTGTCATCCGTCCAAAGATTAGAATATCCTAGCTATTACAGTCAAGGACTGATTGCGGTTCTTCTCATTGTTATATGCTTCCCGACATAAACCTTCCTTCTTCTCTTTTCCTGTAAATACAAATACAGCACCTGGCACTAACTTTCGATTTGCTGACTTCTTTTAACTGAAACTGGGTTTGAGAAATAATTCCTGCTGCCTAGCATGAGGGACAGCATGCCTGCCTTTAATGAACTCTGTGACTTTACTCCTAGCTACCCGGGGGATGCCGCAATGGAGGGGAAATGTAGAACTAAAACTATGTTTTCTCAATTGTTAATGTCTTCTGTTGTCTGAAAGGAGTCACTGTTTGATTTGTGGATCTATTTTTGTATTGACATCTGTTATGCTGTAAGTAGTTCAATCTCCAGAAAAGACAAGGACTTCATGCTGTTTAGGATAAAGAAATTTTGTCTGCATTCCCTGCATTTATCAGGGAAGGCCCTCTGTCTGTCTGCCAGAATGAACTGTGTAGCCATGAAAGCTTCTCCATCAGAAAGTCATAGGCTATCTGTTAAAAGTTCATAATTATCCATCCATCCATTTTCTAACCGGTTCTTGCTATTGGGGGTTGCTTGGGAGCCAGATCCTACACCCTGGGCAGAATGCCAGTCCACTGCTTTTCTTCTTCTGATAAGTGTGGTGAGTTGCAGTGGGGATAATCAGGCTTGTTCCAGCTGTGAACAGGGATTCAGAAAGGAGACTTCATGGACTGTAAGGAAAACAGACATTTTCCCTACTTTCCTTGGGAAGAGTAAAAAGGGGGTGTTCCTTTAAATCCCAAGTATTCAACAGAAGACTCTCACCTCTTTTCGTAAGATGGTTTGGACTTCTGCAATGTCTTGAGTTTCTGAATGGCCTTCCTTCCTTGACATTAGCATTTTAAATGACCATCAAAATAAATAAAAAATCTAAGGTGTGAGAAGCCATTTGAAACGTAATTTATTCGATGATTTATTGCCTCCAGCTGGGAAGGAGAAATAAACAGTGATGCCATTACAATAAGCAAATAATTTATTAACTTTTATGTCCTATCTGTTTGCCTTTTGCTGCCCTTAGATGGTTAGCACTGTCTCAAAGCGATTTAAGAACTCAAGTTGTAGGAAATACAGCATGCACACTGGACAGGAGTAAAACACTCAGTACAGTGGCATTTCAGAGATAAGTGAAAAAAATATTGTAGCTGAAAAAACATCTGTGGTGTAGGTAATAAGGGTAAATATGATTTATGTTAATGATATAAAAATACAATAATCCTGTCAAGATGTCTTAAAATAAATTATGGATATGAAAGTACTTTTCTGTGCATTAAAAGTAAAATAAAAAAAACATAATGAGAAGCCATAAGACAGATCTCCCGCAGCATTGTGATATGTAATTAATATTCACACCCGTAATTGAGACTGTGGCTGCATACTCTTAACACACACCCTAGCCTGAAGGGTGTTCTTTCTAATATCTGTGTCTTTTTTCATGTGTCTAATGCTGTAATGGTTTTTTGAATGTGTTATATGATAGTAACAGCTTTTATTTCCCAGTTAAAAGGAAAAGGAAGAGCTCATTTAATATACCGAATGGCTTTTTCCTTGTGCATAATAAAAGCATAGCCTTTTGGTACTCATAATATCTGAAAAAGAGATCTTTAATGTTTGAATGACTCCCCTTGGCTTATATATGCAGCCTATTTAAAAAAAACACCTCTGGTATTTAGCTCAGCCATTCTTCAGATCTATCAGATATTGTAGACCACTTTCCACAAATTACAGTAAAATATGAAAATAAATCAGTCATAACAGACTGGACTATCATTTCTATCTAGTGCAATCATATTATAGGCAAGTTCATTTATTACTCATAAGTGTGCAGATATGGTCTCTTATTCTCATATGCCATGTTAAATATAAACCATGTATCAGGAACATTGTGATGCCAGTGGGGTTTAACTCTTAATCTCTTTTAATTTTCCACCATTAACTGAGCCTCATGATCTGTACCCCAACTGGAGTTAACACTCACTAGACTAAAGTTTCTGATGCTTTACTTTAAAAAGACTTTATAATAAAGACAATAATAATTTCTCTCTGCTTTCAGAATTTTTCATTTTGTGTTATGAAAAATAATAAGGGTTTGATTTTAGCAAATTCTGAATGGGAAAAACCTTTACACACATATTCAAAAAGAAATGCACATACAGTACAGTACACATTCAAACTGTAACGACCTTGATAAATTCCTTACAAATGTCCATATGGATCTAAGAAGGTAGAATCTGTATACAGGACTATGCATAAGGAAGCAGCTTATTATAAATTGTTTCGACAGATAACAGGGACCAGTCACATGTCCCAAGGGAGTACTTAAAAAGAACTTGAGTTTAAAATTATCATATTTAAACACTTTATATGTTACAAATAAGAAAGTTTAATTACTAAAATAGAATACAATGAAAACTTCTAAATACTGTAACTGTCTTCCCTTCAGGCGGTTAATAACTGCCAGCAAACAAAGTTCTGAGTAGATTAATTCAGGAGCTCAAGGGTAATCTTTTAGTGCCACAGTCCAGAGAGTTTATCAGACTTGAAACTGGAGCTTTAAAGCTTTAATTTTAAGGGAGGCATGAAAGGCTTCTGAGGCTAATGTAAGTAATGTAATTGAAATGATGTTAATAATGTTCTTATGAAAAGACCAATGTTCTTATGAAAAGTTCAAAATATTCTTATAAAAAAGACTTTGGGTCTGGTTTGTAGTAACCAACTGGGATATCTCTGGAAATAGCCACTGTTTTTTAATCAGCTTGTTCATTAGAACTTTAACCATTTCCTATGAGACTCTGGCCAATTTAAACGAGAACAAAGTAGATATAGAAAAGCAAATTTGGATCTTTTCAATAAAGATTCTTTTCCACTGTTCTTTGTTGTTTCTATAGAAATGTCTCCTGGTTTGCAAATTTAACTCTATAATTAGGGATATACAGTATTGTGAGGATACTAATCTGGCATCTGATTCTCCAGATGGTTTTGGGAAAAGACCAGGGTTATAATTTGGCTCTTAACTGAGATAATTCTAGACATATCCTTTAAGTAATCTTTAACAATGTGCAAACCTTCTTGAATTCAAAAGAATAAAAAGTTATTTTGCATTTGGCAATTTTTATTTGTGTACTTAAAATGTTCTGTGACACGCATAACAAAACTCATGTAATCCACCATGAATTATTAATTTAATTTTCATACTGTAGATGCTTCAAAATACATCCACATAAATGTACACCTGTTTTCTCAGTTTGATTGTCTAACAAAACAGATTTAATCAGAAATAACAAATAAACTCAGAATGCTTTGGATTACAGTTGTACCTGAGGTGTAATCCAAAAGTAATTAAACAACCCCAGATTCAACTGTTTTTACATGTAAGAGTTACATTTCACAGCAACAAGGATCACAAACCTGCCAGCTCATAAGCCAACAAAATACACACACCATCTGGGTTAAGATGTCAATTAAAGGAATGTGAACTGAAAAAGTACTGTAGGGTCATTTACCCAAAACAAGAATTTACTGTAACTATGCTGGAAGCTGATAAAAAAACAGTGTCTAAAATATGGATTGACACTTTGAGTTAAAATATACTATTTGTTATTGGATTCCCATCATTTCAAAGAAAAACACCTTCTGGGTTTGGCTTTTAAAGTGTGCATTAATAACAATGCAGTTTTCTGACGTGGATAAAAGTGGTGTAGACTGACAGTTAAAGGGAGAGATGATTCACTATATCTGAAAGTTACTTGTGACTTACATTTCAGTTCTGAGTACTTATCCAGATCAGTTTGTAATAAACTGAGATATGACATTGGAATTTACTTTTAAAAATCCATTGTTTTTAAAAAGTGAAAGGGGTATCCTAGAGAAAAAATTAAAAAAAATATTGATGGTAACACTATAATTCCCATGTTGTTAATTCAAATGCCTTTTTTTTGTGTGCAAAACATTATGTTCTTGGCCTAAATTTGTGAAGGATTTTAGTACAATGTACCTTCATCTGTAGATCTTTAATGCAGACAGACATTGGTAGACATTGCCTAATGTAATTTTGGGCTCTTTTTCGGGGAGCGAGTGCTGGTGTGGACACCCACCCACTGAGGCCACGTCTGTCACAATCCTCCTCCCTCCTCTTAAGGGCCCTTCAAGCCTTTCGTATTTTAGTTCATTACGTGCACCTGCCCCCTGTTTGTCCGTCATTATTTAAGGCGGGCACTCCCTCTATGCCTGGCTCAGCATTGGAAGATGGACGCCACAAGGCTTGCCTATTCCCAAGGGCAGGCCTTATTCCCCGGCTCCCTGACTGTCTGAGTCCAGGGCTCAGCACGCCTGGCCTCATTACTCCGTTTTAACTCCCTGTTCCAGTTCCGGATCCTGTTCCGGATTTTATCCCTGTCTGTCTCAGCTGGATCCCCTGGTTCCTGGACTCTGGACTCTGCCCCGGATTGGCGAGGACTAGGTGAAGGTCAAATATGTCTAAATATAAAACAATAAAACCATAAAATTTTGGGGGTGGACTTACCTTTTCAGCAAACCGTAATGTGAATATATTAATATTTATATATTTAAAGCCCCTATTTTACTTTATTTCAGATTTATATTTGTGACCTTTTAAAATTCTCTATAAAGAATCACCCATGCTACTTCATATTCCATTGTCAGACCTCAGTTTGTTAGATTAATTCCTTGAGTTCAAGGTAAATTTCTACTGTGAAAAGTGACTTCTGAGCCCCCCATGTGAATGAAAATCACTCAAGGTCTTTCATTCTTACACTGCTAATATGACATTTATCTGTAATTAGACTCTTACATATTTTAATAGAAAATGATATCCCTTAAGGTCCCCTGTCATCTGCAGTATGAGCTCAGATGTTAATCTGGTTTCAAGAGCCATTCTGGATGACGTTCCCTGTCATCTGAAATTAGTGCTTGCAAAATCGTTATCAAGAATGTGCCCTCTGAGAGAAGGGGGAGTGGGGTGAGGGTGAGGGCGGGGGGTATTGTGAGAGTTGGCTGTGAAATTCGTTTAAACTTCTAACAAACAGGCTGCCAGTTGAATTACATAATGAATGTAAAAAATTGCACGGAGAGACTGAGGGCTGAATCCTGCACGTCTGGGAAGAGGCAGTGTCAAAAAAAAACAATCATTCTGTGTCGTATCCAGGCTGCCTCACCATTGAGGTCAGCTCTTTAGCTTGTTTTATTGATGTAAGGTTTGATCACTTAAATAATTGTGGAGTAGGTTTTTAGAAGATAAGGAATTCTGTGCATTGTGAAAACAGTGGTGTGCATTTAGGCATTAATTGGTATTCAGTGGAATTTTAGAAAAGTCTAAAATAAAAAAAAATCAGTACAGTAGATATATTCGTTTTGTAAAGTAACCAGAGAGACAAGGTATACCTTCAGTGTATGCACACAAGACTGAGGCCACAGACTCTTCATGTAGGAATTACAAGTGGTGCAAGTTAAGTTCTTCAGGTCTGACGGACATAAACTTTAATCATTTAATAAATAATCAATAAATTATTCATCTTTAATCATTAAATGAAAATGCCTTTTAGTCATTTAATGATATTTAGCTTAAAACATCAACATTGTAAAGAATTGTTTGTTTCTAATTGTTAATTTCTATAATTTGCCTGCAAATATTTTTTTATATAATTTATTTCCATATATGTAATAATAATTCCTTGCATTTGTTGGTATTTTCTTTAGAATTTTACATCATAATCTGAAATTTGATCCAACACAATGCACAATCTGTAACTAAAAGTAAGGAAAGTAGTCTGAAATTAATGGCATTCTTTCATTTATTGTTTTACGAGCAGGCAGTAACCGACTTGAGCAGTGTGCAGCATTAACCTGCATCACAGAAAATGCCTTGCCCTTGTCAAGACGATCTCCTTGTGTCTGTGGAAAAATGTTGAGAAAACATCCCCATTTAACATGCACTGCAACATGTTGATGTGAACCTACAGGGCATTACCACAGCGTGAACAAATCTCCCAGATAACTAATGTGACCTGCTTTGTCCTCACCAAACACCGGCTTCTTTCAATCATCTGAGTTGCTCCAAATTCTTTTGCCGGGGGGGAACCTCAGGAGTCGCTGAACTCATCATCTTGTTTTGCTTGCTCACCTCACAAAAAGACCTCTACCCCCTCAGAACTGACGTCTGCCTATGTTACTGTGTTGATTAACATGACACAGGGAAAACCTTCAGGTTAAAACGTTTGTCATTTTTAATAAATCTGTTTAAGGACATTTGGCACATGACTGGGTAAGACATTACATCAATAGCAGCAAAAGATAATATTTTAAATATTGCAGGTTTATTGTATACTGTATATCTGAATATAAAGTATATTTAGATTTAGTTCATTTAAGCTCCTAACAACGTAAGTGCCAAAGGGTAGTGTAAATTATCGTCAAATTACCTTGCGGGAATTTAACATTCCAAGCAGCCAGCATCTTCCTGATTTAGGAAAAAAAGGATGAACTTGTACAGCATCCATATTTGGACATAGTCCTCTGTCCTACAAAACTCTATGGGCTCTTCTTCATGCTCTGAAACTTCCTGAGCCCTGCACCGTTACTGATGCAATCACTCAAGTCTCTGCCCCATCCAGATTTTCATTGGATCAGGTGTTTTTCTACCACTATTTCTGTTGGACAAGTACAAGAGAAGACGGTGAGCAGTATTTCTACATTTAGAAGAATTTAAAAGAGTGCAAAAATACAAGGATATCTCCTGTTTTTGACAAAGATATTTGTGACACAAAGTAACAAGTAATAGGTTTATTCCATGCTAAAAAGAGAAGAAAGAAAACACAATTTTTCCACCGTGGAGACTTCTTCAGGTGTGTCAACCTATTACTTGTTCCTTTGCAACCTACGCATGCTGACGCAGCTACACACCTGAATTATTTGTAACACAATGTCAATATTGTCAGCAAGGGCTTTACAGTAAATTAAATTGCTGGACAATCATGATGTCCTCTGATGTTGAAACGGCCAGAGAAGGTCATGTAAATGTGAGCTCCTGGAAATGTACCTGTATTTGTAGATGATTCAGCAGCTTCTGTTGCAGCCTATCACAGATTCAGACCATCAATGATTAAAGGAACTGTGGACAAGAAAGTTACATATAATGTAAATTAGATGTTTGACTATTTGAAATGATTGGTTGATTTGAAGACAAGAGAAAAATAAGTTGAATGTGATTCTAGAAATTCTTTGAAGGCTTGAGTTGGAGGTACTGTAGGTAGGTCCCTTTTCAGGCCATCATTGCTCATGGGGAATGGGGGCAAGAGCCACCATTTTTCTTGACTATCTGACGCTGGAGGTGGAGGTGACGTGGTCTGCCTATAGCCCCCGGCACTTATTTGGAAAGAAGACTGAATCGACCTGGGAGCCATCTGGAAGGAATTAGAGCAAGCTACATCGTTTGCCCCTACCTGGGATCGAACCCAGGACCGACCTTCCAGTCAGGAGCTAGATGCCGTCTGAGCTACCACAGCTCCTAGGCTTGGGTTGTAGAGGGATGGTTTTGAATTTTATACACTCTTTCTCTGCTCTAGTCTAGTACAAATAAAGGAAAGAATGGGAGCTGCTGAATAGAGGTGCTCATTAGGAGCATACATTAAACCCTAAAATCCAAACTTCTCTGAAGTCTATGCACTGAGTCAGTAACTGACTTACAGTAACTGGGATTCCCAATTATGACACGGCTGACCTAGTGACCACAGCTTACTAGTGTTGAACAAGCTTAATTCAGCCAGGATATCCTTAACCTCTATAACACCTTTCACACTAGCACCTTCTCCAGGGTTTTAATTTGTTTGTAGGTGATCTGGATCAATAGAGTTTCTAGTGCGAAAGCACCTCAGTTGTAAATGAGGCTGACCCATGTCAAGCAATGCAAAACTCTCTTTTCAGCCTTTGTGCAGGCAATTCATTGCAGCACAGCAGATGCAAGCAGTAACAAAACAAAAAGTACTTGCTTTTCTTAAAGTACAATTTACCAAGAACAATTCCTCAAATAATTTCCATATCTCTCCAATAACTCTCCAGTGTTTTCCCTTTGCTTAAATCCATGGAGCCACCTTACTCAAGGTTGGGGTTAAGGGTGAGGGGATTGACCTAATATACTTATTTCTCATCTGAAAAGAAGTTTGGACTAGCTATGAAAATAATGAAATTTGAAATCCGTGCCTCATTTTAAACTACAGTATGTACAGTACGTTAGTTGTCACATATTCTCTTTTCAGCTTTTACAGTACGTGTGTAACTGTATATTGGTACAGTCTTCTAATTATCAGTATCATAGTCTCATACTGTACATACCAGAGCTCTTAATGTCAGTGATACCACTTTTAAGTTGAATGAACCTAGCAAAACCTATCCAAAAACATCAAACTGACAAGCTGAATTTAAGTTTTAAAAAATACAACATTTAAAAGACACGGGCCTGATACTCAGATCTTCAAGATTAATTTAATCTAAACATGTCATTATATGTTCTAGTTATCACACTTTTAAAATAATCTTTTTTAGATTTTACCCCTTTCTCCTTCCTTATGTTTTATTGCAATTCCATCCTCAGTTTTGTTTTTCCTTTCATTTGTAAACAGCGTACAGACTTTTTTTTTGTAGTATTTAGTCTGTAGCTCGTATCTACAGTAATTATGTTGCTGTCAGCAGTTTTCCTAGATATAGAAAGCTCAGTGGTGGAATTCCCTGACTACCTTGCAGAGGGCACCACAGTGAGACCCTACAGGAATAGCATATTGATCACCAGCTCTCTGATGCATCACAGATTGCCATACACAATTACAGCCTTGCTTAAATACAACCTGGAAAGACAGGTAAATCCACATTAACCCATTTTACCAGAGTCTTCAATAAAGTCACTCATGTAATTGAAATTAGTGAAAACTCTCCTGTATGATACTCCTTAGTAAATTTGCACAAATATATTTTTCACTTCAACCCTCATACTGTATGTGTTACTCACGATTATTAGTAAACTGATAATAAAGGATGATTGCATAAAACAGGGCACCATCTTCACAGTTTAATATAAATATTGATATAAAAAGATTCTCAAAGTGATGCTTTCTTTCATAAACAAATGGCATTATACAGATCAGTGGTAGATTGATAAATAGAAGGATGATGGTGTTCTTAGTGTCAAATGCTGTCATTACTTTTGCTCTTTAGATAATGTATGGTTACACAGAATAGCCAGACATTATTTTAGATAGAGAACTGGGTGAAATTTCCAGTCAAATGTCACTTTTTATTTTTGTTGCTGCTCATCCATTGCATGTGACTAGATGTGTTCATGCCAGACTCAGCTCCACAGAAGCTCAGGCTGGGTGCCTGGATTACGAAGTCCTGAAAACAGCTTAGTCCTTCATCAGGAGGCTGTCCTGTTGGCTGTGCTCCCACAGGCCCTTCTGAAGAATGAGATGAGCTTCTGTGTGGTGGAGCACTGTGGCAATGAAACAGAACAAAGCAATTGCATTTTATATTAAATTGGGAATAAGGGACAGAAACCATGCCCCTGAATTCATGGGCTTTTTAGAAAAACACACATGGTCTTAAAGGATTCTACTTAGAAAAACATGATGCATGCAGTGGATACATAGCTCTGTATTAGTTTTGATGATGATTACGATTGAGGTATAGCACATATGTTATTCATTTTCGCACATTAAAGTATCATTATTTTACAGGTAAATCTTACCAATTTACATAGTGCAATGAAAAATAATACAACAGGAAAAAAGATGTTTCAGTTATAGATGTCAATCATAACAGAGCATTGTCGTATATTATTCATTGTACTTGAAAACAAGAAATGTTATTTATAGGACATTAATGTAACCCTTTCAATAGTCATTCTAGAAGGGGCTAATACATATTGTCTGGAATTTGTTGATATACCCTATGATTTTTATTTTTTGTTAAGATTATATTTGTATTTTGAAACTGTAAAAAGATTACATAACCAAAGAAAATAATTACAGGGCAATAAATACTACTGCTATTATAGGTAAGGTTATAAAGACAAATTAAAACTGCATTAAATGATCATCTGTATGGCTAATAATGTTTTGGGTGAATTATCAGTGTAGACTTAGAAAATGTAGTTCTTGATCAACACCTTTGTTGGAGAACCACTAGACACGTTACAGTAGTAGTGAGCATAATATGGTGTGATTTGAAGTACTGTATATTTTGAAACTGTACTGAGTCCAAATCAAAGTTTTTTTTAATAAAAAAAATACATCGAATTAACAATACACAGCTTAAATAGGACAGGGATGGAATTAGTAGAAAATGGATGGCATCGGTTTAGTGTCCTCACAGATTTACCGCAAGAATGAGTAAAACAAAACCTAAAAATCAATATTTCAAACATTTCAACACATTATCAGGTCTGAAAATATAAGTGAAGTCTTTATAAAATTATTAAAAACAAACAATTGAGTTAAAGAAAATGAGTTCAATGAATTGCAAACAGAGGTTAAACAGCATGTTGGAAGCGAGTGAGAGAGGAAAAGGAAAACTCCAATAGAGTCTCAAGTATTCCAGGTCTACAACTGCAGCATTTCACCTGACAAATTATGCATCTTTATGGTGGTACATGCAGAGAGAAAGTGATAAGAAACAGTACCCGATTACAGAAATTACAGTAAATGTGGATGATCCGGTAGTTTTGATGCTTGTCAGTGTTGTGGATCATCTCCCCAGTGATTAAATATAGGGAAGAGATTTACTGATACTTGGGACTAAGTACTGTAGGTATTGTTGGCCTGTCTAGTTGTCACAGGAAATAAAATATTTTAAATGTATCTGCTGTGAGTCTGTTTTAATTTTTTTGTAACCTGCTGCTGTAATGGTGCATTAAATTGAGCTTGTTTTGTGCCGTTAACAGGTTAGGATTACAATACCAATAGGGTTTGGCTAAACTTATCATGTTTTATTTCTAAATGCAAAAATAAGAGTATTTACCAGGTAGAATGGGTGTTTTCAGATTTTAATTTTTGACCATTTCTTTATTGACAGGATCGCAGCTCAGCGAAAACTACCAAATTTGGGACAAATTTCCTTTTTAAGGAAAGAAAAAAACAACAGATTTTTCCTGCATTCCAGTTGCATCCTTAACACAACAAATGCAGCAAATGCATCTCCTGGTCACTTCTAATACATACAACAGGAATATTTTTGTTTCAACTTCTTATTTGTTGCCAGAAATCTGCATTTTTGTCATATTTAATTGTTTATTAACCAATAGCTGCAGAGTAAATTTATTGTATTGTTCTATAGTAACTCAGTCTGAGACACAGATTTTACTTTAAGCTGCTAGGGTGAGGAGCTTGGGAGGTTAGGGGCCTGATAGCCTGACAGTAATCCAATCCCCGCCCCCCCACTAGGACAAGGTGCCAATGTTAGAGTGACGATGGGAAGCAGGAAGGCATGAGAAATAATGAATGCTGACAAAAGAGTGTTTCTTATTTATATAGGCTTGGAGGAGGATACAATGTTCTCTCTCCAGATTCATTTTTTCACTCCTTTAAAGATCTAGACACTGACACCTTAAGAATATTGGACATTTGTTGTTGATCCAAAGAAGAAGGGCAGCAGTTGAAAAACACAACTGCTTAGAAATAAAACTGGGCTGACACCTGGTGCACGAACCTAAAAGTAACACAAACCAAATTTCAAAGTAGAAATCAAGGAAGAAAATGACTGTTATTTATGTTAACTTCTCATTTACCCTGTGAAGACAAACTGGGAAAATGCTAAAGACATTCGGATGTGTAGAGTTAAATGTAGAAATAATGAAAATCAAGCAAATTAAAGTTAAATTCTGCCATGCACTAACAATAACCTGTTTATAATGCTGTGTCCAGGTTTGGTCAGATTGTTACAAAAAGGAATCTGTTCCCTGAAAAGGGTTAAAGGACATGTGTCCAGATTAAATCCTAGTCCAAAAGGAATTGCAGATACAGTGAGGTTAATAGAAGTGAAACTCCTTAGGCTTGAACAGATATCATGTAGGGAATTGTTTCAAGTGTGCTATATTCAAAAATATGAAAGGCAGTGAAAGGCATTGACAAAGTCATCTATAAGGATTATTTCAGGATAGGGATTCAAACTGAAGCTTAACAGGCACACTGAGGACTGAGGCATTTCTTGTTGTTGAGAAACACCCACTAGGATGATCTCACAGGGTGAGAAAGGAATTTTGGTTCACATTGATACCACAAGAAAAAAAATATTATTCCTTATTCCTGCTAAGGGTTCTGCCAACCTGGAATCTGTCCCAGAACAGAAAGGACTACACACACACACCAATGCACAAAGGGACAATTTAGAGAAACCAATTAAAGTAATCAGCATGTCTTTTAAAGGTGGAGGTAAACTGGACCACCTGGAGAAAAAAAACACACAAATATGAAGAACCTGCAAGTTCAGTACAGATGGCGTCACAGTCTGGAATCAAATCCAGAACTCAAGAGCTGAGAGACAGCAGCATATTAACTTACCCATATTGCTCCAATAAAAAGACATTTTTGTGAAAATATTTTAAAAAATCAAATTGAATGTGTTGTATACTTCTTAAGAGTGCAGATTATGCATAAAATCAAACTGTTGTCCAATAAAACTGAACTTCATACCTATGCTGAAGGTCCTGCATTATGTTACTGCACAACACAGAGAAATGCTGACTCAGCTAGACCAAACCATTTTTAACCAAAGTCGCACTAACCCTTCAGCAGGAGTCAGTAGAAAAAAGACCAACAGAATCCTGAGACGCAGTGAAGCAAGAAGAATTGGAATTGTGCCTGTCAATATCCAAGCAATTTGCATCAGTCCCAGGGATGGGATATAAGGACACTTGAGGGTGTTGTGGTGGCAGGGGGATGGTGAAGAAAGGGGGGTCATTAAAGTAGCAAGACTGTATTTCCTGGTTTATTTCCTCTTTTTATGTATTTACTGCGAATCCTTTATCCTTGTAAAAAGTTGGCAATATTATTTTTTCCCCAAAATAATAACGGCAGACATTTTACATGAACTCTTGTTGTTCTTCTGTATGCATGCACATTTTTTCTCCCCCTCTTCTCATTGTTGTCCACTTCGCCTGTGTGCACCAAGCCTGAATGATTACATCTGTCTTCTCCCTCCCATCAGACAAATACTAGGGAGGAGGTCATGAAACGAGCCCTGAAGTATTTATCTTTGTCTCTGCAATGTCAATGCTGTGCCCATTTTCCTGTGACATTTGAAGAAAACAATGCAATGTGTGCAGACACTTTCAGAGAACACATAGCAGATCACATAACAGAAAGGAAAAATGGCTTGATTAGCACTTTTACCAGTGCAGCTTTGTTTGGAGTGGAATCAGCCTTTTTTCTAGATTTCTGTTGCCTGAAAGCAAAAACTTGAAAAACCTTAAACAGTACTCTATACAGGAAGCAGCAGGATTCTCAAAAGTATTGCATAAGACATCATCAAACATTGCTTCAAACCATGTGAGTAAAGTTCAGTGAGTAAAGTTTCTTTGTAGACTTCCTAATGTGTCTATAATAAGCCCACCTCTTAAGATACTAACTTCCATTCAGTAAAATAGAGATGTGGACTCAAAGTTGCTTTCCATCATAAGTAGACCGGGATATCCCTTATTTTGGAAAAAGGTGTTTCTTCAGAAGCCTTTAAACACAATTAAGACATTAATCAAGCCTAACTTTCCATTTCAAATTGAAAAGATTATATAAAAATAAAATTAAATTCTTTACATCCCAACTTCGGCATTACTTAAAATTACTGTATGTCGATCAGCTCTCTTTATCAACTCTTTATCTGTGTCTACTTCAGTGTTACTACTGTTAATGTGCAGTCAGTCCAGTTACTCAGTTCTGGAATCTTTGTGTCATAATTGATTCAAACCTTGAATGTGAAGCTTGTGTTCACAATGTGTTAAGATGTCCTTTTAATCTTTATAACATTGTTTGTATCCAAGCCTGGAACACACATCTTGTATTACTTATATCTCTTCTAACCTCATGTAATACATTATTTTGTGTGTTACAGGCTTGGTTATTATAATTCAGTATTTGTTGTTATGTCCAAACATGTTCTCTGGTGTACTTGGTGCTGCGAAAACATTCTACATATACCGTACACAATCAATTAGACAGTTTACATATAATTAAGAATTCTCGATAAGGAAAAAGTCAGCAATATTCAGATGGTGGTTCTTGATTTAATAGATCAGTGCAGACTAGAATATTCAATTAGACTAACATTTGTGTTGCCCAATTCACAGTCTTCACTAAAATAACTACTACACCTCAAATCCCCACTTTGATTCTTCATCAAGAACTAAATATTCACTGACAACCATTAACTGTTCCAGTCACCTACTTTTCTGGCAGATCCTGTTTGGCCAGGGATGTTTTTTTCTAACCAATGTCTGTGTCCATGACACTGCTGTAACCAACCTGCAGTTTTCTCTCTCGACTACATTCTGAGACCATCTCGCAGCTGATATTTGTTAAGCAACCATCACTCTTTAAGTCCCACTGGCTTATGTGCAAGCCCATTCATTTGCTAATGAAAACTTACTTCTTACTTCTTACTTCCAAACCAGAGCCTTATGTCAGGCTAAAACCATTTTTTTTCTCTCAGCTGGTCTTATAAAACTCTTCATTAGCCCAGAGCAGTGTTTAATTCCTATTACTCAGATCAGCAGTGCATCATTTGCAGCCATGTTGGCTTTAGGCCAAACCACTGGGCCTTATTTGTAAGTCATGATGGTCCTTTTCTCACAAAACCACCTCTCACTAACTCACATGGAGATTCTTGTTTGCTTGTTTGTTGGAATGGGAAGGCGGTGGTATTCTGCTAGAGTAAGACTAAGGCACTAACCTCTGTTATTCTAAATCTTCACTTTTATTGTTACAATTGCAATACATTTTTATTTACTCTAGACATAAGACACTCAATGACAACTGACAACTGTTTTGATTTTTGACATGCAAGTAAACTAGTAATAATGTTTTGATTTTGTCTATTTTGTCCAGAAAAGACATGTGTCCAAATTCTCCTTATACACTTTTTACCTGTCTAGAGTAGTTGCAAAGAAGTATAGATATTGTCATGATACAAGAATTGTATTTAAAACTCTTTTAGAGGAACAAAACAAAAGGTTTTAATCATATTGTGAAGGAATTGTCAAATATCTATATTTGGACAGGGTGTGATAAGTAAAATAAATAAATATTTAAAAAATAATTTCCACTTAGGAAAAAAATGCTTTTGTTTTAAGTTTATGCTCTTATAATGTTCAAACCAAACTTATAATCTTTTGTTCAAACCCCTGTTGGAATTCACTGACTTTGATTTTATTGTGGGTGCAGACATGAATGCTATCATGAATCACATATCCAATAGATCAAAATGGAAAGAGACAAATGTACAGTCTCAGGCACCTATAATATTAAGAAATTGTATGTCTGATCTGGGAGTGATAGATATAGGGTGTGTGTTTAACCCTATGGCCAAACAATTTACTTTTTTCAGTCAGACATAAATCATACTCCAGAACTGACTATATTTTTGCCTCTCAAGCTGTACTGTGATACACAGTGTAGAGATACTACCCTTGTTGGTATCACATCATCACCAATTTCTACATATTTCTTTCAACTTAAAAACTCTCCAGCATTTTATTACTAGAAATCTACTCATCTACTAAATGAAATGTTTTAGACACATGTTCTTGATTTTAATTATGGAGTTTCTTGATTTTAATCATGACTTGTCAATGATTCTCATATTCCAAATGATGCTTTTAAAAGCTTCATTAAACGTAACTCTGCATTTGTTTGTATTGACTGTACTTGCCTCACAAAATGCATGAATCCTACCTTGGAAAATTACTGAACTGGAAACTAACATCTTCTCCATATTATACACTCCACTACAGACATTGCTTTTTTCTGTGTCATTTTGGCATTAGATGCAAAAAAAGTGTTTGGTTATTTTGAGTGGAAATACTTATGTCCAGTTCTAGTTTATATTGGTCTGGGAACAAAAGGGATCAACATGCTAATAATTTTAAATGCTAACTCTTTACAAAGGTATTGAATCAAAAATACACTTAAAACAAGGTAATTTAACACCCTTCACTAGGTTTTTAGCTAAATATTATTTTGAGAAACATACAAACTCTGCTATAGTGTGACCTTTGAGTTACAGACTTGAAGATAGCACCACAAATCCACTTAGAGCTATTTTAAAGCAAATCGTATATACACAGATCGGAGTAATGGTTTTATGTAAAGCAACTTGCACTTCTACAAATGGGCATTTTACTAAAACAAGTAAAATGCTTAAGGGCATAATTACAGTATCCCACATGTGATTTAAACCTACACTCCTCCAACTGCAAGTGCAGAACCCTGCAATTTATTCCACACTGCTGTCTATAGATGAAAAGTCACAGTGTCCTCCTTCTCTCCTTGTCATTGGTCAAAACTAATGAACAGATGTTACCTTATTTGAAAAAGAGATGATGAAGTTGAACTGTGACAGACTACAACTGTCCGAACAATTTCTCAGTTGGGATATGGCAGAATGTGATTAAATTCCACTTAATTATCATTGTGCTTGACACTGTAAAGTTCCAGAGTCCTTGCTTTAAAGTAAATAATCTAGTACGCAAGCTCAAAGTTCACAATGATTGAAAAATATTACAATAAATGGTGTTCATTATTGCATTTTTTCATCATGTATTTTATTCAGAATTTTTTTCAATTACGTTAACTCAGTCTAGTCATAAAATAAACAGTAAAGCCAGTTAGTCTGTGTCCAACAATTTATTTATGGACTTATCTCATGGCACAGTGACGATGACCACTCCACTGAAGCACATTTGTTTAATGAGTAATTTAAATTAGTCCATTATTCTAAGAGAAAACACAATAGCAATTAAAGAAATGAATAAATAAAATGGGATGTAATTTAGCTAAACAACTCTGTAAGTGATTTATTTATCCTATAGGAATGCTAATGTCAGATAAAGTGATCCACATTTCCACAGCCACGATAGTACTAATTTATTTGGCTGATGCTTTTATCCAAAATAATTTACATGGTATACAAATAACTAAATGTTTTGTCCTGGGCTTGCGGTTTCATAATGTAGCTCTGTAATGTGCCAGTTAATGAAGTGGCACTGGTGAAAACAGCCTACATCTTCAGACAGTTGATATTGCTACCTGAGAGAAAACAACAGTTGACCACTGTATACTATATTATAATGTTAAAGTCTTAGGCATAGATTTGTTTTCGGAAAGTTGTGTTTTATTACTTTAACTATTATCCTTCTTTTTTACCTGTGTGAAGTGAAAGCTCTGTGAAATGCTTATGCTGAGATAGTTTAAAATGTTTTAATTTTCTAGATGCTATACTGTTGTTGAACAGCAATATCTGAGTTTGTTACCAAATTAATGTAAAGAAATATTATTTACATTTGTAAGTTTAGCCCAAGTTTAGTGTTTAGAGTTTAATTGTAATCCCTACCTGTAAACGGCTGAATTCATACTGTACGCCATTTCAGATGCAGGTTGCAAAAAAAGAAATACTGCAAAACTGAAACAGATTTACAACAAATACATTTAAAATACTTTAAAACTACTACTTCAAATGTTTCTGACTAATTTGGAGTTACTTAGGGATTTTTTTTAAGGCAAGGCATGGTACTTATACAGTACAGAATGTTCTAGACATGCCTGAGCTAGGGCTAGGGTTAGGTTTTGTACAACACCTAGACATTTAGTGATGTATTTGCTTTGTTTAAGGATGTAACAGAAATGCAGAAAAAGCGCTGTTTTGTTGTTTACTCAAAAAAAAAATTGTCCCTCTTTGGCAGTTTTTGCATAGCTCAGCGCCTGTCAATCAAAATTCAAACGTTTGCACACACGTTGTTTACATGCAAATTACTCTTATTTCTTGCACTTCAAACCAAACAAAAGGATAAATTTAGCTAAAGCTTAATGCTAATTGTAATCCTCACAATGGCTGAATGACATGCTCAATTCAGAGGCCATTTCAGATGAAGATTGCAAGAAAAAGATTTGCAGTTTTTTCCTATATTTGTGAAACATAGTATATCAAAAACTCTGGGAATTCAAAATTCTTCACCTTTTTTGTTTAAAATAACTGAAACAATGGCACATGGGGACTTAAAAGTTCATAAAGGATGTTATTCTGCACATTGAATATAGAAAAACAATTATTTCAGCATTATCAAGTCTGTGTTGTATGACCTACACCACTTACCTTACATGACAAAATACAAAAATAAACTTTAAAAATCGTTATTCCTTTATGTAGTGAGGTGTAGTCTCAATCACAGTGAAGTGTGTAGACACATTTACAAAACAAGGTTTTCACTGGAAGAAACTTACCCTCCAATGATTTGGATGCAGACTGTAAAATCACTACATGCGTTGTCAGGGCAATTTCACACTTTACAAAGTAGGCATGTCCACTGATTTATCATATGAAGTGAATATATTGCTATCCCATTAGACTAGGTGTTGAAAATGTCATTTATAAGCATTTCATTAATAGAATATACAGTATACTGCAATATTATTAAAGTGGCATGATTCTGATAACAAACATTCAATGTACCGTACATTACATGTTAAAAGTAGCCTAGTGTTTCAGCTCTTATTCAAAAGTGTGACCAATGTGTTGACCACGATTGGACGTAAGGATTTTGTTCCTACTCTGTCATTTTACAATGGTTCACAAGGGATGAGAAAAAGGTAGTAAAATGAAGATGGTAGAGTGACAGAATAAACTTAAGGAGAGCAAAGACTTTGGCTCCCACAGGCTCCCCCAGCAAGAGCTGTGGCCACTCTTCTTACTTCTGGCTCATGAAGATGAAGCGATGCAAGTGGCAGTGTCCCCTGTTCTTTATTGAAAGTCTGTATAATCAGTTGAGGAAGTGGATGCAAGCATTATAAATACAGTTATATTCTATTTTTTAATTCTTAAGCCTGCTAACTCAAAAATTGAGAACAGATTATTTTGTGGTCTACTGAGCAATTGATAGATATATGTTTATCATAGATGATTATGCAATATATATAAATAGAGAAATCTGTGAAAAATTAAACAGATGATCTAATGCACTGTTGGCTTTGCTAGAAAACAATTCAGGTGGTGTTTTAAGAAATAAAATGCATTATTTCAACAATAGGTTACAAGACCATATAAAAAATCATATCTACATATAAATGCTTGTGATTTCTCACATGAGGTACTGTATGCACTTTACCTTTCATCTGTTGAGAGAATCTATTTGATGTAGGCCTTCATGTTTACAGAGGCGGGTTTCTCCCCTGTAATCTCTGGTGATTAGGCCTACCTTCTGCTTTTATTTTCCATCTCCTCTCTACAGATGCTCTCCTCTGCCCCCCAGCCCCCAGTCCCTTTGTGTGCAGCATCTCAGAGCCATCAGAGGATTGCTGCTTCTGTAGTTACAGATAAGCATTCAGAGGCAGAGTAAGACTGCAGTTTCAGCATGGGGACTGGGAGGCAGCATAGCTCTGCATTTGAAAAAACAATGAGCCATAAGTGTTCCGTTGAGCACATGCTAGAGTATTCCTTGCTTTTTAAAGCACCATTTCACTTCTTCTGCTGTAACTACTGCTACTTCTACCGATACTACTACTGCAGTGTTGCTACTGTTTGTTCACTCTCAACAAAAATAACCTAGGTTTCAAAGGTAATATCACAATTCGACATAGAATCATATACTGTAGGTTTGTGTTGATATTTAGGTTATTTTAATAAGGTAGTTACTGCTGCTGCTACCACTTGATTTTTCCATTATTACTAGCCCTTGTGGTATTACTTCTACAATTACTAATTGGAATTCTATACATTTGCATATTGAATACACCCTTAATGCAGACTTGCTAAACCAGACAAAGACATTCAAGCATACTGGTATTTGCAAAATATATTGACTGTTGTTCTACTTTATATTCTAAAGTGTTTGTATTGGCATTGCACTGTGTTAATTCACTGATTTCTGAACTGTATAAATTCCTGTATTGATTAATTATTGTCATTGATGTATTAAATGCAATTACATTTGTAATCCAGTGTATTACTATTTGTCTGTTTCCTTCAATAATGTAGTTATCTAGATGAATAATAAATACAGATATATTATATATAACACTAAATAAAGATATAATGTACAAAGTAGAGTGATTATGCCTTTTAATGTGTAAATTAAAAAAAAACAGTCAAATCAGGATACTTTTCAAAGTGCTTCATGGGAGATGCATGACTTCAAAGGGTTTTCACCTGTATTACTCCTAAATGAGGAATTTAGTTAAAAAAAACATGGTTTGTCAGAGCAGATGTTCATAGACATCTGTCAAGACCATATGAAAAGCATTTGGATTATAAAGGGAAAAAGTCATCCTCCAAGAAATCTGGTGATGGTGTGCATAAGAGAAATAGCTAGGCTTTTAAATGTAGCATATGCCCAGCTGTTTCCTGACCCAGACCCCCCACAATGTGCTCTGCTTAAACATTCCCAGAATATAAGTGATTTATGTATTTTTAGTATAAAATAAATCCATTAATATTTTAAACAGAACCCCAGATACATAAAAATAACAAAGATGACAAGGTAGAAGAGGTTGGCCATTTACCTACTGTAATTTGTCTGCTAATAGCTAATTGATCAGAGGATCTTTTCCAACCATGAGTGGGTATTAAGTTACATATTTCTACACCCTTCTGTATAAAGATCTGCCTCTAGTTTTAAATTCACTTTTTGTTAGTTTTCATTTGTATTCTCTGTATTCTCTGTATTGTATTCTCTGTTTGTACTCTGTCATGAGTCAATGTGCTGCCTGACTGTGGTGATCTCCAGCAGGTCCTGCCCAGTGCTAGTGTTTTGCTAGTTGTATGTTGTCATCGGTGCACATACAGAAGGAATTCACAAATATAATATAATTAGAAAGTGCAATAAGATCCCGTTTTGTTTTTTAAAAAAATAAAAAGATGGAAGATGTTGCAGAGGTATTCACAGATCTGGCGTACTACAAGCTGCTAGCAGGGATCTACTGTTGTGTGCAAAAGTTTGATCAAATTGCATGTTTCGCTGAATCTCTAAGTGAAAAGAAGTAACACAACCTCTCCAGAGTACAAATTAAACATTGACATTTGTCATTTTGTTATTTATTGTACATTTACAATTTCTTTACTGAATTTAACAAATTGAAAAAAAAAAGAATGAATGTGAATGTGGCATGTGCAAATCACAGTTGAGTGTGGTTATCAGACAAATTGGTGTAGAATTGTTAAAGCTAAAGCATTGCACTGGATAACATTGTTGAAGCAGGATGTTGTTACCACATTGCTACCACAACTTTAAATATGTCACAATACTGAATAAAAATAATAATGGAATTATCATTTTTTTTAATTACAGTATATAGAATTGTTAAAAATTGTTTATAAATGTCAAGGAGAAAACACATTATGTTATTTTAGGTTTTAATTATAAAAATATAAACAGTAATTTAGAAATAGTTATATTTTAAGCAAATAAACACAGAAAACCAACAAAAAAATAGGTCAGATTAAAATAAAGGTTTTGAGTAGTGAATTGAATGAATTTGTTGCATACTGTAAGTTGCATTGTATCTCACAAGTGCTCATTTTGTTGTAGTCTGCACAATATTTAGACCTATATTATTAAAATTGTAATTTATCATTTTATTGTGTAGATAAGCTCCGCTCCAAACATTGTGATATCTTTTTAATGATCGCTTGAAAAACAGTGTTGTAAATAGTTACATCTAATTTAAGGGAGTCTGCAAAAATGGCTTTAATAGTTGATGTATGGTTATCTGTGGATATTAGTATAATGTCATGCTACTGAAATAGGACTAGCAGTTGATCCTGAGGCATAGAGAGAACCCAAGTGCTGAGCGAGAGGCAGCTCGAGAGCTGAATCAGGGGAACCGTACAGAGCTATGCACACACAGAGACCAAGCTGAGTAGGCAGCATGCAGGCGGCATGGTGCTATAGCCAGCTCAGGACACAGGATAGCACTGATGTGTGAGGAGACAGGTGGTAGGTTAGAAAACCAGAGTGAAAGCATAATCTGAGATAGTGGTCAAGCAGGTGGGGGTCAAAGCCTGTGAAAGCAAGCTAAGCAGAGTCCAAAGCACCAAAGCACCTGAGTCCAAAGCACAAGTGGAGGTCGGGGAGCAAGCCAGGGTCCAAGCTGAGACACACACACTGTAGAAAAACAAAGCTGAGGAGTGATCCAAGAGAGGAGGTACAAAGAGCACATGGGTCAGCATTTCATGCAAAACATAGCTAAGGCAAAAAAGCTAAGGTTACACAGGGTTTAGGATTCGAAGGGCTCAGAGATGAAACTCAGGTCTCGAGGGGCATAAAGTTGAAAATGCTCAGCAGCTGGGGAGGACAAAGAGTAACACTTACTTCACATAATTCTTTAAATGGTAACTTTCCTCTTACTCATTTTAGCATTGCTTTACTTGATCTAACTGATACTGTACAGTATGCGTGGCATTGGGAAATGTAGTTTTTTTGTTCATGTATTTCACACACAAAAGTAAAAGCTACATGCTTGGATATCCACCCATGTCAGAACTCATTGTCAAAATATGTAATAAGGCCTGGGTGGGACTTGCAGGTCAGATTAGCAGTTCTGTGTGAAACGTGAAAGAATGAAACATTCTAATTTTAATGCAATATGGAAGATATTCTCTTCAAAATTGATTTAATTAACAAATAAAAAGTCTGTGTTTATCAGTGTTTATGATACGGTAGCTGTGTAACACAGCTTTGGATTTCTGACAAGGTGGGATCCAACTGCAGTGACTCAGTGATTGCCAAAGGTGGAATAGGTCAGGACTTGCTAAAGACAGCTAAGGAGGAATGGAGATGGTGATAGTAATGATGAATGAGAATAATCAATAATAATAATAATAATAATAATGGTACAGGTGCTCCAATGAAAACATAATCCAATACCCTTTATTACATGTTTATGAGTTAGCATTGCATAAAAAACAGTGCAACACTGGCCTTTTAATGCAAGAATTTCCTCATTCTAACCTTATTAAAAACATAGCTTGAAAATCTAAACCTCTTTTGAACTGCAGATTTATTTTAAAAGGATACAATGAGAAACTACACAGATTACTTCTTTAGTTTTAACATTTTTATGTTGTAATTATTTTTGCACAGTATTTCGGTGCCTAGCTCTTTGACAAAAACTAAATATATATTGGTGAATGGACAACATGTTGAAAAATAGTACTGCTAGAAGCTTTTTAAATATGACAAGCAATAAGAGTTTTTCTTTTCCAATTAAAGGTATACATTGACAGTTTCTTCAACTCTTGGCTTGTATGTAACCAAACAAGTTAGGGACTGTACCCTGGACAGGGCACACATACTGTATATAAGCATTTTGGGACAATTTGGACAAATAAAGTGATCTACCCAATATATCTTTACACAGAAGGTAAAGGTAGGGGGAATCTACTGGAAGAAACCCATGTAAACACATCGAGAGCTTACAAACTCCACATAGAACGTGATCAAGTCACTTTGAATAATATTTTTGGAAAAAACTCTTTTATAAGTCAAATTGTTGGGTAGGAATGGATTCCTAAGTCAATAATTTGGATCCCTGACAGTCTGAGAGTGCTTTAGTCTTTCTGTCAGTAATGGTTTGGCTCAGAGGTCTCATCTTTTCCAGCAGGAAAGCTCCTGCAGAGATTAGTAATTTTCCCACCTGGGCTGACAAAACCAGAACACAGAACCGACATTAACTGTATATTTCCTACCTAACTGAAATTAATTATTATGTTAAGAAATTAATTAATATGTTAAGAAATGTTGATCATTGGCTAAATTAATCTGATGCACCAATGTGAATATAATAAACTACCATAATAATTTACCAAAATAATTAAATGGAAGAATTTAATTGTATTTTCATACCACATCTCAGCTCCTTTGTTTTGTTTTTTTCCAACATTCCATGATTAAATCTAAGGCCCACATGTTGTTAAAACATTCATCATAAATCAATCAGGCTCATCCTAATCATATAGCTAATGCTGACCAGCTGGTCTCTGGGTCTACAAGAATCCAAACACTTGCTGAGCATGGAGCACAAAGACTACACATCCCAGATACCTTAATTAGGTCATCAGCAGCAATTACCACATCTAATGAAGATGGTGGTTTTTTAATGAACCTGGGCCTGGATTCAATCAAAAGTTGATCCCACATGTCAAATCCAGCTACACTACAATTATTGCTCATTTATATGAAATTAAGGGTTTATTAAGGTTTAAGCTGTTTTAGACCAGGTTGTAATTGAAGTCTGGACTAGGATGAGGGTTTGAATTTGGTTTTGATCTGACTTTGGCTGCTTTTGAAGCAGATTTTTATATCAGTCCAGATTCAGTGGCGAGACACCTTAGGGAATAGTGCACAAATCTTGAGTGGTTTCTTGGGAAATCATTATTTTTCCTGATGAATGCATCCTGCTGGATTTTCCCTGTGGGATATCTGAAGAGTCCTTGAGAATACATTTATTTGTAGGAATCCATGCATATTTCATCGCTAAATTCCTGCCGGCATTTTTACAGGTATTCCAATGTCAAGAATGGTAGATTCTACAGTACCTTTATTCATCAGAATATATTTTTCTGAGTGATCATGTATTTTTCATGTCCCTTTTTTTTTACTGCAATGACCATCAGGTTTTAAAACTAGACTGTTGAGCATGGTGTTTGGTTACTTGTATCTCATTATAAACATTCACAAGCAGCAGGGCTGTAGGTGGCAGAAACATGTTACCCAAGTTCCCTACATAGGCAGGCCTCACTGCTCATACAGATGTGTTTATTAATTAGACGGCTGTGTTTAATTGCCTTGTCATGGCTGGAGCATTGATTTAGCAAGATGAGAGTCCCAGTGGGATTCCCACATCCTGGGAATGAGAAACTATTACCCAATTAATTTAACAGGCAGTGACTTCTAAACTGCTGAGTACTGGGAGTGAGCAGAGAAGGCACTGCGAGTAATAGCTGTGCTTGGGTTTGCCTGTGAAGGCGGGAAGCTGACTGAATCAAAATTTGTTCATTTGTGACAGCTATTTGGATGATCCAATAATGTACAAAAAGTACCCAGCAATCATGTACAGACCTATTTTCCTCCAGCCCCCAAAGCATGTCACTCTTAAATCACTCCACTGCTCATTACTGCCTAGTGCCCATAACAAAATTGCATAGAGAATTATTCCATTAAACTATGCATGTGGATGGCTAAAGGAATGGAATCACTTCCACAATAAACAAATAAAGTCTCCAAAACACTGATATGAAATTAAGCTTAGCTCATTATACTGTAGAAGAAAGGTTACAAATGACAAAAGGCCATTCTGTCAGTCCAGCACATTTTGGAGCTAATTGATCCAGGGACTGGCACGACCATCACAATTGAGTCTTTGCGGTGCCGGGAGGCAGTTGACTCCTCCGGAGAATGCGGCTTGTTTCCATTAAAACCGAGGGCTGTGAGCTCTGGATTTCTTCTGTACTCGGTCCTTCCTTGAAATGTCTTGTTGTGCCCCGATGTTATTATTTGCTACTGAGTACAAATAAACCCATTGGCTTTGCTAATAATTCTAAAAAAAAATAGAATTTGTAATACTTGTGTCAAGCTTCCTAATAGAGTCCAATGTTAAAGGCTAAATCAACTTTAATAATTTAGCCTGTGTGTACATGACATTCCTTTTAGAGCTACAGCTATTCCAGTGTTTTGGAGAGATGAGTGTATTCTGAACTCTTTTTAGGGTGACAATGTCTTTTTTATACTGCCGTGACTAGAATTGTATCTAGAATTTTGCTCTAAGTTACCTCAGAATGCATACCAAATTTAAAAGGGATTAATTAAGCTTTTTTACAGTGGCCTATGCATGAAAAAACACCAGAGAGCTGATAAAGCAGAATGCAGCATTTTGTGAAAGCTGAATGACTTTCAACCTGAGCATCTGTGAGACACAGTGACATTTGTAAGCTGAAAACCACATACTGCCAGATCTAAAACAGTCCAATTAAGAGACACTGCCATCCTCCAATGCTCATTTGAAACCTAGTGCTGTAGTGTTCCTGTTTCACTTCATTGTGGATGCACCAGTAAGTCACCACCTCTATCAGGGAGATAATTTCAACAGTCATAATGACTACAATTATGAACACCTTAGGAGTTGGCCAAATCAGAGCATTTAACATCCTCAGAATACAAGACTATTAATTGACCAGGGTCAGAGATAATATTCATGCTCCAAATGCCAGGCACAGCCATTTCCTTATCCTTTATTACCCAGTTGCGTTCAACTCTCTGTTCTGACCACACACACAGGTACATAGAAAGGTCAATCAGTGAGGAAAAGTGGAAAGTTATCACACACATTAACCCCTTGTTTTTCTGTTCATTTCTGCAAGAGACACAGGAACATCAAAAGAACAACCATTGTCATGAGAGCTTTGAATAGGTGACAATAGTTATTGGCATACTGTATAACAACAACAACAACAACAATAATAATAATGAATGTACTATCTGTACTATGGGTTCAGTTATATTCTGTGAATTATTTTCTCCAAGATTAACAATGTTTTAAAAAACATTCTAATAAATAATTTATTGGCTGGCATTACTTCTCCTTTATTGTTATCGTATAATAAAGGTATATGCGGTGAGTCCATTGCTTAATTTTACCTTTCATCATCAGTAAACAGCCATCCCATGTCTTTCAGAAATGGAAGGAATCCACAGCACCCTGTAAAAACCCACCGAACACAGGGATAATGCCTTTGTAGTCGCAATCTCACCCAGACCCTGGAGGTGTGAGGGGGCAGCACTATCGGACATGCCACTATAATGACCACCATTATGGACATCAGCTGCTCTAGTTGTAGCACCTGACACTTCCCTAACTACAAACTCCTTTTTTCCACAATATGGTGAGAACTGCTGGAACAAAATAAATACATATTTTTGTATGAGTTACAAAGCACCATGCTAGGTAAACTTCTTATACAGTAAGTGAATATGGATCTTACAGAAAACACCTTTTACAGTTTTTGAGCATAAACAGAAGTCGGTATGTAAAAGATCAAGCTGGAAAACAGATGATCATCCCTGCAGGCCTGTATGGGTAAAACTTTGAACTGTTATACTTTGATTTAATATTACTGTTTATTGATTTTAGTTTAGAAACCAAAATTTAATTTGGGGCACATTGAAGAGCTTACAAACACATGTTTTCAGTGTTCTTATATGGCCATCAACATACTGTATATGTAATTGCTTTTTTACTTTTTACTAAAGTTAGAAAGTTAACAGCAGAAAGACCAAGATGAAAGAAGAAATAAAAAAAAATCGAACAAGGAAGGAAGTCTTGATGCAACCAAAAAATAAATAAGGGCTTAGAAACTTGAAGCTCTCCAAATAGGAGAGAGCAGACTATCTTTTAATATGAAGTTTATCAGTGCTCAACTAAGAGTGAATATAATTTTCTCTAGCTTAAGAAAATGCAGTATCTCTGATCCCGTTATCACGAGAGGGCAAAAACTCTCTTTTAAAGTGCTTTGGTTTCTAGTATGATGAGATGGTCAGAGATAATATTCACATATCCTATGATTCATAGTCATTTTATGTACATACTATTACAAGCAGTAACTGGAGTGGGCACTGAATGATGTAACAATGTGCCATCAGGACATCAAGAAATAACATTTATTTTGTCCTTACACAGACTTACAAGTTTAATGACAAATATTTAACTTTTGGGCTAGAAGTTTGCATACATTTTTAATATTTGTTTCACTGCTAGAAAGAGCTACAGTACAAGACATTCCTGATCCATAATTCTCAAAATAATCTCTTCTCATTCCACAGCACACGTTTGGAAGCTCTGCTATAGAGCAGGGGTGCAAAGCTCTAGTCCAAAAGCCCCACTGTTTTACTAAATCTCCAGTTAATTAAGAAGAATTCAGTTCAGCAGAAAGTTCAATTAGGTAATTAAGGACTCAGATGAAAGGAAATCCAGAGCTTTCTGGTCCCCCAGTACTGGAGTTGTGCTTCCCTGCTGTAGAGGATACTAAAGTATGGGTTTAAATTAATTCAGCTCTTGCCATAGACCATTTCAGCATGTTTCAGCACTAAATCACTATTTTCTAAAACTCCTGGGGTAATTTTACCATGTTTTCAAGGTCTAGAGCTGCTTCCATTGAACAAATAACTTATTTAATTGATCAATAACTCAAACAAGTGCCCCTGAACACCTGGTGATTTTCCTATAATAGTAATTGGATTAGGGCTCTCTAGAACCAGTACATACCCTGCTCTAGATTAAGAATTACATTATTTGAAATGGAAGAGTGCATCCTGTGAAATTTCACAACTATACAGGCTTCTTTGTATTGCTGAAATAACATTGTCACTATCTAATGATTTTAATTATGCTTCACTGGGCCATACAGTGTAATATTCAAGTAGAAAAAAGGACTCCCACTACAGTACAATAGATCTATGGTACAGTATGTCTCCAACTAATAATGAAGCAAGGTGTCATCAGTATTACAACTAGTAATGCATGTAGACCCTGTAGTATGTGATAATGAGTTTTGAAAAATATATTGAGATAAATATTTTGGCAAGCAAAGCAAAAGCTGATTAAGGCAAATGCATGTAAATAAATGGGATGTGTTCCAACAGATCTGAGTGTCATTTTGTTTTATTTATTATGATACTGTTGGTTCTTAGTGGAGGGGTGTTTAAAAAAGGGCGGCAAAATGGATTTTTTTCATGTAGTGAAATGTGAGAGTTCATGAAAATAAACCTCTGCAGGCCCTGGCCCAATGGTTGTGCCCCCTTCAAGCAGCTAGGTTTATTTGCTTATAGACACCAATTTTTGACTCAGGCTGGGGTTCTGTAACTGGGAAGAAGCTGTGCTGATCTGAATGTCACATCTTCTACCTCCGCCAATTTCCGTAGGCG
The DNA here is from genome assembly GCF_055471065.1 of Atractosteus spatula. Classification (NCBI taxonomy): domain Eukaryota; kingdom Metazoa; phylum Chordata; class Actinopteri; order Semionotiformes; family Lepisosteidae; genus Atractosteus; species Atractosteus spatula. Next base: position 2,962,132 of record NC_142721.1, on the reverse strand, counting down.
GCGACCTCAGAATTAATTAACCTATCATCTTGCCATTTCACTACCATACCTCACAGTACTATCATACTTAAGGGCTTCTCACTGTATTCTCTCCGCTCAGTATGGGGTTTACACCGCTAAGAGTCTTTCCTTTGCCTAATATATGGTATCCTTCGAGTTTGTTCATTCCCAGTATCAAGACTAGAGCATTTCTTCTGACTACGTCCTTGGATTTGCTTTTATCGGCACCTCCGCCCTTCGGATTTACTTCTCAGTTAAGTACTCTCGACCCTTTCACCCTTTAGACTCTGCACAGGGTCCTTACACCATCACGCAGAGAACTGACATGACACTCCCAACACTGGAAGGAGCAGTGTGGTACTGCCTGTGTAGAAGTGGGTGAAGCAGTAGTGGAATAGGTACCTGTACCATTTGCTGATGCGTGAGAGTGCGCAGGGTGTTATTTTCTTAGATTTACAGTTTCCAGCTAGGCCATATGAAAGAGTGAGAACAATGCCGACATTCTGTTTTTTAACGGTTGCCTTCATGACAGGCCAAGCTTGAAGGGAGGCAGGAAGAGAGTTGCCGGTTAGATGGTACTATCTAGCTTGAGAGTGGAATTCTGTTACAGTGGAAGGTGCTAGCGACCAGAAGAGGTGCTGCAAAAGTAGTCTGTGGAATGTGGAATACAGAATAGAGCTGAACGGGGCTGCCACTTCCTTCATTTAGCTAGATAAGAACTAATTTTGAGATGTCCCACTAAAGCCTTATTATTTATTTTGACTCCTAGTTATGATATTAGGGGACAAAGACAAAAGAGATAGATAGATATACTGTATTTATAATACTTTTGGATTTTGAGAGTGGCATTTACTACTTTTACATTTCTAAAATATTTTTTTTTTAAAGGAATGGGAAGTGTATGCCTCAACAGGCACAGTATGTAGTTTTTAATTTGGCATGTGAGTCATATACTGTACATTGATACCTTGCGCATTCTAGATGGCTGCATCTCTAAATCTCACACCTGGGATTTCCTCTAGTGCATCTCTCTCAGCTTCTGCCTTTGTTGCAGACAGACTTCTCTTGCATTTGGTGTCCAATCCTTCTTTTTGCTGTACAGCAACAGGAGCCCCCAGTCGCTGAGTCCCATTGCACACTAAATAAAAATACCCTAATTATAATAATGATTCTGAAAGTTAATAATTATGCCAATGTGTAATATAATGTATGTATAATGTATAATGTATGAATATAAACATAATATATATATAGCTGGTTGTGATGGGTGAAAAGAAATAAAATAAATAAGGTACACAACAGTACTCCACCATCTTCATAAACAAAATCTTCCAGAAATCCAAGGTTCTCCCCCCTTGGGTCCTGTAGGCCCCGCTCAGGACCCAGGACTCAGCTTTATGGTTTATAATTACTTATATAATTAATTAATATAATTAACAAACTATATGATTGTTCAAATAATTCATTAATCAAATTTTGTTTTATTGTTTTTCATTTGAACCATGAAGTGTTCATGGGAAATGTAGCTAAAGCAAGCACTTTAAAACTTCCCAAAATAACAACAGTGACCAATTAAAAAAAACATTATGCAGAAAAAGTTAATGAAGAAGGTGGAATATGTAAAACATCATTTAAATGCTTTAATTTATCAGGATAATATACAATTTGTCTTTTTAAAAGAGACTTCTCTTTTTCATCACTGTTTACATTGTCTTAAGTAAGAAGGTGAAATCAGGAATTTCATAAAATCCCTAAATATCTAACCAGAGATTTCATTAAATATATTTACCTACTGTCATAATACATTCTAAATGTATTTTTTCATTTCACAAAGCCCTGTTACACTGAATAATCCACACAGTGCAGATAAAGCATATCTATTAATATAACTTTTAGTTCTGAGGTCCTCAGCAGTCCTTGTAAAACAAACAGAATATATAAAACTTCCTGAGTGATTTATTGCACTCAAATTTAGCTAAAAGCTAATATACATGTTTGTTAAGAAATAAAGGTAGCTTGAGGTTATCAATTTTTTCCAGGGGAATATTAGCAAAGACAAATGCCGCTGTCAAGTCATATATAATACCATGTCAGCATTCCTAACTTTCTTTATCCTTGTATTTTTCTTCTGGAGGACTCCATCATAGCACTGTCGATAACACTGTCGATCTTCTTTTTGTGTAGTTTTTGTGGTGCTAGATCTCTATTTCTGCTTTTCAAGTGTGGTACAGTGATAAAGTGTTGGGTGTGCAAAATAAGTGGTACCCATTAATGAACAATAAACACTGTGAACATCACTGCATGTGTTGAAACAAATACTTTTTGATATAATCAGTGCCTCAATTATTAGGTCTTCCTAAGATTTTCTTTGTGCACATCGATTGATTGAATGGCCACAAATAATCATCATCATTATTTTTCTACTTTACCAGAGCTCCTGTGTTTATTTAATATTTAATTTACAAATCAGTTTAAGTAGGGTAGTTGCAAGAGCACAAGGAGGGTAGCATTTGAAATACAGATTACAAAACAAAGTCACAGAACACAGAGCCCTGCTATGGACACTTGAAGACTTTTCTGCACAGTTCAGGAGTTGCTTGCACACATTCCATTTAATAGCATGCAATTTACTGTACATGGCTTTGTATCAACAATGCACCTCTTTGCAATTATTGTGCACTCTATGACAGACAAAAACATTGCTCACAGCAGTGGTGACTAGTCCTGGTTTGGGAGGGTTTGATGCATTTACAGGTTTTTAAGGTTATTTTTAAACCAGCAACACCTGTGAGAGCTGTGAGAAGCTGTTAAAGTGCTCCAGTAACCAGCTGATTTAGAATATAAAGAGTTGAGCTGAAATAAAAATGAACTGATTTACAATATTTGTAGTAGTTTTTCTTCCTTTCTCTAATTGTAATTTTTGTGATGTTTATTGGTAAAAAAAATACATTTGTCAGGCAATATAGGTTCATTATTTAGATGATTATATTTTTCAGAAACATTCTTATGTGTTGAAAGTATTGATCGATATTTTACATTGCATGTGGCATTCTCTAATTTTAATATTTTTTACATTTCAAATTATGTTGGTGAATGAAACCATTACATTACTACACCACAGTCTTGAGGATAATCCAAGACCTCTTTGGTAACCCTGAGAAGGGTCACAATGTTTAGAGAGTAATGGTTTCTTCCTGGCTATCTTCCATAGAAAACCATTCGCATTTAGTTTTTTCCAGGTGGTTGAGGTATGAGCACTTTGCATGCCAGCAAATCCTTAGTTGTTAGTCTGGGGTTCTTTGTGAGGGTCTGGATGATTTTCCAGGTTGACTTGGGAGATCTTGGCAGGATGAGAGTGCCGAAGGAGAGCTATTGTTACAGTTAAAATTAAAGGCTCTTTGTCTGAAAGTGGATAGATGGAGCCCCAAATGTCTAGAAATTGTTTTGTAACCCTCTCCAGACTGATTGACATCAGCTACTGTTTTTTATTTGAGGTAATCTGAAATCTCTTTTGATCATGACATAGCATGTGGGATGGAGAGGCGCCAATCCTTAAAGTCATACCTCTAAGCTCACAGCTCACTGCTAGACCAGTTCAGATGTGGATTGTGTGACTCCTACCAGGGGAACCCCAAGACCTAGTAACATCCTAGCAATGGAATGCCCAGGTGGAAGCTTCAGGCTATAAGGAAACCTGGCTGGTTACCGTAGTGACCAGAGATTGCAACCTTGTATTGCATGTTGGAACAGGACAAGGGATAAGACTGCTACTGAGTTTCTTGGCAGAGGTAGAGTGGTCTGACTTCAAGGATTTAACTTACTATGATAAACACACATCAGGAAAAGACTGCCTAGAGACAGGCAAATATATGACAGCCTGGTAGCAGGTTTTAGGGAAACCTGACTATCAGAGGAAGGAAAATAGAAAGAGAATATTTGAAGATAATTCTGTTTTGGCTATCTTAAATCCTGGAAGAGATTATTCATCATATACTGTACGTGTCTCAATTAAAATGCCACAGACACTTCACATTTCATTTTCACATTTCTTGTGAGGACACAAAAGGACACATTTGAAGGGTTGAATGTATGTCAAATGACAGGTTGTGGCCATCTCAGATCAGTAAAAGACAAATGAAAGCTTTCAAGAGAATGATTTTAGAGAACAAAATGTAAAAATATACAGTACCTTTACTTACAATATGTTACAGCAGCTGTGTAAGTAATATGCTTTATTTTTTTTCTGTTGTTCAAATCCTAACAACTTCTTATGCAATAAAAAAAATTAAATCTATCTCTAGCTTTGTTTAAATTGCGATTTTGTTAGGTGAGTTGTACCCCTCTGGTGTGCCCTTTAAGCCTCAGCTGTTGGCTCATCCCCAGAAAGGCACTCAACACCAGGCACAGCAACAACATGTTAGAAAACCTGTAGTTCCCACCAGGTGGTTGTCACATGGCAATGCTTTCATGCACAGCCACTTCCTGTCATAGGCTCACATAGAAAAACATGGATGTGCACACTACATGCTCATTCCAGAAGAGCCACAGTGTGGCTCTATCTGTCCTATTATCCTCCCTGTATATCTGGATGAGTTGGATGCTCCATCACTGCCATGGATCCAAGAGAGACATCGTGGACATAGATATTGTTTAGGAGGATTTTGCTGGTCTACAGCAATCTGCATGGAGTACTAACATACAGAAGATACAATCAATGGATGGATTAATACCTTAATTCATTTTTTCCTTTTTTTGGGTTTTGGGTTGGGCAGTCAGTTGAACTTGGACCCCTAGTGTTTTTTTTTCTGCTTACTAAGGAGTTTTTGGTTCCTCTCCTCTGTTGTCTTCTGGTCTTTTCTGTTCTGTATTCACAACATGTATGGTCACTTACTTTTTTAAGTGCCTTGGGGCAACCTTGTTATGACAGGCACTTTACAAAAATAAATTAAATTTTATTGAATGGTTTGTTTATTAGTGCTTGCATCTTCAAAACTTTGACACAACAGTAAGAAATCTTGATGTCATAAGGAACAGCTAAGCCACACCTCAGTGAAAATAATCTTTTTATTCCAGAGAAGTTTCATTATACAACTCCAACAAGACACAATAATTTTTTTGCCAATATACTAAAAAAGAACCTAATACCTCATACCTATATATGAAACAAAAATCACCCTTTTTAGCAAAGAATTACATAAACATTTACTGGTACAGCTAGTTATTCATCTGTCAACACTTGAAATTTATTAGATTTCAGCATGAGTACACATAACAGGTGTTTAGCAGCATGAACCAGATTGCCTTCTTCAGAAACAAGAAAAATGTTGGAAGACCATAGGCTGGCAGCAGTGCAGTTCCGACAGTAGAACTCATTTAAACTTTGAAAAAATTCAACCAATGATAATGTGGTCCTTGATATAGAAAAACTGTGTCATCATTTAATTCCAAGATTCTCATTTGAATTTGACAGTTTCCTGCTGATAGGTTGTGTGGTCTAAGCAATTAATTAGAGAGGTATTTTTGTCCTCCATGCCAAAAATGTTAGACGTTTCTAAATCTTGCACTGATTTTGTTCTAAAATTGGATCAAAGAACCATCTCCCATGTGAGACTTTGTGCAGTATCCAACTTTAACCACAGTAGCACCAGGAAATCTGCCAGCACACCCACAGAGTGAGGCAACTACAAGACACACACAGGCAACACCAACCATGATTGCTGCTGAATTAGCAGGACCAGCAGGAGCACATGCTCAAAAATACTTCACGTCAAAATACAATTATCTTAAACTGCCATATGTGTGGTGGCATCTCAGAGAAATCTGAATAACAACTAAACTTGTAATAGTCTCCTTTTAGCACATTTAGTAGTGCTGTGTTGAGCATGACATTTTCGAAATGACATTTCCAAAACCTACATCAGAAGTGACGCTAGTTAAATATCTGATTTCCTCAGCTAGTTCAGGCATGTTGATGTCCTGGAGTGCAAGAGCAGTAATACTTGTGATGAATGCAAGTGTGAAAACAACAAGGCCCACTTACATTGCCCTATCAGAGCAGAAATGATGACATTGCTTCATAAGTGAGCCTTGAAAAACTAATTAAATAAGGATCAAAGGAAAAAAAAAATCCTATGTCACCATCTACACAGAAATTCTCATTATTCATGCAGTGATCTGGAAGCGCCCTAGTGCTCTGTGTTTAAATGGACTGCTGTTCACTGTTTGATTCCCATATGCATTTAAACAAATTTACCCCCTGGCCTTTACTTATCATGACCTCCTAATAATCACCATCTATCAATTGGCTTTATCTCTCTTCTCTTCCCCACTGACAGCTGATGTGTGATGAGTGTACTGATGCACTTTGGCTACCAACACATCATCCAGGTGGGGCTGCACACTGGTGGTGGTGGAGGGGAGTCCCTCTTACCTGTAAAGTACTTTGAGTGGAGTGTCTACTATATATGTGTAAGGCTTTTATTATTATTATTATTATTATTATTATTATTATTATTACTATTACTATTATTATTGCATGCACATAGTCCAGATTTTAGCAAGGTGAACTTTATTAAACAAGCATGCCTATTTGTGTTCTGTGCTGTGTGTCTGTGAATACCTCCTTGCTACGTGGAATCCCTGTTCTGTATTTCTCTATGTGAATAATTAATTAAGTGATGAGACAGAGTGAAGAGGTATTCAATTTGTGCACAATTCTTGTCAGTATATATCATCTGTAGATGTACAGTAGCTAAGTAAAACAATAATAATGTCATTTACTGAAATTTGAAATATAGCATCAGAGAACACATGATTCATTGAACAGATATGTTGAAAAACATATAAAGAATCAATTACCTGTGTAGAAGCTGATTTAAGCACCTTTAGTCACTTCTTTAATAATGTATTTTTTTGTGTCTTCAAAAACATATACAATCAGTATTGGTGTATGAGGAAAACCGTGCATTCTTTTCTGGTGAAATTAAAGAACAGAAATAGAAAATATGTACAAAATATGATACAAATAATTTGATGTGTTTAGCATTTTGATAGTGTTATGACAGAGTTATAAACAGTCATTTAAAATAGTGAGTTTGTTTTCGGAAACTTTCATTGAAACGTGTTTTTGAGGTTTCCGTGGCTGCTGGATTGAATAGATGGAATGTTACTGGCATTGGCCAAGAGACTGCAAAACAAATCCCCGTAAGATGAAATGAATGAAGGAATAATGGTAATGAGATGGACTATAAGTGATGGGATCTGGGAACCTACACTAGAGTTGGATGCTGCTGGTTTTTGAGTGTTGGGGGCTTATTCTCTTCTCCCCTGTTACTTGAACTTTCAATTTCGTGAACTTTCAATTTCTTTTTCTCATAGTGTATGACTCAGGTGTCTGTTATTAATGTAAGCTTAAAATTATATAACAAAGTATTGATTTTATATCTCTGTTCTTGAAAATATTTGCCAAAGTATTTGCAATTTTGGTATTTATCAGTTTCAATGGCTTTATTTCACAATTTATTTTAAAAAATTGAATTTGGCATGGCATAAGAACAGAATGATGAACTCCTGCCTTTAAAACCAAAAGCCTTCTTATAGAAAATAAATAATTAAAGATGAGGAATGATAATTGCATAACTGTCATTTGTAAGTAAGCAGCATTACAGTACTGTATCAGGCGCACATCATTTATACCACAGTGCAGAAAATGATCAAAATGTATATTACAAGTTGGCAGTGCCAGGCTCATTTGCAAACAAAACATATAATTTATGCAAAATTGCACATATGCATTTAAAAGTCTGGCTCAGAATTACACCGTTTCATTCTGAACCTAGTTCAAGAATCTGAAAATTCATTATATCCAAATCCAGCAAAGACGAAGGGCCACAGGATACTGACTGCTGTAAGATTTAGTTAAGATTCACTCTGCTATACTTTCGGACCCCCTCTGAGATCCTATCCTCACAGCTCCTTTCCCTCCAATGAGTCTGAAATCTCAAGGCTCTTTCCGATCAGCTGTGCTTTTAAATTAACAGGCAACCATGTTGGTTCAAGACTACTCCATTGGGCCTTGTATTTGAGCACAGAGCCAAGACCTCTCACTACATCACGAGTTTCCCCACTCACTGACCCTTACCCGTGATTAATGGTTATTAACTGAAGTCAGCCACTTATCACTTACAAATACTTTATTAATGGCAACCTAACTGTTAACAATTATATTATATTCATAGTATATTTGCATTTAAGCATTAAATGTAAATATGATGTGTTTTTATGAAAATGAATTGTTTATGTGACACATACAGTACACCACGTATTTTCAAATGGTGGCTTGTTTCAGTGGACAGCTAGAGAAAAATTACATTTCTATGAAATGCTGTGATATAATAAAAAATGACTATATGCAGCTTTATTAATCTAGTTATGTAATCCTGTTATGTGTGTTAAAATGAAAACACTATCTTCATTTTAGACAATTTGCTAGAGCAATTTAAATAATAATAAAAATATTGCTAAATCAGCATATTAGCAATGCAGCTAATTAAATTACTTACTACTACTTAACCCAGGTCCTTGTCTTGTTAATTTTCATGATATCCCTTGGGTAGCCTTCCTCAATAACTTCCATGATTTTGAATAATTAAATCAAGGCCCACTATAATTGTCCCTGTCCCAAGCTAAAAAGTTCAGTTCATTCAATCTGCCTGAATATAACTTTACACTCAAATCAGGGATGTTTTGGGTTGGTCTTTTTCCCCATGCCTTTGCACCAGCTTTTAACTTTTACCATTACAATATGTAGAAAATTGAAAACAGTCTTTCAAATGAAGGCTAACTATAGTCAGTTGTAGAATTTTAATGTTATTGGATCTATTTACAGTCACCTCCAAAATTGTTGGCACCCATGATAAAGATGTGCAACAAAAGGTGTATAAAATAACCACAGGAAGTGAGCTATATTGTAATATAATCATAAAACCATTACTGAATGGTTGTGTTTGTGATGAGAAGACAGAATGACAGTGCTGAACCTGCTCTAAAAAATCGTTTACCAGTGTGACGTAGTGAGAAGTGTCTTTGTGAGAAAGCTACCATCTTGGCTCAAAACTCAAACACTGTGGTGTAGCCTTGAGCCACGATGGCAGCCTCTTAATTGAAAAAACCTGCAAAATGAGGCACAGCTGGTCTTGAGTAATTAGACGAGCTCACTCAAAAGGAGTAAAATTCCTTGTGAGGGGAAGTAGCTGTTAGGATAGGCTCCTGGTGGAATTAGCCAAGATTCTGGGCTAATTAAGAGGCTTAAAATACCAGTTGGGAGGGAAATAGGGTTTCAGTCTGTGTCTAGGCTCCAGTTTGGAGTGAGAGCTCTTATAAGTAATGACTGGCTTACAAGCTTATGGACGGAGCAAATTAGGGCTTGAGTAAAACAAAAGCTTGAAGGATGTAAGAGGTTCTGTAGAGGCTGGCTTGTGTGACACAGTAGCTTCAGAGTCAATGGGAATGCGCTATGCTGCTTAGGAATAGGATTGGTCAACTGCAACAGGGCTGACTGAAAGATTGGAGCATTGCCTGGCAAGATAGCAGCCATCATTTATTGTACTTTTCCTATCTGGCCCATTTAAAAGCCCAAAAAACATTTACAACATAAAAACATCATAAAGAACAGTTTTATTTACTGTGCTAAATAATAGTCAGAATATACCCCCTTGTATAGAGTTTTCAGAACAAAAAAAATAATATAGCAGTACAGCTAATTTAACCTACAAATACCCAATATGTGGACTAAATTGACATGCTTTGGTATCTCCCCTTTTATTTTAATTGCTCCTGTACTTTCTTACCTTGTTGTGTATCTCTCAAAGTTATAATAAATATGTAAATATACAGTAATTTTTGCAAAATAGAAAATCAGTTTGTTTCACTCAGTCTGAAAACGCACACCATGGCAGGGGACTTTGTTCACTGAAATTGCTACCACCAATGTACTTTCAGAGTAGAGGAGCACACTGCTTCTTCTCAAGTCCACACTTCAGAAGGTCTGACCACACCTTGCTCCTTTTTCCTGTTTACAAAAAAAGCTAAAGAGCACACAACCTGAAGTAAAGACCACAGAGCGCTGCTCAGATGCCGCTGAGTAGTAACTCACGGACTGTTTTGAAGTGACTGATTGGTGTACAGTATATTCAAAGATTCTTCCACTAACCTTTACAATTAACTTAGTAAGATCTCTAGCCAAATAGTCAGTTTCCACCCGGGATTATGTCCCCTCAAACATTTTGTAATATCTCTGGAAAGTGTATACAGTAGAAGTTGGGTTTATGGCCTGAATTCAAGTTAACCCCTTGAGTATTAAGTGTAGACCATCAGATTTCTTGATGTCATAACGTGTCCACTCACCTGACAGAAATATCCAGGAGAAAAAAACAAGAAAGAATTTCTTCAAGTCTTCAAGTTGTGACCCTGTCAGCCAACTGAAAATGCTTATAGATGTGTATACTAGTTTGGATAAAAAATTGACATAAATTGGAGAAAAATTTAAAAAATCTACATATTATTTAGTGAAGACAGGACATGGGATGATAATGTTCGCATACCCAGAAAATGGATAAACAATTATTAAAAAACATTAAAAGCTATAACAGCTATTGCAATTACTATATAAGCCTCTAGGTAGTACTAGAGGATTTTACATTACTTTTTTACACTGCCAGCTTCGCAGCAGGTGTGAATTGACGTCTCCTAGCACTCTGATTGGTCAGAAATTAATGAATGACAGCAATTTGAACTAATTAGACCTTCCTTATTCAGACTTGGTCATCATGGTCGGCCAAACAAATGTACTCTTTCTGATTCCATTGACTCAGTGGTTTAGCAGGTATGTAATCTGTTTTTTAGTGCATATAACATTTCATTTGATATGTATATTTTACTCAGTTTTGGATTTTAGGTTATATTTTAGGTTATATTTTATATTTTGGTGTGTGAAATTGTTGTTGTTGTCAGTTTATAATGATGGTTCCTAAAAAAATATTTACTACAGTGAAAAAAGACTTTTGTCTGTTTCGGGTATCGTGGTTTGTTTTAAAAGATATTGGAAATCACTAGTTGTAAAAAAAAACCTTTATGTTTTAGTGTGCTGCAGACGCCGGCATCTCAGCATGGTCTCATGTGGTTTGGTTACTGTGTGGACAGATGTGTTTGTCCCAGGAAGATCAGGATGTATCCCAAGCAGAAGCCCTGGATGAACAAAGACATTTGCTGCAAACATAAAGTGCAGACTGCTGCGTTTTGATCAGGAGACAGAACTGTAAACAAAATCAAAAATCAAAGTAAGACATGGAGAAAGCTATCAAACTGTCAGAACAGTAATACAAAGACAAATTAGAAAAAAAATCTTGGGCATACTGACTCAAGCTGCATGTGGCATGGCTTTCAGGCTATCAAGAACTATAAAGCTATTTCCTCTGCTGATGCATCTCTACCCGAAAGGCTGAACACCTTTTACTCCCACTTTGAGGCTCAGAGAGCGTGCTATCAAGGCTCCCCGTGAACCAGGGGACATTGTGTTACAGCTTTCTAAACATGAGGTGTGTAGAGCCTTTGTGAGAGTGAAAACTAGTAGAACTGCCAGGTTAGTCTGTGTTTCCTTTAAAACCTGTGCAGGTCAGCTATTTCCTGTATATACAGTATAAACATTTTTAACCTCTCTCAGTCTGTTAGTGGTACCAGAATGCTTCAAGAAAACCACAATTGTCATAGTGCCCAACAAGGTCAAGGTAACAAATTAAACAATTACTACCCAGTGTCACTGACTTCTGTGGATATTAAGTGCCTGATGGAAACAGTGGAAACTTTTATCTGCTTCAGTTTAATTGGATTACAGATCTCTGCCGAAATGGCTTGGTCTCACAACATGGAAGCCAGTCTGAAAATGGCACTACAGTGCCTCCACTTTGTGTGGTGTGGCATAAGGAATCAGCTATTCATGAACGTCTACCACAGCACTATAAAAGGTGCCCTAAGTAGTGGTATCACTGTATGGTATGGCAATACATTCTACAAAGGCATTATAGGGTCTGACTTACCATCAATCGACAAGGTCCACTTCATCTGCTGTCTTAATAAATCCCGATCCATTATGCTGAATCCCAATTACCCTGGCGAGAAACTGTTCTTCCCCCAGCATTCAATGCACATCTACACACTGCACGTATTTATTGGTCTGTGTGTTTATTATGTACTATCCATCGTATGCTGTTGTGCTATGTTGTGTATAAAGGTTCACTGTGACTGTCATTACCTATTGTTTTTGTAATGTACTGTGCACATTGTGTGGTTTTAGTCTATTTTACTGTGCACATCCTGAGAGAATGACGTGAATATAACGTGAAAATCTCTACTTTGCAAGAACTGTTTCACCAAGTAATCATTTTTGTTGTAATGTTGCATTTTTATGTAGAGAAAGATAATGTACTTGACCACTATATTTTTTGTTTAAAAAATCCAAGTGCCCTCTATCTTCAGCACTTGTATCACCAATTGAATTGAAATTTTGTGGCTGTATCAACACTCAAGCCTGCTACTGACTCACACCTTGCATCAATGTCATTTTAAGCTGACATTGGCACAATGTAGTATAATGGCACTTCTGCTCAGTCTAAGATAATCATTTGACATTTGTGCTGTTGTCGATATACAGCTACGTATATTGCAAACTGCTATGGGTAAAGAACAATTACTTTTACATTTACCTTTACACTGTAGTGTTTCATGACAGTGAAGCTTACTTGGAATTCTGTAAACTAGTTTTATATTTTCTTAGTTTTTGAAGACGGTCCCTAGCAATATTCTCATCAAACAAGTGACACACTGCAGCCCATACAGATAACATCCTTAATTAAGCTTTTATATCAGAAAACTAGCTCACAAATGTCCTTGACGTATTGCCATATCTTTTCCTCACTCTCAGTGTGCTGTTTCTTGCCTTAAGTCAGACAGGCTACTTCTGCTTTCCATTCCTCCTTAAACACTGAGTTCCTTTTTGAATCACATTTCAGTTCATTAACCCCTTTGTTCGAACACGCCACCTTTTCTGTCATTTTATATTAGACATCCAGTTTTTCAGTCCCAACACTGTTCTTAATTACTTATCTGGATTAATGCTATGGCTATCTATCTTTTAACTTTTTTCTCTGGGTGTTTCTCTTCCCTCCCACCTTCCAAAGACATACTGGTTAGGTCGATTTTTGTCTCTAAATTAGTCTTGTGTGTTTGTGAGTATGCCCTATGATGGATAGGTGTCCAGGGAGTTATCCTATCTGGTGCCTTGTTCCCTGTGCTTTTGTGATAGGCTCCAGGTTTCCAAAGCCCTTACTAGGAATGAGCAGTGTTCTGATAATGGCTTGTTGGATGGATATCTAAGAAAAAATGGGGTCACTATTAACAGCCATTTGTTCAGGTAAGGACATTGTAAATATTTGTCATTTGTCTTTGTTCCCTCATTTTGATCCCCAGTTTGTCCCTGCTCAGAGGGTAGGACAAAATATTTCAAATGTCAACAACTTTTCAAGGAAAACATACACAACTTTCAAACCGTATCACAAATACAAACCAGTAAAATTGGAAAATATTTTTATTTGTTAACTAAACATGTTCTGTATTGTATTGGCATTGGAACTTCTCACATTTCACACAGATCTGATAGTCTACCTCTCAATCACGTGGTCCTGCAGGTCCTGCCCAGGCCTCATTATGTATTTTAGCTACAAGCTCTGACTTTTGAACTTTGACTACTTTATTTTTTTAGGGTTTTTTTTTTGTATTTTGTGAGTGGAATTTATTAATTTTACATCTAAAATATTTTTCTTATTTTTAAAGGGTCTATGAGTCTAAGCAAAACAGTGTTTCCCCCACCAAGTACAGCATGTACTGTAGCTTATATTTGGCACATACTGTACAGTACATGGACAAAAAATAATACATTTCTGGACAAACCACATACTGTGCAGTATCAGTTAGATCGAGCAAAGTAATGTCAAAATGAATAAGAAGAAAGTTACCAAGTTGAAAAATTCCATGTAGTAAAATTAACAGATATCCATACGTCAACTATTTATACCACTGTTTTGCAAGAATTATATTAAAATGTTTTTAGCAGTGCATACCTCAACAATTGCAATAGTAACAAAATTGAGTTGTTTTGATTAGTTTATATTTACTCAATGACATTTCTTATTTTCAGTAATTTTCTATGAAAACAGGCACATTCAAAAATTGAGGTCCATTCCAGGTTAATTTATGAAATGTGATCCCCTTTTCAGAAAAAAAAGTACTGCTAAGCCACATTACATTTTAAAATGATAGCTAGGCTATGTATTTTGTAAGTTTATATAACATATTAAAAAAGTTATTTTCAAATGGGTAGCTGCATCAGCATCCGTAGGCTGCAAATGAACAGGTGAAGGTTTATTCCATGCTGAATTCCATTCTCATGTTATTTTCAAGAAATACAATTATTAAGAAAAGAAACAGATTAAAGTAAGCTACCATTTCAGCAACATCTAATGCTGTGGAACAGTATTAGAAACACAAGTACCACCTAGCAATTTGTTTTTAGCTGTGAGTTGCTGAAAGTGATATGGTGGACAGAATGAGTTTTGATGTGCATTCTAGATGGCTGCATCTGCATCACCATTAACAATATGTGTGGCAACATCTCCAGGACCCATCAATGATACTCTTCTAACTTTCAAATCCAATATTGTAACATAAGATTGAATTTAGATGTGCAATATACTGTACATGAAAGTACAAATACAGGTACAAAGTATTGTACTTATAAAATGTATCAAATTCCTATATGTGTACACTATAAGTAAAAAAACAATTTGCATGTTTTTTAAATTTTTGGCTGGTCATACAATTCCATAAACCACTAAAACACATCAAGAAATATATTAAACATACGGTCCGTATTCTAACATCCATCTATTATCAAACCACTTTATCTACAGAGTTACAGGAGGAGCCGGAGCCTATCACAGCACCTGGCCAGGTCATTGCAGGGTACACACTGACACAAACACTTACACCTGGGAAAACACAAAGAGAAGGCACATACAAACTCCAGGCAGATAGCGGCCCTAGCATTGTGAGGCATTAATGCTAACCACTGCACCAACCATTTTTTGAACATGGGTATATTCAAAATATATCTACAGTAAATATTCTAACACATCTAAATGTCTGTCTAAAAGCCAAACCCACAATATCATGTGCAGTATATAGGACATTACTATAAACAAAGTAAAATGATCTTATTCGTGTGTCATTTTGATCGTGTTCACTGTTCTTAGCTTTTTCCATTGAGGGTGTTGTGGTTGTTCAAGCTGCTGCTTCTGTCTGCTGTTTAATAATTCTCTGCCC
Organism: Atractosteus spatula; assembly: GCF_055471065.1. Classification (NCBI taxonomy): domain Eukaryota; kingdom Metazoa; phylum Chordata; class Actinopteri; order Semionotiformes; family Lepisosteidae; genus Atractosteus; species Atractosteus spatula. Next base: position 2,946,700 of record NC_142721.1, on the reverse strand, counting down.
TTCTGACCTCCATGCCTGTCTGATGACAGATTAAAGGATCTCATTATGAAGGCTGCAATTTCTTTTTCAGTTGCTTTTCACTGCTCAACTGCACCTGCTATATTTCTGGAATAGCCAGATGTTTAAAATAGTAACCTAGAGCTTAGACGTACTAAGCAAGAGTGCAAATAAAACACTACACTATTATTAACATATTAACTATTTACAGACCCAGAAAATCATCTGTTTATTTTATTAAACAACTGGAATGAATTAAAATTGTAGTGATGCTACTGTACTTAATGCAGAATGACAGATTTCAGTTTTGTTATGGGACCAATTATTATCCATACCTTTCACATTTTCTCTTCTTTGTCTTCATTGTGAGTCATGTGAATTCATACATTTTAAACTGTATTTCTGAAGTCACTCCCCCACATTGTTTTCTTGGAATACCTGTAAGAAGGTATAAACACATTATTTGATCCTGTAACATAAACGCCTAATGTCAAGATTCTTCCAAGGTGCCAGAAGTGCCTAGTAGTTGTAAACTTTATAGAAGATCAAAATAAAAATAGGAGAAGAATAGATGGCAGGGAAACTGTTTTGTGCTGATAGAAAAAAAAAGTTATCTCCTTTTTTTGCTTTACAATTTTGGTATCTGGATTCCTGAGCCATTTATTAAAACATCTCAGCTCAATAAAAACCTCCTCTGGCAGTGGGAGCTAGTGTACAGAAGGCTCAGTACATTGTTTTATGTGTTTGCCTATTCATGTAGTCCTGTATTATGATTATGTATGATTCATGATGCGATATTTTATACTACATTTGGGTGTTTAAAAAGTACAAAATACCTATACCTATATAACAGTTTTTGTGATGGACAATCCTGGATTGTCCTTTGGTCCCATTTTTGGGTTCTTCACTCCTGTCCATCCCAGGTCTCTCCCAGCTTCTGGAGCTGCGGGCGATTCTGATTAGAGGACCAGAACTTCAACCACCCTCTGCTGTTGCTCCATTATCCTTTGGTGCTGGTCAGGATAACCCACAACTGCTGTCACGAGTTGTATTAATATTGTTAATATTAATACAACCACAGGTCCCTCCCTCCAACCTGTTCTCCGTTCAACCTGTTCAGTGCTTTTGAGAAAAAGTCTGCCAGCCAAAAGCCAAAGAAAAGGCCCCACTTATTGAAGGCTGGTTACAGCGTAAAAGAGGGAGTGTTCTCTATGCACCTCCATGACCCTTTATTTAAAGAAAAAAGGTAAAATCAAGTTCAGCAAGAAAACTCGTTCACTGTACATCTTTCATTGCTTCCTGTGGTGACATCAAAATTTGACTTGTTTCCCTGGTCTCTTTGCCTTTCTCCTACTTGTCAAACCCACATTAGCTCTCTAAGAGGTTTGTTCATGTGATGTCTCTACTGTATCTCTCTATCTCCTTGCTACCTCAGTGAGTCCTGGTGTTGGGTCTCTCTCTTCCTTCTCTCAGCGACTGTACCTCACACTCCTGCTGACAGGAAGCTAAATGGAGAGGAGTGCAGCTGCCAGTTATCAGGATTGTAAGAATCGGCAACTGCTTCTTTTCACATGATGATGATTTGATTGATTCTCTTCACACGTATAAAATGTGCCTCTTAACTCCCCACCTGTCCCTCTATCCCCAAAATCCTCTACCAGTGAAAACCCATCCCCCCTCCTCCTTTTTTGCAGTTCATTATCCCTACTCAGTTGGCTACCCCTCTCATCTCAACCACAGGTACCCTAAGAATCCCTGTCAGTATTTAGACACAGGGTCAACAAGGCTACTTGACTTGAATTTTCAAAGAGGATTTAAACAATGTGGTTATATTGATATAATTGTTTATTTTTTCCTGTAACACAAATAATCGCCTTACCTTAGAAATGCTTGCAAATATTTTATCCACGTTACAAAATGTATGTGTACTATGTTACAATTATTATTATTATTATTATTATTATTATTATTATTGATGTGAGAGACTGATCACTTCTACTTTGAGTTACAGTATAGTTTAGAGAAAAAGGAACATATAACATTTGTAAATAAACAGATGTTCAAAAGTAAACTGAGTAAAAAGAAAATGAGCAATAAACATTACTAGTATTACAAATGAGAAAATATAAACTAAAATCTTCCAGGACAGGGGGTTCTTCAACGCAAGAGATAAATATGTCTGGCTTTAATTGTACAAATATAATTAGATATACAATGGATATGCCAGAGTTGGGTTCAGTATTTGGTTTTTCAATAGTCTAGTTGTGGACTGAGTATGGTAAATGGTTCCAATTGTGAATCAGCAGTGCTAAAGACAAGCCTGTCATAGCATGGCCTTGTGCATAATGTATGGAATGCCTTAGGCATCATGGGAAAAATGAGTAGATCTTATGTTCAGGGTTGCTTATTTAACATGTTATGGCTCTATTCTTCCAGTCCTAACAGACCCCCATCTCCAGTTCTGTCATCAAAGATTTTACAAAAAGGCTCAATTTCTGCCAAGCATAAGACAAATAGGCCCATTACCATCAGAGGTCAGATTGCTTCCTGGGCCGTAATTATCTTGTGTCTTACTGATTTCTTTCCAAATCTGGATATTTTAACATGTATGGTTCCTTGCCACAAGAGCAACGAAATCAAATGATTTTCCAGCTTTTCTAGAATGAAATATTTCAATGTAAGTACCAGCTGAAATCCCAGGATCTTCAACTTAATGCTTGATATTATATGATAGGTTTGCCAGGTTTGGACAGGACAGTGGTACCACCAATAAGGGCTCGAGAATTATTTTACTTTAAAATAAAATTGATACTTTCCTTCCAGTAGCACAGACTTCCTACTGTGATGGTAGAAGAAGGGAGACTGTATAAAGAGGATATTTTAAATTCAGTACTGTTCATTGCAAATGTGTACAGCACTGTTCTTTCTTTTCTGTGCTGTTCTTAGCTATTTATACCAGGACCATTCTTCTGTTCCAAGCAGCTTATAAATTCAGTTTGTTCTCAGTAGGTGACCTTGAATTCCCCAAAGCTTTGTAAATCCCATAAAAGAGAGTGATATGCGTCTCTTGTGATCTTTATTAAGGCCTGCTGTCTGACCCCACCAAAGCGCACATCTCTCAGACAACACCCGGGAGATAGATTTAATTAATGGTGTTGCATATGAGGCAATATTTAGATTACTTTTTAGCTCATTAAGTTCAATAGTGGCTGTTTGTGTTTGTCGGACATTTGGGCATACATGCTTGTTTAAATTAACCATACTTAAATGGGATACAAAACTGGATTTCACAAAATCATCAAAAGCTCACCAAAGATTTTATGGATAAAAAAAGCATAATTTATAGTAGCATTAGTAAAATTGGTTACGAATTTAATGTGACTACTGATGTTTGAGCCACACTCTTCAGCATCCTTGTTTGTCAGGCCTGTCTTCCCATTCCCAAAGGTATTTATTATAAGATCTCAAAGGCATTGGCAGTGTTTATGCAGCAATCCATTTCATCCGGAACAATGAAACAAAGACAAGGAGTCAGAGGTGAAAATAAGAGCGAATACGGTACATATACATTTCAGAAGATACAGTTTTGTATAGAGAATCAAGGTTGTTGGTAACAAACTACTTACTGTAACTATGTTTTAAAGTGAATCTCAAGGATCCTTAAGAAAGAGCAGGAGAGGTTTTTAGGATCCTATACAGTACCTACTAGCAGCCAAATGAGTAATATGAATAGGTTGGCTTAATCTTGCTTTCAACTGTGTCTTCTTAAGAGTTTTAGAAACTTTTCTCATAAATGACCAGCTGTTGAAAGTCCAGTTTTTTTCAAGTGAATCCTCAGTATTCAACTGTTTTAAGTCTAAGAACCTAAAAAAAATACAACCTTTAAAGAAATAGTAGTTGCAAGGACAATTTTGCAGGAATAAGCAGAATAGTAAGATCAGCAGAGCTAATCCAAAACTGCTGTAGACAAAGGCTACACTTCAAGAACATTTTGTATTATACATGTTTTTTCTTTCCTCTTTTTTCTCAAGGAATGCTGGTGTAGATCCCTTCTGAAACCCTATATAAGATTACTATGAAACTGTTTTAAGTTGTATTGCAGTTCAGTTTTTTCAGCAGGCACAGAATGATTAAAATTTGTATGAAATATATATTCCAAAAGTACTCCAACTCAGGCCTTTAGAATGAGAAAATTGGCACTGGTGTGAGTGTGTGCGTGTTTGTGTCTGTGTGTGCTCTGACAGGGACTGGTGTCTTGTCCAGGGTGCACCTGCCTTGTGCCCGCTGCTTGCCTGGCTCTCAGGATAGGCTCTGACTTCCCTGCGACCGTATTGAATAAAGTGGTTTGAAAATGGATGGACAGATAAAAGTCTTGTCACATTATGTTGATGAAAATTACCCCGCTTTAAAGAACCCTCTGTACCGCGCTGCTTACGTTTTCACGATTGCAAGCACATGCCAGGCTTATATTTCATGTGGACCTTAGAAGTGTGCTTCACATACACCTTTCTGCAAAGAAAGCCTCCAAAAGTGATGATTTCCCATGTTTGCACCACATTATCCTTCTTTTGACTCTGCCTTATCACAGTCCATCATGTTTTTCTCTGTTCTTTTGCTGTGCTTTCAGTTTTAAGTGTGATTCACAATGCTTTTAGAACAGCATGTCTCTGTGATTTTTTTTATAAACGATGCTCGTACTCAGTTGATGAAATCCACTTGGAACAATGCATTTTGAGATATACTGGCAGTCAAAAAATGGGAAAATGGGAAAAAGTCATTTTTATTGATTTAAAAAAACTATAGAGAATGAGATAAATTTCTTAGATTTGCCCAATATAGCCTTGTTTCATCACTCATGTTTAGGGAAGATATTAAGGTTTTTTCTGCAACATGCATGCTCTCTGGAACATCTGGTGATCCACAGAACAGGTGAATACTACTGCTGATATTCCAGAAAATGGTGACAAAACCAAACCAAGTAATTAGACACCAATGAATCTTACATCTACTACTAATAATTAATAATTCATTTAATTTATATAACACTTTTATCCTGAATCTACCTACTGTAGGTGATGTGCATTTCAACCATTGACAATTGTTCAGAAATTCGGTATCTCAGTTTGTAGTACTCCACAGTAATTCTGAAAAGTAGAAGTATGCATACATTTGAAGCATGACACTTAATGAGCTTCTCTACAAGCCACATTGTGTACAAATTGATGCCTTATTGTGGTTAAGGGTTAAGATTTCTTAAACTATAATTTTCCTTGTTCATATTCACAACAATTCTAATTTATGCTCATTTCCCCCCAAGTTATTCAACATCATGAAGAGACACTTAAACCTATTTAAGCAAGTTGTTATTTGCATAGAAATAAATTACATGTTTGTTGCTTCTTAATACTGTTATTTTATAGCCATGAATAGCTTTTGGCAGGAAAGTCAGCTGCTTTTGAGTTTTTTTTCTTCATGGAAGAATGTCCTTTTATGCAAGCTGTTTATGTATTTTACTGAAATGTAAATATGCTTTGCAAATGAATTCTCACCAGCTTCAGCTAGATTGTCTGCTCTCACTGCTTTCTGTCTGTCTGTAGTAGTTATTCAGTGTAATAGAGGTGGAATGATGATGGACAGAGAAATGATCTCTGATTTCACTGCCCAGACAAATTCTGCACTTTATGTTCTTCACAAAGCCACAAGATGAGACTTGAATGAAACAGATTTTGGCAGACATTTAGTCACTGGGGATCCCTCTGAATTGCAGAGGTGAAATGGCTCTAGGCTATTTAAATCTCTCTAGAGTACGGATACAATTCTCATCTTCAAAATATATTGAACATTTTCCATGAGTGCTTGTGATAACATCATAAAGAGGGGCTAGAGGATTGTCCTGCTGCAAGCAAATGATTTAATCATGAGGATATTTATATAGAGAGAGGTATGTTAATAGCTGATAGGTGTTTAGGTTTAACATTCACATTATTCAAACATTATTCAGAACTTGTATACAAGCAATTTCTGAAATTTAAATGAGAAAAAAACTCTGGTCAGGGGATACTGTGTGAGGTCACATTTCCTCTTGAATTTCCTGTGAACAATTTTAGTGGTTTAGACATACATAGAAAACAGGTTAAAAGAATAATTTATTAATCAAACTGTAAACTGTAAAAAATTAGGCTGTTTCACGGAGCAGGTTTAACAATTCAGGATTTTCTCAAAAAAGCCGGATTGAATTAACTCAATAACTGGCGTCAGAGTTACTCCAGTTTGCTTAAACTAAACTCTGGTTTAAGTTTCTGGCTGAAGTGATTCTTGTTTGAATGATCCGATTAAGTGAATGTTCACACCACACTTCGGTAGGCAAGGAGGGCCAAGAATCATATCCCCCAACCACATAACACCACACTGAAAGAGTGTGTGTGTGTCTTAATCCAGTGACCAGGAATTACTGTATGGTTCTTTATCGAAAACTATGAGAATAACATTAGTTGTAATTGTGAAGCGCTACTGTACACTGTAGCTGCTGCAAAAGCCAGAGAAAATGCATGACAAAGAATTGCCCATTAAATTGAATCTGAAAGTTAATTATGCAACCTTAAAATAAAACCAAACTACCCCAATATATATTCTCCCCTTATAGTCAACTGTTTTGATTACATGGTGCTGGAGTGGCTGAGGTGGCATAAAATCAACACAGATTTAACAGATAACTCTCAACACATAATAGTATCAAACCAGTGTTTGCACTGTACAAGAGTACCTGCTTGTTTGAGGACTCAGTTATACTGTGGTTTGAATGGAAAAGCTACTGTTAAAGGTCATAACCCCTTCATGAGGAAATATCACTCTCTCTTTTTGTCATACTTGGTTTTGACCTTGCTTATTTCCAATCTTCCCCAGTCCACAATGTAGTAGGAGAAGTGCAGCTTCCATCTTAAAAAACATTTCCACTTTCCAGCTCTCTAGGCTTATTTAAACATGGCTTCTGCTGTGCTCGCTAGCTGAGATTTAGATTTTAAGTTATTCTTGGCATTATAGCTGTAGAAAGGGTTAGGAGGAAAGAATTGATCATATATTTTCATTTACAGAAACATGGAGAAATTGTTTATTACGCACTGAATCTTAAATTGCATTTATGGATCACCTAGGAAATGCAGATACTCCTGGAGAGTTTTTAAAGGATAATTTACGAATGTACATGGGCTACAGGCCCTTATCATATTTAGTCTCAGCAGACCTTTTAATAATCTGACTAAACTTCATAATTTAATTACTCGTTAACTAAGTGTTCTCTTTGAAATTTAATATTTTTTGCTCATCAGAGACTTTGTAGGTCTCTTGGAGAGCTGGAGATTTTTAGGTGCTCTTGCCTTGGAAAAGTAGTCATAGTCATATCAAAGCCAACACATTTCACCCAGTGGAGAAAAATATATGAATATATTGCCACTCTAGAAATGCTTTCATGTTATAAAATGATTACATCCTGTAATTTTAAATTAATTCAACACAAAAGGAATAATTTATGTAAATAAGGGACTGATTCCATAAATTTTTAATCTATGACTTGGATATAAGGAAACTGATCAATGTGTTTGATATGAGAGGATTTAAAAGACACTCCTGTTTCAAATTTCTTTCAGGTATCTTTGTGAGTAGACAACATTCTCTCTAAGGGTTATAAAAGGCAGACCTTTCTATTTCAATCTATTACACATACATTGTTGCTGATTTTCCATGAATTATTATTTTTTTCATTTTAATCTCTGCTCAAACTTTAGGAGGTAAAAATGCAGCCATTGTTAAAGTAACTAAATTACTTTTTTTTTCTTGCGCGAAATATATTCAGTAAACTCATATTTGAAGAACATCAACCTATACACATTAAAAAGAATATTTATCACATCTGCTTTACTTATGCAGTATAAAATGTGTATAAATAATAACTGATTGTATTTGTGTAACGTCATATGTTGAGCTTGGGTTTTTCTTTGTCTTTTCCTCCTTATTGTTACTTCTCTGTGGACTTATGATTCCCTGATTTTGTCAGGTTAACATGGTCTTCGTGATCCTATACTCTGGAGTACTGTTTGACTCACCACTTTTGTGTTGCCTGCTGCAAATTGCCCTGGGTCATCTGTGACCTCAGTCACCGGCGTTCTGTTCTGCTGGTGGCTGCTACTGGGCTTTTTGCTTGAGCTGCTTCTCTGGGGAGAGATTGCTGCCATTTCTGTTGACAGCATTAGCTCTATATTTTTGGCCTCATAGTGGCAGCACCAGTTGCAGCAAATTCAGATCAATAAAGGTATTTATTTTTCTTAGAAACTGACTGTAATCTGTCTTTTTTCTTCATTAATCGTGATCTCTCATTCAGTGTTGAGTTTATTGAATTCCTGACCCCTCGATTCCTTTGTTACTAAACAGAATATGATCACCGCTGTAGTTTGGAAATTTGGTGAAGACATCTGTTTGAACACAGGGGGCTCTGGACACAGTTTAATACCTGTCTAATAATACCACTAACTGAAATTTAAGTGCTATCGACTCCCATGTACATCAGTATTCACCCAACTGCTGCGTTATTGATCATGGCTGTCTGCACTACCTTCCCATAACCTCAACATGTTCTGTGTCTCTGAGTCTAAATCTTACTTCTCTTTAAGTATCCCTTATATATTTGCTTTCTTTAATACTTGTTTATTCAATAACAAGTCTTTATGTTTATTTCTAACCACAGAATGTTTTTCTTTTTTCTAACTGTAACATGGCACCTAGCAAATGATTATTTACTGTGAAATGAAATTGCTCGCACTGGGTAGCTGAAACATTCCACACCTCAGCTCAATGTACTGGTTTAGTACTTATTGATCGCTTAAATGCTGGTGTATATATAGTTCCTATGTAGAATGTTAGATCCTTTGAATGATATTTTTTAATGCGAAAAGATCTGTGCTTGTAGTTCTGATTTACCTTTCCCCTAAACCATTTTCTAGGATTCTGCCAGACTATTCCAAGCCATTAGCTCTGTCCAATCCATGCAAAAATGTAATTTCTTGGTGGTTTCAATATTCCTTTGGATTCTACTAACTGCTTGGCTACTGCTGACTTCCCATATAATCTGGATTGTTTCAGTTTGACTTGGCATGTAATTTTTTATACAGTACACATAATCCTGTCCATACAATAGATATAATCATTTCTTGGGGTGTTAGCATTAACAAAAAAGGAGCATTTATGACCACAGAGCTATGTTACTTGAACTGGTGCAGTACCTGTGTCACAGGGGGGCAAAGATGGTGTACGGCAGTGGCTTAGGAGTTATGTTTACTTGAATTTTTGCATATGAGGACCATGGCATTTGCCAGGTATTTTTTTGTGTAGCACATACAGTATGGAGACAATCAACAAAGACTGAAGGACACACTGAAAGATACTCTGTTTGCCTAGGCATACATTCCTTATGCATCAGAAATGGGGACAGCAAGGAAGCACAAGGGACAAAGAAGGAAGGTCAACAGTGTACAGTCAGCTTCTTAATTAGCTCCCACTAATTAGGTTTGCCTACAATGCCCCATCTTGATCACGTGGACACTCATGCCCCTCATTCAAGATCTGGAACTCTGGCTAGAAAGAGAATATACTGTATAGTCCTTCGCCTGTAGGCTGGCAAAGGCTGGAGAACTGGACACAGCAAAGTAGGGAATTTGTGTAAGTAAAAAAAGAGAGCTTTTTCCCCCTATCAAGGATTTGTTGGGGAGGCTATGGTCTAGGATTAACTAAACTAAAGAAGGTTGGCATGGTAGCGCAGTGGTTAGCATTGCTGATTTGCAATTCCTGGGCTGCCTTCTGCATGGAGTTTTCCTGTTCTCCCCTTGTTTGCATGGGTTTCCTCCAGTTGCTCCGGTTTCCTCCCACAGTCCAAAAACAACCTTGTAGGTTAATTGGCTTCTGGGAAAATTGGCTCTGGTGTGCGTGTGTGTGTCTCTGTGTGCCCTTTGATGGACTGGCATCCTGTGCAGGAAGCAAACAGCCTTGTTTCAGTTGTTTGGAGGGGTAGGTTTCTGCACCTTCACACTCTTGTATTGGATAAGACAATTAGAAAATGAATGGAAGTTAACTTTTGTTATAATGAAGAATGTAGTTAAATTACACCTGCTAACTGTGTTGACCTGCATTCCTTCTCCCAAAGTCAAAGATAGCATCTCTGTACTTTTTCCATTGTTACTGACCACATCAACAAATCCCTGAAATGTGGTTTTGTATCTGTAGGCTGAACGTCTGTCCCTGTCACAACTGATTTAAAACGGTCCAAGGTTCTTAAGTACTTAACAATTGCCATAGTGTTTTCCAATTTGCCCTTTCTTCCAAACTTTCTGGGTAGTCGCTGTTCAATTATAATCTGTTCTCCGATCTAATTGGCTTTTTGAACCTTTTCATTTGAGGTTTAGACAAAGACAGAGTACTGAAACAGGCCTTGTTAAAGCAGATAATGATTTTCTGATGGCTTCTGACTCTGGGTCACCTAATATTCTTCACCCTTGAGACCGAAGTGCATTTTTTATAAACCTATTTATGGATTTTTTTTAAAGACAAGACAATTACAATCATAGCAATGTTATACAAACAATGCAGTACATTTAAATTAAATATAATTTAAAGTCCCTTCATGGTTTAGTAATAGAGATCTACTGCATAAAAGGTCACCTTAAAAACAGAAATGGAAAGGAGAGCAGAAAAAGTTAAGGGAGCTGAGTCATTGGACTTTCTGATTAATATTACCAAAAGAAAAAAACGACAATATTCTGCAATAAGCTATTAAATAATAAATGATAGGTTTCCATATACAGAAAAAGTACAACTTAATCTATAACTTAATACATGTAGAGTACTTTTTCCTTTAATTGTAAGTATTGCAATACATCTTTCATTCACAGTACAGCTTTAAATACTGTGAATCACAGCATAGTACTAAACTACAAGCTATCTAGAACTTTTTCATTAGTTATATTGCTACAGGCCAAGAAAATAGTATGTAAATACTATTTTAGATCTGATGTTATTCCTCATTATTAGGGTGTTCTGCAGGGTCCTGTGCTAGAGCCTTTCCCATTGACATGTTGGCTCTTGGTCACATTATTTACTATCATGGTTTTGGGTTTCATTCCTATGCTGATCACACTTAGGTTTATTTTCAGACATAATCAGACACCACTCCTGCAGTTTCTGCTTATTATAGATGTTTGTCTGATATAAGGACGCAACAGATTTTTTAATCATAAGTGTCAAGAAAATTGCATAGTTTTTATTTACTTTTATTTACTTCTTGGTGACTTTTCTACTTCAAATTCAGAGTTTACCTGCATTGTGCTTTAATTTATCAAAATAGATATCAGTGAATGTAGCATTTGCTCAGTTATACATTTCTTCCATCTGTCTAATATTGCACTCTTAAGATCCATGTATCCTCAGATGATGACATTCTGATACATTTTTTTAATTTTACCAAGATTAGATGTAATTCTTTACTGTGTTGTCTACTGTCACAAATCTCCTTCTTTTAGCAGAATGGCTCAGGGAATCTGTGCACATAAAATCCCAAAAGTATAGCTGTTTTTAAGGTGAAGGATGCATTATTTATTACATTTCTGCATTGGAGAATCTTACAAAAAAAAATCTCTAAAAGATCTGGTGACAGCACCTCAACAATCAATTAGCCACCAACATAAAAGCCCTTTTTAAATACAAACTCAACACTTACAGTATATTGACACTGCAGTGTCGTGGACTCCAGTGGGGATTAGGTTTTTGAACTAATCTGATGCAGTGTAAATTCTTAAAAAAATGTTTAAGTTTTCAGCAAAATCAGTACAGTATTAAATGTTTACTAACCTACTGTAGTAATGCTTTTCTGCACTAATCATACTGTATGCATACTAATGACAAACATTTAATTAAATGTAATGATTATTATAGTTGAGACAGAATGTTATTACCACTTTGCTACAGTATCACTCCAAATAACCCCAAATAAGATATATCACAATACTGTATAACAATAACAGAATATTGTAACTGTAAGCAAGATGTAGCTTTTACAGAAATGTCTAGAACACACTGCTTAGCTCCATTTCTTAAATCTATGGTGAAGTGCATTTAACATTCAAAGGGTTGTGACAGTCCTTTTACCTAAAGGGTTTTGGGAATCTGAGGCAAACCATCCAAAGAAGTCTGTATCAAACCTTAAGATCAATTAGCTACTAGCAACCAGCTAATTGAGCTAATTGCGCTGAATCGCCTGCCATTGCCTGTAAGCATTCTGGTGTCAAATGTGCATTTAGTTTCACATAGTCTGACAAGTGTGCTACTATGGAACATTTTGAATTCATCTCCAGTCTCCTTTATCATCGGAAAAATATATGGCTACAAATCTATTAATTGTATACTTGAATTTTAAGACAGTCTACAGTATTTTTGTTTTTTTATTAACATGGGATAAAATTACAATACACAATATAAGTGCCACAGAGAATAAAAGACTGCCGTATATATTCCACAAGAAGCCTTTAAACTAAATCATTAGGTGTAATAGTGCTTCCATGCTGCTTCCCAGGACTTCGGAAGTGCCATGACTGCCAGGAAACCCTGTGCCAGTGTTGCATAGACCCCAGTCTCATGTGGGCATTCCCAAGCTGTGTGAAAAAAATGTGCCCATTACCTACCAGGGACATGGCGTACACTTTGGGGACACAGTAATATGCATGGTAAGTTTTACTATAGAGTTAAATAGCTCTATGAATAAAACATAACTGAATCAACTGGTTGTCAGGGTTTTAGAGGAACAATTCAAATTAGTCCTAACAGTAATCCCTGGATTACTACAAAGAATCTTCTACAAAAGATGGGTAGCTGCGTCAGCATGCGTAGGCTGCAAAGGAACAAGTAATAGGTTTATTCCATGCTGAAAAAAAGAAGAAAGAGAACACAACGTTTCGGCCGTGGAGCCTTCTTCAGCCTTCTTCAGCCTTCTTCACACCTGAAGAAGGCTCCACGGCCGAAACATTGTGTTCTCTTTCTTCTTTTTTTCAGCATGGAATAAACCTATTACTTGTTCTTCTACAAAAGATGCCTTTTTTCCAAATATCACTAGTCGCCATGGTTTATTTGATGATCTCAGTCAAAGAGAAATACTAGTATTGCGTTCCCCTCTCCCTACAGGTGCTCTGCTCTTCCATTTAGAAGTATCAAATTGTAAAGATCATTTCATTAAAAAAACAACAGATATTGAAACAGAACACATTTGTTTCATTTCTCCATTATTCAAAAGTAACAAAGGAGAACCAATGCAATCTTGAATGCACAATGTGAGAGAAAAAAAATCAAATATTTATATTTCCAGTAATACATCAGTTTTGGGAATTTGACAAAGCACCGGAATAACTGACCCCATGTCTGTTATACAGATCAGCTTCTTTCTTTACATGCAATTTAAACTCTGACATAAACTCATAAAGCAGGAAAAAGCTGCAGCAGGGGTTTGAAACTGTGGAGGGAGAGAGCAATAAAACAGTCAGCCTAAACTTGTATTTCCATTCCTACACAGCAGGTAAAAGTAAAGTACATCCATTATCCATACGGACTTTTATTCCAACATGGATGTTCATTCTGCAGTTTTTAAAAGAGTGGTGCACTCAAGCCAGAGGACTTGACTGCTCTTTTGTCAGCAAAGCTATCGTTCAATTGATGTGTTGTGGCTTAAATAGGCTTTTAGTACTGCTACAATACCTTGAAATGTCATCAGTTTATAAATGCATTAAAACTATAGTGTACTTTTTACAAAGTTGCTTCCTGTGTAATTTTATACTCAAGTGCATGCATTTTTTATGGTCTAAATTAAGTACAGTACACAGTAAAGAGCTACAAATTTCTTCATGGTGACTTTTGTGGTAGCTCTCATGTTTTAATGAATGAATACTTCAACAAGAAGCATCCTGGGACTTAAAGACACGTCTTACATTGACGGACTGAAAAAATCTGAACCTTTTTTTTACTTTTGAAAAGAGAAGACTTGGAGGGCACCTGATACAAGTGATCAAAATCCCCAAAGGCAATGACAATGTCATCCCTGAGGACAGCATCAATAAAATAGAGGAAACAACGTGGAAGTGCTGTCAGAACCGAAAACAGGATGCACCTCAAAAGAGTTGTGGCATTATGGAACAAGCTATCCAGCCATGCTGTTGGAGCTGCTATCCTGGCTTCCCTCATAAAATGGCTAGAAAAGATTAATTACAGTAGCTACTAACTGTAGTACCAAATTGCCTTCTTTTGTTTGTAACCAGTAAAATGAAGTTAAGTACTGTGTTATAAATGTAACTATTAATATCCCTCATTAATTCCCCGAGTTACATCAGAGTAAAACAATAACATACAGTAGTAACAGCAACTACAAAGGTCCACAATCAAAAATTTGTGTGGCAGTTAAAATTATTGTCTGTGGCACATACAGTGCTTACAAACAATGCTTCAATCATAGTGAAGCTGCAATTATACCTTGGGTGAATAGTGAATAGTTACTTTTGTGACTGGTGTGCTGTCCGAGGTGTATCCCACCTTGAGCCTATTGCTTACTGAGATAGGATCCTGCTCCCCTGCAACCCTGTAATGGATAAAGGGTTTGAAAATAAATGGATGGTTGTTACTTTTGGCAAAACCATACAATGGTAGCACAACACACAAAGTTAACATACTGTAATCACTCCTTTTCACTTTTAGTTGAAATTATTTGTGCTGGAAAATTAGACAATATTAGTTTGACTCATTTGCAGAAGAGAAGCAAGGACCCATACATTGCCTTATTTTTTAGTTTACTGAATAATCATAGTAAATTTTATACTAAATAGGGTGAAAACAATGAAAAATAAAATGCACTTCCCAGTTCAAAATCAATTCCAAATACCCACAACTTGTTTTATTTTTGTTCATTTCAGTTGTATGCATTCCACTTCAAAACTTTTCATTTTTCATTATCTTTTGTGTAATAAATCAGTACTGCTAATGCTACATTTATGCCACTTCATTATCTTACAAATAAAGTTTTATTATTTAATTAGGTATACTTTGGAGGTAATTGTAAAGCTATGTTGCTCAGCAAACACTCAGTTACCACATAAATTAGATTTGTGTTTTTAATATTGTTAGTGTTTTAATGAATAAACAGCAAGTTCTCTTTTACAGCTGAGATTCTCAACTGACCAAAACAAACATCTTTTCACATTGATGTCAGCCTGTATTAGTTAGGACAAAGCTGCCAAGCAGGCCTAATTGTGTTCTGAGTTAAACAGTATTTTAAAAGGGAAGTACAGTACCTTAAATTGAAAGAGCTTTTTAATTTGTTTTCAGTATTCACAAAAAGGACGCTGATGAATAGCATTGGGTATTGATATGTCAATATTAATTATTTTTATTATTTATTAATTATTATATATTAATTAAGTAAAGTATTTACTTCCTACATTCATTTCCTAGCCACTTCATGGAATTTAGGGTTACCTGGGGTACTGGAGACTATCCCAGCAAGCAATTGGCACAAGGTGGGATACAGCCTGGATGGGACTCCAGACCATTGCAGGACACGTATAGATATAGACATGTGTACACTCACACCAGAAGCCAAATAACCTATCAGCATGTCTTTGGACTATGGGAGGAAACAAGTGTACCTGCTGAAAACCAACATGAACATGGGGTGAACATGCCATTCCACTCGGATTGCATCCCAGTTCCAGAATTTAACCCCCCAGTGCAGGGTGTAAGGCTGGTCCACAGCTCAGTAGACAAGAAATGGACCCTATGTGGGTTCCAAGGTCACAACAAATCCCCCCAAAAATAATAGAGGGTAATCCAAAGCCAGAGTCTTGAAGTGAGCATCAGTCCAGAAGTCCAGAACCCCAAAAAAACAACAACCAAGAACACAATGCAAAAGTCAAAGATGAGAAAGAGGCCAA
Source organism: Atractosteus spatula (assembly GCF_055471065.1). NCBI lineage: Eukaryota > Metazoa > Chordata > Actinopteri > Semionotiformes > Lepisosteidae > Atractosteus > Atractosteus spatula. The sequence continues at coordinate 2,930,699 of NC_142721.1, read as the reverse complement.
AGTCCAAAACTGGGTAAGGTATCCAGTTAAGAAAACAAAAGACCTAGGGGCTGAGAACAACAAACTGTGGAAAACCAAACCAGAATACAACAAGCAGACAAAACTCAGGAACAAAACCGGGACAAAGGCTGAAGAGTGAAGTGATCAGGAGCAGGAGAAAAATACAGGGACAAGGCAAAAATTCACAAAAAGCAAGTTCTAGAGATGAAAATAGTGTAAACAATACTAAGAACAGCTTGACCAATGGGCAGTTTAAATAGGCTTGAAGAGGGGAGGCGTGGTGAGCTAGGGACACTGGGCAAGCAGGGATTAGCTACTGATGTCTGCTTGGTCTGCACCTCTGCTGCACAGTTGGAGTAGGCACTGGAGGTTGGGGTTCCCTCTAGTGGCGAGATGATGGAACCGTGACACATGACCCAAGCACTGTAAGGAATTAATGCTTCTCACTCCTTCACAGTATGAACCTTTATATTTCTTTTTTATCTTTAAATATAAAACAGTATTGGATCCATATCAAAAACTATAACAAAAAATGTTGCCAAATAATGCTGCAAGTACTGTAGATTTAGAGGGCATCACTTCTGCTCTGTTTCATTGTGAGCTATTTTTGAATTCCTCCATAGACATTCACTCACTGACAGTGCAGGCCAAGGCAGAAATGATGCAGAGAATTATAGTAACAAGTCACTGCAGTACTGCGTCTCATTGGCATTCTTAAGACTTGTAAAACTTCATTTTAGAATGCAATGTTTTTATAAAGTTGAAGGGGGCATAAAATATATTCAAAACTGACTTGATAACTTGCAGTCATTGACTGAACCATGATTTAGGAGTCGTATCAGCAGGTTCTGGAAGAGAATGTTGGCCCATCCATTCACCATATGCAGCTGAGCCAGCAGGCAGTCATGAAACAAGACAATAATCCTAAACAGCATGTAAGACTGGCCAAAATCTGGACTACACACCACTGGAATGTTGTGTCAGGACCTGACGTGAGTTGTTCATATCATTGACTTGAAGCAGTTCTGTATCTGTAAGGAAGAATTTCTAAAAGCCAAAATTCCTAAAAGCTGATGCAAGAGATTCATTAACATCCACTAGTTACTGTATCTAAGGGTTCACATTTCCTCATGCAGGGATACAGTATTTACTACTGGATCATACTGCCATCCATTTTCTCAGGGCACACACTTCACACCAGGGCCTATTTTCCTTGAAGCCAATTAACCCACCAGTATGTCTTTGGACTGGGGGAGGAATCTGGAACACCTGGGGGAATCCCACAAACACACACAGCTAGCACCCCAAGTTCAGAACTGAACCCCAGGGCCTCTGCTCTGCAAGGCTGCAATGCTCACCACTTCACCACAGTACGGTAAATTAGATACAAGAATCAGGGTATCTATTTTTCTTATTATGACTTGTATGAAGATCTAATTGTTTTTTAGGTCTATAACATATTCAAGAATACTGAGATGGACAGGTGTTCAAGAATGTGTCCTGCCGTGTGTCCATTGCTTGCTGGGATAGGCTTTGGCTCTGTTGCAAGAATACAGACCAACACAGATTTCACAACTGTATTCTCAGCGCCATACTATGTCACATATTATGCCTGCCCCAGAAGCAGAACAAGGGTAGTCATGCATATTTTTCTCTGTTCAAATGTTTGCATTTCATTAGTCCTACTTGCTCTAATGCTCCTGAAATAATTATTAAAAAGCAGCCCTACAGTAATGAAAAGTTAATTATTGGAACAAAACAGCAGCCATGATGACAGAAGTAATTACAATACCTTTGTTCATGCTTTTTTGTGCCTGGGACATTTAGAACTTTTTTTCTGCTTTTATAATTCAAGGAATTAATTTGTAAAAGTTCACCGCAAAATCAAAAGTGGTGAAATTCATCAAAAGTTTCAATATTCATTAGAAATTAGATTGTGGAAAGTAGAACTTTATAATATAATACTGTATTCATTCAGTGCCTTCCAATACTGTTTATTCAGACCCTTGCAAAAACATTTTTTGCTTTAACATTTGAAGTCAAGACATATTTAAATAGCAATTAATACTTGGAAATGAATCGTTGTAATAAACTGTACACAAACTACTCAATGTCTGCATCACCCTGTCACTAATTAAAATTAATTAAGGTACAATTAATTAAGGAAAATGGATAGAGCAAAGTTTTAAAAAAATGTACTTTTGTACAATAGGAAGGGTACTACAGAAAAACATGTTTCAGTGTTTAAAGACTTAAAATTGGTGAGAAAAATAATCTTCCACCAGGACAATAATACAGAGCACAAAGCCAAAAAGCTTAAGAATAAGTGCATGACCTTGAGTGGCCCTGTCAAAGTACTGACTTGAATCTGATTGAGAAACTGCTTTCCATAAGTGATCCCTAAACAACCTGAGAGATCTTGAGCAAACCTGCCAAGAAGAATGGGCAAAATTTGCAATAGTGGGAAAAGTAGATATACTGTAGACTTGGCCAAAAAGACTTGCAGCTGTAATTGCTACTAAAGGTTCTTCAATGAAATACTTCACAAGTTCACAAGTCTGAATACTTATGCAATCAACATATTTATTTTTTTCTGACATTTATTGTAACTTACTGTTAGAAGTCTCCAGAGAGATCATACTGGTTTTGAATAGAATATTAAGTTTGAATTAAATGTTTCGGCATCATTTTGTAATTAATACTATTAGAAATTACAAAATGTATTTGGCTTCATAACTTACCCTATTTTTGATTTTACAGAGTGCATAACAATAACTCTTTACTTGAATGAGACTAAAAAAGACCATTGAATATCCATCATAAACACCACTGAAAAAATAGAACAAAATCCATAACACTTTTCAATAATTTGTGGAAATGGCATTATAATGTTTCTGAAGTTAAGCGTTATGACAGTGTTTTTAAGCCACATTCAAGTAAAGAATAAAGCATGAATACGTAATAGGTTTATTCCATGCTGAAAAAAAGAAGAAAGAGAACACAACGTTTCGGCCGTGGAGCCTTCTTCAGGTGTGAGAGAGACAGGGCAGTAGGCAAAGGTAAAGTAGCGGGAGAACAAAGGTTGGGAGGGAGGAGGAGTGAGAGGCGGGAGTAGGGGACAGAAAGATAGGCCAATCAAGAGGTGTGAAGTCAGAATGGGTGCAAAGAGGTGTGAAATGAAACTTCCAATGAATGGAGAAAATTTAAAAGAACATTAGTCTGTCGTTAAGGGAAGGGAGAATGTGTGATCCTAGCTGCAGAATAATTTTAGTTTCAGTGGTCTTTCTGATGTATGAGTTCGGAAAACCGTCTTTGAGAACACAGACGGAGAGATTAGAGTGGTCGTGGCCGTCAGAGGTGAAATGAGAAACAATGGGCTTGGAGAGATCTTTAATCTTCACAGCCCTGACGTGTTCTCTGAAGCGGTCTCCGAGTCTCCTTCCTGTTTCTCCAATGTAGATGGCTGGGCATTTACTGCAAGAGATACAGTAAATAAGGTTGCTGGAGGTACAAGATGCTGTCTGGGTGATCCGGAATTGTCCTGAGGGGCCTTGAATGAGTGTGGTGGTGGCTGTGTACTTGCAGGTGATACAGCGAGTTCTGTTGCAAGGAAAAGTGCCAGGTGTGGATGGTTGTTTAGGGCGGTCAAGGGAGCTGTGAACAAGGAGGTTACGCAGATTAGGTGGTCGGCGATATGAGATGATAGGGCGATCAGAAAAGAGGGCCCCAATGGAGGGATCATCCTGTAGGATGGAAAAGTTGTGGTTAATGGTCCTGGGGATAGGAAGTGTGTTAGGGCGGTAAGGAAGCACCAAAGGAATGCGGTTGTTACGGCGGGAGTTCCTGATCGGGTTGATGGTCCGGGGGGTGTTTTTGGCTCGGGCAATTTTTCGGGGGCAACACCCCCCGGGTTTTCCGAACTCATACATCAGAAAGACCACTGAAACTAAAATTATTCTGCAGCTAGGATCACACATTCTCCCTTCCCTTAACGACAGACTAATGTTCTTTTAAATTTTCTCCATTCATTGGAAGTTTCATTTCACACCTCTTTGCACCCATTCTGACTTCACACCTCTTGATTGGCCTATCTTTCTGTCCCCTACTCCCGCCTCTCACTCCTCCTCCCTCCCAACCTTTGTTCTCCCGCTACTTTACCTTTGCCTACTGCCCTGTCTCTCTCACACCTGAAGAAGGCTCCACGGCCGAAACGTTGTGTTCTCTTTCTTCTTTTTTTCAGCATGGAATAAACCTATTACTTGTTCCTTTGCAGCCTACGCATGCTGACGCAGCTACCCACCTGAACTACTAAAGCATGAATACTATTACTGTTTTCATAATAAAGTATAGTGTCCATAAATTCAGTGTGAATTTGTAACTATAATTCCAATAGTGATTATCTTTTCACTGCATGTGAACTTATAAAGGAACATTACATGACAGAGAAAATATGTAGAGACTAACCACACTGTTGTTTTATCATTTATAAAAACTGGAAGTTTCACATGTGTGCTACACTTGTATCTCACAGAGAAAGCAATATTAATTACTGTTGAAATATCATAGTTCTGAATTTCATTCACAATCCTTGTCTTCTTGTAAATAATTTCATTCACATTGCTGTCTATATTTGAGATACTGCACTGCCAAAATGCTGTTAGGAAGTAATTAACACAAACAAAGGACAGTATTAAGACTTTGATGGAGAGGTAATATATTTGTCTTGAACTGTTTGGAATGTAATTTAGGTGCATTTCCTGAATCCATACATCATGTTCTCCATATACACGTCAGACTTGGTTCCATCTGCAGAATTTGAGAACAGCAGAAATGTCACAAACAAGAGAAGTACAGTACATATTGTCCATTTTGCCATTTGGTTACATGTTTCAGGTGGCACAATGGTATGGTAGTAACTGCTGCCTTAAAGCTTCACTGACCTGGTTTAATTCTAGCCTTGAATGTCAGTCTGCAATACGTTTATACCCTTTTTTAGCATGTTTTCTATATATCAATTAAAATGAAATACTGTACATACTGCACTGTTTTAAGATAAATACTTTATTATAAGGATGTTTTAGTGGCCTCAAATAAACTGAATTGTTAAATTAAATGTATAGTATGTCCCCTGCTCATAAAGCAATATGATAAACTGAAGCAAAACAAAGCTATTCAAGTAATGCCTGCAATTTAAAAATGAACTCTGAACATCAAATTAAAATGCTAAAAAAATCAAAAGCATGGTTTTCTGAAGCAGTCCACTAAAAAGTCCTTCTATTTAAAAAAATGATAAAAACTGGCATGCATGTATTTTTTGATGCTACAAAAATACATCCTACTTCAAACAAAATTATTAGTATTGACTTTGTAACCAATATACTTCACCCTTCAAGCTGGCACAGCATTGGGGCCCTGGAGCTTGTAGGTTCTTCCCATGTTCGCGTGGGTCTCTTACAGGTGCTCCGGTTTCATCCCATAGCCCAAAAACATGCTGGTGGGATAACTGGCTTATGGGATAATTGGCCCAGTGTGTGGCCAGTGATGGACTGTCTTGTCCAGGGTGTATCCTGCCTTGCAATCGTTCCTTGCCAGGATAGGCTCCTGCTCCGCTGCAAACCTCGATCTGATGAAGCTGTAAGAAAATGAATGGTTAGAGAATTGACGTGGCAGCTGCTTGTATCACCTTCCAACCTGTCTCTCAGCGCCAGTTGCTGCAGGTGCCAATTGACAGGAGACCTCGACCACCTGAAGAAGATTTATGATCATGCCCGCTCAGGTTGTTCAGGATATACAAACTCTGATCTGAGAGAGCTCAAGGCTTCATCTTACAGTTCAATTTCTGAGTCTCTTGAACATAACAGTCCCTAGCTTTATTTCACTGATGTGCTTTGTTGGAATCCTGACATCTGCTTTGCTACTACTACCTTAGCTTATTATCTCTATGGTGTTTCTCTCAGGCGTGACCCTGGCTTGCTTTGACCTTGTCTCCCAGACATTCCTTTTGTGCTGTTGCTACTGTGCTGCTACCCTCTCCACTCTCAGGATACCCCCACTGTGCTTATGCTTTGTGATTCGCTGGCTTTGACCCCCGACGGTTCGACCACAAGCTTGAACTGTTTGTTTCCTGGTTTCCTAGCCTGCCACACCATCTCTCTGCTGCCTGCGCAGTTCCCATGCGTGCATTCTGCTTGTGTAACCTGTCTGCAGATTTTCCTGACTCACCTGCCTCTCGCCCAGCACTTCGGGACACTTAATGCCTCATACAGGTAGATCCGCTCCAAGTTGCAGATTATTGCAGCTGTATTTTATTTTGTTTTTGGTAATTGGATTGGGCTTCTATCTGTGTGTATACTGTATATATAGTTTATTCTATTATAAGAATTTAGAAATGATTATGGGTGAACTATAATGACGTGTTACGTGACAAATATCTGGGAAAGGTTTGGACTATTGATTTTAAGCTATTTAACATTTACATTCCTAAACTGGTGTAGGAATGTACAGTATACTGTATGTTTATTTTTTCAGATTTCTGCTTTAACATTCAAAATGAGTTTAAGTTTACAAACTATTAAATTGAGTAAAAAACAATATAGATAATCCTCCTTGTTATAGCCAGTTCATCCTTATGAATTGATGTTGAGTCAATTAATGAGCAGTTCCTATTGGAAATATCATTCTACAAGTACTTAATACACAAACCCTTCAAACCATATTGCTCATACAGTGTGTCAGTTTAACATGTTTAACCTTTTTGGAATTAAATGTACTTTTGATAAACTCATTACACAAATATATTGTTGCATTATCCCATACAGTCATTGATTATTTTTATCTTCCTTGTTTTTAACACTTCACTCTTCACAAAGAGATAGGGCCCCATCATTGTGTGATGAGTGAATTGCCCTGGATCTCTGGTGTGGCATTTAAAAAAACATTTCTAAGCTGACAAAACTGGTAAACCGTTTACAAATGAATTAAACCAATTCATAGGCAGGTCAGGAGAACTTATCCTGTCTATAGTGTCATCCTCTCAGATTCTCAAAAGGCCTATTATGTTCTCAGCACAAGGTGTACAGATCTTTTTTCATCATTGAACTTGGTTATGTAATGTAAGGAACACAGAAGGAATACACTATAATAGCTACACAAGTTAGTTCAGTACAGTACCGTTTTCAAGGAAATCTTAAGTATGCTCATACAATATCAAGTATGGCTAATAGGATCTTATCTATTGTGGGATATAGTTAATTCAATTTAAAACATCCAATAAGAAATACATTTAAACATCTCTTATGAAATTTGAAATGAGAATAAAAAAACGAAACACAAGTGTGCATTTTACTCGATCTACAGTATGTTAATCACTAAAACCCTAGTTACCTTCCTTTCTAAATTATTTTCCTTAATAGAGAAATGTACAAATAATGTTAATATATATATTCTAAACAATTTATTATAGTTAAGTTCTAGAAATTAAAATATTATTTTCATATTCTACTGGATTTTTCTTTCTTTTCACTTTTCAGTGTGGAACTGACCTCTACTTGTTACACAGGCTGAATATACTTGTCAAATATCATCAGTATATCATACATTTATATATATGTATTTTTTCACATTGTGTTTCTTTTTTAAGATGCTGATCCAGTTGTTTTCTGCTTATTACCAAGATGCTTTGTTTTGCGAAAGCAATTAAGCATGGAAATCTCTGATTCCCAGCTTCCCATCTGCCACTCATTCTTCCCTTCATTCCTAGGCTGAATCACTTGCATTGCGTCCCCCGTGCAACTGTGAAATTAGAGCTGCAAGCAGGAATATTCGATTGCTGTTGTCGCTTGTAGAGGAGCACCAGTGAAAGCAGTGACAGTGTCTTGGCAATGATTAAACTTGTTATCCCTGTACCAACATCAGCGAGGGCTAATACATTAAAAACCTGCATTAGCCAAGCTTCTTAGTAAGGGATGCCCCGTGCTGTATCATTTACTAAAATAAAACATTGACTGCAGGAAGACAAGCCATATATCTAAAGTATTTATGCTGTATTTTGGATGTATTTAATATGAATATAGAATTACTCATGAGAACACCAAGTACAGCAGGATGCTGCATTGGACAGCCTGCAAAAGTTATGAGCTCAAAATTGCAGAGACAGAGCAATGCCTTGTGACCACATTTTCAGCTGAGGTGAATACTGCTACACAGCCACTGCCTATACCAGACTGTCACTTTAAACTTAGCAGCCAGGCAATGTAGAGACTGGCTGGGCATGCCATTGTGAGAGCACACAAAATGACTTGCAGTCATGCCACTTTTAAGTAGTAATTCATGGGTCAGTAATTATTTACATTTATTTCCATTTAGTGTGTTCTTTACTGAGTGTGAAAATGAATAAATCATTTGATTTTCTTCGTCCTTTATTCAAACTATTTTGCATTTTTCAAATCACAAGCTACATCATCCAGTTTAGCATCACAATTTTTTTACTCCATCAATAACCTCTAGCTTTTCTTTTACAACTATGAATCGTGTATATTTCACAACAGTATAAAATCACTCAACAATCACTTTGTGCTGGACCCTCCACTCAGCACATAACAGCCACCCAGTTTTCTTGATACATAACAATGAAAACTATTTAGAAGTTTGGTTAGCAAGACAATAAAAACCCAAATCTATGGCTGAAATTCCTACAACTCTACAGTAAAATAAGGTATGGGCCTATTTGCTCTCTCAAGCACATACTGTACTACACTCCAGTGAAGGTTTATTAGAAATCTCAAGATTTTGTACGCATCAGTTCCAAAGAAATCTGAAATCTGTAAGTTTAATACTTTAGGTCCCTTTTATGCTAGTTAACAAAGACTTGCAGGTTCAAATGAGACACTCTGACTGTAGGTGTTCGAATTCTGAAAAGTGGCACATGACTGAGACACATTCAAATTAAAACTTGATGATTTTTTACTTCAAACAATTTGAAATATTTTGACATGCACCTCATCAGGCAAAGTTGCACAAAGACTACTTTTCCTCTCTACTGGCATTCCAACATTAATTTTTATTGCACATGCAGTACATTTTCAAAATGTCCTCAAGCTGCTGTACGACTTCACTCTCAGGTGCAAACAAGTATGGGTTTTTCTGTCACATCAAATTCTGTAGTAAGTCTGTATCAAGACATTTCTCTAGCAGTACAATGTCAAATAGACAGGAATCTTCACGAGAAACTCCTGAACAAAGTAAACACAGAACATGATGATGTAATCCCTGCATGTGTCTCTTTAAAGTAGAGATCCTTTTCCCTTTCCCCAAAAGATTGAAGAAGTCAGCGGACAAGGGGGGTGATATGTGATAGATATGAAGATTGTGTGAAACATCAGTTTAACTACTGTGAATACATCAGAGACAGATAGCATGTCTTAGGGAGTACAAAAAGCATTCAGACTGGTACAAGGGAAATTGAAGTGCCAAAGGCTGCAATCACACATGGGTTTAGTCATGCAGAAACCGGCTGGGATTTAACAGCAGTGTTAAAATACAGTATTCGATATGCTGAAAGGCCTGAAAGAATCTTGGCAATGGACAGAGAATTAATGGAGGGGAAATTCTATTTAATCTGGACAGGACTGTTTATGCCTCTGTTGGATTGAGGTCAACTTGGGATGAACAAAAACTGTGTCTGTTTATGATGGTTGGACACTATATCACGCTGCATTTGAAACACAAAAAGGATGATTTGAACACACTTTGCATACTCTTGATGGGGTGAAACTGGGTGCTGGAGAAACATCTGTGCATATACAGACAGGTCCGTCTCAAAGGGGTGGGGGCGATGGGGGCGACCGCCCAGGGCACCGTGCCAGCCAGCCCCCCCAAATCCCCAATCCCGCTTCACACACACATAAAAATATATATACATGCACTCACTACGTCACAGGCCTTCATCTGCAAGCTAAAAGTTATTGCATCATAAAAAAAAGTTAGCCAGTGGAAAAATGGCGAGCACAAGGAGAGATAGGGACACATTTTAAAAATACTACAGTGGGGGTGAGAAAAGAAAAAGGAAACAGAAGAGGGAGGATGCAAATATGGCACTTAAAGGGTCTTTGGAAAGATTCTTTGTAAAAACCAGGCGTGAAGAAGAAATGGACACGGGTGGTGATCTCAACGACAACAAAGAAGCTGGCATTGAGACACTTGAAGGTGGCAATAGCATTAGCACACAAGGTGATTAGCAGTTCTGTTCGATTCTGTATGTCTGTTTGCGCAGGCCAGTTAGGCAGCTATTTCATCACCTCCACGCTGCTCCCTGCCACCACCACAACACACAAGAACTCCCACCCACCCTGGGCCCCCCTGACACCAGTCCCACCCTGGGCCCTGCCCACCCCTTGAGATGGCCCTGTATACAGAAATGTTTTTAGTTCCACCATTTGCTGTATAAAGTGTGCTAAAACACATTCCTTTTCTTATGTGTGTAATGTACAGTATAAATCATATTTCCAAGTACTGTATACTTAGCTGCAATTAAAAAGACTGTATTCACAGAATGTGATGATCCAGCTGGTAATATTAAGTGAACTGAATCTTTTTGCGAAATTGAATGTTTAATTCACTTCTTAGTACAGTATATAGGTGCTTCATGGTCAGTAACATGTTTGTGTAATATTACAAACTGCAAGAGAGATTCTTGAATTGCTCAAATGTGTTTACTTACAGTTTGTGATACCAGAATCAAAACAAAGCCAGGGGAATTTCCCAGACCTTTCATTTGTGTTTGAAGTCATTGGCATAAATGATTAAATCAAAATTATTGCAGTAGCTTGAATTAAATTTGACACAAATGTTCCTTCCCTTGGTCCCTTACCTGTCTTTTAAATATAAAAATAAGAAAACCTGTCAAAATCAAAAAGCGTGGAAGCTTCTAACTAGACGAAGTTGGAGAGAAGAAAAGTTGTATTCTTTTATGTATTATGTGATTGTTAGAAGATGTAATTGCAGAATTAAGGTAATCGGTTATTGTAATCATTATTGCTTTTTTACAGGGTCAAGTGCTGTTCAACATAAATAGTCATAACTGAGTGCAGCTTCAATGCTATTTGTAGAAACACAAAACAAACTGCTTCAATGTGCTGCCTCTCAGCACTTAATCAGCATGCCCCCTACGACAACTGCCTTTGTTATTGCTGAGGATGTGAACATTTTTCACAACTATGCAAAGACACCATGAATATGGCAGTAAAAGAAAGCATAACATGAAACTTGTAAGTGAAATCAAACTCCTTGCATTCTCAACACCAAGTCAAAGTAGAATAGACTTGGCACAGCACAACAAACATTTTTTTTCTAAGAGGTGTTGTGCTCTTTATCAAATGCACTACACTCTAGTGGAGTATATACTCCTTTTTTACATTCACTGAACATACATGTACTGTAATTTGACTTATGTGCAGATTTATTTCAGAAAGTATGATAAAATGCATGACTTTGCAAACTGCTGTATGGAAGCTATAAACACAGTAACAGTAAATCAATTTAAGACACTTTTCTGAAAACATCAGTAAATGATACTATAATTATTTAGTATTTAAACACATAGAATTACTGTCACTTAGTGGAAATGTGTTTACTGTATCTTGTAACAGAAAAAGGATATAATTATTTCAAAAAGCTAAATTGCTCAGGAACATAGAGACTAAGCTTATGTTGACCTGTTAGCAGGCAGCCTGTGCAAGTGATACACAGGTTCTTCAGTGAAATGCAGTTTCAGGCTTCTCACACTTCAACTGTAAGCCAAACTCAAGACCGCTATACACTGTGTTGATTCCAGTTTGCCAGCAGAGAGTAATGGTCCTAATTAATTACAACAATTTGAAAAAACAGAGAATTATGCAATTGTTTTTTTAAAAGAAATGGTTTTAGGTTTTCCACCAAGACCTAATAAAGCAGTTGAAGACAAAATTAAAGAAGCAGGTCCTGAAGCCTACTACATCACCTAGCAATTTAAAAGGTGCTAGGAGCCTTCTCCCTGTGCAATTTTTTAGATTCCCCCAGAACCACCAGCACAAGATAATTCGCATAATTTATTCCTTCAGCAACTACAGTAAGACAATGTTGTCTATTCAGAATAAAGAACAGAAGAGAAAATATCCAAGGAATGCACACAAAATTGAATGCCATAGAGCTCTTTAATTCCTTACATGCCATATATCCTTCTCTATTTCTTGCCACAGCCCCTCCAAAAAATCCAGCATGTCCTCTGGGCATGTCTCCTTCTGCCACGCTGAACAAGACAAAAATGAGTGCAATTTGTTCTACTATACTTCCCCCTATTCTGCAGTCTGCAACATATGCTAACTAGGAGACAACAAGAGTCCCTGAAGCCCCTCCACTGACCAGGGCTTATACTGTATATCCTCTTTCTGGCCAGAACTCCAGGACTTCAGTGAGGGGAGGGATCCATTTTATCACTCGGGGAAGGCAGACATAAACAATTTGGAGCTAGGTGAGAAATCGATTACTTGCAGATAACTTTGTCTTTCATTTCTGTCCCAGGTCCAGAATTAAATCATATTGTGTTTGTTTTGAGTTTTGTGTATGGTACATATCTTAAATAAGTCTGTGCAGATCAATAAACCAATTTGTATTGCAATATACCCAGGTCTTAGCCAATTAAAATACGTTTTTAAATAGTTTCCTTTAAGTGTTGTTCTTGACAGGCATACAGATATCTGTACAGTTTAAAGAGGTTTAAGTTTCTAAATTCAATGATGGAGCTCTACGTGTGTTTGTGAGCGTTTAGTCCATGAAGTCATAGCTCCATGTTTCTTCCTAAACATTAGGGGGTAGTTTTAACTAACAGCATTGAATCATCTTTTCCAAGGTATAATCTTTAGTTCCCAGAAGGCAGAGATCAAGACACTCCCATCTCACGACTATGTAGTATTTAGTTTGGCTTTGACACTTCTCTGCTATATTCTCGGGATTAAATCAGGTGTGACTCACCCCAACCTACTTTAATGTAAAGGTTTGAAATTCTCATGCAAACTGATTGACCACAGTGCTCTGTAATAGGAACTTAAGGGAAAAATTTTAATTAAATAATTTTAATATCAGTGGTAGAATATTGCAGTATTTAGAAATGAGCACATTTTACATTTTCTATCATGATGAACCTGAATAATTGAATAGTCTTCTATCCTGCCAGTGACACCAAAGAAATGTCTCATTAGTGAAGTGTTGCATCTGATTTCTATTGTTGCCTGTTATAATCTACCTATTCATACCATACATTCAATGCTTTAAATGAAACTGGATGAAGGTGAAACACATCTTGTTACCACTAGCTCACTGGCAATCAAAAGAGATTTTTAATTTCATTTGAATGAAAAAGGTGCAATAGATGATAGACTTAATGCCTGCTTATTGTGCAGTTTAAAAGTATAACCCTCTCTAAAATTAAACCGGTTAGTATTTTATTTGAAAATGAAATAACTAATACTGCATATAATACTCATGTTCTTGCTTGAATGAGAAATAACATATTCTCATTCAGGAAAACATTTTTCACACCATCCTAATGGCAGGATGTCAGATTAAAGAAAAAACTTAAGGTTCAAAAGTATCAGTGACCGTTTTGCACCTACACCTATATTTAGATACATTATATATATTATATATAATTATATAAAAAAACAAGACTTAATAGAAAAGGTCCAGAAAAGCAGTAGTAATACCTGTATGAGCAGTTTAACACAATTTTGAAAATTAATCTCTGTCACAGTTAGGAAGAACTATATGGAAAAACCCACAGAAATATCAGTCACTATTCACTATTGAGAATTGAAACATACACAGTAACAGTTTTCTCTCTTATCATCTACAAAAATAATCCTTGTATTTATATATTGAAATTTTCATTATAAATATAGTTTTAATTTAATCATAGTAATTAAAGCATTGTGAAGTGCTTAAAATATAGTGATTTTTTTTCCTCATACCAGACGATTATGCAAAGACCTGGAAAGATGTTTACACAAGCCTCTGACTGAGGGTTGTAGAGATGTTTAGTATTCCTAGAAGTGCAGAAAGTTGAGCTATTAATTTAAACACCTATGCAAAGTGGGTACATCTAAAATCAAATATTTATAATTCCAGGAAGACTATGTTTGAGGGCTATAAAAACCTACAGACAGTAAATTGCAAGGGACATGCAGAATAGAGTGGCAGAATTTACAAGGGAAATTTCCAATGAAACCAGATCAAGCATAACATCATTGTTCATAAACTGAGTTGCAAAATCCGGCACAAGAAAACACATTAGTTGAGGACATATAATATGGCATTGTAAAAAAGTTACAACGTGGTGGAACAGAGGAAAACCTCTGGAAACCCTTCCAAGATATTTCCAATTTTTCAAAAATAAACCTTTAAATTAACTTTGAAGGATCCCATTTAAGTGTGTCTCAGGGCACACCTGTGACAACAGATGTCCCTCAGTGAAGCCTCCAGCAATGGAGAGAACCTACAGTACAGGACATCACCACAGCCAGGCAGTTTAGGGACTCCTGTGGCGCTGTCAGGAAGTCTCCCATTGAGCTTATGGGAGGTGTAGTTTCTACAGCTAATGCAGCTATATATATCCAGTTCAGGTGGGTAGCTGCATCAGCATGCATAGGCTACAAAGGATCAGGTAATAGGTTTATTCCTGCTGAAAAAAGAAGGAAAACACAATGTTTCGGCTGTGGAGCCTTCTTCAGGTGTGATATGTATATCCAGGCCAGTTTTGGTCCCCTGTTCTTCATGACTGATGTTAACCTGTACATCATGGCAGGTGGAGTAAACTAATAGCTACTGCCTGCTATGGGTACAGTAAGTGCTAACAAGCATCTTCATGTCTATGACAACATTCTGCCATTAGGCAAATCAAAATATAATAGATTCTATAGCAGTAGAGTTGAGAAGGATAGCCCCATAATGAAGTTAATTGTGCTGCCTTTCAAACCTACTGTCAATTCATTTTGTCGGCTTGTTTAGTATTTTTACAAATGGCTAATGGCTAATAAAAGAGTTATATTGAAAAGAGAAAACCTATCACTAACTAAAATGTTTGGAAAATCTTTTATTTATTCTGAGATATTTAATGCATTTTCCTTTAAATCAATGCCTTTATGACAGCCCCAACCTAAATAATGTGGCTCGCAAGACCTGAGTACTTAAAACTGTCAATAAGATCAAAGAGTGCAGAAAAGACTCTCTGTAAATTAACCTCATTAAGCGCTTTATATACCAAATATTCCGTTGAATATACCCATGTGACAATGTATCTTCTAAGACTTCAACAATAATCCAATTAATAAATGATTCTTCCCCCCTACAATATGTGATAGAGATTACAGAGATTACAGGACTATAATGGTAAATGCCATTTTTTCTTGACCTATTCTGCCATAGCTAGATTTTAATTACATATGAATTCAGAAGAAATAGGATAATTAAAATATAATATAAAATCTTTAAAAGGATGGTGATCTGACCAGCTAAACAACTGTCTAGTTTAATTTATTACTTTTAAAAATGATATTTCATCCTGTTTTCTACATTTGCTTTTAAAATACAGACATTTACGTCTTAAAACAATATTCACTCTGAATAAAGAACTACACAGCATGCAGACAATTGTCATTCTGCTTTTAAAAGCTAAAAAAAAGCTGAATCTGATTTAATTAAAAACCTGTCGAATGATGAATGGTAGAAAATATCCGGTCAAAGCTTCAGTTAATGCATTTTTCCTTGACTTAAAAAAAATGTCAGGATAATAGACCACATACCTGGAATACAATCCAATTAATTACTATCTTGTTTTTCTTATTAGTTTATTTTTCTTAGCATGTTGACTTGTTAGTTAGAGCTTTTGAAGAATATACAGTACTTACAATCCTTGACCCTTAACTACAAACCTTACTTAGAGGACAGAGGAAATTTGGAATTGAGAGAGATTTTGTGAAAGGATTTTTTTTGTGTGTCTTTCAAATCCTTTGCAATATTAAGATGAAAAAATACATATAGCACAGGAGTTATAGTTGTTTTCCTAAACGATAAAGAGATGGGTGCAGTCTGGCATCCCTCAATCAGACTAAACCCAGTACATCAAAATCAGGGAGCTTTGTTCTGCACTGAACAGGACAAGCTCTGACACTTCAGTGATAATAATTGTTTCCTACTGACTTTCATTGTCCTTAACTGTTTTTTTACAAATATTACTTGTTGCACTTTTTTCTTCTTTTTAATGTGTTATTGATTTGTAGATATTTCTATAGCTACTGTATGGCTCACACGCCATAGTGCATGAGCATTGGAATTCCAATTAAATCTGTCATTTCACTGTACGTGGAACAGTGGACCTATGCATGGAAAAACAAAAATATATAAATATAATATGTATAGTACAAAACAAAGTAAAAATAAATATTTTGTGCATCTGTGTAGTGGTTTTCATCTTAAAGATTTTGAATAATCTTTTTGTAAAGCCTTAACCAAGGCAGCTTGGGCAGGGGAATGTGGCTAAAGAGGCCCCTCTGTGACATCATAAAGCTTGGACATCATATCCAATGCCTTACATTTAGTGATTATACATCATGGGCTCCACCCAGTCTGTAGTCAGTTTTTTTCTCCCAACAACCTCAGGTCCAAGGTAGATCCATCAGTGAATGATCTTCAGGACCAGAATTCTTCTTTTGAAAAAAGTTCCTTTTCTCGTTGACATCCTGAATATCCAAGCATATTCAGAACCAAGTTATAGAAGGGACCAACCGAGTCCCCCACCTGTCTAACGTACGGATGGCCCCCATGAGGACAAACTGCACAGACTTTAAATACTAAATTTGGCAGGGCTGCCAAAGTTTCCATGCAAGCTGCTGAGCTGAAATGCAAGGCAAAGCTCTCTCTCTCTTTGTGGACACTCACAGTGATAGAGCGAGCAGCTGCCAAGTTGGACCATGGACCAGTCCCAAGCTCCATCTTACCAGCAAGAAGTTTAATTCATCAAGGGCATTTGGCCAATGGATCTTTGAGTATGACTTTATTCACATGATAACTCTCAAGAGATCAACCGTTATTACAAATACATGCTTATGTTTAGTTCACATCAGTAAATGCATATTTACTTGTATCTGAGAATATAAATGTGATGTAATTGTAAGAGACTATTAAAACCTACTAATAAATGTTACAGTTACATTTTAACTGTGAAGTTATTAACGTTTCTCCTTGTAATCTTTGAGTGAACAATCAGAATTTAATATCACAGCAGATCATTTGATAAATACATTCTATTGCATTTGTTTTTGTTGTGCATGCTTTGTTGTTAATAAATTGTGTATTGGATATTTAGAATCTGTGTGTGGGACTGTAGATTGTTATGTTTGACTAGTTCCTAAATTTGTCAAGTACTCTCGCAATTTCTGGAATACACACCTGTGCAAGTCAAGTAGTTGCTGAACTTCACTGATACCTGGGCCCCATCTTAAAAGTAAAGTGAGTTGTGATGTTTCAGGTTGAAAAGCACATCATAAGAAATTATGTACAGTAAGAGGACTGGTTAAGTAAGTCTAATCTGCCACTGCTATATTTGTAAAGTCAGTCACACAATTGCAATGGCTCTTATTCTGAACACTTCCATAGCGTCTAGACTTTTTTTCAAACCTTTCGAGTAGGCATGTGTCACGCCACATCTTAAGAAACTCATTAAATCCTTCTGTCCCTCAAAACTACAGAACTGTCTCCCTTCTACCCTTCCTGTCCAAAACACTTGAAAGCAATTCATTCAGCCATCTCTCCAATTTTCTCTCACAAAATGACCTCCTTGACCTGAATCTATCTGGCTTCAAGCCAGGACAGTCCACAGAGACAGCTCTCCTGTCAGGCACAGAGGCTTTATATCACAATAGTGACATTTGCAGGAAATGAAGCAAACTACGCCACCTACAGGTGCAAGGACTCTTCTTCCCACACAGATAGTCCAGAACCAGCAGCACACCCACTCACCAGAACAAGACATGTGTTTTCCGTTTTTGCACTTTTATTCTAACAGCTACTTATAATTACTGAAAGGGTAACATCACTGTCAACTCCAAAAAAGGAACAAATGAGGGTTTCCAAAAGTTGGAGACAATCCCAACAAGCAACGGGTGCAAGGCAGAATAAAAAATTAATGGATGTACTACATACAGTACATGTTGTATGTTTATATACAGTGTAAATACCTAGAAACTACTTTCATGGTTATGGTGTCTTTCTTATAAGAGCATGCAGTCCTTATAATTTATGGGATTGATCCCACAAGCATGACAAAATATTAGATAATTTGTATAGATTCCCATAATTAGTTGTAAATACATGCTTAAATGATACACAGTAGTTTTGAATAGTGTTCTGTAGTACTGTACATTATACATATTCAGAGCATCAAAAGAACCTCACCACTCTATATATGTCTTTATAAAAAGAGCTATTGATTTTACATATTGATTTAATTAGTAATGACAGATTGTGATCCACTTGAGTGACTGTTACATATATTTGTATTAAAGAACCTCATTAGTGACAAGTAATGAGGGGATTAAACCGGTTCAATGTCACATTTGGTGAAATCAAGATAAAAATATTTTAAAAAATCCTAAAAGAAGCAACAGACTCTTTATTAAGGGCAGCATTCCTTCATTCCATCAATTGTTAGGAACTCTCCAGCAGTGGAGCCATACAGTGTCTCAATGTTTTGGGTAAACTGCCCTTCATAGATTACATAAATCTATTTAGATTACACTGAATAGAGTCAGTGTAGTAGAGTTTGCATTTGTAAACTATCTGTCAAACATTGGATGGATATCGTCCTATTAGTGTTTCGGAATGGTTTTGTAACCACCTCCCAGCTGATGGGACGTGACACGTTTCTACTAGCCTGCACAGGGAAAACAATTGCGTTACTGACCATTCAATAGCACATGGCTGCCCAAACCTAACCATTGTTAACTTATTACAAAATTATTTACACAAATGATTCTCATTACTTGCTTAATTGTGTTAAGTAAATCAGGGACAAACTTATTATTTCACATACACTGATTCTCAATTATACATTTTTGTCTACTTTATACCCATGGCTTAATCGATGAAATTGTAATTCCCACAATTATATTGGAGGTTTACAATTTTTTTGTCAGAACTATAGAAAGGGAAACACTTTGTCTACTTGTGAAGTGCAGCACCCACCAGGGAGACACATGATAGCTATTATGCTTCAGCATACTTATTGAGAAAACTGAATAGAACTGAGGTGGAACGATAGAAAGATCAGGTTGTAGAGGCACAGAATAGACTTTAGCCAAGACATCAACACTAGCATTCCAAATCTTGGAAAAATCTCCAGGAATGACGCAGAATTCCTTGGTTTAATGTCTCATGGGAAAGACAGTACCTCAACAGTACCCCCATTCACCACACTGAAGCATTGATTTCTAAATTGTGGTCCATAAGTAATATGGCAACCTTCAACACCACTTTCAGCAACAACCTAGATTTTCTTAAAGGAACCAACCCAGTACTGATGAGTCCCTGCTCCGCTTAGCTTCTGAGAACTGACAAGATCAAGCTGCAAGGTGGAAATACTTCATAGGACAGATTATTGCCCTAAGGCATCCTCCAAACTGTAATGTTTAATGATTAACCATGCCAGGTCACTTTCTGGCAAGCTGTGTATCTTTTTGAATATCCTTTTAACAAATGCGAGCCTATCAAACAAATTTAGCAATCTTCCATTCACACTATTTTGAAACGTTTTTGTGTTTGTATTTGCTTAATTATATCCAAATGTTTTTTTAAAGAGTTATGAGGATTTTAAGCCATTTATCATTCCAGTGATTCGGAGCAAAATTGCTGATGGGATAACATCCAGCTTAAGAACTCAATAAATGTTTTATTATTATTATTCAGAAGGCATATTCTGCACCTTCTGTACAAATTGGTTATTTTTCCTTAAATTAAATTTGAATCCAGTGTTCTTAAACTGATTCTATATTTTGCTAATATTGTTTACCTTGTAAATTCTGGAAAGGTTTTTGGGTATCATGAAAGGTGCTAATTAAAATATTTAGACTAGCATTTATTTAAGGCATTTTACAGTTAATAAAACTTTATTAAATTTAATGGTGTTTTATACATTCAGGGGCAAATCTAATTAAATGCAGTATAATTTAATAATGAATGCAGTATAATTGAATTTCAGGTAGCATTCTAATGACAATGTAATGAAATACATAGTGTTGTATAGACTTTATAGTGTTTTTATATAACCATCTTGCACTTGTTTTCAAATGGGCTTTTTATATTACGTTTTTCTTGTGGTTTAATGCAGTACCACAGGAGTTTCTTTAACTACACAGTATTGTTTAAAAACATAGAAGACGAACAGCATTGAAACAGTGAGTCAGAGAAGTAATACAGTATATGTGTATATTTACTGGAGGAACATGATTAGATTTACTGCTATGGATAAATTATTAACTGATGAGACAGAGTGATGTTCTGTTACCTGTAAATGAAATTAATAAAAGACGGAAATCCTTGAGTAATCCATAGACAGCAGTTGTATTATATTTAATATATTTTCATATATTTAATGTATGGATTTGTTTAATATAAATGTTGTGATTGGTGTCTCATGTGCAAAGCATCATACAATGCATAGTGAGCCTAGAAGAAGGATTTCTGTTCAGCTGTCTGACTGGTAAAAAGGAAAGATTAAAGTTTCTCTGTTTATTTACTGTTGATATACTGTTTGTTGTCTTTGTTGATATACCTTTGATTTGATCATAGTTTAAATATTTCTAATATACACCATGCATATTTGAAGCATAGTCTGCATTCAGTATTTTGCTAATTTCCTCAATTAAAGGAAGGTAGAATCTGGATCAATATGCTGAGTATCCTAGGCCAGGTCCTGCAAAAGCTGTCAATGTCCCAGGGCATTAACTGCTTCCAGTAGATGAAGGCAGTGGTCCTATTCTTTCCTGCCAACTGTTTTCAGGTTGCAGGAAAGTGATTGAAAATAATTTTTATGGAACATAATACACACAATTTCCTGTGTTGCTTGTGCATTCAGGATCTTGTTATTCCATTACGGTTAAGGTAAACTGGAAGAGTGAAATTTCAATGTTTTTGCTTAACCTTTTATATATTATCGTTCTTTATTTTCTTTTTATTTTGATACAGAGAACCATATATTTATCTCAGAACTTGCAACCTATTTTATGTTTACAAAATAAAGCGTGTTACAGCATTTAAACTACAACACACCTGGACGCCTGACCTGTTCGGTGCTCAGCCTGTAACAGCAGCATTCTAATAATGATTAGTATTTAGCTCCTCTCAATGTGTGGAACAGTAACTGACTCCTAACTAGTAATTTTAAAATTACTAGTGTCCTTTCCTTTCACAGGCTGTTGGATCACCTAGTGCAACATGTGTTGACTCATGTTTAGTGCAGTTGAAGGCATGATTCAAGGTCCTGTCTGCCTTCTGGTCTGGCCTCAATGTGTAGCTATTTGGACCTTTGTGGGATAGGCTTGGGAATACCTGGTGAAGTGATTAGTAATGACTAGGATGTTCCCATCCTTGCTCCACTCCTTAGACAGGAAGTCAAGGCACACTAACTGCAGTGGGATAATTGTATGGACAGAGACTAGCAGTGCCCAGACAACTGGTGTCAGCACCTTGCAAAGGCAGCATCGTTCACAGCTCTCATACCACTCACAAGATCACCTCCCACATACTGGTGTGCACAAACATCTCTTTAATAAGTACCTCTTTTCCCTGATGTATAGCTGTTTCCATTGCATCAGAAAGAGCCTCACCTGATGGCTTGGTGGTTTGGTGCTCCTTTATCCTCTTTGTAGTGTATCACTCTTGATAGAATGAGGTCTTCTAGCTGGTGTTTCTGCAGTGACTTTCCTGGAATCACCTCAGTCTCCTTATCTTTCTGACTGAAAACACCAACCACCTGGCAACCAGCTGACAACACTTCTTGGATGGCCTTCTTGTTAACTGGAAAAAAGGTGCAGCCAACCGGATGAACTTTTGGGTGAACTTGTAATCTCTTTCTGGGAAAGGGCAATTCTGGTGGTTGATCCTCTCATGGGTGCAAAAGAGAGCCTCTAGTTCAATGGCATATTCAGTAACATTCTACTGGGCTCATTGTCGGCAATTAGGTTCAACATAATACTCCATTTACATTTGTGTTTGAAAAAAGTTTCCAAATATAAAAATATAAAAGATGAGATAACATGCTAACTGTATTTGTGTGGCACTGTGGTGTATAGGTCAGTCAGAATGCTTCTTTCAGAGACAATTTAGTTTTTGTTTTTTTGAAATAATGAACTCACTTAGCAAATATAAATCAACAATGAATAACATAGAATCTTAGCAGTGGGACATGCACAAGGGAAAATTCAATAGCAAGAAATTGCAGCCAATAAAGTCGATTCATAGTGTATTTACTATTGTTGTAAGTAGCTGATAGACCTGTTGTATTGAAAGCATTCTTTTTAAAATCCAAGGCATCATCAAAGATAATTATATATATGTAGATAGAGTATGTTTTCATTCCAATCAAAACAAATGGAGACTGTTGTAGATTTTGTCAATTACTAAGAGAAAAACTAAAGTGAAAGTGTATTTGGGTTTCTTTGTTAAAATGTCATGCTTTGTTTTTCAGCCTTTAATGAATACAATTAGGTCTTTAAGCCAACACACATCCACAAATGAGCAAGTGATTTGCATGTCTGTTACTTTTCAATTAATGTTATTTATTTTTCAAAATATCACCCTGAAATAATTTAGGGTAAAATGGGGCTTCAACGCACTGGTTCATACCCTTTTCTAGCATGAATTAAAATGAATGGAGCTTTTTATTGCATGGAGAATTGTTGTATGCATCTCAGAGTAGTTTACAATTACAATTTGTGTGTCTGTTACCAAAATGCTTTAAGTATTTTGTCTCAAAGATAATGACATAAAGTACAATATACTGTAAAACGAAATAAACCATTACCCTTCCTATTCTGCTGTTTTATAATACATCTTGATTTTAATACACTTGACAATTTTCAAACTTTTTTCACTTCTGACCAAATCCAGTATTGGCCATTCTAAAGTCAACCCTGTCAAACACCTGTTATTTTCCCTGTCCCCTAAAAGTCAGTACTCACTGACTGCAAACACTTAATTAACAAATTTGCCCCCCCAAAAAACTCACAGGAAACCCATACTCTTTCTTCTGCACATCTTGCTAATGAAGCTCTCTTGCTCTCAGTCAGTCCCCTCCTGCAGCACAGCTGTATTTTTTTCCTGTGACTGCAATGTCTCTTGTAGTTTTCCACTGGTTTCAAAGAATGCGCCTGACAGACTGTCTCGTGGGACCTAACCGGCACTTGTTATCCCCTTTGAGAAGCACTCTGCCCACCACTTCTCCCTTGAGATATAATTATCTTCACAGAGAAACATTTACTACAAAGAAGTCTACCTTTCTCTGGATCAGCTGCTGTCAGTTACTGAAGAAAATCTATTTTCTCTAAAGGAAGTTTTTTTTCTGCTTGGATAAGGGGACGCTGCAGTTAGTTTATTGCTGTGCTTCTTCATTAGAAGTGACTTCAATAGGCACCATTCTTGGATCACCTCTTTATTTGCTGTAGCTTGCCACAGAGGGCAACAAGTATAAGTGAGTTGTGCACATACAATATGGGATAGTACAAAACAATCCAGAAGTGTTTTATTTATATCCAAGAAATAAATAAAACACCTAAGGGTTGATTCCAAGTTGAAAATGACAGAGAAAAAAAACAATGTTTTGACTGTGGAGCCTCAAGGAGAAAGAAGGGACAAGAAATATGAAGCAAAATGATAGGCGAGGAGAACAAACGTAATACCATGTGAAAATGGATGCAGAAGGGGAGAATGGATCCACAAATAAATGGAAATCTGAAAGATGAACTCTAGTAGGAGATCAAAAAGATTAAATCTGTAAACGCCTGTACTGGATTAAAAGAAATTAGTAATTATGAGCTGATGAAATGTGTTATCATAGACTGAGATGATGTCCTTCTTCTTTCTGGAATAAGAGTTCTGGATTTCTCCTGAAGGATGCAGATGAAAAGGCTAGTCACATCATATGTCCATCTTTTGCTAATCACTTTATTCAATAAAGTGTGGCGGAGGAGATGGAGCCTACCTCTGCAAATAACAAATGGAATGTAGGATAAACCATGAATGGGATGCCAGTCCATCGCAGGAGACACTAAGACAGACACATACTCACACCAAGACCAATTTTCCCAGTAGTCAATTAATTTACCAGTATGTTTTTAGGGTGTGGGAGGAAACTAGAGCACCCAGAGGAAACACAAATGCACACAAGGAGAATATACCAACTCTATGTGACCCAGGCTTGGAATTGAAACCAGGGCTCCAGTTCTATGAGGCAGGAATGCTAACAGCTGCACCACCATAACACCCAGTAAAATCAGTGAGGTGTAAATGGAAACTACTGGCATAGAGAGTTTTAATGCTCTGATATATTCCCTGAAACCAGTCTTCTTCCTGTTTCACCAATACAAATTAGAGAACTTTCTGCAAGAGATGCTGTGCAATCAAATGAGATTTCTAGAAAATATACCACAAAGTTATTGAAAGGTGGCTAATTTTTAAACAAATAAGTAGAATTACTGTGTTAGTTATCAAATGAAGTTTGTTTTATCTACTATTAGGACCTGGTGAAGGTCAAATACAGTATGTCTAAATACAGTACAGTATGTTAAACCATGAAATCTTAAGGAGTTTTACTTTTTCACCTCACTGTGTTTGCAAATAAATACATTGTTTTACTGGAACTTACAAACTGATTTAACATTTGTAAAGAAAAAAGACATATTTGTTCACCAACCCTAGTAATTTTTCTAACAGTAGCAAGTTCGCCCATGCTTACATAATTCTGCTTAGCATTCTGTAAGAGTAATGGGAAGGCAATTAACCTGCATAATTGAGGTACTGTACTGATTCAAATAACACCACAGAGGCAGAATGCATTGGAATGGTTGCAATAACTGGGTAATAAACCCAGACCCAACCCTAAAAAGCTTCCAGAAATTGTCAACTTATAATCGTATAATCGTTAAAAATGATAGACCTGAGATGGTTTTGATAAGTCAGAGGGTTTTTTCTTTCTAAAACTAAAACTAGACATTCGTGAACAACTATAGCACCATACACAGAGGAAAAAGCAGAAAAAAACACTACACTTCTCAAAAAGTCATTCAAAAAGGTAGCTTAAAGAGCACTTGTAGAATATGTGCTAAGCACATGGGAGTGGCATGTTTATGATATGACAAAAAAACATGATCAGTTTATTAATGATAGCACACTAAAGACTGAACCTTTATCCTTTATAAAAGACACAGACTGACCCACCCTCCAGGTAAAAAATCAAACTTGGGATCAAACTGAACTGTCACATTTTGCTTATGGAATACAGTGCTTCTAAGAAATGGACTTCACAGTCAGACAGCAGCCCTCAATCAGAACTTACTGTAGGTAAATGAATCATAGGTTGTCATTATTATTAATGACGGATAACTAACATCATATTGTTCTAGTTGTTACTTATTTAGGTGATGGGGGTTTTAATCTGCTGTAACAATCAGAAATTGTAACTGTAAATTGCAAGATTACTTAATTTTTAGGAATTAATCAACCCTGTTTGAATCAATATCTGTGAAATGATCTGCTGTTATTCAAATATCTTCACACAGGTATTACAAGGAACAGAGTTACATCTTTAGCTTGTTGCAGTTTAGCTTGTAGGGTCTATCGGTCACATATAATTCAATTACATTTATTCTCAGTTACAAGTAAATTTGAATTTACTATTGTTAACCAAACATCAAAAGTGTTTGAAATAATAGTTAAACTCTCAAGAATTAGAATGTGAATTAATAACTTTATACTCAAAAATCCATTGGCCACACATCCTTAATGAGTTAAACTTAAACGCTGGTGAGATTGGTTTGAGATATGCAGATCTGTGCTGGGAGGGTCCAAGTGCAGACAGAGGAGAGAAAAAATTAGCTTTTGCCTGGCGTTGCATAGCAGTTGGCCAAAGGCAGCTCTGCCAAAGTTAGCGACTTGCAAACATTAGTCTTTTGTTTTTGCAGAGTTTGTCCTCCTAGGTTCTGGCCGAAAAGTAAAACAAAGAGGGAACTCAGTTCATTCTGGCTATATCCTTTTTCAGACTATGCTTGAATATTCTGGATGTTGACACAAAATAACAGTAGGTTCATGAATACAAAAATTCTCCTTTTAAGAAAGAATGTCTTGGGCATAATTCTTTACTGACTGATTCTCTCAGCCTTGCATTTTTTATTTAATTCCTGACTCCAAATTCTTGCAGTCATGTGGTTAGAGAAGTCAGTTTGCCAGTTTAGTTGGAGAGGGAAAAAGAGGCAGTGAGTTAACTAATGAAAATGTTTAGGGTTCTAGTTTAAATGGAGAGGTTAGAAGCCAGTGGTCAACCAGCGAAAAAGAACTAGGTTACAGCTTATATGCGGTGACATCACAAATTGCCTCATCTGCCTCTCCCTTGGCAATATTTTGAAAAAAGCAATCAGAAAATTGATGTATTGATGTAAGTCTCATAAGTGACTATTTAAAAAGTCGACAGTATGTGAGGTGAGTCAGGACTGCTCAAGGCCGTATCTGCCTGTAAGTATAGTATTAGGATTCCTAACAATGTACCGTTATGTAATCCTTATTACCTTGTGGGGACCTTCAAACATCCGTGGATAAAAAAGGGTGATGATTACAATAATGAAAGTACTGTATATTCATAATAATCCATACAATTATTAAAGAAAATGGCCTGTAATTTTTATTTTCCATGGTCACAGAGTACCAAGTTTTTAAGCTTAGAACTTTAGTCTATTGCATTTACTTGCAAGATGCCAGCTTCTGTCTAGTGTATACTTCAGGCAGTTGGCAGCCTCAAGGTTTCATGATTGCACCAATCTGCTGCTCTAATCTGCAATCTGATGTCTTAAAATGTAATGTTGTGCATTTTAATCTAGGATCTCGTGAGGTTTAGGACTTTGAAATAAAAGACTGCAGAGTAGATGGCAGAAAAGTTAAATAACTACAGAAAGAAGTGGGGATGCAACTGAATGCTTGTTTTGTAAAGCAGACATTAAAATTAAAATTCAATTACATGTGATCTTGAAAACCAGAAACATTCAGTTTTGCATGCGTAAAAGCACACAACAAAGTGGATTATATAAATGAGTACCATAAATCACCGCTGCAAAGTGATATTGAGCACATCACAGCATATAAATGAAGCATGATAGCATGACAGGAGCTGTGATTTGCTGAATATATTCAGGTAAACCTAAGAATGATGAAGAGATTCAATAAGCTGAACATGCCATCTTGTCTATGCAGATTGTTACAAAACAGTTTGACAAAAAGATTCCCCTCCACAGTTAACAGAATTTATTATATTTTTTAAAACAGTCTCCCCATGTGACCCTACAGCATTAATGTATTCTCCACATAATTTAGACAATTAATTAGAGTTTTGCAGAGATGTTATTAATTAATACTGATAGTATTCTAACTACTACAGAGAGGTGGTCATTTTCAGTACCAATCTTAGAATTTAAGTGCTTATTGGCAGAGACGTCTGAGATTCTCATACAAGAGACATCATCTGCACAGTAGGAAAAACTGCATGCGTTTTCCAACAAAGTCAAGGAAAGGAGTTATGCAGCAAGTAAGAAATGTAACATGTAGTATACCTACATCAGTAGTTCAGGTGGGTAGCTGCGTCAGCACGCGTAGTCTGCAAAGGAACAAGTAATAGGTTTATTCCATACTGAAAAGAGAAGAGAGAAAAAACAAAGTTTCAGCTGTGAAGCCTTCAGACACCTGAAGAAGGCTTCACAGCCGAAAATGTTGTGTTTTCTCTCTTCTCTTTTCAGCATGGAATAGACCTATTACTTATACCTACATGAGGCCTGCTTATGGTATTTTCATGACAACATGCTTTGAACCATAACATTTAATTTATTTTTATGACTTAATTTAAGTTGCCAAAGCCATAAGAATGGCACTGTAAGAAATTCAAAATTGAATGACCTTTTACTGTAATCTTTTTAAGCCCTTTATCAACATGAATTTCTTGTGTTGTATGGGAGAGAGTGGAGCTCTTTGATTGCAGTGAGAACTGTGCTTAGTGGAAAAATAAAAATAAATTATACAGGTCCCTCAGGCAAGACGCACACCATGCTACACGTAGCAGGCAACCCATTAAGCTTTGCTACATTTCATTCAACATGACAGTTCTGCAAATTGGAGTTTAAAACAGAAGCTGGGGTGGAAAGCAGGTCCCCACTCCTGGCAATCACTGGGTCACTGGGGTATAAATAAAGGCCTTTAGGGTATATATACCCAGCATCCCTTGCGCACATACCATCAGCCTGTTACTGGTTCCAGAATCAGATACAGATTGTGCTGTGCTTCTTTCCACTTTTATCATACCATCTCATCCTCTCATCTCCTCATCATAGCTTTATTTACAAGCACATTCTGTGTTGTTGCTGCACTATCACGGAGAGATCTGCTCTATAAGTAAGTTTGGAAAAAATCAAATTTTGAAACAATGTTGGGTGACTCAGATGACACATTCTTTCTGAAAATCAGTACCCCATCTGAATACCAGGTAATCTAATCTACTTGTCAACAAACCTTCTCCTCATCCTTGTGGTAATCAATCTCTTTTTTAAGATTTACTGTAGCTTTTATTTAGAAACCAACTGTTTGACCACAGACAATGTATTCAGAAGGGGGTGTCTCTCACTTTATCACATCCCAGGGGCATTTCCCCCCATACATTGTACTGCCCTTCAGTTACAAAATTGAGTACATGATTGAAAACTATCTTTTTTCAAAGTTTTTTTTCCATCTGCAACCATAAAAAAATAATTTCAAATGAGTTTCAGTTGATATCATAATATGTCCTCCACCAATGAAAATACTAGTTTCTGCCACCAGCAACTATTTCTGTGCACTGATACATTTTGATCCCTTACTTTCTCTTCGTACTTCAGATTTTGCTGTCTATTCTCCACTGACATCAAAGACAGCTCAAGTTCTGTGTCTACTGCTCCAAACTTCACAAACTCAACAAACCTACTGCTCGAGTCTGTAGCATCACCCTTTAATTTTCCTATTTTACTTCTGAGTCTTGAAAGTTGGCATCTGCATCATTGATACAAAACAGGGCTCCACCAATCGGGGCCTGCTCTTCCCTCATTCTCATGCTCACCCTCCTCCTGTATCTCATACCCTTACCTGTATGATGAGCCTACTGTAGCTCATGCACCAGCCCCTGAAATAATCATTCCTAGAGACACCACAAACAGAAATGAGCATAAAACATAAAAGAAATGGCACTCTTTCTTAATTTTTAACTCATATTACTTGCCACAATTCCTACGAACGTGTTATATAGTACAGTATGTATCCACTTGTTACATTTATCCACATTTATCCTGTGGCCAAATTTATCTCAATGAGCTTCTCCCTATCATTGACTCATTAGCAACAATAATAGTCATATTGTCATAGACAAGTGCTTTCTCATCTACTGTACCTAAGACAGGATTTAATTAAACTGAACTTTTCAGGGTTCAATTTTCAGGGTTCAATAACGTGATACTGCTTAAGAAGCCCAATATGGACTTCTTAACCATGTGATTAAACACCTGGGACATCAGAAACATCCTGGATTTATGTCAAACTGTTGTGTACTATTCGATCAAAATGTGCAAAATATAAACTAATATCTTAGTTTAAATTCAAGGCTATTATCCCCCAAATGTTGCTTAATTTGGAGATACAAAGATACAAAGATGAACTAGGGGAGATCTGGAACAAAGTTTTATTGATAGATAAAACCAAAGTTAAACTTTTACCTAAGTGATGGAAAGGATAGATTGTGGAGAAATAAAGAAACTGCAGATGCTCCAAAGAACATTACCCTATCTGTGTAGCATGGTAAAGTCATGTCATGCCCTGGGCATACATAGGTGCATGTGAAATAATGATAATGTAACTAAAGAAAAAAGTGGCTACAGCCATGCAGTTGACAAAGCATTAAGTTATGTGGGTTGCAGACTTCATGTACTTATTTCCTCAAAAGGATGAGCAACAAAATATTGACTTTTACACTCTCAAATTTACTTATAAATAATTTTCCAGTACTAATGACGATTTGAAATTACTGGGTTAAACACAAAATACGTTGTTTTTTTTCCCAAACAGTATGTATATAATTCAATTATATGAATAGAAGTACTCAAAAATTAAAAAAAAATGTATGTAACATTCATATTGATCTCATGATCACAAATACAAAAGTTGCTTGACAATAAAGCAAAAACAACAGGTTTGACATTGCTGTACCAATATGTTTGGAGGGCATTGTCTACCAACCTTTTTCTTAAGGCCTTTTACTATTGTTTACGCACAACATTCACATCAGGGCCTCTTGAGTGGCACAATTGCTAAAGGATTGATAATTGATAATGCTACAATTATAACTAAAATAAAATATTCGCTTTGTTAAAGGTACTTACAAATCACATCAAAGTTAACTTAGAAGTACAGTCTAACAATTATGCAGTTAATTAAGTATGCAGCTGAACTTTCGGATGGAACAAAAACCAGACCACAGTAGGCCCTCAAGGAACCAAGACACCTGATCTAATGAAATCTAATTTGAGGTTGGTGGTGTATTGACCAAATTCAAGCAAAAACACATCTGTGAATATTTTCACACATTTATATAGATATGCATACAGATCAAACAGCTCAGAGTATTTTGCAATTATCACAGTTTTAAATAGTTGAACATTTAAATGCCTTCATCTTAATTTAAATTCAATTCAACACTAATTGTACATTTTTAGTTGGTGTGTATGAACAAAAGAGCCATGTAAGGAGCATTCAGAAAAACCTAATGTCTAATTTCATATCAGTAAATTCATTTATGGCTTTAAGACGTTCTAATAAGATGCCTTTTTCATTTCATCGTACATACAATTTAGCATAAAAACATGTGAAATTTCTCTGCAAAAAATTTGAATGTAGCCTCTGCGTAGCCCCTGCAGGTAAAGCACCCTTCTGAATGCACAGAACACAAAGCTCAGGGCATTTAACCTGCTATGGTAAAAGACCAATTTACTGACACTGGAAATTTGAGTGCTGTTGATATTCCATATTCTATTTTATAAATATAATATAAATGTCCTGCTAGAGATCATATACTGTAGCTGCATGCCAACATGTTGCTCCAGGACGTTTCCTGTATATAAGAAAAAATAATAAAAAAAAGAGAAGAATCCTTTATTTTGTTATCATATAGCAATATTAATTAAAGACGTTCCCTAACTGCCTACAGTGCCAACGGGTTCTGTCTATCTTTCACCGTGCAAGTGGGTTCTTCTACACAATTTCCAATCTTCTTTTAGTCCCAACAAGCAGCAGGACCAAGCCGGTTCTAAAAGCATGCAGTGATACATGATGCAATGAGAGATTCATCACTCCTCCAGTCATTGCCTGACCTCATGAAAGAATTGGTCATGTCAGAAGTGTACACCCACAGGTGCTCCCTGTACAACACATTCTCCCTGTGTGGAACAGGTTGTAGTGACAATATAGCCAATTGAGTATAAAAAGGAAAAGATAAATTCACCTTTGTGTGTGGAGCTGCAGTTTTAACGTTTTAATATTAATGTGATTTCTGCTAGGAATTTTAATCTTTACCTAGACTTACCTAGAGAGAGGGCTGCTGATTTAAAGAATTCACTTTCCCTGAATGAAAGGTTTTTCTTTGTCCTTTTAATTTACTAACAATTGATTTATCTGTTCACCTGCCTTGAAGATGGATACAATTTTAATTTCCCTGCAGGTGAACACAATACAAAAATGAAGGCTAATCAATTTGTTTTGACCATTGTTCTGTTGAAATTTTCTCACTGAGAAGTTGTTTTTATTGCATTTTTGCTGTACATCTCAATCACAACGCAATAATTTCAAAGTAAAGGAAACATAATTGAGTTTTAAAATGCATTCTCTTTTACCTTTTATTTAATTTCTGTTTTAGGATCATGACCTTTTTTTACTATTAATAATATAAGAATATGTCAGAGTGATTGGTATTATAAGAGGCACCTCAGTTCATGCTCCCTGGTACAGCTTTGGTGAAAAGAGTAATAAATCAGGCACACCGTGTTAAATATCTAACATTTAATAATGACATTACACACGCTAGGCAGCACACAACATACAGTAAACATATAACATACAAGGTACCCTATTTACAAATAAAGTGTACCAGAGATCTATGTCCAGACCCACCAGAAAAAACACAGCTTGCTACCAAGTATTTAAATCCTACTGTACTGTATATAACACCTATACAGGCCAACAATAGAGATATGCTGCCTTTTTCATCACATTTAATCATTTACCCAGAACATATTTAACCAAGGTTAGGCCAGCCTAGAATGTTCTGATAGACTGTAGCCCAACAAACGCTGTGCATGGGCAATAGGGTGTTGCTGCCTGGGGCTATTCAATGGTTAATTACTGTACTTCACATTGAGTTAAGTTAAGAAGTAATGAATACAGTAACTTCTATTGATTCAAATTCCTTGCAACAAATACTACTCTATTGGATGGAGCATACGGATTATATATTGTCCGCAGTAAAAAAATGACTGGTAAATGATACAAATTAATAAGCTTTTCTCCCATCAAAACTGGTGCATTTCTTTCAGCATTGTCTGTTTAATCTGTGCTGACATTTGCTGTAGCTTTAAATTTAAATAAACATTATTATTATCATCATCTTAGTAGGGACCCCTCTATTAGCAACTAGGTTGAGCTGCTTGCTTTTCTTTCTACAAATCTGATCAACGTGTCACATTTAGTCTCCTAATAAGAAGATACAGAGAGTATCAATGCCAATGACAAAGCAAGAGTTATGGCTCAACAGGACCCACCTTCCTCCTCAATGATGCAAACATGGGAACGTCCATAGCTCTTTGTCAGAAATGCCATTCACAATCTGTATGTCTTTGGAACATGACAGAAGTGTCACTTTTATGATATCAGCATTCTTTAGGAGTCTGCAGACATTTGGAAGAAAAATGCGGAGCTCTGTGAGGGCTTTGAAGGGCTTTATACTTTGGTGTACCCAGTGGTTAGATTTTTTGTTTTATAATAATAATAAGGAACACGTAAAAGGTTTATTCCATGTTGAACAGAGAAGAAAGGAAACAACATTTCAGCCGTGGAGCCTTCTTAGGGTGGGAAGAAATGTGTTTCCTTTTTTTTTTAGCATGGAATAAACCTTTTACTTATTCCTTTGCAGCCTACACATGCTGACACAGCTACCTACTTAAACTATAATAATAATAATAAACATTGTTCCTCTGATTCAGCTACAAATTTCAATTTGTAACTACATGTATACATTTGTCTTTGTAATGTTCTCCTCTGTCTGCAATTAAAACAAAGATTTAACATAAGATAAATAATTTCAAATAAGCTGCATTGCATTGCTTCCTCAGTATATTGTTGGAACAATTGCTATGTGACTATATTGTACTTGTAAGCATTGGGTCAGACCCCAAATTTATTAGTTAAAAGCTTTTCAGAGGTTCAACTATGCATGCTAATAACAGCCAAGATATTAATGTTATGTTCATGCCTTGTGTTTCCTAGGTGCCACAGAACAGCTGATGACCTGCTTGCCAGACACTAGAACCCTTTGGGTGACGCTTAAACAAGCTTGCCTGCACTGCAGCAATCCGGGTTCTATTCCTGTCTCAGACAATGTTCCCCTCCAGAGATTCAGACCTGGAACAATATGTTGACAGACAAGAGTTCCAGGCAACAATGTATTGTATGGCTGGCTCTACTGTGAACAAAAACACAAAACATCTGGAAAAATCTTTCTTTACTTGCCATACATTTTAGCTGTCATTCAAAAAGGTGAGCAGACTGTTAATTTAAGTTCAATTTTTGAAGACTCTAATCCCAAGAGGAGAGATTCTGTCTCTCCTGTAGTGACTTAATGAGCTAATGTAATAAATAGGTAATAAATAGGTAAACAACTTTCCCGAGGTAATGACACTAGCCTGAAATGTTCTCTCAGATCGTATGTCTTGTTGTGATTTTACTTTTTTGTTAGCCTGAAAAACTCCTGAAAATGCACAGTATAAATAATTTTATTTCCTGAAAATGAGAATAAAGATACTGTATATGGACAGAGTGACAAATAAACCTCAGTTGTGCCAAATATTATTAATACTTTCAATTTAGCTTTTAGTTCCAGAGCTTTTAGTCTTGTATTGTGTATGCTTTTGAATTCTATTCTTTTTATGCTCCACTGGATATTTGGTTTCTAAGTGAAGTAAGACTCTACAAAATAGTAGGAGATAATTACTGTATAGTATTTATTAATTGAATGACTGAGCTTAGAAATGTTTTTGAACAAACTAAAACATAGTTTTTGGTATCTATTTTCGATTGAAATTGCTTTGAAACAACAGATCTTAATTATTCAGATTGTGCCTTTGGCTAAAGAAACTGTATGTCTTAGGTCAGGTCCTGATGCGAACTAATACACTTGGGTAATGCAGAGCTACAGTACAGGGATTCCTGAAAAAAAGATGCATAACAATCACTCAGCAGAATAAAGCCTCCTAATGTTAGCAATGCTTTTTCAATTGCTTTTTGATTCAAAAATAATCACAAAAGAAAATAGACTCCCTTCCCTGACCTTTAGATAAGAAAACTCACCAGGTATAGTTATTGGCACTCAAAGAGATAAAGTGGGATCTTATTAACATTCTGGATTTCTCCTGTTTGTCTATAGTAGATCTTTTTGTCCTAAAAAAAACTCTCCTGTATTGACTCTGAAGTGTCATGGCTGATGTTTTCAGAACAGACTATACATGTTAGTTGTGGTCTCAGTGGGTGTTATGTTATTATTAACATATTAATAAAATATTTACTAATGTGGTATTTATTTCAGTTTCATAGAGATATATGTATTTTAAGTAGCCCCGTATATGACAATATGTATAGAAATGTACTTGTTCTTGTACAGTATTTGTATTTAATTATTCAGAAACTAAATTCACTAGTTATTGAGGAGAGGAAATAAAAAGGTTGAAAGGTTTCTGAGCAGTAACACACCCATTGAGACCGTGCTATGCTGATATTTATCTTTATTTTAAAGAAGAAACATTATCATGTACTTGCATCTCCATTGAGTTGGAGAATTTAGTTTGTTCTCAGAAATGGAAAAATGGATGTTCAATGTGGCAAAATGGTAAGGGGACACAAGATGGAGATTTGTCTTTGGTTGATTTCCTACTCAAAGTGAGTTGCTCAGCATGTTCTAGAACAGTCTACTTGGTTTACAATTCGGTAGCTTTACGAAGATGCTGTTTATGGAATTATGAGGCAAATGCATGAGAATTATCTTTAATGAATTCTTTAACCACATCTTATAGATGGGGTGTCATCTAAATAACCACATTTCAAATTTTTAAAACCAGGTAGATCCTTCAATTTGAAGTACTTGAACTTGAAAGTAATCATATGTTGAACAAATCCATATTCACCTCCCCAAAAGGGCTGAAATGAGTCCAAAAGGGCTAACTGTGTTCTCTTAGCAACCACCATTTTGTACATTTTCACTTTACACTTTACAAAAAATTGCAGAACTTCCATGCATAGTTTTTATTGTTGTATTTTAACTTAATTTATTTCTGGATTATTAGATATTCACTGCACGTGTCCTTATCTACCTTCTCTGTCTGTTTCCAATGACACTACCTAATGTACTAACCACCAACAACCAAAAACCTCTTAGCCTGAGGAGCCAGCTTAAATAGCTTGTAAGCCCCTCCCCCTCTGGAACAAACCATTTCTCTAATTCAGAATGGTTTTTCCCATTTCCTTAAATAACCCTTGAGAACTGGGGTTAGGTTTGGCCTTCTGAGGCCACCATAGATTGACTCACCCTGGAAGTACTGACACCAAACAAACAGTGAGTATCATCCATTTTGAGAGTGCTCTCCATTCACACCACAGTACTCACTCATACCTGTGTTTAAGTATATGAAATTAGGTATGTTGATGTACATGAATGTATATGAGATTAAGCAATAGGAGTTACTAGTCAAGCCCTGAGTTTGCACCCTCAGGAATTTATCTAGCAACAG
The DNA here is from genome assembly GCF_055471065.1 of Atractosteus spatula. Taxonomy (NCBI): domain Eukaryota; kingdom Metazoa; phylum Chordata; class Actinopteri; order Semionotiformes; family Lepisosteidae; genus Atractosteus; species Atractosteus spatula. Next base: position 2,894,298 of record NC_142721.1, on the reverse strand, counting down.
CTCAATGGAAGGTGTATGAATGCTATATTTTCCGTACTATCTGTACCTTGTGACAGGCTCCTCTGTCACAGGAATGTATGATGATATGGATATGGAATAGTTCATAAAGACACCTACTTTTACATACTGTATCTAGCGATTGATGTGACAGAGGTACTATCACATTAACTGAAGTGACTTTCTTACTTTAATCAGAAGCAAAACAGACTAAAGGGAAGATTACAACTCTTAGACATGAATGAACCTATGGGTTGTGAGATGATCTGCCATTTCTATAGAATAAGGCAGAAGAGTTCAATGTTTAATAGGAACTATTTGAAAAAGATGTGCTGGAAAATAAAAAAGGAATATGCTTACAGGTGAAAACAGTAAACACCTTTACACAAAGATTGGTGGGTGTCTAAAATATGGATGACCGGGTGGTGGAGTCCCAATATCTAGTTTCCTTCAAGAAGCAACTGGAAGAAGTTTTAGATTAATTTATTGTAGCTACTAAACTACCCAATAAGCAAGATGGGCCAAATTGGCTGTTCTTATTTTCAATCCTTTTTGTTCTTATGGTGTCATGAAACTAGACAGAGTTTAAAGGATGAGGCCTAGGAATTGCTTGCACTTCAGTTTATCTCAGAAGACTAATTTATGTGACCGTGTGGAATCCATGCTACTGTCTTCACTCTGCCAGCACCTCTCAGTCTCTGAGGATGAACTGAAACCTGCAGCCTGGGCGTTCTTATCATCATCAGCCAAGTGAGAAGGCTTTGCATCATGGGACAGAGTGGATTTCATTTCACTGGACTGTGATCAAAGAGCCTTGGAGCTGCTCCATTGAAGTGCTCTGGAGCAGCAGTGGTGCCTCTCTAAAAGCTGGCATGACAGGTCATCTACACTGAAACTGAGGGGAAAGGAATAAAAAAACTCTTCAAAAATCATTTGATTAGTGTTATTGGTATGTGCTGAGATAATTTCAAACCCACATTGCACTTGCCAGGTTAGAGAATTAAAGCTCCCTGCTGGTGTTCTGACTGAATTAGAGCACAGACGGCCGAGCTTAGGGAACAAAGCAAGGAAGAAACCAAATGAGCATTGCTTTTTCAGTTGGAAATGGCTCTGCTCTTCTCAATCAGAGATAGCATGACTGGCCCCTCCAGTGAGATCTCTTTGGCAAATTAGACTTCATACAGAATAATTTTTCCAGAAAGATGGATAGAGAGTGCCTATGAGCCATTCAGGATGATTAGGTAGCATGGGAAATGCTGTTTTTGTTTTTATATTAAACATGGGGATTAGAAATGTTGTATACTGCATAACAAAGATGAAATATTTTAGTACTGTAGCTCAGCAGTAACATACTATATAAAAGGGGTATATGCATGAAGCACTATATGTTATCTTTCCCCTCTGTTTTCCCCTTCAGTGATTCTTTAGTTTAAGGGTGTTACACAAAGAGGCTTAACACATTCAGGTCAATACCCTAATTAATTAAAAAACATCTAAGGTATTTAACACTTAAAGTGTTTTAGAACACAGTTTTTTTGCAGCCTACGCATGCTGATGCAGCTCCCCACCTGAACTACTTAAAGTGTTTTATGCAAGTTGCCTTTGGGCATTATTGCAGCAGGTCTCTCACTTAGAGGAATGGAAGTCTGTAGTGTAGATTAGAGTTTGTTTGTAAATCTCACTGGATTGAATAATGGGGTTTGTACAGTGGAAGGCAATGGGGGAAGGACTGGTTCAGCAGCTTGGAGAACAGGGATATGAAACTAGGTAGAGAGCTGTTCTGCAGTGTGGACTGTGAAGGGGTAAGATATAGAAGCAAGCAGAAAAGTGTGCCGGAGCAGGTAGAGCAGTAGTCCCTTTTGAAAATCCCTTGACTTGCTCTCAGAGGTGAGCTTGACGAATGGAGCTAATTGTTTTATTGCCAGAGCCTGATGTGAGCTGCCTAATAAGGCTGAATAGAAAGCCTAGGGGAAGCCATTACCCTTCTATTGTTTGAAAGGACAAGAGAAAATGGCAGCATTAGAGAGCTCCTGGGAGCGAGCGGGAAGAGTGATGTCCAGCCTAGTGCTTTAACATAACCAGCTCTATATATTACAGAGAACGAGCTCTCGGATAAGCATGGCAAATCATACAGTCTGTTTCCCCTTCCTGTTTCTTTTCCCTTGTTCCAGCAGTGATTGTATCCAAATGGCTCTATCTGTGCCTCAGTCCAGCACTGTGTTCATTTAGAATTCAGCCTACAGCTGCTCCACCTTCATTGACGTGGTGTCTTCCCATTCTGCTATTCCTACTGGAACAGCATGCAGGAGCTAGTGTGCCCAGAGGAGCTCTGAGTAATCAACCGCATCACAAAAGTAATGCACAACCTCAGTCCCCATGAGCACTACACTGTCAAAGAGTTTCTGTTCCACCTCAGATTTTAACAAACTAATTAAAGCAAAACCATTTATCTAAACCTCCATTATCTGTCTCTCTGTACTAACAGAATACAGTACATAACCTTATCTCCGTATCAATTACAACTGTCCTGTCTTTACATTTTAAATTGTAAAGTAGCTGCAACCACTAAGGAAAATATGTAGTTCTATCATGTGAAAATGTAGATTACTTAAGTCAGAAAGAACTGTCACCAGAAACCATAGGCCAGGATCATAACATTTAAGACTATAGTATCAGACATCACACACAATATGACAATAGAGACCCAGAGACCATAAAAATAATTTTTGAGGTCCACATGGTTGTTTTATTTCTGTTAATTGATGTGGATTAAGAAAGAAGGCACATAATTAATAACAGACTTAACCGTTTAAGACGTTTCCCTAAAGCTACAGAATAGCAAGCCCCAATAGAAAGATTAAAAAACCTAGCTCAAATCAGGTGTTTTTGGGTGATCATGAAGAAGGGACTCAAGTTCAAGTTCCGTCTTCAAGTTCTGTCTCCTCTTATGTGGTCTGACCTTCTTTTTTTTCCTCTCCCTCTGTCTTGATCTGGTCTTCTAGATTGTGTCTTTCTGGATTGTTGATTGACACTTAATCATTTACCCAGAACTGAATTGACTAAGGTAAACACAGGTCAACTTATGATAGCTTTGATCATAGACTCTGGATGCCCTACATCTCAGCAAACACCCCCGCCCCCTGCTTTGCAGCTGGAAGAAGTGTTTACTCCACCAGGTGGTATTGACTTTATTGAAATTCTTAGACACCTCCATTGTCACCTACCTCGGCATATTACCGAAAAATTCAATTTGTGGTATGTTTCCAAATTTGCAGTCCAGTCGTAACAAATTGGATAAAAACGTAATTGGGATTACTCTAGTTCCGATTTCTGAATTTCAGAATTTCCGTTATTCAGGTGTGTTAGTTAAAATGTAACCGATTCAAACTCAATAGGCAGCTAGAAAGTGAACAGCATCCAAACTCTCCATTTCAGGAGCCTGGGGCAATGAAGGATGTGATTGGACTGCATCCAGCACCACCAGTCCTCTAAGGGTCTGCAATGCCACATTAGATTAATGCTTTGCCTACTAATCCATTGCCCTTGTAGCCCTGGGACCCTGATGTGTGTGAAATTGCAATGCAATAAGGGCTGTGCTATATAAATCAGGATGGCCTTACTGGGGCTCTTTGGCTTCTTGGATCACGCTGTTGAAGTCTACTTGAAAGCAAGTGATGGACAGTTTGCTTTGGTTCCCGATGGCTCTTTTAGTTGACACTGAGCCTAAACTGATACTGTATGTCTCTCTGTATCAGTCTAAATCAGACTTTTTTGTTTGCTATGAAAATGAGGTATGGAGTGTAATGATCATGTATACCACAATCACGCAATATTATTCTGAATAAATGTAATGTCCTGACAAACTGATTTAAGTTCAGAAATAAGTTAATGAAGAATGTTATATTGCCAAAATACAGGGGCCAACACTTTTCCTACATGAATCGTCCAGGCTGATAAAATAAAACAAAGGAAAGAGAAGTGAATGCAGAGTTTTAAAATAACATCACTTTGTTTTTTACAGATAATGTAATGGAACTCCCAACATTAATATTGTATTTTAGTGTTTATTTTGGTCATTAAAAACGGTTGTTTATAATTAAAATATTGAAAGGTGTCTAGACTACTGAAAGCATAGTGTAACTGTATCAAGTGCAATTATATCCAGTACAATACTATATCTGCACAAACATTTCCTTAAATTGGCAAGGGTGAAAGTGACTGAAACAAGCTTGTCAAATTTTTTGCCAAATTCTGTTGGAGAAATTGAGAAATTCAGAACAAAAATATTTATCATACTTGGAGGGCTCATTCAGTTTAAAAATGCTTGTCTTTTCTATACATTTTCATAAAGCTTTGGATAACATAAAGTGATTAGTAATATCACCTTCCAATAGAGCTTAAAGATAAAAGAACTATCAGAAGGAAAATGGTCTATTTATACACATATGAGAAATATATTTTTCCAGGTTGACACAGTTTTTGCACAATGAAGTTTACCTGCAATTCTTTCTATGAGGATAATTGCTATAAAGGAATGCGTTTGAATTTTAGATGGAGTGATATCGTTCTTCCCTCAGTCCTTGACTGTAGCAAGACCCATTAACAAAAGTTATCAGACATCAAAATTCACAGTAATTTGGGAATCAGGATTGAGTAAGATCAGCCTTGAGCTCACAGGTACTGTATGAATATGCCAGTAAGAACCAATAATACACAGAACTAGTTACAAAATGCCAAGAATGCTTTTGTAACGTACATTGGTGCCAATCACACCCTGTATACATCTACTGTATGATGGAGAGTGTCTGGAATTTTATCTGGAACAGTTGATATGACCTTGTATACATTCTTACATCAATTCTTCATCTACGTTTTTAGAAGAAGCAATTTTGTTTTCCAAATCCCATTTATGACTACTGTCCAGGCTATCTAGTTTTCTGTACTGTACTGTATGAGTGACTGGGAGAGGATTGATTTTATATAAAAAAACATTATAAAGGGATGAGAGTTGATCGTGTGAAGAGCACATGGTATGGCATTTCATCACATTACTGGGGTACACGAGTAAAGCATTTTCATTATGAGGTGTGAATAATGATTTGGATGCATTCACCAATGTCCTGTGTGAGTGATTTTATTCAGAAAATGGCCTATGTAAGAAAGTGCATCCTAAAATCACTGATGAAAAGTCACTGGTCAGGGAAGGTTGGCCTAAATACAAAATTCACAGTGAAAATTTATATTAACTACATGCACTATAGCTGTCCATTGAACAGTACAGAAAGCTTTTATCCAGTGCTTGACATGGATACGACAGTAAGTGTGGATCCCACTGGCTGAATATACAGATTGACAGCTACCACTAACTAAGATCTATGGATAAAAAAACAAAAAGCTTCAATTCACTCTTGATGGATTCTGTACCTAATACAATACTTAGGTTTTGGTTTTAATTGTTTAGTGTGAAATGCAGGGAGGCAAACAAAGTGCAGGACTTGTATAATGTATGAACTACACTGAAACTCCCAAATCTTCATGGTAATTAAGGATTATATTTCACCTAAAGAAGTGAGTCAACAGATTTTAAATTTGTTTCATAAATGCTGCCAACATTTGAGCAGCAAAATTTATGGAGTATCAAGCCGGTCTACAAGTACACTCTTCCATCAGGGCTTGGAGAGTTTTAGGTTTTGTAGTTCAGATGTGTCACTGCACAGAATGTCAGCTCCATGAAAGCAGTAACTTTTAAGTTAGTACAGTGGACATTAAACCTATTGTACCTATAAGATTGAAAACATTTAAGGATATGAACAAAAAAACATACAGGTACATTACTGCAATATTTTCAGTGGCATAATACCAATGCATAATTTTATATTTCTGACAGTTTTACTCCTTGCTTCCTGGTCAGTGGTTTTTGCAATGCTGAAAGCAGGGAGTCTGTGTGCCACATTTGGTTGGCAGTTGGTGGCAACACAGAATGTATTGTGCAGATCCAGAGAGGCAATGTGAGTGAAGAGGAATAGCTGGCAACCTCCCATACTCCCTCCTGCACAGGCACAGGAATGGGATGCCACCCATAGATCACAACAACGAGGTAACAGGAGCACCTGTCACATTGATTGAGGAGCTTGTTTGTGCAACAAAACAAAAAGCACAGGCTGTATTTTGTATGTACAACTGTGACCCACGATGGCTCCAGGCCAAACACTCCTGCCTGGCTGCTCTCTGAAGGTTAACTTAAGATGACAAGTTGCAGCAGAATACAAGGGTGGCCCAGCATTTACAGACGACCTAAGATACAACAACCGCAGCTGTCTGAAACCCATAAGGAAAGGGTGTCTGAAAGCTGTCTGATTTAGACGGTGCAGACTGGTGACAATCTGTCAGGTCATAGGCAAATTGAATATATTTTTATTAAAACCTATATTGGAATTTGACAGGAGGTGGCCACTGATAGAAACATGAGACTGTAATCATACTCTTAATACTGCAGCTTTGCTTGCCTTTAACTTTGTTAGAATTTTAAGCAGATGGCACAGCCAGCCATTGCATTTTTTTCCCTTTTGTGCTACTCCTGCAGGCATTGGTAATACCTTCTACTATAATATGTTCAGTTTGTAAGGCAGCAAATAATAATCTGAAGATTAAGAAAAGTCAGTGTGGACTGAACTCAGGCTCTTACTTCCCTTACAATAATTTGTCATTCAACAGTGTATTTCAATATTTTAGAATTATTCACTGGCAAAGTGTTTGCTAAATTATATGTACCATATTTGACCCTGGTAAGCTTTCTTAGTTTATTTATGGTTTATTCATTCTAGCAAGTATCAGCACTGATTCCTTATCATTTAACTTAAAATTTGTAAGTACATTAAATTCAGATCTTTAAATATAGGATATGAATGCTTATCTTAGTAACTCTTTAGAAATGTACTGTATAAATATTGTGTTAAACATCTATCATTTAATTAAGGTTTTTTTAAATTAAATGTCCCTGTGCTTGTGCAGCCATGTAGCTCATCCTGAAGTGAGCTCAGTCTTTTTTCCTTTGGTGTTGCTCTCTCTCTCTTTGTAGTAAACTCGCCCAGTAGGGTGCAGAAAGGGCACTGCTGTCTCCTGTGAATGTTTGTGGGTGACTGAATCTGGAGGAGAGAGGGAGCACTCCTGCCACAACTGCTCTTAGAACCCTGCTGCTTGCTCTTTAATTGTTCTAACCAGAGGGATATAAGTTTAATTAAAATATAGAGAATGAAACCTACTTTGTACTGGTACCTGTTAAGTCATGTTACACTACCACTGCCACAAATGGAGAGACAAATATGAAGCTACTCCTGGGGAAGACTATGATCATCTTAAGAAAGTGAAAGTGTCAGATCCCTAAAAAATATTAACTACAGCACACAGTGCTCCCTACACTTTAATATATGATTGATATTCACATAAAAGATGGGCTCTATTCACTAATACACATTTAATACTTTAACGTTTCATATTACATCCATGTCAATAACTGTCATTTTTAGTAGTATATGTATTGCTTTTCCCAAAAAATTCCAACTGACACACTTTTAAATTGGTCTTTGAGCAGGGATAGTGAATTAAAAATGATCGTATTTAGAGGAACACCCTATAAGGCTGTAGTGGGAGTCAAGAACAACAGCTACAGTGCATTAGGGATATATGATTATGCCTCTTTCACATATAATGGCCAAAGTTCACATCCTCAGACAGCTGTTTTGTTGTATCAGTCTATGTACTGTGGCAAAAGGTCTAATAAACAAACATGATAGTTTTTCCATAATAAAAAATTGTGCCATCCCCATTCACACAAAAAGTATTTTCTCTATATTCTGTATATATTAACACATTCCCAAAAATGTCATGTCTTGCAACAGTTACTAATGTCATGTTTCAGCAACAGGCTACTTAAAAAATATTATGTGAATATTATGACGTAGACTTAACTTTTTGACTCACATTAGAAGTGTCATGTAGGGTTTTGTTAGTAACACTTGTAAATACTTCTAACGGCACATGGCAGTGCATTTCTCCAAGCTGCTGGCTGAGGTCATGATCTCGCATGCTGGTACTGCGTTAATATTAGGTTGCCTCATGTTACATTTGCTCCGGATTAAATTCTGTGAAAAATGTCCAGAGCAGGCCAGAGGAGAAGTGACGGCAGGTGTTCTACTAGCATCTTTCAGTCAGTGTTATGCTTCATGTTGCCCATGCAAATTTTTGTGCCCTAGGTCACAGTTAAAAATAATAGTAATAATGTCATGATAGTAATATTGCTTCAATTGCAACGATGCAATGAACTTGCCAATTTAATATCGAACTATATGCTGAGTACCAGTTCGTACCGTACTATGTTGGGATCATCCCCAGCTGTACACTCAGTTGCAAATATAAATCTATCAGAACAAAGAAAGACCAGCCTATCCCATTCCACTCTGGTACTAAAGATAAAACTGTTTTTCTGCCAAGCAGAAACTGAAGGAGAATCCGATATTAAATATTTAAATTGTTCATACTAGTAAACCAATATGTGTAACCAAATTATATAGAGATTACTTAATCATACAGTATATACTGTACTACTGTATATTGCAATATTCTGATAATGTAATGTTATATTTATAATAAATGTATGCAGTACAGTATATGTTAATATGAAGCCGTATAACTAGCTACTGTATGTGATATACTATTAATTTCAATGTTCTATGAAACAAATACAGCTGCTGTTATGGTTAAATTTGGATATGTAGCATATCATAGTTCCTTTTATTTTCATGGATAGATGATACAGCTACAGTATATATTGAACCCAATGTATAGAGCTGCAATCTAAACACTACAGTAAATGTTAATACTTGTCTACAGGTTATGTACTGAATGTAATGAATCTATAATAGAAATAGTTTTAGTAATTAATTACATCATATCCAGTCGGACTGTATAGAATCTGAGATCCTACAAATAAGACAAGGCTATTTGACACACCTTGCTCATTTGGTTGCTTATAGCTTATTGATCCAAAAACCTATATTTCCTGAAATAAATCTGAAATTTCAGAGGTCTATAGCTTTTAAAATGGGATAGTGCAGCTCGCTTAAAACAAATGTAACAAAACAAATAGCAAACCCCCCTTTCCTGTGTTGTGCTCAGTTTTACAAGATGAGAAGGATACTGATCAGTTCAAAGCTTTTATTTTTCCACATTTTTCTAGACTTTGTGTGAGGGCAGCCAATTGGAGGCAGATGCTCCATGTTAAAAGAGAAAGTTCATATTTCATTCATTTATGTTTTAATTTGCCTGCCACCATGACAATTTAATGAGCTATCATTAGGAAAGGTGATGAAGTGATTGTTCACAATGTTAGACACTGTTCAGTCCAGTTAGATGAGGTGAGATAGATAAAGAGTAAGACCATAATGGTCAGGTGTAATTGAGTTTGAAAAGAGTGTGAAAATATGGCCTCATAATTCTAGGAGCTTTGAGAAATTACATTTCTAAACTCACTGTTCAGCCATAAAAAATGTTGCAGTTGACTTGTATGACAACCTTGCTAATTTGGCCAATTAATTTAACAGCCATGTATTGAGCATACATCCATATGGTATCCCATCTGAAGGTTTAAAGGGAGGAGCAGCCTGTCATGTTCAAATTGAATACCCAGAAAACCACATGATGTTGATACTACCAAATATGTGCAGATTTCACAGATAATAGATGTTACCTTGTTAGGCTACAAGCCTCAGTCATGAGTGTGACTATTTGAAAGACAATCTGAAAGTAAAAGGAAGTTGTCATGGCAGAATGGGGGTCAGAGGTGCACAGGTTGTAGCTGGGTGCTCTGGTTTCCAGACACCTGCTAAAGTCATACTGATAGAATGAGAGGCTCTGTTAAATGTGACTATTCAACAAGGTTGCCTTATTAATCTGAAAAAAAAATAGAAGACAGTATCGTAAAGAAATAACCTATTTTTTATTACTTTTGTTACAGAGTTGTTGCTATGCACTTTATTTGTTTAATGGAAAATTTTAATAGGAAGAAAAAATCCAACATTTTTTGCCAACCTCACACCAGTGCCTCTGCTCCTGCGGACAGGGCGTCGACTTTCATGGGTGCTCGCCACAGCTCCTCCCACTGCCACACTGTTACAGTAGTTCATATGTTAAGGACATAAGAGGCCCATGACAAAAATGGAACAGTGGTGTTCAAGATGACCGTATACGCTTTTCCAACAATATCTTGTTGATGTGTTGATTACGGTTCCAGTATATAGTAGATATGTGAACTTGTGAGCAGCTGATTTTTTTAAAGCAATCTTGCAGGATATTTCTGTGAATTTTATTTTGGTTTAAAAGTTTTGGCCATTCAATTAAAAAAAAACTGTCAGTTTTGTGTGTTTGCATTGTTTTATTTTTAACCTGGAGGTAAATGTTGTAGCATCGTGACTCAAAAAGTGCACCATCACCCTTTAATTGCAGGCCCCTTTCATTAAGCTGCTCCTCTGTTCCTTGAGCAGTGTGCCATTTATTTGAAGACACAAATTGCTTGTTTTGCATAAATGCCTCTCCTCAAATGTTATTTTAAGTCCTGTGATTGATGCATTTGTGGCTTCTTTTCGGGTAATAGGCACTGTGTTGCCAAAAGTCTAATCTCATTTGGATAAACCATTTCTTTTGTTGGTTCTTTCAGTTCCTCTTGCTGGAAGAGTTGCTGCATTTAAATACGTATGTGTGCTTCACTGTGCACGAGTGAGTATCTGCCTGGGTGTAACTATAGATAGATAATGCCTTTTTAATGAGATCTCTAAATGATTGCTGCTTGTTTGGCCATGATTGGTTAGACAGGCACAGGAGGAAAAGTAGCAGAAGGGGACCCAAACAAAGAATATGAACAAGGGACTTTCTCCCTTACAATTTCATTTCTCTTTCATTAATTCTGCCTCACAGAGAAGATGTGTCCCCAATCCTGTCCTCCAAAGGCCAATAGTGAAGCAATCATCACTTTGAAAACAAAATCTCATCAGTCAAGGTGTTCTCACTTAAACTTCCTCACGTTTTATGGAATTTAATCATTCTTTTTACCGCCCAGATGAGTTTGTTTTGAGGTTGTTAAAATTAAATTATCACTGCTCCAGTGCATTTTTGGTATGTATTGTTTAAACAATAAAAGCTCTTTATTACTAATGAGTGAGTGGCTTCCACAAAAGTTTGTCTTAAGTGTCCCCCGTGGTGTGTTGTGGTGTAGGTGTGCTGTGGTGGAAGAATAGGTGTATCAGGAGCTGATAAAAGCCTGAACATAAAGGACAAGCAGACTCTCCACCTTTATGTAAGTCTTGGTACATTACCCTCAGTAGAGCAGATGAGACCAGAATCTCTGACAGACAGCTCAACAGCTGAATTCCTCCTGCTCTGTTCACTGCTCTTTATTTATGTGACAGTCTTCTCTTAGCTATAAAAACTATTATAATTTAGCAGGTTGACTGATAAATTACATTACACAGAACTAGAAAATTAAAATTACAGCTAATGGGAACAGCAATTTCCTTGTTTCTCAGTACTCCAGTTTTGTTCTGTGCTCCAAGGAAAACAAAATTCCCCGTGAAATACAAATCTATTCTGAAACACAAAATCTGAATCGGAGCAAGAAGACAGTATAATCAATACAAATTGGACAATGGGATTTGGTTTCAGTTTACATTGACACTCACAGTTATGCCCAGTTGATGTATAAAGATAAAAATATGTGCAAAAGTTTTGCAAAAAGTGTGCAAAAGCAGCTATCGTACTACTGTGGCAAGTTAATAAAATGTACTCAGAAATCCTAAATGAAACTGGGTTATCAAAAACATCAAGTCACTATCTTTTGAAACAGTATGCTTCTAAATAAAAATGTAAAATGCTTGTAGTCTTTATTATTGTTTGTAAGTAATAGTGTATATCATGGGTAATTACTCTTAAGGCATACTGTAACTAGGGAGGATTATATGAAATTGTCAGCACTGATGAAATATTCCTTAAGGTTGATGAGTGGACAGGACAACTGTATGTATTAAATAATTCTACTGCAGACAGCTTCAGCTGTTATCTTGTAGGTCAGTAAAAAGTGACCTACATTGACCTTCTCATTTCAAGAGAATTTGTTTCTTCATTTCTTCCCTTCCACTGGAGCAAACAGCACACAGAGGAGTGAAATCATCCTACTTTATAAAAAGAAAACTCAGAATGTATAAATATATTTCAATATTTCTCTTTTAAACAAAAATCCAATTTGATTAAAATGTTAGTCAGAAAGAACTATAAAATATAAAATTTTAATCAGTTTAATATTGGTTGTGTCCTCACTCTTCATTTCTCACTTCTTATTTAATTTTCCTTCAATTTTTGCTATGTGTTGCTTGGACTTTATTGCATTGATTTTATCTCAGAGAAGCTGATGTAATTTGAATATCATATGCAAATCTAGCCTTGAGAGAGAAACATTTATTTATAATGCATTTAGCATCAGCAATTACTTTTGCTTTCTCTTCCCCCCTCTCCAGAATTGTCCATTGTAATCTGGGTTTAGCAAAGAAGAAAGAATACAGTGCCCACTTTCTTCTGAGGTGTAAAACTGCCAGTGTCATTTTTTAGGTGTCCAGGAGAATTAGTATGAAACAGTACAGAGGAATAAATGAGGAGCATTGCAGAAGCATGTTTGGGGTTACAATTGCACAGTAAAACTAGTATTCTATAGTGGGCTCAAGTCTGTCCAACCCCATTGGTGCTTGAGGAATATCGTCATCGATAGCTAATGGCATAGCCCAAGGCTGAATCACACATCTGTGCACAAGGACTCAACCCACAATCTTAACATGCACTTCCACAAATTGAGTCACTTCAGAGCCTTTTTTTCCGATACAGCTAAACTTTGTTGGGGTATTTTCCGTTTATGTTGTCCTGAAATGTGCTGTCTAGTTAAAAAAATAGGAAAAACACCGAAACAACATGTGTTTTGGTCAGATATTCCTCATCCTTGACTACTGGAGTGCCAAGTTCTTTGTAGATGCATCTCACAATTTACGAATTTTCTCTGTAAAAATTTGCCAAATTTCCTATAATTAAAAGAACAGCTTACAATACATACTGTACAAGTTTAAGTAAAATGGTGTGATCTTAAACTGTTTCTTTACACAACATATTAATAACATGAAACTGCATGCTGAAAATAGAAATAATTACTGTTCTCTGAAGGACATATTTCCAGCAAAAGTTATTGTATGTTAAACAACCTTTACTGCTGATTTAAGTTTGTCAAGTCTGTTCATTAGGAAAGGTTTGGTTGTTTGAATGTCAAGAAAAGAAAATGCAGAGGTACTGTACTTCAATCTCTTTTTTGTTATTGACAGTATTAAATAATTTGGAGTATTTTAAAAACTATAAGGGAATACTGTTACAGTACATTTTTTAGAATAAATGTACATACATTTTTGCTTCAGATTCAATTATAATTTACCATTTTTAAATATTTTGCTAAAAATAGGAAAATATTTTATAATTCTCAAATAAATTACATTTTTGTTTATCTAAGAAGCTTGCTCATAATACAGAGTAGTTGAAGGCCTTCTTAATGACACTTATACCTTCTGTAGATGGTTTATAATAATTTGTTTTCAATGTTTTTCTGGCCCAAGCCAAAGTATACTAGTAGGTTTTGAGACCAGAAAGAATCTTATGCCACAAAAGAATATTATGTATCCAACTCCTGCAAAAAGTGTCTAAAGTTTGGCTTTTGATCTTGCAAAGAGCAGAACACTTAAAAGGTATCATTTGTGAAATCAATTTGTACATGGAATGCTTGCCTGAGCATTAGGTCTCAGAAGGTATGCAAAGACATCCTCATCTCTAGGTACTTGCAGGAATCTTGGTGTCTGGACTGCCAGAAGGTACTGTAGCATGGGACTGATTACCTCCTATTTACCTCATTCATATGATGAATGTAGTAGCACCAATATTTGCCAAGCAACCTGACGCTGTAGTAGACCTGGCATTCAATGGGCCACCTAGCTCAAGCCGTCAGTGGGTAGCAGATTTCTGAGCTTGATTTCATAACTTCTCAGAAGCTAAGAAAAACTGGGTAGGGAGACCTCCAGGAAAATCCAGGCTGTTGCTGGTAGATCAGTAGGTGGTGCTGCTAGCTGTGGATTACAATTTCCAAACTAATGCCCCATGGTGAGTATAATGATCAGGGACACTGTGCTGTAGGGGGATACTGTCCTTTGGATGAGAACTAAAATAGAGATCCAGACTATTTGGTCAGGAAAGATGATGTGGAATTAAAGATGTGTGTTTTCTCTGGTATCCTGGCTAAGTTCCACTCTGAAATAGTACAATCCAGCATCCCTAAATTTCCCCATTAGCACAATTGGTAAAGTAATTTCACACTTCTCCCCCTTATCTGCTGTGTGGCAGTGGTACTGGTGCATAATGACTGTTGAAGACCATCCAGGTGGGATTTGTGCTTCAGTGGTGGATGATCCGTTTTCTCTCGTATATGCAGAGCACTCTGGGATCCGATATTTGGGTGCTGTGTAAATGCAATCATTTTTAAAATATTTCAGGATATAACATTTTTTGAGCTTGTGTATTTTCAGGAAAAAATGGAATAAAGAAACATACTGAATTAGGGCTGCATGCTTCATTAATGAAATTAAGGAAACATTAATTGATTCCTTCAATCAAACTTCATAGTTCATAACTGGTTTATGCTTATAAAAGTTTTTTTTAATAGTGAATTACACTAATCACATTGTTTATAGCATTCTTTCACGCTGAAAGACAGGGGAAGCTGTGTCCTAGACAGGGCAGAGGAGTTTGTTCTAGTTTGTTCAAGACTGAGACTGAGCTATATTTTTAAGAAAATAGTGAAGGATTGCACAATGCTTCTTAACCTCTTATCTGCTGCAATTATGCTTGAATTGTAAATGAAGCACTAATGTATAATAAAGAGCAAGTACTGCCATCAGCTCTTTCGTAGACAGAGGAAGAGTGGATTGGGGTCATAATGCACAGGGAGTGGGTCACTCTTGCACTTTGGCCTCTGCCAGGAACAGCTGCTAAGACATTAATGGAGTGGTAATTAAATCCACTAAGCTAATTTCAAAGCTCATGTCAGATAGGTATTCTTTTCATTTTTCCTTTTAACGGTTTGCCTACCTGATATCAGTGTAGAATCTTCGATATTCACACCATTTGTGTGAATGTCTTTTTATGAAACAAATCTATTATCTGATCTCATGTATGTGATGAAACGTATCAGTGTCTGACTTCAAATGAGAAGTTAAATCACCATATTAACACACATGCTAATATGCCATCATTATTCATGATAATCTGCTTCAGAATTCCACCCATGCAAAGAGTATACTTAGAGATAGGTTTGGCACTTTCCTGAATTTCAAAATTCAGAGCAAAATATTAATTATTCATTCTGATCAAAACATAAAAATATACTTATTCATCTGAAACATCTGATAAGCTTTTTTCCTACATTTTCACTTCAAGCATGACACTTCAGATCATTTAGTCCTCAAATATTTTATTTATATTTTCTAAGCAGAAGACTTTTTTACAGTCTGCTTACAGTCTTTTCCTAAATGACACTTGGTTTGGACTCTAAATGTTTTTAGATCCTAAATGTGTGAGATTGTTGTGGTGCCATGGGGGGTAGTTGACACCATAACCCTGTATTGCATTAGTGATTATCGAAAAATGCATTGATGGATTCATATTAAATAATAATTTAAATGTATACATAAAATTTAACTTTGAATTTAATTTAATATTTAATTGGATTAATAAAAGTCATGGTTGATTATCTTCACTACGAATTTCATAAAAAAACAAATGTTAGAGAATAGTCTTCAGACTTTGTAAAAACAATCATTCAGTCTGTTGTAATTCTCATTCTGTTTTGGAAATTGACCCATGAATTCTCTCCTAGCTAGTCAGAGATGCAACTTGGGTAACTCTACAGCTGCAGTAAATCAATCTTGTCTGAGGATTCCAAAACATTTCAAGCCTCAGCATTTCAAAGATAATGTGAAGTAACAGTATTGACTCAAAGTCAATAGTAATCACCCTACCATCTTAATTCCCCAAGACAACACCATTGCTGTTATACAAAATAAATTCTGTACAGGCAGGATTTAAATAAAACTTGGATTTAGTGCTATAATTTAATTGCTGAAACACTGGTCCCATTTTACTGTATATCCCCTTGATTTCCACGTTATTACCTCATTGAGTGGCAAAAAACTAAGCAGAGGTATTTTCTCCTAAATAGTTTTAGCTCCAAAGTCAGTTTTGATATTAGAATATTAGCTATTACCATGGATCCTTCTCTAACATTCAAATTTTAAATTCAAAGTGTTAAGACAGACTTTTCATTTGTGCAATTTTTGTCTGTTTACATCCATTTTTTCCACTTGTGGATGTTACCTCCTGCACTCTTCCCCTCAAGATTAGATAACCGTAACACATTACTTGTATTTCCTATGAAAATAATACACAAGCCTTAAATATTGTACAGTATATTCAAAATTCCGCCAGTTGTGATCTGACAAGAACATTTCTTGAACATATTTCATCTGTGTTATCCCATCACTGCTGGTTCTGAATTGCTAGACATAAGTTACCTGCACATAAATTGCAGTCTCAAGACTGCCCTGAGATTCATTTTTTTGGAGATTTGCTATTCAGTTTCTCTGTACCTTAGCCTCCCTTTTATTTTTTCTGACCCACGGGCAGTGCAGCAGTTTTCAGCTCAAGCCTGTTCGATACCTTTCAGGGGTCTTGCTATTCGGGTTCTTTCCATACCTGGGACTCCCCTTTTCTGCTGGTTGTATTTTAGCAGCCTCTCTTTCCTCCAGCAATGCAGTTGATCCAGCTTCTCTTGGGATAGTCGTTCCTCCCCATTACTGACTGTGCAGGGCTGATTAAGCCTAGCCGGCCAGTAATTCATTATCTCATTTTCACTTTTCACTCTCCTGTCTCTTGCACTTGGGTTCTGACAAATCACTACCCATGCAGCCGAGTCCAGCCACAGCATTACAACTATACTATGTTTTCCTGTGTACACACAGAGAACCACTGGGATAAAAGTATACACCGTTTTATTTTGACACCTTCAATAACCTTGTTTCCCAACATTCTATAACATGAAAACCAAAGAGATTGGTTTTCCTGACATTCTGATCTGATCACTCTTTCAATATTCTGCTACCCAGGCATGCTATTTAACTGCCTATTTTAATCCAAATTGACATCAGCCCCGGTTCAGAATGAGTTGAAGGTTAATTGCACCATTGTCATTTGTGCTTTAAAAGCCGTCTGTTCACTACGTAAGTTTTAGTCAGAACACTGCACAAATTAGTTACTGTACAAAGCCTAAATTAACAATAAGTAAATACAACTACTATAAAATGGGCAGTGTAGTAGCCTAAACCTGTGTGATAGAAAGGCACAAAAACACTATTTTATATCCGGTGTGAAGATGGGCTAGAATGAATGGGAAAAGTTATACGTTTTGTTCACTGGTTTGGTTGGAAGTCATGGCAGTAATTGGGTTGCAGTATTTTTGTGCTAGTGAAGAAAAACAGCTATCCAAGTTAAATAATCCAGTTTAGTTAAGTGGATGGGGTACATTAAATCTAATTTGAAGGTAGCTTATTCGGTTATTGAAGCAAAAACGCAAAAATGAGGATATGTTTGAATAGAAATACATCAGCATTTTTATGCAGGTACTGTAGAGAATGCAGGGTATCTTCATTTTCCTTAGTTTTAACATCCCAATTTCAAAACCTCCAACCCTAATTATATCCCCTTCACTAAATGTCTGACATTAGGAGTTGATTCGCTAATAGTGTTTATCATCATCCTGGCTTGAAATTAATTTGGACTCCCTTCATGCTCCCAGTTCAGAAATAATTAAGAAATGCACACCAGCGTAAATATGCTTGCTCATCTGTTCAAACTCCAACACAAGATTAATTGCGCAACGATGTTGCCACATGGATGACTGCATTTTAGTGGATGCAGGGTGATGACGGAAGGGGAGTCTGACTTACAACTGCAGCTGTCAGGGGCAAGCCTGCGAAGGAGTACCTCATCTACAATTAAAGCTGTAGGTGTGTTAGAGAAAATACTGCATGGCTGACAGAGAAAACAATCACTAGCTGTTTTGCAGGTCTATGTATAAGATCAATAGGAAGAATTACAGAATGCATAAACAGCATAATTTTGGTGTGTAAAAAATGTTATTTAATATGAATTCTGTACATAATTTTTAATGAGTGTACAGGTAAGTTAAAGTAAATGTCATTTGTAGATCACAGAAAGCTGTTGGTTAAGATATACATTTTCTACGCTTTTAATGCTTCTCAATAATGTTTGCCACACAGTCCACTTCCACAGTTCTTCCACTTCACTAGGTTCAAGATGTTCTTGTGATAAAGTGCTATTGGTTGGTCATTGAGTCATTCCTGATGGTCCAAATCCCATTCCACCCCACTTGGATCTTTCTGATACCATTGATGTTATAACATCAGAATGCTTCCTTCATTAGACCAAAAAAAGGATAATCCAATGATACAGGACCCTATAAGGTTATAATCTATAAGGTTATTTTGTAACATGGCAGCACATGCGCCCACTTATGGTTAGTGCTACAGTGAAGTGCAGTGAGAACGTTTTAAACTGTTTTCCCCACCAATTTTATAATCCTGATGTCATGGCAAAAGCTTTTCATCCTGCTAACCCAATGAATTAAGATATGTGGGGTCAAACCCTCACTGAGGACAACAAGCCAGATCCAAGCAGTGGTCCAGCAATGATCTCAGGATAAACCATCTATTCTTTCATTATTCTGTTCATTGCTCATAACCTTACAGGCTTTTAAACTTGTAGATATATGTCCCCAATGTATATCTTCACGGTGTCATCTGGTTGGAGTTCGAGTTAGAGCAGAAGCATGTTAACAAGGCTGTTGGCTGTTTGAAGTTCTATAAATCAATTAGAATTCACCCACCAGGGTTGAAACTGGGAGGGGTGTCTGTAAAAATATTGTATTTTCTCCTCTTTAAGATAATTTGACAATGATTACTTTTTCTAAGGAGAACTGTCTCTCTATTGAACCCTTCAAATGTTTAAAAACAGACTGTTGCACGTGTTAACTAAATTTTAAGTATCCCATCAAGTTTCCCTGTTCTGTAATGGAAAACAATGGTTAACCTTTTGAATTTTGTGAACAAAGTGTCTGCTTCAGGCAGTCAAGTGGCCAAAGACCCAGGTGACCAAACAATAGATCTAGTGTTTAACTAGGTCTAAAATAATTTCAATTATCACTAGTCTTTTGAGAGGATCAATAGAGAAGACAGGAAAAGACTCAGGGAAAGAAGAAACTGTGACGAAATGCAGTCCTTGCTTTGATTGACCAAGCTTCCAGACTTCATCTAGGTAATCTGAGCACTAAAAAGATCTAAGTTAGGTTTTGAGTAGGGGACTGTTGTCTTATAATTCAGGGCATACTCCTTTTTATTTTGCAGTATTCATTGGGCTAAAAGAATTCTCTCAATGTTTAGCACTCTTTTGAATAAGGAAAAAAGGTATAAGGTACAGTATAAGATAATAAGGTTCCCATTTGTATAGCCCTCTTTTTACAGAGTGATGAAGTTCTGAGTAGGGTATTGTATTTTACAAGTCACATACTCCCTCTTTTTCATGTTTTGCTTTATTGTTTTTTACCTTGTTGGGGATAGTTCTGTGTTGCCTGTGGAATGCAGGACTGTAGAACTAACAGATTAATAATTATCCATACAAAACTGTGATAGACATTATGTTTTTGTGTTTAAGTTAATTATTGTGAATAAACATACATTTTTTTAAGTTTGCCACCTAGGTATTACTTTATTACCATACTGTGTTGGACGAGTACAAAAAACATATCATGTGATGATCAGTATTCCCTGTTGATAGGCAGTATATAATTTTTAATATTTCTTTTGTTTGCATACATAGATAAGATGGTTTTCAGGAATTTTACTTTTAGTGTGCAACAATACCAAAGAAGAGTCTTACTGAGAAATAAATATTTCTTAGTAGGAAATATTTATAAGAAACCAACTAACAATTTTAAGAGAGGACAAAATATATATGTCTGATTTCACATCTAATTGAACTTCTTTCCATTTCTTTCTCATGGAAATGTGAAGTACTGCCCTGTGGCAGTCCAGAATTGTGCAGAGTTTAGATAACCTTGAAGTTAGATAGATTGAACTTGCTCTTTTGTAACAATTCCCTTGACACAAGCACAGCCCCTTGTCTGTGAAGGTAAAGTGCCTTTGACTGCGATGGAGTTTTGTTCTCTGTGACTAACACTGTTCGGAAATAGCTTTCATTGTGGGACATGTTTTTATGAGTGTGTGTCACAGAGTCTGCATTATTTAACATCTATTAAACTTTTATCAGGTGCAAAAGAAAGAAAACAAATGACTAGAATGTTTGAAGCGGCAAAAACGTAGTACCAAAATAGACTTTGTACTATTTTATTGCAAAATTCCACTGAAGCTAAATTAATTAATACCACGCAGATCTTTCTCCTCTCACATAAATAGTAAAAGAGAAAGATATTAAGGTTTACTCATAGGAAGTCACAAATGATCAAATTAAAAGGTTTTGTAAATCCAGCAAATGTATACAACTGCTGAACACTCTAGAATAGCTCTAGAATAGCTGGAGAAAATGTTTATGGAGCACTAATGTTCCCATTCTCCAAATGTGTCTAGAACATACAGAGACATATAAAAATATTAAAAGGAGCATCCACCTAGGTGTGAACGTGCTAATGAATTAAATACATGAATATTAACTAGTTATTTTCCAATCCGAGCATTAAAGGAGACATACTGTAATCATCTTCCAACTAAACTTCTCATTCCACTATTTAGCACAAATAAAGTAAAAAACTATCCACAGATTTTTGTGTCCTTATTAAGGCTTACCAGCATCCCTTTGACTCAAATTTAACTAGTGACCAGGATGTGCTGTACTGTATATGTGTGTTAGAAGAAACAACCTTTCCAAGTCTGGTTGTGCATTGAGCATTCAGTCTTTAAGCAGCGAGTTATGGGAAGTAATATTAATTAGTTCTTGTCCAGTCAAAATACTGAGAACTTCTCATTCCACCTTTCTGAACATATACTGTAGAGTCAAAGTTAGCAGCAACTCTTTCTACCTGAAGCGAAAAGTCTAAAGCGAATTCTTGGCACATTTTTATGTGCTTTAATCTAAATTGTCCTGACTGAGAATATACAATCATTTAACAGAACATATAAATAGTTTTAAAAAATACAATATTAAAGTTACATTACATACTAAAAATACTGTATGTATTAAAATATTACCCTTTCAAATACAATAATATTTTCCTTATATTGTTATAGAGTCATTTCTGAAGGCTGAAAGGTCTCAGTTCCTACCAAACACTGTCTCTAAAAATACAGGTCTATATGCCATTATTTTATACTATGTGTTATACTAATACCTCTCAATGACCACCCCAGTTCAATCAACAATGCAGCCACCTTTTGGTATATCCAAAGCCAAAATATAAATATTCATGCTACATTCACAATATTGGGGTATTTCTATATATTCTAAAATTATCTTAAGCAGAAAGGGATGTGGAGCATTTTTGTGAAACATTAACACCTTGAAGGGTGTTTGTAAGACTTTATACAGAGAGAATGTTACAGCATTACAACCAAAAAGCAAATTACAACCATAAACTTTACTGCCACAAGATGTAGCCTTTTAATTTATCTCAATAGCTTAGTGGAGAGAAGAAATAAAAAGGAAATATTTTAAAAAGAAATTAGGCCATAAACAAAGGCCTATACAATCCCAGAATGTAATTTAATTTAATTGATATTGTTTTTTTTTTGCTCTACATGAAGAAAGGGGGTAATCCTACAGAAACTGACTATAGCTTGTTATATTATCTTGAGGAGTTGCTTTGTTACATGTGTTCTATATATTACCCGTCTACTGTGGAAACTGGCAAAATACAGTAGCTTACTACTAAACCAAACAAACTTTCACACTACACTGCGCTTTCAATGTGTCTTCACAGACTCCTCCAGCATATGGCAAAGAAATTATAACAGATACAACTGTCAAAAGAAAAAGGGCAGTAGTTCTAATCTCTGGTAAAGATGGAAACTAATAGAATCATCATATTTCCCATTGTTTGAAAAATGGAAAAATAATTATTGTGGCTTCTGCGTAGGACAGTGGTTTCTCACCCTGGTTTTGAAAGGCTGAGTCATTTTGAGTGTCAGTTTCCTCACTCAGCAGCTAAAGATTGTGTTAATCTAAGTTACCTAAAGACAATATAAAAATGTGTTTGAATGAAGAATTTGAGAACTGGTTTTAATTAAAAAATAAGGCCTTAGGAATAATAAGAAAACATAGACTGTAGCTATATAGTAGAAGTTTATAAACTTTGATCCCCCCCCAGAAAAAAAACATTAGTATCTCTTTAGTAACATTGAATGCAGCTACTGCATTATACTATTACATCATGAAGGTACTGTAGCTTTTAATTGCTCTTTTTCCAATACGTTCATTCATGGAATGAAACTTCTATTGTCAAAATGTATCAAAACAAAAAAATGGCATAGAATCTTATAAATGTATTAATTTTGTTGCCCAAAATCGACTTCTATTAATGTAAATTCTCCATTAAAAAAACAGGTTCCCAGTTTATATGATTTCCCAGGGGGGGGGGGGGGAATTTAAAACTGTTTACTGTATTGTTCACTATAGTACATACTGTATGCTTATAGTTATATATTCTGTCAGGAATATAGTACTATAGTACATAATATGTATATACAATCTACTGTAAATAATTTTACATCCTATACTTTACAAACAGTAGATCTCATTCTAGTGTACTTGGGTCACCATATATTTTAATTTATTTAAAGTGTATTTGCATGAACAATGTCACAGGTCTAATACTTCACAGTACAAGGTGAAATACGTTGAAAGATCATTGTCATGATTTTATATTTTTTAAAGTTTTTTTTGCTTGTGTGCAATCAGACAAATTGAATAGATATACGTCCAGGTGATATAAATTATATCAGTGTTTGTGTGGTTCCCTTGATTTACTCAGCTGTTAGTATATTTCAAGCATCCTAGATTAATCAAATGCATGAATTTCACATTTAAGATTTAATTGGGTTGGAACAATTTTTGCTATCAAGCTATCAAGGCCTGTATGGTAAAATTCAAAGACACACAGTATTTGTCATTTGACAGTAGGGTGTTCAAGTTAAATGTTTAGATTGAAATTATGGGATGCCTAGGCAGAGAGCAAGCATTAGGCTGCTGGGATAAATCTACCTATTAAGTGATGAACATGTCTTGCTGTAAGTCGTGACTCAGATGCATTTTACTATTTTAATGCTGATCACTAGCCTTTCACCTGGTAAGAGCAGGTATTGTAAGAGGACAGTAGGTGCAGAACACCAATGACTTGGTCTATGTGGTAACTAATAGTTTGGAGTTGGTAAGTAGTTTAACCACCCAGTTATACAGAATTTGCAGAAATGGAAATAAATATCTTTAGCCAGGGCTCTGAAAGAGTGTATTTTTTGTTGTATGTTCTGAATGTTGTAAAATTAAGTATTTATTGTGAATTTTTATTACATCTGTGTTGAAGTGACTAACTTTAAAGATCTCTGAGGCACACGACCAGAAGAAGTGATCTACTGTATCACAGTATTCAACAAAACACCATATACTGTATAATATGCAGAACACACATACTGTACACAGAAGTATTTCAACACCTTTGTCATGTGTGTTACACAGGACCTCATGGTATTTGTTAGACCATGAATGTGGGAAGATTTCTGGAAAATGGGACAGTTCTAGGATATGGGTTTGTGCACCTCAAGCAGTGAACAAGTGAGAGAAAGAGGATATGTACTGTATGTCCACATTCATGCTCCTAGGATACATTTCTGTATGCTTTCTCCTTATTAAAGTTTACCATTGTACCCTTGTTCAATATTTTTTCAGTTTTCCCTCAGGGATTCTTTTTGAAAGTACTTGTAATTTAGCTTAATAAACTGTAGCAGAAAATCCAAAAAGGAAGCAACAGTGCAGAAACATCCTATTAAAAAAAATCCTTTGGAGATACCTAACAGGTTTATCAGTGATATCACAGGTGTTGAATTAATGAATGAGGATGTTAGCTCACAGTTTAATCACTGTTTCTGTTATTCACGCTTTATGGAGACATGAATTCATCAGGTGATTATACATTAGACGTTGTTAGTTCAGGTGCAACAAATGGTGTGTTCTTAATCCAATGCTTAATGACTTGCCTTCAATAAACATATCTCTATGGTGGCGATTTTGGACCATACAACTTCGGTTCACTGGGTTTAGTAGTTACTGTATATCATGACAGCAGATTAACGTTCATTCATGCATATCTACATCTGTCTTCACAATCAATATTTCTGTAACTAGGTCACCTTAACTCTTTCACTTTTTTTCACTTTACTTTTAGATGTGAATCTCATAAGCATACAAATAAATGCTCTGTGAAGTGCTCATTTCTGTGCCCATAGAGACTTTATACACTCGTCTACATGTGACTAAGGTTGTTCTGCAATTATACAGTACTGTCCAAGTGACAATCATAGTGAGTTAAGTTCAGCTTCTTGTTACTGCTAAAAAATTAGTATTTTTTCCTATTTTTTTAGTGGTGACATTCAGACATAAATTGAAAATGATCATCTAGGTGTTTTGTATTGAATATAAATATTTATTGCTTAAGAAGTGTATCACTTAAAACTTTCTACTGTAATTACCCAAAAATAAAAA
Organism: Atractosteus spatula; assembly: GCF_055471065.1. Lineage (NCBI taxonomy): Eukaryota > Metazoa > Chordata > Actinopteri > Semionotiformes > Lepisosteidae > Atractosteus > Atractosteus spatula. Next base: position 2,869,341 of record NC_142721.1, on the reverse strand, counting down.
TGTTTTTTTAGATGTATTCTTATTCCTTTTTCTTCTTTAAAAAAGGTGTGATTTTCTGTTTTGTGGGACAACTAGAGGATCATTAAAATGATGTTATGGAGGAGGTCAGACCCTAACTTTGCCGACTTTTACTCACCTACTGTATGTTTTGCAAGTCTAGAGTAACTACAATTATTATTTTGTAATGTTCCATCCTGACTTCGACAGTAGGAAAGAAAAACTTATCTCATGTTCAACTGTAACTCTCTGCTGGTCGAGGGGTCCACGTCCCATTGCTTTCACCACTGATGAGCCATTAATACATCAACAAAATATGCATACCAATTCAACAAGAGTGATAGTATATGTGAGTCAATTTACCTTAATACAAATGACTTGGTTCCAATTCACTGATATGGAATTGGCAAGAAACTATTCTATCGAGGGTCTTGTGTTATGACTAAATATATTCTGATGGACTAGTCCAACTGTATTAATTCTGTTAATCGTATGAAATTATAATTAGTTCACAAGTTGCAACACTTCTCTTGTTCCAAAGAAAGTCTTGGGCAGAATTCTGCTTATGTGTGAATTCATTTCCTCTCACCGTGGTGACTTAAAACTGTCAATTAGTTGACTTTGCTTATCGGGTTGCCAGATCTCAAGTGAGAAAGATGAAAGAGAATGAGCAAAGATTTCCAGTTGGTTGCTAGCCATTATTGCATCTTTTGGTGATAGGTTGTGATGTCATCCTGTAGATTCCTAATAGGTTGGTCATTTTTGTTCTCAATCTTGGATCATATGTACTATCTCAGCAACACCATATCACTTTGAACACTAACTAAAAGGCAGAAATTAGTCTATGGCACCTGTATCTGGAGCAATGGAAAGTTCAAACTTTTTTTGCAACAGCTGCTGAAGACCTCTGACTTTTCACCTACGCCATACCTTCCGTACTTGTATTATTCAGCCTGAAAAGATTACTAACGTTTCACTGTACCTTTGCTATTTCCTTTCACACTAACAAAACACAAACCTCCATCAAAGTGTTACTATCTGCCTTATACTTCTTCCATAAACTAATACTTGACAATTGTCATTCTGTCTTTTCACATCTGCAAATCAGTTTTCTCCTCAACGTGTCCAAATGGCAGAAATATCTCTGTGATATTTCTAGATATATATATATTACATTAACACCAAGCTGGCTATCCACTTGGGAACAAATTTGGTTCCCTTTGCCTTTCTGTTCCCTCTGTGCAGGTTTTGAATGGAAGACTCATTGGCTCCAGTCTTGTAGAGAATGAACCACAAAGCCACCCACAGATAAAAGTTTGAGGTCCTCTGCACTCCATCGACTTGATTTCCCTTTGTCTTGGGGTTCCCCCCTGGTAGAAATTACCCGGTCCGCATCTCGGCTGGTCCAGTTGCAAACCTCCCTCTAGTATAGAGGCAAGACTGTCAGGAGTGTTCCCTCCATGTCCCATGATTTTCACCCTCTCTGGCACTTCCTATTTGCCTGAAGAATACAGAGAGTTTGCCGATGTTTTCAGCAACAATAAAGCTCCCCGCTGAGGTGACACCCACGTTCACCATGAAGGCCATAAAGGAGTTCATCACCGAAAACCTCAGGAAAGGCTTCATCTGTCCTTACACTTCATCTGCTGGTGCTGGTTTTTCCTCATCCAGAAGCAGGACGACTCCATCTCTGCATTGACTAGAAAGGCACTCAATAAGATCACCACACAAAATAGGTATCCACTTCCACTAATCCCCTCCCTTGTGGAAACAGCTAACCAGGCCAAGATCTACTCTTAGATCAACCTGAGAGGGGCTGTGGCACGTGACAAATTATGACGGGTGGAATACACCTGCTTGGGCATTATGAATGTCTTTCAACACTAGAACTGTATACCTTCTCTATCCAAGAGCCATTATTGTTTTGAAAGGATATTAAAAACTATCATATACAGGTTGTATTAGCTGTGTGCTGAAAAGGAACTGATTGATGGAATATCTCTTTTATTGCAACCTCAAAATAATTTGCTTGAAAGACTGTTGTTGGGTCAATATCTTATTTGTTTTAAAACTAATTGATTTTTTAATAGTCTTATTTTCAGTTTTATAATCAGACATGCTTTGTGTGAAAAATCACATTCCCTTTATCAGGTTGCTTCACAACAGTCTCATCATCTTTGATTAATTCAGGCAATGCTTTTGTTTCTCCTACACAGGATAGACTGTGCAAAATACAGTCTATTCTCAAGTGACTTAATAAAATCCCGTTTGACATTTCCTACAAAATGTAGTTATTGGCAGATTTGATCTATTATGGACAAAGACCATTTTCCATCAGTATTGAATGAATAGGTCTTGTTGGTTGAAGGCCAATATCATAGTTTAGTCCTTCATAAAAAAATATCTTTATTGCCAGTTCCATTTATTAACACTGCTGTTTATGTAGTCTTTACCAGAGGGTTCTTAAGCACCAAAGAAGTTATATTAAAAGGGATGTTAGAGTTCCAGAAAATACAACATTATAAATTATGCAGTGCTTCTATAATAAGGTACAGTGTGTGAACGATATCTTATTATTGTTTCCAAATCCTGACAAAAAATCAACTTAAGTCAACTAAGTCAACTGCACTACATTTTCAAAATAATTAGTTTACTTTCAGCACAGCAGGCTACTTTGTCTGATGTTCAGAGCTTATGAATAAACCTTATTTTATACTGTATATGTGGGACCACGGTGTTTGACATTTTTACACAATAGTCTTAATTAAGAGGTTTAAGATGAAAGAAACAAAGAAATAGAAATTTAGAAAATTGACTTTCATTTTGAGACTGACCTTTGTGGACAACAGGTGAAGGTAACATTCGTTGTGTCTTTCTGCCACTCTGTGTGTTAAATTAATTGTGTTACAGAGCCAGCAGTAAGTCCTTAATTAATTAGGAGCTTTTTGGTAAGTTGAGAGGCATTCAGTGATGCCCACTAATAATAACTGGTGAATGAACATTATAGATTCTGAGTGTTAATATGAGGCATGCTTTCTAGTTGTACAGATTTCTAATTCATTCTATGGAAAAGCATCTACTGAACTTTGTATTGAAACATATCTGAGCATTTCATTGTACTTGTGCATACTGTATGACAAATAAACTGAACTGAAATGAACTGATAGCTAGTACAGTAGATTAGAAAATATTCCCCCAGCTGTGATGTTTGTAAATAGGTGTGTAATCTAGCCATCCTTAACTTACTTGACTTTATTAAAGTGAGTTAGGGAAACATCACAGTATAAGAAACAAAGACGTAATGAAGGAGGAAGAAACAATATGGAAAGCTATTAATGATGGCTTCATTAAGAAGAAGCCCATGAGGGGGTTAAATTGTTACCTCACACTTCCGCTCTCTAACGCATAAATATTTCACCTGCTGACCCATCTTTGTGTGTATCTTTTCTCACACATTCTGCTTTTGCTTCTACCAGAGTCAGACCTTACCATGCTATTCTCTGCAGTTAACTGACACAGAACTGAAAGAAAAAGACTTCCTAGAGATTGGTTTCGCCATTATGACCTCCACCTATACTTATGTAGCTGTAGCAGTCTGCTTTCAGCTTTTCTAGCAGCCAAATTGTTCGTCCATCTTCTTCTAAGCAAATATCACATGCCAGCAGCCCAAAAGAGCATCAGAAAAAGAATCAATTCCCTTGAAAGCATATACACAGAAACACTTGAGTGCAAAAATATTTGAGTGTGACATATTGCGAAAAATAACAAAAACACAACAATCATTTGGCATCACAACCCATCTGTTACTGTCCAACTTCTTTCTCTTCTCTCGTAAAATGAACACCCCTTTTATGCCTCTGGCTCTTCCACTAGAAGCACACCTTTGAGGTTGATGTATTTTAAAATACTACAAATGTAAAACGGCCATTTTGCAGTTTCCTTACGTAATCAAACATACTATAGTTGAAACATTTTAAACATACTATAGATTAAACATTTATACAATATTTTACCCAATTTAAATTGCAAGGGAAAAGTCAGTCTGTCAACTGGTGAACATTTTCCCTCTGGCACAAAGACACCAGTTTTGGTATGGCTCTGGTTCTCTGGGTTCTTCAAGTAGTAGGCAAATATTTCTGCATTTTTTATTTTGTATTCAGTAAGTATTTGTAGGTGTTTTGTTTTAAAACAGCTTTTGAACCTCTGAATTTTAGCATTGTATCTTATATTAACCTGTCGCACCCAAAACGTAATACAGACACAAACAAAGCAAGTAGAATCTATGGTTTGGTTGTATGTTTATCTTTTACTAGTGTTCTGGTTTTACAACTTGGTGGTGACTATAAGCAAGAGCCTGCTTTATCACAGCCATCCTTTCTTCCTTTGCCCATCCCACTCCTCTCACAGAGAATGTGACAAAAAAAGTAATCAATCTAAAGCACATCTCAGTCACCTCAGGACAACACAATGGAGTGCACTTCTCAGTGGAATGCAATGGACAACCTGCTAAAGGCCCAGGAAATAGACGTTATGCAACATTTGGAAAATTTGGATTAGGAGGCTGAACACCCTTGCCAGTGCCAAGAAAAGCAAATCTTCCACATGCTTTTGTCAAAGGTTTGGTGAGAAAAGAAGAGTGGAGTTACTCCTACACCTCCTGCTCGGGAATAGTCGACTTGCTAGTGCCCCACATTGCTACTGTACAAACACAAATACATGACTTTGTAATAATGGATGGATTATTATATTCTGTATTTTTATTGTGCTCTGATGCTGGAAAGGGTTCTTATCCTGACATCTGTAGGAGAGAACATTGAGGCCACTGCTTTTGAAAGTTTACCCTACAGAAATCATTTTTGCATTTTGATTTGCTCAGCTTTCCTTTAAGCTTCTCATTAATTTTAATTAAATGAAAAAGCAACACAGTTGGTTTCTCTCCATTATTTTAATGAACATTTGACTCTGCTTTGCTTTCAGCCATGCACAGAAGGTATTAATCTATTAGAAACTATCTGACAAATATATTTATTAGGACTCATTTTAAAAAGTGATAGTGGTAAACAACGTCAGTTATGAGTGACCTCCTGACAAGTACTGCCCAGAACAAAAGGGTATTTAGTTTTTAAAACTATGACATAGAAAAGGCAAAGCATGTCATTGAACATTAGACTTTTTCATAAAAGTGTGTGTCAATGGTGACATCTTGAAGGGCAAGTAGTATTTACCATAACTATAATTGCAGGCATCAATTTAAGATACATGCGTGTAGTTTCTTGTCATTGTTCATATCTTTTCAGATAATGTCATGCTACAGCAAATGCAAACTGGCATCTTCACATTGTTGCACTTAAAGTTAAACAAACCACCACTATGTGAACAATGAAAATAATTTCAGGCAACATCTGATGTGTTCAATACTGTATTTGTTTTTGAACCCTTCACATTACTCTTTAATGACTTTGCTTTTGATGATTGCAGGGTAAAAGATGGGATGTATAGAAGAGAGATTTTCATTTACAATGATACTTATGATTATAAATATTTGATGGGTAAATATTCAATTATATGGTGTTTCTATTCCATAGCATATCACATGAACACATTTTAGTTTGACTTTTTTTTGCTGCTTAGAGCCCCTGACATGTTGCATCAGTACATCTGAAGTAGATTAAGGTGTCAAACAGTGCTGGCACAGGCAATCTGTCAAGATCTTTACATGGAGATAAAGAATTCTATGTACACGTATCAAGATGAAAAGCAGACTACAGCAAATTCTAAAAATATCAATTTAAATGATTGTAAGGTGTACCCAGCTCTCTGTTGTTTTTCAGGAAGTGTTTGCATAGACATTGCATATGTTTATTTATAATAAATGTGAACACATGAAAATAGAAGCTTCCTTTAACACATATATGGATTTCCTGAGCCCAGAGTTGGGATCAGAGGTTTAAATGAATGACTGGAGCATTTACCAGAGAAAGTGAATGCAGCAAAAACAAACTTCCTTGTCATGAGGGGTATGTGAGCACTGCTATTGCCAGATTCAGTCTTTCTACTTGACTGAGAAATGCAGAGTTGTTTAAAACTCCCAACAATTACAGGATATTTTTCTTGGTCTCTTGTCTGCTACATGTGACCATAATGCAATCATCTGTGAGGTTTAATAATTTTCCATTCTTTTCGTGGTGATGATTCAGATCCTCTACAGTAGCTCAAGTCAATCAATACTTCAGATTCTTACTGAGGAAAGGGAGGTTACCTGCATAAAGAAAACCTGACAGATGTCTTTTCCCACATGATCTTCTCATTTCCATTTTATTTTCATTTACTATCATGTCACTCCTCCAAATTCTGGACCCAAAAGGTGAAGCAGAAATCCAGCCATTACTACCTGACCAGTTAAAAAGTGACATGCTAAAGATACTGTTCTTTGACTGCACTGGCTGGTGGCAACTATGGGTACTACTGTAGGTGCCAGGTGAAATTAAACTAGTCACATAAAACTAGTCTCCTTCTCACGGCTAACACAGCCTCTTATTAATTTCTCACCACTTTACCGTTATACAGACTCCTTACCTGACTCCCAAATTTTGTGCAAAGAAATGGATTAGGATGACAGATAAAATAACTACCTTAAGATGGAGGAGTACAGAAAGATGAAAGTAAAATAAAAAAATACAGAAAAGGCATAAAGTTACACAAATTGACCTCTTGTTAAAACAGTGGAGATTATGACTGGATGAGTCATAAACAAATGAGTCTTTGTAATCTTTTCAAATCTGAATTCTCCCAGGCTTGTTCCCCCCTTAGAGGTAGAGACTCTACCAGCAAAAGGTGGATCACAGAAGAAGAAAAACTGCCCAGCAGCCAATACTCAGTATTGTATCAATACGGGTATGAGGGACCTTCACAGAAAGCCTGGGTGCTGGTGTATGTGGTCTTGGCCAGACAGTAGGTAAAGCTCTTAAGAGATAAATACGATAATGGAAACAAAGCAACGCAGTATAGTGACAGGGTACATTATGTTCTGTGAGGTGCTGTCCTTCAGATGAGATTACTTTGAGGTTCTGTTCTACTTAGTAATGAAATATACCATTACACTGAAATTTTATTTCAGCCACATTTCACTAAATACCCCCCTTAATTTAATTATTGAAATAATTCTTCACCTTTCCATCCAATTAGCTGTTTAGCATGCAGCCATTATTCTCTAGCTTTCTCATATCATTTAACTGGATACAACACTGAAGTCTTGTATGAAATGGGCCAATCTTAGGCTGTACTGTATATGTATCAATTTTAAGACTATTTGGGATGAAAATATTGGCTTCTACTCTCTCACAGTTCATACACAGGAAGCCGTTCACTATTTTTCATGGCTTCTCCCCCTTAACATGCACCGCCTAGCATCTCCTGCTTGTTGGAGTTTTTTTTGGTTCTTGCAATGAATATCCAAAAAAGCTCCAACACTTACACATCCGAAAGACAAGAAAATGTGAAAGCCCTAAAAAATCCCAGCAGTAACTTAAACACCAAAAAATTCCCCCAAAATAACGAAAGGTATTACAAAGTACTGTAACTACCTGAAATGTATCCATTTGAAAGCTGCAGTTCTCAGGAGTTATAAACTTCTTTCTCCTTCTTAATTACTCTATTCCAAATGTCTCTTCTCTTCTCAGAACGACTACCTTTATTTTCAAAATCTCTCTGAAAATGAAGGCTTCTTCCATGTAAAAAAAAAAAGTTTTATTATGAATTTCGTCTGGTCTAGAAGTACTTTTCACAGAATGCTCTCCGAGGAGTCAGAACCCTCCCTAGTGCTTTTCTGTCCAACGGTGTCTGTCTAAGATGCAGAGCTTTTAAAAGACCGGTAAATGGCAGGGGATGGCTAGGATTGGACAAAGAAAGGCCAGCCACCCCTGCAGCACTTGCTTACAGTGGGTTCCTTCTGTCTGTAACATTGGAAATCAAGTCTGAAGAGGCTCCAGGTGGCTTTATTCCTTAGATATTAGCAAAAAGAAATTAGAATATTACCATGATAAGTGGTTTGCTTACATCATTCAGTAACACATACACAATACAACATTATTGTGTCATGTTTGAAAAATATATTTAATATTTACTCATTTTTGCTAGCAAGATCCTGTTATGTTAAACATTTGTTTCACAACAGAATATTGTATTATATAGCATACTGTACCTATCCAGGTATGTAGCATTTTATATTACAATTATTTCCATACCTCAGCACCTAAAATTTCTAAGGCCTAATATGCCTATGGCATATTACCGCCCTCTAGTGATTTGAAAGAGACCCTTTTTTCTCCCATCACACTACTGTCCCTTCTTTCTGTTTTATAAATACATCAGTCACACCTTCCTTCATACTATGACTTCATACTATGTGACACACAGGGCCAGATTTCATTGATCCAGTAACAGCATAGGCTGACTGACACACGGTATTAATTTATATCTCCAAATCCTGAAACCAGCTGACCATGCAAATACAAACCAATCCAAAACATATTTAATGTAATTTCAAGGAGATTGAAAAAATATTCCAAAACTTGATTTTGTTATAGGAATAGGCCCATTAAATAAGCAGACTATTCATGCATAATTAGTAAACACCAGTGATATTTTTTCTGCATCTAGTTTAGAGTCCAGGATCAGAAAATTATTTCCTCATAAGCATTCTGATTCAAACCTCTTTCACCATTGCTCCAAAAGTAAGACAAAGAAGCCAGGCAGCTGCATGATCTCTGTCTTCACAGTCTTCAGTCTTGATTTTCCTGAATGGTGAGCCTGGAGGAATAACACCCATCTGGGCATTCTGTGTGTCAGTTCAGTGAAGATAAGCATTTTGCAAAGAGGTAATTCAGCCCCTATTGGCACTTCTTCCTAAAGCCGCAGAAGAATATATGTTATTATTTGTTTTCTTTTCCTCTGGGTCCCCCAATTACAGCTGGCTGCTTGGCCCAGCTGGAACTCATCTTAATGATACTAGAACATTCTGCTATTTATAATTTTAAAGTACAGTTCTTTATACGTCTGTTCTATTTTTGCTACAGAAAAGTGTTAAAACAATAAAAATCAAATGGCCTTGCATAATGGGAAAAACTAATTTCTTGACAAAGAATTATGATTTCTAAATAAAACTCTGTACTATATTTATGAATGCTGTTCAGTCTATAGCGTGGGCCTCCTTCATATTTTGCAGATAATTCAGTTGTAGCTATTAGACAGCCTACTGTCTCTTCTCAAACGCTAGATGCTCAAATCATTAATTTTTTAAAGAACAGGCAGCTGTCCCAGAACACAGGATGTTACATTTTCGCATGGTTATAGCATGCATGTAGAAACAAACAAAAGAAACAGCTCTGTTTCAAAATGAACACATACTGTACCAAAGATAAATACATTTCAATGTATCATTTACAGACAATGACAAACCACGTCATGCAGGAGAAATATGGTTTTTTACTGTAAAATATTCTGATGGATCTCATCTCCCCACTATTGAAATTCAAAGCAGTAATTTATTTTTAGTTCCAAATTTTCAATGACAATACAGTAGAAATCTAAAAGCAAAAAAAAATGTGATCTATCCAAACTCTAAAAGTTTCAATGAGGTCATGCTTCAATTGGATTCATGATTTAATTTGGATCATGCAGGACAACAGAAAGTGAAAAAAGCACCATTAATTGAGGACAAATATATATAAAATGAAAACTAAATTTGTTAAAAAAATACTATTCCTCTGCAGTGCTTATGATTCAACATAAATGATCTATTGAGCAATTCTTCATTTGTTTTTTCACCTCTAATTTTCTGAATGATTTGTGATTTGAAAAGATAAACTACACATAATTATTCAATAATATAATTATGGATACATATTTAAAACATTAATTTAAATGTGCTTTATTTGAAGTGTTTGAGTATTGCAGAAGGCAACCTTCAAATTCTAACTTGCATCAAAAGTTTCTGCCTTTCAGGCAATTGGCACTAAGAGATGGAGCTTTTGATTTTAAAATCTCACAAATGCATTGTAGTTTTACAGAGAGAAAATAGTTCAGACTGTTTTCTAAATTTTTAATATCCTCTGCCAGAAAAACATTGGTTTGAAAAACACTGAAAATGTTTGCTACAGCGTACTGACATTTCTTCCCTTAAGGTTTGTGAAGCCAAAACATAAATTTATTAAAATAGTTACTCCAACACACTGAAAATTATTGTATACTACCTGAAATAATGATAAAATACTGCAATAGTATGAAAGATACCCCTCTCAACATTACAAGCTCAGCAGCTTTGAGATGACCCTCTACTAATCCATCCTGAGTACCATTTCTGTCACAGTGTGTAATGCCTAATACTGCCCGTGCCAAGATCTGCATTCTCAGTGGTATTCATTTTCTTCCGAAGAACCTTTCAATTCAGCCATGATAGCAAACATGACAGGCAGCTTTTAAGAGAAGCAGTGTAAAACCACAAAAGATGGGAAACATAGATAGATAAGACTTTATTGATCCCGAAGGGAAATTGATGTAAACATGGCACATGGTTACAGCATGCCTGCAGGCAAAGAGCATTGCCTGTTAAAGTTTTACTGCATTAGTCAAGTCATGCAGTTTGGAAATCTGCCACACAGAACTGGAAATACTGATGGCATTCTTTGCATTTGATTTTCACATTTTTCTCCAGACGCGTTCCAAAGCAATTTACATCAGGAAAGACGTTATTTCACTACTGAAGTGCAGTACCACCAGGGCGATGGACTACTGCTTCATCAGCTAGAGCGAGCAGAAAAAGCGGTGTGGCTGCATCACTGGCTCTCTAGCCCCATTCTCTAATCCCAGCACATTCTCTACTGCCAGTCACTTCCTCCCCAAATCTCGGACGTGTGAGTGCTGTAGCCTCTGATGTGAGAGACTGAGCACTGAGGCAGTGCATCTTTGATTTAGATCTCTCGGCGAAGAGTAGGATCTGACTGCCATCTCTGTGGAAACCTCTGTTTCCACCAGGTCATCCATCATCTGCCACAAGCCAGAAAGATTTCCAGACTCTTGATGGATGAAAGGCCACACTGAATTCTCACTTTTGAAAGAAGAAAATGGAAATAAAAAATGGTTGAGGGTCAAAAGTTTTGAAAAGCTTCACATGTGGGCTTTTTATCAAATGAAATAACAGCTGAGACTGATTGTTGCAGGCTGGAGAAATTATCTATCTGGCAAAGGTTATTTATAGTGTAGCCACACCCTTTTTGTTTTATTTAAAAGAGAAAACTATCTACCAGCCTAAGCTTCCGTTTATGGTACTCAAAACCCAGACTTCTCACTTCTGGCTTGTTCGTCTACGATGTTTATTGCTTCACTCTCCCTCTGTCTCTCTCATACAGCTGTCCCCAGACTGCTTCACCAACCTGTTTTTTTTTTTTAGTTCAGGTGGGGAGCTGCATCAACATGCGTAGGCTGCAAAGGAGCAAGTAATAGGTTTATTCCGTACAAAAGAATAAACAAGAAAGAAAACACATTTCGGCTGTGGAGCCTTCTTCGAGTGTAAGAAAGACAGGGCAGTCAGCAAAAATAATATAGCATGGGAAAACAATAGAAATAGAGACAGAGGTGCACTTCCTACTGCATTGTGACAGATACTCTGGGATTAGAGAAACATTCTTCCCTAAATTCAGAAATCTAATCCCAGAGTTCCCACACCTGCCAGAATCACAACGGGTCCCAATCCTACTGGGAGAGGGAGGAGGGAACTCAGTTGAACTGGCAGCCCAGTATGTGATCTCCTGCCCCAGTCTGAGGAACAGTGAGCATGTCTCCCAATAATGCTCCATCTGTCTACAGTATATGTAAATATTTTATGATATGCATTTGTTGTAAATGTCTGTAATATGTCTATAGATTTTATTTTACTTTTATTTTTTGTTTTGTTTCATGTTAATTTTATTATTTTTATTTTCTTTGGCAACACTAATTGTACCCATCGGTCATGCTAATAAAGCACCTTGAATTGAATAAATATAGTATGGAAAAACAAAAGCCAAGAGAGAGGAGGAGGCGGAAGCAGGGGAGAGGCAGAGTGCCCAATCAAGTGGTGCGAGGTCGAGAGAGGTGAGGAGAGGTGTGAAACAAAACCTACAAATGAATGGAGAGGATTAGAATAAAACAAGTCTGTCATTGAGAGAAGGGTAAGGTGTGTACCAAGTTTCAGAATAACTTTAGTTTCTGATGTCTTTCTGCTATAGGAGTTAAGAAACCCTACTTTGAGAACGCAGATGGAGCGATCAGTGTGATCATGGCCATCACAGGTGAAATGAGAGACAATGAGCTTGGAGAAATCTTTAATCTTCACAGCCCTAACATGTTCTCTGAAGCGGTCTCCAAATCTTCTTCGTGTTTCCTCAATGTAGATGGCTGGGCATTTACTGCAAAAGACACAGTAAATAAGGTTGCTGGAGGTACAAGATGTCATTTGAGTGATCTGGAATTGTCCTGAAGGGCCTTGAATGACTGTGGTGTTAGATATGTACGTGCAGGTGATACAGCGAGCTCTGTTGCAGGGAAAAGTGCCTGGTGTGATGATTGCTGAAGGAGGTCAAGGGAGCTGTGAACAAGAAGGTTACGCAGATTAGGTGGTCGGCGATATGAGATGATAGGGTGGTCAGAAAAGAGGGCCCCAATGGAGGGACCTACACCTACCCAGTGTAGGAAGCGAAGAAGCGTTCTTCCACCCAGCTGACAAAAATATTGGCATAGCTGGGAACCATTCTCACGCCCAAGAGAACACATTAAGTGTGAGAACCAATTCTGCAAGACGAACAAGGGTGTGGGAGGGTGGATCAAGCACTGTGCATTTGTCCGGAGTGTGCTTAAGGGCTGTCATTGTGGGGAATGATGGTGTAGACAGATGTGATGTCCATGGTAAAAATGTAGCATTCTGGGCACCGAAACTGGAAATCTTTAAAACGTTGGAGGGCATGGTTGATGTCCTTGATATATGAAGGGAGACCTTCAACCAGCGGTCTCATAAGGCTGTCGAGAAGGGCCAAGATGTGAGTAGTTGGACAGTTGCATGCTGAGATGATGGGGTGAGCAGGGGTGTCAAGTTTGTGGATTTTGGGGAGGAGGTAAAATTGGGATACCTGGGGATATTCATCATCATGCCTTGGTGACTTGCCACATATTGACTGCCCTATCTTTCTCACACCGGAAGAAAGCCCACAGCCAAAATATTGTTTTTTCTTCCTTTTCTTTTCAACATGGAATAAACCTAGTACTTGTTCCTGTTAGTTTTTAGACTAATTTGTTTCAGCTGTTTAATCTATCTCTGTTACAGTAAGGACTTGCATACAGAAGTCTGGCGCATGGTGCCTGTGCCTTTCCTGGCTACTTCACGCATACCTGTTGAAAGGGAGAACACATTTTTATAGAAGACCACAGCTGTGAGATATTACAGCTGTAGCTACAGAGAGCCTCATCCTCTCTGATAGTAATTAGATGACTGTGTGACCTGTCACACCGATGTTGCAGTGAAGATATCAATTGTGAACTTCTGTGAAATCTACCTTATTTATGAGTGCCATTTTTTTGTGGCTGTATTTCTCAAATGCAGTCCCTGAAGGCCACAAAGAGTCTTTTTGTATTTATTTAACAGCTATCAAACCTTTTAAAAAAACGATGTCCACTTCATTCTGACTTAGGATAACTGCCACATGTAAATGTCTTCTTATTCTCCTTAAAAGTTATTAATCCAGATGTCAATTAGAAAAAAATAGTTAGCTCTCAAATTATTCCAGTTATGCCTCCAGGAATGTACCTAAATTTCATGAACTGCTGGACATAGACAAAAACAAGATATTCTGTTCAGACTAATAGTTTTACTTAATAGAATGAAAAGAAAATAAACAATGAACAAAATGAAAAGTGCTGGAGCATGATACCACTACATGCAAATTCCTATTTTCCAAGTAATATTGGAACGGTAGTGCAGAACCACTAATTGAAACAATGAAAGCCCAAATGCGGGTTTCTAAGCCTCTCTGAACTGACTTAATCTAATGGCAAAAAGAAATCTTTATAGATTATGAAAATCAAAGGTGGTCTGCTGTAAATCCTTTCCTCCTGAAGTTTTCACCCGTAAACGTACAGTAGATGATAATTCATCCTTTGGGAATCTGCTTAGAATCTGTCTGCATCCATTCATTTCTAGCAAACTTCAGCAAGAGGTAACTTATTACCTGTTTCCAATTACTTCTGCATCAGGCTACTGTTCCACTACCACAGAGTTCAGGTCTAAAGCTGGTGAAGATTTGGTGAAAGATTGCTGTACTTTCATCTGTTTACTCTCCTGTATTCCATCACCTGCATCATACACGCTTTTCATTCATGTCGTTCTCCACCAGTGTTTCTTCAAAACATTGCATATCCAAATCGATTCAATAATTCGCTCAAGCTTGCATTATACAGTACATTCAATCCAAACTACTGGACGTTTTCCTCGGCTCCTGTAAAATGTTTCAGCCAAACAAGCTCTTTTTTTTCCCCCACTTTCATTCATTTTGGGGATCACATACAGTACAGGGAGAACATACAAACTCTACTCAGATAGCACCCTGGAAATCGAACATTGCGAGGCAGAAATGCAAACTACTTCGCCAACATCCCACCCATATTACAGTACAATAGTATCCACGCTCTTGCTTAATTCATATATTAAATTGCCTCATTATAAGGCATGTTTCTAAACGCCTTTCCTTCTTGGTAGCTACTGTATATATAATTTAACCATTAAGGACAGATCGTCTGAAATTAAACTTATGAATGAGGGATATCGCCACCTATAGACTTGTAAGATATATTAAGAGCTTTGTTAATCAAAAAAAAAAATATTGGTGTTTCCTCATGGGCCTTATCCACAGATGGTGTATTAACACTTACCGGAAATCATCACAACAAGCCCCACAGTATATACAGAAGGCACAATTCCTGGCTCAGAGGTGATTGTGCAGAGAAGACATGAGTTGGTAGTGTGGCATCACGGTGATGCTTTGGAGCATAGAATTATTATACAGTGACCTATCATGTTCATACTGCAGTATTATATGGTTTCTGATTTAGTTTGCACTGGATTTACCATTAATTTCTTAACTATGAGAATCTGGTTTCCACAGGCTTTGAATTCAATGACTGAACTTTTCACAGGCTTCATTTGTACTGTATATCATGATGTGCATGTTAATTGAAAAATAAAAGGCAGCATTATTGCTTATTGGTTAAGCTATTTTGATTGTGGAAATGCTGTACACACTGTGCAAAGTAAAAACAAATTGGAGCTTTGTTATATTTTTTCTGTGAGTGTGATATTATTACCTGTAGATCAGGCAGAATTAGAGTTGTAAGACTTATGAACACTGAATAAGTATGCAGTGTAAAATATTTATATCTTAGTTGTAGGAATTAAAATTATGAAAATGTTTTTTTGGGTTACTGCTTGTAATGTAAAGTACAAAGCCTCAAGGACTGAACTACTGGGGTAGATGTTTTTAATGTGGTAATACTGTTTTGTTGGCATTTCGTACTTTATTTATAGGGTGAAATGTTGGCTTAATAGGTTTTGTAATAATTTCACTGTTGCTGTCCATTATGCAGCTAAACACATTCACATTTGCATTTTGATGCTTCTGTAAATGCTCTGGGCTATCCATGATTTCAAGTGCTTTCCTCAATAACTGATGCAGAAACAGTTTCCTCCCTCAACTAGGTGATTGCAAACCCTCACAGGAATTACTCCACTGCAATTTCCTGGGAGAATTGTATGACTTGGAATTTCTCTTTGTTTAAAGGCGCATTGGAGATTTCTTATTTCAGTCCAATACTAATTTCAATTTAGACAATCTAAACAGCTCACTGTTGTCATTCATAACTCATCCCAACTCTTAAGGTTGCTGTTGCCTTCAATAGGCATAGAAAACCTTCAGACACACTCACTTTCCTGGACCAAGATTGGACATCCCTGTTTTAAAGATTTTTAAATATGGAAAGAACTTATAATGAGAGTAAATGTTGTATTAGAATTGTAATTGATTACCGAATCCATGATTTAGTATTTACATTAAATTTGTGTGATTTTAATGAAGTCTGCTTAAATCCATTTTGATTTTCATCATAGTATAAACCTATTTTTTCCCCATTTGTGCTTGATTTTGCTACACTTTTCTCCATCTGATTTTAAGACCAATTGCTCTACCACTCCCCAATTCTCCTTTCTTGGTTGTACAAGAGGCATGGGTTACAATTTTTACTATTACCTGAACATAGCTATTAGTAGTGAAAAACTGACCACTATAGTGCTGTTTGAAAGTTTGTGACCCCTTACTGTGTGTTACATTTTTACCATGAAATTCTTGTTTAATCAAAACTAGTCTTTACTTTTCTAGAAGGAACAGTTTATATCTGCAAATTCTATTACATGTATTGCATGTAATAGAAAACAAGGTAATAAGAATTATGCAAAAGTAAGTAACTACAAGTGACTTATTAAGTGAATGAGGTGAGTTAAACCAGCTGCTCAAATAATTGGGTACCAAGGTAACTAATCAAAGAGACCATCAGTGGGTTAAAGTTTAGGAGGTCCTCTACTTTATAAAGGTAAGAAACCAAGGCAATTTGGTCTTACCCATATAGGTTAGTGTGATGAACCATGCATGATCTAAAGACACCCAAGACGACCTCAGAAGACTGTTATTAGTCATCAGCCTGGATACAGTTATGAAACCATAGAAAAATGTTTTGGAATTCATCAATCTACTGTAAAAGAGTCTACAAATAGAACAAATTTAAGAACAGTGACTTTAACTAGACGTTAAAGTTAAAGTGAACGTCCTTCAAAATTATCCCACTGAGCAACAAGAAAACTCATTCAGGATGTCCAAAAGAATCCCAGTACCATATCCAAGGATCTCCAGGCCTCTCTTTGTGCAGCTGATGTCCATGATCATACTTCAACAATATGACACAAGCTGCATAGCAATAGCATTCATGGGAGGGTAACAAGGAGAAATATTTGCTCTCAAAAAGAACATCACTGCACTTACTGTAGGTTTGCAAAAAATCAATTCAGATGATCCTTTGTGGAAGAATGTCCTCTGGATTGATGAATTTCAAATTGGTCTTTTTGACCACACCAAAAAACGCCACGTTTTCTGAAAACTTAACACCAAAATTACCTTATCCACTCTGTCAAACACAGGAATAGGAATAGGACATGGCTGCTTTTCTGCCCATGGAACTTGATGACTCTCCATCTCTGATGGAACTATGAATTCAGAGTCATACCAAGATATTTTGGAAAATAACTTCAGGCCTTCTGTCCATGAGTTGAAGTTGAGCCAAGAATGGGTACTCCAACATAACAATGACCCTAAACATTCCAGCAAATTGACCAAAGAATGGATTAAGAGGAAGCAGTTTTGTGTCTTGAATTTGTCTTGGAATGGCCAATTCAAAGTTGAGGTCTCAAACCAATAGAATTATTGTGGCAAGACCTGAAAAGGGCTATTAATGCAAGAGAGCCAATAATTCCGGAGTAGTTGAAGGAGTTTTGTAAGGAAGAATGGCCAAAAATTCCCCAAAGCAGATGCAAGAGTGACTGATTAGTAACTCAAATAAACATTGCTGTCATAGCTGCTAAAGGATGCACCACCACTTATTGAATTAAATTGTTTACTTAGTTTTCCTCAAAGGGACCATTGAGATTCTGTTAAATAAACATGTTTTATTCAATAATTAAACAATATAAAGTATATATTTGTATGCATGTCTGTTATTCGGGTTACCTTCATTGAATATTGAATTTCAGATAAAAGTTTTAAATTTAAGCAGCACTATATAGATACTGTATTTGAATATTTATACTGTATATATAGTATACATACAATATTTTATTTTGGTTTTGTATTCTGTGATCACTTCAGTTGAAGTGATAGGTGTGCCTTTTAAAGACATGCAATACCAGTATTATTTTCTTTTTTTTTCAAGTGATGATGGGGTGATTCGTTTTTTGGGTGAACATGCTCTCTCCATTTAGCAAATAAAAATGAATGTATGCAATTAGATTTCATTTACTTAATCACATGCAGAACATTATTAAGGTCCATTAAAATTTATGTAAAAATCTGTATAATTTCCAAGTTGAAAAAAATTTCCCACAATGTTTTCATTGAATGAGCTATTGTAGTTCTATTAAGCCACACCACTATATTCGGTTTGGCTGAAGTTTGAGAAATCTGCTGTTTGGAAATTGTCCTTGTCCTAAGTCAGTTCTTCTCCAGTGACTAAAAGCAAAGACTTCATCAAGGATCTATCACTGCTACATCATCAGTGTGCTGGAGCTGCTCAATCACTTTGTGCTTTGCCATCTCACTAGATGTGAAATTGTAGCAGGAGTTGTTGATGCAAAGTTTTCATTCTGGTCTCTGTAAGTTGTATTGGATAAAAGTGAAAAAGACATTGTGTCTAAATCTGACTACTTCTGCTAAAATAACAGATGTATTCATTATTCTGTGGCAAAGGTGCTCTTTGTTTTGACCTAAATGTTCTTAAGGAAGGTTTCTTCACACCACAGCCCCCATTGAATAGGCAGTTAGGCTTTGAAGTGAGAGGATGGGGCATTTAAAGTTAATGTTTTACATACAACAAGCTGGATAGCCTGGACTTTGGGTAAGGCACATACTGTACAAAAACAGTCAGGGGGTTTTCTATACATGGATGTTATCACTGTTGCTCCTGCTGAAACACACCTGGAGTCATGATATTGTCAAGTGTCTGATGTCTGTTGACATCCTTAATTCTCTAAAATATAACACATTTCTATTGTCCACACCTGCCTTATTTCTGCCAAGAACCTCCACACATAAATTTCACAATTAGCTTCAACAAATATTCTCCTGGAGTACACCATTCCAGTCAAGGTCAAAACCCAGGTAGGGTTCAAATATTATATGGGTACTGTATAGGTGTCTTTAAAAAGCAAAAAAGATTAGACTGAATTAGGAATAATTTAGATTAATATTAAATAAATGCTATTCTTCGTGAGTTGGTTGCTATCATGTAATTAGCCCTGCAAAGATAAATCTACTTTACATTGTTGTCCATAAAATCTTGCATGTGGAACACTGGCTTTCGTAGCCTGTTGTGTTTAAAAAACTGTAGCATTTTATTGTCAGTAGAATTTGTGTATGTATGAGGTTTGTTCTTGTTAAACCACTCCACTCTGAATGCTCTGAACCAAATGAAACTGTTAGAATTTCAAAGCTGGAGGGTATCCATATTTATTGCTTAATTTGACAAAAAAAGGAGCAATTGCATTTTTTTATTTCCAGCACCCCTGTTATGTGGCCTGCAGGCATTAGATTCCTGTACATCTTTTCAGTCCCTTTCCTAATAGCCTTCACTTGAATTTGAAAATGTCAGACATCGACTTTTCAGTCAGTAACATTTTTATCTGGTTTCCTTCTGTTCAAAATTTGCTCTTTAGGAAATCTGAGCAAATTCTTTAATTGCAGATAAGTTTTATTTTCAGTGATACAGCCATGTATTTGTGTTTTCAAGATAATACTAGTACTTTACATTGACATTATTAAACTGTCCAATTTAGTAGAAATTGTGAAAAATATTTTCAATATTCATTCACTTTCATATTCATGTTTTAACTTTCAAAAACTTTGTGTTACTTCTCTCAACCTGCATTTCCATTTGCTTTCCATACAAAGAATTTATAATCTTGTAGGTTTTTCTTCCCTACAATCCATTTCCAAGTACCAAGTGTGCCTTTACTCCAGAGACTGGATATGATCATTGCATACAACCTTTCTACATCAAGGGCAAATTCTGCCATGTAAAATTTGTTTGATAGGGAAAGGGTGTATCAGTCTTTCAGTCACCACACAGTGATAGCATGTAAATATTTAAAGGAAATGGCTGGAATTTTGTGTGAAGATAGGATCAAGGAAATATGAGTCTAAAGCCGTAGGTAGAGTGGGCAGTGGAAATGCAAATGTACTCTCACAAAACAAATTATTTGCTCTTCTAGCACGGTACTCCAAGTTGAAAGTTAAAAGGTCTCGAAGAAAGTAAATCACTTTATAAGTACATACTGCATGTTGATTGCAAATCGCAATCCATCAGTCCAATTTCTAACCTCTTCCATTACAGGAAAGTGGGACAGCAGGATACACCCTAAATGGAATTGTTTGCACATGTGCTATTGAACATAATAAAGATTACTTGCATTTGTTAACATTTTTAATCCTAAAGGATCCCAATGCACCTTTCTTTTTAACAGGGGACCCACTTCACCCACTCCAGAAGTGCACCACCCATCTGGGTGATATGCAGCAGTCATTAAATGCCAGCAGCTTCACTATACAGCAGACCTGGTTGAGAAGTGAGAAATTACTTCACCAATTGAATTAAGGGGTACATTTAAGTGTTGTGAATTAAAAGTGAAAGCTTATTATGCGTTACTTTCCAGTTCATTTGGCTAGTAACATTTCAGGGTACCTGTAGTACAATTGAATTTCAATGTACTACTCATTGTGAACCATGAATATACATGTGAAATGTCCATTATATATTTATTATACTACTATTTACTGTATATTACAGAACATATTGTTAATTTTTGTTTGTGGTAGTCATCGGTAGATTCATGCTATATCAATTAATGTTTGTTTTTGCGTTTGTTGTACTGTATCTTAATAGTGCTGCTTTACAAATACTAAGGCTTGGGCGAAATACTTTCGCTGCTTTACAAATACTAAGACCAAACTAGGTAGATTAGAGAGGGAGGTGCCACATGCCTGCTCTTCATGGAAATTGGGCAATTTAGGAACCAGTCAAACTATGTATGTGAGTGGTGGAAAAAACAAAACAGAGTACCTACAGTAGATGAAAACAGGGAGACCATGCAAACACCACACTGAAGACTTCTCAGCTTACAGTTGAACTCAGGACCCTAGAACTGTGAGATGGCAACACTGCATACAGTATTAATATATTGAAAGAAGTATTTTTATCATTCCTACTTTTTAAGTATCAATTTTATGCTCATTCAATTATGAATTACTACTTGAATTGCTCACTGCCTGGCAGAGAATGGGACGCTTGATGTCTCTGCAGATCCTTCTCAACATCTAACACTTGCAAGTTCTGTACACATAAAGGACAGTTAGTGCTAATTTCACTAGTGTTGTTTCTCTTACTAACATCAATACAAGTCACTGAGTCACTGTTTAAAAAATGTGTAATATAAAAGTGGTAAACATTCTCATCTTGCACTCTTTCAAAAGTTATTTTCCATTATGTACATACTGTACTAGGTTGCCTGTCTTTGGCATTCACGTCATCCTCAAAGGTCCCAAAGCAATTAGGAAATCTGGTTTGTCGTTCCAAGAGATATTCTCCAAACCATTAACTCATGAGATATACTGAAATAAAGCTGGATATTGTTTTTAAGTGTCCTATAAACTACATGTTTGCTGTAGTGCTGTGGTTCTTGAGGCACCATTGGGACCACACATGTATATTTTCATACATTAAATTTTCCCCTGACTGCTGTATACCACTGGTGAAGTATGCGGTTTTAAAAACAAATATATATTTGCAGAGGTAATTACATGGTTTTCCCACCTTCGAACATCCACTCCTTAAGTGTGTTAATTAAGGTTCCAATATTAAATATTAATTGCTTTGGCATTGCAGTTGTAGAAAAGAGCTTGTTTAGATATCTAACTCTCCTGCAAACCTTGACCCCATTTGTATTTTAATCAACACAGCAAAAAAGTATTAATTACTGTTGTTAGCTTGCTTTTGTTTTTTAACTCCTGGCTGACACACACTCTGTCAAAGGGACCCTTGTTAGCTTCACTAGCATCAATTAGGCCAGGGCTCCTCATCAGCATTCTTTTTTTGTTTCCAATTGTACAAGATTCTGCTAAGTAGTGCAATAGACAGGGTTAATTAAGAGAACATGACTGTAAGTAACTGTAAAGTTCTAGTTATAGTCACTGAAACCTACTAAGACCAGCATATTTTCATAATTTTCAAATAAGCATATTTTATGTAACATATTCTGTATAAGCACATTTAAATAAATGTCTTTATTAGAGGAATTAGCTGTTCTTTTTTGCAATTTCCAGTTCTGTATTCTTAATAAAATAGTTCAAAACCACACTCTGTGCAGTCCTATGGATTGGTTGCTGTCATATAAACCTTGTAAATTAGCAGAAGTCTCATTGACTTTTTTTCAGTTATACAATGATAAGACAGCAGCTCAACTGATGCTCAGGAGCTAAAAAATACTGAAAAAGATATGATTTGACTGTCTTCTGAAGGTCAAATTTAAAATCATAATTTATGCTTCCTATACAATACTGCAAAACCTAAGGAATTTGTGCTGGGTGAGGAAACTAATTTCTGGTTTTATGCAACCTTGACTATACTATTGAAGTAATACTTCAGTGGCAACAGCCCTCAAACTCTGTTTTTCATCCCACTCTGAGTTTCTGACTTTATTTGACAAATTCCTTATTTAATTTATATAATATACCAGCTCGCAGATTACTGATCGCAGATTACTGATACTGTTAACCTGAACATCCTTGGTTGACATTTTGGGCACCCATATACTGCTTGATGCCCCACCCCCCACCCCCCCAGTCATTGCATAGCCCCCATACACCTCTTATAGAATAGATCCATAAGGCTTCACTGTAGAACTATCAAAACAAATCATGCAATTCTCGCACTTGAGACATTTCCCTAGGTCCCAATTGAGCTTTAAAATTATTTTGAATGATAAAAAACAATGAAAAAAGGAGTTTTCATAATTCATTTATAAATAGCAAATATTATTTTAGAATGGTTGTATATGTCTATTAAAAGACTGTGCAGTCTTCCCCACCAAGCTGTACAAACACAATATCCAGCCAAGATTTTCAGAGCATAGGAGAATGAGCCTTCTGCAGTTGTTTGTCTGCTATTTTTAAACATGTCTTGTCAGTGTGTAAGAGGTCCCACAAAATCTTATGAATGGTTACAGGTGAATACAAAGGTGATGTGAGACAGTATAACATGGGGAAGGGAACTGAGCTTTTGCTGTCATTTTTTTAAGAAACAAAGTGAAGAGCACAATTGTGTCTTTAAGAAAGACTGACTAAATGGCTTATTTGTATTCCAGCCTCCTCTGTCTCTCTCACGTGTGACTGAGGGAGAGTGAGCAAGAGAGAGAGAGGCTGAGCCAAATGCGATGCAGCAGAATTCTGTGACAGACCTGGCATTTATTTGAACAGAGGCAGCCAGCTTGAGAGGGTGAGATGCTTTAGTGCTACAATCACTCTGCACCTACCCCGGCCCAAATCAGGGAGAGAGACAGGAGTAAGAGGTGGGGGACAAGGAGAACAGACCCCGTTTGACCTTCTCCGCAATCCATATTTGGGAATATCAGTGCTTTTTGTTGTTCTTCTCCTCCTGTGTTCCCCCTTCTTCTTCGCCTGAATTGTGGATGTATATTCAGAAGTGCGTCTTGCATCAGAATTGTCTTGTTTATCTACATGTCAGAATGAAAGGCACCCTCAAGCAGAGCTGAAGCAGTATTCACAGGACAATTCCCTGGACTGTCACTGTTCCTGCTACTTCAACTCGTTCAGTGAGACTTGGGTCCTGGTTGGACAGGAATTACCCTGCAACTGATATGACAATTTCAGATGCTTTCTGACTTCTTCAGTATTAAAGAAATACATATTTTAGGACATTATAAGGATTTTTAACATGCATTTATATTTATATGCCCATTACTGATAAACATGAGTCTGACTGGGAAAACTAGTTTCCAGAAAAATTCTTTCATTTTATCCGTGACATATTTCATTTGAATTTAAAAAGCCACCAATGACAAGACGCTCATTTTTGCTGCAGTTATTTTTCTCTTTATTTCTTACTTTTTGTTTCCTCACTAATGCTTTTGGAAAATACAGAGACAACACTCGCGACGCCTCTGCTGTTATTAAGGCGACACGTGAATGGGTAGCACTCTTTGTATCGGTGAGTGATCTGAAGTTTCCTGTTGTCTTTTTTTTTACTGCTGTGACTTTGGAGATTTCCCAGCCCTTTGGGGTGCCTTGTTTTGAACTGACAGCTTCAGGTGGGTTTAAAGCAAGCTGCCTACTCAACTCCCAAATCAGGAGAACAGGGCGTGTGTCTAAAAAACAATTTCCTAACAAACCTTCAACAAAATAAGTTGAAGAATGTTTTGGGAGGAACATCGCATAATTTTAAAATGATGTATAGTTGAATCTAGATATACTTTAATGTGAAGACCTATGTCAGCACCATTAAGAAAGACTGCATTTTACTTTTAAACACCACCTCACTGCAAGTGCCACTACCACTCCACGTTATTATTTTGCCATTTGTACCCATAATAAACCTTAGATTTGAAGTGACATTCAAGAAATGAAATTTCAATTGTTACAGTTGGGGAAATGAGATAAAATATCATGAATTCTGTATCAGTCTATAGATTTTCATTAGAGGCAAGTGGAAATTTACCTGTAGTAAGATAATATACGACAGTATACAAGACAATATAATATAACAGTCATTGAAAATGAAAATGTCACTTTTGTTTGTATCATAAGACATTATATTAATGCATATTAATACATTATACTATGATGTATGCATTTACAATATATGCATATAATATTGTATGTACTGTATGTGATTTTATGTATACTTATGCATTAAATTATTCATTCCCAACCCACATGGACTGGCACCACCTTAAAGAGTGACATTTTAAAAACAAATACTGCATGTAACATCCTGTCATACCCCTGTATATTTACCCAAATACATATTCACATCACTATTGAACAGCACAACACTGGTGAAATTGTTCTTCATTGGATTTATGGGACATTAAAAAGAAATGCAGGATCTACAGGTATGTCCTTACCAGCAGCTTATCATTGGAACTGAAAGGGGGATGGACCATAAGAGAACTGTTTTATATCACAGCATGCAAGATTATTGATCGATCTGTCACACTGGATAGAAAACCTCATGAGGTTCAACCCCAAGTTTGCATGTTGCAATTATTATTTTATGGACCTTTTGTAGTCAAAACCCAATACTGGAAAATAATAACACTGTCACCCCCAACTGCTGGTGACAGCTTGAGAAGATGTAGGTGGTTGACCAAGCGTCTGTTGCGTCTCTTGTGTTTCCCATATAGTCAAACAATGCTCACCGTACATTTCCAACTGAAGAATTTAACAATTCACCTTCCTGTGGGAGTGTGGAAATATGGTTATCCTTCTGTCTTTGAAGGTTTGCTTAGACTAAAACTTGACAGTACAATTGTTGTTATCGATAAATTCTGGAATTGTATTCACATTAATTGCAGTGTTTCTTTGTACAAATGCCACATACAGTATGTGCCTGATGTAAAAAGGTACATTTTACAGTAAATAGATTGATATATTTTAGACTTAATATTATTAATCTTCTCATTAAAGTGTTATTTTTAATACAGTTTACTTTCACTAGTACTGTATCCTGGCTATAATTCATTAATTAGTACTATTAAGACAATATTCATACAACATTACTCTTTTGTATCATTAGACAAAATTAACATGCTTATCATATCACATGCATACACTAGTAATTCCACTAGACTGAAATATGAATTCTTGTTGAAAAAACATGAGGGCTCTAAGGGTTACAGAATTTTACTTTTCACTGTTTTGTTGTGAAAGAGATTGTTTGCTTGAACATATTTTGGTACTTCTTTAAATGCAGAAATGTAATTTAGGATTATGCATTTTAACAAAAATTAACTACCCTCCCATTAATTAATAAGCATCTTTGTGTTTGTTAATATGAACGTATATCCTGTTGAGTGAAAATGGTGCAGTCCAATATTTCAGATATTGGTTCCTGACATGCTCCTGATGTACTTGGGTAATGATGGGTGGTTCATGTGTAGTGAGGCTTTCAATGTGAGTGGGATGTACTGAAAAATGTGAGAAGAGAACTTCTCAAGACTGTCATGTTGCTCAGCAGATTGGTCCTTTATTGCACATTGTGGCTTGGCAACTCAGAAAGGTCTGTCTAAATCTGGGGTTGTCCTCTCCATTCTATAGATCCAGATGAAACAGGGAAAGCTGCTGGGAGAAATACTGTATTGTTGTGCAATAATTAAGCCTTTAAAATAGTTCTTGCTCAGCAACTTTTGGAATCTGCTAAACTCAAATGCACTGCTGAAAGCTGAAATAATGGTACTCTTTATTTCACACTTGTGACTCCAGATTTGATGCAGGAGGGAATCCTAAACTTTCCTGGGATATGGAATGATAAGATATTAGCTTGTATACCGATAGTTGAAATGGTCTTGATGTGTTGGTCAGGAAGACCTGTTGTCAGTTGCATATTACCACTAGTTCATGTTGCCCAATCTAAATAACAAATAAGTCTTAAAGTATACACATTTCATGTGTTTCATGCAAATGGGAAATGCTCATAAGATAGTGTACATGCATACCAGTCTGAATTTCTTTTCATGATATCATCAAGTCCAAGCATTGTCATAATCACTATTATCAGAGGAAGTCTTCCTCTTATAGTGAGTTATGTTAAAAATATTATGTCAAAAAAATATTTATGAACAGTAGGGCAGAATGGGTTCAACCCTGGGCCTGAAGTGCTATCTGTATAGAGTTTATTTGTTCTCCACATGTTTGTGTGGATTTCCTCTGTTCCTCCTTAGTTTTAATGGAATAGTGCTAAGATTTGAATGCGAAACAGTTCTGAGCAGGTACCAAGAAATACACCATTGTTTTACTGGGAAGGGTTGCATTCAAAAAGTCACTTCTGGCAATACCTGTATTTCCAATTTTCATACTTTGTACTTGTCATGTTTGTTGCTGGAAAAAGCTACAGAAAGTCAAACTGTTGGAGGTTGTTGAACATTAATATTGTTAGCATTATTTGCCAAATGAAAACCAATGTCAAAGCTTAATTTTCTATCCTATATTTTTGACACTAAACAATGTATCAAAAGTTGAGCACTAATAATAAAGATGTAAATTCTTCTGCTTCTGTAAGCTCGTATTAATGACCATAGTAGCCATGTACTCAAGAAGAACAGGGCATCATGAGACAGAATAAAATTTTGAAGCGGTTCTGGGGTGAAAAGTAACCAACATCTTAACATTACACCTGCAAATTACACACCAGTTTTACAAAATTCATGACTTAAATTGGATTTTCAATACAGTACAATGCATTTTTTGTTTGCCAGTATTTAAAGATTTAACGGTATTATATTTTGAATCTATTCATCTGTTTTGCTCAGGCCCTGCTTGATCAAACACCAATGGTAAAAAGCCGTTCTCGGTCTGCTTTGTGACAGTAAATGTTGAGTAGCTCTACTCATCTGTGTGAGACAGCAATATCCATTAAATATCCATATCCATGGCAGCAATATCCATTCAAAAGAAAAATGAAACAATATAAAAACATCAGTGATAGAGACTAAATCTGCTTATTTATTTTAGTTTAATGGCAATAGTATTGTGAGGATGCTTTAGGGTGATTAATAAAATAAATTTAGTACAGAAGTTATTCCAGTGTAACTTTGAAATTCTGTTTAGAGGCATTTTTCTGTAGATTGATGGCCATCCTATTATTTGTCATAAAAAGTTGCTGCCCAAAATGTAAACTACAGAATTTCTGCATTATATACGTAGTATATGCATTTGGCTTTGAAACTTAATTTAATACAAGTTAAAGGGAAAAAAGATTATGAAGAAGAGAATCTGCCAAAGATTACATTATTGCTCTAAGCATTTATCCATGCATAATACAATTAACATATTGTCTATTTTCAAAAACCAAACTGCAATTCATCATTTAGTTCTATTATGACAGTAAGTCTGCACTAAAAGCTTCTTTATGATTTACTGAACATAGCTTTTCTTTTTTCAATGGCGAATTATATGAAATATGAAATTCATTCTACTGTCATATTTGTTTTACATAACCATCTGAGTTGATTTCATTGTAACTCCTGGAGAGAATCTCTACATGATTGTATCCAAATATCACAAACATATTTTTTATTAGGCTGTTCTTTTTAAGTTAATTTTAATATTTTCTAGGACTTTCTGGAAAGGTAACTCTTGCACGTCAGTCAAAGTGATACTAGTATCATTTGAGCTTTTAAATTGCATTTCCCAAAGCTCTACTTCAAGTATGTATTTTAACCTTGCAAACATATACCATGCATAATTTATTCAATAGCTAGAAATTTAATTTCTGTATCTCTTTATCTTATGCCACCTAAAATACTTAACAGTAGGAAATAATTATAAAAGTTTTTTAATGTTTTATAACAAAGAAGACGAAATCCAGCTCTTCATGGTCATGAATTGTCATCATAGGTTTTACTTTTTTCCCTCAGCTGAGCTGTTAATTGGTAAAAGTTGTATTGATTTTTTAATGCTTGCTGATGAAGCTGATGAATTTTCTTGCTTGAGCATTGGAATCAGCTGCCTACTGTATAAACCATGTTTATATCAGCCAATTTGCTAATCTAAAAAAAATCATTTAGGTTCACAATACAGAAAAAAATTTAAAAGTAAACCCTGGCTTTTTAAGTGTATTAAAGTACACTTGTTATGACTGTGACTTAATTGAATAAATAACATATATTTCTAACAATCAGTTCCTAAAAATCTGCTCTAATCTCATGTAAAGTAACATCAAAAACAAAAGAATAAAATATCTTAATAAAATAATTAAAACTAAGCACTGGAGACTTGGATATAGTTCCGAGATGATAGCACATTATTTGTTAATAAAATCCTAATGAATCTGAATGTTGTGAGGCTGCTGAATTCCAAAGAGCTTCTCCCAATATTGCAAAATGTGTGCAAAATGCGAACAGTTGACTTTCTCATGTGAACAGCGTGACCTCGATAAGAACAGCAGGGGAGATGACTTGAGGTTGTTCTGAAGCAGATGAAAATGAGAACTTTAAGGTTTCAGAATGATTTAGACCTAGTTTAAAAATCTGACAAGAGAGCTACTGGGAGGTAGAGATGTGAAACATATTTGCAGCACACTCCCCACTGGATAATAGTAATGTACTGACTTTCCCCCCTTATATCATCTTTTGAAATCTAAATGTCTGCTTTGTCATGTACAGTAAAGGATAGTCTTTGTCTTTTGTTAATTGTACACATTTTTTCATAATTTTATGATACTCCACACAGTTGTTTTCTGCCATATCCCAAGGTTAGCTAAAACTATCATACTGAACTTCCATGAATCCTCAGTTCTGGGCTCATTTGGTAGAGACAAGTCGATCGGTCTCCTGTATTCATGGTTTTAAACTATGATAAATCGAATTAATATTCATGTTATAATTTTGTGAATATCCTTTATTTCTGTAATTGCTTATTTAAGTAGTTTGGAGATGTTGTATTTTTGGAGGTGTAAACTAACTATTTTATACAGTCAAAAAATATTTTGAACCAGTTTGGGGTGACAGCTCTGGTTTCAGAAATCCAGAAGTGTGCCGGTCAGTGTTACCTTTATTAATGCAGATGTGAATCTTTCAATAATGTTCAAGTGTGTCTTAATGCACCTTTTTTTGAAACTACAGATTATCTTCTTTTTTAACGCCACAAAAATACATTTTTGACAATCCTTAGGAGTTTGTTCCTAAGCTGGATTTTTAATTTAGTTTACAATATATCCAAAGTTTCTGGATAATGTATTGTAGACAGAAATTTACCATATGGTCTAGCTTCACACTTGCTCTGCTTAAGCAAATCTAGGGCAGCCTGTCCATGACAACTGGAAGAAAAGATGGTTAATTAGTTACATTATTAAAGACTGGTGAGTTTAATAGCTCTTAAAGGCATTGAGACATAAAGAAGGCAAAACAGTACTGTGTTTAATGAGGTGCGAAACTACAGCACTGGTACGTGTAGCATTACATGTTTCAGCTGTGCAAAAATACCTACATGAATAGCGTGGAGAAGTTACATAATGGATACATTCATTTTTCACAAACTACAAGGACAGAGACACAACACCAGCTGCCAAACAAAACATAAGCATTTTGTTAATAAAATTGTTCTCTGATTATGTTTGTCTAATATTACCTTATTCCACCAGTCTGCACATGTGGGTTTATAAAATAAGGCAATAGATTTTAAATCTAAAACCCTGTGACTTACACAATTTGAAATGTATCAACCTGCTACCTGCATTACACCTTTATTGGTGTATATATCTCACTGTGTGTATATACTGTAATAAAAAAATGAATGGGCTGTGTAATTCCTGCTTCCCACTCAATAGCATGGAAACCCACCTAATTTACAATTGTCAAAACACTGGACTCCAGCACTCATCCTCAAAAGCCCTAAATACCTCAAGATATTGTAGGTTATATTTTATTCTTGGTCTCACATAAGTACAGTAAGATATTCCAGATGTTTTTATAATTAGATTGAAATGGCTTTTAATCTTGCATCTTTCTTACTTTTAATGATTTTAAGTAAATCAGCTTGGGTTTTAATATGAATATTTCCTGCTATAGGTTCATAGCTAAATAGTATGGATGTGTTTATCTTGCAAAGGAACCAGTAATTATAATTTCTAATTAGAAATGTCATAATCATGATCACAAAAAAGGTATCAATAGTACATTTCAGTAAAACATTAACAGACACAAGGTAAAGGATGATTCAAAGCCATCTTTTGAGAAATTAACAATAGCATTTTGGACATCATGCGGGAACTGAATCCTTTCAAAACCTGGCAGATCCTACTTTTTTTTCCAGTGTGAAAATAACACGCCTTTGGAACCACAGGATTTGGATTTAAGCATATGTTCCATACATTATTTAACATAACAGCAACAGCAACTCAAACTTGGAAACAAAGGGCTTAGAAGCCAATTTATTGACCTGATTTCTACTGAACCTCATGTGCATTCCAGCTAAAAAGCTAAGGCATCACAGCAAAACCATCACAGTAAAAGTGTGAGGAAGCTTTAAATTCTGTTTCTTGCTTCAGTTGTTTAACTAGTTGTTGCAAAATTAATGTCTGAGGCTACAAGTACAATAAACTGTATTTAATTGCAATGTTAGGTACTGTAATTTGACCTTGCTTAGTTCTTTATGTCCTTTGGAAATCCACTTTAATTTCTTCTGTTGATGCCAGAGTTGGGGTCAATTCCTTTTGTCCAATTCCAATTGCGGTGCTATCTGAATGCAATCTGGTCAATCGTAATTCCACTATTTGAATTAAGATTGACCTAAACTCTGGGGGGTCAAGATATGGTGAAAAAGATTTGTTCCCATAAGTTTCTATAATGTAAACCAGTCATCCTTAAAGGCTAAGGGATATCCCATTTGCATTCCACTTGAATCTTAAGATTAGCATCTTAATAAGATAATTGAATACAATAAACCAATTTAACCCTTGTCTCAGGTCTGAAGCAAGACTAAAGTCTAAAGTAGTGATTCCCAACATTGGTCCAAGAGGAGCACTGTGTCTTCTGGTTTTTGTTTGCAGGCTAACTCATATTTGTAAATTTGCTTTTAACTCTTAAAAGGTCAAATGGGATTTGTGATTTGTAGTTAGTGTCAATCCTGTACTAATTTCTAAGTTTTATACTACCAATATTCAGATGTGATGCCTGAAATATAAGAAATTGAACCCCTAGAGAAGGAAAAAATGATTAAAGTGAGCATGCCTGATACAGTGTTATTCTCACCCATGTTTCATCATTAAATGTTCAAGTATAAAGAGATGTTTAGTCAGAAATAATGGCAAGCAGAGAAGAGGCTGAGCATAGTTCTGTATGCTGAATTGTTGGAAATCTTGTAACAAGGCAAATTTCACATTCAAAACTTACTGAAGAAATAAAATTAAAGTCTAAACAATCAAGCACATCAATCAAGTTATCAATTAACACTGGTTAGACTGAAACAACTGGTCTTAATAAATGTTCTAAGGTTGGTCTTTTAGGCCTCCTTGTACTTGTTGGCAGCAATTGCTAATTGCAAGTAAGTGTAGAGTCTGAAATAGCTATTAATTGCCCTTTTCAGCTAAAAAGCTTTGGCAACTGCTGGAATGTTAAAACTATAGGAGTATCAATTCAGGATATTGAGAAGAAGGGCATTGTGCTTATGCTGATTTTCTCCTTTGAATGTTTAATGAAGTAGGAACCATACTGCTGAAGAGACGTTTCTCTAGTATACTCTTTTGCTCATTTGTGTTCTGTGCATTCTGATACCTGAAATCAGAGTTTAGTCAAAGTAGCTTCTGATTTTAACTGGCAAAGTATATTTGATAAATGTGGTTGTAAAGAAGGAAATGTGTGAAGTCTAAGATATCACATTATCACAAGTTTCCTAATCTATTAGATGTCATCACATTAATTCTCTTTAGCTAACACATACAGTAGCTATAAGAAGAATTCAAAAATAAGAGTTGTGTAACTCCAGTCCTGAAGGGCCAGAAGATGTTCTTTCCGACTGAGCATTTAATTACCTGATTGAACTCATTATTATCTTAACTGGACATGTTGAAGCCTTCCCTTGTTCTTAAGAAGCTAGAGATGTAAAGAGACATCTAAAACCTGATGGACAGCAGCCCATGAGAATACTCCTAGCACAGAGAAATAACAGACCAGTGAAAGTACATATTAGTTTATTGGTACAGGTTGCACACACAAATTTCAAATTTTAAAGCAAATATTCAGTGTTATTTTTCTTAGTTTCTTTATATCCCACACATCCACTGGCATGCAGGTAGACACACACAGATCAAGAGCCATTCAAGCTCACTTCAGGGTCATAGCTAAGGAGAACTGTACTTTTTCTCAGTGCTATCTCTTTGGCAATTTCCCATGTTGAGCTTTGTAGTGTAAAGATTCAGTTCAAATAGAGGATGATGATAAATTGCTACCTCATAGAAAGTAATATATGGACATCACTCAACTAAAAGCTCTATAAAGGATCTCAATAAATACATTATGAGCTTCGGGAAAGAGAACACACAGCATGGTGTCAAAGAATTCTAAGCAAACTAAAGAAAATAACGAGTTCCAGGATTCTAACCTTGTGCCGGAGTGTGTCACATTGTCAGCAGAGATGACATTACTGGAAGTGGAGTCACTTGATGACATTGCGATGTTCATTCTGAGGACAAAATCAAAAGGATAACTCCAAAACATCAGAATATTCCTCACAGTTGCATGGTCCTATATCTAGTTAATCCTTTCACTTTCGTAAGAGATTAAGTATTTTGTGATTGCACAACAACAATCTCCCCTTGTGCGCAATGGTGCTTTTCGGGGAAAAATAATCAGATTATCCTTGGGCAGGCTTTGTACCTGTGACCATCTGCGGTATGTGAATGTGCAAAATGAGCGTGATCTTAATTAGCATTTCATTATAATTATATCATGATCGCCAGCAGAATGAAGGCTCTATTTTCAGATAGGTGACTTGTTCCTATAATTGGCCTCAGATGCTCATCAGGTGCCGAGTCAGCGGCTGTCACATTACTGCTCGTGTCACCTCAGTGATCTGGAAAAAGTTTACAATGTAACCAGCATGTGCTTGGCAGACAAGTGCCAGAGGAAAGGACAGTGGAGAAAGGAGAAAACAGAAGGAGCCAGACAGAAAGGTGGATAAACAAGCTAAAAGAGCGAATATTGATTTCCATTGCAAGGATTTCAAAAACCTCCAAACAGCTCCAGCTTTGTTTATGCAAAGCCTTTGCTTTCACTACCCCATGGCTGTGTGCTATTTAAGGGGCTGGAAAAAAGAAGAGTGGGGTTTCAAAGGGAATTTAGAGAAAATAAAAATATCAAGTTTGAAGAAAGAATATTTTGCCTTGAAGAAAGAGAATAATGAACATTTAACAGGCTTTTCTTAAGAGCATCAAGGTGCATCTTTTTGTTTCTCCAGTAGAGAACCTGGGGGTCCCCAGAAACAGTCTCACCCCTAATTCCCATTGTGTTTCATTTAGCACCCTTATGCAATACAGCTGCCCAGACAATGACTAATGTGCTCACATTGAAATGCAGCTTTTAATATTTTATGATAAATGCTAACATTTGTCAGTATTTTCAGGTCAGATCAGGTCCTCAATTAGAGCATTTTTTTAAAAAAATAAGGTTTTTCAGTTAGAAATGGTTGAAGGTGGATGACAGGAAATAATGTACCAAGTATATACCCAGGGTTCTGAATTTCCCCATATAACTACCGCATACTGTACTTCGCAAAACCATGTAGGTCAGTTGTATTATTTGTATGGTCCCACAGCCTGTTTACAGCCTGCAAAAAATGAAACATAGCATCCAATGGTATTGGAATTAAATCGTCCAGCTTCTAAGATTTGTTTTCTCATTCCCCCCCTCTAGTCTCATCCGTTGAACAGAACAAAGAAGGGAGAGGAAAAAATGCTTAAGGCAACAAATCACAATATCTTTGTAGTCATTTCCTCAGAAGAAAAGAGGGGGTGTAAACAGCAGATGCTAGTCCTCAGAGGGAACAAAAATCAGCCTTTCACTACTGCTCAGGGAGACATTGGAAACTTCTTAGAAGCTGAGCCCCAGAGCCAGGAAAGTAAAGGTTTAAAATGGTAGCAGCCTCTTGTTTGATGAGTTGATTTTGACATGTTTACCATGTCAGCTGTTGGTATTTTAAGAGTACACATTTGTGTCTCTGAGTTCTACCACACATCTTCCTTGTGAAGGCTTGCTAGCCAAGGTTAAAGTAACTGGTTTACAGATTAAGCCTAGGCTCATTAGGTAACATTTATGATCCTCATCCCAGGTGTACAATAGTATGGGTTAAAGGGGAAATATATACTTACTTTGAGGTAACCTTGAGGTAAAAGATACATCCTGATGCAGATGTTGACTTCATTCCACCTCTTCCTAACTGTGTTTTAATTGCATACATTAGCCCACCAGTTCTTTTAATATTTTACTTATTCTCTTATTTTATCAAGCCAGCATTCTTGCCTTTAAAGCTGTGTCTAATATTAAGTCTTCAGAACTCGGGACAGTTAAAAGTATTCTCAAAAATGATTAGAAGGACCTCAAAATAAAATAAAGGAGAAGGGGACATAAAGATGTCTTAAGGAATTTACATTCTTGGTACTAAGAAGAAGAAAATTAAATGACTGTCTAAAGAAGTGGTGGCATGGTGACACAGTGGTTAGCATTGCTGCCTTGCAGTGCTGGGGCCCTGGGTTCAGTTCTGTACCTCATGCGTGCGCTGTATGTCTATCTCTGTCTGGCCGTGGAGTGACATCCCATCCAGGGTGCTCCCTGCCTTGTTGCCTGTTCCTTGATGGGATGGGCTTTAACTCCACTGTGAAGTGGTTAGAAAATATATAAAAGGCTTGATACCTTCCATAGGCTGAGTGAACAATAGTGTCACCTATGGACTGTGCTACATATTCCTGGAAGCAGGGTCTTCATATTTTCTTTTACGACCTGTAATTTTATTGAGTAATACTGAATTATTCCCACTATTAACCCAAGAAGCCTCTTTCTTGGCTCCTGTAGAACAATGTTCAGTTTTTGCAGCATTATTTTTTTTTTAAATAGTATCAAAACCTTGTGTATATGAAATCTCCGTACTCTGTTCAGGATGAACTGTAGTACATTTTTGCATGTCTATGGAGTGTCTAGATGCAATTAAGCTTTGGAAGCAGGTTTCCTCATATACATGTTTGTCCACTATTCTCAATAAGGATATCCTTGATTTCACCTCATACTCTTGTTTAATGATCAATAACAATCTTGGCCACTTATACAGTAGTGGATAATGTCAGTTGGTCTTAATGTAGCCAAAAAGGTATCAGTGCTGCATTCAGAGCCTCTGTAATACTTCTTCTAACATCACTGGAACCTACAGCATCTTCGCACTATTTATTTGCTTGGATCCACAGTGCCCAGAAGGGATGGTAGGGGCTTGGAATGTGGGTCCTAATGTGGTCAAATCCATTTTGCATGGTACTTACAATACAGTACATCATAGCAATCTGACTTTATTTTGGGGGTCCTTTGTCATAAACTCAGAGGAGAATAACACTGATACAAGGGAAGGGAATAAATATTGTGCTATTTTGTTCTTGTTTTGCTCATTTTGGAAACGTTCCCTTGTGCTGGACTACTATTTTTTTTTATCAACAATTACCTTTATGCATGAGACAGAGGGAGCATAAGATTACCTCTGTTCTTGACCACCACCTCTGCCATAGAAAAGGCAGCCTCTGTTGTTTTAAAAGCTCTGGGATATCCATGTTTCTGTCTTGAAAGGTGATACTGACTTGCTGGAAGGGCTGAAGCAAATCCATGTAATCATCTGCTAATTATTCATTGGACCACACAAAAGATTGTGATTCAGATTTTCTATCCCCTGCTGACATTACAAGAGAGTGTAGCCCTTCAGATAGAAAAGCTGAGACCAGACCTTCATCAGCCTCCCTTGAACATGTATGATTTAGAGATTACTTTCCCCTGAGTGATAACATTATTTAACTATTACTGGTTGAATCCGTATAAAACATTACTTGCATTTGGAGTTCATCTTTACAAATACTTTTTTGTAATACAATCACCTCCATAGCAAAGTGGAGACAATCTCAGGCAGCTATGATACTTCTATTGCATGGTGTTTTGATGGTTACAGTTTTCTAACTGAAGATTCGTTGCATAAATGTATTGGTGAATCAGTAAAGAATGATGTCTGATTAGGTTAAATAGATGCCTGTTTATGCAGATTTATCCAAAGTAAGGTGACGGTCTTAATAAATTCATTATCTAATCTTCACCTAAATCAGTTTGTGCAGTTCATTCTACATGAATGTATCAATACAACCTTTCCTAATTTTGTCAATTTTAATGCAAAGCCATGCTAAAAGCCCAAATTCATTATGAAATGTCTGATTAGTTGAAACTATGACCTAAAACTATAAACCTAGAAAACTAGAAGCTAAAACCTACTGCTCATGTCAGACATGTAACATGTAACAGGTGTTCAATGCAACCTACACAACAGTCAGCATCTCCGTTTCTTCACACAATACACTACAGAATATCCAATCACAGACACCGCTTGTTGAACTCTTGGTTCTACTTCATGCTTGCTGTTCACATATAATGCATTGCAATGCTACCTTGCTTGGTGTGAATTTCTGTGGTGCGTCAAATATCAGTTTTACTCCAGTGTATAACCTTATACGTTAGGTTTATGTTCTGTCCTGCAGTCTATTTAAATTTACACAATGTAACCTTTTTTATAGCTGTCTGATTGTTTTGCATCCAGCAGTATTTAATGTTCACTTATTTGCAACAGCATGTTGCTTGGACTAAAAGTATCAAAGACCAATCACAATTTCTATCTAAATCTTGTTCTATACTACATGTGATGATTTAGTTTTAAAATGCAAATTTTTCTAGTAAA
Source organism: Atractosteus spatula (assembly GCF_055471065.1). Lineage (NCBI taxonomy): Eukaryota > Metazoa > Chordata > Actinopteri > Semionotiformes > Lepisosteidae > Atractosteus > Atractosteus spatula. The sequence continues at coordinate 2,831,752 of NC_142721.1, read as the reverse complement.
TTATCTCACAATGTGATATAAAAGTAAATACTACACTTCTGTATTGCCCTCAGTTAGAGACACTCTCCTGCTTCTCTAAGAATAGGTTTTTATTCTACTAGGTGAAAAAATCTTTTTCACAATTCCTTTTGATACCAAGTCTGTATATGACAAATGTTAAAATGTGATGTACCTTAACAATGAAACTTGAAACTCACTTTAAAAAGCAATTTAATTTCTATGTTTTCTAGGAATTCAAAAATATACTGAATATTGATATACAGTATGTGGAAGAAAAAATGAGATTTTCTTTGCATATACAGTACCTTGTCATTACTGATACATTATACTGCTGAAATTAAAGTGCAAACTAAGTAATTTATACAGCAAATGTTAATCTCAAAGTCCAAATGGAATAACACCCATATCTGAAAGAAACAATGGATTACTGATAATGAATAAGATTATATTTTAAATTTGCAATGATAAAATAATGTATTTTATGTATTCTCAACTGGCTAATTTATTTATTATGTAATAAGAAAATAGCAGTGTAAAATGTCTGAGATTTGTAAAGAAATGTTACAGTTCACCTAATACAGCAAATCATCTTTTGCTACAGCAACAATGCTGTAAGGTTTTGAAGTGAAATAAAAGCATTTATGCATCAGTCACATTGGTGAATAAAGCAATTGCTTACCATTCTGAGCTCAATCGCTTCAGAGATTCACAGCTGAGAAATCATGAGGGGAACTGTGCATGTAAATTACACTACGAGAAAATGAAGTTAGTGAACTGTAACTGGATCTATTATTAATTTTTTCTTTTAATATGCCCTTTAAGTGTATTCTTTTGTGATTTCCATTTATTATGTGCAATTTTTTATTGACTTAGACACTATCAAAGAATAAAGAATTCAGAGACATTTTAATATACTGTATACATAAAGGTAATACTTTAGGATAGGGGTTGAAAATAACTTTTATAAACACTTTAAAAAGTTAATGTATTTGTCAAATATAAAGACAGTGACATTCAGACTACTGGTTTCCTGACTCTGTTGTATTTACTAGTGTAAATTGATCTGTGTTGTGGTTCGGGCAGAATTTCATTAACCTCTTGCCATTGTGAGAGGTGCAGCTTTCCCTCCTCCCTGCTGTGACTTGTTGACTCACTCTCAGTGTGTGTACACAGCTCCACGCCCTAGAACTCCACTACGCCAAAAGATCAGGTCTTCTGCAGGGGGAGAATGCTACACTGTCTGGGCTTAGGCGAGTGACTATGCTCAGTACCCTTCCATCCCTGTTACACCATTCACTAATGATTTCAATAATTATGTACCATATCTGCCACATCCTATTCTACGTCTTTTAAAAAATGATTCATTCATGTTCTGAATTTTACTTATACACCCTTAATGTATACATCAAGGAAGCAGTCATTAGCCATGTCTAGTAATTCAGATTCAGTGGCCTTCCTGATGTTTTTTGCTATGTATGTGAGGAATGTTCTTATATACACATACATCGGTGACCTTATAATTTATGATTTTGTGATTTGTTTGGAAATATGATCCATATGGAATAGTGTCATTTGAAGCATTGTAAAGAATTCAATTTTTATGTGCTTGGAATTTAAATCTCTAATCGTCATCAGTTTTCTCAGGAGGTTTTGAATGAGGACTGGAAACTTTTTCCTCTGAAATTCTCTATATCAGGACCATACTCCCTAGTTTGCACACAGGAATTTTCCAGTGGCTACAGGAAATAATGAATTGGTTGTACATGTCTCACAATGTTGCAACCTGCCATGTGTCCAGAACATCTTGGGGGTCACTGTGATGTGGTCAAATGAGGATTACATAGGCCAACTCAATCAACAACACTTAGTTACATGCAGCCAATCATGAACTGCTGCTTACAGCCACATAAAAGCCCCAAATTTGTCCCATTTGCTTGGGTCCACCCTACCTGCTGGATGTATCCCATGCAATGGACTAGTGTCTCATTTACTTTATGAGCTCCACCCTGATAAGGGCCAATCGATATCTTGACTTTTTTACCATGGCATATTGCAGTTAACTATATCTTTTTAAACCTTTTATTCTATCAATTTGGTGTCCTGACAAGCAAGGTAAAAAAAAAAACAACTAATAATACAATCTAAAAGGCTGAACACAAAAATGAGCACTAGTGAAAATCTACTGAAGCTGCACAGCAAATGACAAATCTGACATATGTCTCCATAAACTATACAAGTATTTGGGCATTATTTCCTATGATTTTACTTCCATCTAAAAATATATTTTATTTATATTCTTATACTAAGAATATTTTGTTCTCATTCTTTTCGGGTTTGTTGTAATGCAATGATGGGAGTTTTGTACTCTAACCTCAGGAATATACAGTACAGTCCCTTGTCCACTGTTAACAAATAAAATCATTGTACAGTTTCAATTATCTCAATGTAAAATAGCAGGGCTCCAAAACAACTACAGTATATTTAATGGAAAAATGTGAGACTTTTTTTCCTGGTAAAATTAGAAATATTTACCACAACACAGCTGTTTAATGACATGGATTGTCTTCCACCATCAGCATGTTCTGCGCAAACATCTTACCTCAGTTTGTAATCCATTTATTTATATTTCCATTTATTTTATACACCAAGAAAATCAATTGGTTTGTTTGAAGGGAAAAATGAAGCACTATAAAGCTTTAAGACTTGTATTTGCTATAGATTACTGATTGTGCACTTATCTGTTCTTCAAACAATTGTACTTTTAAAATGTTTGCAATATGCTCATAATGTAAATATACTGTAGATGCAGCAGGAAGAGATTGAGGCCAGGCCAAATCTAACCCTTTTTACATGACATTGTGATTCAGACCTGACACAGACTCAAACATTGCTACGAAATATTTACATAAATTGAAGTACAACATTAAAAAACTACAGTATGTTGAAAGGTAACAGACCTACAAGGAATTTATTTCTGTTTCCATAAGCAGAATGCAACATAAATAAAATTACAATTACATCCGAATTTTAATTTAGCACCTTTTATTAGATCAAGTTAAAATTTTAATGAGATAGATGAGATTCCCTTAGGAGGTACCCTATACCTCCTTAATCATGATTTAGGGTGAACACCATGATGTGATAATCTAGATGGCTTATACATTCTTAGTTCAAATAATAGGAAGGATGCACAGGAGCTTGCAATTGATGATAGAAATGCGGTACAGCACTTGACTGTAGATCAGGTTCCCTGGTTCAAATCCGGGCGCCCCATGTATCCTGTCAACAAATTGCCCCTTCGGGGATAATAGAGAATCTCTCTCTTATAATATGTACAATTCTCTAATATTAAAGACATTCACCAATAAATTCTGTCTGGCTATGGTGAACCTTGACAAAATGTGAGTAGTCATTCACAATTTGAAGGTCATTTTTTAAAAACACATGAGTTCTTGAACAAACATGGTAAAAAAGAAGTATTATTTAGATGCAGTATATAGAATGGTAAGAAAGCATTTTTGTCTTTTTAGGAAACTGTGAAATATAACTGTGTGGTACCATACACACTGCCAGCTATTTAATGTATGGTTTTATGATTATTATTCTTATTAGCATATGCTATGCAATTGCAATCCATAAAGAACTCAAAAGGAAGGCCAAAAATGATTGATGATAAGGTTTTGCAGTCAGCTGGAACAAGTTTCTTTCAGGGAAATTTCATAATATTAGAACTTTACTATACACTGTAGAAATTGGTACTAATGAACTTACTTCAATATGTGGTATTAAGAAAAAGTGGGGAAAAAGATGTCTGGACATTTCAAAGCTAGACTCTTCCCTTCAGTGTTTTCCTCCTAAAGCTTGATAGACAGAGTTCATATTCTTAATGCATCACAAAAGCTGTTCAGTTCAAAGTTGAGTGATAGTGAGATATGGCTTACAGTACAGTACTCATTTTTAAACTATGTTCTCTCTTTAAACCCATAGGCTGTATGGTGACAAATGGTAAATATAATATTGATTGTAACATGATTGGCTGCATCTGATAGTGTAGGAACAGATGTCTTCAAAAATTGTCTCTTCAGTGACTTGAATCTGTGGTTGTTGTTTAGTTTTATAAATATTTGAGAGTAACTCAAAAGATAATGACGACTTCAAGGTTAAATGACAACATTAAGTAAACCTCCAGGAGCCATGTGCCAGAAACTTCCCTTATGTTCTTTTTTTAAGTTGAAACACAATAGAGGAATTAAGACTTCTCTTTACACTTATTCACCGTAGAAAATGAAATAGTTCCGTACTCCATCAAGGTATTGTTACAAATCTAGTTTGTGGTACAAAATACACTACTTATAAGTAACACTAGTAATAAGGAGCAAATAGTAAAAAATATAATTTTTTATTACTGACTTAAAGAAAGTGCCAGGGCAGTGAAAGAGCCATGGTAAAGACGAGAATATAGAAAGTAGCAGCTCAAGTGAAAAGTGCCCTGAGCTCATGAAACTCTGGTGGCTAACTGTGTCCTGGACAATCACATTGTAATTTACCAATAGCTCTCAAAACGTGCTTCAGAATCTGCACCCACTCACATTTGCTTCATATACTGTATACAGTACAGTATATACTTTAAAGCTAAATGACAATAATGAAATTGTCCTTACCAAGGATAAAGTCACAAAAATGGTGAAATCCATTTTTTTCCAGTCTAAGGATGTGTAAAGACACATTTGTAAGTGCAACACATATTGTATTATTTGTGTGGTATTTTTAAAAAATGCTATTGTTTGGATTGTCAAAAAATGTAATAACTTGGAACCCCAGGATTAGAGAAGACTGTGCCCTCCTGAAACAAAATAGCATAAGAAGTTTTAACATGTATGGTAGCTGTGGTTCACAAAATTGTGTAAGACGTGCAGTAACTGCTCTTTAAGTCAAACAAAATGTTCTGCAGTGGTGTATACAACAAAGTCAAACAACTGATTATCTTTCTGTTATGCATTTGCTTTTTTTGTTTAGTTGCACCAAATACCATTTCAAAAGTAGTACTGTATTTTCTGAGTAATGTGCAATTACCATTTTTAACAGCTTGAGATCAGGTGAAGAAAAGCACAGAGGTGTAATTGTTATGTTGGCAGGTGAGCACCAAGTGTTCAGGAACACCTGCTTTGTTCATTCATGAATGCACTTTGGGTCCAGTGGAATGTGAGCAGGTTAATTAGGGGTAATGTGGGTAATTGTGCAAGCTATAAATAGCATTTAATTGGCTAGGATATAATCCCCTAATTTCTAACTATCAAGAATACTGTTTAGAAACATTTATATATGTATGGCTTTAAAGGATTGTATGTGGGAATTTAGTAGTGGTGTTTGGTCTGTGCTTTGTATCTTCAAATTAGAGTGCATTCATACTTATGGCCATATCTGTCCAACAACTCAGAAAACAATTTTGTATTAAATTCTTTCCTTACAGTTTTTGACTCTCCAGGGGTGTCTGTGGCAATATGCTGTACGTGAGCCATCTGATTTAAATTAAGGAAGAGTATGATTTTTCTTTTTAAAATATGTTTACTCAAACTCCATGCAAGCTGTCAAGTACCCCGCTACAAAAACGGGGTTTATATCAGGAGGCCATAATCCCCAGAATAGCACAGTAGTGTCTTTATTTTAATTGAAGACATAATTCCATAATTTACATCTCCTTTCTCCAAATTTGCCTTTCAATTCAAGTAATTATTACAACTATTATTACATTCAAAGAACATTTCCTTTATTTTTTATTTCTATTTTTCTCCATTGGACATGTTAACCTGTCACCAATCAATGAACCGTCATGACTTTGTAACTGTGAATCTAAGACGCAGAGCTGTATTGACAGAAGTACATATTCAGTTTGTCTTTCAAAAACTAAACCCTGTGAGATGAGACATCTTCATTTCTTTCAGCACAATGGACATTCCACTTCACACATTGTCATATTTGTTGGACCTGTTCATTTAGAGCTGACCAAGGCTTGGACTTTATAGATTAATTTATTTAAAATGAACATAGATACACTTTGTTCAAAAAGTGTCTTCAGAAAAAGTGATCTGAAGACACTTTTTCAGATTAGATTATATACTGACAGGTTGAACTATACCCCAAATATATTTTTTTCACTAGAACATTAATATAGGTTTGTTTTGAATTTGCAGAGAAAACAAGCAAAGTGCCATGAGTTATATTCAAAGAAATATCCTGCTACTCAGACCAAAGTTATTTTGTATAAATAGAATTAATTAATTTAAGTGCCTCTCAGTACATACTGTACATATATATCTTATTTCCCTTCAATGTGACCCACAAAATATAATTGAATTGTTTTGTAAGGTTAATTACCCAGAATGCAAATGGAGTTTAAATTGATTAAGTACTAATGTGTTCTCTTCACTGTTATTTAAGGAATATGTGAGTTAATATTAAGAAATAGGGCATTCGTTTGGTTGAAAGTGACTAATTTATGGTAATTATTTCTTCATAAACAAAAGACATCTTTATTTAAATGGAGAAGATGCAGTCAAAAAACCTGGGGTGTATAGAACACTACCTGTGACACATAGATCTAAAATTCAAAATGTCTTAGAATGAGAAAAGCTTAAATATAAGTTGTGTTTATCAGAGAATCCCTCATCTGCATATTCATTAACCAGCATATCAGAATCTGTTTACACCACATCCACAGCAGCTTTCCGAGTGTCTTAACGCAACAGTTTTTGTAGGTAACTGCTGAATACCTAGAAGACATTGAGTTTAGTTCAGGTGCTCCGAGAGCTGGAGTGGATCAAAAAATAAAATACACTCTATCTTGGAAGAAATTATGAATGTCCCTAAATCATTTTTTTCTGAATGGCTTTCCCGTGAATTTCTTGCTCTTAATTAAAGGGTTACTGTTATGCATATTTTGTCAATCCCTGTTAAATTCAGTAATTACTAAAAAATGTTTTCCGACCACAGGAGAGAAAAAGGCACCCTTCAGGATGAAATAAGAGCTTTATTATAATCTAAAATCATAGTCTGAAAAAATTAGTTTGGTAGTTTGGTTAGATCCTAATGAATGAGATAGTATTTGGCATGTAGTTCAGGTGGGTAGCTGCGTCAGCATGCTACCCATAGTATTTGGCATGACTTGTCCTGCTGAGGGAAAAACCCACTCTATTGTGAGGAATGAGATAGGGAGCTGCTGCAAGGGTGTAGATGGTGTGCTGGGAGTAATGCGAGAGATATACGAGAAGGAAAATCCTGTGTGCAAAACTTATATACATATACATACTATAAGCGAAGAAAAGCTTGAAAGATTAGGATCCAACCTTTCTGCCAAACCTCTGTTATAAACTCCATGAATCATAACTAAACATGTGCTCTGAGTGCAGAGACAATATCATGAACAGGATGCGGTGTGCTTTTCTAAAATATGTGCAGCCCAACACAATCCTATTTTATCTTGTTTGATTATCTTCATTTGGGGCTGTGATAAGAGTTCATCCAGTTCTACCAATTTTCAATACTTATTCTTGACCAGATCTTGGAAGTGTTCTGGCCAGGAAAAGTGATGGAAGTGTGTCTCATGGAAAATCTGTCTGTGTCACTTGATAGATTGCCATTAACAACAAACATGGGTTACTGAAGACTCCTGATTGTCTGAACTGCTTTGAATTCAGGTTGAACTCTGTACTCATTTCAAATTTGGGCTACTGTACCTCATCCACCAGCTGTGAGCAGATGGCTTTCAGGGTTACACAACAGAATGCATTCTTCCAAACTTAAAAATATTTGAATATACATTGGAAATTACTGTAATTAACTTGAAGCAAACTTTATGATTACTTAGTGCTTTGTCTCCTCTCCCTAGTCTCTCTTGTCCACATGTTTTCTCTACACATTTTGCTACCATCATATGGCGATGGATTTCTGATTTACACAGAGAGTAGTTTCAGACCTGCTGGGGAGAAAAGGGATGGGAGAACTGGTCTGTAAGATAAATCAAGTAGAGCTTGAAAAGGTAGGGAAAAGCCATTGGGAAAAGCTGTTTCTCTGCTGCAGGTGTTTCAGTGTGTGAACACGTGTGTCTGAGTGTTTCTGTCTGTGTGTGTGTGAAAAATATTTTGAAGAAAGAATAGTAGGTTTCTACAACTTAGCAATACGTATCATACGTGTTACCAGAGTTCTGATATTTTTATTTCTTTAGTTATCTATTCATTTTCTAACTGCTTTATGCTGGGAAGCAGTACGAGAAAGGTGACAAGACACACACTCACACTAGGGCCAGTTTTCCCTGAAGCCAATTAATCTACCAACATGCCTTTGGATTGTGAAACAAAACAACAGCACCCAGTCAAAAGCCATGTAATCATGGGGAAAACGCACAAGCACCCAGGCAGCACCCAGTTCTGGAATTGAACCCAGGGTCCCACCACTGTAGGGAAGCAATGCTAACCATTGCACCACACTGCTGCCTTTCTTGAGCACATACTGTTACATTCTTTCACAGTAGAAGGTTTGTGTACCTCACTTGGTATCCTTAGCTCTGTGTTTGTGGTGGGACACATTTGACATCTCTAGTGTGTCCCTAAACCCCTTTATACTGTATAAGGAACATTAAAAACAAACCTTAAGAACATAAGAACAATTAAAAAAAAACAACCCACACATGCTTTAGCCCATCTCTTAACAGTGATGGCATGGTTTTATGTTCCTGTGTTACCAGTGTATGGATGTTGGCAATATTACCTAATAAAAATGCATAATTTAAAATTAATATAAAACTGGGAACAGAACTACATAACAACATTTAATTAACTCATCGGAAAATATGTTGGTAATGTTTAATGTTTAACATGCAGGTAGAAAAAAATATATATAAACGTATAATGCCTCAGTTTATAAATGTCTTGGGGACTATTTCAGAACACTAGTACTTGACTGGATTTGACATAACTGGAAAAAAGTGCCATTGAGCTTGACTCAGTCAAATGCTGTATCAGCCCATAGACCTCACAGGCAGTGGAAGCCATGCAGTTTCAGACAATCCTTCATAAATAGAAGGAGAAATGGAAATTTCACAAAAAGAAATGTCTGACATTGAGTGACGTGGGTGACTGTCATGGTGCCAAACAATTCTGAGACAGGGCTGATTGAAGAGTGTCAGCAAATGTGTGAAAGCAGGCCAGTGTTTGTACAGAGAGGGGAGGGAAACAAGGAGCAGGTGAAGCTTGTCGCATGAGATCCCAATGAAACAAATTATCAAAATATATCGAAGGACATACAGTATCCTCCATAGAAGGACAAATGGCCACATTGTTTCTTATTAAAAGTGAAACAGTGAAACATGAACCAGAATAAACAGAGTATAACTATGTGGATGTGCATCAAAAATAAAAAAGGAGGCATTTCTTTATACAAAGAGTTGTGTGAGTATGGAATCAGTCATAATATTGAAGCTGATACACTAGCTTCAAGAAACAGCTGCTAGCTGAACAATATCCTTGGATCAATTAATTACTACCAAACAAGCAGGATGGGTCAAGCAGCCTCCTTTTGCTTGTAAGCCATTTTATGTTCTTACTTAGTATGAATACAAACCAAACAGCTCATCAGTTGGTAGAAGGACCTTACTGGGTCTTATCTTGGAGTCCTTTGCACCGCCAGGGCTACACAGCAGTAGTATTGCAACTCTGTTATATCTTCCATTTAGGATGGGAGGCACAACAGTGGTTCGAGGTGAAGCTGTATTAGATGTCTTCTTTATTCTTTGATACATAAAGCACAATAATATGGTTATTTTCATGAAAAGTTCACACTTAAAAATTTACAGCTACAATAGCTTATACATTAAAAGCCAATGAGCCAGGCAAAATTAAGTGTTTATTATTTATGCTTTTTTTAATGTATCTATTTGAAGTTCTGCTTATTTGCTACAAATATTTTTGTACATTTTTTCAAGTTCCAGATTCATAAATAAGCTAGAAGCAAAGACAAAGAAATGTTGATTTGGTGTTAATGTGTGACCTACTGTAATAAAATAATCAAACCAGTTTTTTTCCTAGGTAATTCTCCAGGTTACAGTTAAGAGACCAGTAATGTTTTCATTCTTGAGAAAAGCTTTTCATGTGCTCACATTAAGATAAAAAACACAACATTAAGGATTGACCTCAAAGAATCAGAATTTGGAAGTACAAATAACCAACTTGTTATACTATAAATGTTTTCAATTTTGTTCAAAAGTTCTTATTATACAGTACACGCTTGCAGCTGATAGAGGTTTAGATAATAAGCACAAGACATTCAAACAGATTCAGACAACATTCAAAAGTGGACCTAGACCTGGAGGATGATATTCAATGTAGACAAATTTCTACATTGAAAATTCAATACACATTCAGAGTATTACATGTAGGGCATAAAAAGATAAACTATAAATATAACATTTGAAACACTGAAGTTGAAAAGGCTGTGTTGATACCAAATATACACGATGTGTGGAAGCAATCATAAGGCAAACAATACATTAGGATATATACTGTAGTTAAATAGTAGATTTTTATTAATGAATAGAATATGACACACATAATAATAGAATATTAAGCCATGGCAAGTTACTGTAAGCTTAGATTACACAATAAGAATTTCACGTTCCGTTTTGGTCACAGTGTTAGAAAAAAAAGATTTTGGAATCAGTCCAGAGAAGAGCAACCAGGCAGCTATGCGTCTTGTCTTTCTTTATTTCTGTCTTCCTCATTGTTTCTTTAAATCTTCAGCACTTGCCACCTGGTCTCTGTGTTCTTTATTTGTCATGGAGTCAGAGCCCCTTGTGAGGAGAGCAGGCAGCAGTCACTAGGCCTGCAGCGACAGGAAGAGGGAGAGAACAAGAGAGAGACAGTCACTCTGATTTATTTCTTGGCATTTCCTTTACTGCTGTTTTAGCTAAGAAGTCTATAATGGTTTTTCGTGCTCTGGGTTTCAAGAGATTCCATTCTTGGCTTAACTACTTTAATTATTTTTTATGGAGTTTTCTAAGAATTAAACAGCACAATAAGAAGGCACATTTAAAAAGACTGCATGGATTACAAAAAAAATATGGTACTTATTAGGAATGCACATAATACTTTTTTTCTGGTATAAGTTTCATTAAATGCTTATTAAAGATATTGAATTTAATACCAACATTCATATTTCATTCGCATTCATGAACTTGATGTACCCTACTTTCCTTACTCACTGCAGGAACATAATTTTTAGATTATGCACGCAGACCTGATACCTTAGTTTAATAAAATAATGCAGGAAAATTTAAATGCAGCTGCACTTAAGCCTGTAAATCTGCTAATAATATACAGATTCAGCAGTTACACATTTTGTAACTTCAGGACAGATTTTTTTCTATATAAAGACATTCCATACAATCACTACTACAAACAGAGCAAAGGGGAATCTCAGTAATGATAGTCTTTTTCAGGGGTTTACAGAGTCCTTATCATATGATTTGTCACAGACATATGTACACTCTAGATATGTTCATAATCCTGATGAAATAGAAATAAAAGACAGGCCCCACCCCACCAGGTGAGCTGAATATAGGTCTGTCTGCACATCATTTTCTCACACAGCAGCCAGGGCTTCTCTTTCATGGAAACCTATTGGACTCCTACATTTCACACGCTGTTCCCCTGTTGGGCAGAACTGCACTCGGCATAAGGCTCTGCACCACCTTGTCATATTTCAGGCAAGTGAACTGTCAGTCTTCCACTGCTTGCAATGTCATATTTCACCCATTTCCTTCTCTCAGAGCCACAGCGGACGATGTGGACTCCATTCCACCTATATTGAAACACACCTCCATGTCACCCATAGGTTATGGCACTGTCTGGCTTTTCCCACATCTCAGCGGTCTTGTGGGTGGCAGCATTAGGCTACCCAAGCAGGATGTTTTGCTGATTAACACGAACATTGAAACACACCCACAGCTGCGAGCTCTAATTCTCAGCCAAGCTGCATCCCCGATGCCCACACATGCCTCCACAAGCACTGCACTGGCCCTTTCCCAGCAGCTTCTCTGGTGAACACAAACACTCAGACCACCTCACACCTCAGTCTCTGAGATCAGAAGAGCTGCTCTCCCTTGGACACCTGTCCTTTAAAAGTGTGCCGTCCATCTGTCTCAAAATATTGCTGTTACTCTCCATCCTTCAGTCCAACAACCGATGTTATTCTACAGAGAGACTAGACAGGCCATATACAGTACTGTAAATAGCATAACTCTCAGCTGAAGCTAGATAACACACGAACTCCCCACAGCTGTGATCTGCCAAACACCAGTGTATTGGAGGGTATTTGTTTCTGTAACAGCTCCTTTGAGGACAATCATGTTGCAGTCCATACTTGTGTAGACAAATGTACATATACACATTTTAAGTGTCATTAATTTTCCTGTCATATAAATTCTAAAAGGTGATGATGAATATCTGTAGCTGTATTTTAGTTCAAAGACTTTTTTACTCCAAAAGTTCTTCCATTATTTTGCCAAGTTCTCTAACCTTCATATCTACTCTGCTTCTTAGTTGTTTGAAAAAAGAAGTGTTTTGAGAAGGTCCTTTTGGCTACCTAGTGAAGAGAAAGTAAGCTGGTTGTTTCATTTTTTGTTACATCTCATAATTGGAGAGCCGATGCGTAATGTGGGGTAAGAACAGTGTTAAACGGGGCTTTGAAAATTTGAAAGGGGTTGAGCAGGAACTGCAGGCGTTTATTACCCTAGCTAATTAGCTATTAATCTGCATCCATTTCCAAATAATGCTTTTAGCTGGGTCCCTCTAGGGAATCGATCATTTTCCGTATGCCTAAGATGTTTTCTTTTCTTTCAGCAAATAACTGAGAGTCGCTCTGTTTTCTTTTAAATACAGCTGTTTTATTGCCTGCCCACTGCATTATATTAGCTATACAAGCCCTCAGGGGATCATTAAAAGCCTTTGTTGAAACACAGCAGCATTCAATGTATCGGGGAGTTTGTCTACAAGGCTTCTTGCAAGTTTGCTCCATTCTCTGGTTAAGAAAGTGCAAGCTCAAAGACACTGTTTTCAGCTGGTATAAATCAAAATGATATTCATTCCAAGAGCTTCCAGTTTTTGGATCCTTGTTTTTATTAATTTGACCTGGATCTTTATCACAAATCTTAATCATAGTTCATATGGGACATACAATATGTCCTTCTGCATTTTAATCCAACTAAAGTTGAAATTTTGCTCAGTCATTCTCCTTTCTATGGAGCCAGGGAGGAGCCATCGGTAGGAAAAAAAAGTTATATCGAGGGAACGATTTACGATTTAAATCATTCCCTTGTTTTCTTTAATTCGTGCGCACAAAATAATGTTGTCTAATGTTTTTCTAGATCTTGGGATGAGTTGTAACTCATCTGAAATCTAACTGAAGTCCATGTGCTGGTTAGGTAGATGTTTTGACTTTGTTGATTTTTAGTTCAGGTGGGTAGTTGCGTCAGCATGCATAGGCTGCAAAGGAATAAGTAATAGGTTTATTCCATGCTGAAAAGAGAAGAAAGAAAACATTTTCAGCCGTGGAGCCTTCTTCACGTTGATTTTTATGTGAGGAAAATTGAAAAGTGGCTCTCACTTCATTATGAGTTTTAGTGTTTTTAACTGTAGAACAGAATCTACAAAAGGCAAGATTGAAGAGATGATGCCTTACACAAAATAAACATTGAAAATGCAGAACACTATTTAATTGCTATCAGTGATATAAAAACAGCAAATGTCTACAGCCATTGTTATTGGTCTTTCTGCAACAGCTACTGTACCAGTATAAATAAAGCATGTTGAGTTTCTATTCAATTCTACAAAGGTGATCAAATTGTCTGTTCTCCTGAGCCACATAGTTTTGTTTATTTTTTGGTGCTTTGATAATATACATTAGAAGGCCCTTACTACCATGATCAAAAATCTTGTTTTAAGATCTTAAAAGACACTAGGTACAGTTTCAGTGAAACCAATGGTAGTTCAGCCACAGGTCGCTTCAGAATCTAAGCACAGGTCGTGCAATCTTATTTTTTACATATCTGTCAAACTAGACTGTGACATCATCAAACAGAGGAGCTGCAACTGAGTAGAGATAGAAACCCACAGACAACATTGTGCATGCAGGAGTGTTACAGTAACATCACCAAGTACATCTGCTTCGTCTGTGGGCTTTTCAGGGTCAGACAAGATGTGAATTGAATTCCTGTCGAAATCTTGTCAACAGCTGCAATGTGGGCTCGACAAACGGCCTTGGTAGGCCAGATCTGTCTCACTGGCCATATGTTTGACACCCCTGTCTTGTGTGCAGTAATTCAGGCAATGTGGTTACAGAATTCATTTAATTTTTACTCAGGATTCATAAAATACATGGAAAGACCATTTTCTTTTGGTGAACACATTTGATTTAGAAATTAAAAGTTGTGCTTTTGCCTTGTGTGCTTTTCAGATCCTAGCTCTCAGTCAAGAACCCCTGACTGCACACAGGGGAGAATGAGGAAGTGTAGGCAGTCATTTAGTCCCACCCTCTGTTACCACTTCACAGGCACCACAGCCTGAACAACCGGAGGTTCAGAAAACATTGGAGAAGAGTCACAGCCCTCAATGACAGCAACACAAACTTGTACCCAGGAGAGCACATGGGTCATTTTGTTTTGCAGTGAACTAAAGAGCCCTTGTTGACTATTCTGACTCTACCTTTGGCTGAGCTCCGCTGCACTGCTGGGAATCCCAGGCATAGCCACCTCGTGATACAAACCAGGTCAATTTCATGATCAGGGAGCTCGGCTTGCACTTAGGGACAGCCTGTACTTTTAACAGTTGACCCATCTGGGAGGCCATACTCAGGATTTACTTGAAATCAGTGTTTCCATATTTTCAGTTGCAAAACTCTTTCATTAATGCTTGAGGAATGTGAGACATGTCTAGTGCCTTCCCTGGCCAGAACAATCCCAAGGTCCAGGTTCTATGTAAAAGTGTTGCAACCACCAGAATTGAAAAAGCAGTCCCCTGCACTACTTTCTTTCTCCACCCCAAATGATGGCAATATTGCTAGACGAATGGGAAGAAGTGGGTATGCAGATATTTCAGGAACTTACTTAACTAAAACAACTAACAGTACATATGGAGGTAGAAATGTTCAAACAGTACTTGATGTTCACAGAGTTCTCGGCAGTTGATGTTGTGCAGGTAAATAATATCTTTACCAATATAAATAAAACTATTGAGTGCTTTAAGACAATGATTAATTTCTTAAATGAAATCCAGTCTATTTGCTATCATATTTTCGTGCTTTTATTTAGAGACTTTTTCACTAATAAATAAAAAACATACTGTAGATAAATAAAACTAAATTTATCATTTAGAACTCTGTTTCTTCAGTGAGTATGTGAAATGCATTCAGATTTTGTCAGCTGAATGAAAATCATTGACTAATTCTAACTTCATCAAAGTCTTAGTTCTATGAATTTAAATCAGTATCAGTAACCAGATGATAGTCCTTCTAATGTTGACAAGCTGGTTTACCAATTTATTGTTTTATTTAATCATCTGAAGCCATTACCGAAGAAAAAAAATCCATTTTAAGCATGTTATGTGTCTGTGCTCTGTAGCCATCAAGGTAACTCAGTGAAGTACATTTTCTCATTTCAAGCATGGTTGCTAGTGGCAACTAACTGTAGCTCATCAGTTTTGAGCAGAATGGCTCTCAACTTCTCATTGGTCCGCTGGGGGGAAAAAACGCATTTTGTGTGTTTTGCCTAAAAAAATCAGGTAGGTTTTTATAGCTAGATTTATTTTTACACGTGATAGCAGGAGAGTTGCTTTGCTTTTTTTCCTAATTAATATCAAGAGCATGTAGGTTCAAAACTGCCAACATTTCACTGAAGAACGATTTTAGTGAAAAATCCTTGTCAGAAAGGCAAGGATAGAAAAATCGTGCATAAAGTTAAAGCATCTACCTATAAATATCAGCATTTGGATACAAATTAGTTTATTCTCACTGGTTTGTATTAATTTTCAACTATTCATTCAAAAATACATCAGTAGATTTAACATGCACAGTTTAGAGGATCAAAATCACAAACTCTAAACCAGGCCTTTTGACAGATGCAATGAATTTGCTCCAGCTGCAGACTACTGAACAGGTGGGCATCCATAACTGGATGCTTACTTTAGATAAACCAAGTCAAAGAATTTGAGAAGGTCTTGAGATGGGATACAATGGTGTTTATGGTTTATGGCATCCTCAGTATTGTTTTCTAGCATTTGGTTTATTTTTCTAGCAGATATGAAATATCTTGGAAGTGCGCTTCAAGTTAAGTGTAATTGCACTGAGTATAACCGTAGGAAATAAGAGCCAGACAATTTGTAGATTCAAACATTTGAACTTTAAAATACTCAGATGGTTTTAACTTATTTGAGAAAATGTTCCTTCATTTTAGTTAAAAATATGTATTTTTAATACTTCTTTGTCTCCAATTGTAAATCAGCTCAGATCTTTCTTGTTTGAGAACATGTAAATTACTAATGTTTATATTATTGTGAAATATTGGTTTGACAGTGCAGTGAGAAAATATTTTCATAAATTAGTATATTTATAAAGCACATGTGAAACTATAATGAATCCTTGTATCTTTAAATCTATTCTTACCTACAGTAGAAGTACTTTAAAGTGTAACAAGACCTCAGCAGCTTTTCCCTGTAGGGTGCAATCATATAAAGAGAACAAGATCAATGCCGCTTACTGCTTAGTGTTTAATATGCTGACATAAATTACAGGTGTGTCCTGGGACATTCCTGCCTGGTTGTCTGAAAGCTGTGAGGAGATACAGAAACACATTGCCTCTTAAAAGAGCACGTCAACCCATGAGGTAAACCCAAGGTCACATAAACACAAATTTCCCGAGGGTTCAGGAGCGATGTCACTCCAAGTCATCATACAACACAAGACGTGCAATTTTACCATAAGGAAAAATTATTAATTATATTAGCTAACTTATACTCCTGTATCTCCTTCAGAATCTCAGCTGTCTCAGTCAGTCTAAGAACCCCAGTGAAGGAGGAGGAGAGGGATCAGTCAGTGATGTAATACAAAGAGGGTTGCAAAGCTGAAGTGCTCTTGAGTGGGGGTGAACACTGAGTCATCAAAAAGCCGACCTGGAGAGAACGTAATATATCAAATTATATTGAAGAAGCTGACATGCTAGTGAAGATAATTAAAGTTTTTTTGGAAAAGTGACAGTAATATAACATTGAATTGAATTTCTCTCTAGGATTATCACAAGGTAGTTTAATCACAGGACAGGAAATAATTTAAGGTTACCCTTAATGGTTTAAGTTTAATTGCTTACTGAATGTTTGATATTTACTACATCAACATTACTGTTTAATTTAAAAATACTAATACATTTATTATTTTATTGTGACATAACAGATTTGTTATTACATGCAGTAGTGTATTACGCATTATGCAGTTATGAAAAGAAACGTTTTCTCCTTAATAATTAGTTTAAATGACAAATTTGACCCTTAACCCCACCAGTAAAATGACTCTCATCATTCTTACAAGTAGTATCAACCAGACTGAATGAACACCTAATCCACCGAGGAACATTTAAGTTGTGCACATACATGTAACTAATTTTTTCTGCAATTAAAAAAAAAGTCAATTTTAATGTCATAATATGTTGCTAATACAGCAACAATAACAATTTTAATACGTTAACCTTACAATTAAATTAATAACAACATTCTGCTTAGCAGCAAGTATGGACAACTGTCTTGTCCCAAAGTATCGTGTGATAATGTGGCCAGCTATGGAGAATCTTGAAGCACACATTTAATTTTTTGTAGTTATAAGCTCATTTCCACATCCACAGTCCCATAAAAAGACAAATAAGGACAAACACTACAAGGCAATCCTTAATAAGTAAAAGAAGCAGCTTCTACACTGAAAGCATGTTGAATGAAGATTAAACTAAACTGTTCTCCTTTCTTATCACTTTGCGTTCATCCAAGTGCAACTGTCTAAACCGTGAAATTACAAACAAGTAAGTCATGTTTCTGGTACATTTCTGTTTCATGTAAATAGAACAAGCCCAATCTCAACACATCCCCCCACCACAGAGCAAACAAGTTAACAAGCCCACTACACTGAAGGAGTGTAACATGTCATAACAACAACAACGGCAACAACAGCATTATTATTATATTTATATACAGTTTTAAAAGCAATCATTTCCATAACATGCTTATCTTGTACCAAATTTGTTTATTAAAATACTGCAAGGACTAATTACTTTCTTAACTGATCAAATTATCTGTGTTTTTGACAGAACATACAGGATCCAGCCCATCATAATTAGATTTGGTACTGTACATACCCAAACTAGAATATTTCAGGACATAACCAGCATGGATTTAGGAAAGGCAGATCTTTCTCTTATGAACATAATATATTTCCACGGGTAAGAAAAAAAAGCAATAGTAATGCCACAATCTGTTTTGAGTTGCAAAAGGTTTTCAGTATTAGCTGAAATATACAGTAAATGATTATTTAAACTGCAAACTAAGGTGTTTTTAAGTGGAATAGCAAATTTACTTCCATTTACTATTTTACATGTTAGTGACTTGTATGGTCGCATGTACTTTGTGATGGTTGTTTAGTCTCCTTGCTGTGCTCTGTAGTGTTTGGTCTTGTTTTGCACAAACTAGCACAGCAATTTTCCAGCATCTAGATACACATATTTCGCATGACAGGGAAATTCCAATCAAGCTTCGAGATGATTCTTTTTTTCCTGTTCTCTGCAGAGAAGGCCAAGAGCAGAATAAAATATAAAGGCCAAGGCACCAATTGAAGTCGTAGAGGAAAAAAAGGAAAATGCATCTCCAGTGTGTGTCTTACATGTCATGAATGGAGCAGTCACCTTCGTACAGTGGCCTTAATGGTTAATCTTCCTCCTGAGGAAAATGCTGGATGCCGAAGGCAGTTCATCTGGATGGTTTTTGACAGTCGCTGAGCTGCTTTTTTGTTACAGGAGGAATACAAAAAACTGGTTGGCAACAATAAAAAGGCCATTCAGCTCATCGAGTTCTGTACCTTTTCAGTGCACGCTGTTTTTCCCCCCTAGGGGAGGATAACTGTTTTCCACTTGGGTGATGTCAGTGTTTGGGTTTCTTGCTGTCTTAATTGGCAGACAGCTCTGCATGGCTGAAAGGAAGTTTTTTCTGTTTTTTGTACGTACTATACTCTGTATTGTGGACTGCCCACTAAAGATCTCTGCAAAATATTTTCTGCACTACAACTGAGATAATTTGCATTTTTTTTCCAAATTGTTCTAAAGATAGTAAATTTATTTTGAGTACATGAACATATTTAAAACCTAATTTAAAAAAATTACACTTACATGATTAAAAACAGTGCAGACTTTTCCCCACTCTACCACAAAATAATAAATAATAATGAATAATAAAATAAATGTACAACACAACACCCAGAATTGTTTTAATTGTGTTTTCTTTTTTTAACAATTGTTTTTCAAAGTATTCTTTTTAATGACAAAGTTAAAGTAATTTTACAAATGTATCATTCTGGTGAATTACTTTTTCTGTTCAAGAAACCCACAAAAGTAGTAGTTGAAGAAGAGAAGAAGTTACAGACATGTACAGAATATGTGTTATTTATAAAAAGTACTGTATAGTTGTGTTATTAAAGGAAGGAAGCGCTCAAGACACACTACTTTTGTGATTTATGTGACACACACTGTTCATAGTCAAATGATGTTATATAAAACCTGGAGATAAACCTGATATTTAAGCAAGAGTATTAATCATATGCTTTCATAAGAGCATAAGACATTCTCCAGAATAATGCTGTCTGGTTTGAAACTTCTGAAGCCCCTGAAGGCCCCCATGAGTCTACTTAATCATACAATACAATACAACCACCTGATCAGATTGTAAAAGCCTTTCATTCTACTGCCTCCTAATCGTTCCTGGTTATTGTACTGTAATTCTGCACCTTATTTATTTACATACAGTATCTAGCACAATATGTTTGCTTGACTGTGTTATTTACTGCATTAGGATTAGAACATCCATATTAATGGTTACAAATAAGAGGCTATTTGTCCTCTCTTCCTCGTTTGTTATTAGTTAATTGACCTAAGATTTCACCCAGCTCTTTCTTGAAGTAGGCCAAGTTATCAGCTTCACAACATGGCTGAGTTGCTTGTTCTTTATTTTAACATCTCTTTGTGTAAGCACCTCCTCTTTTCTGTTTCAAATGCACATCTACAAAGTTTTTTTGTTGTGCCCTCTGGTTCATGTCCTACTGCTTATTCTGAAAAAAAAAACTAGACTTGACTTTTTCAGTACCTTAAAGGGGAACCGCAACTCTATTTTTATATTTCGTGGGTTAGAAAGAATCAGCATTGATAAGTGCATATCAAACCACGATAAAAGTAAAATGTACACAGTACACAGTAACTTGTAAAACCTCCAATTAGCGTCACAAAATAGATTACATTTCCAGGTATGTTTCTGTGATTCAGAATGTGTATTAAGTATGGAAGCATGTGGAAAGCGTGTGGAGTCCAAGAAATAGTACTGCAGTCATACCAAGTATAGGATGCCTAGGAAGACTATTTTCAGAGACAACATAGTTCGTTGGGTATGCCAAAGACAAGGACTACAGCTCAGTGATGTCTATAAAAGGAATTCCTAGCTATCCACCATTAGGACAAACATCCAACAGATCTTGTAAGTCTTTTTAAATTACCAGCAGGGGACATTAGAAGGAGAAATAAGGATTAATTGGGCCAATTTAAACCTTCCTGCACTCACCTTACAAATGCCTACACAGCATTACAATATTTTCAAATTAAGGGCTCGCTCAGGGTTTTGCTTTAATCTTAATTTCATGACCATATAAAGTAGGAGATGCACTTTTTAATCAAGTAAAAATAAATAGGTCAATTAAAAAAACACCAACTATTTTCATTTTCATCAAGAAATAAGAAATGTGTTTTTCTGTCTCTCCTCTGCTATATTTATTTCTTAAAAATCAATTTCCCTTTTCTTTCTGTTTTATAGAAATGTACTGCAAATGATGATGATACTACAGAAGCCTACTGTATGTCACTTTGGCTTTTCAGCTAACTCTGCCATGGTATTTGAAATCGACATCATGGTAGTTAATGTAATTAATAATGAATTACATTACAGCACATGGTAATTAAGGGTTCATACTGCAAATGTAAGAAACATATCTTACTGATTTCACACAAACATAAAATAATATATTATAGTGATAACTTTATGACAATCAAGTAAGGAAACATAGGTTTCCTCTTCTATAACATGTTAAACAGCATATCACAATCCAATATATTTTCATTTACTGCAGGTCTATTGTGGCAGGCAAGGAGGAGTGAAAATAGTAGTTCCAGACGACCTACCACTAGGGGTCAGTAGAGCCTGTAGTCTTTGTTAATAGATACACGTATTGTGAATTAAATAATTAAGTAGCAGGTAAAGACCGAGAGGTAAGCTTTCTCATTACATCTGTTATATAAAGTGATTCATGGTAATAGTTTGTGCTGGGTTGATAGAGTTAATATTTGTGAAGAGTAAATTTTTGTGCAGATGTGCGTGCTTCAGAACACTGTTAAATTAATTCTCAATTAGTGTTTTTTCTTGTGACTGTAGTTTTTCCCATTTGCTCAGGCCTAATGAGCCACCTAGTGAAAGTGAGGCCTGTCCACTCCATGAATGTTTATTTCTAAAAACACAAACAATGTAAAATAAGGAACGAGATTTAAGAATTTCTATGAATTCAGCCTACGTTTTCACTTTTGAAAGCCTTTTGAAATGAGTGACACAACAACTAGAGATACCATTCCAGAGTACACATTGAGCTCTGTAGTTCTGATAATACTTCAGTAGTTCAAATCCAAGTAACTGTGTTTCATATCAGGCATTAGCCAACTGTGACTGGGATTCCTCAGGTTCTATTTCCAATAATAATTCTAATAGGTTCTGGGAGGGCATGAGCTGACCAAGTCTAGAACAGCAACCCCTTTGACTTATTTGTCTGTTAGCTTGTCTTTGAAAATCTCACTACTCTTCCTCTTCACATTTTACTTCAAAACTGTGGAGATTACAGTGTTAAATGCTGAATGACCTTTAAAAGTGCATTTTTTTTGCAGAAACTGGTACAGAAAGAGGAGCCAATTAACCACTGAATTAAAAGCAGAGATTTTATTGACATTCTAACAAGAAGGAAAAAGCATAAATAAGCTCTCAACTGACAACTTTTTTATGCTGAACTACACTGATTTCCTGATACTGTGAGTAAGTAAAGGAGACATAATAAAATCCTATTCTTTTGCTGAACTGTCATCAATTTAGCAGCTTCACTGTAACTAACAAACAAATATATCTCATCATCTTCACTGTTAATATGAATCCTGGACTTGTTTTATTTAATATTTTAAAATAATGAAATTGAATATGTGGCATGTTGACTTAATAGGTGATGTATTGTCCCCACAAAAGATCTTTTTAAGGTTTCTTAAGAAAAAGATGTTAGTTCTGGATAATGGTTCTTCGGTAGCTTCACAAAATGAATTACAGTCATTCTTGATTGCAGACCGTCATGTGAATGTAGGTGCATCTCTGTATTTAATCAATAATTTTCATGTGTCCATTTTTCAAAACTTCGCTCCTGAGAAATGAAATAACCAAGCCTTGCGAAAACTAATTCAGTAGCTTTTCCATTGTTAGGCTCTCTCAGTTTCTTGTATTTTATTGCGTACTCTCATTGAGTGCAAGACATCCAGTATATTCAAGTCCATTTTCAGAAGATGTATTCTTTAGGTGTCAGTAAACCTTGGGTCTAAATTACCAATGTAGTTCTGATATTGGTATCAAAGAACTGGAGACTAAATACTGCTCACCAGTTGAGCTTCTTGCATTGTCATAAAATTCCCTTAACAGTTTGTTTAGATTTTCTGGATTTATTTTCTAAGTTTTACAGTCCCTTTTTTTTCTTTAAGATAACCTTTCAGGACATTGACAGGCCATATTGTAATTTTTCTTGGTGTCTTTTTACCTCTGTTCTCTTCCGTTTCAGTTGGCTGTTCCAGGCTTAGTGTTGTATTCTTGTGACGGCTGACGGTGCTTTCTTTTATCTTCTTTCTTTCAGGGACACTACAGTTTTCACTGGTGTTTTACCAATTCTCTGGAGTTACATTCCAAAATATAGGTTTTGGCAGCGGTTGTTAGTTGGTAATTGACTTTATAATGTCTATTATAAATAACCCAGTTTAAAATAATCTTAACATTTTAACTGAATTATTTTTAACCACTGTTTTCTCTGCAGATCTCCCAGGGTATTTTCTGAAGTAGCAATACAGTAGTATGCTTTTTCATGAAATAAATCTGGCATGTATCATTATAAATTATAAAACATGGAAGTGAAGTATGACTACATCCTGTATTAGTGTACCATGGCTTGCCCAACACTAAATAGTAAATCCCTTGAATAATCTCTGCTGGGTTTTTCATCTTTTGCATCTGGGTTACATTAACATTAAAAAACAATTATAGTTTACGTTTCCTTATTTTATAAAAAGTGGAGAGAAGAATTAAAATGGAGAAAAGCTGGCAGTGTCTTAGCCCTGGGGTTTGCAACTCCAACGTCTTCCTGGCATTCATTCAGTTTGAGAAATGGTTGACATAATTGGACCAATTATTTGCATCATTAGTATAATTAAGATGTTTTTCAGGTCTCTAATCACTTAGTCTTTAAAGATCCCTATAAAGATGTAGGACAGCAGTTATCCAGGTGTACAGCACTAGACGCCTGCCTTAGAAAGTGGATGTTATACAATTCTGCTCTAAGATCATCAGCTCTAGAATAAACGTTATGGCGCTCCGAGCTGACAAAACCAGTCTCTGTCTAGCATTCTGTGTTAACCAGTCTCTTTCTAGCCATTCTAGTTCTGTGGCTACTTCATAACTTGTCAAATCTGACAGTGAGAATGACGTTAAAATAGCCTTTACATCAGAATCTGAATGTTGTTTTCTAGGAAAAACACAGGCTAAGGGAACCATCCAACAACCTTTCTCTGTCACTCTCTTGTATCTTTCCTTTGCATATTACCCCAATAAAAAAGCTTATCATTATTCATTATGATTTTATCAGAACTGAACATAACAGTCCCATTGTCAGCAGTGAGCTAAACAATGCTGCTTTCATGCACTAACCACTCTCCTGTGTGGCGTCCATTACCGCGTTGTGAAATGAGAACTGTGAACAGCTCACACAAGATAGCACAAATTAGGTCCTGTGATGTTAAGGAATAACGCTTGTTTTCCTCTTTGCTAATGCCGCTTCACATCATATCAGCATGTAGTTTGTGTCTCCCTTGAGTATTTCATTTATTTCCTAAAAGCTGCTTTGATGAGCCCGAGTTCAACAGATACGCTCTTCAAGTTCTGTTACAAAGGCTGCCCAATAAGGAGAAGTTGGCAGCCGGAGACTCAGTGAGTGTTAATCCACAAGACTAGCCAACCCTCTGTTAACAGGGCTCTCCACTGATTTTTTAGGTGCTGCAAGTTGGTTGCTCAGAAGAGCCTGAGAGATGGATTAAATTGTCCAAACAAGTTACTGTAAGTGTTTGGGGCATGAGAGTCTGGTTTCGTATCAGGCACTTACATAATAAGGTGAAGAGAGGGGCTGAGAAAATGATCAAATTAAATCAATGATTTGTGTATACTGTAGTTACTATGAAAACAGACTCAAAAGCAGCTGTAAGTTAAAGCTTAATTTTATAGTGCTAGGAACTAAACCTAGATAAACTAAAACAAAAAATCTGGCTCTTCTGTGAGATAGTGTCTAAACTTCTTCCTTCAGTTCAGTTCTCTTCTTTCCTGAATGTCTAGTTTAGGAAATAAATAAGATGAAGCTACACTTCAATTACTTTATATATGGATTTATGGGAAGGCTACTGATGAATGGAGGTAAATCAGTTGATCTGGGTGATGGGAAATATATGTATTTTTTTATTTTTATCACTAATTCTTTCTGAATGGATTTATGAAACAACCAAGGCTGGTACTCCACAGACTTATTGCTTTCACTTTCTCACTGTTTCAGTGCTACAACATCAACACTGATGACTGAGTATCATCAAAAACCTGTGATGACAATTATGAAAGAAAATAAATTCTCAGTTCAGCATTTTCCTGTTTAAGAAAACGGTGATTCTAAAACTATTTATATAGACAGTGGACTATATATTGTGGCAGGGATTAAAAGAGATGACAAAATATTTGTGGAAAATTAATATTTAACATATGAGCAAAGACAGTGTGCTAATAAACTGTACAGCACACAGTTATTGTAATTAAAGTTTTTTAAATTTGTGTACAGTATACAAATGACTTTATATACTGTACTGTATGTTTTTCCAGTTTTGGCCAATTAGTATAAAAAATCTGCAATTCATTGTATTTTAATGAGTTCTCAGTCCTACCTGACATCAAAAACATTCTAGATCTGCATTTCATCCAAATCTGATTCACTGGAATCTGTTGCTTTAGGCAGAGACCTTGTGAGTGCTGTGCTTCAGCCTGCTTGAGGACTCCAGCCGTTGCTTAACAACATCAATAACCAGTTTCATTTACTTACTTGACAACAGAAACCCTCAGCCTACGCTGTGAATTTTCTTATATAAACTGGGAGGTTTTTTTGCAAGGATTTTAACCTTTGTAGGCGTTTTCAGTCCTTGAGAATATACTTACAGCAATACTTTAATCCCAGATGTTAACAATGTTTCTTTTTAAACAAAACAACTCTCCTGCAATGTGCAGGAAAACACAAACAGAAACTAGTGGTGCAGTGTAACAGGAATGTCAGTGCAGACCTTGAGAAATTAGACTGTCAGAGCCGTTACTAGAGAGTGAAACAAGAGCCTGCTTGACAAATGTGTTCATACAAACATTGATTCTTACTTCGGAACTAAAAAGTTGAATTCTCAGTTTGATTTCAGGATATATTCTCTCAACCTGTGTTTCTGGTAAGGTGACATGGCATTCTACCCATCCCAGTACAGAGATGTGTTGTTAGGAAGTCTAACACCTAATATTTGTGGGTTGGCTCTAGACAGGCAAACAAAAGGAAAATATTTGCATGATACACCAGACAGATTTGAGAATTTCACTTTCTAGCCATTTACACTCTTACTTAATGAGATTCTGACATACACATATTTATATAATGTACCCAAGACATTTACAAATGGCTATAATGGCTTTGTTGGGATTAAATTCAGATAAAACAGAGCTTGTTGTTAATTGATTGACATTAACGTTATGTTTGATGGAGTTGTTATTTTTCTTTTACTAGGCTCTGAGCTGTCCTTTGTCCTAAGGCTTTGCCTTAAATTCTGTTACAACTGCATTTTGCCTTTCCAGAAATATATCTAGATTCAAACTAGTGCTTGACTTAAGGGTTGTACTGTATTTCCAAAAGAAAAGAATCTCTTGAAAACACAAGTGTTCCATAATTTATGTATCCTGTGACATCTTTGGCTGTTACTGCTGTGACACCAGGTCAGGGATGTGGGTAATAATAATCAGAGAACCAGCTGTTGCTCAGCATCAAATTGATGGATTTATCCACACTTTCAGAAAAGAGAGTTCAAGAGAAAAAGCACCTTAAATAAAGTACAGAAGATCTCATGCTGCAAAGAAGAATAAAATGTTAACACTATTCAGTTTATTTAATTTATTTTTAATGCTTTTTACAAACTCTTTTTACAAAAGATTATCTATAAAATGTTATGGAATTGTTAAGAACAAATTATACATGCAAGAAACTGAAGATGGCTAGGTGAATTCTTCTGAACATACAGTATGGAAAGTCTGGGGATGCGGTGTCTGTAATGTAATCTGATGGAAGAAACAGGGTGAAGAGGAAACTGGGGAAGAACACTGTATAAGTATATTTATACTGTGCATTACAAGACACATATCACTTTATTCAAGAGTGTATGTTTCTAATACAAAGTGTATCTGGAATCTGGATATTTATTATGTTTTTGGCATTCTTTGCTTTAATTGATTATTTATAGCTGACTGTGATACACTCATATGACTACATCACTGTATTAAGGAGACAGCTGATTGTGCAGAGGTTGTGAGGTGATTTAATTTGTTGTACATTTTGCTATGCATGGTGGAAATCAAGAAAGAAGATTGCAGAAAAGAACCAAAGTTCCTTGCTAATAAAGGAATGCTTTCATGAGATCCATATGTTGGAAGATGGCCTATATCAGTGCACTCAGTTACTGTTCTGGGGTCTTCACAGCTAGTGAGTTCTATTCTGGCAGGACATTACAACCAAAAGCAATCCATCAATATTAGGCCACAATTTGGGACACCAAGTGTCACAATACCTTGCCAGGATCAATGGGAAGGTCTAAGTAGGAAGGTCTGAGCAGGAGTATCTAGCTGCAACAAAACTCTTCTTTTAGTGATTGATGGCAAACTGATTCCATGGCATCATATTGATCAAGCCTGTCCTTCAATACACCCTCATTCTGCTTGTGTGACAATGCCTGGAGAAGAAAATGTAGTGGTTTTGAGCCTCAATCTCAGATTTGAGCATTGTTGAAAATGTATGGGATTAGCTGGATAGGACCATATTATCTAGTGCTAAAACTAATGAATCCATAAATGCTTGTCCAGAATGTATAAGAGGAAAGATACAGAATTATAAAGGATTGAATCTGCAACCCAATGCAGAGCTTGAGTCATAGATAAAACTTGTATTGCTTGCAATGGTGGTCACACATGTTGTGACATCCAAAATTAGGTGCAATAGAATTTTGGCATTTGTTTATGATAATGATTTGTGAATTTCTTGTTCTAAGTGATGCATTTCTTTTAATCATTAGTATATACATTGTGTTATTGAAGTCTGCTCATATGCTTTTAAACAGATTTAAAAGTGTGCAGCAATGAAAAAATGACAGAACAGCACAACAAGAAGATGGAGCACAGCATAAATCTCTGTTAATATTCATGATTTTTTATAATTATGTAAACAGATAACCAAATTTAAAACACTTTCTCAAAATATTGATTTTGGATGAAATTTATCATCCATTTATCCTTGCTTTATTCTACTGCATTCTTTCATTATTGCTTACTCCTAGTTGTGGGACTACCTGCTCATGCAATCCACTGTCACCATCACATTCTGGTGTACTCCTGTATAACTGAGTTTTAGAGTAGAAAGTCAAGAAAATCTACCAAATAGAAGATTTAAGATAAAGATGTTTCACTTAATTATGTGTATGAAAAAAATCTGTATGAGTTAGAGGTTGAGTGTTTCATCGATTCTACATTTGTAGTGTCTTTTGTACAGATATGAGCATAGTCAGAGTTAACCAGGAAATTAAAAAAAAAGGTAACCATTTTTAACTTTAGATATCCAGACAGTCATTTTAACTTTCAGTTGTCCAGATTGCATACAGACTCATATATCTTTAAGAAATGGTATGGTCATTGTAAGGCTGACACGCATGATAAATCACATTTGAATTGAAGAAAAATTTATATAGTGAAAAAAAGTTTAAACATTAATACTTATTGTTTGGCAGTTTTCATATGTATTCATTATATATCTTTTGTAAAATGTCATATTATAGGTCACAGTTTTGAAAAAAAAATATAGATATACAGAAACAGCCTCAGCAACAGTCAGAGCTACAAAGAAAATGCTTCACTGTTGAGCTGTTTGGTTTCTGCTCTTGCCAGCCTAATGTCTGTGAGGGCAGGGTGTCCAGAATGGCATTAACTGAGAGAGCAAAAACCAATGTATAAGTGATGTTAAGAGTCAGACAGACACATTGCTGTGAATGTTTGCTTGATTATACTGTTGCTCTCAAAAAAGGTGGGCATTTGCAGACGTCTCAAGATTGCATTCTGTAACACAGTAGTAACATGGTATCTGCGACAGAAATGAAAATGTGTACAAGAGTATTGATTTGCAGTGTTCCCCACTAGGAATTAATTTCGCATGTGGTCAAAAAATATTTTAACCAAAAAAAGAGTAGGGTTTTCTTTCCCCAATAAAAGGGCAGCAGTCAAGGGCCTCCTGACACATTCCCTCATGCATGGATTTCACAGAGCAGAGTCGGAGTATTCCTCATGCCTTAACTAGGTTTAAATCTCATCTTGGCACCTGCTTTTAATTAGGTTGAGACTGATTTTATATTTCATAAAAACTGCAAGGGTATATGAAACGCATTATAAAAGGGTGATTTGTATCCTATTGTATTCTAATAATCTCATCCTGTCTACACTGCAGACTTCCCCTTTCAGTCACTGCTCATCTGAACTTCAGAACTTGACACATTGTGTCCACATAATCTCAGATCTCAAATACTTATTTGTCCTGCCACAGGTGATTTTCTATTTCAAATAGAAATGGTTCACAGATTTTGAAGTAGTGTAGAAAGGTTTTTGTTTAGATCTTAATTGAGAATTTTTCTTGACAGTTTTGCAGCACCCTTTAGATTTCTGACTTTCTTGGTACACTTCTAGATTTTTCCCAGAGATTTACTAAGATAGGCAATGGCTGGAATTTGGATGGGAAACTTGTTAGAATTGGACAAAAATAATCAGTAGGTTTACACAATCTGAGGACTAATTGTTGTAGGGGATAAACATGACTGAACCTGAAAAATGTGTCCTTTGTTTTTCCTATGTAATCTAAAAAGATATGATACAATTAAGTGAAAACTTGAACCATTAAGATGAAAAGAGCAAGCAACCAAAAACTGAATACTGAAGTATTAATTTTTTTTTATGCCTGGTGAAATACTGTATGTTGCCTAATTGAATGTTGCTGCAGAATGATAATTAAATGTAAGTCATCTTTGTTGGTGGAACTACAACCCACTCTCTCATAAAAAAAAAAAACTATTTTCAATATATGCAGCTCAGTAGCACCTTTCTGGAAACAACAACATCAGACACATCCTCGTCACAGCACAACACTTTCAATAATTACTTATCCTGTTCAGGGCCATACTGGCCCAGATCTATTCCAGCTAAGCATTGGGCAAAGGCACACATGTACTCAAAGGTCAATTTTTACAGAAACCAATTAACCTAGAACATGTTTTAGGACTGTGGGAGGAAATCACAACACCCAGAGTAAACTCATATGATCACAGAGGGTACATGCAAATTCCACACAGATAACACCCGGCAATGCTAACCACTGTGCCACCAACCCATCTGAAGACATCATACTCATTTGTGCTTGTATTATCATTGCATAGATATAGCATGAGAAACCTCTGGTACATCAGGCTTTTAATTTTCATTGGTGACCCTCATTAATACCTGCTCTGTCCTCTATTCTCAGAATGGTGTTCCTTTAAAACTTGACGTTACTGCAATTTCTGCAATTATTAATATTTCCTTAATCCAAGGAATGCATATGTTTTCAGAAGTTACCCTAAAGACAATGTTATAAGATTAATTGCAATTCACAGTTTAGATATTTTTTTCTCCCCATATTTTCTTGATCAATTAAAAAAAAGGTAAATGCAAATTTGGTAGTAAACAAATTGCAGTCCTCTAAATCCAGCTCTGGAAACTTCAAATCATTGTACAATTAATAACCTTGGCAGCAGCATTGCTGACTTGAAGTTTTCTTTGGAGCCATTTGTATTCTACGCACACACACACACCCACAGATTCTACTTTCTGGAGCTGTAACATATTTTTAAAAGGGTCCTGTCCTTTGCATAAGCAAGGAGGTGTAGCAAAAAAAAATGAGTTAAGTAACCATCTCTTAAAAGAGTCCATCCACCCCCACAGATAGGAGCTCCATGAATAAATGATATAATTTTTTGTGGAAAAATGTTTGGATGAAATCTGCTCCGTAGCACTCACTCATTTGAGGGTTTCAATTTCTAGGCCACAGTTAGCAGAGTGATTCACAACACTGTTTTTATAATAAGGTCTTCTTTTGTTGATGTGTATGATATTATGAGTTACATTTGAAGTTAAATATTTTTATCACATTGGTGTATTATTTTCATTTACTTTATCAGATAACTTCAAATACCAGTTAACCATTACTAGAAAGTTTAATTAATGTGGAACATATTTTTTTCTGTTATGAATCCCCGCCACAACTATTTAAAAAATAGATCTTTGTGTAACTTGGTTGTCCAGTACTAGGGCTGTGTACTGCAGGGGTACTGGATAGGAATTTGTAATATTTTGTGCAATCAGGTTCTTTCTGTGAGCACTCATTATGTCCTAACTGGGGGAATATCAGACTTTGTTATGAATTGTTGTGTTTCATCCCTGAAAGTATTTCAGTAACAAAACGGATCAGTATTCCATCATTAATATTCATGAGTTTACTACATGAAATAAACTACAGAACTGCATAATGCACTTGTCTGACACAGACACCAAAAAGCATTTGATTAGCAGAGTGCACCCTTCCCCTGTTTCTATTGATAGCTGTTATGCTCTGCCTTAGGATGTCAAAGTATTTGCATAAAAGTAGACTAAATTGAAACACCTTTTTAGCAATGTGCTGTTTGAAATAATTGAACTGATTTTAACTTATTTTGAAAGTGAAGATACACCAGACCTAAACTGCTTGGGTTTAAACCATATCCCTGTTTGAACTGAAATGTGTTTTTGAAGAAATTTTGAAACAACACATATTGGTTTCTATCTTGCACAAGGCAACCTCTGTATTTGCCATAGTCCTAGCCAGTAGTTCCAATTAATATCTTTTCATACTGCACATGGTTAATAGATAAGAAAACGTTTTACAATGCTGAAAGTCTTTATAAGAATGATGATCCCTTCTGGGTCTGTAGAGGGAGTTTTCATATTAAATGAACTCCAGACTCTAGAAGAGTCTAAGTCCGTCTGACTCTAAGACAGCTTCAGCACAGTGGCTCAGTGGGTCTATGCAAGTGAGCATCCCTTGATCAGGCAAACAGCTCTTATTCATCAGGGCTGAGCATAGACATGGATAAATACAAAACCACAAAATATGCAAAATATCTATTAGCTAAACTAAAAGCATGTTTACTGTTTAGCCAGATTAATAGGGGGTAAAATACATTGTTAAACACATTCCCGCGAACAAACGGTTGTGATGTTGAGCAACTGGGAAATTGAGAATTGCCATGTGCTCGCCACCTTGTGGGATCTGTACACTACAGCTGATAGACAGGACTGTGTCAAATACTGTCAAAGTCATTTGACACGGTGAAATTTGTTTTTTCAGCTCAGAAAGACAAGGCTTTACAGCATGTAGCCTGTGTGATCCTATAATATTGTCTTCTGCAGTAATGTCTGTCTGTCTATTATTTTATCCAACCTGTAGTAGCTTTGAAATGCATTACCTTAAGGTTTTCCCCACAATGGGTGATTTGTACAGTAGCCTGCATAAACCACTGCACAGACAATGAAGAGTTGACTGTATTTGCCTCCTGAAAACTACAGAAAACATTTCAAGACAATATGTTTTGAAAGTAGGCACAAACCAGCCTTTAAGCTTGTGTTTATGTGTCTTTGATAAGTTGTCTGGTGAGAGAGCTTCACTTTCTTTTCTTATCCTTTCTGTGAGTGCACGAACTAGCAGAACAGAAAAGAGATGCCTATGATGTAACATGTAGCTTCAGTCCCTGCCTTCTTTCCCTTCAATCTGATCTATCATGACAGAAGGAGGTTGCT
This sequence comes from Atractosteus spatula, assembly GCF_055471065.1. Lineage (NCBI taxonomy): Eukaryota > Metazoa > Chordata > Actinopteri > Semionotiformes > Lepisosteidae > Atractosteus > Atractosteus spatula. Next base: position 2,798,903 of record NC_142721.1, on the reverse strand, counting down.
ATAGAAGGAGTTTGCATTAAAATATGAAATGCAAGTCTTTATTCTCTGGTCTAAAAATAGAACCTTATGCAGAAAACAAACATTGATTTACATTTCTGAGATAAAATAATATATCAATGACCTATACTGCAGCTTTTGCTTCTTCCAGGGCAAAGATGGGGCCTGCCATGTTGTTCACCCTGTCATCTACATATGTATATGTGCTGTATATTACTGAATATCACTTATCACTTTAATTTAAAAAAAAATATATGGCAATGTACACAATCTGTTGTGGAGGCCTCTTTCACAGTTTCAGTTTTTTCAGCTGCTCATTGCAAAGTTTCCTGTATTTTGAAAATGTTCAGCTGAAAAGCATGGAATGTATGAAAGGCAGTGATTTAGACACACAGCCCTCTCTGTTTTTACTACTGTAAAACTACTCTACTGTTTACGAAAAAATGACTATTTTAGTTTCTTTAATAGTGTACTAACTGTTGTATTCTCTGTCCCCTGCATTTCCTCGGCTGTTTTAAAACACCCCTGTCAACCTGATGGTCTGTCTTTGTTTTTTTTTTCTGTTTTTATCTTTAAGCAGTCATTCATCAATGTCAAACAGACAAGCTTTTGATGGAACTCTTCTGTAGCTAGTTTATATGGATGTCAAGTGTAAAACATGCACCTTGGAACCAATGAGGAGGAAAATAAACCACACATCTCATTTATTTTTGATGGGTGAAAAGAAACAATTTAAAATGTTCTTATGTGTTGGCCTTTTCTGGTTATATCATTTAAAATAATTCTTCTTAAATAGAAATGATATTATATGTGAATTCTAGAATCCAGAATCATAGTCACTGCCTCAATTCAGTCAGTCTTTGTGGTCTGTACAGTATAAGCAGACGATCACCAGCAGACACAACCACTGCCTTGCCTCTCTAAGGAGAAGGTGAACTGCAGGGAGGGTATAAAATGAAGCAAATGCAAGTTAAATTGTCCATGAAGGGTTCAATTTTTGAATTAAATTGAAAAAGCAGAAGCCTTTTGATAAATTCCATGTAAATGCCTGAAGAGGCTCTTTGTGAATTCCTATAATGTGGGGCCATTTCTGAACTCAATTTGAAAGGTAATTTCTGGAAAGCTACATTTAAGTAGGACTCTGAACAGTCTTCAGATTGAGTCCTAAATGACCATCTCAGTTAACTATAGAGGTGCAGAACTCACCCCCTCCTCCAACACACTACCTCACATTTCAATTTCAACTTTTACCGATATCACAATGTTTTCACAACTTTCTGTACAGTAGGTGCCTGTACAGGGTCAATAATCAAAGGAGACTGTGAGAGCATTAGGAACATTTTATTCTTTTAACTCGGTTTTTATCATGTTTTACCAGCTGAACCTGTCAGTCGCCATCACTTACACAAATACAATTTCATAGGATCTGTGCAGGAATTCCATTTGATTTCTATGTGCCAGAATCCTGATGGAATCATATACAGTACCCTCTTTTTTCCAGTAGGATTTTTGGCTATTCAAAAACTCTCAGATGGGTAGTGACAAAAGAGTGTAGTTTTAAAAAACAGCTCACCAAATGTTGTCTGTATGAAGAAAGTACAATAGAATAAGGGTAACTTCTGAAAAGAGAATCTACAATGCAACAAATCAGCTGATTCTATTCTCAGATAACAAGTGATCTATCCTCAGTGTACAGTACCTAGAAGTGCCCCCTCAAAATACACAATCTATCTGTGGTTTTAATAGCAGAGAAACAATTTTCCTTGTTAATTGCATTAAATGGGATACTGAATCCAAATAATGCAGTAAAAGAGTCCAGGCTTTTAAAAAAGGCCATTAGGTTTGATTTTCTCACATAGGAGATGTCAGTTATCACTTTCTTTTACTAACACTATCAAAAATGATAAACTGGACTGCTACTACTGTACAGTATATATCCATGTTCACATGTTGTCTATTAAAAGAAAATACTTTGCACAAATAGTTTTGCCAATAAATATGTAACAGGTACTTTTATCTGAAAAGAACAACAGAGATAATGAACATGCTGAGCAGCTCAGTAGTATACTCACAGTAAGGACTGGAATGTGAAACAAGCCCTTTACCTAAACTGATAAGACTACTGAGCTATGAAATCTGCCACAATCACCTGCACTTTGATATTGAGCCAGGAGTGGCACTAGCTTGAGCAAAAAAGAGCCAGAAAGAAGCAACACCAACAGGATTTTAGTTGTTGGTAATGAAGTGTGCATACTATACCTCTCAAATTACAAATATCCATTGAGTTAGCAACCTTTGAAGAGCCATCAACACATAATAATGTGTGTATTCACACGTGTATATCCAATACTTCCCCTTGGAAAGAGAAGATTAAAGACAGGGAAGGAAGTCAATATTTTCAAAAAGATAAGAGAGGAATTTCAAGAGGACACCTATCTTGGGAGCAGAAATCTGGGGGAGGAACGCAGAGCTGCTAGCAGACACAGGCTCCCTATGTCTGAGTTGAGCCTGCTGAGACAGCCTTCGTCCTCTTGTCCTTGACAGTTGCACTCACAGATCAGGAGTGAAGGGAAAGGCTGATCTACTTCCTTGTCCACAGAGCTGCAGCATCTTGAATTCGTTACAACCTGGGGTCTGCTAACAGCCGGAAGAATGTGCAGAAGCCACTTTTGATTTTCCAGGCACGTTTCTCACAGGCCCAGTAAATACAGCATCAGCTGTACCGGCAGTTCTGATGAGAGCTTTTTCTGCACTTAGAATGTCACCTCTGCATTAGCATTTAATGTGAACTACACTCTCTCTTGCATTTATATGTACAAAAAGCCCTGCCATAATTATTTACCATTTATTCTGGATTTGAGGCATCATTGTAAATCTATGGTTTCACAGCCTTTCAAATTGTAGTTAGGCTGATATTTTGGTAAAGATAAAAAATGTACTTATTCTTGTTGCACAGTTGCCTTCACTATTTTATCAAATTTAGTGCAAATATAATGTACATATATCTATGGAAACATTCACATCCATCTCTGAGAGACATATTTATTTGTTAAGCAATTTCTGTTTTGCAAGTGCTCTTCATATGATTCCACACTGCTTGTCACTGAGCTATGGTTAACTTACAAAGTTTAGGAATAAGGCAACATCTACTGATATGTACCCATCAATTTTCCAACTGCGTCCAATACAGGATCCAATACAAGGCTGCAAGAGAGCTGGAACCTATGCCAGCAAACCAGGATACACAACAGTCCATCATAGGGAACACATTCAAACCAGAGACAGTTTTCCCAGAATTCAATTAACCTACGTGTCTGTCTGTTGACTGTGGGAAGAAAACAGAGTGAACGTGAACACAGGCAGAACATACAAGATGGCAGATGACACCCCAGGAATTAAACCCAGGACCCCTGCTTGCGAGGCTGCAAACCTACCCACTGTGCCATTTGGCTGCCCTAATTAGTATCTCATTTCATTACAACTGAATATTATATAACATACTTTCTTCAGAATGCATATATCAATATGTATTCATGGCATATTGTAAATCTATTGATTTTTGTCTGTCTTTTCACGATGGATTATTTCTGAACAGCCAAAAGTAAAACAAATAGAACTTAAGTTTCAATTACATCTTTATTAAAATTAGTGACTACTAATGACCACAATAGCTGATAACACTGTGTATCATCTATCTTCATTCAGAATTCAGAAGAAACTGAGACAGTCAAGGTTTATTCCTGTCACATAGCCAGGACTCATACTGTAGGCAAATTTGAGATAATTCCTTTACAGTATTAAAACCACTAGTTAAATGTGTGCTTTATTTCAAAATTATTGATTCCATGAATATTGCTATTTTTAGATTTGGAATCACAAAATATTGTCTGTTCATACAACTATAGCTCCTAATTAGCAATAGTTAATCAGCAGCTCACTGCCTGGATCCTCATTCCAGCAAAAGGAGGATGAGGACACTGAATGTTGTCTTATGAAATGTACACTTGTCAGCGCCAGTCTTCATTTTCCCCTCAGCACATTACAAGATAAAGACATTTAATGGTGGAGGGGACAGTTATGGTTCTGCCAGCTTCTCTCCAGCATCCAGTACAATTTCAAATGACATTGGTTTGGGAGCCTATCAGTCAGTTTCATCACTACTTCTTCTGGTTCTTTGAAGCTGCTTATTTGTGTACTCACAGTGTATAAAAAGAAAAATATGTAATGCTGCATATTTCTTAGGAGCTCTTTCCACTGTTTGCATTGCTTCTCTGTAACTATGAGTGTTGTAACTATGGGGGAATTTAATTAGTAAAACAATCTCCAAAGGAAAAAAAAAGAAGAAGCCTAAACTAATTCCCCGTGATCTTTCTGTGTATATGGCAGGATCTACCAAGGAATCTAGTGTGTTAACTTTCAAATAAGTGATCACATTTTGTGAAAGTAGAATTGAAGCTTGCCTGACATTCATGCAACTTTATTAGTGTAGGTTCACATTTTACAGAAATGTTTGTCAGATGGCAGACGTTTAGTATCTCGCTTCATAAAATAAGAATAGTTTTTGTTTATTATGCTTTTATTATAACAACCTGAAACTGCCAATACTCTGTATACTTCATCATGACCTAGTTTTGACTGTCTTATTGAAAAGAGATGCCTTCTCAGTGTAGCGGACAGGTGTCTGTGTGTGAGTGCGTACAGGAGCAAACCAAGCCTTTGTTCCCGATTCTGATTCATTGGGGGTGATTGTATATCTTGGCTTTAAATTAACAGAATTTGCTGTCATGCTTTGCATACTTTAGCTGCATATTAAACACCCCCTGCTGTTCCTATACGCAGGAGCATGAGCCAGTCTAGGCTGGGAAGGTAATAGCACACCTTTCAGCCTCTGAGATGAAAGGGCTTGTTTTCCTAACTGTGAAAAAAGAATTTTGCCTTTAATTAGGCCCATGTGTGCAAAAATGGTGTGTTTATTGTTGGAGTCTGAAAATGACTTGGACTTATAGCAGGTTATTTCAAATTTTATGTGGCATTCTGAGCTTGTTAAAGTTTTAATTTGCTTACTGTTTTGCCTCAGAGAGTCTACATGGGATTTCCTTCTTCGAGTTATTGTGTGAATTTTTTGTCCATTTAGCACAATTATTTTTCCTCAAAGCTAACTTTGAAAGCAAAACAAAAAACATATTTCTAGAATTAACTGGGAACTCTGACTGAATGCCTGCTCACTAGCGCATGGCTAAATCTAGCCCAATTATCCAATTCGCCGATTTATGTCACATACAGAATATTTTGTGAGATCTATGTTTGCGGTAAAAACATTATCTCTCATTGTGCATAACACCAAACTACTGTACAAAACATAAAACTGTGTTTTAGTCTGCTCTACTGAAGAACAAGGAGCTCCCAGTGGCTTCATCAATAAAAGGTGATGGTTTGGAGTGAAAGTGGAGTATCTTCTGTCCAGACATTAATGGTGAAGTCTGGGTCATGATGTCAGCTCTCTTTGACCAGAATTCTACAATGACTGTTTGACTGTTAGTTGGAAGGGTTTGAGTGAACCTGTGGCCATGAAGGTGGTGTCACCATCAAATGCATCAGTCCTTTCTAAACCATAAGCTGCTGTGGTGGCTGGGGAGCTCGCACTGTGGCACACAGTATTGTACATGGTCCTAACTTGTCTTGTGCTCTTAAAATAGTCAAACTGATAGGCCAAGTTAATTAACAATCGACAGTTCCACATTAGGAGATGGAGAAGGAGGAAAAAAAAATAACTGGTGATTTATTTCTAAAGTGAAAGACGTCTACTGTATGAGAGTGTATTTATGAAGCAGTACTCTATGGGAAGGAAGAGAAAAAAATGCATGGTTTATATGATAGGGAATTATTTAATCACAGCCAAGTTTTTAATGGCTAAAATTAACCACATAATACAAATTTGTTTTGTAAATTTTTATTTGATTGTTTAATTAGAAGAAATGGATATCTCATATTAAAAATATCAATGCATAAACTTCCACAATTAGCCACGTTCAATCCCACTACCACATTTATTTAAAGGTTTACTGCCTTTTCACAATGTAATCGCATCTTAGAGAGCAAAACTTCCAAGACCAGACTGTACGATCAACTGCCAGGGAAAAGGCCTGTTTTACAATTATGAACTGAATGCTGTAAAAATGATAAAGAATTGCCTGTGAGAAACATGTTTATCAGTCAGGTTGATCTAAGCCAAGTTTAGTCTTTTTAGAATTGTGAACACCAGGATGACATTTTTCATTCTCCCAAAAGCCTTGTAATTGGATTTTAGTCAATACAAACTGCATATTGACCTGTAAAGCAACCTCAAACACCAGGAGATTTAATCTTGAGAAGGTATGCCTACATTCCAGCGATGAGCATGCTTGTAAAATATTGTCTGTTTGACACAAGATGCCACAATCTTTAAGCGGCTATTTCTATATTTTTCTGCACAGCTTCTCCCATGCAGTGGTATTGTTGCTGCTGTCTCTGCTGTTAAGTAAACTAGCTTGGCAGTTTGTTTACAATTTCCAAGAAATGAATTCCAGTGATGCGATGAAGTATCTGTGTTGAAATGTTACAAGAAAAAGGCACTTTTTAATTTTTGTTCTGAGCACTGCAAAACAAAATCATGTTATACCGGAGTGAATTTAAAACCAATGCACCTATTACAACAAAACAAATTCATAGAATAAAGTAATCTAATTCAGAGCAGTTAAATTTCTTTTTATCCTGTGATGTACAGATGACACTACTACTCATACTTAGGCTTTTAATACATGTAAAATGAGTAATGAGAATGCAGTGGGTGTGGAGAAAGCCTTTACCCCAGGGGCCACCACATGAATGTAAAATTGAGCCATAAATTGAAGAAAAGCAAGGGGCCTTGTATTGAGGTTGCAAGTTCTGAAATGAGAGCGCCAATTGTCACTAAAAATATCGAATGGAATGTGAATCCCTTTATTCAAGTAGAGAAGAGAAAGAGGGATTATCTTTAAGGCTTTTGTTATTAAAGAACACAGAAGCGTAGGAATGTCATGTTTTCTAGGACTTTGTGGATCTCAACACTAAAAATCATTGTCAACATATGCATACCTATGGGGCCAACAGTTGCGCAATTGTGTTCCGGAACTGAGTCGGATCAAATGTGGCTTATCATGTGAATTGCGCAGTTGCGCAATTGTGTTCCGGAACTGAGTTGGATCAAATGTGGCTTCTAGTGTGAATTGCACAGTTGCGCAATTGTGTTCCGGAACTGAGTTGGATCAAATGTGGCTTATAGTGTGAATTGCACAGTTGCGCAATTCTGTTCCGGAACGGACTTGGATCAAATGTGGCTTATAGTGTGAATTGCGTAGTTGCGCAATTTTCAAGAGCTTTTTACAGTGGATGTGTGCGGTTTCAACGCCGAATGTGAGGCTTGGGGAACATGTTGACAAATGTAGGTTGGAGTGCTTCAAAGAACGAATGTATGACTGCTCCATTGAAACCCCACCTGGGGATGGGTTTAGCATTCTCACACCAGACATTTAACATAACATCACTTTATTAGGCCTATAAATTCCTTGTATTAGGAATTCATCCTTTCACATACCCCAGCTTGCTCTCCATGAGAAACAGACACACAGACGGAGAGAAGCATCACATTTGTGATGCTCAGAGCTGGATTGTGTCCCAAGCAAAGTTGAGGACAAGTGAAAACATGCTCTCTCCTCCGCATTTTTTCTTCCCCAGACTGTTGGTGGTTTATAGTGTGTATTGGGCAGTTGCGTAATTGTGTTCCAGAACTGAGTAGGATCAAATGTGGCTTATAGTGTGAATTGCGCATTTGAGCAATTTTCAACAGCTTTTTACAGTGGATGTGTGCGGTTTCGAAGCCGAATGTGAGGCTTGGGGAAAATGTTGACAAATGTAGGCTGGAGTGCTTCAGAGAACAAACGTATGACTGCTCCGTTGAAACCCCAGCTGGGGATGTGGATAGCATTCTCACACCAGACATATGTGATGATCAGCGCTGCATTGTGTCCCAAGCAAACTTGAGGACAAGTGAAAACATGCTCTCTCCTCCGCCTTTTTTCTTCCCCAGACTGTTGGTGGCTTATAGTGTGTATTGGGAAGTTGCGTAATTGTGTTCCAGAACTGAGTCGGATCAAATGTGGCTTATAGTGTGAATTGCACAGTTGCGCAATTGCGTTCCGGAACTGTGTCGGATCAAATGTGGCTTCTAGTGTGAATTGCACAGTTGCGCAATTCTGTTCCGGAACTGACTTGGATCACATGTGGCTTATAGTGTGAATTGCACAGTTGCGCAATTCTGTTCCGGAACTGTGTCAGATCAAATGTGGCTTCTAGTGTGAATTGCACAGTTGCGCAATTCTGTTCCGGAACTGAGTTGGATCAAATGTGGCTTCTAGTGTGAATTGCACAGTTGCACAATTCTGTTCCGGAACTGAGTTGGATTAAATGTGGCTTGTAGTGTGAATTGCACAGTTGCGCAATTCTGTTCCGGAACTCAGTTGGATTAAATGTGGCTTATAGTGTGAATTGCGTAGTTGCGCAATTTTCAAGAGCTTTTTACAGTGGATGTGTGCGGTTTAAACGCCGAATGTGAGGCCTGGGGAACATGTTGACAAAACGGTAGGCTGGAGTTCTTCAGAGAACAAATGTATGACTGCTCCGTTGAAACCCCAGCTAGGGATGTGGATAGCATTCTCACACCAGACATATGTGATGATCAGCGCTGCATTGTGTCCCAAGCAAACTTGAAGACAAGTGAAAACATGCTCCCTCTTCCGCCTTTTTTCTTCCCCCAGACTGTTGGTGACTTACAGTGTGTATTGCGCAGTTGCGCAATTTCCAAGAGCTTTTTACAGTGGATGTGTGCGGTTTCAACGCCGAATGTGAGGCTTGGGGAACATGTTGACAAATGTAGGCTGGAGTGCTTCAGAGAACAAATGTATGACTGCTCCGTTGAAACCCCAGCTGGGGATGTGGATAGCATTCTCACACCAGACATATGTGATGATCAGCGCTGCATTGTGTCCCAAGCAAACTTGAGGACAAGTGAAAACATGCTCCCTCTTCCGCCTTTTTTCTTCCCCCAGACTGTTGGCGACTTACATTGTGTATTGCGCAGTTGCGCAATTTCCAAGAGCTTTTTACAGTGGATGTGTGCGGTTTCAATGCCGAATGTGAGGCTTGGGGAACATGTTGACAAATGTAGGCTGGAGTGCTTCAGAGAACAAATGTATGACTGCTCCGTTGAAACCCCAGCTGGGGATGTGGATAGCATTCTCACACCAGACATATGTGATGATCAGCGCTGCATTGTGTCCCAAGCAAACTTGAGGACAAGTGAAAACATGCTCTCTCCTCCGCCTTTTTTCTTCCCCAGACTGTTGGTTGCTTACAGTGTGTATTGGGCAGTTGCGTAATTGTGTTCCAGAACTGAGTCGGATCAAATGTGGCTTATAGTGTGACTTGCACAGTTGCGCAATTGCGTTCCGGAACTGTGTCGGATCAAATGTGGCTTCTAGTGTGAATTGCACAGTTGCGCAATTCTGTTCCGGAACCGAGTTGGATCAAATGTGGCTTATAGTGTGAATTGCACAGCTGCGCAACTGCGTTCCGGAACTGTGTCGGATCAAATGTGGCTTCTAGTGTGAATTGCACAGTTGCGCAATTCTGTTCCGGAACTGAGTTGGATTAAATGTGGCTTGTAGTGTGAATTGCACAGTTGCGCAATTCTGTTCCGGAACTGAGTTGGATCAAATGTGGCTTATAGTGTGAATTGCACAGTTGCGCAATTGCGTTCCGGAACTGTGTCGGATGAAATGTGGCTTCTAGTGTGAATTGCACAGTTGCGCAATTCTGTTCCGGAACTGAGTTGGATTAAATGTGGCTTGTAGTGTGAATTGCGTAGTTGCGCAATTTTCAAGAGCTTTTTACAGTGGATGTGTGCGGTTTCGACGCCGAATGTGAGGCCTGGGGAACATGTTGACAAAACGGTAGGCTGGAGTTCTTCAGAGAACAAATGTATGACTGCTCCGTTGAAACCCCAGCTGGGGATGTGGATAGCATTCTCACACCAGACATATGTGATGATCAGCGCTGCATTGTGTCCCAAGCAAACTTGAAGACAAGTGAAAACATGCCCCCTCTTCCGCCTTTTTTCTTCCCCCAGACTGTTGGCGACTTACAGTGTGTATTGGGCAGTTGCATAATTGTGTTCCAGAACTGAGTCGGATCAAATGTGGCTTATAGTGTGTATTGGGCAGTTGCATAATTGTGTTCCAGAACTGAGTCGGATCAAATGTGGCTTCTAGTGTGAATTGCACAGTTGCGCAATTCTGTTCCGGAACTGAGTTGGATCAAATGTGGCTTATAGTGTGAATTGCACAGTTGCGCAATTGCGTTCCGGAACTGTGTCGGATCAAATGTGGCTTCTAGTGTGAATTGCACAGTTGCGCAATTCTGTTCCGGAACTGAGTTGGATCAAATGTGTCTTCTAGTGTGAATTGCACAGTTGCGCAATTGCGTTCCGGAACTGAGTTGGATCAAATGTGGCTTCTAGTGTGAATTGCACAGTTGCGCAATTCTGTTCCGGAACTGAGTTGGATTAAATGTGGCTTGTAGTGTGAATTGGGTAGTTGCGCAATTTTCAAGAGCTTTTTACAGTGGATGTGTGCGGTTTCGACGCCGAATGTGAGGCCTGGGGAACATGTTGACAAAACGGTAGGCTGGAGTTCTTCAGAGAACAAATGTATGACTGCTCCGTTGAAACCCCAGCTGGGGATGTGGATAGCATTCTCACACCAGACATATGTGATGATCAGCGCTGCATTGTGTCCCAAGCAAACTTGAGGACAAGTGAAAACATGCTTCCTCTTCCGCCTTTTTTCTTCCCACAGACTGTTGGCGACTTACAGTGTGTATTGCGCAGTTGCGCAATTTCCAAGAGATTTTTACAGTGGATGTGTGCGGTTTCAACGCCGAATGTGAGGCTTGGGGAAAATGTTGACAAATGTAGGCTGGAGTGCTTCAGAGAACAAATGTATGACTGCTCCGTTGAAACCCCAGCTGGGGATGTGGATAGCATTCTCACACCAGACATATGTGATGATCAGCGCTGCATTGTGTCCCAAGCAAACTTGAGGACAAGTGAAAACATGCTCTCTCCTCCGCCTTTTTTCTTCCCCAGACTGTTGGTTGCTTATAGTGTGTATTGGGCAGTTGCGTAATTGTGTTCCAGAACTGAGTCGGGTCAAATGTGGCTTATAGTGTGAATTGCACAGTTGCGCAATTGCGTTCCGGAACTGTGTCGGATCAAATGTGGCTTCTAGTGTGAATTGCACAGTTGCGCAATTCTGTTCCGGAACTGTGTCAGATCAAATGTGGCTTCTAGTGTGAATTGCACAGCTGCGCAACTGCGTTCCGGAACTGTGTCGGATCAAATGTGGCTTCTAGTGTGAATTGCACAGTTGCGCAATTCTGTTCCGGAACTGAGTTGGATTAAATGTGGCTTGTAGTGTGAATTGCACAGTTGCGCAATTCTGTTCCGGAACTGAGTTGGATTAAATGTGGCTTGTAGTGTGAATTGCACAGTTGCGCAATTCTGTTCCGGAACTGAGTTGGATCAAATGTGGCTTCTAGTGTGAATTGCACAGTTGCGCAATTGTGTTCCGGAACTGTGTCAGATCAAATGTGGCTTCTAGTGTGAATTGCACAGTTGCGCAATTCTGTTCCGGAACTGAGTTGGATCAAATGTAGCTTATAGTGTGAATTGCACAGTTGCGCAATTGCGTTCCGGAACTGTGTCGGATGAAATGTGGCTTCTAGTGTGAATTGCACAGTTGCGCAATTCTGTTCCGGAACTGAGTTGGATTAAATGTGGCTTCTAGTGTGAATTGCACAGTTGCGCAATTCTGTTCCGGAACTGAGTTGGATTAAATGTGGCTTGTAGTGTGAATTGCACAGTTGCGCAATTCTGTTCCGGAACTCAGTTGGATTAAATGTGGCCTATAGTGTGAATTGCGTAGTTGCGCAATTTCCAAGAGCTTTTTACAGTGGATGTGTGCGGTTTCAATGCCGAATGTGAGGCTTGGGGAACATGTTGACAAATGTAGGCTGGAGTGCTTCAGAGAACAAATGTATGACTGCTCCGTTGAAACCCCAGCTGGGGATGTGGATAGCATTCTCACACCAGAAATATGTGATGATCAGCGCTGCATTGTGTCCCAAGCAAACTTGAGGACAAGTGAAAACATGCTTCCTCTTCCGCCTCTTTTCTTCCCACAGACTGTTGGCGACTTACAGTGTGTATTGCGCAGTTGCGCAATTTCCAAGAGCTTTTTACAGTGGATGTGTGCGGTTTCAACGCCGAATGTGAGGCTTGGGGAACATGTTGACAAATGTAGGCTGGAGTGCTTCAGAGAACAAATGTATGACTGCTCCGTTGAAACCCCAGCTGGGGATGTGGATAGCATTCTCACACCAGACATATGTGATGATCAGCGCTGCATTGTGTCCCAAGCAAACTTGAGGACAAGTGAAAACATGCTCTCTCCTCCGCCTTTTTTCTTCCCCAGACTGTTGGTTGCTTATAGTGTGTATTGGGCAGTTGCGTAATTGTGTTCCAGAACTGAGTCGGATCAAATGTGGCTTATAGTGTGAATTGCACAGTTGCGCAATTGCGTTCCGGAACTGTGTCGGATCAAATGTGGCTTCTAGTGTGAATTGCACAGTTGCGCAATTCTGTTCCGGAACTGACTTGGATCAAATGTGGCTTATAGTGTGAATTGCACAGTTGCGCAATTGTGTTCCGGAACTGTGTCAGATCAAATGTGGCTTCTAGTGTGAATTGCACAGTTGCGCAATTCAGTTCCGGAACTGAGTTGGATCAAATGTGGCTTATAGTGTGAATTGCACAGTTGCGCAATTGCGTTCCGGAAGTGTGTCGGATCAAATGTGACTTCTAGTGTGAATTGCACAGTTGCGCAATTCTGTTCCGGAACTGAGTTGGATTAAATGTGGCTTGTAGTGTGAATTGCACAGTTGCGCAATTCTGTTCCGGAACTGAGTTGGATTAAATGTGGCTTGTAGTGTGAATTGCACAGTTGCGCAATTCTGTTCCGGAACTGAGTTGGATCAAATGTGGCTTCTAGTGTGAATTGCACAGTTGCGCAATTGCGTTCCGGAACTGTGTCGGATCAATTGTGGCTTCTAGTGTGAATTGCACAGTTGCGCAATTCTGTTCCGGAACTGAGTTGGATTAAATGTGGCTTATAGTGTGAATTGCGTAGTTGCGCAATTTTCAAGAGCTTTTTACAGTGGATGTGTGCGGTTTCGACGCCGAATGTGAGGCCTGGGGAACATGTTGACAAAACGGTAGGCTGGAGTTCTTCAAAGAACAAATGTATGACTGCTCCGTTGAAACCCCAGCTGGGGATGTGGATAGCATTCTCACACCAGACATATGTGATGATCAGCGCTGCATTGTGTCCCAAGCAAACTTGAAGACAAGTGAAAACATGCTCCCTCTTCCGCCTTTTTTCTTCTCCCAGACTGTTGGTGACTTACAGTGTGTATTGCGCAGTTGCGCAATTTCCAAGAGCTTTTTACAGTGGATGTGTGCGGTTTCAACGCCGAATGTGAGGCTTGGGGAACATGTTGACAAATGTAGGCTGGAGTGCTTCAGAGAACAAATGTATGACTGCTCCGTTGAAACCCCAGCTGGGGATGTGGATAGCATTCTCACACCAGACATATGTGATGATCAGCGCTGCATTGTGTCCCAAACAAACTTGAGGAGAAGTGAAAACATGCTCTCTCCTCCGCCTTTTTTCTTCCCCAGACTGTTGGTGCCTTATAGTGTGTATTGGGCAGTTGCGTAATTGTGTTCCGGAACTGAGTTGGATCAAATGTGGCTTCTAGTGTGAATTGCACAGTTTCGCAATTCTGTTCCGGAACTCAGTTGGATTAAATGTGGCTTGTAGTGTGAATTGCGTAGTTGCGCAATTTTCAAGAGCTTTTTACAGTGGATGTGTGCGGTTTCGACGCCGAATGTGAGGCTTGGGGAACATGTTGACAAAACGGTAGGCTGGAGTTATTCAGAGAACAAATGTATGACTGCTCCGTTGAAACCCCAGCTGGGGATGTGGATAGCATTCTCACACCAGACATATGTGATGATCAGCGCTGCATTGTGTCCCAAGGAAACTTGAAGACAAGTGAAAACATGCTCCCTCTTCCGCCTTTTTTCTTCCCCCAGACTGTTGGCGACTTACAGTGTGTATTGGGCAGTTGCGTAATTGTGTTCCAGAACTGAGTCGGATCAAATGTGGCTTATAGTGTGAATTGCACAGTTGCGCAATTGCGTTCCGGAACTGTGTCGGATCAAATGTAGCTTCTAGTGTGAATTGCAAAGTTGCGCAATACTGTTCCGGAACTGACTTGGATCAAATGTGGCTTATAGTGTGAATTGCACAGTTGCGCAATTCTGTTCCGGAACCGAGTTGGATTAAATGTGGCTTGTAGTGTGTATTGCGTAGTTGCGTAATTGTGTTCCAGAACTGAGTCGGATCAAATGTGGCTTATAGTGTGAATTGCACAGTTGCGGAATTGCGTTCCGGAACTGACTTGGATCAAATGTGGCTTCTAGTGTGAATTGCACAGTTGCGCAATTCTGTTCCGGAACTGAGTTGGATCAAATGTGGCTTCTAGTGTGAATTGCACAGTTGCGCAATTCTGTTCCGGAACTGAGTTGGATAAAATGTGGCTTGTAGTGTGAATTGCACAGTTGCGCAATTCTGTTCCGGAACTCAGTTGGATTAAAAGTGGCTTATAGTGTGAATTGCGTAGTTGCGCAATTTTCAAGAGCTTTTTACAGTGGATGTGTGCGGTTTCGACGCCGAATGTGAGGCTTGGGGAACATGTTGACAAATGTAGGCTGGAGTGCTTCAGAGAACAAATGTATGACTGCTCCGTTGAAACCCCAGCTGGGGATGTGGATAGCATTCTCACACCAGACATATGTGATGATCAGCGCTGCATTGTGTCCCAAGCAAACTTGAGGACAAGTGAAAACATGCTCTCTCCTCCGCCTTTTTTCTTCCCCAGACTGTTGGTTGCTTATAGTGTGTATTGGGCAGTTGCGTAATTGTGTTCCAGAACTGAGTCGGATCAAATGTGGCTTATAGTGTGAATTGCACAGTTGCGCAATTGCGTTCCGGAACTGTGTCGGATCAAATGTGGCTTCTAGTGTGAATTGCACAGTTGCGCAATTCTGTTCCGGAACTGACTTGGATCAAATGTGGCTTATATTGTGAATTGCACAGTTGCGCAATTGTGTTCCGGAACTGTGTCAGATCAAATGTGGCTTCTAGTGTGAATTGCACAGTTGCGCAATTCAGTTCCGGAACTGAGTTGGATCAAATGTGGCTTATAGTGTGAATTGCACAGTTGCGCAATTGCGTTCCGGAAGTGTGTCGGATCAAATGTGACTTCTAGTGTGAATTGCACAGTTGCGCAATTCTGTTCCGGAACTGAGTTGGATTAAATGTGGCTTGTAGTGTGAATTGCACAGTTGCGCAATTCTGTTCCGGAACTGAGTTGGATTAAATGTGGCTTGTAGTGTGAATTGCACAGTTGCGCAATTCTGTTCCGGAACTGAGTTGGATCAAATGTGGCTTCTAGTGTGAATTGCACAGTTGCGCAATTGCGTTCCGGAACTGTGTCGGATCAATTGTGGCTTCTAGTGTGAATTGCACAGTTGCGCAATTCTGTTCCGGAACTGAGTTGGATTAAATGTGGCTTATAGTGTGAATTGCGTAGTTGCGCAATTTTCAAGAGCTTTTTACAGTGGATGTGTGCGGTTTCGACGCCGAATGTGAGGCCTGGGGAACATGTTGACAAAACGGTAGGCTGGAGTTCTTCAGAGAACAAATGTATGACTGCTCCGTTGAAACCCCAGCTGGGGATGTGGATAGCATTCTCACACCAGACATATGTGATGATCAGCGCTGCATTGTGTCCCAAGCAAACTTGAAGACAAGTGAAAACATGCTCCCTCTTCCGCCTTTTTTCTTCCCCCAGACTGTTGGTGACTTACAGTGTGTATTGCGCAGTTGCGCAATTTCCAAGAGCTTTTTACACTGGATGTGTGCGGTTTCAACGCCGAATGTGAGGCTTGGGGAACATGTTGACAAGTGTAGGCTGGAGTGCTTCAGAGAACAAATGTATGACTGCTCCGTTGAAACCCCAGCTGGGGATGTGGATAGCATTCTCACACCAGACATATGTGATGATCAGCGCTGCATTGTGTCCCAAGCAAACTTGAGGACAAGTGAAAACATGCTCTCTCCTCCGCCTTTTTTCTTCCCCAGACTGTTGGTTGCTTATAGTGTGTATTGGGCAGTTGCGTAATTGTGTTCCAGAACTGAGTCGGATCAAATGTGGCTTATATTGTGAATTGCACAGTTGCGCAATTGCGTTCCGGAACTGTGTCGGATCAAATGTGGCTTCTAGTGTGAATTGCACAGTTGCGCAATTCTGTTCCGGAACTGAGTTGGATCAAATGTGGCTTATAGTGTGAATTGCACAGTTGCGCAATTGCGTTCCGGAACTGTGTCGGATGAAATGTGGCTTCTAGTGTGAATTGCACAGTTGCGCAATTCTGTTCCGGAACTGAGTTGGATTAAATGTGGCTTGTAGTGTGAATTGCACAGTTGCGCAATTCTGTTCCGGAACTGAGTTGGATCAAATGTGGCTTCTAGTGTGAATTGCACAGTTGCGCAATTCTGTTCCGGAACTGAGTTGGATTAAATGTGGCTTGTAGTGTGAATTGCGTAGTTGCGCAATTTTCAAGAGCTTTTTACAGTGGATGTGTGCGGTTTCGACGCCGAATGTGAGGCTTGGGGAACATGTTGACAAAACGGTAGGCTGGAGTTCTTCAGAGAACAAATGTATGACTGCTCCGTTGAAACCCCAGCTGGGGATGCGGATAGCATTCTCACACCAGACATATGTGATGATCAGCGCTGCATTGTGTCCCAAGCAAACTTTTAGACAAGTGAAAACATGCTCCCTCTTCCGCCTTTTTTCTTCCCCCAGACTGTTGGCGACTTACAGTGTGTATTGCGCAGTTGCGCAATTTCCAAGAGCTTTTAACAGTGGATGTGTGCGGTTTCAACGCCGAATGTGAGGCTTGGGGAACATGTTGACAAATGTAGGCTGGAGTGCTTCAGAGAACAAATGTATGACTGCTCCGTTGAAACTCCAGCTGGGGATGTGGATAGCATTCTCACACCAGACATATGTGATGATCAGCGCTGCATTGTGTCCCAAGCAAACTTGAGGACAAGTGAAAACATGCTCTCTCCTCCGCCTTTTTTCTTTCCCAGACTGTTGGTTGCTTATAGTGTGTATTGGGCAGTTGCGTAATTGTGTTCCAGAACTGAGTCGGATCAAATGTGGCTTATATTGTGAATTGCACAGTTGCGCAATTGCGTTCCGGAACTGTGTCGGATCAAATGTGGCTTCTAGTGTGAATTGCACAGTTGCGCAATTCTGTTCCGGAACTGTGTCAGATCAAATGTGGCTTCTAGTGTGAATTGCACAGTTGCGCAATTCTGTTCCGGAACTGAGTTGGATTAAATGTGACTTCTAGTGTGAATTGCACAGTTGCGCAATTCTGTTCCGGAACTGAGTTGGATTAAATGTGGCTTGTAGTGTGAATTGCACAGTTGCGCAATTCTGTTCCGGAACTGAGTTGGATCAAATGTGTCTTCTAGTGTGAATTGCACAGTTGCGCAATTCTGTTCTGGAACTGATTGGATCAAATGTGGCTTCTAGTGTGAATTGCACAATTGCGCAATTCTGTTCCGGAACTGAGTTGGATTAAATGTCGCTTGTAGTGTGAATTGCGTAGTTGCGCAATTTTCAAGAGCTTTTTACAGTGGATGTGTGCGGTTTCGACGCCGAATGTGAGGCTTGGGGAACATGTTGACAAAACGGTAGGCTGGAGTTCTTCAGAGAACAAATGTATGACTGCTCCGTTGAAACCCCAGCTGGGGATGTGGATAGCATTCTCACACCAGACATATGTGATGATCAGCGCTGCATTGTGTCCCAAGCAAACTTGAAGACAAGTGTAAACATGCTCCCTCTTCCGCCTTTTTTCTTCCCCCAGACTGTTGGCGACTTACAGTGTGTATTGCGCAGTTGCGCAATTTCCAAGAGCTTTTTACAGTGGATGTGTGCGGTTTCAACGCCGAATGTGAGGCTTGGGGAACATGTTGACAAATGTAGGCTGGAGTGCTTCAGAGAACAAATGTATGACTGCTCCGTTGAAACCCCAGCTGGGGATGTGGATAGCATTCTCACACCAGACATATGCGATGATCAGCGCTGCATTGTGTCCCAAGCAAACTTGAGGACAAGTGAAAACATGCTCTCTCCTCCGCCTTTTTTCTTCCCCAGACTGTTGGTGGCTTATAGTGTGTATTGGGCAGTTGCGTAATTGTGTTCCAGAACTGAGTCGGATCAAATGTGGCTTATAGTGTGAATTGCACAGTTGCGCAATTGCGTTCCGGAAGTGTGTCGAATCAAATGTGGCTTCTAGTGTGAATTGCACAGTTGCACAATTCTGTTCCGGAACTGACTTGGATCAAATGTGGCTTCTAGTGTGAATTGCACAGTTGCGCAATTCTGTTCCGGAACTGTGTCAGATCAAATGTGGCTTCTAGTGTGAATTGCACAGTTGCGCAATTCTGTTCCGGAACTGAGTTGGATCAAATGTGGCTTATAGTGTGAATTGCACCAGTTGCGCAAATGCGTTCCGGAACTGTGTCGGATGAAATGTGGCTTCTAGTGTGAATTGCACAGTTGCGCAATTCTGTTCCGGAACTGAGTTGGATTAAATGTGGCTTGTAGTGTGAATTGCACAGTTGCGCAATTCTGTTCCGGAACTGAGTTGGATCAAATGTGGCTTCTAGTGTGAATTGCACAGTTGCGCAATTCTGTTCCGGAACTGAGTTGGATCAAATGTGGCTTCTAGTGTGAATTGCACAGTTGCGCAATTCTGTTCCGGAACTGAGTTGGATTAAATGTGGCTTGTAGTGTGAATTGCGTAGTTGCGCAATTTTCAAGAGCTTTTTACAGTGGATGTGTGCGGTTTCGACGCCGAATGTGAGGCTTGGGGAACATGTTGACAAAACGGTAGGCTGGAGTTCTTCAGAGAACAAATGTATGACTGCTCCGTTGAAACCCCAGCTGGGGATGTGGATAGCATTCTCACACCAGACATATGTGATGATCAGCGCTGCATTGTGTCCCAAGCAAACTTGAAGACAAGTGAAAACATGCTCCCTCTTCCGCCTTTTTTCTTCCCCCAGACTGTTGGCGACTTACAGTGTGTATTGCGCAGTTGCGCAATTTCCAAGAGCTTTTTACAGTGGATGTGTGCGGTTTCAACGCCGAATGTGAGGCTTGGGGAACATGTTGACAAATGTAGGCTGGAGTGCTTCAGAGAACAAATGTATGACTGCTCCGTTGAAACCCCAGCTGGGGATGTGGATAGCATTCTCACACCAGACATATGTGATGATCAGCGCTGCATTGTGTCCCAAGCAAACTTGAAGACAAGTGAAAACATGCTCCCTCTCCGCCTTTTTTCTTCCCCCAGACGGTTGGCGACTTACAGTGTGTATTGCGCAGTTGCGCAATTTCCAAGAGCTTTTTACAGTGGATGTGTGCGGTTTCAACGCCGAATGTGAGGCTTGGGGAACATGTTGACAAATGTAGGCTGGAGTGCTTCAGAGAACAAATGTATGACTGCTCCGTTGAAACCCCAGCTGGGGATGTGGATAGCATTCTCACACCAGACATATGTGATGATCAGCGCTGCATTGTGTCCCGAGCAAACTTGAGGACAAGTGAAAACATGCTCTCTCCTCCGCCTTTTTTCTTCCCCAGACTGTTGGTGGCTTATAGTGTGTATTGGGCAGTTGCGTAATTGTGTTCCAGAACTGAGTCGGATCAAATGTGGCTTCTAGTGTGAATTGCACAGTTGCGCAATTGCGTTCCGGAACTGTGTCGGATCAAATGTGGCTTCTAGTGTGAATTGCACAGTTGCGCAATTCTGTTCCGGAACTGACTTGGATCAAATGTGGCTTCTAGTGTGAATTGCACAGTTGCGCAATTCTGTTCCGGGACTGTGTCAGATCAAATGTGGCTTCTAGTGTGAATTGCACAGTTGCGCAATTCTGTTCCGGAACTGAGTTGGATCAAATGTGGCTTATAGTGTGAATTGCACAGTTGCGCAATTGCGTTCCGGAACTGTGTCGGATCAAATGTGGCTTCTAGTGTGAATTGCACAGTTGCGCAATTCTGTTCCGGAACTGAGTTGGATTAAATGTGGCTTGTAGTGTGAATTGCACAGTTGCGCAATTCTGTTCCGGAACTGAGTTGGATCAAATGTGGCTTCTAGTGTGAATTGCACAGTTGCGCAATTCTGTTCCGGAACTGAGTTGGATCAAATGTGGCTTCTAGTGTGAATTGCACAGTTGCGCAATTCTGTTCCGGAACTGAGTTGGATTAAATGTGGCTTGTAGTGTGAATTGCGTAGTTGCGCAATTTTCAAGAGCTTTTTACAGTGGATGTGTGCGGTTTCGACGCCGAATGTGAGGCTTGGGGAACATGTTGACAAAACGGTAGGCTGGAGTTCTTCAGAGAACAAATGTATGACTGCTCCGTTGAAACCCCAGCTGGGGATGCGGATAGCATTCTCACACCAGACATATGTGATGATCAGCGCTGCACTGTGTCCCAAGCAAACTTGAAGACAAGTGAAAACATGCTCCCTCTTCCGCCTTTTTTCTTCCCCCAGACTGTTGGCGACATACAGTGTGTATTGCGCAGTTGCGCAATTTCCAAGAGCTTTTTGCAGTGGATGTGTGCGGTTTCGACGCCGAATGTGAGGCTTGGGGAACATGTTGACAAAACGGTAGGCTGGAGTTCTTCAGAGAACAAATGTATGACTGCTCCGTTGAAACCCCAGCTGGGGATGTGGATAGCATTCTCACACCAGACATATGTGATGATCAGCGCTGCATTGTGTCCCAAGCAAACTTGAAGACAAGTGAAAACATGCTCCCTCTTCCGCCTTTTTTCTTCCCCCAGACGGTTGGCGACTTACAGTGTGTATTGCGCAGTTGCGCAATTTCCAAGAGCTTTTTACAGTGGATGTGTGCGGTTTCAACGCCGAATGTGAGGCTTGGGGAACATGTTGACAAATGTAGGCTGGAGTGCTTCAGAGAACAAATGTATGACTGCTCCGTTGAAACCCCAGCTGGGGATGTGGATAGCATTCTCACACCAGACATATGTGATGATCAGCGCTGCATTGTGTCCCAAGCAAACTTGAGGACAAGTGAAAACATGCTCTCTCCTCCGCCTTTTTTCTTCCCCAGACTGTTGGTGGCTTATAGTGTGTATTGGGCAGTTGCGTAATTGTGTTCCAGAACTGAGTCGGATCAAATGTGGCTTCTAGTGTGAATTGCACAGTTGCGCAATTGCGTTCCGGAACTGTGTCGGATCAAATGTGGCTTCTAGTGTGAATTGCACAGTTGCGCAATTCTGTTCCGGAACTGAGTTGGATCAAATGTGGCTTCTAGTGTGAATTGCACAGTTGCGCAATTCTGTTCCGGAACTGAGTTGGATCAAATGTGGCTTATAGTGTGAATTGCACAGTTGCGCAATTGCGTTCCGGAACTGTGTCGGATCAAATGTGGCTTCTAGTGTGAATTGCACAGTTGCGCAATTCTGTTCCGGAACTGAGTTGGATTAAATGTGGCTTGTAGTGTGAATTGCACAGTTGCGCAATTCTGTTCCGGAACTGAGTTGGATCAAATGTGGCTTCTAGTGTGAATTGCACAGTTGCGCAATTCTGTTCCGGAACTGAGTTGGATCAAATGTGGCTTCTAGTGTGAATTGCACAGTTGCGCAATTCTGTTCCGGAACTGAGTTGGATTAAATGTGGCTTGTAGTGTGAATTGCGTAGTTGCGCAATTTTCAAGAGCTTTTTACAGTGGATGTGTGCGGTTTCGACGCCGAATGTGAGGGTTGGGGAACATGTTGACAAAACGGTAGGCTGGAGTTCTTCAGAGAACAAATGTATGACTGCTCCGTTGAAACCCCAGCTGGGGATGCGGATAGCATTCTCACACCAGACATATGTGATGATCAGCGCTGCATTGTGTCCCAAGCAAACTTGAAGACAAGTGAAAACATGCTCCCTCTTCCGCCTTTTTTCTTCCCCCAGACTGTTGGCGACATACAGTGTGTATTGCGCAGTTGCGCAATTTCCAAGAGCTTTTAACAGTGGATGTGTGCGGTTTCAACGCCGAATGTGAGGCTTGGGGAACATGTTGACAAATGTAGGCTGGAGTGCTTCAGAGAACAAATGTATGACTGCTCCGTTGAAACTCCAGCTGGGGATGTGGATAGCATTCTCACACCAGACATATGTGATGATCAGCGCTGCATTGTGTCCCAAGCAAACTTGAGGACAAGTGAAAACATGCTCTCTCCTCCGCCTTTTTTCTTTCCCAGACTGTTGGTTGCTTATAGTGTGTATTGGGCAGTTGCGTAATTGTGTTCCAGAACTGAGTCGGATCAAATGTGGCTTATATTGTGAATTGCACAGTTGCGCAATTGCGTTCCGGAACTGTGTCGGATCAAATGTGGCTTCTAGTGTGAATTGCACAGTTGCGCAATTCTGTTCCGGAACTGAGTTGGATTAAATGTGACTTCTAGTGTGAATTGCACAGTTGCGCAATTCTGTTCCGGAACTGAGTTGGATCAAATGTGGCTTATAGTGTGAATTGCACAGTTGCGCAATTGCGTTCCGGAACTGTGTCGGATCAAATGTGGCTTCTAGTGTGAATTGCACAGTTGCGCAAATGCGTTCCGGAACTGTGTCGGATGAAATGTGGCTTCTAGTGTGAATTGCACAGTTGCGCAATTCTGTTCCGGAACTGAGTTGGATTAAATGTGGCTTGTAGTGTGAATTGCACAGTTGCGCAATTCTGTTCCGGAACTGAGTTGGATCAAATGTGTCTTCTAGTGTGAATTGCACAGTTGCGCAATTCTGTTCCGGAACTGAGTTGGATCAAATGTGGCTTCTAGTGTGAATTGCACAGTTGCGCAATTCTGTTCCGGAACTGAGTTGGATTAAATGTGGCTTGTAGTGTGAATTGCGTAGTTGCGCAATTTTCAAGAGCTTTTTACAGTGGATGTGTGCGGTTTCGACGCCGAATGTGAGGCTTGGGGAACATGTTGACAAAACGGTAGGCTGGAGTTCTTCAGAGAACAAATGTATGACTGCTCCGTTGAAACCCCAGCTGGGGATGTGGATAGCATTCTCACACCAGACATATGTGATGATCAGCGCTGCATTGTGTCCCAAGCAAACTTGAAGACAAGTGAAAACATGCTCCCTCTTCCGCCTTTTTTCTTCCCCCAGACTGTTGGCGACTTACAGTGTGTATTGCGCAGTTGCGCAATTTCCAAGAGCTTTTTACAGTGGATGTGTGCGGTTTCAACGCCGAATGTGAGGCTTGGGGAACATGTTGACAAATGTAGGCTGGAGTGCTTCAGAGAACAAATGTATGACTGCTCCGTTGAAACCCCAGCTGGGGATGTGGATAGCATTCTCACACCAGACATATGTGATGATCAGCGCTGCATTGTGTCCCAAGCAAACTTGAAGACAAGTGAAAACATGCTCCCTCTTCCGCCTTTTTTCTTCCCCCAGACGGTTGGCGACTTACAGTGTGTATTGCGCAGTTGCGCAATTTCCAAGAGCTTTTTACAGTGGATGTGTGCGGTTTCAACGCCGAATGTGAGGCTTGGGGAACATGTTGACAAATGTAGGCTGGAGTGCTTCAGAGAACAAATGTATGACTGCTCCGTTGAAACCCCAGCTGGGGATGTGGATAGCATTCTCACACCAGACATATGTGATGATCAGCGCTGCATTGTGTCCCGAGCAAACTTGAGGACAAGTGAAAACATGCTCTCTCCTCCGCCTTTTTTCTTCCCCAGACTGTTGGTGGCTTATAGTGTGTATTGGGCAGTTGCGTAATTGTGTTCCAGAACTGAGTCGGATCAAATGTGGCTTCTAGTGTGAATTGCACAGTTGCGCAATTGCGTTCCGGAACTGTGTCGGATCAAATGTGGCTTCTAGTGTGAATTGCACAGTTGCGCAATTCTGTTCCGGAACTGACTTGGATCAAATGTGGCTTCTAGTGTGAATTGCACAGTTGCGCAATTCTGTTCCGGGACTGTGTCAGATCAAATGTGGCTTCTAGTGTGAATTGCACAGTTGCGCAATTCTGTTCCGGAACTGAGTTGGATCAAATGTGGCTTATAGTGTGAATTGCACAGTTGCGCAATTGCGTTCCGGAACTGTGTCGGATCAAATGTGGCTTCTAGTGTGAATTGCACAGTTGCGCAATTCTGTTCCGGAACTGAGTTGGATTAAATGTGGCTTGTAGTGTGAATTGCACAGTTGCGCAATTCTGTTCCGGAACTGAGTTGGATCAAATGTGGCTTCTAGTGTGAATTGCACAGTTGCGCAATTCTGTTCCGGAACTGAGTTGGATCAAATGTGGCTTCTAGTGTGAATTGCACAGTTGCGCAATTCTGTTCCGGAACTGAGTTGGATTAAATGTGGCTTGTAGTGTGAATTGCGTAGTTGCGCAATTTTCAAGAGCTTTTTACAGTGGATGTGTGCGGTTTCGACGCCGAATGTGAGGCTTGGGGAACATGTTGACAAAACGGTAGGCTGGAGTTCTTCAGAGAACAAATGTATGACTGCTCCGTTGAAACCCCAGCTGGGGATGCGGATAGCATTCTCACACCAGACATATGTGATGATCAGCGCTGCATTGTGTCCCAAGCAAACTTGAAGACAAGTGAAAACATGCTCCCTCTTCCGCCTTTTTTCTTCCCCCAGACTGTTGGCGACATACAGTGTGTATTGCGCAGTTGCGCAATTTCCAAGAGCTTTTTGCAGTGGATGTGTGCGGTTTCGACGCCGAATGTGAGGCTTGGGGAACATGTTGACAAAACGGTAGGATGGAGTTCTTCAGAGAACAAATGTATGACTGCTCCGTTGAAACCCCAGCTGGGGATGTGGATAGCATTCTCACACCAGACATATGTGATGATCAGCGCTGCATTGTGTCCCAAGCAAACTTGAGGACAAGTGAAAACATGCTCTCTCCTCCGCCTTTTTTCTTCCCCAGACTGTTGGTGGCTTATAGTGTGTATTGGGCAGTTGCGTAATTGTGTTCCAGAACTGAGTCGGATCAAATGTGGCTTATAGTGTGAATTGCACAGTTGCGCAATTGCGTTCCGGAAGTGTGTCGAATCAAATGTGGCTTCTAGTGTGAATTGCACAGTTGCGCAATTCTGTTCCGGAACTGACTTGGATCAAATGTGGCTTATAGTGTGAATTGCACAGTTGCGCAATTCTGTTCCGGAACTGTGTCGGATCAAATGTGGCTTCTAGTGTGAATTGCACAGTTGCGCAATTCTGTTCCAGAACTGACTTGGATCAAATGTGCCTTATAGTGTGAATTGCACAGTTGCGCAATTCTGTTCCGGAACTGTGTCAGATCAAATGTGGCTTCTAGTGTGAATTGCACAGTTGCGCAATTCTGTTCCGGAACTGAGTTGGATTAAATGTGGCTTGTAGTGTGAATTGCGTAGTTGCGCAATTTTCAAGAGCTTTTTACAGTGGATGTGTGCGGTTTCGACGCCGAATGTGAGGCTTGGGGAACATGTTGACAAAATGGTAGGCTGGAGTTCTTCAGAGAACAAATGTATGACTGCTCCGTTGAAACCCCAGCTGGGGATGTGGATAGCATTCTCACACCAGACATATGTGATGATCAGCGCTGCATTGTGTCCCAAGCAAACTTGAAGACAAGTGAAAACGTGCTCCCTCTTCCGCCTTTTTTCTTCCCCCAGACTGTTGGCGACTTACAGTGTGTATTGCGCAGTTGCGCAATTTCCAAGAGCTTTTTACAGTGGATGTGTGCGGTTTCAACGCCGAATGTGAGGCTTGGGGAACATGTTGACAAATGTAGGCTGGAGTGCTTCAGAGAACAAATGTATGACTGCTCCGTTGAAACCCCAGCTGGGGATGTGGATAGCATTCTCACACCAGACATATGTGATGATCAGCGCTGCATTGTGTCCCAAGCAAACTTGAAGACAAGTGAAAACATGCTCCCTCTTCCGCCTTTTTTCTTCCCCCAGACGGTTGGCGACTTACAGTGTGTATTGCGCAGTTGCGCAATTTCCAAGAGCTTTTTACAGTGGATGTGTGCGGTTTCAACGCCGAATGTGAGGCTTGGGGAACATGTTGACAAATGTAGGCTGGAGTGCTTCAGAGAACAAATGTATGACTGCTCCGTTGAAACCCCAGCTGGGGATGTGGATAGCATTCTCACACCAGACATATGTGATGATCAGCGCTGCATTGTGTCCCAAGCAAACTTGAGGACAAGTGAAAACATGCTCTCTCCTCCGCCTTTTTTCTTCCCCAGACTGTTGGTGGCTTATAGTGTGTATTGGGCAGTTGCGTAATTGTGTTCCAGAACTGAGTCGGATCAAATGTGGCTTCTAGTGTGAATTGCACAGTTGCGCAATTGCGTTCCGGAACTGTGTCGGATCAAATGTGGCTTCTAGTGTGAATTGCACAGTTGCGCAATTCTGTTCCGGACCTGACTTGGATCAAATGTGGCTTCTAGTGTGAATTGCACAGTTGCGCAATTCTGTTCCGGAACTGTGTCAGATCAAATGTGGCTTCTAGTGTGAATTGCACAGTTGCGCAATTCTGTTCCGGAACTGAGTTGGATCAAATGTGGCTTATAGTGTGAATTGCACAGTTGCGCAATTGCGTTCCAGAACTGTGTCGGATGAAATGTGGCTTCTAGTGTGAATTGCACAGTTGCGCAATTCTGTTCCGGAACTGAGTTGGATTAAATGTGGCTTGTAGTGTGAATTGCACAGTTGCGCAATTCTGTTCCGGAACTGAGTTGGATCAAATGTGGCTTCTAGTGTGAATTGCACAGTTGCGCAATTCTGTTCCGGAACTGAGTTGGATTAAATGTGGCTTGTAGTGTGAATTGCGTAGTTGCGCAATTTTCAAGAGCTTTTTACAGTGGATGTGTGCGGTTTCGACGCCGAATGTGAGGCTTGGGGAACATGTTGAAAAAACGGTAGGCTGGAGTTCTTCAGAGAACAAATGTATGACTGCTCCGTTGAAACCCCAGCTGGGGATGCGGATAGCATTCTCACACCAGACATATGTGATGATCAGCGCTGCATTGTGTCCCAAGCAAACTTGAAGACAAGTGAAAACATGCTCCCTCTTCCGCCTTTTTTCTTCCCCCAGACTGTTGGCGACATACAGTGTGTATTGCGCAGTTGCGCAATTTCCAAGAGCTTTTAACAGTGGATGTGTGCGGTTTCAACGCCGAATGTGAGGCTTGGGGAACATGTTGACAAATGTAGGCTGGAGTGCTTCAGAGAACAAATGTATGACTGCTCCGTTGAAACTCCAGCTGGGGATGTGGATAGCATTCTCACACCAGACATATGTGATGATCAGCGCTGCATTGTGTCCCAAGCAAACTTGAGGACAAGTGAAAACATGCTCTCTCCTCCGCCTTTTTTCTTTCCCAGACTGTTGGTTGCTTATAGTGTGTATTGGGCAGTTGCGTAATTGTGTTCCAGAACTGAGTCGGATCAAATGTGGCTTATATTGTGAATTGCACAGTTGCGCAATTGCGTTCCGGAACTGTGTCGGATCAAATGTGGCTTCTAGTGTGAATTGCACAGTTGCGCAATTCTGTTCCGGAACTGTGTCAGATCAAATGTGGCTTCTAGTGTGAATTGCACAGTTGCGCAATTGCGTTCCGGAACTGTGTCGGATTAAATGTGGCTTCTAGTTTGAATTGCACAGTTGCGCAATTCTGTTCCGGAACTGAGTTGGATTAAATGTGGCTTGTAGTGTGAATTGCACAGTTGCGCAATTCTGTTCCGGAACTGAGTTGGATCAAATGTGTCTTCTAGTGTGAATTGCACAGTTGCGCAATTCTGTTCTGGAACTGAGTTGGATCAAATGTGGCTTCTAGTGTGAATTGCACAATTGCGCAATTCTGTTCCGGAACTGAGTTGGATTAAATGTCGCTTGTAGTGTGAATTGCGTAGTTGCGCAATTTTCAAGAGCTTTTTACAGTGGATGTGTGCGGTTTCGACGCCGAATGTGAGGCTTGGGGAACATGTTGACAAAACGGTAGGCTGGAGTTCTTCAGAGAACAAATGTATGACTGCTCCGTTGAAACCCCAGCTGGGGATGTGGATAGCATTCTCACACCAGACATATGTGATGATCAGCGCTGCATTGTGTCCCAAGCAAACTTGAAGACAAGTGTAAACATGCTCCCTCTTCCGCCTTTTTTCTTCCCCCAGACTGTTGGCGACTTACAGTGTGTATTGCGCAGCTGCGCAATTTCCAAGAGCTTTTTACAGTGGATGTGTGCGGTTTCAACGCCGAATGTGAGGCTTGGGGAACATGTTGACAAATGTAGGCTGGAGTGCTTCAGAGAACAAATGTATGACTGCTCCGTTGAAACCCCAGCTGGGGATGTGGATAGCATTCTCACAGCAGACATATGTGATGATCAGCGCTGCATTGTGTCCCAAGCAAACTTGAGGACAAGTGAAAACATGCTCTCTCCTCCGCCTTTTTTCTTCCCCAGACTGTTGGTGGCTTATAGTGTGTATTGGGCAGTTGCGTAATTGTGTTCCAGAACTGAGTCGGATCAAATGTGGCTTATAGTGTGAATTGCACAGTTGCGCAATTGCGTTCCGGAAGTGTGTCGAATCAAATGTGGCTTCTAGTGTGAATTGCACAGTTGCACAATTCTGTTCCGGAACTGACTTGGATCAAATGTGGCTTCTAGTGTGAATTGCACAGTTGCGCAATTCTGTTCCGGAACTGTGTCAGATCAAATGTGGCTTCTAGTGTGAATTGCACAGTTGCGCAATTCTGTTCCGGAACTGAGTTGGATCAAATGTGGCTTATAGTGTGAATTGCACCAGTTGCGCAAATGCGTTCCGGAACTGTGTCGGATGAAATGTGGCTTCTAGTGTGAATTGCACAGTTGCGCAATTCTGTTCCGGAACTGAGTTGGATTAAATGTGGCTTGTAGTGTGAATTGCACAGTTGCGCAATTCTGTTCCGGAACTGAGTTGGATCAAAAGTGTCTTCTAGTGTGAATTGCACAGTTGCGCAATTCTGTTCCGGAACTGAGTTGGATCAAATGTGGCTTCTAGTGTGAATTGCACAGTTGCGCAATTCTGTTCCGGAACTGAGTTGGATTAAATGTGGCTTGTAGTGTGAATTGCGTAGTTGCGCAATTTTCAAGAGCTTTTTACAGTGAATGTGTGCGGTTTCGACGCCGAATGTGAGGCTTGGGGAACATGTTGACAAAACGGTAGGCTGGAGTTCTTCAGAGAACAAATGTATGACTGCTCCGTTGAAACCCCAGCTGGGGATGTGGATAGCATTCTCACACCAGACATATGTGATGATCAGCGCTGCATTGTGTCCCAAGCAAACTTGAAGACAAGTGAAAACATGCTCCCTCTAACGCCTTTTTTCTTCCCCCAGACTGTTGGCGACTTACAGTGTGTATTGCGCAGTTGCGCAATTTCCAAGAGCTTTTTACAGTGGATGTGTGCGGTTTCAACGCCGAATGTGAGGCTTGGGGAACATGTTGACAAATGTAGGCTGGAGTGCTTCAGAGAACAAATGTATGACTGCTCCGTTGAAACCCCAGCTGGGGATGTGGATAGCATTCTCACACCAGACATATGTGATGATCAGCGCTGCATTGTGTCCCAAGCAAACTTGAAGACAAGTGAAAACATGCTCCCTCTTCCGCCTTTTTTCTTCCCCCAGACTGTTGGCGACTTACAGTGTGTATTGCGCAGTTGCGCAATTTCCAAGAGCTTTTTACAGTGGATGTGTGCGGTTTCAACGCCGAATGTGAGGCTTGGGGAACATGTTGACAAATGTAGGCTGGAGTGCTTCAGAGAACAAATGTATGACTGCTCCGTTGAAACCCCAGCTGGGGATGTGGATAGCATTCTCACACCAGACATATGTGATGATCAGCGCTGCATTGTGTCCCAAGCAAACTTGAAGACAAGTGAAAACATGCTCCCTCTTCCGCCTTTTTTCTTCCCCCAGACGGTTGGCGACTTACAGTGTGTATTGCGCAGTTGTGCAATTTCCAAGAGCTTTTTACAGTGGATGTGTGCGGTTTCAACGCCGAATGTGAGGCTTGGGGAACATGTTGACAAATGTAGGCTGGAGTGCTTCAGAGAACAAATGTATGACTGCTCCGTTGAAACCCCAGCTGGGGATGTGGATAGCATTCTCACACCAGACATATGTGATGATCAGCGCTGCATTGTGTCCCAAGCAAACTTGAGGACAAGTGAAAACATGCTCTCTCCTCCGCCTTTTTTCTTCCCCAGACTGTTGGTGGCTTATAGTGTGTATTGGGCAGTTGCGTAATTGTGTTCCAGAACTGAGTCGGATCAAATGTGGCTTCTAGTGTGAATTGCACAGTTGCGCAATTGCGTTCCGGAACTGTGTCGGATCAAATGTGGCTTCTAGTGTGAATTGCACAGTTGCGCAATTCTGTTCCGGAACTGACTTGGATCAAATGTGGCTTCTAGTGTGAATTGCACAGTTGCGCAATTCTGTTCCGGAACTGTGTCAGATCAAATGTGGCTTCTAGTGTGAATTGCACAGTTGCGCAATTCTGTTCCGGAACTGAGTTGGATCAAATGTGGCTTATAGTGTGAATTGCACAGTTGCGCAATTGCGTTCCGGAACTGTGTCGGATGAAATGTGGCTTGTAGTGTGAATTGCACAGTTGCGCAATTCTGTTCCGGAACTGAGTTGGATCAAATGTGTCTTCTAGTGTGAATTGCACAGTTGCGCAATTCTGTTCCGGAACTGAGTTGGATCAAATGTGGCTTCTAGTGTGAATTGCACAGTTGCGCAATTCTGTTCCGGAACTGAGTTGGATTAAATGTGGCTTGTAGTGTGAATTGCGTAGTTGCGCAATTTTCAAGAGCTTTTTACAGTGGATGTGTGCGGTTTCGACACCGAATGTGAGGCTTGGGGAACATGTTGACAAAACGGTAGGCTGGAGTTCTTCAGAGAACAAATGTATGACTGCTCCGTTGAAACCCCAGCTGGGGATGTGGATAGCATTCTCACACCAGACATATGTGATGATCAGCGCTGCATTGTGTCCCAAGCAAACTTGAAGACAAGTGAAAACATGCTCCCTCTAACGCCTTTTTTCTTCCCCCAGACTGTTGGCGACTTACAGTGTGTATTGCGCAGTTGCGCAATTTCCAAGAGCTTTTTACAGTGGATGTGTGCGGTTTCAACGCCGAATGTGAGGCTTGGGGAACATGTTGACAAATGTAGGCTGGAGTGCTTCAGAGAACAAATGTATGACTGCTCCGTTGAAACCCCAGCTGGGGATGTGGATAGCATTCTCACACCAGACATATGTGATGATCAGCGCTGCATTGTGTCCCAAGCAAACTTGAAGACAAGTGAAAACATGCTCCCTCTTCCGCCTTTTTTCTTCCCCCAGACGGTTGGCGACTTACAGTGTGTATTGCGCAGTTGCGCAATTTCCAAGAGCTTTTTACAGTGGATGTGTGCGGTTTCAACGCCGAATGTGAGGCTTGGGGAACATGTTGACAAATGTAGGCTGGAGTGCTTCAGAGAACAAATGTATGACTGCTCCGTTGAAACCCCAGCTGGGGATGTGGATAGCATTCTCACACCAGACATATGTGATGATCAGCGCTGCATTGTGTCCCAAGCAAACTTGAGGACAAGTGAAAACATGCTCTCTCCTCCGCCTTTTTTCTTCCCCAGACTGTTGGTGGCTTATAGTGTGTATTGGGCAGTTGCGTAATTGTGTTCCAGAACTGAATCGGATCAAATGTGGCTTCTAGTGTGAATTGCACAGTTGCGCAATTGCGTTCCGGAACTGTGTCGGATCAAATGTGGCTTCTAGTGTGAATTGCACAGTTGCGCAATTCTGTTCCGGAACTGACTTGGATCAAATGTGGCTTCTAGTGTGAATTGCACAGTTGCGCAATTCTGTTCCGGAACTGTGTCAGATCAAATGTGGCTTCTAGTGTGAATTGCACAGTTGCGCAATTCTGTTCCGGAACTGAGTTGGATCAAATGTGGCTTATAGTGTGAATTGCACAGTTGCGCAATTGCGTTCCGGAACTGTGTCGGATCAAATGTGGCTTCTAGTGTGAATTGCACAGTTGCGCAATTCTGTTCCGGAACTGAGTTGGATTAAATGTGGCTTGTAGTGTGAATTGCACAGTTGCGCAATTCTGTTCCGGAACTGAGTTGGATCAAATGTGGCTTCTAGTGTGAATTGCACAGTTGCGCAATTCTGTTCCGGAACTGAGTTGGATCAAATGTGGCTTCTAGTGTGAATTGCACAGTTGCGCAATTCTGTTCCGGAACTGAGTTGGATTAAATGTGGCTTGTAGTGTGAATTGCGTAGTTGCGCAATTTTCAAGAGCTTTTTACAGTGGATGTGTGCGGTATCGACGCCGAATGTGAGGCTTGGGGAACATGTTGACAAAACGGTAGGCTGGAGTTCTTCAGAGAACAAATGTATGACTGCTCCGTTGAAACCCCAGCTGGGGATGCGGATAGCATTCTCACACCAGACATATGTGATGATCAGCGCTGCATTGTGTCCCAAGCAAACTTGAAGACAAGTGAAAACATGCTCCCTCTTCCGCCTTTTTTCTTCCCCCAGACTGTTGGCGACATACAGTGTGTATTGCGCAGTTGCGCAATTTCCAAGAGCTTTTTGCAGTGGATGTGTGCGGTTTCGACGCCGAATGTGAGGCTTGGGGAACATGTTGACAAAACGGTAGGCTGGAGTTCTTCAGAGAACAAATGTATGACTGCTCCGTTGAAACCCCAGCTGGGGATGTGGATAGCATTCTCACACCAGACATATGTGATGATCAGCGCTGCATTGTGTCCCAAGCAAACTTGAGGACAAGTGAAAACATGCTCTCTCCTCCGCCTTTTTTCTTCCCCAGACTGTTGGTGGCTTATAGTGTGTATTGGGCAGTTGCGTAATTGTGTTCCAGAACTGAGTCGGATCAAATGTGGCTTATAGTGTGAATTGCACAGTTGCGCAATTGCGTTCCGGAAGTGTGTCGAATCAAATGTGGCTTCTAGTGTGAATTGCACAGTTGCGCAATTCTGTTCCGGAACTGACTTGGATCAAATGTGGCTTATAGTGTGAATTGCACAGTTGCGCAATTCTGTTCCGGAACTGTGTCGGATCAAATGTGGCTTCTAGTGTGAATTGCACAGTTGCGCAATTCTGTTCCAGAACTGACTTGGATCAAATGTGCCTTATAGTGTGAATTGCACAGTTGCGCAATTCTGTTCCGGAACTGTGTCAGATCAAATGTGGCTTCTAGTGTGAATTGCACAGTTGCGCAATTCTGTTCCGGAACTGAGTTGGATTAAATGTGGCTTGTAGTGTGAATTGCGTAGTTGCGCAATTTTCAAGAGCTTTTTACAGTGGATGTGTGCGGTTTCAACGCCGAATGTGAGGCTTGGGGAACATGTTGACAAAATGGTAGGCTGGAGTTCTTCAGAGAACAAATGTATGACTGCTCCGTTGAAACCCCAGCTGGGGATGTGGATAGCATTCTCACACCAGACCTATGTGATGATCAGCGCTGCATTGTGTCCCAAGCAAACTTGAAGACAAGTGAAAACATGCTCCCTCTAACGCCTTTTTTCTTCCCCCAGACTGTTGGCGACTTACAGTGTGTATTGCGCAGTTGCGCAATTTCCAAGAGCTTTTTACAGTGGATGTGTGCGGTTTCAACGCCGAATGTGAGGCTTGGGGAACATGTTGACAAATGTAGGCTGGAGTGCTTCAGAGAACAAATGTATGACTGCTCCGTTGAAACCCCAGCTGGGGATGTGGATAGCATTCTCACACCAGACATATGTGATGATCAGCGCTGCATTGTGTCCCAAGCAAACTTGAAGACAAGTGAAAACATGCTCCCTCTTCCGCCTTTTTTCTTCCCCCAGACGGTTGGCGACTTACAGTGTGTATTGCGCAGTTGCGCAATTTCCAAGAGCTTTTTACAGTGGATGTGTGCGGTTTCAACGCCGAATGTGAGGCTTGGGGAACATGTTGACAAATGTAGGCTGGAGTGCTTCAGAGAACAAATGTATGACTGCTCCGTTGAAACCCCAGCTGGGGATGTGGATAGCATTCTCACACCAGACATATGTGATGATCAGCGCTGCATTGTGTCCCAAGCAAACTTGAGGACAAGTGAAAACATGCTCTCTCCTCCGCCTTTTTTCTTCCCCAGACTGTTGGTGGCTTATAGTGTGTATTGGGCAGTTGCGTAATTGTGTTCCAGAACTGAGTCGGATCAAATGTGGCTTCTAGTGTGAATTGCACAGTTGCGCAATTGCGTTCCGGAACTGTGTCGGATCAAATGTGGCTTCTAGTGTGAATTGCACAGTTGCGCAATTCTGTTCCGGAACTGACTTGGATCAAATGTGGCTTCTAGTGTGAATTGCACAGTTGCGCAATTCTGTTCCGGAACTGTGTCAGATCAAATGTGGCTTCTAGTGTGAATTGCACAGTTGCGCAATTCTGTTCCGGAACTGAGTTGGATCAAATGTGGCTTATAGTGTGAATTGCACAGTTGCGCAATTGCGTTCCGGAACTGTGTCGGATGAAATGTGGCTTCTAGTGTGAATTGCACAGTTGCGCAATTCTGTTCCGGAACTGAGTTGGATTAAATGTGGCTTGTAGTGTGAATTGCACAGTTGCGCAATTCTGTTCCAGAACTGAGTTGGATCAAATGTGGCTTCTAGTGTGAATTGCACAGTTGCGCAATTCTGTTCCGGAACTGAGTTGGATTAAATGTGGCTTGTAGTGTGAATTGCGTAGTTGCGCAATTTTCAAGAGCTTTTTACAGTGGATGTGTGCGGTTTCGACGCCGAATGTGAGGCTTGGGGAACATGTTGACAAAACGGTAGGCTGGAGTTCTTCAGAGAACAAATGTATGACTGCTCCGTTGAAACCCCAGCTGGGGATGTGGATAGCATTCTCACACCAGACATATGTGATGATCAGCGCTGCATTGTGTCCCAAGCAAACTTGAAGACAAGTGAAAACATGCTCCCTCTAACGCCTTTTTTCTTCCCCCAGACTGTTGGCGACTTACAGTGTGTATTGCGCAGTTGCGCAATTTCCAAGAGCTTTTTACAGTGGATGTGTGCGGTTTCAACGCCGAATGTGAGGCTTGGGGAACATGTTGACAAATGTAGGCTGGAGTGCTTCAGAGAACAAATGTATGACTGCTCCGTTGAAACCCCAGCTGGGGATGTGGATAGCATTCTCACACCAGACATATGTGATGATCAGCGCTGCATTGTGTCCCAAGCAAACTTGAAGACAAGTGAAAACATGCTCCCTCTCCGCCTTTTTTCTTCCCCCAGACGGTTGGCGACTTACAGTGTGTATTGCGCAGTTGCGCAATTTCCAAGAGCTTTTTACAGTGGATGTGTGCGGTTTCAACGCCGAATGTGAGGCTTGGGGAACATGTTGACAAATGTAGGCTGGAGTGCTTCAGAGAACAAATGTATGACTGCTCCGTTGAAACCCCAGCTGGGGATGTGGATAGCATTCTCACACCAGACATATGTGATGATCAGCGCTGCATTGTGTCCCGAGCAAACTTGAGGACAAGTGAAAACATGCTCTCTCCTCCGCCTTTTTTCTTCCCCAGACTGTTGGTGGCTTATAGTGTGTATTGGGCAGTTGCGTAATTGTGTTCCAGAACTGAGTCGGATCAAATGTGGCTTCTAGTGTGAATTGCACAGTTGCGCAATTGCGTTCCGGAACTGTGTCGGATCAAATGTGGCTTCTAGTGTGAATTGCACAGTTGCGCAATTCTGTTCCGGAACTGACTTGGATCAAATGTGGCTTCTAGTGTGAATTGCACAGTTGCGCAATTCTGTTCCGGGACTGTGTCAGATCAAATGTGGCTTCTAGTGTGAATTGCACAGTTGCGCAATTCTGTTCCGGAACTGAGTTGGATCAAATGTGGCTTCTAGTGTGAATTGCACAGTTGCGCAATTCTGTTCCGGAACTGAGTTGGATTAAATGTGGCTTGTAGTGTGAATTGCACAGTTGCGCAATTCTGTTCCGGAACTGAGTTGGATCAAATGTGGCTTCTAGTGTGAATTGCACAGTTGCGCAATTCTGTTCCGGAACTGAGTTGGATCAAATGTGGCTTCTAGTGTGAATTGCACAGTTGCGCAATTCTGTTCCGGAACTGAGTTGGATTAAATGTGGCTTGTAGTGTGAATTGCGTAGTTGCGCAATTTTCAAGAGCTTTTTACAGTGGATGTGTGCGGTTTCGACGCCGAATGTGAGGGTTGGGGAACATGTTGACAAAACGGTAGGCTGGAGTTCTTCAGAGAACAAATGTATGACTGCTCCGTTGAAACCCCAGCTGGGGATGCGGATAGCATTCTCACACCAGACATATGTGATGATCAGCGCTGCATTGTGTCCCAAGCAAACTTGAAGACAAGTGAAAACATGCTCCCTCTTCCGCCTTTTTTCTTCCCCCAGACTGTTGGCGACATACAGTGTGTATTGCGCAGTTGCGCAATTTCCAAGAGCTTTTTGCAGTGGATGTGTGCGGTTTCGACGCCGAATGTGAGGCTTGGGGAACATGTTGACAAAACGGTAGGCTGGAGTTCTTCAGAGAACAAATGTATGACTGCTCCGTTGAAACCCCAGCTGGGGATGTGGATAGCATTCTCACACCAGACATATGTGATGATCAGCGCTGCATTGTGTCCCAAGCAAACTTGAGGACAAGTGAAAACATGCTCTCTCCTCCGCCTTTTTTCTTCCCCAGACTGTTGGTGGCTTATAGTGTGTATTGGGCAGTTGCGTAATTGTGTTCCAGAACTGAGTCAGATCAAATGTGGCTTCTAGTGTGAATTGCACAGTTGCGCAATTCTGTTCCGGAACTGAGTTGGATTAAATGTGGCTTGTAGTGTGAATTGCGTAGTTGCGCAATTTTCAAGAGCTTTTTACAGTGGATGTGTGCGGTTTCGACGCCGAATGTGAGGCTTGGGGAACATGTTGACAAAATGGTAGACTGGAGTTCTTCAGAGAACAAATGTATGACTGCTCCGTTGAAACCCCAGCTGGGGATGTGGATAGCATTCTCACACCAGACATATGTGATGATCAGCGCTGCATTGTGTCCCAAGCAAACTTGAAGACAAGTGAAAACATGCTCCCTCTTCCGCCTTTTTTCTTCCCCCAGACTGTTGGCGACTTACAGTGTGTATTGCGCAGTTGCGCAATTTCCAAGAGCTTTTTACAGTGGATGTGTGCGGTTTCAACGCCGAATGTGAGGCTTGGGGAACATGTTGACAAATGTAGGCTGGAGTGCTTCAGAGAACAAATGTATGACTGCTCCGTTGAAACCCCAGCTGGGGATGTGGATAGCATTCTCACACCAGACATATGTGATGATCAGCGCTGCATTGTGTCCCAAGCAAACTTGAAGACAAGTGAAAACATGCTCCCTCTTCCGCCTTTTTTCTTCCCCCAGACGGTTGGCGACTTACAGTGTGTATTGCACAGTTGTGCAATTTCCAAGAGCTTTTTACAGTGGATGTGTGCGGTTTCAACGCCGAATGTGAGGCTTGGGGAACATGTTGACAAATGTAGGCTGGAGTGCTTCAGAGAACAAATGTATGACTGCTCCGTTGAAACCCCAGCTGGGGATGTGGATAGCATTCTCACACCAGACATATGTGATGATCAGCGCTGCATTGTGTCCCAAGCAAACTTGAGGACAAGTGAAAACATGCTCTCTCCTCCGCCTTTTTTCTTCCCCAGACTGTTGGTGGCTTATAGTGTGTATTGGGCAGTTGCGTAATTGTGTTCCAGAACTGAGTCGGATCAAATGTGGCTTCTAGTGTGAATTGCACAGTTGCGCAATTGCGTTCCGGAACTGTGTCGGATCAAATGTGGCTTCTAGTGTGAATTGCACAGTTGCGCAATTCTGTTCCGGAACTGACTTGGATCAAATGTGGCTTCTAGTGTGAATTGCACAGTTGCGCAATTCTGTTCCGGAACTGTGTCAGATCAAATGTGGCTTCTAGTGTGAATTGCACAGTTGCGCAATTCTGTTCCGGAACTGAGTTGGATCAAATGTGGCTTATAGTGTGAATTGCACAGTTGCGCAATTGCGTTCCGGAACTGTGTCGGATCAAATGTGGCTTCTAGTGTGAATTGCACAGTTGCGCAATTGCGTTCCGGAACTGAGTTGGATCAAATGTGGCTTCTAGTGTGAATTGCACAGTTGCGCAATTCTGTTTCGGAACTGACTTGGATCAAATGTGGCTTCTAGTGTGAATTGCACAGTTGCGCAATTCTGTTCCGGAACTGTGTCAGATCAAATGTGGCTTCTAGTGTGAATTGCACAGTTGCGCAATTCTGTTCCGGAACTGAGTTGGATCAAATGTGGCTTATAGTGTGAATTGCACAGTTGCGCAATTGCGTTCCGGAACTGTGTCGGATGAAATGTGGCTTCTAGTGTGAATTGCACAGTTGCGCAATTCTGTTCCGGAACTGAGTTGGATTAAATGTGGCTTGTAGTGTGAATTGCACAGTTGCGCAATTCTGTTCCGGAACTGAGTTGGATCAAATGTGGCTTCTAGTGTGAATTGCACAGTTGCGCAATTCTGTTCCGGAACTGAGTTGGATTAAATGTGGCTTGTAGTGTGAATTGCGTAGTTGCGCAATTTTCAAGAGCTTTTTACAGTGGATGTGTGCGGTTTCGACGCCGAATGTGAGGCTTGGGGAACATGTTGACAAAACGGTAGGCTGGAGTTCTTCAGAGAACAAATGTATGACTGCTCCGTTGAAACCCCAGCTGGGGATGCGGATAGCATTCTCACACCAGACATATGTGATGATCAGCGCTGCATTGTGTCCCAAGCAAACTTGAAGACAAGTGAAAACATGCTCCCTCTTCCGCCTTTTTTCTTCCCCCAGACTGTTGGCGACATACAGTGTGTATTGCGCAGTTGCGCAATTTCCAAGAGCTTTTAACAGTGGATGTGTGCGGTTTCAACGCCGAATGTGAGGCTTGGGGAACATGTTGACAAATGTAGGCTGGAGTGCTTCAGAGAACAAATGTATGACTGCTCCGTTGAAACTCCAGCTGGGGATGTGGATAGCATTCTCACACCAGACATATGTGATGATCAGCGCTGCATTGTGTCCCAAGCAAACTTGAGGACAAGTGAAAACATGCTCTCTCCTCCGCCTTTTTTCTTTCCCAGACTGTTTGTTGCTTATAGTGTGTATTGGGCAGTTGCGTAATTGTGTTCCAGAACTGAGTCGGATCAAATGTGGCTTATATTGTGAATTGCACAGTTGCGCAATTGCGTTCCGGAACTGTGTCGGATCAAATGTGGCTTCTAGTGTGAATTGCACAGTTGCGCAATTCTGTTCCGGAACTGTGTCAGATCAAATGTGGCTTCTAGTGTGAATTGCACAGTTGCGCAATTCTGTTCCGGAACTGAGTTGGATTAAATGTGACTTCTAGTGTGAATTGCACAGTTGCGCAATTCTGTTCCGGAACTGAGTTGGATCAAATGTGGCTTATAGTGTGAATTGCACAGTTGCGCAATTGCGTTCCGGAACTGTGTCGGATCAAATGTGGCTTCTAGTGTGAATTGCACAGTTGCGCAAATGCGTTCCGGAACTGTGTCGGATGAAATGTGGCTTCTAGTGTGAATTGCACAGTTGCGCAATTCTGTTCCGGAACTGAGTTGGATTAAATGTGGCTTGTAGTGTGAATTGCACAGTTGCGCAATTCTGTTCCGGAACTGAGTTGGATCAAATGTGTCTTCTAGTGTGAATTGCACAGTTGCGCAATTCTGTTCCGGAACTGAGTTGGATCAAATGTGGCTTCTAGTGTGAATTGCACAGTTGCGCAATTCTGTTCCGGAACTGAGTTGGATTAAATGTGGCTTGTAGTGTGAATTGCGTAGTTGCGCAATTTTCAAGAGCTTTTTACAGTGGATGTG
Organism: Atractosteus spatula; assembly: GCF_055471065.1. Classification (NCBI taxonomy): domain Eukaryota; kingdom Metazoa; phylum Chordata; class Actinopteri; order Semionotiformes; family Lepisosteidae; genus Atractosteus; species Atractosteus spatula. The sequence goes on along the minus strand of NC_142721.1, from coordinate 2,758,549 downwards.
TGCGGTTTCGACGCCGAATGTGAGGCTTGGGGAACATGTTGACAAAACGGTAGGCTGGAGTTCTTCAGAGAACAAATGTATGACTGCTCCGTTGAAACCCCAGCTGGGGATGTGGATAGCATTCTCACACCAGACATATGTGATGATCAGCGCTGCATTGTGTCCCAAGCAAACTTGAAGACAAGTGAAAACATGCTCCCTCTTCCGCCTTTTTTCTTCCCCCAGACTGTTGGCGACTTACAGTGTGTATTGCGCAGTTGCGCAATTTCCAAGAGCTTTTTACAGTGGATGTGTGCGGTTTCAACGCCGAATGTGAGGCTTGGGGAACATGTTGACAAATGTAGGCTGGAGTGCTTCAGAGAACAAATGTATGACTGCTCCGTTGAAACCCCAGCTGGGGATGTGGATAGCATTCTCACACCAGACATATGTGATGATCAGCGCTGCATTGTGTCCCAAGCAAACTTGAAGACAAGTGAAAACATGCTCCCTCTTCCGCCTTTTTTCTTCCCCCAGACGGTTGGCGACTTACAGTGTGTATTGCGCAGTTGCGCAATTTCCAAGAGCTTTTTACAGTGGATGTGTGCGGTTTCAACGCCGAATGTGAGGCTTGGGGAACATGTTGACAAATGTAGGCTGGAGTGCTTCAGAGAACAAATGTATGACTGCTCCGTTGAAACCCCAGCTGGGGATGTGGATAGCATTCTCACACCAGACATATGTGATGATCAGCGCTGCATTGTGTCCCAAGCAAACTTGAGGACAAGTGAAAACATGCTCTCTCCTCCGCCTTTTTTCTTCCCCAGACTGTTGGTGGCTTATAGTGTGTATTGGGCAGTTGCGTAATTGTGTTCCAGAACTGAGTCGGATCAAATGTGGCTTCTAGTGTGAATTGCACAGTTGCGCAATTGCGTTCCGGAACTGTGTCGGATCAAATGTGGCTTCTAGTGTGAATTGCACAGTTGCGCAATTCTGTTCCGGACCTGACTTGGATCAAATGTGGCTTCTAGTGTGAATTGCACAGTTGCGCAATTCTGTTCCGGAACTGTGTCAGATCAAATGTGGCTTCTAGTGTGAATTGCACAGTTGCGCAATTCTGTTCCGGAACTGAGTTGGATCAAATGTGGCTTATAGTGTGAATTGCACAGTTGCGCAATTGCGTTCCAGAACTGTGTCGGATGAAATGTGGCTTCTAGTGTGAATTGCACAGTTGCGCAATTCTGTTCCGGAACTGAGTTGGATTAAATGTGGCTTGTAGTGTGAATTGCACAGTTGCGCAATTCTGTTCCGGAACTGAGTTGGATCAAATGTGGCTTCTAGTGTGAATTGCACAGTTGCGCAATTCTGTTCCGGAACTGAGTTGGATTAAATGTGGCTTGTAGTGTGAATTGCGTAGTTGCGCAATTTTCAAGAGCTTTTTACAGTGGATGTGTGCGGTTTCGACGCCGAATGTGAGGCTTGGGGAACATGTTGAAAAAACGGTAGGCTGGAGTTCTTCAGAGAACAAATGTATGACTGCTCCGTTGAAACCCCAGCTGGGGATGCGGATAGCATTCTCACACCAGACATATGTGATGATCAGCGCTGCATTGTGTCCCAAGCAAACTTGAAGACAAGTGAAAACATGCTCCCTCTTCCGCCTTTTTTCTTCCCCCAGACTGTTGGCGACATACAGTGTGTATTGCGCAGTTGCGCAATTTCCAAGAGCTTTTAACAGTGGATGTGTGCGGTTTCAACGCCGAATGTGAGGCTTGGGGAACATGTTGACAAATGTAGGCTGGAGTGCTTCAGAGAACAAATGTATGACTGCTCCGTTGAAACTCCAGCTGGGGATGTGGATAGCATTCTCACACCAGACATATGTGATGATCAGCGCTGCATTGTGTCCCAAGCAAACTTGAGGACAAGTGAAAACATGCTCTCTCCTCCGCCTTTTTTCTTTCCCAGACTGTTGGTTGCTTATAGTGTGTATTGGGCAGTTGCGTAATTGTGTTCCAGAACTGAGTCGGATCAAATGTGGCTTATATTGTGAATTGCACAGTTGCGCAATTGCGTTCCGGAACTGTGTCGGATCAAATGTGGCTTCTAGTGTGAATTGCACAGTTGCGCAATTCTGTTCCGGAACTGTGTCAGATCAAATGTGGCTTCTAGTGTGAATTGCACAGTTGCGCAATTGCGTTCCGGAACTGTGTCGGATTAAATGTGGCTTCTAGTTTGAATTGCACAGTTGCGCAATTCTGTTCCGGAACTGAGTTGGATTAAATGTGGCTTGTAGTGTGAATTGCACAGTTGCGCAATTCTGTTCCGGAACTGAGTTGGATCAAATGTGTCTTCTAGTGTGAATTGCACAGTTGCGCAATTCTGTTCTGGAACTGAGTTGGATCAAATGTGGCTTCTAGTGTGAATTGCACAATTGCGCAATTCTGTTCCGGAACTGAGTTGGATTAAATGTCGCTTGTAGTGTGAATTGCGTAGTTGCGCAATTTTCAAGAGCTTTTTACAGTGGATGTGTGCGGTTTCGACGCCGAATGTGAGGCTTGGGGAACATGTTGACAAAACGGTAGGCTGGAGTTCTTCAGAGAACAAATGTATGACTGCTCCGTTGAAACCCCAGCTGGGGATGTGGATAGCATTCTCACACCAGACATATGTGATGATCAGCGCTGCATTGTGTCCCAAGCAAACTTGAAGACAAGTGTAAACATGCTCCCTCTAACGCCTTTTTTCTTCCCCCAGACTGTTGGCGACTTACAGTGTGTATTGCGCAGTTGCGCAATTTCCAAGAGCTTTTTACAGTGGATGTGTGCGGTTTCAACGCCGAATGTGAGGCTTGGGGAACATGTTGACAAATGTAGGCTGGAGTGCTTCAGAGAACAAATGTATGACTGCTCCGTTGAAACCCCAGCTGGGGATGTGGATAGCATTCTCACACCAGACATATGTGATGATCAGCGCTGCATTGTGTCCCAAGCAAACTTGAAGACAAGTGAAAACATGCTCCCTCTTCCGCCTTTTTTCTTCCCCCAGACGGTTGGCGACTTACAGTGTGTATTGCGCAGTTGCGCAATTTCCAAGAGCTTTTTACAGTGGATGTGTGCGGTTTCAACGCCGAATGTGAGGCTTGGGGAACATGTTGACAAATGTAGGCTGGAGTGCTTCAGAGAACAAATGTATGACTGCTCCGTTGAAACCCCAGCTGGGGATGTGGATAGCATTCTCACACCAGACATATGTGATGATCAGCGCTGCATTGTGTCCCAAGCAAACTTGAGGACAAGTGAAAACATGCTCTCTCCTCCGCCTTTTTTCTTCCCCAGACTGTTGGTGGCTTATAGTGTGTATTGGGCAGTTGCGTAATTGTGTTCCAGAACTGAGTCGGATCAAATGTGGCTTCTAGTGTGAATTGCACAGTTGCGCAATTGCGTTCCGGAACTGTGTCGGATCAAATGTGGCTTCTAGTGTGAATTGCACAGTTGCGCAATTCTGTTCCGGAACTGACTTGGATCAAATGTGGCTTCTAGTGTGAATTGCACAGTTGCGCAATTCTGTTCCGGAACTGTGTCAGATCAAATGTGGCTTCTAGTGTGAATTGCACAGTTGCGCAATTCTGTTCCGGAACTGAGTTGGATCAAATGTGGCTTATAGTGTGAATTGCACAGTTGCGCAATTGCGTTCCGGAACTGTGTCGGATGAAATGTGGCTTGTAGTGTGAATTGCACAGTTGCGCAATTCTGTTCCGGAACTGAGTTGGATCAAATGTGTCTTCTAGTGTGAATTGCACAGTTGCGCAATTCTGTTCCGGAACTGAGTTGGATCAAATGTGGCTTCTAGTGTGAATTGCACAGTTGCGCAATTCTGTTCCGGAACTGAGTTGGATTAAATGTGGCTTGTAGTGTGAATTGCGTAGTTGCGCAATTTTCAAGAGCTTTTTACAGTGGATGTGTGCGGTTTCGACACCGAATGTGAGGCTTGGGGAACATGTTGACAAAACGGTAGGCTGGAGTTCTTCAGAGAACAAATGTATGACTGCTCCGTTGAAACCCCAGCTGGGGATGTGGATAGCATTCTCACACCAGACATATGTGATGATCAGCGCTGCATTGTGTCCCAAGCAAACTTGAAGACAAGTGAAAACATGCTCCCTCTTCCGCCTTTTTTCTTCCCCCAGACTGTTGGCGACTTACAGTGTGTATTGCGCAGTTGCGCAATTTCCAAGAGCTTTTTACAGTGGATGTGTGCGGTTTCAACGCCGAATGTGAGGCTTGGGGAACATGTTGACAAATGTAGGCTGGAGTGCTTCAGAGAACAAATGTATGACTGCTCCGTTGAAACCCCAGCTGGGGATGTGGATAGCATTCTCACACCAGACATATGTGATGATCAGCGCTGCATTGTGTCCCAAGCAAACTTGAAGACAAGTGAAAACATGCTCCCTCTTCCGCCTTTTTTCTTCCCCCAGACGGTTGGCGACTTACAGTGTGTATTGCGCAGTTGCGCAATTTCCAAGAGCTTTTTACAGTGGATGTGTGCGGTTTCAACGCCGAATGTGAGGCTTGGGGAACATGTTGACAAATGTAGGCTGGAGTGCTTCAGAGAACAAATGTATGACTGCTCCGTTGAAACCCCAGCTGGGGATGTGGATAGCATTCTCACACCAGACATATGTGATGATCAGCGCTGCATTGTGTCCCAAGCAAACTTGAGGACAAGTGAAAACATGCTCTCTCCTCCGCCTTTTTTCTTCCCCAGACTGTTGGTGGCTTATAGTGTGTATTGGGCAGTTGCGTAATTGTGTTCCAGAACTGAGTCGGATCAAATGTGGCTTCTAGTGTGAATTGCACAGTTGCGCAATTGCGTTCCGGAACTGTGTCGGATCAAATGTGGCTTCTAGTGTGAATTGCACAGTTGCGCAATTCTGTTCCGGAACTGACTTGGATCAAATGTGGCTTCTAGTGTGAATTGCACAGTTGCGCAATTCTGTTCCGGAACTGTGTCAGATCAAATGTGGCTTCTAGTGTGAATTGCACAGTTGCGCAATTCTGTTCCGGAACTGAGTTGGATCAAATGTGGCTTATAGTGTGAATTGCACAGTTGCGCAATTGCGTTCCGGAACTGTGTCGGATCAAATGTGGCTTCTAGTGTGAATTGCACAGTTGCGCAATTCTGTTCCGGAACTGAGTTGGATTAAATGTGGCTTGTAGTGTGAATTGCACAGTTGCGCAATTCTGTTCCGGAACTGAGTTGGATCAAATGTGGCTTCTAGTGTGAATTGCACAGTTGCGCAATTCTGTTCCGGAACTGAGTTGGATCAAATGTGGCTTCTAGTGTGAATTGCACAGTTGCGCAATTCTGTTCCGGAACTGAGTTGGATTAAATGTGGCTTGTAGTGTGAATTGCGTAGTTGCGCAATTTTCAAGAGCTTTTTACAGTGGATGTGTGCGGTATCGACGCCGAATGTGAGGCTTGGGGAACATGTTGACAAAACGGTAGGCTGGAGTTCTTCAGAGAACAAATGTATGACTGCTCCGTTGAAACCCCAGCTGGGGATGCGGATAGCATTCTCACACCAGACATATGTGATGATCAGCGCTGCATTGTGTCCCAAGCAAACTTGAAGACAAGTGAAAACATGCTCCCTCTTCCGCCTTTTTTCTTCCCCCAGACTGTTGGCGACATACAGTGTGTATTGCGCAGTTGCGCAATTTCCAAGAGCTTTTTGCAGTGGATGTGTGCGGTTTCGACGCCGAATGTGAGGCTTGGGGAACATGTTGACAAAACGGTAGGCTGGAGTTCTTCAGAGAACAAATGTATGACTGCTCCGTTGAAACCCCAGCTGGGGATGTGGATAGCATTCTCACACCAGACATATGTGATGATCAGCGCTGCATTGTGTCCCAAGCAAACTTGAGGACAAGTGAAAACATGCTCTCTCCTCCGCCTTTTTTCTTCCCCAGACTGTTGGTGGCTTATAGTGTGTATTGGGCAGTTGCGTAATTGTGTTCCAGAACTGAGTCGGATCAAATGTGGCTTATAGTGTGAATTGCACAGTTGCGCAATTGCGTTCCGGAACTGACTTGGATCAAATGTGGCTTATAGTGTGAATTGCACAGTTGCGCAATTCTGTTCCGGAACTGTGTCGGATCAAATGTGGCTTCTAGTGTGAATTGCACAGTTGCGCAATTCTGTTCCAGAACTGACTTGGATCAAATGTGCCTTATAGTGTGAATTGCACAGTTGCGCAATTCTGTTCCGGAACTGTGTCAGATCAAATGTGGCTTCTAGTGTGAATTGCACAGTTGCGCAATTCTGTTCCGGAACTGAGTTGGATTAAATGTGGCTTGTAGTGTGAATTGCGTAGTTGCGCAATTTTCAAGAGCTTTTTACAGTGGATGTGTGCGGTTTCAACGCCGAATGTGAGGCTTGGGGAACATGTTGACAAAATGGTAGGCTGGAGTTCTTCAGAGAACAAATGTATGACTGCTCCGTTGAAACCCCAGCTGGGGATGTGGATAGCATTCTCACACCAGACATATGTGATGATCAGCGCTGCATTGTGTCCCAAGCAAACTTGAAGACAAGTGAAAACATGCTCCCTCTTCCGCCTTTTTTCTTCCCCCAGACTGTTGGCGACTTACAGTGTGTATTGCGCAGTTGCGCAATTTCCAAGAGCTTTTTACAGTGGATGTGTGCGGTTTCAACGCCGAATGTGAGGCTTGGGGAACATGTTGACAAATGTAGGCTGGAGTGCTTCAGAGAACAAATGTATGACTGCTCCGTTGAAACCCCAGCTGGGGATGTGGATAGCATTCTCACACCAGACATATGTGATGATCAGCGCTGCATTGTGTCCCAAGCAAACTTGAAGACAAGTGAAAACATGCTCCCTCTTCCGCCTTTTTTCTTCCCCCAGACGGTTGGCGACTTACAGTGTGTATTGCGCAGTTGCGCAATTTCCAAGAGCTTTTTACAGTGGATGTGTGCGGTTTCAACGCCGAATGTGAGGCTTGGGGAACATGTTGACAAATGTAGGCTGGAGTGCTTCAGAGAACAAATGTATGACTGCTCCGTTGAAACCCCAGCTGGGGATGTGGATAGCATTCTCACACCAGACATATGTGATGATCAGCGCTGCATTGTGTCCCAAGCAAACTTGAGGACAAGTGAAAACATGCTCTCTCCTCCGCCTTTTTTCTTCCCCAGACTGTTGGTGGCTTATAGTGTGTATTGGGCAGTTGCGTAATTGTGTTCCAGAACTGAGTCGGATCAAATGTGGCTTCTAGTGTGAATTGCACAGTTGCGCAATTGCGTTCCGGAACTGTGTCGGATCAAATGTGGCTTCTAGTGTGAATTGCACAGTTGCGCAATTCTGTTCCGGAACTGACTTGGATCAAATGTGGCTTCTAGTGTGAATGGCACAGTTGCGCAATTCTGTTCCGGAACTGTGTCAGATCAAATGTGGCTTCTAGTGTGAATTGCACAGTTGCGCAATTCTGTTCCGGAACTGAGTTGGATCAAATGTGGCTTATAGTGTGAATTGCACAGTTGCGCAATTGCGTTCCGGAACTGTGTCGGATGAAATGTGGCTTCTAGTGTGAATTGCACAGTTGCGCAATTCTGTTCCGGAACTGAGTTGGATTAAATGTGGCTTGTAGTGTGAATTGCACAGTTGCGCAATTCTGTTCCAGAACTGAGTTGGATCAAATGTGGCTTCTAGTGTGAATTGCACAGTTGCGCAATTCTGTTCCGGAACTGAGTTGGATTAAATGTGGCTTGTAGTGTGAATTGCGTAGTTGCGCAATTTTCAAGAGCTTTTTACAGTGGATGTGTGCGGTTTCGACGCCGAATGTGAGGCTTGGGGAACATGTTGACAAAACGGTAGGCTGGAGTTCTTCAGAGAACAAATGTATGACTGCTCCGTTGAAACCCCAGCTGGGGATGTGGATAGCATTCTCACACCAGACATATGTGATGATCAGCGCTGCATTGTGTCCCAAGCAAACTTGAAGACAAGTGAAAACATGCTCCCTCTAACGCCTTTTTTCTTCCCCCAGACTGTTGGCGACTTACAGTGTGTATTGCGCAGTTGCGCAATTTCCAAGAGCTTTTTACAGTGGATGTGTGCGGTTTCAACGCCGAATGTGAGGCTTGGGGAACATGTTGACAAATGTAGGCTGGAGTGCTTCAGAGAACAAATGTATGACTGCTCCGTTGAAACCCCAGCTGGGGATGTGGATAGCATTCTCACACCAGACATATGTGATGATCAGCGCTGCATTGTGTCCCAAGCAAACTTGAAGACAAGTGAAAACATGCTCCCTCTTCCGCCTTTTTTCTTCCCCCAGACGGTTGGCGACTTACAGTGTGTATTGCGCAGTTGCGCAATTTCCAAGAGCTTTTTACAGTGGATGTGTGCGGTTTCAACGCCGAATGTGAGGCTTGGGGAACATGTTGACAAATGTAGGCTGGAGTGCTTCAGAGAACAAATGTATGACTGCTCCGTTGAAACCCCAGCTGGGGATGTGGATAGCATTCTCACACCAGACATATGTGATGATCAGCGCTGCATTGTGTCCCAAGCAAACTTGAGGACAAGTGAAAACATGCTCTCTCCTCCGCCTTTTTTCTTCCCCAGACTGTTGGTGGCTTATAGTGTGTATTGGGCAGTTGCGTAATTGTGTTCCAGAACTGAGTCGGATCAAATGTGGCTTCTAGTGTGAATTGCACAGTTGCGCAATTCTGTTCCGGAACTGACTTGGATCAAATGTGGCTTCTAGTGTGAATTGCACAGTTGCGCAATTCTGTTCCGGAACTGTGTCAGATCAAATGTGGCTTCTAGTGTGAATTGCACAGTTGCGCAATTCTGTTCCGGAACTGAGTTGGATCAAATGTGGCTTATAGTGTGAATTGCACAGTTGCGCAATTGCGTTCCGGAACTGTGTCGGATGAAATGTGGCTTCTAGTGTGAATTGCACAGTTGCGCAATTCTGTTCCGGAACTGAGTTGGATTAAATGTGGCTTGTAGTGTGAATTGCACAGTTGCGCAATTCTGTTCCGGAACTGAGTTGGATCAAATGTGGCTTCTAGTGTGAATTGCACAGTTGCGCAATTCTGTTCCGGAACTGAGTTGGATCAAATGTGGCTTCTAGTGTGAACTGCACAGTTGCGCAATTCTGTTCCGGAACTGAGTTGGATTAAATGTGGCTTGTAGTGTGAATTGCGTAGTTGCGCAATTTTCAAGAGCTTTTTACAGTGGATGTGTGCGGTTTCGACGCCGAATGTGAGGCTTGGGGAACATGTTGACAAAACGGTAGGCTGGAGTTCTTCAGAGAACAAATGTATGACTGCTCCGTTGAAACCCCAGCTGGGGATGCGGATAGCATTCTCACACCAGACATATGTGATGATCAGCGCTGCATTGTGTCCCAAGCAAACTTGAAGACAAGTGAAAACATGCTCCCTCTTCCGCCTTTTTTCTTCCCCCAGACTGTTGGCGACATACAGTGTGTATTGCGCAGTTGCGCAATTTCCAAGAGCTTTTTACAGTGGATGTGTGCGGTTTCAACGCCGAATGTGAGGCTTGGGGAACATGTTGACAAATGTAGGCTGGAGTGCTTCAGAGAACAAATGTATGACTGCTCCGTTGAAACCCCAGCTGGGGATGTGGATAGCATTCTCACACCAGACATATGTGATGATCAGCGCTGCATTGTGTCCCAAGTAAACTTGAGGACAAGTGAAAACATGCTCTCTCCTCCGCCTTTTTTCTTCCCCAGACTGTTGGTGGCTTATAGTGTGTATTGGGCAGTTGCGTAATTGTGTTCCAGAACTGAGTCGGATCAAATGTGGCTTATAGTGTGAATTGCACAGTTGCGCAATTGCGTTCCGGAAGTGTGTCGAATCAAATGTGGCTTCTAGTGTGAATTGCACAGTTGCACAATTCTGTTCCGGAACTGACTTGGATCAAATGTGGCTTCTAGTGTGAATTGCACAGTTGCGCAATTCTGTTCCGGAACTGTGTCAGATCAAATGTGGCTTCTAGTGTGAATTGCACAGTTGCGCAATTCTGTTCCGGAACTGAGTTGGATCAAATGTGGCTTATAGTGTGAATTGCACAGTTGCGCAATTGCGTTCCGGAACTGTGTCGGATGAAATGTGGCTTCTAGTGTGAATTGCACAGTTGCGCAATTCTGTTCCGGAACTGAGTTGGATTAAATGTGGCTTGTAGTGTGAATTGCACAGTTGCGCAATTCTGTTCCGGAACTGAGTTGGATCAAATGTGTCTTCTAGTGTGAATTGCACAGTTGCGCAATTCTGTTCCGGAACTGAGTTGGATTAAATGTGGCTTGTAGTGTGAATTGCGTAGTTGCGCAATTTTCAAGAGCTTTTTACAGTGGATGTGTGCTGTTTCGACTCCGAATGTGAGGCTTGGGGAACATGTTGACAAATGTAGGCTGGAGTGCTTCAGAGAACAAATGTATGACTGCTCCGTTGAAACCCCAGCTGGGGATGTGGATAGCATTCTCACACCAGACATATGTGATGATCAGCGCTGCATTTTGTCCCAAGCAAACTTGAGGACAAGTGAAAACATGCTCCCTCTTCCGCCTTTTTTCTTCCCCCAGACTGTTGGCGAGTTACAGTGTGTATTGCGCAGTTGCGCAATTTTCAAGAGCTTTTTACAGTGGATGTGTGCTGTTTCAACGCCGAATGTGAGGCTTGGGGAACATGTTGACAAATGTAGGCTGGAGTGCTTCAGAGAACAAATGTATGACTGCTCCGTTGAAACCCCAGCTGGGGATGTGGATAGCATTCTCACACCAGACATATGTGATGATCAGCGCTGCATTGTGTCCCAAGCAAACTTGAGGACAAGTGAAAACATGCTCTCTCCTCCGCCTTTTTTCTTCCCCAGACTGTTGGTGGCTTATAGTGTGTATTGGGCAGTTGCGTAATTGTGTTCCAGAACTGAGTCGGATCAAAGGTGGCTTCTAGTGTGAATTGCACAGTTGCGCAATTCTGTTCCAGAACTGACTTGGATCAAATGTGCCTTATAGTGTGAATTGCACAGTTGCGCAATTCTGTTCCGGAACTGTGTCAGATCAAATGTGGCTTCTAGTGTGAATTGCACAGTTGCGCAATTCTGTTCCGGAACTGAGTTGGATCAAATGTGGCTTATAGTGTGAATGGCACAGTTGCGCAATTGCGTTCTGGAACTGTGTTGGATGAAATGTGGCTTCTAGTGTGAATTGCACAGTTGCGCAATTCTGTTCCGGAACTGAGTTGGATTAAATGTGGCTTGTAGTGTGAATTGCGTAGTTGCGCAATTTTCAAGAGCTTTTTACAGTGGATGTGTGCGGTTTCGACGCCGAATGTGAGGCTTGGGGAACATGTTGACAAAACGGTAGGCTGGAGTTCTTCAGAGAACAAATGTATGACTGCTCCGTTGAAACCCCAGCTGGGGATGTGGATAGCATTCTCACACCAGACATATGTGATGATCAGCGCTGCATTGTGTCCCAAGCAAACTTGAAGACAAGTGAAAACATGCTCCCTCTTCCGCCTTTTTTCTTCCCCCAGACTGTTGGCGACTTACAGTGTGTATTGCGCAGTTGCGCAATTTCCAAGAGCTTTTTACAGTGGATGTGTGCGGTTTCAACGCCGAATGTGAGGCTTGGGGAACATGTTGACAAATGTAGGCTGGAGTGCTTCAGAGAACAAATGTATGACTGCTCCGTTGAAACCCCAGCTGGGGATGTGGATAGCATTCTCACACCAGACATATGTGATGATCAGCGCTGCATTGTGTCCCAAGCAAACTTGAGGACAAGTGAAAACATGCTCTCTCCTCCGCCTTTTTTCTTCCCCAGACTGTTGGTGGCTTATAGTGTGTATTGGGCAGTTGCGTAATTGTGATCCAGAACTGAGTCGGATCAAATGTGGCTTCTAGTGTGAATTGCACAGTTGCGCAATTTCGTTCCGGAACTGTGTCGGATCAAATGTGGCTTCTAGTGTGAATTGCACAGTTGCGCAATTCTGTTCCGGAACTGACTTGGATCAAATGTGGCTTATAGTGTGAATTGCACAGTTGCGCAATTCTGTTCCGGAACTGTGTCAGATCAAATGTGGCTTCTAGTGTGAATTGCACAGTTGCGCAATTCTGTTCCGGAACTGAGTTGGATCAAATGTGGCTTATAGTGTGAATTGCACAGTTGCGCAATTGCGTTCCGGAACTGTGTCGGATGAAATGTGGCTTCTAGTGTGAATTGCACAGTTGCGCAATTCTGTTCCGGAACTGAGTTGGATTAAATGTGGCTTGTAGTGTGAATTGCACAGTTGCGCAATTCTGTTCCGGAACTGAGTTGGATCAAAAGTGTCTTCTAGTGTGAATTGCACAGTTGCGCAATTCTGTTCCGGAACTGAGTTGGATCAAATGTGGCTTCTAGTGTGAATTGCACAGTTGCGCAATTCTGTTCCGGAACTGAGTTGGATTAAATGTCGCTTGTAGTGTGAATTGCGTAGTTGCGCAATTTTCAAGAGCTTTTTACAGTGGATGTGTGCGGTTTCGACGCCGAATGTGAGGCTTGGGGAACATGTTGACAAATGTAGGCTGGAGTGCTTCAGAGAACAAATGTATGACTGCTCCGTTGAAACCCCAGCTGGGGATGTGGATAGCATTCTCACACCAGACATATGTGATGATCAGCGCTGCATTGTGTCCCAAGCAAACTTGAGGACAAGTGAAAACATGCTCTCTCCTCCGCCTTTTTTCTTCCCCAGACTGTTGGTGGCTTATAGTGTGTATTGGGCAGTTGCGTAATTGTGTTCCAGAACTGAGTCGGATCAAATGTGGCTTATAGTGTGAATTGCACAGTTGCGCAATTGCGTTCCGGAAGTGTGTCGAATCAAATGTGGCTTCTAGTGTGAATTGCACAGTTGCACAATTCTGTTCCGGAACTGACTTGGATCAAATGTGGCTTCTAGTGTGAATTGCACAGTTGCGCAATTCTGTTCCGGAACTGTGTCAGATCAAATGTGGCTTCTAGTGTGAATTGCACAGTTGCGCAATTCTGTTCCGGAACTGAGTTGGATCAAATGTGGCTTATAGTGTGAATTGCACCAGTTACGCAAATGCGTTCCGGAACTGTGTCGGATGAAATGTGGCTTCTAGTGTGAATTGCACAGTTGCGCAATTCTGTTCCGGAACTGAGTTGGATCAAAAGTGTCTTCTAGTGTGAATTGCACAGTTGCGCAATTCTGTTCCGGAACTGAGTTGGATCAAATGTGGCTTCTAGTGTGAATTGCACAGTTGCGCAATTCTGTTCCGGAACTGAGTTGGATTAAATGTGGCTTGTAGTGTGAATTGCGTAGTTGCGCAATTTTCAAGAGCTTTTTACAGTGGATGTGTGCGGTTTCGACACCGAATGTGAGGCTTGGGGAACATGTTGACAAAACGGTAGGCTGGAGTTCTTCAGAGAACAAATGTATGACTGCTCCGTTGAAACCCCAGCTGGGGATGTGGATAGCATTCTCACACCAGACATATGTGATGATCAGCGCTGCATTGTGTCCCAAGCAAACTTGAAGACAAGTGAAAACATGCTCCCTCTTCCGCCTTTTTTCTTCCCCCAGACTGTTGGCGACTTACAGTGTGTATTGCGCAGTTGCGCAATTTCCAAGAGCTTTTTACAGTGGATGTGTGCGGTTTCAACGCCGAATGTGAGGCTTGGGGAACATGTTGACAAATGTAGGCTGGAGTGCTTCAGAGAACAAATGTATGACTGCTCCGTTGAAACCCCAGCTGGGGATGTGGATAGCATTCTCACACCAGACATATGTGATGATCAGCGCTGCATTGTGTCCCAAGCAAACTTGAAGACAAGTGAAAACATGCTCCCTCTTCCGCCTTTTTTCTTCCCCCAGACGGTTGGCGACTTACAGTGTGTATTGCGCAGTTGCGCAATTTCCAAGAGCTTTTTACAGTGGATGTGTGCGGTTTCAACGCCGAATGTGAGGCTTGGGGAACATGTTGACAAATGTAGGCTGGAGTGCTTCAGAGAACAAATGTATGACTGCTCCGTTGAAACCCCAGCTGGGGATGTGGATAGCATTCTCACACCAGACATATGTGATGATCAGCGCTGCATTGTGTCCCAAGCAAACTTGAGGACAAGTGAAAACATGCTCTCTCCTCCGCCTTTTTTCTTCCCCAGACTGTTGGTGGCTTATAGTGTGTATTGGGCAGTTGCGTAATTGTGTTCCAGAACTGAGTCGGATCAAATGTGGCTTCTAGTGTGAATTGCACAGTTGCGCAATTGCGTTCCGGAACTGTGTCGGATCAAATGTGGCTTCTAGTGTGAATTGCACAGTTGCGCAATTCTGTTCCGGAACTGACTTGGATCAAATGTGGCTTCTAGTGTGAATTGCACAGTTGCGCAATTCTGTTCCGGAACTGTGTCAGATCAAATGTGGCTTCTAGTGTGAATTGCACAGTTGCGCAATTCTGTTCCGGAACTGAGTTGGATCAAATGTGGCTTATAGTGTGAATTGCACAGTTGCGCAATTGCGTTCCGGAACTGTGTCGGATGAAATGTGGCTTCTAGTGTGAATTGCACAGTTGCGCAATTCTGTTCCGGAACTGAGTTGGATTAAATGTGGCTTGTAGTGTGAATTGCACAGTTGCGCAATTCTGTTCCGGAACTGAGTTGGATCAAATGTGGCTTCTAGTGTGAATTGCACAGTTGCGCAATTCTGTTCCGGAACTGAGTTGGATCAAATGTGGCTTCTAGTGTGAATTGCACAGTTGCGCAATTCTGTTCCGGAACTGAGTTGGATTAAATGTGGCTTCTAGTGTGAATTGCGTAGTTGCGCAATTTTCAAGAGCTTTTTACAGTGGATGTGTGCGGTTTCGACGCCGAATGTGAGGCTTGGGGAACATGTTGACAAAACGGTAGGCTGGAGTTCTTCAGAGAACAAATGTATGACTGCTCCGTTGAAACCCCAGCTGGGGATGCGGATAGCATTCTCACACCAGACATATGTGATGATCAGCGCTGCATTGTGTCCCAAGCAAACTTGAAGACAAGTGAAAACATGCTCCCTCTTCCGCCTTTTTTCTTCCCCCAGACTGTTGGCGACATACAGTGTGTATTGCGCAGTTGCGCAATTTCCAAGAGCTTTTTACAGTGGATGTGTGCGGTTTCAACGCCGAATGTGAGGCTTGGGGAACATGTTGACAAATGTAGGCTGGAGTGCTTCAGAGAACAAATGTATGACTGCTCCGTTGAAACCCCAGCTGGGGATGTGGATAGCATTCTCACACCAGACATATGTGATGATCAGCGCTGCATTGTGTCCCAAGTAAACTTGAGGACAAGTGAAAACATGCTCTCTCCTCCGCCTTTTTTCTTCCCCAGACTGTTGGTGGCTTATAGTGTGTATTGGGCAGTTGCGTAATTGTGTTCCAGAACTGAGTCGGATCAAATGTGGCTTATAGTGTGAATTGCACAGTTGCGCAATTGCGTTCCGGAAGTGTGTCGAATCAAATGTGGCTTCTAGTGTGAATTGCACAGTTGCACAATTCTGTTCCGGAACTGACTTGGATCAAATGTGGCTTCTAGTGTGAATTGCACAGTTGCGCAATTCTGTTCCGGAACTGTGTCAGATCAAATGTGGCTTCTAGTGTGAATTGCACAGTTGCGCAATTCTGTTCCGGAACTGAGTTGGATCAAATGTGGCTTATAGTGTGAATTGCACAGTTGCGCAATTGCGTTCCGGAACTGTGTCGGATGAAATGTGGCTTCTAGTGTGAATTGCACAGTTGCGCAATTCTGTTCCAGAACTGACTTGGATCAAATGTGGCTTGTAGTGTGAATTGCACAGTTGCGCAATTCTGTTCCGGAACTGAGTTGGATCAAATGTGTCTTCTAGTGTGAATTGCACAGTTGCGCAATTCTGTTCCGGAACTGAGTTGGATCAAATGTGGCTTCTAGTGTGAATTGCACAGTTGCGCAATTCTGTTCCGGAACTGAGTTGGATTAAATGTGGCTTGTAGTGTGAATTGCGTAGTTGCGCAATTTTCAAGAGCTTTTTACAGTGGATGTGTGCGGTTTCGACGCCGAATGTGAGGCTTGGGGAACATGTTGACAAAACGGTAGGCTGGAGTTCTTCAGAGAACAAATGTATGACTGCTCCGTTGAAACCCCAGCTGGGGATGCGGATAGCATTCTCACACCAGACATATGTGATGATCAGCGCTGCATTGTGTCCCAAGCAAACTTGAAGACAAGTGAAAACATGCTCCCTCTTCCGCCTTTTTTCTTCCCCCAGACTGTTGGCGACATACAGTGTGTATTGCGCAGTTGCGCAATTTCCAAGAGCTTTTTACAGTGGATGTGTGCGGTTTCAACGCCGAATGTGAGGCTTGGGGAACATGTTGACAAATGTAGGCTGGAGTGCTTCAGAGAACAAATGTATGACTGCTCCGTTGAAACCCCAGCTGGGGATGTGGATAGCATTCTCACACCAGACATATGTGATGATCAGCGCTGCATTGTGTCCCAAGCAAACTTGAGGACAAGTGAAAACATGCTCTCTCCTCCGCCTTTTTTCTTCCCCAGACTGTTGGTGGCTTATAGTGTGTATTGGGCAGTTGCGTAATTCTGTTCCAGAACTGAGTCGGATCAAATGTGGCTTATATTGTGAATTGCACAGTTGCGCAATTGCGTTCCGGAACTGTGTCGGATCAAATGTGGCTTCTAGTGTGAATTGCACAGTTGCGCAATTCTGTTCCGGAACTGACTTGGATCAAATGTGGCTTATAGTGTGAATTGCACAGTTGCGCAATTCTGTTCCGGAACTGTGTCGGATCAAATGTGGCTTCTAGTGTGAATTGCACAGTTGCGCAATTCTGTTCCAGAACTGACTTGGATCAAATGTGCCTTATAGAGTGAATTGCACAGTTGCGCAATTTTGTTCCGGAACTGTGTCAGATCAAATGTGGCTACTAGTGTGAATTGCACAGTTGCGCAATTCTGTTCCGGAACTGAGTTGGATCAAATGTGGCTTATAGTGTGAATGGCACAGTTGCGCAATTGCGTTCCGGAACTGTGTTGGATGAAATGTGGCTTCTAGTGTGAATTGCACAGTTGCGCAATTCTGTTCCGGAACTGAGTTGGATCAAATGTGGCTTCTAGTGTGAATTGCACAGTTGCGCAATTCTGTTCCGGAACTGAGTTGGATTAAATGTGGCTTGTAGTGTGAATTGCGTAGTTGCGCAATTTTCAAGAGCTTTTTACAGTGGATGTGTGCGGTTTCGACGCCGAATGTGAGGCTTGGGGAACATGTTGACAAAACGGTAGGCTGGAGTTCTTCAGAGAACAAATGTATGACTGCTCCGTTGAAACCCCAGCTGGGGATGTGGATAGCATTCTCACACCAGACATATGTGATGATCAGCGCTGCATTGTGTCCCAAGCAAACTTGAAGACAAGTGAAAACATGCTCCCTCTTCCGCCTTTTTTCTTCCCCCAGACTGTTGGCGACTTACAGTGTGTATTGCGCAGTTGCGCAATTTCCAAGAGCTTTTTACAGTGGATGTGTGCGGTTTCAACGCCGAATGTGAGGCTTGGGGAACATGTTGACAAATGTAGGCTGGAGTGCTTCAGAGAACAAATGTATGACTGCTCCGTTGAAACCCCAGCTGGGGATGTGGATAGCATTCTCACACCAGACATATGTGATGATCAGCGCTGCATTGTGTCCCAAGCAAACTTGAGGACAAGTGAAAACATGCTCTCTCCTCCGCCTTTTTTCTTCCCCAGACTGTTGGTGGCTTATAGTGTGTATTGGGCAGTTGCGTAATTGTGTTCCAGAACTGAGTCGGATCAAATGTGGCTTCTAGTGTGAATTGCACAGTTGCGCAATTGCGTTCCGGAACTGTGTCGGATCAAATGTGGCTTCTAGTGTGAATTGCACAGTTGCGCAATTCTGTTCCGGAACTGACTTGGATCAAATGTGGCTTCTAGTGTGAATTGCACAGTTGCGCAATTCTGTTCCGGAACTGTGTCAGATCAAATGTGGCTTCTAGTGTGAATTGCACAGTTGCGCAATTCTGTTCCGGAACTGAGTTGGATCAAATGTGGCTTATAGTGTGAATTGCACAGTTGCGCAATTGCGTTCCGGAACTGTGTCGGATGAAATGTGGCTTCTAGTGTGAATTGCACAGTTGCGCAATTCTGTTCCGGAACTGAGTTGGATTAAATGTGGCTTGTAGTGTGAATTGCACAGTTGCGCAATTCTGTTCCGGAACTGAGTTGGATCAAATGTGGCTTCTAGTGTGAATTGCACATTTGCGCAATTCTGTTCCGGAACTGAGTTGGATCAAATGTGGCTTCTAGTGTGAATTGCACAGTTGCGCAATTCTGTTCCGGAACTGAGTTGGATTAAATGTGGCTTGTAGTGTGAATTGCGTAGTCGCGCAATTTTCAAGAGCTTTTTACAGTGGATGTGTGCGGTTTCGACGCCGAATGTGAGGCTTGGGGAACATGTTGACAAAACGGTAGGCTGGAGTTCTTCAGAGAACAAATGTATGACTGCTCCGTTGAAACCCCAGCTGGGGATGTGGATAGCATTCTCACACCAGACATATGTGATGATCAGCGCTGCATTGTGTCCCAAGCAAACTTGAAGACAAGTGAAAACATGCTCCCTCTTCCGCCTTTTTTCTTCCCCCAGACTGTTGGCGACTTACAGTGTGTATTGCGCAGTTGCGCAATTTCCAAGAGCTTTTTACAGTGGATGTGTGCGGTTTCAACGCCGAATGTGAGGCTTGGGGAACATGTTGACAAATGTAGGCTGGAGTGCTTCAGAGAACAAATGTATGACTGCTCCGTTGAAACCCCAGCTGGGGATGTGGATAGCATTCTCACACCAGACATATGTGATGATCAGCGCTGCATTGTGTCCCAAGCAAACTTGAAGACAAGTGAAAACATGCTCCCTCTTCCGCCTTTTTTCTTCCCCCAGACGGTTGGCGACTTACAGTGTGTATTGCGCAGTTGCGCAATTTCCAAGAGCTTTTTACAGTGGATGTGTGCGGTTTCAACGCCGAATGTGAGGCTTGGGGAACATGTTGACAAATGTAGGCTGGAGTGCTTCAGAGAACAAATGTATGACTGCTCCGTTGAAACCCCAGCTGGGGATGTGGATAGCATTCTCACACCAGACATATGTGATGATCAGCGCTGCATTGTGTCTCAAGCAAACTTGAGGACAAGTGAAAACATGCTCTCTCCTCCGCCTTTTTTCTTCCCCAGACTGTTGGTGGCTTATAGTGTGTATTGGGCAGTTGCGTAATTGTGTTCCAGAACTGAGTCGGATCAAATGTGGCTTATATTGTGAATTGCACAGTTGCGCAATTGCGTTCCGGAACTGTGTCGGATCAAATGTGGCTTATATTGTGAATTGCACAGTTGCGCAATTCTGTTCCGGAACTGACTTGGATCAAATGTGGCTTATAGTGTGAATTGCACAGTTGCGCAATTCTGTTCCGGAACTGTGTCGGATCAAATGTGGCTTCTAGTGTGAATTGCACAGTTGCGCAATTCTGTTCCAGAACTGACTTGGATCAAATGTGCCTTATAGTGTGAATTGCACAGTTGCGCAATTCTGTTCCGGAACTGTGTCAGATCAAATGTGGCTTCTAGTGTGAATTGCACAGTTGCGCAATTCTGTTCCGGAACTGAGTTGGATCAAATGTGGCTTATAGTGTGAATGGCACAGTTGCGCAATTGCGTTCCGGAACTGTGTTGGATGAAATGTGGCTTCTAGTGTGAATTGCACAGTTGCGCAATTCTGTTCCGGAACTGAGTTGGATCAAATGTGGCTTCTAGTGTGAATTGCACTGTTGCGCAATTCTGTTCCGGAACTGAGTTGGATTAAATGTGGCTTGTAGTGTGAATTGCGTAGTTGCGCAATTTTCAAGAGCTTTTTACAGTGGATGTGTGCGGTTTCGACGCCGAATGTGAGGCTTGGGGAACATGTTGACAAAACGGTAGGCTGGAGTTATTCAGAGAACAAATGTATGACTGCTCCGTTGAAACCCCAGCTGGGGATGTGGATAGCATTCTCACACCAGACATATGTGATGATCAGCGCTGCATTGTGTCCCAAGCAAACTTGAGGACAAGTGAAAACATGCTCTCTCCTCCGCCTTTTTTCTTCCCCAGACTGTTGGTGGCTTATAGTGTGTATTGGGCAGTTGCGTAATTGTGTTCCAGAACTGAGTCGGATCAAATGTGGCTTATAGTGTGAATTGCACAGTTGCGCAATTGCGTTCCGGAACTGTGTCGGATCAAATGTGGCTTCTAGTGTGAATTGCACAGTTGCGCAATTCTGTTCCGGAACTGACTTGGATCAAATGTGGCTTCTAGTGTGAATTGCACAGTTGCGCAATTCTGTTCCGGAACTGTGTCAGATCAAATGTGGCTTCTAGTGTGAATTGCACAGTTGCGCAATTCTGTTCCGGAACTGAGTTGGATCAAATGTGGCTTATAGTGTGAATTGCACAGTTGCGCAATTGCGTTCCGGAACTGTGTCGGATGAAATGTGGCTTCTAGTGTGAATTGCACAGTTGCGCAATTCTGTTCCGGAACTGAGTTGGATCAAATGTGGCTTTTAGTGTGAATTGCACAGTTGCGCAATTGCGTTCCGGAACTGTGTCGGATGAAATGTGGCTTCTAGTGTGAATTGCACAGTTGCGCAATTCTGTTCCGGAACTGAGTTGGATTACATGTGGCTTGTAGTGTGAATTGCACAGTTGCGCAATTCTGTTCCGGAACTGAGTTGGATCAAATGTGGCTTCTAGTGTGAATTGCACAGTTGCGCAATTCTGTTCCGGAACTGAGTTGGATCAAATGTGGCTTCTAGTGTGAATTGCACAGTTGCGCAATTCTGTTCCGGAACTGAGTTGGATTAAATGTGGCTTGTAGTGTGAATTACGTAGTTGCGCAATTTTCAAGAGCTTTTTACAGTGGATGTGTGCGGTTTCGACGCCGAATGTGAGGCTTGGGGAACATGTTGACAAAACGGTAGGCTGGAGTTATTCAGAGAACAAATGTATGACTGCTCCGTTGAAACCCCAGCTGGGGATGTGGATAGCATTCTCACACCAGACATATGTGATGATCAGCGCTGCATTGTGTCCCAAGCAAACTTGAAGACGAGTGAAAACATGCTTCCTCTTCCGCCTTTTTTCTTCCCCCAGACTGTTGGCGACTTACAGTGTGTATTGCGCAGTTGCGCAATTTCCAAGAGCTTTTTACAGTGGATGTGTGCGGTTTCAACGCCGAATGTGAGGCTTGGGGAACATGTTGACAAATGTAGGCTGGAGTTATTCAGAGAACAAATGTATGACTGCTCCGTTGAAACCCCAGCTGGGGATGTGGATAGCATTCTCACACCAGACATATGTGATGATCAGCGCTGCATTGTGTCCCAAGCAAACTTGAGGACAAGTGAAAACATGCTCTCTCCTCCGCCTTTTTTCTTCCCCAGACTGTTGGTGGCTTATAGTGTGTATTGGGCAGTTGCGTAATTGTGTTCCAGAACTGAGTCGGATCAAATGTGGCTTATAGTGTGAATTGCACAGTTGCGCAATTGCGTTCCGGAACTGTGTCGGATCAAATGTGGCTTCTAGTGTGAATTGCACAGTTGCGCAATTCTGTTCCGGAACTGTGTCAGATCAAATGTGGCTTCTAGTGTGAATTGCACAGTTGCGCAATTCTGTTCCGGAACTGTGTCAGATCAAATGTGGCTTCTAGTGTGAATTGCACAGTTGCGCAATTCTGTTCCGGAACTGAGTTGGATCAAATGTGGCTTATAGTGTGAATTGCACAGTTGCGCAATTGCGTTCCGGAACTGTGTCGGATGAAATGCGGCTTCTAGTGTGAATTGCACAGTTGCGCAATTCTGTTCCGGAACTGAGTTGGATTACATGTGGCTTGTAGTGTGAATTGCACAGTTGCGCAATTCTGTTCCGGAACTGACTTGGATCAAATGTGGCTTATAGTGTGAATTGCACAGTTGCGCAATTGCGTTCCGGAACTGTGTCGGATCAAATGTGGCTTCTAGTGTGAATTGCACAGTTGTGCAATTCTGTTCCGGAACTGAGTTGGATCAAATGTGGCTTATAGTGTGAATTGCACAGTTGCGCAATTTTCAAGAGCTTTTTACAGTGGATGTGTGCGGTTTCGACGCCGAATGTGAGGCTTGGAAAACATGTTGACAAAACGGTAGGCTGGAGTGCTTCAGAGAACAAATGTATGACTGCTCCGTTGAAACCCCAGCTGGGAATGTGGATAGCATTCTCACACCAGACATATGTGATGATCAGCGCTGCATTGTGTCCCAAGCAAACTTGAGGACAAGTGAAAACATGCTCTCTCCTCCGCCTTTTTTCTTCCCCCAGACTGTTGGTGACTTATAGTGTGTATTGCACAGTTGCGCAATTTCCAAGAGCTTTTTACAGTGGATGTGTGCTGTTTCGATGACGAATGTGAGGCTTGGGGAACATGTTGACAAATGTAGGCTGGAGTGCTTCAAAGAACGAATGTATGACTGCTCCATTGAAACCCCACCTGGGGATGGGGTTAGCATTCTCACACCAGACATTTAACATAACATCACTTTATTAGGCCTATAGAATTTCTTGTATTAGGAATTCGTCCTTTCACATACCCCAGCTTGCATGAGAAACAAACACACAGACGGAGAGAAGCATCACATTTGTGATGCTCAGCGCTGGATTGTGTCCCAAGAAAACTTGAAGACAAGTGAAAACATGCTCTCTCCTCCGCCTTTTTTCTTCCCCAGACTGCTGGTGGCTTATAGTGTGTATTGGGCAGTTGCGTAATTGTGTTCCAGAACTGAGTTGGATCAAATGTGGCTTCTAGTGTGAATTGCACAGTTGCGCAATTGCGTTCCGGAACTGAGTTGGATCAAATGTGGCTTATAGTGTGAATTGCACAGTTGCGTAATTGCGTTCCAGAACTGAGTTGGATCAAATGTGGCTTCTAGTGTGAATTGCACAGTTGCGCAATTGCGTTCCGGAACTGAGTTGGATCAAATGTGGCTTATAGTGTGAATTGCACAGTTGCGCAAGTGCGTTCCGGAACTGAGTTGGATCAAATGTGGCTTATCGTGTGAATTGCACAGTTGCGCAATTGCGTTCCGGAACTGAGTTGGATCAAATGTGGCTTATCGTGTGAATTGCACAGTTGCGCAATTGCGTTCCGGAACTGAGTTGGATTAAATGTGGCTTATAGTGTGAATTGCACAGTTGCGCAATTGTGTTCCGGAACGGAGACGGATAAAATGTTGCAAGAAATCCTTTTAGTCTGGGTAAACTCTCACAATCCTCTCATTTAACATGCAAGTAGATGTATAAGTGCAATCTGTATTTAATGCTTTTTGGAACCTAACACCTACACTGGCCTGAAAGGCACGTCATTCCAGCTGCATGTTTCAGCTGATTGACAATTGGTTTAGATAGGATAACAAACATTTCCAAGAGCTTTTTACAGTGGATGTGTGCGGTTTCGATGCTGAATGTGAGGCTTGGGGAACATGTTGACAAAACGGTAGGCTGGAGTGCTTCAGAGAACAAATGTATGACTGCTCCGTTGAAACCCCAGCTGGGGATGGGGTTAGCATTCTCACACCAGACATTTAACATAACATCACTTTATTAGCCTTATACAACTTCTTGTATTAGGAATTCGTCCTTTCGCATACCCCAGCTTGCTCTCAATGAGAAACAGACACAGACAGAGAGGGAAGCCATTACATTTGTGATGCTCAGCGCTGGATTGTGTCCCGAGCAAACTTGAGGACAAGTGAAAACATGCTCCCTCCTCCACCTTTTTTCTCCCCCCAGACTGTTGGTGGCTTATAGTGTGTATTGCGCAGTTGTATTCCAGAACTGAGTCAGATCAAATGTTCCAAGAAATCCTTTACATCTGGGTAAATTCTCACAATCCTCTCATTTAACATGCAAGTAGATGTTTAACTGCAATCTACATTTAATGCTTCTTGGAAACAGGGTTCCCCCTGGGGGGGACGCATCACACATGAAGGGCCAGTCAACTAAGGCATATAAATTGAGCATCAGATTATGTTGCTAAAATTTAACAGGAGTTTCTCTTACCTTAAAATAGAAGTGACCACAGAGATCTGGGCTCAGCTGCCTTCAGTGTCTGTCCTGTTGCCCATGAAGTCGACGAGCGGTGGACTGCTTTAATCCAAGATGATACAAAGGCATAGGATCGAATCTCTCCAAAGGAGGTCCCTTCAGATCACTAAAAAGAAGTGAGGAGAGTGAGGAGTTAACTTTGTATAAGCTAGGCTTTCATTGGCCACCACATAGGCAGATCTGAATGAAACTGCTATTTCTTGAATTAATCCACTCCTCAGATAAATGCATGCCGAGTGCGTTGTCTGACAGTAGAAGACCCTTTGCATCTCTGCATATTGTGAATGCCAAGTTTCCATTCTTAATGAAAGGCCATGGGTTACATTTTGAACCCACAGTTTTACGATTGAACCCAAAATTAGCAAGTAAAGTTCCCTGTTTTCTCTTGGGCATCGTCATTGCTTCACAGTAACTTATATAGAAAAACTAATGTCACTGGACATTTTCTCTACAAATTCACTGTGCCTTTTTTTTAGAAAACTTAAGAGTTATTAGTTTGTCTGCTTGTTAGGCGAAAATCTAAAGACGAAATGTTGCCTGCTTTTGGAACCGCGCCACCATGGCCTTGATCAGTAACAGCATTAAGTTGCTTAGCTATTTCTATGGCAACAACAAACTCAAAAAACAAATATAAATGTAGTCTATACTGGAAAAAAGTGACAGATACAAATAGGAAATTTCTTAAATTGTCTGTCTCCATATTTCAGAGACCCCCCCCCAAAATTTCACAAAATGGTCCCTTCAGGGGAGCTCGTGCCTTGCTCAGCTAAGCTCCCCTGTAATTTGCACCGTGCTTGGAACCCAAACCCTACTTTGACCTTAAATACACCCTCATTCTAACACCATTTTACAGCCTTTTTCAGCTGACTGACTATTTGTCTAGATAAGATACATTATCAGAGAACATACATTTCCAAGAGCATTTTTCAGTGGATTTGATTGTTTTTGAATTTTTGTGATTTGGGGAACATTTTCACAGAACAGTAGACTGGAGTGCTTCAGCAACAGATTGTAAGATTGCCCTGCTGAAACCCCAGCTAGGATTAGGGTAAGCATTTCCACACTAGACATCTGTGATGCTCAGAAGTGACCACAGAGGTCTGGGCTCAGCTGTCTTTGGTGTCTGTCTACACTACATCTACACTTAATGCTTCTTGGAACCCAAACCCTACACTGGTCTGAAATGCACCGTCATTCCAACAGCACTTTTCACCCGATCGACAATTAGTCTAGATAAGATACATTATCGGAGAAGATAAAAAATAAACACTGTTGTTGGAAATGTATTAGTATTTAATTAACTAATAAAGAGGTGAAAAGAGGTAAAAACAGAATTTAACTAAACAATTGCAGAATATTAACTTTAAAACCGACCTGAGCTTTTTATGCATTTATTTGTAAGGAGTTGAAGCTTACTTAAGTCAATATTACCACAGACTATTTAACCAAACCTTAGGACAAGATAGTCAAAATATTTCAAGGACTGTTATAGTAAGCTTTCTTTGTAAACAAGCTGTGTCAATTTAGTCAATACATACAGCCTATCATTATTCAAATACCAGTGTATTTAATATTTCAAAGATCCTGTACTGCTGCTCAGATAATCTGATCTCCCGTGGTGGACTGTGTAAGCCAAAACCGTAAGAAAAAAAAAACATTTTAGGTAGGTTTCTCAGCTAGAAACAGGAACATACAATCAGGATGCACACAAAACTAATAATCCTAATGCAGGTGTCCAAAACTTTAGGACAAGTGAACATTTGTCCCCATCTGCAATTCCCCAATCAATTTTATTAAACTTTGAAATCCATAAATAGATATTCAGCTTCTTCCTGCCATGACTTGAGTGCCCATGCAGGAATCCCTCAATTAACAGTAAAAATTGGAATTAGATTTTTATAAATATAAATCAATAAAAATGCAGTACTAATTATAAGTCTCTGTGCTTGTCGAGCAACAGTTATTTATGTACAGTACATAATTTTTGTGACTTCTCATGATATGTATGCTTTGTTTGTTATTTTCATTGTGCACTCAAACACACTAGCACTGTTATCATTCTTACTCAACTGCTGCTGAAAACTATTAAACTGGAGTATACTGGTTCATTTTCTTTTGTGAAATTTTGACATGTTTAATGTAGGCATCTACATTCAATATGGGGAATGATATTCTATACCCTATCTAGAAGGATGGTACAATTGTCTAAATTATATGTACGGGAATAAGTTAACCTAACTGTCAGGGGCAGAAGATGTTCAACACTGCTGTAGGGGAACCTAAATTACTCTTAGATTTGGAGCTTCTAAATACATGAAGGAGTATTTAAATCAACAGCAATGAGTTTGTGTAATGATTCCATGTACAACCCTGATATGTAAAATTACCTCTAAATTTAAAATGTCTTTTAAATAAAAAACTCCTAAATTAAGCACACAGGCTGCTCAGTCACTACTTTCCCAATCAACTCTGAATGACTATTTTCTTTATTGAAAGAAAATCCATTTTACTGTATATATGACTGTACTTTGCTTAGTAAAAACAAGAAACATCAGTTAAATAGCAGACGTTATATATATTCATTCATACATACATTTTCATCCATGTAAGCAACCAGTGCAAATCAGGACACCAGTCCATCGCAGGACAGACATTTAGACACAAACACCAACATGCACTCTGTCAATTCTTCCAGAAGGCAATTAACCTACTAGCACGTGTTTGGACTACGGGAGGAAACCAGAGCACCTGGAGAAAACCCTGGCCAACACTGGGAGAGCATGCAATATCCACACAGATAGCACCCCACAGTCCCAGTGCAGCAAGGCTAACCACCGTGTCACCATGCTGCTAGATGTCATATACAGCATACATTAGATTATATTAGTTAACAAAAATACCAGAACATAACTGTCTAAATATCTATACTTTCCCAATAATATAATGGGAAAAAATATAAATATAAAATATAATATAAATTACAGAATGTTGTGATGTTCAGGGAGAGGTAACAAAACAGGTTGCCTCATTGTCAATTAATTGACATTAACTATTTAAAATTAAAGAGGTGATTTAAGGGGTTCCAACAGAGCCAGTGATTGAGCTGTGATTTTCTAGGGCCAACAGCAGCCATCTCTTTTCTAGTTTACATTACAAGTGACTTGAGAAGCAATAACTGGGAAAACAAAAGATAGTAGTGAAGCGAATCACGCCAAACAAAAGCCAGAGAAAGACAAGCTGTCAATTTTAAACTAATGCCGTTTCACCATGGAGTAGACTGTGCTGTACTTGACTCTTCTATGCATGGCTTGGCTGCTGTTGTGAAGTGCTTTGGTATCTCTTGAGATGAGAAGAGGTGCATGAATGTAAGTTTGTTTTTAGAATTCCAGTTGTTCTACCCCACATTGGGCTGTTGCTTATCTATTTCCTGATTCAATGTATTCAATCACACTGTTAAGTGTCCAATCCTGTTGTTTTTCAGTACATTGTTACCTATTTGTGTACGACTTATGCAAAACATTATATTACACTGGCCCTCTTGATGTGTGACCATAGAAAATATCTCCCTTTCACCAGATTGCTGTTTTTTTTGTTTTGCTTACTTGTTTGTTTTGTTGACTTATCAAATAGAGCAGGTTAATGCTCAGTTTTATTAGTACAATAATTTGGCAAGGAAATACAGATGGTAAATTAAATGTTCTCTGCATTATATGAAATATGGAGTGTCCATTGTACTCTTCATTTAGTGACACATTGAGTGAGCACAACTGCAATACTGGCTCTTTACACACAGTATTGTCTGAAAACAAATCCAACAAATACGTGGAGAGGAAATGAAAATTGTGTAACTATGTTATGACTCAGGATTCATTGTAAGCAGAAAGGCAGTGTATCAATGCCCAGCACCACCTTATTTCTGCATTAATAGGAGCTGTCAAACCCTTTCTGATTTATTGGGGTTGGAGACAGACAAGCCACATTGCATGTCAACTCAAAAGGGAGATAAGCCCTTAAATTACAATACAATGCCAGCGAAGGAGAGACATGCTATCAGATACCTTAATATACTTACAGAGAGGTTTTTATCATGCCCTTTAGAAAAGGCCGCTTCATCAGCAAACTCTTAAACTGGTATCTTGGTAAAAATTGAAAACAAAACATCAGGGATGCTAACTGTAAAAACTTTAATATAGAAGACTGTTAAATTCAAGGGCATTTTCTTTATTTGCATCACTGGCAATATGACACCTGAGTTGATGAGCAACAGGTACCTAAAAAATAAACTAAAATGTGAGTTTAACAAAATCTTCATCACCTCTAAAGATTCCCTGAACAGAACTAAAGCAGTAGAAACACTGTTACTATTACACAAGATTACACTAGGGCCCTGGGGTTAATTTCCACAGTGCTATCTGCACAGGGTTTGTACGGTGTGCTCCCCCCATGACTGCATGGGTCTCCTTCAGGTGCTCTGGTTTCCTCCCACAGTCCAAAGACACTGTTAAGTTAACTGAACAGGCTCCAACTCCCCTGCGACTCTCTACTGGATAAAGAGGTTGGAAAATGGATGTGTAAGAATGATATATTAATCCATAAACAACAAAAGGTGCTTTTCAGAGGAGTATTTAACAGCCCATATTAATATATTGAAAGCTTAGATTCTATTTTAATGTAACGAGATGCTCTCATTTTTCTGCTTTCACTTGAAGAGATTTAGCTTAAAGAAAACTACTAAATTAAAATGTAACTTTTTAAATCATACCAAATGCTTTTGAGCTTGGTTCTTTTGATCCACTATTCTATGGGGATAAGCTGCCAGCTAGCCACTTAGTACTTTATATTGCAAACCAATTTCATTCTGAGTATTTTTTAAAGGTTTGCAAAATATTTACAGATATTTCTTGGGTTAAATCCTGTATACTCTTGGAACTTTTCTGTTTTGGGAGTTTAACCTTAATGGAATATTTCTTGCAGAGCTGTGATAAAATATAAATGAGCAGTTTTAGCTTTTTCCTGTTTCTTTCCATCTCTTTACTTTGAAATGCAGCTTTAATTTGATTTATTGCCAAACCTAGATCACCTCCAGAATTAAGGAGCCCCCCTACAGACACAAGCATTTTCTTTACTCTGATAAAGGTTAAGTATTTTAAAATTACAATTTGTTCAATCATTTATTTACAGAAATAACTCTCCCCTACAATTATGTGTTTTTTTAAATTGGTAACATCTTCTGAAGTTCTGAGTATAGGGATTTGACAGATTTTCAGTATTTTGTCATGTTATGAAAGCAAGATATGTCATAATATTTAAATGTCTGGGATCTGTAACCAAAAACATAACTGTACACAAAAGTGTGTATAGGTAACCTAATTGCTCAGTATGTATAAACAAGCATCATTATGAGTTATTCATTTATGAGACATAAAATGCAGCCAAGGGACTCTCTGAAAACACTAGACCTTTTTATCAAACAGAAACAAAACGTGAAAATTGCATTCTGCATATGTAGATCGTTTAGTTTCATTGGAAATGAATGGAAAGCACCTACAGAATTGTGCTGTCTGAAGTGAAAATGAGAATTTAAAACATTTGAGATTCTCTTTTGCAGTGAGTATTTCCTTTTTGACATGTATTATGAAACATACTCTATTATTTTTGCTTGTGTAAGGTAACTTCATTTATATATTTTTCTGCAGTGTATCATAAAAACAACAGAGGAGTGGAGAAATAGAAACTCCCTATACTCTCACAGACTTGAATGCTGTGTCTCCCTTGTTAAACCTCTTCAAATTTAAAAACTTACAGTTGTGTCATGTCATTTGTACAGCACTGATCCTGTTCTCATGGGGTTACAAAACTGTGCCATTGTAATCATGCTGGGAAAGAGAAAATACCTAGTTAGGGAGTTACCCCAGCTAGCTGTGCACTCATATTTGTAGTAGATTCCTTGGCCATATCTACATGTTTAACAGATGAAACTATTTTACTGACAGGAAGCTTACAGACAATGTGGTTTGTTTCAGTTTGGAATAATTCTTTCATTTTTTTTCTCTTGCTACATTTAGTAGTTTTCAGTTTCATTGGGGAAAAAGACCTTGTTGTTGATATTCATCTCATATCTCAGATAACGTGAAAAATGTTCACAGTGACTTTTGAGTCCTATATGGAAATATGGTATAATGGGAGCATTGTGAAAAACAGGGAAAAAAAACTGAAAGTGAAGCCATATGGAATTAAATAATGCAAAAAGAAGGTAAAATCTATAAAAGAGCATGACAATTGTCATTTGTTAACATATCATGCAAATGAATGCCGAGCAGTATTCATAAACCATCACGTGTATACAGTATATTTCCTGAATATTAAGATTAATAGTGGAGACTATTAATCTCAATCTTCAACACTGTCTTGTGAAATGTGTGCTTTGCATTAATACTTTTTCTAAGAACCATCTATTTCTATGTACAGACCCAGTATTTAAAACTGCCAGTGTTTCTTCACATTATTGCCTTGTATGAATATTCCATCAAAGTAGAGATTGGATATGTGGACTAGAGGAACTACATAGGAGTCAAAATCAACTGCCTTAAATAGACTGGATTAGATTTGTTGTGACTGGTGTACATTGAGGTGATGTACAGTAAGAATCTAAAACAAAAATAGCTACCATTATGTCACACATCTACTCTATATCTGAAATTGCAGTCGATGATCTTTTTTGATGAGTTGTGATTTAATACATGTTTAAGTTACTTAGATTTTTTCATTGTAGAATAGTCTATTTTTTGCTATAACAGTTTAATCTGAAAAATTCTGTATTTTTTGTATCTCAGCTTATGGCTATAAACTTTGCAACCACATACAGGGGACAATTAAGTGCAGGCAGTTAAAAAATAATGAATAGTCAATATTCATTAGACACGGCCACCTCAGTTTTATATTAACTTAGAGAGCCAAAAATTCAACTGTATTGTTATGAAAAAGGTATGGGGGTAATAGATCTCCCCCATAGATGAATGACTACAAGACGGTAAAGAATGTTGAAATTCTGTGTGAAACAAAAACTGCAAAAAATTTAACTGAACAAAAGAAACACACCATGTTTTACTATTAAATGTTCACTCATGAACAATGAGCTAACCATAACTTTTGTACAAATATGTACCTATAAACATGGGTACGCAATTAGCGCAACCAATTAAAAAACATTTCAGCTAGGTAATGTGTTTGTAGTGAAATATAGCAAACTATCACAAAAATCTCCTGGTGTTCAATGCAATGGCTTAAAACCCATCCTTCTGCTACAGGCATTTAATATTCCAAATGCCTTAAACAGGTGTTCAGAGACATTTGTGTGCCACTACATGTATAGGACCTTCAAGGTGTTTCCTTCAAAGCTTTTGTAATTTTATGTTCTCATTAATTTCTTTTCTGGTTCAAATAGCTTTTCATGTGGCTTTTCATGGAGTCTTTAGTGGCGACATTCTAAAAGTACAGAGAAGAACAATCGTTTTGGACACTGTGTAGAAAATTATTTTGTGATATCCATTAGGACATCTGCAGCTCATTTTCTGCTTTGTTTCCATTGGCTTTTAGACATTTTTCCCAGAACTTTTACCTTTATTTGGTATTATCAGTAGGTGTTGTGCCGATGGATAAGTCTTAACAGAAACCATATAACGGTTTCTCCCTGGCCACAGAAGAATTTCTATACAACAGTAAATAATGGAAAAAACAAATATTACCAAGTAGTTGCACATGACACCACCCTGGATTTAAACCCTTATCTATAAGACAGCTCCTAGCACCTGACCCACATAACACAGACAAATTCACTATTCCCAATGGATCCCAATTGATAATTCCCAATGTCTCCAAAGAGATGTCAATAATACAATTTCATCTTGTACAGAAACAAATCTTTTACATGGCTAACTCTCAGTATTAACTGGTGTACTAAGCCAGTGGTTCTCAAACTGTGGTACGCGTACCGGCAGTGGTACTTGGAGTGCCGCCAGGTGGTATGCCAAATGAACCTGGAACTGTGTCGTGTGCGCTGAAAAATCGGGACGGGTTTTCATATTTTGTATTTTAATACGTGTCGAATATGCAGCCTACGTACTACGATACACTGCGCACTAATACTTCAGTGGACACAAGAGATACTCTGTAATTCTATACCACTCTATAGGAATGCGTGCTACAGATGCAAGTGACCAATTGGTATTTAAAAAAAGCTACTGTATCTCCAGCAAATAGGGAGAAAGGAGAATGTGCGTGATTTTGGAACAATGCCAACGTTGTAAACACAGGAATGCACAGAAATACGTGCTACGAACGCAGGTAATCTTGTCACGAAAGCGTGATAACAGAAAAATATTTAAGAACTGTTCTAATTTGAGAAAAATACACAGAGCGTCTCTGTGTTTCGCTCCCATGCGCATGAAATAAAAACTTTAAATAAATACGGAAACAAAAACAGAAACGCGGAAAAATGCAAGCTTGCGGATTGCTAAAGCAGGTAAGCTACACTATTTTTGAAGAACCTTATTTACCGTTGGCAAAAGAGCTGACACGTATTATGTGTAGAGAAAAAGCTGCTAAACAGCTCGACCTGCTGCCCCCCTCCCCCTGAAAGACAGTCATTCATAGAATTATTGAAATGAAGGATTATGTCAAAAGTACACTGATAGAGCGCGTTAAGATGAGCAGATGTTTTTCACTGCAATTAGATGAGTCTGTAGTCGATTTGGCCAATTTGCTCGTTTACATTAGATACGAGTTTGAGGGTATGTCCCATGAAGACTTTCTGTTCTGTAAACCGCTACCAGCAGGAACTACAGGAGAGCACATATTTCAGCTTCTGAATGAATTTATCGGAGAGAATGGCCTCGACTGGATAAAATGCATCTGAGTTTGTACAGACGGTGCTAGAGCAATGACAAGCCGACATAACGGTGTAGTTGCACAAATTAGAGAGGTTGCTCCAGAAATTAATGTACGCATTACAACATCCACCGCGAGACCTTTGCCATCAAGAAAATGCCTGACGATTTAATATCTGTTAGGCTCTGTTTTGAATTGTATCAAGGCTCGAAAAATTAATTCACATCTGCTTTGCTCAACTAAACAGGCTCACCCCTCTCACTGAAATGGTGCTTTTTTATTAGTTGTTGTTAATGTTTTTTTTTTTCTGTAAAACACTTTGAGAAGCCACCTTTAAAGGCGCTATATCAAATAAAGTTTATTATTATAATATTTATTATACGTATGTGTGAGTGTGTGTGCACGCGCGCTCATGTTGGTCATTGAGAATTTCTGGGGTTCCTATGAGATGATGACTTGTAGGTGGTACTTGGATGCTAGGGGTGGTACTTGGTCCAAAAAGTTTGAGAACCACCGCCCTAAGAAACCTAAGAATAAATTGTTTCAGTTCACCTACAGCAATACTGCTTAGAGTTAGGCTAAACTGCTCTGATTCTATTTGATTTTACATATTTGTCTACATATGGTTTGATTGAACAATTAGATAATTATATATGAGAAAAACAGATTTCACTCCCCACACGTTAAAAATTAACATCCAAGATTATTCAAGAGATTAAATCTATAATTAAAAACAATGCATTTAGCCAATGTAACCCCTAAGTGTATTTAAATATACAACTGAATTCAAAGGTATGTAGGCATTTGAGAGGTTCTTTCTACAAGTCAGGCCTTTCTATAAGGTCTCAAACAACCCATGTTGTAAAAAATGATGAATAAACATTTAAAGGTTAATGTGCACATTAAGATGTCATTTGTCCAACTTACCCAAGTAAAAATGTGAAATCAAGGGCTGCAAATGCCATTTCTGCAGTAAGTAACAAATATAATAACCAACCTTTTACAGTTCATTGTAACAGAACACTTATCATGACTAGATTAAATGAGACACCTGAACTTCACCTAAAAGATACATGGTTATAATGTTTTGTATACCACTATGATACCAGTTAGAATGTTTCTACACAGTTAAAATGGGGACTTACACATGTAATGTGCTATGTGAGCTCATGTGACAATGCGTGTATTCTGACACTGGTAGCCATCTATATTTCCAAAATGGTCAAATCAAAGAACAGTATTCATACTGTATCCTCTACACAAACGGACTGTCCAGCTATATGTGCTTTAGGAGATGCCCTCAACCCAAATCAATTAAATGACAGGTTATTCTCTCACATGCTCACCCAATTTGGAAATTCCAACTTTTTTCTTCCAAAACTAGCCTGTTTTCCCCAATTATAGAGAGAAAGGACATTTTGTCACTGCAGTCATCTGTAGAACCTTTTGTGATTTGACAAACTACAGGGCCCCAGTGCTACAAGGCAGTAACGCTAACCACTGTGCCACCTTAGACTTGAACTAATGTGGTCTGAGTCATTACTTTCTGATCTCAGAGACACCTAACATATCACATATTGATGACAATTTAGAATGTTTTAAAAAGGAAGGCTGATACATGTTTTGTCTTTTAAAACACTTACTGGTGTTTATAGAGAACCACAATTAGCAATAATCTTGGACTACCTACTTTTTCAACTAACGAAGACTAGAAGTACAACTCATCTTAACCTAAGATCCCAGCCTGTACGCATCTAAAACAACTGCAGTGTGGGCTGGAAATGTTATACAGTACTTATCACTTAGAGAAATTACATTTTGTCATTCATGTTCATTTTTTAAATAAAAAAAGTGCTTCTAGAAATTTAATTAGATGTTCAGCTTGTGGTTTGGATTGAAAACAATTTGTGCAGCCTATTTCCCTCCCCCCAATTTTGAAAGCAAAACAATCCTGCGCAGTATCCCATCTTGTAATTGTATAAACATCTGCTGGTAAACCAAAACAAAGTTTGTACTATCTCCATACAACACAAAAGAAAGATGGTGATTTTTAAAAAATTCCATCAGGGAAAACGGAAGAAAATGACATTTAAATACATAAACGTGTAATATTAGTTCTTATTCCAGTTTAATACTTCATAAAATGACCATTCCTATTTATAACCTGCAATAGTCCATTTCATGCTTGACATGTTACAACATGCACCACCCCCTGAGTGCAGATGCAGAGGTTACAGACCCAGGAGCAAGCGCATCACAGTCCAGGAAAGAGGTTACACTGGTAACCTGCTCTACACCTGAGGCTCACTGCACATGCACAGAGCAAGACTGTCCGGGATATTGGCAGCTGCCCGGTGACAGCTGTGCGACTTCCCACTACAGCCAGGTGCTCTGCGAAACCTGCCTCCATGCCATTTGGGGCAGAGCAGAGGCGTGGATAGTGCCCACTCTAGCTGGGAGAAATCCCGCTGGGATGCAGCAGGGTGACTTTAACATGACTATCTAACTATATACAGTACAGAGTACATTATATATGCTATTTTATGGCATCACAAAATGTTAAATTAGAGACGCACATTATGCTTTTGTCTTTTTTTCTGAAGTTAAGAAGAATAATTTACTATTTTATATTGATAGGTTTTAGTGATTGCTGTTCCAGCTGTTATGAGCAAACTGCAACTTTAAGCCACCGCTGAGCTAGAATTTGTAAGCCTTACTTTCCTGGATTCTGCCAATCAAGTGAAGTTCATTTGCTTAACATGCAAATGTTGTAATATAGAGTTGATTAATTAAATCCCTTGGCTTCTGATGAAATGGTGCACATGGATTGTGAGCATGCGACCTAGAGATACTATTAAAGTATTTCATGGAATTAGAAAAAACATTTGAATAATGGAATGTGTTTCCAATGCCCTGGAATCTTAAATTCTTGTTTTTATTTTATAAAGAAGAATAGCTGTCTTAATCTCTTAAGCCTCTTCTAATTAGATATAAAGAAATTCTTTTTGTGATTTCTACCTTGCAAAAAGTATTGTAGAAGTTACTCCAACTAACTCACTGCTTCAGGTAGTTAAAAAAAAAATAAACAAGATTTTCCAAAATGTACAATTTTCCAATTGTAGGTGTTTTAGATATCTTTGTTGTGTTACACATTGTACTGCTTAGGCGTCTGTTCATATTTGTGAATAGATATTATCCAATAGTGGAGAACAACAGCAATGTAATACTAATCATTATTTCAAAGGATACCATCATACAGACCTGTTTTTACCCCGATAACATAATAAAGATACCAGAGATTAATTAATACCACAACAGTTAAATATGTGAAGACATTACTCAGTTACCACTGAATCTGCATCTGCAAGCTCTTGTGTATTGTATCATTACAATCAATTAAACCCAATTTGCTTAACCTGCATATTTAAGAACAGATTAAATATACCCCTTGGCTTATTTCCATTACATAAAAATTGATTTCTTACGGTTTTAAAGCTGGGGAGAAGCAAAAGAGGAGTTGCATTGTTGATTTACATAGATTTGACATCATTTTCTTTTCCTCCAATCTTTAGGCACATGACACCAGTGGCAGATACTTCACCTTGAATCATTATCAAGACAGCTGTCTCTTCCTTCCTTGATATCCTTCAGTTTGTGTGGTGAGAGCCAATAGAGTTATTCATAAAAATATCTGCTTTCCCATGAAGACTGCAATTACCTCATTGTTCTTTTTCCAGTTCGTAAAATAGGGTTTACTGGTGTGTTAGTTACATTACTGTGACAGGAGGCAATGTCTTCAAGCCAGCCCATTTGTCCTTGTGTTCACACACTGAAACTGACTCATAAAACTGTTTGATGATAGTAAAGGGTACTCTGATTTTGGTGAAAATAAAATAGCCTTGTCATTGGAAAACATTTAACGTTGTTTATTCATTCTATTTTCATTTGATTGATGGGTTAGAGTGTTATCATGTGGAAATGCTGAAGTGATTTCCTGTAACCTAAAGCATTCATGTACAGTACAATAGTTACCATTTCCTCTCCTAATATTTTACGAATAAGAAAAAAACAGTAACAGTGATCTGGGAATATTATGTTTCTCAATAACCCTCATTTACTGGGTGATATGATCTGAAATGTTCCCTTTCTCTGATCAGCATTGCTGGACTAACAACCACGGAAAAGTATACATACAGTAATAACCTAGAGAGGCCGAGTCACTTTACGTTTTATTGAAAAATAAATGTCAGCGTAGAATATTTTCAGTAATTCCAAATTATAAATGTTTTGGAGTGTTTAAAAGTCTTAGGAACTACAATAAGATACAATAATAACACTGATTATTTAACATAAGATAAAAGGTAAATTAAAAACCAAGGGACCATGTGACCCTGGATTTGCCAGTCCCTGGGGTAGAATATTGTACAGGCACAAGCCTCTGGGCACAAGACTGCAGACTGGGTTTCAGTGGACTTCTACTGGAATATAATAGTCAGAATAGGATAATGCGAGTTTTCCGTTCCAAATATTCCATATTTACTTTAAATGCTTTTTCCTGAACTGTAGCTCAGTTGTAAAAGTTACTGCACACAGGTTTGAAACGGTCTCACATTCTATGGGATTTGGGGATGCCTCCTCATTTTTACAAATGGGATACGAGGAGTGGGAAGGGAACTTTAACACTATCCAGTAGTCTGAGAAGGAACCTGGGAAACAAATCGGTACTGAATGTATGCTGTGCACCAGTACTAGACTAAGCTGGGAGCTACAGCTGGGCATTGCAAATAAAGAGTCAATTCAGCCTCAGGAACCCACCTGAACCCTTGTAAGTGCTACAGTCTCATCAATAATATTCACAAGACAACCTATAGTTCAGCATTCTTTTGCCATCGGTATTCAGTCCTGCATTTAACTATTTCCACGTTTCACACTCAACAATGTTTAGACGTGCTTTGATTTGGGATTGAGAGAAAGGAGAAGCTTGTGCACAACTGTTCCCCTGAGCCTCCCTGGGGGTCACCCTTCAGGTAAGATGCAGTATAAAACCAAACTAACGGTGTAAATTACTCGGTGGCAATCTTTTTTATAAAAACATTAACTTGATGACCTTTTGTGCGGATTCATTTGGAAATGTGAATATTGAGTTTATTTAATGAAGTTCAGTGTTTAGCATGTTGTTAGGTTTGAAACTATGATAAGACCACAATTTCTTTTTACAAAACAAAAAAAACTTGGAAGTAACATTACAGTAAATATTATATGCCTCGGACCCCATTTAAGCTGTAATGTGACATATTCCCCTACATTGTGCCATGCCAATTAAGTATAATCAACATTATGCATAGCTGTTACCCTCACAGTAAACTTGAACCATAATGAAATGAATACCAATAAACCTTGAGAGCAAGTTCGGCTGTAGGCTATTCTTTCCTAAAGCAACTGGTTACAAATTCAATCAAATGCATACAAGTTCAGCTATAAGATGTTCTTCCCAACAGTAACTGGGTTTACAAATTCAATTAATCTCATGCCCTGCTGAGACTTTGTACTTGGACAAAAGCTCTGTTGTCAGAGAATTATTTCTTTTCCTCTCCTTTCCCACTGCTACAGAAAACCATGACTTTTACAACATTAATTGTAATTGATGGAAAGAGGCCAGCTTTTTTTTGGCAAGGGAAATTACCATATTACACATTTAATAAATTCTGTAAAATCATTAGTGAATGCTTCTATTTTGTCATGTTTTAAGGAACGTTGATTAAAAGTAAAATATATAGCTCCTAATATTCTGTAGCAAAAACAACTTTTCAAATGTTAAATCACTTTGTATTATTTAAATTGCAAACTGTTCGCTAGCTTGTATGAAACATATGAAAAAGTACAGGTTAATTCCGTATTGAAAAGTAGAAAAAAGACGCAATTATGTTTATGCTGTTTAGCCTTCATTAGGCTTTAACAGGTTTGCTTAACAAAAAGTTCAAAGTATTTTTTTCTTTTCAGTGTAGAATCAAACTTTGACTTGTTCCTTTGCAGCCAACAACGGCTGATGGAAAAAAATGTGGGGTTTAAACCTAAAGAAATTACCATCAATAGATGTGTATTTAGACTTCAGAATAATACAGAGGCCAGATTTGGAAAAACACTGCATCTAGGTATTGTCTGTGACAGCAAATTAGACAGTTCGGTGGGGTTTATATGTAACCACATACACTTTAAAAAAACTATATATGACAGTGTATTATCTTCATGATTACTTCTGCATGTTGAGCCCATTCTAGTTTAGTTTTGTAATCCTCGAATGTCTGTCACCCCCCCATCCTCACACCTTTTTCATAACAATACAGTTGTTGGCTATCTTTAGGTGCACATACAAACTAACTGAGGAGGCCATGCTTTAAAGAATATTTATCTTTCATATGCTTGCTTTAATGTCACCAAATCCATAACTTTATCATAAATTATTTCCTTTGAGGAGACATAATGCACTAGTTACCCATTTTAAGTGAAGCTGAAGAGCCCTTTGAATTATCTTGAGACACTCCACAGACAGGCACTGAGCCCCATCCCTTTAAATGGATTACCAATTGGACAGGAGGCTTTTAATCCCCCTGCTCTGTGGCTTGACCATGTCTCAGCTACGGTCTCCCCCCCCCCCCCCATCAGGAGTCATATTTTTAATGATTTCTACTAGCCAGAATTATGTAATTATTTCTGATTTCCAAGTTTCATAAAACAGCTAACTATCGCACAGACAGGCTTTAAAAGAGATCAAAACATACACGCTCACATGATGCACATTATACAATTCTTTTGGTTTAATTTATTCAACAGCTAAGCACTGTATGCAAATAAACTCTATGGTGTCATAACTTATCACAGATTTATGAGGAATTTGACCACTGAGCTTTCACATCTCAGTGATCAATAAAGTATTTCTAACCCTGACAGACTGGCTTCCTTTCCTTCTGAGCTCTAGGTTTTTAATCAAAGTCTTAATTAAATATGATTTTGAACCTGAAATAAATTCTCTTAAGCTTTTAGACATTTCAGGCTAACTGTTCAATCCACACAGCTAAACTTAAAAATAAAAAAACATTTTTTAAATCATGCACTTATAACACCAATCTGGTAGCATCTCTGCCAAGGCCGTGCAACGGAATGAGCTTGGAAAATGAGGAAAGACGTTGCAAAACCATACATTCCCTTTAAGTGATTAGAACAAAGTAAAAAAAACACACTAACACTGCTAAAACTGAAAGAATTCTCAAAGTGCAGGTACAATCTTTGACAGGGAGCAGTAAAGCTTACAGCAAAATATGAATCAAAATATGTCCTGAATTGTACTTTGACACAATTACAATATGTGATCCTTAAAAAATTGAGGTGTCAGGGCATGTGGGCATATGTTTAAATTAACCTGATAAAATAGAAACTTCCAGGCTTTTCTAAGGAAAAGACCCCCCAGGAGTTTGCAAACTCTAGACACAGAAGAGATCACACCAGGCTAGATTGCTTGGAGGAGTTCTCCTGCAGTGTAGATTGAAGTCTCTGGGCAGCTTAAACAGCAACCTACTATGTGATCACACCTCTTTTCCTATGATTTACAATTTTATTTCTGATATTGTTCATGCTACTGTGACAATAGTATATGGAGACTTTCTGAACAGACACAGCTGTGTTTGGCTTAATAATGATAGAGTACAGGCCGGTATTTGTTTGCCACACTGGTTGTGATTGAATGTGACACTGGTTGCCCGTGTTAATGAGTGGCTTTTCCATTACAGAGCTAGATCCATTACATTTCCTGGCTGTGAGAACTTTTCAAAGTTGAGTTTGCCTTCTCTCTGCTCAATTTCTTCTCGTTAGAAAAAGCCAACAAGGAAACACAATAGTGCTGAATTTGGCAGATCTAATGGCTTTTTTCCCCTTTTCTGAATGGAAAGCTTTGAATTTCCTGGTTCAAAGAATACCTGTAATGAGCTGTGAACATCGAGAAACCAAATTATTCTGATAACCAAAGGGCAGAATAGTGAAAATGAACATTAATTAGGTACTCCACTGGGTGCTACTAATTGAAAAACCTATCTATTCTACTGCATTCTATTCTGACGCCTGTTGCTATGCTATTAATGAGTGTACATTGTCCCATTGAAAATAATGCAACATTTTTACAAGTCTGTTATACCTTCATTCCAATGCGGCCCATTGTTTATAGGATAGCTTGAATTCTGTCCAAACCTTTTAGACTGGTAACCTCCACATATGGTCCACTACAAATTTAACTTGTTATATACACTCCTTTTCCAGGCTGAGGCTGATCTAGCATTCTCCAATAATTGAGCTATATATACACTGTAGTGCACTTTTGTCCTGTCATTCACTACATCACTCAGCATTGATTATCCTATGTTGTAAATATGTGAAACAACCTTCAGATATAGCCATAACCTACAACTACATCTTTTATTAATATCTTTTACACATATAAAATAAAAACTCCATGGGAAGGCAGCTTGTGTTATGATTTAACAGTTTAACATTAAATGTACAACATTATCTGTATTTTGGTGTCATTTGAAAGTTCTTCC
This sequence comes from Atractosteus spatula, assembly GCF_055471065.1. NCBI lineage: Eukaryota > Metazoa > Chordata > Actinopteri > Semionotiformes > Lepisosteidae > Atractosteus > Atractosteus spatula. The sequence goes on along the minus strand of NC_142721.1, from coordinate 2,716,828 downwards.
CATCCCGTCACTAAACACATGGAAAAAACTAGAGACAAAGGGGAACTGATTGTTTTGCAATGTTGAGGATGACCGTGGTTAGCAAGCTAGATGCAGTAACTTCTATAAATGTGTAATTATGATGGTCTGAACCTCTTGGAACAATTAGAAATCGTAACAGTAAATTCCAAGAGTACTGTATAACAATTGAGCACACAAAAAGGCAGATTTAAAGGATACAACAATTTTTTTTCTTACAAATAAAACAATGTGCAAAATAACCAATACAAAGGAAAACATATACAGTGGTGTGAAGAAGTACACCCATGAAAAGGATTGTCTTTTTTTACATTTTTAGTCAAAAGGATATTTGATCATCATTTCAACAATACTGATAGATAAAGGTGATCTAATTTTAAAAAATAACATTGAAAAATCCCATTTTGCACTCATTTGTACTATTTAAATCAACAGAACATCCAATTTCCTTGTGCAGAAAAAGTTAGCACACCCCTAACTTTATCATTACAGCAAATGCCTAAAATTAGAATCAGGTACACCAAAACAGGTGCAAATGATTTAGATCATCATTAGAGTAACTTGGACCTTGCAACAAGACAATGACCCAAAACACTAAACATCACAATTGAAGGAGTTCTGTAAGGAGGAGTGGGCAAAAATTTCTCAAAGTCGATGTAGGAGACTGATAGACAATTACAAGAAATGAAAACAGAAAGTGATTTCTGCTAAAGGGGGCAACACCAGCTGCTGAAGTGTGTACTTATTTTTTCCCCCACAGTAGACAATTGCATTTCTGACTGAATTTTGTTGAACAAATGATTAAAAATAATCATTTTTGTTTGTTAAATTAGATCACCTTTATCTATCAATATTGTTGAAATGAAGATCAAATATACATACATGCAAATATGTTGAAAAACACACCTTTTAATGGGGTGTACTTTTTCACAGGACTGTACACTGGATACCCATGGCTTTAGCTACTTTGCTGAATGCCAACATTATTCAGTGCTGTCAACAAAGTCCAAGTGTATTGTTTTGTTGATCAGGAAAAATGAATCAGGTGAGAGAAGGTCTTAGGAAGAATTCTGTTTTGCATACTGTTTCGATTGCTTTAGCTATGTTTCATTAAGGTTGAGTTTTTAGTCCTTTAGGATACCAGGTGTTCAGGAGGTCAAGAAAGCAGAGAGACATTCCCAACACTTTGTAATTTAAGAACTCACAACACCTACCCAGCCATGTTGTCATTAGGTGTAGTGATACTACCAGAGACTTAGAGATGCAGATACGGAGGTGCCAAGGTAAACAGTTCCTCACTGAAAGTTTCAGATTGAACCCAGTTTACGATGCCCTTGTTTCTGTCTGAAATCCTGCTCAACCTGCTTTTCAAATTACCAAAAGTAATGATATTTCTAAATCATTTAAAATTGTACTGGATGTAAAACTGGATTGCAAAAGCAACACAGATTATGAAAATGTACAACTTCACAGAAAATATTGCTAATATTTTTCTTAACAGCCATTAGATATTTAACGACAGTATTAATTAATATCCCTAAAACATATCAGCATGGCAAAGCTGTCTTGGGTTCTGTTTGTTTCATCTCCTCGGAAGACAGGTTCTAATCTCACACTTCAGTATCTTTCTACCTTTAGGTGCCACGCATAGCACACCAGCGATTTCTATTTCAATTGCCCCACAAAGGGTTCTTATTCAGTTTAAATGTGTATTTAAAAAAAAATTGTAAAACTAGATTAAGGGTATTGATAGCTATAAAAATTAAATCAAAGCTGACAGACTGTGCTGCTGAACCAGAGGTTACAAATACAGATACACAAGTTAAGGGTCAGAACGACTGCTAAATAAGTAAGAACAGATAAAGAATATACAGTACAATTCACATCTACAAATTTTACAGCAGAACAGTGCAGATAAATTTCAATAAATTCCTACCCCATTAGGACTTCTGTTCCCTCCTGTTTAGATATGTTAGTGCTCTATCTTCAAAAGATGTATTGTGCATCTCTTAAGGGGGAACTTTTCTTTGTAACCCTCACATGCTCTGCTTCCATGATATTATTTGAAATAACCACAATCTTTCACTTAAATCTGTCAGCTCATTTCAGACTGGAAATGAGCAAATGGTTCCATGTCATTTTTTCCTCAAATGCAAAGTCATACAAATTGGGTTTCTATTCCATATGAGTCAGAATGCCCTCATGAGATGTAGAACCATTCCTAAACCTCCTTTTAAACTTAATAGGAATTATTCTGCTCCAGATATGTGCCAGTGGTGAGCACAAGGCTTCTTGGAACTCACAGGCAAACATCAGCAACAGCACGTTACATGTTAGTGAGAATGAACAACAGATAAGAGTTTCAGATGCTAGCAAAAATTCTCAAACCCAGTATAAGCACATTTGAGTTTCAGTTTTAGGTTTATAACTATTTAGAAGGAGAAAAAATAAATATTAATTCAATTTAACTTTATTACATTATAGTATATGGGTATATTACAGTATGCAATATATAGTTAATATGGTTAAACTCAGATTAAACAAAACCACTTTACAAATGTTTTATAATGGTGATTTGTACTTCTGACAGGGAGCGCTACAGGAAGTCATTCTTGCCTTCTAAAATAAGATTGTACAATGCATCCACTTTGTGTCTGGGCAGGGGCAACATTGACATTGACCTGTTTTTGGACTGAACAGTAAACTGTCTGCTACATCTGGCTTTCCCATTTACAACTGTTTTTGTGCAATCTATGCCAGGGACTTGTGCAATATATTTATACTGTTCTGGTTTGTTCTTTGTATGTTCTGGACTGTGAGTAACTCTTCTTAGTGCACTTGTATCGTATTATTATTGTATCATTCGTTACACTGTTTTGTGTTGACTGTTAAGCTGCTGTTACTTTATTGATCCCATGAGGGAAATTGCAGTGTATCTAAATATCAAAGATGACAAACTATTGCTGTTACTATTCTTATTTGATACTAAGACATTTGGAACAAGTTAACTTACTGCCATAGTTGGGTTTTGAAATTTGTGGTAATCATTTTTATACATATAGAAAGATTTTTTGCTTCTCGACATCTGAGGGTAAAGATTGCTTTGCCCTACATTGTGACCTGACCTTCAGGTGGTACTACTGTAGTGGTAGTAACAAACGCTTACAGCCATCTCCAGTACTTATGACTTCACCTCCTAATGAAGACGTACTGATCAATAACAGCCCTCTATTTACAACTTATCATACAGGGCAGATGAGACAGAACCAAACCAACATACTGTACCTGTGAATATTTCCCAAGAATATTGCTTGTAACCAGTCCCTCAAAATAACTAAAGGGGTAGTCAATATGAAACTCCATTCTGACCACTGAGATAACAAGAGAAAACTAATTGCTTTTTACAGTTATACTGCTGTTCCATTCAAATGTGACACAAGTACTGTATGTGTTTACCTAGCAAGGTCTACTTGAATCTGGGCCTTCATCAGATTGTTATTAGTGTTACACCACTGCTATCCTGTTTTACCATTTTCCATTTCAATTTTCATAAAATTAGAATATTGAACTCCAAAACATCTTTTATACCAACATGCTTTGAAGTACCACAGTAAGCACCAAAATATTTTGACTAGAAATGCAAGGACTAGAAATGTAGTTTGTCTATAAATACTGTTGGAAAGGTATGTTCTGTGACACAGGTATGGCCATATCTAGTTTAGCCCTTTAAGCAGAATGTGGTGAGGTCACTGGTTAAAAGCCAATTACAGTTGCCTTGCAAAATAATAATAATAATAATTACTTACATAGCGCTTTTCTGGACACTCCACTCAAAGTGCTTTTCAGGTAATGGGGACTCTCCTCCACCGCCAATGTGCAGCATCCACCTGGTAATCAGAGTAAATTAATCAAACTCTTGCACAATTATCACATATTATTGCTTTAAAGCTTGCAGTTATGATATTTTGCAGAAGCAATTATCTTTATAACAATTATTATATCTATATTCAAACAAAAAAAAAGAAGTAAATAGTTTAAAAGAAAAACGGAAAACACCGTTTATTGTGGTGAATCTAAATTAATTCAGGTACAAAGAATTACCTTAACAAGCCGCACAATTAGTATAATAAGTGTCCTCTGTGTGCATTAAGAGGCCCTTAATTCAGATTGTGAATTCCAAGCAAGGACTCAACCATAAATACCGAGGAGTTTTCAAAACCACTCGGGGATAGGGTTGTATAAAGGCAGAGATCATGAGAAGGGAATAAAAACAGTTTAAATTCTGCTAAGTATATACGCCTAATCGTGTATTTTTGCTTTTAACGGTATACTTCTCGTTACCAAACCAACTTTTTGAATCGTTTCTCAAAATATTGCAAATACAATTGATATCCAATATTCCCCGAACACGGAGGAAAACATTAAGTTTGTTTTCACTTCAGTGAAACTGTTTTGTAACAAGCCAATTAGTAGTGTACTCTTGGCAGGCCTACATCACACAAACTGCACATCGGTTTAATTATACAAATTTCTACCAGCAAAATCAAAATAGCATCACGTACTATACTTTTCAGAACTTTGTTTCCTAGTTACATCAGCATAAAGCAAAGAAACCCTTTTTTGATAGTTAAGCTTACCTGGCGTTTACGTTAAGAGAAGCCGGAAAAATTTAGAATTTATCGGTCAGCAAAATACGAGCGCAAAAGCAAAAATTCGCTAAAATATATAAAAAGCATTTTACCTTACCTTGATCAAGTGCGTTCATCTGACTGTTTTCACTGCGAGACCACGAGTTTGAAAAAAACAAAATGGCTACGACACCCCGATCCAGCGCTTTTAAATCGACCGGTATAAAAAAAGCTAATTTAATAGGTTAAAATAGCTGTCACTCAGCGCATTCTGACCATACACACTAAAACCCTCCTCTGTATAGCAGGCAAGCGTAGTTTTTTTTTTACTAAACTTTTTTTTATGATAAACTACTGTAATCCCAGAAAAAACAGAATGTGCAAAAAAGTATAAAAACACATTTTTAAAACTGTAAACATTATAAGAAACCTCTCTAGGGCTGGAGGTATTGAAATAATTATTTTATTTATTTTACATTTTTTGGAAGGCTGAAATTTTTCTTAATGTTTTAAAAGTTTCACACTTTTACAGAAAAACCAATCAATGACATATTGTATTTGTATGGGGAATCTATCTCATATTCCAAGAATAGTAGAGCAAAACCACACAGTGAATTAAGAAATCCTTTTCTTCCAGAGGTCTCTTTAGTCTTGATGCAGTTCTGGTGATGATAAAATATTTTTCATACTCAACTGAGAAGCTTAAATATACTGTAAAACAAAATCATAGACAGCAGCAAGGTCATCCAAAAATCAACAGATAGATCTGGCATTCAAATTGCTTCTAGTTGACCAGTTGAAGTACTTTGCATTTAGATGCGCGTGATACATGACACCTTAGAAGGTCCTTTATAATGCATGTTACTTGCTGCTGTGTTAAGAGGATAAAATAAAAAACTGAACTGTAGAGTAGGGTTCAAAACTAACATAAGAAAGGTTACAAACCAGTCGGTCATTTTGGTCCTCTAGCTCATTTCATTACCAGCAGCTGAGAGATTTGAGAATCGAATCCATTTTTTTCTTGAAATAAACCAAGTTATTAGCTTTGATAACAGTCAGTCCAAAATCTTACATTGTGAAAGGAAGTTCCTCTGGTCTCTGTTTCAAACCTACATTTCCATAACTTCCACTTCTGTTCTCTATCTTGTGTTAAACTCTTGATTCTGAAGAAATCCGTTAGGCAGACTTTTTAATACTTTTGAGGATTTTGAAGAATCAGGCGTCATTGTAAATTTCTCAGTTCATTCCTTTAAAATGAAAAGTATGAGCTCAATCTTCCCTGGAACGATTCTTAGGCAGCAATCTATTTTGTCTAACAAGGTGACTATGATTGTGAACAATATTCTAAATGAGGTGGGGCAGGCCAAGCCAGAGAGTACTGAATTTACAGTTCACCAGCAACTGCAGGCCTCTATTACTGTAATTAGTCTCACAGATGGTGATATTAGTTAATGAATTAAATGATTGGTGAAGGGTTCAGAAGGGACATTCTAAAATGGTGGTATTAAAGTAATCAATTCCAAACCCAGGGTGCTATCTGTGTGGAGTTTGCATGTTTTCTCCAGGTTCAAGTCAGTTTCCCTTGTGTGCTCTGGCTTCTGCCCACAGCCCAAAGACATACTGGTAGGTTAACTGGCTTGTTGGAAAATTGGCCCTAGTGCGAGTTTGTGTGTTTGTGTGTTTGTGTCTGTGTGTGACCTGCGATGGACTAGCATCCCATCCAGGGTGTATCCTGCCTTGTGCCCTTTTCTTGCTGAGATTGGCTCCTGTATTGGATAAAAGGGATGAAGGGATGGATGGGTATTACCCCTGTCTTGAATGCCTGCTGAAAGAGTTTGGCTAATGTTCGATTGAAAAAAAATCACTCACTTCAGTATAATTGGTAGAATGCTATTGGGCCCAGGAGATTTGCTTAAGTGTTTCTAATACCTGTAACAATTCTTCCTCTTACATGATAATACTATTTAATACTGAACTTACTCTTTGTGTAGCCCAGAGCATATTTCAATTACTTACTTGGTAAATACCTTAGTGAAATATTAATTTAATATATTACCCATTCCAATTTCATCATCTAAATTTTTCCCTTTATTACTCCTTGAACACTATGACCTTTTCATAACTATTACCCAAAGACATTTTGAGACCTTTGTATTCATCTACTGCAGGTTGCATTCCTGTGCCTAAATAGTCTTTTTGATGTATAGTCCTACAGCTCACCCTTTTCCATCTTTCCTGTCTCTTCAGAATGCAGTCTATCCACTAAAGTATTTCTCACTGTCACTCTGATTCTGTGATTCCAGTTAAATCATAACTACATGTTCATGGAGTAGTCTTTGTTTCTTGCTTTTTAATCCTGATGCTTCGAGCATTTAGGTATATATTTATCAAAAAAGGGAAGTAAAAAGTATCGAATATAAAAGATGGGAGGTGTTTTTGAAAGAACTGATGTTATGCAATGTAGTCAACTCTTATTCAATAAATAAAAGCATCAATTACTAAATTAACAATGTTGTCCAGATGGCCACCTTTCATATGAACTCTTTCCTTTTTATACAGCAAAATAGTTTAAAATAGTTTCCACAGGTACACTTTGTTTTTTTATTCTGTGTCAGTTACCTGTGAAACATAAAATACATTTTCGCACATTCAGGTTCTTCTTAGCCCCCAGCGCATACAGTATTTCAGTATCTAAGTTCATAGGGCATTTTATTTCTATGTCTTTTTTGCAACAACCATCCTTTAAACCTGGTTGTAGAGGGGTTTAGTTAGCATAACTTGTTTTGACCTTTTTTCTATTTCTATTTCAATTTGGACTGAAGTAAAAATAAACCCTGGCATTGGTTTAGTTCGGTATTCTTGTACAGTACTAGCTGATCATTGATCATTGATCTTTGTACTTTACAGCAGTTTTCTCCAACAGGCATGTCCTATTAATGCTTAGTTTTGTAGATTTGTCATGTGTTTTTATGTTATGATTTTTACCCTCAGTGTAAATCTTGTGTAGCTGATACAACATAAACAGAAATATGTTTTTATTTTCTGATTGGGGGATTATTTTCTGAATGGATCAGCGTGTGTCTACCCTTTGCCGACAGGCGCGGGTAACCCGCTGAACCCCATGCGTGATGGGGATCGGGGATTGCAATTATTTCCCATGAACAAGGAACTCCCAGTAAGCGTGGGTCATAAGCTCGGGTTGATTAAGTCCCTGCCCTTTGTACACACCGCCCGTCGCTACTACTGATTGGATGGTTTAGTGAGGTCCTCTGATCGGCCCCGCCAGGTCCCCCTATCTGGAAGCACCAAGGGAAGGAGCCCTCCCCTAGGCTGGGGTTGCCGATTGATCTGAAGGGTCTGTTCGCGGAAAAAGGGGAGCCAACCAGCCAGCTTCGGCGCACCCCGCACACCTGGGGGCGGGCCGCCCTGCTTTCAGCGCCCCCCGCGCACCTGCGGGCCTGCGGAAGGGCCAACCTCTGAAGGGCTCCACCGGCGGGCATGCGGATGGGGCGTGGCCCAGTAAAAGCTAAACTCAATCTTGGCTTCTTACAGCTGCAGAAACGAATTTCGTTGGGTGATCTCCCTGCAGCTGAAGAGGCGCCGGTGCTGCATCTTGACAAGAACCTGTCCTACTTTGACACACCAGTATTGATATCAAGTGTTCTACTGCTCAGATGAACAGTGCAGTGCTGGGAGGGGGGTGTTGTAGGCTTGGAGTGCTGCTGCTGATTAAGATTAACAATATCCTATTGTAAGAAAAAAAAGGGGAATTTTGTTCTTTCCGGTACTTAAGGCTCAAGTCAAATCTTTTTTGCACTGTACTTTTATACTGCAGATAATCCTATAGCAATTATCTGACGTTATCTTAGGAGTACTATGGTAGAAATTCTGGGAGGATATCACTGAAGTGGAGTTGGCAAGAGGGTTGGTTGTTTTAAATTCTGTTTTTAAAAACAATAATAGGATTTAAGTCACACAAAGGAAAAACATATGAGTAATTGTTCAAGGAGTTAAGTCCAGTAGATTTCCATCAACTGCTGAGGCCTGTTATTTTTATGAATATAAGCAGTACCTTCATAAAAAAATAACTTAATGCACAATACACAATATGACAAACTGGAAAAACACAGTGCACCCATAGTATAAACATTGGATAAATGTGGTAAATTCAATGGTGTTGTTTAAAATGAACCATGGCAATTATTAATATGTATTTTCCTGTTTGCATACAGTGTACTCACTCACCCTATTCATGCCAGAAATGAAAGAGGGGTTGGCATCATTACTTGGCAAGCCATTCTAAGACAAAAGTCTTTCACATCTCTTTTACCGTGCTGTGGGTATAGATGGGAGTGAAGAAAAGGCCCATTTATGAAAAATTGTAAAGAAACAACTGCAATGCCCTCTGCACTCCACAGCCCACCATTATCCTATTTCCACTGCGTTAAGTTGCCTGTTTTGTAGAGGCCTGTCAGTAGACCCAAACTAGCAAATACTAAATGAATGTTTGCCAATACTTGAATTTAGTGGGACATAAATATTGATTGTCACAAGCCATCAAAGTACTACAAGAGAATGTGATGACGTTTATAACAAGGTTTCAATCAAGAAGAAGGCCATTTGGTAGAGAAGGCTGTCTTAATTAAAATCCCCCAAAAACATGCTTCAGTGTAAATCTGGATTTTCTAAATATATTGGGTATCATACTGTGTACAGAATGTTGTGCTGTTGTAGTATGCATCTATAGAGGCTGATCCTCTGAAACTACCTCCTCTTTTTCATGTCACTAGCCTTGGAATGTCTGTATCCATTTCCAGCACAGATAGTGATTTTGGTAACAATGCATGTCTCTCTACTGCTGAGCACACTGGAGGGCAAAACACTTACTGTAGTTACATTAAAACATGTAGTATTATGCTAATGAAGTGTAACAAGTTGCTGCTAATATATTCACAATCCCTTAGTTTCTATGAATGTAAAGGAATATTCACTGCGGTTGGTCTTCATTCAGAAGTTTTGTAACATCTTGAAGTTCTGACAGTACATTAAAAAGAGGAAAGAGCACTCTATGGCCTCACAGTTCAGTTCACAGTTATCTCGGTCTTCTGTGAGAAGTTTACATATACAGTAAGTGACATTTAAAAAAATGGTGACCTGTATGTTATTTAATATTGCACTGAAAGATCAAATCAATTGAAGTAATTAAAGTAAATAAAGTTTATGCTTCCTAAGCAAAGCCAATCCACAAAGGTTACATGCTACACTGTCTCATGTTCCTTAAGAAACTCACATATTAAAGTATTGATTTTAATACTTATAGTGGAAACATATCGGTGATTAGTATTGAAAATGAATATGAAAAATACGTGCAGAATCCTTTTTAATTGCAATTTAGTTACAGAAAGTTAGTGGGATGGCGGCTGTTACCTTATGAATTGCTGTTGTATGGTGCTGCAAGAATGTACTGTACAAAAGTTGTCAGGTATCAGCTATTCAGCAGATCTCCTGGACTTGGTTTCAGGAAAATGTAAAGATCATTTATAAGATTAAGATTCATAATATGACACCTGACAGTTTGCAAAGCAAGTTGAAACACTATGCTCATCTCATCAAAGCAGCATCTATAGTGGATTATCTAGCACATTTATGGCAACCACTCGTCAGGATGCTGCAACAAGTCCTGTGCATTTACTTTATGTTTGAACTTCTCCAATATTCCGAGAGATCACAAGAACACAGGTTATCCAGCCATGTTTGATCTCTTATGGGATTGGTTCTTCCATGATTATAGCCTAGTCACTGCCCAGATGAGAAGCATGTCTTATGAGGTGAGGGAGTCTGACAATTAGTGATTTTTGCTGTACTCCTGCATGTGTACTTCACTGCAGGAGCAACTTTACAAGTTGTGTATTTAATGTCTAGTCTAGAATGTCCTCCAGCAGTCTGAAGGTTCAGGACATTTTGCTCATGGACAGGACAGTATGTTTGCTGACTAGTGAAAAGAGAAATTTATTTGTGACCTATTTTACAGAGGGCATTTTTTTATTTTTATGGACCTTGTTTTTGCTTTTTTTATTTTTACTTGGATGTTTTTGTGGAGAGTGATTAGTACCCTGTTAGATAAATGATGAAGGATATTATTTCTGTTTCTTCATTGATCCTGGCAGCTGTTATGTAGACTATTCACTCACATTACCTGTTCTTTTCTAACATTATGTCTGATCTCTGTTACTTAAAAGTAATGTTTCTACTCTGACGTAGAATGTATGCAGGATAGATTTTCCTACTAAATCTGTTGATTAATAAGAACTGCTATATAGGAAAAGATAGAAGGTGTAATGGGTGTCATAAGTGAAAGATGTTAGTAGATGTGCTAATTAAATGATGTGGCTTTTTTCTACAGAACAAAATAAAAGTTTCTAATTGTGTTACAAATTTTAATTTTCAAATTTCTTATTGAGAACAGTGGGTAAAAATAGTGAAATTAGAATAGTTAAAAATCAATATTTCAGTTTACAAATTTTTCAATGTTTATAGCCATATAAAAGTTGTTCTAGACTTTTTAATTTTTAACTAAGTCTCTGTTGGACCTTGCTAAGATTAATGTGATTCTAGCTGTAGATATGATTGCGGTCATGAAGTGGAGAAATGGAGTGTTGCTGTGGGATTATCCTCATTCCTTTGGAATTATTTCACTTGTGTAATAATGAGGTCTTTTGGAGGAAACTCAGTAGGACACAAATGATAGGAGGATTGTGGATTTTTTGCTGTCAAACTGTGAAAGGTAACAAAAATGTTCGCATAAAAGATGACCTCAAATAAATCTTACTGTCCTTCCAAATCCATTCTTATATTTTTCAGTTTGCTTTTTAGGTTATTGTGGCAGAGTGCTTGTTATTTTTTCTTTCTTTTACTGAATGTAAAATACACCAATATTTCCCTCTACCCTTCTGGTATGTTTGAGAGAGTGTATGTGATACGAATGAAGTGTGAATGATACTTACCCTTTTTGTTGTTTCCCTAAAATCACTGCAGTGTTTTTCCTCATTGGAGTATTGTTTTGTGTTGATCAAGATGGCCACCAGTCACCTTTCCTGTTTGTAGTATCACACAAATGATCTTAAAGGGAAAGGTGACCGGTGAGCCATCTATAAATAACATGGTTGCATGACTCTGTTAAAATTTATAAGTTTTTTTTGGATGGTTAAATACTTTATTTTGGTCAATCTGCCCATCTCTGTTAAGAAAATGTGAGCGAGTCCCTTTAAGAGGATGGTCCTTAGAAGAGGAGGGGCTATAAAAGGGACTGGAGAGCTCAGTATGGAAGAGAGTGCCTTGGAGGGAAGGTGTGGAGAGTACTCCTGTGAGGGGTTTTGTTTTGTTATCCCTATTTTGATGGCAATAAATCCAGTTTTGTTTGCATTTGAAGACTGCTGTGTGGGAGTTTCTTTTCTTTTGAGCCAAACCTGGTCACTTGGCCGGTGACAGTTATGTTATCCAACATGCACTTAAATGACATGCTTGGAAAAAAAAAACATTTAAAGTTGAAGAACAGAGACAGATTATACATGACGGAACCTTCCTTTGAACTAAGCTTTCAATAAGCAGTTGTCTTAAATCACAGACTTGCAGATTGTGCCAGACCACCTCCTGTGAAATGCTTTTGTCTTAATAGCTCTTTAGGGAGTGAAGGAGGGAAATAACTATCTCTGTTATCATCACCTGTACAGCTGCTGTTCTTCTTCCCTCTGTCTTCCCAATTGATTCATTGCATATGTAACCCAAGTCAAGTGCTGTGATTTCAACCCTGCAGTCCCATGTATCAGAGAGGTTTTCATATTGAATGAGAAAGGCAATATGTTTTTAAGGTCTTCACACCCTGATGGTCCGCTATGCATCCTCTTATGGAACTGGCTCGATCCTGCTGAATTCCAGCCATCTGTCTGCAACCCATCCCCATCCTTTTGCAGAGCTTTTGATTGATTAACCTGGCATGACCCCTTTGCAGCAAATTGGCTGAAGCTGTCTAGGTGCTTTACCCTTCAAAATGAATTGCTCCAGGCTCTTTGTCCATGGCAATTAGGGCCTAAGAGTTTGACTTTTCACTAGCTCAGTGAAAAAGTGTTGAGAGCTTAACACTAGAATTACCCATGGCATATACAATAAATATGACTACCAGTGTCATCATTCTCACCACTGTTCTAAAAGCAGTACATTTTTGTTCTATAATTTTATTTTTTAATTATTTTTCCCTTCGTGGATATCCAGTAGGGTTTGAAAAAAAGTGTTAGAGAAATTAGATATTTATGTCAACATGTTTTCACTTTCATTTTCAGTTTCACTGGCAGTGTTGTCAAAATGTTATCGATGCTTTTCTTTGAATATCCCCTTTTTGATAGGGGTTATTTTATCACAGTCTCAGATTACCTCATTTTTTTCTCTAAATTTTCTTTCTGACAATTGTTGCTGTAACTCCAATATATGCTGTGCTGTCAGGTGTTCCTTTGTCTTTGTAGTCTCACTGCATTGGAATGCACAGAATTCCAGTGACAAAAGGACAGAAGAAGAATGCAGTTAAATAACAATGTGGTCAAAATTAAGTTGGAAAAAATGGCATGTGATGGAGAAAAGAGTTTTCTACTACCAGTTTGGCCTCCTGGAATTTTTATAGAAAATATGCTGTCAGGAAATACGATCAGTAAGCTGAAAGAAACACTAAAGATATGGTGGAGGAGTTCAAAGGAGTGATAAAAGTGTATTTTTATCCAGGCATTTTTTTATTCAGATTTTCCAAGAGTTCCAACATGTGAAATAAGTAAAATGGCTTTAGAGACTTTTCTTTGTTTGACCAGGACAGTGCACCTAAACCGCCTCTAATGCTCAACTTATTCACTTTCAGCTCCACTGCACTTACTTTCAGGATGTTAACTTGTACTCCATCCAGGGCTATGTCCTTGAGGCTTTTACAAAGATGCATCGTGTGTAGACACCAGGTGAAAACATTTATCACATTTCTCTATTTAAAAAACCACTGACCTGTGGTTTACAACCTGAGTAGGACTAATATTACAGTACAGTACTGGGAAGGTAAGTTAGATTCTCTTCTGTCATATGATGAGGCTGTAAAAATTAGGAAAGATAAGCTGGGACAAGCTTGGCTGTCCCTGTCCTGGAGTTGCTGAGATACTTAAGACTCATTTGCCATTCTTTCTTAAGGAACTGCCAAGTAATATCCAATAAAACAACAGCCTGGACAAGGACGCACTGCATCCCAGGTGCAATATAACTTTTTTATTATTTGTAATAATTGCCAGCAAAGGAAGACCAGGAAGCTGATAACCACAGTATGAAACCTACAGTACTTGTAACATTAAAAACATGAGAAGAAACTAACTGGATGAAACAAAGATACTGTATACTAATTACAGTAAATACACCAAAAACAATTGAACAGTGCAGTTTCATTTTAAATTGGGTGCCCTTTCTAAATAGCACCTTTTTTCACATTTTGATTTCTGTGTATACAGTATACTTACTTATTGTGGCAGCCTGCTGGGTATGCTGTAACAGGTTCTTTTAAATCGGTAGGTCCAGGACTAAAGACACACCAATAAACTGTACAGCGATCAGGTGGAAAAAAAACAGTGCTTTTTATTTACAGAGCAGTAGGAGAAATCAAAATACACCACAAAACAAAACAAAAGCATAAGCTCCTTTTTGAGCTTCTGACTGAATTGTCTTCACAAAGTACTTCTCTATCATACTGGGCATCTAAGCTGCCTATTGGCTTGAAAACAATTCTGAGACTGTTCAAAACAAAACTTCCAGAGTTCTCGAAACATACAAAATTCAGATTCTCCAAACTCATAGATTCCTTAGGACCACGGTCAGTCCTCACTCGGGTGAATGGCGCACACAGAGGTTTTGCCTTCTCTCCTCCAGATGCCACATATCACTCCAGCTGACTGACTCAGAAAGCCTCTGCTTCCCTGTTTTAAAACAGTCACCTGAGCCACTGGTCAGCTGACTGGGAGCAGCTGCTCATTCCCAAAGGTTCCTGGGGAATTAGACAGGGCTGCCATCTTGTCTGAATCTGCCATGCTCTTTCATTATGTATGTTTTGATTTTGCATTTAATTTACAAATTACTTTACTTAATGTCTAATGTCCAGCTCTCTGCCTCTAGAAGTAATTTAAATTATTTTAATTGATGGGTTATTTATGCACTTTGGAATCTGTATAGAAGGAGGTCAAGGCTTCTGTCTCTCTACTGGGGTCAAGGAAAAATGCACTATGCAAATGTTAGAAGGTATAATTTTATCATATTAGGTGTGGTTAAGATTGGTGCACTTGAAATAAAAATGTATCAACAATATGTCACACTAAAGAACAGTGTTCAGATATTTATGTACTTGAATTAAAAAGCTTCCTGGTGAAGCTTACTTGTAACACAGGACTTCTTGTTATGTTTTGACTGATTGTGCTCCTCCTTTCTCACCCTGTCTGTCTTGTCTTGTCTTTCACTGTAAAAATATTGATTGTTTTAAATCACTGCTGATTTACAAAACTCACCCTTGCATTTGTACTTCTTTGATATGACCTCAGTCTGCCATCTGATTAAAAAAATACTATTTTTGTTTCTGCCTTTAGACTATTTAGACTATTTTCTGTTTCTGGTAACAGAGACATGCTTGTCTTCACAATATTTTGAAAGGTGGTTTTCCTTGTGTTATGTTCTCAAAACCAATGGACAGCAGGCAATAAAACTGCTGTACTATTGTATTTATAACTGAAAGGAAGATTAGTGTTAGTAAATTAAACAGCACAAATTGCTTTCAAGATGACAGTTGTGGCATGGTACCAGTTACCAGGTTCTGATGACAGAAAGAGGCTTTTCCATGTAACACGCTATATATATAATAAGCATGAGCCAGTGTCTGAAATGCTAGCTGATTATAGAGGTCCCACTGATATTACCAAGACACATTTTGTCGTATGTGACAAGCATTTCATGCCAATTTAGTATGATATGAAAACATCCTCTGGCACCTAGTATGTTGTTTACATAGGAGGTCCTTGTTAAGAAGTTGCTGCATTGCCTTATGTGTCGGAGTTAAGTCCTAAGTCAATTTAGTGGGTGTCATAGAGTGAAAATAGATTAGAGAAAATGCAGTGGGGTATGAAAACGGACTGATAAATCATCTTTCTTAAGAAATTGTATGGGTGGTCAAAGCATGTATTCCACATGTACTGGCCCTGAATACACACTGGTCAGGATAACCATTCATCTGATTCTCTATTGCACATAAAGGTAACTGAGAAGGGACTGATTTCAGACAAGAAAAGAATGTGATACAAAGAGCATACTACAGATTGCCCTTGTAGTGACTTTACTAGAAATTAGATCTAAAGAAACAGATCAGCCATTGTGAGGGGAGATGCCAAAAAACATTTAATATACATTGAAAATCATTTCACTACTTTGACACCAGAAGTCATTTAATATACCTCTTCATCCCTGCAAAAAACATGCAATCAATCGCTTTAAAATTCCACAAAGAGACCAATAAGGAAGCCTGATTGTTCAGCCTCTCCCTTTTGAGTTAAAATGGTTTCTTTTCTTTTGTCACTCAGGATAGAGACTGAATATATTTGAATAAGCGGAGAAAAACAAGCATAAAGTATTTGAAACCATAAATACAGATCTTTGTGATTAAATTGATATCTGCAGAGTGGAACAGAAATAAGGATCAAAACTGTTACATCTGGGAAAAATAACATGTTTCTCAACAGAAATGAGGCCCAAACAGTATGGTATTAGGTTTGCTAAAGGAAACTATTACCATTGTGTTGTTCATAATGCTTTGAATCCATCTTCTGTTTTCCTGACTGGTATTTTATTAAGTTCTTAGGATTTTACTCATTTTTACATACTAATGATTTCATAAGTGCACAGCAGAAGGTTCTGTTTGCTAAGCACGCTTACTGTATTTCATAAACTATTAAGGGAAGTGGGTTTCCAAGGTTTCAAAGTAGGTATTTTGTATTTTTTCAGGTGGGTAGTTGTGTCAGCATGCGTTGGCTGCAAAGGAACAGGTAGCGGGTTTATTCCATGCCGAAAAGAAAAGAAAGAAAACACAACGTTTCGGCCGTGGAGCCTTCTTCATGTGTGAGAAGGCAGTAAGCAAAGGTAATGTAGCAGGAGAACAAAAGCTGGGAGAGAGGAGGAGCGAGGGACAGGAGCAGGAGACAGAAGAGAGGCCAATCAGGAGGTGTGAAGTCAGGATAGGTGAAGTGAGGTGTGAAATGAAACCTACAATGAACAGAGAGAATTTAGAAGAAAAGGGGGGAAGGTGTGATCCTAGCTGCAAGATCATTTTGGTTTCTGTAGTCTTTCAGAAAACTGTCTTTTGTATTTTGTATTTTTGTTTTGTAAATGATCAGAAAAAGCAAAAGTTTGTTCTAATTTTATAACTGTATCTCATTCAATAGCTTCTGTTAGGGAACTCTTCTGTCTTTAGCACAGTTTCTTGTTGGGAAAAATATAAGGATGAGTTTTTTTTCACATGCTGTTTGAATCCCCCTCCGTCATCCAACAAACAGACCCTATATTAAAACAGCACTGTTAGACAACGACACCATATGATTGTAAATATTATATTTTTCAAAAGACATAGTCAACTTTATTTTGCTTGTTATGGTATAGTATTAAGAAACTGTATATTGTATTTTATTGTAATACATTTTTAAATGCAGAAATTGCTTATTATTTTGTCCCTTCAATTACTAATAGTTTTAAAGCACTCTCACAATTTAAAGTTACAGCGCCAGTAAATTGAACTGTCACATCACTAAATTGTATGTAATCTATTGAATTTTTCATTTAAATAATTCTGCTTTTCTATTAACTGCTTTAGTATAGTACCCATATAGTGCACACCCCTCTCTTCTTGTGTGATTTGGCCTTTTCATGGAAAAGTCAGGCACACATTTGTCCATGGCTGTGAGTGCTCATCCACCTCATTTATCTTTTAGCCAAGTAATCAATATGGCTCGTTGCCAGACTAGGGGAGATCTGATCAATGGTTTCTAAGAGCCAAATCAATTGTGGTCCTTATTAATTGGTAATGCTTCATAATCTATACTTACTGTTTTTGGAAGACCTGACTGCTCCAGTTTCTTACTGGCTTCACTTAAAAACCATCCAGTTCATAACAAAGAACAAAAGCAGAGTCAGAGAAGTGTTGACTTGAGCTACAATAGTCTTAGACAAGGATACTGCTGTGATATCAGTGCAGTGATGAGAGGGTTTTAATTTACTGTAGCAATTATAAATTAGAACAGAAACTGAGAGAGTGTTTTCACAACTATTGGGAATCAAGCATACTAATTCACAGTCTTACACATGGATTCTAAACATAAAATATACATTGTTATTGATACTACCCCAAAACACACAAAAAAAAAACAGAACAGAAAACAGATTGAAAAACAGAAATACTGACTTGCCGTCTCTTCCCCCCTCTCACATTCAGGAATTTTCCACAATTATGGCTATGAATCAGACAAGAAAACACTGAGTACTAATCAGAAAGTTAACATAAAGAGAGTAGTAAATGATCATTAAAAGTTCATTTTGAGATGAAAAAGAATATTACCTATCTCAGGCTAGATAAAATACACTTGGTACTTAAATTGCTTGTAAAAATATTTTACTCATAATAAAAAAACAATAAAACATAAACAAAGACCTACAGTATACTTCTGATGTGAAAATCACTTGAAACGGTAAATGTGTATAATTTAGAGACTGCTTGACAGAACACAAATGCATTTTTCAGCTACAGTATATGTAGCATAATACATCTTTGGAGACTTTGTAATCTTGAGGTATAAGTTAACAATTATGACGCAGCTCAAGAAAATCTGCCCCAGGGCCACTCTTTTTCTGCAACTCTGAGAAGCCCTAATGGAGTTACAGCTGAAAGGCTGCCTGGTTAGTCTGCATTAATTCATTAATGAAAATGTAATATTATATCTCTGCAGGACTGTCCAGTTTTTACTAACTTGTATCTTTTTACATTTATCATATCTTTAGACTGATCTTTGTTTTTTTGTCTCAGGTGATTTTTTTATAGTATTCGGGAAGTTTGCAAATCAGATTTTAATAAGCCAATTATAATAGTGCACAATATGTTTGCTAAATTTATATTTTAAATTCAATAACTTATTATTTTAAACAGACTTTTCATGCATCGTGTTTCCAAAATGCCAGTAATACGTAACCATTCTTTTCTTATTTCTCATTTTTGAAATTTAGTACTTTGCATGTCACAGTAACATAATTATAACATTTTCCATGAGTAATTATTTAACAGAAAAACCTACTTAGTGTTACATACTGCAAAGTTCAATACTGCCTTTTTTCCCTCTGGTGTGAAACATGCAGCAGTTGAAAACAGTGGGAAAATATGAATCAAGTAATTTTCTCTCTCTGTAACCCTTTTAAAATGCCATGGTAGTTATTAAGAAAATTGATTTGTTTTGGTTGATTCAGCAATGCTTTGCTGTACCTGTGTAATGCAACTAAAATTGAAAAAAGGGCAAGAGAGAAAGGGAATAGAAGGCAACATTAGTAAAGTAAAAAAAAAGAAATGAAGGAGGCTAATGAGGAGGGAAACCACTCAGAGAGCAGAAGGGTGGGACCAACTAACGACTCGAAAGCTGCTGTTGTGCAGTGGCTGAAATCGGTAGAAGATGGCAGCAGAAATGTGTTTGGACAACAGTACACCAGGCTCACAACATACTTTCTCACTAAAATATATTGAGGTTCAGCAACTACAAAACAATAAATACATGGGCTGCCACAAGAGGGGAATGAAAAGGTGCACTCTTTGTCATGGATCATTCAGAATTAAACAGAAATCAATGAGAATCAGGGGGAAAGTATGAATCCTATCAGAACTTTCCTAAAGAGGGAGGATCTTGTGTCAATACAGGCAGTTCAGGGACAGATTACTCATCTGTCTGAGATCTGACAATTGCTTCTTTCTTCATC
Organism: Atractosteus spatula; assembly: GCF_055471065.1. Taxonomy (NCBI): domain Eukaryota; kingdom Metazoa; phylum Chordata; class Actinopteri; order Semionotiformes; family Lepisosteidae; genus Atractosteus; species Atractosteus spatula. The sequence goes on along the minus strand of NC_142721.1, from coordinate 2,697,125 downwards.
CCAGTGAGGAATCATTGTTTTTAAAACCCAGTCCCCCCCCAGTATTGTATCTCCCCAACACAGCAATGATTGTGTCAGCTGTAACCCTATACAGTATATCTTTGTGTATGTCTTTTTATCTAATTCTGCTTTTGTCGTTTTTTGTGGATTTCACAAAGGCAACACCAATACAAGGTGGCACAGGGAGATTAATCTGCCTCATTCTGCAGATCCTTCCTAACCACTAAGTAAGTGAATGTCTCTTGTATGCAGGACATTGGCCTCAGTCCAGGACTGATATGTAGCCACCAGTGGGACTCAAGCCAATTTTGTTTTGGTCCTGACAGGTCATGCTGGTTTGACCTTGAGCAGTTTTTATTTCTCTGTGTCTGATAATCATACCTACCTGTGATCTTTTCGATAAAAGGTCTCACTTTAAGTCCACCCACATACCTACAGCAGTACCTCAGTAAGCAATACACACACTTTGATTTCACAAAATATTCTAAGTACTCCACTTAAGGATGCCATTGAACAATAAAGTGAATCAAATCCATTCCATGTCTACTCCATAAGGCAATGTCAGTTTTCTGGCACTAGTTGGTCTCAGGCCAAGGCTGGTATCTGGCTTCAGAATTCAGAAAATGTCATTAAGGCATTAAGACCAAGATAAATATTAACAATAACCCTCTGAAACCCCTGCTATTATTAGAAAACATGATACAATTTCTAATGTAAAAATTATCCAAACTATGTACAATTATTATTGCTTCCTAACATTGTCTAGAAATGTAAACAATATGTCAACATACTTACTGTAAGTCTTATTCATAATTAGCTTCTTCTACCTCAGTGTTTCCCATTCTCATTTTCCCATTTATAGTTTAAGTTTTTACTTCTTGTGTAAACCCCACAGTTTTCTACATAACGGTATCTGCCAGATGTTTGTCCTGTCTAAATTTGATCTAAATATTTTTTATTACATTTGCTGCTTTTACACCATATGACAAATCTTTTATACTTTTTATCATCGCAATTAAATTGAAATTTATCCTTTTAATTTGGTCCATGTACAGATCCCTGTGGTACTCTACTGACTACATCAGCCCAATTTGGACATTCACCACATTTTCTATACTACAGGGTCCTATTTAGTAACCAGTTCCCAAACTAAATACACATATTTCCCTGCATGTGTTCCACTTATAATTTGAAAATGAATATTTCAGGAGTAAACTTAGGAAAATCTTGTTGGAAACCTAAATACACTATATTTGTGTCTGTGTCCATTTATTACTATTGTTGCTTGTTCAAAAACTCTAATAGGTACTGTATAGTATGTAAGGCAAAACTTACCCTTTCTAAATCCAGGTAGACAATTTATAAGGATATTATTATTATGTTGGTGATGCTATAGTTTAATTCTAATAATGTTTTCCTTAACATTACATGTCATAGAAGTCAGGTTTACTGGTCTATAGTTACTTGGGTCAGTTTTGTCACCTTTCTTATGGATGGGCAGTACTCCAGTGGTACCATCCCTGTTTTGAGTGACCGATGGAAGAGTGACCGATTCAATAGTTTCTCGATAACATTTATTTTTTACTTGAGTATAATTGGTAATATCCCAGTGGGCCCTGAAGAATCATTAATCTTGAATGTTTCTAGTACCCAGAAGTCTTCTTCTTCACTAATACTGTTCAATAAAGAACTTTGCCTTTTTGCTGCCTGAGGTGTTTTGTTGACTTCTTCCTTAATGAACATTTGAGTGAAATACTCACATTTTTACAGCAACCATTCCCCTTTTATTGTCTGTATGTGTTCTATAGTTGTTCTGGATACATTTTACTGCATCCTCAATGGTTGTTTTGTTGTACTGTACTACTATATTATAAAGGAACAAGTAATAGGTTTATTCCATGCTGAAAAAAAGAAGAAAGAAAACACAACGTTTTGGCCGTGGAGTCTTCTTCAGGTGTGAAGAACTATATATATATACTATATATATACAATATTACAATACTACATACAATATTTTCTATCTTTCTAATGTGTTTAACATGCACTTGAAATTCATTTGAATTAAAATGAATTAATCATTCATTTTAATCATTTCCTGTACCTAGATTCTGCTGGTTTTTAATCATTTTATAAAGCAATTTCTTTTCATGATATTTTCTAATTGATTTGTTGAACCATTTTTGGATACTCCTTTTTTAATTTTTTGCTTTACACTTTCAATAATTCTGTTTTGTACATCAGGCAGAACCTGTTTAAACTGTTGCCATCCAATCTGTACTGATTCCATATCTTATCTAATTCTTCTTCTCTAAAACTTTATCTCATTCCTTCAAACTATGCTTTGCTAAAATAGTCAACTTTTGACTCAATCTCAATTATGATCACATCTCCTAATGGTTTGCTCACCTCCCTTTGCCCCACTCTGTCTTAATTTTTTGAAAAGGCAAGATCAATAAAACAAAATACAAAAATGCTCTGAACAGCTGAGTAAGAAAAAATTGTCAGTATCTGCATTCGGTAACAGTTATAGTCTGCTACAGACAAAAGGGGGAAAATGTAATCCAACTACACCACCTTGTATAATGGAGGACAGAAAAGACACAGCATTCAAACTTGTAAGGTTTGTTTTCCATTGTCACCATAGTATCTCTATATAACATATAATACTATATAAAACTATATAATCATAGTATCTAATAACAACATACTTACATCACAAGGTTTTTCACAATTAATAGTAGTTACAACAAAAACACACACTGGTGAGCTAATACATGCAACACAAAACTAGATCAAACACCTGATGTCAGTTCTCATACAATATTATGATATACATATTACAATAGTTCTCGTCTGATACTGTACCTGTAACAGTAACACTAAATTTTTCCCAAAATTTTTTATGCTTCTGATGCATATTCAGAAACCCTTGATTCCTCTAGTTTAGGTTTCTGAAACCTTCTTTGTGATACAGTATGTATTACTACACCTCCCCTTGTTTTATCTTTTCCATCTCTCTGGAACAGTGTACATCCCTTAATATTATTTTCATCTCCATCACTCTTGTGATTCCAGTTATATTATAATTGCTTGCTAATGTGGTACCAATAATATAACTAATAAAACTCACATTTTGGACTAAGCTTTTAATTATCCAGTTTAATTAATCATTTAATTAATCGAAGTTCTTTGTCTCTTCCCCCTTCTTACATTCAGATGTAAGATGTTTTTGAATTTCTTTCCGGGTGAGTGTGTCAAAATATTAAGGTGTGACCCAACCCATCTGAGCAGAGATCCTTGGCCGTGGGAATGTTTTCCAATGGAAAAGAAAGCTGAAACTTTCCTCTGAACATCATGTCCTCATACTGTACATGTGTTATGCTGATGGATTAAAATTTGTAGTTGTTTGCCATTGCTTGATGCTGGTCAGATTTCTCCTAAAACCACAGATACTTCAGTCTGTTGGCAAGCTGTTTGAATTTGGTACAGGTGAACAGTGTGATGTTTACTGTATATTAATGTTGACAATGTCTAAATGGATAACAACATAACCGCCATAGTTATGAGCCTGTTGACTCTACGGACATTATCAGCCAACTTAGCTTCAGAGACATAGCTGACATAAGAAATCAAAGCTCACATTCCCTTTTTAAGGTTATCCGTGTCTTAAAAACGTTATAGTAATGCTGTCTTTTATGCATAAATAATTTAAGGATCTTATGAGAGTTTTAAGAGCCTTTAACATATGGATGAAAAGTTTTCAAAGCCAGAATTTTGTTAGCATTTATCTATAATATAAGTCTTAGACATCGCATACCCTCACGTAAGAAAGATACAGTATTATATGCTATAACATTGAATTGAATGTAAATACTACAAAAAAGAGTGTCAATGCCGTATATAATGGCAGCATCCAGTTCATTTGCAGAGAAGAGTGTAATGGAGTCCTTTCATATTCATGGTTTTGTAACTTCAATTCACAAAGGACCAATTAAATTTATCTTCCTCAGGAGTGTATACTTTCTGCCAACTAGATCATTGGACTGCCAACTGGATGGGCTAGGAGAAGAAATCCTTCCTCATCAAAAGATCTCAAGCGAGTTGTAATTTTATGTTCCATGTATTTAATGTTTATTTCAATGGCAGGTTAATGTTGGATGAGAACTGTGTACTTGTGTCTTCCAGATGAGTTCTAATAGGTCTCTTTATGGCACACTCGATAGCACTAAAAAGAGATGTTGGGTTGCTGTTGATAGGAGCTTGTAATAAAAAGATTTATATAAGTGTAGGGATGGGACTTGTTTATTGCCTTGGTTAATGGTACAGTATCCAATATTCTCATATTGATTAATAATAGTGGGTAGAAATGCTGCCATCACCTCAGAAGATTCAATCTTATGTTTGTTTGCCTTGTCATTAAGGAAAGATCACAAACATTGTGACTTGATTTTCAAATAAAGATTAAATGTTTTATATCTATGCTAAATATATCTATTGTTAGATTACTTTATTTATGTTATACATTTTTTACGGAAATGATAGGTACATTTTGAAATCTATAAAAAATGAACACTTTTATTTGACATGAACAAAAGTAAAAGTGGAACATTGTGATTAAATTAAAATAAAACAAATGGATTTGCAGAACTCATTAATAGCTTAATGTTTGTAAAATCTACTGGACAGTTAAAATAAATGAGGACTGCCATTTCCTTCTGCCCAAGCTTTTAACAGGTTTCCACTGTACAAATAAAACCAATTTCACAATAAATCAGCCGTATGTATGCATAGTAAGTCTTAGGTGTGATACGTGAAAGAAGTGCCGCACTTATAGATACCAAGACAAAATTCTTTCTCATACACATTATCACCATATCTATATCAAACCATGTAATAATAATGTGAGTAGTAATTATAATTGCCATTAGATCTCTAATGACTACATAGTCAGGACTGCAGGATGGCATCTTCTACAACACAGTGACCATACTGGGACACTGGATTTGAAATTCTGGACAAATGCCCTATACTGTACCAGGCTTATGACACTGCTTACAATCATAGGCTGATTCTTTGGGCCATCTAAAAAAAAACTATAAATCAGAACAGTCATCATCTGTTTTAAACTCTAAGTGAGTCTCCACTTAACAGAGCTAATATTGTTTGGATTGTCAGATCTTTAAATATTATGAGGTTTTAATTTTCTTCTCCTTTTAATTCCTCCTAGTTGAAAATAATCAGCAAGTTTTAATGAGGCAAATTAGGACATCAGTGATGTGACTTAGAGCTCAGCTTGAATAAAGTCATGGGGTCACAATGTTCAGGGTGAAGAAGGGCCGCTGAAAGTGTCTTTTTGCTTTCATTGTGAAACTATGAAAAGAAAGAAATAGCAAGTTCTTTTATCAGTACAGTAGTTTAGTCCTTTAGCCTGTTCTTTATACTGTGTGTCAAACTAGAAACAGCTCTGAATTAACAAGGCTTCAAAATATCCTTACAATTATTAACTCAGCACTTTATTTGTAATATGACTTATTTCCTTAATAACTTCCAGTAGAAGTAGAAAATTAAAGCAGAACATGATCAAATTTTTAAATAAAATAAAGCTAAATAAGACAGCTATGAACATCACTTATTGATATACTTAAATTTGAAATGGCTTATACTTTTTTTTTGAAAATGTGTACATACAGTATCATTTTAACCCAGCTGTTTTACTTTGTAGGGGCACCACAGTGGCATAGTGGTTAGTACTGCTGCTTTGCTACACTGGGCCATGTGTTCAGTTCTTGGCTTCTGGGAAAATACACCCTCGTGTGAGTGTGTGCATTTGTGTCTCTGTGTGCACATCCAGAGTCCTTCCTGTCCTGCGGCTGTTGCTTGCTGGGATAGGTTCTGGCTCCCCCATGAAGCCTGTTTTGGATAAAGCGGTTAGAAAATGGATGGATGGATGTTCCACCTTTTGTCAGAAGCCCAGAAGCCCTTCTTCTGTGAAAAGAAGTTGAGGTCAAAGTTCCCATAACTGCCTCTTTGTTTTCTCTGTTCTTCACTACAGCATACTGTTGACAAGCAAAGACCACAGGAAGCAGGCCCTTGAAGAGTACTGCAAATTGTCATTGCTTTCAGCCATTATTCCACTCCCCAGCCCTCAAAACCCCTTCTAAGTCAAACTCTTGCTTTCTCACTTTAAAAAAAATCAGTCTTCCATTCTAGAGGGCTTTACAGTAAGGACACTTGCTAACAGAAGTGATTACAGCTCTACACACACCAGAGTGCAGTACAGCACTGGACTGTAGTTTGAAAACAGTCAGAGGATGGTACTCAGAGAAAGGTTAGCGCGTGAGTCAAGGCAGTGGGTTAGATTGCTAAGCGCTGAATTGCTGATTTTCAGGAGCTCCCAGGAATACATATGGAAACAAGATTTAAATTTCTGAAAAAAAGAAGGTATAGGGATCGGTACCTACAAGTTAGTTTTGTTGTTGTTTTACAACTTGGTGTTTTGGCTACTGATCAATCGGCATATACAGTACAAAACAGATGTGGTCTCTGCCCATGTAACGTTTTTCATAGTTCATTCATTTTTGTTTTGGTGTCAGTGTTGTAACCCAGACTTTTTTTATACCTCTGAATTTAGAATTGCAAGCTGATATTCCATTCATCTCACTGCTTCCCACACCCTTTAAAGAATGATGGAATCAAACAAAGCCTCACTGAGAAATACAGAGGCCAAATCTGATTTTCCAGTTTAATGATCATAGAAATATATGCAACATAAATGGAAACCATAAGCAACAACATGAATGTAAAGTGGTGTATCTTTTTTTCTCTTGTTTTATGATCTATTGAATGGAGCATCAGCTTCCCACTTCTCTGTAATTGTTTGTTATCTGTTACTTTCAAACTTCCTACACAGAGCTCTTGATCATACAAGTGCTAAAACATTCACTTTTTTCATTTTTTTATTTTCACACTCAAACACCCTTAAACATTACACCATGATAAGTAGGCTGATACTCATTTGTTCCCCTTTGCATCATAGCAGGAAATTCTAGGCAGTGAACTATCCAAAGCCCTTTATATTTCAAAGTGAAGCTAAGCAAGTCAACTAATGGGATTCTGAAAGCTTTTATTTTCTAAGCTGCAAGATGGCATTCCCTTTTTTTTTGTTAATTTCCCTCCTTATAAGCAGAGACAATTATATTTAAAGATCAGACTCCATTGTTTGCCATTTGTGATATGCAAATCCACCATTTCTCCTAAATGGATCAGCCTTTTTTTCAGAATAATGACCCAGCCAATTACAATAAGAGTAATGTTTTTCTTTTTTTCCATAACTGTTTTAGCCTGACACAAGACATATTTTTTACACGGTGACAGCAATCAGTGAAGGTAATTAGGGATGGAATAACTAATATCAAATTACACTTCTACACTTCACTACGCCAGCAGCTATATCACCCTGCAACTCACAGCTGGCAGACCACTGGAGCTCAGCAGTGTGAGCCTGGTCAGTAACTGGATGGAGACCTAACGGGACAGCTAAGGCTGCTGCTGGAAAAGGTGATAGTGGAACCAACAGGGATCACTGACCCTGTGGATTGTATGGGTCCTAATACCTCAGTATAGTGATGGAGACACTATACTGTAAAAAAAGGCACAGTACTTCTGATGAGATGTAAAACCTAGGTCCTGACTCTCTGTGGTCATTAAAAAGCCTGGGGTGTTTCTTGAAAACAGTAGGGGAGTTACCCTAATGTCCTGGCCAAATTTCTCCCTGGCCTTTACCAATCATGGCCTCCTAATAATCCCCATTTTTGAACTGGCTTAATTACTCTGCTCTCCTCCCCACTGAGAGCTGGTGCGTGGTGAACGTTCTGATGCACTTTGGCTGCCGTCGCATCATCCAGGTGGGGCTGCACACTGGTGGTGGTTGAGGGGATCACCATTACCTGTAAAGAGCTTTGAGTGGAGAGTCCAGAAAAGCGCTATATAAGTGTAAGCAATTATTAGTGGCCAAGTTGTCAGGTTCTGAGACCTCTTGATATACAGTATGAGTACTAAACCATTCCACTTGTTTCTATACTTACTTAACTGTTTTTTATTCTTCTTGGTTTTTATCTCACACTTTTATCATTGCCTTCCTTCTGCACTCTAAAGAAAGATAAAACAAAAAACAGCAACTTAGGCTGATTATTATTGTACCATACCTATACTGGTTACAGAGAAATAATAACACATGATGTCAGAGATAGAGAAACCTTAAACAGATTTATTAGTTTGCAGTGTTTTTCTGGAAATGTTCCGGGGGCACAACCACCATAGTTGTGTTTTTCATATGCCACTGCATTCTTTAGATTCCTATTTCAAAAGCATTTTCTGTTATGTTATACTGGTATTTTTTAATATGATAGAACTGTGTTATAAAAAAGGAAAAGGCTAGAATACCTGTGAGTTCGTAATCCTCAAAGCATTCCTTGATGCCTTACAAGCATAATGCAAAACCTATAATACAGTCAGTTGTTGAAAGGATCAGAATGTAACACGTTCTCATCCAACAAGAAGAAAAAGGTTCTTAAGTGTGATTTATTACATGTTTTTCTATGACAACACAGTTCCTCAGCAACATAGCTGAATACGTGTCAACTTATTCACAAGCCCTCCTATACATAATAACATACTTAACAACATTTTAGGTCCATAATCATTTGTGGATTGATATGTTGACGGATTTATATATACAGTACTGTACACGGAATATACTACAGTATATGGAATGTAGTCCATTTTGGTTCTGTAATCTTTAAAAAGTCCTTGCAAAATGTATTTCTATCAATTGTGTGTTGATGATTCACAATATGTAAACTGTTAAACAGTATTAAATTGCTTGAACAAGGACAAATGCTAATTAGAGGTAAAACTGTAATTAGAGAGCAATACTCAAATCCACGTAAAAAAATAAATGGAGCTGTTCTTTGCCCCTTTGCTTCAGCTGATGTAGTGAACTCATGTATTTTACTCTTCTTCCAAATCAGAATGTATCAGAATCTTCTTCTTCAATGTCAGTGTTAAATCCAGGCTGTCCCTGTAAAGGTGTTTCTTTGGGGTTTGTAGCTTTAATAAATTGTCACAAAACATATTCTTTTTCCTGTTTATTAAAAGGCACTAGACTGCATGAAACATCTTTCCTTAAGTGGTTTTGCCGTAATATTCTGTCTTAGGATAAGGAGGACTTTGTTCATTTGTTACCTTTATTTTATTTATCCAGTCGCTTCAGTTCATAGAACAGTAAGTTTTCTATATTGTATATTACTGCAAGTATGTTGGTTCTCTCTAGTAGTGAAGTTAATATTATGACTAGATACATAAAGACTTTTACATTTTACACTGCATCTTGACAGTTTTCTTTAAAATGCTTTCAAATCTTTTGTTCCGTATTTCACAAGTGCTGTTTTCTCATATTGTCTTTCATTCATTTGCTCATTCTCTACTCACCACCTTAATTAACAATTTCATGAAAAATATCTTCTGACATGGCATCTACATACCTGATCATGTAGTGATCTACATGAAACAAGAAGCTGATCGTGATGCCTTGTGGTAGATGATTACAATAGTTATAAAAATGATTGAAAGAGTTACAGTACCATGCAAAAATGAACTAAGATATTACAATATTCTGACAGAGAGCAAATGCCTAGCAATTCTAGGACTGAGAAAAAATTGAAAACCTCCATGTGTCTCCACTAATTAGCTTACCTTGTGCTCTTCCTGCCACTTAGCCTGGAGAGTGTCTTTGCAGGAGGAATTTCTTTATGAGAATAACTAGTTAGCATGCCCAAACTAAAAAAAAACTAAGCAGAAACAGGAGTGAAGCTAATGGAGAACATGTAATAAGGTTTAGGACTGATTGGACTTTTGGTTTTCAACAAGAAAAAACATAAAGGTTATTCTGGCAAGACTGCAATATGAATCTCCACCAAAGTCATTAAGAAATGTACTTTGGAGCTATAAATCAAATGACTGAATCACATTGTCAACTGTTGGTAATATGAATTGCATTTTCCTCATGTCATGTTTAATATGACATATATAAAGTATTTTTATCCCACTCAAAATAATAAGAAGAATATGAAGAAGAATTATTTGAATTTAAGTAGCACTTTTTTCCCAGAGGATCTCAAAGCACTTTGAGGGGATAAGAGGGGATCTATCTCTGCCTCTGAAGTACAGCACCCACCTGGGTGATGCATGGCGGCCATTATGCACCAGCAACCCCAAAACATGACAGATTAGGTAGAGAAGTGAGAAAATAATTCCCCAATTAAATGAAGGGGACATCTTGGCAATACAGACTGAGGAAGTTTGAGTGGAATTTAGTTTCCAGGTTTAATAACTCACAGGAGAATTCCACAGGTGTGTCATTGACCAAGTAGTCAGGACATCAGTTTAGCATCTCGTCTGAAAGAACGGTAGTGTTTGTCTTGGACAAACTACAGTTATTTGTGTCTATTAATAGGCATGGGGCATATCAGAGAAAAATCCATAGTTACATCTGAAATGCTGTGCCTTTTATTCTTTCATGTTATTTTCCAGTGTGGAATTAACCTCTGTATGAAAAATATTAATGATTTCCTTTTCAAACAACTGGAACATAAGCAAAAGATGTGATCCTCTAGTGAGGAAGAGATGTTTGGGAAAATATAGTTTAAGCTATACCGAGGGGTATCATACAGTAAGTGCTGAAGAGGAGAGCTGCAGTGGGAAAGTTCATTTGCCAGGTTCAATAGTGTAGAAGTGTGCTGCTGTAGTGCAGTGTTGGCCTGCTAAATCAGGGCTGACAGGAGACATCAGTAACTGGACGAGTAGGGCATCGCCTGGCGAGATAGCAGGGTAGCTTCTCCTCATAGCTGACAGTGGAGGGAGTATACAGTAGACATCATGGGTGCGGTTTTCTAAAGAGAATACTCTATACCTGATTATATCAGAGAACAGTGATTAGTAAAGATGGAAAGTCAAGAAAAGATCTGTGTAAGACCCTGAGCAGAGAGCAATGAAATGGGAGACTATGCAGACTTCCCCGGAGTGCCCTGAAGAAAGATCATTTAGGAGCCCAGAGATGTTCTGTCTGTGAGACTAAATAAGTCCATTAAAAATGTATAAAATTAAGTGGACATGCTAACACAGTTTATTGTGTAACACCACTATGCCAACACATCACCCTAAACATAATTGTTTAGCAATGGTGTGTGTACATAGAGGTATTACTAGTGCTCACGATGCAAAGAGTGTAAAACCTGCAGCTGACAAAAAAGATAAACAAATTCTCCGAAGAGACAAGTAATAGGTTTATTCCATGCTGAAAAAAAGAAGAAAGAGAACACAACGTTTCGGCCGTGGAGCCTTCTTCAGGTGTGAGAGAGACAGGGCAGTAGGCAAAGGTAAAGTAGCGGGAGAACAAAGGTTGGGAGGGAGGAGGAGTGAGAGGCGGGAGCAGGGGACAGAAAGAGAGGCCAATCAAGAGGTGTGAAGTCAGAATGGGTGCAGAGAGGTGTGAAATGAAACTTCCAATGAATGGAGAAAATTTAAAAGAACAGTAGTCTGTCGTTAAGGGAAGGGAGAAGGTGTGATCCTAGCTGCAGAATAATTTTAGTTTCGGTGGTCTTTCTGATGTATGAGTTTGGAAAACCGTCTTTGAGAACACAGACGGAGAGATTAGAGTGGTCGTGGCCGTCAGAGGTGAAATGAGAAACAATGGGCTTGGAGAGATCTTTAATCTTTACAGCCCTGACGTGTTCTCTGAAACGGTCTCCGAGTCTCCTTCCTGTTTCTCCAATGTAGATGGCTGGGCATTTACTGCAAGAGATACAGTAAACAAGGTTGCTGGAGGTACAAGATGCTGTCTGGGTGATCCGGAATTGTCCTGAGGGGCCTTGAATGAGTGTGGTGGTGGCTGTGTATTTGCAGGTGATACAGCGAGCTCTGTTGCAAGGGAAAGTGCCTGGTGTGGATGGTTGTTGAGGGCGGTCAAGGGAGCTGTGAACAAGGAGGTTACGCAGATTAGGTGGTCGGCGATATGAGATAATAGGGCGATCAGAAAAGAGGGCCCCAATGGAGGGATCATCCTGTAGGATGGAAAAGTTGTGGTTAATGGTCCTGGGGATAGGAAGTGTGTTAGGGTGGTAAGGAAGCACCAGAGGAATGCGGTTGTTACGGCGGGAGTTCCTGATCGGGTTGATGGTCCGGGGGGTGTTTTTGGCTCGGGCAAGGGCCCTGTCAATCACACTGCTGGGGTATCCTCTGTTGATGAAAAATGAGTACATTTCGAGGGCTTGGTTCTCGAAGTCGATGTCGTCGCTGCATAATCGTCGTAACCTAAGGAACTGTGAAAAAGGAAGAGAGTTTTTAGTGTGGTTGGGGTGAAATGAGCTGTACAGGAGGTAGCTGTGTGAATCCGTGGGTTTGTAATAAACTGAAGTGGACAGTCGGGGGTAGTTGATAGACAAGTGGATGTCTAGAAACGGAAGAGTAGTGGAAGATATGTTAATCGTATATTTGAGGGACGGGTGGAAGTTGGTGAAATGGTGCAGGAAGAACTCAAGCTGATCGTTGGAGCATGTGGCGGCACCGACGCAGTCATCAATATATCGTTTGTAGAGGTCAGGGACATAGCCAGTGTAGGCAGCGAAGAAGCGTTCTTCTACCCAGCCGACAAAAATGTTGGCATAGCTGGGTCCCATTCTGGTGCCCATGGCAACTCCACTGACCTGTTGGTAAAAAAGATTATTGAAAGAGAATGCGTTCAATGTGAGGACCAATTCTGCAAGGCGTACCAGGGTGTGGGTGGGTGGATCAAGCACTGTGCGTTTGTCCAGCATGTGCTTGAGTGCTGTAAGGCCGTCATTATGGGGAATGACGGTGTACAGAGATGTGATGTCCATGGTAAAAATGTAGCATTCGGTACCCTGAAATTGGAAATCATTAAAAAGTTGGAGCGCGTGGTTGGTGTCTTTGATGTATGAGGGAAGATCTTCAACCAGCGGTCTCATGAGGCTGTCGAGAAAGGCTGAGATGTAAGTAGTTGGACAGTTACATGCTGATACGATGGGGCGTCCAGGGGTGTCCGGTTTGTGGATTTTGGGGAGGAGGTAAAATTGAGATACCTGTGGATGTTCCATGAGGACCCCCAGGACCTATCCCCCGGACCATTAACCACAACTTTTCCATCCTACAGGATGATCCCTCCATTGGGGCCCTCTTTTCTGATCGCCCTATTATCTCATATCGCCGACCACCTAATCTGCGTAACCTCCTTGTTCACAGCTCCCTTGACCGCCCTCAACAACCATCCACACCAGGCACTTTCCCTTGCAACAGAGCTCGCTGTATCACCTGCAAATACACAGTCACCACCACACTCATTCAAGGCCCCTCAGGACAATTCCGGATCACCCAGACAGCATCTTGTACCTCCAGCAACCTTGTTTACTGTATCTCTTGCAGTAAATGCCCAGCCATCTACATTGGAGAAACAGGAAGGAGACTCGGAGACCGTTTCAGAGAACACGTCAGGGCTGTAAAGATTAAAGATCTCTCCAAGCCCATTGTTTCTCATTTCACCTCTGACGGCCACGACCACTCTAATCTCTCCGTCTGTGTTCTCAAAGACGGTTTTCCAAACTCATACATAAGAAAGACCACCGAAACTAAAATTATTCTGCAGCTAGGATCACACCTTCTCCCTTCCCTTAACGACAGACTACTGTTCTTTTAAATTTTCTCCATTCATTGGAAGTTTCATTTCACACCTCTCTGCACCCATTCTGACTTCACACCTCTTGATTGGCCTCTCTTTCTGTCCCCTGCTCCCGCCTCTCACTCCTCCTCCCTCCCAACCTTTGTTCTCCCGCTACTTTACCTTTGCCTACTGCCCTGTCTCTCTCACACCTGAAGAAGGCTCCACGGCCGAAACGTTGTGTTCTCTTTCTTCTTTTTTTCAGCATGGAATAAACCTATTACTTGTTCCTTTGCAGCCTACGCATGCTGACGCAGCTACCCACCTGAACTTCTCCGAAGAGAAACAGACAAAAATATTGCACCTGTCACTTCTAAAAAAGTAAAAGAAGAAGAGTTTATGAGATAACAGATGATTAATAATGCAAGATGAAAAAGAATGTCATACATTAATATTTCAAACAGCTTTTTAGAACAGCATGCCTCATGTTATAGATGAAGATCAATCATTAATTGGTGTTTTTAGAATAATTGACATTTGGGTTTTACAGGAGTTTCTATGACTTAAAGCTAATAAATCAGTTGGGCCTGATGGTATTTTCCTAGTACTGTTAAAGGAAACGTTTGATGTTATACAGTATATAGACCCCTTGCTAGGATATTTAATCTCTAAGAAATGTATCACCAATTAATAATAGGGAATCAATACTTATCCAGGCATTATAGCTAAACAAGAAGAATATAAAATAGTTTTTAGCTACAACCAACACAAATAAAGTAAGAGAAGATCTTCATTATTTAACATACAGTATTTATTAGAACTCTTTGAACAGCCAACAAATGGTTGGTTTATAAACTAACGTTTATAACTTGAGATAGTTTCAAATGGCTTTGAATGCAGTCTCACATACAAGGGTAATTTTCAAATTAAATGCCATAGGTAGACAAAGTCATGATTACACATGAACTGGCCAACAAACAGGAAACAGGCATACCCTCTAATTGGGATGTAAGAAGTGGTGTACAGGTTTTATCTGTATTAGGTCTTTTTCTCTTCCTGATGTATATCTGTTAATTTAGACTTGGGTATATGTTGCAGGCTGGTAAAATTTGCTGATGATTCAAAAATATGAGGAGAGAAAAAAATAAATAAAGTCTCAAGGGAATTAAAAACTATGATGATAAAAACCATGGATTGGGTATACATTTGGCAAACAAATTTAAAGTTGAAGAGTGATCCTTGAAGGAAGTATGAACCGACATTTTACATATTGCATGGCAGATTTTGAGATGCTGGAAGCTAAAAATATAAGCTGTAATATACAGTAGATTTACAGTATATTATGTCCCCTCAAGGCACTGTGGCACTATGAGGAAGTATGAAGAAGCAGTGACAATGTTTATGGAACCATGGAAAGTATAGAAGCCAAGTGAATTTATTCATAACTTTTCCAAAGCACTAGTAAGACATCTAGAATATGATGCACTGTTTTTGTCACCATATGACAGAAAGGATAATATAGCCTTGGAAAGGACTCAATGAAGAGGGACAAGAATGATTCATAGTTTGAATGGACTGTCAAATAATGACAATTATCGGATGCTTGCGGTGGCATGAAGGCTGTCTTGCAGTGCTGGGACAGTGGGTTCAGGTCCAGACCTGGGGGTGCTATCTGTGTGGAGTTTGTACACTCTCTTCCAGGTGCTCTGGTTTCCTTTCACAGTCCAAAGATGTACTGTTACGTAAATTAGGTTAAATGTGAGTGTGTGTCTGTGTTCGCCCTGTATTGGAAAGATGTATCATCCAGGTTGTATCCTGCCGTGTGCTCATTGCACCCATCTGGCTCCCCTGTGACCATGTATTGGATAAAGTCCTTAGGCAATGGATGGACGACATGTTTAAAATACTGTATACTGTATGTTGTACTTAAAGCAAACACAATCCTTGCCAGACATACAGTAAATTCCACGACAAACTGCAGTCATTCTGCACACAGTACAAACATTTTGTAACTGAGCACAAGCTGTTTGCTAAAGACTTACAAAACAGAAAAACTGCAGTTGTAAAGAATGGTCACCAGTAAAGGAAACATATGATTAGCCACATGGAACAAAAACAAACATAAAAGAATGTTGGAAATAACTTCACCTTAAAGTTCACCAAGTAGGTGGCTAGTGTGCAAAAAAACAGTGCCTAGGAGGAACAAAACAAGTAAGCTGGCAGATCCCCAAGAGTAAAAGATGGAGTTATGTTGCAAAAACACACAGATCAAAAATAAAGAAAACATGCAGTTAATGAAAACAGAGCAGTAGAAAATAGTCACTGTGTGAAGATCTTTAACTTGGCACTGTTAAGATGGATTTTTGTAATCCCATTTTTGAACAGGTATTTGCTAATATATTAATGAAACCATTTCACGCAACATACAATTCAAACATGATATGTGTGATCAACAAATGTCATACCACAGTTTTTTTTAATAAAAGAAAATCAAATAATAGAAGCCTTAAACATGGAATCTCTGTGTTCAGCTGGATCTCAATGTTAATATATAATAATCTCATTACCCTCTGCCAATATTGGATGACGTCACACAAAAGCGTGCTGTTGCATTCCACATCAGCAGATACTAAAACTATCTAGATACTATCTCAAAGCAAATAATGACAGACTGTATCCTGCTACTATGAACAACAATTACTATACTAAATTGCAAAATTAAAATCTCTGGTTATTTTTTATCCTCAATCTTTCAATTTAATTGTGAATGTACCTGCATCAAACATGTCTTAGTGAAAACCTTTTTTTTAAGCACAGGAGAGATGAGGAATGTGTGTACTTTCCTTTGCAATGAGCATTGCGAGCGGCACAGTTATAACTTCGACTTTACAGAGCTGGACACGCAAACATGTCTTGGGTCACTGCAAAAGACACGATTTCAGCTGGGAGAAATCTGATGACTTATTAAAAAAGGCACTCATGTCTGCGTCTCCAGACGTCAAGGAATAATCAGAAACATAAAAATAAAAAGACTGGCCTAATCGTGCTATGTTTGCGCGTGAGAGAACTTTAAATACAAAGCCATGGAAGGTAATGACTGATTTTTAAGACCTTAGATATTTTATCTGGAAATAAAAAAAAATCCAATATTTCCGCGGTCTGCATGGGTGAGACGCTGGAGTTTCCAACGTTGTTTTGCAGTTGTGATATGAACTACCTGTCAACATATTACATAGTGCCCCCTTAAAAAAATCCTGGCTCATTTTCACATGTACTATTTTTTGCATAGAAAATATAAAAACAATGGTCTTGTAATAGAAGAGGGTACTAATTCTAACATTTTTAAATACGTGGCTTCAAAGACGGGTCAAATCTTTAAACGTCCCTTAATTTGCATATTTACTGTATTTAAAAAAGGACACAATGAGAAACTGGTTACTTTTTCACATTTAAGGACCCAACAACAACGTATTAAGACGCACTAGTTAAAGCCTTTTGCAATTGTTTGCTAATGTTGGCTTTTTAAGGCTCAATCCACAACTCTTCTGATTAGGGTATGATATTGGAGATAAATTGAATTTTCACAAACGCACAGAAGACACTGATATTAACTATAATTGAGTTCTTGAACTTGGCAGACGGGGTCACTGGAGGTCAAGGTTGCCGAGCATGGCTACATGATCACCCGAAAAGCAAGGCCCTAGCTCTCGGAAAGGGGAGCAGCACAAACGTTACTTTCGACGGGACAAACCGGCACAAACGCAGCACTAATGAATCATGTGGGTTTCATCGCTTGTGTTGTTTGTAGGGGGGCGACTTAACGGAGCTGCCTGCTGATGCTTCTTTCCCTGTGGCTAAATGCACATTTTTAAATACCCTTGATCCTCCGTTAGCAGTTTGATGGAATTGAAGAACATACTATATCGTATTGTATCTGCGGATCGCAGAGAAGGGCACTAGTGAGCACCCTTGTGAAACACAGAGTTAGAAATGGGGCACCCTGAGCCCTTGCAGACGTGACCAGGAACGAGCACATGAAGGGCACAAGACCGCAAGTGTGCATACTGCGACAGGGCCAGAGGATACTCCAGTTTACTGTGTCATACACAGTCCCATCAGGACTCAATGGGCCAGCCTAAAATTACAGACTCACTGTATTACAGACTTACTTTGCCTTCTTAACCCCTTTAAGGGAGCAGACATTACTGTCTATACTAAAAGTAAAGATAATCCATTTTTTTATTTCCCATGATAATTTACTGCATAATGTTTTTCTCTTGTATGAATAAAGATACTTCCAGAATTATACTGCACACAAGAAAGGTTATAAATAAGAGGAACGTGGCATGGTGGAGCAGTGGTTAACATTGCTGCATCATAGCACTTGGGCCCTGGATTCAATCACAGATCTGGGGTGCTGTCTGAGTGGAGTTTGTATGTTCTCCCTGTGTTCACATGGGTTTCCTCTGAGTGCTCTGGTCTCTTCTCACAGTCCAAAGACATACTGGTATAGCTGGCTTCTGAGAAAACTGTCCCTCAGCGTGACTGTACCCTGTGATGGACCGAGATAAGCTCCCGCTGACTCACGACCTGCGAGAAGCAGTTAGGAAATGAAGGGATGGATAAATAAGAGGAGTCTATTTGGCCTATCCAGCTCCTTTAGTTGCTAGTAGCTACAGTAAATGAATATAAGATCAAGTTGAGCTTCAAATTGTCTTCAAAGGAATCAGGCCAGCTTTGAAAGAAACTGTTTTTGTTTAGTGTTAACACGTTTAGGCAGCTTTTTCCAGATGTCGATAGCTATTTGTGCAAAGATATGCCTGCTGTTCATGGTTTTAAATACATTTCCTACATACTTTCCAATTGTGTCATCTGATTCATGTTTTACTGTTGTTTTTGAAGAAGTCCATAGGGCTAACGTCTTCACTGCTTTGATGATTTTGAATATTTGAATCGGGTCCCATTTAGTCAACAGTTACACTAATCAGCACTAAAAAGATTGTCTGTTTGGTCATTCCTTTGAGCCCCTGTAAAGAAATATATGTTGTTGCTCTTTGCTGAACTGCTTCCAGAGGAGCAATATCATTTTTGTAACATGGTGACCAAAATTGTTTACAATACCTTAAATGAGCACATTTTGCAATTTTCTTAGCTTGAAGGTTAGGAGAGCACTCTAAGTATAATTTTAAGAACTGTTATGATAGGCCCTCCTGGTATTCTTGTTGAAATGGCTACAATGATAATTGTTCTTTGGCAAAGCGAAAACACAAAGTTCTAATTAGAAATAACTTTAGGTCATGGTGATTAAAAACAAAAAGATGTATTCACAAAAAGCCAGGTAAGATTGAAGATTGAAGAATGAAAAGTGCAGTGGTTGGGGAGTTGTATAGTAAGGTCAGCAGGTTTACCTAAAGGGGTTGAATAATGTAGAGGTTTGATTAGAACTGTGTATGTGCACAGATGGCAAAGGAATAAATAGAGGCTAATTCCATTCTGAAAAGTAGAAAAAACATTTAAACTATAATCGTGTATTTATGTGCTTTTACTTGCATATTTTTTCAGTATCTAAATACAAGAGGAAATGTTCTGAATTTTACCCTGTCTGTATACTGTACATGAGAGCTTGCAAGCACTCTGCATTACAGATTTAGAGAGACTTGGAGGATGGGACACAGAAAAGTGTTCTGCATATTCTACATTTAAACTGCTACCCTCCATCATTCATGCTATTTATGTTAAAATAGTTTGAGCAAGCATAATTACTTGCCTTAGTGTAAAACAATTGTTAACGACAGTCACCCTCTGACCCTCTTTGTCAATTATCATCCAAACTACCAATTCATGCAGGCAATTTGGATATCAGTGAAATGTGAAATTTGCTAGCTTTGTCTCTTAAGAGTTGATGTAAGGGCTCAGGAGGCCTTTTCATATAAGGGGAAAATCTTGCATTGACAAACTTGATGTAATTAAGGTTTTATGATTTTGTTTAGCAGGGAAAAATGGATTTGCAAACAATTAAAAATTCCCGAGGGGAAATCAGTACATTTTTTTTATGCAGCAGCATAAGAAATCTTTCAATTGAATGTCTTAAATTGTTTGGAAGTAAGATGAATCAATATTACATTAATTAACATTTCTCAGGAGATACCTTGTTCTTTTCATAGACGTTATTCAATTCTCCTTCCTCACATACCTTCTGAGATGTTACCTTCATATCTGGATTTTTTTTTGGGTGAAAATGTGATATGTAGTGGATTTCTAAGGATTAATCTTGCATGCTTTTCAGACAGTTTTGGAAGAAGGTGATGGAGTTCAGTAATGGAAAGGACTTGTCTTCTTCTCAGAGTCCCCTGTGGTGTTATGGTTACCTAGTGTTCGAATGTAACAGAGCTGGATAGGGGAAGAGTTATCATACTTTGGTGTCAAGGTGCTGACCAGTTCCGGAATCCTCTGCTTCCGTGATCCAGCCCTATTGGCTCTGTGAGAAATATATGATTTATTTCAGCTGTCTAGAAGTACAGGTTACTTTTGGCAACGAGGACCTAATTAAATGTGATACTATGAGATGAAAGTCACCTCGGCATGCCTGCCGCTGAAATAAACAGGACAGAGGGTTTCAGTCTGTCACTCATGTTGTCCCACAAGTTTTTAATTCCCTGTGTCCGTTTCCTAGGTTTGTCTGTCTGATGGATATTCTCACACCCTGGTCTCAGAAGCAAGTTACCTTTAGAAAGTAATATCATTTAACAGCTGTAAGTTATTTACTGTAGCAGTGTGGAAGGAATTACTTTGTAAAATTAAAAGGAAGTTTGGGAGATAATTTTTCAAGGCAATCTACAGTATATACTGTAGTATGTGCATGGTTACTATTTAAAGTAATGCACTACCACCTAAAATCATTTTCCCCTTACTTCTTATTAATTTAAAAAAAGTAATCCTTTACACAAATAATCTGTAACTGTAATGGATTAATTTTAAAACTGAACCTTCTGGAAAACCACTCAAACATAGTTAGTGTTGACACTCTTCCTGCTCAGCTGTGTAAGTTGTTTGACCTGTTAAACCTTATTTCTCTGTCTAGATCTGCTAAGACATAGTAGAACTTTTTACAAATAGCAGACAAGATTGTATGCATAAAGCAGCTGTACAGCTTCTTGCTGAGCCTTTGAAACCTTTACTGGTTCCATGTGCTTACAGATTCCCTGAAATGTCTTCACATTTCTATCACTCCCAGTATAACTTAGCAGGGATGGGAATCTGTGCCTGAAAGTTATCTACAAAATAACCAGAAACTCTTACTGAGCAGTCTGGAGCTTCCAACTCCCAACACAACACTTGACTGCAGAAGGAAAAGTACTGATACGAAGGGTTATGATAAACATGGTCCCAGAGAGCTTATTTTGTCCTTAGGAGGTAACCACTTGTTTGTCATTTTTCAGATATTGTCAAAAGGATGTTGCACTTGCTGCTGTGTGATGTTGACCTTCAGAGGTTGTGCAAGGAGATGCCACTTGAATTGTGTGATCTTTTAGGTTTTGCGCATTTGTATTGCAAAACATAATCAAATACCATTTACAACGTGTCCTTATTTTAATATTACATATGAAATAATGCATAATTCAAATTAATGTGAAATGCGCTTTAAATCATGATGAATTCATGGGTGATTTTTCTTCATGAATTAGATATGAACAGTGGCTTAGCATAAAATCTAACATTATCTTTCAAATGTTTTCTTTCACAGGAAGGTTGCATCAGTCTCCTTATTTTGTGTAGACAGCAAAATACCTCTATCGTACATGTTTAACTGTGTTGAAGCATATTGAAAGAGATGCACACTGAGAAACTGCTATTTACTGTAGCTGTGGGTGAAGTGGCTTCCTACTCAGTTGGCAAAGCCTTTAAGTTTTGAGAATGTGTATGGGATGACCTTGTGTGTGAAGTGCCTATCAAAAGATGTAAAGGAGTAGGAGGATACAATACTTTTGCAGAGAGAAAAGCTAACAGTCACATGAAAAGGGGTTTAATTGCCCCGTCCTTGAAGACACAACACAAGGACTCTCTTGCTGCTTGGAAATGATGAAAGTGCAGGCAGCCACCTGGCTGGAAAGACATGTTTCTTAGAAAAACATATGCTGGAGACCTGCAGCACTGCACCACGAAGGGGAAGGTGAAATATGGGCAGAGGCTGCCACATTACAAACAGATGAGTGGTGTACAAAACCTGTAGGCTGGAAACCAGCAGCTGGGCCACATGCTTGAAACATTTTTTTAATAGTTGGTTTCATGCCAGGGCTTGCAAATTAGAAGCATCCTTGTGCCAGATCCAAGGACCAGAGAGCAAGCTCGTACAGCATTGTTACAGCAACAAAGGAGCACTGTGGGTGGGATGGCAAAGCTCCCTATGACAAGTCTGGTGTGGAACAGGTTGATGGCATATTTTATTGGGTGACTTTTGTTCCATGGCAGCAAGAGTCAGAGTCATTTCTTAGTAAGCTTTTCTAAAATAACTTTCTTATCATTCATGTGAAATAAAAGAAAAAATAATGTAGAATAAATCTGGACAATATCCAAAATGTACAGCTCATAATATGCTAAAGATGAAAATGAATTATTTCATTTTAAGTCACTCAAACACTTTTAGAACCATTGTGTGGAGTGCTGACTCAAAAAGTAGCAATTCTTTCTTTGCAGATTTATGACATTATAGTAGCTGTCCATCACAAAAAAGCCTCTAGGTGTTATATAATGTTACTGCCTTAGCACACGTTTTTACAGCTTGCTTCATAAATTAAACTATTGTATATTGATCAGGGTGCATATTTTTTCCAAGGCACATAATCTGTCCACATATCCTTAGGTCAACCAAGTGTCCTTGAACTAGTTAACAACACTGTTTTGAATGAAGGGGGCTGTTTCTGTCTGCAACTGCATACACACTTCCAGAAGCCCCTGAGTTCACCCTGTGGTGAATGTTTGTATGGATTATTCTTCTTTGCACATCCTGGTTATACCTCCTGTTGCATTGTCATTCTATAGACTTGTAGCTCTAGTCCTTAAGGATTAAGAACATTCAGCACTTTCATCTTAATGAAACAGCTTGTGAAGGTGACATTTCCAATTGATTTTATGCAATTTATAACCCAGAGCATCCAGGCCTGCAAACTGAATTTCAGTGCACAGGCTTGCCATCACAACAGCCTCTATTAGGCTGAATGCTTCTTCGCCATGGCAAACAGTCAGCCTCTCTGGGCCACCTGTATGTGTCTAAACTCAAGGCTACTTAATAAACATTTAGTGCTGTAGGGGGTGTGACCTGCTGACCTGCCTGATGCCGTATAAAATTCCTATTGAATTCTGTCTATAATTCATAAGTAGATTGGCTTGCTGTCAAACTGCTCAACAGAGCATGGTTAGTGATTTTTTTTCTCTATTGGAATGGAATAATAGATAACTTTGCTGCGTGTAAAGACTGTACGCTATTATGTGGAATGTGTATGTGCTGTCTTAAATGTATTATTATAGATTGCAAGTAGGTTCCCTTGATTTTGTGACTTTTTTATTCAATAATTTCAGAAATGTGCAATTCAAGAGGGGGTGAATGTGTTATTCCGAGTGAAGGCTACCACATACATTGACAAAAGGAATGGTTTTATAATTGTAATAGGAATAATAAACTTTATTTTATATAGCATCTTTAAAAGAAGCTTCTCAAAGTGATTTAAGGTAAGTGTAAAAACAATTACAGTATACAGAAAGGAAATCAAATTAGAAACTAAGCAAATCAGAAACACAAGCAGTTAAGGATGCAGCAGAAATGGTCATTAGAAAATGGAGCAGACACAGACACTGATTAAATAATAACCTCTATGTAAAGAAAAGGTTTCGGAGTCTAGATTTAAATTAACTCAGGAAACGTAATTTCTTGATATTCTTGAGGATAGAATTCCAGAAGAGTCAGACTTGTTTTCATATTGATGTGAAAAGATTGTTGATAGTAACAGGGGGTTGTGCTCCCCTTAACTTTTGAATTCAAAGCCATTTTATTAACAATTTGCTTTCTCCTCATCAAGGGAGATATTATTCTAAATACTTTGGCAACAAAATAATGTATTTTATAGTGAATTTACAACCTCTTGTGAAGAACAAAAATGTATTATCAAGACCCAGGGTGATGCAGTAAAGGGATTTTCATCTTAGTTGTCCATGTCTGAGAAAATATTTCATATCTTTGATAACATTCTGCAAACATTTTTATTCAAAATCAGAAAACAGTTTTCAGTTAACAAGTTTGAAGTCTATGTATTAGCCTTTGTGATTGTATTGCCTTCTACACATTTGTGAGTATAAATTCACAAACCAAGTATATCAAGTGTCCATATTCTGATGAAACATTGATAGCTTTATATACTTTCCTAGAGCTTATCACCAGTTGTGCATAGGAGAAGGATCACTTGTTTCCACATGCTTTTTTGTTGTTCAAGCAGTACAGTGATATCCAGCACAAATCTTCTGCCATACTGCAGGTGTCTGTTGCTCTTAGAAGGGTTAGTGCCTTCATTTTGTCACTTTCAAAACCTGGCCATTCAGAATGAAGTAGTGTGCACATGCTACTTGAATGAACCCATTACGTTTTTGTCGATAAAATGTGCCTTTATCTGTGGGCCTCCACTCTCATTACTGAACTGACTGGTCCAGCTCTCCTCAAGTCACATGGCCCTGTTACATCTCAGTTTGTATTCCAACCTCACTGCCATGCTTCCCTAGAGACTTCTTGTGCTTTTGTTAGTCCCCCGTACAAAAGGGTAGATATTTTAGTTTGTTGCAGGCAGAAGACAAACTGCCAGAGGGAATGGCTATCAGTTTCAAAGTAGACCAAGAAAGGTTAGAGTGAAAGCCGAGCAATGTTTTTTTTTGTCTTTATTTCTTGAAGGCAGACTGACAGATGAGAGAATCTGTCCTCAACTGCCAACAGAATCCAACTCAATACTGCAGCCTAGCGAAGAATAGATGTTTATGTTTTGAAATGTGGGATTTCAAACTGGTAGGCAATATACATACTGCATATTTTGTGTAAGACCTCTGTAAGAAAAATGGAAAACACTACACACTACTGAGAAACATAATAAAAAAACTCAAAGCATAGCAAAAATTCTAAACACAAGTTACTCAAACACAATTTGTTTAAATTTGTTACATTTTTTAACAGTTGTATATCTGTCTATCTAAACAGTTTAGATCTATACTGTACTGTATGTTTTCTGCATGTACAATATTTAGTATTTCTACTAATGAACAGCTAAAATCTTTGGTATAAACTGCATACACCAGTTTATATACTGTATATTTATTAACAGAAAGCCCAGAATCTTCTGAGAGAGTATTAAGCATCTCTCTGCAAGAGAGCTGGTTGTGGAAGAGACCTCTCTAATGATAAGTACCTGTGAGTTCAAGTGTTACTGTATCCAACACAGAAAGACAGACACACAGTAAGTATTTGATCAGTATTTAAAAAAAAATTCCTGATTATAATATTGGCTATTTCAGTTGTCAAAAATAAAGTTGGTCAGAGAACCCAGAGAAGTAAGGTAATTAGCATTAGAAAACTTCATAGTACTTCAGCACCTCCTTACATACTGTATAATGCAGCTCGCGAGCACTATTTTATTCCATATGAAAATAAAGCTAATAAGAGAAATTAAATTATTCATTGACACTTTGCTAGCATAGCTTGAGACACTGGGCCAATTCACTGAACATTTCCCACTACATTAAGACCTCATCTTGTTTGTAACCTTTAATTTCCATTTCTTTCTCTCAATTGAACAACACAAAGGTGTTGTAAAATGTCACCTCAACCTTTCAGAATGCTAATTTAAGAAGTTGCATTTGCAGTTTATTCCAATTTGGTCATATTAGGGGCTTACTGCTTCCCACAAAGATACTTTATATTGTAACGAATATCTGCTTTATCATTAACGTAAATCATATAGCTATCATATATGTTCCATAATCATATATATGTGCTCAGTAATTTTACAGGTTCCGATGGGACCTTTAGTTTACACTTCACTGTGCTTTTAACTTAGTGTGTTGGCTCCAGCTTTAACCAGGGATAACAACAAGGATAGGATTCTAGGGGAAGAGAACAAATCATTTGGAAAAGGTTCTCAAATGTGAGCCAAGAAATGATGGGAACACTGAACACACTTGCTATAGGACAATGATGTGTTTCTTCTTCACATTTCTTTTTATTGGGCATTTCAGATGCCCTTTGCATGCTGGAATACTCTGGTGCACTGTATTTTAATCTCATCAGAAGAGTAGAAGAAGAATCAATTGCAGTTCATGCAGTAGGGTAATCAACACATTGGAGGTGAAACAGAAGGGAAAAACACATGATGGATCATTTCTGCAGAGAACATATTATTAAATAACTGAGTCCCAATAAACCGTGTGAAAACACTCTATCCCAGGGTTCAGAGATTGCTGGTAAACAGACGCCAGCTCACAGCTCCAGGTCTCTAACCTCATTAGCAGAAGGGCCTGATGAGTCTGAAATTGTGCAATCTCAGCTCCCCAGACCCTCTGCTGTGAAGCGCGCCATTGCTCCCTCGAACCTGCTGATCCCAGGGCTTGATGTGCCCTGTGACCTAAAACCCAGCTTTAAAAACCCCAGGGAAGGAACCTCTAGTCATTGCTGTCCACAACAACACTGTAACAGATATACTCAGGAAAGACAGGGCCTTCAGAAAAATGACACCAGAAATACAAGGTACAGTATTTGTTTACATTGTTTTCATTTTGTTAAAAAAATGAAAACTGCAATCACACAAGCTTATAACATTCTAGGATACAGCTGATGACCTGTCCTTGCATAGCTGTAAATATCTTAGAAGTTAATCTGTAGTTTGCTACTCACGTTTTGTGGTTCATACTGCATGTTTTTTTTTGCTTTAGGAAGTTAAAAAAAAGGTGATTGGTACAGTATGTATACATACCTCAGATGTGCAACTGTTCTACTTGTTTGTGTAATGGACTCCATGAATATACAGTACTGTATAAATGTAGGGAATGTCTAATACATTCAAACCTTTATAGAATAGCAGTAAGATGTTCTCTCTAGAAGCTTTTGTAGAGGCTATCTCTAGCTAAACTAATGAGCTTTCTAAGCAGTGCTGCATATTGGTCATGTATTTCTAAAGCCACATGGTTCTGAGCTGGCTAAAGTGTGCTGGACTTGTAAACAGCTTGCTGGGTGCCTTTAAACTTTTAGTCAGAGTTGCATTAGCCTTCAATTTCTTGCTAACTCTGGTACTGGTGCTCAGGGGCTCTTAAGTGTGAAAATAAATAGATGGCTCCATGCTGCACAGTTAAGTAGATGTGAGCATTTTTATAATTCCTTCAAAATTAGAATATGGATTGTAGAATAGAGTATAAATAAATTAATTTAACAAATGCCAAATCCGGGTTATGGAGTATATACAGTATGATACAAGTGTATAGCTGGACTATAATCTTGCATTTCTATTCCTCTTTGGGACACTAAAGTTACAAAATCCTTAAAAAAATATTTGACTGTAAACCAAATTCTTAAGACGTTCTTACACATACAGTATGTAGTTACACAAGTTTTTTCTTCGGCCTTCTGCTCCATCCCTTGTGTGCTTCTCGTAAAACTGGCAGAATTCCTTGCTGGAGGATAAAGAAAGTAGGGGAAGATCTTATGAATCTCTTAAGAATCTCTTCCATTCAGAGTAATGAGAATTCTGAAATATACGCCACAAAAAATGACAGAGAAGCAAAAACAACAGTTTAAAAGACTGAAAAAAGAAAAATACTTTTTTTCTTAACTGTCCAATTTTGCTTTACAAATGCCTTACTTTCTAGTGTTAATTGGACAATCTGTTTTCTCTGTGCCATTTTATTGGGTAGAAATCTAATTTGCTTGTTGTGTGTTTCTAAGTGAATCCCAGAGGAGTCTCAGATGAATGGCCAGGTAGGGGTTCCAGCTGGCTGGTATCCCGCTGAGGTTGCTTGTAAGTGGAAATATACTCCAGATTGCTGGTTGACTCTCAGCACTGAATGTTGTGTTTACTTTATTTGTTTATGTTTTTCTTGGTTCAGGGTCTTAAATGTACAACAGCATAATGATATTTTTTAGTAACTGTTCAGACCAAGCTGAGAAGGAAATAAGAGAAAATGTCTGAAAAAACTTGATTTAGTTTGTTCAGGTGACATCTAACAAAATGTGAGCACAAGTACTAACTCAAACCCATGCCACAGATGAACATAAAAAGCTATTAAGTCTATTGGGAATCCAAAACACTGAATTTTTCAGTTACAAATAATACCTAGTTTTGAATATTGCTGAGACCGAGATGAACAATTCATCTTCAGCTCAGGCTGTGGCAGTGTTGGCTCTGCTGTCATTTCTTTTTGAAAGAAGTGCAACACAGAACATTAATTTGTTTATGCAATGCCCATAGAGGAACTGATTTGAAATCTTAAATTGTTTTGCTGAAACTGTCTAATGTCAGCCGTACCCTAGTGGCACTCTGCCAATAGTGCGCCACTGTTAGAGGAATTCTGGTCACTGTCAGCTACTAGCATAATCAGGACTCAGACTAGCAATGGAGACGGGGCTCTAACTACACAGCTGTGCTATGGGTGAGCAGCTTTATTTGTCGATCCCCACTAGTTTAATTAAAAAAGTCCTGCATATGATTTGGATAAATAATTAAAGC
The DNA here is from genome assembly GCF_055471065.1 of Atractosteus spatula. Taxonomy (NCBI): domain Eukaryota; kingdom Metazoa; phylum Chordata; class Actinopteri; order Semionotiformes; family Lepisosteidae; genus Atractosteus; species Atractosteus spatula. Next base: position 2,668,649 of record NC_142721.1, on the reverse strand, counting down.
CTGCAATAACATTTATATGAGAAGGTCCTTTTGTTGCACCTAATAAAGCAGTTTGTTTCAGATTTTTTAAAATACTGATGCATTAATGAAGTTTATATCATTCCGGGAGCACGGCTGCATCCTTATCCTGCACATTTCCGTTTGCCTTTGTATTCTGTATAACATATTTTTCATCCCTGTATTGCATTAATTGAGACATAACCAAGCTACTCAATAACAATTAGTACAACAACTCCTGCCATTTTATACATACAATATTACTATTAATTAGTGACTTACATTTTCATCCATTCACACAGTTGAGTATTTTGCTGGAGCAGTTTTTGATGACCTGTCTTGCTCAAGTGTATGATAGCAATAGGCCAGACCCCTAAGCAGTGCACCTTCAACATGTTTGCAGTGAAGCAAAATAAGAATGTGAAGGGTAAAACAATCCATTACTGAGCAGTAAGTAAGTAAGAAGAACAGGCTGTTACGAAGTCTCTGGGCCACAGGATGAAACCCATCCAAATTAAGAAACTCAAGCAGAAATCTGTTCAGGAATAATTTTCATGGCAAACATGTTCCCTGAAGATGAGATTTTCCCAACTTTTAAGAAAGAAATAATGTCATAAAAATAAGGAAGAGTGTCTGTGTTTAGTAGAAATAGACTGGTTTCAACTACATGATGTGCAGGTGCAAAGAGCTCTGTAATATCTTTCACTGAGGACTTTTCTTCACACCAGGGCTGCATGAAAACACTTGCTTCTGCTGTTTTTTGTTTTCCTTCCCTGTAAAAGAAAATGCTGAAGACTCTCAAAAGACTTGATCAGTAAAAACACTTTGCTCAGTACATAGGTTGAGCTCCATGGTAGTGATGTTGCCGGTGCAAGCCCAGGCAAGACCATAATACAGTATATCACTGACTGACTGTGACTAGGAATCTCCTGGCAGAAGTGCACAGTGGGCTGAACAATACTGTGAACGTGTTGGGAATAGTTTGTCAGGGCTGTCTCAGTTTTCCACCAAAAACCAGTAGGCTTGCATTACGACAAGTGAGAGACACACCACTCCTCTGATGTCTCTTTGTCTGGTGCTATGGGACTGTAGTATCTCATATAATGACTAACCCTGAAGGTTAAAAGAGTTGGGAGGGTAACTTTGTGTCATTCTCTCTCAAGCAGTACAGAAGCAGTCATATCAGGTCTTACACAGTTAGCAGATTTCAAATTACAAATTGGTTGAAATTCACAACATTGACACAGTGAGTCAATTTCAGGCCTGTAATGACATCCCCTCAAACATTTTGTAATATTTTGGGAAGTTTATACAGTAGAAGCCTGGTTTATGCCTTAAATTAAAACTAACATAATTTGATTTTTGAATCACCTTACACAGGCAGTCTAGGGGAGGAGATCTGTATTGTTCATTCTTCATCAATTCTATTGTAGATCCACTGCATCTCTCTGCTGCAGTTCACTATTCATAGTGAATAGTGTATGACGTTATACTTTATATCCCAATAACTAAGTACAGACAAAGATATACTAAACATATTGAGACTACAGTTTTTAAAGGTTGGAACTAAAAGTGGTAGCAGTAAATCTCTTGGGTAGTCTATTTGTCCTCTGGATACTTAATCTTTTTTCTTCCATACACCATGGAGCTTAATTTTGTCTACTTGAATTCTGCTCCCACCACTCTATATTGGAATAGTATTGTTTGTCTCTGGTGAACTTATGAAAGTCAATACTGTCTTACGGAATGACATACTGTTGACAGAGTACAGCGCCAGCTTTCAAACAAATCTGAAAACTCTATTGTATGATAAATCTGTTTTCCACAGCACTGTTTTTCCCAGGCACTTTGAGGGCAGCTCATACCCTGAAGCACCAACCAGGGTTCTCTGATTCATTTATATTTAATATGTTTTCACAGCACAACCTGCACACCTTTGCACTGTGTGTCAGTGTTGTCACATGAATTCTCCTGCACCTGAGGCACTGGGATGCCCAGAGTCCCACTGTTATGCTGCTTTAAATTAAGAAGTTTGTTGTTTTTTTCATCTTTCATCGCTTGGGAATGAAGCCCAAAATGAGCAACAGCTTTCACAAATAAGTACTTATATTTGTTGCAAGAGTAACTACCATGCCAAACAAACCTACAGAAAATGAAAACTCAGCTTAAAATGCAAACCATTCCTCTGCAGCCAATCGTCATATACAAACTGCATAGACTCTTCTACACTTTTTTGACCCATGGCAATTTAATAGACGTCAGAGCAAAAAAACACTGCATTCTGATAAAGTTATTTTTAATCGGACGCTACAGCTGCCATAAAAAGACTCAACACAACATTTTCTGTTATATTAGCAAGGATTAACCAAACCTAAGATTTAAGATGGATCACTTTATTGGCCATATACAATTTCTTGTATTAGGAATGTGTCTTTTCACGTTCCCCAGCTTGCTCTCCATGAGACATACAGACAGAGAGAGAGAAGCTTGGGGTCAAAGCGCAGGGTCAGCCCCACCATTTCTGCCCTTCCCCTACTCTTTTAAAACTTTATAAAATCAATATTTAACATTTCTTTCTTTATTGTGGTGGTTTGCACCAGGTCTAGGATTGCTATTTTCTTAACCATTATTCTGTTATTTATACATTTTTGAATAAAAAGGTATTATTGTGTAACTTTGAATAATTGATATAAGCATGGATATGCAAGAGTGCATATATTATATAGATTCATTGATGTGTATTTACAGTATCTACAGATTTATACCCTAAATCAAAGTGATGTTGCACATGACACCTTTACTTGATTTTGGGTATGATTGACATGAAAACATTGCACTTGGAATTGATTTTCCTTTCTCTCTCACGAATAATAATATTAACATTTTCAAATGAAGTTGGATAAGATAATTGGCTTTAGACTTCTGGAAGTGCCTGGTTTGATATTGTCCGTTGAATATTTATTGCTCTTTTTGTGGTGTGCGTTGGAATTTAATAAAACTATCTCATAGTTACTGGGTGGTTATTTGTTCCCATCTTTGAAGCGGAGAGCAGAAGCTGTCAATCTGGTACTGCTCTACACAAAGGAGTAGTGTATCCTGTATCTTCTGCGAACTGCTGAGGCATGAATTGGCAATTTAACAAGAGGTGCATCTCAAGTTCAGATTTGCTGTTATTTCCACTGTAAAGCAATTCGGCAACCTTAATGAACTTAGTGTTGATCAAGCCTCAGAATGTCTTGGCTTGAGCCCTTTCTGGAGTTCTGGTGTTGATTTCTTGCCATTTTATCTTTAAACCCCTTGCTGTAATGCAATGTACTATTGCTTATTGTTACGGACATATTTGTGTACCTTTGAACAGCTCAAGCAATATTTCTACCTTGTAGCTTGGGCTAATCGGATCTCAGAAATTAAACATGGCAGGACCTAATCAGTATTGGGATGAATGCTCTGATGAAAACCAGGTTACTGCTGTACTGTAAGTGCTGCTTGTACATCAGCAGGTGACATGCTTCTTTTACGGACAAGGATATCCATACTGATGTTCCTGTAGGGTAACCAGGGACAATATGCTATAGGAGATACCATCCTTCAGAGATGCAAAATGTTAGATGATCCCAAATATTGGTTATTAGACATCTCATGGCACAGAGATGACACTGGCTAGTGTTCAAAATAGAAGGAATCTAGAAGAAATATGGGATTTGTTTTCACACTGGCTTTATAACAGACCAATAGTCCATGTAAGATTTTAAAGGGCAAGTGTGGGTAATACTTACTTGTGCTGAATGTGTCCTGAGAAGGGTGCCATTCTATCAGTGAAATACAATTTATTATAGTTTTACAAAATTCCTGGATATTGCAAAATCTTTCTCCAGAGCTATACTTCACACACTTACACCTAACAGAAACTATACTGGATGTGACGAGATGTGCGGCAGGGTCACAGAGGGAGTGTACTTTGGGCCTGGAGTTTTGAGAAGCCTCTACCCTCTTTAAAAATCAAATTTATGATCTCTATAAATCAAATTTATGTCGTAGCCCCTCTGAGCAATACACTATTAAACTGAAAATATTAACACTAACTAAGGTCTTTCTAGATTTTGTACTGTTTATTGTATTTCAAAGCTTGAAATTGAATAATTAAACATACGGTATAAGGCTAGAAGCTGAAGAGACCACATTCAATTAGTTTATAGCTAATACGTGCCCTCATTACCCGACTACTCTGAAGCATCTGCTAATAAGGAAATAAGGTATACAAGATACTAACTTACTGCCAAGGAATTAAGTACATTTAAAATTATTCAGTAGGCTTAGTCTGTCTTCTGTTATTCATTGTATACTGGTGTAATACACTAATCAAATGTTGACTTGACACTGCAGTTTAGGAAAAAAAACGATCTGCTTAAAGTGAATCTAAGATTCCTAATTGATAGTCTAAAAAAGTCTACCAACATACAGTATAAATGCATGGTTTCTGTATTCTCTGAAATTGAGTGGTTTGGTTCAGAAGGTCTCCACTAGTGAGTTAAAACAGTTGTGTTCTCTGTCTGTGACCTGCAGTCAGCTACATGTTTGCTCCAATCAAAGTGAAAAGGGCATACGCTCCGTTTTAATTAAACTTTTGTTTAGACAGGGAAGCTTCTTGTCTTGACAGCAGCCCCGGCTTTTCATTGTGTTCTTGGGCACCTGTTTAGCCTTTGCTTCTCAGATCTAGTCTTGTGTCACTTACTGCAAGTACCTCATCTTCTTAACAAATCAATATATTATTTCATTAACTCATTGACTGCTGATTTCTCTGGTTCCTCTACAGCTTACCCTATTACTGCAGAAAAAACGATAACATCCCTCACTACTCCTGTGGGAGGTGTAACAGAGGCACATACTGTATAAGTCATTGATTCCTACTGTGGCACATGCACCATGTACAGTACTGTTCCCTGTGCGGATTCAATCGCCACAGGCTCACCCAGTGACCACGTCTGGGGACTGACATCACTGTAACAGTCTTCTCTTGCATATTATGGGCCTCATTTGCTAGCTGTCCTTAAACACTGCTTAAGTGGTCATCCCACTAGACATGTCATGTTCCACAGCCCTATCTACATTTATATTCCCAAGGTGAATGCTTCTTGTTACTGATTTCGTAGAGTTTGTTCTTGATTGAACATCCAGTGATAATGAAGGAAACCTTAAGGAGACATTTTAAACCTATCTTAAAAAAATGGAAGTGTGGGGGATTGTAGGATAGCAGTACCCATACTTTCCAAACATGATTTTTATGCACCTTTTATGCTTTGTGCAAAACTACTATTAAACAATATACTAAGTATATATGGTACAATTATTGTTGTTAATTATTTTTGATATGAATACTACTGATGCTTATTCAGTAAGGTTTGAAATGTTTTTTCAGGATTTGTTATTTTAGGTACTGTCAGATATCATTTTTATGTTCTTCATCCATGGACGCGATGTGAATATAACTTATTATTATTACCAACTCTACAGTTCACCTCTATAGAGTCTAGAAGCAATTTTCACTTAGAGATTGAGAAAAAAAAATCTTTGAAACTTCACAGAAAAGTTTTGCTGCAAAATTTATAGTTCATAAAATATGTTAAGTACTTGTACTGTACATTAAAAGAAAATGTAAATAAATGTAAAATCCTATGTTACGGTACTCTGAAATGTCAGCATGTAATGATTCTGAACAGCACACTATTGCTCAATCTGTATATGGTGAGGATCTGTTTCTCCAATGAAATAATTAATCTCAGAATTTATAGGTATAATAGTAATTCAGGCTCTGGATCATTCTTCCCTGTTGGTAAGGGGTGCCTCTATGATTGGGTAAACTCTGCCATTAGTCTGGTATTTTGTGAAACAGAGCTCAGTTCTTACTACCTGTTTATATACTTTTGTATAAGTTTGATTCAGTTTTTGGCTCCTGAACCTGAATTAATTAATGGTAAATAAAAGTTAAGTGTGCAATGTTGTACTACTTTTATTTTAATTGCACATATCTGTAGATGTATGTTAGCAATGTGCTCCAGTGCTTATAATTCTGTAGGTCTTGTGTAAGTTCACTGACTCTGTTTTAGTCATCCTGACAAACTCAGCCTTCCTCTGCTCCGCCCTTCAGATGACATGTAAAACGGAGGTCTTTATAATCATGGACCGAAAAGTGGTTAGAGGTCTATAGTTTACTCCTTGTGTCTCTTTAGGTTAAAATGCCCACTAAACAATTACTTTTAAATTCATTACACTTACCTTTGAAGACACTGGGATGCGCCACAGATAAAGTGTTTATAAGAAGTTAATTGAATGTGAAAAAGCAGTAAATCTTTTACTCAAACTAATTTTCTTTTCATAATGCACTTGTCTGCTTGTGAGTGCTAAAACATTTTTAAAAGTTTTCTCAGGAGCATAATGCAGTATTTCACAAATGTGATGCCTAAATCTATTTAAAAGCCAATTGAGGTGACTCAATGGTAGGAGAGGAGGAGTACATTGAAATCTCACTGCTATCTTTGCTTAATCCCACACGGGAGACCTGAAGTAACCTTAACTGAGCAGCAATCACATTTCTCAAAGACACAATACAGAGATTAGTGGCTAGTCAGCCTTTTGAGACCAACCTAGTGATTTTTTTCAGCTGAGAATTCAAAACGTGGCTCAGGAAGCTAAAAGCTACTGTGATCAAAGTCGTATGAATTTTACTCACCTACAGCATACAGATTACTTTGCCTGAACTGAGACAAACACGGGCATTGGAGAATACAGCTTCCAGAATGATACCTGAATGCATTGTACCACCATCTGTGCTCAAGGTAGAAAGTGTGTGTCATCACGGATGCAAGCGAAAAGTCACTCTGGTCTGTCCCAGCAAGTCCTGCTGAGCTGCAGATCCTAGTACAGTGGATATCAGTAAAGTGTTGTGTACAATTACATATTTGTATATTGTACAGTATATCAACTGAAGACTGTGTTATTGGTGTTTAAATAAGATGGTGCCAGGCTCGTGGTATTTCAGGATTGTTACATTTGCACTGGCAGATGTGAGGTTACAATCCTGTTAAACGTGGTGCTTTTTTGCTTCAAAGGTACAATTTGCATTTTAAAATGAACTGATGTTCAAAAAGCTTTTTTTTAGTTTTCCCTATTGCTGGTTAAAAATTCAGATGTTTGTATGAATTTTAAAGGTTTATGGAGGATGTTTTAAATGAAATTTGAATGTTGATGGAAGATTTTTATTTTGCTTTGTCATCTCTGCAGCATCATTATTTCTTGAGCATTGTATCAACATAGAACAAGAATGACCCCTTGTAAACGCAAATAAAGTGGTCAGTAACAGTGCTTAAATCATACCTATGCTTTTCAATTGATGTCATTTGCTTTTGATAGTTTGGAATTTATATTCTGGACCTGCATCAGAGTCCCACTTCTGGAGGTTTATCAAGTGTTAAGCAACAGAGCCAGTTTAGGTCCAGTAAAGATTGTTTAATGGTTGTGGGGTACACAACAAACTACTGAGGGTTAAAAAGAGAGGTGAACGCCAATTGGATTACATCGATTGACATGATATCTGACCCCAATATCTGTTATGCAAGTAACAGACTGGAATATGAAAGAATTGTATTCCCATTACGTAAAAAAAAACCCCAACTCTTCTGTATTCTCACATGATACAGAATGTGCATGAGTTAAATAAGTCTGAATGGACAAGAACCCAACATGTGTGAGCTGCCAGTCTAGAGAAAATAAAAATGAAGCTCCAGAGCAAAGGGAAACTGTCAATGTGCGAGATGTATTGTTGTTGTGGTGAGCAGGCTAGAAGAGAACTCTAATCCAATTTAGTCAGACTGGGACCTCAAGAGGATTTAGCAGTCCCAAAGAAGCCCCCTTTAACCTCACAAACTCCGACTTTTTGCCCCATCTGAAATTTACAAGGCAATTCTCAGAGATTAGCAGGATCGTCAGAGATTGTTATGCAGGGAGGGTGTGTGAGAAGGGGTTCTGAGAAAAGTAGAAAGTTAGCTGTGTCAGCAAGAACTCTAGTATGAATTAATATTTTTTCTGCAGTCACCAACCCTTGAATGGTCATGCAGTAGCTTACTGTACTTGAACAGCTTACGTGTTTTAGCTTACTTGAACAGCATACGGTACTTAATGTGTTTTTTTTTTACATTCCATGTGCAGTAGATACAGTATCTTTGTTCTTGAGTTACACAGACAGCCTGTCTGGTATATGGTGTTTTACCCCCCTGCTGTTACACCAGGTGAGCAGGATTAAAAGCCAACTCGGGTCTCATTCTGAAACAATTCGGGCTTGCAGGCTTTTACACCGTAACACCAGCTCTGTGTATTCAATTTGCAGGTTGTGCCGACAGCAGAGAGAATTTTAGTTACAGCTCTCTTAGAAAGCTTTAGAGGTAGAAGAAGTGCATTGTTATAGAATGCTGGATAAAGAATAGATAAAAGAAAAGGAAAGGCAAGGAGTTCAAGTTTGGGAATGAAGATGGAGACATGAGTCCTATTCGTGACATTGTGACAATTATGAGGTCAGGGTGGTTTAAAATTTTAAACAGGTGCTGGAAGTGAAATAATTTACTGTCCATTCAGAAGTTCGGCTGCACTAAAGCAGGATTGAGCAATAAGACCTTTATGTATCTTATGTACTGTCCAGACTTCAAAGGGCTCTGAATGTTTCCATTTGTTAGGATTATTCTAATCATATCATATAACATATCATATACACATATTATATCGTATATGCAGGTGAAGGATGCTGAAAATGGTTGGAGGACATCCAATACTTCAGGAAGATCTTGAAGAGTGTCTCACTATTCATAGAATAAACCACCTTAGTCAAGCCAAAAATGCTAAGTAAGGAGGTTGGTGTTGCTCCTTTAATGATTCCTGTAACTGATGGGCCGTAAAATCATGTTGGCTTTGCCTCTAGACAGTCTGAAGTCATGCTGAGATTCTGGGAGGAATTCTTCAGCAAGAGGAATTAGACAAGTTGGAAATAACGTTGTAATTATCCTGCTTGTGATGGACAGCACAGAGATGTCTATATAATTTCCATTATCAGATTTGTCCCCTTTTCTTGAAGATTGTTACAATCATGGCATCCTTGAAATCATTCTGTGTTGCTTCTTCACTCATATATGTAGACAAGAACATGGATGTTGAATGTTTGGTTCCTGTGTTCTTAAATCTTTCAGCAGGGATTGCAGTGCTCTGGGTGCTTGATTGTTCTTCATGTATACGAAGTCTTTCATCATCAGTATAACTGTTGGAAGCATTCGACACTCATTTCCGATTTCGGTATTGTGGAATTTAATTTCATATACTATTGCTGACAGAGGATTCTTCACTAACACATTAGTGATTTTGTCTTAACATCTATTCAAATAGTATGAACATTTCTCACAGAGAAAGAAAATGTGATATTTGACGCTCTGTATTCCCTGAGTTTTTAAAATTGTATTTAAAATCGTTTGACAGTGTCCTCACAGGCCTTCATGGTAACCAGAGCAGCTCCAACAGTTCCAAGAGTAACTTCTTTATTTCACCCTGTCAACACTGACTCATCACTCACTGCTCAGGTGAAGGGGAGGCGATCTTTGGAACCCCAGAAAAATATAGTACCAAAAATGGTATTTCATATAAAGCACAACACTTTTGTTTTTATCTGTGTATTTTAATATTTTATTTAATTCATTGTTCGCTTTGACAGAAAGACAATTTCCTTCTGACCTGCTAGGAGCACGTATTTTACAAGTGTTTATGAGAAGGAGATTGAGCTATAACTATGCTAGAATTCTTTGTTGTACACTTCCAACATCTCTGCTTTTTTTCCCAGTCAGGTAAACACATTATCACAGAAAATGTTGCTTTCCTCCAGTGACAAGATCTTATTCAGAATCAATTCATGAAACATTTTCAGTTCCCTGCTGTGTAGTTAGAGTGCTCTATTGAAACACTTTGAAAATGAAAATCAAAACAGGAAAAGGACGAACTGTGTTTTTTAGTGCAGTTCATAATGAAACTGGGGAAATTGGGGGAAATCTCCTGTTTCCACCTCTTGGGTATAAGGGCTCTAGGGCCCTGACAGGTAAGGGCCAATGGGAAAAGGTAGCATTCTATCTTGTGTTGTATTGTATTGTCTGATATATGGTATAGAACCACAGGAACTGAATAAATAGTAAAATAAAGGACACAAAAAGACAGCAAATATAGAAACGTGAAGGATACAAACCTGTAGATTTCTCCATACGTGCCAATACTTGACCTGATAGAAATGTTCTTAGGATACTTCACATCCTTGGGTCAACAGGGTTCTGCCCTTGTATTGCCTTCCACTACACTTATTTCAGTTTGTTTTAAGACTAGGCTGCTGCTCACACAAATAGCTCTCTCCAAAATGGCTTTTTTTGTTGTTAAAAATGAAAATAACAAAAGCTGCATTTTTTAAACATATTAAATCTGCAACATAAATTACACAACAAAAATCTATTGAGAAATGTTCAATTATTTTTCTTCAACTTTAAAATCCCAGTGAGTCAAACACTATGAGCCTTTACTACTAAAACTACTAGTACTGATGAACCAAAGAAAATTAGAATGTGCTATACAGGAGGTGTATATTTATATATATTCATTTGTGAATATAGTAAATATAATTGTTTTCATTCTGACCTCTTTTTTTTGCATCAAAAATATGCTCACAGTTTATTAAAAAAGAGGTGCATTAAGAGGACAGCTTTGCTATAGCATTTTCTTCAGATGCTAAATTCTAATATAGGATCTTTATTAGTGTGAGATGCACTGTAACAACCACATCAGAATTCTAATAGTAGTAACCCCATTGCCAATCCCCTCAGGTAGAGATCTGGAAAAAGTGCTATCAAGGGAATGGGAGTGGTTAATCACATTTGTCTTGAAGGTCAGATAATGTTTCTTTTTTCCAGTTAAATTGTTTTCATTCTTGTCAGACCTAAAGCCACCGTGACCTTTAATGAATTATCCTGCCACCATCCCTGTCCCATTGAATGTCACTACCTGTCAGTTGCCTCTGTCATTAATTGTCATCTGATCAGATAGATTGTTGTTGTGTCTCTTCCTGAATTGTAGGTCTAAAGCTGTAATGTAAAAAGAAGTAAAAGTTCCTGATTGAACCCATTGGTACTAGTAATTCATTGGCTGTGGTACTGACAGAAAAACTAAACAACTTTATAGAAGCACACCTTTGGATCTAGATGCATAAAAAATGAATACATTATACTTCAATGCAGGATTTCCGTATTCTTTAATTGTTTAATTTTAGTTACAGTGTATAAATAATGAGCTGGTTGTGCCAGAGACTCGAACCGGAAATTAATTTGGTGGTGTAGGATTTCACTTACACATTCTGATATTGATTGGTTTATGCCTTTTGATAGTCTGATGTATTTTTGCCTTTGTATGATATACTGTACTGTAATTTAATGCATAAAAATAGTGTTTGTCAGGATGGCTGACTGTTAATTGAAAGAAACTGTTGAATGAGACACACCTGCTCTCAATGAGTAATTACCACTCAGAGTCAGTGAAGTTCCACATGAGGGAAGACTGCTGGTGGGACATGTTCTCTGTGTAATAGATCACTCCTCTGGGCTAATTCTGAGGTTTATAAGAGCAGACGAAAAGATATGGAGATTGTGTCTAGATTCAAGGCTGATAGGACACTATGAATGAGCACTGTTCAGGTGCTGGACAGGAGGCTTTTGGGTAGATCATTTGCCAGATTGTCAATGCAAATTACACCAAACAAAGCAAGAGACATGAATTATACAGCCGCTGGTGTTGGCAGCTTGTAAACTGTGAAGGTGATCCAGATGTTACGGAAAGGGAGCCTCACCTATTTCTTGATCCATGCTGCAGACGTCATCAACTAGAACCAGACAGCAACCATGATTCCCGATTAAACAAAGCCCAGCAGGCTTTGTTCATATTTTTGTACTATCTACTCAAAACCAATGTCATCACCACAGCACTTCCTACTGCAGAACACTTGTCCATTACAGAAGATGTTTTCAAGCTTAAGCTATAATGAAGCTGAAGCTTAAAGATGTTGTTCTTTTCACTTAAGCATACTGTACTGTATATCTTGTGATTTGTCTGCCATCTTACCAATTCTGTCATCTTGTATTGGCCTGTACTTCTTTCAGTCAGTTACCATAAATTATTAGCTTTGTTTGTTCCATTACATTGCTCAGCTTATGATGATTATGAAATTATGATGCTTTATTGAACAGATCATGATTATTTCATGAAATTTGCCTTGGATAAATGTATCTGCAAAAATAATAAAAACCTTTTGTGAAAATAAGTCAATGGGTCCAGCCAAGTGAATAACTGTTTCCATTAAATAATGAATTAGATAATGATGAGTCCAAATTTGGAATGAAACCCAAACTGCCCTGCCTGAACCCCAAGGTTTGAAGATAATTGCCAGAAAAAAACAAACTCTGTATTGTAATGATTTGCACAGGAGGTGTTGTTTACTGTCAGTTCAATGGGTTTAATGTTTTTTTTAATTACCGCTTTGAATTAATACTATATGTCCAGGTCTCATAAAAGCAGTTAAGGTAAACTTAAGACATAAAGAAGTTTTGCTGATATGGCGTTTGAAATCTTGCTTTTTTTAAATTTAGAATGAAATTGAAACTTCAAAGAAAACCAAGATACTCTGGTGAACACACGCACTGCAGTCCACTTGCCCAAAGTGCACCCTGTGGTGATTGCTCTAAAGCAGGTGGACTCCTGAGAGCACCATCCTCTAGTGAGTCCACCCTAAAGACATGTTGTGGAGCGAGGTGGTGCAGCTGGCTGTCTCAACTGGCAACAAAATCAAATGTGTGAAAAAGCACTGTGTTTAAGGCCCCGTGAAACTGCATGTGAATCCATACTGCCTCATTGACCTCCATTTGAGTCTCAAATTATCAGTCAGGCAACTCTGCATGTTCTGTTCATCAGTTTATCAATGTATTCCTGGTAACTGTCTTAATGAATACATAGCTTCATTGTTTTCACAGAGTAATCTTTTTTCTTCATTACTTAATATTTAATGCTAAAAAATAAAGAGGTACTCCTGACAGTCCACATTTATTCATACTGTTTTCAGAGGAGATTAATGCTGAACAGCTACTCATTTTAAAGTACTGTATACTGTATATATGTGCATTTCTGCAAATATTCATTAAAGTAAAACAGTACCAGTTGTTTGAAAAGGAATATTACATCTGAGGCATGTTGGTTACCACTTCTAGACTGGTGTCTTATCGAGGGTGGGGTTCCACTTAGTGCCATGTGCTTCCAGGGCCCTTAACAATAATTAGTAACTTTCTTAAAATGGATAGATTGATATTTAAACAAAGCTATTAAACTTTGCTCCATGCTTTGGGAGCCTGCGGAATTTCCTTACCCACTTCTACAGTACATTAACATATCAGTGATACTAATTTGTAAGCATTTACTAAATACACTGTAGGTTATGTTACTTTCAGGTGGTTACAATCTTACAATCTTTCTGTCTGCCATGTGTAAGAATCACAGTACACTACATGAGCCTTTAAGATTTCAACATTTTGCCTTGCTATTTTCCCATTATTCTTTGATACCAAACGGAACTATCACTGTAGGTAGGTCAGGTCATGCAGGATGCACATTGTTAATGTGCTTCAGATATAGATGTGTGTTTGTGCTTTGGCACTGTCACATGCAGTATGAGTTCTGTGTATCAAGTTCACTCATTTCACAATTCAGTGAGGCAGGGTCCTACAGTGTATGTGTTTGCAGTTTTTTTCTCTTGTTTATGTTCAGATGGTACTGGAAGAGCTCAGATCAAGCAATGTTGTTGAATGTTGCTTTGTGTTATGGTATTGTACTGTTTTTGTATTGTATTATTGTCATATGTTATGTTCGTGAACTCTTGAAGTGCAAGACAGATTCCCTTAGGAGCAATAAAGTTTAATTCAATTCATTCAATTCCATCATTCAAGTGGAGTAACACAACATCTGAAAGGCAGCTTTGAAATTTGTGTATGGAATGTCATGCAGTGACTTCACCTGACCTTGTGTCCCAGACCACACTGAACATAAAGTGTAGTGCACAATCTGTTTTCTCTCCAGTGACTCGTGGCAGAGCAGGATACTTCATCTGCTTTATTGCAGACCTTGGCTCCAGCTTATAATTATCATGGTGATCTTAGCATTATTGTCAATTAAAAAAATAAAGATTAATTAAGTAAATAAAATACAAGTTAGATAGTCCTGTAGTGGATGATGTGATAAAATTTCTGTCTTCAGATGTAGATCAATTTTTTGCTTTTGTTCATTTTAAAGAAAATGGTTATTTAGCATACTAAATAGCAACCAAACTAATTGTCTGTTCCTGAACAAAATGTTAACCAATAAATAACATTAATAAAAAGTAGCTGACCCACATTTCACAATCAAGAAGTGGTTTATACTGCTCAGAATGACGATTGGTTTCAGTTTTTTTGCTATGTTTTTATTACTTGAACAGAGCAGCAAACCATAGCCTATCACTTTCTGTCAGAGCAGTAAAATGCAACTGCTGTGGGTCTATAAAATAAAGAGGAAATATGGGATCTGTCTTTGAGTTTTGATTTAATATCAAAGTGCCTCTCTCATTTGATGGCTGTCATATTAAGTATTTACCTCCTCATAGCTGTCTGAAGTAATCAGTGTGGACCGGTGAGAAGCAGCTTCCTGAATTTGTCAAACTGTTTCCATAGCATTTACTACTGGGATGTTGCACCTGCTGAAGCCTTTTAGGACATCAGTGCCTGGCAGCTATAAGGTCACTGCTCACCTTCCTGAAAATGGTTCAGACGTTTTCAATGTAATACAAACTTTGCACCCAGGTAAAGTGTGACAGTGATTAAGAAACTATGAAGGCAGCTATTTTAAAAGAATTTAGCAAGGAATTTAGCAACATTCACAATTTTGAAATTTGCTAACTTTTTTCATACCGTCAATAAATTTATCTTGTTACAGAGATTGAATAACCAGTCAGAGAAATTGGGACTGCAGTTCCTCTTTAAAGAAGTTATTGTATTGTTTTCCTATAAATAATTTAAAAGAACAATGAGAATAGTTATGAATCTGTGGAAAGCCATATACATGCAATGCTAATGGAACAAAACTTTTCTAGTGGGGAAAAAAACATTGTAAGGGGAAAAATACATTTAAGCATTGAAAAATTGTCAAAGGTATTAACAAAGCAACCCCAGACAATTATTTTAATATTTGGAATTAAACAGGGATGCAATGGACACAAACAGAAATTAAGAGCAGAACACACCATTTCACTTTTCACAATAAAGTGCACTTTATTACATAGGCACTGGGGTCAAGAATAAAACATCCATCCCATGTTGTTGACACTGATTTTCCAAACTCCTTTAAAGATGGCAGAAACAACATTCTGTTTGCTAGCATGCTAGCATGCAAGAGTGGTGGAATGGTTTCCACTCATTTACAGCCTTATTTCTGTTATCACAGAAGACTTTTCCTGTCCAGGTCTCACAGAGCTGGCAAGCTGTTATTTAGGTTACAGAATTAAGGGAAGAGAACTGTTAAGTTATTATTGTGGTCTTGTTTTCCATATACTGTAGCTCAGGGAGTTTGTTATTGTTTTTTTTTAGTCTCATTTGCCAAATCAGTATAATAGTCATCAGCAACGTTCACAAGGAGACAGATAGAATAATTTGTAAGAGGGTCCAAGGGGTCTGGATCCAGAAGGGCATCCTCTCACTCTGCGCTGTGTTACTGAACACAAACATCATTGGCAGGCCAGTGCAGGGCAGTCTCCCCTGCTGTTCAGAGCACTGTAGTGGAAAAGAGTACAAGCAGGCGCAGGGCATATGACAAAAAATCTCCTTCAAATTGATACGCAACATGTCTCTTCTGACCCACTCTGTCATTCACTTATAAACATCAGGAACAGCAATCTTATCCCTGGTTCGGAAGAAAACAGGAGATGGAAAGCTAACGGACCGCACAGCTTGGTTTGGCCGTGCGTCAGCTGGTCTGGTGCAGACCAGCCATAACCCTCCAGGCCATCATGTCTAACTCAATAAATTGAGGAAACCTTATTTATTCCAGTAGGATATACTATTGTTGATAATTCATGTGATTATGTATTTTGAGTACATATGAGTTTTAAGTTGAAATCACTGCATCAAAGCTCAATCTGTGTCCACATGGAAGTAAAACAAAACTATGACATGGGGTTGTCATTAAGGGAGGATATGAGTCATACTTTGCTGAGTAATATTTAAATTCGATACATGCTGTACCTGAGTTTTGCTTTATTCTTTCCTGTTTTTAAAGTGCCGCTTTCCACTTCTCTTGTAAACACTTTAAAAAGGACGAAATGCTTGTGAAGTACATTCTATTGTTAGAGATCAATCAGACCAGATCATTCAGCCATACCTTACATTACATTACTCCTTCCCTGTTACCAATATACTGAAAGAGCTGTGAAAGGGTCTGCTAAATAATTTGAATCAACCATCACGTTTGAATACTTTCTTTGAAACTTATCCTCTATTTCAACACTATAGGGTTTCTACTCCACTACTGACTGCTTGCCTAAATTTTGTCTTCCCAATGTGGAGTCAATTCCAAATCATTATCCAATCCAACATATTGGGAAAACATATTAGAAATTAATTTAGTTCAGCCTTTTGAATGTTCCTGCATTTATGCTGTCCATGATTCATTGCTCCAGCTCAAACTGTCAAATCCATGACAGTGTAACAATAACAAAATATAGTATTTACTCTAGTCATTAAATTATTGTTTTCTTTTAATGTAGAACTACATTTTATTGCAAATCATAATAAAGCTAATTAATCCTGTAGAAAAAGAATATAAATAGTATGTGTCAGTAAATGCCAATAAGCTAGAGCTTCACAATTTAATTTTTCACAGCGGCTCATCCTTATGGGTTGTGCTTAATGAACTGTGCTTCATGACCAGATTTTAATAGCTCAATGAATATGTTGTAGTGTAAAATAGTACTATAATGTTCAATGTAAGAAAAATAAATGTAAAGAAACTACAGTATTTTGTGACCCTGTGTCATCATGTTGTTTTGATTCCTAAAGAGTGCATGGTGAAAGAAGCAATTTAAACTTCAAGGACTAATTAAAATCAGAAGTTAAACTGAAACTACTAAAGACATTCTGCTCTGTAGCAAGCTTTTATAATCAGTATCAGGGTGTATGTTTATTTAATAATTAGCTGTTGTTCTATTTCATTTTAATCCTGATGAGGCTCATGCCAAACCAGACCCAATCCTAGAATATTGGAGTGCATACATATTAGTTTTAAGTTGAATTTACTACACTATGTTGACCGAGAAGAGAATAAATGACTGATCTGTCGTCTGAACAGGACACGAGTCAGCAAGGGGGGCAACAAAGAAAACAGACATTTTTGATAAGAATTTACTAACCAGCGTGTCTTTGGGAGGTGAGAGCTGAGATGGATACATGTATATTCTACCCTCACACGCAAGGCAAGAACTCAGCCATGTACCCTGCAGCTGTGAGGCCACACCACTGGGTCACCCATTACTGACTAAAATGAAATACAAAACATCTAATGGAAAGGGGTATTTTTAAAAAATTCTTTTTGTGCCTTGCCTAGAGGAGAGCAATTTTGTTTTCTGTGAGTTTATTATTAGAACTCTGTGGTTTCAGAGACATTATAATTAACTGAAACTGTGGTTTCAGAGACGTTATAATTAGAAACAGTGAAGGATTTCACCACAGGAATGTTTAATGTTGAGAGAAATGCTGTATACTTCAGAAGCGCTCAAAGAAAAAAATAGAGTTGCTTCATCAAACACTTTGTTTACCAACCTTTGTTTCTCCTCATGTGCCTGGAGACATTCTGATTGAGAGTTTGATATTCTGGATAAGCAGCTGTGTTGAAGAGATGACAAAATGTGCAGTGCTTGAAAATCCCAATGCTGAAATGATGTGGCAGGTGAAGGACAAAGCAATGATGCAAAGGCTTTTTTCACTCATTGGGATTTTTAGTGCATGGAATACAAAAACAAGTTATTTACGAAGAAAGCATTTTAGCACATTTGAACTTATAACAGATAGGGTAAGATTGAGTATTTTGTGTGCTTCAGCAAATTAGATACAGTATCTTGTACTGTACATTACCAGAGAACACTTTAAAACCATTACAAATTCAGTCCTTTATTGCTAAAATTTAGAACTAGTGGAGGAACATTCAGTATACAGTGACTTGCAAAGTTATTCACCAGCTGCCAACAATATCACATTTTGATGAATTACAATTAGTATATATCTACTTTTTTCAAAACTCTGATAATTAAACTGAACACTGTTACACGTGATTGAGGCTGAATATCGGTGATACCTGCAAATATATATAAAAAGTAATTAGAAATACATAGGTGTTCAGCCCCTTAAGTTAGTACATTGTATAAGCATCTTTGGAAGTAGTAACTGCTGTCTGTAGTTTTTTGATGGGTTTCTACCAACGTTGCAAAGTGGGATGGTATATTTTTTCCATTCTTCCTGAAAAAAAAATGTTCACATTCTGAGAGGTTTACCCAGGATAGTTAATGGACTGCATTGTCATGCCTCACTCAATATTTTCCACTAGATTTAAGTCAAGTATTTTGATTGGGACAATCAAGGACATTCGCTGTCTTGTCATCAGACTTTTTTGTCTGTGGATTCGGCTTTGTGCTTCAGGGTGTTGGCCTGCTGCAGTGTGAGTTTTCAGCAGTTGTAGGTTCTTGGGTTATTCAACCAGGATTCCTTTAAGATTTTCCTGTAATGTGCACCATCTAATTTTACCTTATTGCTGACAAGCTTCTTTGTCCCTGCTGATGAGGAGTTGTCCCCTGCCATAATGCTACCACTACCACTAGGTGGTGCTTGACACTAGGGTGCTGACTGGGTGATGTGTTGTGGGTTTGCACCAGACAGAATGCAACTTGTGAAAGCCACCCATCCATACCGTTGCACCTGATACCTTGGCTTCTTTCAAGAAACATCTGGATTAATTAATTTCTAACTGTCAAATGGGCTAGTTAGGTAAATTGACCTTTGTTTAATTGTTAACCTTCTTATTTTCTTATTTGGCATGTTTATTCATGGAGTGTTTATTTGTTTAAATTAGAGGGGATGATTAGACAACCAGGTTGGCACAGTTGTTGGAACTGCTGCCTCATAGTGCTGAGGCCCCTGGATCAACTCCTGATGTGCTTGTCTGCATGGAGTTTGCATGTTCTCCCCATATCTGCATGCCAGTTCTCTTCCTCAGCCAAAAGATATACTGGTAGGTTAACAGGCCAGTTAGCTTCTGGGAAAATTGGCACTGGTGTGATTGTTGCATGTTTGCGTCTGTGTGTGCCCTGCAATGGACTGGCATCCCCTCCAGGGTGTGTTCTGACTTGAGCTCATTACTTTCTGGGATAGGCTTCAGCTCTCCTGTGACACTGTATTGGATAAAGTGTTAAAAGATGGATGAATGGATGGATTAGATAATTTATTGGTTTGGGCTCCCATATTAAAGTGTATTTGCAACCACATTTTTATTTTCCATGTCCTTTATGTATAACACGTTTAATTCTGTAATTTCTGTAATTTATGGAATATAGGGTCATTTATTTAAGTCCCCTTTTCATAATTATATTAATACATAAATACAGACACATTATATCTCAAACATACAGTATAGAAATTGCAACAACATCTCAGTTGCTTGCGGTTACAGAGTTTTTGAGAGGTGACAACTTTATCCATAAGAAAGTACATTTACATACATCATTATGACCATTTAAAAAGAGCAGATTAGGAGTAATAAATCAATATTCTTCTGGCTCTAAGAAAGTTAAAAATGGTTTCAGATACAGTTAAATTCATTCTTTTCCTGAAAAAAATTATGAAAAAGTGGCATATTCTGTCATTATGACAAGCTATTGGCTAATGGTGTTATTAGCCCTGTCTTCCAATTAAGTAAGATCACATGAGACAGAATTTGGAATATTTTGTAGCTGAATCAATTGATGAAAAATCACCAAATTACCAACTGACCAGACTGTGGTGACAAGATGTCAGATAATTATATATTATTTCTCGTTACAGAGATTGGCATACAACACCAGAAGCTACTGACTACATAATGAGCAGTATTGACAAATATTGATTCTATGAAAGATTCATGGAAAGTAGTCCTTTACCTGTGTAATGAGTTTTTATCATAATTTATATTGATAAGTTGAATATTCATGAAGATGACAATTATTTAACAGATTTCCAAACAAGTGTAGTGAGATCATAATTTAAATCCCTTTCACTTGTATTCTTTGGGACATCCCTTGATTTAGTGATGAAATTAATAATTTATACAGTATTTATGGTGCTCCTGACTCCTGTATTTTCCCAGATCTACTGTAGCTGCCAGTCAAGATGGTTATATGGGTAAAGAGTAAATTGTGGTTATTTCCTTTAAGGTTTCCCTCAGCCACCTCAGAAGGTGGCACAATCTGTCAGACTGCTTTTATTTTGTAGTTTTTATGCATCTGTCTGCTGCACAAAGGATAATGAAAGGTCTGGGCTGTGAAGCACAAGGTCATGGATCATGAGGTGCCTCCTCAGTCTTGAGTCCACTCAAACTTTGCTGATTCAATCAGAGGCTGTCAATATCGGCAAAATGATTTCTAAGACCAGTACCAACCTACCAAACCAATGAAGGATTGTATTGACATTCTATTGGTTGGTTAGGGACAGTCTCAAATTTATTGAAAACAGTTTAATCATTTGTGATAGTTTTTGTGACATTTGTGACATGTCACATTTGTGACATCACCGATATGTACAGTCCTGATATTGAACCTTGGGTTGGACAGAAGTGCATTCCTTTCCATTGATTGCTGGTCCAGTATTCATAATCCTTTGCAGTACATCTTTCACATGCTTGAGATGTGTCCTAGACAGTCCAACAGCTCATCTACAAGAGGCCTAGGATAACTTTCTGAGATTCCATTTAGAATTCAACAATTCATACAATTTATTTGCAATGTCCTTCTTTATAAACAATACCACAGGGCTGGACCAGGAACTGGAAGAAGGCTCAATGACATGAAGTTCAAGAATTGTATTAATTTCTTCTCTTAATGTCTCCAGTTAAAGTTCTCCAGAATTCTGTAAATGTAGTTCCTTTATCCTCATTACTCCAGCAGCTTAATATCGTGACATTGTAATTGTGCTTGTAGATGGTTCTTTTACAGTCCTACCATAGAAAACACATACAGTAAGGTGAAAGCCCAGTATGAAACCTCCCAGTTGGGTCGACAAAAAATTAGATAAACAAAACCAGTCGTGACAGTGTCACTTGCAAAACTTAATATTGATTAAATTGTTCCACTAACCCAATTGTCTGTGTATTTTAATGGGTAGTATGAATGCCACTTATGCCTAACACACTGATGTGTGGCTAGTGACAGTTTCAGCGGGAATGCCAGCTCTCGAAATACTGTAAATACAGTAGGTCTAAAGCCTTCATTACCTGTTTACCTTTGATGCTGCAGAGTAGAAAGCTTTCTGGGAACCAGGTTGCACAATCATATAGTAATAACATCCGTTTGCTGAGGTGCTTCTCTCCATAATTACCCTCTGAAATGGAACAGCCTTGAAGCCTATCCAATATCAATTTCTGATCTCCATTTGTGGATTCTCTTTGGAGTGGAAAAGAGCTTCTAGGTGTCAGTACAGTTGGACTCTATAGTTCCAAAAAGCTCAAGTTATAAATCAAATCCATCTCTTCTACCACGTTTTTATGAATAACTCTGAATAACTTTTTCCCTCTCTTTTAAAACATGGATTTGTAGATGTATTAAAGTGGATTTACCGTATAATACACCTACTTTCTTTAGACCTCTTCCTTTAGAGTACTGCATTCCCAAGTTGAGGATTAAGGTTCTTTTGCCTTTCTGTTACCATTATGTGATTTTCACAGGCCATTGCCATTTATTGTCAGTGCTATCATCTGCAGTGGACACATTCATTTACATCTTATCATGTCTCATAATGATGACTTTTTGATTTCTTTGCAACATTTGGTTCATGTTTTTACTAATGGTCTCCATTAATTTCTGGAGAAAAAGTAATGCAATAGTTTTATAGTTATGGGTATTATGAGAGTAATTAAGCCATTATCTTATGTATATTATGTATTATTATTGTATTTCGGATTGAGGGACAGGGACATTACACACACACCTTTAGTTTATTAAACAATAACTGCAAATACATTTAAATCAAACATGCCGGGTACCTCTTTGAGTATAGTTTTTTTGTGTTTTGATGGATTTTTCCATAGAAAAAATGATGGCCGAAATGCTGCCCCCAGAAATGTCTGTGGTGCCAAGAGCCAGCCTTGCCTGCAACACACCACCACTCACATCTGCTCAGTCAGGGGTTACGCCTGGCAAGATACCATGCTGTTTCCTGTTTATAAACCAGATCTCAAACCATGCACAGCATATATATCACTTTTGATTCCTACTGTATGACTTTTTAATAGAAGAACCAACCTTTTATGAGGAAACAGATCAGGCAGATTCTTGAAATCCAACTACATCATGTCCTACTGTATGCTTGTGTCTAATATCCTTATTGCTCGTTTGAAGAATTCCAGTATGTTAGTCTGACAAGACCTTATCCCTGCTGCTACAGCCTAGAGTCGCCCGCCTGTCTCTTTCTGGACTGAAGGCTCCTGGCGCTCTCCTTGGGGATCACCAGCAATCTCTTTGTGGGGTGTGCCAACATGATCCTTTACTAAACCTGATTTGAAAGCTGGTTCTTAAGACAATGATCTTGAATGCAATGTGCTCAACCAGCTGACTGCATTCACATGCCAACTTTCCCCCCTGAAAGCCACTCATCTTGCAAACCGAACACTGCAGTGACCTCATTTTGCTATAGCTTTTCCTGTTCATGAAGTACTTTTAAATTCTCAAGCATATACTGTATCATTAAATATCCACACCCAAGCTAAAGTGGATATTAAGTATTTAATGTTTGACATATAAATATATAAAACTATTTTTAGTTTTAAATGTCAAGATCTTGAAAAATGTGAAAGTAATAGAAAAAATAACCTCATGCTGATTCACTAGCCTAATTATATGATGTGCTATAGTAAAATGTATTAATGACAGACTAGCTACAGTATGTGTGTTTTATGCAAACTGTTAGATAAAAATAATTTCTACCTGGTTCAGCTTTTAAGAGTAAATTGGAAGCAAAATGTTTTCTACTGCCATATTACAGTAAATATAATGATTTCTGACTGCCTGTCTGCTTTCCACCAAACGTGTTGCTCATGAAATGGCAGAAAATACAGAACAAATGCTACAGAAATCTATAAAAAAAGGGAAACATTCTTCAGCTTCCTAAGAGTGACCAGACATACATTTTATGAGCCATAACTAATATATCTGTAACTAAACTTGAATGAAGCAATACTAAACAAATTAAACGATGACAAACAAACAAAATAGCTAAATAGATAGATCCTCTCTTATCTGTTCATTTACACTATACAGTATCCTTTCTTGATACTGTACATAAAGGGATTTACACAAATTCAATATTGGTGGGTTAGCTGAACATCAATAAATCTGAAAAGGTCTCCCATTATCACAGATTTAAAATGTTTTCAAGGTGTTAATGTTTAGCAGATTGACCACATTATCGTAACAGGTGTGAGGCCAGCACGCAGTAGGTAAGACATTCTCACTTACCATAGCCAAATACGATTTGTGTACTTGTGCTTGGTGTTTACTGCTGTTTTCAGGTTTTTCCACATAACTACAGGGTAAAAAAAAACATGTACCTGTAAAGTGGACTGACCTCACTGAAATAATGTTTATTTACACGGGTGTAGACATTTGCTAACTTAATAAAATCAGAATATTCAACAAGGACACATTCACATAGATGCAGAGAGATCTGTCAAGAGCTCTGAGTCCTGCTGCTTGGAAATATTGCTCTACAACATTAAAACATGTTTTATCTAAGTCTAACTCTAACTTATCACAGTACCTGGGAACGTCTTGTTTTTTTTATTGAATAATATTAAATTCTAACATATTTGCCTTTGCACAAACCAAATGTCTGTCTCCTAACTAATGTCACAGCACATTTCAATGTGTTTGTGGATTCCTTAACCCTTGACAGCAACAGCTGTCAATCAGGATTTTTAATTGCTTAACTGTGGTATCACTGATTTTATTAATTTTGTTCAATAGCTTTCAATGTAGGATTACCAATATTCAACTCGTCTTAATGCTGCACCCCCACTCCCCCCACACACAGCAAATTATGCATCTTCCACCATCAATCAACACCATCTGTACTGTATATTATTAAACTTCTTGTCTGGTCTTAAAACTAAATTGCATTGCCTTTTTTTAAGTATAAGCCTTATCTTAGCAACATCCTGGTGGAGGATGGACATTAAGATGTAATAGGGGTGGTGATTATGTGTGAAATTACCTTTACCGAGACATCTATTCTTCTGGCATAATAAATACAAACTCAATCATGCATCTCACCCAGAACAGAGAAAGCAACAATGCAGGTCTTTTTCCCTCTCAATTATTGTTGGTATTGCAACATATAGGAAGAAAATAAAATAGGATCACTACATTATGAAAGTAACCTTGTTCATGGGATTCATAAAATTAAAATCTGGAGGCTAGAATACAGGTGGTTATTAATAAGAGTGACATCTTTCTCTTTTATTTATAATGGTTGATAGAATACTGTTACAAGTGATTTTTCTTTAACTTTGAGTGTCATAGAAGTCGCTGCCCTACATAAAGGCACATAAAGTATATATGACATGATAGGTCTCTTAGTCCTGCAAGTGTTCTTTTATTTTCATTTTCTCAGTTTCTCACTATTTAGTTTCCCTACACCCCTTTCAAAGTGTCGGAAGTGCTTTTGAGCTAATGCTGCTCTATTATTATGAGACGCCGTCCACTTTAGCATCCTGCTGTTTTGTTATCGCACAGTTTTGAAAACAGAAGCTGGACATAATCAGTTACTTCCAGACGAAAATATTCCAGGCTTGTCTATTACAGTAGGGAAAAAAATAATCTTTTCTCTCCAGCTATTGGTGAATTTAGTGTTCCCTCTAAGGATAATCAGGGTGGTACTGATAATCCTTAAATGTTTCCCCATAGTCTAAGTGGGAATCTTCACTTTTGTTTTCCAACTTAAAATCCAGAAGAGACATAAATCCGTTTTAGGAGACATTAGGCATGTACTGTAGGTATTGCAGAGTGAATTCTGTGTTGAGGATTGTAGCAGTGCATTGATGTCATAGACTGCCTGCATGTTATACAATGAGCTACACCAAATTTTCATTCGTCTTGAAAGTACATTATGTGATCTGGTGCGACCCAGAAAATTTTGGTTCTCCATTGTGACTTCACAATTGTGAATTTAATGATGCCATAGTATGTTGCCATATTCATCTTCATATAAACTAATTCAACTTTGCAAGAATCAGTATGGAAGTAATACAGATCCTTTGTTTTTCTACTTTTATATTATTGTGTGTTAGCAGTTGGTTTGTGTTAGAAAGCACACTAGGAGATCTTTTAGTGTTTCTATCACTTTTAGTGTTTAAAACGTGTTTGTTTTTTTCAATTGATCTGCTGAAAAACCTTAAACAGGAAACCTGTGTTTATACTCTATGCTATTTTTCATTAGGAAAATAACTGTCTGGGCAGTGAAATGGTAGCTAGCAATGCTGCCTCAGTACACTGGGGCCTTGGATTCTGTCTTCATGGAGTTAGCATGTTATCCCTGTGTTCATGTGTGTTTTCTCTTGATGCTGCAGTTTCTTCGTACAGTTCAAAGACATGCTTGTAGGTTTATTGGCTTCTGTTAAATGGACCCTGGTGTGAGTGTGTGTCTGTCTGTGTTTGTGTGTGCCCTATGATGGACTGGCATTCCTCTCAGAGTGTATCCCACCTTGCTCCCCTTACTTGCTGGATTAGGCTCAGACTGTAATGAATTCCTTTCTGGACACTCCACTCACAGCGCTTTACAAGTAATGGAAACTCCCTTCCACCTCCAATGTGTAGTCCCCAGTTGGATGAAGTATTGTATATAATATGCTTTGTTTCTGTGCATGGAGCACGTGTTTCTGGTTCACTATATCTTCATGCTAAATGAATATCACTTCTTAACAAAGCAATTATTTTGATTATTTGAAATTTTGTTTTTCGCTTACGATTGAGCTATCTCACTTACTCCTACACAATCATAAAAACCTACACATAGGCTAATTCCTATGTGAACAAGTTTCACTATCGCGCAAGATAGGATGCCTGGCCTAACATTCCCTGAGTCTGTGTGCATTACCCCACCACTTGTTAGTGTGCTGTAGCGCTGGGTGCTGGGATTCATGTGGTCTCTGCATCTACATTAATAATGTGCGTTATCTTCCATGAATGAGGGGTAGAGGAGTGGGCTCAGTGCATCTGAACATGTCAACCAGAAATTCCCTCATCTGTCATTATCTGAGAAAGAAAGAAAACTAGGAGCATTAATAAATGATAAAGGTTCAAGCACAGAATTAAACTCTGCCAGGCTGCAAGCTGTGGCCCAGCCTCCTGGCAGAGATGAATGGGTGCAAAAGGCTGATTCTAGGGGGATTGCTGCTCGCCAGAGCAATGGGGCATTGCTTCACAGAGGCGCTTCTCCATCTGTGACTACGTTTTACAAAGCACCAGTGTTTTTTAAAGACTTGTAGTAATGGGATTCTGCAGAATTTCAGTGACTGTTTTCCTTTCCCCCTCCTATTTTCTTTTTTTAATAAAAAAACCCAATTCAGGGTATGTTTCTGAACACTTATAAAAAGTTTTTTGAAATACTACAAAGATGGAGACATGTTACCCAGAAGTTCAATCCATTTCAGATTTTTTTTGTCTTGCATGGTCTTTTGCTAATAATACAGTAGCTACGAAGCAGATAAAGGATTCCAGTATTTCCCAGAAGTTCAAGTGGGGAGGTGAGCCAGGTACTGTATGTGAGCTTCAGGACGTTATTTCCACTCTGAAAGCAGAAAGAAACACAATGTTGTGGCTGTGGAGCCTCTACGATCAGATTCACTTGCAGTAAGATAAGAGATACTGTATCTCTTGTATTATCTCTCTTGCACAAAGTGCCCTGATATTTACATTCGGGAAACAGGAGGAAGACAACGGAACATGTCAGAGCTGTGAGGCTCAAATGATTACTCTGAATTTCTGTCTGTGTCCTTTCACAGGACTTCTAGAACTCCTACTCCACAAAAAACATCAGAAGCCAAAATTGAAACCGTAAAACCTTTGTAAGACCCTTCATATCTCCGTTCCCCTAATTTCTTCCACACACCCGAGAAAGGGTCCGCAACCCAATATTTATTGTTTAGAGATGTTTAATATTTCAACATCTGTGAGTTCAGGCTTATGACACGCCCATAACTATGTCTCAGTTTACACAAGGGCAAGCAGCTTGAGAATGCAGGAAAAGCTAAAACAGCTGTGAAACGAGGATCCTCAGCTGTTTTTTCACCTTGTGAACTGATCTCATTAAAAATCTCTAAGCAAGGCTGCAAGTGGTCAGTACTATAACGGGATACCTCTAAGGAAGATAAGGTTGCTTCTAGAAGTAGTGTTGGTTGACCAATAGGCAGTTCACTTCCATTTGGAACATTGGTTTCCAGACAAATGTGGCGATATATTTACATAAGACACTGCTGTAAGAGATGTTATCTTTTGAATGAGACCTGGCTCCTGACTACATGGCCCTCTTGAGACAGAGTAAAAGTGTTAACCCTCATATCCTAGCTAAACGTCAGTGTTGGCTTGTACAATCTGGCTACCCTAAAGTTATTTCTTAATTCAGTAGCTGATGTCATTTCTTATTTGTCTACTTGATCTGCGGTGTAGTGGAGCTACTGGAACATAATGGCTGCCACTCACCACCAATTTGGATGAATTGGATCTTCTCGTATATATACTGTTTTAAATTAATTATACTATTTGCACAGTCTATAACAAACAGCAAAGAAGTGTTATCCTACACTTATAGACTTCATCGGGGCCTCTGTCAGAATTAAAGAGCACATCCTCATCCTAAACTAAGTCTGATGAATCAAAAACATTTTGGACCACTGATCGGGCTGTCTGAAAAGATTATTTATTTTTTTGCTAAAAATTTGTTATATTTTATTAAAATAAATATTTTATTTCATTTGTGGAAATTTAAGTTTTGTCAGGATTGTTAGATTGATTAATAGAAATTATTATTTTCTGCTCAAAGTTTGATACAGATCTTAGTGACTTAATCTTATATCATTAGACTTCAAATATGAGGTTGTTCTCATTCTGGGAACCATGAATGCAAATAGGGTCAAATTCTGATGATCGTCTTCTTGGCTCTTAGCACCATGTGGCAACAAGGTAATGCACTGTAGCCTGCTGTGTGAGTAATAAGACCCTTCTTTCATTCTGCCTTATTAGAGCTTTCATTCTTCAATAAGACTGGCTTTTAGCAAGTCTTGAAGCTTTCTTTTCTTGTCACACTAGCACAGCATGTCTCTCCACTATCCAGAGATTAAGCAAACCATCAAGCCCAGCATTCTTCAAAATTACAGGTTTAACAACAATGAGCCAGATATTTTAAAATACTTTGAATGAAAGCTGCTTACTGTGTCCTCAAATAGTGATTATAAGAAGACTGCCTTTCTTTTTTACCTTCTCATTATTCCTCACATATGAAAATTATATGTGTAATAGTTTGCTATTGCTTTCATGAGAATGCTAACTTCTTAGGCACTATTAATTAGAAAAGCTCCATTTACAGCATGTGGTATTTGTTGGACAGATTTGATGGCCTGGGAAAATGTTTGTGAAGACAGGACTTGTTTAAGTAGACAGCATATAAAAGATAAGGGTTTTACAGCATCTTCTGAGATAAGGACAGCATTGGCTCAGATGCTTCTAAGGCTTTCATGATCAGTACAATGTTAAAATCTACTTTGTAGATGCACATTCTAATAGTTTTTTGTACATTTTTATTGTCATGAAGCATGGGTTATCCCTGCACATCTAAAATTAATTCACTGAGTAAGAAGACATTATATTCGTATCTAAGCATCAAAGGAGAAAACATACACTGTATATAAACTCATATATGCAAAATAACTCATATGCAATATCTGCATAATTCTATGTTCTGATTTAATTTTCAATGTTGCGCAACATTTCCCAAATATTTTACACCTCTTTTGAAATTGTGACATTTTGAAAAGCTTTAGGCATTTTCTCTATATATTATTTTTCATTTATTTTACTAGACGCATATTAATTATATCTCCATATACAGTACCCTATGTAGATTCAGAATGAATAGTGACTTACGTAATTTCGATTTTCTGATCACCTTCATTTGCTATTCATGCCATAATATGGAGGGTTATTGTACTGTTCATTTAAATATGGCCCCACCAGAGCTACTGGTTCTAGGTTTTGAACTTCAGGTACAATACGCTAGTTCTGTAAAAACAAAAGTTTAGCTTTGTACAGCATAATAAGATCTATTAAACAGAAGATACTTACAAGTCTTAAGGTGTCCACAAGTGTCTTCAGACTATAGTGTACATTCATATACTGTATGCTGGACTGTTTTTACTGCAAGTCAGTAAAACTACAGAAGAGAATAATGAATGTTGAAAAGAATGGAGTCCCTCAGTGATGCATTTTAGAATATAAATTGTCCCCCTGTGTGCTTTTAATGAAATCTATAAAAAATGTTTTTGATTTGTGAGCTTCTTTAATTTCATAAGTCTCCCATCGTTTGGGGTGGATGGGTGGTGCATTCCCCTCCCCTCAAAACAAATTGTAAGGTTCTGTGAGAATTAAAAATCCTTACAAAACTGTATTTGTTTCTACAAACTGCAGTCACAAATGATTTTCAATTTCTTACCCACCAAATTCAGAAATTCTGCTTTTTACTCAACATACTGTCAAGCTCGACTAGGCAGTGGCTCACAGCTTGCTGTTGCTACGGGAGACCACAGCGTTCCCACAAGCGTTCCTCCTATGTACGTTAGGACATTAGTCAAGCCACCTGTCAGTACGCCCTTCCCCCATTCAGTTAGTCATCTCATGGATCACCCTATTTAAGACCTGAAACACCACTGGACCAGTGCTCTGACATTGAGTAGTCAGCAGGGTAGTGTTCTAAGAAACCTCTCTTTCTGTCAACCTGAAGACCGTGAATATTGAAACACAAACCTTCCACATGCGTCCAAGCCATCTTTCTGTGTCAGCACCTGCCCAGTGATGTGGTGCTTCTGTCAGACATCACTGGTCTGTTTCCAGGGCAGCCCTGTACCTGTCAGCCTGCCATCCACCAGCAAATATTGCTGCTTTCTGTTCCAATCTTCCTCCCTTCTTACGAACCTCAGCCCTTTCTGGAATCCAGTGGAGAGACCCGCGTCCTGCACGTGGATCTCACCCTGTCATTTCGACTGTGGCAGTGTAGTGCAATCAGCCATGGTGTAACAGAGACAACACATGAGGGAAATATGAATCTGCTGACATCCCCACCTGTAAAAGCCTTGAATGTCTTAATGTGTCATTCTGTCAGCATCTCAGTGCTTTACAGGAGATTTAGCAACAAGTGAAGGAGTGGAACACATCACTGACTGCATTGCAAGCTCACTGGTAATCACAAGGTCTGAGTAGTCACTTTTGTACTGTAAGTGAAGGAGACCCTGATTATGTTTTGCTGCGTAACTGCCTGTCTGCTGGTGGGTTCAGGTGGGTCTGAGTTAACCAAGGTGCCTTCACTTAGCTTGCTGAGCAAGTCCTTTGAACTTTAATTCGCAAGTAAGCCTCTTCATCAGGGAGAGCGATTGTTTCTCCAGCTGATGCTAACACTCGTGTAAAACACTGTGTGCAAAATGGCATACTGTATGTTGGTTACATTGCAAGTGTTGGAGGAAACCCAGCCTTCCATGCTGACATGGTGTTTACAATCATAGTTTTAGGCCGAACAACATCTGGCCATCTCAAATGGTAAAAAATGGTATAAAAAAATAAATAAAATCTACTTGGTAACATGTTCTCTGTCCTACTCTTCTTGACTTGTTAATACTTTGTGAACAAATACACACTTACATTAATATAAAGACTTCAGCTTCAGTGATTATGTAGGTATAAGAAGTCATTTTTTTTAAGTGACTAATGCATCACTCAGGAGGACACATTGAATGTCATGCTTTCTGACCTCTACTCTGTTCATTACAGTATCCATTAATCAATTCATAGACTGGCAAAGAAAGTATAATAATAGTTATATAATAAAATTCAGCCCTGGGGCTCCTGACCTTAGTAAAAATTAATGTGCAGCCTCTCCATATAACATTTTGACATTTAATTACATTGTTCTATGTTTCTTTTATAACACTGAAACAGTCATAAATACATTTGCTAATACAAATATACATATAAATACAGCAAGCCTATTATGCATACAGTAGGACACTGGATTTATCCACTTTTGGATCATAGGTTAAACAAATGTTCTGTGTATTACAGGTTCTTTCATATAATTCTTGCTGCTATGTGCTATACTCTTTGGTTCAGTTGATCATGTTAAACCATTTCCAGCAGTTTCACTTTTTGAAACTACAGTATCTCTTACCCTGATCCTTAAGAGCTCTATTTTATCAGGTTTAACAGGCATACTCAATTTGCAGATGAAGACCATGATAATCTGACTTGATGAAGACAATTATTGATTCAAATAAGTAATTGATTGTCTGGTTAGAAAGAGAATGAAGAGAGCTCTTGGTTCTACAGGACTAGGGTTGGAAGCAGAAGTATCCAGGTTCAGAGTCAGGCAATCCATTGAATTTTAAAAAGCTTCTTTTGTTACTTTGTGTCTTATAATCCAACAGCTCATTGAAAGGCCTGCCAGTCTTTTAGCCAGCCACAGAACAACACATTGCACTTTAAAAATGGGTTGCCAGCCACACTGATTTTATTTTTTAGCACTAGTACAATCCTTGCTACTAAACCAGATGCATTTAGACATTCAGTTGTTGTCATTGTTGAAATGTAATGTCATACGTAATTGTATACATTTACTTTTGCTTTAAAAACTGTTTCTAATTGCACCTAAAATAATTTATGATGATGTGGACAAGGGTGTTCAAACCTGGTTCTGCAGAGCCTTAATCCAGTTAGTTTCATGGTATGGTTTTGGTTTTTTGGTATTACCTGGATTATTAATTGATTAATAAAGCAAGTAATCTGTTCAATTAAGAGAATATTGGGTTTTGAGTGTTTTGGAGTGATTGATGCTTCTAGTGCATATCTCCAGTTTGTGTCTGGCCTTGACCTTTTTACAGTGTACTATAATATTGGTGTCAGGCTCAATTCCTGGAGGGTTAGTGTTCTGTGGTTTTTGTTCCACCGGAGCTTCTAACCTGATTGTCTGGTTAGAAAGAAATATTTTGCATGTATAAGGCATTATAACCTTAAAAAATTCTAGAGTTTAAAGAACATTGAGGAGTATAAAAACATTTGTTTTAACTGTTAAATGGTTAATTGTTTGAATTAATTCTGAGACTGGTACAAAAACCAGAAGAGACTCTATCCTTCAGGAGCTGGGTCTGATACACCTGCTTAAGAATAATCTTTTAATGCAGGGATCACTTGGAGATCTACTAGGTTTACCTTTATATTTTTCCAGCTTAATGAGATCAGTACTTGATAAATAGGTTAAGTTTAACAGCTGGTTCCTAGGTGCTGGCTCTTTAAATAGACTTAGAAAACTGCAGAGACACCAGCCAAACACCATTCTGCCCAAGATCAAGATTTGGGACTCCAGCTATTAAAAAAAGTTAATAAGCTAAAATTAAATTAATTTAAGTGTTTTTAACAGCATCTTGGTTACCAGCTGGTCATCATTTTTCCACCCATCCATCTGTCTTCTTTTCCTTTTTTACAGGAGCATCACTGACTTTTTACATAGTGCAAATGTAATGCCTGGTTTAGAACAGGGTTATTTTCTAAGACCACATTGCTCTTGGTTCCTGTAGTTCTATGTTTTTTGTTCCAACCTGAGTAATATATTTTTTAGTCTTTCACTGTTGATTACTCAAATCATTCTCTTCATTTAGGGAACCCATAAAGCACCTTAGAGCTTGTTTAGAAGTATTACAATTATGCGGCTATTTAAATATTTATGTCAACTGTAATTAAGTGCTTAGGTGGAACAAAAAACAAACAGGAGACACCAGGCCACCACGAATCCAGGAAACCTGTGATTTAGAATGACATTTTATAGTCATTTGTATGTAAATATATGATTTTGTAAGACATGATAATAAAATACTTGTGACTTCAAGGCAATTAATATGTGGCTGTTGTGATCTCAGCATGTTACTTCATAAAGGAAAAAATAAATTGACTTTTGAGATTAATTAGTCACAGACCTGATGTTTGGAACACTGCAGTAGAATAGATTGGAAGGGCATGTTCAGCAGCTTAGACACATTACTACACCTTTGAATGTCCTCTGAGTTTGCTTTATTAAAACCATTCTACGCTGCCTTGAGCTGAAAATGAAAGACATAATACATGCACATAAAAAATAAAAAAAACTAAGAATACACTGAGATTTTCTGGAATCCACTAAGACATTAAGCTTGTTTTTTTATTTTTTGTTAGATGGTCTAAGTTCTGTGAAACAGCTACTTTGAAACAAAGTAGTCTTCATTGGTGTTTTAAGCTTTACAGAAGGCTTAAATGCTGCGTGATTAATAGAGAAGTTGGCAGAATGCTAATCCTTCTCTGCCTTCAACATGAACAAACTACAACATGCCAGAAAGTGGTGCAGCTCCAATTTTCTCAGCCAAAATGCGAATACATGTCTTACGGGACCAGACCTGATAAATAATTTAAAAGTGCAGCGGGCCACTTCAGCAAGATGCCAACTGAAAATGCATAAAAGATGTAGGCCAGGTAAGGTAATTTAATTTGGCTGCCATAGTTAATTTGGCCCACTTGTGGTTTGTGACTGGAGCAGATAATAGTTTGATTAACTTACATTAAGTTTTTATTTCATTTTTGGACTGCATTCTTCAAGAAGAGCATGGTGCATGTCACTTTTAGGACACAGAAAAATAGTAATGTGAAACATAGCTAAAAGACTTACATATAAATTAAAATGCTTATTTATTTTAGCTAAACTAATGAATTTATTATAATATAGCAGCACTGATATAATCTGATTTATGAATGTTAAATAGCTTGGAGAAAACTGTTTAAACTACAATTTTTCAGCTGCTATTTGAAGCTTTTTATATTATTAAGAACCTCAATGAATTGTTCAATTACTATACAGATTATCTGTTTCCTTACACTGTGTGTAACTACTTACAGTATGATTCTGTATAACACAATCGTAGCACTTACCAGAGGTTTCTTTTTGATATTAGCGTCGGTCAAATTATTAAATAATAACTCACTTAAATCTGTTCATCTCTGGTCCTTGATTCCTGTACAGGTGGTCCAATCTCTGATTAGATTTGATGTCTAAAACGTCCCCCTGCAATTTCTCCTCAACACGGTTTTATCCTGTGCAGCATTATTAGCCTGTTTTTTGTTGTTAAATGTCATGTATGGCAGTGAGTAATTCTGCACTTTGCTTATGTCTCTGGTTTAATGCAAAACTGAAAAGCAGTGTTCAGATCATCTAATGATGGCAAAACTAGAGGCAACAATTATCTCTTGGCTTTTACAAGAAAGTCAGCACTGGAATGCAAAGCCCTGATAATTAAATATCTGAACATCTTTATTACATTTCAGCTCATTATGTGAAAACATCTAGCCTCATAACTCAAAGATTATATTGCATGCTATGGTTCAGTGCTTCAGCCACGTGCTACGAAGATGTGCATTTTTAAGGGGCTGCTCTGAAACTGCTAAGGGTTGTAAATAGATTGAAACCATCTAATTCACTACAACTGTGAACCTGCTATGATTAAGATGCCATGCACATGGCACATTTAGTGCAATGAGGTCATTCTTTGTGAAAAAACAGCCAAGAATGGTGTCCCTGTTTGCTAAATCCAAGTTTTTTCAAATAATCAGACCCCAAGAATGGTACAAATTATTAAATTCTGGTTTCCCATTCTGTTAAATGTCACTTAATTAAGTATAATTTTAAGTCACAAATCACAAGAAACAAATCAGTCCCCCTACCACAATTTTGATGCTGTGTTCCGCTGTACTGTAACAGTATTAACGACGTTCTGTTGCAGGTTGGTAACCTACAGCATGTGTGTCAATAATGGGATTTGTAATGGCACGTGCAATAAAAGTCTCATAAACCACAAAGAAGTTGTTTAAAAATGATAAAAACTATGATTGACTGTTCCATGATTCTCTTCTACGTGTTGTCCAATGAAAGCTCTTTGGCGTAGAGAAAAACAATTCAGTTGGTTTATTTCCTCTATTATTTTTAGCGGGGCCAGCTATCTGTGGGGAGCCGATCAAGCTGTTATGGGTCTTTCTGACATGTAGAAGGCATTTCTTGAAAAAGTGTATATTTGTCTCGGGACATTGACACCTCAACTTTCTGCTATTTCCAACATAAATAACTTTCAAAACATTACTGAATTTGGAGTGTACATGAGAGAAATTTCATCAGAATTTTCTGTCAGACTTCAGGATTACCACTGTTTTGGCCCAATTTTTTCATTTCTGATTTAACCAGACAGCTTTGTTGCTGGCAACATGTATTTTTCATGTATTTCGAAATGCAGCTAATTGAATTACAGCACTGAGGCTTATGGAACTCAGATCTGGAATCTTAAAATCACACTTAAACCTACTGAAAGTGATCATACCATGGCTTCTCTATCATGTCCTGTTGGAAGTCCCGACAGTGAGATTTGAGTGTTTGAAAAAAGTGGTATTTTCATTGCTCTCCAGATTCGGATTAAAATACGTGAACCGGTATTTCCATACATGAAGTCAGTTTTTTGTCCCTCTCATAACCAGTTAACGACTTTTAACTGAGAGATTTAGGTGCTGCTTTAAATGTCAAACTACAAGCCTGAGATCAAACACTGAATAAGTGGGGGTGATTCAGCCCTCATATTTTTTTGGGGGCTCATGATGTTTCAACCCTTTTTCTTTTTCACTGCTTACTCCAAAGGTAGGGCTTCCCTGTTTTTTCCACCGCCGTTCCAGTCTCATTCCACTGGGAGCCTTCGCATTATCCCACTTCATTACAGCCTGCCACTTCAATTCTAACAGCTGCATTCAAGCCAGTCTCTCAGCTGCATCAAGACAGCTTTTGTTCCCAGCTAAAAATGTTTTCAAACAGCTGTATTTCAGCCAGCCTTTCTGCTGCATCAGTTCAGCCCTTTTGCAGCTTGCATTATTTTATTAAGATCCATTTGCAATCAGCCTGCATTATTACTTCATCATCTCTCATTAAACCTTGCACCCACGGAGCCTTCTCAAAGGCTCCTGAGGCTTCACTGTGAACCTACACTGGAGCTTGGCTTGTCATTCACCACAGCCCAGAGATCTTAGGGTCCACGGCATAACAGAACCATTATACTGTAATTTGCTCTCCAGACATTTGGCAGAGAAACCCAAGAGTTGTTGATCCTGGAATTGGAAGTTTCTGTTTGTTCCAGGAGGAGATGAGGGCAACTGGTGATCAAACCTGCACTTAATTGCTCTGTTCATTTGGATGTAACCTCCATAAATATCTTTAAGGACGTTACAGTTTAGTTATCTGCACTCCATTGTGTTTGAGTATTAAATAATAATGGCTACAATAATACTGTATATAACAACAGTTTTGAAGTGCTAAAATAATTAAAGTTAAAAGAAACAAAAACAATTTTAAAATACAATGTAGTACTGTCCTCAATACATGCATAAAATGTACTGTATGTGAGGTGAGAGGAACAGTATAATAATAATAATAATAATAATAATAATAATAATAATAATAATAATAATTGAATATTCTAAAAGAGTGTTATTTGCTGGTGTACAGTAGTCTACCAGGTAAAATCAATGAATAAAGGCCTGGAAACAGTGTCGATTTGGATCAGTTGTAATATCTGCAAAAGCCGGCTTGCGTTCCCCATATTTCCAAAGGAACAGGCCGTGTCTCCACTTGGTCTATTAATTCATCTGACACCATAATGACGAGATGTGGGTGGTTATAAGTACCACCAGTCTCCTGTCTCCTGGCCGCTGCTACCATCAGGTCAGTGTAGTAGTTTTTATACCTGTTAAGTGATCAATTGATTCAGATAAAGGCATTAGATGTCAGGGATGGATTGAAAATCATGAGATGCAGCACCCTCAGGACCAGAAGCAATTATTAGTGTCTTGGCATAACAATCAAATATGTTTATCCAAAATATATGGATGTCATTCCCAAAAGTGACTGGATTTTATATTATTCTCATTCTGATGTGAAACCTCTGGAAAATTCTTATGAGGTCTGGCTTTAGAATAATGAAGTTTATGTCTAAATTGAATTGCATCACATTATGTCAAGCATGAACAGAGCATCAGTGAATGCTTCCGAGACGTCTTCCCAGGTCTCGTCTGAAGTCTACAAGCCAATTTCCTTTTCCCAAAGTTCTTTAATGGAATCTGATGATGTATTAATTTGCTTTGTGCAGTATATTCTAAAAGCTGAATAGTCAGTGTTTAACATTCTTGTTGATGATCATGATCTCATCAAGCTCAAAACAATTTGTGCTAGAGAAATCTCTCTCCTCCAGGTAGTGAAAAAATGTGAAGCCAACAAAGTGTACTCCCGCTACAACTGCTCAAAGGTTGCAAAATGATCATTAATATATAAATCATTCAAGACGGCTATTCCCATTTGCCTTTACCTAGTAAAAAAAGATTCTCTCCTTGTGGGCAGATAACCGAGTCAGGAACTTATAAGTGTGCTTTGATTTATTTCCAAAGAGAATTGCTAATTGTAAATTATCTTTTAATGATTTGAGCATCTTGACTGTAGTATTAAACAATGCCAGCTTCTGATTCATTTCCTAACCAGGAAGGTAACTCACATTAAGGCTGTCTGGATAGAAATTCTTCTAATGGACAACAGTATTCAAATTATCAGCCCACTAGTAAAAAATAATATATTACAAAGGCTAGGTTGTTCAAGGAAGACGACATCAGCTGATGACAGAAAAATCATTAAAGCTATGAAGAACAACCCTAAATTAATGGCTAAAGAGATTACAGAAAATCTAAAGAGTGCAGCAATGAAAATATCTCAATTCTGCAGAGAAGACTTTGACAGGAAAATTACAAGGGCTACAATGCAAGATGCAAACCTCTCATCAGCACTAAAAACAGAAGCCCGGATTAGAATTCGCAAAGAAGTACAAAGATGAGTCACAACAGGTCTGAAAGTTTTATGAACAGATGAGATAAAGATGAACCTTTATCAAAGTGATGAAAAGGCAATAGAGAGGAACTCAGCACATGGCCATGTCTGTGAAACATGGTGGAGACAGTATCATGGCTTGGGCATGCATGGCTGCCACTGGAACTGTCTCACTAGTCTTTATTGATGATGTAACTGATAGTAAAGGCTGTATAAATTCTGAAGTGTACAGAAACCTCTTGTCTGCCATTGTCCAAAGAAATTCCTCCAAACTCATTGGGTGACAGTTCACCCTCCAGTAAGACAATGACTCAAAACATACTGCACATAAACTTAAGCAAGGAGTTTATCAGGAAGAACAAGTGATTACTTTTTAACCTAAATAAACAAAGTCTGAAAACTCGTCAAAACAAGCAACAACTCAAAGAGGCTGCAAAGCATGTCAATGAACATGTCAATGGGTCAGAGACATGAAGCAGTCA
Source organism: Atractosteus spatula (assembly GCF_055471065.1). Taxonomy (NCBI): domain Eukaryota; kingdom Metazoa; phylum Chordata; class Actinopteri; order Semionotiformes; family Lepisosteidae; genus Atractosteus; species Atractosteus spatula. The sequence continues at coordinate 2,629,570 of NC_142721.1, read as the reverse complement.
TTGCTTCAAGCTATCTGATGAGTCCCAAATGCGTCATTCCTTGTGGCCAGGTTTTGCCGGAATAGGCTGTGGATCCTCTGTGACCCTGTAGTGGATAAAACATTTAGAAAATGAAGAGGAAGTAGGTAAGGTAAGGTCCTTTCAAAAACATGTGAAACACAAAAGAAGTGGTAGTTACAAATGAACAAAAAACTGCAAATGTATCTACTATCTGAAAATGAAATATACTTATTGGAAAAAAATGTCTTTTCACATAGGGGCAGACAATGCATATTTACAGTCTGCATATGATGACTGTAAACTGTGCAGGACATAAGCTAGTACAGGCTCTAGCCTGAATACCAAATCGCACATTGGGAACTCCACAGTAAATGCAAAGAAATACTTTGAACTGTTTATATACATTTTACAGATACTTGCATTTAGGGCTGATATGAAACAGACAGTTCTATTCAGTAGTGTGTATACAGTATGTACAAAGGTCTGAATCTTTTTTTATGTTCTTGTTTGGGCTTTCAGTATTCCAGACGAAGGCAAAAAGAAATGTAGTAGGAAAATCAAGTTAATAATTGAAATATGGGTAACTTGGGACTGCTATCTGCCTTACACTTCACACTTTTACACATGTTGTCTTGGGAGGCTGTCAGGAAATGAAGAAGAATATTAATATAACTGCTGTGTACACAGTACATTGCACACAAAATTATTAACCATCAGGAAATACAACATGACGTACTGTATATATCTTATAAACAATGCACTGAAATATTCCACTTGTATTTTCTATAGCAAGTTAGGAAATACACATTTATTTAATTGTGATAATTTAACCTAGTCTTGGTCAAAATGTTATGATACAGCTAATTCTGGGTGAGAGTCCAAGTTTGCCATTTACTGATCTTTAATTTGCATCAGTCAGCATCAATGTACAATGGAGTAAAATACATATGAGCAGCCAATATCAAGTTTAGCAATTCACCTAATTCACCAATTTACCAATCGTACCTAATTGATTGTAGCAACTTCCCCCACCTACCCTATCTCCTATCTCCCATTCCTCCAGCCCAACTTCATTGCAACAGCTCCTTGGTTCAGTCCATGTAATTGGGTTGTGACAGTACTGGTCTTCAGCCAGCGCTGCTATTTCCTCAACCAGGCAACTTAATGCCAAAGTATTAATACACCATCACTTAATATTCATTGGCTCGTTGCTTTGTTATTAGAATTTGACCAAAGTACTGAAATTAAATTTGATTAAAACTAAAATTGATTACCAGTCAGTCACTTAATCATTTGTTTCAGTTAGTAGATTGTCTTACTACTAAAATTATTTAATCAAAAAACTGTTAAGAAGGGACAAATGCAAAGTTGAGCAAATCAATTATAAGAGGAATGCAGGGTCAAAGTACAGTAGATGTACAGTAGGCATCGTAAGAAAGATTTATGTCCGATACATAAATATGGTTCTGAACAACTTTTTTTGAGTTACGAAAAAACACCGGCACTGGGTAGTTATTGTCTTTGCTTCAGTGAAATAGGGTGAACTTATGTTTTATTACTGAATGCATTTGTCAATGTAGACAGCATAACATAGCTTATCAGGTTTGTGTCCTAATTCTGCTGGAGAGTTAAACAATTTCTGACATTAATTTGGTGCATATGGCTTTCCTTAGGCAGACTATGTGTAAAATACTACTCTCTCTTAAGGTCCTGCTACCATATTAAGTAACTGAGAGCTCTAGTAAACACAGACAAGGTTGACTCTTTTCATGGTTGCAAAGCTTGCAGCACTTGGATTATGCAATTCTATGGATCAGAATTTGGTCATTTTAACTTGCTTAGAAATCTTGTTGCTGAAGTGTCTTTATGTTGCTCAGTTTGGTACAGTAAACATTTACTGAAGTGAATTACTGAACACTACCTTTTTACAGTTACCTTTTCTTTATATTGACTTTTGAAATGAGATCCAAAACAAATTTACCCACAGTTTTCAGACCCTGCATACAAAGTTAGGAACTTACAGCAACCTCTGCAAAAGGCAATTAAGATAACACAAAAATGTCTAACCTAATAATATGATTAATACTTTGAAGCACTCCAGTCAATCTCAGTTGAAACCTTTGGTTTTTGGGAACAATGTTTCTCATGAAATGTGTGTTCTAAACATTCTTTGAGTATTCACCTGGCTTCTGTTCTACCAGAGCTCTCATTTACTTAATTGAACTAAATTGTTTGCTTTATCATATTCTTCAACAGAATGTTTCATTATTAAGACATATGAAAATGCACCAAGCTAAAAGTTGGTGCATTGAAGCCATCCATACCAAGATCAACTCTTTTCTTGAATTATATCACTGTCAGGAAGTTGTCCTTGGCATTTAAAGCCCCTGCCATACCTCATTCAACCCTGACTTCTGAATCCATGCTTTCAGTCTCACTAAGCAAAGTGTACAAGAAGTACGAGACCTAGATAAGAAATGTGTCATGAGAAGTGTCAGCTTCTTGAGTCAAAAAAGGAATAATACACGTTTACATACATGCTCAATAGCCCCTTAACTGATAGTGATTATTTAAACAGACGTGCAGAACAGGTACAGCGGGACAGGAAAAGTAATATTATAACTTTTTTCCTCCCCTGAATTGTGGTTGTTGTTTTAATTTGTTAATTTTTTGCTTGAGAAGTTCTTTTTTATTACCATGATCAAGCAAAGTGAAGCCAATACACAAAAGCTTCAGTTAACTGCAAAATCTGAGTGCCACTTGCACTCAGAATGAGAAGCCAGCAGACAGTGCAAAGCCCAATCAGAGTGCCATTCAGACAATGATACATGATTGGACTTTAAGTTCCCTGGAGAGCACTTTGAGAACACAGTTTCTGGTGACACAGAGATGAGTAGCCCAGGGACGTACTGTCAGGAAGTGGAATAAGAAGAATGAGCAGATATGAAGACCTCAGAGAAAGAGGAGACCAAGGGATTTTTTCCCCTTGTCTATTGGAATGCAGGTGGAATCTTAAAGCCTTTTTCCACTGTGACAAATACAGTTGTTCACAATGCAGCTGGCACAGAAGAGCAGTGTAAAACATATCTAGACTGTGTAGAGTAAAAATATCACTGGAGCAAACCGTTTATTCAGAAGTTTTTACACAACTGTATCGGCCATGCCTATCTGCTTCCACCACATATATGATTTGTTGGAGCAGTAGCCTAAAACTACAATAGTAAGATGAAAACAACAAATTAGATGTACACAGCCAGTGACAGAAGTTAAAGACAAGACTCTGAAGGACAAAGTACAGAGGCTCCGCAGTGAACAGGCAGAGGCTGTGTGACAGTATATTTGTCAGAGAACACAACTGAGATGATCTTCATGGTGATAAAGCCTTCTTTTACAAATCTTGTTTTAGTATAAATCATGTCAAATTGTCTTTTTTTACTATAGGTTGTGCTGTACTCCTGTGCACATTTGTAGTGTCAGCTTTTAATGTGTGTCTGAGTGCAAGTGTCACGACCGCCAGCCAGCAAAGACCAACTCTTAAGCGATCTAATCAGCACCAGCAGCGGGTTATTATTAACAAACGCCGCCGCACGAGTTAACCCACCTGCACATGCTGTACCGTGCGGCACGCAGTGCTATTTATACCATCCTATCCTGCTTCCCGCTGCTCGGTATTGAGTCTACTCCTTGAGAGCTCTACCTGGCGTTTTCCCCGTACCTCGTTTATTCTGGATTCTGGACTCCCCTTCTGCCTTTTCGACTTCGGACCTCGCCTCACGTCTCGGACTGTTTGTCACCTGTGTTCTCCTCGGATTACGACTTACCTTACGCATTTTGACCACGACCTTGCCTCTTGCTTCGGATTGTTCACTTCTAACGCTCTTCCTGGTTACTGGAACACCCTTCCCATTTGGACCACGTACTCGCTTATCGTTTTGGATTGTTCGCCTGCCTCATCTACTACCCACGCCTGCGTCTGCACAGGATCCTTGTATCTTCCCACCAGGGATTCCTAACAGCAAGTTTTCATTCAATGAGAGCAAAGAATAATGCACTGTGCAAAACTGGAAGGTTACACATTGGAAGGTAAATGAGTAAAGACAAAGAGCTGTTAGACCGAACCTAGTGAAGATCCAGGGAAGTGGTGTGGAACAGTTTCCAGTAGCTAGAATGGGCATCACAGTCAGTGTTTTGTCAGCAGCAATGCTGGGGAGAGCCACACTCTCAACGCCCTAGAAGACTATGATGCTGACTGACACTGATCGAGAAGGCAACAGACTGCTTCCACAGCATACTGGTTTGCCTGTTTTGTTCTTTTATTGTTATTTCAGAATAAGACACACTTTGGCCTGAGACGTTGAAGCACCTGACTTTTTTATTTACTATTGCAACACTATACACCAATCAGGTAGTAACAGACTGAAGGACTGATATATTTAACATCAATTTGTAATGTCTGAAAAGTATGATTTAATTAAATTAATTTGAAATAATATCTGATGGGGTGACATGGTGGTACAGTGGTTAGTGGTTTAATTCTGCAACTCCTGTGCTAGCTGAGTGGAGTTTGTATGTTCTCTCTAGGTTTACATGAGTTTCCTCCAGGTGTTCAAAGACATACTGGTAGGTTAATGGACTACTGGGAAAACTTGTGTGAGTGTTAGTGTTTTTGTATGCCTTGTGATGGATTGGTGTCCTATCCATGGTGTATCCTTCCTGTTGCTTGCTGGTGTCAGATACAGATCCCAATAATAATAATATTTCCTTACATGTATATAGTGCTTTTCTGGACACTCCATTCAAAGCGCCTTGAAGGCAACAGTGACTCCCTTCCACAACCACCAATGTGCACTACCACCATAATCCTGGATTGTATAAAAAGGTTAGAAAATGGATGCATGAAAAATATCTGTGGTCAAGAGACGAACTCTTTACAATATACATGCACTGGAAAATATAACAGAGGCACATTGGCTGTCTTTGTATATTAATTTAGGTGTATTACAGTATAGTATCGACGTGTTTCTTCACCATTCACTGCCTCATTGTATTGTATTGTGGGAGGCTTGGGAAGTTTTCAACATGCCATTATATTGCCCACCTGATTCTTAAAAAGCCCTCCTACCTTTTTAGAATGGCCAAAAAACTTGCTCAGAAAAAAAAGTAAGCAAGAGATAGCAGCTACAAACAGTCTTTTCCGATTCAAAGGGTATGTCTTCAAAGGTATTGTAACAAGAGACTTAGACAAATGGATTTCTGAAAACTGGTTAGTGTAGCACAAATGCTCTGAGGCTAGAACATAAATAAGAAACATCTTCCTCCAGGAAGCATTATGTAAGATTCCTTATTTTATTGCTGCGATTCCCTTTTCCTGCTTGCCTTCTAGCAGATATAGAGTCATGATACCTTCATCAAAACTCAGCAGAGAGCTATTAGTTTTCATGTTCTGGGTTCAGTGGTTCTTCCTTCAAAGCTAGAGCAGACTTTTATGGGTGATGATACATAGAAAAAGTCTTGTCTGATTCACGCCTGTTTTCGGCCAGTAAAGCATTTGCTTAGCTTTTACCAGAGCTTCCAAAATTACATGACTTCTTTTCTCCACTCTCTGCTTTTTCAGTTTTTTTTTTTTATTTTAGTTTGTTACAGCTTTTAGCCTGGTCTGACAGTGAATGCTTCAGTGCTGCTGGAAGCTGTCAATCCAATCAGTTTACTGTGGACTGTTTATAGTGAAAAACAAGGACTGACATATTCATGTCTGACACTATTTTTTTGGGGGGCGTTCTGGGCTAACCATGAAGTCTGATGGGTCAGTGGACTGCGGTTTGAGAACTACATGCTGTATGTCCTTCTGCGCGCTCTGCCTCAGCACTTCAAGCAGAGCGAAACAAAGCCTCAAGCTGCCTCTGTAAAGTAGGCTGGGTCTCTCCCTGCAATAACTTTGCCTCACAGTCCTGTACACTGCCCCAGCTTCAATTACTCATCTAAATAGGGCTGCACACTCTTTTGATAAATTATGTTTTTAAATTTCCTTTTTAAATCTTTAGCTCCTGGGATATGTTTCCATTTTAAATTCTGTTTATGGATCCATTCTGAACTGCAACAAAGAGACAGCCTAGACACATAAATTGTTAGGGTAAATATTTACTTCCAAATAATTTGCATTTGGTACAAGTCTAATACATATTTATACTGCTTTGGATGGGTAGTGTTGCTCTAAGCATGCTAGCCACTGCATTCAGGCCATTACATTCAGACAATGTACATTTGAACAGAAATATATCAATTGCCAGAATTTGATTACAACAATTAAAAATTAGAGTGTTACCCATGTTTAAATATTTATCATATACTTATTTACAAAAAATGTTTTTATTTAAAAACCATTTGAGAAAATTCAAATAATCTCTAATCGGAGAGAAATTTCCAATTGCACACTGAATCAAAAACAATTACTGTTGTGTTATCTGCATTCAAATAAGTTTAAAAGCAGGTCACTCAGCAAAAAAAATCAGTGAGAAACATTTACAGTGTCATATTAGATATAACATGTGCTAATCTATAAGAAAGTTAGTATTAGTAGTAATGTTCAATGGGCCTGAGTAATCAACTGTGGTTTTCAAAAAATAAATTTAAAAGAGTACAGAGAACTGTGATTTTATGGCTATATCTAATGGTAAATATACATTTCTAGTGAAAATAACCAAATTTATATAATTTGCTAACAATTTGGTAATTTGGTAGTTTGAGATATATATTTTTCACATTAGCAATATAAAACCTGGTATTTATTGCTTTTCCAAATTTTGGAGGTAAAGGAAATCCCAACAGATTTGTTTTTTTAGGTAAAGGAAAACATAATTTGAAAATGAACAGGTGAAGGTTTATTCCATGCTGAAATCTCTTTTTCAGCATGGAATAAATCTTTACTTGTTCCTTTGCAGCCTGTGCATGTTGACGCTGCCACCTACTTGAATAATTTGAAAATGCATTATGACTTTCTGGATTTCAGCCAAAAGTTCAGGTGGAGGTCAAACCCTAACCCTGCCTGATTCCATCACTCCCTACTGTATATATTTAAATATATAATATATATGTTAAATACAGTACCTTGCTTTTTCCTTACTTGCTTGCCTGTTTAGAGTTCTCACCTTTCCCTCAATCCCACCCTTTCTGCAGCTCCCTGGCTCATTCCTCCCTTCACTAAAATCCTTAATGGATTTGTTGTCATTCTCCTCAGCGAGGTGAATTATCCCAATAACGATTTGGTTTCAAATTATGCCTCGTCTCTGCCTTAATTTGGGTTTAAGCAAATTACTGCAGACTGGAGAAAAGGAGAGCAAGGCCTAAAAACTTAATGTGTCCTGGTGAGGATAGATGGCAGGAGAGGTGGTGAGAAAAAGAAAACAAAAAGAAACAAGCCCCTCTGGGGCTGTAGCTGTCATCTTCTCCCCTTGCAGGGGACCAGCTCCAAGTCCTGTTAGGTGGTCCCTCCAGGGAAGTGTTCAGTGTGTCATAAGGGGCTCCCACAACTGTGGCTAATCCAAAATTAAGTGCCCCAGCTGTGGTTGTGAAGGTAACGTGTCACCCTTAGACAAGGGCTCCTCCTCCACACTGAGCACGCCCCACGTAATACCACAAGATGTTACAGCTATAATTCAAAGGGTGTGTGTGTGAAATCCTCAGCTGTTAGTAAGGCAAACTCAGTTTGTTTATTTCTTTCTCATTGAAAATATAATGTTGTCAGAGCTTTGGGCTTTTTCCCAGTTGTAAACCATTTAGAACTACTCTAGGAGTCTAAAATGAAACACTATGCTATGACATCCCATAAATTCATGGTTAATAAAGGAATCATTCTCTATAAAGCTTTGAAAGCGATTTTGAATAATTCTTAATGAATAAAGGACAAGATAGGTGTTTGACATCTAATTATTTTATAAGTATGTGTAACTGAACTAAAAAAAATAAAATTGCTGATCCATCTTTTTTTTAAAAAAAAAAACATGTAACTATTCATCTTTTGTGTGCACTGTTCAGTTGCAGCCAGAAAGAAAAATTATAAGAAAATAGACAGAGACTATTGGTGAAAAGCACTGTTTGGGATGTTTGCATTTCCCCCAATAGGGGATAATAACTGTAAATAATAAAAAGCAGAAAGCAATCTTTAGGCAATATCCAGGGTATCATCCATGCTGCTGGGCCAGTTGCAGTCATACAGGCTAGCACGGTAAGTTCATTTATGACATTGCTGTATTCTAGGTGTCTGCTTCTCAAACATGGAGCTGTAAGTCTTCTCCTCACTGTAAACTGGTTTCGAATCCATGTGGGTATATTAGCAGCTGTAGCTGTTTCATTTCTTGTACCTGGACCATTAGTGCACATGTGTGTTTTTTTATCAATGAACACTGTCCCTCTGTCTCATACCTATCATATGAACCGTATGATAGTGTTTACACTTTGAATGCCTGAGTGGCTTCACATGATAACAATCATATTTCCAGGTTGTTCCCTCTTTTCTCTGTGCAATGGCATTCTTAAAATTAAAATAAGATCAATAAAAATATTTTATTCAGGCATAAAAAGCATCTCATTAAAATTAAAATCAGGTTAATCTCTTAGCATTACCTCATAATTACCTCAAAAGATATCTTTTCTTTTTGATGGTTGCTAGATAGTGACCACGTGAACCAGGTATTAAAATGAGCATGTTGGTCAATCTTTTGCTGCTGTCTCAGCGTAGACTCTGTGACAGACTCTTGCCTTTCCATTGACATCTGCTGTACCACTGTCGCTCCACTCTCAGAAGCAAATACTTTGGTTGCTTAGCTGGGTTTTTGGATATTAGGTTTAGTCTGAATATGCTTTGTTAAAGAGAAGCCTTATTATTATTCTCTTATTAGTGTTATTTCTATATTATTCTAACCTACACACATGCTATTAATGTTTGTAGTCTGGTGTACACTGCATAATCTGTTCCACATAGTTCCCTATTTTTTCATTATGTAAATGAACTCTAGTTATCAAGTCTCTAAATAGCACTGAAATAGATACCCAGATGGTCTTGACTGAGCTTGTGGGTCAGTGAAAGTGTCTGCTGGGTGAAAAGCACAGCTAGCAGCTTCAGGACTGAATTAATGTCCATTGCACTCCATACGGATGCCATATGTCTTTAGATTGAAAGATCTGTACTTTTTTAAAATGTATTCTTCCAAGTTCAGTATTATTATTAATATTAATTGGCTTGGATGTACTATATATGTGGTATTTTTTACAATGCAAAAAAAAACAAATGGTCTTCATGTTTTTGTGCATCCAACATTTTTCCATTAAACGTACTGTACACGTGTTGTCAATTTTTAATTTTTTCTAATATTTTATTGAAACGTCATCTTTTCCTCAATTGATTCTTTGACTGTCATTCATTTTTCTACCCTTTAATTAACTTCAATGTTAGCAAAATTTTGTATTTTTCCATACTTTGAATATAAAGTTCCCATCTTTATATTCCTAGGATTTGCTGGCATATGTGTTATACGTTTTGTACATATTAAAGCTATTTCTTGTTCAGTACAATAAGTTTGAATCTGCTGGCACTGAAAATCATTAGAATAGAAATAAAGGCTCTTTGTTCCATTTTTAGTTATTGTAAATGGTAAGTAGATGGCATCCCAGTGCTGTGGAATTAGAAAGCACAAAGAAAAGCACACTTTCTCAGAATCTCACAACTCATATCAAGTCCTGATCCTTTCAGTGAGATGCAGTTGGAAAGGAGATCCAATCATTTAGAATTAGCAGTAAAAAATGAAAAAAAGGTTTGTATTGATGTTTTTGGATAACAAAATTGCTCTAATTTTAACACTGTTCCTCAAAAGCACAGATGTCAACGTTGTTTCCAAGGGCAGAAAGTATTATATTAAAGATGTTATAATCGGCTATAATCTTCATCTTGAACTGCAGTGTTAAATGTGGACAGAAATGGTGGAATTGATTTTTATGTTATCACTTTAATATGTGAGTCTGCTGTTTTTTAGTACATTACACTTGTACATTAAAACATAAAAATCAATAAATCCTAAGCAGATTATCAGTCTCATGACACATACCCATGCAGGACTGATGACATTTGAAGGCATTCAGAAAGAGTCTGAGAAAAAAAAGAATAAGAAAAATTTTTCTGTCAAAAGAGTGTTGAAAGCCACCTGTTCCCAGCACGGTCTTGAAATGATGGAGAGTACAGTACTTTGATGGATACTCTGCGCTATTCAAATGTGACTTGAAGCTTGGTGGTGTCAGAATAAGTATTATTAAAATGAAAGCCTGTACGTTTTTCTTCAAACTATTGTCATGCTTTAATGAATGCCAGGCTTATGGAGGATCAGAGCATATTTGACAAGAAAGATGAGGGAAAAGGCTTATGCTTTTAATAAGCCTCTGTGTGCATGTCCTAATAATTCAACATTCAGTGTAAGCTCATCTGCAGTAATAATGCTTTTCTAAAAGATGTAACTAGCCTGTTCCCCTTTATGTTTCTTCTTTTTTGCACCGATTGCAGTGAGAATGTAATTGACGTCTTTATTGAATTCAAGTAAGCAAGAAATAGTCATAATTCCTCAAAGCTATTCTTTAAAAGGACATACTTGTCATACATTGGGTTGTGAAAGTTGGGTTAATCTTGACTGGCTGTAACTCTTGGGAAGGATGCAGGGATCTCAGAAAATGTTCTTACTAGTGTGAGCTGTGAGGAAAATCACTCTGTGTTCTGATCATAACCAGTGAAACTCCTAGCCTCTCTCGCCTATGATCGGAACCCTCAGTTCTACGATCTGAACCCTCCTTTATTTCATTCTGTTGATGTATGATTTTGCACATTACCTGATGTTGTTTTGCACATTATCTGTTGTTGTTTTGCGCATTGCCTGTTGTCTCTGTCTTTCTTTTCTTATACAATTGTATTGTTATTGTTGTCTGAGAGCTACTGTAGCTAAATGTCCAACCCCCATGCATGCACACAAATACAGTATAATATATATATACAGTATTTCAAAGCTGTGAACTCTCAGAAGGTTTTTTTTTTTTTACTGCAATGTAAATGTAATGTAAAGGCAATGTAAGCTTTCTTTTTTTCCTGGAAAAAGCTTCAGTGTTGCCATTGGATCTCATTCTTGACTTGTAGCTTTAGGGGCAGTAGGATGGGTACGACTGTGTGATTGGGAGCCTGCCAGAGAGTGAGACTATTTGAAGACTGAAGATAAAGCTCAGAATCACAGCCATATGTATGTGTATAATCACAACTTTCAGATCTGAATTTGTTAGCTTATTTTTTATTATTAACAATTTTTGGGGCAGTTTTCTGGGCTCTCTTGATGTGTTTTTGAAAGATTTATTTGCTTATATTTCTAATACTCTATGTCATAAATTAATTCTTCAAAGTGAGATCAGCCCTGCAAAAGATTCTCACCTTCATCATGCAAATGCCTTGTTTTATACCTAGTTAGTGTGATGAAACCCTTATCTTAAAAATAAAAAAATTGACATTAAATTGCATGGGAGCCTACAATTGGTGCCCTGGTACTAAACTTAGTTTTTTTCTTTATCTTGGTTAATTTTCTTAAGGAATTCTAAAGCTGATATGAACAGTATGTTTGTCTAAAGTAAATGATCTTCACTGTACATTCAAAGGTTAATATTGAAAGCCTTGTTTTCTTTCTAATTTGACTTTTTTATCAACGTCACAGAAAACGCTGAGTGTTCAAAACTCATAAAAAGTGGTTAGGTTACCTAAGTGGTTAGGTAATCTTGCTGTAGTAATACTGATGTTAGCTCATTTTTTAAAGGAGCATTCTGTATTTTTTTAAATTTCTGTAAAACATAATGTACCATAATGTTTGTTTTTAACCCACATGAGTGAGTCTACTGACAGAATCAGCAGTAAATCTCAGAGACTATAGAACTAGAAGATTCGCTTGTGTGCTTACAGTATTCCTTAACTTCAAGAATCTGAAAAAAACAAACAAAAATTTGCATTTTGATATTTACATTTCTCGGTGATACCATAATGGAAAGCAGCTTGTTATGAAATTCATAATGGTTCGGTACGGCAATACAACTGCTTCAGAAAAAGTATCTCACGTATTTCAAAACCCTCGTTAGCACAGTTCTCCTTGTGCTGTTGGGCTGGGAGGGGGAGGGAGGTGTGGAAATGAGCCTGGCGTCTTGGCATGTGTGCCTTGCAGTTCACGCTCCGTGAATTGTGCAGATTGGAAATGACAAAGTGGAAAATTCGGCAGTAGTAATATGAAGAGCGTGCCTGATTTGGTTTACATCAGGAGTCCTCTGAGGCTGTGAATTAATCATTGTAAACTAAGATTATCCCTCCCTCCTTGAGTACAGTAAATCCACTTTTTTTGATCTGTGATCATACCTGATGTTGTCTGGAGCATTTTCTTCCCTTGTGAGAGGTGAGGGCGCACATGCCAGACCTCTGTGCAACTATCTAAGACAGTGGTAAGGCTGCACAAGCATAACCATTAGAAAATGCAAAAGGTTAAGATTATTTATTTTACCCATCAAAGCAGCTGGAATTATTGATTCATTATCTTCAGGCTTTAGTTTCAAAAGCCTGTCGTACTTTTTACTCCTTTGCCATAATTTGATTCATATTATTTTCATAGGGTCTTACATTCCTAAACCATGAAGTCTGAAGAAGGTGCTGAGAAATTGCAATGGAGGGGCTTCTGATCGACTTGGCCAGTATAAGCACTCACACACAGTTCAGGCTGAGACTCACAGCCAGGACAATGCCAGGATATGTCACAGATGAGTGTGCACACAAGTCCTCATTCTTAATATACTGTACAATATTTGTAGTAGCTAGCCGAGTTGATAGGATACATACTAGTTACACTAGCTTAGGTGAGCCTAAAATGGGGGGAAAATGGCTATTCCAAATGAAAGAAAATACATGTCAGTAAGTAGGCCAAGTGTAATAAAAGGGTCAGTTGTAGAGCTTATATTGTATGTTAGTACTGTTGTGAAAAGGAATGATTGTATATACAGGCTGCTGGTGATGACTGTGTATAATACACTAACATGCCCTCATTTATTTCCAAATATAAGAGTTAAATGGTTATACTGTACTGTATGTCAGGAAGCGTGGTCATCTTGGACTGTCTGGACAGGAGTACAGATCATAACTACTGTATGTATCCTTTCCTTTATCACTTTCTCCTCTAAATAAAAGCAAATGTTCTCTTTAGTTATTAAAAAGAGTGCTAAAAGGAAAAAATAAAGGATTTTTATTTTGAGCTTTCATTCTTGGCTTAAAATTGCATAGGCTTTGTCCGTCTGTTTTTTTAGAATGGGATCATAGAGTGATTTGTTAAAAGATTAAGTTAACAACAAAATCATTTTGGAAAAAGAAAGATGGAAATTGTTTCTAAAAGAAAACCTGTCATGTTTTAATATAAAGAAGGATTCCGGTTCTGGAATAAAGTTAAGATGACTGTCAGTTTAAATAATGTTAAAAGGAATTGTGGTAATTTTAATTCATGACATGTAACATTCAAACTAGTTCTTCTCAAAACTGTCTTACCCCCATCCCTCCAATATGTGTAGAGTTTTGACCTTTTTATTTATTTTGAGACTTATACAGTAGTTCATTACACTGCCTATACACATACACACTTCACATGGCAAATGAAATAAGAAGGAAACAAGTGTTTTATAATATAGATAACATACAGCAGCATAGATAATAAAATATTTAATCAAATGCTGGCTGGTTCAAAAATATGACGCTGCAGGATACATTTCAGAAAACACAATTAATTGACTTTCATTTTTCCACGTGTGGGAAAACACGTCAAGCTCTCAACTACTTCAAAGCATGCTGTATAATATTACTAATACTAAAAACAATGGTTAAGAGTACAGAGAATATTGAAAGAAAAGAATATAGCATAACAGACAGTTTCAGCCTCAAGCTGCTTCTTCATATTTTCAGCCGTTTTTAATCAAAACAAGCTTCTACTGCAATGTTTTTCAAACAAACCTCCTTAAAACCTGAACAAATAAATTATCCTTCCACCCATCTAATTTATTTAGAATGCCACTTATTGCTAGTAAGGATGACAACACCCTAGACCCTATCCAGAATGTGTAGTGAGTAAGATTGTCACGGACGTCCAAAGGGACTAACCCTGGAGAGGTAGGAGAGTGGAAAAAGACCCATATGCGTAGCGGTGAGACGGGAAAAAGGCCCGGGCTCATTGGTGCAAAGAGTTCAGGAATGCCGTATAGAAACCTATGCCCTCAGGGAGCGGACGTGGGGCGCCCTGGTGCTAGGCGGGTCTCAGGACATCCAAACGTCAATGCTGAGCGAGGACAGAGAGCAAGACCCGGAAATATATAGCCCAAGGGAAAGAGAGGGACAGGAAGGACAGCAGACCGGAAACTAGGGACAGGACAGAGAAGGAGCGCCCTCTGGCTGCAGAGGGCGTGACAGTCCCCCCCATCCCTTCATGGGCGGCTCCCGACGCCCATACAAATACATGAGCTGCCCAGCACTGGGGGGAGGAAAAACCTCATTTAACTGAAAGGAAACCTCCGGGAGTCCACGGCTGAGAGCTACCCCCTCCTCCGGGGTATAAACCTTTATTGGGTGGAGGAAGGGGGGGTCGAGTAGAGCTCCGGAGACTTAAAACAAAAAAGTACACAAGCACAAACACAACAGACAAAAACCTGGGAAAGACCAGGGAGACAAACCACAAAAAACAAATAGGAACCAAAGTTCCGAGACACAGAGAGCAGGGGGGACCAAAAAGGAGGGGAAACCAGGAAGAAAGAAAAATCAAAACAAAAGGCAAAAAACAAGAAAAAAAACCCCCACAAAAACCCCGGGGAAAAATACCGCAGACTGGGCAATTGGCACGTTCACATTCTAACGCTGATATCGGAGTGGACAACCTGAGGAAAGCCAGACCGAAGTCCGCTCACAGACACAGATGCCCGGAGTGATATCCAGCGAAAAGAATGGAGGAACGGCAGAAAGCTTACCATTCTATCACTGATATCGGAGAGAGCAAGACCAGGAAGAGCCAGGCACAAAAACCCACTCCAGACACAGAAGCTCGGAGTGATATCCAGTAATAAGAATAGGAAAGCCAGCTCAACATTCAATCACTGATATCGGAGTGATCTACCCGAGGAAAGCCAGGTACAGGACCCGCTCACAGGCACGGAAGATCGGAGTGATATCCAGTGATTAGAATAGAGGAACTGAAAAAAAAAAAACAGCCCAGAGAACAAGAAAAAACTGCGGCAAGACAAAAAGCGCCGCTCGCGGGGTCAGTAAGTGGCTCAGCATTCTGTCACGGACGTCCAAAGGGACTAACCGTGGGGAGCAGGAGAGCGGAAAAAGACCCATATGCGTAGTGGCGAGACGGGAAAAAGGCCCGGGCTTATTGGTGCAAAGAGTTCAGGAGTGCCGTATAGAAACCTATGCCCTCAGGGAGCGGACGTGGGGCGCCCTGGTGCTAGGCGGGTCTCAGGACATCCGAACGTCAATGCTGAGCGAGGACAGAGAGCAAGACCCGGAAATATATAGCCCAAGGGAAAGAGAGGGACAGGAAGGACAGCAGACCGGAAACTAGGGACAGGACAGAGAAGGAGCGCCCTCTGGCTGCAGAGGGCGTGACAAAGATGGGACACCAATCATTTGCAGGGCATGCACCAACACTATAGCAGGCTTGTATTTGGGAGGTGGAAGGATGCCAAAAATCAATCAACCTGTGAAAACCCACACAAGCATGTAAGAACGTGCAAACTCTGCAATAAAGGTGCCCCCGTCCAAATTCAAGATATCAGGTATTACTAAGTAGCAACTCTGCCACACTGACAAAATAGTCTGTTTGAAATTAGTTACATTAAACCTTCCCTTAAGTGAGCTTTTATGCTATCACAGCCAGCGTAAAAGTAAACTGGAATAACAATACTGTAAATAAATAATTCATCTGTTCCCAAAATAAGATCTATTAGTCTACCTCTATTAGAGTATAAAAGTCACAACATACTTCCATCACACACTCCATTTGGTAGTTCAGTCAAAGTTTTATGTAATTAAATGAAAGAGATATAGGAGATATTCACAGTACATTGGAATCCATGTCCAAGAAATATGACTTGGCCTTGAATGGGAAAGAGAGGAACCTGTTGCTCAAAGTTTATTTTGCAATTAACAATAGCCAAGATATTTGTAACTGTTGACCATTTCTTTCATTTTCAGCTGGTGGTTGTGTTCTATAATCAATGATCATGGCTAAGTCAGGTGTAATGAAATCACGCCAGATGTTGTGTTGAATTCCTACTTTCTTTGGACAATTTTGAAGCTCTGGTGCTTCCTGGGCATCTCTTCTGTCTCAAGACAGCTGGCCTTCAGTCATTCCAGGTTTGTAGTGTTGTGTGGAGGACCATTATAATTTTGAGAATTAGTTGTTACTTGGCTAAATAAGGTATCAAATTGTGTTCTTAAGTGGACAAGTGTCAGGTTAGCTAGTTTCCTTAGCCACATGTTTGAGATGGTAATATCACACTTTTATGGCCATCCAAGGTAGATTTTACTCGCATACCCGACAGTATTACTCATGTATTGCTTATTTCTTGTTTAAGGTTGGCTTCTTCTCAGATTCGCTGCTGTCCCAATGGAACATACGTGATACGGTTTAAAGTTATCATTTCAAATGTTGCAATATGTAGTAGATCAGGGAAATCTGGGAGGAAATGTGTCCACAGCAAGAACAGCTAATCAGGTCAGTAGAAAGAAAATATGAAATTATGTTTACTGGCAATCACAAATTTAATCTGTTAAAAAGAGTATTTTATGTATGTACAGTATTTTGCTGTGCAACTGTTTCACATTTTGGTACCTTGTATTACCATACTCTTCAATACTTTACGATGAATGAATTATGATTTCACTTAAGAACACATCATTGAGGTGACCTTCATCATGATGTTGGTCTGAATAGATCTGAATATTTTGTTTTGAACAGGTGAAGAACATTTATGCAGTGTGCCCTCTTATGGAACAGTAACTGCATCATTATTCCATGCACAAAGACTCTGGGAAGGAAGCATAATAAATACTGTTTTATTTCTCCATACCCCTTACCTGTGCTGAATAATCCATAATTCAGCACTAGGAGAACTGGAATCCCACATGAGACATGAATATCAAAACATTTCTGTAAAGAATCCAGGTGTAGTAAGACACAGCTATTTTCTGGAATGATATACTGAGATTTGCAGGAGCAAATAACAGCATTTTTTCAAGCAAGCAACAAAACTCAAGTGATAAATAACATTTTTCTTCCAGTGAAGTCCGATCAGAGGCAATGACGGTGTTTGAGGGTTTTACCATTACAATACTGTGTGTACTGTATATTTACTGGGAAAACTTCAGGCTCTGGTCTTCAAGGCCTATTTATAACAGATGTCATGTCATTTACCCAACCGCTTTATACCATACGGTGTCGCAGGAAGCTGGAACCTACCTGGCAAGCAACAAGTGCAAGGCAGGGTACACCCTGGACAGGGCGCCAGTCCATCGCAGGGCAAGTGCAAGCCAGTCATACAGGGGGACAATTTGAAGGCCACAGTAAAGGCCGAGGGGGGAAATTTGGCCCGGCACAGGGATAACTCCCTACTTTTGTCGAGAAATGCCCAGGGATCTTTAATGACCACTGAGAGTCAGGACCTCGGTTTAACGTCTCATCCAAAAGACAGCGCCCACTACAGTATAGTGTCCCCACCACTATACCAGTGCATTAGGAACCCCACAGATTGCAGGGTGGGCATCCCCAGGTGATCCCACTAACACCACTTCCAGTAGCAACCATAGCTTCCCAGGAGGTCTCCCATTCAGGAACTGAACAGGCTCAACCCTGCTTAGCTTCATTGGGTAGCCAGTTGAGGGCTGCAGGGTGATATGGCCACTGGCTCCTAATAACAGCTGTTTTAGTTATTTTTTTTGTAATTAAACTCTGTAATTGAATTATTTGCTTTAGATTATTTCAGACGCAAAAGTTCTTATTCTTATTACGCCACTCTGTATTATAGAAAGATAGGACCTCTTCTCAGTCTGAGGGTTCCCCAAAATACAGGATTCTTCAGCTGGATGAATAACTGTGGTGTCCTTGACAGAAAATGTCATACCAAGTAAACCACAATTTTTTTTCTACAGTAAAAGTGCGTACAGAGAATTTTACAAAATAGAGAAAGAAACCCCATCTTTACAAACCAGTATTTCCTCATTAATAAACCTTTGTTACAATAACATCACACTTACAGGACATAATTCACTTTAATTTAACCCAACCTGAACCTAAATAGAAGACAGACCTATTCACATATGAAAGTGTTCAGTGTAGCAGAGAGTGAAATCAAAATATTCTTTAACATTAACATAGTAATCAGGCTTACACTATACAGCTTTAACAAGACATAAAAATATATGGTGTCTATCTTCTGCTTGATGCTACTACTGTAGCTCCTATGCTGCTTAATTGAAGTCAGTTTCACAAAAGTAGCTTGTCCCAGGAAAAGAAAACCAAAAATGGAAATTAGCTCACTAGATGGTGGCATGCTAATGAAATGAACATAGCTGCTGGCAACATTCACATGGTTTGAATCACATACCCTTGGTGATACTTTTCTTAATTACCGTGGAGTAAGGTGCATAAGATGTGTGGAGGTACACTGCAAGGGAATAAGAAATGTACACCTACTGTATAAACCTTGTCAGGGTTTCCAAATCCCTCTCTTTTAGATACAATTTTTAAGAAGGTTTTTACACCTCACAGGTGTGATGAATTTCACAGCTGGGGATGTCTATATATCACCATTTGAGATATATATACATATTTAAGGGAACAATAATATGTTGTGTGTGTTTTGGAATGGCCTTACCACCGTAGAAGGATTTTCCACTGTGGATTAGAATTCTGGCAAAGTAAGCTACTGTAATTACAGAGTTTAAAGTATTCATACCAAGTGGACAGGTACACAACTATACTGTATGTGTTTAATAAATAACAATATTGCATATTTGTTGTCCTGTTTTGAGAAAACCTGTATTGATAGGAATGTGGTGAAAAAATATTGTAGAATATACTCAAGTACATTCTTTTTTTTATTTGGACACTGTGTTATTACAGCTTGTACCACACTCTTCAGATTGTAAATTCTGAAATAGATCAAGCTAATGTGCAACAGGAGTCGTTATTTGTGTCCTTGACAAGGATTGATTTTCAAAAAGCTGGTAAATGGTTTACTACTGAGTATAGTATAGTGCTGCTTTTTTAAGTTCATTTAATAATTGCGAAGAAACAAAATGGGTCAACATGGAAAATTAGAATACGAATGTGAAAATTCCAACACTGAAAGCAGGATCAGAACAGTGAGGAGTATATTGATCACACTTACAATAAATATTTTATGATTAGACTGCAAATGTGTCCATGCCTTCTCTAGCCTCTAATAGATGAAAGGCAGTTGGCCCATTTTAACAAAGGTGTTCTTTAAGGTTATTTAGATGAGAGAGGCATACAGTGTTGAAGACACTGGCTAAATGAATCAGTGGAAATGAGAGTTACCAAATGAAAACCTCTATGGAAAAAGGGAATAAATTAAAAAAATTGAAGTTTTTTAACACAGATTAGTACTGTAGCATGAGTCTAGACCAGTATTTGATATTGAGTTGTTTGCGATTTCCTTTCACCTCAGTATCTGTGAGTAGGTTCTAGCTGAAAAACATTTCAAGGCTAGTCATTTTGCTCATTTTGAGTAAAGATGCCAACACATGAAAATGACAAGGATTACAAAAGATAGCAATGTATTATTATACATTGCTCCATACCAAAAGGGTTACTTAAAGAGAAAGTTTCTTAAAAACATTACAGATATAATTTTCAGACTGGAAATTCAATTTTCCTTGCAGATAAGGATTAAAACCTGCATACATTTATTATACAGCTTAATTTACTTGAGCATTATCAGCTGGTTTCAGATTCCTTTAAGTCCTTCAGCTTCACAGGCCCACAAATGATTACAACATACTCAAGTGTGAGCCTTTCATGGAAGCAAAAAATCTGCTTCCAGGACAGTGTAGCTGGTTTTGTCATTTGAAACTTCCACCCACAACATCCTTATTTCTGTAGTTTGGTTAGATCCTGACAAATGTGTTAAAGAGATAAAATATATACACAGTGCTGGGTGTGACTTGACTGCCAGAGGGGATGGCAGCCTAGCTGTGAGGATAAGGCTGCCCAAACCCTCTTCAGTATTCTGAGTGAAGGAGGGAGTCTGCTGTAAGAGTGGAGACTGAGAGCTGTCAGGGAATTCAAGAGAGACACATGAAAGGAAATCTTGTCTGCAACCCTTATATACTGTACATAGGCGCGCTGACGTGTGCGAGATTAGGGTCTGAACTTCCTCCTTACCTTACACCATTAAACTCCATATGCCTTAACACTTGTGATATCATGCAGAGCTTAAATTGGCACTTCAAATCAGGATGCAAATCCAATGCTTCTACAGTCCCATAGTCATTGGTGATATTCTGAATTTACTGTATCTTTACTATTGCATATGCCATTCTACCGTATATAACTGCAGGAATGCTGAAGAAGGGAAAAAAATAAAGCAGAAGTAAAGTATTAAAAATTATTGTTGAAGTGCTTTTGGTACCTGTATACGATCTTCCGTGCTGTGAGAGCTGCAAATCCCAAACCACTGACTCTTGATAGCTCAGCTTTCGTTACATTAACGTGTATTAGACACTATGCACACATTGCATTTTGTGTACAGTGAGCATAAAAACCTATATTTATCATTCCTTTATTTAGAGAAGGAAGTCATTTGTCGAAAATATTGGGAAAGTGGAAAGGATACTTCCCCCAGGTTACAGCCACAGTGTTCCCTTAATCCACCAAGTTTGAAATAAGGAGGTTCATGCTATGAATGGTCCCTGCATTTTATGAAGTATAAAGTATTGTAAGAAGAATAGCTAGTGTGTATTTCTAGTCTGTTTTCTGGTTTATCTTCTGTTGCCTGTCGAAAAGTTGGCTGTCTGTGAAACTCTAAAGGGTGTAAATCCTACTACACTATCACTTGTTTCTGGTGCTTTTACAAGTTTTACACTGTCCAGTTGCTTTTTGAGACTGGAGACTAACACTGACTAACTAAATGAGAAGAAATAATTCTTTTTACAATTCCTAATGA
This sequence comes from Atractosteus spatula, assembly GCF_055471065.1. Taxonomy (NCBI): domain Eukaryota; kingdom Metazoa; phylum Chordata; class Actinopteri; order Semionotiformes; family Lepisosteidae; genus Atractosteus; species Atractosteus spatula. Next base: position 2,608,300 of record NC_142721.1, on the reverse strand, counting down.
TTTATCTGTGAGGCTCCAGTTGAATGTGCCAGATTTTTCATATGTTGTACTAGTGACCTGGAATTTTCTTTTGTCTGAAATTGTGTACAACCCCTGGCATTTTGTTAGCATGGAAGAAACCAACGTTGAAATAATTTTAAATTTCCAAGCAACAATCATTTATCAGTCATTTCCCTTATTGCCCATGACTTACTGTAGCTCTTAATATCAAAGATCAAATATTTTTTTTCTTATCTTAGTACATACTCCAGACCATAAACTTGACTTTATTCTATCAGTCTTTATGGAGCAATAGGAGAGAGTAAGCGTAATGGTTTATATGAACATTTACCTACTGTATTTCCTTCTCTGTTTTTTTCTGTCAAAATTAGTGGGTTGAGATTGTTTCTCTTGTTACACTTTCAAATCCAGTTTCAGCTCCAAGTGAATTTTAGATAAATGCAATAACAATGAGAGAAACAAACCCTTTCCTGAAGAGGGTGCATTTGAATTGTCCATAACGCAGAACTCTGCCCATATGAATTCAGAATGTCTGAAGCATATTGTTCCTTGAAAGGGGACTGAGTCATTAAGGGTAGTTTTCTGCAAAAAAAAACAAAAAAAAAAACAAACTCATAATATTTTCAGAATAATAGTAAAAACTACTTTTGGGAATAAGAGAGCTGGCACTACATTCACAGCTACATAAAGGATCTGCAGCCAGACCTTTTGATGAATTTTGATGAAGTGGTACTGTAGATCATGGCACCACTCAAAACACAGAGCTACGGCACAGCTTTCTGATTCTGAAATAAAACCACATAGAAGTAATATATTAATATACTTTAACCTATACTTTTCTTTTCTTACTTTAGTGATTATAATTTCAAATTCTATGTTCTACCCTATAAGCCTTCTTTTCAATTAGCATACGATGATGTAGGTTTTCTTTATCAAATTCAATTTAAAATTCTGCAACTGCTACACCTTTCACAATGGCATCTTTCTGTCAGCATGTGTGCATTCTAATTAAATTGAAAAGTAAGTGAGATATGTGACAAATTGTGTTACAGGGTCACAGGGGCGCAATTTTAGTGGCAATATTATGATGCTGATATATTTTCTCCACAGTGGCATATCTGGGTCCAGCCAATCAGGAGCTTTGTGCGCAATACGTCATGTCCTAATGCTTTATCCAGCACAATTGGACTATAAAAAAGCAAACATTTCAAGGGCAATGAAATGCAAAACAACATCTGGTGCACAGTTGCATAGGCTGTAGATGCTATTCACATCTTATTTTATATATAGTATCTAAGAAGCACACCTACAATTAAATCAATACAGTGTCCTCTAAAAGTATTAGTACAGAAAACTTAAAAATATTATTTTTGCTTTAAAGCTAAGCAATTTGTATTTGTGTTGATGATATTAATATGAATGACAAGTACAACATACAGTAGCAATAAAAAGTTCACATTCAATCAGTTTTGTTGGTGTGCCATATTGAAAAAATGTTCATCCCAGTACTGGGTTGAAACTAGAAGAGTTGGATTTCCTATTGCTCTTCTTTTTCGTTTTTATTCCTTTTCGTTCAAATCTTTTTAAGATCTCCCTGTTTACTGATGTAAAAAGTATAACAGTTTGTGTATAGTCTTGGCTTGGCCTCGGGATGTTTTTTTTTTCCTTGAATTGCCTTGAATTCACAGACTGTCAGCACATTTCCTGCATTATATAGTGTATGTAGACAGGTATTAATAATTGATACTGACCTAATTCCAATGCCACATTTTATCAACATAGAGTTTTGTATATTGTGAGTTTTCTATGCTTTCTAAATACAGTACATTCAAATGCATTTAATTGTAACCTAGAAATAGTGTTGGACTACAATAGGAGGTGTCTCCATCAATTCTTACCAGAGCTGCAAGTTTTAATATCTTCTAACATATTGTGTATTTTGTCTTACTTTAAAACAGCAGTCCTTTGGGCTGAAATTAATCTAAACCTAAACCCATATGCTGTACCTACAGAGAAAAACTTCAAATGGAAACTTTTTTCTGTCAAGTGCTTCTTAAATTATTTTAGACAGAAACACATCTTCAAGTATTTGGAAAGTTTCCTCGGTTGGTTTTTGCTTTAATGTGGGTGTCTTGGTATAACTCTGAACATAGAAGATACAAGAACAAAAACATAAATGTAAAATTAAAATTTAAGGGGAAACAAACAAAATTCTGTTTACATGTCTCATCCAGTTTTTATATGTACAATAACTGCTAAAAACATATACTGTTTTCTGTAACGGAACATTGTAAGATTTGAGGAAGTACTTTCGACTTTACACTGATGTCAATAGAGTGATGCAACCTCAGGCTTATTTCCTTCCAGGAATATACAGTAGGGAGAGTAGATCAGGTATAAGGTTTGCTTTCTTTATGGAATGTCGAGTTAAATCTGAAAATAAATGACCAGGCAATAATACAGCAAAATATTAACGTTCGGAATCCAAGGTCTTCTTTACTCGTTATAATGCCAGAGCAGCCAACAGGTTTAACAAAGTAAGATTAATTCCACCACCCAGATTGAAGTACATATTGCTTTTTCTATAGGGAATTTATTGTTTTTAGTTACTAGGACTTGCTGGAAGAATTTATGGCACAAAGTGGATGTGACTGGATGTTTTAACAGATTTATTATAATGGTATGGGTAATGTAGTAAGCAATGATGGAGATCAGATGGCATTGATAGAAACTACAGGCATGAATTTATAAACAGGAACAGAAAAAAATCTCATCTTGTGAGAAATAAAATGTGGTTGGATTGTCGGGACATTGGGCAAGATGTGTGTCCTTAACATTTGCTGGGCTAAGGTTATGGAAGGAGTTTTAGAGTGGAACATCTTGTTATATAAAGATAACACAATACTAGTTTGAAAAATGTAATTTTATATAAACCCTTTAATGCTAAGTGTAGTGTCTTTAATTTAACATTATTTTTTTACAAACAGAAAAGTGTATAAAACATGTATATCCAGTATGAAGATGACCATATGATTCATCCTGATACACTACATTGAAGACAGTATCTTAAAAATGCTCTTGGCTTTAAGTGATATAAATTAAAAGTGTAAATTAAGCATTCAACCTTTACAGTGAACTTACCAGCTGTTTACTACTCTTGGCATCTATCAGATTTAGAAAATAGCTGAAAAATAGTCTTGATTTGTTCTAGAGAGTCATTGTGAAAGAGGTCTAATATAATTCAAGTAGGTAGCTGCGTCAGCATGCGTACGCTGCAAAGGAACAAGTAAAGGTTTATTCCTGCTGAAAAGAGAAGAAAGGAAACACAACATTTTGGCTGTGGAGCCTTCTTCAGGTGACCCAGAGAAGTCTCCACAGCCGAAATGTTGTGTTTCCTTTCTTCTCTTTTCAGCAGGAATAAACCTTTACTTGTTCCTTTGAGGTCTAATACTGTGTATACTGTAATTACGAACAAACAGTTGTCATCTTTATCACAGGTGACAAAACAGCAACAACATAATAAATATTGCACATAAAATACAGTTCATTTATGAAATGTTTATTTTTAGTTTTCTGAAGGTAAACGTAATAGTACTACTCAATTTAGAGAAAGCACAGTTTATTTTAAGAGCTGATTTGTCATTCAGTGCTGTGCTGTGGTAGCTGCTGTCTGTCCAACATCAGACAGAGCTGCAGCAGAAATGACACCTACAGGTCATTACTTCTGGCCATTAGAGCTTGTGTCAAGACTGCAGTTTGGAGAACACATATCCAGTTTCACCAAGTGGAAAGTGACAATAAGGTAGTGAAGCAGATTTATAATTTATGAGTTTAAAAAATTGTCAAAATGTGAACATTGAGAAGAAAATGTACCTATTTTCTTATTAAACATTTGTGGCAGCAAACAGTGATGAACCCCAATATTTCCTTTGTAAAGATGCTGCTGATACTCTAGGAAAACAAATTGAGAACGTCATTCTGATATCACAAGTGACCAACAGCCTTTAAGTCAGGAACTCTGGATAGGAGTACCTCTTACCCTTTTTTAGCAACAAGGCTTTTCCTATTTTATGTGAAGTGCTCATTTGTCTCTTATTGAACTGCCATTCACATTCAAAAGAGACATTGAAGCTCCGTCCTGGAACATCCAATAGATTTTTTATTCAGATTATTGTACTCAGTGGTGTCAGATGAAAAGGAAAAATCCTGAAGCACAAAATGGAAACTAATGAGAACTGCTAAAAATAGAGAGGATGTTTTGTAAAGAAAAACTTCTGAATTTTTCTTTAAATATTTTACTAGGCTACTGTTAGTGCAATCTCTTACACTTTCAAAGATTTATTTTGATGCTGAAATGTTGCTGACTTAAAAGCTTGAATTTTTCTTTTTGTTTTCTATTGAACTGCTACTACATTTTTACAGACAAAAACTAGATTTTTTTTGATGATGCAGATGTGTTTTGTAAGCAATTCTGGATTTTAGTAACCTATTTATAAATGTACTATTTTCTTAACCTCGGTCATCTGTATTTTTTACATTATTTGGATGATTCAATGTTAAGAATGGTAAGAAAATATATTTGCATGCATTTAACAAAAGTAATAAAAAACAGGTGCACATACAGTATGTTGTCTTAAGATTGTTGTTTTTCACAGTTATTTAAGGATTTCCCTCTACTTCAAGGCATATTAAAATGAATGGTAAGTATTAAGAAGCATAGCTTATTACAGTTAGCTACTGGCAGTGTTCTGATGACAAAGCTACAGTATAATGTACATATCAGTTTCAGGAATCTTTGTATGGTTAATCTGCTATCTTTCAAAAATAAAATTACATTTGGAAACCCTGCTTAGGCTGAGTTTGGAGCTGTTGCTCAGACTTTTTGGGTATATCTCTTTTAGCAGAACTCAGATAGCAAGATGAACAATCACCCAAAGAGATGCCTCCTTCGCTCCACAACCGTCCATCTTATCTTCCCAGCCCCTGGCTTCTCATCCATCAGGAAAATCAACGAGAATAATATGTCACAACTTACTGATGAGTCAGTCCTAAATCGGATAGAGCAAGGCTAATGAGCACAGCATTAAATGAGCTATCGCTGATATAATCAAATTAGGCTTTGTACTGCAGCTCATAATGTGCAGTTCCTGAAAACATGAGCTTGTATTTTTTTTTTAAACAGCGCTCTGTGGAAGCTTAATTAATATGTATCTGGTAACGGTGCTTGGTGAAATTGTGTTACAGTAACTCAAGCTGAAGTCCTGTAGCATGAGACTGGCTTTAATGTCCCTGAATGATATATGAGAACCATATTACAGGAGAACAATGCAATGTTACGGGACAGGCATACATTAATCCTTAAGATTATTTTAGTTATCACAGCCATGTAGCTACAGTTGGATTTAACTAGCACAACAAAATGGTATGGCCACAGGCCATTTTTACATTATATACATATGGTTAAAGTGGATTAATTCATGTGTAATGGAAATGATGGTTTTGGGCTGGACAGTTTCAGTTTTGTGTGCATAAGGCCTTCTCTATTTACACTGACTCCTTCATGTATTCAAGGAAATTGTATCTTGCAAAGCATAAGAGGCATAAAAGATTTAAAAACAGTAGCTGAGAAACCATCCATTAGTATAGATCTTCATTTAGTCTTATGAAGACAGATATCAGTCTGTTCATTACAATACATTTTCATTTGCTGTTAATGTAAGCTGCAGTGCTGAAGCTCATAAAGATAGATGCAACACATTATATTACTCCTAAAATATGCACATGATGTATTTTAATACTTATAGATGTGCAACAAATTGGATTTTAGTTTCTGGTACAGTCTATACTTTGTAATTGCAGACTATTTTACAAAATAGGATTTTTTTGTATCTGATTCCATTTGCAAACAATCAGTTATTTTTTAAACTGCCCTCTAGAATCACAGTTTTCTTTTTGCTGGAAAACTGAAGCAGATTACAGACAATACTGGTGAATGACCTCTTTAACTATCCCTCATCTGGCTGGCTGTTTGTGTTGTGAATGCAGGACTGCACAAGATGGAACGGTATAGAACAACATAGATCTTAGATCTTGGGTGGGAGGTTTTGTGTCAATGGAGATACTCTGTCCCAGATAAAACATCTGCATGATCTCATATCCAGGGTGGCCAAGTACATTTATAGTCATCTTGAACACTGAGATGCTGTAAGAGAAAACGAGGGAGCTTTAAAGCTCCTCACAGCTTGAAATGTAATAACATCAAAAGACATGCAGTAAATTGCTTACAGCTTCCTGACCACTTCAGAAGCATTGCTAAAAGCACTTACTGTACAGTGCCTTCCTTACCATTATAGGCTTGTGTTTTCTGGATGCTTCTTTGGGCCTGTGTAAAAGCATGACCAAGAGCTGAGAATTAACACAACAGCACCATGAAAGTAACCAGAGATCCCTTTAATATTACCTTCATAAAGGATATGTACAGTCCTTCTTAAATAACATACAATGGAGCGTATTATTACTTCTGTCGGTATCATTGTACCGTGTATTACTGTATGTATTGCAGGCATGTGGCTTAGAGACAATTTTAGAAAAAAGGCTAAGATCCAGTATTTGCAAAAGGTTACCAGAGTGAAATCTGCTGTGGCTGATTTGGATCAGACTTCTGTTTAAAATTGGTAGAAAATATAGGAGAAATCTATTCTTGTAATGAGATCAGAGCTAGGGTAGTCAACAGGTAAGACAGTGCTCAGCCATCAACTGACTTGCTCCCCAGAGGTTAGAAGGACGTAATGTGGTCTGTTCTCACACAGTTAAAGGTAAAGAGGAAAGAATCCCGGTTTGCTCTCCCATCCATCTGGATACGCCACAGAGGTGTGGCACAACGTGGGGGCGTGTTTAGTGTGGAGGCGGAGTCCTGGATCAAGGCCTACATGTTGCTTTAGCAACCTTGGCTGATTAAGGATGAGCCGCAGCTGTGGGGCCCTTTAAGGCACACTGAGCACCTCCTCGCAAGGGGAGGACCTTCCAGCAAGTCCCGGAGTGGATTGTGACAGGAGTGTGAAGTCCTTCATTTTATTTTCTTTTTCTTTTCTACTGTCCCGCCTTATACCTCCCACTGGGGCAGGCTGGACCTTTCCTCCCCTGTCCTGCTGAGTATCTCCACTGGGACAGGTTGAGTTCTTTTTGTGTTCTGCTTTGTGCTCCTTTTCTTCCAGACTGGACCCTGTTAGACAGGGAAAGTACAGTCTGGATACCGCTGAGCGAAGCGGCACATTTTTCTTTTTCCTTTTTCTTTTCCCTTTTTTTAACGGTTTTCGCTAACCTCACACCTCAGATGGGGAGTCGACTCTCGATGCGGCTCCTACTCCCCGCAATGTTACGGAGGATATAGACAAATTAGAAACCAACAAGCTGTTTGTTAGCTATGCATTTAGTGTAAGACTTAACACAGAAGAAAAGATACAATACACAGTATTTTGTTTTTATTGTTTAACATGATCCCTTTCTCTAAAGGAGATAAAGGAACATGGGACTCTCAGATCCATCAAAAGGCATCAAGGCTACCTCGATTCTAAAGTAATGTCAGTTTTTGTTTAAATCTCTGATTTGACTCCCTGGAGTTCTGAGATACAAAGTTGTCATATATGAAATGGAACCAAATATTTATCCTTGGAATGGACAGGCGTGAAATGGTGTATTTTTCTTTACATAAAATTAAAAATAATAATGTTATAATGATTAAAATCATGTCATTATATTATATTCCAAGCAAACTGCTGGAAACTCTTGAACTAACCAGCAATGCCAGGGGCTCTGGCATGATTCTGGCAGATGATCAAATAGCTGTTATTTGGAGAACTGAAAAACAATATCTGAGCAAGCAGGGCTAAAGAGGATGCAGTCAAAGGTACAAACCATTTAACAAAAATTCACAAACTCAGCATATTCTGTCTGCCGTAATATTCATAGACAAATCTGATAAATTGAGATTAGCCAGAGATGCGGTGAGGCATTTTTTTTCTTTAAGCGGGTTCCAAAGTTCATAAGGAAAAGAAAAAAAGCAGTTCTCAAATAGAAATTTCCATCACTGAGAGGGACAGATTTAGGTCTTCAGAGGCGTTTGTGAGAAAGAGGAAAACTTCAAGAAAACCATTAATGTTGTAAGAAGTGGGTCCACTCGTCTTTGACATACTTCACCCTAGTATCTTCCTGAATGCAAGACACCATACAAAGGCCAGGAGTATTTTTGTGTTATTGTTATCAAGAAAAGCAACTGAATATGAAACATCAGTTTCATAAGCTTCACATTTAATTGTAGCAATCTGAAACCTGCTGCCAAGTCAAAAGTAAAAATCAAAGCAATGATCAAGACAGTGACAATTTCCTGGTCTGCACAGCATGTTGCTTGTTTTTTTTTCTAAGGTTATGCAGAAAGGCCAATACTTTTACACATTTTACTTTGACCTCATGGTGTATATATTTATGAATTGTTATAATCCATTAAAATATGATTGCCACTTCTGCTCCAATGATTATGGTTAACAATCTACTAAAGTATTTTACAGTTATATTTCATAACTAAGTCCACATTAGGCCTTTCACAGAGATATGAATTATTTAACAAATGTGCTTCAGGACATTAGAGGTAACCAAACAAAATAATTCTTGAGGACATCAAGTGCTTCTGAATGACATACAGTAATACTGTAAATAAGCACATATAATACATGTAGATCTATTTGGATTCAAATTGATTGGTGATTGTTAATCTACCTGCTTTGGTACAATCTGCAAACATGACTGGTTAATTAACTACATCAAAAACATTGATATCACTTATGAATAGCAGTGGTCCAAATGCATGAACCAGATCTCAATGTAAACAAAGCTATTTTATTGCAGGTACTGTAATTTGGGAACCCTTTTATTTTCTGGAGCTACATACATTTTGATAAAATGATGAGTCTGGCAAAAGCAAAACTAACTTCTGCTTCCTGTCAGGATGTTTTATGTCTGGGCTAACAAAGCACACAGATATGGTTCAGAAGGTTTTTGTCAATGAATGTGGTCCAAGCTTTTTTAAAGAAGGGGTGCTTTACGCTTTATTACACCTGTAATGAAAATCCTTCAAAACTCAGGCACACGTATCAACCAACTCAAATCAAAAGCCAACTTGAGGGGGAGCCAAAACAGCCATCTGAATAAACCTGAAGCAACCAGACACCACTAATTTATTTGTAACTCTTAATTAATGACAATATGTTTGGCTTCTATTTCTTTAAACCTCAGTGTATGAGAATGGCAAATGGAGTGTTTCCTCTACCACCAAAGTGTTTACAAGCATTTTTAATTGAATTAGGTGCTTCATTTGCTGCTGTGACAGTCGATCAATCACCAGATCTGCTGGCAGAGAGCCCATGACATGGGAACACCAGACACTTACACAGAAGGGAATTCTATTGTATGTTTCAGATAATCAAGCTCAACATGGGTCTCTCAGGTTCAGTTCTATTGTATTGCTATTGGGCTTCAACCTAAAAGGTTGCTTTTGTTATAGCGTGCACTTCTAGTTTGAGAATATGACATGTTGGAAAACCAACATATCAAGGTATATCTTGATATTCTGGTATATCAAGGTAAATTAGTTAAGCATAGTAAAGGACAATAAACGTGTTACCAAATGTAAACAGGGAAATAAGGTAAACCATGACAACAATTATAGAATGCTACTGAATAGCAGATAAATTGTATACAGTATACAAATGATATAACTGAATATCTAATAATTGTGAATTAAACATCTTTTTTTTTCATTTGGGTACAGGTATATGCCCTCATTATCTTAGGATCTGTAAATCAATAATAACAGACTTCGGAAAAGGATAATTATAGTTTCCATAAATCAAGAATAATATCTTGCAATTGGAAACCTACAGAGAGTACAGTGTTCATTAGATATGTTTTTTTTTCCAGTGATTACAATAACCATCTTAATGTGTGTCTTTATTAAATTAAATTTGACCTTTGATACAACGTGCTGCAGAATTAGTACTTAATGGTAGTTGCTGGGACTCAGCACTGTATGCAGGATGAATCAGGGCGCAGGAGGTTAGGAAGTTACTTCAGCTCTTAAAACAACTAGATTGTTAAAACTATCATTGACAATACCTGTGCACATACAGTATGTACTATATGCATCCTAACACAAGTGGTGTCTATGATATATTGTGATAATGCATAATAAATCCATATCTGTTACAGTAGAAGGCAGTGTTGATTTCTATGTCCAGAAAATGCATGCCTGCTGTACTGAATATGTGCAAGACAATTCATCATTTCAAAGTGCGCAATATAATTCTTTGAATATCCTTGAGAAGCTCCCCGTATTTCAAGTACGGTTCTGGGAAGTTTGGATTCCATTTCTTGAAAGTCTAAAGTGACCTTTGAAACTACAATTTTGGATACTAACATCCTACGGTACTTCAATTTAAGCAAAGGTACTACTTTAATAATAATACTTGGGTTAAATGCTATTGTACCAGTAGCATGCATGTAAACAAGATATTACACATGGTTGCAAACAAAAATGTTCCAATAGACAGGGGTAAAATCCATTCACAGGAACAAAGCTCTATGTTAAAAAAGAAAGATTGTATTCCCCCCCCCAAAAAAAAAACCCCAACAACAAACAAAGCTTTTGTATTTTGTATTTTATATATAAGTTTCAAATTGCCGGTTTTTATACCTTCACAAAATTGGAAACACCAACTGTCAGTTTGACTCACTCGCATGAGTCAAATGCAAGGCAATTTCTGGACTGTCAAGTTCTGCCTGCTCTGAATGAGGGCCTTTACTGCTTGAGCCACTTGGGAGCTCCAGTTGATGTATTTTTAAATGATTTCTTAATAATATTCTCCGAAGTCTCCGAAGAAAATAAGAATGAAATATTTCAAATTGTAGGAGGCCATTGACCCTACAATTCCTGTACAGTGCAATAGGCTTATTGCTTTGAGTGCCTCTGTGAGATGTTGTTTTTAGGGTGCTAGGCCACCAGCATCCAGGCATCATACATTTCTAAATAGGTACATAACTCTGGAAAAAAATTACAAATATTATAAGGGATAGATATGTGTTTTGATGTACATTATGTACATACAAAAATGCACTTAATATTTAGTAGTTCATTGTGAATAAATAAGCTTGTTTGTATATTATCAAGATGACCAAAATATAGTACATTGTCATTATTTTCAGATTACTGTGATTTGATAAATTTTAAATTGTTTCTAGAAGACTATCACACAGAAAATACTGTTAATTTTAAGTCTTTTATGTTAAAGTGGCTAAAGGATAAAAGCCACCATCATTAATCAGACAGACTAATGGCTTTTAATCTAAGAATATCCATTAATGCATTTTCAAAGTGCTTTTGACCTTCCATTTGCTATCATACAAACAGCACAGATGAAAATGAAAGCCTTAACTAACTTGCATTTTTCTTTACTGATGAGACTTGCTTCAAAGATGAGATGTGATTAATTTTATTGTTTAATCAAAAATGCAAATAGAAACTATTACTATTGCATAGTTGCCTCTAGATTTGACTAAACCTTCATAATAGATATGAATATTAATGATCAGTCATCCCAAAAATGCTTTTATCCAAAGCAACATAACAATAAGAGGCAACTGATGCAGGTGCAGACACACTAAGTCTCTTTATGTCTCAACTACAGGAGGGATCTCAGGAAGGTTCGGTCATTTGCTCAAGGTAACAGAGAGAAAGTCAGTGGCAGAGTCTGAATTTGAACCTAGGAACTCTCTATTAAGAAATATTTTATTTTAACCGTTAGAACAGCTCGTTTCTTATATCTTGTACAATTCTGTTCACGGTTCCGTTTTATGTTATATAATACAATACAGTGGCATGGTGGCACAGTGGTTAGTACTGCCTTGTAGTACTGGGACCCTGGGCTCAATTACTAGGGTGCTATTGTGACCATTGCGGTTCTGTGCTGGCTCGTGCCCTTGCCGCTTCACCCTGCCGGTTTGTCCCTCACTACTTCAGCACGAACCCGGGTCTGCGGCGTCACGCAACAGAGAACCAGCCGGCTGAGCTAAAGGAGACCTCTCAGGTCTCCAGGCAGGTCTCAGGACATCTGCACCTCAATGCTGAGCCAGGAGCAGAGCAGAAACAGGAAGTAAATAAGCTACACAACGAGACACACCAGAAAGACATGAATAATCACAGGGAACTAGGAACAAGACAGAAGTACAATGCCCCCTAGGTGTACTGGGCGTGACAAGTACCCTGTTATGCACAGGGAGGGCAGTGACATCACTGTGCTGCAACCTGCTCTGCTACACTATCTAGAGTGCTCCGGTTTCCTCCTACAGTCCAAAGATATACTGTAGGTTAATTGGCTTCTGGGAAAATTAGCACTGGTGTGAGTGTGTGAAATAGGCTCTGGCTCCACTGGGTCTGTGTGCCCTGGGGCGGTGTCTTCCCTTGCGTCTTTTACTTGCTGGAACAGGCTCAGGTTCCCCCATGACACTCTATTGGATAATTTAGAAAATTGATTTGTTGCTCTGGATATTTAATTAGGTAATTGTTGGTAAAATACTAAATCAATAATTAATTCAAAACAGTAAATTGAATTAAAATATTTCAAAACATCCAACATGATATTAGGACAAAACCTCCATGGACTACTCTAAGATGTCTGAACATGAGTCTTCTTTCTGATAAAATGTACATTCCCTCAGTGCATATTGGATATCAGTATGTATTCTCAGTTGACGTCAGCTGCACGCTCAAAGATGGCACACTTTGACACTGTCTGCAGCAGCAGCTGTCAAAAGAGAGAAGATCGCACCCATTCTTAATCACAGCTCACCATGGAGTCCTCTTAGCTCTCCCCCCTACATCTTGTTAATGTGAACAGGTGCCGGGCAACACTGAGCCCAGCATCTGAGAATTGGCACCACTATCCATTAGAAGCCACTGAGCTAAACTGACAGTGTTCTGTTGTTGTGATGAGGGCGATAGCTGTGCAACACTGAAGTCACTGTATTTCTGCAAACAGGCAGCCGTTGCTTTAGACTGGGTGATTAATGTGCCCAGTAAGGGTATTTCTGGTGAGGCAGCTTTGGTGAGACCTTAACACTGTCTTTCAAGCAGTGAGACAGTAGTTACTTGCACGTGAGACAAAGGTCACATAATTTCTTAAGTATTGTTTTGCTGTTCTTCTTTGGAAGTTATTTTAGACCTGTTTTATCCTGTTATCTTTCTGAAAATCTTAGGGGCATTCTGCATTGTTTATTTAGGAAACTGGCCTTTCGGATTAGCTCCATGAAGGATACATGAGTATACAGCATTTTGTAGGCAGTTTACTAAAGGGTAACTGTCTTTCACTGTTTTAAGCATTGTCTATTTTTCTTTCATGATCAGTTTCATCAGTAAACCTAACATATTCTGTCTGAATACTATTTCAAGCAAATTCATTTACTGTATGTCACTTTTGGAGAAGAATCTATTTATATTCTGCTTTTTACTATTACCATATAAAGGTTGAGCGACCCTTTTGTGTTCATCACATTTCTCATATTCTTATGTAACATCAAATGAAACCCTTCCTTTGGAGAGTTTTGTAAGTGTTGTTGAGAATATATTTTGCCTTTAGCAACCTCTGTTCCTTACTATGTTTTTACAAAATATCTCTCAAGTTCTGTTTTCTTTTGCAAATGAAGCTATGTATAGTTTTAAAGATAAAATCGTATTGCCTGTTGTAACACGATAGTCTACATGATCTATTCTAAAAACAGAGCATAACAGAAGCCCCCTTAATAAGCTTCCCACATAACATAGTGTAAATAATGTTGATGGAGGAATGTTTCTCTTTAGCATGCAATAAAATAGACATACAAATTCTAATATAACAATATACTAATATAAATTCAATCCAATATGGATTTACTTCTAAAAGTGCATATTTTGGTAACACAATGTGTAAATCTTTTGTCTTGATATTAAAATCACATATGCAACAATGAGTAATGTGTTCACATTGAGGCATGCAAGACCTAAATATTACACTTCTGCATCCTCATTCAGAATACTATGCTCTATTTTGATCACCCTACTACAGAAAAAGACCTTGGGCCTTGGGAACATATAATAACACGTGTCATGCCTGTAATCATGAAACTACTGGTATATGTACCCAAATCACCTCCGTCTCCAGGCAACCACCAACTCAGCCTGTTAATCCACCAGTTGCCATAGTAACGAAATCGGGATGGAGGTCTATACCACCTGTAATTAAATTAGTAAACACAGCAAGTACTTAATCCTCATGAGGATGGTATCCCTCACTCAATCATAGAGTTCCTCCAGCGCTCTAGTTTTCCAAGTGTTTCCCTCGGTTTTTTTCTGGATTCTACTTCATCGCTTCGTTTCTTGGATCAAGTTCTAGGAATTGCTTTCGACTTCTGCTTTGGCTGTCTGTGTTTGACCCTGCTTGGCTCACTGTGTTCTTTTGGACTACCTTTGTGTAGTGAAGCTTTTTCCTCGGGTGACTCTTTCGGATCCTCCTCTTGTGAAGTTTCTTTGTGAATCACTGGCTTTGACCTTTGATTGTTTGATTGTGCACCCCTATAGTGTTTTGATTTTGGTTTTGTTTGCCTGATCACTGCCAGAGCTTCAGCAGTCCACCCGCACCAATGAGAGGAGACCATCTAACAAATTCCCACAATAAAGATAGTGATTTACCTGCGAATTTAAAAAACATTCAATGCGGAACAACAAAGAAATGGCAGAGATTCAATGCAATTATTTATAATCTAAAAAGGAACTGAGAAAATTAATCCAAATTGTTATAGTATTTGTGAAACTAAGTATAGTAACAGTAGCTGGATGAAGTTTCTTAAACTAAAAAAGGTGACTGAATGGCTCCCTCTTTTTTGTAGCCTATGTGTCTTAATTAAGGGCTTAAAATCCAAATCCATCCAGTTTCTAAGTGCTTTATCCAATGCTGGGGCACAGGAGAGCCAGAGCCTATTCTGGCAAGCAATGGGCGCAGGGCAGGATACACCCTGGATGGGACTTCAGTCCATCACAGGGCACACACCGACACAAACGTGCACACAATCACACCAGTGTAAATTTTCACAGAAGTCAATTAACCTACACAAACATGGGGAGAATATGTCTCTCTATGCATAGAGCACTGCAAGACATCAATGCCGGCACCACCATGCCATCCTAAATAGAAATCAGATTTATATAAATGTATTGTAATAATATATGATTATATTGTAATTACATTGTAACGATTTAATATCAAAAGACATCTTTAATGTTCCAATCTAGTCAGAGAAGGAGGAATATATTTCTAGAGATAGAATTTGTTTGCTTTCAGTACATGGCCTTTAGTCAGTTAAAAACCATTTTGTAAGTACATTCTTTTACACTTTAATCTAAGCTAATCCACCCCAAGGAAGAGTATATTCAAACCATGTAATCAAACAAAAAAGATAAATTTAGTTCAATATGAAATTTTAACAAAAATGTAGATAGAAAAACAAGGTAACTGCAAGAAGTTGATTTCCTGCGTGAGTCATTGTGTAAAAATGTCAATTATTTAAATCGACACTGCAGTAAGAATTAATGTTGCTGGTCCTTTGCTTGATAATGAAATAATTAGAAATAGCTTCCAGTTTTCTAAACAAATGTCACTCCTTTCCCCATTGAATGTGTGAAAAAAGCAAACCACTGAATCCTGAAATGTGATTTGGCTATCAATAACAACACTAAACTGTATTGGTAATTTGCTTCGAAAGTCACACTGTAGTGTCATCTGTGCTCCTGTCTTGTTAGTGCAGCTGAAGAGTTCTGCCAGCATAGTTTCGGTGGTATTGTGCCTTTCTCACCCTGAGTGACAGGAGAGTAATGGAGTGAGGCAGGGTCTGTGGTGACCTTGTGTATATGAGAATCAAGAGGTTAGTTGCTTTAACTCAGTGTATCACACCATGACATTTGCAGGTTCATTGTACTTGGCGGTGAGATACAGCTTAACCCTGCCATATGAATGAGAATGTAGCCCCTGATCCTATTTAGTAGCAGGCATTGGTCAGTACAGCCACGTTATTGTGGATTCTGCTCTGCTTGTAGTAGGCATCAAGTGTCACAGCAGAACCCTCAACATTCAAATGAAGAACTTGCATTGGTTTTCCCTAACCTAGGCTTCAAAGTGCATATTGAAACCATCTGGAAATTGAACCTTTTTTAAAGAGTTTTCTAATTCAAAAGCATAGACATTATTCAGCCATGTCTACATTAAACAATGTTGGAAAATTCCATAGGCATATTTTAATATGACTAATATCCTCCTACAAGTATACATATATTTAAAAAAATAAATAAATGATTAATAATATTTTTACCAACTTTAAAATTGACATTGGTTCATAGTGCTTTTAGACATTTGTGTGTATATTTTGTCTTTTTAACAACTGATTCCAACAGAATGATTTCAGCTGCAAAAGGACTGAAGCAGACATCTTTGAAGTGATACATGTGCTCATATATTGCTGGGGATACTGTAAACGAAGAACACATTCTGAATATTCTGTTCAAGATGCATAATTCTCTTATTTTCAATAATATTTGGCAGTTATCTGGTAAATAGAATATACCCTTTATGCTGTTATATAAACTTTATTAGTGCTGCAAATGTTTGTGATTTTATGTTTGGCTGATAATGCTAACATTTGATGCCTATATTCAGTTGTAATTGAGTTCCAATATTTTTTTAATTATGCTTGGCATAATATTGTTTCCAAAAATGCCAATTATTTAAACATTTCTGAGTAATTAACTAGAGTCTTTCACTTTCATTAAATCCACTTGAAAACAGACACAAAATGGATGAAATAAAGGTTACAGAATGTAATTGTAATACATTGATAACATTCATGTTACTTTTTATGTTATGCTACTGTGGGTGAAGTTCTGCAAATACACCATATTTTTGTTCATATGTTTGTCTCCAAGGTTGCCAGTAGTTTATTGTAGACTTGGTGGTTACAGGGATATTTCTTTCTAGTCCTGACCATTTATTTTTTCAT
Source organism: Atractosteus spatula (assembly GCF_055471065.1). Taxonomy (NCBI): domain Eukaryota; kingdom Metazoa; phylum Chordata; class Actinopteri; order Semionotiformes; family Lepisosteidae; genus Atractosteus; species Atractosteus spatula. The sequence continues at coordinate 2,591,173 of NC_142721.1, read as the reverse complement.
TTTTTCAAATAGTAAAACATTAAAAGTCAGTTTTCTAAGTGGCGATAACATGGGAGAAAAAGAAATTGACTTCTCTGGTGTCTCAAGTCATTTATCATAATTAGCTAAGGGAGTCATCAGCTGGGTTACACTTAAACTTGATTCATTCCCGTATTTGTCAGGTGATTTATTCTTTTATAATGATTGCTCTCCACCTGCAGATTGTGAACCACTCACTGTCCTTAATGCCTTTTTTAAATGATGGAAGAGATAATAGTTCAGCAGAGCCAAGGTCCAGAAGTCTGTCTTCTAATTTGTTAAGATTCAATTTAGAATAATAAAATGTTTCTCTGTCTTTTTAAAGACCACAAATATGAAAGCTGTAAGTGTTCATCAGCTCACAGTTGTAGCTCTTGTGGTAGTGCAGAGAGGAGTTTGATCCTGTCACAATGACGCTGCTCAGATCAAATTGGCCATCGCTGGATTACAGGGGCAAAGCGGCATCCATTCATCAGTCATTAGAAAGCTGCTCATTCCTTGTAGAAGTTACAGGAACTCAATCCAGGAAGCAAAGGGGCAATGTGGGACTAGCCCCTGGATGGAATGCCAGTCCATGGGACAATTATCTAGGGACAATTGGATACATCAGTCAATCCAGCCAGTGTGTCTTTGGAAGGTAAGAGTCATCTGGACCATCAGGGTAAATCCCATTTGAGAGGAGGAGTACACACACAGAAGGCACCCCAATCTAAAACATTTCAGGGGATCCTGCTTTGTTCAGTTTTTTTTAGTGATCTAACTCATTACACAACTCAATTCCTGCCTGCCAACTGTTCTTTATTTATTTATGTTTCCTGTGCAGGGCAGTAATGGGTAATGGGTAACACTTAACTCGTGTCAACATTTCTAGTTCTTGGGAACTTCAGAGCTAGGGAATGTTTGATAAAATGTGGGGTCTGAGATTCAGTGTTCAAAGCAATCATAAAGCTTACCTTGGTTTACCATAGTTGAGTTCTGAGTAAATGATTAAGTGTCAATTAAAGTCCAGGAACAGAGCATAAAACAGGCAGACAGAAGGGAGAAAAGGGAGGAGGAAGAGAAGGAAGAAAGGCAGAGGGTGAGAGCTCCTTGTCCTGATCATCCATTAAGACCTGACTGGAGTTAACTATTAGAAACTTGTTAAGAGAGATTCCTATTCTACTGCTGCTAGGAGCTTGGATTTCCTGCGTAAAGAATCCCTTGGTTAAAAATGGTCTCTCCCAGTTAGTGGGTGCCTTTTTAGAATAGGGAAATATGTTCCCATTCGTGTTGTAGCATCCAGGTTTGCAAGGAGAAAGATTTAGCCATAGGCTGTATTCTGATGGTTTAGATGGCAACTTTATCTTATTTTGGCCGTCGCAGGCATCTGGGTGATCAGGACATGAGACTCTTGGACATGTTGAGTGTAAATTTGTAAATAGCATAACGTATCTGTTGTTTGTTGATGTTGTGTGTAGTTTAGTGTGCGTATCATTATTGTTAATTAATATTTGTTTAACCCAGTGTGCCTGGATTATTACTCTTTTCACCAAAAGCTATGCCAGAGATCAAGTAACTCATGTGCATTCAATTATACCAACTGCTTAGGTACAGTGTGCAAAATCAATTACAAGTTGGGGTTTATAATTATTTATTTTACTTATTGATTAACCTGCTCAGCTATTTCTGTATTTTTTCTATTTTTGTAACTTTCAATTTGTAACATTATATTAGGTGTGGAAAAATAAAATGGATTACTTAATGTGCTAAATATTTAGAAGTAGAGAAATATTACCCTAAAGTATGTTTTTTTAAAAAAAAAAAACCTCAGCAACACTCACAATTATTGTATTTGTGTATTTCAAGCGTTTGGTCTCACTCTGCACTCATTTCTGCCAGAAAATTGGCAGCAACAACACTTAAGTGTTATAAAGTCAATGATGTTGCAAGAATGACCCATGGAAGGTTTTAATTATACTATGAACTGCAAATCTGCTTTTTAGGAGTACAGACACTGCTTTTATGGACTTTCAAATGATATTCTTATTGTCCAGACTTTTTACATCCAAATCCAAAAAGCTTTTTATCGTGTTTTCAGTGATCGTATGTTATCTTTCATTATAAAGATTTTAATAATGAATGTGTGAAAATCTGTTATTAAAAAAATTGTGAAAGCATATTATTAACATCTAAAATTCCTGACATAAAGTTGCTATTTTAGATTTCTGAACAGTCAAGCAACTCCCACATTCTCAGGCCCTAGAGTTTAAAATCTCCCATTTTCATAACGATGTGCAGAACTGTTTTTCCTCAATAATATAGCTATTTTAGTGATATCAAATAGCTAACTTCCTATCCTACTATTTCATTACTACTAAGTTGTATACACGTATGCTCAAGCATTGTCCAAAAATCTGCTGCTAGAGTTTGACAAGAGGCATGGAGTATAAAATCTTGATGTTACACCTGTATTGGCCCCCTCACAATAGCTTCCTGTTTAAAATTTCAAGTAATTTGCTTCTAATATTGAAAGTTATAAATAACTGTGATCATATTTAAAACAACTGTCGTGTTTCATGAAAATACACGAATTTAAAATAAAAAAATTAAAATAAAAATTGTATTCTTATCCCATACCACATTACAAAATCCATTAATCTATCCATTATTAGGAAGCCAGTTGACTCTGCAGCCTGGAGCAATCCTGGGAGCAAGGCAATGCTCTTAAGCGGTCATCAGACTGTTGAAGAGCACACACGTGGACCTAATTGTCCGTCTTGCTCTTGCTGGAGCACTGCAGAGCGAGCTAGCACTGCCATGGCAGGCAGCCACAGTGCCACTCACCTGTCAGACTGTGCCGGTTGCCGTGGAAATGTGTTCTGTCAGGAATCCTGCATCACCTGCAGGTAATTTATACCTATCCCCACCTTGGATGGTGCAGAATATTTAAGACCTGGTCTCAAAGTTCTTGGGACTCTGGAATCGAGTCTACTCTCTAGCACAGTATGTGCTCTGGATCTCATCTTATTAGCTTTGCATTCCCTTCTCAAATATCTCTTTGATTCTCAACCCTGCTTTATCCCGACTTGGAGTTTTGGATTTCCCTAGCACTCTGACTTTTAGTTTGTTTCTGGACTTTAGTTCCCTCGGTGCTTCGCTACAGTATCTTCCTGGCTTTGATCCTCGCTAGATTTGGACCTCGCTAGTAATGACCCTGGACTGTTTGTTTGCACCACACCCTGCTTATATTCCCACCCGGCTACCACACCGAGCTGCCTGCAGCTTCCCTGTTTTTTCTCTTTCTCGCCCTGCATGAGATTCACCTTCTGTATCACAACTGCTGCTTGTTCCAGCAGCGATTATACGATTATATATTACATATTCTGCCTTTCTATGTTCATTCTTTGCCCTAGGATTGACAGATTTCTACAGTGATTCTACAGATTAAATTGAAATAGTTTGATTTAATATTAACTTACTCTGCAAATGTCTTGCTAACAGTTGGATCAGTGGGAATATGTTCATTTTAATCCTGGTGAAAGTCCTACTACTGGGACTTTTACAGTGTTCTTACTCCAACTTTCATTTCTCCACAAGCAGACACTGGGTTCACTGTGTTTGTCCACGTTCTAGGCCTTTTTTCCTAAGGCTGCTGTGTGTAGGTAGTGACTCAGAAACATTAGCAAGGGTTGCATTCTCCTCCGGGCATTGCCTTAATGCAAAAACTGGAGACTGGACTCAAATCACTCGTCAGCCTCAAGAAGCTGCAGGTTGTGCGAAGTGCCTGTGGGGAATGGGAGTGTCAAAACATTTGTGTCAAACCAGTGTAAAACCATTTGTTTTAGGAATGTCTCCTTGCCAGAGACACATCCTACCATTATAGAGACTTACTTCATCTTAGGAACAGAGACAGAACACAGATGGAATAGTTTCTTATTTATAAATTTTACATCCCAATTTTTTTCATTTTGAAATTAACAGTTTTAATTTACTTTGCATTACCTTATCTGTTTTTACTTCCTTTGTTAAAAAGTAGCTCAGGAGTTAAAAAGCAAAGTGAAACATCAGTGAGAGAGCTGTTTGCAATGCCAGGTCCTGGGCGATGGCAAGCCACACACAGCGGTCATTGATGGACAGCATGCCAAGCTGACTCTAAACCTACCCCATCTCACAGGATACCTTCCCTAACGACATCTATATACAGCCTGAACTATGATAAAACCTAAAATTTTTTACCAGCTGATACTTTTTATGTTCAGTAATTGAAAATGTCTATATACAATAATAAATAAGAGCCATCTTCAGCCATCTTCATCAAACAAATATTTTATATTGTGATTGCAACTTAGACACACTCAGAACTTAAGCAAATCATTATACAGGAGAAAAAGACTTCCAAATGGTATGACATGGGGCAGGATTGCACAGGACATTATTCTCCAGCGAGTATGTGCCAAGACTGACAATCCAAATGGATCTGTACCTTTTTTTAGGGATTATTGTGAGATCCTAGATTGTGGGCAAGGTGTCTGTAGAATCTAAAAGGTTTAGGGTCATGACTGGGATGCCACTCATTAGCAAAATGGAAATTCAATAACTGATCTTTGTATATCAATCATTTAAGCACATCATAGGATAATGGCCTTTTATTATTCACACAGTTGTATTATATGCTATAGCTGTTGTCTCCAACTTCTGGTCATGAAGAACTTCTAGTTTCAACTTAATTTCTGAATAATTTAATTCAGGCAATTACTGTATCAATAGGATGTTGACTTGTAAACTGTAGATACCTATAAAGCTTGAGGGATTAGGACTTAAAACCCGGTCTAATGAACATTAACACAGTCTTAGTTGTTTTCTGATATGTCCTTCACAGTGTAGTGTGCCAAAATATAAAATATTTGCTATACATTTACAGTACATCATGTTTAAAAAAAAGTCTAGTATTGGTGCTGAAAAGCAAAACTATTTCCTACACAAAGGAAGTTCGTGTTTTTGCAGAGAGGTGGCCTTATTTTTTACAAAAAACATACGGGAGCAGTTGAATTTCAACAGAAGAATGCACCCTAGTGAACTCTTCTTGCAGGTTACTACAGACAGAGTTTATCCTTGAAAAGCACACTCAGAGAAACACTGTTCCATTTTCTCAGCAGGCCAATTTTTTTCTCTGTGAGTGCTGAGCTGGTGTGAAATAGGTCTCTGGAGCAGTAAGTAGGACACGAATCCTGGCCTCAGTTCCACTCCCACGGGCAAGTGAGGAATAACCAGCTGGATTTGGTTTGTCTGGCTTCAGCAGAATGAGCCCTCCTAACTCTTGTTGTGTCTTGTTGTGTGGGGAAAAAAGGGCAAGGCCAACATGTTAGTTTATCCATAGTCAAAGGTACATTTGCTTGAAATGTTTTATACTAATTTTTCCAAATGAAAACTTTATTGTAGTGAAAAGCAAACTTGCAGCCCTACCCACACACCTCTTGTGAATAATACCATTCTGCTCTCTACCAGCCCCCTTTTTTACTGTTCCTTTTGTACCTACGAAAGATACAGTAGAGGTCAGGGTCACACGGCAGACACTCGGAAGCTTTGCTCTTCTCTGGAATGGATAGATACTCTGGTGTATTCTGGTGGGGGAAACAAAATCATCAGGGGATGCTACTTAATAAGATCCCATCTGTTGAGCTACCCAGGCCATGAGCTGACGGAGAGATGGAGTGAGAGGGAGGGAGCCTCAGTGGAACAAATCTGGCAACTGAGCTGAATTTGAAATTTGGGTGCAGGGCTTTGTTCAAATTAGTTTATTGCTTCAAGTATTTGTAAAATTGTAAATATTACTATATATTAGAAAGGAGTACATTCTAGCTATTGGCCTTGAAGAACATACGTTTGCATCTGGATGATTTTAAAGAGCAAGGTCTTGGGTTTCTGATATATTGTATGTTGCATTATTTATCACCATGTGCTTTTATGGAAGCTTAAGTTTCCTTTTCCTTTGGCTGTCTAAGCATCAAACTTTAGCATAAGCTACTGTATATCAGTAATATACCACTTTCTTTGCCATATGCATGCATCAGATAATTATAAAATCTTTTTATTTTCCCCAAAGAGGAAATATTTATAAATTTGCACATACATTAAGAGCTTTTTAAGGAATGCCCTCCCTGAGATACAAGTAACTCAGATCGTCCTGCTATCCTAGCAAGTTTAGTTTCAGAGCAGAGTGACGTTAATCCAAAGCAATGGAATCCTGTTATACAGTACGTACTAGATAAGAAGTAGAAAAACACAGCATCAAGGTATTGAGCAGAAAGCCTTGTGTTGCTCACACAAATCAAGGGGTGAAAAATGTAGATGAACATGTGAACCCCTGCAATATGGCCCTAACCCTGACACACACTGTGAATAATTGTGAGACTAGCTGAAGGGCCATGAAGAGCTGAAGAAAGTGAATCATCATACAGTGTAAGGAATATTATTCACATCAAAGAATTACACACAGTCCGTTAGTCTCCTACTTTACTGTGGTGCGTCAGTCTGTCTACCTGTTCTGAGTCATCAGTGTCCGTTCTTATTAGAGATGCACAAGGTGGCTTGGTGTCTCTCATTGCTTCTGAAATATCGCTTAGGCAGATGACTTTGAGCACAGCAAGACAAAATTATTTCCAGAATTTCTGTCAGTGCTGTTGGTTTGTAGGTTTAAATCTCTTAATTGTCTGTTTCAAAGTTACAGTGTATTCAGGAGCTAATAGCTGATTATGACCTGGAGAGATTCTCATTGTCATTGCATGCAGCCTTGTAGGTTGACAAGTTTCTGAACAGGGCAGCGTCCAGACTGCATTCTACAGTATCTACGCAATACAATTCCAGAGCCTAGAGCAGGGAAGCCCAAGAGCTGCACTCAACAGAGCAGAGTAATGAGGTGAGGCACCCAGCACCCAGTGAGGCACCCAGCACCAGGGTCACCAGGGATCTGGGGGAGACAGTTGAAGAAACAAATCAAAAAGATTTGCATGCCCCTGGGATGCTGGATGAAAATCAAAGTGAAAACAGAAGTGAGCACAAATAAACTGTGCACAATCCACAAAAGCAACTGAGATCAGGAATACTAAGCATTGTGAACACTAAAAATGTCTTACAATCCAAATTCCCTTTGATTGCTACTGTACATTTGTCATTAAAACGCCCAGTGGAGGTGAAGTACATCCTACCTTCCAAACTTTGACCCATTTTACTTTTTGGGCAAAAAAAATAAATCTTTCCAGTTTCCCTCCACAAAAGCTTTTATGTGATGCATTGTTTTGGATCCTTCTTTCTGAGCCAGATGGAAGGTGATACCCAATAGCATCTGCCCAGATACTGTTCTGAAGTGATGCTCCCCATGTGGGGCAGGAATTATTTTGCTTCATGTCATCAACAAACCCAGGAGGAGACAAATCAGTCAGTCATTTTTTGCTGTTGTTGATCTTCCCCTGTGTGTTTTGCCACACTTTGCTCTCCTAATCGAATTTCAAACTGAAGACATAGTTGTCATCCCAGATTGTTCCCAATTTTTAACCAATGCGAAAAAAGTTCTCACTACTGTCTGTCAATGTTCTGTTTGTCATAGTTGATTTTTCTGTGTGTAATATGCCTTTACATACTGAGTTTGTTTCAGTTTTCTAATTGATTTTAAATACTTGAGAATTATTTTATGTCCATGGTTTCCTTTCAAACTATAAGTATTTAGCAGTTTAAATGACATCCATCAATTTGCTAAGCACTTCATCCAATTCAGAGTCACAGGGGACAAGGAGCCTGTCACACAAGCAACAGCACAAGGAGGCACCCTGGATGAGATGCCAGTCCATCAAAAGTCACACAAAGACAAAGACAAAGACACAGAGATGCACAGTCACACCGTGAATCTACCAGCCTTTGAACTGTCAGAGGACAGATAGCAACTTAGGTCTGAAACTGAACCCAGGGACCCAGCGTTGTAAGGAAGCAACACTCACCACTGTGCTATTGTGCTGCCTCAGTTATTACTTCTGTGATTTTATTTTATGTTGCTCTACCATACTTTTTAGTTTCTTTTTACATTCTGAACATATAATGGTGAGATTAATTTGCTTCTCTAAAATGTCTCTAGTATGTGCTTCTAGTATAGACTTCAATTTGCCTTGACCCATACAATGGAAAAGGAGCTTTCTGCTAACCGATGGATGGAACTTGTATACTTGTCTTTTATTCTTCTTTCGTCGATACAAAAGTGGATTTGTTTCATGTAATACAGATGCAGCCATTCAAAATGCGCGGGCGATACCGCATTATTTTCCGGTACGCTGTACGCAGTCTACCGCAAGCTACCGGTAAATACCGCGAGTTACCGGTAAATACCGCTAGCAAAATAATAGTATCCGGAATTTCCGCAAGGTGGAGCTAATAAAGCTCAACCTCTCATGTTTGAGCTGTAGCCATCAAAGTCTTTAACGAAGATATTAATAATAGTATTAATAATAAATGACCTTGGACAAGCTGTAAACTCAAAGTATTGCCCTGGTCCACATTCTTTTTTTCATTGACCGTCTTTGTAAAAGTAACGCCACAGCATTTCGCAATCACGCATTTTTTTCCAATCATGCAAAGTACAGTGATTCACCATGCCTTTCACATGCTCATAAAAGAGATTGATTTAGGGACATAAACATATTACCGTATGCAAACTGTACTGTATACAGTATGTATATGTATATTTAATGTCTTAACTGTGCCCGTTTAAGTATTGAATATTCATATCTAATTTTACCACTGAAGGGAAATCTTAGTAGCTGAGCATAAAAACAATAGGAGCATACTGCAACGCGTGTGAAGGCCATAAACGATATTAATTTTGGAACATAAACATACAGTATATGGCTGGTCTCGGTACTTTAAAGAAAACATACACGAAACATGGTTTCATTATGACCAGAATCTTGAGATATTTTTAACTTGATTTACAGTATTTGAGAGGTATGTCTTAACACCGATACTACAGTGCTTAAGTACTACTCACGTATATGTTTCTAGGTTTATATTATGCATTTCATACGGTCAAATTACTTTTGAGCAACTAATAAGAAGCGCGAAACGGTATGCGTTTTACTTTCGTTTCGTGCTGGGACCCGTGGATTGATTAGAGATATCAAGTACATACAAGTCATTTTTTAAATGTTGTAGTTCGTCTTGAAAAAATGTTACGAGTACATCATCTATCAACAATTACACAGGTTCTGTTTCCATATTGCGGATTTTGGTTACGTAATATTATTTTCTAGATTTCACGTTGTGAATATATGATTTGGGCAAACAGAGCCGCAAAGAAGTACATTATGGGTTGTTGTTTTTTTTTGCAGTTTTATCTAGAACAAGCGATGCTTAAACCTTTGTCTGATTCTTGTGAAACTATCCACATGACAGTTACAGTACCTAGGAGTTGACTTCAGTGATGTCACTGATGGGATGTTTCTAAAAATCCATCCTCTGTAAAACGTCTTCTCTAGTTGTCCTGCATATGTATTCGCTAATGAAGCTGTGTGTTCTGAGCCTGGATCTCTACATTTCTGTATGAACCACCTTAGAGGGCTAAAGACAGCTTGTGTTTAAATTGAGTGTAAGGCAATTTATGCTTCTAAAGTCATGGTCAGCATTTTTGTACTGTGCTGTAAACTTGTTCTGTGCCTAGTCACATTATTTTATAGCGTTTTCATAGCGTTATCAAATCTGGTGGCGCTGTGTTAGTTTCCTGACTCCCATGTCACATGGTCTGTGATTGTAACCTGTAATACCGGTTTAATTCGTCACAGCCAGCACTCCGGTTGTAAAGTAGAAGCAGGCGAGATTTCCAGCGAAAAACACCTCCCCCTTCTTCAGGTGTGAGGGTCTTCTGCTCAGAATGAAACGCTAAAATGTAATGTAGGCTCTGAATGGGTTCTGACTTGCTTTAACAAAATATGTTTACAAATCCTTTCACCTGGCATTTTCGTAGTTAGAAATTATGGAACGCTCTGTTAAAAGCAAGGGAGTTTTTATGTCCGTTGCAGTTCTTTTGCAACATGAATATAATTATATCGTTATTAATTTCTTGAGATACGCGATTCCATATTATATTCCCTTTTAATCAAATTCTAAAAGTATGCTTGTTGACTCCGGTATCGCGTTAGTTAAAGACTTCGATGCTTAAAATGTTTAGGAGAAATGGAATACTGGTGTGTATGTTTTCTTTAAAGTACCGAGACCAGCCATATACTGTATATTTAAGTTCCAAAATTAATATCGTTTATGGACTTCACACGCGTTGCAGTATGCTCCTATTCTTTTTATGCTCAGGCACTAAGTAAAAGGAGATGCTTCATATTGCTTGACTAATTTTAAAAACTAAGTTAGAAATGCAGACGCTCCCTCGGTGCGCTGCTCTGGTGCGCCGGCTCTTACACAGTGCCTGTCTGCCGTAAGCGTTACAATATACATACCCAACACTGCTTGTACCCATCTGTCATGCAAATAAAACACCTTGAATTGAATTGAATTGAGGGGAGAGGGGGGAATACTAAAGGCAATACTGGCTCAATACCCTCGATGGGCTTTGACGTGCTAATGCGTTGGTTTAACAGTCCGGGTGTGGCAGGCTTCCAATGTCAACTCGACTCGATTGGAAGACAATGAACGTATTTTGTGATATTTAGAAATATAAATTTGTTTGGTGCGAGTGAGGTTTTATTTAATCTCTGACCAAGGGAAACGTTTCATTTTTTCAAAGAAATGTTTGTTAAAAAATAAAGTCATAGTTCTATGGGATTCAATCACAGACCATGTGACAAGGGAGTCAGGAAACTACTCTAACACACAGCGCCACCGGATTTAATAACGCAATAAAAACGCTATAAAATAATGTGACTAGGCACAGAAAAAGTTTACAGCACAGTACAATAATAAATGCTGACCATGACTTTAGAAGCATAAATTACCTTACACTCAATTTAAACACAAGCTGTCTTTCTGTATGAACCTCTAAGCTGGTTCATACAGAAAATGTAGAAATGCATTAGCCTGATTATGATTAAAAAACACATAATTAAACACGCGTTTGCGATTTAAATCAGAACACGATTTAAATCAATATAAATGTTTATATTGTAACGCATACTGTCCAGCCTCCATTTCTCTATAAAAATTTACTCTGTTGCACACACACACACAATAGAAGGAGGAACCGCTGTCAGAAGGGAAGATATGTTCAAAATATCGCAAATATCGTTCATGTTGCGATATTTTGAAATATAAAAGTCAATTTATTGTCCATAATATCGCTATTCTATTTTTTCGAAGAAATGTTTGTTAAAAGAAAAGTCCGGCACCAGCTGGATTCGATCACACAACCTCCCAGTTGCTAGTCACGCACCTAGACCAGTCGGCTAGAAGACAGCTCGCATGAACAGGCAGGCGAAAAAGCCCTACACAGCCCTGTCGCAGCACACGAATACCGTTATTAAATTCTTTAGATACGCGATTCCATATTATATTCCCTTTTAATCAAATTCTAAAAGTATGCTTGTTGACTCCGGTATCATGTTAGTTAAAGACTTCAAAGCTTAAAATGTTTAGGGAGAAATGGAATACTGGTGTGTATTTTTTTCTTTAAAGTACCAAGACCAGCTACAGTATATACTGTATGTTTATGTTCCAAAATTAATATCGTTTATGGCCTTCACACGCGTTACAGTATGCTCCTATTCTTTTTATGCTCAGCTACTAAGATTTCCCTTCAGTGGTAAAATTCAATATCTACAACGGGCACAGCAAAGACGTTTTTACTGTAAGTCTTTCTACGACAGACCAACGGACCACGAGTGCCCCTGTCGGTCAACCAATCACGTACTGCGGTGCCACGCGTCATCTTGCGTCATACTGAGCGACGTCACCTGCGGTACGTGTCTGTGACGCGCACTTTGAATGGCTGCATCTGTATAGGTGTAAAACAAAACTGAAATCTTAAAGCTCATTAGATTTTACAAAAAATACATGTTTTCTTATTGTTTTCTGATTGGCCAAAATCAACATAAAGCATAGGCAACAAAAAAGCCTCACTTCCATTTAGAAAATAGAATATATGCAAATATTTGAGATCAAGGATCATACTTAAGATAAAAAAACATGTAAGTTTTTCTTTTCAGTAATCTTAATTTCAAGAAGATACAGAAGTAAAAAAAATATATACTGTTGGCAATAAAGAATATCATTTGTATCTACAGTATATTTCAGAATTGTGTTGGCAGGTGAAGATTGTAGTTGTCTTAATTTTATTGAGACATTTAAACTCTTAAGTAGCTGCAGACAAGGTGGTGTGCTGTGAAGCGAGAAATTATGCCTGACGGAGGAAAGGCTTCTTATCATCGACAAATCAAACTGCTGACTTGCAAGCTCAGTATGTCCCCCTACCATTTGTACACATCCTTCCATGTTACATTACTATCTGGTTTGCCAATGTGTTGCAAATTTACAGTGGGGAACTGAAAAAATACAATGAATACAGTAAGTCACTCATGGGTGAACAAACCAACACTGGTGTTGTATAACATATTCAGGATCTGCAGCTACTGTTAACTGACACGTTTTTTGACCAGGGTATAGATGCATACAGAGCTGATCCAGGTTCATATTCAGAATGTTTTGGGATAGGTCACCCTTAAATGATAAACTTGTCATGATTTTGAAAAATGTTATTTTGACATCAACAGGTATAATAAAATACATATAAAAGGTTGTAAATGAAACAGGCTCTTTCATTTCGTTCCACTAATTTGGTTGCTTATAGCCTGTTAATAGAGAAGTCCTGAAGAATTCATGGATATCTGTTTCAGCAACATTGACCTTGGTTAAAAGCTGTATTTGGTATTTTCAGTCAGAATACCAACTTCACAAAAGTTTTTCAATATTGTAATGCAACGGGGGCTCAGGCAGGCACCCTTACTGCATTAGGTCAGCCCCGCACCGTCCAGGGCTCGAACCCGGGACTCCCACATCACTCTGCAGGGACCCAGCCCGGTGAGCCAAAGAGAGATCTCTCTTTGGCTCACCGGGCTGGGTCCCTGCTGAGCGACGCGGGAGTCCCGGGTTTGAGCCCCGGACGGTGCGGGGCCAACCTAATGCGGCAAGGGCGCCCGCCTGAGCCCCCGTTGCGTTACAATATCTTTCTGGATTTCACATACCTGTATGCTCTTCTAATCTGCCAAAGACTAAAAGACATTAATTTCCTTGAAGCCTTTAAGGCAAGAAATTAACTGCGTTTTCCCTCTTTTAACTAATTAGACCTCAACAACTTATAACCTGATGACCTAAATTATACTCATTATACCAAAAGAGGATTTACCAGGAGTTGTGTAGTTTTGTGTAGTTTTAACATGACTTCCCTTCATTTATCCAATTAAGTAAATTATCAAGTAAACTATTTTCTAGATTTTTAAAAATAAAATACTGAACACCTTGCCTGCAACCTTCTGGAATGAGAGCTGACCACTTCTGAGCTCACTGAACAAATGTAATGTAAAATGTAGCAAAAAACCTCACGTTCTTTAGATGTTGAAGATAATGTGTGATTCTGTAAAAGCAGCTGGAATGTGGCTCTCCAGAATGAAGGTTGAGCTTAGATATAATTATTTTGTAATTATGAAATTAGATATTGCAAAACCTTTGCTTTAGCAAAATAGTAGGGACAGGAAAATGTTTGTTTTGTGTTCCTAATTATGATCCAAACAAATATTTAAGTTCTCTGCTGTAAATATCCTAGATTGATAGTTACTTTACTGAACAACTGGGTGATTACAGTAATTGCATTTATATCACAATTTTAATCCCAAAGTATTCCACAGCATTTTACTTGTAGGACAGAGTCTACTTCATCCAAGAGTAAAGTGCAGCATCCACCAAGCAGACAAATTAAGTGCCAGCTTTACAGTAGCAGTTCAGACTTTAAAAAAGCTAGACTGTAAATCAGAAAAAAGGTGAAATGTATTCAGCAAATGGGGATTGAAATGACCAAAATTTTATGTCTCATAAAAGTATATCTGGGCAGAATTTTGGAAATTCTGGTCTGGAAGGAAGAGTGCTGTCATAGGTGCACCAACAGCACCTGGTTTTCCTTGCAGGCCTCCAATCTCAGTGCTGACTAGATCCAGCTTTTCTTAGTTTACTGAAATCAGAATTGCTTTGTTTGAATTCAAGGGCACAAGATGAAAACATTGCAAAGCACACACTTTTATCTAATTGTATAGTAATAAATACAGTAAGTAATACTGAACCTCTAGCTTCCTGAAGACTCATCAGAGGTCAAGTACTGATGAGTCTTCAGGAAGCTACAGGTTCCTGTTATCTAGATAACATTAAACATTAAGCTAGATAAATTTGTTTGGTGCGGGGTGCGGAACCAGGGAACTATTTGCATGGAAAACGGGCATTTCCAAGTGCTTGTACAATCGATGGAAATGTTAAAATAAATGTGCAAAAGAAATAAACAAAATAATATTTTATTTCTTTATCATATTGGCTAGCTAATGTCCTCTCTTTGCTAGTTAGTGGCTGTGTTTCTGCGTTGGGTAGCAATGGGTGACTATGTTCTCAGGCGGAAGATGTAAACAGCTTAATTTTCGTGTTAAATAATTTTTTTAAATTAAAATTCATTCTATACAGCAATCGCATATTTGGGTACCGTTTCATAAAACTTTCATGCTTAAAATGTTTAGGGAGAAATGGAAGACTGGTGTGTATTTTTTCTTTAAACTACCAAGACCAGCCATACACAGTACAGTTTACATACAGTAATGTTTATGTTCCTAAATTAATATCGTTTATGACCTTCAGATGCGTTATGCTCCTCTTCTTTTTATGCTCAGCTACTAAAATTTCCCTTTAGTGGTAAAATTTCATATAAATATTCAATACTAAGTGGATTAAAATGTGCACAGTAAAGAGATGAAATGATTAAATCTTTTCACTACCAACCAATGCACCACGAGTGCCCCTGTCGGTCATTTTGGCCAGCCAATCACTTACCGCGGTGCCCTGCGGTGGCTTTCCCGTACCGCGGGTTTGTACCGTGCATTTTGAATGGCTGCATCTGTATAAGCAGGTAGCCTGAAAATATTCATTTTTTAATGTCATCTTTAATTAAGCCTTGCTAATAGGATCAATTAAGCAGTAAAACCAGCTGTATTAGTTTACTTGAGATCTTCACATCCACAGAGCCACTGAGACGAATGCAGCCAATACAGTATTTATATGGGGGTTAAGACAATTTACAACAGTGCAGAATTCTGTAGTTTCCAAAGTAAAAACACTACCACCGAAACACATTTGCTTTCAAAAATACAATAAATTCAAAATCAAGCCTCAGGGGTCCTTATGCGTTTGGAGTGTGGAATATCTCATGTCTTCGTCCTGGCTGTAAAATGCTACAGTACATACCCATCATTAAGAAATTATAGCCATTTGAGTAATTTAATCATAGACCATGGACAACATGGAGAAATTCCTGGGCTATAACTGATCACATATAGCATCTGACATGTATATGATTATCCATTTATTTTGCATGTGCAGGTATGCTTATTTTCTTTTTTTATAAAAATATAGAACATGTCAAAAAATCATATAAAGACTTGTAGTAGTCTGTCATTTCTATATCCTGTAGTGATATAATCTATACAAAGGAGAAATAGTAGATGGTAATTTGTCTCTCCCATGGGGTTTAGTCTAGGCTAGAGTTAAATGAACCTCACAGTACAGTGTCAGAATTCTTTATGTGAGCCACTGGAGTCTCAGTTTAATTCATATCACGCTAGTTTGAGTTCTAAATAGGAATACACTGAAGACTGCAGCTTTAGCAACATTTTAGTTTTTTTTTATAAAACCTCCTGAGAAGTCTAAATGTTTGGCAACATGACTGCAAGCTAAATTGAATTTTAAAACTCCTATTGATCTTTTTTGCTAAAAAGTTAATAGTTAAACTAGATCATCACTTTAGAGTCTCACTCAATCTTTTCACACAGATGGTGGGTGGAGAGAGTAGAAAATCTGATGATGATTCTGACCATCTTTGTGGTTTTAATTAAATCTAATGACATTCATTATAGATTCTCCATTCTGTTAGTCCTGAAAAAACCTTCATGAAGTGTGTGTTTGGACGTGCTGCAAACAGCTTTCTTTTCTCATCACTTTTTTCTGATGTGAACAGTTTGATGTCTTGGCACTTTTGACAATCCTTCTGTATATTTCATTGGAAAAGCTTACAACCTGCACAGTATAGCAGGTGCACTATACCCAGTACAGTGCAACACTTTCCTTTCTGTCTGGACTCTTTACTCAGAAAGAAGTCTTTTCTTTGAAATCATACCTAAAGATGCATCTGCTGCCAGTTACTTTAGGTTAATGAATTTTGAGACGATTGTACTGTTTAAAGAAATAAATTTCACTAGTCTTGTTATATCATCTGTAACAAATCACAGGGAAGAGCTGCACCATTGTCTCTGTAGATAGTTTGTTTCATCAGTCCTAACCTCTCACCCTTGATTCGTGACCTCCTTTGTGTGTTTCTCTGCAAGCTTTCTCATCCCCGTACAAATAATTGCATACATTTTTACCGTCAGTCTTAGTGTCTAGTTATGGTCAAGCAAAATGAGTGCTTCCTGTCATAACTGCTGTTGAGTTACTGAAGCTTGTGAAACCCTGACCAGATGTTGTGCTGTTTAGCAAGGTCAGACAATTAATTTATGTTGGCAATATTTCATATTTTGTGACACACTTCCATCACATTGACTTGTGTATGACACTTGCAAGTCTCAATTATTTGAATCACTGGATTGCAGTGATGCATTGCAGGAGTAAATTCATCCTTTCAGGACTGCTGATGATTCTAGAAAAATTGCATATTCACAAACATTTAGAATACTTTTGAACTTGTGTGTTAAGCAAACTCTACCTTCCTTTTCTCAAGAGGTTTCAAATTAAATCATGATAATTGTGTTTCATAAATGACAAGAGCCTTTCACAGGCAATTCTGATTTAGAAGCTAGGGACTCAAAATCCCACACATTGTAACTTCCTGTCTTTTCTTTATTAAAAAAATATTGGATTCCCTAGTGTAAATACACCTTTACTTAATGACATTTTTTCCGCATTTTGGAGTTCAAAGCAATTCCTTTCACCGACAGGATCTGGGTACTTAAATACACTTACAATATCCATTTTGAAGAATAAAGAATTGAGTCATTTGTTTCTCTGATTGCATTGAGACTATACTGTACATTAGCCCTGTCATGATTCTAAATGCTTTGAAGTTGGCATTTTTATACATAGAGTGGTAAACAAACTAGTCATTATATTCCAATAAATGATCAAGTAATAATAATAACACAATGTAGCAGGAATGCATTGTTATAGTCACACACATATTCCCAAAATGCACTCTTTTTGTCATCAGGTATATACAAAATCTGCTCTGTGTTGTCAGGTTTCACCTATGTAAACATGAATTAATCACCCTGTGGGATGCTTTTGTAGTGGCAAGGCTTAGTGTGTTCAAAAATATTTTTGATCAACTTCCTGTTACCCTGAATGGACAAGGACCATGACACTGCTCCTCTGAATCAAGTGTTTAGAAATATTTCTGAGATGAGGCTTTCTGATAAGGAGAGTCTTGAATTTTAACACAACACAGGACATCATAAATTGGGTCCATCTTTGACACCTCCAATGATGAAGTGCGCAACACTGGTGCCTCCTAGTCTACAAGCCCGTGAGATACCACTAAACTCAGCTCCCTAGCTGGAGATCATCGTACCTCAGAATGATCATCCAATGAGCAACCAGCTGGGGGAGGGACACCACACCTGATGTTAACCAATCGGCAACAGTGATTACTGGACCTCAAAGGTGGTGCACAACAATGGAACTTGCTCTCTATCTCACTTGAAATCTGGGAACCTGATAAGCTAATCAACCACGTTAATGCAATCAGTATGTTTATGTCCATGTTTAATGAAAATTAACTTAAGTTCAAGAAATATCAGTCTGAGAGACTGAGTGTGTACTTAAACAGAATTCTGTCCAAGATTTTCTCTGCACCAAGAGGGGTCTTTGATCTAACGACTCAAGTTTTAATTTTGCCGGATCTATAAAATATATCTGGACTTTTGTCAACAGCCTGAATATGAATATACTGTGTATTCAGTAGCAGCAGCTGCAACCAGAGTGAGCAAACCATGAGTTCTTCCTCATCTTTGTCTTACTCATGGACCGAACCCAAGTTGGACTTTGTACAGACTGTTGGAAAGCCACTGAATAAAAAAAGAGAAATTCTTTCCAATCCTGAAGAGACATATTTGGCACAAGGTCAAGCAGCGGTTTTCTCTCCCTGTGCCATAGGGCATCCTCGGCACAGAGCCAGAGAAAGATGTCAGGACACAGCTGTGAAGAATCGAGCTTTAACTCTGTCTCCCTACAGGACTTCCAAGCTTTGCACTAAGTCACCTGGCCAGTCTGTTGCTGTGAATGAGTATACATTCAATTTTCACATTATAAATCTTGAGAATTAAACTATTGTTCCAAATGCATATTTGATCAAGTTTAGTTCATAATAATAACCAAGTATGAATATTGAAGTACTGTAATGATATTGGTCTGATTTAAATTATGAATTTTGATATTAACAAGTGCAATAGTCAATTTATTTTAAAACTGCTATCATGAGCATCTTTGTAATCCCTGCATGATCAGCTATTGGCCATCACAACAGAATGATCATGCACACGTTTATACTTGTATTGGCCTATTTTGCATGTTTGTTGTTGTATGAATAAAATTTTATATAGTGTAGTTCATAATCAGTGTGTGTATATTGATTTTTGTCTACTAGTAGACAAACAAGTACTATTTCAATTTAGTGTTCTAATATCTAATTTATCCAGTAAATTTAAACGATCAACATACTTTATACTGCCTTCTGGTTCATAATCTTTAATTCACATGCTTAAAGTAGTGATTCATGTCACTTTGTTTCTGTTGTGATTATTATTTCCCAGGACAAATTCTTGGAGCTGAAACATCTTTATGTTTAAGTCATTAAAATATAAGTAGACCTATGGTTGTTGCAGATGTTGCTGATGTTCTGTATGAACCAAACAATGAGTAACTACATTTTTTTCAGCAGAATTTTTGAGGGCCTAATTTAAATTGTTCTTGTTTTGGTTTAACCAAAATATTTGTTGCCTGCACATAACAAGTAAATGGTAAATAGTCAATATCAGATGATACAAACCCCAAAGTTCATAGTGTGGAATGAGGTGGATTGTTCAAGTGGTGATATAATAAGTGACAACTTGGAAGTGTACATTTTCAATTTATTTCTGTTTGAAATATAAAAATTGTAAAGAGTTAGTTTTTTCCTAATGGCTCTGCTGAATGCTGTGCTTCTGGGGAGAAGAAATTACTGCTGCACAGTCAATAATTGTTCCTGCCTCTGTAGGATTCTCTAATATTTTCTCTTAGGAAAAATATTGACTTTGGATGAAAAGATAACAAACTTTTAGTTGCAATTATTTTAATTAATTATTTTATATATTAATTGAAGCAGAAAATCAAAGCAACAAATAACAGAACATCATTGAAACAAGATTTTGCACTGCTAAAAGAGAAAGAATTTTACTAGATAATGTTAAGAATTCCTTCACCAATACTGAAAATGAAAAGGTGAATTTCACACCAGTCCCAGTTGAAGCAGGAACTATGACAAAACAGGTGGATAGGATAGAATCTTATCTGCCTTTTTTCTCTTAGGATTAGTCACTTGATTGATCCTGTTTCAGCTTCAAATGCCATCCTTTAATATGAAGACCCTTGGTGCAATTATGCATCGATCTGAGTTGGTGTGTTGAGGATTGCTGACTCGTTTGTTCTATGACTTATTTCAAACAAGACCGAGCTCTCAGCAATTTTCTGAGAGAGATATAACGAGAAAGCATGAACAAAGCAGAGCTTAATAGAAAAATGGTTTGAAGAGGTCCAATGATATCTGAAAAACTGGTATTTTGGAAGCAGGACAGATATGGTCATTTAGGAGCTTGTTTATCAATTTAAGAAATCGTGATGCATTTAGGCGATAACAACTGACAGGGTGTTTGTTTCTGACAAGTAGTTTATATATTTCCTCTCATAACTAGTTCTTCTGTGTAATTCTGTAAATGTATCATACGATTTTACAGCTTTACCATGTTTTTCCAATGGTACAGTGAAGTACAGAACACTACAGGCAAGTGAAAGCCTTGGGAAATCACATCAACAATCACGTCACTAAACCACTAAGATAAAATCTAGCGAAAGTGTAAAACTCACATGACAAATGTCCCAAGGAGACCTACTGTAGAGGGTGATGACACAGGGAACATTAAAATGAGAATGTGGGCTTTATTTACCAATATGCATAGACAAAAACAAATGCTGCCACTATCCCGCCCTCCCCAAAAAAGAACTACCAAGTCAAAATTGAAGCACTTCAATAAATGGAAAAGAAAATTGAATGAGCATAAATGTTAAAATAAGCCCATTTAATTCTAATGAGACTTTGTGCTTTTCTGCAGTATTTTCTCAGCTAATGCAGATTATAGTCAGTTAAGGAATGTATCACATCTTTTCTAAAGAGGTAAGTGCAGCTTTTAAGAGGAGACATCCAAAAATATCAGAATATGTATGGTTAGGTATTGTTGGAGTATGAATTTCACTGGAGATACAGAATGAGATCATACAGCACAGTATGATCCTGTATTGCTGTCTGTCACAGCTGTGGTTTGCAGTTTGCCCACCTTGCATTAACAGAAGAATTTTGTTTCTGCGACTGAATGAAAGATATTGATGCTCCAGTTCTGTGTTGTACCTAATCCTGAGTTGGCACAAATACATTTATTCTCGGTGCACTAGTGTGAAAGTTTATGTTCAGAGAAGGTAACAAAAACTGAACCAAAGCTCACTTAACACTTAAACTCTTTGTTTTTAAAAGGGTCACTACATTACTCTGTTGCACGTTATCATCATGCATTTCCCAGGGACTCAGTGTATTATTGTAGTCTTTGGTTCAGTTTACACTGACCAGAAACCCAAATAATGTGATGGAAATTGTTACTTAAAACTCTCCTGGAGCTATTCTACTTCTGATCCATAAGTGGTGTGATAATATTTCCAAAACTTCATAAAAATGTGATTACAATTTCCAATATCTGACTCCACCTAGTGGGGCAGAATGGATTCAGCAGTGGTCAAAACTCACCACAGTGTTGTTCATACACTTTGTTGAAAAAATAATAAAACACACAACCTCCTCAGTAACTGTGTACATCATACTAATGACAGCTAAGCTGTATCTTTATGACACAGCTAAATTCACTATGACGGTGTATGAACTGTGCTCATGGGTTTTAGTGTTGTATATATGCCTGAAGCCCCCCATATTTCTCAGACGTTCTTTCAGCGTGGGGTATCCTTTCCCAACCGTATTCTGCATATCTAAGGACATCACCTGCCATCCATTACTCCCATATATAGTATAAATTATAATCACATAATAGACTACTTTTTTCTTCAAAAATATAAAAACACATAAAGTGTAGACTAAGAAGTTGTTAGAATGAAATTAAACCCCTCAGTTCAATGCTGACAGCATTAATACATGTATTTCAGGTGAGGTCTGAATTTCCAGCAGGGGGCACCTGGATGAATGAACTAAGTTAAATTAGCGGCTTAAAAAAAATGACAATCAGAATATTAACATAATGACTTGTTTTATACATTAGGTGATACAGCTGGATAAAGAGTGTAAATATCAACAAAAAAAGTGTCAATATAGAAAAAAAAATTAATAAACCATATCTCAAAATTGTCTCAACTCCATTTAAAGGAGATACACTACAAACAAGCTGATAATGTTCACTAACCAAGGTGTGTGAAAAGAACATAAAAAATCAATAAATGTGTTCAGAATTCAACAAGAATGTCTACAGTTAAGAAAATATCATGCAGAAGCTGCAATACGGAAGAAAAAAGACTTTTTATTACAGCAGACTCACACAGCTTTTTAATATAATTCTTGTGGATACCAGACATAAGTTATGAAAATCAAGATGAACAAAGGGGAGCCTTCTACCAGCCCCCAGATCCACCACCATGATATCACATATTTTCTGCTCGTTCTCAGACTGCTGGAAGTACAATATGCTTTTGAATCCAGATACTTGTTGATTTTTTTACACAGTGCTGTCATTTCAATACTTGAGTCACCCTAAGCACTACGTTGAACGTGTAGCAAACAGATCTCATCAACACACACCGTTGCACAATGCTGGGGATATGGTAAAGGCAAAGTCCATACCAGAGAGCAATGGCTCACCGAGTTTTGGCCCATCCTGATTATCACAGTGGTTAGTGAACAGAAAGCAGGAGACTAGGGGACTCTGGTCCTTCTCGGGGATTTCCCCCAGCAACGTGTGTCACCACTTCCAAAGCTGGTGAACTGGAGCAACAGGGGTAGAGCACTTTGCTCAAAGGTACAACAGCAGTGTGCAGTGGGAAATCAAATTCCCAAATTAATCCAAAGTAACCCAGGGGTTTACCCATTATGCTTTGCCACATTTGATGTTGGACATAGTACAGAATTCACAAAAAAAATTCAGATGTTCTCTCAAGCTTCCAAATGTACAAAGGGAATCTGCCATCCTTGTAGTGGCTCCAAAAGACATAGTGTATTACAATGCAGATACTTCAAACTTTCTGACACTGTATACTCAGATTTTATTACGTTCCTTACCATGACCAAAACTCTTTCTTCCACTATATAATAAGCCCTGAAATTAGTCTTTCCAAATGTGTCCCTCACTTCCACAAGACTGCACTCTTATGTTGTCATATCATATTATCACAGCAATATATTTCATTTGCTTTTGTGTTTATAAACAATTTGTTTTGTCAGCTTAAAACTTAATTGCTAAAGCATATCACAGATGCATTATTTCAATATAATGTTTTTATACAAATTTATACATTGGCAATATCATAAATTTCACAGCATTTCACTTTAGAGGTGAACTAGGTTCTGCCACATAGACATCCAGGGATCCTCACAAGAATGAAGGAAATGCTTTCAAGTACAGTATTTCAGCTCCTTTGAACTAGTTTACAGCGCATTTTACTTCATGTGTTTCACTTCAATGTACTTAAGAAGACCTATTACATGGATTATTCATTTATTTATTCCACATTCTCTTACACCTAAGATCAAGCTGCATTTAATTGTGGTTTATATGCTTTAGACGTATTCTATTCTCATCACAGCACTTGCTCTTATAAGCTAGCTTTCTCCGAGTATAAACTTTGCATAGACCTGATGTGCTCTGGCAAACAGTGTGCAAACCTGATTTGGGAAAAAAGCTGACCTAAGGTCATCGGAGATGAAAGATGGAAATGTGATCAAGTTAACCTTATGTGGCACCTTTGCCAGGCCTGTTTTCTGCCATGCCTCAGTATGGAGCAGACTTGCCAGAAGGTCAAAGGATTTGGCCCTGCAAATATTGGCCACAGTTTTTTTTCTAAATGTGGCTTGGGAGCTCCTGGTGAGGCAGTGATACACTGAGCTACCATCTGTTCTCTTCAGTCTGCAAAGCCATGGTTGACTTCTCAGATGGAATGATTTAAGGTGAAGTGATATTTTTCAGGAAGGTTTTAAAATTTGGAAGACCAATTGTTTTAGAAGTATGCATTTGAAATGCAAATATTCAAAGCCAATGTTGGCTCAAAAATCTCATGTGCTTGTTTTTTTCAAGATTTTAAGAGAAAGAGGTTATTAAGAGCACAGCAGACAAAAAAGTGCACAAATATCTGGGTCATAATGTCCAGCAGTATGCTAAAAAAACACAACATTATGTATAATCCAAATAGATTTATTGTACACAAAATGCAATCACATTGACACAAAATCAGTTTTCATCATTTATCCCAAAATTCCAGAATAACCATGTCTTATTATTTTCTTGTCTTTCAGGAGTTATAAAACATAACCTTCAGGAAGTGAATGAACATGACGTTTGTACCAGAAAGGTAAGAATTTTATAAATGCACAAAGCACATGTTCAGCACCAGTTTAATTGCTGGTTTCTGTTACTCCAGTCACTGTAGAGTGTTGCAGAAGGGGTTGGGGGGGGCCGAGGGGGAGGATGTGCTTGAAGGAAAGAGATGTGTGCGAGGAATGTAAGAGCATTCTGTCTCTGCCATTTTAGACCTTAATTAAAACTGTTATCAAATTATCATCAACATACTGCAGGAATCACAGGCTTGAAATGTCACTGGCTTCTTTTATTGGACTGCAATTAATGTTGACAACCCCTGCATTGTTTATAATGGACAGCCATTGTCGAAACATATAAATCTTCTGCTTGATAATGAAGACTGACAATGGGCTTTCAACTGCTTTGTAAGTCAATCACTGTGCAGCTGTGATTTCTCATTGGTCAGGGATAAGGCAGAATAGACAAGACAAGGCGCTTATGAAATTTTATGGAAGGAACTCATTGTGTATGTGGAAATTAAACACCATGAGTCATTACTCAATCAGTTCCAGGTCTTCTTCCTTCACGTGTTGAGTGCTCATGAAATCAAGGTACCGCAACTATCTTATTGGTCGGGTTCATAATACTTTCAGGCTTCTGTGTCATTTCTGGGGATTGATTATATTAATGTAAGTTTTCAAGAATGGTATTTTAAAATAAATACCAGGGCAGAATGCCATGACCAATTTTGTTTCATACAGAGAATTTCCAAATCAAAACATCCTGTGACATCAGCACTGTAAGACTATTTAAAATCAACTTATTGTAATTAGTGTGACAACCCAAAAGAGAAGCCATGCAGTGCACAGTAATAGGTATTGTGATAGAGTAATTTGCAAATTCCTAAATAATTTAAACTTGAGGTTTTGATTGTGAAATGCTTAACAAATGATTGGGTATCTTTCATACAAACGGCAAAGATGAAATATAGGTTGTGCTATGTTTAGGAACAAGTAAAGGTTTATTCCATGGTGAAAAGAGAAGAAAAGAAACACAACGTTTCGGCTGTGGAGACGTGTGACACTGGTGGGTGATAAAAGCTGTGGAGTGAATTATATCTCTGTTTTGGTTCCCTTTTCATCTGTACTGCTGTGAGACAGTAGGATGTACAGATGACAGAAAGATCTTCTGACTATTATTAGTATTAGCTATACCATTAATGTTCATTCATGTATTTCTATTTACGAAAGGGGGAAGAAACAATAGTTCCCTCTGGACAAACCTCGCCCTGTTCTCACATGGCACCCTGTCACAGACCAGCTTGACAACATCATTAAAATCTGATTACACCCCTAAAATATAATAAGATAATTCCTTTAAACAAGAATCACATTCTAAAGCTCCCTTACAAATCAAATCACATCATATAATCAAATGTCCCATGTTATTAAGTTTGCTCATTCACGTCTTCCACTTCTATAAAAAGAATATGTGCCATTTACTGTGTGGGAGGAGCAGGCTGCACTAGAGGTTCGTCGTCTTCATTTTCTGTACCAGTTCTAAAATGTGAAGCTTATTAGCTTTGTAATTTAAGGAAGCTATTCTCAGACCTGCTTCTCATCACATGGGTTTTTCCTTGGCCCTTACATTCTAGTATATTCATAGTATATTCTAAACTATTTTTGCAGCATTTGAGCTTAGATTCTTTGATATTTGATAATACCATTAAATAGTATTTTTACATTAAAGCCTAATAATGGTGAAGAACATGCGTAGTTTGGCCTTCATGAGCCAGTCAGCTTTAAGAGTTTACCTTAAGTGTACGCTCCTACTCAGTCACTGACAAATGGCACTTTCACAGAACAAATTAGTCACACTGCATTTTTCTTTATAATACGCCCTTCTGCTGCCAAGATATATTGCAAGTTTAGTATGATATTTTCTTTGTAGATAGCAGTGATTTTGACAATACATGTCTAGAGCTGTATGTTATCATAGGATGGTATGAAATGACTATGGCAGGTCCCTATTAACTGGCAGTGTGACATAAGAGGATCTGCTCACATTAACCACAAGAACTACAGGAAATCCCAGAGCCAGGGCTGGACCAGTCCTGGTGAAATAAAATGACAGTGCCACCCTTATATGGTCTGTACCCTTGTGATCTATCTGGTTTCTCCATGGCACCCAGATCTTAACAGGGTTCCTTCAGGCTGATGTACTGTACGTCCATCCACTGGCAGCTAAGGTGGCTCATTCCCCCACAAAGCTCAAAACCCCTGTAGAGTTAACGTGAGGGTTAACACACTGCACTTTATGAGTGAGTTACTTTAGTGCTTCAGTCCTTAACTAAACACCAGCTCCTGTGTTCTTTACATATTTATAGAGAAGCCTAACAAAAACCAACTCCTTTAGATTCATGGCCACATTAACAAAATTAAAAAAAGAAAAAAAAAGAAATTAAGTGTAATACAATTGGAATTATTAACATTTTGTACAAAACAAATTCTGCTCCACTGGCTTCTTGCACATTGAATAGCATGAGTCTAATACTTTTTATAATAAAGTAGAATCACCAGTTCTTTTATTTTTGGTATATTCCCAGTTTGAATTTGTTATTTCAGCATGTTTCGCCATACTAAGAGAATGAGAGCATGTAAACTTCCTCCAGTTATTTGTCATCTGAAACAGCACCACATTGCATCACACGCATTATTTCTTGATCTGTTTATTTATTGATCTATTTATCTACTCATTACATTGTTTTATTTTTACTTATATACCAATACTACCTCAATATCTGCTAATAATTCTCCCCCCTTGTGTGTGTTCTTCTGTGTTGTACTGTGGCATTATGCTGACTGCTCTAGTGTATTGTGCACCTCGGCCCAGGAGAAACTATATTTTATCCTCTCGTGTACATTTGTATAAGTGCAGAAGGACAATAAAGTGAACTAACTAACTAACACATCAGCACCTAGAAAATCAAGGAAAGTTTGGAGCAGTGATTTGTTTGTTGCTGTGCAGCACACTCAGGAAGCCCTGGTGAGTCCTGGTCAGCTCTGGCACTGACCGGGCTCCCTGGCCAGACCAAGTCCGCTCACTCATGCCAGTAATTGGCCTAGAATGATTTTTCCCACCCAAGCCCGCCTAGCCCTGCCATGGATTGCCAAGCGACTCCCAGGATGGCTCAAGTCCTCCCAGCATTGTGGGTGACCGGCCAATTCTGAACTGCTGCATGGAGAACTGGAATTAGTTTCAACACATGAGACAGCCCATCGGACAACAAAGCAAAGCTACAAAAGCAACAGGTGGTTTAATAAATCTGCTCTGCCCTACATACTGTCCTTAAGTCTTACCAATTCTTTTGAAACACTAAAACAGTTCTGCTGTCTTTTGTGTAAAAATAGTTTTGTCACTGTAACTATGATTAGATTTTATTTGTCAATGGTATTTATTCTTTTCTGATTTTAAAAACAATTATATATACGACTCACTGAAAAAGTTTTCCTGAAAATTAATCTTGAGTATTTTTCTCATCAGCTATCTGAAAATGAACTGGATTATCACTTTTTTGTGATTAATCTAAATAATTATTGATTTCAGAGATACAGTATTAAAATCCAAAGTATGTGTATAGTACTGTATATCCATCCAGTTTGTGAAGTATGGTGTTGCTGAAATCCTTCTCTAATTCCCTTATTTCCCTTTACAGTTTTTTGCTAAATTGAGAGGGTACATAAACGTGTGTGTGTTTTATTTGAAATGTTCTTTATCCAAAACATTTATATTGTATAACTTTTAGAAGCTGTGACAGTGAGTGGTGTTTGTTTTGGGGAATTAAGCCATGTGACTACTCAATCACAAATATCTTACTTACTCAAGCAGACTTACTGTACATTTACTAATTAGTCCATATTTCATACAGTAGCAAACAGCACTGGCTTTTCACACAGGTCTGTTTTAACACAACATATAGGTAGCCGCAGAAAATACCTCATCCCATTCGATGTCATTGTGGCAAAGATCTAAATCTAAACCGTCTAATCTTTTTGATGAGCTTTGGCTGCCTTGAGCTGCTTGATTGGCATGAGACTGTAGGCACATCCTGGAGGCCTAACCAGTTAGAGTAAAGCCTCGACACCCGGTTGGAGTGGACAAGGGGATGATGGATGGGAAGAGAATAAACATGCTTGTTGATGGCGAATTGTTTTTTATAGAACCGCTTCTTATGGAAATGCTGGGTTTTCTCCCTCAAATATACAAGCTGTCCAGCCTCTCACACAAAGATTCTAAAAAAAGAATTGGTAACCAAGCCATAGGTTCTTGAATGTAACCCGTTTTTGATAGCACTGGTATTACACATTCATTTAAAATGGTAATGCTGCTTTCAGATTTGTTCATTGCAGCTAATGAATGAATAATAGTATAGGTAGGCCATTGGGAGTAGGAACTACGTGGAATGTGACCGAATATGACACATTTTGGGAACTTCTGAGATAGGAATGCAGAAACTGAACTATTTCTTTTGGCCCTGGGACATGCTTTTCATAGCTCGTGTGTCAATTTCAGTCTTCCTGTTGTTTTCAGGATTCGATGCCAGTTAAGTCAACCAGAACTGGAATACTGTGTTTGATTTAGTGAAAAGCCTTGATGGTGATTCGTCTTTACTAGATTTGAGACAGTACTTTATTACTCCAAATACAGTTGTCCCCTGTAAAAATTGACTCTTACCCCTTCCAATATATTGAACTCTATGGCCTACCATTTTAGTTTTACAGCTGAGAAGATAGTTAAGTCAATATTTATTATGGCCAGCAGATTCCATTTGTTTAAAATCAAATAAAGGTTATTTCTTTCATCATAACAGCTTGCACTTTTTTAATTAGATAAATACTCTTGTGAAAAAATAAGACATATTAAATTTCTACTTCATTGCTAAGAATGTGTGATATAATACTTAGTTTCTATAGCATGACCTTGCTATAGGGATAAGAGTGGTATACAGATAAAGCAGATGTAAAGATTTAATTATCTATTTCTTTTTACAACAACACCTTTCCATAGCAGGCTCAAAATAAAAGTACACAACTTTTTCTAAAACTGCTATATCGAAAGCTTCTTTAAAAAACATAATTAGAATATGTATAAAATAAGCTTACTATTAATCTAAGAATTTATGTATGATTTCTTGAAATGTGATATTTTTTCATATGTATATTATATATCAAGAATTACACAACATACTTCCTAAAAATAAGCATGTCCATTCCTAAGCATATGTATTCATTATCAGTTTTTTTATACTACCCTGTCCCTTAAGAATACTAAGACAAATGTGTAACACAAAGGGAAAAGCCTGATCAGCTTAAGGTAATCTAAGGGATTCTCTAAATGGTTTCAGAACACCTCTGTTATTGAAATTCAGTACATCGACCCTGATGGCTTCATTATGCAGTATATAGGTACTCTTTTGAGCTGTGTGGGACAGATTTGCTCTTTTGTTAAATCTGCTCCAGAATGCTGGCAAATCAGACACCAATCTGTGTTGGCAATGGTAGTAATCACTCAGCACCATATTACACCTCCTATGTAAGTGTCCTTTACATAGCTTTCTAAAACAATGTTTATGAATCCATCAAAAATACCCTCACATATCTCCATGGTTGTTAACCTGTCTACAGCACTGCTAGCCATTTTAGGGCCTGATCTGAAAAGGTTAATTAGTATCTTGATTGCTCCCAGTCTCAAAATCCTTTTATAAAAGAAAAATATAATATGCCTTAATATGCCTTTAATTCATCGTTTAACTTAGTATGCACCAATTAAACCATAAAATTAAGATGGTTGCTCCCAATAGGAACAATATTGTTTTTACTGAAAATGGTCTAAAAAGGGACCTACAGTACTGTTCTGTATGATTCTTAGACTGCACACTGTGTGACTGTATGTTAATAGCAAAAAGTCTTCCCTCTCTGTGATACTGGGGTGGCCTGTTTGGTTTGATTTTTTTAATAACCAGTTGATGAAGATGATGCCACACTCCTGGAGCTTTTCTTCTTACTTTTGTCTTATTGTTTTATTTTGATGTCCTAAAAATCCAAGACATTATAACAGGCATTGTGGCTCTTCAGCAGAGATGACGACCCCCAGCTCTTGTGACTGACCTGAGTTCTACCCTGTAGGAATAACAGGCATTTGTCCTTCCTTCCCATGAAGAATTTTCCTTTCAGCTGCTCTCACTAACCATGAAGGGATCTGAAAAATCTGTAAACCTTTTCCATGAAAATGCAAATGCATAACATTGTGAGTTCTTGTGTTTGTTTCCTGAATTATTTATCATTTGTAAGGTTGTGATTTTATTTACTCAGAGGAAAAACCCCACCACCCAAAAAAGTCTCTATAAGCAATTTGAGTCTTTGAAATCAGTAACCCATATTGTTCAGTATTTTTTCTTGCACTTTCACTAAAGAAAAAAGGAGAATGCAAAAAAACCTGAGTTACAGTAAGTGCTCTGATGATATTGCAAAGAAAAATGGAGGAGGTGTAAAACACAGCTTAAACTGGCAAAGTATGAACACGTCATCGTTCGGAAAACTGCAGGAAAAGCATGTTACACTGAATACAGACTGAAAAAAACTCTGATTGTCATGAACCCACAGGTTGAGGCCTTTTAAATGCCAATCTGTCAGGTGTAACTAAAATTTACACTACTGAGTTGGAGTATGCTAAATACCATTCTCACATTCACTTGGGTTGTGTAAATATGCTGTGTAGAAATCTTCTCTGTCACTTGTTAGTTCTTGAACTAAAAACCCAAGTCATGCTGTTAGTCATGAAGGGCAACCGTGAAGGAATTCAGCAGCCAGTCCGGGATCTTCCCTTCGTGTCATTATTAGTGTTTTTCAAGACCTCCAAGTGCTTAACATATAGGAGTAATGTCACTTTATCTACCACTGAAGTGCAACACTCACCTGGAGAGCACATAGCATCCAACAGATCAGGTGGAGAAGAAAGAACAGGGAGGCCAAATTATACAAACCCAGTGTGGGTTTAGTCAGAATTTGCAGAACCTGTTTCACACATGCCTTCACACCCCTACCATTCCAAAAGCCATGAGAACGTTAATGACCAAGTAACAAGTAATCAGAACCTTGGTTCATTAGCAACCTTGGTTGCTACAGGTATGTGTGTATTACATGAACATATTTTATGTGTAAGTTACTCAGAAGGCACATCTGATATAAATGAAGACTTATAGTGGGGAGAGTGCAAATATTGACTCCAAATTCATGTGTTAGCAGTACTTCATTCGATTTGTTTTCAAGGCTCATGAAATCTGTCATATCCATGTAGTAGATTATTGCATTAAACACTAGTGTATTACAAAAAGCTCTTAATGCAACTAGTGATTTTAATGCAAACCTGATTTTATATATTTACTGTATTTATTAGTTGTTTACCTTTTTAATTATCTTTATCAATCCCATCTTTGTTATATTTGTCATCTTTATTTAAAAATGCTCAGTTCTCTTTGGTATAGAGTGTGGTATAATACTAGAATAACAATTTGTGCAGTTCACATCCCAGAGGCTATATCAAGTTTCCTTATTCTGTATTCTAGTCTATTTTTGGACATTGGAGTCGGTAGAACTGATCGCAAATTTCAGTGGAGTTAATGAAAATTTTTCATTTAACTAACATTCATGTCACAGCTCAATAGGACTGTACTTTGAATACTGTATGGGATGGGATGCTCATCTCTGTCCCTGTTCCAGCATTTCTTTATGTCTCTTTAAATCAACAACTGCTGTAGGCAGTGAAGAAGGGATAAATTGATCCAGTTAAGCCTTAAGTGGATCAGTTTAACACTTCTCCCAGACACAGAGCTGCTTGTAATTTGAAGAAAGACATGTTGGATTCCAGACACTGAGGCTGGAAGAGATGTCCTGCCATATCTGTGCACATTAATAGTGAATAAAAGCATGAACACTTGGAAAAAAATCTCAGTATATATTTATATAACTATATTTCTCCATGTCTAGCATATCTATTTCCATGATTCCTTTACATTGTTTTCTTGGGAGCCTTAATTTTCAGCTACTTTCATGAGATTCATGAGAGGCTTCCTTTGAAAATGGGTTTCCAGGTGTAATTCTGCAGAATTTTCGTCACATACATCTAATATAACATGCTTAACCTAATAGCTTTTTAAAGATTTTTATATAATTAATTCCATTTCAGAAAATATTGATCACTAAGAGATGGATATTGAGAATTTCAACGGAATTAAAATGTGTTTCTTTCTGTATGATGTTTTTTATTGCTGACAAATACCCAGAAATATGTCAGGGATATTATATTGTAGTTCAGCAACTAGTCATGAATGGACTAGGCCTAGACAGGCAACTTTTGATCACCAGTGCTTGTCATCTCTGATTCTCAATTTGTCCATTTAAACACTTTCCAGAAGCATAATACAGCCGACCGCTCTTTGTAGTGACACTGCTCGTCACATTCAGAGAAAACAATTTAAAATAATCAGTTGCCCTTTTTCTCCTTAGGCTTTCTTCTTAAGAATGGGAAATGAAAAATGAAGATTTTCAAGTCTGAATCCGTTGAACTACATATACATCATCAACATCTCATTCTCTTTTCAGCAACTAATGAGCTTGATAAGAATAGCCACTGATTCTGGTGCCAGCTACAGCCCTAACCATACCTGCAATGCTAATCCAGGAGCAGTCAAGCTCGGCACCTGGATTTCATGTCACTTCCGAACTTTTCAAATACGTTAAGCACAGAACTGATCCTCGGATGCTTAATTAGCACAGATCACCACATCACTGGGTTAAAAAGGTGATCACTGCAGATCACTTTGTTAATTAAGGATTTAGCTAGAACAAAGGCAATGTCCTGACTACCTCAGGCCTAGACCTTTACTTGGTCTTCTCTGTACAGCAGTTCCAAAACCTGCTTATGCTATTCACTACGGGAGCTCTACTCTGACATGTGACATTTGTTTGCAGATGTTATTATGAACCGCTATTCAATTTGAAGTTTTCATAAAGTTACTTAGGGCACATAAAATGTATTTCTATTTAAAAACATAGCTCCACCAAGTAATTGGACCATATTAAAATTGCTTTATATGGATGATTATTGTCTGGCTGAATTTCAATACATTCCCCTTTTAGAAAAACAGAGGTCATATGGAAACTGTTCTTTTCCCGAAATGAGGATTAAAACCTGTATTAGTTTTCATCAATCATTTCGTAATACATAAGAAAAAAACAAACTATTTGTTTTCAAGTAGAACACATCTTTTATAGTAGTCTCATATCATCTTCCTGAATGTACTATAGATAGACTACTGCTGTCAGGAGCAACAGATTGCTCTGGCTTTTTTCTAGAGCCTTATGTATTATGTAAAAGGACTCATTGTTGACATGGTTGCAAATATTCTAACCCTCTACTCCTTTTTTTCCCAGTTTCCTTTCTTTGACTTAACACTTCAAGGAGCAGAAACTGTTTGTACATTGATTCACATGCTTTAGAACCTACGTTATTGAGCATTAATCCAGCAGGTAGTTAAGACTGGATAGCCCCTCTCCATAACCCTGCTTGTTGACTCCCTATTCTTGTGCTCTAAAGAGATTTATCCTGTTTGGTATCTTTTGTACTGTGAAACTCGATGACTGCAGCTGTGGTCAGGAAGATGACAATAACATGAGCCCAGGAAGGATAAGAAATTTTAGTCCTGGAGTATTAATAAAGATGATAATAAAATGGAAATAATAAACGTAGCAGCTTAAAACCTGCTTGTCATTTTTGAAACATGAAGCTCATTTACTTAAAGGGCAGTATTGTAATTGGAGATGAAAGTGTTATGAATGTAGGTTTCACTTTTGTTCTCCCACCAATAGGCAGATTTATGTCCTTCCTTTGAACCATCAAATGGATTCTGACTGCTGGGTAGAGGGCTTTTTCTTTTCTGTCACAGCATCTAGCTTTTACATTAAAATAAATAAGAAAATGAATGAATGTGTTTAAGTGCCTCTGTCTTCTCTAGAAACGGAGGCTTAGAGGAGAGTGTCTGTGTGAATGTGGTCTGTACCCTAAAAACTATGTCTTTGTGGACAGATCTCAGTGTTGAGCTTTACTGTATTTTTATGTTACTGGTAAGCTCTAAAGCAGAATTTTGAAGGAGTCTTCACCGACAAAATAAATATGTCAAAATTAAAACGATATGCTTGGGGCCTACTGTATCTCAAAATGCTTTATAATGGAACAGTATGTCACTTTTGATATTTAAGGTGTTATATCTAAAACAATATACAAGTTTTGTTCTTTCTCATTCTCTTTCTTCTTTTTTTATCTTTTTTAATGAACAAACACAGGTGGATGGATCTCGATGGCATTAGAGATAATCAAGCTGTCATCACAAACCACTCAGGCACACTTAAAATCAGCCCATCCTATTAAAATCTGCTTGATTGAGGACAGGAACTCATTGGCGTTTCCCAGATTCTCACTACTTGTTCATATTCACAGGTGCACCAGAGGAATCATTTTCTAGCAGCCCTTACCAAATAAGTGATTTTGAATGTCACTTTGATTTGAAGTGTCAGCAAAAAAAAAATTACTGTGTCAACCATATGCTCAGAGTGAAGTCAACAGCTTCCATTATGTCAAACCTGTAGAGAAATCTGGATTCATATTCACCATTTTCTCTCCCTAAGGCCATTCACTTAAATGGCTGGCATCTCGGAGAGTGAATCCATTAAATGTCTGCTGAAATAAATGTGAGTTATAATATATATTCATTGACACTTCAGATGGTGTCAAAAAAGTTTTTACAAGCTTGAGAGAGGTGACTGCCGAGAAACATATTGTCATGTTGTTATTTTTTGCACCGGTTGCCAAATTAGCTGAAACGTACTGTATATACTTTTTCCACAGGCAAAAGAAAAGAGTAACACCCAACCCCAGATTTCCACAGGAGGAGGGAATGTATAACTGTCACTGTGGTGTGCAGGGGTAGATGCAGACGCACAGTATTGGTGCTCCAGTGAGACTGGTATTTAGAATTGAACACAAGTGGAACATAATTGCAGTCCAGATTCTGACGTGAGCTTCCACAGCTGTTGGTACTAAGAGATTGACACTGACAGATATCAAAACACCTCATAAACAGATTATTCGGGCACAACAATGAATGTATTTAACTAAAATAACTTCTTAATTTTTTCTCTATCATTCTTATAGCATTACAACTGTGTGCAAAATGGTATTCCCAGCCTTGGCATGTTTTCATAGCACAGCTACCTACTGTATTTTGTGATGTTATAGTTTAATGTACAACCTTCTCTCAGCAAAAAAAGCAGGAACACTCAAAAAATAATAATCCATTAAACAGACAAGGCCAGACAGGTTTGGGCAGTGCTTGGATAGATTATACGCTTGTGGTTTTCTTTATTTGGGGATATTCTAGGATAACTGGAGGAATACTGAGAGCTTGCAAAGAACACACAGGCATAAAAAAGGCTGGAGTGTCCTGATGAGCACTGGTGTGATTAAACTTGACAGTTACAATGCAGGGGATGGAGAAGACAATTGGATTACATTCAAACTTAAACCAACTGCTTTGTCATCCTAGAAAGAGCACAATTCACTGATGCTTGGAGAGCCACTTTACTTTGTGCAACTAGTGATGAAGCCATGTTACTTCTCTCTATTGTTCCCTGAGCTGGTTGAAGTGTCTTCTGCATGTACTGTAGCTGAACATGAGTTTTAACTGAAACCAGCAGATAACATAATGGCTTCATGACCTTTTGTTTTGCTTTTTTTTTTGCATTCCCCCAATAACTGTTTTCCTACTGGGGCAGCAAGACGGCACAGCAGTTAGCATTGTTGCCTCACAGCGCTGGGGCTCTGGGTTCAGTTTTGGGCCTGGGGTGCTGACTGCGTGTTTGTGCATGATGTTCTCCTGGTGTTCATGTAGGTTGCTTCTGGGTCCTCTGGGTTCCTCACACAGTCCAACATGCTGGTAAGTCAATTGACATTTGGAAACAATGACCCAGATATGAAGTGATGCCTGTGACTGTGTGTGCCCTGGCTGGCCCCACGACCCTGAATTGGATGAAGTGGTTAGAAAATGGGTGGATGTTTTCCTAGTTGTGATCTTCATACTGGTGATCATGCTATCCTAGTGGACATTTATTCAGTTTTTATGTGAATCATTTGTTGCATTTTTTTCAATGGTCTGATTCATCTCAGCCAGCAACACTCACAAAAACTCTTAATGATTATAAAAAGCCAAAGCATTTTTTTCTTGCATGGTTTGAAATTTCCTGTGTATTTCAAAATTAATAAATTGAGTGCCCACTCCCATTGTAAATCGAAAATTAGAATAAGAACAAAAGGTATTAAGATACATTTTCTCTGAATCAAGGAGGATTGAGCTGTTCTCATTGTCTCTTTTTGACCTTTCCGATGTTCATATTTTCAAGCCGATTGCAGAATCATGTTCACAGTTACCTAATGACATAATTTATTGACATAATAATTGGATTGGAAGCCTCAACTCTTTACTGGTTGAATAACTCAGGGGTCTAGTTTTCCATTATTTAAAATTTACACTTCAGTCTATGCAGGGCTGCTCAAAGTAATGTACTGTAAAAGGTTTGATTTTATCTTTTATGAGAATCTACAGAATAACAAACTCATTATCAAAAAGTACAAACTACTTTGTAGATAAGGTATTATTCATTTAGCTTTACAAAATGCACAAAACTGTCATTTGCACTTCTGTACATTTAATACCACAGAATATATGCTGCCTATACCCATCCTGGTTAAGAGTTGACCTGGGTTGAAGTGGTCAAGAGCTTTAAAACCATAAACATTTAAAGGACTGTCATTATTTGCTAATGATGGCTATTATTATGTATTAGTATATTATTGTTAGATTAATAACACCAAATAAATACAATCTAACAAGGCATAAAACTATGAACTATGGTAGGAAAGAAGAGTTATTAATATCATTTTGTATTTGCCAACCGGTCTTCCCATGCATATGTATGAAATATTGGCCTCTGTCGGTGGCACAAGATCAGGCCATTAACAATTTTAACTTGATTTATGACAAATTTGATTGTTCCATAACATGTAATTAGTTTGAAGAATTATTGTACCATTGAGTGATGTCTGTTATAATTCCACAGAAGTAATCTGTGAGCTGGAATTGATTAATAAATGAGACTATTGGAGAAATGAAACATTAGAAATGACTGAAGCTGTCAGCTAGACTCCCTTTAAGAGATCCCATGACAAAATGCATGTAAAAGACCAAAGCAGATAATCAGTTATTCTCCAAACCACCTTTCACTCAAAAGACTTATTTGTCTTTTTGGAATCACCCCTGATTCAAGAGGTGCTTCTGAATATAAATGAATGGTTATATTTTCACCGCTTACATTCCCTAGCATTAGGAACTTTTCTGAATGACTATTTTTTGTATAAGTATTTTCCAACAATTGTTTTTATTTCAAAACAACTGATGAAAAACAATCGTGAGAATCAGAATGTTTGAAAGTGACAAACTTTTAAGAAATTATACAAGATCGTACTTATTATTCCATTTTAAGTATGTTTAAAATTATTAGTAAAAGACATCTGTGCTTCAGAGCATGGATATTTAAATGACAAATTATCAATGAAAAGGACAGACAAAAGCTCATACTGTAATAGAGCTGAACTACGCCTTGTGTGCTACAGTATATCTGTAATTTTCAACCTTAGGTTGTTAAAATGAGTAGAAAATGTCCTCTCAACTATTCAGAGCTTATTCTGTATTATATTATTATTGCTGTATTAAGTAGACTGGGAATCAAGGCTCCACCCTGTATCGGAGCCCCTGTAATGCTGATACCTACTGTATTTATTCCTCCTATATCTCACTGGTCTCGAATAATCGGTGTGGACACAATAGCAGTGTACATAATAGTTCAAACCACCTTTTTGTTAAGAAATCTTAAACACTAAAATCAAACTTTTAATTAAAAGTTAAAATAGTAGCCCCCCCCTTCCCCCTTCAGCCTGAAAGTTGATTTTTTTCTGCAAATTCTATAGAACTTCCACACCTGTGTTCTACATATTATATCAGTATTGATATAATATCAAGATATGAAGATATGACGTGTGTAAGGTGAAAATAAAACATCATAACACAAAAAAAGGTTTCAAATGAGAGGGAGCTGTTCAGCTCATCTACACTCTTTGATAA
The DNA here is from genome assembly GCF_055471065.1 of Atractosteus spatula. Lineage (NCBI taxonomy): Eukaryota > Metazoa > Chordata > Actinopteri > Semionotiformes > Lepisosteidae > Atractosteus > Atractosteus spatula. Next base: position 2,552,794 of record NC_142721.1, on the reverse strand, counting down.
TTAGTAATTAATTGATCCAATGATCTCACCCAGGCTTGAAAGAACCCAGCTTCTTGGCTGGAACGACATGGCAAGGTAGAATGTTCTAGACTGCTGCAACCATTTCTGATAATTATAAGAAAAAAGAGCTTTTACTCAGTTTGTGAGAACAGATTCTTGAAGAGGTTTATTGTACATCTTAAAAGCCACAGATACAAGAACATATGTTTAAATTCCTGGAAACATCAAAGAAAATCTTTAATCATCATATTTTAAATTTTGTGAATATAATTTATTTTTAATGCTGAATTGCATTTTCTCTATTTACAATATAGGGTCATTCCATGAGTGTGACTGTTCCCCTGTCCTGTCTGACTGCAGAAAAAACAGGCCCAGTGCATATACAGTACTGTACAGTACTTTACTCTTGCAATAAGTGTATTGCAGACTGACAAAACAGTTATTCAGGAGTGGTGGTCTGTGACTTCATGGTATAGTACTGTACGTCTCTAGATGAGTGGTATTCAGAAGTAATCATCCACTTTACTACGTGTTGTTTGAATTGTGTTTACATCGTATGGTAACAAAGGAGGCTTGATGTTTCAATGATCACTTCATGACTTCAAGTACAGCAATTGTTTCTTGTGATGGACTAGACCTTTGAAGCTGGATCAGATGCCAGGTGGGCAAAAAATAAGAAAAATACAAAAATATTTATTATATATTTTTTGTTTACAAAATGTTCATGCTCCATGTAAGCAGATGTAAGCTTTTAAAATAATATAACTGACAAATTCTTCAAATGTTCAGTGATCTTTTTTATGTTTAAAACTTAGTGGGCCTGATATTTCCCCACAGACAAGTTGTCAATCTAATTCCTTTGCTACAGGGAGGCCTGGAGTGTAAAATAAGAATCATTACACTATAGTGATTTACAGAGAACAGGTAACAAAACAAACTACCCACTTTCTGTGCTGTTTCAAATATAGAACCAAATGCATTTGACATTTATGGCAGGTTAAAAGCCTAATTAAGAGAAGGCAGAGCATGGTGTTTTAAGAAATGATAGAATGTTTAAAAAATTGCTGAACAATCCACATTCCCTGGAACTAATTTCTCTCAGAATACTACTTAATATAGATTTGGTAATGTTTAAAATAAAAAAATCTTGCATTGCTTGTCAGTTTAATTTAATGGGTTTATAGATTAGGAATGAATGGTGATGAGTGTGCTGACATAAAAATTAAGGGAAAAAGAGAAAATGGCAATTCAGGTTTTAAATTATATCTTCGCCCAATTCCTAACACTTATTAAAATGCAGTTTTTATATTGTTGTATTTTCATCCATCTCTATATCCATCCATCAGGAGAAAGATGCTTATTCCTGGTAAAGGTCAAGGCAACCCAGAGCCTATCCACAAGGCACAAGGCAGGACTGCACACTGGGATCTAGCCCACTGCAGGCACAAGCTCAAGAACACGCGTGTTACAAACACAGGCATACAGGGGCAATTCGGGGGTGTCACTCAACCTAGGGAGCATGTCTTTCAAAGGTGGGGGGAAGAGCAGGGCATCAAGGGAAACTTGAACACTAACATGGGAAGAACATGCAAACCTCTACTGCCTCAATGTGCTTCAACAGGTGACAGAGATTAATATTGTGCTTTCATTGCCACTTGTGTTTTACTTTTCGATAAATGCTGCTTGTTTCTTTAAACAGGATGTGTACTAAAAAAGAGGTGACCAAACCAAAACTGCAATGGAGGCTCAGTACTTTCCCCATCATGCTTGAGAGAACTCAAAACCTTAAAACCACTATAAGCAGCCAATGGCAGGAATTAAAGGCCAAGTAAAAGGATTCTGAAAAAAAAAACTCTGTAGATCATCATTTTTAAAAGCATTTTTAAGAAAGGTGCATGCAATTTGTCTTGCACAAAATTCCCTTTTAATGCAAGGGTATGCCCTCAAAGTGTCTGTCTTTTCTTGCATCTTTGGCAGCTGCTAAGGAAGCTCTGCTCTCCTTTTGCATTGGAAAAAACAGCAGGTGCTTTTGCTCCAGCTGCAGCAGGTGAGGTCAGACGGACTGCAGCCCCTGCTGTGGCAACATAATTTATAAGTTTAAAAACCTATCAGGATAAGAACAATGAAAAGACAAATTACTGGCACATTACTTTAACAATTGTAGCAACATGTAGTGATGTATAACTCTATTTTTCAGAATCCTGCTAGTTGCTCTTTAAAGACTCATTAATTACTTGTACCTAGTGGAGGTTCATCATAAATGTCTCTTCCTCCTGAAGACATGGGGTCTGGTATTTGTTAATGTATTTCTACAGTGTTTGCATTTCAGTTAATGCCACAGTAGGGTTGTGAAACATCTTAATACAAGCATATGCACTTTATACATTATTTATCATGTAATTTACAATGATGTCTTTAATTGTGACATTTATTAAAAAGAGTCATTCATGAGAATGAGTGATAAAATTATCAATATTTTTTCAGGATTCCCGAGTAATGGGCTGAAGTAGGATAAATATCATAACAGCTGAATTTTAATGCTGATTTGTTGTGCATCTGGATGAAATATTAGAATAGATATTTCAATTTCTAAATGAAAGGGTGTATAATTTATTCAGTAGTATACAATGTTATATACACTATGTGCTCTTGTACTTAATCATCCTAATGCAACACTTGACAATGAAGCATCACACCATGGAAAAGCAAAACTGCATCCAGTTTTTCTATACCAAGAATTTTCTTAACTAGGATGCAAACATCATTTAATACAGATCACCATGAGGAAAAGTGCCTCTGTTGGGACAGAGATGTCTGGGTGCCATGATGACCCTGTCCAGGACAAGCAGACTGATAATACGGAGAATTTTTTAGACTGTAAAAGTTTTTTTTCTTAAAAAATATTTTCCTCACTGTAGTTTTTCTGTAGGTAGTGGGATAATGTGATCACTAGAGCTGTTTCAATAATCAGGAAAAGGAATTAGTGATATCTTCCCTTCTCTATGGAAATCAATTTGCTCCAGCCTTGGAAGAGGGGTTTGATTTTCCTGAGTCTACAATGGTGTTGTATTTAATAAGACATCCTAGTGGGGCAGCGATTTCTAACAGCGCCCGCTAGTCTTTTTCGCTCTTGTTGAGCTCTCAGCCACTTAACTGAAGCCTTAATTAAATGTACACATTTCTTCATTAGTCATTTTAGATGTCTTCAGTTTCTTAAAACCTAAGTGATGCATGTACCTCGAAATATTAGAACATTAGAGTGGATTCTTTATTGAAGCAAGGATTTGATTTGGTAATTGAAAGTCAGATTCTAGAAGAATAACCAGCAGACACCAGGATGCTCCAGGACAAGATAGAAAACCTATGATGATGTGAGTCAACATGTAATTTTAATTAGCCTGAAGCAAACATGACCCAGAGATTGCTACAAGCACTCTGATATATTCTGATGTATGAATTTAGTATCAGGAATGCTTCAAGGTATCTTATGGATGCTATTAAGTCTCCCTCCCCCATCACTCCAAGAAAGACAGTGTAGCTTTTGCTTGATTTAGTTCAGATTTCATTCAGCTGCCAGTTGTCAAGGTGACCTGCTCTCATTGGCTCTTGCCAACTTCCAGTGTTTCATTTTAAGGATACCTCGTCACCAGATAAAAGTTCAGATAGATTGGCTTTGGCATTTCTGATAACATGAAAAACTTCTAGCCCTATAATCTGTATGCTCTGCAAAGTGGTCCTGAAGTTGAGAAAAAAAATCTCCAATAAATTTAAGATGTACAGTAGTCTGTTCAGGTGGGTAGCTGCGTCAGCATGCGTAGGCTGCAAAGGAACAAGTAATAGGTTTATTCCATGCTGAAAAAAGAAGAAAGAGAACACAACATTTCGGCCGTGGAGCCTGCACACCTGAAGAAGGCTCCACGGCCGAAACGTTGTGTTCTCTTTCTTCTTTTTTTCAGCATGGAATAAACCTATTAGTAGTTTGTTCAGCTGCACAGATGATCTAGCAAGTTTCTATTCACATACTGCCACTGCCAAACCTGGGGTTGTCTTTAATCTCACTGGGAGTTAAAATCCTGTGTAAATCAGAGGGAGCAGGTCGTGCAGATTGCACATGTAATGTGTTCTTTTTTTACACTTCAAATCAACTGGCAAAGGAAATTCACATTTGCAGAAGAATTATGTACAGAAATGAGATTAAACAGAAACTGCTTCTGAGTGTTGTAAAAATGCATTTTTTAAATCAAAAACATGGTAACACTTCACTTCAGAGGATGCGAACTTAAATCTTCCTAACCTGGAATACTGCATGTCAACAGATCGTGATGGTAATGTCATTTGCACAATAGTACTGTAGCTGGTCTCTCCCATTAAACAAATGCAGGTAATGTACTGTAGTGTGTTCAAATGTACTTACACCTTGTAAAAGCATAACTAACTGACAGTTGGTTTGCAATGCATTTATATTTATGCTGTCCATAAATTACAGTCATATTGAAGTTGTATTCTTTGACTACTATGACTGACTACTATCTTATGGTACAAATTCTTCATACATTTACCCTAGAAACAGAAAGAGATTAGATATATCTTTGTCTCACTGTCCATTTATTTAACCAGATCTCCTAAATATTGAATCCACCAATATCACAGTTTGTTATTTGCAGGATTCTGTACAAAATAGATCAAATTTCTTTGTGCATTGCGTAGAATCATTATATTTCACTCATTTGATATTAATACATGTATAAAAATTAAAATAAAGAAGCTATGGGAAATTTTAAAGCAAATGCTTTCAGAAGGTTATAAATAACAGCCTTCTGGAAGGTTATTATAAATAACAACCTTCTTTCTCAGAATAATATTGCATCTTGAAACTATTTAGTAATCTAAAGCTTTCTGACACTGCATGTAAGGTTATTACAATTTTTTTTAAATGCTACCAATACAACACAATGAATGTCATCAGAGTAAAACCTTTCAAACAAAAAAGCAAATGTATAATTAAATGTGGAGTTTATTCACAACAGCCAGTTAAAAAACCCGAGGATATCAAGCTTTTAGAGCACTAACATTTTGACACGCTACATTATATTTGTAACTCTGTAATGAGAGTATTTGCTTCCAGTGGAAGACCATGAGATATGAAGATGTAACTTCTAGGCCTCAAAGGGCTCTTGGGCCAATTCCATTGTCAGCATTTGCAGGTTAATTAAGAAGACACAGAGAGACTCAAACAAACACACAGCCTGACCAAACACTGCTGTTTGGAATTTAGTGCAATACCCTACACTAAAAAGTAAAAGCTTCCACCATGGGCTCTTTGTAAACAATCTATTTCCATTTCTTGGTAATTATTTAAAATCCACAGGCAGCCACTCGGATTTATTGATTATTCTCGTCAATACCGTCAATACCGTGTTCCATCTGTCTGCCCTCTCCTTGCTTGCAAAACCACTCTCTGTAAGAGGGCTGGCTGTCTTGGTGAACAGAAAAAGAAAACAGTTGCTGAGGGTCTCAGCATCTCTGAATTCAATTTATAAAATACCTTTTTTTCAGTAGCCTATTCTATGTAGCACATGTGTTTTTCACTCTTCTTGATGGAACTGAAGTGGATTTTTTAATCCCATACTAATTAAATTACCTAATTATAGATTCTGAGTGTAGGGAAGCATTAACTTTAATACAATTCTAATATTCTGTAGATGTTTTAAAACATAACTAACAGATGACACAAATCAACTCTTTATAAATATTTTTATAATATATACATGACGGGGCTATACAAGGTTTTCATCCAGGCCTGTCCTAACCGAATCCAGAATATTGGCTCCAACAACATGGCAGGGTAGTTTGTACTTTTTGGATTTTGAATACTGGTATCAAATCCCCTTGCAGTTTTCTCTCATCAAGCCTAAACAGGATCCGTTCCTTACACCCTTTAGCATAGAACATTACCTTACTTCGTGACATGTATCTGCAGTAGCTACTCTTCTTTTTAATTCCTTAGCAGTAATATCTTTTCTACTCTATAATGTGGTGACTGAAATTTGTGCACAGTCAAAGCATTATACAATTTTAACACATTTTAACATTTACATTTTACTCTTTTAACTTTACTATATATTCCAACATATTGATTGCCTTTTTCAGATGTAACAGCAGATACTGTATATCACCATTTTTGATGTCCTGTACAGTATACCGTATAATACAGAAACATTGTATCTATCAGAAATACTACCTTCTACCCTGATCTCAGAGTAGTGAAAGGCAGGAAGGCAAAAGGTTGCTGCTGTAAGTAGTGTTGGTAAACCAGTAGGTCACTATCTTCCCTTCAGACATAAGTTCCCAATCCAATCCCCCACTGCGGTGAACAGGGATGCTATGCTATAGTAGAAGCAGTCCTTCAGATGATACATTAAACTGCGGTCCTGATTACGTGGTCATTTAAGATCTCTTGGCTTTGGTTGAAGGAGTAGGAGTGTTAATCCCAGGGTTTTACTCAATTGTAGTCGAGGTTTATGCACTCTGGTCTTCTTAAAGGTCCCCCTTAACTGACTGGGTGAAGTAATTTCTCTCTTCAACTCCTGCTGTACTGTGCAGGATGCTCCCGGTGTATCATGGCTGTGAGCGCTGCTCTTCATGGGCAGATGGAGTGGGTGGCCTCCTAGATGTAAGGCACTTTGGCACACCTCGGGATGAAAAGCACTATAACAGATGTAATTAAATATCATTAATCCTCGTAATTATTAATATGTACCCAAGTGATTTGGAATCACGTATTGTTGACGACCCGCGTGTCTTGAAACGAGTCATGTCCTTGATTGGGGAAAATGGGGGTGCCCCCTCTGTCAGAGATGTTCACTGCACCCTTCAAGTGATGCACCCCCAGTGCCTGACAGGGAGGCTATTGCTGATTAGAGCAGCAGGACAGCTCTGACTTCACTTAAGCCTGCAGGTGGATATTAATTGGCAGACAGCACTGCTGATACAGGGGATTTGGGCCCATTAACACCTACAGTACCATTTGAATTTGAAAGCCTCTATGAACTGGTTTCATTACTCTGCTCTCCTCCCCACTGAGAGTGTATGTTTGTTGAGCGTTCTGGTGCACTATAGCTGCCGTCACATCATCCAGGTGGGGCTGCACACTGGTGGTGGTGGAGGGGATCCCCATTACCTGTAAAGCGCTTTGAGTGAAGTGTCCAGAAAAGCGCTATATAAGTGTAAGCAATTATAATAATAATAATAATAATAATAATAAGTATTATTATTTCCCGATGCCTCTCTGACAATCATGGATGCCCGTCGTAGAAATCCTCACAATTGCAACTTTATTTACACTCCGAGGTGCAATGTTGCTTAGAAAGGTGAAGCTCAAATGGTGTCTGGTGAGATTTCATATTGCCCTCACTAGATGTGTTTCATTACCATTCATTAGAGTTATTAGCATTCTTGTTTGGCTTTCGAGGGAGGGGTGAAATATATCTCACATGACCAGACTACCGTTGAACAGGTGAGACCAAGACAGACATGAAAAGAGCATCAACACACTGGTTGCCAAGACCTATTTTTCCACAACAAACAAAAAAAGAAAAATCGCAGTCAACAATGACTCTTTGATCTTATGTTTTTTATTTCTCTGAGCAGAAGAACTACTGTATGATCACAGCAAAGAAGTTGTTCAGAAGGAGCGTTCTACTGTGCTTGTCCGGGTTGTAGCCTTTGTGTGAAGCACAGAATTAAAACATAATACAGCACATCCCCCCTCCCCAGCTCCATGCGTTCCTGTCAGACACAGACAACCTTATTAAGTCATAGAGCATATCATTTTAAGTGAATTAGCTGTTTCAGTAGCTTGGGGGTATGATTTTTTGGTCTGTAGTGTAAAGAAACCTGTTTAAGCTATCCTGTCATAACGTCTCTTCCTCAAGAAGGTGTACACAGTGATTTAAAAAATGACTAATGGCAGCCACTTGTCAGAGTAAATGACAGTCCCGAGATGAGCTGACAAAAATGGAGTGAACTAGACTGAGTAGTAGGTTGTATTTGCTTAAAAGGAAGAAATGCACAGTCTAAAACCTAAGGATTTGAATGATGAAAAATTCCTTTAATAACTCATTTTATTGGGATTTTAGTTTCTAACAGGTAGTTCTACCTTGATGTAACTACAATTCATTCTGAATTCTTACACAATATTTTTTTATTTTTAGAATTTAACCAGCAAGAAAATATTTTAATTTATACTTTTATTTTCTAGTAAAGTTTTAGAACTAGGTACAGATTATTTTGGTGGTGCACATGACATCCTGGGTTAAAAGGTAAAATTAGGAATAACCCACCTTGCTTGATGTCAGTGTATCCATAAGGTTGTTCCTGAATGTTGCAATGATGCAATATTCTGAACATTACATAAAATACTAAAACAGTCTTTGGATTAGTGTCATTAATCTTCAAATGTGTTCAACAAAACAGAACTTTTATTTCCTTTCCAAACAATTAATTAATCAATTCATATTAAAACAATTTACGAGTTAATTTTCCTCAGATTTGCCTAAGATTAACTAATGAAACTGTATTTGTGTTTCACAAACATTTTACATTATTTCAGGACTCACTTCTTTATCTGTCTATCTTTTCTGCAATCAATTTCTCAAAATTGATTAAACTGATTTTGTGGAGCTTTCTTGACAAAATCAAAGCCTTATTTTTTAGAGAAAAAGTTTTAAAATGCTTTGTGAATTTGTGCTTCATAAGAAAAGAAATATAATGTGTTGGTCTTAATTTAAGTGCACAGTGAATGGTGGAGTTTTGTAAGCCTTTGTCTGAGATATTATTAGCTCTGCGCATTTTGATTGAATCTGAACTTCAAGCTAGTTAAAATGCAGAGTGGTCAGTACAAAAAGCTGGTTTTTACAACTGCAGTGCCCCACAGCCCACGTGCTACATTAAATCAGTTTAAATTAATTATATGGTACTATCACTTTTTTTTCAGATTGAAAGCACTTACCAATTATGCTGGATGTAAAAGATAACTTCTCAATGTCATGGATTCCTATTCACTTTTCAAAAATTAGCATTTTTGTGCACAATTTGATTTAAAAAAAACTTGCCACTGAATAACGTATACAGTATTTTTCATGTGATTGGTGTGCCAGCTAAATAGGTTATCTGCCAATTAGACAATCTTAAAACTTTGGATGTCAACCTGTATAGCACTGCAGTTGAGGATAGTGTTACTAATGTTTATTACACAGCTCCTGTCTGTGCTAATAATATTGTATATAAAATTACTATGTACATGTACAGTAACTGAGGGAAGTAACATTTCACATTAACACATCATTTACACCTCTTAATTACACTTCTTTTATACTCTCCCAGAGACTGACTGTTGTTTATGATTGAGGGAGGAGTTATTGACTGAAGAATACTTTTCTTGATTACTAAAGGATTCTTCAGGATTCTTTTGTGGTCACTGATGAGCACTTCTTTACTACTAATACTACAAGTATGTCTTGACTATTTAATTACTTTTTCTCTGTAGTCATTTTACACAGTGCTGAGTTTGTGCTTTAAGAGGACTGTAGTGAGTGCTGCCATCTGGTAGTGGGAGTGACTATCTGTTGTAAATGTAAAATATATTTTTTATTAGGGCTGCATACTTGGATGACAGTCCAAGCAGCTGCCTCAGCTCTTGGGCACTGAGTCTGATTCTCTCTGTGTCTGTGTAGTTTTGTGTGTTCCAGTTTCCTCCCTCTACCTATAAACATATTGGTTAGGTTAACTGGTGTCCCTTAAAAATGTACGAGTGGAGCAGCTCACAACACAGACACATGTTCAAGGCAAGGTGGACAGTCGGCGCTGTGGTAAAAGAAGGCTGCTGCACTAGCAGCAAAGCTGCTCTTTAGCCCTGAAGCTGGGTTTGTAGCAATTGTAGCAGTTTTTTTAATATTCTGCCTGTGCAGGAGCAAAAGCTGATGTGGAAGGGTACATAGCTGATACCTGCTTGATTGTGCCCATTCTCTTTTGAGCTATGCATCACCACCCTAGGTAGGGTAAAAGCTTTGAAAAATTCTAGATTTAAATGGGGGAAATCAGTGCCCTTCAAGGACATGGCCCCTTGTGGCATCACAATGCCTTGCAGTGGATTGGTATCCTGTTCAGGGAGCAGTCCCACTTTACATCCTGCTTCCAGGACAGGTTGCAGATTGCAGCAGCCCTCATCTGGTGTAGTAATTTGGATCTCTGAAATCCATTTTTTGTATGTTGTTGAAATCACTGAAATATTTTGGAAAAAATACACTCAAAACCTTGATGTGAAGGAAAAAAGTACTTTCATCACATCAAGGTACTGAGTAAGTGTTTTTCACTTATAAGAAAAACAGTTGTAACATCAGAAAACAGTCTCCAGAATCCCTGGTTCAATCACATTGTCAACTATTATAAAATGTTAACATCAAGTTTAAGATTGAAGGGCTCAGAGACCTTTAAAAACAAAGCACAAGATTTTCAAAAGTAGGTTTGAGATAAATATCTAATTTCTGTACAGGACAGCAGTATAGTTTTATCTATTTGCTAGTATGATTTTTTGCTAGGAAAGGAGAACTGGAAATAGAGATTTGTGATGTTAGTTTTGCATTTACAAAGTGTCACAGATAAGGACAAAAAGGAGCAGATTTCTAATTGAACATACTGCAAAACTGCAAACGAGAAACCCTGCATACATTTAAAAAATATGAATAAAACATCAGATTTAAAAACATGGCACAAATTGTTTGCAGGGAAAAACAGTATGTAAGGAATCACTGAGCAAATAGCCCATTAACACCATATTCATGGCTCTGAAATTACTTGTGCAGTTTATTAAACATACAATGTCCATAGTTATTGCTTCATTCAGCTGTTATTTCATTGAAAGTACTTCTGATTTCTTTTCAAATATTCATTTTCCTCAAGCACTTTCTGTTATGTAATAAACTAATTCAAAGCTTATGACTGATGTCTGTTGTAGCCATTGTAGCAAGAGCCATTTACTTCAAAGGCATAAAAAATAACATTCATATCTTTATTCTTTTAATCTTTTTTTTCATTTGGAGTAAAGCTTGTGGGCTTGTGGTAGAGAGCTTGTCTAGCATGCTAATTGCCACATAATTTAGAAAAGCAGCAATGGTCAGTTTCTGATTTATTTGCTTTGATTCCCAGCTGTGAATTAAACATGGCCTGTTCATTTCCCTCACGCATCCTCTCTGGAAAGCTTTTAATGCAAGTAATGGTATAACATGTATTGTGATAATTGAACTTTAAATTTCTAAAATGTTTGTTAGGCTTCAGGTTGATAAATCCCCTACCTAAATGCACCACATATTGGAGAGTGATTTATTTTATTCTTCCATTATCAGTATACAGATGTCCTTGGTAATGCTTCATAATACATGCCATTTATAGGCCTGTATTACTACTGATTAACAAATACCTACAGGTCGGTAGTATACCCAAGGGTGAGGAGTAGTAACAGAATACACTGGTCTTGTTAAAACAAACACATGCAATTGTAAGGTTAAAAATAAACACAATGCTCTTTTATAAACAAAGTAAGAGGGAGTTCCAAACAAAAAATAAAAGGGTTCTCTGAGCCTTAGTTAAACTTTCTCTGAGCTCCTCTCTATAAGTAACTGAAGAGCTAGGCTGCTTACTGACTTTAAAACTACAGTAAGTCTCCCTCTGAAATTCTTCACACTTCACTGGCTTGTCTAGCTGTCATTTCCTTTATCCCTCTGGTGCATCACATAAAGGAGGCTCTGCTGTATTCTTAAAGAGCAAAGGTTAATGGCCTACCTGGAAGCCCCTGCTTCCTGGTTTTAACTGTCACCCCACCCAACATTTCCCTTCAGCTGGTCAAGTGAATGAGGACCGCAGGTCACTCCCAGTTTTTCTCTAGGGAATGTTGTTCTCAATCTTGTCTTGAGCTGCTGCCCTCTTACAGCCTAGTATTTGTGACAGACAGAACATGAGCACGAGACTGAGGCCAAGAGCATGGTGCAGTGTTAGTGCTGCTTTCTAAACTTTGAATTCTAGAAGTGAAAAATACAGACTAAAAGTTCAGTAAAAATAATATTTTGCTAACCTTTACTCAAACCCAAACCCATATTAGGCACAAGATCATCTCAAAACAATATTTACGAATCTGAATTTGTTTTTAAACGAAAACTACCTAGAAAATATAGAGTTGAATTGAAAGAGAATTTGAATTTAAATCTGGTCTTGAAATATACTACTTTATTGTTCACAAAAACAGGTATTGAGAAAGCTGTGGGAGAATGATCACTGGGTTAGGAATCACTCTTAATGCAGAAATTCCTTTGGCACACAATGGGGATAATTTAACTGTTCAGTTATAAGTTTTCAAAGTTCCTGAGCCAATAGGTTTTTTTTCCCCATTCTGCTAACCAAGCCAAGTCCAGTATAAGACAAGACAAGGTCATACAATGCGATAGTTATAGTGGCGTTACTTCAAGGAAACAATGCTGAAGTCCTTGCAAAGGTCGTCCATTTCTCCTGCTCAGAACAGCTGTGAGACCAGCTCAATGCCAACCACAGGAGAACACCTGCTTGCTACAGAAGACCAGGCGGAGAGGGGAAACTTCCACAGGCTGACCAGGTCTGTGCTTCAGCTCTGCCAGGCCTGCTTTAATGGTCAGGTGGTCAGGGAGGTTATACACAATACTAACCCTGTCAAGTCTTCTTATTTACTGTGGGTCATTTGTCATCCTGAAAACATATTAAATCTTTTTATCAGTAGTTTTGTTTGTGTTTTTCTGTTCTTGTTTAAAACAGTTTAAAATATTTGATTAGATAGATTTGCCAGAAGTGTTACATTTCATTTACGCATCAGCATGATTCCTCACACTGTAATCTCCATATGTGGTAGATTTTATGTTTCCTGGGAAATTGTCAAAGATATTTCCATTTGGATATCCCTCAAATGCTAAAATATCTTTCTGCTCTCTTTCAGTCTTAAGAGCTGTCCATAGGTCCCTCCTGCCCTTTCCTATCTTGCTATATGTCAGTGAGTGTTTCACAGGGGATTGGGCAAAAAGCAATAGTTCCCTATCTGACTGAAGGTATTTGATTTGAAGGTAATGGTTGACATGTTAGCAGGCATAGACAGGTTGACTCTCAGGAAGCTTTTTAAAAATCCTGTATGTCCTGACATATTAAGAACTAATGTGGCCACTCAGTTGACTGCAAGCACTTCTTGAAACTTCAAATTGTGCTTGTCCTCGTACTGGATAGACCTAAATATTGCTATTCTCTGATATCCGGCTTTCAGGACTGGCTAACCCCTATTTTAGATCTAAATCTAGGAACCTCTCAAATTATTATTTTTCTGAAATGCACCAAAAAGAACAAAGGTCAAGAGGAAAATATCCTCTCTGCCTCCATTCTCTTCTTCCCACCTAAGTGCCCAAGGTACTGTATAATGTTTGTTTCTCAGATCCCCAGAGAATGGATCAGAAGCTGAGTCTCATGCGGAGGCCTCTGTAATGCTCTCCCTGTGGTATGCTGTGTCCTGTCACAAGTGGAGTGTTGCAGAGCCCAGGTCCCTTGAGGAACCTCTGCTGGTGGAAACGGTTCTGGGTCAATGCACCTGTATCCATTAACAGGTCCATAGCAACAGGAATACTAAAGGAACAGGTCTGCCTCAGCATAGCCAGTGTCTCACGACAGAATTAGGTGGATAAATACTGTCATCCACGCCACTGACACAAGGTCAGAGTAGGAATGAATGATTTAAAGGAAACTTAGAAGTGGCTGTAAAATTACATTTAATACAAAATCAGCCAGAAACAGCACTGTAAATGTACATAACAGATGCCTTACACTCTGACTAATCTGCCATGTCAGCTCTTTTCTTTTATCGTTTTTGTTAACAAATTTCAATGTGTTAAATTTTACGTCACACAAAAATTGTAACATTGAAAGATTGTAACATACTCATAAAATCCAATAAGACACCCAGTTAAATGTTTGAAGGTAAGTAAAAATATGATAAAAATGATTAATATAAACAGAAAACATTGTTCACTATCTTTATAAGTGATTATGGATTTCCTGGCAAGACAACACGTTAAACGTGGTTATAATATTATAACTGAAAGCATACAGTACAGTACCTCTCATTTTAATATCCATCTTTTGTTTGATGCACAAGAGATGCACAAGATCTAGAACAGACAAAAAGTATTTCTCTCAATTAGCATTGCATGAGTCAGTAATAAATAATAAATAGATCAGTCACACATTGTCAAAAGATCTTTGCCATTATGAATGTATCTTTGTCATCAGCATCCTCAGGGTTGTAACTGATGTCGTCTGTTTGAGAAGAGATTTTCATCTCTAAATGTTTCATTTAATTGATCCTTTTGTTTAATTTGGCAACAATATCCAATTACCAATTTGCTTTTAGTAAGAGAAAATATGCATATAGTTTATTGGACTGTTGCGTCTGTTGGACTAGTAGCAGAATTCTACTAATACGAAGCATTCTGAACAGCAAATAAAAACAACTTTTCTTATCCAACAGCAGTATTCAAAGCAAGCTACATATAAACAGATCAAAGAAAGAAAAATAATAGAATACAAATGCAGAAAAAGAATGAGCAGAAATATTACATTTGCAGTAAGAGGCCCAGATGGCTCTGTCCCTGACTTCTACAACGGAGATGAATGGTATTCCCCATGCTGTGAATACACTGCTACCTTGAGCTTCAGTATTTTTACTGTGTTTGGGCAAAATTACAGGCTGAAAAAGACTACCAAAGAGTAAGCAAACTGCCGTTTTATAGCCAAAATGTATAGCTCTTGGCAGATTTGTTTTACAGTTAAAAAATGTGTTTCTGTCACTGTTGGTTGATTATTTGTACATACTGTAGATAACCACTGAAGGACACTTGATAATGATTATCAAGTACAGTACCGTCATTAAATCTTCATCAAAGAAGAATCCATTTGTTGTACACACCACACCAGGTAAAGTAGTGTGTAAATAGTGTGTAATTAACTAGTGACATTAGTTACACAATTAAATAGTGTGTAAATAAACACTTGTTAGATTTATTGGTTAGATCATGTGTGATCATGGTACTGTAGGTACAGTACACACTGTATTTTTACAGAAAAAAAGAGATAAAAGATTTTGTTTGTTGTGATTGTCAATTTAATGTCAATGTCAAGTTTGTTTATATACTTACTGTATGGGACAAGTGTGGCTTCTGCAAAATTATATTCCATATAACCCATGGAACACACGAATAGAAGTGAAATGCAGTATGTTGCTTAAATTAGCACAGCCATAACACCCCGAGCCTCTGAACCTCCTCTGTAAAGCCCTCAGGCTGGTGTGCTGTGAATAGGCAGTACCTGCAGGAGTGTGTAAATCATAAACAAATGTGAAAATTCAGTTTATTTGCTCCTGTATGAACAAACTTCAAAAGCAGTTATTGAAAAATAACAGCTATGTGTGCACTGCTTTACAAAGCTTGACAAAGAGAAATACCACTGTTTGCAAAGCTCTACATTTCAAACAAGAAAATGGAAGAAACGTGTCATTCATGTCATGATAGTACTTCATATACTGAAGTACATCTATGTAGAAGTGACTAGTGGATTAGTTTAATTTACTCTAAAAAGTCTTAATTAAAAGTAAGTGGTTAACACTTAACAGACAGTTTTATTTACTTTCTATATAGTTGAAGATTACATGTGAAATGTTTTAAGTGAAAATAACACTAATTTTCAAAGCATATAATGATGCAGTTATAGAACATGAATGGAAGCAGATCATGTCAGCACAATTTCTATATCGCCCATCAATAAGGTCCTTCTACTGTAACTATTCTGACTCCTACTTTAAGTATACAGGGCAGCTCAATCAGTAAATATGCTTTCAGGGCAATGGATTAAAAACACTTCTCTGTTTTGAATCTGGTATGTGTCATAATCATGCCTGGCACATTTGATGAAGTGCTGGTGGGGTTAGAAGTGTCCGAGTTGGCCAAGGTATCCACACATCAGCAACCCTGTGCCCTGCTGGGTGCCAACAAGCCTGCTGGGCCATTGCTAAGAGCTGCATCTGTCCTCACCCTTCTTCTTGGCTCTTCTGAGGCGCTGCGAGCTCACGCTTTGAAAGGATGCAGATGGTCTCACACTGCACAATTAGACAGGGGGTGAGGGGTGGGTTGCCTGTATCTATCCCGAACAGTTACTATATGACAGCATGCCTTGTTTATTCCTTATTATTTAGAATAAGGAACAAGGAGACGTCAGTTCCAAACTGAAAAGCAGAAAAAAAACTAAAAAACACAACGTCACACAGCAGACAAAGGCTTGTGCTTTCTCTTTTTTGTTTCCTGTGTAGCATTAACACTGTCTTTGCAACTTGCTCGCTGATGCAGCTCCCCACTTCAGCCTCATAATTTAAAATACCCTGAGATGATTGACAAAGTTGTTTGAGCCTCTCCACGTGAGAGCCTACAAATTAAATAAAATGCAGGTGCCTAAGCATTAGTGTGTGTCTACACGGTGCACGTTTCTGGTAAATGTGATGTACTGTAAAGTAAATAAGTCCGGTAAAACTGCATACGGAAGTGATTATTTCCCTAGGAAACTGGGCTTTGTTGAGCTTTCTATTGCATTTTGTTTGCCTCTGTTTCTTTTCAATTTTAAACACTCAGTTGCAATTTAATCTCCCCTTAATAGTAAAGGCAGAGGCTGGACTATAGGGCTGTGGACTTAGAAATCCAGTACAAGGTTGTGGCTTGAAATCTTGGTTGGAGAACTGATGCTGCACCCTTGAGTAACGTACGTCCAATGAGGCGCCCAGATTTATAAAACGTATATAGGCAGCACTGGATAAAAACTCCATTTGTTGATATTAGAGCATATTGGGAGAGAGCTGGGCTTTTCTGGGCTCTTCACAGGTCTATAACTACGTGCTTTAGATTGGATGTTGAGCTTCAGTGCTGGATGGCATTGACACCCGATACATCAGGGGCACGCTACCTGATAAACTCACTAGTAACAGGCTGAGTCACAGTAAACACAGCAAAACTAAAATAATATGTAAACAACTAGCTCATCACAGTCAATGCAGGTATTAACCTAACTTTCATATCAAGGGTTTGCCGACATGACTGGGAAAAGCAGAACCACAAAGAGAAATCGCCTGGAATTTTCTGCTATTAATAGTTAACATTACACAGTTCACAAATAATTCAGTCAGGAACCTTTGCAATATGACCTTTTTCATCAAGTACAGAATTTCCTTTTTTGATGTATAGGTTACTGTAATAGTATATACTGTGCATACTGCTGTGCTTGACTGTTGTAGACCTATTTAATCTGGCTTTTAAAGTATGCAGGATAAGCAGTATGACCTAGATTGATCAAATTCAGCTGTACTACATGGTTACAGTTCTTTAAAGTGCCATTTTACCATATTGGGCAATGGAGTTGTGTTTTTTGCATGTCTACATGTAACAAAAGATAGCTATTTTCACATATTCTGCTTCAATGCAATTCATTTACAGTATATTGATAGGCTATTGTATATTCCTCATTACTTAAGACTTCAAGGATTAAAAGGGTAACATTGTGCTCCTACAGTCAGGAACACATTAGTTATAAAATTAATGCATGTTGTACAGCCATCAGACCTTTAACACAAGAGTATCTCGCTTCTGTTGGAGTACTTTCATTCTTTAACAGTTTTATAGCAGTATACAGAAGGAATTAATCATTTAGTTGCAAAATTAAGTGGATGAACACTTTTGCAGCTCCAGTGTCATTTATTAGAACTGTTCAACATTTCAGCATACACGGGCTTCATCAGGACATACACAAGTACTGTATTTACTGTTGATGTAATAGTCAACTATGTAGTGTGAAACAAATCTGCCAAGGGGAATTCAATTTTCAACATTATTTCTTGGAAATAAAAGAATATAACTTAAATTTCAACTAAGGCAATACAAGAACAAGCAGAACTTTTACAAACCAAGCAGAAAAAAGAAATGCATGGCATTATATTCAGTAATAAATATACTGTATTGTGTTCAGCAGGTATTAAAAAGATATCTTTAAACACTGACACATTTTACAAACCAATAAAAACATTTACTTGTTTTTTAAATAACCCTTAGCTATCTTTGAATGTGAGACAAATTTTAAAAGATCATCTGTTTAAAACGGTTCTCTTCGTCTAAACAAACATCTCATGGCAACAGTGATGTGAATCTTGGTTACAGTGTAATAGTACTGGGGAGTGTGATTTCTTTCATCATCCTCATACAGAAAACACATATAAAAGATTTTCTTCTAAAACTATAAGACATTGTAGACAACTAACTCTTTGGCAAGAAAGAGTCTCATCATAAGAAAAAGCAAACCCTTTCCAGTTTGGTAAACATAAGCACCACAGCCGAAGTTCTGCTTTTGAGAAGATGTGAAATAAAACGCCAGCTATGAGGCATAGCCCCTGGCCATGGTGGGTCACCTCGACTATGCCACGCGAGTTTCTTTTGCGTGAAAGTTACCTGACTGGAAGGTGGAAAGATGCAATTAAAAACGGTCAAGCTTGTCATGAAGCAGAGAGAGTACAGGAACGATTCCAAGGATGCGGGATTAATGTGAGCGAGAGCAATGTGAAAGACAGGTTGACAGGCCAGTGAATTACCTCCGCTGCACTATTGACTAGTTTACCAACTCGCCCAGGAGTCAGATCATTGAGGTTAGCTACAGTAGCATGATATGACTAACAATCAGGAAGAGTCTTAACAGTTTCCCCAGCTAATTCATATGGTATCAGAACTAGCTCCAGCTGTAGAAGTAGAGCTGTGGCCACCAAAAAAAAAGGGACAAATTCCTAATGCAAGAAATAGTATAGGGCTCATAAAGTGATTTTATAAAAGTGATCTGGCGTCACAGCACTTGCTGAACAGAAATGGCACCAAGGAGACAAATTCCAATTAACATTTTATGCACAGCATGAAATGCCGTTAGATAATGCAAAGTTACTGATACTGAGATCCCATTTTAACCTTTCATGTCTTTCCAGCCTTCCTTTACGGTGAGTTGTGTCCTATTTTGTTTCAATACAGCAGAGCTTTTCCTGGAAATAATATCTTTAAGAGGACTCTTTTTAAATATTGGTATTATAACCAAGCTTGACTGAAATTATACTTTGCATCCGGACCCCCCATGTCCTGTAGCAAAATGTTCCCAAGAGATGAATTAAAATGTAATGACCTCTGGAAAGTATAAAATCTTTCCTCGTTAACAAAGAATTATAAAAAGTTTGAAGCCTACAGATGGAATAAGAAAGCCGAAATGTCTAAATATTAAAACATGACAGCTACAGTATGACTCTACAAATGGTCAAGATATGCATGTGTAGGTTCAACTCCATAAATCTGAATTAATCAATGTATTACACTCTACCTTTTTTTCTGTGAGATGTGCTT
This sequence comes from Atractosteus spatula, assembly GCF_055471065.1. NCBI lineage: Eukaryota > Metazoa > Chordata > Actinopteri > Semionotiformes > Lepisosteidae > Atractosteus > Atractosteus spatula. The sequence goes on along the minus strand of NC_142721.1, from coordinate 2,533,271 downwards.
TCCCTTTTATACTTTTATTCAATTGAGATGCCTGGAACGCTATTAAACTGTTATTCCATCTGTCTGTTTTAGACAGCTTCTTAGATCAATTCAGGGTCTCAGTGAGCTAGTCTAACCTGCCCGACAATGGACACAAATTAGAATTTCTTAAATATAACATTAACTTTGTACATTAGTGGCTTTATTAATTAGTATTGATAGGGGAAATTCACTTGGTTGTAACACATCTTCTCATCCAGTATAAGGGTTATACACCCCACTCAATTTCTGAACAGTGACATATTTCCAGAAAATTCTCCAAAGAAGTCTGAAAACATGAATTAAGAATAAGTGTCTAAGTACATTAAAACTGAATTATTTTGAACATTTTAAGTGAATATTCACACAATGGGCTTTTAGAAAAAATGGTGAAATTAATAGAGGAAATCAAGGTAATTTTCATTTTTCAACACAGATATAAACTTGAATCCTCAGAGAACTCCCAGACTCCTGTGTAAGACATTACAGAAGTGTTAGCATCTGCCTTGGTTAGTCACTCACTTATAGATGTATTGTACCACTGTGTTGTCCAGGTCAATGAAACCCAAATGCAGTTACCGAAATTAGTCTCTTTTGGCATATTAGTTTGCAATTGAATTCATTATTACATTGCCAAATTGATCCTCCTAATTGAAATATTTAATTGTTTTAATTGGTTTCCTTATGTCTGTGGTTTCAGAAAGCTCTGTTATAATTGCTTACAAACATTAGCTAGTAATTGCTCCCTTAATCTGTAGTCAAATTGATTAATGAACTGTCAGACTCATGTGCAGTAGTACCCTAAACAACATTTAGTAGATGACCAATTAATGATGAATTTACACGGGTGAGAATTACTCTTCGTCAAATATTATCAACATTTTTAGGTTTGCATGGGCCCTTTCTCAAGCACAGTAAAAAGCACTTGGTAAAAAGTTAGCACTGATTTCTTACCCAGTGCAGCTTTAGTAAGAGTCAAAAATAGTTAATGAAGGTCTAACCAAGCTAACGGTTTAACTGAGAGGTTAATTAGCTTGGCTGGAATTAAACACAGCAGACACAGGGGGACCCAGGATCGGGACTAGAAAAAAAAACACTGAGGCAGGATGGTTCAGTCTACATCCTGTATGCGGTATAAACATACTGTAACTGTCTACAGTCAATGGTGTTTTGGGTGCATCTCACCAAGAGCCTTTATGGAACATTGTGGCAGTGCAGGACAGAGCAGAAGCGGTCGTGAGTATCGTGCTTATGTCTCTCTGTAAGCACAACCACTTGATCTTGAAGAACTCAGTAAGGAAAGTGTAAACTTTTTCATTCATAACTGTTTGTTCAGTCTCTTGTGAACCAGTCTACATTTATTGAATTTATAATATTATTTTTGATTATTCTGAAATCTCTGCTTCTTGCTGACCTTTTCTTTATTTTACCATAAGCGACGTAATGATTAATGTTATATTAAATATGATTTTTTAAGATGTGAAAAGCAGTAGCTGTGATGACTTAGCAGTGTGGTAAATATGTCAGACATTAATATTCCCCATCTACTGTATATTTTCAAGTTTGGAGTTTTCTTCAAAATAAATGTATTTTAGAATTTTAGTATAATTAGTTTCAATGTTTGTTTTTATAGGCAAAGTATACTTCAATTAAATACTTTTGTATTTGAAATTAAATTATAATACAATCATATGTTGTTCTGTTTTTCTTTCCCCAAAAGTTCTTGCCTGGGGCCTAATCTGTAGAACAGAAACCTGAGGTTATACTGTATTATTAAGATGTCTGCATAAACCTTGCATAAACTGAAACCTGTTCAGTTTTAAAATGCGGGCAGCAACTACAAAGAAAGACTAATTAGAAGACATGAAGGTGAATGTATAGAAGGCAAAATAATAATTTATAACAGTTTACAATCACAATTTTCTTTTTGTTGATCTAATTTTTTAATAGAACAATACACAGGAACCCCTGACTGATGGCTCTCCATAGGCTTGGAATCCAGCACAACATGCACATAGTGACAGATAATAGTGTTGGAACTGGAAAGAATTGACATATTTACTGTATGTCAGTCTGAGGTCATTTCTGACTCATGAACATTAAATATTGATGGTAATACTTTTCTAAAAGGATTTCCAATTGCTAAAAGCAATTTGTAACTTTATAGTGTCATACAAACAGAGTCAAAGCAGCATCAGCAAGTCAAGATATAATCAGAACAGTCAGAACAAACGGCAAAACAACATGGTCTAATTAAGCAATTAAGATGATTATCTGTGTTCTAGTTCTCCCCTTGGTCACCATGGAGCAGGTGCCTCGTGTTTTTATTTTTCCAGATAATTTATTTATTATATTTATTGAAAACTATTTTCTGGATAGTTTAAAAATATCCCATGTTACACCACTACTTATGAGAAGTCATACTGAACCCCCCATATGTATCCTTTATGATTTTCAAATAAAATAAATGAATAGTTATAGAAATAATCCTCACAGTTTTTAAACACATTGAAAGGGTGTTAAAATGCAAACGATACTTTCAGAACTCATTTTGCTCATGGAGTTCAAAGTTACATAATTAGAAAGTGGTCCCATATTTAAAAATCAACAAAATAAATTTGGCTTTTCTTTCTGAAATTTTCATTTAAAATGGCAAATTAGAGATTATAGAAAAGACAAATATTTATAGAAAATAATTGCTGCATAATTAGCAAATTAGTGGTGTCTTTGTTTATGTTTTTCTATATTTATATATTTATATATTTTTCTATATTTGTATATTTATGTATTTATGTATTTGACTACTGTTTTTCTATAAAGTCAAACCCATAAGCTCTGTGAAACTCCTACAGCACTACTATTTGTATTCATCAGTTCTAAAATACTTTTAGGAGATTATTTATTACTCCCTTGAGCTGTGGTTGAATGTATAGCATAGAAATGCATGTTGCTCTGTGGCTACAGTCCCCTTTGGGGAGGGTAAACAAACTTGATTATAAATAAAGTATTCTGTTTGATAAAGTGGAGAGTACCAAAGGCCAACTTACAGAAGAATGTCTCTGCAGACATTGAGGAATTATATTCTGTATAAAACTGAAAATTGAATTTGGTACACACAAGCTTTTAATAGAAAAAACAGCCTGTGATACGAAATTATAGATATACAGTAATTTATTTAAAGTGTCTTTGTCTGTTTCTTTGACTTATGTATTTGTAGATCTCTGCTGATGAATCACACAAAGCAAAATAATTGCACTGCAATTTATTAAAATAATGTAAGGAAGGAATGCTCAAATATTAGGATGCAAATGTTTTACGAGTTGTCCAGGAAAAAAAATGTATTTTGTCAGCTTCTTAAATATACTGTACAATTTATTGTAAATTGATTTTTTGTGGAAAAGAAAATGTATATATAAAGTTTAATTTTTTGCATTTTAGGGGACAGGCCATTGTAAGCTTTTTTCTGCTTAGCCTAAGTACACAGTCAAGGGCCAACAGTTGTTTTTTTACTGAATTCCTTTTCAGATCAGTAAGATATAGTCATACTGTACTGTACATGCACAAAAGCTTGCTCAAAGCTTTGCTCAAACCAAAGCCCTTCAGTCCAAGTACAGGCTGAAGGACTCTGACTCTCTGTAACCAGGATTCCTCAAAAGGCTCACAAACTCAGTGTCACAATGGGGCCAGCTTAGCCTCTTTTGGCTCTCAGAGAAACAGCAGCCTGTTACTTCCTGGGCTGCTGCAGCCTTACATTGATGTCAACTCATAAAGAGTGACACTGAGATTCTTGCATAGCTTTCACTGTGACAACAGATGAAAAGCTCGAAGGTCAGGTACTGTAGGTTGGACGCAGTCTGTCTGCACTTCCTCAATCTCCTGGAGTGGGTAAGGAGGGCTGCTATTGTGGTGATTTCTGCTTGAAGTGTTGAATGCTTAATGACTTTCAAAGCCTCTCTTTCTTTTAAAACTAAAGCAAATCGAATGAAATTGCTTTCAGGAGTGATTTCAGATTTTGAATGCAATTTGAAATTGAATTCTGGTTTGCACATTATGTGATACAATACCAAGCACAAACAGAGGAGGCATAAATACACCTTGGTCTTGATAGCTTGTGCGGCACGACTCGGGGTCATAAACGAGGCTGGGAAAATTTGGCATTTCCAGTTCTGTTTGGCTTCAATGCTCTGTCCCTGTGCAGACTCTTTTATCTGACCAGTGTAATGCTTTGTTGGAGTTTCTGGTAGGTATATTAGTACTCTAGTAGGACCTTCAATGGATGTAGATATACTGTACTGTAGATATCTGCCCTGATGCTTCTCTGACATTTACAGTGACACCAGGACATCCATATATCCATTGGGAAATTTATTGGAGCAATCTGAATAAAAAATCTTGCTCAAAGGTAAAACTGCCACCTAGGATTTGAGCCCATTTAAACCCTACCCTAACCACGACTCACCACAGCTGCCTGTCTCTTAGGTTTCTGTGAAAGAAATACATGTTGTCATACTGAGAAATAATTTAATAGACATCTTGCTTTCAAACTCCAGCAATAAATTAATAAGTTGCACTTATATCACAGAATAATCGCAACTGTGTTGATAACCTGTACCTGAGGCTGGTGCATTGTCTCAGGATTCCTTTTTTGCTATGGTGAATTAAAGTGGCATTGAATTTGCACACATAAACATCCACTCCCTAAATTGGAAAACTGAAACGCTAAATTATTTAATCATTGACTGAGGTGTTGTTGTGGTGGTTATGGTTATACCATTCATTTTCCCTTATAAGTGGCTGTAGTTCTCTGTCTCTCTCAGCACAAAACACCCATGGGCATTTTTTTTACATCAATTACAGTTTACTAAAAATAGATGCATTTTGTCAGATTCACCTGTACAAAGCAATACAGGATAACCCAAGCAAAGTAGTGTTTACAACTGAATTCCTGGTTATTACATTCTGCTTTATTTTTATAATTTACAGCCAATTAGGAACTAAAGTTTTCTAGGAAACATAAGAAGACACATTATTGTGACAGCTGTGAATAACAGGAAGGCTCACGGTCTTCATGTGAGATTAGTATGACCTAAAAGTTAAGCCAGCATGTGTCTCACTTCAGAAGTGAGAAAATCAGTCAAAATGTAGACGCATCAGAAAATAAATCAATCCAAAGCCCAACAAGCGATTAGGAAGTTATGATAGGAACACAGAATTGGTGGAAGTGGAAAAAAAAATCTGCTAACTTCGTTTCGCACAGAGGGAATCAGTAACAAGCCAGGCATTTGATGTTAGAAGTGGGGACTGCACGGTGTTAATACCTGTTTTCGTGCCTTTTTCAAAGCAGAACAACTGAAGAAAAAAAAGTAGCAACGAAAAAGTCCTAGAGATTGAGAAACCACACCAGCTGAGAGAAGCTGGTCCTGGTCATTCCCCATTCACTTACAGATCTTTCTCTATTTGTATTTACTACACTGTATGCAACGATAATGCATGCACTATCATCAGAATGCACTATTTCAAAATAATTTCTAGCCTTTACGTTCATTTATTTTTTATATTTTTGAATAAATAGAAAATTATTTTTGCACCACAGTCACTGACAATTCATTAAAATTCTTAATAAAATCATATTTTCTTCAAGCAGATACTGCTTCAGAAACAACATAATAAATAACTACTCTGCTCATTTGATAGAATGTATTACTTGGAAGTAAAAAACTATAATAAATAAAGCAATACGCTAACAATAACATATGGCCAGGTTTTTAAAATTTTATAGGCAGAATTCTATTAATATTTACTGTTGTGTCACCTATTAACATAAGTTTTAAAGATGGCACAAAAGTATGAACTGTGTGTTTTAAAGCAGTAACCCCAGTGGTGAAAGTCTGTTTGGTTAAAAACTGCAATGATTTAAGTGTCATATACTGTAGTTGAGTTATGGGTTTAACAATACACCACCGGCAATAAAATACTTTCAAAAAGATCAAAAAGATAAATATCTCCCCCCCCCCCCCAATTCATAACATTTGTTACATTCTCACAGTGGACCTACAGTATGTAGGAGGATTAAATTGGACCTCTTTGTGAGATTCTGTTGGACTTTTGTCCTTGTTCAGTGCTGAGGCTGTTGATTCCCAGGTAGTTGGGTATACATCAGAGATGAGCAGCTGAGTTTTGAACATGCTGCAACTTGTTGGCATCATTTCAGCTGTGGAACCTTTTTCACAGTCTTCTTCTTGTCTTTTTTCTTTTCCTTTCAGCACGGAATAAACCTTTACCTGTTCCTTTGCAGCCTACAGTATACATGCTGACGCTGCTCCTGACCTGAACCTGCAAACTTGTTAGCATGGTTTGATGCACTAGTAAGCACCGGATTACAGTAACCAAGTCTGAAAAACAGCATGCACTAGCCTTTCTGCATAAGACTGGGAGAGATGTGTATGGATATAAGCGATATAATGAATAGAACATGTAATGGGATGTGACGTCAGCATACTGTAACTGTGCTTTCAGCAGACCAGCAAACATTAGAAAAAGAAGGATTTTTTAAATTAAATCCATTTCGATATATGAACTGTTTGATACTTGGTAAAATTACTCCTTTACTTGATTTTGTGGCTTTTATTCTGAATTTAGAATATATATATTCTAAATGGCTTTATAATTGCACTGGTAACCCCTGCATCAGAGGTCATATAGTCACATTCGATGATGCATTTGGTCATTTTGTCAGGAAAGTTGTTCTGAAGGAAATCCTTATCAAGGTTCCTAAAATTAAGGGATGTAATATTATATTGATGAAACCTTTAGGAGCTAGATCATCTTTATTTATGCGAAAAATGAAAACTGTCAAAACAGCTTAAACATAATTCAGAAGCACACAATGATTTACATTTTTTAAGCATGAAGTTTGAAAAAGATTCCTGGTTTCGTTGATGTAACCTACTGCAGACACACATATACAATACAGTTGTCAATAGGCTGAAATAGGCAGCATTGTGTATATACATATATAAATATTACATGTAAATCCCCTCAATCATAAAGCATAGGGAAACAATAACAAAGAAAAAAGCAATGGGGCTGCGTTTCCATACACTTAGTGTCACTAACGTAGAGGTATTGAATGCTATAAAAGTGTTCAGTGACTGTTACTATCCTCCTACATTTTATGGCATATTTACATTTGACAACATTTTACAGCCCACCTATGTTGAAAACATTTACATTTAAAAGCTTATTTGCATGTGAAAACATATTTGCACCTGTGTCAAAAACAAAATCTTGGTCTAAAACCTCAAGTACTGTCCTATTTCTTGAATTTGCATTTTCTTGCATAAAATCTGAAACGGGCAGTTCAATTACAATCTCCACTTTCATCTAATGAACTCTTTGAAATTTCCCAGTCGGAGTTTAGATAGACAGTACTGACACAGCCCTTTTCAATGTAGTTAATGACATGCTGAGGGCTTCTGAATCTGGGTCACTTCATATTCTTCTCCTTCTCGACTTGTGCAGCTCATCGTTAACACATCGTTAATTTTCCGGACACTCCAGCAGGATGCTAAGGATCAAAGGTACTTCCCTTCTTTGCTTTAGCTTCTACTGCCTAACCGAAGGCAAGACATAAATCAGGCCTGTTTAAAATCGAATGCTGTCCAATGTGTTCCTCAAGGTTCTGTACTAAGACCTTTACTATTTAATATTTACATGGTGTCTCTCGGTCAAATACCACGATTTGGGTTTCGCTGCTGTGCTGATGATACACAGATTTACTTGCAAATCAAATAAACTGCTACTGATCCTACACTTTTCAGGTGTCTGTCTGATTATGATGGATGCACCAGAACCTTTGTTAGCTAAACTGTGCCAGGACCAAGGTTATGTTAACGGACTACTTCAGCTTCACAAAGCTGGTTACTTTAGTGTTTGTTATTGGTGGTGAATTTAAAGCTTTGGAAATGCACTGTGCTGTCATAAAGGTTGATCTTTTCACTATAGTTTTTAATACAGAATTTGTTTTATACCATGTTGCAATATGTGGTTAATTTACAAAATGTACTATAATTTACTATTACATACAGTACATTACTGTACAACATTTGTTTTTTTAAGCATTAATAACCAAAAGTTATTGTTTATTTTATATACTGTAATCTTCAAAAGCAAAATAAAAGTCGAGGTCTGCATACCCAATGTTCTTGGAAAATACACTGTGTATTATGTGTAGCTGTAATATACAGTAAATCCAGAATAGTCACACTATAACAATTTTAATTGTCATTCTGTGTTTTTCAAACCATCTTGTGTCCAAATGCTACTGCCAAAAACAAAAGTACTACACCTCTTATTTGGCAGATAAGAATTAGAGTCTTGTAAGCTGAGAATAAGGTGTGAAATCAGTTTCAAGTGAGAATTCGGCATTAATGATTTTGTGATGAATCGGTGTTGCATATTAAAAGAAATTCATTGGTCTACTGTATAATTTGAATTATTGGACTGCATAATGTTAATTAAATTTCAATCGGATATAAAGTTACGTGCTAGTCCAGGACAAAAGAATTAGTTGAGTGTAATAGTGCCAGGATCAATTATTTGACGCAAGCTGAATTAGAATTATCTGATTGTTCTGTATCTTCTTTGCATGTGTTTTTTTTTCATTTATCTTTGACCTAAAAACATTTCTAAATTCATGAAGTCTGGAAAAAAATGTTTCCTGTTCATCGAGAAATCTTAGACCTCATCAAATTCCCTACTTTTTAACTAATGACTTCAGTGGGAAACCTACTGCTCAGTATGCACCCAAGCATGGTTTCTTTCATTGTAAAAAAACAGTTCTGATGTTCTGAAGACACACAGAATTCAAGTGACACTCCATATCCCCATGCTTCACATCTTGTTTGATTTAAGATTTCAAGACTTTTTTTATATGTCATTCTCTCCTCAAAACCATCAACTTCATTTTCACTTAGCCTCCCACTGGACAAATCAAACTTTAATGTGCATAGCTTTTCTCCCATACTTGCTAATGTGCTGGATATTTCCAGCTGTTTCTCTGTGTACTTTAAAGGTCCCTGAGAAGTTGAGTTTTTAAAAAACATAATGGTTGACGATAAGCGTTTACAGTCTTTGTTTTTCTCTTTGCTATTAAGCACACCTAAAATACTTACTTGGACATAATGATTTGCTTTGATCTCCATTTTGTGTTTTATAAAAAATGATCTTTATTATTTCTTTTTGATTTTACACTGTTTAGTATTCTGGCAGGCCTTGACTTGTTTGAGAAACAGTTTAATAATCTGACCAGACCTGTGGATTATTCAAAGAGGACAGTAGCAAGATGGAGATTCTTGAACTACTGCCACCCTCATTCTCCTGAACTGTTGGGAGGTTTTAGAACTCTTTGTTCTAAAACCTTTAAAAAGAAATAAACCTTATTTTGAAGTCAGTAAACAGTTTAGCTGTCTAATGTCTAATGTGAGAGATACTGTATCTTAGAAGAAGTTTAGGTAAACTCAAAGTGGGCTTTGGATTTGTTTTGGGTTATTTTCTCACACACAGCACTATTTGTGTACCTTACACTTGTGTTTGTCTGTTTTCCTATGACCTGCCTAATAAAAAATGGTTTCTGAACCACCGTAATCCCCATATTTGTTATATTCTGTGGAAGATATGGTCTGGGGAACAATGCAATCTTGTGGCTGTTTGGTGAAAGTGTGAGGGGAATTTTAAAAAGTTTGTTTTTTCCAAGAATAAACTAAAACAATATGCTGGATTTGCAGTAGATTATTATAAACAATAAATTATTGTTGAATACAGAGTGTAGAAAACCTCTTTTCCCAGGACATATAAACATGATCCTGGAGACGAAAGGCAATGGTCTCCCTGTCTCATGAGAATATGCATAAAGAACCTGGGAGAAGGAGCATTTTCAGCCTGCAATAGAAGGCAGTCCATTGTATTCACATCATAAAGAGCCGCTATGCTCCTGACTGCCCTCATAGAGAGGAAAATAAGAAACAGAAGGAGATGCTAGATGAGGCTTCCAAAGCTCCAGGAAACAGACCACAGGAGATCAGAAAATTTGCCCTCAGGCCAGAAACCTGAGAATGAGGCGTAGAAATGTACCTGACAACAGGAGAGCACATGAATCTAGACAAGATGTCAAAAATGCCTGAGGTCCTAGTAAGCCCCGAAGGAAGGATGCAAATGGGGAAAAAAGGAAAGACAGACCCAGGTAGCATCTACTGAGGAGAAGAACTAGCAGGCTTCTGACTGGGCTGAAATCAGAGGACAATCAGAAGGCCGATTTAAAGAAACTGCTTCAGGTTTGTATTACTTGGACTGAAGGAGAAGAGTCAGGCCCTGCAGGTTGAACAGCAGGAGCAAAAACGTCTGGAAACTTAGATGGCTGCCTGTAAGACACAGAACAGCAAGTTTAGAAGTGAAAACATTCTGCAGAAGCATATAAACAAAGTAAGGAGCTTAGGAAGCCACAGAACAACAATGATTCCTCAGAGACAACCCTAACTTTCCTCTCCAAGATCCAGTCCAGAGTGTCCAGCACAGAGGCAGAAGTACAGGAGAGCAAAGGTGGAGGCTCCTCAGGCTCTGCTCAACCAAGACTTTTCTGAAAATAAATTGAGAAATTTCTCTCTGTATACGCCAATCAGAGGGAATAAAAAGAAGAAGGGAACCAAGATCTAACACTGGAGAATGACAGTCTCCAGCTGAAATAAGATATTGAGCAACCAACGATCACAACCTATGACTCTAATGTAACAATCAAAGCACTGGCATTGGTTAAGACATGTTAAGAAAAGCTGACATCTGCCCAGACTGCAAAGGATTTTGTAGAGCAGCAGCTAAGATGGTGGTAGATGGAGATGAAGCTCTTCAGAAAATTTTCTTAAATGCACATACAGTAATATTCTCAGTCAAACCACCACAGAAACACTAAACCTGACAGTGAAGCTGAAAGAGGCAGAGGAGTATCATGACACAATAAAAGCAGAGAATGAGCAGTATGGAAGTGTTCAAGCTGGACTAGAAGTCTTGCCAAAGTATCTTCAGAGAAGTGTGAAACTGTACAAGCTGGAGTGGAGTGTTAAGATAACCAAGTCTTTGAACCACTTAAAAAGGACCAAGCTAAAAACTCAGAAGCGTAGCAAAAAACTGTAGTTCAGCAGCACCTGAGTACAGTGCTTTTTGAACAGAAACAAACTGAATCAAAGCATAGCAAACCTGAAATTCACAGAGGTGCAGCTTGCCCAGGAAAAGGAAATAAGATCCTGTTACAGAAGTGAAAAGTAAAAACCCCTTTTGAAGAAACACCAATCTAATGAGGAGGGAGTTACTCGTTGTACGAAGGAGACACTGATGATGTCCCAGGAGTCCCCAGAAGTGAGGATGCCGGAGTCGAGGACAGATAAGGAAGCCTCTTGGCCTGAACCTCAAGGTAGAGAAAGGAAGACTTCCAAGCATCCATAAAGGAGAGCACCACTGGAGCCACCCTGCTCCTTTAACTTTCCATTTTGAGTTCTTTTGTCACCTCTCTACCCAGGATTGGAAGAGCTGTGATAGGTTGTTATAGCTGTGTTGTATTTCTGGTATTTCTGTGGTACTTGGAGGCCACAGCAGTGGTGCATATGGTCATGCTTCTGAAAATATGTATTATTCACGTCTGCATCTGAGGTTACAGGACATATTCAGTAGACTGTTTATTCTTGGTCTTGGGAGCATTGCTGATACAGATGTGAAACAGATGTGATACAGATCTATTCCCAGATCCGTCAAATATAAACCTTAAATTTTGTTTTTGCAATCTCACCTACACAGTATTTCTTATAAAAAATATTTAGATTTGTATTCAAAATAAAAAAAATAAATAATTTAAAGCTATACTTTCATTACTATCTCAAATGACCTAGGTCCACAAACAAGTAGAAGTTGGTAAAATGTTATTACACATTCTATTTGTTTGCTGTATAGGGTACTGTATATCAATAACATTTCACTGAAAATGTTTCATTGGATGCATCTTCCCCACATTAGATGCATTTAATTATAGGTAAAACGTCTATAGGTTTGATTAAATGAAATGTGCTGCAAACTGTCCAGATTACTTTGACTTTAACTACAGCTCAGACAAGAGCTAGCAGGGTTATCTGAGCTGTTATCTCCTGTGCAAATGCAGCTCAGAAACTTAACAAAGAGGTCAAACAGCATTCCTTATTTCACTGAGGGTGACTGAGTATAAGTAAGAAGCACTGCTTGCCAGTCAACCACAAAGATCAATTGGTTTTCCTCCGAAAGGTCATGGACTATATCATTAATGGCTGTCAAAAGAACAATTGCTGTTGATGATGTTGAATTTAGGTGGTGTGTAACTGAAGAGAACAATCAGTGAGAAAATAACTCAAACTAGAGACCACATTTCCAGACAATCCTTATTCCATTACCTGCTAAAGCCCTGGGGAAAATGGTTGCAGGTGTCAACTAAGTAAAGCATTAGCAAAACGAAAATTAAAAACTCATGACTAAAAAAAGCATTGCAGTATTACAGACCTTCACTCTGGGCATCCCTGCTACTGAGGATGAAAAGCAGCTTTTTCTAGACAACAGCATCTTTAGGCTTTCAGTTCAGAGAAGAACCCATTTGAATGCTTTTAAAGGCAGGTTGGTATTCATCAGACCCGTCTCCCACGAAGCATGACAAGTCATATACTGCTAAACAACTTGTCACTCAAAATTACTTTATCACAGCTGGAAGAGAACAGCAAGCTTTACGTCTTGCGGAGATGCATTCAAGGACTGAAGCAAAGAGATTCTGTTCCATAATTAGCCTGGAATTATTTTCCAGTAGCCCAAGGACATCAATGCTGAAACCTATCGCCAAAATTAAAAACGTACTTTATATTACAACACCTGTGATTACCTTAGAATGGTGTTCTAGCATTATTTTTTTCTCCCTCTCAAGGCAAGGTCAGAAGTCGTACATTGTAATAGTCTAGATTATGTTGAAGTAGGTCCTACATCCAAAACTGGTTGGAATGTTCTTATTCATGTCCCTTGACCATCACAGTCACAGAAGCACTTTTGATATAGCCAGTATATGACACAGATCCCTGTCCATCCTTCTCAGCTTTGTGCAACAAGATTTTTACCTGCATGCTGTTTGACCATCTCAATCCATACGTGATATATGTGTCACATTCCAGCACCACCTAAGTTCCCTGTCTCTCACTGTGGTTTATAAGGAGTGTGTGGGCTGATGATGGCAAGTGTTGTATTCTGACAGCGTTTCAGTGGGCTGTGTAGAACATGTTCAGAAGTCTTCCAAATGCCTTCATTTCAAGTGATGGCAGTCTCTACTGTCACATTCACGATACGACAATTATTATGTGGGATGGATCTTGGAAACTGGCAATACATTCATATTCATGGAATTGCAGACCTAGAAAAAATGTACCTTTATAAAAAAAAAGGATTTGACTGATTTGCATAGCAGTTTCCTCATCTTCCTTCCATTTTCTAACAGCATCTTCCAACTGAGGATCCAAGAATTTGGTGGAGCCAATGTCTATCCCTGCATGCAACAGGCATAAGGCAGGGTACACCCTGGATGGGACACCAGTCCATTAAAGGGCACACAGCCACGGATAGACTTCTCCTAGAATTAACCTTCTTTTTAATTAACCTGTTTTTGGATTATGGGGAGAAACCAGAGCACCCAGAGGAAACCCACATGACGTTGAGGAGAACATACAAACACACAAATAGCACCCCATTAGACAATCAAAGTGAAATGACATCCGAACAGGAATTGATACAGTGAAGGAGAGTGTTATGGAACTGAATTTGGGTCACTATATATTATCACCATAATAACATTCTGGATCACATGTTGCTATGCAGCTGAAGCCAGTGACTTGTTCCACTCTTTTGATCTATATACCATAGCTAGATTGCATTATTATTCCTTATTCCTTAACCCCTTTGCAGCCTCAACTTCACTATTTACATTATTTCACCTTGACAACTATTATTATATAATATATATATAAATAAAATTGTTGGCCCAGAGTTCTTTCATCCTGGGTTCCATGTTCCAGCCTTTCAAAAACAAAACTACGGTGTTAATGCAGTAATGTGAGAGCACAGTTTTTTTCAGCAGCTAAGAAGTTCAATCAAGAGAATGTAAAGAAAAGGGAAAAAAAACTAGTGGTAAGCTGGTGAATGTCTTTTAGTTTCACTGACTACGCAAAATCTCTAATCTTGTAGACCTTACAGTCTGAAGCTGATATTACTAACACTTTCAGAGTTATTCCCCCTAATTCCAACTTGTGGCACATCTTTTGGAGTTTGCTAGGTCTGCCATTCATAAGTGTTATTTGGAGTTAAAATCCACTCTTAAATTGTAACTCATCCCAAAAACTCCAGGTAAGATACCGTACAGAACTTTTGGAGAAAATAAAGCAATTTATTTCAAAAGTAAATATATTTATATGTTGATATATACTGTACTTGCACCGTGCTTAAGCTAGTTTTGCTAAACAGACAGTCCAGAGTTGCAAACATCCAAATTAAGAACACATTTCCATACAAACAACATTTCCTCATATTTATATTTAAATCATTTTTGAACGATTAAATCTGATATTTTTAACCTTATTTAATTCATCTTAATTTTTTACCTCTGTTATTTTTAACCTGTGCTGTCTGATCACATCTGGACCCACTGTACTGTTGAAGAAAGGTCTGAGCTCTAACTGATAATTGCTGTGGATCAGAAATGTACATTTCTTCTGAAAGGTCAGGTGTACTTTTTCTCCTTCACTGTTTTTCTTTCAACACAATTTACTTTCCACCATTTAAAATGGGACAGGAGGGGGGGATAAGCCGTTTCTGAGAATTGGATCAATACTCCTGGTTTTAAGTCATCTTTAAAGCTCTGTGAGTGGAATTTCACTTGGGTTGGACACACACAGAATTTCCAAAATGGTAAATAAATGCCCTTCAAAAGCATTTTAACATTCCTAACATTCATTTCTACTTTTTTCTAACCTCTGGAAACATATTGGATCCCTTCCAAATGTTAACTTAGAGCAAAACTTGAATGTTTTTATTTGACAGATGTCATATATAATGCTGTGTTATCATTTTCATTAACTCAAAGCGCAGTTGTATTAGTACAATACCTAATGCAACAAGTTACACCATTGCATGTAAAACATATTATGAACACCTGCAGAAGTATGATATTTTAATAAAGTAAGTTTAAGTGACAAGAATATGCCATGATGTTTTACATACAGTTTATGTGATGATCTATAATGGACATTTAGGCGTAGAGTGTTGCTGATAACTTTTTTTAAATTGAAAAGTAGGATTTTTTTATTTACAGCCTTAGTCTTTAATCTGCTGAATCATGGCAGCCTTTTCTTTTTCTGAGAAGCCTATTTAGAACATGTTTATTGTTAACCATCAGATTTTAATTATTTCCCCAAAATGGATGTTGCTAGAAAGTGTTATTGTACACAGGATTAAAATTAAAATATGTATTTTAATTAAATAATAAAATATTTAAAGAAAATATTCCTGGACAAAATGGACACAAATACTATTGTTTTGGTTTGTGAATGTCTTTTAGTTTCACTGACTAAGCAAACTGTTTAATCTTGTAGACCTTACAGTTCTACCTATAGACTGTCATTATCATCACTGAAGTAAAGAATGGAACATTACAAGGAAAGCAGCACTTGTCTAGTAATGGCATAATATTTCATTAACTTTGAAAATAAAATTGCATTAACTAAATGAAGTCTGTTACAGATGAAGACAATACTGGTAAGCCTGTTTGTCCATTGTCATTGATGGTTAATAAATTGTGGGTTCTCACAACAAAGTAATGACCTGTGGATGGCCCCTCAAGATCTTGAGCAAGATGGGCTCAATGGTATTCTCTCCTCTCTGAACTCTCTTATATTCTGCATCTGAATGTGCAAGGACAGGACAGTTGTGGAAGGGCAATACATATCGGTTTGACCTCTGGAATTCTATTTTTTTTTATTTGGCAAGCTGCATGTGATGCATTTCAGACTTTACTGTGCCAGTGTAAATCACTGCTCACCACATCTTGCTGTCACAAGCATCTTCCTCCCATTTCAGTTGATGCTGCATTTTTTAAGGTTCCTCTTAAGGCAATCCTTGTACCTTCTAAACTGACCAGGATGAGAATGTCCTTGCATTTGTGGCTTTAAATTATGGACCATAAAATGAATGAGCAGGATGTAAGTAAATGCATGTGACTATGCGGTCTCACATTTTTTTAACTGCAAAATATGGATATGAATATCTACTGTATACATTGCTGCATGTTTTAATTTACACTTAGAATTTGCACTGATAGAAATATAAAATTAATTTTATAGATAGTATAGCCATAAAATAATGTCATAACCTTACAATATGGGACTTTTATGACCCTCAAATGAACTACAGTTACCTGGATTACAAATGCCTAGTATATAATTAATTGTTTTTAATTATATATTGTAAAAGACAGGCCTTAAAAGGAAACATTTCCAATGTTTGCATTGATGTGCTGAAAGCTAGCAATATTTTAATGAAAAGATAAAGAAAAAAAGACAACAACTTTTAACTTGCAGCTAAGTAAAATAAATATTTAATTATAGATTATACAGCCAGAAGTCAATAATGGTGTCAGCTAGGGATTTTAATAGATTTAGAATTGAATGGCTGTGCTCAGAAACCCTTAATTTACTTTATTTTATCATCCCTGGTATGGATGCTGTTGTAATACAATTTTATTGTTCATTTAAAAGATTGAAATATAATTTTTTTGCACTGCACATTGGAACACAAAGCTTCTGCACTTTGTCATGGCTGATTTCCATTTTTGCTAGGAGAGCACCTTTCCTGCTTAACGTCAATAAGCACAGATAAAGTGCATTGGTGCCACGTTAGCAGAAGGCACCTAATTATTATTTATAAAGTGTCTGTAATTTATGGCATGTGTTTGTTATTGGAGTAGTAAATAACTCGATTAGTCCACCTAGAAAAAGGGCATTAATGTTGCCTGAACTCTGCAATGACTTTTTTTACAGTAGTGCGTCAATATGTGTTTCTTCAGATGAAAGCAATCTAATTTCTCCTCCCCCTTGACTGACTTCCAAAGATCTCTTTTCATGTCCTCTGTTCTGGCAAATCAAATTGAGATAATGTAGTATTAAACATTTTGTATAGACACCGTACTTTTTGGACCTTTCGGCTAATAAAAATGGACAACCTGGAATATAAATTCAGTCTTTTGCAAACTCAGATAGATTAAAGGGTGGAGCAATGTAAGGCAGGCACACGACTGATCTCATATTGAAATATTTAGACACCAGCTTTAGATGAGTTCTCTTTTTTTCACGGTTGTCATTTTCATGAGCTGCCAAAAACAATATAAACCAAGAGATACCATTATTTCTATAGCAAGACTCCTACAAGATAAACAAGTATTGCAATACAAATGGGAAAAAGAAATTTAGTACCAGACCGCATGGGAGTGTCAGGAATGGCGCAGAAAGTCAGTGTCATTTATTTGTGGAGGAGAAAAGATTTTAATAATGAAAAATATTGCATTACTTGTTGAATTGCCTATTAGCTGCTTGCTGGGTGATTTTCTGAAATGTTCTCTAAGTTGAAAGAGAGGAGGTGCTCTGGGGAAATATATCAATCCTGTGCACAGCTGAGTTTAATGTTTTTATCAATGTTCCACAGCATGGTCTGATGCTAATTTGCTTTGCCTGAACATCTCCTCCCTTTTAAAGAGAAGGAGTTTTTTTTCCTCGTGTGAAAGTTAGCACCACATACAGTATAACTACTGTATATATATATAAAAGCAAATCCATAGAAACTTATAAAATAGGGTAGAAGATGCACAAGAAACAAGAAAAAAAGAGAAACCTGCTCACATGGGCAGCCTAAATATCTTTGCACGATCAGATTGCAGTAACTATTTACTGAGAAGGTAATGGCAGACCAATGGCATCTTCTGGTTCACTTCTTTCTAATGAAGGAGAACAACCCTGCACAAGCTCATGTTTAAATTAGGTAAGAGCACATACAATGACATTAGTGCTAATTTGGGGTCTGAGAAACCAAACCTACATTGTGGAGTAAATTAATTCTGGATTAGGCTTCCACCAGCCCTCCAACTGCACATGTTTAAACCCAGTACTTAAGAGGTTCATGTCCATCAGCTGAAAGCTGACCTTTCAATCACACAAAATGCATCATCAAATAAATATTCAGAATTTGCTGGTATGACTGAAGTTGTGGATATTGTGTTTTAATCACAGTTTAGTTGTATGACAGCATGTATCATTTTGCACACATTCTTGGATATAGCAATTGTAGATTTTGTATTTCTTTGAACCAGTGACCGTGTTAATGAATAACAATACAGTATATTGCATATTATTATGAGATTAGTTCAGATTCCCAGAAGATTTCTGACGAAGTTCCACATAAAAAGATTAATTTTCAATTTGGTTGAACTAGTACAGTAGTAGTTAATATAGTGACAGTTTTGATTATCATGCTCCATAGATTAAGTCACAACTCTGAAATGAATTCTGCTCGGAAATGAATGTCACATGTGAACAGATTAAAGAAATGAAAATCTTGAATAAAAGAATCTCAAGTATGAAATATTTCACAATTTTAATAACAATGATCTTAGATACAGTATAACTAATAATAGTAGTAGTTTTTGTCCACAATAAACTGCTAATCTACACTGGGTAAGGTGGTCTTTTGTTGCTGTACTCTAAAGCTCTAGAAGGGGAATTTCTGTATTGTAAAGCACTTTGAGATGACTGCTTTGAAAGGCACTGTATGAAATCATGCTTATTGTAAGTTATATGAATGTTTTACAATTGTTTTATGTTATGGCGTTAATGTAAACGTTTTAAGAATTGTGCTTCATCTATACTACAGTACAGAATGGAATAAAAGGTTTAGCATATTTTCATAGCAAACATAAACAAATTGGTTAGATTTGATCATTTGTCTGGATGTCTGAATTGCTTTTCTAATCACTCCCAGCATTAAATGAGAAACAGTGCAATGGCAATAGGAAACAGTATTCAGGAGCTTTGTATAGCAGACTAACAAGCTAACAAGAGAATGATAAGCAACATTTTGCAGATGGGCAAGCCTTTGAAAGCCTTGCAGAATGTATCTTCAAACAGCAAGGTGATAAAGCTATCTTTATCTTCTATTCTAAGCAAAAGCCAACATTTTCCCTTTGCTATCTTCATCACTTACCTGAATGATTTCCCAGAAACAATTAGTTTGATTCAGCATTTTGTATTTGGGAAAGGGTGTTTTTATATTTATGTAGTTTTCAATAATAAGTTTTTTTTAGTTAAAACTATCCTCACATTCTCTTTGCCCCTTCTGTGGCACTGTGGCACTGTACTTCCCTCTTGTGCAAAGATACACAACCTGCAGCCACTCCTAGGTATTTCATTGCAGTGCACTGATGAAACCAGTGATTCTTGTACATACAGAGAAAGTGATTGATGAAACCAGGTGGGGCTGCACATTGGTGGTGGAGGATGAGAGTCCCCATTACCTGTAATGCACTTTGAGTGGAGTGTCCAGAAAAGCGCTATACTGTTTAAGTGTAAGTAATTATTATTATTAGTTATTATAATTATTTATTGTAATTTCTATATTAACAGTGCTGATTTAGGAGCTGGTTATAAAACCCATTCAATAAAATTTAGTAATGGAACCAACTGGTGGACCTGCAAGTTGAGCATCCCTGCTCTAGTACATTGCTGAGTACAACAGCAGACCTGGCTACAGTGTTGGTAAAAACCAGTCTTGAGATTCACAGCCAATGGTTGCCAGATAAAAACAGCACCAACAGGAAACACAAATCTGGCTGAAAAAAGCCGCTAAACTGCTACCCATACAGAACTGTGTCAAATACTGTTGGCTGAAGAGTACAGCAGATGACTCTCTTCTGAATAATAGCTGTGGTATGTTGCAGCTGATTCAGTAATAAATGTTCTCTAATTTTTTGGTACTGAAGTAAAAATATGCATAGTGAGTCACTGTCAGTTACTCTTGTGTTATAAACATCTGTTTGATGAGGGCTACAGACGACCACATGGCTGGCGTATGTATATATTAAGTATGGTTAAAAAAGTAAACGCAATTTATAAGTAAAACAAACAAACAGGAAATTTGCATTGTCCATTACTAGAGTTCCCCTTGTTCTTTCCATTGACCCATTGGCTTCTTTAACATTTTAACATCACAATTATACTGCCTCTTGGACCATGTAATACTATGAAACGGACCTTCACTTGACATCAGAAACCATATTCCAAGGGTGCAAAAAATGTACATGAATACTCACAAATACTACTTACATTTAAATAGCAGTTTTATCCCAACACATATAGGAGGGGATCTACCTGATCTACCACTGAAGAGCAGCATCTGGGTGATGCAGGGCAGCCACTGCACACCAGTATCCTCCTTACACAACAGATCAAGTAATTGGGTAAACAGGGGGCACGTTTGGAAGACTTGAAGCACATAGTTGAATTTATCCAGTACGTTAAGATCTACACACATACTCTTTGGAAACCAGTACATCAGTGTCTGTGCTAGAGGTTTGTGCCTTCGACAGTACAGCATACACAGTCACATTATAGGACATTGTTTAGTTTTAAAACATTCCAGTTCAAAGGAAAGAATACCCCTCTACTGGTCCACCAACACAGCTTAAGGCAGAAATCTGTTTTTCCTTGGATGTCTCCCATCTCAGGCTGACCAGGTCCTTGTGGCATTGCAATCACTGCACAGTGGCAGGGTTTCAAAGTCCAGTGTGTTCAGTGTCAGCGGCTGTCTGATCACTATACAGTATGGTCTCCCACACTGCTGCACTCCTTCTAAAGGCGTTCCTCTAGCACATACTGTACTGTAGCAGTGTCTTGCACTGGACATTGTGATTTCACATTTTTATGTGTACCAGGTACCAAGAAGTGGGCCTTTGGAGCCCATCAACACATTCACCTTCTCACAGACACTGTTTATAGACCTTTGCGTATGTTTGCAGAGGGTTTACCGTGAAGACTTGATATGGTCAAGAAATACCAGGAAACAGGATGAGATCTTAGATCAATTAACTACTATCAAATGGGCTAGATAGAATGGAATCCCACTTCTTGTTTGTTCAATTCTTATTTTGTGATGCCTGGTCACTTTTTTTATTATGCATTGCCTTTACTTAACAAAACATCAAATTATATACACATTTTCAGAGAACCTACTGACATATTGCAAGTGTAATTGCAGCTTAGACTATACTTATTTTAAATACTGATTCTATATTATTTTTTCCGATTTGTAATTTCCACATGTATGTCTGATTCTTATATTACTGTAAGTGCAAAAGTTAAATTATGTGTGCATTCAGTGCATTTTAACCTGACTCAGATTTAGATTCCCTGAAGACTGGTTCCTAACAGTTTGTTGGCTGTTTGCATGTTGGTCACTCTGTGGCCAGTGTGGTGACCCTTGCTGTCCCCAGGTCAAGGGGCTGATGGGAATCAATTTACTTTGACAGAGTAGTGTGGAAAAGAGATTAGCAAGTCGGTAGTCAGCAATGCCTTTTTCTTAGCATTTAAAAAACTAAGTTTGCAACAAGAAATAGGAAAAAACGCAGTAGTGGCAGGCCACGTCTGCAACTGCAACTTTTTTTTTATTTTTCTAAAGAAACGCTATTTCCAAAAGGAGATTGCAAAAGAAAATGTCATTCTTTAGAACCATTAAACTGTCAGAGAAGAAGGACAGAGCAGGATTCTGGGGCCAAGATTAATCTTATTGCAGGGTGCTCTTTAAAAAGAAACATCACAATCCTCTAGATTATCAATGGTGGTATGGTGAACTTTAAAAAGGTTGCAATAAAACGAAAGAGGGTGGGATGCCATTCCACAAACCACCGCCACCACGATTCCTGCAGACTGTGCCTGCCCTTGACACTGTCATTCTTTTTGGGCACTGTTTTGCTGAAGTAGCAGGTGTGCTCAGCTCTCTTGTTATAGAAAGTATTAGTTGGTGTTTTTATGAGACAGTGTACAGTTTGAGAGCTTGAATGCAGTGCCAGAGGCAATGTATTTTTTTTTAAGTGCTTACGGAAGAAGATACAAGTGTTAAGAGATTTTCTTGTGTGCTGTAAGAGGATATTGGAGTGACACTACTTAGTGCAGACAAAAACAGAAAAGAAGAATATGTGGGTCTATGATAACAAGCAAAATAACTTTGCATGTGACCTGGTGCCTTCATTTATTTAAAACAGAAAACAACACTATTGGGGAAAAGACCTATAACATATATGTAAGCATATTAGCAGTCCATTGCCATTTTGCTTGCACAGGATGTTAAAAACTTTAAGTGGGAAGGAGTTTAAAACGTGGTGGTGGGAGGCAGTTTTTCTCACTTTGTCAGCAGCCAGACAAGAAAGCTGTGCTGATACCTAGTCTACCATTAGTGAAAGCACTCTTATTTTCTGCCTGCTAAGCTTAGGATCAGATATTGTCTTCTGATTGAATCCAAAAAGAAATTGTACAGCAGTTGCTTTTTTACACTGATCCTGTCTGATTCAGTGTTCTTCAGCCTGCAAAGAAACCAGAAGCAGTAGAGCTGCAGTGAGCTTAAAAGAACGCATCTTAAAATATCTAATTCTCTATCTTCTTATTATTCTTTTTTTTCTTCTTTAAAATTTTCCCTGATCCCTACTTCTTTATTTGCTTCTGAATTTTCTGAAAGAACTGAATGTTTGACTGCTGGGATAACTGAATAATTTCAGGACCAAACGTTTTCATGTCTTTTGAACACTTTTCTTTCCGGTCCACTGAATTCATTATTCCTCCTATGGAATCCATTGAATGTTTTTGCTATAACCAAATAATAGTCCTGAATTCCTCTCTCACAGTAAGATCAGTATGTTTTCCAGAATACCTCTACACTATAGTCCCCTGAACCCTCCTGTAACTGTGTTTTTATTACACCAAGCACGTCTGCCTTGCTGACGCAGTACTAGCCTGTCACCATCCGGCAATTACCACAGACCTCCAGCAGTCAGCCCAATCATTTCCACACTCCTGTGAAGGCAGAAAGGCTGTGGCGGGGGTTTTGGTGTGAACACAGTCCAAAGCTCAGGAGAGCTGTGCTGCAGCAGCAGACACTGGGAAAGTGCAGCGTACTGCAGAGAGAGGTCAATAAGCAAAAGCAATCTCCAGCGTGTTACAAAACTTTCCCAACTGTTGAAGAAGAAGCTTTATTAGGAATTTAGGAGTTTTTTTTGGGGGGGGGGGGGGGGCAGATTGCAGCTTCCCAAAACAAGTACAAGAAAGTCAACAAGAAAAACAGCTTTAATGTTCATGTTCTGAGGCCTCTGTACGGCAGAATTGCCTTCTGAATGATGAGACTCATCTGCAGGGTGCGGCACCTCACTGGTGGTGCACAGCTGTGTGGCTAATTCCAGGCTTCCCTGTCCTAATCACAAAAACACCTGACTATAGCTTAGACCAGAGGAACATGCTTCTTGTGTTAATTGTGTATAAGGGGAAACCAATAAGGCCCTTTGTGCTGTGTTTTATTTCACTTCCAGACCTCTGAGCTGCTGCACTTTTTTGCCATTTAAACCGCATGTAATGAAACTTCAACCTCACCTAGCTGGAATAATATCAACTATAACTTTTCCAAAGCTTGCTTTATATAAAACATAGAAAGACTCAAAACTGCTGTGCAGTGTGAATCTGATTTGTTTCATCTTGTATGCTTTTTACTCTTGCACTCTCATACAAGGCACTGTTTATTGCTACGACCCTAGTTCTATCTCAGCAAGTTTTCAGCTTTAGTTTATGTATGTCACACTAGCTGAACTACAGGAAAAAAAAGCTTCAGAAAAGACATCTCATGAGATTAAGGGTATTTGTACAAGGTATTCGAGCAAGGGAGTCAAGGTGTACCACACTTTTTAGACTCAGCCTTCAGAAAATCTTTTCATCAGCAATTTTGTGTTCATTACAGAGGTTCAACACATTATCAGCCTTATCAGCCACAGAGAGTGACTAAGGGCAAGTACTACAGGAATATTCATAGGACAAAGGAGATAATCGAATGGCTTAAAACAAGTGTTTCTGTTATCTCTGTTACAGAGAATGTGCTTTAAAATACATTTTTTTCTGTGTAAAGTTTTGTAAAGGATTATTCCTTTAATCCTAGTGTGCACAGAACAGTAGTGTAATATCCATAGCTAAACAAAGTAAAACAAAGATTTGAATTGTAAAGTGAAAGCAATTTAAGTCCTCTTCACAATTAAGAGCTTATCCCTAGAGTTTAATTAAGAAACTGTTTTGACTCCAAAGAAGTCTATCCCCTTCACCTCAGAGGTACTCTGACCTGCAAATAAACTGTTTATGTGAAATAATAATTTCCTTTGTGGAGAAGACAAACACACTAGAATATCTTTCATTAGCTTAACTATGCACACATTTTGCACACACCTATGTATTTATTATTTAGGTATTTTATATCTATTCTGTTGTCTTTTGTTTTTATAACTATAATGATGTCTGTTTTTGCTTGTCTTGTGCTGGACTGCTGTAACACATCAATTTCCCTATGGGATTAATAAAGTCTTATCTATCTATTATCTATCTATCTATGCAGTACCTTGTCTTTACTGCTTGTTTATTTCTAATTAAATTTTTACTCATTTTTAACTTGGTAGATGACTATGAAAATGGAAGAGGTGTACTGTATATCCATGTGCTTGGAATGTACTGTCACTTTTGATTACTAGTTAACTATTGTGATGTTTTTCATGGTATATTTCATTCAGTATTCTGCTGAATTTTGGATTTAGTGTATACTGAAAAGTATTTCCTCTTGTCATATCTATAACTGAACTTTTGAATCAACTATGAATCAGCAAAAATCCAGGAACAACCTTCTAAGTGGCATTTAAAATAAATTTATAAATATCATTAATTACTGTATATTGATTTATTTTAACCTCTAATTACCTTAGCAACTTGGCATTACATTTTGTTCACTGGGCTTTAGGCATTAGACTAATCCTAAACATCATTCTTTTGATTTTTGATTTAAAAAATAGAATCATTATTACTATTTACTTTCAATTCTTTACATTTTCCATTAAGACATACATGCTCATGACCTGCTCTTTGAGTTTCATGTAACAGTAATTTAAACAAATTGTTATATAGGTGGATGAATAGAAATACCAAATTTGCATGAGATTTGTATGCCACCAAAGTAATGGTAATAAAATGTGAGGGCAAGGGCAGGGATAAAATTCTTTTATTCTCATTACAGTCCTGACTGAAAGGAAAAAAGCATTCAGAAGGAACAAATACTTTTCTGAGATAATGTGAAAAAGGTTTAGCCCTTGCTATTAAGAATTGAAGGTTAACAGAAACAATAATTAGATTTTTTTATCAAAAGACAAAAGCATGATATTGTGGATTTAACTAATGTCTAAAGCCTAATGTACCATTTGTGAAACCATAATTCCCAATGAACATGACATTCTTTCTAGTCTCTTGTTAGGATGAATTTCATGGCTATTTTTTCCCTAAAGGGAGTTGTGGGAATCCTACAGGAATTCTAAGAAAAACTCAAGCCTCACATGGGGTATTCATATAATGATAGATTCCTCAAAGCCATTGTCAGCTCAAGGTTATGACAAGAAAATAATTTCACTTTACTAATCTACTTTACAAAAGTTCACCTTGTTGAAAATCTAACAAGTGACTCCATGTGTTTAAAGAGTAAAACCAGAATACACATTCTCTTTTGAATCAGACTTCCGCCCTCAATCATAGCCGTCATCAATATATCAAATACACTGATCAATTTAGCTAGCAGTGTTTTACATAGAGACAAATGTGTGCTTGCCTTTCTGCTAGGAATATGTCCATTTTGTACAAAACCTGAGTATTCTAATTTTATTTTTTTGTATTGTGTAGTTTTAAGATGCTTTCTCCATAAAGAAATCTATCCCGAAAGTATATTTAATGTATAATGTACTTGTAAATATATACACTGAAAGTCTATGCTGAAATTAATTTATATTGCACATTACAGCTTTAAAAACATTTTGAACATACCTACAGTATGAACTTCTCTGGGCATAGGATTATGACATGTTCCCCAAACCCCAATTGGGATGCAATTACCGCTCTGTACACCGCACCATCAAGACCCGTGGGAGTTTCTGAAAAAAAAATCAGATGGGAGCAAGAAACCTCTCGTCCTTTACCTGAATTGGGTCCCAATATCCAGTGCTGAGCTTATAGATTGTCTAATTAGATTGTGAATGCTAACCCTAACCCTATCTGGGCTGTCAACTGAGCATTTCCGTGATCTATACAGTATATAGCCATTCAAATGTATTTTAGATTTATATATATCTTACCTTTGTATTCAACTCCATGAAAATGGAACAGACAATTTTTTTTACTGTAGTAAAGCTTTTTTAAAGAACTTTTATTATATAGTATATATGTATAATAACCACAACAATCACACACAGCAAAATAGGATCACAAAAGCAAAAAATCCTCCAGATATATAATATATATATAAGTCCTTGTTCTAACCTTAGACGTTAAGAAAAGTCCAAATAAATCCTATGTGATATATGTCTACTTAACACCTGAATCTGGAGAAATTGAAAAGTCACAATCTCTATGGCTATCTCAAATTGACCCCCTATGGTCTAATTGGTTCAAATTGCTGTCATACATTGTGTTTTTGTCTAATCAGAGTCCTGGGAGAAGGGACTTCCTCTGTAACATTACATCTGGAGTTAAGCTAGGAACTTTAGGCAGTGAAAAAAAGCAACTAAAAATTCTCTAGTACTGCCTAGAGGGTTTCTATAGCAATAGTAATAGCTATTATAGCCCTTTAATAGTTAATAATTTTTATATTTTTTCTGGGTATATGAGCAACATCATTACAGGTGCTGTCTTCACAAAAATTATGTAGATTTTGTTTATATTTGTCCAATTTGTCTCAATTTTTATCCAAGCTATTAGGGCAAGGACTACGAGCATTGTCAGTTATTTTTCAGACCCACACCTTGAAAAATCGATCTTTGACTACAGAAAAAAAAAATCTATTTCTTGTTTTTATTATTTCCTGGATATTTCTGTCTAGTACTGTAAGTGGACAGTAATTATAACAGTAAATCATATGTTACAAGACATCTGATGTTTTACACTTAATTCCCAAGGGGTTAGCTTGAATTTAAGCCCTAAACTGCAGGTCTGTGGTACTATAGAGGAGTCAAAGGCAGCTGCACTGTGGACTGTTATGGTTATTGAATAGCCAAAGTGATCCAATCCATTTAGTCTCATCACAAGGGTACATCCTAGGTCAGTAATGACCTCACAGTTTGCACTGAGAAAAGGTACACAACAGCACCACAATCATCACCATTCTTTTTTTTTTATTTTGGTAGACCTGGAACAGGCTGCTCAGTCATCAGCATTACATCCCAATGACATACTTCACTCCATGATGATGACATTCTCCTGTTTATCTGTTACAATTCTAGGTCAGTTCCCTACATCTTAAGTCTATTAGATATCTTTGATATCTGTGGATATACATTTTAATTATAAACTAAATTAGTAAAATTGTTTAAAATCAGTCCTTATGCCTTTGAATCCCATTGTGATGACAGTTTGTCTTACATCTCATATTCCTATTCAGTTGCAATCTTCAGCTTTTACTCTTGGCACTAACAGCTCCCTGAACTTCAGCAGATTCACAAAGAGCATATACTCAAAGCTTTGAATATGAATTAAAATACAGTAGATTTGATGTGATTATATTCTTTATAAGCCATTCTACTGTACATAGAAAAATGAATATACTTCTCATTCACTTCTTATTTTCCCATTTCACTACCCCTAAAATAAGAATATAACATAAGAATGTTTTTTTTGCATGAGAAGAAACCATTTGGCCCAGCTACTGTACCTTATCTGACTTTTAGTAACAAATAGATCTGAGGGCAAAGAAAAAAACACTGATATAATACTGGCCTCTTGCTGACAACACCAAAATACTCCTGTCTCTACCTAATTTTCTGTTCAGTGTACTTCCAGGACATTGAGGATGTTTAAGACATGGGTAGATCCAGGGACATCAAGCTTATGATCTCTGCTTGCATAAAATTTAATCAAGCCAATCAGATTCCAGGAAGTAGTATTTCCTGCTGCTGAAGGCAGGAGAGAGTCCGATGGCAAACTCACTCTAAACACATTCGACACCTGTGTGTGGGGGCCAAAATTATAAAAAGTTTGTAATAATGTCCTCTTACCGATGGGTTCTCATTGCTACCGTGTGTTAAACCTATATCTCTCTCTACAGTAATATTCTGCTTCTTACTGTTCTTTATGAGCTCCCCTACATATGGAAATGTGTAAAATCCCCTATTGAACAGCATGTGGAAAGGAGGATGTGAATTCAGGGATTTGGCTTTAGTGTTGTTTTAATAAGGCAGTATAGCAGGATGCTTTTATCCAAAGTGAATCACTGGGATTCATTATTATGAATAATGCAACAACATCTGATGTTGCAAGTTTCATTTACAATACATATGGTCCAAAAACACAATATCAAGTACTGTGTATTTGCTGTGTTTGTGTTTTGGGTAGGAAACAATGAGTCAATGACAAAGGCAGGAACCTCTTGGTAATAAGCTTTCACCTCAAACCCTGTTCTACCTACTCTACCTGTCTATCAACAGTTAGTGCAAAAGAACCTCAAACTGGGCAATTTCTCATTAGTGGTTTTCATTTGTATGTGTTAGAATCGACAATTATTTTTTCACATTGTATGTAATTGCTACTAACTTCCTACTGCAAAGTCTCCTTGACGCTATACTTATTTTGCTTCTGTGCCCATGTTGTGAGTATGATTTTTCTGGAGGTCCATCTGCACCAGGTCCATGTGATGCACAGGTCTCATGTGATGCATGGCATCAAACAATTAGACAGTGCTGTGTTTCTGTCTGCTTTGTGTTTGTTTCTGTGTCCCATGCATTTGATCCCTATGCCATGCTTACTTATGTGAACAAAACAGGCTCTGAAATTTGATTGAAACAGCCAGCACGAGGAAAGACAGATAAATTAATATTAGATATTGCCTGGAAGTTTTGATTCCATAGATGATTGAACTAATGAAAAAATGATGTTAAAAATGAATGTTTCTCTTAAACGTTGATCATCAAATGTTTTATCATCCAAGTAGTAACAGCTTCATTCACAGGTTGCAGTTACTGAGATGATATTGAGTAATTATATGTTTTTTTATCTATAATTACTGGAACTTGCATTTATCCTGAACTCAAAGCTGTTCTGAAGGCCTGCTTTTCTGTTCTGCAGGCATCCAACATTCCCAGTATCCCTGAAATAGAACAGAGTACACTCGACAACTCGGCCTGATTAACTGGCAAAGGAAACTCCAATCACTGCTGAGTTTTAAATACTTAAAAATCTGTTTGATGTAATATTTATTCAATATTAGGCCTGGAGAAATGTAGTTTAGTTATGAAGGGAAAAAAGCTTCTCTCAGCCATATTGCTTTACAAAGAAGAGTAAAGTCATATCTTCTTCCAAATATGTCAGCTGCCTTTTTATTTCACAATTCCCTTTCTTAAAACACACATTTTACACTAAGGGAAACTGTGATCAGACTATAGCAATTTGAACTCTCCTGGTTTGCACTCTCTTCCTAGCAGCTACAGTAGACTTGATGATGAAAGCTGCTCAAAACTATAGTGAAACAATAAAGACAAATTCATCTTAGATTTTGAATGGATCTTTTTTATTAGAATAAAATAAAATGTAACAAAACAAAAGCCTTCCAGAATCCTAACCATTGAAAAAACAAGAAGTTACTAAAAAAACAAATTCATAAATTACTTCAAACCCAGTCATATACATAGATATGCAACTATTCTTGACTAGCAGAATAAAAAAATTCTAATGCTTCAAACAAAGCTGAAAATTGAAAGTTTTATGGTGACTGAAAGTGCAACTGTTTATTGAAAAGTGCTTGTAACATATTAGAACATGCCTGTAACATATGAGCTTTTTTCAGTAGACAGAGACCTACTGTATATTAAGGAGAGCTTTGCAATCAGTTCTGCCCTTTTCATTCAGGCAAAGCTAACAGTCTGATTTCAAAGACATTGTGTTGTGATTAACTACAAAGTCTAGGCATTTTTCTGTATTCTTTGCTTATTAAATACACATAAATTGTGATTTAGTTGTATATTGAGGATCAAATGGAAAAATCAATAGGCACATTTCTATTAAGATGTACACCAGACAATAAATTAATAATGGTTTCCTAATAAAAAGTTCAGTTAATCCTGATTAGTGTTTGTAACTTTTAGACAACACTATTCAGTTGAAAACAGTTCTATGGCCTTTATCAGTAAGGACTCGTTTACAGTCCATGTGTTTATTCTAGCTAACACATGCTCTTTGATTTTAAAATCTCTGGTGCTTTTCAAATTATTGGAGCTAAAATACTTAGAGAAATGTTTATTTTTCACTAGCAGTCTACAATCATTGTTCTTCTGAAGTATTTTTGACTTGCAAAAACTAAACCCTTTAAGTATGAACTTGGATGTGAAGGTAACAGAGTAATGTAATTAATGTTACTTACCAATTAATACTTTTCAGGATTAATGTAATATTTGCACTGCTTCTGATGTAAACAGTTTTGTAAGGCTGAATGACATGATTTGGCTGCCATGCCCTCATACAAAATAATGTCAAAATAATGTTGATCTCCAGCAGCAGTACCATAACCCTTTTTGAAACATTACTCAATGGTGAACTAATTTTACATACTTAGCACCTACTGCCTTCTGAGCTATATCTAAGTTTCATAACAACCTTTACTGGTGTGTTGTGGTTTTCATATAAGTGAAGACACAGAATTCTTACAAGTTATGTATTATCTACTTACAGTACATCCACTCCATAGCAGCCTTAGTGCCATAATACTTTACTATAGTTAAAATGTAAGTCATTAAAACTTCTACTTTTACTTGTTGTGATGAATGGTATTTCTCTGACATATTGGATTCAGCAGTTTAAATATTTTGCATCTTGATATTTAATCTTTAACTTTTTTGGAATTGACTTGCCTGTGCTTGTCTGTCCAGGCTGTATCCTGCCTTGTGTTCATTGCTTGCTGGGATAAGCTCCGGCAAGCCGTTAGAAGATGGATGGATAAAATTGTTTTAAATGGATTCCATCTGCTTCCATGCTGTTTTTTTGTAATTAAATGATTACTCTCTGGAATCAGTAACTTTTAATTGAAAAACTGCTTCAGAAAAGACTCCTCACTGAGGACTTCCATGATCTGTACGGGGCTAAACATGTGAACCACAGCATTGCTCTGACATTACTGATCATAATAAGAGAGCAGAAACTGAATTACACTGTACCATGCCACTGAACATAATGACAGAAGTGTTTTGTAATTACTCTTTCACTAGCACATTATATGTAAAAGGTTATAATAACAATTTATATCATTTGTTTGAAATGTTAAACATATAAATATTATAAAAAGAACATATTTCCTTTTCTTTTGTTTAGTTTGGAGTTGTAATTCCATTCATGGTATTTAAACCAGTCAATGAAATTTTGTGTAAATGCATTATGACATGAACAACTATAGTACAATCTATTATAGATTGTAATACAATTTATTGTGTGACTACTCTAAGACAAATCAGCTTCAAGAAGTCTAAATATCATATCTGTGGTCATAGGAGCAATATGTAATATACAGTAATAGTTTAACCAGATTTTGCTTCTTTTTCATCCACAAAAACAATTCTCAAGTTATCATGTGGTAAGTTCAAGACTGTCCACAATTCAGAACTTGCATGATTAATTTACCTGTCTTAGTAAGATAAAAATACTGTATATTCAAACAGATTCAAATTCCCCACTGCTGTCCAATCCTGAGTTAGTCAGTGGGGTTTATCACATGTTGTTTGCAATACGTCTGTTTCAGGGTACTTTGGTGATCTCCGTTCTTATGCAGGTGGAGTAATGAGCACAGGATTGAGAGACAGCTGTTCAGGCAAACAGGTTTATGGCCCTATTTATCTGCAGTGGGTGTGCTAGTCACTGGAGGGAGGTAGCTAAGAGCCTGAGAGGGAAGGAGAAAGGGGAATTTGCTAGAACACACACAAAGGCAAGAGAGTGAAAGGGGAGCTCTCCCTGTTTTACAGGGGAAGAGGGAGGGAAAGGCGAGTCTAAGGGGGAAAGGGCAGAGGTTGCTGGATCAGTCCACTCCAGGGGGTGAAGAAAGTTCCATTATTATGCGGGGAGGTGCTCAATGTGTCTTAAAGGGCTTGTCCTTAATCAGCCAGGGTAGCTGTGGTTTCTAAGGAAAAGCGTCACCCATAGTCCAGGGCTCCGCCTCCACACTGAACACACCCCCACGTTACTGTATGCCACACCAGCTAAGAACAACAGGCAACTGCACATTATTAGACTTAATAATTCATATTTTCTCCTATTTATATTTGGAGTTGCATTTTAAAAAAACTTGATGGTCTTGATGGTCATCCTGAGATGTTAACTTATGCAAGTTGGCTGTTCCAATTTGTCTCTTTATATTTTAAGGCCTGATTCACAGCGTACAGTGGCAGGTGTAATGAAAAGGGGCACATTTAAATGAAAAGTTCCAGTTCCTTGCCATTTCTTGTACTTGCTGACACAGATCCCCATTCTAACATACACAAACTTCTAGCCTTTCAAGGCTCTTTTGTGCCATGGTGATACAATGTAATCCCCCTCCACTTGGAAGATTATGAAACCGGTCTAGAAGTCTTTGAGGGCTCTCTGCTCATTCAGTAGCGAAGCTCAGTAACCACTCAAAGCTGAGGAACCTGTCAGAGTTGATTACTCAGGGGCGCCTTTCAGAACCACTAATCCCGAAAGGAGCTGAACCACAGCTGTGACCAGGGGAGCACTTTAATTACACCTGACCCAGTGGGGTAAGCAAACTCTGGAAATCCCTGCACCACCAAGTGAATGCTTTAGCAGTGCTGACTTGTACAGTAGGTGATTGGATCAAATTTCAGAGGTAGAAGTGTCGGGGAAGGTGATACAATTTTGTTGCTAGATAATCACAGTGGATAAGTGAGAAGCACCTTTGTGCATGAGTGTATTTGCTTACAGTATGAACCTAGACTATTGATTACTTAACAGTTTCTATATAGAAGTGAGACATTTCTCAAGAAACTTTTAGGTTATCTTCTTAAGGGTTGATAATTGTGGTGGAAATGAGGGTAAT
This sequence comes from Atractosteus spatula, assembly GCF_055471065.1. Classification (NCBI taxonomy): domain Eukaryota; kingdom Metazoa; phylum Chordata; class Actinopteri; order Semionotiformes; family Lepisosteidae; genus Atractosteus; species Atractosteus spatula. Next base: position 2,499,779 of record NC_142721.1, on the reverse strand, counting down.
ATGTGCTAGGAAACAATTGCTTGTTTTTTTTTCAAGCTGAAGTATCATATCAGGACTTCATGTCCTTGTGATTATGTGGCATGAAGCAAAAGTCAGTTTCTAGATCTCATTTAAAACTGGTCTTCACATAGTTTGCTTTTATGTAAAACAGGTGCTTGCACTGATGCTTACACAGCTGTTTACAAAAGCTACACCCTGCACTTTCTGCTGAGTCAAATTAAATGTTCTGCCTCTAGCTTCTAGGTCATGCAGAGCAACACAAACTTTACACAGAGAGGAGTAAACTGAAAAAAGATTTGTTTAAAAAAATTGGTCCTTACCTTAATTGGGTTTTGAAGCATAGAGAATAAAACAGATATTTTAGAATACTGTTATAAATTCGGGTGGCATGGTGGTGTAGTAGTTAGCACTGCTGCCACACAGAACTAGGACCCTCTGTTCAATTTTTTACCTTAGGTACTACTGTATCTGCATGGTGTTTATACTGTATGTTCACCCTGTGTTTGCATGGGTTTCCTCCGGGTGCTCCTGTTTCTTCTCTCAACCAAAAACATACAGGTAGATTAATTGGCTTTAGTAAAAAAATGGACCTGGTGTGATTGTGTGTGTCCTGCGGTGGTCTGTCCCATCCAGGTTGTATCCTGCCTTTTGCATGTTACTTCAACTCCCCTGCAGCCCTGTACTGGATAAAGCCTGTGATTAGTCTATGTTTTCTACTACCATACCTTCTACAAATATAGAAAGTCCTAGAATTCTGCCCCCGTCATTTTCATACATAAAACACCATACATGGCAAAAAAAGGTAACCCAAGTCCTAATTAAGAAAATTGTATCCTAACTTGGACTAAACCTCTCTCTCTAAACAGATGCTCACAAATGAATGAGGATTAATTTCCCTCTTCTAAACAAGGCAACACTGAAAATAGGAGAGACATGTTTGCCCTCCAGATTCCACAATGCAGAAAATGAGAATTTCCAAATGCTGTAAATTAGACAGCAAGCTTTTTAACATAATAAAGCTCTATTACTCCTTCAGTGTTCAGATTACAGTACCTTGGCAAAATCTGGTTTCAAATCAGATTCAAAAGATACGGATGGTGAAGATCTGTCTTTCCTCCTGTTCTTACAGTATGTCTTCCTTTTTCTGATGTATGTTCCTGTATTTATGCCATGGTCCATCCCTATGGATACTAGATTAATGACCTTACTAGGAATGGCCCTGTCATTTTTGAATATGTATTCTTTAAATTGACTCCCTTAATGATTTAACAGTGAGGTTAATTAAATTATTAGCACTCCTGTGATTAACTGCCAGTGTTGCCCCATTTACTTATCTCAAAGCAGCTGTGTAAATACACCAAATCTTCAGAATGAGAGAAGTTTTCTGTTTACTACAAATTTATAATGGAACCAGGATCCCTGCGGCTTCATTAAAACAGGGTGGTTACAGCAGTCCTGCCTTTATGGATGGGTTGTTGTTTTCCTCAAGTAGGTGAGTTACCTCAGTAAAACTCATTATGTGAATCACACTTATTCTTATTCAATCTCATTAGGGTTTTGACCAAACTACTGAACTATTATATTTACAGCTGCTTATCATTGAGTCAAGATATATATTCTTGAAATTTTAATGTGAGTAAGATATTCTTAAAGGGGAAATGCAGTCCCAATTTCTCAGATAGGTTATTACATCTCTGTAAGGAAATAAAATGATTGATGGTATCACAAAATTTTACTAATTCCAAATTAAGCACAAAATCATGAACTTTTTGAAAGTACCGTATGATCTCTCCATTTTGGTGTGAGTGAGAGTTCACACAAATTGTGATGTAAACCAGCCCTTCCTGCTCACTAGTCACTGTAATGACTACTGTAACGCGATATACAAGCAGTGCAGCAGACATTTCACCGCAGAAATGTTCCAATGTGATCTGCCTGCAGAGTTAACAAGTAAGTAGTATTTGTCAGCAAAACTGCCTAAAAGTTAAGAACAATATTTCTATTGGATTACATTGTCTACCATGTAATAGAGCCGCTTCACGTCACCAGAAGTAATTTACATTGTTCTGAATTGCAGAACACGGCACTGTGCATACCTGTAAATGTTTTTGTCAATTGTGGGATGTAAATTAAAGGTTTTACATGTTACTTTTATTGTAGTTTGAAATGCACTCATCAATGCTGACACTTTCTAACCCCAAAATATAAAAATAGCATTGCAGTTCCCTTTTAAGTCATGTCTAAAAGCTCAAGTAAGTAAGAGAGGACAAACGTTATTTGCAACTGAACCAAGGCTGTAAAGTTATGTTTTCACTTATTTCTTAAAAATAAAATAGCCTAAAACTTTTACCTGTTTAGCAAGTTGGAAGGGAAAATTGGACACAATAACACAACTGTCTTAGAGGGTGCCAGCCAGGGAAGAAGTCACAACTGAATATGGAATACAGAAAACAGAGATTTATAAAAGCATCATAGATGCAGGTGTTTAGTAAAAGATGTTATAAGGCTCTTTAAGGTGACACATTCGGCCTGCCCATGATGCTTTGCGGGTCCTGTGTTAGCAAAATTAGAAATAAATATACTGGTAAGTTAATTGGCTGGGAAAACTGGCCTTGTGTGAATTTGAACATGTCTGTTTCTGTATATGCCTTGTGATGGATGGGCAACCTGTCCACAGTTGTGTCTGTTGTTTGCTAGAAAATGTGTTCAAAGAAGGAGCGCAAACTGAATGAAAGAAATGTTAACTTAACAGTATTAGCAACTCTAAAATGAGTCCTTGTATGTTTGTTGCCCATGACATGGACCAGTAAAACAAACTACAATTCACTCTGGTCTCTGGCTCCTTTTCACTGTTCTGCTCACAAGAAAAGAACCAGAGTAATTCTTTTCCTGTTCAGGATTCTTATTTTCAATGAACATACTGTCACAATGCCATCTTAACTTTATTGTAGGACACTTTTACTTTGAATTTGTTGTTTGTCTTAATATGACTCAAAGCTGGCTGAGACAACCAGACTCAGGTGCATTTTCATCTCTGACTGGTATGATGTCCTTTGTCAGGAACGTAAGAGCATAAGGAGAAGAGTCTAATTAACCCATCACACAGAACTGATTCTATTAGTTTAGTAATCTGATTATGTTTCCCTCTTTTCTGGATAATTATCAATAAACTGACTTCAACAACAAGGCCTGGCAGTTTGTTTCAGACACAAAACTGTTTTTGTGTAAAAAAGTTGCTCCTCTTGTTAGTCCAAAATAATACTTTTCCATAGCATCCTGTAGTGCCTAAGTGTTCTTATTTTATTTTGACTTTAACTTTATTATTATGACAAAAAGCAATATCCTCTCACTCGAACAGATATATACTTCAAAAGTCATCAAAACGTCTCTTGAAATCAAATCATTCTTGATACCTAGTTCAATTTCCACCTGTCCGTACAGAACTGCGTGTCAGGTCCCTGGCTCGTTGAGCTGTTACTCTCGGTACAGCTGCACGGGTCCTCAGAGCTCCACCCTTGCCTGCCTCCAGACATTGGGAGCGGACAGCACAGCCCAGGGGAGGTCAGTAAAAGCTTCTCTGTTCTAATGAACACACTCGTCCACCCCGCTGGGGAAAGGCTGCCAAAAGCCTGTCAGCCCAATGCATTACACTCTACCTTTTTCCTCTTTCCTCTGTATGTTTCTGACCTTCATACTTTTTTCAAACCGGCAGAAGACTTTTTTTTTACAGTGAAATCTATTTATATTGGAAGTGCATTTCCAAAATGTGTGTGAGAGTGGAGGGAGAAGGAAAGTTGTAAGCTTTGTCTGCAACAGATTAGCCTGGCCTCTTGGGTAATACGTGGACAGAGGGATATTGAATTCCTTCTCATTCTTGTTAGCATTTCTTTGATTATTCTGTCTTTGACTGTTTCTTGTTTTTTAATCTTTTAATTAAGATTATAATAAATTCTGCAATTTCTCAGAAACAGAAGAGTTTTGACATTGTTGTTTTTTGTTTCGACAGTAACATAACCAATAATTTAATACATCTCCATACTTTTTACAGGATAATGCATTTGTAATATAAAGTTCTTTGTAAACACCTTGAGGTTTTAATTCAAAGCTGTTTCATTTTTCTATAAGGATGGACTTTATTAATGTGATTCCCATAAATAATTTTCCAGATTCAGATGTGGAGAATAGCTTTGTTGGAATCACTTTGCATTGAAGCTGAATATCATCCCTACTGGCGCTGTCAGTCTGAATACATGCAGATGGTTACAATAACGTTTCTAAGTTGTTCATTCTGATTTATAATATATATATATACTGCTTACTCCTTTATGATACTGTGAATTTAAATGACAGCTATCAAGTGGCATTTTTTTATTGATAAAATAGTTTGTATATACTATTATTTTATAAAAAAGTGAAACATATTATATATCAAGGCATTGCTCTATTTTAAACTATTATAAAATGTTTTATGTGGATTATGAGCTCTGTGATAACATTAGAAGCAGTTAATATGAATAACTACTTTTTAATATGAAAAGTTACTTCTACTTTCTACTTGTTGCTTTTTAACTCACAAGATTCCTGATCTCCCCACTCCAACCTCTACTTACAGAGATGCTTGCTTACATATACTGTAGTATAACTTTTTCTCATTAACAAATATAGTAAAACAGTTCATTTTCCTTAAATATTTAAAAGTATGATATTATACTATAAAGATATTGTTGAATATATAATTTATCAGTAGTCATTTGTCTTCTACTCTTTGTTACATACAGTAGTTTAAATACTGCCAGCTAGCCAAGTATTAAACTTAAATATCTACCTTGACTGACTACTGTAAATAATTACTGCTACCATACATGACACCCAGAGCACAAATACCAGAAACTAATCTAGACACGTTGTCCCTACTTTCAAGCCTCTGACAGTCCTGCCACCCCTCTTCAGCCGCAAAAGGAATGGGAGCTGTGTGAGAGAGATGGTGGGAGTGACTTTATTTGTATCAATTTCAGAATCTCTCAGAGCGAGAAAGTTGCAGCTGTTTCCCTGCCTGCCAGTAAATCTCTGTTCACAGTCAGTGAGATTGCTGGTGCAACACAAATCGAGTGCGGAAGCCAATTATTTTAAAGTCTCCTGCTGCCTTGGCACTGAGGCTCAGGGCGCATCGCTAAGGGTTCTGATAGACTGCCAGGCTAAGACGTATCACAGGCAGGCATAGCCATGGTCTCAGCGCCTGAGACCCAGAAAAATACTTTCCTGGAATCCCACTATTGTCTCCCTTTATGCCAGCAGACACTAAAATCATCCTCTCCTAGCTTGCAAGGCTCACATCCTCTCGTTTTAATGAAGACTCAAATGTCTTGTTCTTGTCTCTCTGGCAATAGAGCTTAATGCCCACTAAATTATTCTGTTCTGCAACTCCTCAGTGCACTGGCACACTCCCGCTTTCAAGCTTGAACCTGTTCTTCACTCTGCCTTTCTGTGCTCTTGATCTTAGTTCAAATGCTTACTTGCAGTGACACCTGCATTATGGAATGGACAGAGACGTGGGTTTGGGGCCCTGTTTTGTTCAATGTAACAATGAAGGAGAATAGTATGATTCTTTTGGGATAAAACTCCTTTTTTTCTAATTTAATTTTTCTTCTAAAAATATCAGTTTTCTGTACAGTGCACGCTAAATTGGTATATTTAAAAAAAAGAATAATGGACTGTAGGAGTTGAAGTATGGACCTCTATTTCAGATTGCAGGTAAGGTTAGAGTTATCATTTGTTACACCCTTTCCTAGTTTAGAGTTGGCACTTGTTAATCCACTCTTCTCACTGTTGTGACCGTTAAGAGAAGCTTTCCTGCAGCACTGGTCACAGTTACTTCCCTTTTGATGGGTGCCACCACATGCCTACAGTACCATCTGGAGTTCCTCTCTCACTCGTAAGACCACAGGTGTACAATGCTCCAACAAGTTACAAGCATCAAACCTACAGTATGTGACATCCTTTGATGACTGAAGTCTAACATTCAGTGGTACCGTCTATCCAAACATGTACCATAAGTTGGGCAGTTAGGGGAACTGTTACCAGCTGACATAACTCAGACATGAACCAAAAACAGTGTGTACATTCACCTTAAAACAGTACAAAGTGCTATAGTTCATTTATATACAGTATGTATATCACCAATATATTCAAACCTTTTGCAAAACAGCTAATCATAGAGGCATAAAGAAGTATACTGTACATGAGCTCAATCTGAAATAAATTATTCTGCCATTTGAGACATAGAAAAAAGGCAACAGAATCAGGGTGTACCCTGCCCTGCGCTCGGTGCTTGCTGGTTAGGCTCCGGTTTGGCAAATGACATGACATGACTTTCATCATAAGCATACTTTAAGTATATCTTTTAGGATCAAACTCTTGCTAAGAGCATTTGGCCAATATTTCATACAGTACTTGAATGACAGATGAGCTGGATACTTACCATCTGGCATTATTATTAAACTAAAACAATCCTGTGTACAGGCCTTTAATCTTTCATACAGTGAGTCTGTTTCTTAACCAATAGCTCAGTGGTTTCTAATTCTTAACACCTACTGTATGCTGTAAATTCTCTTTCAGTACAGCACACTTTGACCCAGTCATCAACTCTAAATTGCAAACCTGCCACTTAAAGGTAAATTTACCGTATCAGCCTGAGAGTTTCTGACTTTGTTCAGTGGAGTTATACATGAAAAAAGCAGTTTGTGAGCTGCATTCAGAAAGGTGGCTTTCAATTTGTCTCACTTATTGTTTACTATAACAGCTTGATGAATGCCACATTTAGCTTATTCATCCTGGAATAGATATAACATTTTGACTTTGTCATATGCAAGTAGTTTCTAGTTCCTCCCTAGTGATCCCATTCTTCTACGTTTTCTTCTTTAGAACTTACCTATCAATTTTTGGCAGCTAATCATGTATTTTGGGGGGTTCTGTTATTTGGCATTCAGCATACAGTATGCTACATACAGTAAGAAACCATTTCTTATGAAAGTAAAGACAATGAGCTGTTGCCTGATAATAATCTGTGTCTGACATCCTTATTCCTTACAGTATATGATCTTTCTCTTGATCTTCAATATTATTCAATAAATGTCCAGATTTCACATTGATAAATCAGCATAACACTATTGCAGCTTCAGTTTGGTATACCAAAAATCTGAAGCTGCTATCAACACCATAGAGCAAGACAGAGTCCTAGTCATAGCTAATCCTTCCTATCCCTAGAGCAACTGAAGGACCTGCTGTGCTGCAGAATCAGACTGTGGCAATGAACATAAGAGTTAGAGCCAGAGGTTTTAAGCAACAGGATTATAATTTTTCACATAATCCCAAATTTAGTTGGGTTATGTTCTGGGACTGAAAAAATAGGTCCAGATTTTGTCCTTGAAAAAAGTACTTTGAACATCTACTTTTTAATAATGAAGTAATTCTCTCTTTTTCTTGCACTACTGCACAAAGTCACATATAATCAGGAAACTTCACTGCAATCACATTTGTCCACATTCTGTCACCTCTGCTTCAATAATTCTGTAAACTGTAGGAAAAGTTTGCACTGAAATAGACTTTATATACTGTAGTGGTAAAACACACTGAAAAGTAGTTTTATGAAAGTGGTTCAGCTGGCTTTAAAATCTATTCATATTTTGTAGGCGTTTATTGATTTTGAAATATGATCAGGCAAAATTTACAGTACATATTAGTTTTGAGAGTGAAGATAAAACAGATCTGGGATCCTGATTTGTACTTACAGTGTGTATTCATTTAGTCATTTATATTAAACATTGACTGGCTGCGCACAGAGGCAGGCTACCAACTTCTTAGAGGATGTCAGGATGACACGAGAATAATTAATAATAGAAATGATTAAACATGATGTGTTATAAAACTGCAGTGCAGCACTGATAAAGACTCTTAAGAAATATTTAATTCAAAAAGCTCAATATTGTATTTTTTCCATAATTGTTCTTCTTCTTCTTCTTCGCATTTTCCCACTTATGTGGGGTCTGCTTGTTTGCACCGATTTTTCCACTTCGTACGGTCTGCGGCATCTTGGCAGGTGACTTTTGCGAGGCGCATGTCATCTTTCAGCCGATCCAGCCAGCGCGTAAATGGTCGTCCACGGGGCCGGCAGGCTTCCACATTCAATTCGAGGGCGGTCTTTGCCATTGATGTGTCATTGCTGCGGAGCACGTGTCCATACCATCGCAGGCGCGATTCCCTCATTTTATCATTCATGACATGGTCTAGTCTTGTCAAGCCGAGGGTCCTTCGCAGCATCTTCATTTCCATCGTATGGAGTGCCTGTTCATGTTTCTTTGTCGTTGGCCAGAATTCAGTTCCGTATAGGGCCACTGGTCTGACCACTGAGCGGTAGACTTTGGATTTTAGGCGTAAAGGGATCTTCTTGTCGCATAGTACTCCAGTGACCTGCCGCCATTTCATCCAAGCGGCGCTGACTCGCGTCTTGGCGTCTTGGAGGGTAGTGCAGTCGGAGTTGACACATGAGCCTAGGTACTTGAACTGTGTCACTTTGTTCACTTTTTTCATAATTGTTCTGGTGATGTTATTGTTTGTCACTTAAATGTATTTACTGTATGTGCACTGGATCCTACAAATACCTCAGTATATACAGTACGTACTGTATATATGTGATGTAATTAAAGTTTAGGGTCTCATTATTTGTGTTTTTTTGGGTAATTATAGTTCTAACTCACCATAAACCTGGTATTTTCTAGTGGAATCTGAATACCTCGTGATCTGAGCACATTGCTTTGTTCCAATATTATATAGTCCTGATTGAGAATCGCTGAGTTCAAAGTTTAGATGGACTATTAAATTTGTCTGCATTGAATGATGTGAGCAAAAATGAAAAATGCATAAAAAAGACTGGTAGAAGTTTAAAATCAATAACCAGTTTATTGTTTTTTATGGGGTGTGTGACTACACAAATGTGTCAGGTATATTGGCATTTGTAAGGGGAGGAATGAAGTGTGACCGAAAATATTACCATGACTCCACAGACCTATCTACTGTTCTTCTGTATGTTTATAAAGTACAAACTGTAATTGTGTCAGGAATAGATAGTTTACTCTTTTTTCTAATTTGCTGGCCATGCTGGAGCTGAGTAATGAACACTTATAGATAGGAACACGGAGCAAAAGTCCATCAAACCAATATAAAAAAAAAAACACCATAACCATTCTGCTAGCGGGTAACTCTCAAGATTTAAGGTCTACAAATTGAAGTAGACCTGACATGGGTTGTATAACATAGAGTTTCTTAAATTTTGGTAAGTTAGCAAACTACCAGTGTTCAACTATTTAAAAAAATTCTAGACCATATTTAAAGATAATCAATATAATCCAGTACAGACAATTTTATGTTGATCTGTATTTTACATCTCTGACAGTAGCTTTTGTAATTTCAGGGTTACTGCTAACTAAATAAGCCGATGAATAAGGTCAATGGCTCCCATTTGAAATTAAAGGCATCATTTTAATTTCATGGTTTTAAAAATTGTTTCAATAAGGAAAAATAGATTTGTATCACCATAAGCTCCTAATTGTCATTAAATGGTAGCTGTGTGTGGTATTACTCCACTGAATGATAAAAGACCACCACTACATTTCCATAAAGTGCAGAATGGATCTTAACCTGTTTTAGTAATTAAGGAAAACCAGACTTCATCTGACATTTTAAGTAGAGTAAAACAGATTTTAATATCCAAAACAACATTAACTTACTTTCTTTTAAGCGAATGCTTCAGTAGATGTGCTGTGACTCCGGGATCTATCCTGTGTGATGTATGTTTCTATATATTAAAATGGTACAGTATGTATTCTAAAGGCTAACAGCCGTAAATTCTGTTATACTGTAGCTAGAGAAAGATTAGCCAGTCATAATGAAGTCATGGATGTGGATCTGAGAGGTGTGGCTAAGACATGATCCAATCTGAGAAATCATAGCAAGGGAAAGTAATTTCATTGTAAAAGTGAAAAAAAAAGTCAAACAGGTGTGACTGTTGCAAGGGTTGTTCAACCACCTTGTGCCACAAAACCATTTTCATTCAGCATACAAACAAACGTGGGTGAAAACGTGGCGCACTGCTAAGTTCTGGCGATGCACTCAGTCAAGGTACTGCAGCCACGATACCTTGACAGCGCTGGTCATAGCACACATTGCTCACCTTGCATCACTGCTTGGGACACTTGATGTGATGTGGCACAGTTCATGTCCCGTCTTGCTGAAGGGCATTGTTATATCCGAGTGAATGGAGTGAGGTCCTCCTCTTGTGTGATTACTTCGTATGCTCCCCCGGCTCTCGTAAGACTTCACTAAAAGTAAACAATGGTTAAAAGCATATTGAAGTCAAAGCCATGCAAGGTAAAGGAGTACAGAGGAGACGTGGCAATGCATTGTGAAACAGACATGTCCCTGTGGTCAAATAAATGACTAATATAAAAAATTGCATTGCAGTGTAGCATTGTGATGGCCTGTGAGCGAGTGTGCTCAGATAAGAGGACTCCAATAAAGACAAATAAGTACTGTTGCTGGTTGGACAACAGTTAAACTCTTAAGGTGCAGCTAAGATACAGTGTGCTGAATTTTGATCAGAAATTAAAGTACTACTATTGTGGAAGCATAAAGAAAAGTTTTCACAGAGCATGTTAGAATAATGGTATGATGATTAGGTTTGACATTCCTTTTTAGAATTTAGTGGGCTTGGAACAGACATGCTGTTATTTTGACAGTGAGCATATTGGGTCCTGTGATAAGGAAAATGTTATGTTGTGCTTGGAGGCACTCAGTTTTTTTCCTTCTTTTTGCTTGATTTTCAGTTGTTATTTTATTGCTATATGTAGTATATATTATATATATATAGTATATAAGCTGAGGGTTGCAAACATTCAACCTCTAAAATATTTACATGCAAATGAAAAATTGGGCTATTTAAGTGGTTTTCATCAAATAATGTAACAGTTAATATGATAAAGCGGCTTTTAAGTCTGTAACATAATTCTAAAGCTAGCTATGGTTCTGCTTTCTTGTAATTTTCTTATTGAAAATCCCTAGTAAACACTTGTAGCAGAGCATATAATTTGTTTATTGTAGAGGCTGAAGAATTAAAGTTGGATACTGGATTGTGAGTTTCAGGGTGCTGTGTTGTCACAGTTCGGTTGAAATACGGACAGTTTTCCCTGCTATTAGTATTTTCTGACCTTGAACACAAGCTACATATAGACTTACAATTGTACTGTATATGCTTCCTTTATTTGTACTTTCATAAATTTGCTCAAACACTAGAGCATTTGCTATAAATATGCAGGAAACATGACATTTGAGTATTAGTTAGATAATTAATTAATGATTTGCAGACCAAGATGGGAACTGCATTGAATGGAAATTTACTGGGTCAGCATTTACTGTGAAGTTGCTGAAATTCCAGGCAGAGAGTTCAATGAAACAGTAAACCCAAATGAGGAGGAGTCTCCAAACAAGACGGTGGTATAGAACTGATTTTTTAAACAAACTAAAATATTTATACAGGCTTAAAACTATTGTCCACAACAACTTCAGCCATTCACATACTGAATTCAACCACAGCCAAAACATCTTACGGAGTTGAATGGGGCTGAAATATTCTGATTTAACTTGGTGACATTCATTCACCAAGTTCATTCATTCAGAAACAAAATGTAATATTGCAGCTTCTTTGGTGGAGTGTGGCCTTGCAAACATATTTCTCCTGTGCTGAAAACCCCGTACTGACTACCAGTCTCTTACAGGATTACCTTTAAAATTCTCTTGTTGACCTCCCAGGTACTGCGCAGTCTGTCTCCTACAGTATGTGACCTCCAGAGTTCCTGTCACCACACGTCCCGGTTTGCTCACTTTGTTTGGTACAGTAGGTTCTCGGTTCCTCAGAGTTCCAAAGACCTCATATCATATGTTAGGGGAACGAGCCTATTCAGTGATGGCCTATTGTCTGTGGATTATACTTCCTGAACTTATTAAAAATGCACCATTCAATTCCTAGCACAACTCTTTGTTATTAATTTAATAATTTATGCCTTTTGTCTTTTATTATTGTTTTCATGCAACATAACACTGCAGTAATAAATCAGAAGAGACATTGTTCTGCTGGACATCCATCCACCTTCTAATCTGCTTGGCTAGTTACTGTACGCTTTGTTCGGCTTACTGTACGTTTCATTTTATGTATAATGTTTGTAAAGTGCCTTGAGAATACTCTCGATTGAAAGATTGAATTGAATAAAATCGATCGACTGACTTGACCGACTGCGAAGATCCTGAAATCTAAGAAAGCAGCTTCTTGGTACATTTTTGTTTTGAAACATAAAAACCTGGTTTTCATTCCCCATTCTGTTATACTGGAGTTTTTGTTTTTAATCTGTAACATACTTTGCACTGGAAAGTAAAGCATTTCAACTAAATTTTAGTATATGCCTGTGCCACATACAGAATACAGGTCTTTTCAATTAAGTTTCACTTAATTGAGATAAAGAGGCATCTAAGGTAAAGAGATCTAAATTCAACAGCCAACTGACTCCTCAGCTTGCCGGCTCAGCTCTGGTTAGTTCTCACCAAGGATATTAACTGTACCAAAATAGTGTTTTGCAATTGTAATATCAATCACATTGTTAAACAAAATGTGACCCACTCATGTAGTAAAAAAGTACACTTTACTGATCACATGGATTATTCAGAGCTGCAGGAAGTTATGAATGAAACAAATCTCTGTTTTTGTAGGTTCTTCTCTTCAAGACAATGTGGGCAAATAATAAAAATGTAAAACTCATTCTTGGTTTTCTCAGTATACACAAAAAGTATGGAATTTAAATCAAAGGAGGATATATTCAAGCTTTATAAAGCATGTAAGTCCTAAATCACAATATTGTGTTATCATACCACAAAAATTATATCACGACCTTAGAAGGAATGTGCATAAAAGCATCAAGATCAATTCCTTGTCTCAGAGTATTGTCATATACTGGCATGTTAAAGAAAATAAATTGTGTCCGGATCAAAGGAGATTGAGGTGAAATCTGGTTTGACTGTATACAGTTCTAAGGGATAGGGTCATCCCAGGCGACTACTTCAGATTCAGTAGCAAATTGGGAGGCAGAATCCCTGTTTGAAACTAATGGGGGATTTGTTTAGGATTTTTATAGGAAACAGTTCTTTACATAAAGGTTATCTGGCTTAACAGCCAAGTGGTTGAGGTCCACATTCTGGGCTCTAAAAATCATCTTGACAAATTTCTACTCTTAGTGAACTGAGGAATGAAAAAGACCTCCAGTTATCTACGACATTTCTCATGTTCTTACCATATAAAAGTTCTGATTATATAAAAGTATTGTCACAGATTTAATTGACAGGGCCATATTTTACGTATTTTGATCTGCAAACATTGTGATTTTCTACATAAGTAAATCATCTTATGTGGCTGTTACAGGTCGGAGCTTCATCTAATGTTTCAAAGGACTGAGAAAATGTTAGTGTTAGTCTTTGTAACTTTAATGCCTTCATGTACTGTATACGAAGTGCTCTTGTCTACTATGAAAGGAAATAAACTGTCTACATTATTGAAAAGAATCAGTCTGCCTTCAGTGAGAACAGAAATGGAAAAAAATAGGTCATAAAATATAAATTTTCCGAAGTAATCAATCTTTTTGAGGGGACTGATGCTCATTTTAAGAGTTCTTTTTGAGATATACTGTGCCTTGAATTATTAAAACTAGCTTTCAGAGTCAGTAGTCTGATGTTTTCATGCTGAGTGACTTGCTGTCGGTGCTGCTCTGTGTCGCTGTCATTAACCTTCTCTCATCCTACTCCAGAAGCCCCCTCCAGCTGCTCAATTAGGGGCTCCTTGACCCAGTGTCACATTTGACAGAAAATCTCACTCTTCTCCTTCTTGAACACTGAGAATAATTGACAAGGTCAACTCCATTGCTTGTGAAGGACTTACTAGCTGTCACAACATGCCCTACGTCAGGTCCAACCAGGAAGTGAACTCAGGGAAATAAGTCAGAACTGGTACCTTCCAAGTACCTTGCACCATGTGAGTCCTCTGTGATTGTGAGGCATGTACAGTATGAACATAGTGTACAGGCATTTGATGAGCACATGATAGGAAAATATTGATATTTGAAAGATAGACATGCTTAGGTACATGCTTAGGTATTGTATTTGCAAACTCATATTACTTCTCATAAACTACATAAACTTATTAATAGCAGAAGATGTCAGTCGTTCTTGGTGTCAGTATTCTTTGATGCATTTAGTTGAGAAGGTACAAGGTTAATTCAGTTCTTGCATTTAAAATATATAAGAATAAAAAGATGGTACAGCTTAAATACACATTGAATGAGTATTTATGGAATACACATGGAGTGGAGGGACCTAGACAGCACAAAGATAGAAAATAGGGAAAAAAATAGGGAGAAGTGCAGCAGTCTACCCATGGAAAACAATCACAAAGTAAATGCATAGCAGAAGCATAGCAAAAATATAGCCAAACTTTAAAAATACAGAGCACATTTAGCATTGAAAGCTCTTTTGAAAAAAACAGCTGTACTGATTAATCAGTGCTTTGTGTGAAGAAATAAAAAGCAATGTCTTTGTTTACACACTGGTCTGAAAATCCTGTTTTACCTGCTATTGTCTGTGATGTGAGCACATTGCCAGGCACAGAGCACAAGCAAAAAGAAGAACACGCTCTGAAAAAATGCATGACATGAAAAAATGTGCCAAATTCCTTTTGCATACTTAAAATGCAAATTTTTTTTATAAAAACACACTGCATTAGCTGCAAGAACAATATGGTGTAAGATTACAATTTTTCAGCAGAAAAGATATCTGTAACATCGTGGTACTTTCCAGCATGTGAGATTGTGCCAGGTAATATGCATGTTGTCTAGTCTGAAACGGCTGATTAGCTCTCCCTATATGCCAGTAAAGAAGAATATTCACTCTTAGATCATTTTTGTACTTCATGCTTTTATGCTCGTGTAGGATGAGTACATAGTGATGCACAAATAAACACAACACTCAGGTCTAATTATCATGATTGACTACTAAACAGAACGGATGGGCTGAATTGTCTCCACATTTGTAAGCCTTAGATATAGCTACTGTATCAAACAAAATCAGAAGATGTGAGAACAAAAACACAAATTTAAAAGTCAAGCTAAACCTTAATTTTATTAGATTTCCTCATATAATTCATTTACGGTCCAAGAGGCACACACTCCATAAATGTATTCAAATATAAATTAATGCCAAACAAATAATATTAATAAAAACAAAATGGGTAATATCAGTAGTATATAACATGGGATAGATCAATAATGTTGCTATAGTCACAGCTGCAAGTTGAGCAAAACTTCCTGGTGTTCATCCTTTGAGCCCACAGAAGCACTTTCAGTCCTACAAGATGATATTGCTCAGCTGCGCTGCAATGCCTTCACATCCTTCCTCCCACATTTTGTTATTCATGATGCCATTTTCATTTCCATACCTGAGTTTCTTTCTCCAGGAGACAAAAGTGCAAAAAAAGTGAAAAGTTGACAGGAACAACAATTATGGTGTAGCAAAAATATATCTTGTCAGTAAACATTGCCAGTAATTCACATGCCAAGAGCATATAACACAATAACACTTGTGTTATTGGGTTTGATTTGTAGATTTCTAGCCAGCTGCAAAGTTTTTTTTAATTAAAAAATTGAATTTTCGCTTGGTTACCTGAACCTGTTACACAGGAAAAGGCAACATATTTCATGTCTAATAATCAATCATTTATTAATTCCTCAGAACAACCCTAAGCCAAACAGTCAAATTACTATTTCATAAAGTGCTGGCACACAGTATTTGTCTCTTTGTGAAAGAGTTAGGCTTACTTTTGATAAGATTGGAAACCGTTTTAGCTACGGTGGTGTGATGGTTAATGCTACTGCTTTATACAGAAGCTGTAGAGTGCTGGGTTCCCTTGCAGATTTGGGCAGAATGGTTGAATGCTGGGGGGTTTGTATGGTTTGTATGGCTTGGGCTCCCTTGATCTGATGGGAGAAAACAGTCATGTTCTCACTCAGTTGTGTCAACGCTTTAAACCCTTTGTTTCTGGAAAGCTTCAGTTTAACCAGACCCTGACCAGGCGAAGTGGCTTTCATGATTAAAGATAGAAAGAAAGCAATGTGACTGTGTAGTGTAAAACATATTTAAGGCTCTTTATGTACATGTGTTAGAATGTATATAATGTCAGAAGGTAAGGTTTGTGTTAACCTTGCAAAGAGAGTATCCTTACTGTTGAATAATTATCTTGGGGAGGATGTTTCCAGGACTTTTAAAATTAATTTTCTTTTAAAAATAACATTAACTCACAATACTGATAGGCCTACAAGTCACAAATTTCAAGCCTACTACTTAATGTCAGGTTTCTGTTAGGTAGAGACAAGGAGCCCCAGGCAATCAAGTAATGAATGGCGAAAGGACTGAGTTCTGGTTTATTGTCATGTGCCTCTCTTTGGCAGCCAGAATTCAATCTGCAATCACAGACTTTTCCCTGACGCCCAAAGATGTACAGCAAACACATGCAGAAAAAGAAGCCCAGTGAGCTAAGGGCAATCACACTGTATTAGGTTCACAACAGATGAACCCATATAGATTAGCAAGGCTCAAACCCCAAAACTCTGCTTGGAAAATGGGAGTCAGTGATACTCATTACCAATATGAATTCTTTCTGCACTGGTAATAATAATTATATAATAATTGTTTGCTCTGCTTTGTCTTGCTTGAGTTTTAAGATTTCATCACCTACCATCCAGTGGTACATTCAAGTAAATTTAACTCATCGTATTGTAGCACTTATTGTAGATATTGTAGCACTTCCTATTGCACAGTGTCTGTTGTCATCACACAGATCCACTTTTTTGGAAGATCTGGTTTGAGGAAAAAGGGACATTATATTGCTCATCGTGCTTTGAAATTATGAACCTAAGTTTAACCTTGAGTTTAATAAGACTATTTGGTTAGTTTTATCATGACTGAACTCTTTTTTCTCTGTTCCATCCCATAGAGTACATGGTTAAGGAGGGAGGTGGTCTCAGTTGGGCAGAAATGAGCCTTTTAACCTAAGCTGTTTAAAACTAACGAAGCTGCTTTACTTCAGAGCGGATTCTTTATTAAAATGTTTTCAAAGGCTTAAGATGAGAAAAATTTTATTCCCCATATTAATAAACCTCAGATCTCTAGTATGAAAATGCCTTCATCTTTTTTAAATCAAGAAAGTTCATTTTTCGAGGGTGATTCTCAGTCTATTTTAATATTTTGTGTACCTGTGAATGTTTTTATTATTAGAATAAAATGTTAAAAATAATGTTCTGTGATTTTTTCTTTCTTATACCAAACTGTAAAATGTTTCTTGATGCGTGTTCTACCTGTAACATTAAATGACTTAAATAACATAACATTATAGCATCTTACGTCGTCACACTCATGTCAGTACATGTTATAGAAATATATGTTTATTTCAGGATGCAAAAACTGTTCTCGTTGATATTCATTTTCAAGCCTGGGATCATTACTAGACCCTGAAGACTTCTGCCTTGATGAGATACAAAGTGACATGTTTTACATTCTTCTTTAAAGAGCTGTTAATTTCCACTGAGCATAACCTTATTGCTAATTAAAATGCAACTTATAATGTCAGTCGCACAGTGGGGATAGCAGCCTTCAGTGAAAGCTGAAAAAGTCCAAGAAAAAGTGCTAAAAATAAGGATCACATACTCTCTAAGAACCAGGCTCTTTTTTTTGTTCTGGCATATTTGCTCTGGTAAATACCTTGACAGTAAATGACAATATCTGAAAAGTAACAAATATAAAAAAATGACTGTGGGTCCTTTAATGCTGTTCTTTAGAACTTGGTTATGTGACTCATAATCTTAAATTGATTATCAACCTCAATGAGATCATGCCGCAAATGGACAAAAAAGAAAAAATAAACAATCCTAAATTGATTTAAAAATCAGTTTGTTACAATATTCAGTCAGCAGGCCTATACTCTAACGTACTGAAATTTTCTCTAGCCCTGGAGTGTTTTATTGTGTGTGATCAAAGGTCTTATGAATGGATTAAATGAAAACATCAACTTTCCCTGTTAATATGTTTCACAAACAGAATTTGATTATCGGTAGAAAAAAAGCTTCTACATCCAAAATCAGCCATGATGAAGTGAGTTTGCAATTTATGATTGTGAAGAAAATCTGATGTTTTGATTCATTCTGGATTGCAACTTGGATATCCTTAAAATCGAGTTAGAGAATAATCATCTTCAGCTACTGTACCTTGGGTCACCCACACTGGTAAACTGCAAATCTTTTTTACTGAACAAATCTCTTAAGTTCTCAATTTTGGATCTCAGTATCCCAGCATCTTCTGTTCTTTTTTTCTAAAATATTTTTTCACCTTAGAAATATTGCCTGCATTAGGCAATTTCTATCAATGTCCAATGCTGAGTGCCTAATGCATTTATAACATCAAGGCTTGATTTCTCACACTCCTTACTCTATGGGCCCCCTAATACTCCTCTTTACAAGTTGCAATATGTCCAAAGCGCTGCAGCTTGACTTCTTACCCAGCCAGCTAAAACTGGCTGTTGTTGTTCAATTACAAGAATGTGGCTTGGTTGTGATTTAAATCTTATCTGATAACATTGCCAAAACAGGAATTGTTCCATCTCACCAAAGTTGGTCATATCTGATGGCTCACTGGGCTCTGTTATTGATTTTGTTTCTCTTAGTATCTGTTTGCTCCAGTGTCTATGCTGAAAATGCTCAAATTTATGTCTGAGAATATTGATGTTAATCAAGTGCTTCTTGTCACACTGCTTAGATTTTAATGAAGCAGATATACTAAAACTTTATACTTGAACAGTGACGATACCATGCTTTTTTCCAGTTCCTGATTTGTGCACCTTATCAGTTGGAATTGAGCCTGGAATCAGAGCAACTACTCAGGCTAGGGAATGTTGTCTTTGATCTGAGTGTATTTGAAGGTCATATTCTTAATGTCTCACTGAGAAGTCAATTAAAATATTGATTTAAAATATTTTTTTCACATCACATCAGTACAAATCAGTAAACTGCTAACTCCCTAAATACAGTACTTGTATATTATCTTTGGACTGGCATTTTCTCAGCTTGTCATGGGACTGTGGTATGATCTTACAGTCCATGTTGGATCTCGCAATTTATAAAAAGAAAATGAGCACATACATAAAAGTTAGAGGTGCTCTAGTAATAAAATATTATGGAGTAGAGAAAGTACATTTACAAAAATCAACAGGATGCACTTTCTCTACTACATAATAATTTATTTACTGTATAAACACTTGCACAGATGTTGCAATTCTGTCAGTGTTGTTACATATGGTTTTAAAACTTCCTGATGTAACGTTGGATACAGTAGTTGTTTGAGATTTTTCCTTACATCTTTCCACTCATGTTTGACTCGGATAATTTTAAACAGAAGTAATTATTAGAATTATTACCATTGCATTTGTATTTTTTCAAATATCCCTCTCTCTCATAATTTGCAATAATCAGAACACATCTGAGAAAATCATGAGTGTCTTCCATCACATACAGTACCACATAAGTGACTAACACACAGTACAGCGTCTGGTGTTCTTCTAATATAATATTCTTTTTTACATAAGAACTTTTAGAATGATTGACATTCAGAAGCAGAGTGTTGCTTAATTTTTTAGAACTTTCTTTATTATCAATGTTTAATGTGTTTTACTAGAAGCCACATTCAGGGGAAAATATTTAAGATAACAGAATCAAGCCTTTTGCTATTATGGAATCACAGTAGGGTTCACACAATATGTTTCTGTTACTACAGTGATTCTGACTGAGAGGCCATGATACACTCCCTAGTTTTGGATTAATTTCAATGTTTGTATTTTTTATATCTAACAATGACTAAGTATGGTTATTCTTAATAAACCTCCCACTGCTTCTCAGTTCACAAATAAATAAATTAAAAATAGTTTTGGTGGGCATTGCAAGATGCCAGAAAATTTGTAAACACCATAATTAATAAAGACTGTAATATTTTCTCAAAGATAATATAAATTTATGGATTTTTCTACTGAAAAGACAATTTCTTTAGAATCAGATAATAAATAGCGGTATTTATTCTTATGATATTAGAATAATCAGAATAGCTAAATAATGTAATTTTTAGTGTTAAGTCAGTGTTAATTTTTAGTGTTAAGTCATGACAAAGCTTTTTGTTCAATTTTATGCTGTACATTGTGACTCATATTTTCAAAATAAGCAAGCCCTGATTCTGTGTGTGTTAAACTTCAGGCACCCTCGGGCTAATCTTAAGTCACAGTTGTAAAGTTCAAACATGTCACTGTGTCTCAGAAACTGCCTGCAAAGATGATATTCCATTGCAGAAAGAAGGAGAGACTTGTTTTTTATTTGTTGGGATTTGTACTGAAGCAAGCTCTGCCTTTTCTTTTTATTCCCATCATGATTCAGCCCATTCCTTCTCCTCAGATGCGCTATAAAATAAAGAAAGAACAGTAAAGAATAATTCAATACAGGGAATGGCATTTACATGTAAGTTTGAATTTGGTAATCTCATTTGACATTGTCTATTTCCCTAGTATGGTCACTACGGTTTTTGTATTTACTTGTTTCAGGTTTAGATATGTTCACCATCTTTCTCTAGAATCTGAAAACATTCTAACAGTTATTTTGAAAATGTTCACCAAGCCATCACACTACTAATAAGGTACTGTAAACCAGGGCTCACCTGAGCAGAAATGTATTTGCAATGCACAGGAAGCTTCTAGAACAGTTACCATAGCCATAGTATTATCACTCACAAATGTACAGTAAGAATGCATATTGAAAATGTAGTTATAAGAAAAGCATAATGACAGCCAACTAAAATTAAACGAAAGAGTATACATTTTGTATTAAAGACAAGAAAAATTAAAAAATAAACCAATCATTGTGCTGAATCTGAACAAAGTGCAGTAATTTATGCCCTTTACTTTTTATGTTTTAAGCACCCCGATGGCAAATACTGAAGAATGTTTTCTTGTCATAACAGCTATCTTTCACCAGGACACTGTGTTCTGGCAAAGGTCACACTGTGACTTATTCAAGACCACGTCTAACAAGAGATCTAGCTAGCTCAAAACACATATAATAAAGGGCTTTTTTATTTATTATTTATTTACCTGCAGTGCTAAAATCTACTGATACAATAGTTTCATTTCAATTCAATAAGTACTCACAATTTACATTTTTAATAGTTCATGGTAATGTTTGGATGGGAATTTTTTGTGTTAGAAGCTAAAGGCAAAACTAATTTTACTCTCCCAGTTTTAGTTCCAGTTTCCAGTTACACACTTTTTATTTCTACAATCATAGCTGTTTGAATTAAGCACATTCACTAAAAGTAGGTTCAATTTAATCAATTTATTTTTTTTCTGTATCACAGCACATTACTGGAGCATATTTTAACAAATTATATTTCCAGTACAGTATCTTTTCTCTTGGTAATACATTCCTGTTGCTTTTAGAAAGTATAATTCTGCTGTAGGGTTTCCTCACTGAAATGTGCTTCATTTATGTAGTAGGAATGATTTAACTTGAACCCTCTCTGATGAAAGAAGTTTTGCATAACCTTAATATGAATTTCTGAAATTACTGAAATTTAGATATAGTGTAAAATAATCAATAAGGAAATGCACATTTTCCCTTACATCTTGCATATTCTGTGTAAAAAAATCACATAAATGTAATATGGACTAGTGATTCTGCAAATTAACTGTCACTTCTTTCATCAGATATGCTCATAGTTTTCGAGAGCCAGGAGCAAATTAGATTCTGAAATAAATTTACTTACCTCTTGTTATTTCATGGATCAATTTTTATTGTATTTAAGTTTCTTTCTTATTTGTGTTTCTACTAAATACCCTCTTGGTATAATTGAAAAGTTATTAACACAGGCAGTAAAACTCATCTCCATTGTCTGATCCTATGTATTTTGCTGTATGTAGTTGAATATGACTACAGATTCTTTATTTGTAAAATATCCTTTAAATGTACAGCAGTTAAAATATTTGAAAATATGCTGAGAACTGTTACCAACCCTGTTACTGTATGAAATTGTAATGAACATTGAATAAAACTGTAATCATGCAACAGTAAATGAACTGGCTATTGCCTTTATACCCTACAATTGGATTTTGGACCTTTCG
This sequence comes from Atractosteus spatula, assembly GCF_055471065.1. Classification (NCBI taxonomy): domain Eukaryota; kingdom Metazoa; phylum Chordata; class Actinopteri; order Semionotiformes; family Lepisosteidae; genus Atractosteus; species Atractosteus spatula. The sequence goes on along the minus strand of NC_142721.1, from coordinate 2,477,434 downwards.
GTTTCATGAAAGGAGACACTTGCAGTAAAATATGAAGTGAGAGATGAGTTTGGATGATTTCTGCAGGAGTAATGCAACCAGAACCAAATGCTGTGCAGGAAACGCATTGAGATGCTGAGGAAACAAGGAAAGACATCTATCAGAATGCTTATCTGGACAGTTAAAGATTGTTTGAAGTCCTGTTAATACTGTCTGGAGTAGGCTGTGTGCTGGAGGATAATATCTTCTAAAGCAGAGACTCATGTGCTCTGTTTAAGCACTGAAAACCTGAGTTACATTGCCGTTAATAAGAGACAGCTGGGAGCCCCTACTTTGCCATGGCAACAGTTTTGTAACTAGACAGCTACAGTGTAGAGAATGGTAACACACTGAGAAGAGCTGAGTGACAGGAATGTAGTTTTCTTTCTTCTTATATTAAAACTCATTTCTCCAGAACTAGTCTTTAAATAGCAAGAACATGACGTATTAATCCTTTTATTGACAAAATCCTGTAGTATGCATCATATTTCTTTACACGTGGAACTTCTTTTGTAAGATAAAATGTCAGTGCATGTTTAACAATCTTGTGATTCCAGTGGTTATAGTTATACGGATTTTTAGAAATATACTATAATTCTACATTATGATATACTGTAATTGTCAGCCTGCTCTTGTGTTACATTCATCATGATTTAGATGTTGTATGTTAGATTATCTATAATTTAGTTGACACATATTGAAAAATGTAACCATACGTTTCTCATAAAGTGATTCAGAACAATTATACAATATGTCTAGTTTTGAACAGTACACTGAACATGTACATTATACATCAATTTGGAGATGAATAAGAAGATTGACTATAGAGCAGAAGTCTCCAGTCATGTGGCTCCTGGAATCTACTTAATCTGAGCTTTCAGTTACATTGAGTATCCCAACACTGCAGTTATTAACCGAGATCACATTACTGATATCTGCTGAATTAAAGACATCTTTTTAACTTGAATAATCGGGGCTCTCTCAAAAATAATGAGGATAATGGCTGATATAAAGAGATGCAAAGAACCAAATCAAAATCAAATCAAATCAAAGTTTATTTATCAAATGCACAACAATATGGCGTGCAGCAGTAGTTGCTGGCAATGAAATGTCTTTTTCTGCGAGCTCACAAAAATTACAAAAATCACAAAAATCACAAAAATCACAAAAATTAACAAAAACACAAAAATCACAAAATTGAGGTTACATTTTTGAAATTGAATAAAAACTCAATTTGAGTAGAGCTGTTATGTGACCATGGTGTATGCAATATATACATGTAGTGCAGTTATGCTGAATATAGTGAGAATTGTGTGTCCATGTAGCCATTACAGGTGATTTGCTAAGGAGCTACAGGTTGGCTATTTAGCAGTCTTATTGCCTGGAGGTAGAAGCTGTTCCGTAGTCTGTTGGACTTGGACCGAATGCTTTGGTACCGCTTACCGGACGGTAGGAGGGAAAACAGTTTGTGACTGGGATGACTGGGGTCCTTGAGAATGGACCTGGCCTTCTTCAGACATCTAGCTGAGTAGATCTCCTGGATGCTTGGTAGCTCACAGCTGGTGATAAGCTGCGCTGACTTTACCACCCTCTGCAATACTTTGCGATCCCGTGCGGAGCAGCTCCCATACCAGGCAGTGATGCAACCAATCAGGATGCTCTCATTAGCGCACCTGTAGAAGTTGGCCTGGATATGTGATGACATGTCGAACTTCTTTAGCCTGCGGAGAGAGTACAGGCGCCGCTGTGGTGTCTTGACCACAGTGTTGGTGTGGTGGGTCCAGGTTAAATCCAAGCAGAACCAGCAGAGTTCATAATTTTATACTGAATTCCCAATTTGTTTTCACTGAAAAGTGAACTTCGTACTACAGTACGTACCTGTACCCGTGTCTTTAAGGTACATTTACAGAAATCACGCTGCTGTTCTGTATTGTGTTACAGACTACATTCTCAGTGTAAATCCCGTGGCATCACGCGGGGCGTGTCCAGGGTGGAGGCGGAGCCCTGGAGCAAGGGCGACGCCTTTCTTTTGTAGTCCCAGCTGTCCCGGCTTCTGATGATGAGCCACAGCTGGGCAGGTCCTATAAGGGCACATTGAACACCCCCTGCAGGGAGAGTATCTTTTCACTGGTAGTCCCGGAGGGGGTTGTATCCGCGCAAGGCCGTCGTTATTTTTCTTTTTCTTTAGCCCGTCCCGTATCTTCACCGGGGCAGGCTGACCTTTTCCACACATTGAGTTCTTATTTTGTTTAGGCCTTGTGCTCCCTGCTCTTCCAGACCGGACACGACCAGACCTAAATAGGGTCAGTCCGGTCTGGTCCCCACTGTGCTAAGTGGTTCTTTTTCCCTGGCTGGATCCAGTTAAGTAGGGAAAGCCCAACCTGGATGTCGCGATGCACAGCGGCACATTTTCTTGTTTTTTTTCAGCCCTTTTTGTGTTATTTTTGGTGCGTGCTAACCTCACACCGGTGCTTCCGTCCTTCAGTTAATGTAGACTTTTTCGTCACGGCTCCTCCCACTCCCACAGTGTTAGTCTGAATTCATTTTCAATTGCCTCCTGCTTCTACACCATGGAGATTAGCTGTTTAAAACTTAATGTTAGCTTAGACTGAAAGTTTTGATGGAGTTTTGAAACCTACCCTGTGCCCGGATAATATCTGAGTAATCCATTCATGCATTTCTGGGATACACAAATCCTCATATTGCACTCGTAATTTCTCCTTGATCAGATTGCAGCGACTTTATTTGCTATGTTGCAAAATTATTGTGGTCTTCGTCACACGATTTTCTTTGTCAGGAAACAAAATAGAGTTAAAAAAAATAAATGCAGATCTTAGCAGAAATTCTACAACAATAGTTATTTTTGTGATGTATTATGGATGCACTGTATTATGGCTAAATGATTATGGTCTTTTATTTTTATTTTTAGTCTTGTATTTGGGATTCCTTATGGTCAAAGTTATTGTAGTTGTTCTTAAAATAAGATGTAGTAAACTTGAAGAGGATGTAGCCCAGAAAATCTTCAAATCTTTTTCTCCTCATATTAAGTGATAATTCATTGAGAACCTAAGCTCAGTGACTTAAGGCAGTCTGACTTTAATATTTTTTTTTTAGATCATCTTCTCCACACCTGCCAACAAGGCTTTGTGATTTTTAGAAGCTAATTAATCAAGCTAATTAATAACAATGAAGTGTTCCTAAAGAAAATAACAGTAGATATTGAAGACTGACCTCAATAAATGTGTTAATTAATTGGTTGTCATGTCTAACTGTGACTTTGTAGAAAGGATATATACTGTAATATATACAGTAGTTTATATACTATAATATATGCTGCACATTATCCTCTTTCATACAGAATAGTGGATGGGTGGCTATCTATAGAATGACAGCTTCATCAGGAAAAGTGAAGAAACTTAAAGAGCAAAGTGCTACTCATCCAATTATGTTTTAAAGAGTATGAACTGTTTATTTTTAGAGCAGGTGTTCTGTGTTTTAGTTACTGTAAGTATCACCGTAATGAAGTGTGTTTCATGGCTTTTTATTGTTATTCTTTCTACTGACCACAAACATATTATGATTTGTACTAAAACATATATGAAATAAATGAAATGTATCACTTAAATCCTTTTTGAAATAGAAAATTGCTTCCTGTGACATTTAGTTTAACTATGGTCTACCTGTCTTAATTGGTTTACATACAACTTATACATTGCTAAAAGGTTGAGGAATTGGGTCTGCATGCTGGAAGTACTGTAAGCAAAACTAGCAATTTCGTGATAAGAACAGCTGTTTAAATGGATACACATCTTCTTCCGCGGTTAAATCTCCCAAAGGTATCTGTGAATTAGAAAGACGCATATCCTTTGATTGTAAGCTTTAGTTGTGAGATGTCTTGGATAGCAAATAAGGCATGAGATTACAGCGGATCAAAGGGGAGATTAAACAGGATGCAAAACATGTTGACAAGACAAATTACTGCCTCCTTAAAATAGCTGAATAGGTATTAATGTCAGTCAGGGTCTTAGCAGGAGCCAAATGAGACACTGCCAGTGGCATGTTTGCTGTTTTATTTACTTTTAAAAAATGCAGAACCATAGAAATGCTGACAACACAAGCTATGTACTGTATATAACAGTGCGAGTTAGGCACAGTACAGTATATGAAAGTAATTTGTGAAAATGTAATGAATGTGGTTATAACCTAACATGAATCACAGCTAAAATTTGTATTTTACATTCATAAAAACCTCTTTGGTTTATATACACTTACACAACAATGAAATTCTTAAGTCTAAGATACAGTATAAAAACGGTTAGCTCCTTTCTCCTGTGGATCTGAAAATCCAGTAACATTGTCAAAATGAGACTTATTATTATTACTTCAGTATTTCAGCCAAATACTAATCAATGCAACGAAGACACAAATAATATTGGAGTCTATTTGGCATAACTCACATGGCTGAGGAAACGATAGAAGACTGAAGACTGAACCAGGGTGTGAGTACAAAGTGCTTAGCAACGAGATATTTACGTGTAGGAGGACGTGAGCAAGTTCAGAAATTTGGATTTCTTCCCAACTTCTGTTTAAAAATACCATTTATCCGATGGTTCTATCATTTTAATAGGACCAGCGTGAAATTAATTTAGTACAGCAAGAGAAAAGGAACGTGACGGTGAAGCATGATTAGCTTGAGACCGTTCACGAGGTGGCTGTTGGCAAGAGATGTCAGGAGGATCACCAAATTATGCTTTTCCACACTGAGAAGAGGTTAGATTGGGAGGAATTTTGTGTTACATAAATATGACACCAAACACTAACTTAGAAGGAATCTCTAACTGTCTAATTTCCTTTTGATTTTGATTCAAGAATGATGAAGTCAGTCATGACTGTGACCTGTATTTGCCATGTGGTGGCTTGCAGTTGGCCTCCAGGCCTGGCTGAGCCTTACTTGATTAGGGTATGCTAGGCTTACCACACACAGGGCTCCTGGGGAACAGTGACTGTCCATGAGCTGGCATTTCTGTCCTCTAGAGCTCTGCTAATCTTTCAACTCTTGTTGATTAGTTCATATGTCACTGTGAAATTTGCACCATGACCCCGACAAGTGCAACGTGCTCACCCCATTTCCCTGTGCGACTGCAAAACCCATAAATGAGTCGATAACTAAACAGCAACTTACAAATTATTATTCCATATGAACATTAAATTAATGTTACATGACTTGCAGAAATGAAAAACATCTATAATAGCTTTTTACAGTAACGTGATAGTTTTCTGTGGTGTTGATCTCAGTACATGACAATTCCATAGTCTTGGTTTGTGATGCATTTCTTTGCTTGCCTGTGTTATGGAAAGATAATTCAGCTAATAAACATTAGAAGTAAAAAAGATAGGTCGTTAGATATACAGAGTACACAATGGTTTTACATGTGCTTTTATTTGGTTGTATTTGTTGTGAAAGTTAAGGGGGTAGATAGTAATAACCGGAAATAGTTTGGTTACTTCAGTAGATAAGCATGTTTATTTAACCAAGTGTGGCCGGCTCTATATTACACAGTCTAGCTGCGAAAACATGAAATATATAATTGTTTATTTATTATAACAGTGAGCAAAAAAGAGAGGCTTGGGTGTAATTATGAGTGCAGACGTCCTTACACCCAAGTGAGCAGCCAGCTTTGATGCAGTGCTATTTGCCCTGCTAATCTGAGGATTATGAGCTGCTGAAGTTTAAGCAACCAAGAGAACATGGGAAGCATTGCGGTTGTCCGGGAGACGCTAGATAGTTAATGATAGACATCTCCCATCTTGAGGAAACTGCCTAGCAGCAAATTAAATAATAATTAGTTTTATAAACCTGTTTGCAGTTCTTTTGTCTTCCAGAAATAGCAGCTCTATCCTGTAATGATGTTTTTCTTTTTTCCCCTTGCTTATATCAAAGTGACTGCCTGTACTAATTGAGACTAAGAAAACTCAATAGGCACAATTTTAAAAAATCCTCACCAGTATAAAGTTAGGCTGGAGGTGGTCTTTTTGCCTATTAAAGTATAAATGTATTTTATTTGTTGTGTGTGGTGGTGAAAGTCACTAACTTATACTGATTTTTACACTGGACAGAAGATATTAAATTACAAAATGACTCTTCTGTATATTAAATAGCAACAGATATTAATGTAAATTAATTCACATCAGAGTTAATTGAATATATATTTTCTATCCTATGATAAATGTTTTGGAAAATTCAATTTCCCAACCAATTTAATCAATTTTCAGTTTGCTGTTGGTTTTATTTTTGGAACGCATGCTAACTGATGCAGTATACGTGAGGTGAAAATAGAGAAATATGTAATAAAAATTGTTAGTAACTAGAAATTTGAGTATTTCATGTCCTGTAAAAAGTGAGGAGGCTTGCAATCAGAACCCAGGGTAGAATAAATTTTGTCTGTCATACAGGGTTTGATGAGTTGTCTTTACACTATATTCTTCAGCAATCTCAAGGCATTCTTTACTACTGTTGCAGCCATATACAGTACTTCATTATACCCCATAGATGAGCACTGGAGATTTACATCTCACAAGCCTTTGTGTTACAGTTATGGTTTATTATTAACATTTAATAAATAATATATTTACTTCATTTACCAATTAAAATGTACCAAGTCAGGGCTCCTGATTAACTAAAGTGAGAGTTCCTAGTTCACACTCAAGTGATCTCTATAGTCCAGCTTGTCCCCAGAAGTTGTGAATATGTACTGTGCTGGGCCGTAATAACACTCAACATCAGGGTGTGTCAGCACACAGCCTGTCCAGGCTGCTGTAAAGTATTATTGTAAAAATGTCTGGTCTCATGCAAACATGCCGAGCATCAAGGTATCTAGGTATCTAGGATACGTTTTCTAGATATAGATATAGACATGGTCCCCATGTCATGTCACATCCGCATAGTGTGTGTTTGTAAGTCTGACCGTTCCCATTCAGCTCTTGATCCAAACTCTGAATATATCAAGGGATGTTTTGCAAAGATATTAATATAATCACTATAATACATTAATTAACCGTGATATGAATATTGTCTTACAAGTATTCTGTTTATTGAAATAATTCTTTCCCGCCTAAACCAATAACTCTCAGGTGAAGAGTTAATTGAATTGGGACCTTAGTTAATTGCTCCTGGTATGAAATGTCCACATTATTATACGGCAGTGTTTAGAAAGCATGTTTAATGTACTCTGCGTATAATTGGGCCCAATCTACAAAACTGAAACTAACACCAATTCAATTCAATTCAATTTATTTTTTTATATAGTGCTTTTCACAACAAGGTTGCCCCAAGGCGCTTAACAATGCAAGTGACCATACATTTTGGAAATTAAGACCAGAAGACAATGGAGGAGAGGAACCAAAAACTCCTTAGTAAAGAGAAAAAAACCTCTAGGGGTTCAAGGTCAACTTGCATGCTAACATCATATCATTAAAAAAGGAAATAAATGAATGGGGGTATTAATCCATCCATCTATTGTGTATTCTGTATGTCAGTACTCCATGCAGATCTCTGTAGACCAGCAAAATCCTCCTAAATGATAGCTACTGTATATCCATGATGTCCCTCTTGGATCCATGGCAGTGATGCAGATGGTGCCCAGCCCGGGCACAGAACTACAAGTTCATTGGTTTTCTTCAAATAAATCAAATATGGATCTTAATATAAATACAGATAAATCTCAAATATTTTGCTTTTGTTTATGAAATAACATTTTTAAAAGTATTCTAGAACATAATTAGAAGAATAAAATAAATACAGTATGTAACTGTTTGAATAATAATTTTTGAAATTAGATCAAATAACTGAAAACAAAATAAAACTCTTGTCAATATTATAAATAAAAATCAATATTAAACCTAAATGTTTTTTTCTTGGATAGTATTTTGGATTGCATATAAGACATATAAACACTTTCTTATAGAATATTTTTTATACAGTTCTTTGTGTTATCTGGGAACAGAAGGTATTTATTTTTGAACTACTACAGTACCTCCTATCATTACATTCACATGACATTGCCAGGCCAAACTTGTAAATAAGGGTGAATAAGCAGTGTGTTCCCTTTAAGATAAGTTCCATGCTCCTGTTAAGTAGTGAGCCACATTTGAACAGATTCTCATAAATCAACAGATTTATCTGTGCAAATTGCATGTGATACGAGACAAAAAGGGAAAAACTGTCTAGCAGTTTAAGTATTTCCTGTTTACCCCTCTCGTGTCAGCAGCATGTTTAAGAGTTTGGGGTTTCGAACTTGCACCCTAGTTTTGAATTATATTCCCTGTATCTCAGTTGCTCAGGGTATTACCAAAGATGGTTCACAGCTGAATTTTAACATTTGCATATGTTCATGGCTTAAGAGTACAAGGTTTTTTTTTTTAATTCCTGCGGTTTGACAAGTTACAGGAGTGGTTCTGTGTGATCCATTTAGCCTGTTGCATCAGAAAAATCTTGTAGCTTTCCAAAAACCTGCTGTATTCAATCGAGTTCTTAAGACAGATGCTCAGAATATACTATTCATAAGTAATTCAAAACTGCAACATAAAACAAATTGTTGAGGAAAAATGACACTGGACACAACACTGAGATGTAATGGGCAGTTAGTTAAAATGTCTCACAGGCGATGTTTTTTGCTGCTGAATAATTTCATGTTGTTTGTAGTCTAGATTAAACAAGTATAGAGGTTTCTCATGTAATGAAATAAATGTGTTAATACGAGAATATGTGGCATTACGAGAGAGTGCTGAGTGATGTTTAGCTTGCTTGTAAAGTGAAAATGTTGCTTAGAGAGCTTGGGTGTGTCCAGTAGCTCATTAGAGGGCAGGACCACTGAGAACTGAAAAGGGCAATAGAGAAGTCATGACTAGAAGACCTGGATAATGGTCAGATATGCTGAGGTTTTTGATCAAGTGTAATAAGAAGTGTCAGCTACCTGTTGTCACGGTTGTCATCCCTCCTCTAGAGGGGGCTCCTACCTTTTTGTATTATGTTTAGTTTAAGTACCTGTGTCTTGTCTCCCTTTTTGTTATTTAAACCCAGCGTCACTGCAGTTCCGGGCTCAGCTTTGGAAGACAGACGCCTGAAGGCCCGCCTACCACTGGGCTCCGGAGGCCTTTTCCCCTTCAAATGGGTCATTTAGAGGAAATAAAGTAAAAAAATAAAATGTATAGAGCTGTGCTTTTGAGGTTATGACCTCTTTCTTTGCTCTCTATGTTACTGAGATATTGAGGACATTTTTGTCCAACAATATGTGTGGATCTTTTATAATTATTAGAAAAAAAAACTATTAGGCATTAACCAATCAATATTCACAAATTTTCTTATAATTTAGTTACAACTGCCATCCTATTCATATGTCCAAATAACCTAAAATATAGCAATAACACATAAGTAGTGTGTGTGTGTGTGTGTGTGTGTGTGTGTGTGTGTGTAATAATATTTCAAAAGTTTAGTTTTAGCTACTTTACTTGTAGAAAAGATCTGTCCCTTAGTGTAAAAATAGTATAGAAGCCTCTTGCCTTATTTATGATAACAGGGATCCAAGATTTCCATGACACAGGCACAAGACAACTGCTGGAATATATATATATAAAAATTACCCTCCTACTGCAGCACCTTTGACACAGCACTGTATTGACCTTCTAAGAACTGCAATGGTGTGAAAACCAGCGCTGTGGTAAGGAGATAATGATTTTCTGACCACCAAGTGTAAGGCAAATCATCAGCTCTTCCAGAATAGATATGGTAATCCATGATATCTCCCTCCATGTGGAATAATAATCCATTCACATGAGCAGTAGGGTAATTTTCATTCTCTCTGCAATTTCTAGTTGTCATGCACAATTGAAAAACATCACTTTCTTTTGAGCATTGAGAGTGACAGCAGTCATATCTCTGGTGTAAACCTCTACTTTATGTTAACACATGTGTGCTTTAATAAATACTGGATAAAGAAAACAAATTGTAAATAGTCTTTGGGGGGAAATGGCAATTTAACACCTATAATTATATCAACTCCACTGAATCTTCACATTTCTCTAATAGTCTATCCCTAAATATCTACTTGCATCTAAATGCAGATTGGTGGAAAAATAACAAAAATAGAAAAAAGGCTGCCAACTTTTGCAGTGAGGTGTGAGTCTTATGGCATGAGATGTCAGATGGAGTGTTAGACAGCTAGTTAGATGAAGACAGATACATGATGAAATGGTAAAATTTGCAAGCAAGGGAGGAATAGAATACTGCTACTGTAGATGTACATGATGGAATTGTAGATTTTTTCTAAAGTCATCTCCAATTTAATTTTTGGAAAGAAAAATGATCAATCTAAAAATAATTTCTTATGCACCATCCATTGTTTGCTAATTGCTATAGAAAATATCTTAATAATTGCAAACAGCAGTATGTCTCCTGGTCCCACCTTGCTCTCTTTGAGGCAGAAGCCTACTTCAGAAGCATTGTGTGGGAGGAATTTTTTGTACGTTGGTTAACTCCTTTAGTTCCATATGGTGTTTACTTTGCCATTGTGAAAAATACTGGACAACACTATATTATGACTCGCAAATGAAATTTTACCCACTTTAAACCATGTAATCTTCCCTTCTGTTAATTAAACTGGTTGTGATTTCCTCATTAATCTGATGTGATTATATAATCACCACCTTTGCGAGAGTAATTAGTCTACTGTGCAAAAACTGGCTGCTGTGGTAGATGGATCATGCCTGAGTTGGTATTAATCTGATAACACCCCCCTAATACACTTTTAAATAAGTGATTTAAAATAAAGAAGTAAAACAATATGATTAAACATAGAAATACACATATTGTATGGCTCTGAAGCCGTGAATATACAAATAATGCAAAATATACACCATCAAAACAAGAATGGAAAGGCGAGTACAGTATATACTCTGAATACTAAAATGAGAAGAGATTGAGGAGGATATTTATAAAACCTGCTATCTGTTACACAATGGTGTTAAAGTCTCTATGTGAGTTTTTTTTTTTTTTAAAATCATTTACTGTTATTGTAGTTGCACTGTGTAAATCACTACACACCTAAAGTCCAAAATGGTAATTTTTCCATCTACAACTTTAAAATATTGAATATCTATCCAGTAAAACATCCTGGTCTGCTTTTATTTAAAAACTTTAAGTTTAAAATTTCATGCATTAAGAAGTTTAAAGCACAAGCACAGTGGCAGGTGATAGGTGAAAATGTACTATGGGGGATTCTGTCCTTCAGATGAGATATTAAACCAAGGTCCTGACTACATTTTTATGTCTAATGTCTAATGGCACTCTTTGAAAGATTAAGGATTTAAACTGTGGCTTTATGATTGAAATACGCATTGGATATGCACAACTTTGTCATCCATTTTCTAACCACTTCAGGATCGCAGGGGAGCTGGAGCCTATCCCAGGAAGCAGTGGGGGCAAGGCAGGATACATTCTGGACAGGACGCCAGTCCACTGCAGAGCACAAACAGGCACAGCCGCACACACTCCAGGGCCTATTTGCCCAGAAGCCCATTATCCTACCAGTACGTCTTTGGACTGTGGGAGGAAACCCACATTAACATGGGGAGAACATACAAACTCCATGCAGCTGGCACCCCAGGAGTTCCCAGGGCCCCAAGACTCCAGTACTGAGGCAGCAGTGCTGACCACTGTGGCAGCATGCCCACATTCACCTCTTCACTCATTTTTTAATCTGTGGTGCAGTGGGGCTGCTGGTGCATTATGGCTATTGTGCATCTGCCGGGTGGTGCCTCAATTCAGTGGTGGATCAACTGGGTCCCCTTTGATATGTGAACTGTTTGGGATGAGACAGGATCATGCTGGGGTGAAAACTGGTCTTCGTGTTTAACAATTATTTAAATTTAATTGTTTAACAAATGTATCTGCGTTCCTATGATGAGTAGCTCTGCGTGGAGTTTACAGGTATGTGTTCTCCCCCAGTGTCCTCCATTGTCCAAAGGCTTATTGTCGGAGCTCACTAAATTAAACCTGCAGATGCATGTGTGAGGTTACTGTATGTGTGTGCAATGCAATGACAGTCCTTGACTTACCGGGTGTATCTTTCCTTGTGCCCTCCGTCTGCCTGGTTGGTCTCTGGCTCACTGTGACCCTGTATTTGACTAAGGTTATTAAAAATGAACCGATGGACAGAAAATCCACCACACCATAATAGTTATTGCTCAGTTCCTGCTCTGAGCTATTCCCTGACAGTAGTTGAGTTCATGACTGTCATACTTTGTTTACTTTAACAGCATCTGAAAACATTTCTCCAACCACCCACCACCCTTGTCTCTCACTATGCTTCATGCTTTTGTGATTGGAAAATGTTGACAGCAATTTCAATGTTATTTCTCACCCACTGCCCTGTTTCTAGGTGCAAGACTAGGGATGTTTAACACTTTCACGAGAAAAGGATAATGAAGCTGAAGGTTACTTGTTTAACAAAAGATGTGCCAGCCTTTCTTTGCTATATTATTTTTTTTTATCCTTGGTGAGAATACACTTCCAGTAACACTGCAGTTTATTCTTTTCTCCTTATTAAAAGCATATCTCCCCACCGCAAGTGCTCATTGGGAAAATGCGCTAGAAAAGCATGAAGCAGAGGAACTGGTAATTTGATCATGGGCAGTGGTGTTGAACTTTACAGACCCTGTTCGTGTCATGGCCTGTTGTCCAGAAGAAAGTAGCAGTAGGACAAACTAAGCTGGGAGATGCAATGTTCTTGTCTCACTTGCCATTATGTGGTTATTAGCTTACTGACACAGCCATATTTGCAATAATCTCAGGAAATCAGCTTCACCAACCTAGCCGGGTTGTTCCTGAGGTTATTGAATGTCTGACAGCTAACCTAATAATGTTGTGATAACATCATACAAAAAACTTTTCAGCTTCATTTTTTTGTAGCAATGCAAATTTGTAGACTCCAGGGGCTGTTGTCAGAGCATTCTTTATAAATGTTTCCAAAGCAAAAACCTAACGTTGACACAATGCTAGTGCAATTTTCACTCATCAGCTTGTGGTTTTGTAACATTTTGACATCTTAAAAATGTGCATAAAGCATTCTCAAGTGACCTCTTCTAAAAGCACATTCTGTACACAATGAACATCTTAAGCTTTTACAGTGTTAAGTCTGAAAGTAAAAAAATAATCTATTTGCACCCTTAAACATTTTAGAACACTTTGTCTAATGTAGTTAAATCACAACCTTAGGAAATGTTTCTACAACATGTGTATTAGCTGGATAAAGGATTAGAATTAAACTTGTGCTTGTCTGAATTTAAATGTGAGCCCTTAGCCCTAAACATTCCAAGCTGCCTGAGGTGTTATATTTTCTTATGTGAGTAAATGACAATCTGGAAAAACACAGTCTCCCGATGCACAATAATTCCTGTTGCGGCTTCCTTTTCTATTATCAGATTTTCTAAGTTTGGAATAAATAAGTGTTTGCTTCTACAATGCAGGTCTCAAAGGCCTGCAGGCCTCACAGCATTTAAACTAAGACTGATAGCACTGCTGCAGAAAGCTCAGCTCCATGCAATTCTTGCAGCCTCCTCTAGTGTTGGTCAAAGCAGCTGTACAAACATGAAGCCTAGTCTCGTTAAAGTTTAGATCTAAATGAGAGCCCTGTTTGGATGGGAGGCTTTTAAGGGAAATATGGATAGTGATTCTGGTTAGAAGGTAGGTGTAGCTCCTCCCCAGGACAGCCACAGTACAAACCCATTTCTCATTTTGGTGACAGGGATGCTTTATTACCGCATCGCCAGTCACAGCACTCACTGTTGTTTGCACTTTTAAATGTATGTCCTCCAGACTGTTTAAATATCCCTTGACATTTGCTGGAAGAATAAAGGTTCTAACCTCTGTGCCGGAGATTTACTGCCATTTCAGCCTTTTCAATAGAGCCTACCTATGTATATTCCACATAATTTGATTTGCATAATACTGAATTTGATCACCCTCTCTGATGTGTATTTTAGCTGCTGGTGCATATACAGAGCTGTACTTCAGAGGAGGATGAACAGAGCCCCCTGTTCTGTAAAAAAACATGTAGGGGTCTTTTAGAAGGAATATAATTTTAAAATAAAAGGGATTAGTAGCATTAGTAGCAGTATTGTGGTACATTAACTTTTAGACAATCTTCCTTCCTCTGGCTGGTTCATAGATTGTAAGTTTTGGATTTACAAAGTGATTGTGTTTTAGAAAAACATTGCATTGTGCAGTAAGATGCCTTTTTCATTGCTGAAATCCTGAAACGTGTATAAGCCATGTAAACAGCCTATCAAGATCACTGTAAGTTCACTGTCTTGCAGCTAGGGTGTGACCTCAGGCTGCTGTCAATGTGTCAATTATTGCTTTTAGGATGTTTTTTTTTCTAAAGATCCCAAACTAACCATTAAATCTACTAATAAATATGAATCTATGGCTGAGGCGCATTGACGTATTCTTAAGTATACAAATCTATATGGAGATAATCCTGCAATAAAGCTGACAAGTTTATTTGTGTCTGAAGGCGCTAACAGATGTGCTGAGTTCACGGGAATTTACTTCACTTCAGACCAGGAAGTTCTAATAAAGTGTGAAAATATGTTACAGCAGCCTATTTTAATTTAATTTTCTGCTGATTAATGTAATCATTTGTGACAAGAATAGAGATTTTTTTCTGTTTCACAATGTAATCATCAGTTACAGTGTACAGTTCTTATTCTCAGTGGTAGTCTGCTCTCTGTTTTTGACAGTTCAAGCAAACAAAGACTGCTTCTTTAAAAATCTCTCTGAATGGCGGACTTTTATGTGTTACAGCAACAATATACTTTTTCAAAAACATTGTGTGTAAATCTTTAAAAAAAGCAACAAGATAGAGGATTTAATAGCAACCAGTTGGAAATTACACACAGCTCTTTTGTGTTACTGCATATTATGTTAAATGTACAGTATACTTTCATAATAATATTTGGTTAATGGTTTTTGTAAGGCCTTTTCGTAATGGTAAATGAAAAAGTGCTTTTGGAAATCAACATGCACAGAGATGCGAGTATTTCTTGAGAACAATAACCAAGATTATTTGATGTGTCTTTATAATGTTATAAATCATTGATTTGTGAGATTTATGGTGTGTAGCTCACAAAAAAGGGACATTTCTCATTTTCTCCAATTATAGATTTTGCCAGCTCTTTTTTATATCAATGACTTTCGCCTTACATTTTTGTCTCATACCATACAATGAGTGTTCATAGTAAAACTTTAAATTAGATGGGGTTAAAACACATACTGTATGTATAATGTGTGTATGTATGATTTTTTAAATCCTCCTTCATGATACACTGTTCTGCTTTTGTGTCAACTTTACTTAAGTATTTAGTCACTACATGAATGCTTTATCTCCCTTAGATCAATGTATTTTTAGTCCAGTTTTGTTCATAATGTAAAAAAGTTACATCAATTCATTTTTTAACATAAATATACTGTATTGTTTAGACTGTTTTAAAAGAAAACCAAAATAATAATAACTAAAAGCTACTATACACAACATTCTACAGTACATGGTGGTTGCAATGTGAATTATTTCTGTTAAAGATCAGAGTAATCTGACATGAAACACTGACCAATAGCTCTTATGCTTCATGGATCTGTCTGCTTCAGTTGAGAAACAGGGCACTGCAAGTCAAGTAAAATTGAAGGGCATCATGCAGTAGTGATCTTCACATCACTGTTGGAATAGACCATCTCAGAAATCACAGATAAATGTCCTTAGTGCCTGCGAGGACAGACCATTTCTATGAAGTACGGTCAGTGCTGAACTAATCAGGAATTGGGGTTCGCTATAACCCCTTGAGGTGCAGATGTGAGTTACTAGTAAAGGCTTTTATGCAGTAGATTGAAATCGCATGCAGAAACCAGACAATGAGATGAGCAGAAATTAGAATAGCAAACCAACAAAATGCAAAAACACTTTTAAGACATGGAAAGCAAAAATAATGTAATAATTTGTGGTCATCAACCTATTTGAGCATCGGAAAAGTCTGTAAATTATTATTATAATCAATAATAGCCATAATAATAACATTTATTATTATTATTATTATTGTTGTTGTTGTTGTTGTTATTATTATTACAACATTGCCCTGCTGTTCAGTTTCAGTCACTTTGCTCTGGGTGGCCTAGTAAGATTGACACGTGTTACGCGGCCAGCCGGTAGGTGGCAGCCGCGGTTCGCGATTGCCTGACTGGAAGCGGCTGAGCTGGGCATGCACTACAGTCTCCCCGTCCCTTTCCCTTCATGGCATCAAGTGTTAATGCAATTGACCAATCAGTGGTAAGATGATGGGAGGTAATTGGGTAATTGTATTTTACCCATCACAGAAGCGAGTAAGGTAGGGTGAGATGGGAGAGTACAGCGAGACCGGCGAGAGAGCCCTTACAAGCAAGTAGAGGAGAGGGATGGTGATGTGCCGAAAAAGAGAGGGAGTGATTTCTGCGGAACTGCGGTGTGCATGCCTCTGTCAGCAGCCCCAAGGCTCTAGGACACAGTAGTGGATTACAAACCGGCGTGCTTTGAGCCGGCGAGCCGAAGTGCTTTCGGGATACAGTCTTGCCCGCAGTCGCTTGCGAAGAACAGACCTTTTTTTTTTCTTTCCCCTCATCTGGCACATAGCTATGCTCCTTACAGGAGTAAATGAATGAAGAACCTTTTTGTCTTGCAGTAGAATTTCTGTAGAAGTACCTCCGCTATCTACTGTATGTGTTTGCTGCAACTAAATTTTTATTTTTAGGCTTCTTTTTTGCTTTTGTTCTTGGAACTACTGGGAAGGACAACGCACGGTAATCAACTTGTGGATTTCTGCCGTATCCTTTTCCCTCTCTGTCTTGATTTCGCGGGGGGGGGGAGAGGGGGGTGTCTCGAAATGCCACTGAAATGCTGAAAGCTTCGCTGCAAGGAGAACTGGAGAGAATTTGGGGGGAAATTGTTGTCGGATGTGCTCCTTGATGGATGCTCTCTGTCACGGCTTGAGAAGACCGGGGGAAGAAGACGTGGAGCTATAAATATGACTGCTGTAAATGCTAAAGCATGCACAGATTTGGAAATCAACAACTGAGGGGGAGATAAATCGACTGACAGAAACTCCGGTTACGAAGGGACCACGCTTATAACTGTACGGAAAAAAATGGAGTTCGTCTTATTTTCAGAGAGGCTTTCTGATTCCCAAGTAAGAGGGATGCAACGATCGCTAAATATAGAAAATAATTAAAAAATATTATTTTTTACAAAAGCCGGTTTATAGTTCGTCTCAACGACCAGCCAAAGAATACATACGCACTCAGCAGGCAGCATCAAAAAGGAAAATAAGAATCTGGAAATCCGCACTGGGCTGTGAGTGGAAATCTAATCAGAATCCTTAGGGTACTAGTGTTGGAAAAAAGTTCTATCGGGAAGAAAACAGAACGTAAATCAACACACTTTGGAAGGATGTACTGCTCGGGACTATAATGGAGAATCACAGAAAATCATTTTTTGTGTTTGTTTGGTATGACATATGGTCAAAATATAAACAAATTACTGAGCAAGCGTCTTTTTTTTAGATTATGATGGATAATCTTTGGCGAGAAAAGGGATGCATTCTTGAAAAACATCGCCCTAAACTGAAAACAGGATAAAAAAACAGTACAGGGTGCCTTTTTTTAAAAAAACCTGAACGTCAGTTTAAAGGAAGTACCAGCGGCTATCCCGTAGTTTTCTTGAATTTGTGCTGTGAAATGAGGAGATTAAGTCAGCACATACCAAAACAAATAAAAACAGTTGCACGCATTTAATCGCCAGAAAACTTAAATATATGTATTTCTTTATTTGTTAAGAACCGGAGACGCTGTGCGCTGTATTTCCTTGGATCCTCTGAAATTGATTGAAAATTGCAGATGGATTTTTGTTCCAATAGTCTTGGGGGAGGGGGGTCGTTGAAGCGGAGACCACGGATTTCTCGTTTTGATTTCGAGTAAAATCATCAAGGTAGGAGAAAAGTGAGTATTTATTGATGATCCATTGAAACATGCGTCATGTTTTACCTCTATAGATGGCAGTTTATATTTCCGCTTCATTTTATCGAGGTGTTCGTATTTTGTATTTTTTAACTGGTTGATATCTAATTTGTAGTACTGTATTATCTATTTTCTGTAGGATTTGAAAAGCAGTAGAAGGAGTTGTCTGTACATCGGTGCTAGGATGTTACATTGCTTCGATCTTTTATGAAGTGTTTTAACAGAAGTATCAGCGTCGCTGCATGTAACCTGTTTTGGCAATAGTTAAAACAGATGTAAATTAGTAACCCTTTCAGGTGACTTAAAACAGATAAAGGTCATAGACCATAAATGTAAATATATGTGTGATTGTATGTGAAACTGAAAATGTATACAGTTATATCTAGTAACTACTGAATTATTTTTCGTGCTAAATACCTTCTGATCTTTCCTTCTTTTCTCTGAGATCGTACTAGCACGTTAAATAAATTTTAATTATGGATTATTCCACACGAACACATAATATATATATATACATCTTCAGCGAGCATAAGCATGTTTATATACATGTAATTGGCTTGGTGTTAGGTCTATAGCTTTTTACGACTGATTTATAAATATATCATCGCATCTTCACTTTAGATTCCTGCAGTGCTTTTCCCTCCTGCGCTAGCTGTCTCCAACTATGAAGCTGCACTGGCAATAATGCTGTTTCTCATCATGGTTATTCTTTATTTTTAAATAAAAGTTGTAATGAACCTTTCCCAATTACAACACGTTACAGGTGAACGAAACAGTTTTGACAAGTTGCAGCCTTTGGGAAAGATAAGAAAATGGGAACTTTAAAAGGGAGGGAGACCTAAGATTTCAAACTCATAATTCAAGATTGAGAGCAAATCTTAAAATCTGCTCTTTAAATACAAGTTGTGTACGTGATTAATTAAAATCTGGATATCTGTACCTGCTGCAGCTGCTTGAAACAGTGTAAGATTGACCAATGAATAGCATAAGGTTCCAAAAGCCGACTTCGTTTTTAAATGCTAACCCTGCCTGGTCTGTGGTCATTTCAATTCCAGAAGCAGTGTTCAGTGTACTGATTTTTGCAGGGGTCTATGGTAGATCTACAGTACTGTAAGTGTTTTTATCTCGTTAAGCCCTGAAAGCTCCATAATTATTGCTGGACTAGCAGTAATAAAACATGTATTTGGAAAGCAAGTGTAAGATATGCTGAAGTAAAAAATTACGTCTTTTTGTGATAAAAAAGTAGACCCGCGCTTATGTGGTTGTTCTGCGAAGTCGACTACTAACCTGTTAGCAGCAGGTTCGCAGCTGGTTTGAAAGGGAACTGTCCACTCTTAGTAAGTGCTGAATGAATCGGGTACAGCTTTCTGTTTTGAACAGAGATCTATGCCATGGTTTATAAACTCTAATCGCCAATTATTAAAAATAGAAATGACTACACCCCTGGGCAGGACACTTTTCGGCATTGGTCTTCGTGATTTAAACTATGAAGAAGAAAAAGGCTTAGTCTGAGTGCCGTTGTAAACCTATATTATATTTGCTTTTTAAAATAGAGAATATTGAGCTATATCAGTTGTAGCAGAATTAATTACATATAGCAAGTCAGGGCTCACACCGATGATGCAGCTAAATTATCATTTAAACACATCAGTGATAAGAGTCTGTTTTGTCCTCACATTCATACTCACCATTGTGTATTATTAGTCAAAGAGAAGTTGTGTTATAGATTCTTGAAAGCTAAACTTTGTACAGTATAGTCAATGGCACAATCCGCATTAAACACAGTGAATAACATAGCCTTGCATATACCTGTGCTGGAGTAGAGGAGTAAAGTGATTATCTGTTCATGTATAGCAGTAATATGTAGAAAAAATAGTTTTCATGTATCTGTATAACTTTCAGATGTATATTTTCTAGCTAAATTGTACGGCTCATGTGCTTGATTTCTTGATGCTGTGGGTCCGCTTTTTGTATACTGTATTTGGCGAGTTGCACAGGTTATGTCAGTTCGTTTCTTGGCATTCCTTAAAATTAAATAAATAAATCAGTACAACTATAGAAGGACCACATACTGGGGGGAAAATTGTCTTATTGTTAATGTCCCAAGGTTGTGAGTATGCGTGTTTCCAATTGTGCGGCATAGCTGTGCAGAGTCAATTTCATCTATGCTATCTAAAGTAGTCCGCAATTTTACAGATACAGTACATGACTGGTTTTTGCAGTAAACACAGATAAAACCATACGTTAAGACTTAAGTTAAAATAGTAACTTCCCGACTTAAAAAATAGTTTCCTTGTTGTTGAAGTAATCATTTTAACAAAAACACTGCAATACAGAACGACAGTACAGTACCTCTGTGATTATCACATGAAATAACAAAAAAGTTAAGTTAACAATGTACGTTATCTTACGGATATTCGTTGAAACTGCTCATTGTGGCCATTTTAATAACCGTTCTGCTCGTGGGACACACAAAGTAGTCAGCGAGAGAGAAGTTCCAGTGGATTTATGTAAACGTTCGCAAGTGTAAGGGGAAAATGGAATTTAGTGGTTATTACAAACTTTTTGTAATGATAGTTCTCTAATCGTGGCTTTTCTCAGAAGTCAATGTGCTGAAAATGTGCAGTAATGTAAAATAAATCCGCGACTTACCAGAAAAGAAAAAGTAAAGAAAATCGGAGATGTACTGTAGCTACAGTACTTGGAACTACGCTATTTATGCAAACTCTAGCCTTCCACTTTGTTTACTATAGTGTGACAAATGTGACTCTTATTTGTCAGCTGCTATATGCAATAACGAACAGAACAATATTGTCAATAATTAAGTTGCGTGAATTTTTTCTCTTTAAAACAGAAGTATACAGTACATGTGCTTTGCCTGCCTTTGAAAATGGATTTGCAGACAAACTAGGCCTATGTACACGTGGAGAATGGTAGCTCAACAATTTTTAACATTGTGTTGATGAGTAATATATTCAGGGACGGATTTGTAAATTACTGTATGCGTGCAATATTTTATTTTAAATATTTTAATACAGAAGCAGCACCACGAGAATGACAAATGTCTAGGTGATGGGTTTTTGTTTTTACAAGTTTAAATTTACTGGGGAAAAGGGGGGCAAATTCAAAATATTTTTTATTTTCGACTTTCAAATGAGCATGTCCACTAGCGACAAAAGCTACAGCAGTCAGGTCGAGTATAATTATTTTCAGCACGTCTTAACGAGTTTCAGTCTCGGTATCTTTAATAAATACGGCGAGACAGCCGTGTAGTGTATTTGCGGCGGTTACATGATCAGAAAATATTTGTTTACATCGATGCAGAGGACCTTCTTAATCGCTTGGACAAGTGTGAACAGAGTGTTGCAAATGAACGACACTTTCGAGGGCTCTGACTAATCTACTAGCCCCTCAGAGGTGCTCACACGGAGTTAATGGACACTGACTATTGTAATAGGAATTTTAACAATTGTTCATGAGGCTATATCGATTTGGATCTCAACAGGACAGGAATATTTCAGCTTCAAATTAAGTGCTTTGCTCAAATATAAATCTTGAAGGTGAACGGGATTGAGCCATGCTGATAAATTTTGGCTCTTCTTGAAGCAAGCTAACAGCAGCTTCTCCTCATATCACTGTCTCCTGCCAGTTTTACCAAGGGGTTTTGACAGAGACCAATTACAGAGATAAACTAATTCGGGTTCTTTCCTATTTAAATGCAGATCCAATTTTAAGCAAATTTAAGCCAACCGAGCTGGCATAAAAAATGTTGACAGCTGAGTTTTGCTTCACTGCAGGGATAAAAAAAATGACTCAAAGACTCAGAGGTTGAATAAATGTTTCCGTAAACTGTATATCAGAGTCCAACCCCTCGAGAAAAAAAAAGAAGCAATTTAAAACTTTTTGTGTGAATTATCAGGTATGGTACACTGATTTCAAATTTGTAGAAGAGAAATATGAAAACTAGCTCCTTTGTCTTAATTTGCTTACCTGTGTTCCACAGAGAAACACCAGCAGCTACAAGGATCTCAATCCATAGCAGCACAACTCTAATCTCAGGTGGCCACATGGAGTTCATGTCTTCTTTGAACTCATTTAGGCAGTAAACTTTTACAGGAAAAGAATATTCAAGCATGATGAGAATGATATTTGAATCTCTCTAATGCAAGCCAGAATTAACCCTTTCACTGCCACTTCTGGAAGCAGAATTTGTACAGAAAAAGACTGCAGATACTTTTAGCTGACACTTCACCACGTACCAGTTACAAATGAAGGAATTCACATTTTCCCAAACAGAATAAGTGCACTCTATGGTATTAACTGCTCACAGGAGCAGAGCTTAAAAAAAGAAATCCATAGTTAAAATAAAATTAGGCTTGTGTGTGGCTACAAGACACTGGAATTGAGAACTGCTGGCATTCTGTATTCTTGTTTAGAAAGACTGAATTTCTAAACAATTACAAAGGTAGATAACAAAATATTTGTTAGCGATGTTCTCCCCACATCTTGAAGGTATGTAGTCTTTAGTACATGCACATGAGTTAGAGTCTGTTTTCCATGTGTGTGATTGTTAGTTTATGGTCTGTTAGAGTCCACTTTATTTATTATCTTTTATTTTTTATTTTTTTTATTTTAGAGAACAAAACAAAACTGTTTTACATATAAACCACCATTATTCAGCCTTAGTGAATGACTTTATTTTCAAATACCAAAATGGCCAGTTAAGTGAAATTAGACACTAATTCTTAGATAAGCTTTTGGGAAATTCAGAAACTTTTTAAAGACTTTGGACTTTCCTACTGAATACAGAAAAAAAATAGATTGAATTTTAAAAAAAGATCAGGCTTGAATACGTACTGTAATACTGTACCTCTAACTTCTTATGCCATTGGCCATAATGCTATTAACACTCAATTTAGGAACTGTGAATTTCAATGAGGTTGAAATGTCTTCTCAACTCTCTTTTTCTTTACAACATACCCAGAAATTCCAAAGTCTTCAGCAAAAAGCAAAGATTAGGCTTTGGATCTGTGTAACTTTTTAAAGTACCCCCAGGATTAAAATGTAATTATTCCTGACCTGTAGTCTTTGTATGCTAGTCTCATAATTGCTTCAGTCTGACCAAAGTCTATTTTTTCCATTCTCAGTGATCCAAGTTTGATCCCATTGTACTAAAATTACTCTATGATCATTTCAGACGACTACAGCGGATGTTTTTAAACCTGTGTAAAAATGGTAATCTTTTTGGACTGCTGTGATCTTTCTAGAAAAAAACATGTTTTTGTTTATTTTTCATAAACTATAAACATAGGATTGCTAATCCTACATAAAATCTCCACAGTTACCTTCTGTGACTTCAGGATGGTGAATCCTTGGTTTGACGCGGTAAAATGAAACATACTGTATTTGCAAGTTTTTATTCTGTGTTTTCATATTTTAAGCCAAAACAGAAGACAGTGTCTCTTTTAATTTTTGAATGTCACAATAAATAGAAAATGTCATAATTTAAACATGCATATGCGTGAGTACAAATCAGATACTACTTTTGTCATCTCAATTACTCAATTGCACACACTCCCACACACAGTAGGTTTTGTAAAAGTTGTACCATATTTATTTGTTTGCAGAAACAACACTAGTATTCACTGCAAAACTGGAACAATCCTTCTCAATCCTCACAGATATGTTTTTTATTAATGGATCTGTGCACATTTGAGTTTTAAAAATGCATATTATAAACAAAATTGAAGATGACGTCTCACAATATTGTGTCCATCAATATTTATGTTAGTGTTTTTGAAAAAAACAACAACAAACTAAGTTTGTATTGCTCCACATGCTGTTTTGTCAAACACAACACAGTGAAACAAAATGTTAGATATAACAGCCCAAACTGCTGGGAAATTTCAGTTAAACATCCTCTGACGTGAACATTTTTGGTTTTTTTCCTTTGCAAAGAACAACTGTTTTTGATGTTAAAAATAAAGTAAACAATACACAGGAAGGAATAAGTAAATTGGATGCAAATAGTATTATTTGTTATTTATAAGCTTCTGCTTATTGCAAAAATGACCTGTCCTTTTAAATACAATAATTTCTTATTGGTATGATAATGAAGACAAATCCCTTACTGGAGCATATTCATACAGTATATTGTAATGTTTTTGTCTAATACTCAAAATATGTATCCATGATCAATGCCTCATACTGTAATTTAATTCTGTATATAATATAAATCATAATTACTGTATACTGTATACTATATGCAGTATGAGGCATTGATCATAGATTTGATTTACATTCATACATTTGCAATATATTTAAAATGTGTGTGCTCTGTGTTTGTAGGGTGAGATAAGGTTGGTCCTCAGGAGTCACAAACAGGTTTCTGTATTTTTTTTCGTTAGTTTGGAAACTTGTACACCAAAACATCAAGATCACAAGAGTTTTCATACAGGTTTTTTAGCTTGACTAACTGCAGCCTTAAGTAAGACTAAGCTGAGTGCATATCCATACCAATCTTCACTATTCAGGGAGGAGCATGGAGTAGTGGAGAGAGCTGTCAGCTCCAGACTCCGGTGGGTTTTGGGTTTAAATCCCATGTAGGACTTCGCTTTTTTACCCATGAGAGAGATATTTCCCCAGTAAACGCCCAGCTGTGCAAATGGCTCTTAAGATCATTGGTATGAATGATAATTTATTCTCAATTAATGTATTTGGTAAAATAATTTATTAAAAATAATGATACTTTTCTTTCTTTTTTAAAATATGTTCTCATTCTATTAGTCATAGGTAACTAGATGATAGATTGACCAAAGACGTCAGCCCTGCAGCTTTGACTGTCTCGTATAATATGTGCAGTGACAGAAGTAAGCTTTCAAAGGAGCAGACAACAAACACGGACAAACTGACAATAACACTTTATGTCACCCCACATGATAGTCAAAGCCTGTCTGGTGCAATTCGGTCTCTTGCTATGCACAAGACATTGAGATGGTGCAAGCATTAGTTTATCCCTTTTTCATGTTGTCAAAGGTTAAACATCCTGATCTCTTTTAATTCGGTTGAGTTTCTTGAGGGTTCCAAGGTTGTGGTAGTGAAGTCATGGACTTAGCCTCCGTCTGTGTGAAGCAAAGAACTAATACATTTTATTCTTCAGAAATATTTTATTTTAACATGCTTACTCTGAACTTTGGGGGTGAGTTTCATAAAAGCTATAAAAGCTGTGCATGAACAATGTTTTTTTTAAGAAAGCCAAAGATAGGACAATGTAGGATGAAATTGAATAGTAATGAGAAAGAGAACAATATTGTTCTTCCCTGTTACTTAAACAGTTAAATGAATTAAATCGAATACATCTTCATGTACTTTGAAAACACTTTTTTAAAAATAGATCACGTTCGGCCAGGAGCACATATGTTTTTCACACACAAAAAATGAGATTACAGGTGATACAGTGCTATTGCCTGAGGGTAAAATATACTCATTATTTCCTTACCTTGACAAGCTTTTGACAAAATGAAATCTTCAAATCCTTCAGATCAGATCCTGTTCAATTAAAGGAAGAGGCTGTTTTACACTGAATGAGGAAAAAAAGCATTTTGAAGAGCTGAATTCTTTAACTTCTGCAAAGCATTTTGTCTCACTTGACTTGTGTTAGCTGTTGAGGATCATTAATATTTTGCTAGAGAATGAGAGAAGCAGTGACAGGAATGAGTTTAATGTAGAAACAGAAGCTGTTTCATTTTTTAAAAATGAGCATAACTAGTCCCTGTAATGTAATAAGATAAACAAGCTGAGACAAAAGATAGAGAAATGGAAATTCAGGATTGTTATCTGCAATCACTACCTATGATATTTTTTTAACTCAAGAGGACAGTAACATTTTGATGTTCTGTGAAAAAGTCAAATAAGTTTGGAATTTTTTTAAAGATATATATATATATTTTCATCCAGTCATTATCAGAAAATACTTTTTCCTTAGAGGGTCATAGTGAAGATTGTACATATAATATTGAAATCAATAATAAAACTCTTGGTTTTAAATTGATTAAAAAAATGTCTTGTATTAGGCATTTGTGACATCCTTTAGTGGTTAACAGTGATATAGGAAAAAGTGCTTGGACACAAAAGAGTTACTTGGACACCATTCAGATGACAGTGACTTTGTTATACTAGAGAGGAATTTACATTATAAATGAGCTTTCCTGCACCAAAACCTTGCAAAGAAAACAACACAAGCATTCATTTTTCAGACTTCTTGGGAGATAAGTCAAAATGGTGGTTCCATTGAGTGTTCAGAACTACATCCCCAGAACCAATTCCTTTACATAGTTTATGATTGCAGAAATGAATCGTAAAGGCAAGAAAATGAGGCTGAATGGTTTATTTTCTCACATAAAGTAGCACTGCAACAGTCATACCTTTCGGTTTCCTTCAGGGTAATGTTTAATTTGCTGACCTGTTTCTGTTAGAATGGAGTGTCTTCCCTCATTCTCCTGCAGTTTTGAGGCTGGAGAATAGAGGGGAGGTAGTAGAGTCACAATTTCCAAATGTGAGAAATGGGTGATGCTGAGAAAGAAATCATTGCTCCCCACGGTATTATTTATATTTTGCAGCAGGTTTGGAGAATCTGTAGCACAATGTGGGAGTGAGTTTAAGAGCCAGAAGCACTTATATTCACAGACATACCTGCAAGACCTGCAAATTGCCTTTGTTCAAATGCTATTGCTTGTGGAGTTAAAACTGTGCATGCAGTTTTCACACAACACTGAGGTGTCGCCTTCCTCTCACTCCCTGGCAGGATTGTTTTGAAAAAGGAAACAAACACTGACTGTACCTGTGTTTTTATGTAATGATACACTGAGGCTCTTCATTCTGAAACATACTTTGTTTAGCTCAAATTCCTTACTCTCAACCGATACCAAATTTGACCAAATCAGTGCAGTTTTCGTTATGGTTGATTTGTTCCAACAGAAAAAAAAAGATTATCTCTATCCATTAGAATATACTGTAGGCAATTTCTTAATCCATATTTATTTCTGTGCTACATTTCAGCTTTGATGTACACTAATTCCTCCTAGTAGTTACTGCTAAAGATTGCAGGAGAATTAATTGAGTTAGGACAGGAGATACCTAGAGGTACAGCAATTGCTTACATATATATGTAATTGCATCAGGTATAATTTTCTTCTCTTTGATATGTAGGCATTGGTGTCTTTAACTAATTTATACAGTGATATATAAATAATGGTTAAGATGGTAGCAGTTACATCTAATTACCCATGTGACATGTTCATTGTTGCTATTCTGTCTGTAGTTCTCTTAAACGTGTTGGAGCAGTGTAATAAAAAGTCACCAGTCTTAATCAATATTCTTCAATCAAGTGGACTATGCTACTGTATCATGGTATTATTAGTATGATATAGTTTGATCAGATTTTTCATTAATTTTATTTAGTTCTGTAGTTCCTCATTTGAAACTAGTAATTCTGTCAGCATGAGTGCTGGGATTTAATGTAGCAGCAAATACAATAAACTACATGTGCTAATCTGTGTTTAAACATTTAAAGATCAAGTAGTGGAGCTGCAAGATATATTAATGTTATACTCCACCATGTACCACTACAGCTGTTTAGTTGATATATTGGTAACATGTCATCTTTATGTGGTTAAAAAGGTTAAAGCTTGTCTTATTTTAGCTGTATCTGATTTTTCTGCTGCTCAGCATCATCTGCATGGAAGAAGAGGGGTTGAACCTGTTTCCATTGTTATGCCCTTTTTCCACTTTCAGAAGAAAGAATGTATTTAAAAATCCAACTCCTGTATACAGATTGTTGTTTTTATGGTGTGGTGCCGTGGCTCTGTGGCTAAGAATCTGCGCCTGTGGCTGGAAGGTTGCTGGTTTGTATCCCGCGGCCGGCAGAGGAATCCTACTCCGTTGGGCCCCTGAGCAAGGCCCTTAACCCCAACTGCTCCGGGGTACCATATAAATGTCTGACCCTGCGCTCTGACACCAAGCTTCTCTCCCTGTCTGTGTGTCTCATGGAGAGTAAGTTAGGGTATGCGAAAAGACAAATCCCTAATGCAAGAAATTGTATATGGCCAATAAAATGATCCCATCTTACACAGATGAATCAGAATCCTGAATTGGTACAGTATCATTCCCTCTGTATTGGTGGCAGGGAACAGAAAAACCCTGTGGTTTGTTAACTACAGGGAAGAAGGCTTGTACTGTAGGTGTGTTACAGTAGTTAAAGCACTGCGGAAACATAAAGGGCAGTGCAAGACTACTGTTCTCATCGGGGCAGATGTGATTATGTTTCGTGGGGAGGCTGTCTTCACACATGTCACTGCCTCTGGAGTGACATAAAAATCAATGTTATTGTGTGTATCAGGCCAGCGAGCAACACTGACTTGTGAAAATGTGATAGATTATTGTCGCATACCAGCACATCTTACAGCAGCTCTCCCATCTTACATCTAATTCTGAACTGTTACTCTCCTCCTGAATTGTGATAAGTCAATTAAATATTCTGCTGTAAGTACTAGAAGAAATGTGCTTTCCTTATGTAAGAACTGATTTGAAAAATCTCTAATACACACATTTTACAACATGGACTTACTAGCAGTTTTCTTCATTATGTCAGAAACACAGGATTTCAGAGGTACAGTAATTGAATGAACTCCAAATATTGTGGTTTATGTATTACTATTTTATAAAGCAACTCATTTTACTTAGCAGATTTTTAAAATTTCAGTTCTCTTCTGTACTGTTTTAACACTTCATGTATTTTCAAAACTGCATATTTGCATGTTTTTACTATCATATAATTTATTTGTACTAGGTAATAAAACCCAAATATTAGTGGTAATAATAAAATATGTCTAAAATTATGCATCTGTGTTACAACTCAGTTTTGGCCAACATGGTCCGTACTGTAACTCAACAAACAAGACAAATATAAGACAAAATGTATAGTATACAAGTATAAGCTCTACAGCAACACAGACATGAGACACCTCTCAGAATTGGACAAGCAGCAGAGCCTGTTAAAAATGTCTGATGAGTTTGGCTTGGGGACAGGTTCAGCTGCTCTTGTGCCAATGGCTTAGTATTTCTGAGACACAACCTGAAAGTAATCTAATTGAAAAAAATGCACAAGTAGATTACATCAATGCACTATTGAAATGTTTTTTTAAAGTTTTTGTTTTATTCAAGCATTCCTTTTTGTGCAGATTTCCTACAACCTGCAGTCTTTAAGACTCTACAAGGGGAGAGTCTGCAGTAGCACTAATGCTCCCACTGCGAGGATTGTGATTGGCAGATGAATAGTTAACTGGCTTTGGTGATTCACGGATGTGGGAGTCATGCGAAGGTCCCTAAAGAACTCCTTTGCTGGAGAATGATGACCTGAATTGGGCAATGTGAGTCAGCTTCAGCCTCCTCTTCATCTGTATGTCAGTATGTCCAGTTTTTAAGGGATTGCTGTGCTTCATCACAGGGTCAAACTGCCTACTGTATGTTCTAAATATACAAGTATCCTCTTGTAGTGGAGCTCACTAGTTAAATCTTTACCCACCCAGAAGGTTAGACAAAAATGCAAAGAAAGAAACAATATCCAATACACAGCAATTTGATTGCTGTTATCTTCTTAATCAAAGATCTCCATAAAATAATAAACAGGAGTACAGGGATAGTTATAGAGATCTACAGTATGTAGGTATTAAGGCCCTCTGATCTTGACTCGAAAATGGTTTGTAATGGAAATTCTGTATTTTGTTTTTCAATAATGGAACAAAATAAAAGCCCATGAAAACTGTTATTTGTTTACCAGGAATACGTCATTCTTGTTCTAAGGAAAAAAATAAAGTTGCTGAATTCTGGATTGGCTGAACAGTGGTCAAAGCTTAACAGGGTACCCTTTATTACATCTTATTTAATACAGTATAACTCCTACCATCACGACAACAATAATAATAACTGCAACAAAAACACATGATCATTTATCCATAGGAATATAATGTAATCATGTAACATTGAGGTAGTACAATGTACTGCATTTAAATGTGATTTGCGAGGTTTGTTTCCTCTGCTGTTCCAAAATTCATTTGGTAGTTTTTGATTTAGGGAATTGTGAAAACAAATTAAATTAAAATTTTAGCAGGTACATTTATCCAAAGCAGCTTGCACTGTTATAGGTTTAATTAACATGATGTGATGGAATTTACAGACCAGCAAACAAACAGCAAAAGAAGCAGTACTGCATTAAACAATATCCAGAATTAGAATCTAGTACCAAAGAGAGTACATCATATCATACAATAAAATACTGACTTATTTCAGTAATATTTGTCCCTTACCTTTGTTGTAAAATCTCTGCCTGTGGTTTGAAATGGATGAACTGGACTGGATGCCATGGAAGATACTGTAGTTAATCAGCCCTGCGATAACCACGCTGTGGTTTCATGAACATGCTGTCTGACGATTGTCTGTTTAATGTAACCTGTGTGCAGAAATCACTGGTGTGCAGAGAAAAACAATAAGCCTCCTGTTGCATAGCTGCTGGATCTTTTCCAGGCTTTATAAGCTGCAGGCTCTTATAGAATCAGATATTGTTTCTGAGTAGTTTGTTGCCTTATTGTGATTGAATTGAACAGAGGCACATTTCTTTCAGAGCTTATAGCTGCTAAAACTTCAAACTGTTCTGAAGTAGGATGTTTCTTGCTTTATGGGTAGATTCATTAAATAACAAACAATCAAGAATATGTTTCTGAAACACATACTGTATCATTTAATTGTTTGCAAATGCTTTCCCATCTTTTAATTTCATGCTTTCTCTGAAAAAAACATTTGAGTTTTTCTGCCTTTCCATTTGATTAAAATGACCAGAATTAGAAATCTCATTTACTGTATAGATTATATTGAAGGAATATAGTGCATACAGATGAATCAGCATGTACTTATAATGAATTTGACAATCTTTCACATTCTCTTTCCCTTATTAAGCATGAGTTAGTCATGTATTTCCAAATGTGACTGATAGTACAACTAAGAAATAAGATTACTACTGTTGACATTTATGACACATTTCTGTCAGCTTTATCTAATTAATTGGCTGTAGAATTACAGTATATTGATTTTTTTATTACTATGGTTCCTAGAGTTGCAACACATACTGTATTCAGACATTTTTTCTGAATTTTTTCTTCCCATGCTTGCCAGTGTCACAGACCCCTTTCTTTTATGATTTTTTTTACTGAAATGAAATAAAAGCATGGAGAGCCTACATCTAGAGCCTTGTTGTCAGTCACCCCGTGAAGCATTCAGTAGTAGTTATGGAAGTGAAAAGCACCAATATTATTTGCCCAAAGAAATACAAGGCCTTGGAAATACGAGGCTAAATGAGAATGTGTGTAAGCTTTGTGCTTCACAAGCATCAGAACTGGTCATGTGATTGAGAACAGAAAAGGATTTCACTTAAAAAGAGGAAGCTGTGTGGGTTGTTGAAAGGAATTGTCCATGCATAGAGACAGTTCAGAATCTCTAATCACTCACAACAGAGACTTCACAATAGGCGGCTGGGATATAAGTATGTAAGTGGTCAAGTCTAAAAAAGGGTGAAATCAGCCCTGAATTTGTGTCACCTGCAGATAATAATTGCAAAATGCTACAAAATAATTAATTTCAAAAGCATATAGACTGCTTCACTGTGAGGATAATAGCACTTTCAGGGTACAGTGCTTTGTAAAGTCTAACAGAGCTTGATTTCCAGCTTTAAGGAAGCATGAGTGTACACCAAAGTCCTGCTTAAAATTGGCCAAGTGGCAAATTGGAAAAGTTCGAAGGGAACTATGCAGTGACCTCCTTGGCCGGATATCACAGGAGTGCCTTATACTACCCACATATCACCCATGAGGAAAAAGAGAAAAATAGCAGAATTTCTGTGCTAGATTGTTATTAGGGGAGGGCAGCTGATGCAGCCATATGGACACTCCCTGCTCAGAGCTCCTGTGGCTCTGGGATGAGTGTATTAGCTATTGCCAGTTCCTCAAGCTACTGTAGATAGAAAATTTGGAGACAAGCTTTAAGTCATTTTTTACCATTTTAATAAAATAGTTGAAATAGATAACGCATTTGTCATAGTGGTAAGAGATACAGTACAGGTATGCTCAGTTGTAGACATCCATCTGACGTACTGTAGAAATGTATGGTTCAGCTATCAGGCCTTCCAGAATTTGCTCTGTATGAAATATTTAAAATTAATATTTAAGATGCTGGAGTAAACCAAGCTTGTGTGTGTATTATACTGTAGGTCATGGTTTTCTTTTCCGATAAGATTTCAGAGATCCCGAAAAAGATAGTTAAAGAAAATTAGAAAAAAATCAAGGACATGGATTTGTCATTGTGCTACTTAGCTTCTTGATAAACTGTTGACTTGAGGCAAATCAGTCAAACCTTGTGGTGAATCGTCTTCCACAGTGTGGATGTGTTTTGTTCTAGGCATACATAGTGCTTTGGGTGAAGAAGTACCTACTGCCATTTCTATGCACTCAATGACACTATAGCATGTAAGGTTGGAACAGTATATTACTGTAATTAATTAATTTGCTAAAAATGTTGAGCTGGTACGTGTATTGTGTTGTTTACATCTATCTGTCTCATCTTCCCACACAAATCTACTATTCCCTGAATGTCATGTAAATGAAGGAGAATGGTCATGTGATTATAAAATAGGCAGTTGCTAGGCCCACTTGGATTCTGGTGCTGTGAAAGACCCCAAAATACACACTGTGCACACTGGTTTACAGACGTAACTGGGGGGATGATTAGTAATAGATGCAGGTACTTCAAGTGACTCAGCTGCATTTCCAAATGTTGGAAACCAAGTTTACATTCTAAAACCTTCCAATAAAGTGTACAAGGTTCTATATTTGTTTATGATAAACTGTGTGCAACATTAGCACCCTACCCCTACTGCAGAAACATTAAAAGGTAA
The DNA here is from genome assembly GCF_055471065.1 of Atractosteus spatula. Lineage (NCBI taxonomy): Eukaryota > Metazoa > Chordata > Actinopteri > Semionotiformes > Lepisosteidae > Atractosteus > Atractosteus spatula. The sequence continues at coordinate 2,444,327 of NC_142721.1, read as the reverse complement.
TTTAATTTTTTTGGCAAGATACATAGTGGGTATGAAAACTTATTACATTCATATAACATGCATATACTGTAGATCAATGGCAATTAGATAGCATTAACTTTTACAGTACTGTATATAGTCTTTGTGAAGGAGAACAATAAAACTTTGCTACAAACTATTTCTGGTAGAATCTGTACTGCAAGTACAGTATAATTTTCTGAACCCCATTTTTAGTCCATGATAACTTATTTTTCCTCAAATTATGTTTATTGTTACTTTAGAGGAGTTACTGTTGTTTCAATTGCACACACTTTTTGGAATCATGTCAACAAATTCTTAAGTAAATTGGCCCATTGCCAGATTTGACCTGCGTCTGAATTATTCATTTTTATGTTCAGAGTAATTTGCTAGTTTTGCTTTGTCAGTAGCTTTTAGGAATTTATAAACTTGGATCTCATCCATAAAATGTCCTCCCTGTTATTCAGTTCTCTTTGTAAGTGTTCTTTGTACTGTATGTCACATCCTTTCAGTGAACAGGACACTCTTTGTACTTAAACTTGTTTTATTATACAGGTGTCATTTCTGTAGCACAATGAACAAAACTGTATTCTAAATAAATTCCAGTGAATGTGGAATGTGGGTACTGAGAAAAGTGGTCCAAGTGTGAGTGTGTCCAAGTCTGTGTTTGTGTCTGTCTGCCCTGTGATGGACTGGAATCCTGTCCAGGGTGTATCCCATCTTATGCTTGTTGCTTGCTGGGATAGGCTTCGGATCCCCCATGACCCTGTATTGGATGAGGCATTAAGAAAACAGAAGGATGGATGAAGAAGATTGTGTTGATCTTCAGAACTTCCTTAATTTCCTCAATCTGCACACTCATAAACAGATGAATGAGAGGAGCATTTTGCCAATGGTGGAAAAGAAATCTGGACCTTTTTATCTCAAAATTCAGAAAACAGGGGGAAAACACAGGCGATACCTATTCTACACGTATATATAGTATGGGGAAAACTACTTCATGGTATCTAGTAAAGTATTGGCATATTTCTCAGTTGCACAAGCTACTGAACATGCAGTACAGTAAATTCATAACAGAATGATTTAAGTAATAGTAAAAGTCATGATGCAGAACTCGTGGGTTTCATTGCATTTTAGAGTAAAAACATTTACCGCTCTTGTTGAAAGACTGGAATTATTGTCAGCAAAGATTATTTTATAATAAGACAGATAAAATATTTCTGTTCTGATCTGTGTATCCGCTTTAGACTCTGCTATCAGATCCAGTGATAAAACTGAGCTTTTCTCAGCAAGACAAGTATCTATATAAAATTGAGATAAAAGGATACCCACCTGGGTGGAATATGTTGGCTAGTTTAAAAGATGTCTCCAGATTATCTCGGTGTGTTTATGTGCATGTGTACTCTGTGATGGACTGGCATCCCATCCTATCTGTTCTTCTGCGATAGACTTCAAGTTGTCAAGAGGCTTGCTGGGAACAAGTGATGTTCTGATAATGGATGGATGTACATTATTCACATCATATTGCTGGATGATACTTTCTTTTATATCGAATAATACTTTCTTACATACAGTGTATATATAGTGGTTTTCACCCCAGAGGATTCCAAAGTGCTTTACATATTGGAGAGGACCACTTGATTTATCAGCACCTGTCCTGTTGATGCTCAGCAGACATTGTGTGTCAGTAGCCTTGGTTACTCACATCAGGCAAATAGGCGAGAAATTGCATCACCAGTTTAATTAAGGTGGACGTTTTGCAAAGATCAAATTAAGAAAATTCAAAGTGGAATTTAGCCAAGAAATCAGGTTTAACACTCCTACTCATGCAGTGCAGTGGGATTTTTTAAAAAACCCAAGTAGGCAGGACAAGATGAGGTTCTATATCTCCTCTGAAGGATGTAATCTTCTATAGCTCAGTGTGCCCATCACTGTACTGGGGCAGTGGTTTGTAAATTCTGGTCAAGGTGGAAGAGAGCAACCTGGTTTCCTTAGAGTTCTCCCATGCCAATAATAACGTGTCCAGGCTGTGCGTACCTGTGATTCGTACTAGTAAGTAAAAAAAACACTTGTTTCATAATGTTTCCAAATTTTTTACTGCGTTATAAGTTATATGTACTGTGTTAGCATAAAAATGGTAAAGTGGAATTTTCAGTAAATACAGACTTCTTAACACCACATGAAATTAGTCGTTTCCAGTAGCCTTTTTTTATTTTGGATATTCAGTTTATTTTCTTTGCAGTTAAAAAAATAAAAACTTTCCACTCTTCACCTGCCAGGAAGCCCAGGTACATGTAATAGGTTCTGCATTTGTGTTAGCAAAACCAGTAGATTAAACACTGATTTCAGATCCTTTCAAGCTTTTTTTAATGCTGATTGTAGAAAATGTGAAGAACGGGAACCTAACATTTTTTCACCCATTTATTCTCTCCATATTTTTCAGTGCTCTGCCCCTACTGCCACTTACTACCAACTCTCACACATAAACAAAAGGTTCTGACAGCTGGTGATTGGTCTCCGGTCTGTCTGCTACATTCTCTTTGTAAGTGGCAAAGCTAAATCAGACATTTAGTAGTAAAGGACTGGCCAGAGTGTGAATAGCCTTCACATACTCGCCTTAGACTTCCTATGGAGTGAAGTCACTCTTTCACTCTGCGACTTCACCCTCTTCTCTCACTCTGTCTCACCCAGTCAGCACATAACAACAATGCTTTTAAAGTTGCATTTCTGAGACGATAAGGCTCATGCCTTTCCACATTCTCTGTGGAAGTGGCTTGACTTATTTCTGGACTGTTGTCATAAACAAGACACATGCCATCCCTGTTGATGGACATAGAACTTGCTGTATATTCCTGATGCTGTCTGAGAACAAGGTAGCTATTCCCGTGTTTCCACCTCTCCGAAATGTGAGGCCTCATCTTGTGCCAGACAAGCGGGACATGGTGCATGGCGGTGCAATCTGTCCACGTTTTTCTCTGCAGGGATTCCAGGCACTTCTTTCACATGATTCCTCTCTGGGACACCAAGGAAGGTGAGACAGCTCAGGAAAAATGTGCTGGGCCCTGTGGAGTCACAGTAGGCGAGATAAAAGTGTCAGCATGATGTAATTTCAGTCTCTTTAGCAGCAGTTGTGATGCTTTGTGCTCTGATGGACTGGAATACCCAGTCTGAGTGGCATATGGCAAAGTGGAGGGCTGCCAGGACACTTTAAATGCATGGCAGAGCAAAAACATGGAGACGATTCTGCGTTCATCATTGAGGGCAAGTAACCGCTTATTTTTATATCTGGAAATAAGTGTCTACTGCAAAAACCGGCCATGTTGAGAAAGACTTGAGAAAGTCTTGAGGCATGTTCTCGGATAATGTGGTGGTCAGGCCAGGTCACTTAGCTCTCAATTATGTGGTTTCCTCTCTGCTCCGGAAAGCCTGGGAAGATTGAGCCTGAGATAGTAGGCGTAACATCATCAACGCCACTTTCTCTTACAACTGCTGTGATACTGAATTCACTTTTATCAAGAGATTTATCAATGACAAATGTTGCAATCCATGCAGGAAGTAATAGCATGCACATGCATATCATGTGGGTGTTTCTGAGCTGCTGGAAGCTGTGAATATAGGTACAGTATGTGGTATGTGATGTCATCATCAAGATAATGTCTGAAAGTACTAAGCGAAAGCAAAAAGAATATTTGGGTAAAGAGGAAGATATTTGGAAAACATGTTTGAATTACAATGCACTAGTAAGACCCCATATAGAAGATTGTCTTCAGTTTTTGTCACAATCGGTCAGTTGCAACACATTTCTAGGTTAAGTATTTGAGCAATATTACAATATACTGTGTGTATTGTTTAGTATTGTGTGTAGAAAGTGGCATACTAGCTAGAATAGTACTATATAGGGATCATTCCCAGGTGCGTGCTCAATTGCAATGAAAAAACCTGCAGAACAAAGTTGGAGACTAGCTAGTATGGTACTAATGATTAAGCTGTTCTTCTACTAACCAGAAACTGAAGGGATCTCAAATTTAAAAAAAAATGAATTATTTGAGACAGTAAGCTAGTATGTGGGCTGACATTAATATATAATTATTAATATAAATACATACTGTGTTTGAATGCTTATGATAATTCAATGGTAGTTTTTAATACAAAAATGTATGTGTGCTAAAATACTCCAGATGAGGGTACGTAACTACCTACTGTATACGATATTCTATCAATTTCAGTGCACCAAGAAATGAGTACAGCTTTTGTGGGTTTTAATTTGATTATAATACATATCACAGTGGCTTCAATTTCCATTGATAAATGATACTGGGGCATACTGTGTCATGTGCAGTCCTCCCCAACCTTGCTACACACAGGGGTGAACCACCTGTTCCATCTCCAAGACATTTAACATACTGGCAGTTTTGACACTGTTATTATTGGATCACAACCATGAGGAAGAGAAGGGACCGTGTTCTCTTATAAATAATCTCATATGAAAAGACCCCAGTAGAGTGCTTTCTTTAATATACCCTTGTCTTTCACTACATAAAATAACACATTTTACCCATTGTACCCCTTTTCCTAAATATCCCTGCTCCCCTGAAACTACCACCAGTGTAGAGTCCCATCAAACAAATGCAGTAAAAAGAGACTCAAGTTACACCCAGATGTGACTGAACACACTTATAAAGGTTCACATCCCATTTACTTATACAGTATATATTTGCCTAGATTTTAATTTGCAAAGGAACAAGTAAAGGTTATTTCCATGCTGAAAATAGAAGAAAATAAACCAGAAACACAATGTTTCGGCTGTGGAGCCTTCTTTGGGTCACCCGAAGTCTGTCCATGCAGAACAATCACCTGAAGCAGGCTCCACAGCCGAAACTTTGTGTTTATCTTGTTCTCCTTTCAGGAATAAACCTTTACTTCTTCACTTGCAGCCTACACATGCTGACGCAGCTCCATACTTGAACTAGATTTAATTTGCTTCCTTTTAAAGATTTTTTTGTCTCAGTATATATTTTAGAACTCTCCATTGCGTTCTTCATGCTGTAAATGCATTACTACTGTAGGTGTAGCACTGATGACACCTTCCACCATAGTTAGAACATGAGAATAGTGTATTTTGGGTGGTTGGAATAGAATTTTAGTTGAATATTACAATAAACTTCCCAATAAGTGCTTAAAATAGTTTTGTAGTCTATTAATAACAACATTATGTCAGTAATCAGCTGCTAGTATTGTATATGCGGAACTATCCCATGTGATCTACTTAATACAGTACTACATTTGCTTCGTCTACTCTATAGTAAGAGTTGTGATAACTTAGTCCCATATTTTAGTAACCTCTAGAGGGCAGCAGCTGTTACTTTGGGCTTGTTGCAGTTGAAAACATTTTTAAATCTGTTGCAAATTTTGTTGACCTGGAGTACGAGTTTAGTATGGCTCTGTGTACTTACCACAGGATCATCCCCAGCATATTATAGACTTAGACTTCAAAGAAGAGCAATACAAATAATTTATTTTTTTCAGAATATTGTCCTGTATGGACAGGCTATAGGAACTAATTCTTTTCTGTGTAAAACAAGGGAGACTTAGGTTTAACCTAAGTATATTAAATTGTAAGAGGTATAAATATGACAAACACCGAGGACTATTTCAGACTAGGCCATGAAACATGAAAATGGAGTCACAATTGGAAACTATGATGTAATTGGTTTAGAATAGAGATTAGGAAGTACTTCTTTTCAAAAAGAGTTGTGTTTATCTGGAACAGGCTTCTCAGTTTGGAGGTCCAATCCCAAGCCCTGAGCTCCTTTAAGAAACAGCTGGACAAAATGTTAGTTTCACTTAGCTGCTTAGCTGCCAAACACACAAAAAGAGCTGAAAAGCCTCTTCTGATTTGCAGACTTTCATGTTTTCTTATCAAAGCGGGTCACTAACTGCTAATCCTGTAACCAAGACAAAGCATCTCAATTAGGCTCAAGACCATTTTTTAATTATGGTAAATTAAGCATCAGCTACAGTCGTTTGTATGAATGGTTTTCTCATTATTGGACTGAGGACAAAATAAAAAATATGTCTGTTTCCTGTTCCAGTTTACATGGTTTTGTGACTTCACCTAAATTCACTGAAAGGTGCTTTGTGCCAGTTCAGTTACAGTATCTATTTATTGCTTTTGAAAAGAAACTAAATATATATACTGTATATAGGACATTTTGAAGAGTTTACAAACACATATTTTCATGATACAGTGTTTCTATAGAACCATCTGCAATTGCAATTACTTGTAATTGCTTTTTGTCAATTTCCAGATGTAGAAACACAAAAGTAGTAGAAAAAAGGAAATACAGGAATGAGTCTTTGGAAATGCCCATGGTAGTGAAGCAAGCACAAAATAAAGGATGAGGAAGATGTTGGAAACCTGCCTTTCAATGTGAAATTTAGCAGTGGTGCCACAAGGTTCGTATCTCATTTTCTCAATTTTAAGAAAATGGAGTGTATCTCTGTCCTAGATATCATGTGAAGATGGAGGCCAACTTGGAACAAGGTTAGACAGTAGACCATTAATGATCCAAAAGCCAGGTTGTGCATAAGCAGCCTTCAACTGCTCAGAAATCACGTTAGCCTAGTATTAAACAGCTGGTGCCTCACGGGTTTTCGCTGTATTTGATTGGATCTCATACTTTGTAAATAATTTGTATTACAGTGATCAGGAATGGTGGTGGAGAGATTATGATCACATTGTGGAGGTGTTTCTAAACAGTTAGCCTTTATTTTTGTATTTTTTTTTGTTCCAGGTTAACATTTGCCTTTTCCATGATTCAGGAATGGAAGGAAAAAGGTGAAAATCTAGAAAGTGGCAACATGAGCAGTGGTGCATAAAAGATAAAAAAATGACAAAGGAAAAATACCTGTTTTTTTTGGTTCATTAAGAATGCCCTAATTTGGAAAGTGAAAGATTGTAACAAACGTAAGATGACCTCATCTCTGGGGACAAGGTACTGTAAGAACTGCCTGGGACAACACTTTCAGTCCCTGTATGGAGAAGGAATTTGCACATCAACTGTTCTTTGCTTCTGTGCATGATGTCCTGTATCTGTCCAGGAGGTGCTGGAAGCAGTGAAGTGGAACAGAGTTTTATTGTCCTGCTGAAATCAGAGCATCTGAGGACCCTTAGATATAATAGGTGTCTCACTGACCTTTTTAGTTTTTGCAAGGCATTTTTTTCACAGGAGTAAAAAAAAAAACATTTGGCCAGAGATTATAGGAGAACTAATTTGCTGACGTGTAAATTAAAAGTGTTATCAAAAGCAAATCTGCAAGTTACAGGTAGCATCCTAAAGATTAGCAGCTGTGTAAGAAGAGGGTAAGGAGTCCAGACAAGATGGAGATTTGTGTCTGGACCACATCCCCCAGACTGCTGTGGAAAGCGCCACAGGAAGCTGAGGCTTCAAGTCGTCATTTACGCTCTGCCGTGTGAAAACAGAAGGCAGATCCTGTTATGCAAACTGCAACAGAAGGTGTGAGAAAAGGACTGATGGAACAAGGAACTGTGGAGCTGCACATTTTTGGAAGGGTTTGTGAAGAGTCTCAGGGAGAGACTGGAGTTAAGAGTTGCTTTTTTTTTAGAATTTTAGTAATACTGGCTATTTTGTTGATCATGAAGAGGTCAAAAGTAGTGTTCAGATGCTTCAAACAAAGTAAATATGGGCTGTTTCATGATAAAAATATACAGCCTAGAATCTAGTATGTGGCACATTCTGGCTCTGTAGAAAGCAATTTTGGGGAGTGTTAATTCTTACATGCTCAAATTTCAGTTGCAATAAAATAATCTGGATAAGTAAAAAAGTGATATTTATAACTCACACTTGAATTTAAGTGCAGGGTAAAGAGGGTTAATTTACCAGTCCCTTAATTTTTCTAGTAGGAGCCACTCTTGACTGGATGGATTAATGAGGTAGGGTATCCAGCTCCCATTGTCGTAGAATGGGCAACCTAATGCAGCCGGCTGACCTACCAGCATGTCTCTGCAAGGTGAGAGGAAACCAGATTCCCTGGAGAAAACCCATGTGGAAACAGGGAGAACTTACATGTTCCACACAAAATTGTCCCACTTGTACTCTAACCCAGGACCTTAGCAAGCCATGAGGCAGCATTACTACTGTACCTGCCAGACCAGGGTCTGAATAGGTTCATCGTTCCAACTACCTTCTCCTCATTAGAAAGCTCTTGCTGTTGTCTCTCCGGCCAAAGTATATATTTACATTTGTTTGCCATATAACAACATTTCAAATGCATTGACTGCTAGAGTGCTGTCTGCGTCACCTGTCATGTCTTTTGGGTCTGTTTTGCCATGTGACACCTATCATAGTCCAAAAACAATGAAAATACTAGATCAGATACAGTGCCATTGAGGTGACACTCAGTTCTTCCATATAATATAACACTAGTACAGCGAGATTTACAGTATTAAGTGCTAAAGGTCTTGTATGTGAACTACTTTGTGATAAGAGAATATTATGTTGGGAAAAGTTTGAAAAAAGGATGCTTGCTTTTTTTGTTGTTGTTAACTGCTGTTCCTGATATCCATCAGACCTGTGATTAATTCAGTAGGGTCTCCTCCAGTATCCAGTATTATCTTTTATAATATTAAGAAGAAAACAAAAAGAGCTATTCATCACATCTTGAGTCTGCATTATTAGATATTCATCTTTCTTTGGCTCCTGACAGTGTTATCTCACCATCCTATTCAAAACCATTATAATCGTCACAACCTGCAGAAGCAGTAGGATCTTTCACTGTTCTTTTTTCTTGTGGTTTGTGAAAAATAAGAAAGTAAATATAACTTAAGAAAAGCAATGCTTTGGAATGTTAGAATGTTGTACAAAACAAGCATTTATGACAACATTGCTGGATTCAATAATTAAATACCAATAAATTTGTACTATTTAAGGAATCCAGCTTTTCTTTATGTCTGAATTTTGTGCAGTAGGAAGTGAAGAGAATAAACTGCACCAAAGTGGGCATCAGCCAACCTCCAAACAATGTGCACCATATGGAGAGCACGATAATTTATTTACATGAGTCTGCATGTCTGCCTTTGTTTGTGAAAGATTTCCACTCTAAACCCAGCTTGTCTTCAATTCTTGAAGTGATTGTGTAGTCTAATGTAGGGTGATTTTGCACGAACCGCTTTTCTGCTTGCATAGTAGCTTAGCTCTTGCTAGAATTGTGAGCTTGCTCATGCCTGAAAAAACGAGTCAGGCGCTTTGTAATGTTCAGTTTGTTGATTTGGAAGCTTTGTGGCAGCTCTGCATTTTCTGCTACCTAGTATCAGTGACATGCTGCTGTGTTCATTTTGGTGCTTTTGGATATAGGTCAGGCTCATTAAAGTTTTTTGTTGTTGTTTTGTTTATTACATTGTAGTGTGTGAAGTTGGATTTATGGAATAGGACACCACCATCCAGGGGAATACTATAGTAATTGCAATTGGGATAGAGTCTGTGGAGTGAGTACCTCAGGGTGAGGGAAGTGCATGTGATCAGAGTTGCTGAAGGCAACAGAGTCTTCTGGGCTTTTTTCCACATTGGATCTCAGTTACTGAACCAAATGTATTCTAACTTGACTAAATTAAACACCTTTTCCGGGGCAGGACATTTTGGATCCAGGCTACTGGCCACTGGGGCATATCTTTGAAATTATTTTCTACAGTTTAGAAAATCACTGTAAATAATTACATAAGCCAAATCTAATACAGTGAAAAAACCTTTGAACACAGATACATCAGTGCACCACATTTTCCTGTTCTGTGGTCTTGAAATCACTGCAGATTTACAGCTGTTAATCCTAAAGACATTCTTTGCTGATTTGCTATTTCTTCTGCCGTAAGCACATTAGAGGCAGCATGCTCAGTTCTTGCAATGAGCACTTCAGTAAATTAAGCAATAATTAAAACACCGGTCGTTTATTAGTTGCTAAAAGTATATTGATTCTGAAAACTGACAAGATCATAACATTAGCTTATTAAGGTAGTGTTCATCATTTTATTTGTCACCATTTGCCTTGCTTAGTTTTTTATGTGAATTAGAACACAGCTACAGTATCTGCTGGAAAAAAAAATAATGTTATAAAATTTGTTAGAAAAATTATCAAATGCCTGCTTTTTAAAATTAATAAAAAATCAGAATTTGCTAAATGGATTAAAACAATAAAAAATGTCCTGTATTCTCTAAAGGGAGGACATAAGATTTTCTTTGTATTAAATTATTAAAATGAAACAAAAAGGGAAGTCATAGAATTCTAATACTAAATACTAATAGTGGAGGTCCTATTTTGGACAACGTAGAGTGTAGTCTGTTCATCCATCATCAGAAAATTATCTTTTTTCTATCATTCATGTCAAACCATATACTATCCAGGAAGGATAGAGTGCAAGACGAGACAGCACAGAGAGACATATCGGTGGAAGTTGGAAAGAAAACTATCATCCTTTAGGTTCTTTATCTGAGGGCTTTGCATGGGCTTTGTTTGGGTGCTCTGTTTCCTCCTAGTCTGAAGTCATACTGGTAGGTTAATTGGCTTCTGGGAAATCTGGATCCTTCCTTGCACATAGTACATTCCAGGACAGGCTCCGGTCCACCATGACTCTACACTGGATAAGCGGTCATCGAAAGTGAAATGCTGATGATTGTAACAGTGCGGGAGTGGGATGACTATTTTAAAGGGGATCCAGTCTGGAAGACAAGAAAGCGCAAGGCCAAAACAAAAAGACAACTCACGTACCGTGTACATGGTGAAAGATACACCGTGGGACAGGTGAAAAGAAAAAGAAAATAAAAAGAAGGAAAATGACAGCCTCATGGAAGGTCCCCTTGCAGAAGGTCCTCCTCTTGCGGGGGTCTGCTTGTACAGTACCTCCGGGGAGGAGCTCAGTCTGTCTTGAAGGGCCCCACAGCTTCGGCTCATCCTTAATCAGCCAGGGCAGCTATGGTTGCTAAGGCAACACATAACCCCAAATCCAGAGCTCCACCTCCACACTGAACATGCCCCCACATTATGCCACATAATGTATTCACCCCATTTCTATATGTTTGGTAGGATTTGCTTGGACAAACCAGTTGACATAATAGCTTTATGGCAACATTTTCCAGCAATGCTGATTTGTAGACTGCAGGTGGCCTTGCAAAATAACAATGCAATAAATGACTTTTATATAAACACATTCCAGCAAATATTATCCTCAAAAAACAAATTACGTGTAATCAAAAGTAGCTTTAATTTAAAGGAATGGAAACTACATTCCCTGTTGTCCTTCAGCATGTGGAAGTCTCCATGGTTCCAGCACTGTCTCCTTAACTGTAGCTGGAGGATGTAGAAAAAATATTATTTACTCTGTTTATTTTTATAGTCAGTGACCTTAAGACACATTCTTTTTATTGCTTCACAGGAGACAGTTTGTGGGAGACGGAATAACCCGCTTAAATTAAAATACACTTATTTAATCTTCCGTTTAAATCAGTTTCTTGCAAAAGTACAGTATTTACTCTCTGCCAATAATATCACATGTTGATGAATTTCAAAGTGTATTTTTTTCATGTGAACTTTTTTTAGTTAGAAACAGCAATAATCAGACATAACATTTTTACATGTGAAAGAGGCTGAATGTCAACAAAAACTCATGCAAAGAAGATGTACAAAGTGAAATTCTAATTGCATAAGTATTCAGCTCTCTCAGTCAGAACTCGGAGGAAGCACCTTTGGCAGCAATTACTGCTGTCAATGCTTTTGGTTGGGTCTCTACCAGTTTTGCACAGTAGGATGGTGTATGTTTGCCCATTCTCTCATTCTTCTTGGTAAAATTGCTCTAGTTCTTACAAGTTTGCTGGAGGTAGCTGATGAGCTTCAATCGTCAGGCCTTGTCATAAATTTGCTGTTGAAATTCAGAACTGGAACACTCAAATACATTCACTCTTTTCTTGTCAGACCACTTCAGTGTGGTTTGTCCTTGCGCTTCAGGTAATTGTCTTGCTGAAATGTGAATTCTTGACCTAGTTTTAGATTCTTTGGTGACTCAAACAGGTTTTCCTCTAGGATTCACCTGTACTTTGTAAGATCCATTCTTCTCTCAATAATGACAGGTTTCCCAGTCCCTGCTGATGGGAAACGGCCCCATAACATGATACTACCAGCACCATGGTGACAGCTGGAATGGTGTTGTTTGGTTGATGTGCTGTGTTAAGCTTGCATCAGATATAGCGTTTTGTATCTTTACCAAAAGTTATATTTCTCTTTTATGGCTCTAGCATAATTAAACCACAATACTCATGTCAAAAGCATTTATTAAGTTACCTAGGATGCCATATTTAAGTGGTATAAATAGTATAAGACTGTATGTGTGATAATTGAAAGAAATAGTCTAATGTGGGTAGTATTTGAACTGAGGGAACACTTTAACTTAAGTTCGATTCTTAAATAACATTCTAATATATGCACAGTGCAAATTAATCTGGAATAATTAAGGATATAAGCAAACAATGACTGAATGTCATAACAGCACAGGAACTGCTCCTAATGATATTGACAGTCAATGTTTTATATCTGACACATTTAAATATCCACTCCTCCTTTGTTAAGAGGAACGTGTGTCACGTGTATGTGCAATTTCACAAATTCCTTACTGTGGAGGCAGTGTTCCCAGTTATGAAGTTTATAAATTTAAGCTTTAAGAGGGTTTTAATAAGTAAAAAAAAACAAACACACTGACAATGGTATTAATTCTTTTGCATATATCCCTGTACAGAAATATGTCTCCTCTCCACATTTCAGATGTTCTTCCCATTTGTAAACATTTCTCTGGTTTGTGCCTTTGCCTTCTTATTAAGGTCTTAACGGTTTAATCTCTCTTGCAACACTGCAAGTAGCAACAAGACAATGTACTGTATACCCTGTTTTTTTCACCTTTCTAAAACGTTTTCATTGTTGTATTATATTTAAAGCAGAGAAACGTATATTAAAGGAAATAGACAAAAGCATAAACCATGGTGCAGTGGTTAGCATTGCTGCCAGGCATCTCTGGGGTTCAGTTCTGTCAGCGTGGAGTTTGTATATTCTCTCTGTGTTATTGTGGTGTTCCTCCGGGTGCTCTGGTTTCCTCCCCAAGTCCAAAGACATACTAGTAGGTTAATTGGCTTCTTGAAGAATGGGCCCTGGTGTGAGTGCGTGCATGTTTCTGTGTGCCCTGTGATGGACTGGTGTCCTGTCATGGGGATGTACCCTGCCTTGCAACTGTTGCTTGCTGGGATAGGCTCTGGTTTCACCACGACCCTGCTTTGGATGAACCAGTTAGAAAATGGATGGCTAAACCATAGTTAGGCATGTACTGTAGATGAAAAGCACAGAATAATCCAGCTTTTAAATCCAAATAACTGAATGCTGTGAGCATGTCAAAACTATGGATACAAAAATACCAAACAATACCCCTCATAGCTTTTGACTATGCTGTCCCTGATCATCTGAACTAGCCTGGAAATAGAGATGATACTAAAGAGTGCTTTAAGACGAGAGTTTTCCATGTTGTGTGATGTGGGAGAGAGGGCAGCCGTGCTTGAGGGTTTGTTAGAGTCAGGTCCCATGGTACAGTAGGTTTCCATAAGCTTTCACTCACAAACAAGCATTGCAAACAGTGAAAACCCCAGCCTTCACAGTTTCTCTCTCTAAACAAGATTTCTGTTTAGAGGTCTTCCAGGGTGTTCTTTTTCATGCCTCATCTTGCACACAGAACTGCTAGAAGCACTGACAGGAAAGACCTTTCTGAAACATGTTCACCTCATACAAGAATGAACCCCCACGCCCACGTCTTGTGTCTGAAAGTCACGAAACTTACTGTACAACATCGCCCTTCAGCTTTTGAAATTATTCCATTTTTTTCTCTGGCTTTCAAGTCCTCTGCCTTACTAATCTGAGTATATATTCTGTAATAGGTTTATTTTTCTGGTCTGCCCCCATATTAGTTTTTTTTTTTCTTATTTGCAAGTGCAGAAAATGAATTGCTGTGTTCACAGCTCAACAGCTCCATCTTGCTCTAACACACATGACGCTGAAGTAACTTACTATAGTTCCTACCCTAAATCTTAAAAGATATAAAACAATAAAAAATAGATGCATCCAATTGGTGACTTATTTCTTTCATTACTCAATAGGACATCTCCCGATTGTGTCCCATGGTTACAGTCTGAAGCTAATTAGTTCTAGCACCTTGCATCCCAAAAACATGCAGTAGATCTTTATTCTCTCTTTATCTTTGCGTGAACATTTGCCTCCTGCCCCTTAGCAGTAGCTGGCCATACTGTTCAATGAATTAGGTTTAGTCTGTACCCTGTGGTTTGTTCGACCCCTTTGCCTAGTATTACAATGCGTAGTGTTTTTTTTTTCAATTATAATTTATTATAGAAATGTTTAATTACAACTATCCATGTATTTACAGTGTTTCATTTAACATAACGTTTTTATAAAATTTCACATGGATCAACTTGCTGTAGATGGAGGTGTCATTCAGATTTTAAAAAATAGAACACCTAGAATTTGGGGTTCAGTCTCTACAGTGAAATTGTACTTGGTTGGGTAGCTGTAAACGGAGTTTGTCTTCGCAGTTTTACGGATACCTTTTTTACCTGTCACTAGTACGCTTCTGCAGTTTTGTTTTCCTCAGTCTTCAAAGCCCTGGTTATGACCTACTTGCCCCCGTCTCTTTATACAGGAAGATCTGCATAGATTCTCATCCCAGGAGTACAGGATCTTTATTTTGCCTCAAGCACTTTTTCCTGGCAGCCAGAGGCTATGTAACATTGGGTCTTCTGTAGATATCAGCACATTAATTCTATAATAATTAAACTACTGGAGACCTGTCCAGGAGTTTGTGCTCTCGTCTCACAGTGTGCCCTAATCTCCAGAACAGTGTAACCCTCACCAGCAAAAAGGGCTCTCTGACGATGAATGGAATAAACTGGATAATATGCCTGTGAATCACCACAAAAGGCCTATTATTAAATACAGCTCTACCATTCACTTCAGAAGACTCATAGTTTTACTTTTGATAGTGTTTTTGCTCCAGTGCATTTTTAAATTTAAATAATCAGACTACATTCCATGTGTGTATGTGTACACAGATATCACATCATCACTTCCAATAATTTAGTATTCAGTTCAGGGTCATGGTGGCCCTGAGCCTATCCTAGGACGCAATGGGCACAGAAGCTAATTAATTTACCATCATGTCATTGGACTGTGGGAGGAAATCGTTGCATCCTGAGGAAACCCGGGGTGTCACGCAACAATATTCAGCACTTTCCCACCCACTATCAAATATACTGTATGTATCATAAATATACATACTGTATGGTAGATTAGGTGTCAGAAACAGTCACCTGTGTAGTTAAACCAGGGGGTTTACTTTTCCCAGCAGCTAGAACAACTTACATGCATGAAGAGGCTTTATTCAGGAAAATGAATGCCCAGCACAAACTCTCAGCTGTGAAGATTACTGAGGGAGCACTGGATGGAATGTAGACCTTTTCCACCAAAGGCACGGCGCAAAACCAAGAATGCATGTAAATCCAATACACAGGGAATGAAAAAAGAGCCTAAGAAATTCATATCTCAGGGGAATCAATATGTACTGACTTTACCTATAGTATCTTATCTGATCTTATCTTATCTAGTGGGGTTAGAAACCTAGCTTGTTAAAACCATTTTTTGTTGGCACAGGAGGTACAGTATAGTGCCACAGGAGGTATACTTGACTGTCTTATTTCATCAGCAATAGCACATTTGGTGTATGGATCTTGAATGTGTAGTCCAGATGCTAGACCATGCAAAGGTCTGCCTTCTTAAAGGTCTCCCCTCTCAGTTCTGCTTTGGCACAGCCAAGTGTATCTTCCCGAGGAAGTGGTTGCATTCTGAATCCAAGTTTTTTTTATTGCTGGAGTGTGCAGAATAACTCCTCTGGGGGCTGACTGTATACTAGTAAAAGTTGATTGTTATAATGCTTGGCACAGAAAAGGAGGTAGGTTTCTGTTAACAAACGTAGAATTTTTTCAAGCATGTGCCCTACCCTTCCCCTGGGAATGTATACAAAATCTATTCATAGCTTGAGTGTCCTAAAGGAATCCAGTGTAGACAGTATAGCGATCGCAAGCAGATGTGCCTTGTCAGTGCTGGCATTTCATGCCACTGTGTATATACCCATAGGGTAGTAACCAAGCTCGCTACAAAGCCCTGCTTTCAAATAAGACAGGAATATTAGCTGTAGCTGTTGTGATACTATAGATCTTCTTCTTTCTTTGTTTTGCTTTGTAAAAATATTTTCCATCTATTGCTCCTTAGATTTGAATTTGGTGCATAACTGTACTGCACACTGCATTCTCAGCTCTCTAGCTGAGCTAACAGCCATAAATATTCACAATTCTTCTGTGATAATAACTTACAAATATAAGAAAGATGGAGTTTAAAGTGTTTGAGCAGATACTGCCAGTATCTTTCAAGTTGTGTTTAAATGTGGCCTTAACTTCACAATATGTCTGTTGTTCAGGGATAAATAGGTAGAAGTTCTTTTCAATTCTCACAGTGTATGCTGTGTCCTTTGAGCATGGCTAAATTGGGCTGCTCCTGTTTGAATCATTGTTAGCGCATCAATGTCCTTTTGGTAATAGGACAAAACTACTCAGTATTTTAAAGAAATTCTTTCAGGTAGTGCAGAATACTTCTCACATTAAAGCCTATTCAATCATTTGGTTATCCTGGTCACTTAACCACTTTGCCTGGTGAGAACTGACTGCAGGATCTGGCAAAGAAAGCTTATATCCTTTATCAATGATCTGTGTTTTTCTTCAACACCATTTTGATGATTGAAACCCTTTTGTTCTTTAGACTTAACATATCTGATCAATTCAATATAAATGCAACAGACTCAATTAAGAAGAGACCCTGCTTATTTTTTATTGCCATTTCTACTTTCCCTGTAATAAAGAAGGTTATCATGGAACAGAAAAAAATCCTTCGAAGATGAAAATTGTTTTTTTTTATTCTGTCTCCCTGAGTGTAAAACACAGTGCTGCCATAAGATGGGACATTGTAATTCATGCTTTTATAGGTGGAGTATTTGTCTTGTTGATGGATTGCTTTGTGGTAGTGGCTGGCCGACTCTGCATTCCTACAAATGGATTGCACATCTCTGGGGACTGTCTCCTATGAATGCGAGCAGAAATAAACAAATGAACACAAGCAGTGCTTAATCAAGGAGATTGTTAGCGAAGCCCATTTGTTTTCGGCCACCTCAGCCAGCCAGCGACTCTTGAGAGCAGATAAGGGGGCCATTGCAGGTACACCTTTAAGCTAAAGGAAGCTGTAAACGGAGTTCCTTTATTAAGCCTGGACTTGACTAGTTACTGTACCTACTACAGTATGTTCTGGTTAACACATGTCTCCACACAGTGAATTTATTGACATACTGTAGACTGTTCAAAACATTGTAGCATGACACCAGAAAATGACATAAGAAATACTACAAACAAGAGAGTGCTGTTCAGTGACTAATTAAATAATAATCCTTATTCTTACAGTATGTAGTGCTTTTTCAGGACACTCCACACAAACTGCTTAGCAGGAAATAGGGACTCCCCTCCACAACCAACTTTTTGCCAGCAAAGTACACCAGTATACTCACTACACATTTGCTATCAGTGGGGAAAACAGAGTAATGAAGCCAATTTCTAGATGGGGACCATGATAAGTAAAGGTCGGGAAATTTGGCCAGGACACTAGGGTTAACACCCCTACTCTTTTTGAGAAAAGCCCTGGGATTTTTAATAACCATGGAGTGTCAGGAACTTGGTTTTACATCTCATCTAAAGGATGGCACCTTTTTCCAGTATAGTGTCCCCATCATTATATTCAGGCATTAGGACCCACACAGATCATGGGTTAGTGCCCCCTTCTGGCCCCACTAACACCTCTTTCCCAGGAGGTCTTCCCTCCAGGTACTGTCCAGGCTCACACCTTCTTAACTTCAGGGACTTCATGCATTCATATCCATTTGGCAAAATTAACCCTTTCAGTTATTTAGGGAAAGACATCATTACATAGGAAGAGAAAAATTATTACCGAAAACATGGAACACTACTCAACCGGTACCATTCAAAGCTGAAGAGTAGTTTTAATAAAACACAAGCATTTGGCGTAACAGTTTTTATGTACAGTATGGTTGAAATGACTTACCCATTTTCAGACTTCTCAGACATGCTCATTTAACTTCTAATTCTATTTCTTAGAACTAACATTTAACTTCATTCTAATTTCTTTTTCTTGCATTTTAATTATTTTTTAGTGAAAATGTCTTTCTAGGAACTTTTCTAAAATCTGCTTGAACACAGACTCTCTGCAAGATTATCAATGCTATTAAACTAACAATTTTCAAGACACATTTTCCCACAATGTGCAATGTTTAGGATTTGCAAATAGTAAGTCACTTGTAGCAATTTAGGTTTCAGTGTAAGATCACAACCCTAATAATTTGCCATGGAACTGAAATCAATGCCAAATGTTTACTTATTATGAGCATGAATATGTCTTGCTGACCAAGTACATTTTTTCTTTTTTAATGTGGTTTATCGTCGAAATATTGTGGGAAATATAATTTAAATTAGGAGGATAAAAATGTAAGAATACTGTACTGTTTCTCTTACTCATTTATTTCCATTTACTCTACCTGTGGGTGACATACTGTAGTTTTGTTGCAGGTAGTCAATGTTAGGTCAGTGACAGTGATGTACAGTAGTGACAGGCAGTGACAGAAGACAGTCATTCTCTAAAACACAAAACAAAGCATAAACAAAAAAAAAGGATAGGCTCAGTGAAAAAATGAACATACTGGCTTTAAAATATATTTTGTTTGCAGTTACCATATTTAAAACCTTATTTTTCAAAATGTCCTTTATTCATGTCACACACTATAGCATCACTGGCCACCAGTAATAGCTACATTTTTAATTAACTTACTGTACGTGGTGGCTCTCTTAATCAATGTACTGTAAGTCCAAACTGTGTGTGATCTGACTGCTAACTCAGCGCTTTGGGCACTCTCTCTCACTTTTACATCTGAAGTTGTGGGGCCTGCTAGCTGACTATAGCTGACCAACTCGGCTTCATTTCAACTAAATCAGAACCCATCTATTGTGATGGAAAGACAAAGGAGCCCTGACTGCCAATAACAATGTCGTTTCCCATACTACACTAGGCAGAGCTGCAGTAGGAGCTCAGTGACCTTATTTGGAGACGTCAAAGCTGTGATACAGTCTTGTCTGTGATGGCCATATGTGGCTTATCATTATGAGCACAGTCTTGTGGCTTACCATTTTGAGAATATCTCGTTTCTGTGATCCACAGTGGACAGAGTGAAGTAATCCAGCTTTAAAAAAGATGTATTTTTTGTTTCTTTACTACTTTTGTTTCACATTTTTGAGTGTATCAGTAAACTAGAAATATTGACCTAAAGTAGCAGGAATTGCATATTAATTAGTTTCTGCCTAATTATCAAAGAACCGGGTTTGTTAAAAGTTAACAGCACCTTATTACAGTTGACAGCTGATACCCATGTCTAAATAAGGACAGGCCTGTGAATTAAGCTGAATGATGGATTTAATTATGTAACTGCTCTGATTTCCACCTGTAATTGTAACTGTGAAAATGTGGAATTTTATTTTTCAGCATTTTCAGGTGATGACTTTTTTCTTATTCTTTATTTTTTCATCTATGGGAACTTAAGTATTACTGTTATATAGTGCAAACTGTCTGTCTGTCCATGATGCCACATGTCAGGCTGAAACACTTTCCTAACCAACAAAGCAAAACTAAAATCCGAGTCAATGCCTTACTTTCGTTTCGGTCCTACACAAGCTGAAGTCCAAATACTGTACAAACGTTCATCTATTTGAAAATTATAAATATTCCAGTACATATTATCATCAGGATAATATGTTACCACTAGCAGCTGACATAACTAATAACACTGCAGAACAAAGCAATTTACTGAACAACAAGTTTTGTGGGGTTTTGAAATACAGCCCGGTGAAACTGAAACGTAATGGGAGTATAGAGAGTATTGTCATGAAAAGTCTTATAGTAGACACTAGAAAACAGTCTTTTTTTCTTTTTGACCAGAAGCTGTCAAATGCTGACAGACACCATACAATTTAGGAATGCTTTCTTCATTTGTCAAACTGTTCTATGGTGACACATAATACATTGGGATTTTATATTTGTTCTATCTTTAAAAAAAAAGAGAACAATGAGCCCGTTCTGCCACTGTCAGGGAGTTATCTAACACTTTCCTGACTTCCTTCAGTTGTACTGTTCTCCCCACATTCATTCAGCTGCTAAAACTACAGAATAGAAGGGGTCTGCAGCTCACTTACAGCTGAGGGTTTCTGTTAAAAGTATATTTTTGTACATTTTTTAAAACTAATGCTGTACCCGACACATTAAAACCTGAGACGTATTAATTGCTTGACACTGGTGTTGCCACATGTCCTTATTGGAAATGAAAGGATACTTAACAAAAGTGTGACGAATGTACCCATCTTTTCTCAAATACCTTCACTGCAGTCTGCACTGCAAACAGTATATGACATTTATGCCAGGATTTTGACCTAGTTGTAATTTTTTTTTCTTATGTGCTTTCTAGAGGCATTACCAACCATGGAATGTTTTTGTCTTGTTATGCTCCTGACACATGAGTGTTAATTCATTAAGAGGATAGCTTGTCTGTAAATTAATTCCACTTGATTTAAATAAATTTCAATTTTATGCTTTATGATCCTGACGTATATCAACGGAAAGTCTGAGCACAATCACTAAGCACAAAGATTTGTGACTTTTTCTGGGAAGGTTTTAAAGAGAAATTCCATTTAACAATTTTCAGTCTGGCATGTTTGTCTTTTTATTTAACTTCTTATTGAAGTCTGAAGTATATTTGCATGAAGTACAAATGTACTTCCATTCATATCTCATATTAGCTCTATCATTTTCTCTAAGTGCTGCAAGTTATATGTATATACTGTATAATGTATGCTTAAACTATTGTTAGGGTGACAATGGAGAGATTTAGTTGGATCATACAAAACCCTAATGATTTTAAAAGAAACCAACCCTTAGTTACTGCTAGAGCCTCAGTGTGTAGATCAGAACAAGAATTATGTGGGATATTTTCCAACACATTTGTGGCTGTGGAGACCAATAACTACAGTATGAGTGTGGGTTTAGTGTGGTAAATGCATTTCCTAGCTGTGTTGTGGAATATGACTTTCTGGGCTATTTTAAGATCAAACCAAAAGATTGTCTCCAGAAAGCAAGCCCATGGCAACTGGATTAATATCTTTATATTCTCTGCAGTTCTTCTGGTTCAGGACTGTCATTTGTAACCAGCATTCACACT
The DNA here is from genome assembly GCF_055471065.1 of Atractosteus spatula. Lineage (NCBI taxonomy): Eukaryota > Metazoa > Chordata > Actinopteri > Semionotiformes > Lepisosteidae > Atractosteus > Atractosteus spatula. The sequence goes on along the minus strand of NC_142721.1, from coordinate 2,422,849 downwards.
TCTGCTTAGATAACGTGAAGCAGTTGGATATTAAGAATGTCTCCCTTTTCCTCTCCTGCTTCTGACATATTTTCTTTCACATGGTAGTTACCTCGTTTAATTTACTTCCCACTGAGTCTCTTGTGCTTCCAGTTGAATGATCAAAGCAACCATCTACTATAAAATACACACATGTTTGTGGGGCACAAGCTACAGTATAACGAGTCAGCCCTTCTTGTATTTGTGTTTTAAGACTTCTGTAACATTTTCCTTATGCTTCACTTTGGTGGAAATTATTACTTGCTACCAATTATATTCATGAAGTGTTACAAATGCAAATGAAATATGTGTTGTGACACAGTTCCTTATATTCATTAATACCTTCAGGAAAGTGAAATTGTCACCCACACAGAAATGAAAACTGCTGATACCTATCAAGGTATCCTGTATGCTGAATGCTGGGTGTTAGCTACTTTGGTCTCAAGACTAATCTTTTGAGCAAATCAACCTAGCTGTGGTTGTAAAGTTTAAGCTGTACTTGAGAAAGTGGAATACAAATGGCTTATTTGAAAAAAAATATTTTAAATGGGAGTTAAAAACACAACCTTAAATATTGATGAAAACAGTAGATACCACTCATAACATTATAGTAAAAGTGAAAATGGAATGAGTTCTTAGATATACTCTGATAGAATATTCACTGTATCTGCTCAAGTAAATCTTCCTTCTAGATTAAAATCTGAACTGTTTCTGGCAGAAAAAAAATAAAGTGCATACTAATAATGTTTATTACTGTTGCTAATATTGCCAGAAAATGTGTTAAACATATGTTTGTAAGGTTTCCTTTGGTGTTCAGCATTAAATATTTGTTTGATTTATTTTATAACATATCATCATGAGTACAAAAGTAAGCTTTAAACTGTCTGAAATATTTCCCGCACAATTCCTGGATTTCACAGTTCAAAGTTATCCATTTTCTTGATAACTCTGAACCTTTTGTTTCAGCCCATTGTACATTGTCTTCTGTGTCGATGTTGTTACCACTCTCTTATACAGAATAATATTGGAAAAGGAAGATTTGCTCAATGTTGATTTATTTGAAACCAAACTAGTTTAGTTGTCATTGTACTTATTATTGATTTTAATTAAGCAGCAGGAAGACAATATATTTTGCTTTAAACATGATTCATGCTGTTTATCGGTTATTGTATGTGGTATTTTTCTTGAGCAAGCTAGTCAGCATTCTAGTAATCTCCACTTCATTCACTTTCCTACTTGAGGCATCACTCATTCACTTTATTTTACAGAAGTAAGTTTTTGTGTGGTGCTTCAGGTGCTTCATGAAGAGTAAGTTTAGGTGTTGTTAAACGATACACATTGTAACCAAATTTAAAGTACACTAGGTTTTGTTCTTGCAAATGGTTAAATTTTTTATTTTTAGTAGAGCCAAAAATAAGACATACAGTATATGGAAATGTAGCTACATTACTATTTACAGACAGATCTCAAGGATACACGATTTACAGTATTTTTCTGCAGCTTCTGGAATTGGCTGATGTTAATCAACTTGGCTAACCTCTCCATGCTTTGCACCACAGCATGAGAGATGAAGACAAAATATACACGTGTCATCCCAAACACACAGTCTCTGACCATCTGCTTCTTTTTACATTATGATTCAAGCAAAACAATAGTGTCTGTTGGAGCACTGATATAGTAGCTGTGCAGGTTCACAGGTATCTGCCAGGATGCAGGGGCAGACCCTAGGAAAGCCTGTCTAGCACTGAACCTACTCAATGGCAGAAGTGTGTTGCTCTGACGGAGAGCCCCATCTAGCATTCGTCAGATCTGAAACTATTTTGGAGAACCCAGTCTATGGTATGATGAGAGTCCTTCAGTGGCACAGACCCAGGGAAGCATCTTACCAATTCTGTGTCAACATACAGTATGTAAACATGTGATGTAGCTATAGTATGTAGCATGTGTTGAATATGAAACATGAAGCATTGTTTTAACATATGTGCTTGATTTACCAGTAACACTAAGAATTTGCTTTTTAGTTTTTTTTGTGATGTAGTCTAGACATCCATTTAAGAAATCAGACTTGGAGATTAGTAATTCACTAAGTACATCTGTTGTCAAGTAACTATTGCAAAAATGGCTCTGCTTTTACATGAGTACATTGCCAAATTAAACCATTAATAAAGGTTTTGAGCAATGAATGACAATCACAATTTACAGTAGATCTTTTACAGAAAGATGCAGATTGACATAACAGCCCTCTCTCCTTTTATAGCAAAGGAACAAATCATAAGCCATTGACAATACTGACAGAAGGATATTTTGCCATGTGCATAGCAGTATATGTCCCAACACCTAAGTATAATAAGAACATATAGAAGTTAATGCCACTCTAAAGCAATAGAAAGAAACAGGTGGGTTTCCTCTGAAAACATCACAATTCAGCAGCTGAGTCTCCGTTAAGTGTTCTTCTCACATGCTGATGTGCTCTCCATTTGAAGCGCTAATGAATAAAGTCCAAAAACCACAGACAGTAGATCCATTTCAAGACTTACTGTATTTAAGACTTACTGTATTTAAGAGATTTTTTTTACTCTAAAAAAAACAGTATCATAGAATATTATTCATCATAGAATAATATCTGTCCCCAGCCCCTGTCCAATCCATCCATTTGGAGGGACACCCTACACGTTTCCTACCACAGGACCCCTAAACAAGCAGCAGAGAGCTCTGCTGGGGACACTGGACAGTGTGCCTTTGGCCATCTCAGCAGCAGAGCCCCTAGGCTCCACCATCCCTCGCTCCTCACCATGGATACGAGCAGAAAGAGCTGAGATAGAACAGGATCCAGAGATACTGGGGAGGTAGTGCAGGGGCTCTCAATGCAATGCCAGCATCTTTCTAGCTATGGGGAGAGCAGCCAGGCAGATCTGTTTCTGCTGCAGTGAGAGGCCAAGATTAGGATAATCATTTAGTGGGAAGTGAGAACAGACACTATCCCTTATTGCGAATAGGGTGCAAAAGTTAGTTGATTTATTATGATTTTGGCAGATCCTTTGAAAGAGTCACAGTGGAACAGTCCAATGTCCACAAAGACAAGCCCTACAAAACACAAATTAAATTGCTGCAATAAGAAGATCTGTCATAAGTCCAGTAGAAACAACAAGGAAACAACACAAACATCCATCAAAGGTCCTGTTTGTTTAATGGCATACAGCAAAAGACAAGAAGGCAGCCTTTCTAAATAGATATGGTATTAACTTAATCTCTTTCCTTTTCTAAATTCTACAAAGACATTTAACTGTTTTTTAAAAGCAACATAAAGCAGGGTGATTTAGAACTGTTTCATAAGGTGGATCTGCATTAAAAAAAAATAATTACTCTATTTTAATCAGATGAAATACTTTCCTTGCCCAGGAAATATATTACTGTAGGCCACACTAGGCTTATTTATGTAACACTGTTAAGATATGTAAACAGTGCTACACTACACTACACTATTTTAAAAAATCCATTTTTGTTTTACTGTTTGGTGACATGGATGTTAGCACTGCTGCCTCACAGCTCTTGGGTCCTGGAGTGTGACCAGCCTGCGATGCCTTCTGTGTGGAGTTTGCATTTTCTCCGTGTGACCACATGGGTTTCCTCCCACAGGCCAAAGATATGGTGTCTAGGTTAGTTGTCATCTCTAAACTATCCCCTAATAGCATGTGTGTGTGCCCAGCAATGGACAGGAGTCCTAAACAGGATGTATCCTTCCTTGCATCCTTGCCTCATCATTAATCTTTCACAACAATAGTAATACAGTGCATTTCGTTACAATTAATTATTTGGAGTCCTTCTCGGGGGCTGAGTGACTAGCAATGCTTCTTCACAGGGTTTAATTCAGGACTCTGACTCTACATGTAGTATGTACATGTATGTTCAATCTGTGTTCACATGGTTTTCCTTGAGGTGCTAAGGTTTCCTCACACAGTCCAGAGACTTACTGGTAGGTTAATTAGCTTTTGGGGAAATTGGCCCTGCTTGAGTGTGTGCGTGTCTGTGTCTGTGTGTGCCCTGCGATGGACAGGCGTCCTGCACCTGTTGCTTGTTGGGACAGGCTCTGACTCCCTTGCGACCCTTTATTGGATAAAGTGGTTAGAAATTAAGTGGATGGATACTGGTAGTGCATACATAGACTTGCTGACTACCAAATCCTCTCCTCTTATTCAGTCAGCATTTTCACATTATTAAAGCAGAGACAATTCTATGATGATCCACTACCAAAATCTGGGAAGTTTTAAGTCTGTTATAAAATCTGCTTAAGGATGTTAATTTGTAGTACAAATAGTAGCTTTTTGGCAGTATGCTAAAATTTTTGGTAATGTTAAAAAATGTGGTCTGTTAATAGTATACATTTTTAACATGATCAGTTTTTTACATCTGTATTTTTATTCTTGATGGAGTTTCTCCACTGTGGCCTATATGCTTCACACAGTGAATTTTGTTCGTGCTGCTATCATATTTGAATGGAAAATATAGTGGTGAAGAAAGCAGAATGATTGTCAAAATGAAAAACATTGTGTTTTGGGTGTGGATGGGGATATACAGTAATAGCTAAATTAGTCAGATTAAGCACAAATAGGAAACAGGAGCATGGACTGTGAATGTCCCCTTGAGATAAATGACAGCCATCACAGAAGAGAAAGAGACAGTCCCAGGGGCCACATTAGGGCCTGGCTCCCAGGGGGAGTCTACATGGCTTTTCAATTTTCATCTCCAGTTCCAAAACACTGCTTTTCATTTACTCCTCAATATTCAAGCTATTCAGGACTCACAAAGAGGCTCTTTTGTTAAAGCAAGTGATTGGTGAGGGAGACCAGTGAATTTACTAGGGATTCTGACACTTTAAATAATGCCTTTCTCTGAGAATATTTAACTATTTCAACCAGACAACTCCCACTTGCAAGCCAGCTAGACTGCTGCAGCTAATCTAGAGCACAGAATAATTAGTTACAGGTTGAACCATTCCTGTTCATCTTGCTCAGCTGATGCTGTACCACTGTCAGAAGGTTTGTGATTGTCAATTAAAGTATATAGCCATGAAAACTATCCTGAAGGAATGCCAGTGCTGAAACTCATTCTGGTATAACCTGAGTTCAGTATAACTGCAAATGCAATTGCACTTTTTACTGTCATTACATATACTGTACAGGGGGTGGACTTCAGTGTAATAAAAAGGGACCATAGAGCTGAAGTCAGTGTTGATTCAAGGACCGAAATTGACTGTACCTGAGACTTTGAGGCCCTGATGAAGATTGTCCCATGCAATTAAATATCAAATATTACTTTGGGCTTAGAGTCAATCTTTCCCTTTAAATCACTGCCAGTTTTACACCTGAATGAAGAAATGTAGGGTTGGTACAATTAATTGAATAATTAGTTCAACAACCTACAGTAATTAAGAGCTCATGTAAAGTAAAATTCAAAAGGCTCTGCAAGTGACAGAATATTGATTTAGGGCAGAGATTGGCAATCCTCCAGCAATCCACTGTCCTTTAGGTTTTGTTCCACTTGCATTCCAGTGATCTTAATTACTTGATCAAATTAATTATTTGGATAAGAAATAGAATCAACTGTTTTTTTTTAGGTCTCAATCAGTTGAAAAAGTAAATTGCCTGGAAAACCTACAGGAATCTGTAATGAGGGCTTGAATTGCCAGTCCTTGATCTAGGATGAAGTTTTGGATGTTTGTCTTCAGCCTGAGAGAGGTAGGCCTGGGGGTTGAATTATCATGTCATAGACTCCCAGATCAGCTTGCCAGAGCACCAGGAATGGCCTGACTGTGGCTTCTTCTTTGAGTTGTGTTGTTTTGCTAGGAGTGCTCATGATTGTGCTTTTTTGTGCATTTTTCATTGCTAAAGCTTGTTTTTTTGCATTTTGCATCCTGTGCTTACTGTATTATCCTTATTTTGTAAGCCTTTGTGAGTCACTTCACATAACACTGGCATCTAAAGGAGAGATTAAAATATAATTAATTTAATTAACAGGTTTCAGTTTGTTTAAAAAATTGTGCCAATCTTGATTAAATCTGATTTGATTAAGTCTTGCAACCCCTGTCCTTGCTAGCCTGTGCAGGCTGCCAACCAGACTTATGATTGTAAGATGTTAGAACTGACATGTGAGTTCCTACAGTACTGTATATGAATGAACGACTTTAGCACGTTAGACCGTATGTTTTTACGTGAAATGATTGTGGAGTGTGGCTTATTGCCATCTGGACTCCAAATCAATTACTTCTTTCAAAATATAAAATACAAATCTGTTTCTTACATTAGCTTCTAACCAGCAGAATTTGTATTTTAATTTTAAAAGTGCCTTGTAGTAGGGAATAGTGCTTCTTCGCAGCTCTTTGATCCTGTGTTTGATTCCTGATTGGGGCACTTTCTGTGTAGAGTTTGCATATTCTATCTTGAGTAGCACAGGTGTCCTGGCTTACTCTGACCTGTTCCACAGAAATGCTGGCTAGGTTACTTGGCATCCCTAAATTGTCCCTGTGCGTTTGTGTGAATCTGTTCTTGTATTTGTGTGCCCTGCAATGGGCTGACATCCCATCTACGGCGTAGTCCCACTTAGTGACCTGTGCTTTCGGGTTGGTTTTAGGTTGGAAACCATACGAGGAATAAGCAAGCCCCTGCTAATGAACAGACAGACGTTCCTTGGGATGCTCACAATGAAGTGTTAATATTTCTGTTGCTACAGTATCATGGGCATGAGAAATCAATTTACTGCATCCCTGCAGGTTTAGTAGCTTCATTATAGGCCCTGACCTCTCTTTTCCCTATGTAGTTCGGCTGGTCTAAAAGCTCTGCTTTGCTGTTGGCATTTAAGGTGGGAATGTGGATTGTGCCATCCATGGGGAAAGTGAAACCGGTTATGTTCTTTGTCTAACATTCACAAGTCACATCTTGACCAAAATCATGTGTTTGATTCTCATCGTGGTCTGACAAGCAGCATATTCCCAAGCTGGTGGTAAATTAAAAAAATAGCCCATGCTGAATGCAGCATTTGGCATCACAAATTAACAAATTCAAATTTGTGGGAGGAGAGCTTTCAGTTGTATGATATAATTATAACGAATGCAATCAAAGACCTTACAATTGTAGAAAATAAGAAGAAACTAAAGTATACTGTATTCCTGTTACGCCTTAATTTGTGAGAATGGGTATTGTATATGGAATCCAAACTAATTATGTGGGTGTTAAATTTGTCTCCAGTGGTGGTGAATTTAGCCCTCTTATGAGCTTCTTGTACGATATGAGGCTTGTCTGAAATGTGTATCCTATATTGAATTAATGCCCACTGCAAAAACATGACTAGAGGTGGATATGAAAAACACGGGGCATTTTTGTTTGGGACTGGATTTCAAGTATCTAACATGTTACAAATTTTCACCATCAAAATACTGTATACAGTATTTTATATGTAATTGTACAAAAGGGCTTGATATTTTTGTAACAGGAATAATCTGACAACCTTCCTGTTCCTACTGTTTGTACTGTGGAAGAAAATTAATAGGTTCATTGATGAATAATTATGTACTCTGCAGTGTTCTTGGCTTGTTTTTCAAAGCTTGCGTAAAAATATTTTTAGAACAGAAATGCCTTTCGGTAGAGGCATATGCTAATGTTAAGACTAGGTCGGGCAGTGACTCACCAAATTACAGGAAGAAAAACAACTCATCTACCATTTGACATCATTAACCCTTGACATTTCTTTTCTAAACACCCAGACGCTGGATGGGAAGGGCCAGGTACAGGTCAAAATGCAAGTACGGAGGGGAATGTAATTAACTGCTTTCAGCAAACCACCACCCTAAACAAAAAATTGCTCTTTTTAAGTAGACATAATGTGCATGTACAATATGTGTCTTGTCAAGATTGTTTCAAATGGCAGATAAAATACTAAGCATGATACAAGTTTTCTAGCACGATGGAAGAGTTTAGCTTTGAAATTTTGAAGAATTTCAGTGTTTGAGAACAGTTTCTTCAAATATATACTGTACTTCAAAATATATACTCCAAATTCTGCTAGTAGTGAATTGTTTCTATACTGTTGGTTCATTCATTCTAGTACTTTATCACAGATTTAAATCCGTAATTCTGTAGCATCAGAGCCTTGGCTATGCAATGTATTTAAATGGGTGTCTCAAGAGTATGAAATACAGTAGAGATGAAGCAGAGTTGTTGTTGATTTTATTTTTATGGATATACTGTATTGTTGTATTATGATCCTGATTGTTTGAACCCTTTTTCTTGATCAGATGCAATTGTAAGTCGCTCTTGATGAAGGCATCTGCCAAATAAATAATCCATCCATCCATTCTCTAACCACTTCGTCCTATTCAAGGTCGCAGGGGAGCCAGTGCCTCAAATAAATAATATGAAATCTAAATGTAAATTTGACACCCACCATTCATATAAGTAGACTGCTTATCTTTCCCATCATTGTTGTATTCATTGTCATTTTGTACCTTAAGAGCATCATGATTCACAGCAATTCTTTGCAACAAACATGACCTTTGTGAACATCAGAACCCATTTCCAAGGCTTACAGTTTTTCACTTGGGGGAGGTGGTGTCGTAGAACAAGTCATTTGTTTGTCCTCTAGCATTCCATGATAGAGTCGTAGGGTAACAGTGACATCACATACTGTATTGAGGCCATTGCAAACAATGGTAGGGCTCTGGGATGCACTGTAGGAGGCAGCAGAGAAATCGAAAAGTACTGAGCATACCCATCTGATGTTGTTGCAGACTTGCAATTCAATTGCATGCTGGTTAAGCATGCTGGGGTTCATCGTGTGAGGCAGTGGTGTTGAAATGTGAAACTAGCTTTAGTGGTGGGCTGTATTGTGAAGAGAAATGGTCTGCCTTAGCTCAGAAGCTGACTGTAGTGCCTTTGGCTACATTGTGGGAGGTAAATTTGAGCTTCTCCATTACACAAGTAATAGGCTGCAGTGTGGGAGGCAATGTGTCTTCCTTGATTTTGGTTTCAGTGCTTAACCAGAATTTGGCATGCTGTGCGGGTGCGGTTGGGTAGTTCAGCTACCATTCGTGGTCATCCTTAAAAAAAAGCCTGATTCCAAATCATATAACTAAGCACACATTAAAGCTGTTTGAACAGTATGCCAAAAGAGTTTCATTTCTTTTTTTTCACCTCTCAAATTTTTACACTGTATACACAGTATAAGGCCAGTGTACCAACATTCAAGATTTCAAATTGCACATTTTATCATGCAATGTGGGGGTGTGTCCTGGAACATACTTTCCGTCTGATGCACCTTGCAGCTGTTGGACTGCATTCAATAAGCAGAATACTCTGCCATTGCACTCAGAGGTAAGATACAGCTCTTTTTAAATGCTTTTAGAGTAGAGTTTATTTCCGGAAGGTGCTGATAAAAGTAACGCAAATAATTTATGAAGAATTATGCAGAAATCTTGGTGCAGATTATCAGCAATATACTGTATAACTTAAAATATACATATGGACCAGGGTAAATTGAACTCCAATTCCAGAACAAACCAGACATAAAACGTTCATTATTCATATTGGCTTAGAAATGTAGAAGCTAACGATTTGGATTTACCACTTCTGTCCTCTCACAGACTTGCCTGGAAAGCCAGATCCTCAGGCTGTTATGTTGTTGTTACAAAGTGTCCTCCGCTAACAGAGTGTTCAACTGAAACATTCAACTGAACTTTGGTCTGCTCTGCGTACTGTATACACCATTTGACAGAGGCCATCTGAAGATGTCTATATTATATACAAAGACAGACCCTGTAATGACACACTCCTGCCATAGAATGACACCTTCAAGATTTTCAACATAGAAATTTACTTAGAATTACTGTATATCATTTACATTTTAGCTTATGTTTCAACTTTGAAATTGAAATGTTTGAACTAAGAAATACAAAAAAGAGTTCTAGGCTGCAGGTTGGAAGGACCTGGGTTTGGAACGATCAAGGATTAAAGAGAAAGGCAACAGTATGAAAGATGGAGGATGAACAGAGTAATGATTAGGACCTCATGTCAAGCTTCTTTCTTGACAGAAAAACGCATGTGTAGAGGATAGACTATAAAAAGCACAGGCCTTCAGATTATTTGTTTCCATGGTGACTGAAAGAAGAGATATTGAAAGCCCAATGTGACCTGCTTGTGATTAGTTCCTGTATCCGTCAATCAATCACAGATGCCACTCACAACGCTGCTGTAGTGGTGATCTAATTCCACTTAATCTTTGTAGGAAAAATAAATCTTAAGGATTAATAAATAAACTTTACCTCTAAAGGTACAGTAGCCTTTGAGTCAAAATGCAGTATTGTGTTGTTTTAAGTGATTGCAATTTGAACTATTCTTCCTTTTAGCACAGTATGCCCACACCATATTGCATTACCAGGGCTAAGGTCTCTTTTGCTTTTCTTTCCATATCACATGTACCTTTTCCATAACGCATTCAGGTACTTACAGTAGCTGAACTTAATTTGTACATTAATTTCCTTCATTTGATGTTTATAACTGTTTTGAGGTCTAGGACAATTAGAGATGTCATATTTTCTTTTTCATCTCAATAGTAAATCAGCATCATTCTAGTACCTTCAATTATTAGAAATAATGCAATTAGGGGTTTAATTAAATCTGCTGACTGAGAGCTCCAGAAAAAGCCCAAAGGAATACAGTGTCTATTGGACCAGAACAGAGAAACCCCACTAAAAAGAGTCCAGTTGTGCAAATGGAAAAGGTTATATTTGGAGTGTGTTTCTTCTTTTCTGTTAAGGCCTAGTAAATACCACTGGAGTATATGCATTGAGGATAATCCCACAATTTGTCTGCTGTTTGTCTTTGTGTTTTGTTTCTTGTCTCTTGTTTGGTCTTAATAGCATAAAGCATCTCTGTTCTCACTATCAAGGCAAAGGGATCCTTTTATTTTCAGTCCAGCAGTGTTTAAAAGATCTGCCGCAGCTTACATCAGGCTCTTATGAGGGATTCAGACATTTGGAGAGGCGATTTAATATACTGCTAATTTACTCTTCCCCTGAGGCCTTCTTCACATAGCTTTCATCTCCTTATTGTTCCCCAAAGTCAAGCACATTTTTTGTTATCCTAAGTCTCTATTTTTCCCTTTTCTTTCCTTTTTTTCTTTTCCATTTTCTCTGTCTCTTATTGGGTCCTCACCAGATAAGTACCTTGAAATTGAATCTCTCATCTTTAATACCAGCCTGTCTGAAAGGGATCACAAGGTCCTTTGGGAATTTGCAATGTTCTGGGAAGAGTGAATTTCTGACATGAACAGTCGACCTAAACTTTAAAAATGAGAAAAATGAAGAAAGTCGTTTTAAAGAAGTAAAGGATGTGTACTTTCACTGAGGTGGTTAATGAATTAAAATATGTAATGCTAGACCCTTCCTTCTTCTTCCCATGCTTGCTCAATCCTGGAAAAACACAAAAAAGTAATGGCAAAAAAAAACTCTTTATGCAAATTCTCTTTTCTAGGCGCAGCAATCTTCTTAGCTCCCAATACTAATATGCTCTGGCACTTAATCAAGCATATTAATTCCATATCTCCCTGATTGCATTAATTCAGATTAGTAAGAGAGCTTAATATAGGGTTGTAGATTAAGTTCCTCGCTACAGGCACTCCATTTCAAACTGAAGTAACTTCTTTCTTCTGGACTCAGAACTGCATTATAACCCTGTTTATCATGATGCATTTTTCATTAAGCTTGATCTTTTTGCAGTGGTTAAGTGCGAGACTATGCAACATGATGATTACAAGTAGTTCTTTCTTTTTCATTTCTTAACCATATTAGGGATAATGTAGTGAACACTTAACTACGTTTTAGAATATAATGATGTAAGAAAAACAAATAAAACAACATTAGAACTTCAGTTTTAAAAACAAAAACAAAAATCGGGTATTGTAATCTCATAATAAAAATAATTTTGTAATGGTTCTTGGCATATTTCTGCAATACAATGAAACAGTAAAATGTAAGGTGTATATCATAGCGTAGGTACTTCAGTAAAAACAGTAATTATAACTAATGTAAAGACTTCAGTAAACTGTATTACTGCCATCATGACAGACAGAGTTGTAATTACATCTTGTTTACCATAGTTCTCAAATGCGCAACAGCATTTGATATAATTAGGAGTGCTTTTAAATGTACTCTGTCTTCTAAAATTAATACCTGAGTAGATGTATTAAAATTCCTATGAACATGTTAGACTTTAATGTTGTTATTGTTATTATTGTTGCTGTTGCACTGTACATAGGAACAGTTTTAGATCTATGGCCCATTCCATGAAAAACCCAGAGTTACTGTAAATGTGCTTAGTTTTTCCCTTAAATGTTTGTTGAGTTTATGAGTCTTGCAAAGAATAGCTAAATTAATTAGCCAGGTTAAAGGAAAAAAATGATCGATGTCTTTCATAACAAGCCCCTGGTCTTTATTGCCCAAGTTTCTTACATTTTTCATTCAAACTTATTCTCTTAGTGACTCATACTGTAACTATTATATTTATTAGTTCGCTGATTAGAACTTTTAAGTTTAAGAAGACATCTTCTGAAACACAGAAGATTACTTATATCACTTAAAATCTGCATTTTTCATTTTATACGACTTTAATATGCTTTAAGTTCTAATCTGAAAATGAAATGTTTCAGTCAAAAGTTTCAATAGGTGATTAAGAGCTCTGCTGAAATGAAGCCATAAGGTTCTGTGGCAATAATGACTGTGCTTTAAAAGCTCTGTTAATAGTAGATAACACTTATAGGAGATCTTATTCTTATCCCATTGCAAGTAGCTTATTTATGCAGAGTGCCACCAAGTCCACATGAATACTACCAGTGACTCAACATCTACAGCATGACTTATCAGTTTGTGCCATACACCCACAACCCTTTGCAAGAAAGAAGTACTGTGCCACAAAAAAAGAAATTTGCAATGCAACATTTTCAGCCACAAATGTGCCAAATCTAAGAACAGCAAAGCAAAGCTGCTTTTTGAGCAGATATGCTTATTTCATATGACTCATGTGCTGTGTTATTCTCATTAATACTGTACATGTACAGTATGTGGGTGAGAAAAATAAGGAACATCTTTGTAATCCTTGAAGGGTTTGATTTCATGAGCTTTTATTGATTTTCACCTGCTGTTACTTTTAACAGTGTTTTAAAAACAGCCGGCATAAGCTAGTGGGACTTCAATTAGAAAAAGAAAAAAAATGACAAAATGAAGAGCTGATCGCTGAGGATGTTGGCCAATAGTGTATCTATGGGAGAATACTGATCACAATTTTCCCATATGAATCATGTGCACACCAGGCTTCACAACTGCCTCAAACATTGCTGTACTTGACCAGTTCAGCACTGCACCCAATCATAGTCACCTAATAGCTCTATAAAAGTTAAACCTGTGCTCCAAACAAACACAACTGTTTTGAGTCATTCTGAAACCTGACTGTAGTATTTCAAACAAAACAGCTGTGTTAGAATCGCCAACAGTTAGAAGGAGCATTTCTGAGATCTTTAGACCACAACACAATGCTCAGTCATGCTGAAAAGTTACTCTGCTGACATCTTTGCAAATGCTCTTCTCAAGCAGGATTTTCAGGAATTCCCTTAGACTAAATGTACACGTGCTGCAATGTCTCTATTTTTGGTGAGAAAATGTACTGTAGAGTAAGCGGTATACCGTGTTTGTTTATGTATGCATGTGAAACTAAAGTGAGCTTTGAAGGATGGTCAAAATCCATACAGGAGTTCTTGCAAATCAATTATTTACTGTATGTTCACTAGGCCGCACAGACTTTAAACTTGCATTCCAAAGTTATTTAATTAAATCAAGTGAATTATTAACTTTTATCAGGAATTCTCAGCTCTGGTCTTGAAGGATCCACAAGATTTGTAGGTTTTCATGTGACATCAATAAATGAAATTGGAAAGGTGTGGCATAAGAACTATTTACAGTACATAGAATCCCACTGTAAATCCCAGTGTACTGGGGTCGTAATGACAGATTACTAATGTTTCAGAATAAGTTGTACAAATAAAGATTTGAAAGATAAATATTATTCTACAGAAGCTAAATTTGTAGCAATTAAATGCTTAATATGACATCTGTTAAACATTCATTGATATATAATGAATTTCAAGTACAGTGTGACAAATTGGTCTAAATCAAGACTTTTCAACCACATTCTTCATGTGTATATTATTTTTACTCAGCTACTTTCTTAAAATCTAAACAAATATTTTTATTATATTAACTAGACCTTTAGATCTTTTCAGCAGCTAGAATATTTGTGTTTTTAAATAAACTAGAAAGCTTCAGAGATATTTTAACATCTTCAACCACTGACCTGATCGACATAGTGCTAAATTTGGCTCGAGAAGCTGTTAATGATTTCATTACTCATAATCATTATTATTATCTTCATCATCAATTTGCTCAGCCAATGTGTTTATCCTGTCGCTTACATGGGTTTCTAAAACACAAGTTCAATAATGTAATCATGTAATTTCATATGGGGGACCATTTGTGAAAACAATGGCACAGATACTTATAAAATTGAAATTTAAAAATATTTTTTTCACAGATTTAACCAACGATACTGTATGCTATTTCCCTGTTTTATAAATCTTGTGAAAAGAATACATATATCAATAGGTACTTTGATTTATAACATATTATATCCTCATTCTGTAGGGTACCATTAATTTGCATATGACACTTCATATTTATCTTCATATTTGGGTTTTAAAAGTTCAATATTTTGAAAATGTATTTAAATATAAATATTCAATTTATTCAAAACCTTATATTTAGTTAAGAAATTCTATATTTAGAAATAAAAGTGATAATTTAAAATAGGTATTCAGTGTACAGTGAATATCCTATATGCAAATCATTTTGAGAATCTTTTGTAATAACAAACACTTAATAAATATGATATTTAAATCAAGTAATAGCAATAAAGGTTTATTGTAAACCTAGACTCCAGCCTTAACCCTAAATAACCCAAGTGCAAAACCTTAATCTAACCCTAGCCCTCTGAGAAACTGTTGCTGAGTTTATAATCTGAGAAGCTTTCCACTGCAATCACTTCATACATGTTCTACCTTCAAGCATGAAAATATCAACCATATCAGGAGAAATGCAGTCATGCCATGAAGGTGGCTCAAGTGAGCAATTCAAAGAAGTTTTTTTTGAGTCACCAGCTTTGCAGCAGTTGAGAAGATGGTAAGTGAGCCAGCCAAGAGCACAGAAAGAGCACGGTGCCCAGCTGGGTAAATGAAAGGCTCTTTTGGAGCAATGCTGTGGCACAACATGCGGGTTCTTATTCTCACTGTGGGAAAACTGCCACTTTACAGAACAGCAATTAGATGGGCAATTTGCCCAAAAATTGAACAACAGGAAAATCAGGACAACAGGAAAATCAGGACTACTGTATATTGTCTGTATCGATTCTCTACTATGAATTAACAGATCCTCAGTCCCAATTCCTACCTTTCTGTAGTATGTTTCAAAATGTAAATAAAGGTTTACTAGAATGAAACATGACAGAAGATAACAACAAAAACAATTTTAATATTATTGCTACTTATAGTAACTATGTACGTATTTTGTTAATTGAGCAGTTTAATAGTAATACCATTTGCTAAAATATGAACAACAATCATTGGTAAGATTTTGCTTTTACTTTAATCAAATCAATGACCAAAGGATGATTCCAAATAATTAATTGGGGGTCTTCATTGTAGACAACCACTTCCCTTTAGACTTCGTGTTAGTTTGTTGATACTGTTAACCTCATTCATTATCAAAGCATTTGCAGTAGAGATACTGCAAATGGGCCTCTGGCGTCACTCAACAGGGACCCAGCTAGTTGAGCCAAAGGGAAATCTCCCGTCAGCCCGACAGCTGCGGTCCCTGCTATTCACAGGGAAGGGCGGTGACGTCACTGCGCTGGTAAGTCGGCTCTCACAACCTGCAATGGTGGCTGTATGCGTTACACTCTCCCCCGCTTAATTCAGCGAAGGGCTATCCCTACCCACTCTGACACCAATGTAGCGCGCCCGGGTTCAAGTCCCCATCGGTGGGGGGGGCTGACCTGAGGCGGCAGCGGCGAGGGCACATACCCACATGAACCCAAGAGCGCTACAGTATACTGTATACTGTAATACAGTGTCATTCGCAATAATCTGAAAACGTTAACTCTTCTCTCTTCTTACCAATTTCTTCTCTCCTGCCCTAAATATGCTTTAAAACAATCTGCAGGTTTCAGTGCAGTTTGATGATGACTGTGGAGAAGGTGTCTATGATGTGCGCTCCTTGAAATTATTTCACAAGTAATTATGCCATTATTTAATCATGCAGTTTTTAGCAATAACTTATAGTGTTAGGGGACCACTTTCATTTGATTTTGTACTATTTGTCAGTTTGAATTTCATTATTCAAATAGAGGAGTCGTGCTGTGCACCCTACTGCTCTCTTGCTCATAATTTGTGGGCTATATTCAAATACTGGATGGTTTAAAAGAAGGGGCATGTAGTACAAACCCCTTGTACCAGCACAGTCTGCTGGCACTGGGAGCCTGAAATGACTGTATTCAGTGTTATTGCATTACAGATTGAAGAGAGTCCTGGGTGTAATCGAGCCCTTTTTTTCTGCTCTGGAATTTATTTGTGGTGAATGAAGGCAACACAATACTAGCGTTTCGGAGAGATTCATGACTCTTAGAGAGCAATAATGGTTTGGCAGACCCTAAGGCATGTCTCTGTTCCACATTTATGTATTCCAGGCCAGGATAGAGATTGTCCAGTAGAAAAATAAAAAAACAACAAATCTGAAATAAAAAATATAGTACTTTTAGTCAGTTCAAATACTGGAATGAGGAAAAATATTATTTTCCTTTTGTATTATGCTTTACAAAAGTATTCACATTTTGTTGCCAACTGAACTTGCAACCATGACACTTTCAAATACAATAGATACAATGTACATAGAAGATCTCTCTGTTTAGAATCTGTACTATCTACTTTGAACCAATGAGGCCAAAATTAGAAGAACAGTAGATTCACGTTGCATATGTATTCAAACCCTTTGGTATAGTAAGAAAGAAAAGTTTGCATGCAAAAGTACAGTTTGAAAGGTTCTAACTGATGTAAAGGCTTCTGTGTGTTATCCAAGTGGTTTCACCTGTCATCAGAGAAAATCTATCCGTTTCTGTAAATTCTCTTGAATATTTAATTGCAAGCCATGACTCATGTAATGATACAAAATTAACCACGAAGGCCAAGGAACTTTCAAAATAAGTTGTCAGATAGATAGGCACAGATCAGGAGACAGACACTTACTCTTCTGGGTACAGTGAGGTCCCTCACTGATACTGCAAGTAGAATGTGCATAATACCAAACACACACTACCTACTGTAGTTCAGTCCACCCTTTCGAACTGCACAGGCCACACGGCAAGCAGGATGCTAGTTTGGGATGCCACTGTGAGCCCAAGAGTCAATTTCAAACATGCAAACTTCTGTCTGAGACAGGAGTCATTCTTAACACATTGAAGTCACAGTCCCTACACAAATCATGAGAGACAAAACTGAAAGTGAAAGTGATTAGGTCTTAATACAAGCTATCACCTCTTGCACAAACCAATTGCAGCACAACACCCAGTCAGCTCCACCCCTCACTGTCAGGGACAGTAGTGGCAGCGTTCACACACTGCATTATCTGTGGTTTGCCAACGTTTCTTCCCTCTCTCCCGTTGTCTGCTGCGTGGATCTCTGGTTCACTGTAATCTGGGACCAAAAATTAGTGGATTAAAATAGAAGGATGGCATTGTATGTATTTTTTTAAATCAAAATATGAAAGTGATCTCTGTTGTCTTTATGATTTTTTGCTCCATGTTTCTCTGTAAAAGAATGGTTTGAATGAAGAGCTTAATAGAAATGTTTGAGATGAAAAGGTTGGGGGTTTGTAATGGAAACTATTGTACTACATGTCTACCATAACTGTAGAGAACCTATTTCTATGCCTCTGTTGCTTGCAAAAAAAAGTGCATCACTCTGAAAAACACAAGGTTTTCCATTATTTTTTTTTTTCAATTTATCATAGCACCTGCCTATACTAATTAGCTCCTTGGATCTTTGCAAGAGCCACGGTCAAGTGCTGGAGTTGATGTAATTTGTTACAGAGGAGAAAGGAAAATATTAATAATAACAGTACTAATCATTACAGTAATTCAATACGAACAAGGAATGGAGATTTATTCACTAAAGGATGAGCTGATTTCATCTCAAGTATGCAACCCACTTTTGGCCTATGGGAGATGATGATGATCCAGACTCTGATAATTGTTAGTACCAGATCAGTGAGAATATGGTTTATTTTTTTATGTTATTCAAAAAGGAATCTGCTCAATCTGCCACATTTTTCATTCCCACTTTAATTTCTTATTTATAAGAAATGTTCAGTATTAAATTTCAAGTTTAGTTAGTTTTCTTTTGAGCACTCATATTTGATCTGTATTCCACAATATCTGATTTACATTTCCGTGAAAGTAGAAAAAATAACATGTTTTTAAATTGCGTACCATTGAAAAAAATAGATCTATCTATTATTTCCACAATTTAATCTTAAAATTCCAGTGCAAGTCCTTAGGGTCATCCTGGTCTTTATCATTTTTATCCATCTGACTGCATAAGTATAGCATTACTGGTAACTAAGGTGAGATAAGGAACAAATAGGATGGCAGAAATGACTTCATCTTTACCATAATGAGACCATTTGTAAAACTTATTATAAAATGTCTGGTGTCTACAGTATCACTGTCTGTAGAAATTCAGAGCAACCTGTAACAGAATTAAGAGAGTGTTTTAGTTAATGTGGTTTAGTATTTTGTTTTGCTCTGAATTCATTGGCTGAAGGAGCTGACCTTCACTAATAACAGGCATTTTGGACTAATCCTCCTAATGTGTGGTTTAATTGGAGAGACATTTTTTTTGGCTTTAAATGGTTAGTACAGCCAATTCTTGATTTGCACAGTACATGCATTGCTGCAAGATGCTGTGTAACTCAAAATGCATAAATTAAAACTTATTTCTTATAAGAATGAATGTAAATATATGAGATGATTTCTGGGTCTGCAACCAACAAGAGGGATGATCTTCTGAAAAAAAACAGGGACACATTTATTTATGTGAGGTGTTTATATAATTGTACTAAAAGTTATTTTGTAAGTGAATGTGATGTGATAATATTTATTAATTCCATTTAGAATGTAGAGGGAAGACAGTTTCTAGTGGTAAATAGTGAATGGTGTAGAAAATGCAAGTGTAATATGCCCACTGACAAATCTGAATTGCACAGATAGTAAAAACTATTTACTGTAGATCCTTCCTATGGCGTCCCATTTTCTTAACAAACCAGCTTGTTTCAATTTTGCCCATTGTTCTTGGCAGAAATACTCAAGCACTCTTATGGACAGCGGTTTTTAGTATTTGCATAAATTCTCAATAGGACTCAAGTCAGGACTTCTTTTCGGACAGTCAAAGGCATTCACTTTCTTTTTTATAAGCCACTTCAGCAGATCTGCCCTTGTGCTTTAGATCATTGTCTTGCTGAAAGGTGAATTTTCACCCCAGTTTTTTATTATTAAGCTGACAGAAACAGTTTTTTTTTCCAGTATTTGCCTGTTCTTTTCTCTATCCGATTCAATCCTAACACATTTTCCAGTCTCTGCTGAAGCATCTCCATAGCATGATACTGTTACCACTGTGCATGACTGAAAGAATTATGATTTGGTCTCATCAGACCACAACACCTTTTGCCACATGTCCGCAGGTTCACTGAGGTGGTGTGTTGTGAACTCTGTGTAGGCTTTGAAATTGGGTTTTAGTATTGGCTTCCTTCTTGCTGTGCTGCCATACAGGTTAGTTTTGTACAGAGATCTGGCTATTGGTGACTGATGCACATTTTGTCCCATTTCAGTCTTTGAACGCTGTACAGTACCTCTTTCCAAACTGTCACTGGCCTCACAATGGCGTTCCTCACCACTTCTTGCTTGCCTGGCTGCTCAGGTTGGAGGAATGACCTGATCTAGGCACTGTCTGAATGATATAATGCACATTCCATTTCTTGATTATTGTGTAGATTGTACTCACAGGAATATTCCGAGACTTCAATATTTATTTGTACCCTTCTCCTGATCTGTGCTTTGCATTGAATTTATCCCTGTCTTGCTTTGACAGCTCCTTAGTCTGCTAGAAATTCACTACTTGACCAAGGGAACTCTCAGGTGTTTTTATTCTGAAATCATGGCAACCACTATAATTCTACACAAAGGAAAAAACAAATAATTGTGTGATTGTGTGATTTCTAAAGATACTGTAGTTGCGTGCGTCTAAATTAATTTAGTTTTGTCACAGCAAAAGGTTTGAATACTAATTCAATCATCCATTCATCCATTTTCTAATTGCTTTATCCAGTATAGGGTTTCAGGGTAGCCGGGGCCTATCCCAGCAAGCAATGGGCGCAAGGCAGAGTACACCCTGGATGTGGAAAACATTCACACACTCACCAGGGCCAGTTTTTCCCAGAAGCCAATTAATCTACCAGTATACAGTATCTTTTGATCAGAGCTTCCAGAGGAAACCTACAGGAACACAGGGAGAACATTACAAATCATTTTTACTAATTGAGGTTTTTAACTGATTATTAATTATAGACTCATATTATCTTATCCTATGATCTTATCTTTTTTGATCATCAGATTTATTGTTAATGTTGACGATTTTTTTTTTGTTGTTGCTTTTTTTCTAAATACAAATCCATTGCATTGGATTTGGGTTTTAAGTTTTTTTTAACACATTTGCTTACTTTTACGGTTTATTGGTTTTATTTTAGAATGTATTGAGTATATACATAAGCTACAGAGTAAGATATTTTATAGATTTATTTAGGAAGCATGAAACAATGGGAGAGGAGGAACACTGAGAGAAAGATCGTCTAGCTGTCTATGTCACCGAAACAATTTCTTTCATCTCTGTACGCAACTGTACTGCGCAGTGTAAATCATCTCAAACACTTCATGAAGCTGCCTGGCTGCACCAGAATACTGCTTAACTCTGAAGTGGGAACCAATCATCCTGATAAAAGTTCTAGTTTCCCTGAATAAAGAAGACATACAGTATATATTAATGTTTTTTCTTGAGGCTCTTTAAACCAGAAATGTGAACAAGAAGAGCATGTAAATACAGAATTATTGTACTGGGATGGAAGACGACCAGGAAAAATGCAGGTTGTACTTGATAATGATGCTGGTGGACCAGTTACTGACATTAGACGTATAGGTCTGCCTGTCTCCTGGTTGTTGGGGAGCCTATTTGCAGTGATAAGTTATAGACATTCCTCCCTCTGGACCACAGCTGTTCTAAACCAGTGACACAGAGTGATAAAGGGGTGCAGTGCTGTGGAAGGCGCTGTCCTTTGATGGAAAACCAAGACTCTAGATACTTGGTCATGAAAGCCTCCATGGCACTGGGGTGGTGCAGTGACTTCAGATGTGGATGACGTACTGTAAGTCCCCTTCTATGGGTTTTGTACATTTGAGAAAAAAAAATATTATATAATTTGAAGAAAAAATATTTTTTTTAATTGATTGGCTGCGGTTTCCCACAGATTGCATGGTGATTGACCATGCATACTGTATACTGTATATTACCTAACACAAATGAGAGCTAATGGACATATATTTGGATCTTACAGGCTAGCATAGAAAGAAGCAAAAGCTACTATATATTATTGGCCATGTCTATGTTTATTTTTAGTGTACATTGTGTGTGTTTGTTTCCTTTATACCACAGTCTTAATGCCTTAAACCTCAGTGGCTTTATATTCCTATTGTGTGTGATATTTTATGACATCATAAGGTAGTTTGTTCTAAGGAGATTTCATTATAGTCAATTTCAGTAGAAATAGCCAACAGTGAATCAGTAATGACACACTTATTTAAAGCTACAGGCTAGCTTCTTCTAAAAATGAATTCATGTTAGGTTGGCCTTCAATATTTTTCATCCCATCCCATTAACTGTACTAAGGAGAAAATATATCATTACTCACAGATAATACAAACAGTTTCTTTCAGCTTTTGTCCAGGGTCAAAGCATAAAGGAAGAACCAGTGGTTGCCTTAATGACCTCATTAAAATACAGTGTCACCAGCCTCTTAAAAGATCATTTATTTCATTGCCAGTCAATGAGTTGACAGAATAATGATATTATTTCAGTATTCTTCTCATCTAGCCTGAACAAAAATTCTCCCAGAGACCAGACCTGGGCAGCTAGTCCACTTCACACTGACAGTAGAAGTGTAGGCCTGGCCATCTGGATATTGGGGAGCCTATTTGGAGTGATGAATTATGTACAGTAGCCCATTTTTTTAAAATCATAAACCTTTAAAAATTAAACCATAAAAGATCAGTAAGCCTTCTGCCAGGCAAAACGTGGACTTTCTTCCAACAAACAGAGACATACCCTGCACATTCCTGCTTTTAAGTGATATGTAAGTTTTTAAATAAAACAATATTTTTTGCAGTTCCAGCTGATAAGTGTAAATTATGTATTGGATGTCCTATGTTAATTTTATTGAGCTTATATACTGTATATATGCTTATTTCCAGATCACAACCATTATATCTAGTATAAAGAGTGAAGAAAACCAAAGCAAAGGAAACCTGGAAGGCATGTTTGTGCTGTTGATTACAGTGGATTAACAGTTTAAGGTTGTGAAGGGCTCTTCTCATGTCTGAAAAGTTTATCTTTTCAGTGTCAGAGATAAACAAGGATGGCTATTGTAGAGAAATTCTGAAACATGTCTTGTGTGTGACCTCTCCATGGTAGCTTCATAGAGTTAAATCTAGGGGGATTGCACAGTCACTTAAACAGGGGATTTTGCATCAGGACCTTACAAGCTTCATTACAGTCTCACCCTGTTTCTGACCCTACTTACCATAAACAGTTCATGTTTTTGACTTGACCAGGAAAGCTAACAGTTTCACACACAATAAACCAAATATTTATAATGTTATCTTTCAAATGACTTACTGTGTGTCATGATTAAATCACGACTTTATCCCAAAAGCAACCCTTGTTAGCAGTTGTGCTTATCGTGTAGAAAACCATTGTTTAGTGGGGAGCTACCATCACTGGATAAAACTAAATATGGTTAAAACAAAAACCGACTATTTACTATTTTCACTACAGATTTTACACTACCTTGCAATTATTCTGTTATTCTGTTTCATTGATAAGAGTATAAGATTATGATAAATTATAAGGATTTTTGACCCATGTAGTTTGTTGGTATGCTAGTAGCTATTTGATCCAAATATTCCCTCCAGATGTTTTCTACTTTTGTTTTTGGAATTTAAAATGTACTGTAATATCCAAGGATTATTGTATCATTTCCTAAGCACACATAATATAAGTCCCTCAAAATTCCTTATCCTGTGGGGCAGATGTACATGTCTGTGATTATTAAGAGAGTTGCTATCCAGAACATGCAATACACTGGTATTTATTATGATACTGAAAGAATGGCTTTTTAAAATAATGTATTTTAATATCAGTTCTGGTCCTTTTACTTTGACACAGAGGTTGCTGTAAATTGCTATAAACAATGCTTTTACAGTACTTGAAACACTGCACATAAGAGTGTTACAGTGGTGTCACTTCTAGCCTCCCAAAAGGACTGTAGATGTAGGTTTTACTATCATCTATTAGACATTAAGGACAGTGTTTTTTCTAATAGACTGTGCAGCTCTTGATGTACTGGTTATAATAAGAATGAATCTCAGCTTTTGCTTTAGAAGTGCTTTTTCACACTTTAAGAAAGATAAGCTGTTAATAATATTTCACCAAGGTTCCAAAGGCTTGGGTTAGGATAGAGCGTACAATGATCCATTATTGAATTAAAAAGAAATTGGAAACACACACCTTCTGTAACTATTGATTTGCCTCTCTTTTGCCATCCAGTGTCATCAAACGTTCTCACAAGACAATTGTACTTATGTAAAAACTTATGTTTGCATTGCCATTGAAGATGACTAATTCAACAATGCCATGATCACTTACTGTAAAACAGAAACACAGACTAAATAACCATATTGATGAGATATTCTGTACTTCAGGGATCTTTTTTTTTTCTGGATCAATGTTTCCATTTAGAACTATGATGTGTGGATGTGAATACAATGTTACAGTCAAAACCTTTTAGAAATTAGAAATAGAACTGCAGGATCCAATGAACATATTTAAACAATAAATATATTTCATGTTTAAAATCACCAATCCCGTGGTCTTGTTGAATTGTGCTCTTTGCATACTGCTGCAGAGCTCATAAAAACCCGGGAGATGTACAGCATAGATACAGTACATGACTTCTCAATAATGCAGTCATCTTCCACTCAATTATCATACTGCAAGCCCATTGCATATGCAGCAGATAAGCTCGAGACTGGATATGGACTCCCCAGTGCCTCAGTCATTAAATTGTGCTCTCTTGTAGCTTATCTTGAATTCTCTGATCCAGATGTTACTAGTTCATCCTGAGTCATGTCACCACAGTAACTTTCTGTGACTGTGATTGCCTTCCCCACGTGACAGTGCACAACTGGCACAGCACTACTGGAAGGAAGACTTGGATTAGTGGAGCTGATCTCTTTTAACTCTTTTCAACATAACATCCTTGCCAGAAGTGGCTTTCTGATCATGGGTGTATGGAGAGCTTTTAGCTTTAGGGTTTAGGTTTTGATTTTAATATCCTTCAAAGATCAAGCCTACAATCCCTCCTTAGAATGGAGAAGAGAAGTTGAATTTCAGAGAAGGTAAATAATTGAATCTACTGATATTAACTTAAAATAATAAGCTTTTTTAAAATATCTTTAAAATCCTTAAATCATATAATTATAAAAATACAGTAGGACACCATTAATAGAATGCATAATTGAGCATTTTGATATTTTTGTTGATTATATATTTTTAAATGTATAAAATACATTTAAATACATGCTTGAAATACTTTTAAGACAAGTGTAATAATCTTCCAGAAAATCTTTTCTTTTCTTTTAATGATCTGACAAAAAGAAATTCAAATGCTCTTAAGTGGATGCCAACTTCTCATCAAGTTTTCATCTATTAATCAAATACAATGGCTTCATGCCAACTCTTTTCACAAAAAGCATTTTCCTGCGCCTTATTAACTAGGGCCCTGTATGCAGAACTATGGCAAAGCACCGAGCATCACAATGAGTGACATCTGAGATTTCAGAAAAGTTCATTGTAATGCAATGCCATTTTCTTTCTTGCAGGAGTGGCCAGCTGCTGAAATGGAATGCGAACACAAGTGACTACAAGTGAGCTGGCAGGTAAACATCACCCTCCTCCATCTGAGCAGATGCCAGGCACGATCATCTCTGCTGTGTTAATCTTTTGAGATCGTTTACTTCACCCTTTCATGTAGAGCCACTTGGAACCAATGTTAAACTTGACTAATGTTCCGGAGAATGATTGGAGCTGGTGATTCTGTATATCCCTAGCTTATCTTGAAATATATATATATATTTACTTTTTTACAATATGGATTTAAAATTGAGTTAATTATTTGACTCATATTTATCAATTATATACAGGCACTTAAAAAAGTCCAATCTAAATATTGTAGTTATACAGTATAAACATGCCATGCAGGAGTTTTTGATTCACATATGTTTGATGTTTCAACTAGTAATAAAGGAGAGTATTCAAGCATGACCTTGAATTGTACATCCAAAATGTAGACACAGTTTAATCACTGAGACACAAGCAGTAACTGCTTACTGTTGAGGAAGATGTGTCACACAAGCATGAATTCATAACAAGGAAATCTGTTCCATTTTCAGTGATGCCATGCTTATCCAATGATGAGAGTAATCAAGCTCTGGGTGTGCATCAAGCTGGAATGTGCCAGCAGGCTGTTACAAACAACTTCAGATGTCATAGAAACTGTACCTGTGCACCGCAAAGACATTACAGCAACTGTCATAATGTCAATGAATGGGCACTTTTAGGACATTCACATGTGAGAACACCAGCACAATCCAGATGGTTGATGGTAATGCACTTCTATATATGCATTCAGATGGCAGCTGTAACAGCTGGAATACACCAATATGAGGAGCAGAGTGATGTAGTCATTGCCGCTAGATGCTGGATTTGTACATTGTGAATATAACACATACCTGTAATGATGTGCATGATGTATTTTTTGGAAGTACTGTAGCAGCTCATACTGATTGATAATGATTCTGCTGAGGGACAACTAAGTTCTGTTCAGTTTCAACTCTGCCCTAAGTGGTAAATTGCCACTTACATTTTTGATATTTGCAAGTAGTTGTGAGTCAGCTCTCTGTAGAAATGAGCTCTTCTTTGGATCAAATACTGGGAGCTAGACACAACCTCTCAGTAAAGTGTGCAAAGTGTAAGTGTGCTAGTTTAGACGGATTAGGCTTGTTGGTGGTGTAAATGCTTCAACTGTTTTGTATTCCTGCTTGTTGGAAATCTTTTACCAACTGGAAATAACAGCATACTGTACCACTATGGATATAATATCATACACATACTGTACTGTATGTTCCACAGTGACAAATAGTTCTGTGCTTTGATTTGGTCAGGGGCTCTAAACCATTTGTCAGATAAATAAATTATGGCTTTTATTTTAGACAGACTTTGAATATCCACTACAACATGAACTATGTGTAACATATTATTAGGTCTTCAAATGAAATGATTTCAAGTTACAAATGGGAGAAAAAATTGTTACCATTTGGAAATAGGAACAGAAACTCTATGCTGATCTGTGTTATGCTGAGTAAAGAGATCTATATCCTTATTGGAAAATCTCTTTTCTCTCTCCTACTCTGGAGAATAAACTATGTAAACAACAGATGGTAAAAATTGGAAGGAGGAGACACTCGGTCTCTGGTTGCCTGAATGCCTCATGACATATTTTTTTGTATTTTTGACTCATATAAAATACTTTCTTTTGGTTGTCATGTTCTTGTTTCCTTTGGTTGTACTAATAGTAAGCATGACAGAGCTAGATTTATGTAACACACAGAAAAACAATTTCTAAGTTTGTATAATGGAAATTCTTTGCCTTCAACAGAAAAGAAAAAGGGTTAAATGCATTTTACACCGAACATGCTTAACTGTATACATGCTTGTCC
This sequence comes from Atractosteus spatula, assembly GCF_055471065.1. NCBI lineage: Eukaryota > Metazoa > Chordata > Actinopteri > Semionotiformes > Lepisosteidae > Atractosteus > Atractosteus spatula. The sequence goes on along the minus strand of NC_142721.1, from coordinate 2,395,532 downwards.
TGGTACCATTTCAACTGAGTTTCTGGTTGAAAAACTGTGGAAAAAAACATAACACTAATTTTTATGGTAATCTCCATTGTCCCCCTCCAAGCACAGTTATGTATTTAGAATTTACATCTCTGCATGTTACCTCATTAAAAGACTAGTGAATCTTATCCATATTAGTAAAATACTGACTCTATCCACTCCATTCCCCATTAGAATTAATGTGCCATTTGTTTGCTTTAACCATTTTTTAAGTGAACATTTTAATTAGTAGGTATATAAAAGTGTTGTAAGCCTTCAGATCTCACATCAGGTTTTGCTGTGCCACAGCGTACATGTACATTAGGATTGTGAGTGCAATCTTCCAGCCACTTTATAACAATAGGAATACTACAACTTTATTTATGAGCACACTTCAACAACACCAAAGTACTGTACAGTACCATACTGTACATACTGTATAATTCCCAACAGAATCAGCAAGAAACCAGGATTAAATCTGTAGCAGTTACTTATAACAAGAATTCTAGTTCTATAGAGGTTCTAGTGAAAAGGCATGTCTTTAAGCAAGTTTTATGTCTCAGCAGGTACAGAGTCTTTAATGAATTTTGACAGTGAGTTTTACTGATACGGTCTCTTCCAGTGTGTGGAGCCTGGTCTTTAGGGGAGGGAGAAGGCTATAATCCCCAGATCTAAGGTTAAGAACTGGATTATATTCATGCAGTAAATATTTAAGATACCCTGGAGCTAGACTGTTTGATGCCTTCTACATGATTACAGAGGATAGGAGTTATGTGCTAATGCAGAGTGTGTTCAGTTAGTACAAGACACAGAAGTCTGGACAAATTGAAGCTTATTTAATACCTTGGAAGATACTCCACTAAGGAAAGTGTTACATAAGCCTAATTATGATAAAATAAAGGCATGTTTTAACGTTTCATTCAGGTCAACATCTTTAACCATGCCATGGTGTTCACCTTTTAAATGAGCATCCCCTAGGAGTCAACTATTATTTTTTTAATGATTAAAAACTGATCTTTAAAACCAAATAAAACAAAATAAAAAGAGCTCCAAATCATATTAATGTAGAAAATTAGTGTTTTTTGTAATATTTAAGGTTTTGTGATACAGTGCTTAGTAAGCCTTTACTTACTTTACATTACAACCTCCAAAGTGCTGATTTTCTGTCCCTAGTGCATGTACAGCACAGTAATTTTGTGCATGAAACCATCAGGCTCACAAGTTCAAACACAATCTGTCGCCAATGAAGTGAAAGCAACAACCGTGAGGCAGTACAAGGCAGGGGAATTAGTACAGCTTGGTAGAATCAAACATGTTTTTCATCACATTGTACTTGTTTAAATATGCTTGTGCTTCGTTTCTTGCTTCTGATGTTGCCAGAGTAGAGATCTGAAGCGGAGTCAGCAACTAGAAAGCAACAGCAAACACGATTCTGTGGATGCTGTGCAGGTTTCCCTACACCTGAACACCCCAAGGAGCAGAAAGTATAGGTTGTTTTAGGTTGAAAAGCAAAAGACAACATTGCCACTGTTCGACTTAGCTTGAGGATGCAACATGAAATGTGATTGTCATGAAAAGAAAAGTCCAACTACTGTATATGTTTGTCTGTATTCAGGATTTTAGTGCATATTACCCATATTGGGATAACTTAATATAAATTTGTAGTGTGTGGCAGCGCTATGTAAAAAAAATCCAAATCCACTGGTTTTCAGTAAAAAAGTGCATATTATTAATTGTGTGTATGTACTGTAAATCATTTTAGCAATACATTAGATTGCTACACAAACTCTTGTAGAATCCTTTATTATTTCTTTATTATTAAACAAAAAAAATTCTGTTGTGATATTTGTGAAGAAACTGTAGAGGTTACCTGTAGGAATGAATAAAGATAGAAATATGGGTAGATAGATTTTATTTTTATTTAAGGGATTTCAGGGAAGCTTGACAACAGTATGCTGAAATATGGGGTAACAGAAACATTACCTGTGCTTTCTTGAATTGCATGTCTGTTTCTTAACTAAGATAATTTATATCTTTTAACTGGCAATCCAGTCTAATTCAAAGAAAATTCTTGACATTCCTTTTGAAGTATACAGGATGTACAGCATTGACTAAGCATGTACAGTACAGTAGGTGTGATGGTCGCCTGATCTAGCAGACATTGTTTCTACTTCCGTCGTTCTTCCCTGATTGAAATAAGCAGAAAGTAGAATAGATATTACTGAATAAAGATATTGCTCAAGGACAATCAAGCACACTGCTATGTATATTTAATAACACATTTAAAAGTCATAGTCTTAGTGGAGACTTTCTACTGGATATAATTATTACATATTATTTGAAAAATGCTAAAAAGGATAAGAAGGTTAGTTTTTTGTCTTTTTTGAATATACAGTAGATAGGTTTATATGTGCTAACAGAGAATGAGCTATGAATGTGCCCATGGGAACTATAAGAGTCATAAGATTCCAAGTAGAAATTAGTTTTAGTTAACAGAGCCATGATTATACAGGTAATGCAGTCAGATCTCAGATTCAGACAACAGTGTGTGGATACCCCTGAGCACCTGAGTTGCATAGCAAACAAAACTCCACCACGCCAGATAATGCTTCCCGATGTTTAAGATATGAAGGGTCTCCAATATATATTTTTTTCACATACTTTAGACTAAAGTCCCTGAACCAGAGTAATTTCTACCTTGTCTGCTTTCAATATACGTGTGCATCTGTGGTTTTCTGGAAAACCTTCAAATCTGCATTGGAGCTGTGGGATGTGGTTCTGTGCATTGAGGGGCTGTTAGGTTATTTTTTTAGCTTAGGCAGTTCAGGTGGCCCTTCTTGCTTCATTATCTTCAAGGCCATTTCCTGCGAGATGCAGGGAAACACCTTTTCTCTGTAAAGCACAATTGATGTGAGCTTTTTAAGTATGGTCTTCATCACGATTCTGTACTGTACATCATGCCATCTGGAGAGCTTCTTGATGGAACTCTTCAAGTATTGATTGTGAAAGAAAATGTGTACTTGGATTTATTTAGACTGATGCCCATCAGCATGAACACCCAGTGGTTTTGGGTAATCAATAACACGACCGACTAGATGTGCACTGAGTTAATTGGCGGAATGAATCAATGTGCCACCAGGAGTGAAAGTATATTATGTATATACTATATATATTATACAGTTCATGATATGTATAAAAATCATGTATACAAAACACTGTGCTTATAACACAGTGGTTATATGTTTCTAAAGTATCTTTAGATTGTTTCAGTTTACTTCAGTTTACTACATTTTTTTTTAAATAAACACATTATGTGTATTGAGGAATGCCTGTGTACTGTAGCTCTAGCTGGGAGGGGCTGAGCACTGTAGTGTTGGAAATGCGTTGTTACCTGTGCCCCCAGTGTAAGGACTGGTCAAAGATGCTGTCTTATAGCTTTGGGCAGTTAGGCTATCCTGTATACCTTGGGTCTCCAACACTACTCCTGGAGAGCCCTTATCCAGCAGGTTTTACAAGTAGCCTTTAAATCATTGGTTTTTAAAAACCTTCCGTAATGAAATACAATAGGTTACAAAGACCATTTTTTACTTGGATAATTGAGAGATCACATGGGACAAACATCAGAAGACCTCGTAATGTTCAAGAAAACCAGAATTCAATTAACTGGGTAAATGACATGCTTCTTTGATGAATACCCTGCACGTGTTCCCAATTTTTAAAAAGCAGGTGTTTCAGGGTGACCTAATGGACAAACGGGTCTGGGGCTTTTCAGGACCAGAGCTGGAAGCCTTTGCTGCACAACAACATGTTCTGATCAAAGCGCAGCAATTGCACCCCAAAGCTCCTCCAGAAAACCAATCTCATCCAACATCATACATCTTAGCAAATCATTCTCTCTGGAGTCAATAAATACAGATCAAACCTTGATATACTGTAAAAAGTCATATCTTCCTATTTTTTTGACAAAGACAATCTCCATTTGCTGCACACTGCTGCCATGTAAATCAATGTTCATGAGTAAGGATTTGGTCATGATAAGCTTCCGGCCCCACAAAGCACAAACCATAGTCAGCCAAGCATCTTCAGAATGTTCTGTTGCCAACTGGCCTTATTTAAAATTATAATTACTGTGTTTTTTATAGCTCTGGCCATCTGAAACCATTTGCAAAGGAGTTGAAAATTCTGTCCTGTTGTGGTGACTACTGAGTACCGGAACAAAGATAATCACGAACACTGCCTACCAGTCATCCTAGCATGTTCTAAGAGATGAAAAATTGGTGGACATTAGGGTGATTTGCAACCAGCTGCTGCAATATTTCAGTATTCAAAATCCCAGGTGCCATGTTCCTCCCTACAATTGTCAGTCACGGTGCCCTACAGATGAATAGCAGTCATTACGCACTGCTTTAATAAGACTGAGATATTAACAGTGCATGTCCATCATAATATCCTTGCTCTAGAGATAATTCAAGCACCATTGCAAATGTTTCAACAATTCAGAAACAATGCTTACAAAATATTTTTCCAAACCCCACAACTTTCCTTAATTATTGAATTGTTTATTTAATATAGGACAAAAGTGACATGAGGATTTATTAATTATGGAAAGATATTGCCATTGCATGATTATTGACTCTCATTGTATAGTATATGGGCATTCTGGTCAGGTATGACTTTAACTGTAGTGCTCTAGTGACCCATGTGTGAACAACAGCTCATGAAAAGGTGCTTCCATGTGCAGCAGAATTGGTAAGAAAGTAAAGTATTAACAATAATTTATTGTTTTTCTGCACATTTGTCTCTGCTGTAACAGAGAAGATGACTGTGTGTAAACATCAGGTTGTCTGAACCTTGCATCCTGTCCCAAGATCATTATCCAAAATATTTTATTTAGCATGTTGTTATTCCCATGTGGATGTTTTTGTGTATTTGTGACTGTTAGTGTGGATTTATATACCATAACAGTAAATAGAATATAGAATATAAACAGTATATACAGTATAGTAAGTATGTCCAATATTTGTCCTTTCGGATCCCTTTTAAAGTATCATTGCAGCCTGAATTGTGCTTCCTGTTTGGTATTTTGTATGTGTCAATCTGTGTATACAGTAAACCCCTGAGGCTGACTGAATTTACACATTATGCAGGTCTGTTATTACCATCATCAGTGTACCGGAGCTACATTTATTTTGTGAGGCCCCTTGCATTTCAGTCAACAAATTGAGGGAAAAAAGCCTGATCTACTTCTACTCTGCATTACTTTTAGAGTCATGGGACATACTGTACCATATGATAGGCCACTATTTTGGACATAATGCATCACCCCTATGAACATTCCATTCTGTAATACATAGGTAGGACAGTGTATATAAAAACTGTAGGAGAAGTGGAATGTTTTTGAGGTTACCAACCCCGGGTAACCCCCCTGTCCCAAAACAACACATACAGATTGTTTTTAAAAAATGATTTCCATATATGAACCACCAGATGGTAGCTCACTGTATGTATGATATTAGCTACAATTAAATCATGAATAACATTTTTATGTGTTTGTAGATGTTCTTTTTGGTCTTTTTAGTGTTTGCTTTTTATCTAAATTAAAATCAATTGAATGATTGGGAAACGAAAAGAAATGTTCTGTTTACATTCTTGCTGTCCTCAGCTTCTCATTTTAAATCATCACTTTCTATCTCCAGTGTACTACCTTGACTTATTCATGATCCATAAGCAGTGTTAAAAGTCAACAGAACCAAGTGCTTGGATGTGCTCCTTTTATTGAAGAGGTCTCTGTGCCTTGCTCGCTTACTTATTCTTTAATTCATGGTAACAAATTCTCTCTGAACAACCTGGTGGAATATGCTGCTCAGTTTTGTACTGTGTTTAATTCATGACATGATCTTTTAACCCAGTTCTGAATGAATGTGATGCAGGGAATTAAGCAGATTTTACAATCAGGGCTAAAGCATGATTTGAATAGACGTGCGCATTCAAGTGCGAAGTGACATTTGCCACATTTTCTCAGGCCGATGATGTTCAAGCAAATGTATCCCAACAATTCCAGGGGCAGAGTTTCAAATCCAAAATGAGACAAGGAGGAAGGACATTGTTTTACCAATAAATATGCACATTACTTTAACAAACGTATGAATGAAAAGCAATACATTCCAAAATATATAATAGGACAGTGACACAAAGTGTGTGTGGACACTGTAGAAAATAGAGAGTCAGAGCATGCTCCTGGCCCTCGGGTCATCTGTTGGACTCATGTGTGTAGAACTCATAGATAAAATATAATTACTGACATTAGCACAAAAAAAAGTAGAAGTGTTTTTTTAAGCATCTGTGTGTTAGGGATGTAACACACAGAAGACAGACTCTGTCTGACCCAGCATTAGTTATGAAGTTAGTAAGAGGGCAGGTGCCCTCTGCCCACAGATTTTTTAGCTCCACGATGCCTCACAGAGAGGTTTTAGGAGATTCTTTTTACCTGACTTTTACTGTTTTTTTACTGTTCTTGTTTTAAGAATAGTGCACTGTATGGTGTGATCGATTGTGTCAGTTTACTGCATTATAAAGTATGTCTGTTTTATTCTTGTCACGTCTGTGTAGTGTTTTTAAGTTCGTTTACTGTACGTCCATGAGCTTTGCTGGCAACTTAATTTCCCCCTAATAAAGTGTATTGTATCGTATCATGTAGTAAAATAGGCATTAAAACAAAGGCTTTTGTAATGAGAGAAATGCTTGTGTCATTCATCTGAAATAATACTCAGTTTTATTTTTTTTTTTAGTAAATTACTGTAAAACCCTTTGTTGAACCCATGAATTGTATCTATTTTTTCCAGTCTTACTTAATTCATGACTTATAATTCTACTTAAACTTCTCTGGACTGTAATGGAGGTAGCTTTCCAAACCAGACTGAAGACCCTCCAGAGTTACTTTTGTAGAGTCATTTTATTTGCCTTTTGCGCAGCAAGAGAAAGTGAAAAAAGCTTTCACTCTGTACAGGCTTGTACATCATAGGGGAACTCATGTATACCATGCATCAAAATAACATACCATACCATAACAGCAATTTTAAGTAATATTTAACTTACAAATTAAAAGGATTTGTTATTTGGACCATTTAGCCTGTTTTGTAATTGGTAGCTAATTGATTTGAGAATATTATCCTGTCTTTTCTTCAAGCAAGGAATCCATTTTGACAGCATGGCTGGGTAGCAGGTTCCATACTACTACAACTCCTTAGGTAAAGAAAGGCTCCTTGTCCTCCACATATTTTCCCTCTGGTTTGTGTTTCATTATTTATTTTGCAAAATTCACTTTGTTAATGCTTTTGAGAATTTTGAATACTTGGTTCAGATACCCTGTCTGATACCCTGATACCCTGTCTTCTCTGTTCTTGACAGAAAAAAGTTTGGATGATTTAGTTTGTCAGTAAAAGATATTCCTTTGCTTCTGGAAAGGTCTCTGGTCACTCTTCTCTGGTCTGGGCTTTTTTTTTGTAATGCAGTGACCACATTCATTTGTACACAATATTCTTAAAGAATATTAAAGTCTAGGCCCTACTAGTGAATAGTACATGTTTAACATAACATCCCTTGATGTTTGAGCCCTTGATCTCTAGTGAGTGCTCTTGTATGAAAAATGTCCAAAAGAAAACCATTTGCTCAGATTTCTCCAGCATTTGTCTCTGTAAGTGTCGGTATGTAGCATATCAATTACACAGTATATCAGCGTCAGTATATAAAAGATGGAATTCTGAAGTGTCTTGAACCCCACAAAGTCTGTTTTTTTATACACTCTCCAGTTATTTGTTTTTTTTTGTAAGCCTCCCCATCTTTATTTTTTTAGGAATGAAATGAATGAATAATCCTTCAGTGTGAAAACAGGTGAGGTGCAGAATGGCAAGGGCAGATAACTGTGAAGAGGACTGTGCCTGAAGGGGGGGACAGGTCATTGGATATTGCTTCCAATCAGGCTTTTATATTTACCAGATCTGCCTTTCTTGTTGCAAACCACTTTGCATGATGATCTATTCTACAGCCGAAACTAACATCAAATTAGGAGAGGATTTCATTGTTTCAATTAAGAGGTCTTGTGGCTCACTCCAAAAGTGTTATTTATATGTATCGGTTCTTTGTTTATAACCTCTGTTTTTTTTGCAATTGCAAAATACATATTTGGGTTGGTAAATTTAATTAATGAGAAATGTATGCCAACAAAAAAGTGCCAACAAAATGGATAAACGTCTAAACAAAAAAACTCACCCAAACCTCCTAAATACAATACATTAATAACAAAGAAAAATCATAATTATTATGATATATTGAAAACCAAAGGATATGCTTTAAAATATTGTCAGTTACTGGAGGCTAACAGTACAGTATATAGTATGTGGAATATGAAGAAGTCTTCTTTTCATGTTGGAGTTAACTGGATGCTTTAAGGCTCTTAGCTCTATAACATCTCTTTGTAAATTTTCTTTAAAATTTATAATTCAAAATTTTACATTGACATTTAGGTAAAATACTAGAAGAAGCATGAATGTGACATATTTATTTTCAGTCTGTACTGTATGTGGCTGGCATGTGGTTTCATTCTGCATGTTGATGAATGTGATTAAATTAAGCTAAAGGCTATGTCAAAAGAATAGTGTAAGTCATTAAAGTAATTTGTGGTATAATTGTTTTTCACATGTACAAATTCACAGCTTCTAATTGATTTATTAGAAATTCAGTTTTAAAAGTGTAACAGATGGCACACATGGTTTTGTTCGATGCATGGATATTGTGAATAAAAATGTTAAGCAAGTAAAATACAAAAATGCTCATTGCTGTAGCTTCCCATAATTGTTCTGTGTGCAGAATATTTTTCAACTCATTGTTTCAATATTTGATAAAGAGCAATGAGGTCGGATGCACGTTTGCTGTGTACATCATAATTAAATACTCCAGGTTGAAGACTACCATACAATTCTAGAAAAATATGTTTACATTTGTTGCATTCATTATTTGAACATAACTCATTTCCCCAAAACAAAATTGAATCATTGAATGAAAAGCTTTTCTGGCGGCTTTATGAAGAACTTATAAAAAATAGCCCACAACTTCTTGTTTCTTGATTAGTGTTTCATCAAAATACACAGTGCCAGGCTAAAGTCCAGGCTTTATCTACTACTTCAGATGCATTGTGGATCTTTTTCAGAGTCACAAGGAGGTGATTTTATTTTGTGTAACCTCATTAACAGTCAGGACATTAAGCATCTGTAGACAGGTTTCTCCAGTCAATGAATGCTTTTGATTGCTTGTTTGTTTATTAAGCTACAAAGGACAGAATCACCAAGTAGTAGTGTTTTAAATAGAATACATTTTAGTTAAAATTTCATCTTGGCTGATGATGTTATGATGTTTCAGGCTGTTTTATGTGTTTATTTCTACATTTATTGTCTTGTGTGTGTATATACTGTATACGTTATATAGTTTCATGCTTCTTTTGGTTGATTATTTCTTTAAAGTATTTCATATCAGTATGTTTCTTAAAGGCTGAAGGGTTTTCTTGAAGATACAGATGCAGTTCCCTCTTTTACAAGTTTTCATGACGTACGTGCAGTAGCCCATTTTAACCTATCTTTATTGTAATTATTTTTCACTTGACCCAAATACTCATTATCAGTGGCTTCTTCTGTGCTGATTTTATGTACAGTGTTTAATTTACACTGTACTTGTATTTACTGAAGTTAAAACCATACAGACACTTTTGTTTTCACAAAAATGTGTGCCTTTAATGTGTTTGCGCTATAGCCAATGCATTAGTGACAATTAGGCAAAAGTAGCAACAGTAACTCATTGAGCAAAAGGCCAAGAAAGAAAATTTGCATCTCAGTGTGTAATTGATCTGTAATTATTAACTGGCAGAGGAAGTCAGCAGCTAGAGGAAGGAGTGAACTGGCCAGGACTGATCTGGCTGAATGAAAGTGTTAGACAGCACATGGGCATGTGAGGCCAAGGTCTTAGACAAAATTTCGGAATGAAGCTGAGTTTTACGTGGGTGGGCTGTTTCTTGATTTGCATGAGAATGGGAATGTTTCAGTGAGAGGTTCCTCTCTGTGGGAAGGAGAACACGGAGGCTCCGGTACAGGCAATGGTGTTAACACTTGTTTTTTTTTTTGCTTGAGGCTATTGTGAAAGGGTTAAGGAAGATTTCTCTTGCCATTTAAAGCATAAATGAGGATAATCTGAAACAAATATGGAATTACAGTACATACCAGCCTAAGCTTTACCTAAAATATGCTTTTGAATGCATCTTTCTGTGTTCTGATTTTTTCAGTTGATGTTTTTATAACACAAACAACTCCATGCGTGTGTCTACAGTATAGTCTTACATATACAGTAGGAGAGGACCCACTATGTCAACTGTGTTAACATTTCAAGTGTCAACAGCTTCCCATTTAGGGTAGCAAGTACAGTATACCATGTATGTTTTCAAGCCATTTTGAATAGAGAATACTGGGTAACCATTATCATACAGTGATTCTGTGATTTTAACAGGAGGGATTATGTTTTAAAATCTGAAAAGTATAGAAAATTCTGCAGTGGAGCAAAAATCTGTCAAACTTTTTCCTTTCAGTACCTTTATCCACTCCTGACATCTTCTCATGACTTACTCCTTCATTTATTGCAATATGAAAATAATTTAATTCACAAATTCATTATGGAAAAAAAAAACAGTTTACTACAGGAATGTAAAATGACAGAAGCCTAAATTAAATAATGAAGTATTTTCTGAAAAGGCACATCTGAACAGCAACCATTGTAAGACTAATGGAGTCTGTTAAAGCTATTCAGCAGATTCTACAAGTGCCATGGACTTTTCTCTATTAATCTGGCATACATCTTTGGTCACATGTCTCCCTAAACACATCTCCGTGTCTAATTTGCATAAGACAACCATTCAGAAAACATTTTAGTTCTTTGGATTGCCAAATCTTATCAACTGAAAACTAATTAATCAGAACATGAAAATTACGTTGATTTATATGGAAGTGTCCTTTCTGTTAATAAGAACATTTCCGCCTGGGTACATACTTTGTGGATAATCCTCATTTTAAAAGAAAAAAAAAAACATTCTTTGAATCACAGTCTAGCCTGTGGTGATGTTTCCTCTTAGGGGTTGGCATGGTAACCAAGGACAGGAAGTAATGCCAGCTGGAAAATGGTCGCTAAGGCGACACTGCAGAAACTTTGTCTCTCTGAAGAACTGGAAGGCAGCTGGGTCAAAATGGGAAAAAAGAGTGTGAACTAGATTTCAGCAGAGTAGTGGAAGGGCCATCTAGCCTTCTTCATTAGTATGCATGTGCTGCGTGAGGTTTTAAATGTGCTTTTTCGGCAAACACGTTAACCGATCACAGAAATGTTTGTACAGGAATTCCAGTGCATATAACGTGTCAGTTATAAAAAAAAACATATAATGTGCTTGATATTGTGGGTGAATCTGCATGTTCATTTTCATATTTATCACATTTTCTCCTTTTGTGAACAAAGGGTTTGTACAGTTTTGTTAACTGGCATTCAATTAATTGTACACTAAACTGTGTGCATTCTCATTTTTCTATTTTTAACTACTCATTAAAAAGACTAAAGTAAATGGGAAATGACTGGGTTTTATTTGTTCATTTAATTTGGAAAATGCAATAGTGATGGAATAATGGTGTATTTAAATTAGCCTCCTTGACATCGAGATGATATTTAGCTTCTGGTGCCTTAATTTCTGGCACAATGAATTGCATGAATCCATAATAGGTCCAGATAATGAAAAAAAAGACTGCATCTGTCTGATGCACATTGTAACACGACAGCTGTGGTAATGCAGGTATATTATATCTGTCATACCATTCATTTTCAGTACGTAGGGCATTTGGCAGCAGTTGCAGAACTAAATATGTAGGAGTGTTTGTAGGTTTATAAGCTAATAAACAGATTAAAAAAAAACATTTTGAATGAAGTGTAATAAACTATGCTTCTGCCAGGACCTGGCCTAATAGAATTTCACATTTTGATTAAGTAGCTCTCTTTAAAGAGTACTTCAAACAGTTGCTGCGTTTTGTACTTTTACACTTTTTGGATACCATGGTACTGCAGCAGCTGCTGTGCATCGTTGTTATCAGTTAATCTTCCTGTGTAAATTCCTAAATACAGATCAATCTCCCATTTCCTTTTTTTTTGTCATTAAACATCATTAAATTAAAACTACTACTGTATGTTATATCCTGATGTACTGTTATAGATGATTTGCTAGTACTCAAACTGTCCAACTAAAATCTCATATCACTTCCAAGACACACTAGTTTGGATCTATATTCTCCCTACAAATGTCTTACAGTACATGGCTGGCTGGAGCACATGTGACAGCTGAATGCAATACTTCCCTTGTTGCCAAAAGACAGCACTCAATAAAGACACCTTTACACATTTGTGTCACAGCTGTGCAGAAATTAAGTGTCTTGATGAAAAAATGGAAACTAGGAAGTAAGCAATGTTATGTGACGTTAGGTGGCCATGGAAATTTTAAATAGTTTTCCCAAGGAAAATGCCATTCTTGTGTAAGAATTGAAGTCACTTCCTTTAGTTGTGGGCGGCAGGTTTTCTTTTACTGGAAGGCAATGGCCTGCTAATGTCAACAGGTACAACAGATAAAAAAGGCAATGAGCACTCTTCAGATTACATGCATTAGGTCTGTAGCATAGCACTAATTTAGTCAGCATTGGGAGCAAAATCCATGAGTTTTTCAGAGGCAAGTTAAGAAGCAGATTGTGGAAGTAACTTAACTAAGGTGCTTATTCATCATTAGTCATCTTTTTCTAGGCTGGAGAAATAATAGCAAAACTAGAGAAATGCTAATGTTTATATGCATTCTTCCCTGAAATAACTGGACAGTAAGAAAAATGAGAAAGAAAATGGAATTGTTAGAAATTAAATATGTACAGTACATACATTTTTGTTGACCTAGTTTTTTTTTCATGTGTATTACACTGTTTATGTGGGTCTAACATCTGCTTATGATTGATTGTTGGCAAGTATTTTTCACAGATGTTTTGTTGGAAGGAGCTATATTTACCAAAGAGCGTCAATAGGGTAGTGGTTTCCTTTGCTGGCAGAGAAGAGAAATAGTACAGAGGATGGTTTCAAAAAGCATTATTTTTTCCTTAAGTGCTGAATAATTTCTTTGAACTCACAGTTACTGGGTCTTCACGTCAACATGTCTGTGGACTATGGTAGGAAAGGGAGCACAGAGACACATGCAAACGTAAAAGGCACCCCATGCTATAGCAGAACTCATCCTCAAACCCAGGACCAAAGAAATGTGAATGAGCAGTGCTAACCTCCATGTCATCATGACATTTTATCATCTGCAAAGGTTCTTACCTTACAAGAGAATGTGAAGCTCTGAAACCCTGAGCCAGTGGAGTATTACAAACCTGGGTGAGAAATAAGTGAAGTAATGAACAGACCCAGACGATAGACTGTTTAATATGACAGTCTAACATGGTTTCTAAGATACAACATCTATCCTTGGTAAAATGATGTTGATGATGATGATAATGATGTTTTTGTTTCAATTATGTCTAACAAATTACTATCCAGTGAGGGCATGAAGTAACTGGTGGAAATCAGTTCTATGCTGAAAAGGAATAGTCAGATACACCAGGTGGGGGCCTTCCTTGGTGTGTAATGAAGAAAGGGAATAAGAAGGATAAGACACACAGTGGACCTGTTGTAGTATTTACAAGTTGTCCTCATGGAGGTGCCAAAAACTGTAAAGGGGGCCAGGTGAAATACTGTCTAAACAGTGGCTGAGATGATACAGTATGTGAGGAAGAGTACAGTCATCAATGTTGTAGCTGGATGAATATTGCAGGACAAACTCACGGTCCTTGCTGCTTAAACAGCTCTTTGTCTCCTGACTGTCTTACAATGGTAAAGCTAGGCATTGTGGCATTCAGTGCAAAGACACAATGCATTGACCAAAGAGGACCAATTTGATATCCTTACTCCTTTAAGTCAGTAATTGTTTTCCAGTTATCTAATACAAGTATTTTGTGAACATAATTAGTTTTTTAGTTTTACAAAATGTAGTCATTAAGATGCGGCTCTTTAGCATTTTTATAGAGGTTGCTGATACAGTATATTAAAAACAGAAATAGAGTTTGAAAGCCATAAAAGCTATTTTTTGTACATTTCATTTTTGCTGCATTGGATATAGAGATTGAGAAATTGGCCTTTTTTGAATGCAATTAAGTCAGCTTGTTTTCCACAGGGCTTTCCAATCCATACTCCCATTACAGAGCAATATTTCAGGGAAAATGTACTTTCTAATAGATGCTGGAGTAAAAATGACTATGATGTTGTTAAGTAACTTATCGCATTGCCTGAGGATAACTAGAGTGATAGTGTTCAGGTTTCTGCCATATGCCCACAAAGTGAAAAGGTTCAGTTTTCCATTGGATATTCTTTACTGTCCTCACCTCGATCCTATCCACTTCCTCAATTGTATGTGACAAACTGGAAAGACTGGGTCCCTGCAGTGGGAAGGTTTGTTTTCTTGCAGAGTCCCCCTGCTAGTGATGTTCGACGCAGATATTTTTACAATTGAGACATTTAATAAAAACACACAGTTTATATGCATGAAACAATATGAAGGTACACAACATGAAAGCTGTAGTGGATTTTTTTTTCAAACCTATTGACAGCATTAACCCAGTTTGTAGCTTTATTTCTGTAGGTGTTCTTACATTTCTTAGAGGTTAATTAGAAATGCAGGAATTTCTGTTAAAATGTGATAGGTTTGTTCCTGGGAAACTTTACGTTACTAATGGAAATTAAGCGGTTAGTGGTTCTCAACCTTTTTATGAACTGGGCCGCAATCATGCCTAAAAGCAAGTCTCGCGGGCCCCATATATTAATCACTACTAGGCCTACCTGATCTGTGTGCATAATAGCTATTATAATATTATATTATAATATTTAATATTATAATAGTACTATATAATATTATAATAGCTATTAACCATGTGTTTGTATGTACAGTATATGTATAAGGAAAGTGCTTCTGAAGTTGCACAGCTGATGAAGGACTTCCGTCTGAAATGTCCTGTTTCTCAAGCAACCTTGTGTACTACACCATAACTTTTCCATCCTCTCTCTCTGTATAAATATATATATCATCATCACTGAATGGTTTGCCATATTGAGCAAGTAGCCATGAAATTTTGAACGTGGCTAGTGCCACTGCCTGGGACGCTTTTAAAGTACAGTAGCACATATGATTTTCTGCTCGGCAAAAGCACTTTTTTATTTATCTTGAGAGACCTGTCACTTGAATCAGGTGGGTATTGCTTGTCAAAATTTTTTGTGAGTGGTATCACGCTTTGCAAATTTGACTACAAAGCCAACAGAAAGGCTGCCCATCTCTATCAATCACGGCAAATTTGCTCCTCCAGTCTTCTAGTACTTTCCTACCCATTTCGCTGATGCGCCGACACGAGTTATAGCCCACGTGCAGCACTTTAATGAAGTTAAAGATGAATGAAAATTAACCTGATCACCATTGAATCTATTCAGAAAAGGTTTTACCTGACTAGAACACACTGCGAGTTCTACCTATTTTTTTGATAATTTTTTTATCGAAGGAATTAACTTCAAACAAATGTAATTTATTAAAAAGGGGTCAGATGTTGCAGGCTGCACTTTCGTGTGTGGTGGGTCGCAGGTTGTGAACCACTGGGTTAAAGGGTAGAGTCAGATTCAAAATAACAAATGTATTTTTTCTGTAGTGTTTGGTCATATTAGTTTCAATATATTGCTTCTGTAGTTTCTTTTGTGTTTTTGTGATCATTTAAAGCAGGGAACTGAAAAAACAGATGAAATAAGTCAAAATATGCATCAGGATTTACTTCTCTGTGCTGACATTTCTGTAGTGGGCGAGGGTTAGACACCATTATTCATAAGAAATATTTTTAACAATATACAGTACACTGCAAAGCCAGGTAGCGTAAATAATATTCATTTTGCTTTATAACATGTCATGGGAAAAGTGTTCCCTAATAAATCAATCGTGCTACAGCCAATTCACCTTATTGAAGCATGCATAATAGCAGAAATGAGTGTATTCACACCGAAGAAAAATACCTAACACATTTTTAACTAAAAAAATATCATTTTCTTTATTTTTAACATTGTTACCTTACATTTTTCTATAGTTCTAATGCAGTAAAGTGTTTCTCCTGGGTATTTTGGCTTTTCCTCCTCCTTTTTTTGCTGGCACTGGACCACCTTCTAAGTCAGCTGAAATGTCTCTAGCAGTGTGAAAGGGGGAATTGTCTCTGACCTGGCATGGTAGTCAGATAATAGAGGCTTTATTTTCATACTGAGAGGTAATACAAATGCACTGAAGCCTTCAAAAAGAAAATCATTCATTGAATCCTCAGGTCACAATTGTCGCCAGTGTGAAACAAATAGAATAAATGCTTAAGGAATGCATTGGTGTTTGAAAAAAAAGATTTTGTCGGTGTTTCTGAACCAGTGATTGATATTCTACAAGCACCTTGGTAGATAGATAGATACTTTATTGATCCCGTGAGGGAGATTGCAGTGCAACAGCAGCTTAACACACACAACACAGCCACAGTGTAACGAATTATATAATAATAGTACAATACATACAATACAATACAAGAGTTACTCACAGTCCGGACGCACAAGAACAAACTAGAACAGAACAGTACACAGAAAATCGTATCACACTCATATCACACATATGAATATAAATATAGATGTAACTATAGATATAAATATAAATGTATTGCACAGGTCCCTGGCATATATTGCACAAAAAGTGGTTGTAAACGGGAAAAAGAAAAAGAAAAAGAATGAGAACAGATGTAGCAGTAGATGTGTAGATGCGTTTAGTCCAGAAACAGGTCACTGTCGATGTTGCCTCTGCCAAGACGCAAGGTGGATGCATTGTACAGTCTTATGGCAGACGGCAAGAATGACCTCCTGTAGCGCTCCCTGTCGCACCGTGGATGGTACTTAAACTTTGTGCAGCTTGGAGTGGGATGTCAGGATGTGATATTTTCTGACATGCAGGATGTCATCTTGAATTGTCCATGTATTTATTATATCAAGTGATCCTCAAATTCTGAGATTTTGCAAAAATTCCAAGGTACATTGTGTATTACACAATCCCAATATGCTGCTGGAAATTGTTGCTCTCGGTTTTCAGACATTGTCGATCATTGCTGATCTCCATTTTCATCCTCACGTATGGTCACGAGCTTTGAGGAGTGACTGAAAGAATGAGATCAAGTGTGCAATCAGCAGAAATGAAGTTACTCCACAGGGCTGCTGAGTTTGCTCTTCATGACAGGAAGAGCCTGGCAATCTCGGAAGACCTTGGAGTAGAGTCCCTGTTGAGGTGGTTAATGCATTAGGTAAGGGTGACCCCAGGGTGCCTCCTGCTGGAGGTGTAGCGTGCTCAGCCTATCAGGATTAGACCCCGGAGCAGACCCAGGACAGGCTGGCATTATTTTAAATGGAGTGGGCCTAAAAAAATATAGTAAGGAATCTGTTGATTACAGATTTTAAACATTGTAACTGAAAGAGTTTGAAATATAAATTGAATATGTTAGGCTTAGAAAACACCGTTATGCTCAAATTGGAATGAAACCTTAAAGGCCCCATGGCTCTTGAAGACCTGCGTTTGACAGCTTTGTTTTACTCTCTTGAATTATTGGTTAAAAAAAGAATAACACAGTAACACAGAAACTGGGGCATAAAAAAATCACTCATTTTGACATCAGGTCAACAGTTGTGAATAAAACAGTTCACGATCAGTGGATTGAGGTCTTCAACACTGAGTTGCAGATGGTTTATTTCAGCACTAAACACTTAAGAGCCTGGGCAAAGGTTCTGGGAATGGATCTTCATTATGGCAGGCAGAGGCCTGGCGCTTTATGGCACTACACCATAATAAGCTCCACTAAGTGTAAGCCCAGCTAACTAAATCGTGTTTTGGCAACATTTCAGCATCGTTGTACTTCTGTTGTGACAACAGATCAATATACTGTAATGTAGTTCCAACACAAATTTGTAGACTCCAGGGGAGGCTGTGAAAACATTGTAAAATGACATTCAGGAAACCACATGGTCACATTATCATTTAACACTGTTTGCCCTGCTACAAGGCTGAACTTCTGTTGACAACAACCATAAGATTTTTCAGTATTGGTACCGTAATTTGTACAATCCAAGGGCTGGTATCATAAAATCCTGCATGGTACAATCACATTGTTAAATAACATTTATATAACCACATGCAAGGAAATCTTATTCTCACCTAAAAAAATACTGAGAATAAAAAACTGCTTTAATTGAAAGGAATGGAAGCGAAACATATATTGTCAGTCATCATGTAATGAAGTCTTGTGGGCTCCAGCACTGGCTTCTTTGCTAAATCTGGGGAAGATACAAAAAATCACTTTCTACTTTCTTTAGGCTTATTTTCAGTGACACACTTTTACTGATTCAGGGGAGTGAAGCTGTGGGAGATGGAATAACTAGACTACATTAAAACCCAATTCATTTATTTCATCTTACCTACATAAATACAGTCAATCCAAGCCAGGTGTATGTCACAGCATTAAAGAGATACAAATACATGAGATAAACAACCAGCAACCAGTGCAGGAAAGAGGAGGCATTGAGAGATTTTTTTTAAACCATCATAGGATTTTAAAGTCGTATAAAGCCTGTCACTAATTCGAACAAACACAATTCTTCTTTAGTGAACTTCACTGAGTGGCCTCTCTCTCATGATCCCAACATTTTCTCCCCCACAGTCGTCCAGAAGCAACAACACCTCTAATGGCGACATACAGTAAGTGTTTTCCTTCTTTCTAAAATTAACAGTTGTTAAGTTATTTCCACAAACATTGCACTGCATAGGGAACTGGAGAGGAAGAACTCCAATTAAACATGTATAATAAAACAAGCATACTTAACAGAAATAAAAAAGTAAAATAAATAAAGAGGGAAAGGGTGAATGATGCCAGTATGAGGACTATTAGTAAGCCATGATAAGCCATATGTGCTTGTTTTAACTTTTTGCATTTGAGTGGTTGTGCAGTATTGTGCTCTTTTGTGTATATTACCTTGTGGCTTGTACTGTATATAGTACTATTTTATATCCTACTAGTAAACAAAGATGTCAAGAATTCAGAAGGAATATTTGTTTTACAGTTTAGCTTTAATTACTGATCAAATCAAATCTGTAAAATACATTTCTCTAGTATATGTAACACATACAGTATGGGATATGAATCTGATTTCAGGTTTTCAAAATTCTTTAGATATAAAGTCTCTCTAGATTTAAATAATCTGTACTGTAGTTTCTTGAAATGCTTCCCAACCCTGCAACTTTTTACTCCCATGCAGGGTTAATGTGAACCCTCTCTCCTCTTTAGATTAGTTAACTGGAAACTTAGCCCAACTATTGTTTATGTAGAATGTTTTACTTGTTTTCATCTGTTTAATAATTGGATTTTGGTTTTGAACTGCTCTTAGTATTAATTTTACATTTCAGTTAACTAGATGACAATATGGTAACAAAGAACTAGAATGTAAAGTACTTCAAGTTAGTCCATGAAATATGTCTTCTTCATAAGTCTATTTATATGTTGCTTCTACTGCATGTCAGCTGTTGCTATAGTAATTATATTTGTTAAACCAGGTCCTCAACTTGATATGGTTCTGTTGAAGTGCAATGTTTCTTTAATGTTTATACGGCATGGATTAGTAATGTCACCTAGTATTATTTTACTACTGTATATTATGCGACAGTGCAATAGCATGATATTATGTACAGTTTAACATTAAGAGATTGATGTAATTTCTAGTTGTTGGATGGGGATTTTTGTAACATCTTGGAATGCTGACAGCATTTATAGAACGATTAATTGATTAATTAATGCGACGGCGTATGTTGGAATTGGAAAGAGCTGGAGTCTGATTGAGAACAATGTGGGGTTGTTTGCAAGAGGAGCGGATGGCTGGATTCTGATTGTGGGCGGTCGTGACAGTTGTGGGTTCAAATCCCATGTAACTTTCAGTACTACTAGTGTTGTGCCCTTGTACAAGGTATACTTCACACAGACTTCTCTAGTAAAGCTCCTTTCTCTGTAAATAAGTACTCTCCAGATCAACACTATAATTCATATTGTTTTCTCAATTAACTTATATTTTTAAATAAAGTGTGTCAAAATATAAATTGAGTGATGGGTCAGCAGGTCAGAGGAGCATGGTTATTCTTTCTTGTTCATTATTGCTGCTTCAAGACGTTTTTAAATAACAAAACTGTATACAGTATATACAAAAACCATTTACACCTAATGTGTGTGTTCCCATCAGTAAATCTCACTGTTCACCAGATTTATATTAAATTGCAAAATATCCATGAGACTAAAAATTATTTAAGAAAAATGTGAAGGGCATATATTCAATTATTTTAATAAACTGCAATTTAGGCAGCATAGTGAGGTTTAAAACACATTATGGATCAAATGGTAAATCAAAGGTTCATAGGTTTAACTAAATGTTGTTCTTTGGCAGGATACACCAGGTTACTAAGTGCACCCCTGGACCACAGCTGAGCCAGAGTCCATCTTTTTTGGTTCAGTTGCTTGGCTGTATGTTTGATAGAATCAGTGAATCAGAAGCAGTGGGGTGTCCAAAAATGGAAGAACAAAATTAATTTGGGTAATGTGATTGGCTGAGGTTGGTTCCAGTTGTCCAGATGTGTGATTCATGTGGGCAGTTGGGACATCATCACATATAATAACTGCTTTCACAGGCTTAGCTGTCTTTTCACAGCTACATTTTATAGAGCAAAGTTGTACTTTCAGTAGCACAGAGATACTGTTTGTTCCCTTAATTCTAAGGACATTTAATAATGAAAATTGCCTTGAAAACGTTTTAATATGTAATAAGTAAGTAATGTGTTTATAAGATATATCTCTTTTACCCCCAAACAATTTTTCAGCACAAATTGTAAAGACAATACATTCTTTCATTTCCAAAGGTGTTTGTAAATTTTGGCCTTCAGGTGGTTCAAGTTGTACCCTAGACCACACAAACTCTCAAGACACTGCTACTGTATATATGACAGAATATTTACTGTATATTAGACCTATAGGAACACTTTTTTCAATCTTGTACAAAAGTGTAAAACTTTTTGTTTTACGGTTTTATAACTATTACTCATTTCGTAGTCTAAAGTACTGTATATAATAAAATGCTTACAATTATTGTAAAATACATATGAAAAGAGCTAGAAAAAATCATTTCACAGTATTGAAATCAATAAATGAATTAACTACAGGCAAATGTTTCTTTTAACCAGAAAAAACAGCAATTTACAGTGAGGTTATTGGGTAGCCACTGACTATTGTTCTGCCACAATTTGCATAGACTCGACTGGAAGGTTTATACCATAGCTAGCAGTGTTTTAATTAGATACACTGCTGGGAATGAGATGGAGCTGATGCAGCTCATTGAAAACCCCAATGTAATTAAACGATTCAACCAACAGATGGCTCTAGATTTCAGTGTCTACTTTATCATTGTCTGACCTCTCTGTCAAATTGATGGTTATTATTTCCGGAAAAGAATGTACTGTAAAAGGTTTGCACTGATTTAATTTGTTTCACTGTTTTGAAGTACATGCCCAAACCTACAGTTAATGGTACCATTTTTGAAACATTTGCACACAAATTCCTCATAGTTAAAATTTAAATACATACTGTAATTGCACTTGCATATCTTGGATATCACTCACTGCTTCACTTGAAAATACAATTTTGAAAAAGTCTTTTTGAGATATAATGCTATGTATTTTTGGTTCAGTTGGAGATAAAATTGCTAGGTAAATTCCTTGTTGAGAGCAGTAACTCAAGGGAATTGCCCTAAAAGCAGTGAAGGTGTGCCTTTCCATTAGCTTTTTCTACTACATTTTTACTGCACCAATGTACTGATTTGATCTGTGCACTAAAATGACTGCAGCCAAGTAACACAGTGAAGGCAGTGATGTCCTGTGCTTTTTATTCCCTATTAATGAGAATAAGAGCTTGCAATACACTTACAGGACTGAGCAGAATGGCCTACTTTCAAGCTCAATTCTATGGAAACCCAAAGACATTATTGCCTCTCCTCATTTCTTCATGCTTGGGGGTGAGCGATTGAATTAAGTACATACTATATATTATTATAAAAAAAATTCTCAGAAAAAGTGTTGTGACAACAAAGGTTAATGCACAATCATATACAATGGTAAAGCTCGTAAGTCAGTGCTCAATGCTCCGCAGGACAAAAAACACAAAAGTTAAGCATTTTCTAAAAACGTACAATTTTCTCTAGTAATTGCGGCCCAGGCAGGCTCCCCTTTCATATTTTGAAAGCGGTAATTCATTTAAAACACAATGGGCACCTTCCCTTAGGTAACATCAAAGGTCAGTTACCTCTAATTATAAAGGTGTGCAGTAGCTGCCAGTGTTGACTTGGTTTGCAGTGGAATTCAGAATTCATACTTAACTCTCATGCCATTGCAGACCCTTCTGTTTCATTATTGTTTGTTTTATAAATGTAATTGGAAAACTGTCACTTGACTATTAGTGTTCACCCTGACATATTACAGTCTGGGAGCCTCGCTTTATAAAAAATCACAGATCTTGAAAGCATTGCTAAGGCAGTTGTGTCATAAAATGAAGGAAATATAGCAAAACAAAATAAAAACAAATTAATGATGGATTGCATAGGATTTCTAAAAAAAAGCACACACCTGTGGCCCATGGAGTGTCTCAATTATGATTAGTTTCTCCATGTTTTCTGAGTTGTACTGTAGATGCAATGAAAGTGATTTGGCCCAACTCATTTGGTTGCTGGTAGCGTATTGATCCAGGAATGATATTGAGCTAAAAAAAACATGTTTTTTAAAGAGATCCCAATGAATGGGTTTCAAT
Source organism: Atractosteus spatula (assembly GCF_055471065.1). Classification (NCBI taxonomy): domain Eukaryota; kingdom Metazoa; phylum Chordata; class Actinopteri; order Semionotiformes; family Lepisosteidae; genus Atractosteus; species Atractosteus spatula. Next base: position 2,372,457 of record NC_142721.1, on the reverse strand, counting down.
AAATCATTTTATCAAGTCACCTTTTCTTCATACTAAATTCAGTTCCTTCAATCTATTGTATTTCTGGAAGAAATTCCTTAAAGGTCAGGAATTACGCTTGTTACCCACTTTTGATTCCATTGCAGCTATGGCCTTACTGAAATATGCTGATCACAGTTGTATCCGGTATTCAATCACATTCTATTAAGTTGCAATTGCAACTATTTACAATTAGGCAGTACTATAGATGCACAGTGACAGCAAAGAGGGAGGGAGAGACACAAATTAAGGAGGTCTGCATCTTATACTTTAACTATGGCAGCACATTTCTTTATGGATTTTTTTATTTCTATATGCACATGCCTTTGCCATGTCCGTGATCTTTTTTTTTTGGTTCAAAGACAATGCTGTCAATGTCTCTCAGCTGCTCTGCTCTTATTCACGAAGGGCTTCGTCACATTTTATTGAACTCAGCCACTTTCTTTACCATAAGATTCAACAGCCCTTGCTATGCAAGTTTAAGTTTAGTTAAAATTGTATTGTAGTCATGTTCATCACATTTTTAAGAATCCTTCCATTTTGAAAGTCTTTAAAAATCCCATTTGTCCAGCTTTTTGAAGAAAGGGTCATGAAAATACTTCTTTTTTTAAGAGAATTTACTTCTGCAGCATTTTGCTACTTTTTTAAGACTTTAATTTCCTCCACCTTAATAAGAGCTTGGATCTTGCTGTAAGCAGAACACTTCCTATTCATTTAACAATCTAATAATAAAACTGTAGTTCACTTCATTTCCAGTAGGTGGCTTGTTCCAATTATTATTCTGTAAAAACCTCATTGCATCTGGTTCTTTCTATTGTAAAGCAAATAACCAATGCATTTTAAAGTAGAGTCTAAAACTGTCTGCTTATTAACTAAAATGAGTATTGGTACTTTGAAGCTCAGGATATTTTTTAGATTTTAAAGTACAACAATGTTCAGTTCTTAATTTTGCCGACTTTTCAGGCAATGTGTTTAATAAAGAAACACAAACACAGCTGAAATCACAAACAAACAATACAATGTGATTGTCCTAAACATATCTGAAGTTTTGCATTTGATCCATGATCTAATTAGCATTTTATAAAATAAGGTTGGACTTAAGATGAAGTTCGGAAATCTGGCACAGAGGAAGTATAGATGTAACTATGTCAGGTTTAACAGTTATTACATACATATACAATCATAGACCAGAGAGGCAAGAGAGCCACTGTACTTAGGGCAGCGCAGTGAGGCACAGCAAATGAATCCTGGATTCTGGCACTATGAGCATCATCTTCAAAGTAAGTGACCAATCTGTTCCCAATACTTTTTTTCTAAATAAAGGTTAGAATTTAGTACACTATTCCATGTTAGTATTTTCCTTTCCTTTTGCCTGAACAGGCTAGAACACAATGTGGTTCAATATAACTTTTTATTGAATTGCCAGTCTGTAGTCTCAGATTGTCATGGCAAACGTTCAGAAATCTAGGAACCGTATATTATACACACACAGCTATTGCAATTGTGCTGCAAAAATGTATTGAAGATTTTACAATATCTTTCAGCAGACATGCTGCAATATCACCAGGTCAAAATTTTTCTTTACTGTACTCTCCCTCTGCCTCTGTATCTGTCCCTTCCTCTCACTCTCAGTAGAAATCCTTTGTCTCATGCTCTCAATTTGTAGAATCTCTCTTCATCCCTGGGGCTTAAGTTAGGTGTTAGGTTTAGCAATCAAATCTTCAGTGGCCTCATTAATCAAGCAATTAATTAATCTTTGGGTACAGCCTTTCCTGTGTTGATAAAAAGATATTCATTTGAAGTACCTGTTCACTGAGTAAAAGTTCTTAAAAAATATTTGATTTCCTCTGGTGCAGATCAGACTTTTTTGTTTCCTTTTCTTTCGGTTTTATATAAAACAGTTATTCAAGACAAACCTGAATGTGTTTGAACTTTAGATGAGATACCTTAGATACGACTCATGAAAATCTCTTAGCCTGCATCATGTTCACATGGATTATCCGTATTTTCTTGCTCATGGAAGGGTCGAAAGGTTTCTTGTAACTTTTTGCATATTCTACTTCTTTGCCTTGTCGAGAAAACAAGCTGCATTGTAGAAAACCACAAGTTAGTTTAGTTGAACATATATTTTAGCCATCTGAAAGGATTTGTTACGTCAAAACGCTGACAAAAGCAGAACCAGATTGTCAAAAAAAGAATAAAGTGAGTTCACTTACAATTAAAACACATGTTCCAGCAAAATGCTTTCGGCAGCATTACCAAATGATTTATAACCTGTTCTGTCTGTTTAAAGAATTTGCTTATTTTAAGAATTTATGTAATATATGGGAGGGCTGCAGTTTGTAAAATCTATTTTTTTTTCACTCATAAAACGAAGATATTTACTCTAGATGGTCAAATGTGTTTTTGAGAACATGACAAACATTCTGTAGATCAAGGTATTTAAATATATTTCTTATTGAAATTGTCATTTTCCTTTTATTTTACCACAGTGCCATGGCAGTTTCAAATTATTATTATTGTTATTATTATGATATTGAATCTCCAACCTACTTTTTGCATACCTATAAAGAAAAAAAACCCATAAAGGAACATCTGCTCGAAATTAAAACAGATGGCCAGAAAACAATATTGAAATGAGAATTTTGGGGGGTTATTTTCAGTTTTATGAGTTCATTCACACTTTTTCCACAAAGCTAATGATCCACAATATACCTGAAATGTGTTTAAAAATTAGAGTGGATGCAGATGTGCAAAGCAATACTACAAATAAAATATGCATCTTTAAAATCTTAAAACTAAAGAAACCCAGTTGATATAGGTGGAATTTTGTTCCTATAACACATTTAAAAATTCCTTGTCAATCACCCTCTTAAATAAATGGGCTGCACCCAGCTTTTCTTTCCAGCCTTTTGTGCTGACCATACTGTTTCTCCCTCAATGTCATCTACAGAGAAGTTAAGAAATAAAATGGCACAAGTTGTGTCCATCCATGCGGATCATCTAATTAGTAATGCAACACTATACTGCAGTGCAATAGTCAACACTGCAGCCTTAATCTGAACATGTATTGGAAGCAATAACCCTCCCCTTTAAATTACAACTTTAAAAGGGACAGAATTTCCCAATAAAACAAAAATCCTGGATAATCTTTGGTAATTTTGAAAGGTGGCTCCAGTGTTTCTTTCTAAAACCTCTAAAACCATTTTAAACATGTAAAACCATTTTGGTTAAAAATATTAATTTTAAGGTAACTCTGCAAGGGAGTTACCTACTGTACAGTTCCTGAAAATCTGAATGTTTTGCAGTTTGGTAGGAGTCTGGAAAAAAAGAAAGAGTGTTTCACAAAGTTAATGATCTTAAATATTCTTAGTTAATGAATTCTGAATATTTCCAATGTACAGTACATGAAATGTATGTAATATATATATAAAGCTTACCATTGCCAATTTAAATAATATTGGCAAGAACAACCTTTTTATGCAATTCCCCATTCGGTTTTCCAAGTGAATGACACTCAAATAATTTTGCAGTTAGAGGGGTTGTTAAAAAGAACAGTCAAAATGATCCTCTTTTCATTCAAGTGAATGAGCTTTTTTCAAGTGTAAGAGGTGAAGTACAGGCTGGTCTGCACACTGAAAGAAGAGGAATACTGATGATGGTGGTTTATTCTTTATCTAAAAATATGCCCCGGGACACAAGTGGGGTTGGTGCGCCAACTGTCTCCTTGTCTCCCCGACTTTATAGTCCACTCACACATGCACACAGCACATTCTGTACATTGTAATCAGAACTTTCCAGATTTGTTTGCCTGATTGAAGGGCTTGTGGATGGCAAGTTTTCCATTATTTATGTCTTTCCAGTTAATAAAATAAATCACAGTGTACAGCACAGCTCTTTTCCTAGAGAGGTTTAGAGCAAATATGTGAGACTTGACTAGAGATTCTTCATGTTTCTGAGAGCACCCCCACAGCTTTCAATCTTTTAAAAAAAAAATATTCTAAAAAGTAGTCCAAGGTCATCTCAGCTGTATCTTTCTGAAAGCCTTGCCTTGTACTGTACTGTATGTAGCAGACAACATTTAAATATAGATATTGGGTGAAGAAAGAGATTATATATATAGTGTATATGACTGACTGTTGACTGTGATTGACATAAAACATAGCTCTCCTACAGTATGTCATGTTAACCCGTTTAATTTTGATTTCCACACATCCTATAAATCAATGGTGGAAGTCCTTCTCACACCATTTGCTGGATGTTACAGTATCTGTCTTGTGCTTTTGATACAGACAAATTACGTCTCTAGGGAGCCTTTTTGTCCTATTCCAGAAAACCTGAAAAAAGAAGTGTGTGTGAGTCCACACAGCCCTTTAATTTAATTGAGCTGTATGGAGTGACCACCTGTTGATCACCTCATTATTACAGTATGATCACTGAAATGGATTTTTGAATTTTAACATAATATTTTGACTCATTTTTATCCAGTACAACTTTATTTTATTCAGTGAATAAGCATTGAATTCAATTTTCTAATATATATTTAGTTTAGGAATGTATTTGCATCTCAAGATTTTTTGTTCCTTTGAAGTCTACAGTTTTAATTTTTCATTGTGCACACATTCAAACTGTCTGCAGAAGCATTTTGTGTACCAGAGACAGACAGATAATTATAAATGTGAAAGTGACTATTTTATACATCCAGAATTAGCAATTATTTTTGTTATACCCTTCCAGTTTTTAGAACAGCCAATGTGTTTTTCACAACCTTGGCTTGCAGTTGTGTACCCTGCAGCTGCACAAAGGTGAGAATGAGGAAGTGTAGGCAGGCTCTCTGCACCTGTCCACCTTTGTGCCAATTGTCTTTTAACACATCACAGGCACCATGTCCCCAACTGGAGATTCAGAGCTGATTGGAGGAGAAGCTTGTCCTCACCGACAGCATCTCATGCCTGTAAGTGCCTAGTTGCCAACAGGAGTGGCTGTGGCACTGAGACTAACACAGACTAATCCCTTGCTAGCCCTGGTAGCTCTCAGTCAAGTGTGCGCTGTCACTTGAGGAATCCCAGTCACTTTCGGCTAGTGACATGACCAAGGCTCAGGGAGTGATATAACCTTGATCTTCTAGAGCTCAACCTACTCCTGTGTCAGAACCTTTACTGGTTGAACCCCTCAGAATACTAAAAATCGTGTGGCAGCAGAGTATTGTTCTGGGAAAAGGGTTAGAACCAAGCATGTCAAAAGATTTATGTCTAAAACAACCATCTTAATTGTGGCAGAGTTAATTCAATTCAATTAAACATTATTTGTCATTATACTTACACAGGTGCATAGTATAATGACAAGTGTTTCTTATTAGTCTCTCATGTGTAGTATATACAGTACTGTACAGTTAGTTAGTTAGAAAGGTTTCACTCTGATGTTGTTTCCAGTTTTATGTAAATCTTTTGTCATAGGAGTAATCTGTGCTTCCTCCTGCTGTCATTGGAGACAAATGCATAACGGGTTTCTTCTCTTTTTAATTCTTGAATCAAGCCTTTCAGTGCTTAATGCTCTCGTAAGACTGTTATTATTTCTTAATGGCCTTCTTTGTACCCACTGGAAATTTCAGTCATGTACTGAGCACTGAAAATGCTAAACTTAGGATATTAATTTTACACAATGATCATTATATCTAAAGATCAGAGCACACAGATTTAGTCTTAGATATGGTAGAATTTTAATTTCATTAAAAATGCTATTGCAGTTTAGATATTCATTCCGAGTACTGTTGAATTTGCTGTGGGGTTTGCAGTAATTTTTCTTTACAGAGTTGACAACTAGATTTTTCAGTGCTGTAATACGTCAAAGCTTTTTTTATTATTTTAGTCTGTGTGTGCTAATATATATGAAGAGACAAAGTAGAAGGAAGGCAAATGCACTGTTCCTATCTGATTTTTTCCTAGGTTGTTGCTGCAAAATTGTACAACAGTTGCATAAAATGTTTGCTTTATCCTATATATCTATACATTTTCAATAGTGCATTGCAGAACATACTGCTGAAAATATCCAAAGGCCTGTGATCTGATCTAGTTTTTTTTCAGCATAATTTTGACAAGTTTCTCTTATGTCATATTTTGCACATATACCTCTCACTTCAGTATGATTCAAGCTATATTAAGCAAATTATTGATTCTTGAATATTTTTTTCTGTCAGCTTCAATCAAACCTGGCAAAAGGTAAATCATTAATTACTGTCCAGTTTTTTTGCATGGACTCCTAAGGTCAGAGAGTATTTAAATTACAGGTAACATCTAGGGGAGTCCTGTTTTCTAGCATTTGCGTAGATTTACAAAAAACATCTTAATGTTTTGTCATAAGTAGATAATAAACATATTATTATGTACTTGAACTTTCACAATAAAAATGTCTTTTCTTAATTTCTTTCCAGATTGCCCATTCTACAGGATCCCAAAGAGAGGACCACCAGCCAATAAATTATGAATGTTGAACAAGATGACATCGTACCTGCAGCAGACGATGAGAGGTCCTAGGTGGAACAGGGCCCTGTCCGACCCTTTGTTTGTTCTGCTGTTGGCTCTTCAGCTGCTGGTGGTCGCTGGATTGGTGAGAGCCCAGACCTGCCCGTCCGTGTGCTCCTGCAGTAACCAGTTTAGCAAAGTGATCTGTACAAGAAGAGGCCTGAGGGAAGTCCCCGACGGCATCTCTACCAACACCCGCTATCTCAACCTGCAGGAGAATCAGATCCAGGTCATCAAGGTGGACAGCTTCAAGCATCTACGCCACCTGGAAATCTTGCAGCTCAGCAAAAACCACATCCGCAATATTGAGATCGGGGCCTTCAATGGCCTGGCCAGCCTCAATACCTTGGAGCTCTTTGACAACCGGTTAACCACCATCCCCAATGGGGCTTTTGAGTACCTCTCCAAGCTGAAGGAGCTCTGGCTGAGGAACAATCCCATCGAGAGTATCCCATCCTATGCCTTCAACCGGGTGCCTTCCCTGAGGAGGCTAGACCTGGGGGAGCTTAAGCGCCTCTCCTATATCTCTGAGGGGGCCTTTGAAGGCCTCAGCAATCTCCGCTATTTAAACTTGGGCATGTGCAACCTCAAGGAGATCCCCAACCTCATCCCCCTACTCAAGCTTGACGAGCTGGAATTGTCAGGGAACCAGCTGTCCGTTATTCGCCCAGGTTCTTTCAAAGGGCTGATCCACTTGCAGAAGCTGTGGATGATGCATGCTCAGATCCAATCCATTGAGCGGAATTCATTTGATGACTTGCAGTCCCTGGTGGAGCTCAACTTGGCTCACAATAATTTGACACTTCTGCCCCATGATCTATTTACTCCCTTGCACCACTTGGAAAGGGTTCACCTGCACCACAACCCTTGGAACTGCAACTGTGACATCCTCTGGCTTAGCTGGTGGCTCAAGGAGATGGTTCCAGCCAACACTAGCTGTTGTGCCCGCTGCCACTCTCCCTCCAGTCTCAAAGGGCGTTACATTGGAGAGCTGGACCAGAATTTCTTCACTTGCTATGCTCCAGTTATCGTGGAGCCCCCTGCGGACTTGAACGTCACAGAGGGCATGGCAGCAGAGCTGAAATGTAGGGCATCCACCTCCTTGACTTCGGTCAGTTGGATCACTCCCAATGGGACCATAATGACTCATGGAGCTTACAAGGTGCGGATCTCTGTCCTCAATGATGGCACGTTAAACTTCACTAACGTTACCGTGCAGGACACTGGTACATATACCTGCATGGTGAGCAACTCAGCGGGAAACACAACAGCTTCTGCAACACTTAACGTGTCAGCCACAGAAAACAGCACCTTTAGCTATTTTACCACAGTCACGGTGGAAACTATTGAGCCTTCACAAGATGAGGGCAGGACCACAGAGCAAAATGTAGGGCCCACAGCCACTAGTGGCTGGGAGGTCCCATTCACCACCACACCGCTGACAAGCACCAAATCCACGGAGAAGACTTTCACCATCCCAGTGACAGAGATGGGGGAAGGCAGCCTGAATGGGCTGGACGAGGTGATGAAGACCACCAAGATTATCATTGGCTGTTTTGTGGCCATCACCTTGATGGCTGCAGTCATGCTCATCATTTTCTACAAAATGCGCAAACAGCACCATCGGCAGAACCATCATGCCCCAACCAGGACAATTGAGATCATCAATGTGGACGAAGAGATCACAGGGGGACCTGGCCTGGACAGCCACTTGACCTTGCCAGCCCTGGAGCACGAGCATCTCAACCACTATAACTCCTTTAAGACTCCTTTTAACCACAACTCCTTACAGAGCTCTGCGCATGAACCTTTGCTAATTCGGGCAAACTCGAAAGACAACGTACAAGAGACTCAAATCTAACTTCTTTCATAATAAAACAAAGAAAAAAAATAATAAAAATAAAACATTAAAATAAAAAGAGTTGGACATGCAGTGGGTGATAAAATTTATCAGTGACATCAAGAACTAGGGTATGTCTACTGTTTCAAAAAGTGTCTTTACAAAACAAAGTTTATTTATTAAAAATCTATTGTGATTAAATCAAGAAAATGATCATGTATTCTGCAAAAACCCATCGTTATGTTGTTGCACTTAATTCATTCTTGTTTTTTGTTTCTTTTTTTCCCATGGGGAAGGAATGGTTTACTAAGATTGCAGACTCCTAACGTTTTAATCAATCTGCTTTTAGGAGCACATCTTAGTTTGATGCACTCCTAAAAAATAAAGGACAATTCAATGCAATTTTGAAGACTGTGTTTTCAGCGGATACTAATCTGACATTAAAAGGCAATAAAATTACCTTTCCCTCAAAAAGAAAAAAATTGCTAAACTTTTGTTTATTGATATGAACAATATATTGACAATGACAATATATATTGTCTTAATTGTACATGGTGGATGGTCTAATTTTTATGTCCATTTGCAAAGAATATGAATACTGCTGATAAAATTGAGGCTTTAAGTGATATAATGATCTTACTATTTCAACAGCAGAAGAAATTTTCCCAAAATAGTTTGGTGACACATTTAACTGATACCAGATGAATTATGAAATGGAACTGAAAAATACATGGAATTAAACAAAATGGACCTTTGCATTGAAATAAAACCTACATTTATACTGGTGATTTCATCTTTGGTCATTAAAATGTAACATTCTATTTTATCTTAAAGTTTCAAGGGCTGATTTAGATCAGAGGAGAATGCCCAATCCATGTCATCCTGCCTCACCACGGCTTAATGCCAGACTGCTAAAGGTGCATTTATTTTAAAATTGAAACTGCATATTATTTTTATTAGACATCCAACAGATTTGAAATAGCCCTGTGTCTTTGCATACATATACGCATTTGACTACATGAGCAAACTAAGGACGATTAGGCAGAGTTCTCTAACCTGACCATCCATCAAGCCATTCATCTTTTGCACATTACAAGCTCTGCTATTTTATACGAGAAGTTTAGCACTGTCTGAAGGAGTGGTGCATCACTGACACCACTGCAAGCCTCCAGGTACTCATGAAGTTGCAGGGTCCCTGATTCATAGGAGCTCAAAGAATCAGCTGACTTATTCTGACGCCTCGCCTGGCAGTTATAAGCTGTTTGCCAGTGCTTGGGAATCCCAGTCACAGTCATCTAGTGACACGACTCTAACTCTAGTTCTGACTCTGACAGCTACGGAGCTCAACCTGTATTCGGAAGTAGAAATTTTACTGCTAAACCACTTGGTGACACAAAGCTACATTTTTAACCTTGCAGAGTTTCATGTAATCTCTCCCTCTCCTCACAGAAGGCAATGCTGGTGTAGATGCTTAGAACCTCAAGAGTTCATTTGCTCACGTTACCCCTCCTAGTGACCATGATTTGCATTCACCCCTGTGTTACTATTCAGCAGATAACTCTTCTAAGTGTGATGAGCAATGCCATCTGCAATGTCATCACCTGCAAAGATGTGAAATTGAAGTTTAATTTTCCTGATAAGACCTTAACTAGGTAACTTTTACAACATCACAATCACCAGAGCACTGTGGGAGATTTCTTCTCTTATCTTTTATTTTTTATACTGCTATGATGATTTTTTAGCACTTTCATGTTTTTTTTCTATGCTTTGTGAAACCAAATGCAAATTAAGTAGTGTATCTGTCTTTCAAAGAGACAGGCCAGTTCCTCTTCACAAATGGGTGCCCAAGCATTGCACTTTATACAGCATGTATTCTACCTGTACAATTCAGCAGTGACATCCAGAGGGTATTAGAGAGTATACCTGCCCTGTGTGCTGCAGGTCTTGGGTTTCCTTGTGTTTCTGTTGTGAACTGTTTCAGAGGGAAATGCAATAAATGTAACCATACACACAATACTTTTTAGAGAAACTGCTTAATATAACCTCTGACTTTCTATGGAATTGGTGTTTTTGACTCCCCAAGCAAACCAGCTGCAAAGTGGCACAAGCACTATATTTTCCAAAGGTCGTGATTGTGTCATGTGGTTATTTCTATTATCATGCAGTAGTTGAATGAAAGCAACACCTTTAAAGCTTTTTGGCTAGTCATCGGATAAGTCCTGCTTGAAAAACAAGCTTCCTTGAATCATTATATTTAACTAGATGAGCCATCTGAGAATGACATCATACAGTATGTGGAATAACAACTTAGAGAGCACCTATTTCTGCAGCAGGGCATTTACTGGAGCAAACTGAGTGAAGTACCTTGCTCAAGGGTACAACAGCAGTGTTCCACTTGGGATTTGAACCCACAACCCTCTAGTCTGGAGTCCGAAGCCCCTAACCACTGTTCCTCACTGCTGCCATAAATCATCCTGAAAACCAATGACCTTCAACACTGACAGCATGGAGCAAAAACTGCTCCCATTATTTCTCCCTAATTGAATTTTCTTACTTTTGAAGTTTAAACTGAGCTTGAGTTCATTAACAGCAGAAATGGTGTTTGGTATTAGGCAGAATTCATAATGCTGGAAACCACCCAATCCCTACAGAATATTGTTTTTAATATATACTCTACATGTTGTTTACCTGAAATATTGATCAGGAAACCTTTTACAAATGTTCAGCTATGTAAATCTAGAATGATTCAGAGTATGATTCTAACGTTTTCATGCAGACTTCATTAATTCTATTACAACGATCTTTGCTAAAAGTCTACCTTTAAGTATCAAGAAAAACAATTTTCACAGGGCAGCACATTCAGTGCTATTTTTATTTTGTTTTACTGAATCGTGAAATTAGAATATGAAATTTAATCATGGTAAATGAAGGCAAGGTGGCATGTCATTAGCACTACTGCCTTTGGGTCTTGAGTTCAATACCAGCCTGGTCCATTGGTGTTACCTACCCTCCTTTGGGATTTTTTCTGGGTGATTTGGTTCTCTTCCACACAGGATATAGTATGTTGTTTATTTTATTTGACGTTTTTAAATTGGTCATGTGTGCTTATATGCGTGTGACATATGATGAACTGATATTTTATCTAGGGTGCTGTCCTGCCTTGTGCAATATGCTTACCGGATAATCTTTGGGTTGCTATAACCCTTACCAGAAATAAGTATTTTTCAGATAATGAATAGATAAATATATGAAAGCACGCAATTTATGGTACCACTTTTTAAATTATAGATAAACACCCTTAATACTTAGTGAAGGGTCCAGGAACAGTACCTGATCTACAGTTGCTTCTTTTGGGTTCTGAAGATTCTGCTAGCATTAATTTAATCAGTTGCTAATTGCCCTAAGGATGTTACTGATTCATCTCTTTGTCCTTTTCACACAACATCTAAGGTGTTGGTGTACTGAGAGGGGGGTAACCGCTACAAGTTACATGCTTATAAATTACTTAAACTTTGATTACCCATAGCTAGGATCAACCACCACACATTACTTAACCCATAAGTGCTAAAAAATACCATTGCTCATAGTTATTCTAGAGAGATGCACACAGTACATAATTCAGCTGTAGAATAATAAAAGGTACTTATTTTAACATATGTACAGTATATCTGCTTTTGGCAATGGGCATTCCTTTTTCATGTTGATTTGGCTTGGCCAGGTTCATATTGGTTGATAATTTCATTTTGAATTACTGCTGTGTGGATTTATAGTGTTTTATTTTCACCTTAGTGATTTTATCAAGAAAGAGCATTTGTTAACACTTCATACAAGCTGTTATCATCTCATACCATCACCCATATAATCTTTGTGTTAGTCACTCAATCTCTATGAGAAGCACACAAAGAGTGCTACAGTATGTAACATAGTTACATAACCACAATAGAACATTGTGCTTATCCTACCTCCAACAATGTCCTTTGGAACCACTTTTATACTTGACAAAATGGGGTGAGATTTCTGCAGAACAAATGCATAGGTCCCTGCTCAATTTAAACTAGGAATGCATGATGTGTTTTAGCAAATGATATGTGGAACGGGACCATTTTTGTTGTTTTATTCCAGTAAAGGAAACAAAAAGTTTCAGTTCACCACTTCAAACATGAAATTAATTCATGTGACTTGATGTCAACGATGCTTCACCCCCATGCATTAATAGCTGAATTAAAGAAAATAAACACTCAAGGCAGTGATCACACCAAGTAGAAACTAGAGCGAGACAAAAAGAAGAATGTGTTAAAAAAGACAAGACTGTTCCCTAAAATTCCTCAAAGGCTAAAACCTTAATTTTCACCAATAGTTTATATTGTAATATACTTTAATGTGTGCAATGGATACATTTTAAAAAAGTATATGAATATTGCATTTTATATAAATGTTAAATGTGATATGTTTTTTACAACCTATGTGGAAGAATTATTTTTATTGCATATCGTATTAAAAAAGCCTGCTGCCTCCATATACTGATTGTTGTTTCTTTTCTTATTATTCTTATTGAATAATCTTTTTTGGGGGGATTACAGTACCCTGCAACTGTTTCAATGGCAAGCTGGGACTTAGACGCTTTATTAGTTATCCATTTGCATGTACAGTACTTTGGTTAGACCTCCATCCTTGAATGAGAGTCCCATCGACACCAGCAAAGTACACAAAACTGAGCTCAGGTTCATTTTCATCACAAGAGGAGCCTCTATGAGGTCTGCTGTCTTGACTGAAGGGTGATTTTGTTTTCTTTTCCGGGTCCTTTAAAGCAAAGGAGTTTGCCTCTCTTGTAAGCCATTACTTCCTATTTTCATGTCTGTATTTCATTTCATGTTGTTGGGGAGGGAGGGGGTTGTCAAAAATCCTCCACATTTTGGAGGAACAGGTCTACCATGTCTTTTATGTTATAGTTCAACTTTTGGGATTTTTATGGTGAATTCTAGTGCTGAAATATTGCTCTATTTTGTCTCCTTATGTAAATCAAAATTAACCTCGGGTGTGGGGTGGGTAAAGAATGTTTTAATTTCTTTCTGACAGGGAATGCTGTACTAGCAGTAGATTTATATAAAACATTTTGAAAAAAAAAAAGAAAAACATTTTTTTTTGTTTTTAATTTTACATGTGCCAACCTGTTCTAAAAACATGCTGTGAAAGAATAAGAAATTGATTTTCATGTAAACATACAAACATGACATTAAAAAATATATAGATACCAGAGTTTGTAGTTCATACACAAAAATAAGGTTATAAATAAAATATTGTTGTTTTTTTCTGTATTCCTCAGAAGGTGGTGTTTATTTGATTTATCCAGTCTGGGCGAATGGCTGACAGTGTGAACAAGAAAACTGATGTTCATGTATGCATGAGATATGCTGTAGAAGTGTGGGAATGTGAATGTGACTCCTCCTGCACTAATACACTTAATCTAGTGTTCATTCCAGTTCTGGATGTATGCCCAATAGTTTTACTAGTAATGCCTTTTAACTGATAATTAAATAGCAGAGGAAGTATCCCTGAAATTTCCTTCCCAAGAGGGGATCTTGAAGTTAACCGTGGAGAGCCAGTGGAGTGAATAAGGTGAGTGGGCATGAGCAGCAATGCTGTGTTTTAACATAAACCCTCTCAGAAGCAATACATTCTTTAAAATACAATACATTCATTAGACGTCACAAACATTGCTAAAAAGCATCTTTCTGAAATTACCAACAATAATTTTGTGACAGTTGAAAGCATTAAGTATTTAGCATCATTAACTTGGTATTTGGTGGAAGCAATTCTGGCAGAAGCCTTTGGGGTATATCTCTACCAACTTTGCATACTGGTTGGTGCACTTTTTACTCATTCTTCTTGGCAGTGCTCAAGCTCTATCAAATTGCTTGAGGATTGCTTATGGACATTGGTTTTCAAGTCTCTCCACAGATTCTAAATGCTGTAGGATTCAAGTTTGGACTTTGACTGGGCAACTAAAGGAAATTCACTTGAAATGAAGAATGGCATTGGGCACTATGGTGGATTTGTGTCAGATTTAAATGCTTATATTGAGATCAAAAAGGTCCACTTTTATGTAGTCTACCCTCGTGCCCCAATTTCATAGTATCATTTAGGTGCTTTGTCACAAACTCCATATGGGATTTGAGATGTTGTTTTTCCAGTTCCATACAAGGCCCTTTTGTGGAGTGATTGGGATATTGTTGACCCATGAACAGTTTCTCTCATTTCATTCAATGAACCCTGTAACTCTTTAAAAGTCACTGTAGCCTTTTCAATGGCATCCCTAGCCAGTATCCACGCTTGCTCAGCTTGGAGGGACAGCCTGTTCTAGGCAGTGTCTGGGTGCCTTTTTACTTCTTAACGATCAGCTTCATTAAGCTCATACTGTATGTCAAAGAGAAATTTTTAATATCCTCCTTTCTCCTGATCCGTGCTTATATACAACTTTATATGCAAATGGTTTTGAAAGCTCTTTGGTGTTCATGGTGGATTTTTTTGTTTCAAATTTGTTATCTGTCAGAGCAAGCTCACAGAGATAAATATATTTATTCTGAAATAATGTAAACCACTTTTATTGCATACAAATGCCCCTCACTAATTGTCTGGCTCTTTAAGGTAATTGTACTTACCTCGATTGGTTTAGGTCTTCCACAATATGCATTTGAATACTTATGCAATCATGCCTTTTCTGTTTTTCTTTCATATTGTCTAATTATTTTGGGGAATATTTTGTTTTATACCAAAATTAAATAAAACAGACTAATTGCGACTTCAATTTGTCATTACTCTGTACATATAATTATTTTGAATGTCAGTGTAAGGAGCCTCAAACCTATCTAAACTGCAGCAAAAAACAGTAATTGTTATTGGTCACAACTTCTCTGTGAGGCAGGTTGGAGTTCTAATTTTAAGGAACTTATTCACATATTGATTTTCTGCTTTATCGATATGCAATCTTAAGCTTTCCTTGTTTGCAACTGCCAATCTGGAATGACCACTGCTGTTCTGGGCTGCTCCACTATATAATCTTTGCAGCACCCAGGGAGAGAAAACAATAAAAAAAACCTGCTTTCTTTTTCTTGGCAATCCATCAATATGGCGCAATATGGCCTCAATCCATCATGTGGATGGTCAGAAGGAGAAGCTGAGTCATAGAGGACGTAGAGTCACAGACACCCATCCTGCAACAGGGTGGATGAAACACTGATTGATCTCCTAGATATCCTTGGTCAAGGAGCTCCTAAGCACTGCTTGCTGGTGGCACAGATTGGATTTGAAATTGTCCTCCAAGCTGTCTGTCCTGCCAATGAGCTGTTCAAGATCCCAAGATATGATCTTCTAATACCCCACTCCCAGATTTCTTGTGAAGTAAACAGGAAAGAAAACATGTGAACTGGGGGAGCATGATGCACAGGGGGAGTATTACTGCACGTCAGTGAGCTTGTGGGCTGACATAACCAGTTGTTTAAATGCAAGTTATATCCTTAAGGAGCCTGGAGTGTAAAATAGATGTTTTTTAATATACAGTATAATACTAACATTGCATAACTCAATTTAACTGAACCTGTACAGAAGCTGAAGATAAGCAACCCCTCTCTTTATGGCAAAGATGAATTTTAGTGGTGGATAATTGGGTAGTATGGGACAACTTCTTCCTGCATGTAAAATAAATGTAAAATAAAAGTCCTTATTAAGGTCTGACAGACTAATAATAATTATCCAACAACCCAATCTCCCAGTGAATACAACCCCAACAATCAGACATGATGGTGGTAGCATTACATTATGGGGCTGCTTCGAATCTGCAAATTATGAGGAAAATGTATTGAGAAAATTACAAGTTAGCTAAATTCTTAAAACAGGTAAAAAATGGCATGACAATAACCTAAAGCATAAGGCCGCAGCTACACTGATGTTGCTTAAGAATAAGAAAGTGAAGAGACTTGAGTGGCCCAGTCAAAGTCCGGACTTGAATCTGTGGAAAGGCCTGAAAACTGCTAAATGCCTAAGCAACTCGAGAGATTGAGTAAATATGACTAGAACAATGGCCAAAATTGTAACAAGTCTGAAAAGTTGATAATGAATTACTCCAAAAGACTCCCAGCTGTAACTGTTGCCAATGGTGCTTCCACCAAATATGCTTAAGTGTTTATGCAATCAACTCATTTCATTTTTATCCTTTTTAACTGTAACTGAACCTACCCATAGAATTCTCAAGTATGAACATTCAGAGTTTGAATAAAATATTGTATTTTAAAAATGAGTAAGCATCATTTTGTAAATTCATTAAAAGGTAAACAAGACATTAGATAAGATCAAGAAATAAAGAAGACAATTAGAGTTTCAAGTGACTTGCTTTACCTTTAGCTTCTCTGTGATTAAACACTAGATAATTTCTTAGCAAGCCCTTGATTCAGAAACTATTCACCTCTCAAATGCTAGGAGTTACAAACTTAGAAATAAAAGGGGATACAAACGAGAAAGGAATAAAATACTGAGTCTTACACAATTTGTTGTTAATAGCTTGCTGATATAAAAATCTCATCTGAAAACAGTCTTGACAAGGTATCCTCAAGAAAATAGTGTAGAGTAAAAATCCCCTGGAGACCTTTTTGTTGACCAGAAGAGGAGTTTATTGTATATTTGGCCAAAGAGAAGCACCCTCCCTGCATTTAGGAGGATGGTTCTAACAAGAAGAGTTACAGCTGGCCTTTTATACACTTACTTGATAAGGAAGACAAAGAGCTTAAGTTTAAAAAAGAAAAAAAACTTAAATCGTATTTAATTTCTATTGGTTAAGAAAACTTCGACCTCAATCAGATGTCAGCATAATTGAGTTATATTAGTGTTTTCTAAAAGCAGGTAGTTACAATTGGCCTTCTACACAAAAACAATTCTTTCTTCTTATGTCTACAGGCCCCTGTTCTTATCAACAGCAGATACATTTAATGTTGCAGCTGGTGTTTTGCTGCACATGGTGTACAGAGAAAGAATTTTAACCCTTCAATAGCCCATCAGTGGATTTCAGGCATTTATCACTCTGACTCTAAGGTTTCTCCTGTTTTGACTGCACTTTCACCTGCCCCATGTGGCTTAAGGTCCCTCTGTATGGGTGAACTTGTAGTTGTCTCTGGGGATACTGGGATAAATTTTGTTAAAGCCTTTGAAGACTGTGAACTATAAATCATTTAAATGTATTAGTTGTTCAAGACCTGTTTAAATATGAAAAGCATTTGTTAAGGTTTTCAAGAACTGGGTCCTGGGTTCAATTCCTCCAGTGCTGTCTACATGGAGTTTGTTCCAGGTGCTCCAGCTTCCTCCCACAGTCTAAGGACATGATTCTTGGTAATTTGGCTTCTGGAAAAACTGGCCCTGGAGTAAGTGTGTGCTCTATGATGGACTGGTGTCCCATCCAGGGTGTATCTTGCCTTGTGCCTCATGCTTGCCAGCTCCTATGCAACCCTGTACTGGATAGAGCAGTTGGAAAATGAAATGGATAGATGAATCATCTAAAATGAAAAAAAAAATATTTCTATTAAGTGAGTCACCACAGGGTGTAGAATTGACATTAAGTCAAATGTAGGGGTGTGGGAGTCAGACATTTGGCCCGATTAAAGTCACTATTAGCATTTTGATTTAATGTGCTGTAAAAAGTGAGATGGAAAATAATATGATCACTAGCATGCAGAGGAGCTCCTCTCCTTTTTTTGAATGACTTACTGTTGATACCTGTACTAACACTCAGAGCCTCCATTTCTCTTTTCTTAAGCACAATTATAATGACACAAATGACCCTGTTTGTTTTCATTAAAACCTATTTAATGAACAATAAATTACAGCACAGCAAAGGAATTTATTTGGCTAGAAAATATTAAAAGAGTTAATTCTGATCCAAATTATGTTATATACACTAAATACAACTTTAACAAAAAGTAATTGACATTAAGTGGTTGTTTACAGAGAAGACATAGTACTGTATGTGCCTTGTAAATTTCTTTCCAAATTTCTAAGTTACTGAATTATCATGGAATTGTGATGTACAGTACCATCCACAATATTGGGGCACTAAAGTCAAAACTAGTTCTTGCTTTACAGTCAAGCAATTTAGATTTTTAATCATGAGATTCATATCAATGGTGAGTATATTATAAATTTTATTTTTGATAATTTAATGCATAACTAAGCCAAGTGAATTTAAGTGACCATATGTATTGGGACATATCAATTATAAGTCATTTTTTTTTGTTTTTAAAGGTATTGAATTTGCTATTACAGGTTCCTCCCAACAATATGCTTTATGCAGCTCGGAAGCTTTTCTGCATTTCCCAGTCCAATATTCCCAGCACACACACAAAAAAGCAAAAACAAATTTCTTAGCATTCAAATTAGGAGCCAGCTCTTCCACAGTACTGCTTTCCTAATTTCAGAGTCAGCCTTCTACTGCTGAAATTCTTCTCCTTTTTTTGACACTATTGACTATTAAAGGGATAATGCATAAGAGCAATTTCTACATAACCAAAGCATATATAAACACAAATTTGTTTTATGGAGATGCTGCAGAATAGAGGGCTCACAATTGTATGACTAGAATGTGGAGACCAGCTCTCCTCCTGACCTCTAGAAGACACTTCAGTGTCATGTCCTCAAGGAATAGGTTGGCTGTCTTAAAGAGACATCCTCAACCTTAGACGTGGTTTTGGCTTCCTGTTGTGCTACTCTACCTGTTCCCAGTCCAGAACCAACATAAATACAATAACACATATTTACAAATATATATATCTAAGTTTCATAAAATATTTTTTTTACCCAAACAGTAGAACTTTTCCATCTGCTGGTAAGTACATTATTTAATAATATTTCCTGTTGTAAAGCTGTCTTTACATCAGCCTGCACAGAAGGTTATTGCAAGCCATGTGAGAGTGCACTATCACAGTTGGATATCCCTTTAGGGCTATGACTGCATGACGCCTGTGGCACACTGAGCTCATTAAACTCCTCATGTAATCATTTGAAATGCTTTGCTATAGACACATTGGTGTTTACTCAGTCTTAGGTTGGTCTGATTGTTTTTTTCCCCCATCAGCATGTCAAATGCATGCTCAGTTGAACGGAAATTTGGATTCTGATTTGGCCACTCAGATTTATTTTTTTTTATATTCCAATGAACACCTATGTTGCAAGAAAGATAGAGGTGGGGGTGAATACATCAAATGGATTTCAGTGCAGGAATTAAACTACACACATTAACAGTCATACTTATTAAAACACAATGGTACTGTAAGACTAAAGAACATGTAATATATATGAAATATTACACTTTTTATAAAATTAGATCAGTGATGCATTTATAAAGGATTATAAAGAACAGGGTCTTTGATAATTCCCCCCCCCAACCCATGAGTGCACCCGCCCACTAGTAGGACTGACCCATTTCTACCTGCGCCCAAAACCCCCCCAAAAAACTCAGCGATTTGAACGCATTTGTACGCATTTAGTTAGAAACAGTGAAAGCCTACTCTGTCACAGGCTGCAAGGCAGGATACACCTGAGCAAGATGCCAGTCAATTGCAGGGCACACATAGACAGAAACGCTCAAGGTAGAACCCATGTTCCCAGAAGCCAGTTTACCAACCACTATGTCTGTGGACTGGGGGTGGAAACTGGAGCTTCCGATTGCAACCGTAAGCTGTGCTTGTCACTCTGCCACCATGCTGGTAGAGGTTAATATGAATAAAAAATGTACAGCATGTCTACAGGTTAAAGATTCTGCTTGAAGTACACAAAAGATTAATCCCATGTGTAATTAAATCAAATTTAGGAAGTCCGTGCCTCGTAAGGTTTAATACATTAATTAAGAGGAATATAGGGAGAAATAAGGTGCTTCTGAAAGCCTTTAAAAAGCTCAGTATCCATTTAAAAAAGTCTTAGGACTGTATGCACAACTTAAAAAGAATACGTTGCAACAACTGGTGCTATTTCCTTGTACAAATAAATTAAAGAAAAATAGAAACAGAAAAACCAAGCAAAACTAGCAGAGACAAGAACTCTTCAACAAAAGATAACATTCTGAGCTGGCAGAAAATCAGCTTTTGTAGGTCAATTACCCATGAGAAAGCAGGTCCTCCCTACATCACACATTTGTAATTCGTTTTTGCCAAAAAAGCAAAATAATTATCCCATACTATTCCAGCTCTGTCAGTTAGAACACAATTCCTATTTTTATATAATATTTTCACATATAAAAAAACTGATTTATTTACCTGAGCTTCCCAATTAATTACACCAAAATAGACAATTACTGCTGATTAAGTACAATGGTAATTCAGTTCAGTTAGATAGAGAGTACCATCACATAGGCTAACACACATGCACAAATTGCTGATGTGACAGCATTTCAGAAGACAATGTACATCCTCGTGATGCTCATGTAATGTCTTTATTGCAAGACAAGAATGTGACAGTTATGGACAGGCCCTATTAGACGGGCTGGAGCACCATCAAACATTTATTGGATAAACTGGAAGTGTACAAAGTAAAGTGCACATTGCTGTGTTTGATATTTATCTCTTCTATTTCATAAAAGCATATATTTTTTCATTAGATGCTAAATAAAAAGGTGTGCAAACCCAATTATAAAGGTGAAGTTCTACTGTCCGTTACCTTATATGGATTTTATAACTGTAGTTCAGGAGGAAGGTTAGATAGTTAACTTGCCACCTTCTGCTATCCTAAGTGTATGTACAATCTTGCACTTTTAACATTCCTTGGTGAATCTTTCCCTCATTCCATTACATTTATACCCTTGCAGCAACTCTCCAGCTCTCTCCTCACAATAGTGAGGGGGATTTGGACAGCCTTAACTTTGTGGCTAGGTTGCAAATCCCTCACTTAGGTGAGATATGCCAAATACACTTTAAACATTTTGTCCCACTATCTCATTCATTAGGATCTAACCAAATAAATAAATGAATAAACACCTTTTAGTTACCATTTTACACCTTCCTGATGTGGAATTGACAGTTGTTAATCAGCTGGGTTAACCACCGAGAAGAGAAAGTGGAAAAAATGCACCCTTCGCCAACACATGCATTTGGTGAAAACAAGTCACACTGCAAGTTGCAGGAGAGTAAGCACTGATTGGAGGAGCATTGGTAACACTGTAAGTCTATAGATGCTGGGAAAGTCAGTACTATTACTAAATCAAGTCAAGGATATCCTAATTGACACAGTTCCACCAAGCAATTCCAGTCAGAGATGCTTGATAATTAACCTAGGTTCAAACCAGTAATGTCTCTGCCATATTACCAAACGTAGGGTCTTCACTGGTTGAGCAGCTAAAGAACCCCTATTCTATCATTTTAAGCATTTGTATTCTGTGATGTTGACTTTCCTTTTCTTCCCAGAAGGCTTAGCCTGGATATAATGGAATTCTTTTTTTGTGGGACACAAAAGAAAACGTGATTTCCAGATCAAATGCAGAGGAGGTTTTATTGTTGTCAAGCAGGAACATAATTTTGTCACTGTGACAGTCTTTGGGAGCACATCTGCTGGAAAAAGGATAAAGATGTTTATGAACAATAGAGGATAAAAAATATCATTCCAGCTTGAAAAGAAAATCTGAAGTATAATGCTTGTGCTCATTAAAGAACTGACTAGTGGAAAGATGCTGTTGAACTTCAGGAACAGAACAAAATAGAGTATGCACACACAACAAAGCAAGACAATGTTGATAGCAGCATGCAGCTAAGAAAAGGTGGTCTTCATTTAGGGTGACACCACTAGCTGTAATCTATAGCTTGTTGGTGTGTTTTCAGGGAAACATTCACAGTTTCTTCCATTAATCTGTGACATGTAGCATTTATGCAAAACAAGAAAGCCTACAAGAAAAACATTTTTACATATTTTGAAATGTCTGTCATTCCCCGGATAAAGCACAAAAGAAAACACAGATCCAGAATTACTGTAGTAAACGGAGACGGGACAAGAGTTAACCCCTTGAGCAATTAATTATTCTATAAGAATCACTTGATTGTGTTTTGGTCAATAGTGTAACAATGCTATTAGTTCCACATAATTGCCGTATTTGGAATATAACATATTTTTTCAATATATCTTTTTAACGGAAACTTTTTTCAGGTTTTTTTCAGTTCAGTTTTTTTTTTATTTTCACACGAGATGTGCATATTTCAATGCCATTCAGATGGCATCTGTCCATCGGTAAATTCACACTTCAACAGAGGCCTACTGCATTGTTGTTTATTTTGCATTGTAATTTTTCTAAACTAGATTCAGTATACAAAATCCTACACTGATATGTATTAGATCTTTAAAGAATTTCAGAAGCTTTTGTGGAACAATCGATGCACAAAAATGAACTGTGCACAATGGAAAAAATGAACACTGCTTTGTGATTGTATGAAATTGCCCAAGAGGTTTAAAACAGGTAATTATTAAATGAGAAATAGACCTCTCGCCTCATCATTGATTCCCAAATCTTTGTCAGCAAGAGTATTTACTTTTATTAGCATGGATTTAATGTAATTCTTTGGAAAAGAGGAATATTGAGGCACAAATGAAATCAAAATGTTGACCTCCTTTGTCCTATCCCCAATCTATTGAATATCACAAACATGACACTTGATGGACACTTTTCGATCTGCTAGGACAGGGGAGTAAAAATCATTTGCTGTGGCATCCCAGATTTGATTTTAACGTACTTCAATCAGTCTTTAGTGGTTTTAGTGTTGCATCTTCACTAGATGCTAGTCGAGCAAAACTTGCTCATTATGCCCTGAGTATTGGATGTGTTTTAACATTATTAATTGTAATTATTTAAAATGTGGTTATGATTATTGTACACTTTTTCAGTAAGTTACAAAAATAAATTAGTTACCATACACACACCTATGTCTAAAAATAATCTGTTTTCTGCACATTTTTCCAGTAACGAAGGAGATATTTTAAAGCCTGTTTTTTCTTGTACAAACCATTTTCATTTCAAAATTGGAAAGAAGGCACTTCACTGCAGCTTCCCTTGTGATCAGGGAAGATTCTTGGCTTATCTTAAACTTAGTTGTGCAGTGCTTATGTTTAACAGTTCAAAATTTTTAAATGTGAATTGTCTTGTAAAATACTGTGCTATGTAAAATGTGATAGTGCTCTTATTTTGACAATTCAGTACTTGTATGGTAGTAACAGTGAGTAAACAGGACTAATTTTACAACTCGGGAAGGATCTACTTGTTAATTAAGGGAGAGTTTGTTTTTGTTATGAAAACTTCTACAATTTAAACAGTGTTCAGAATCAATTACTTTCCCAAACAAGGGATGCTTTTATATGTATATCAATTGATAAACTGCAGGACAAAAATGCAAGTTATACAGGGTCTTGGAATGGTGATCAGCATCACCTACAGCATAAATGCTGCTTGAGGGACTGATAACACTAACACAGCTCCAGTTATGCTAAGTCAGAAGCAGCTATCTTTAATTCATATCTAGCAGAGTCTTAATGTTTTAAACTAGGAGACTGAATCAGCAAAAGATAAGGACATCCTGTGAAAAATAAACACCCAAAATACAGAATACTATTTTCTCGATATCAGCAATATTAAAAGGGAAAATTCACTTTATAACTACTGCTATTGCTCTTTGGCAACAGCAATCCATGCAAATCCAGCATTTCATCTTTTTATTCTACTTTATTTATTCAAAATATAAATGTCCTTTTCCTTAACTATATTACTTTTTTCCCCTTTCTTTGATAACATAATTTTCAAGGCCATTATTACAGTGCTCAAAAATATTCTTTTGAGACAATAAAAAACACAAAACAGTTTGGAAGTGTGTGCACAGGTTTTGCAGTGTCACTTTTTCCTACTGTGTTCTAAATGCAAAACCCTGTCAAAAATAGGAGTTGTGATTCAATAGAGTACAGGATACAGCACAGGGAGCTCTGTGTGTGAGAGACTGATACAGTAATATTGCACCTGCTTCATATGTGCGCTGTGTAGGTTCAAGCAAGGCATAAAGTGAATCCAGCCTGATGGCTCTGATTGCAACAACGGCCAAACAAATGGACTTGGTGAGCCAGATTTGCGGACCATATGTATGACACACCTGTGCCAGAGGCTCCTTGACCCTTCTCTGCTTTTATGAACTAGATCGTAATTTACAGTTAGCAGATGCATCAAAGATTTGATTTCATTCTCAAAATGTTTTAGTGTGGTATCTTTGGACTTGACAATGACAGGAGTTCTGAAAGGTTGCGATAGAGATGGTATTGCTGTTTGCCCATTCTAACAACCTGTAACTGCAATATACTGAAATTAAATTAAAACATACTGCATCACAAAAAAGTATAGAAAATAAATATTCCAAACGGGTAAAATAAACATGCTAAAATATATTTGAAGGTGGAAATAATTTCGAGAATTAATTCTACTCTAGGGATATATTATTTTGAATTTGTTCTCTAAACTCTAAAAATTACAAGTGTGAAATACATACTATATGTTTAACTACAAAAAAGTTTTTTGGTTTTATTGTTGAGTTTATTCAATACAGTATGTAGCAATACTTTACATATTGCTATATATGCTATGTTTGTAATCAGAATGTGTTCCTTTACATTTCTTTTTGGCAAAAGGCTGTCAGCTTGTACTCATTGAATATAATATATCTGATCTGTGCTTCCTCCTACACACTGACCTTTTCCTGCCTTCTGATAAATCAAAGAAACAAAAAAACTGACAGTAAGGTTTTCTGTTGAACTATTGGCTGGGTTTCATTCAGACTGAATAATATTGCCTGAACAGGAAGAAGCTGCTCTGATGAGGTTGTGTTTGTTAGACTTGCATTTCCTTCTTCTGAACACAATGGCTTAGTCTGATTGTTATTCCAACAATAACTTCTTAAAACTGCACTTCAGTGTAGTTTCTAGAGAAAAGTTTATAGTTTCACAAGTAGAAACTATGTGGAAATGCTTTTAAAAACAAAAACAGGAAGCACTGTTTTGTTCAAAGGGTAGTGAGAGGCCAGCATAATCTATTCATCTGTGTTGTTGATGCTGATTCCCCGGTTTCTTCCAAGAAACAGCTGGATGAGATCCTTGAATTAATGAATTACTAAATATGCGAGATGGAGTTAATGCCCTTCTCTCACTTGAATGGCTCCTCCAGTTAAGACCTAAATCCAGAGCACAGTTTGAACCTCATTTACTTCAGTTACTTTTTGATTTAAACACCAGCTCTAATGTCATAACCAAGTCTGAAAAAGCCAGCAGTTCTTAAAAAGTGCTTTATTTATCTTGTAGAAACAGAAAATGCAAAGCGTAAATGTGCAAGCAGAAATATTTCAGCAATTAAGCTTTTATCAATACATATGGAAAGAAAGAGCAAATACTCAATTTTATGTATCTAAACAAACAAGACATGTCCAAGATGCAAAGTTCAAGTGAATAATAAATTATACATTTGAAAATGTTTCATCTCTGACCTTAAAATGTTAAAGAAATCTATGACCAGGATTTCCCAATATTGTATTTATTGAGTAATTAGTATTAGAAGTGGATAGGTTTTAATATGTCCAGGACAAAGGTCAAATCACAAAGATCTGAACTTTAAGCAAGTGAGATACAACTGGTAACTCTAATAATCTAATGTGAAATAGTCACCAAAGGAGTAATAGTATCTTCTTATTTCACTGGAATCAGCTGTAAACAAAGACTTCAATGATATGATTGGTAAGGAAAATCTTCCACTTACCAAACATGAATGATTTCACCAAAAATAATGTACATCTCCATGCATAGGAATGTAACCAAGTTTAATTATTAAATATTTAGGCCAGTTGCTTTGTTATGGACACAAACAGTAAATTTAACTTTGCTTAATTATTAAAAATCCCATCTACAGGCTTAAATTATTAATCAACACAATGAAAGTAGATAAATACCAAGAATCCAGTCAGGAATTTAAATGTAGATACCTTAAGTGGCAGTTTATACCAGGACATTTTGCATAATGTCAAAACAATGTTGTCCTTCTACTCTCTAGAAGTAAAATTAAAAAATGGAGGAATGTGTGGGACTGAAAAAAATATTCTTTGGTTTACTTATACATGTCCAAATATTTGTTGTTATTCTTTAGAATTAGTGTTTGTTTTCATGGGATGTTAAATCTACTGTATATTAAAAACAATACAGTAGGATTACATGGTAAAAGCAGATACAAATGTAGTAAAAGAGAAATACCGGTAAAAGCATGTTAAAGCAAAGCGAGACATTGTAAATTGTAAAACAAAATATGGGCAAAACACATATATGGTATAAACATGGTAATATCATGGAAATGATAAATATGATAAAAAGTCGAATTAAACAATGTTTATATTTTTTATGTCTCTGGTAATCGTTTTTTCTTTCCTTGTTCATGAAGCATGTACAGTACATGCTTTCTTTAAAATAAAGCACAACCTGATTTTGATCTAAGATGTCTGTTTATTAAGAGCTGTGAAATGCTTTGGCTCTGCCACACAGCCTTCTGTGTTGAGGTACAGTAGTTAAACTTACTTTAAGTTAATTTGTCTTAATAAATTTGTCCTAATAATTTGGGGGCATTGGACGTAAAACGTATAATTTTATAGAGAAAATAAGTGAAAAAGTTCCCTAACTGCTTATGAGGTGCATGTCTGGAGCAGTGGACACAGCTCTTTCATGCCTCCAGTGGCATCACAATTTGCTTTTTATTCAACCATATTTTTCTGTGAAACTGCTACAACCATCTGGCAACTAAATTACAGATTTCAGGGATTTGCATTCTTTTAAAAAATATATCAGGCCTATAAAGTAAAAATATGTAACAATTGTTCTATTTAGTTATTAGCATTGACCATTATCAAAGGTTATTACAATTTGTTGTATCACAGGAGATAAATGGTTGAACTGAGAAAATACAGATATTTATTTCATTTTAGCTGAATGTCCTACCTCTTCCATGACTATTGCTATTTAGGTTTAGAATTGACTGTTTAGTGAGGGTTCTACCATGGCTTTCTGATTTATGCCACCACTCATTGTTGCATCGGAGATGCTCTGAAAACTCATATCTTTACTGATAGCAAAGGTAATTGCACAGCACTGGGAATCATCCAGTTCTCCTTCACCGGTGGAAGAGAACAACTGCTCTCTTCTGTGCGATAAGGTAAACAGCTAGACATGGTGAAGCAGCAGCAGAACCATGCTGATATCAGAGCATCAGAAGAACCAGATATTGCACCTGGCCTGAAGATACAGTGAACAGCATTGGAACAGTTAAACAGTGAAGCTAAATTTGTAATTTCTGCCACGTTCTAATGAAATTTGTAATTCACATCACAAGATTAAGACAAAAGTATAGATTTTCAGCTTTTGTTTCTGGATATTATTTTGCTTACATCTTAAACTGCAGCAAGGCTGTACACCCACATTATTTTGAATTCAATGTGCTATGTGTTCATGGAAAATTGAACATTTCAGAATGAGTGGAGTTTTGTTTTTTGTAATTGAGGACTTGACAGCCAATTTAAAGGTGCAGGTAGAACATGCACTGTTAACCTGTACTGCATTGCAGCTATGAGAGGTTTAAGACAATGGATACTGGATGGCTTATAGTTTTTTTGCTAGGTGTTGATGAGTTTGGCATAATGGCAAAGCTAATTGGTAGCAGAGTTCAATATGAACATTCAATATTTTGAAGTGGTAAGACATGCAGATATTCTCCTACCCTTCCTGTTACGACATGGCTGGATACAGCCATCGGTGTGATCGGATAGAACTCAAGAGCAAGGGACCTGAAAGAGGAGGACCTACAGTAACTGGCTAGAGATTAACAGGTCCAGGTCAGAGGGAAAAGTGAATGTATAATAAGTGCTAATGGAATTATTGATTACTGGCTGATGGGACTTATATGTCCCTGGCCAGTCAGTAATGAAAAACCTAAACATGACAGTCTAGAGGAAGGCTATCTTTTTTCATCCCAGGCAGAAAAGAAAAGGGCTAGATTAGCACAGCACCAGCATTCAGTGAAACTGTCCACCAGAGTCTGCTGACCAATTTATGCATTTGGGGTTTCGCTCTCTTGACTTCGGAGCTGATTCCTATGGCCTGGCTCCTGAAGAGCACAGGTTGCACAGTCCAGAGGACAGGCCACTCAGATAGCCTGGGGTGCACGCTGACGGACTAATAGACTGACACGCTGGACAGGAACGAGTCATTGAGATCCAAAGCTGTGCTTTGCCCGCATGGCTTCACTGAGGAGGGGGTTCAGACCAACAATGGGCGTGTAGAAAATTCCAGCATGGTGGTCCAGTATGAAGGCTCAGGAGCTGGTTTATACAAGGTGCATACCCTAAATTGTGAAGGAAATCTGCTGAGGATGAGTAAGTAGTCTTGTCCAGGTTCAAAAGATGGAGAAAGCAATCTACTATCATTGTAATATTGTAGCTTTGTTACACACCTTCGTTCTATTTCTATATGTTCCTGGTGGTTTGATGCATGAATTCAACCATGATTTATAACTATTTTTTGTAAACACAAGTGCTCCCCTAATTAATAGCTATTGACATATCCCTGATAGCCAGTAACCACTGGAGAATCATCTAGCTCTCAATTTATTGTCATGCTTTACCTTGGAAGCCTATAGGCTTCAATTTAATAATAAATATTTTTGTGGAACTTCATCAAAAGCCAAAATCTACATATAACCATGTCATCTGTTCTGTTTGTATCCATTATTGTTGTTGGTTGTTTAAAGAACTCTAATTAGTTAGTCAAACAAAATCTCTTTTCTGAATCCATTTTGTTTATCCCTTAGAATCCTGTTGCCATACAGATAAAGATCTGATTTAATTTTAATTATAGTCCCCATATTCTTACTTGTAATAGCTATAAGACCTGTTGGTCTTTAATTAATTAGCTTGGTTTTGTCAACCTTGTATGGTTGGATGCTATATCAGCGATACAGTTACATCACCCCTGTGTTTTGATCTGAATACCTGTAAATCAAAGATGCGCTTCAATGGACACTGAGCTGCTTTTTAACTGTTCAGCAGCTGGTCTACGGTTATAGTCCTTGTAAATAGAAATGTATTATATACAAGCATGCTCAGAATGATGAGATGTACTTGCATTGAATAGTTTTATAGCAGGCACCATAAATGATCTTATGTGTCCTTTAACTATTTTGGTATGAAACTGAGCAATATTGTACATAAATTATGACAGTAGATAAATATAATTTTAATTTCTTAATCAATGCTTAGAAATTCATTAAGATTTCAACACAGGTTCTGTACCACAGCATAGATCTCAAGGATCTCACAGCACCAAATCTGTACCACAGCATAGAAGCTCAAGTTTCTGCAAGATATAAGACTGTGACATGCATGGTACATCCAAGTTTTCACTCACTTGTTAAAATGTATGCATTTGTAAATACTGTTCCTTTGTATGAAACATATCCAGTCAGTTTATAGGCATTGATTCACTTTTCATGCAATCATAATGCTATAGGAGACAGAATTGTCATCATTCTCATCCATAATTCATTGGAATCGCTGCTATTAACTCCCACCCTAACCTGCAAGGTTATTCATTCTAAGATCAAAAGAAAACACCTAGCCAAATGTAAGTAAACCACTCCTGAAAAAAAGCGTACCAAAGATTCATTATTTTTCTTCAACCAGAATTGAAATAGACCTCTTCCTCTGAAACAGAAAAGATACTGAGGCAAAATAAACTGAAAGATACACAGTGGATTTGGTTGCTGTTTCATTTTTTTCCCAAAATGGAGCACACATTGACACATACAGTATGTAAATGCTAATTCGACCTTACACATTGCTGATGATTGAGATCATAGGCATGGAGAGGCTGTGGGAAAACGTATCTGTGGATGATCTTTCTATTGTGCCAGAGACATACAGAGGTCTATAGGCTAGCTTTGGGTTTTACATTTATGTACTACAACCAAGAGCTCAAGAAAATACAGATCCCACAAACAATATTATTAATACAGTGTTTATAAACAGTTGTGACATTACTAGGGGGCATGTTCAGTGTGGAGGTGGAGCCCTGGATTACAAGCGAAGTGTTGCCTTAGCAACCACGACTGCCCTGACCGATTAAGAACGAGCTGCAGCCGTGGGGCCCTTTAAGACACACTGAGCTCCTCCCCAGAGGGACAAGCAAACCCCGCAAGGGGAGGACCATTCCAACGACTGTCCCACAGGGGATTATGGAAAGAGTGTTGAGGCTGCATTTTTGCTTTTTTTTTCTTTTCGCCTGTCCTGCTGTGATGATTCACTGGGGCAGGTAGAGTTTTTTTTTGTTTTGGCCTCGTTCTCCTTTTTTTTCCTGACCGGACACCATTAGATAGGGAAGGTCTGGTCTGGATGCTGTGCCAAGTGGTTCTTTTTTGCCCAGGCTGGACCACACTAAATAGGGACCGTCTATTGTTCTGATGTGTTACTAGTACTCATCTATGTTGCGAGAAAGAAAGAGAAACAGGAAATACAGGCTCAATTACTGTCTGTCTCATAAAAACATTCAGACATGAATTATAAATTGGAAATGTAGTAGATAATAAAAGTTACCTAATAAACAAACGAGCATCACAACACTACAGACTGCCACAACTGAGCAGTATAATCTTCATAAAATTAAAATTATTTTAATTAACTTTTAAAGAAGGGTATCTTACACCAGAAATCTTAGAAAATTGTTTTATGTAGAATTAAAATAAAAATTTTCACCTGAGTGGAAGCTGCTTCATGGGAGACATATGAAATATGAAAAAAAGCTGGAATTATGCACACCTGTTTTCAGAAACCACAGGGGTGTTGTAGACTGTTTAAAATTTATTGCTTTCTGCTTTTGAATTGTTAACACTTGGAAATAGCTTTAGTCACAGGAGTTGTTCAAGCAAAACAAGGAATTTAATTGGGATAAAGGCTCTTTAGTGGGGCTTACATAGACAAGTTATTACTTATGCTCTCTCAATTATTTGCTTATTTTACAAATAACACTGCTATGCAGTTATGTTTTAAGAAGTGAAATAGCACACCTGATACTAATATATGGAAGGGAATATTTAAATTCATTGTCTGATAATAAAGACCTAAAAATGTTTAAATTGTAAGGAGCACTTTATGTCGACATAATAATTTAACAGTTATCTGCTTGTATTTCCATTTTGCATAAGTTTGCTTCACATTGACCAGAACTCCTATTGTGTACATACAGTATAGTACATCTAGGCTGACGATAAATTCTTAATGATTACAGAACTAGTTTGTTTTCCCCTCCATCCTGTTCTCCATATACTCCTGTACTTGCTAGGTATATTAAATATATACATTTGAAGCAATTAATATAGAATTATTATTAAGTCTTTGGTGTGAATCTTAGAACATACTAAAGTTACAAAAAGGGGAAACATATAGCTTTAAGCTTAAGCTTATGAGGTTACTTCAAGCTTGTTCAAATTGAATACTTAGCAGTTTGTTTCAAGCACCCATGACTGTGTAAAGATGTTTATTTTATTTTCTCACTTGAAAATGTCTGTGCTTTATTTTCTCTTATTTTTAATCTTGAATACATTTCAGGATTTGTAACGTTTGAATCAAATCCTCTTGTAATCTTATTTGTTCAGAGCCAGAGATTTCATTTAACCTTTGTGTGTGTGTCTCACCTTTCAAATGAGACTTATTCTGATCACTGTCTTTTGAATCTTTCCAGAGACAATATCCTTTCTGTGTCATGGTACATCCTTCTTCTTCTAATAAATGTCTTAACAGTGAATTGCACCATTTTTAATATTAGTTTTTCTTTTTTGATATGTTTTTCATATTGCTGCTGCAATTGCTTGTGCATAAGAAAAATTCCATATGCATACTTTAGATAAATAATTAATATGGTTTCCCCAGTCTTGGGAATGTAATCATCATTTTATATTTTTGTGTGGAGTTCAATGACCAGAAAAGAATAACTTTCTTCAACTGTAAAACACAGAGGTCTTATTCAGATTGATATGAGACTCCCAAGATTTGAGTCGTGTTTCAGATAATCACATCCCTTGACTCAGCCTTTCTTGCATGCATTTCACCTCTCATAAGCTCATACTATATGTGAAATTCAAAGTATGCAGTACAAACACACTGTTTAAAGAGCCTTTTCTGTAGAGATGCAGTTTCTTAGAGGAAGGAGCAGTCATTTAAATTTAATTGTGATCTATGCAGGTATTCTGGTCTACTGTGCCCCTGCTGACTTTTTATCATGGACACTCATGAGCTCAGAATCATAAAGATCTACTCCAGGAAGCAGTAATCACTCAGCTGCCAGCATGCTTTATACAGAACACTCTCTGTTAACAATTATTTTTTGCATCGGTGTGTAACTAATTAACCTGATACTGATACTTCCACCCTTTTTTAGGAAAAACACAAAATCAAGTATGTTTTTGTTTTTGCTGAGAAGGTTTGTAAGGTGACACAGTGGTTAGAATTACCGCCTCAAAGCCCTGAGACCCTGGGTTCAATCCCAGACCTGGGTTGCTATCTGTATGCAGCTTGCATGGGTTTCTTGCAGGTGCTCCAGTTTCCTCCTACAGTCTAAAGACATGGAGGTAGGTTTTTTGGCTTCTGGGAAAGGTGGCCTAAGGTGTGAGTATGTTTATGTCTGTGTCTACTCTTTGATGGACTGGTGTCCCATCCAGGGTGTACTCTTTTGCCCATTGCTTGCCAGTATAAGCTCTGTCTCCCCCCCAGCCTAAATTGGAAAACAGAAGGAAAATGGATGCTTAAGGTGGATGGGTTAACCCTCTGGGAAAGAAAACTGGAGTGCAGGCTGCACAGGTGAAGTGATCATCAGTACCATACAACAGCATTGAAAGAGAAACATTCTTCTCTTTCTCAGTTCACCTACCTAGCTTTCCTTTATAGTCAGATAAAAATAAATTTAGCAAAAACCATAATTTAATGGGTACTTCCTTATCTCAATACGTGCCCTTATCTTGAGATTAAAATGGGCATTGGTGTCTTCCATGCCCCCTTTTTAGTCCTGTCAGATACTTCATTATAATTCCTAATTGTCAGCAGTCTACATATTATTTATATCAGAATTACAAAGACATGTAAAGGACCAAAAAAAAAAGTGCCATCGATGCCTCTAGTTACAGTTAGGTTACACAAAAGATATAGGCCTGTTAGCAACATGCAGATTTGTTATACAAAAGATAAAATCCAATCCTTCAAAGTAAAAAATTAAATAGCAATGTTTTGAGTTTATGTCCAAAAAAGAGAGGGTTCCCCTTTAAGAATCCCCATCAGCAGTAACAAGAGGGAGGCGCTAACAGCATATAAGTCACAGGGACACAGAAGCACTGTGCTCTGGCTCTGTTTCCTTAAACATGCCACTGCCTTTGGCCTGTAGATGGAAACCCACACGTCCATCGAGGGAGCATGCACACTGCACACAGAAGGACTCCCCGTCTGGAGTCGAACACAGAAACCAAGAGCATAGTGGCACAAACACTAATTGCCACACCACTGCTGCATCAGTAACTCGTTTCTTTAGTATTTTCAAATAAACACAATTAATCTGAGCTCACTTTTATTTTTTTCTTTGTTCTGTATTGCAAGTCTTTCTTTCTATGTTTTAAATCTCATTTGTCTTGATTTCTATTGAAATGTTCAGCTCCCACCCACCAGCACTTTTCCAGGAGAATGCATATGGTTTGATGCAGCAAAGCCTGAAATAATGGATACAAATAAAGTACATTTCCAAAAAGATAAATGGCTCTTCCTGCATACAATTTAGAATCTATTAATATTTAACCTAGATTAATGAAATACGTATGAAGTTTTAAATCTAGTTGTATGCAGTAAATTATGATGAGGGTCGTAATTACATCTGCATGTTGGTTTCCATTTGTGTTTTTATGTTATTTTTTAACATGCTTTCTTTCATGTTGATTGACATAGAAGAATTTCCTTCATATTATTTCCCAAGTGGGGATTTAACACAGTGGCCTTTTTTCATATGAATATGGCATTCAACACATTGTATCAAAGAATACTCTTTGTCCATTGTATTATTTTATATTTCTTTATCTATAGTAGCAAATACCTTTCAAAAAGCAAGGAACCTTTTGCATCTGTTGCAGTAGAAAAATTAAGTTGGAGTGGTATTAACTAAAGAAATCTACAAACACAATAATTCAGCACAGGACAATAATGGGAATCCATCCATGGAATTTCTATTTACGTCAACAAATATAGGGTTACATGAGAGACAGTGCCTATCCTGACATGCATCAGGCACAAATTGCCCAATTGCAGGGCACACTCAGTTAACCTACCAGTATGTCTTTGGATTGTGGGAGTAAACTGTAAGATCTGGAGGAAACCTACACAAACATGGGCAGAACAAATTTCATGCAGATGGCATTCCAGGAATTGAACCCAGGGCTCTAGCACTTCCAAAAATGACATAATATAAGATACAGAAATGACTAAGATACTGAGATACTGTAAACCTAACTGCAAAACACACAGTGCATGGAATGAAAGTTTCTGTCGTACTCATGTGCTGTTGTCTTTCATAAAGTTATTTTTAAAAATACAGTGTATATATATCTGGGATTGATTACTTTGTACTATGTGTACAACTCCAGAAATCTTTTTAGACATTCATTGCTGGAATAGAATGGCATAATTCCTCCTTTCATAATTGAGAATCACTCTACATTGCCTTTCACATGTTTTATAGGTGGTTGAAGATGCACTTAAGAAAAAAAGGTTATAGTTCCAAATCTATAAGAAAAAAATATTATAATTCCAGTTCTGTAATAATCCTGCTAAGGTTGGATTATAATTGTGCAAGATTTCTAAAGGTGTCATCTTGCCTTGACGTAAAGCCTTGTTGTGAGTTGTGCTATATTTCTGTCCATGTTTTTCATGTTTTAAATTTAATTTGTTTACTAACACTTTATTTGAAATTGCTTCATTGTTTTTCATTATTCTTTATCTAATGTGAATAGGTGGTATTTATGAAAAAAAATCATTTGGCAAAATAATGGATCATAAGCACTGGATCATAACTAGCATTATTCACATTGGAAATAAAGAATGACATTTCAAGGAAAATAAAATCAATAATTAATTAGATGAAAGTGAGAGATCAGTCCCAGGTAAACAATGAAAGGTCATTGTGTGCATATGGCCTTTCTGCACAAAGTCTTCTCCTGATATCAAAGAGTTGAGCAGGGACAGAGGTTCCTGTATAAAAATGCAAGGGGGAAAAGGCTATTAGTTAAGTAAAATGTGTTCGGTGTTTTTCAGCATTGCAATTAGTTGTCTCTCCCTGGATGCCTAGGATTTGGCCTGCCAATAAAGGCAGTTTGGTTCATATGCCAAAAAATCAGTACCTTCACTACTCTTCACTACTCGTACTTCACACCAGTTTCAAGTATGATTGAGTATCAAGCTTCAAATTAAAACTATTTTCTAACCATTCAATTGTCTCATTAGTATTCTTTTCCACTTGCCTGCTTTACCCCTTTGTGAAAATCATTGTTTAAGGATTAAGCAATATGAAAAACTCTAAATCCTGGAATTAAAGTACACATTCAAAATGTAGAGTATATTGCACTTCTGTAACTGTCCCCCCCAGAAACATCATTGAGAAAGTGCATTACCAGTCTTATCTTGTTAGATCTTAGGCTGGATCTGGTTAGTAATGGTAGGAAACACCTCTAAGAAAAATTAGGTTGCTGCTCAGTAGTACTGGTCAACAACAAGGTGGCACTCTTTCCTCTGGGTCAGAATTTCCAGTCTAATAGCCCAGTAATATGACAGTACACTGTGCTGTTGGGGGTGCAGTCCTTTGGATGAGAAGTTAAACTGATGTTCTAACTACTTGGTCATTAATAATCTCATTGCGTTAGTCATACGAATAAGGGTCTTAACCAAAATGTCCTTGCTAAATTCCACCCTGGATTTACACATACCTAAAGTTCCCCCTTAATTCAAATAGAGACAATTTCTCCCTGTTCTGTCTGTTCTGCTGTGTAGTGGGACCACTGGGTATAAGGCCTTGTGGGTGCTGCACGTCAATGGTGGATATCCTGGGTCTCCCCATAAATGCAGAGTTCTGTGGAAGCCTTTGGGAAGAAAAGTGCTGTATAAATACATTAAGGAGTGTGGCTCTGCACTGCCCCTGCCGGGATTCATTCTCAATCTTTCTTGGGCTCAGAGCAGTCACAGCACCACTCCACAGACTGTAGCAAATGCCAATGAATTAAAAGTCCAGGTTCTGCGACAGCAGAATTTTCCACTGTCCAGGACCCATGGGATGATGTTACTTCTGTATCATGCTCAGTGCACCCATCCCTGTTACAAGTGCAATTATAGTTGATTAGAAAAAAGAACTCTTTCACTTGTTAAGTGTTCTTTTAGAGTCAATAATAATAATAATAATAATAATAATAATAATAATAATAATAATAACAGTAACAGTATTAATATTACTACATATAGTGTTATTTAAACAAACTTACTGGTACTACTTATTTCTGATCTGATTAATTTTCACACTATATTATAAAGTGAAATTCTTTCGCAGAAAAAAGGCAGAGTAATGTTAAGCTCTTCAATGAAGATTTAACATGTTAACATGTAAGATTTAACAATTTAACATGTGAATACTAACAGATTACGGCAACCACTACTTACTTTCTATAAACGTCCCCAAAAATGTGAAAAGTCTTTTTTTGTAAATCACTGAATTAAAATAATTTTACTACTAACCTTCAACCCTCCCATCCTTCTTCAAGGTGGGGGAATCGAGTTAAATCAGTATTTATGCTCTCCATCCTCACAGCTACTGTACATGTTCAACAGCATTCCAGTGTGCTGCCCTTCAGGACCAGAAACCTCCATTTAGTTTTTCAAAGACAGTACCACAATCAAGTCTCTTACTCGTGAAAGAGAGACCAGACAGGAGAGAAGCCCTGCTGCAGTCTGAATATCCATTTCCCATTCCTGGTTGCTAGACCTCACATGTTGTTCCCCTTCTGAGGAAGACTGCTCGGTCTTCTCCGACTGTTGTGTTCCTGCACGCCTTGCACTCTCACAGACACACATGCCAGCACTCAGTACATGGCTCTGCACTGTCGTATCATATATCAGACATCAACCTTCTGCTGCTTGGAAAGTTGCATTTCACTGGGATTTCCCTCAGAGTCCATCCCAGCCTCCTTTCATATACCCCTGTGACATTTCCATGGCCACGCCTACACACAACCTAAACCCTCATTCCCTGCGACTCACAATGCTGCTTTTCTCCTACCTGAAGCCCAGTGGCTGGCAGCACTGTGCACTGCTGCTTCAATAAAACGTTGTTTCTCCGAGAGAGCATGTGCAGTTTCTCCAGAGAGGTCAGATAGGGCATGTAAATAGGATAGCCCACAGCTGTAGCTCATCAAGCCATCAATTCCCTACAGCTGCGGCTTCCTAAACGAATTCCGGCAGACGGCCTCTCGCGCTTCATTTATAAAGATGTACGTTAAACTCCATCATTTCTGATTTCTTGCAACCTGATTTGTTGAAACCCTGATTTGTTGAATATATTGTATTATAGTATATTCTACAATAAAGGCTGTATTTCATTCAAACATATTTCTAATAGCTTTTAAAAATATCTTATTTTTTGTAATTTATCTCAATTTAATATAAATAAAAACTATTAAGTCTTAAATTGTCAGGCAGGAGGTGTTACATTTTAATCATAGCATTTGCTGGCTTTGTAATGTTTATTTTTAAGTTCTTTAACACATATTCTAAGTGATTATATGGGGATTATACTTTTCGTGAACATACAGTAACAAACACATTTTTCTCATCCTGTATTTAGCTAAGAACACCATAACGAACAAAAGTAAGCTTTTTGATAAATTGTGTGGATCAGGCCCTGTAAAGGCCAAAATGTTGAATACAAATGTTTGTTTTTGTTCAGTTTTTAACTTGGCTGTTGTCTTGTATTTAGAGATCTCTAAATTAAATTAAAATTAATATCAGCTTCCTACCCTAAAGCTCTTTTCCTTGCCTGACATATCTCCTGTATGTTTATTTTAGTATGGTACCAGATTATACATAGAGAGCTATGTAGGAGCAAGGCTTTTACATTCTCATTGAACTGCACAGGTCATTCAAAATATGATACCATACAAGATGAAATCGTGGCACTCCTGGCTGAAAACTAAAAGGGGGACAAGTGGCCTTACTAATTACCTCTGGGTCTCAGAGATGAAAGACACATGTCTTCATTAGTCAGGGTTCTTGCAATTTGTGCACCACTTTGACACAAATGCTCCATGTGAAGTGTTCATTATTGTTATGGTTACAAGTAGAAAAAGAGAGCCTCAAACCCACTGGAGTTCAAGCCAATTATAAATGATTTTTCTTACTTCCTCTACTTCAATGGTCTGCTTTAGGAACCAAGATGTTTCTGGATGTTTTCTTCCTTTTCATTAGTGACATTGGTCAGCCTCCGGGTTTGACTCTGATCTCCACTGCATTCCAGTTATATGTACTTTAGGTACTGTACATAGGTAGTTTAATATTTGAGCCACAGTAACACATTGGTCCTAAGCTTTTCCTGATTTGCATGGCATTAAGCAAATAGAAAGCACAAGACTTTTCCCCTGTATTGTCCATCACAGGGCCTATTCCCAGCAAATGCTGGATCCCATTCATACAACTGAGTGCTCTGGAGCAATCAAGGTAAAGTACAAGAGTGGTGTCTTGAAATCACAATCCAGTAAGCTACATTAATAATAATAATAATAATTATATGTAAAGAAACGTAATATTTGTGAATGTTAAAATATATTTAAAAAATAGTGATACTACACCAAACTAGTTACTTTGGTTTAGAAGCTCAAGTAATAGGACAGGAAGAGTAGATACTTCCAGGGCCAGAATTACAGTACCAGCAATCTTCTTACCCCACACAGGTTTTTGTAAAAGTCTGCCGACAGCTGTACTATTCAGCCAGAGGATTTTATGTAGTACTCCCATCTGTTAAGGTACTTTGTTAGACTTCTAGTGTTTGTTTTTCAACCATACAAAAAACATATAAGACATAGATGTTGATTTATCTCACCTTTTCCAGATTGTTCTAGAAACCTCAGGATCACAAAGTAACCAGGGGTTTTCTGTGAAAATTTCTAAACTGACAAAGATCAAACAACCTCACTCAATCTAAAATGCAAAAGATATTTTGCAAAAGACAAATTTGCCATGCATCTTGTACACAGAGTAGACGTCTGAGAAAAAAATGACATTCTAGTTCGAGGAAAATCCAATTTAATGCTGCTAAGCACTGCTTGCTGAAAGGTATCTACAGAACCCTTCCTGATCTTCAAAATTAAATTCTTGCCCCATTTTTTAATTGTGGTAATTAAGAGCACCCCACCAAAAAAACTCTGAGTCATGTTCTCTAGATTGAGGGATATCTTTACTTTTGGTTGGTTTGCTTTTGACATCCTGCACTCCATTTTGCAGACATTGGGACTTTATGTTAACATACTGTATCAGCAAATTCTTCTACTGCTTAATGGCTTCTTTGCCATTCTTATTATTAACCAAATAACCAAGGCAAGCTCTTTGTAAGCATTTGCCAATCTCAAAACTTAAAACCCTGGTTCATTTGTGCTCACTCAGTATACTTTATCTGATTATTTTAAAAATATTGGTTAGACGGCCTATAAAAGTCAAATTATATTTGCATTTCCATAAAAATAAACATTTGGCAATATGTAGTAAAGTTCAGACAACCCATTAAAAACTAATAATATCATTTTATGGCTCGTTTTCAATATTACATAAGACTTATGGGCTTTTACTACTCTGAAAAACAATTTTGAATGAGTTCTAAAAATGCAAATTAGTGTTCACTGGACATTTTCTTGGAATGTGCATCTAAAGCACAAATTACTTTCAACTACTACATTGCACCCTATCGCAATATGCTCCCTTTATTGTTCAGGTACAGTAAATACGTTTGCTAAAGGTAGATCGGTACTTGGCTGATGCATTGATAAACATACAGTAGATATTGGTAATATTGTCACACAGGCAGCTTTAAATTCTTATATTTTGCACAAAATGAGACAAACTTTAAATGTAATAGGAATATAAGTTATGGTTATATTATAATTATATTTTTACTTTATTTAACTAATTGGCATATCTTATCTGTATCCAAGAACCACACATACAGCAGTGCAGTGCTGCAGTTTTAGTGAAGACAGAAACGCATGGGAAAAAGTACCATTTATACAGCAGAGTATGGATGCTTCAAGTCCTGCTTTAGGCACTTGCATGTATTAAACATGCATAACTCGTTATAGGCTTAAAATAGTATACATTTTCCAGAAGGTGGTTTAGCTTTAAGCATAATAACAAGATGTGAATCCCATAACCATTAAGCAGTAGGTGGTTGTATTTATTTACATGATTTTAGAGTGAACTGCAATCAGCCCCACACTGTGGGATCTTCTTGTTTCTGACATCACAACATAGGGGGAAAATTACATTTTGGTTTGAAATCCTTATTTACAGACATACAATCAAAGTAAAAGCTTTTGCTCTGTATGTTCCATTTGCTTGCAATTCCCAAAATATAGCACTTTAGTGTTACTTACTGTGTGTTGGCAGCACAGAGCAAATACTATAGGCCAATTGCATGGAGTCACAGCCAGACTGAGAAAGGGAGATGACTAGGAGTGTTTGCTACACAACTGGAAAACAGCAGAGATACTGTGCTTTGTGCTATCCTACCTCAAACAACCACAGGCTGAGGAGAATCAGTTTATGTTTCAGGTTTACAATGTGGAGCTCTGTGTCTACTGTCTGCCTGACACCACTCCAGAACCCTGTGCTATTCTGTCTGGGTCTCATTCTGGTCAATCTATGCCCCTGGTGCACTGAAGGCAACTAATACATTTCCAGTTCCTGACATTATTAACATCCTGATAATTTGGAAACACTGCACCTATGTTCACTATATTGATTGCTTGGAACTGGATTTTACTGGATCAGTAAGATCACTTATGAATGTATGACATTCATCACAGCTGTCAGAGTACTTTTCATAACTGTTATTGTGTAAATTCTTGCAGTTATGCTCTATTATATATCCTGCTCTAAACAATACCCCCAACAGGATGTTGTTCCACCTCCAGCAGTGATTACAGCTGCACCACATTGTGGTATCATTTCCACTAGAACTTCACAGGTGTCAATGAACATATAGATTTTGTCAACACAACAGCAAAAACACAGCTCTCTATGAGATGTGGGTAGCAGTTCAGTATCTTCTCACGGACTGAATATTCTTTCCTGTTCATACAGGTATCTACCAACCAGTGCTTGCTAGCCTTTAACACTGTTCTGAACTGACTTACCCGGGTTTGCTGTTACTTTCACCAGTGCACCAGAGACTCCAACAATCATGTCTCTAAAGAGGTGTTTTACCAGCTTTTAATCCCATAGCACGGCACACTGAAAAGGCCTGATCTGACATGACTTTTAAAGACCCTTTAGTTATCATGAAGCATACCACACACTGGCTCATTTCCATTATTCTGGAGAACATGGATCCCTCTTAATGACGTATATAAGGCAGTTGTATTATTCACTGCAAGTTATCTCTGATAGACACGTCAGCTGTTAAATATATCCAGAACAATACATACATACAATTCTAATGTATTTAAACAACAACAAAAAAAAATGATCTAGAGTCATAAAAAATGTAATCCCACCTGAAGAATGGGCTCATCCTGTTTGTACTGTATACTTTACGCCCTGGATACTTGATTTTACTCTAGTGCTCCTTAATTGGAACTCTCGAACAAAGATTAAATTAATACAGCTAACAGAGCAACAATATACCACATATTGTTCTCCTTTCATTTAGCTGCAATTCATCTCTCTGTGATTTTTATCATAATTACATCTAGGAATCAATCACCTCTTTCTGTAGTTTAATATGCTCATTAATCCTTCTTTGCTATTTTTTATCAATCAATTGATCACACAAATAATGACAAATTATTTTTCCTCTAAGACTATTACAAATTAACTAATCTCAAGGCAAATATTGTCAATTGAAAAAAAGGAATCTTTTAAAAATCTTTGTATTGTTTTGGTCTAAAAATATTTTATTTACATTATTTAGGAAAGTTTTTATTCTGTTTTTAAATGCTGAAAAAAGAAATATTCTGACAAAGTGTTTAGAGAGATTAATATAAAAGTATATAATCAACTGCTATAATGGAAGCTTAATTAGTTTAGTCAAACAATGCAGAACAGAATTAGAAGCTATCGAGTGTTTAGATATTTGATTGTTTAGATGTACAGTACACAGCATTGGGCATAATAATAAAATGCAGTATTTTCAAAACAAGCATACAATACATATATGTTAAATGGTTGTATAAAATAAAGATCACAAATATACAGAAAGGTATACAGTATATGTATAGAAAGTATGAAGCATCGTTAATAACAAATTAAAATACATGCATACATATTTGCAGTAAAATCTCTGGAGATGTTCATGGATATTTTATGTAAGATCTTTTTAGGTTGTATTCCCAGGTGGGGATGCTGCTGCACCTTTGACACTACAGCAAGCTGACTACCCCAGTAATCCCAGCAGTACAAATTAGTTCAATCTTACCACTCGGCCGTTCTTTTATACACCAGACTGCTGGTTGGTTTCTCTGAAAACAGGCCCTGGCATGAGTGTGTGGGCCCGGCGAAGGACTGGTGTCCATGGTGTATCCTGCCTTGTGCCTATTGTTTGCCAGGATAAGCTCTGGCTCCCCTAGGTCATTGCATAAAGTGGTTGGAAAATGCATGGATGGGTGACAGACAGTATGCAAGTTGAGGCACTCTGAGTGAGCTGTTTTGCACTTGTAAGAAAGCTGTACAATATTACTGTACATCTCAGCTTTTTTGGATGTGCATGGCAATTCTTAATGACGTTTTTTTAAATCCAACAGTGTTTGTCTTACTGCATATTTTAAAATTCAATACATTTTTTACACATTTCAAGAGCCTTATCTACCAATCACTTTTAATATCAGGTGTGACATTCCCTCATAATGTTTGGATTACTGCTCAAAAGAAGAATAAATCACCATGTTTTTTTCCAGAAAACTTCTACAGTAGTTATTGTGTTCCCTATGGATTTACTGCTTAATGCCAAGCTCACTGGAGATCAAGGTTAAATTCTAAACACTAAAAGCCAAGAAAAAGGACACATCTTTAAGAGCTTTTTGCTATGACCTAGTGAAATTAAGGACACTATATTCAAAACAATACTGGCCTTAAAAATAACTTTAAGCAGTGATATGTAAAAAAATATTTGTTTTGAATGTAAGGCTCAAGTAAATGTTTTGAATATACATTTTTCTCTCTACTTTTTTATCTTTTATATATGAAACATACTGTATTGTTTTTCATGAGTGATCAAATGACAAGTTAATAATCAGATATTTTAATAAAAAATAACCAAAAATAAATACTGAGTGATCAGTAAAAGTATATTCATATTCATATTCATAGACTTTGGAGTTCTATTAAGCAGATCCTACGCAATATAAACTTTATAATTGTGGTTGTAGTATATTAACCATTAGATGTCCTTTTGTGATCGGTGCATACAGAATCAATAAAATGAGATGAAAATGACATTAACGTGTGTCAACTTGAAAACAATGACTGCAACTTAGATAACATTTAAGTTTAATACAGTGTATAGCATGAACCGCTGCCCTGGTACTTTTCAAAGTGACATCTGTTTGTGCAAGATACCACATTAACTTCAAATTTTATGGTGTTTTGGTATTTGCCAAACAAAACCCTTAAGTGATACAGTACTTACAGGGAGTGAAAGGGAGAAAAGATGTGCAAGAAAAAACGTGCAAAAATATTTAATTCTCATTGTAGGAAAGCAAAACTACAAAAGGTTTTGGAGCATGCAAAACATACAGAAACTTTGTTAACACATAATGGAGAGATGAGTTGAAATTTACAGCAGAACAGTAGACAGGTACAAATTGAACCAAAGGACTGTGTGCACAGCATGTTTTTTTTTTACTTCAGTACCTTGCTAGATCTTCACAGGCTTCAATTTTCATTTACTATACG
Source organism: Atractosteus spatula (assembly GCF_055471065.1). Taxonomy (NCBI): domain Eukaryota; kingdom Metazoa; phylum Chordata; class Actinopteri; order Semionotiformes; family Lepisosteidae; genus Atractosteus; species Atractosteus spatula. Next base: position 2,327,788 of record NC_142721.1, on the reverse strand, counting down.
CATGAAACAGTTTCTGAGCCCGAGATTTCTAAAGTCTAAAAACTTCCCTTAGTCTGATCGAACAAAAAACAATTCTGTTAATTGCTAATACTTTTCACAAAAGTTTAGAATTGTTCAAATATGGTGTAACTTCATACAATGAAGCATGAAATCAAAGTAAAGCCCTTCAATAACTGGAAGATACAGATAATGACAGTTACATTTATACTGTACATGTGAAAGCTCCCATTCCATCTACTTAATGGAAAATCTTTAAAACGCAATATCTCAATAACTCATTCATCTGTTTCAATCATCCATTTTCTAACCGTTTAAAGGCTGAGGTGGTAAAGCTGCGTGGGGCAAAGCAGGTCTCCCTTTCCTCAGCCACTGTCTCCAGCTCTTCCCGAGGGATTCCAAGTCTCTCCTAGGCCAGCTGAGGGATACAATCCCCCAGCCAGTGTGTCCTGGCTCTGTCCGGGGTCTCTTCCCAGTGGGCTGAGCCTGGTACACCTCCAGCAGGAGGCGTCCTGAGGGCACACTTACCACCTCAACCCTAACCACCTCAGCTGGCTTTCTCAATCCAAAAGAGCAGCAAGTGCCTCAACCTGCAACAAAGAGTAAAGCCCAGCAGCCCCATGGAGATTTCTGCTGCTTTCACATGTGACCTCATTCTTTCAGGCTCTACCTAAAGCCTGTGACCAGAGGTGAGGATGGGGATGTAGATCAATTGGAACATCAAGAGCTCTGTCCCAAAAACTCATCATTTATCACAATAATAATGAACCATTGTGATCAGCAGAATGAACTGAATGTATTTGCTTTAGAAAAACTGAATTAAGACTAATGGCAAATTGACCCAGATGAAACTCATGATAACATAAAAAAACATTGTATTATTAACCAACATTCCAGTTTTTCCAGTTTCCCCAGATTCTATACATTTTTTAGAAAGGGTTTATTTTGTACACTTGGGGTGAGAAGGGAATATTTTTTATTTATTTTAGTATACCACACATTAGTGTTTCAAAAGTACTGTTAAATCATAAAATATGTAAAAATATCTGGGCAGTTAGTAAGCAGAGGACTGGAGCTGGGGAAAACAGAGACGTATTCTTGAATACTAAAGTAGAAAAAGCCCCAAAAGGTAACTTATGGATTGTTCATTTTTCTTTATGCATAGAATATTCTGAGACCAGAGATAGAAAAATATTATAGGATCAATTAGAAGGAATAGGATCCAGTTCCCCAGCAACCCTGAACTGGAAGACGTGGTTAGAAAATGAATTGAAGGATTGGAGAAGACTCAACATCTCAGCACAAAAGCCTTCAGGACAAACATACTGGATTCAACTAACAGCACTGCACATGTGAGGGAAATACCCCTTTGGAAGTTACTCATACATCCACCCCTTTACCCAGGAGGAACCATAATTCAATGCACAGACCCATGTGCTCAACAAATTACAATGAGCACAAACACAAAACAGTGCTTAAGGAGTGTCAAATTAAATAGAAGAAAGTGTCATGCTATGTTATGTTGCAGATACAGTTTATGGTGTATATCTGGGATATATGCTGATGAGATGCATTGCACATCTGTATATTAACTGTATTTCTGTCAATACTATGTTATGTAATGATGACAATATATTACCATTTGCTGATTTTCCAATAATTGTTATGGTATAACTTATGATGGAAGATTTAGATTATTTTTGTTGTGTTCCAGTGTATTGTATTGCAAGACATTAATAGCACTATATATAATGTATTATGATGGCTTTGGAATATCATGAATATATAATGCAACACCATATTCCACTATATTCTTTGTACATTTCAGAAAGTGGTACCTATTTCCTTGCTGATGCAAGATTTGTTGGAGTGAGCTATTTTGGTTGCTGTTGATTCCAAATTAATATTATAGAAATGAATCAAACATTTAAAAGCATAAATCAACTGACAAAAATGGGATGTTTTAACAGTCCTTTTCTGTTCTGGGTAACATCACAACTTAGAGCTGGGAGGTCCATCCAAGACAAGGACGATTAGAATCCCCAGGAAGGGGGAACTCGAACAGGAACATGTAGGTTAAAAATGGAGTGACGAGGCCAGGCACTCCGAGTCCTGGACTGAGCTTGGTCAGTACACCGATTGGAAGCCTATGCCTTCAAGCCACAGACATGGGGCGTCTGTCTTCCAATGCAGAGCCCAGAGCTTCTGGAGAACCCGGTTTAGATAAAGTACAGAACAGGGGGGCAGGTGAATGTGATAACGAAAAACACAAAAGGATCAGAGCACCCTCTAGAGGGATGACGATCATGACAGCAGCTTTGAACTCTGGCATGCAACAATTTATTATGCATACTTGTCATGATGTCTTCATATGCACAGATACTCATATGCCTTCATATGTCTTCATATGAATATGCAAATGAAATCAGGTACTGTTGGTGCTACTTCATGTAAAATTACATTGGTTGCTTAGCTTTGCTAGAGCAAAAAAAAGGGTATCATTGCACACTACTGTTTATTTAAATATACAGTAAATTCTCACTGTGAAAAGATTTACTGAAACTAAAATAATTCCAAGTGGCAGCACAGAACTGGCAACAAATGTAGAGTTTAAACATCACAAATTACTTAAATTGTGTATCCCCAGTGCATGTTGTATTAGAGGTGACTCCAAATTGTGGGGAGGGTTCTAGCAATATTTAGAGATGAAAATTAAAAACAAGATTTTTCATTTAAGGACTGTCTTTGAGGACACCATGGAACAACTAGTTAAAGACAAACATTGTTCAAAACCGATGTCTGGAAGTCTGGTACTCCTAGCCCTTTAATAAATTTACCGCCACTTGACTTATAGATTTTCACAACCATTTTAAGGTCTGAAGACATATCAGGTAGAGAAAAGGTCTGGCTGAGACACTGGGGCATAATAATTACATACTATATACTGATGACAGAATTCATTACAAACGCCTTTATTATTTTCTCAGCAAATTGCTACATATATCATTCATTGTTCGTACAATACAACTTCCTTCCAGCAATGGCAAATCGCATGGATTTCTGCATCAGTATATGTACTTCCCATTAATCTCTCATAGCTAATGTGCCTGTTGACCTGCATCATTTATATGTGTAATAGAGACTGTAGGCAAAGCCATTCATTTGCTTGGAATTAGTATTACTGTCCCATCAGTCAATACTTGTTTATAGCTGGTGCAGCAGCAACCAAAAACATACATGATGTATTTTGTTCTGGGACACATTCAAACAGCATTTCATGCTAGAAAATACACAAGACACAAGACTCAGAACCCCTCCCTGAAGGTTTGCTTCAGTAGAGGGGGTTAATTTGGCACTCAGCCTGTTAGACAAAAGTGGAATATTTCTATTCCTATTCCTATGTTTTTATCCATAGGGGAATATGGTACTGTATGTGGTATTCCACATCTTGATTCATGTCCCTGAGAAATAAAGAATCCCCATAATAGTAACAGTAATACAGCCTGATGATTTTTATTTTTTAATTACTAAAAGAGGAAAAACTGCAGGCATGTAACTGCCTACTTAACAACAGGAAGTGGGATCCAAAAACTGTGACATCATTGTGAGACACATCATCTCATTTTCCAGACTTATCTCTTCCTCCCATTGTGTGTGTGAACTCTCCCTCTTTATTTTTATTTTTTTCAACATTGATTAAAAAGCTCTTTAAAAATCTAAATTTTATATAAATTATTTTGCTTCGAAATCACACCAGTCCATCCATCCATAAAAGTTCCTGAATTAGTCAACCAGTGACGGCACCTGCTTGACTATGAGGCTATAATAGGAATAATAGGAAGCATTCTGAGATCTGTTTATTTTTAGCATTAAATATGTTAAAAACATTTTTTTGTCAAATATAACAAAGGTATGCATCCTCATCTCTTTGATTAAATCACTTGTAACATATATTTTAGACAATTATATAAGTGTCACCAAAAGTGCAATAATATTTATATAATTAAATGTGTGGAGTCTTGCAGTGGTTATAAGGAATTTGCTCACAAAAAAAACACACAGCCTAGAGACACTAATCTCACACTAGTCAAGTACACAAGGACAGATAAACCATTAAACTTGTCATCAATACTGATGTACAGAGTCAGCTAAGATGGCGATCTGGCTCATGTATTCAAAAACATTTCAAAATCTTATAAACTGTCTAGACCATTTGAAATGAAGCTTGGCAGATTTCAATAACAGAAATAATTAAAAAATCTTGATGCACACTCTCAATTCCATTGCCTAATATTGTACTCTTAATGGCACAGAAAGCATGACTTGCCTCAACAATATTATCTAACAATAATAACCTGTAACTAAAAACACGCCGTGTGTGTAACAGACATTCTGCCAAGATTTACTAATCGAAAATTCATAGAGTGATTACATATGTTATAATTAAATCATTATTAAAATTCTAAGGAAACACTAATTACCCAAATACACTTTTTCCACAAGGACGAGGGATACAAAAACTGACATCTGGCATAGTACATGACATTTTTGCATATATATTTTTTACTTGTATGAGGATGTCTAAAGGAATCACATTTTACTGTGCTCTTACATTGAGCACAAGGTCCATGTCTAATTACAATCAGGCAAGGGTGCTAAGTGTTTAGGTCAAGGTCTTGACAAAATGGTTGACAAAATTTGATGTTTTTAGAAATAAGTACAATAGACTTTGCATCCATTTAAGATTCGTAAAAATGCTATTCTTAATTTTAATATGTGTTCTTATATTTCCTTAGTCAAAATCTTTATCATTTTCAAGGCATTACTTTTGAGATCCTTCAGTGTCCGTACTTGGTCTATATGGTGAACTATTACATATCACATGCAGAGCTATTTTTTTAAGGCAAAAGACAAAACTCAGTATAGCTTTTTATCTATTGACTAGGTTCATTAAGGAGAGATTCCCTTAGGTTTACTCTGGCAAAAAGACTTATTATGCTTAGAAAACGCTAAGGACATAGTATCTGACTAAACTGCCACTTCAGGAATGTGTTGTACTCAGTGACACAGTCCATAGAAGAACATTCTCTTGGCTGAAGAAGCAACCAAAGCAACCACATCATTGTGATAATCTTCCTGCTCAATGCTGGTCAACCTCCACACTTGTTCATTCTATCATTCTAGTGACAATACATCTAATATTGTGAAATGTCAGGCTGGGCCAAACTTGATTACGTGGGTCTTCTGCCACTAAAGATAATTTATCAGGGCCTTGCAAATGTGCAGAGATGGGTTTCAACGGGTGTAAATGATTTTGGGTAGGGTTGTTAGTAGGAGAATGTGTATACTCATGAGGATTTCCAACAATAAAGACTCCTCTGAATTTCTTTAACTGTCATACGTTTTTAATGTGTTCAGACCACTCAAGCCACCTTACTATGTCACAACAGCAATCCAGCACAAATGACTGGCTGCCTCACCCACATTTTTCTTTTAGATTCAAAATTCTTGCTGCCATTGTCTTGTGAGCCTCAGGAATGACCAAGTTAAAACTTGACAAGGTTTGACCACAAACCTGCTTAAGAACTGCACTTTACCAGAAGTGCAGTACCACTCCTGATGAAAGCAAGTAGTATCATGAACACTAAACAGCTACACAAGCCCTTAATATGCGTGACGGCTTGTGCTTGGGTAAGGGGGTCAAAAGCTTAGTTTTGAAACTGATTTTCTTCCAAACACTGTGAGACCAGTACAAAACCAGCAATTTTGAACTGAAGTCATTATATAAAGGTATCACATATATTACAATGCTTCATAATTTGTATCACTTTCAAAAGGTGTTTAATTCTTTTAGAGGACCTGTACAGCACTGCAGATGCTCATCATTATTGTAATATGTGGTTTCCCTGGTGACCAGTGCCTTTTTTGCATATGTTTGAAATGCGATTCCCTTCTAAAAGGTGTTGGATAGAGTGGTTAGAATGAATGTACTTGCAATATCTTCTGAATGTATTCACAGCTTCTTTATTCAGCATTAAATGTAAACAGTTACAGTACTTATTTTAAAGTATTAATAAAGTATTACTGAAGCCTGTCATGGTCAGGTATATCATGCAATACTAATGTTCACTACTTTGCTGAATACTGAGCTGAGAACAGAGGACTAGGAGGAACAGGAAGAAACTCTCTTCAAAATGTCCTATTGCACACCAGTCTGATTTGTTCTTGTACAAATTTTATCAATGCATTATAAAATGCATACAGCAAGCCAATACTCCATTTTCTTTCAGAAAATTGCTGGATGAGACCTGCTGGATTGGATCAATTAGCAACTCCTAAACTGGCTAGATGGGCTGTATGCTTACTCTCATTTATACAGTAATTGTTCTTATTGTAACGAGAGCTGGTCCAGGCTCCCGTGAAGCGTAGTTCAGGACCCTATGCAGACGGTATAATCCGGAAGTAAGTGGAGAAGGACACTTCTTCGCAGGTGACACAGGTGAATGAGTCCAAAACATTCCAAATAGGGAAATGCATAGTCCAATATCCAAAAACCGGGAGGTCAATCCAAGATGAAGACAAGAATAAAAACAAGAAACCAGGAACAAGGGAGTTAAAAATAGACCGACGAGGCAGGTGCACATAATCAACTAAAATACGAAATAGCCGGAGCACCCTTAAGAAGAGGGATTCCAATTGTGACACTTATGTTCTGTGGAATCCAAATAACTTAATGCTAGTTTATATCACGAGCCTGCAGCACCCCAAACCTGAAATGGATCAGATTGGAATACCATAAGAACTTTCTCACTAAGGCTACGGTGACATTGTTTCTAAACAATAAATTTAGAAATATGTGAATATCCTTTCAGCATTTCAATTTAATATGGATACTAAATTCAAATATTTAGCAAAACTTTATCCACATTTATGGCAACCTTTCTTTTTTTCATTCTCCGTGGTTGGAAATTAAATCATTATTTTATTATTTACCAGGTTTATTATTTATTACTTGTTATTATTATTTATCTTATTTATACTTTCCCTGAAGAAGGCTCCTCAGCATAAACGCTGTGACATTGTGTTTCTTTCCTTTATCTTTCAGCGTGGAATGAACTTTTACCTGTTTATTTGCATCATATCTAAAAGGGCTCACTTGTGAGCCTGTTATGATGACGTTAACCCCACAACTCAATTACATTTAATGCTCCCAGGATTCAAGACTGGCTTTTTGATTAATAGAATACACTGCTGTTTGCAAGTGGGGTTGTGTGGTCTGGAACCATATCCAAAAATAATCCTGTAGCCTTAATACTCCACACAGGTAGTTGCACAATTTATAAATAAAATTAGATTTTATAATTTTATACAATTATTTTTGTTAGAGTTAAACTGCTCATGGTGTGTGTGTGTGGTGGGGTTGATTTCTGTAAATAAAACATGCATCTCCTAACCAAAAAAGGGTGACCTTATTGTGGTTTAATGCTTCCCATCTTGCAACATTTAACACTGCTACTGGTTTCATTCCACAGCTATTCAAAATGAATCAAACACATCTGCAAACTTAATCAAATGTAAAACAGGTGTATAGGATAAAAAATATTATTTTCATGAATTAAAATAATGTGCTTTGATATTTATTGCAATCATAACCAACATTTTAGTCTTCTAGTCTTTTTCGGCAGATTTAAAATTCCACTTCTTTTATAATGAAGTGATATTTGTAAAGTGATGTGGAGGAGTGTTTCTCTTTATACCTTGGATGTCTCACATAAGTGAAAATTCAATTTTATCTCTGAATTAAATTTTATGCTTGTATCTACATATCCTTAAATATATCCTAAAATGTTGTTTATCTTATTCACTCGTTCTACTGAATTTGAAATAATGTAAGACATAGAAAAGAAGTGTGTGAACATGCCACGAGGTAAAAACATCTGCTTTTATATAAGAATACAGCTGTGTATTGGTGTATACCCTGCTTTGCAAAGTCTGAGACATGTTGCTCTTTTCTAATCTTTATTTACAAACAAAACACTTAAGTATTTTTTCCTACGGTATACACATATCTTATTACTGATAATATTGAAACACGTTGGCCGTTTGTAAATGAATACATGGTTAATATGTGACTTATCAGTGAAATAATAAGCCAAATTGTTTAGTTATGTGGTTATATCCGAAAAAGGAAAGTAAGTACCTGGCTCATCTTGGAATGTCATTCTTATATAACTACACATTGCCTACAGATGACTACATAAATAAACAATTATGTGCAATTCTGTGTTGGTCTTCAGCCGAAATTGCAGCCTTCGTGCTTCAGATAACAGTTAATACAAAAAACAGCATTCTAGCTATATGCTTGTGTAAAGGAGAAAATGTGGTATAAATGTAGAGGCACACCTGGCAATGAGTCAATTAAACTTGATTGGTATACAGTACGTGATGGATTAGTACACATCTCCTAGGAGACAGTTTTGTACAGCACACTTTTGTCATATTGCCTTTGTTTAAGAAATGTCTGCCCATAGTCTGGTCATGCTTTTTAAACACAGGATTTAGTATCTGTTCTGAATCATTTTGATTCCATTTTGCTTTTGAAGTGGGGGTAGTGTAGCATGGTGGGGATGTCTCTGGATGTGTAACTGGTGGGTTGTGGGTTCAAGTCCCAGCTGCAGACACTGCTGTCAAACCTCAAGCAAAGTACTTCCCGATGTTTGCTTTGGCCCACCCAGCTCTACAGATGGGAGGTACTGTAGGTGTCCCATCAAGGTGCTGGTGGTGGTGGGGGCTCTCTTATAGCTGCATACCTAGAAACCAGCCTAAGGGTTGGCCTGAGCAGCTGAGGCATAGCTTGAACACATTTTGAGCTGGTGGTTGCAGCAGCAGCGGGGGGGCTCTAACAATATTAGCAATTACTTGAATGGATCAGCCAGCCCTCTATAAACAAAACAGAGTGCTTTTGCACACAGCATGACCATTCCACAGAGTTGTAGGCTCAGACACTTAATTAACTTCGAGCACATTGGGTGTTTTATTCTCATTTTAAATGACTTTTTTAAGTAACAGTATCTTTCCGCAGAATCAGTCTCTTTTATTACCATCTGTGGGAAGAGGCCAGGGCTGTGAAACTGAAGAGGATATATATTGTAAACCAAGATGGTCAGTGATGTTTAATTAACCTATAAGAGTTAATTCAGCCAGTGGTTGTAGTGGCTCATTTTTTCATTAACCCGATCCACATCCAATCCAGTACAATTTTCTGTTGGGTAAGTATTCAAATTACCTGTTGCTAGCACTCACTGTACCTATAGTGCAAACATAGGTAAGAACAGTGGAAAACAGAGTTTAGTGAGAAATGTTTCAGAGAAAGAAACAAAAAACTCCTGAGAGAGGAGTCTGATACATTTCAGGTTTAAGTTGCAGACTCTTACATGTTGCAGCAGAAGCCATTGCACGTGTATTACCTGATTTTGAGTAAATGTACTTTACACTGAAAGTGAAGTGAAATTAATGTACCAACAATGAATGTACCAATAACTTGCAAAAGTATTCAGACTCTTCCTACGGTATCCCATTTTCTGAAATGATATCACATATACATTTAAAAATATTCAAAAATCTCAATGTACAAAATGACATAAACTGAAATAATTTAATTAAAAGTATTCAGACTATGAACTCAATATTTAGTGGAAGCACCAGAACGCTACAGTTTTGTCTCGTCTGTCTTTATGCACAGGATTGCAGTTAGGATCTTTGTTGCAAACCCCATGCAGGATTTGAGATGGGGGTTTTTTCTCAGTTCCATACAGGTTTGGAAGATGCTGTTGGCCTCACAATGGCATCTTTAAGTGTTTCTTCCTTGCCTGGCTGGTTGGTTTTGAGGAACAGTTTGATGTAGGTAGATTCTGTGTGCCTTCCAGTTCTTAATGATCAATTTTACTACAGTATGTTCAGAAACATATTAAGGGTCTTGGGTTTTGATTCCCTTCTCTTAATTTGTTTATTTTGGAAGCTTCTTGGTTTTCATGGTTAAATCCTTATTTGCAGATCACTAGCTGACTGAGGGACCTTATAGAAATAAGTGTATTATTATATTCTGTATCCTTTGAAGTCAATAAACCAATTTTATAGCTTATGGAGTTATTTTGTAAATCTAATTTATGTTTGTTAGAGCAAAGGGTTTGAAAGCTTATGCAATCTGACATTTTCTTTTTCTTTCATATTGCTGTATATACAGTATTTATTTCTTAACTTTCGTTTCTTTGAATGAACAGAGTAGAATATGTATATAACTGTCAAGTGCTGCTTCAAAGTGTCATTTGCCTTCAAGGCAGAGCATTTGCCTTCAGGTTGTATAAGCTGGGACAGAGCAAATAGTTATGCAGCATATTCTCCATTGCCAAGAGGGAGGCCAAATAGTGGAAATCTCCAATTGTCCTATTCACTAAATCACAAACTTATTGGTTGTTCTAAAAAGCACCAGAAATATATTAACACACAAATATCTAAGCCTTTTGAATTTGCTTCTGTTGCATGAACTGCTTGCATCAGAGTAACATTGACAAACAGAAAATACAGTAGTTGAAGACTCAGTGGTTGCCTGGTGGCAGAAATGTATGACTAACAGTCTTGTTGTACTTTGTTCAATTCATATTTTATAACTTCATGACCAGTTATGATAATGCTGCAAGAAATGGAGCAATGAATCATTTTAATCAGAATTACCATGTTCAGCATCCTTAAATCTCAGTATTTAAAAAAAAGTCATGGCAACAACTCCTCCCTACCAAATGCAGAATTATGAGTGCCTGTTTAGCAAACTCCATTTCAAGATCATTAGTCTTTAATCAGGAATGCCAAAAATAAATTACTCCATCTAAATAAATTATAGACATCAACAAGAAAAAGATCCATTGTTGCACGATCCAGTACTTGTTGTGGGTGCAGATGAGTTATTTAAGTCCAGTGAGTGTAGGCTGGTGTTTCTTTTATTTTATTAGAATATGTGGTTGGTGGTCACACATAACAGGTTTTTTAAAAATAGACTTAAACCTCTGGTGTTGCTAAAACAAAAAGTTTAAAGAACAAACTAAATGTTGCCAGAACTGTTTCAAACTCATCCAGTTTATGCTTCAAATGTTGATCAAGGTGAAGGAATTAAGTTTGCATATAGTATCTAGCAAATATAAGAAAACAGAAAAAAATCTGACAAGATTTTACATATTAGGTACAGTCAACATGCAGCATATAATGAGATGAAAACATGTAAGCTGAAGGGTACTTAGAGTATATAAATACAAGAAATAAGGAAAGTACTGTAGCACAACAAGCCTCAATGTAATAAAATCCTTGTGTCTACATGTGGGTGCTCTGTGCAAAAGTATTTAGATATCCTGTTTTATTGAACTACAAATGATGTATACTTTTATTTAAAAGTGAATATTTTAATAGATCTTGAAATTTCAAACCAAACACCTTTATGGTTGAAAGACCTGGTGGATATTGGTTTTCACCATATTTTCTCTCATTTTGCATGTCTTTTGCCATTAGATGGGTTTTGACACCCCATAAGAAAAGCTTGTTCTGTTGCTTGCTAGCTCATTTCTGAGATGAAAGGACAGAAATATAATAACAGAAAATTCCAGGCACACATATCAAGTTTTCTTTTTAGAAGTATTTTTGAATAAATAGGGAAAAGGAAGACAGAAATTTAACTTAAGGTGGTGAGTAGGTTTTAAGTGTTGAAAAACAGTGATACTTAAAGTAATAAGTGTCAAAGTCTGTTTGAAGAGTCTATAGAGTTTTATTATTCTCTTTTAGTTCCCCATCAAGCTTTTATAAGACAGTCTAGCTTAGAACCACTCCAGTTCACTTTGTGTTTCACTTTTTGTCAGGCCTTCCTCTCAGTAAGCAACTTGTGAGACCTGAGCACAAGAAAACCAACACTGAAAAGACAAATGATGGGTAAGATGATTTAAAAAATGTATTCCCCTCATCCCTCATCCCTCATCCCTCATCCCTCATCCCTCATCCCTCATCCCTCATCCCTCATCCCTCATCCCTCATCCCTCATATTCAAAAGCAACCCCTACTCTAGCAGCCCCATACCAACCAGCCCTGTGAGTCCCATTATATACCAAATTTATCTAACGTAAACCCTTGTGAGAATGTGATTCTCAGTCCTTAAGAATTACCCAATTAATCAACTAATTAACTACATGTGAATCTATTTACACTATAGACACCTAAGTGACTCGTAGTAGCAGGTGAGCTGAAACTGCTAGTCTCAGTACTGCTGGCTTCCCACAGACTTTTACAGAGAGTTTGGACATGTTCACTACTGTACATTCTAACTTTCACTATACTTATTTTACAGTTGTGTACCTTCAGAGCTAAAGATTGATATTATTGTAAGAATTTGTAGTTTAAATTATGTCAAATGTATATCTTTTAAGAAACATCAAGATGAACAACACTCCAAGACTGTCACTGATCAGTTCCCCTCCTTTTTAAAGATTTTCAAATGTACAGGGTTTTTTTTCTGATACGAACCCAGTCAGAAGACTTGGTTTTCAAAAAGGTAAAAAAATATATATAATTTAATATATAATATAAAAGTGAGGTGTTCTCAATGGTGGAAATTACTAAAAAAACAGCAAAGTAATACTTCCAGGAACTGAGTCTTGAACGTTAGAAACAGAATCAAGAAAACAATATAAAATAAGAGGAAAGAAATGGTAGACTTTTTCAGCCACATTTATTTGATGTAAGCTGTATTTAAGAGGCACTTACAGCAGCTCTTAAGTTATTGAGAGTAGTTCCATTTATACGTCTTTGACCACTTATGATTACGTGAGAGTGACAATGATTTCTGATTGCATGCAAACGGATGACATCGCCACAGTGATATCTGACAATGACATATTGTTCATTGTCAGATATCACTGTGGAACAAACTGTCTTGACATTCAATGGATGGATTGGCGTCGGCCTTCTGTCTTTCTGTTTTCCAAGACTTTTTTGCCCTCTACAAATTCAGTTTTTTACCGGAATATTTTTATACTGTATCTCAGCCCAAACTTTGAAGCCATTAGGAATGAAATCATACTTGCATAAAATTGTACTTGCTTTTGCTGCATAATATTAATGTCATCTTGAAGATTCACCCAGTTAAGGTTTTGAAGTGTCTATTCAGCATTAGTGTTACACAAGTTAAACCCAGCGGTTCAAGGTACAGTAAATGTATCCAGAATTTTTTTTTCTTTGTGAAAAATAAATTATTTGCTTAAAAAATAAGTTGTGTTTACAAAATGTCTTTATTATCTAAATTTTCAAACCGAGCTAATGGTTTGAAAGAGCTACAAATACACCCTTAATAAGTAGTTCATAATTATTTACAATGTTAAATGTTGGCTTGCGTGTTAACATACTGTAGATTGCATCAAATACAGCTACGAACACACTCTACACTAAGAGAACATTTCTAAAGTAATTTATACGATTAGAATGTAGCTGTTAGAGCTGCTGTTGGTTATTCAGATGGTATTCCCTGGCAAGAGAGTAAAGCAAAATGGACTGAGGTGATCAACACTTACAGAAATGAAGAAGAAATCTGTATTGATTAATCAGCCTCTCTGGGAGCAACAGAAAGAAACAATTCACCTGGCAGGAAATTTTTTCACATAACAAGGTTTGCACTAAATGGAGGATAGAGACAGTAATTCATGATGTAAGCTCTCCTAATCTGCTCCTTTTTTTCTGGAATACATACTGTACAGAGCATTAACCTCTTGTCCCATTTTCTGTGAAGTGTGGGGTCATACCATCTTATCCTTTAGGTTCCTGTTACTCAATCAGATTGCAATCCATACCACTGCCAGCTTTTTAATTTTTTATTACATTCTTAGTTATTTTTTTATAGTTATGATATATGGTTATGGTATATATATGGATATAGTTTTCTAAACAATTTTTTAACATCTACCCTCCTTTTTCAGGGGTCTTGTATGTGATTTTTTTCTTTTTTTTCTATCTTTAGTTTTTTCTTGTCTATGTAATTTTATTGTATTATTCTTTTTGTGTACTGTGAAATGTTTAAGATTGCTTTGAAGAAGGCACTTTATATTAGTACAAATTCTTAATGATTAGTAATGTAATTGGTTTCAGCCTGTCCCTGCTGGGATTCAGTCCTGGTCACTCATGGGAATAGAAAGACTAGGTCTATCTCTTGTTAGAAGAACATACTGCTGTGCTGGGTCTCCTGCAGGGGTTGTCTCACGTCCTGTCTCCAGGGGCTGACATCACCTTCTGCAGTGGCTCTGTGCCAATGTGCTCTGTTACAGCTGTGCTGGAAAGGAATGTTGCTGCAGACAGTGAGCGGGTTAGAGCCCAAGATTGTCTGGACGTTTGCTGTTTTTGGAGGCAACAATGACCTGTTAATATTCTGCTAAGGACTGGTTAAACCTTTTATTAAAAAAACATTAAATGGCTTCACAAATCACTGTTTGCACACCTCTCATTTCATAGTTTTGCGTGTATAAAAGTGCTGAATGAGTATGCTCTTTATTTAAAAAAGTATATTCTTGGATGTACTTCTATGTCTTTTGAGGGAACACAGAAATTAGTTCACCTACTTGCTCTAATGTAAATATTAAATCAATTCAAGTCATTTTCAGGCACTTTAATGGACTTTGCAATGCTACTGGCATGGAGGCCCAGCCGAGGGAAACAAAGAAGTGTGAGCGTGTTTCTGGGTCCTCGTAGAGCAATCACACTGAGGGAAACGGAAGGGCATTCTTCATGGAGACAGGCTCTTTCTATTTCTTCAATTCAATTTCTCGAAGCGCGCCCCAGCTCTGGCCCTTTCAGCTGCCAAAAGAGCAAGAAGCATTAGCTGCAGGAAACATACAACATGGTTCATTTTCATTCCAGTAATGTCAGTGTCTGTCAATAACAAAGCTCCAGGAGGACCATCTTGTGAATTAAAGACGCCCAGGGAATCATCATGTGCCTCAAACCTATTTCCTTGTCGTGCGTAATTCTTTGAACTTCCATTGGAACTATTGATCATTTTTAACTACCAATTATGCATTTATCTTTAGTCTAACAGTGGTGTGAGTAGGGAGGAATTAACAATCTAGTTTGAGCACTTTCCTTTTAGCCAAAGTTTGAATGGACACAGTACTATTCTTGCTGCTAATTCCTTGCTAGCTGCAGTCGATTCAAGTGCATGTCTGCAAAATAGTTTAATTTTTTTAAATGGAATTCAAAGTCTCTGCTTTAAATGTTTAATGCAGTAGGGCTAGATTCTCCTTGGAAGATTCTCAACCAGCAGTTCTCTCCAGGACTGTAAAAGGGATTTAAGTGTTTTGTGCTCAAACACTTTGTTAAGGTATGCAGTCTTCTAAGTTCAAGAGTTGCGAGTCTGCCTGTCTAGTACTGTCACGGATGTCGGAAGGTGCGAACCGTGGAATGGCAGGAGAGCGAAAAAGACCCTATGCGTAGGGGCGAGATAGGGGTTAGCCCAGGCTCAGCTGTTCAATGCCATATTGAAACCTATGCCCTCAGGTAGCGGACGTGGGGCAACCTGGTGCTAGGCGGGTTTCAGGACATCTGAACGTCAGTGCTGAGCGAAGCAGAATAAAAGACCCAGAAATATATAGCCCCAGAGAGAGAGAGAAACACCGGAAGGAGAGACAAGCACAGGAAACAAGGGACAGGACAGAGTAGGAGCACCCTCTGGCTGCAGAGGGCGTGGCAGTACCCCCCCCCCCCTTAATGGGCGGCTCCTGACACCCATACAAATAAATGAGCTGCACAGCACTGGGGGGAGGAAAAACCTCATTTAACTGAAAGGAAACCTCCGGGAGTCCACGGCTGAGAGCTGCCCCCTCCTCCAGGGTATAAACTTTTATTGGGTAGAGGAAGGGGGGGTTGAGTAGAGCTCCGGAGACTTAAAACAAAAAAAAGACAAGTACACAAGCACAAACCACAACAAACATAAACCTGGGAAACCAGAGTGACAAACAAAAAACATGTAGGAACCAGAAGTTCAGAGACACAGGGAGCAGGGGGGCAAATAGGAGGGGAATCCAGGAAGTGAAAAAACAAAAAACCCGGGGAAAAAATACCGCAGACTGGGCAATAGGCACGTTCACATTCTAACACTGATATCGGAGTGGACAACCCAAGGAAAGCCAGACCATAGTCCGCTCACAGGCACAGGTGTCTGGAGAGATATCCAGCGAAAAGAATGGAGGAACTGCAAAAGGCTCACCAAACTAACGCTGATATCGGACTGGACAACCCGAGGAAAGCCAGGCACAGGACCCGCTCACAGACACGGATGACCGGAGTGATATCCAGCAATAAGGATGAGAGAGCCAGCTCAACATTCAATCATGGATGCCGGGAGAGACAACCCGAGGAAAGCCAGGTATTCAGGAGTGTATGTCGGAACGGCATGACACAGAATGACCCGCTCACAGACAAGGAAGTCAGGAGTAGCATCCTGTGATTAGAATAGAAGAACTGAAAAAAAAGGCCCAGAGAAAAAGAAAAAAGATGCGGAAAAAACAAAAGGCGCCACTCGCGGGGTTGAAAATGGCTCAGCATTCTGTCATGGATGTCGGAAGGGACGAACCGTGGAATGGCAGGAGAGCGAAAAAGACCCATATGCGTAGTGGCGAGACGGGGGGCTGCACCATAGAATTGTAAGAGGAGAAATATTTGGGTGGAGCAATGTGCGCACTTTTTTTGCTTTTTTGGCTGCTGCTGGAAGTGGTGGGACCAGCATGGGGAGCCCACCCTGCGGTCTGTGTAGATCCTAATGACCTGGTATAGTGGTGGGGACACTATACTGTAGTGGGCGTCATCTACCGGATGAGACGTTAAACCGAGGTCCTGACTCTCAGTGGTCCCCGGGCATTTCTCAATAAGAGTAGGGAGTTATCCTGATGTCTGGACCAAATTTCCCCCATCGGCCTCTACTGTGGCTTCCAAATTGTCCCCATGTATGACTGGCTTGCACTTGCCCTGCAATGAACTGGCACCCTATCCATGGTGTACCTTGCCTTGTGCTCATTGTTTGCCAGGTAGGCTCCAGCCTATAAATATAAAGCTGTTTGGCAAATGACATGACATGACACACTGTTCTTCTCTCTGCACACGCTCTTTCTCAACTCCTCTACCAGAATGGTGATGAACATAGCCCCCTCATCGGGGTGACAAGGACAAGTGATGAGCATATTCTGATACCTTTGAGCCCTCGGTTTGCAGACTCTCGGGCCCAGACCCAGAGATTTTTGCTTTGCGAGTTCCCACACTCAGTGAGCTTCACCCTCAACACTGATGACACTCCTTAGATAGGAGCCTCCCCACTTCAAGTCACCGCACATGTACTGTAGCCACCTGCTCCCAGATCACACACAAACTTGGAGCCTCCTGCTACATCACTCTTATCCTGGAGCCTCTTACTACCTCTCTGTCACAGACCCAACAAGGGCTACAGGCTCCTACTCTCAGATAGCTCTCAGACTTCCAAGCTGATCCTTCAGCTGATGACGCCCTCAGCTGATGTCAGCAGGCTGGGTCTCAGACTTTTTGAATCTCCAGCACCTCACTCACGCGCTGGGACTCCTCACACTGACAACAGTGAGTCTCTCCAGCACCTCACCCAATGCTGAAACATGCTGAAACACATTTCCATACTAAGCGACAAAGCTTCTCTGTGCACATGCAGCTGCCGGTGTATTTTCTCTTCAGTTTTTCTTGGCTTGTATGTTTCTGACAATTTAGCAGATTTATCAAAACACCCTACATGCATAGGATTTGACCGAGGGACTACACCCCAGACCAGTCCATCACTGGGTACACACATATGCACACAGAGACAATTTAGAGACGCTGATTTTCTCAACCAGCATGTCTTTGGAAGGTGGGAGAAAGCCAGTGCATTCCCTGTGATCAATGGGAGTGCATGCAAATTTATGTTCTTTGAAAGTAAGCATGTTTGGATTAAAATAAAGAAAAAAAATTAAAGAAAAGATCTGAATTTAGTGCAAAGATATTTGAATGAAGATGCTGCTCTCTATGCAGCTCTCTCTCTCTCTGAGCAGAACTTCTCAGATTCTTGTAGCACAAAATTAATTTAGCACCTTTACCTCACATGTAAAGATAGTACAAATCAACATAATGGTTTTATCTGTATTATAGTTTGGGTATTTTATTTGAAAATTAAATAAATGATTGTAAGTGCCAGTATTTAATTAATAGTTACTTTGTACTGTTACATGAGTGCTTTGGCAGTTGCCTAAATGTACAGTTTCTGATAAATTTTACACTAAGCTATAGTAGAATTACAGATCTTTTTTGTGAAATCTCTTCATTTAAACAGACTTTCTTTATATTATGCAAATAACATATAAAGCAATCACAGTACAAGACTAGATATTTTCTATTTCCTTTCCCTTTTTATGTTTTTAATTCCTAAAGACTTAAGGTTATTATATTTCATATTCAAGAGCTAGCAGTCTATCCCCTGCAGAGAGGAAGACAGTGGAACCTGTGGTGCTAAAGAATGAAAAAGGCCTAAGAAAAACAGAGCAATTAACCACAAAACAGATTAATGTCTCTGAGTCAAGATCTCCAATTTAGTTTCATCAAAGCTGTAGGGATATGTCAAAACATGAGTACTTTTTCCCTATTTGCTATTCATTTTGCAATCTTTGTTTAAGGGGCACAAATCTGTGGTAATTGTTTTAAGAAAGTAAAGAAGCAGGATAGATTGCAGTGATTACATTGTATTATAGAATTTGCATAATATGTTCCAAGTGTTATTTCTTTAAAAAGAAGTGAAACAATGCTTTGGGAACATTTTAACTCACAAAGAGGCACTTTGAGCATGGTTATATTTGCCAAAGCCCAATGCATTAAACCTGTTTGTGCTTATCGGCCAAATACTGCTGAAAATGACATAGGAGGAGATGTTTTTTCCAACGTTTGCATTGTTTCAGTATTCATTATGTTTTCTCACCTGTAAGTCTTATAGCTTTGTTGCTTCATACAGTTGCCAACATGAGTACAGCAACTTCCTAGCTCTCTCATAAGTTCCTTGGGCTTTTAGAAAGCATTTAATATGGATTTTGAAAACTTTAGCATAAGTGTATTGCTAGGGGCCTCTCATTTCTGGGAAAATATATTCCTTCTGCTTATCAGCCTTTCATGAACTTTTCAGTGACTGTGGAATTCCAAGAACATTGTTGTCTGTTCTGTTTGTGCTAGCATGTTTATTAAGTAAAAAACATACCAGACAATATATTGTTGTATGAAATGTATAGTTTCCTTTAGAAAATTAAAGAATATAATCACCTAAATCTGTAACTTGTTTCAGTCTTTTTACTTTCGCCCTAAAATCTGTGTGCACGTCAAGACCAGGGGCTACCTACCCCCGCTGCCGGGAATTAGGGACTGAATTTTGAATGATCTTTAAGTCTCCTTCTTGAACATAAACCTGCTTAACTGATCAAAATGCATTTGCTCTTAGTCTTTTTACTGTAAATTCACAAGTAAGCCAAAAAATCTAAAAGATTGGGGATCCTCAGGATTGCAAGGCCCCTAGAACACACAGCTGTAACCTTTGAACCACTGAAACCTTTACATATCATATCCCATCTCTTTTAGAACATTGCTATTTTTAACACTTTTTCTGTTATTTTCTTAATTTTAGAATGAATTATCCCATCCTTCAGAAAAAAAGGATTGACTCAGTTCAGTCATTCTCAAATATAATACAAGGGTGTTTCGAATGAAATTTTAAATAAATGTACAAGGCTTTTCCAGCTTTAATTTTGCACACCTTTAGAGCAAGACACCTCTCTTTGAAATCAATCCATTATCCAAAAGTTATTTTTTTTCTGGTATGGGTCATGACAATCTGTATGCTGTTACAGCAGTAAGAGCACAAGGTGGAAGCTCTCTGGTAACTAGCATATCACTATGAAGTGGGAAGAAATTAGATCACCTTGAGAAAACCCAAGTGAAGATAGGAGGACGTGCAAACTCCATGGAAAAAGTGCCCCAATCCTAAACCCAAGAAATGTGACGCAACAGTGCTAAAGTCTCTTTGAAATAACTGTTAAAAGAGCTTATATTAGCTATTGTACAATCTTGCAAAAGAAGTTAAATTAAACAAATACTGTAGATTAGAAGATATGGGAGGCAGCATGGTGGCACTGTCATTAACATGGCTACCTCACAGTGCTGAGGCAGGGTTCAATTGCAGACCTGGGGTGCTATCTGGATGGAGTTTGAGTGGGTTTCCTGCAGGTGCTCTGTTTTCCTCAGGCCAAAGGCATACTGATAGGTTCATTGGCTTTGGGAAAATTGACCTTGGTGTGAGTGTGTGCATGTCTGTGTGTGCCTTGTGATGGACTGGTGTCCTGTCCAGGGTGTACCCTGCCCTGCCCCCATCGCTCGCCAGCTCCCCCACGACTCTGTATAGGATAAAGCAGTTCAAAAATGGATAATATTAGGTGAATGATGGCTTTTCACTCTCTGCTAATATACAAATATGGAAAAAGCTGTATATTGTATATATACTGCATTTTCTGCACATACAGATGGGAAGGCTTGGTTGTCACCTATAAAAAAAAAAAACTTTGGTCCTGACATTGACAGGTGTCCACACCCACATGCTGCAATTATTCCTGAACAACGTCTCAAGCATTGTTTGTTCCTTCTGATCGTAGTGGGTGAAGGTCAGAGTGCTGCGGGGCATCACATTGCTCTGCCAGCTTTATAGAATTCCCTTTGACTTTTACATCTCCAGGAAATATGTTGCAGCTCTCTGATTCTGTGGTGCTAGAGATTTAAATCAAGATTGTCTTTGTGTGTGCTGAGGCATACCTAAGTAGGGCCCTAAGAAATCAGTTTTATTTTCTTACCCTTTTATTCCTTTCCATTTCAGTGGTTTTGCATTTTCCATTTGAAAGTCATAAGGCATAAGGCAACTACAGTTCATGTTACATACAGTATTCTTTATAAACTGAGAGAGGCATTGGACACACAACAAATGAGTATTGGAACCAATTTTTAATGCCTCTCCGTGTAATTAAAGTACAAACAGTGAGGCGTTTGTGGAGCAGGCATCCTTGTTGCTTCTTCTGTCCTGTCTGCTGAAGAAAGACTATCTATAGGCATATCAATATACACTTCTGATGCAATCTGTGGCAGCATCCATGTGATTAATGCATGACCACTGCTGCTGATTGCAAGCCAACACTTTGAAATCCAACCAATAAACCAATAAAGGCATCCCTGTAGGAAGGCATTTTTTTTATTTGCCAAATAACACAAGACTTTGCCTTGATATATATTTGCCCACCACTCAGTTTCATACAGATGACTAATGACAAAAATACGTACTGTAAGTGACTATTCATGACTAAGTCTATAAGTATAGTTGTAATTTAAAATTACTAATTTAAAATTCTAGATGATTTGTACTGTATTTAATCTAAAAAAACAGGAACACACTTGAACAGATATGACAGGGGTTGTTTCATTTTGTTGCTTAACATTTCAGTAATTTGGTCAAATTCAAATATTATCAAATCAAGACAACTAATATAAAGGGATGGCATACCTAAGACTCTTGTGTTAATGTGAGTGACTAAGGAAATTACAACACTGGCTAAAGATCAGCACTGTCTCACCCCCCCCCCCCCTCCCCTACACACACACACACACGTACGAGTACTGAATGAGGGAGGGATGCATTAGAATTTTACCTCCTCACAAAATTGTGATATTTCTAAAAAACATGCAGAACTGGAGTGATACATTTTTAGGTGCTTGATATGCTTTTTGCAACTTCAGCATTTAAAGTGTTCTGTTTTCTCCATGCATTGTTTTCTCTGTATGGATGTGTACTGTCAGGTAAATGCTTTACCTCGTATTCAAGTGGTTATTAAGTGTGGTCTTCTTGTCTGGAATACATTGTATCAACCTTTAGGGAACTGAATATATCTTCCGGACACTATATTAGTCTAGTCTTTCATGCTGATGTGCTTCAAACAATTGTGCATTTCATGGAAACTGTGCAGGTTTCATCTTTTTTCTCTGAGACAGTGTTGATTCAGGCCAGGGAAGAGAACGAAAGAGTAAATGTGTTTTCTGACTGCACAAAAGAAGTGCCAACAAATGTATTGTGCTTTGTACAAGAATGTAATGAACAGTCTGCATTTTGAGTACTGGTCTACTTGTAACAGCAAAATGAGTTTTTTGGGACTGATACTTTGGTATTTGTTTCCTGCCATCTGCTCAAATGAAACAAGAAACATTTGAAGAATATATTTCCTGATTTTTTTTTAATTCATGGCTGAGCTCGTTCATGCATTGCCTGAGTTTGCTACAGTACATGTATATTGTAGATAGTGGTTACCTGTGTTTTCTACAATATGAAAACATTGTTCAAGAAAATAATATATTTTCATTCTTGTCAGAAACAAAATCTTAATAAAATGAGAGTTTCAAGCCCAGGTAAATTTTGATTTTGGTTTAAATTAATATATTTTAAGTTTTATGGCACAGATAACAAATTTTTAAAGAAATTACAGTAATCAAGTGCAGCATGAAAGAGTGCAGCTTCTGTATTGTTTGGTCATTTGCTGTAAGAAAGAAACTCTACCTTAACACTTTTAATTCTCCTTCATGGATACTTAATACATATTTCAAATACGGTGTATACATAAATTAAAAATATCTATGCTTTCCATTTATGAAAAGAAGGAATTTCAGTGACAGGACAGTAAAAATCCTGTTCATTATTCCATAGACAGTTCAGCCAGCAGATCTCTTCCTCTCTAATAGTTCAGCACACATCCTTCCCATGACCTCATACCAGACCCTGCCAAACGAGCTGAAAATCCTTCGTAAAGAAGATTACGTTCAGATTCATTTAATTTGATTAGATTTAATTAAGGCTACTTAAAAAATGAGCTTATGTTTACACAATTCTTTCATTTCATAAACTGCAAAAAATATATTAACTAATTGCTGAGATTAAGTGCAGAAGGAGGCACAGTGGCTGCAGCACAAGGGCCGGGGGCTCAATCCTGGATCTATGGTGCTGCTTGGGTGGAGCTTTGTTTTTTTTCAAACCAAGCAACACACTACGTTCATGAAAAAGAAAAAAAAGTGGTGTTATCAGAATATAACATCTGGCTTTGAAAAGAACCAGAAGAAGTTTGGAAATACAACAAATAATTCCATCTGAATCCCTTCCTCAAGGTTAAAGATTTTCTTACAGTGTCATCTTTTAGCACATTTTGTTTAAAATTGTAATATTTAAATTCCAGTTCCAATATAAATTGTACTTCATATTACTGTCGCAAAATACAGGAGTTTATTTTTAAATGCTGGTGGATGCAAAGCTGCAGGCAAGCTCTCCCTCACTGAGTTCTGCTTGTTTAATGATTCATGTCAGTTTTATTCTGTTGCATTGCACCAATGCAGCAAGAGGTCTGCAATGACCCTGACTCACTGACCATGCAGAGCAAAGTGGGAGCAATGTTAGGTGATCTCCTGCTGTCTAACAGCAGCAAAGCACCTGGTAGTAGCGCCTTTACCTCTGCTTCTCACAGGTGTTACAAACCTGGTTCCTCCTGGTACAGTTAGAATATTATAACTTTGCATCCTAACACTTCCTTATACAGGACTTATAAGTGTAGCTAACATTGAATGGGCACTTTCTACTACTTCTATTATTTGTCTGACTGTTCAGTGGTAAATTAACTTTTCAGTGCTATTTCCCATGAAATCAGATTTTAAAAATACAACATTTTTCAACTCTCCGGTTTGATTGATTAAATATCCTCAGGATTTGTAGAAAATAAGTTCCCCCTGGGAATTTTGTCCCCCGTGATTTGTGTGTGCAATTCCAAAGTTTCTATTGATTAAAGACTTGATTTTTTTTCTCCCTTAATTATCAACTGTTGTTCATGCTGGTATGAGAAAATCAATGGGATTCTTAGATTGGATTATCAAGCAGCCTCTGTGTGGAGTGTTTTCTTTTTTGGGCATATACTGTACAAATCCCCTTTGCTTATCCACGTTTAAAATATCATACAGAAAAGTATGTACTATTTTGCCCACATTTTTCCTTCAGCATTCTGTTTACAATATTGTAAAGCTATGTATTACGCTCGTAGCTTTTTCCACAACTGTTTCTATATCTTTTATCTGTTCTCTCACTGGAACTGTTCCAGATTTGATTGCATGATAATTTTTAATGATTTAGAAATAGAAAGATGTTTGTCATGGGCATGAACATTGATCTTCTTTACTATTGAACCCAGACACTTGGGACCTCAGTAAGAGAACAGCAGCAGATGAATTCCTAGGAAGGCACTTATTTAGATGGCTTAACTGATGTTTGTTAACAGTGACTCCGCTCAGTTGTGGTTCTCACAGTGGATGTGTGTGGATATTTCTAAAGCTTTTGACACTTTCCCCGAAAAAATAATATTCTGTAAAAAGAAATGGGTTAGGGAAAAAAACATAATAACTTGGAGCTTTAGGACATTTAGCACATGCATACAAATAAGAACAAAATATTGTTTGTGGGACACATTTTGCCTACTCTTCAATTTTTTTGCAACTGATAGATGTTTACATACATGACTGCAAATTACTGCATACTAGAACTAAATAGTTTATTAGAAGACAGACACAAAAAACATTTGGTTAGAACTACAGTATTTTGACTGTCTCTGTAACTGTCTGGTTTGGCAATACGTCTGCCTGCTCCGAATGCAAACTGCAGTGTGTTGCTGTCTGTGTGGAGAGGGCCATTGGCTGTAAATCTGCCCTGCATCGATGATTTGTACAATTCCAGAGCAAAGAAGTGGGCAGGAAAGATTGCTGATGGTCCCTTCCTCCCATGTTGCCACCTGTTTCAGAAACTTCCTTCAGGAAGACATTACCAGTCTACTAAATCCCAAACCACCCTTTTAGCTTAACCAGACGTCCTAGTTATATTTGCACTGCCTTAATGATTGTGTATGGTACAGGACATGTAGAATGTCCTTGCAGTAACAAGTATACCAAAGTGCATTCATTGTACATGAAATGTACTTGGCAAATAAAGGTGATTCTGATTTTAAAAAAGACACTGATACAGTATGCAGCAATAGTAGTAAACATCCTGCAATTGATATCTGGTCTTTCAATTGGCTATGAAATGTTCTTCTGTCAGCAAATGTGATATTTTCTGACATGTCTGCACAGTGGCAAACCATCAGTCCCCGTCTCTGCTCTACAAGACCAACATATACTTTGCAAAGCCAGACTACCATCTCAACTGGAGGTCTGGAGGTCTTGAAAACCTGCTGACTTTTTATTTAAAGCTCTTCTATTGATAAACAGGCAGGACATATTTTTCACTCAGTAGGTTAAGCTTAATAGTTTTGATTATTTCATGTTTTTGAAATCAGATTTTTGTAAATGGTCAAAATAGTTCCAATAAAGGGATCATTTCTTTAAAAGAATTAAATAGGTAAGATAGGTGCATAAAAACACAGCTGTTAGCAATGAAGTAGCCACTAATAGTTGGAAATAACAATCTCTCTTTACACAACAACCATCAGTAATGATCAGTGTCACTTATACAGTACCAGGTTATTGTTCTGTAAAATTCTTTGCAACAGAAACTTTAAAGTAGTGATAGGCATGAGTAATCATTACATAACGTACAAGCTCTTTTCTACAAGACACAGTTATTTAAAGTCCACACAACATTGTATATATATCTATTATTAATGTCTTTTTCCACATAAAAATGTTTTAGTCAGTTCTATCTTTAGAAAATCTCACTGATGACTCTAAAGGACTTTTATATTATGTGGATTTTAAACCTAATTAAGAAAGAAACTATTTTTAGCTCAAATGTGCAATAGCTTCATATTGCAATGTTGTGCTTCAGTTACTGCAGATGACAAAGGCAAACATGATTTGTCAGGCAATAGACCATTGGGGACATTTACAGCCTCCTCTTAGGCTGTTCAAACACTGTATCTATGGCAGGACTCCTTCCAGTGAGAGAACACCAGTTCACACCAGTGACTGTTCTCAATTCAAACAGCACCAAGAGGCTTTTAGAGAACAAAAAGAAATGTTTACTCGGTGTCTCATGGGTTTCAAGATCACTGCAGCGAATGTCTTTAATACTATTTTAAAATACAAACATGGTGGAGACTCAAGGACAAATTAAGTAGGCTTCTCAGATTAATGTCAATGCCTTTTGTTTACCACCACCCAACCAACCTCTTTTTTTTATACCTTAGGAGTCTTGTTAATGATCCTGTCGGAGAGTAATCCATTTCTCCTGAATACCAAATGGAAATACATTAGCGAACCCTGTGTAGGAGGTGTTCACAAAGCTGGTTGCTGGAGTCAGCAGTGAAGAAAGTATTACTGGGAATCTTGCTAATGACCTACTGAGATTACGAAATAAAATGAAAGTTCCTCAAAGCTTCCCCTATTTGCTATGTGATTGTGTTGTTTTAAAAGAAGACTGTCCCTTCAAACGTCAGGGTCAGAGCCCAATATTCAGATTAACAACCATTTAAGTATTATACTGCATATCTCATGGATTGTAGAATGCTCTGAAATTGAAAGGACATTTAATCATTTATCTGCAGAAAATACTGAAAGAAATATTATTAACAAGCCTAAAACACATACGGCGGCACCAGGTGCCAAAAACAGTTTACAACATGTAAAAACAAAAAAACCTGAAAAATAGCAACAAAATTGGGTCTCCTGCAGTCCTGCTTTTAAGGACTAAATTCATTTAATTGAGATAATGTAATTTCATGTATGTCAACTTATTTTACTGAATTATACAGTAGGTGTGATACTGTATGTTTGTGAGTTGATAGATAATGTAATTTCCATAAAAACTGTGTCTAAGTGAAATCTAGTTTAAGTATAATGGAATTTTTTTTTGGATGGAAGGCAGAAAAATTAACACCACCTGTATACCAGTTTGTAACTATGAAAACATAAAATTAGAATTATACAGACTAAAATGCAGAAAGGTTCCTTTTGCTTAATGTTAGCTTACAGTATGTTAGTTAATTGTCCTGTTACTTGGCTCTCTTTTAAATTTCTGTCTGTAATTTAATTTTTGTTCTGGTAAAAGATATCTTCAGAATATCATAGTCCTTATTTACAAAGAGGTACTGTCATAATAGTGACTATTTGCAAGTACTGTAACCGATTACACCACATGCAGCTACTAAGACCCTTCTCTACATGCAGGCTGTTGGATCCCTCAGAGCCACCAACGCATTAACAGACCAGGACAAGAAAGGGAGACAATATAATTGCAGTTTTTATTCCAATCTGTTAATTGCAAACAAAACCTAATCCTAGGCTATCAGGAAAAGGTTAAAAAATCCCAAGAAGTATTTCTTGCTGGCTGCACAGTCCCATCTCTCTCTCTGTTCAAATTCCCTACAAAAACCATTTATAACACCAACACTTTCCTAAATCAGTTCAGCCAGGTCATCCAGGTGCACCTCTCTCTGTGGCCCTGGAGAAGGAGAAAAAGAAAAACTCAGAGCAGCACTTTGGTTGTCTTGCTACCTTCTTCCTCCATTCTGATAGTCCCAAACAATATATTTCGTTACACCTCTCCAGTCCTTCTGGCTGCCACAAAAATAAGACAGGGTAAGAAGAAAGTAGCAGCCTTCAACCTCCACTAGCCAGGATTCTTACATTCGCTTGTTGGCCAGCTAATCCGCTCTCCATGTGCTCTTGTCATCAGCTGGACCTCCAGGATTTGAATCAGTGTTCAGTGTCCAATCAGTGTTCACTGGAGGTGAATGGAAGCAAATGGAAGCAACACATGGACCCCGATTGTATGCAAACCTCCAGGTGTCACGGTGCACTGTTTCTCCTTCCTCTGTCTATTGTCTTTCCTCTGTCCCAGGTCGAGACCCCAGCTGGCTCAACACCTCCACATAGCCTAAGTGTTCCCTCTGATAGTACAGTAATGACCGGTGCCCAGGCTTTGTGATGTTTTGTGATCTGTGATGATCACCGTCTGCTGTGCCTATTATGTTTTTGCAGCAGGAAGACCTACTAAGGGAGAGAGAAGAAAATAAAAACACACTATGCCCAACAAATGCACTTGCCATTATGTACAGTACACAACTCAAGCAAACACAGCCCCCATGACATTGTCCAACTTCCACTTCTGTCATTCTATTTCAGTATAACCTGGTTTCATGTTGGGAGTACAGTCATCTGGAACATATAAGATTTCTTTACAGAAAGTGTCTTTTTAGTCATTTAATGCATATCTCCTTCGGGATTTACAGTTAAACATGTTTAAGCTATTTGATGTTCACATGAATAATGAAGTGAAAAAGACGTAGGACTGAAAAACTTCCCTACCATGCTCTTTCCTGAATTTTACAACAAAATTTATTACCCTGAATTTTTATAGTCTGTTGTATAATGGTCATAAAAAGAATAGCAAAATATATTGTAGGCTTGGACTATGGTCAAAGGGAAGAAGCTGACTAGCAGAGCAAGAAGCTTCCCACACACAAAGCATTGCTGTGATGTTGGTGTAAATTCACATTTTCCACCTGAGCTACTGTAATAACGTTTATGTGCAACAACTCCAATTCAAGTCCCCTGGCTATCATAATTCTCCAAAGGCCTGTGGGCTTTATGAGGATATTGGCATCATGTTTTGTCTAAAGGCAACCAATCAGAAAATCAAAGGATTAAAAATGGGCAACAAGGTTAATTCCTGGACCTGAAGGCATGCAGTACGTGGACAGGTTACAGGGAATGAATGTCTATTGTTTTGAAAGGTGGAAAGTATGAAGGAACATGATATTATTTGTGAATATTTAAAATGATTAAAGTATTTGGTGCAATTTGGGAGTATTGCCACCAGGCTTCCCACTAGGTGTCTATAAATCTCAATTTAGGAGTTAGGTTGATGAAGACAGTATTATTGAAAGATGGTTTGGAAAGACCAGACAGAACACTGTAGAACGTCTGTTCTCCTTTAATATTGAGTTAGAGACTAGGAGTCCAATACCAATAGTCTGGTTACTGAAAGTGAAAAGAAATATTTATGCCACTTTTTGTTCATATAAACACAAAAAAGAAAATCTTGTGATCAAACTATAACAGTGTGTTATTTGTCACAAAAGGGTTCACAAATAACTATCTGATAGACTGTTATTGTAATTGTTCATCTGCACCACAGGGAAACTGAACTGCACTGCAATTTGTTTTTAATTGATTCTTTTTGAACAATGGCAACAGGATTTAAATTTATTTCTGAAAGAACATGATTCCTTGGAGTTTTAAACAAAAGACCAGAACTGACAACTTTCAAGTAACAGGCCTTAAGACAGTAGACACTTCTTTACAAAACAAAAGTCTCTGGTGTTTGAAACAAACTGTACAACTCCTAGTAATGTATTTGAAACACACTGTACGCTAGGAGTCACTGGACATGTTTTTGCATCAATAAGCTCCTATCGATCAAATGAGCAAGACAGTATACAGTAATTGGACTTCACTTTGTAATTATTATTGTGTTTTTATGACTATCTTTTCTGCTTAATAAATGCACACAATGGAAGCTCTCTTTCTGTTGGGGGTAAAAGGTGTGGCAGATCACACAATGGAGGGACTGCAATAACAAAAGAGCTGCCACTAGCCTCCCAAACACGCTCCTTAATAGACTAAATAGTTTGCTTGTAATTAATTATGTTATTGAATGCTAAATGTAACACCATAGAATGCTGGGATTTTCACATGAGATTTCAATTGCACATACAGTAAGGTCTTTTGTCTTTGATGTTGGCTGACAAGAATCCAACACAATAAAACTGTAAACTGTACTGGAACATTTTTATTAGTGTGCTAGGGTTGACTACAGATGTTATTCTTTAAATTAAAATAGATTTTAGGTTTTTGATATTTTACCCATCCTTTAAAGGTAAGAGTAATACTGTCTAATTTGGATATCACAATTTTGTCTTTGTTGGATTTTTATTTAACATATCTATTTTTATGGCAACTTACTATACATCTCTCTCTTGGCACTCCAATCTATTTTGCATGCAATGAATTCATACCACCAGCAATGAGTTGCTTCAGTTTAGAAAAGTATTTTTGGCTTGTTATAAAAATGTGCAAACCATTCACAATCTTTTCCCCTTATACTGTAGGTCTAGCTTTTTCTGAGGTTGTTCACATAATATGTAAAGTGCACTATATCAGTGACATTTATTTTTCTCAGAAGAATACAACAGTTCAAATGCGTTCTTAGAAGCATTGGAAGCTTTTAATGAGAATTCAGAGTGAAGAACAGAACCTCCCCCCCTTCATACACACACATGCACATCACAGTTCCAGTTCCCCTTAAATTTTTCCATTCCATTCAAATCATGTATTTGCTGACGCAAGCTCTATTATATCTCCCTCTGCAAAAATCTGACACCTGGCAGACGCTAATTCTCTTCCTTGATTAAATGTTGTTATTAATTGGTTCGAGTACTTTCAGAAACCAATATGAAATTATTGGGTTAGCATCTATTTTGAGTAATTACAGCACTCCACTCAGCAGCTCGTGGATGTGCTGAAATTAGCCCAACAATAAATCTGATTAGGAGGCAGAGACACGTTCTCCCAAAAAACAAACTCCAAGAAGAAGAAGCAAGGACATGCAGGCTGCCAAACCAGTATAAAACACATACTGTATATGCATCCTTATAAATATCTTACCATGGAGGGAAATGCAAGTCTACATGCAAGTGGATTCAGTAAACCAAGGGAAGAAATATAGTTTGTGGAATAATTCATTCTAGTCACAAATGGGCACAAAAGGACATTATGACACAAATTCGTACACCTGCTTAAAAATGGAATAAATATGGTCCGTGAGAAAAGAAAACATTATTGCATATATTCAAAATAAAAAAAAATCTGCTTTTCTCAGTGTATTACCATGTCTTACCCAGACAATCAAAATGAACAAATTAGATCACCAATTTTACCCAGAATGTTAAGGTGCACATTTTTAATTCAGTCCCATATATTTTTCTTACTATTTTGTTTTGTTTCAAAATACAATGAGTGCATAAATGCAATGAGTGAGAGGGAGATAATTAAATAGTGTTAAGATAAACAGTACAAAATTAGTTTATTAAGACAAATTCCTTTCATAACAAATCCACATGTGTGTGGTTATATTGAACAAAAAAAAAACTACAATGAATAGAATACCCAAAACAGAAATAATTTTAAAGCATGTGAGCTGAGAAAAATATAATTGTATTTATTCAAAATCAGAATGACCATAGAATTATTTTTTAGTGTATTTTCCTGAAATAGAAAATGTGATTTTGTTGTTAATGAAACAGACTGCAAAGTTCCAGTCATGCTTTGGAAGTGTGTAACCACAGTGATTCATATTTTAGTTCAATGGGAAAAAATAAATAGCAGACATAAATATAAACTGATTGCTCACGAGAGTGTGAGCACAGACAAGTCTGCTTTTTGCATGGATTGGTATACAGGAATTGCACAGAGAACCATCCTGATTTAACCCCTTCCGAAGCTTTTTAAGCAGAAACAAGCTCAGAATAAAATGTTTATGGTGTTTCCTTTTAAAGTACAAGAAGCACTACTCTAACATCTGCAGTCTGATGTCTTGAATTTGAAAGCTGCTCTCCAGGAATGATTTAGAGCATCTCGAGAGATTACGCAGAATTTGTAATCTGAGTTTGCTTTTGCATGGCACAATGCCTGGCCGGTATATCTTCATTGCAGTCTGTCTGTGTGACCTTCCACTTTGTGTGACCGTTGCGGTTCCACGCAGGCTCGTGCCCCCGCCACTCCACCCCGCTGGTTCATCTCACAACACCTGGGCGGGAACCCGGGTCTCCGGCATAACGCAACAGGGAACCTGCCGCATGAGCTAAAGGAGACCTTCCTCAGCCCAGGTGGCTGAGGTCTCTGCTACGCGCAGGGAGTGCGATGACATCACCGTGTCCAAACTAGTTCCGCTACATTTGCACAAAGGAAGGCAAAGGCTGAAATACACAGTAAATACAGCTCCATCCATTTTCAAACCACTTTATCCAATAGAGAATCGCCAGGAGCCTGAGCCTGTCCTGGCAAGCAATGGACACAAGGCAGGATGCACCCTAGACGGGATGCCAGTCCATTGTAGGGAACACACAGATACTACACAGACACACACACTCACGCTATGACCCGTTTTCCCAAAGCCGATTAACCTACCAATACACTGTACTGTGGGAGGAAACCCACATTAACACCGGGAAACACCACTCCACAAAAATAGCACCCCAGGTCCAGAAATGAACCCAGGGACCCGGGATAGGAAGGCAGCAATGCTACCAATTGTGCCAGCATGCATGGTAAATATAAATACCTCAGGACTCCTGATTAAACTGTGGAAGATATCAACCAGAAACTAAGTGATAGCAGAAGAAAAAACATTTTAGGAAAAATATGAGGTTCAGAAGACTGTTCAGTGTCAACATGGTCACTTTTTCCTCATGGGTCTAAATTTTTTCTTCAAATTTTTGTGCTTCTGTATATCAGTGATAATATTTCAGAAATGCAAAATTTCAGAAAATACAAAGAAAATAATTAAGCATTAATCAATGTTTGATTATTATCTTGATTAAAAAGAACTTCAATATTCATTTAAAGGCCACAAGCTTTGTTTTGAGTTCCTGTTTAACATATTTTGTTTATTGTCCTTGCCTTCAAGAAAATCAGAGATAATCATGTGTGGGATGCCTGGAATAATTGTGCAATTGACTTGAAATGACTCTTTTGTAGAAATATCTATATGTTACATAATAGAGCCTATTGTTATTTAGCAGCTGCATATTCAAAAAAGCCAAGTAACCTGGTTAACAGAGTAGCATAAAACAATCATTTTGTGGGAAGAGTTAGAATGACATTGACTGAGAATAACACTTACAATTGAGGAACAGTTGTATAACATTGTGCAGATTTATCAGCACCTTGTAATATACAATGAAGGAAACTGACTCATTTGTATTTTGAGATACTCAGTTGTAAAACTCTCCTTTTATACATCCTTAATTAAATAATATTTTTCATATTCATTTATTACATTTTTTTTATTAATCCAGATCCAAATAGTCAGTTATGTAACTCTTTTAGTGATCTAAAAGATTCCCTGATAAAATTGTTTTTCCCCACTATGACTCTCACTAGCACTGAGAGCATGGGAACCATGTGTGGTTCAACCATTTCCCACACTGCAAGGTCTACATTGTCCACAGCCGGACCTGGCACTAATTGGAACAGTAATGCAACACGAGGTGAGGCAAGTCAGAAATTCAGTGCTTTATAGGAACACAACGGCTTAAACTCATCCATGCCAAGATTCAGCAAATGTTGTGCAATTTACTGGTACAATCTCTGTAGCAACATTTGAGCTATTGGCACAAGGTTGGAGTTCATCTTGCATTCCAGTTAAGCATTTTTACTGATTTAACCAGGTGGAAGTCACAAAATCTCCTTTTCTTAAAACCATTTTGATTATCTTCTATCATATATTTGCCATTTAACAAGTTTACCAGTTTCTGTGTGCTGATTCAATAGCTTTTCAAGTGCTACATGTTAACCTACTGTAACTGGTATGTAATGTCCTATGTTAATTGTCCCCTTTCTTGTATAGTGCAATTATCTTTGTCATTATCCATTCAACTAATGCTGTCTCTACATTTTGTTAAAAATAAATAAAAAGCAACCTTATATCATTTTTTAAAATGTATATTGAATCGATATATGAACTAGCCTATGCACTGCTAGATGGAGTGTGCTATTTAAAAAGGCCTATCTCAGCTTTGCCACCTTATCTGCCAAAGTCAGTAACTCAAATAACTGCTAAGAATAAAACCATTAATTAAATCTGACATGAGAAGTTTATTAGTCACCCCCCCCCCCCCCCCTCTGATATCAAGCATGTTCTAATTTTCCTGTGCCTTTGGCTATTAATTGGCTGAGTCCTTTTCAGATGGCAGAATGAATGTATGGGAGCTAGAGAATTCATTCACAATAATTACAGCAACCCTGGCCTCTCAGAGCCAGTGGGGATGAACTCAGCAGTGAGCTAAGAGCTCTGGAAGCACACATGCAGTGCAGTTGCATTGCAAGTCTGGGGAACAAGCAGAAAATGGAAATATGCTGTAGCTTATTACTAGCATGAGAAGTCAATTTATTTTAGGAAACAATAGAAAATGAACACAAACAGCTAAAAATACTTCTTTTTTTTCCTGGAAAGCAAATTTAATATTGTATATTCAGGCATAAAAATTTGAGTAGCGTTGCCAAGTTTTTTTATTAAAATTAAGAAATTTGGGGTTTTATGAGCTGTGTACGCAACCTAGTGTAGAACTGGGTCTGTTATGTTTGGCTTCTGAATACATCAGTGTTATGTGCTACTCATGGGGGGGCAGAGTGTTGGCAGAAAGAGTCTGATACTTGTTATGCTCTATGGCTTGGGTGGTCAGTCGGGAATTCAGACTTTATTAATATGGATTTTTTATTATCTCTTTATTTACTTAGTAGGTGATAAACACATTATAAAATAAAAAATATACAATAATGCATTAGGTAATTTAAGAAATAAATATTTGAAATACAGTAGAATAGTAAAAAAACAGTGAAGCATATGCGTTAGTAATGTTATGCCTGTGCAGCTCTGCGCAAAGTAAACTGTCCATTGAACAGTAAGCAAAGCGCAGATAAAGCATCATTGATTACAGTAAAGAAGAAAGGCCACTGAGCAGAGAGCAGTATTGGTTGATGGTAAAAGTTCATGACCACCCAAGAGAGATCAGAGTAACACACTGTTAGTTACTTTCAATCACGTCGATGGCACGTTTGCTGTTACTGTATAAGTACAGTATGCGTACTCTTTTACTTAGTAATGTTTTTTTGTTTAGTCTTTGTTTTTCTCTTGTGTTGTACAATATGTTGCGGACTATGGACTACGTCAAGACTGCGGCCTTGAAAGAGCCCATCTGCGCTGTATATCATTAGATGGTACAGCTATGGATATAGAGAGGCAACAAGCTGCTTGGTCAAGGCAAACAAAGATGAGTAGAAACCTTCAAAAATTATAATAATCTAATTCTGAGTCTAATAATAGAAATAATTATTAATAAGTATAATAATAGTCCTTGTTGCAACAACAGAATTAAGATTGATTAGTCTGTAGTTTCCGGGTTTAGGTTTGTCTCTTCTTTAACAGAATCTCCATCATGTGTACAACTTTATAGCGTACACATTCTTGTGGTACTCCACTAAGTCAACCTAATTAGAGTTTTTGCCCTTCTTTGTACATTTCTTCTTTTCTTCCAAATATTTTCATTATGTTGAGTGCCTTCAGCATTCACTTACTGTATAATTACAATCATGGAAAGAAGACAAATTATTTATTATTTCCTTTATGCATTTTTAGCAGATGCAGCTGTCAGTGACTTTATATACTGTACTTGTAAAAGTGTATGTAAAGTGTATGATTTATTTAGTTTCACAATATTATTTATTCTCATTGTACTTCTTATTCAGACATTACGGTTACTTTAAAACTAGCTGATAAGAAAAGTAAAAGGCTCATGTCTCAGGATCTTGCCTAGTAGTTGATTTTGACATGATGTTTGATCCCCATTTATTGTCTTTGATATCACATTCTTGTCTGACAGAGGGTTTGTCTTTCAGTTTTTTTTTACATTTATGAAAAATCTGCTAGAACAAAGGTACTGGTAGAATAAAAGCAACTATAATGTGCAAGGTGCATGACAACAGTACAAACCTACAGATGCAGCCATTTAGAATGCATGTCAAAACTGATGCTAGCAGTAAGCAGAGTAAGTTATACTGCAGTCTGTTACAGCATACTGAATTAAGTGCTTTACTGCTCAAAGAAGATAAAAAGATGGCACGTGTAATGCATTAGATGTTAGTGAAATATTAGATTAATTAAATCTGTCTTCTGTTCGTCTAATAAACAAATTGTTTAAAAAAATATAGCACATTCTATATTTTATATAAACATATAAAATACATAGTTCAGGTGGGCAGCTACATCAGCATGCGTAGGCTGCAAAGGAACAAGTAATAGGTTTATTCCATGCAGAAAAGAGAAGAAAGAAAACACAAGTTTC
This sequence comes from Atractosteus spatula, assembly GCF_055471065.1. NCBI lineage: Eukaryota > Metazoa > Chordata > Actinopteri > Semionotiformes > Lepisosteidae > Atractosteus > Atractosteus spatula. The sequence continues at coordinate 2,291,507 of NC_142721.1, read as the reverse complement.
GGCTGCCGAGCCTTACACCTGAAGAAGGCTCCACAGCCGAAACTTGTGTTTTCTTTCAGCATGGAATAAACCTATTACTTGTTCCTATAAAAAACATAGCCTAGCTTCCGTTTTAAAATGTAATGTTTTTTTCTGTAAAGGGGATTACATGTCATGAATGGTACCTGGAATGGACCTTGGTTTATTAATTTGCCTGGTTTCATGGAAATTCTTAGAAAACTACTGAATTTCATGGAGTGACTATGAACTTAAGGTCCTTCCACTGAGATGGGACCCTGCAGCTGAAGGTATGACTGAAGCAAACTTTGCCACTGTGCCAGAAGAGAAGCAGTGGAGTTGCCTGTGCAGTGCAGTGTGCCCTACATAATATGGTGACGTGTGACTGAGGCGTTGGCGTGTGTGTAAAGCGCAGGCTTGCCATACACAAAGGAAATGTGCTGGCAGCAGAAAGTTCAGGTGCATGAAGAGCCTGTGGCTGAGGGAGCACAGAGCAGGAGGTAGGACTGCAAGGTACCCACCTCAGTACCAGAAGAGGAACAGGGGCTGCCTGTCTATTCTGGGCTCTGTCAGCAGTATGTCTGGGCGCAGGACTGAGGCGTCAGCTGCTACTAGTTGAATGGTGTATTTAAGAAAGAAATAGTGAAAAGTATGGGGCCTGATGGTGAAGAATGAGCAGAGAGAAAAGCAATTGAGTAGAGAGGATGGGAGAACAAAGTTTATATATGGCACAGTCCTGCAAAAAGCTCACCCAGTGGGGTGGGGCAAGTGTCTGTGACAGGCAGGTTGTGAGGAGGAAAACGATTTCCTCAGAATGGCAAGTAATACAACAAGTTATTCAGTTCCCTCCTAAAAATATATTGTATAACACATAAACTTCATAGTTAAAAATGAGAAAAACTCTAAGGATTGTAGATGGTGTACATTACAGTATATAATGTGTGCTGACACTGAGGAAATGCTCCCTAATAATGCAGTTATGGTTTAAAGAATTACTTGGAAATGCGATTAAAAAGAAAATGTGAAGATGTTAAAGAAAAGAGGAGAGATTTATTTCGTAAGGTAAGTGTCTTTCATTTCTTTTAAAACAGCATTGATCATAAACTATCTATTCACAAAAGACCCACTAAATGTCAGCTACCACTCAGTTAAGTAATATTGCTGCTGAGTCCATCAATTTAGCTACGGAGATGCAATTCAATCTGAGCAGAGTGGGGTTTGCTCAATAACTTCCCCTCTGCTTGTTGTAAAAAGCACTTCAGCTGTATTAGATTACTGAACCTGGAAAAACATCAATGACTAACCTGAATCACCCTTTGAAAGGATTACATGCATTGACATTTTGACATTTGTATACACAAATTATATCTCCGTTTTGAAAATGCTACCTCTCAGCCTGCTGCCAGGAGTGAGAGTTCAGGGAAGAAAGTTAGCGACACGGTGTAAATTAATTAGCTGTGACAGGAACTAGGAAAGTTGGCACGCTCCAGTCTTTACTGGCTGGTTTAGATACTTTCCCATTATATGGAGTGGTTTATCCCTGCAACCATGAATTAAAGGTGTTTGTGAGAAATCAGCATCTCTGTTGACATTTGGCACCATTCCCCTTGTTTTTGTGAAATGCGCTGTGTTTTGCTATATTGATCTTATCATTTCTGAGACAAGTAACAAGCTTCTGCTTCGTACTGCATCACAAGTGTCTTAAAAAGCTATGTAATTCATGTATGCATGCTATATTCTCCACATACCTCAAACTACTTTTTTTTTCTTTCTGGTTGCTAATGTTTCATGTGATCCTAGTTGGTTGGTGATTTGGAACTTTCCTGAAACCCTAAGCTAATCTTTTTTTGTACAAAGCTGATATAGTCATAGCTCCTACTTTAAAAATAAATAGCATTTTTATGGTGTGTTAGATATGTGACTATTCTTGTTTTTTCAGTCAAAACTAATCATTTTTTCGATTAATGCATGTCTAGAAGGATTCCCTTGAAATGCTTAAAAACTGCAATTTTACAGTTCTGGCAAACATTGGCAAAAACACCTCAAATTTCTATACCATAAGTACTGTAGACAGTTGGCTCAGTTTTCAGATAGTGTAAATCGAGTCTGAACAAACAGTTCTTTATCACAGTTAATCCATCCATTTTCTAACTGCTTTAACCAATACAGGCTCACAAGGTCGGGGCCTATCCAGACACACCATGAGTGGGATACACCTTGGACAGGGCGGCAGCTCATCGCAGGGCACATAGACACACCAGAGCCAATTTTCCCAGAAGTAATTTACCTACTGTACCAGCATGTCCTTGGACTGTGGGAGGAAAGCCATGTGAACATGGGGAGAACATCCAAGACAGCAATTCAAACAACAGTAACACCCATCACTGTTGTTAATACAAATATTTCTTATTAATTTCTTCTTCCGACTGTTAATCATCATGAGAGAGTGAAGACTGCAGACACGGGGACCAGCAAACTGTGACCAGGAACTAAAACCACCGAGCTAGATATGGGATCAACCAGAGAAAACTCCAAACTGATCAGTATTTCTATAAGAAGTGTTTACAAAAGTGATACAATAAAATACTAACATTATTTTATAATAAAACATATTATTTTATTATTATAAATAATATTTTAATTTGATTGCTTTACATCATAAAAAAATTAAAGAACAAGGAAAAGGTAAGCTACTTACCCTAGATAAAAAAACTACACATTAAATGCAAGAGGCTACCATATATCTTGTACCACAAGACTTTTTTGAAGTGAAAACCAGAAAAAAATAAATAACAAGAGTACTTGTATTTATATAGTGCCTTTCTCATGATTAAGTACTTGCAAAGATCTGTACACAGGTCATCAAGTCATCAAGTTTTCTGAATACAATAAAACAACTACTGCTAAGCATTGTCAGAATTAAGGCTCAAATATTGGACTGGATGAAATATTAGATAATAAATGTAAAGAGTCTTTAGAGAACAAATGCCACAGTGGTTGAGGTAATGGTGACAATTTAAAAGAAATTTATATTTGAATGAGAGGATGGGGGGCTCTATAACAGTTGACATAACACTGAGTTGCAGTGAAGCTACAGTGTGCTACAGCTAAAACAGACTCTTGTGAATAGCACAGCTGTTACACAAATTAAAAATGTTTTTTTTAAAGGGACGTGACCACACAGATATTTTGTTTTGTCACCTTTTATTTTTGTGGAATTAAAAAAAAACACATAAAAATAAAAAATATATATACCTGGGAGTTTTCTAAGTGTAATTATAAAATAAAAAACATCTTGTAATGAGGAAATCAATTAAATATTAACACAGAGCTATTTTCTGATATTTAGCAAATACGTAATTGAAAATATAATCTTTAAAAAACTGCTTTAATTAATCCTGCAAAATGATGTAGTGTGTTCTTGTCTTAATATGCTTTTTGTTATATAATTACTAAATATACATGGAATTACTCATGCAGAAACTAATTTGATTAGTTGCTGTCATGTTTTATTCACTATTTGTGATTGCTTGAAGGAAAAAGAAAAATGAATTCACTAGTATAGAATACAACAGCACTGTACTAACCGTAAGCACTTCATCGTTGTGTTAAATTCTTTATGCTATTTGTTTAGGTAATCCCTGCTTATCTCTCTGTTTATGCCCCTTGACTTCAAAATCTCCAGTTTTTAATCAGCCCAGCTTGCTGTTACAATCCTCATGCATTTGGAGGAAGATGAAAAGAACAACATGATCACATTGTCGGAAATGATCCCTTATTGCATTTTGGTATCTTTTGCATCATCTTTTTTAGTTCATGAGGAAAAAACAACACCCAAGAATGAAATGTGTTTGAAATGTGTATTTCATTAGTCATGATAAGATTTGGCTTAACCTGCTTGACGGAGGGCCAGCCTCTTGGTTACAGGATAAGAGGGCTGGGACCCCCAAAAGAACTATGTGGGACCCCAAACTAGCAATATAGAAAGCATGTATTATAAATATTAAGATAAAATCAAGGGCGCTGGGAGAAAATTGCCCTCTATAATGAAAGGCATGGACTGCTGGACTCCTTGGGGAAATTAGATAGAAAGCTGTACAAAAACACAATTTAGGACATCAGTATCTGTTTTAATGCAGGCACAGTTTGCCTCAGATGACCAGTGTCGGAGTTGTTTAATGAGGTAGTCAGGAATGCCTTGACAGGCTGCAGTGGAGGGCACATCAATCCGAATCGAATATCCAAGGAACAGATTGGCAGAAAATACAGATTGTAGAATTTCAGGGAGGTGAAACAGAAACCAATAACAGGACACAACGAGACCTTACTAGTTAATGAAAAGAGTATCACTGGGGGGGGGGGGGGGTCACATCTTGAGACATGCAGAGCTGGAAATAATTTAGTAGGGCTTCGCAAGGACTAATCCAGCATTGTATTTTGAAAAAAATATATACAGTATATAAAAATGAATGGATAAGACAATAGTATAAGAAGCAAAGCTGAGAAAAAGAAATGAAAGATGAAAAAATACAGTGAAATCAAAAAGATGAAGAAGGCTAGCAGGAAGAGATTCTATAATGCTATTCACCGAAGGGAAATGGTAACCAGATCTAACAGTATTAATATATAGGTGGCCAGGATGTCTACTGTTAGCAGCTAAAATTTATATCAGCATATGGGCATATCAAGTAGTGAGCCGCGTCAGCATGCGTAGGCTGCAAAGGAACAAGTAAAGGTTTATTCCTGCTGAAAAGAGAAAAAAGAAACACAACGTTTCGGCTGTGGAGCCTTCTTCGGGCGATGTTAGCTTTGGAAAGACAAGCCTCTGTTTCTGCTTTCTTAATGAGGGAAAGGGCATGGTTGATGGCGCCATATTGAAGAAAAGAAACTAAGCTTTTGAAATGAGCTTGAAACACAAGAGTTATGAGGAGCTGACAGCTTGATTGTCAAATGCTTCTTCCTGGAAAATTTGTGAGTGGAGACCCCGATGGAGCTTATGCATGAAACAGAAAAAGAAGGTGAAATAAAGGGGCCATAAACCCCTTGTTAAATTAATCCATAAGTAAAGAGTATGGAGACTCAGATGGAAGGTAGCTAAATGCAGATTTTTACATGTAACGGAAGAAATAGGGAGAGTGAATAAACCAGCAGAAATAAACAAAACAAAGGTCATTAGTAAATAATGTGAAACTACAATAAGGGTGACAGTTAAGAACGGGTACCTGATATCTCCAAACATACAGAATATGAATTAGAATTTAGAAATTGTAAAAAAGATTAATGAGGTTCAGTAGATTTTAACATGATGGAAGGAGAGTCCATTGAGAGATGGGTTATCTCCACCCTCTGCCTGCTCTACAACAGATGTAGTGGTGTGGACCCTCCAGCTATAATCATCCTGTGCCCTTCTAACCAGATACAGTATATTCTCATGAGATCATGAGACCGTGGCCTGTTCACATTTATGTTCACATTATTCACCCAAGATCTTTCCAGGTCTTACACAAACTGCTATCAAGCTTTCACAGTAACTGGATGGTTTGTGCTGTGTTTTCAGTTCCCATTCTACGGTTTTCTACTTTTGCAGTGCTTTGGGAGCCACGGTGCCTGGAAATCTGGACCATAACACCTGTCTATTTGTTGAATGTCCTTGACCACTTTTCAGTTCCTCATCTTGAATGTCTATGATCTATGGTAACTACTGATCCTGAGATACATGCAAGCAGAAGCAGTTGCTGATGCATAGCTTGCCTTCTAATCTGTCATTTTTTTGTCATTTTTGAGTAAAGCACCTGCTGAATGACAAATTATTGTTTTTCAGATGCAAATGCGGTTGCCGGTGAGGACTGCTTGTCCATGCAAAGTGCAAAACTCACAGTGCTGTTAAATAAACTCCAGTGTGAGAGTAGACAGAAGATTTAAATTTCCCATAACCTCTTTTCAGCAGTTTTTCACTTGCACTAGAATTGTTTTCTTTTTATTTGTTCTGATAGTTTAGGCTGAATAGCCTTGCTTGTAAAATAAAAGGCTTCAAATTTTGCTCCCATGAGAAGGATTTGATGAAGATAGACTAAGAAGGAAAAAAAACACTCCTAGAGTCCTAGACTCCTAGAGTTTCACAATCGGATTTATTCCTAAGGAACGCCTCAGTCCTGCACTAACAGATAGTATCGATTGAACTAAGCTGGAATAGCTGAACTGTGTGATAAATTGTTTTGATGACCTAAAGAGAACTGCCAGCCACTCTATTCCATGCTGAAATTTGACAGCTACTCTCATCTCATTTCTCTCTTTCTTCTTCAGTTTTTTTCTTTTTTTTTTTGTAATAGGATCATTGCAAAACCCCCTGCTTTCATTTGGGCAGGTATCAGTCTGTCTCTGTGTCAAGACATATTGCTTGTATGTCAGAAGGGAAGCTGAGGAGAATGTCAAAGAACTTAATGCAGCACTGACTTGACACTGTACCAAACAAGCTTTAAAGGGAAAAAACATTGGTGACGTTGATACTATTGTAGCTTCCTGCAATCCCGGTGGCGGTGCAGTGGCTCTGTGGCTAAGGATCTGTGCCTATGACTGGAAGGTTGCCAGTTTGTATTCTGTGGCCAGCAGAGGAATCCTACTCAGTTGGGCCCCTAAACAAGGCCCTTAACCCCAACTGCTCTAGGGGCACCATATAAATGGCTGACCCTGCGCTCTGACCCCAAGCTTCTCTCCCTGTCTGTGAGCCTGTGTGTCTCATGGAGAGCAAACTGGGGTATGTGAAAAGACAAATTCCTAATACAAGAAATTGTATATGGCCAATAAAGTGATCTTATCTTATCTTAATGTTGCGTTGACAAGGTAGGACTAATGTATACATAACTCACATCTTTGCAAACTCATTAAATAATGTAAAGAATAGGATCAGCCTCCAGATTTTCCCCCCTTTATGGAAACCTTAGAGATTTCCGGCTTTAGTCCTAGAGACCAACAGTCTTTCATGTTTTATAAGCATCTTCATTAAGCAGCTGAAGACGGGTTGGAAAAAGGGAGATTGAAAACAAGCAGGTTTCTTTTTTTATTTGTCTCCACTCAGAATCTGGACATATGATACCTACTAGATGTAACTGGAAATATAGAGATCCTATCTTAGATGAACTAGACATTTTAAATACAGTATGTTCTCAACAGCAGCTTCTCAACTTATGATCAAGTTATGTGTTCTTTGGGATATTAAGAGGTAAAGCAGAAAAAAAACTTGCTGCCAGGAGTTTTTGGTTCTGGCTGTGGTGACTGAGTAATACAGTGCCATAAACATGTGCTGCATGGACTGTCCTGTTACAAAAGCAATTGTTCATATACAATACACATCCTTGTCAATGCAAGTCATTTTGATTAAAAGTATTACAGAGTTATATATTCAGTATTTTACTTTTCCAAAGATACACTATTTAAATACAAATTGGAAGTAGAAGTAGAAGTAGGCAGAAGTGAAAGGTCTTGTGTTCCATGACTGCAACTTTTCAATGTCCAAAAAGCTTGTTTTGATATTCAAAAACCTTTTATTTAAAAAAAAAACGACATACTGTAAATTGTGCAAATTACTGCTCCAGTGTTAACCTCTGCTGAAAGAGGGCATGATCTGCACAGAAGAGTGAACAAAAACATTTGAAAATGACAAACCAGTATATGCAGACAGGGGAAATAAGCTGTCAGAAAGGAGGCAGTATACTGTATGACAGTATAGTTACAATGTCTCTAGCAGGGAGACTGCATCCCCCATTAACACTTTGTGACCCCCAATGTATAAGTATGGATATAACAGGCAGGAAATAGAAAACATCATAAAAGAAACTCCAATAGAGTAGGATACAAGAAGAATGTGAACAGCACAATTGATCAAATGCCCTGATATACAGTATGATGAAAGGTGACAAAAGCACATTTAAATTATTTCTTAAAATTCAAAGCACACATGCAGAATGTCAAAAATGTACAACAGACATAAATGTAAATACAACATTTTTCACTGCTGAAACTAATGCAAACTGATATACAGCCCAATAATTTAAATTGCCTTAAAATTTTCTGGTCACCTGTTGCTCATACATTCAGGATAAATGCTGTGGAGAAGCATCTGTTGAGCAAAGACTATAAAAAATGGTTAAAGACCTGAGTACCTAATCATGCTGTTTCAATGCCAATGTAGTCAATATGTTTTGTCAGATTTTTGTTGTTATTTGTTACTGCATGCAGATGAGTTAAACAATAAGCTAAGACATGGGTCTGCAACAACAAGTCCTTGTAGTTTTTATTGCAGATGAACTCTAAATTACTTTATTGAGTCTAGATGTTGGTGTAGTTATTTCAATTGACTGCAAAATTCAGCCACTGATTGACAACACCAGTAAAACCCAAAGAATTAGTGATCTGTGTTCAGTGTCCTGCCTAATGCCTGCTGATTGCCAGAATAGGCATTCATACCTCCCTTCATGTTTGAATTTGATAAAGGAGTTAGAGAATAGATGGATGTCTAAGGATGGAGCCTGCGAACCTGGAGAAGGGATTTTAGGAAATGAAATATTTACACTGCTTTCCAGAGCAGGAGAATGTGAAAACCTTTCAGACACTGTTCAACAGAGTGGATCTCATAAAGAAATGAGGCAAGGTGAGTAAAGTACATACAGCATTGGTATTGGAATACTGTAGCAAATTGCAAAGTGAGAAAAGCTTTTAATGCAGGTGTGCCTAGGCTTTTCAATATGTTAATATTTAACATGAAAGTAGAAATGAAAGTGAGTTTCTGCCACCTTTGATGCTGGTTTTCTATTATTCAAATTATTTTTATATAAGCCTATATTTTCCTTAAGGACAGTGGAACAGGGTGAAGGGAAGGTCACATTGTCCTCCTTGTAATGTACATTTGTAATAAATAACTTTTCACACCATACATTCTCTGTGTTTTCCACATGGCTTCAGTATTTTAAGTAATTAAACGTGAACAGGTCAAGTAAGTGTTGGGGAGAAATAACGAGGTTATTAATCACACTAACTGACACATGGTCAATATGATGACCTCTTAATTTATACGTCATTAAAAGTGATTGATCACCAATCTCTTGTCTATAAAAACAGTCATTTGCAAGATATATTTAAATTGATCTGGAATATGTGTGAGAATTGATTGACCAACTGACTCTAATTACCTTGCCCAAAACAGAGCTAACTAATTTGTACATTTTAAAAGAAAATTAAAAATATTATTCTGTACTTTAAAAAGAACTAGAGAATCCAAATTTCTAAAGACTTTAATATATTTTTGTACTTCAGTGCAATTTCATAATGCAATTGTTTTTTTAACAGAGTTTATACATAATTTATCATGTAAAGTTCTGTGGTGGCAGGTGTTTCAGAAAGCAAGTTTTTAACTAAAATTACAGCAATTTTTAAAATGAAGTGTATTTGTGACCAGGACTCCTCTGTGCATGAATAAAAGAACTCTGCAGGAGAGACAGTTGGGATTGAAGCCAAATGGTAAATAACAGGGAACATTATGACAGTTGCGTATATGAGCAAATGTGTATACTTAAAGGGATGCAATTGCAATTAAGAGTCAAACAGAAAACCTATTGAAAATATCCTCAAGTGGCACTTCTGGATATCTGTCCAGGTCATGCAAATCTCAAGCAGATCCATCCTCCTGGCAGAATATATTGGCACACAGCTCAGATCACTAACTCACAACCTGAGGTGGGGAGTGAGACTGGTTCCTCCCTTCCTTCTGGATGGCCACCCATGAAGGCAAGGAGTCTACAAAAGATTATCCAGATTCTTCAGTATATTATAGGCCCTGACCATGGGGCCGCTGGTTCAGAGAAAATCAGCTCTTGGCTTGCTACAAAAAGAGTCAAGGACGTCTGTGACTCTTATTACTGCTACTTCACCTTCGGTTTCACAGAACTTGCCACTCAACAGACACACCTGAGAAGGGAGTCCAGATTCACTGGGATGTGGTCTGTCTACCAGCCGTTGAGCAGCCCTGCTCTGCACTGACTGAAGTGCATGTACTGGCCTAGCTTTAGGCTTGCAAGGTGCACAGGTTAAAACTGGAAAGATGCAGCCAGTGAGGTGCATTGGTGCCTTTGGGGGGGGTGAGGGGGGGCTCATGAAGCCTTCATGCTGCCCGACCACTGTACCACACCCACCATGAACAAGAGGACATGTGTTTCATCATAGGTGCAACAGAGGAATGATTCTGCCACCAAGGTCAGGAATTTGATAAAAGTGATCATTGGTAATGTCAGTTCAAAAAACTAATCTTTTGCATCCACATAGAAATGGATCGTATGTTTTAAGGACGTAAAGGAGTTTTGATGTGGAAAGCACAATGTTGGCACTTTTTTATAAGAGCTTTATTCAAAGCACTCTAACCTGTTTGTAATAAGAGTGGGGAAAGCGTCTTGTACTTGCAGAAGGAAAATAAATTCAACAAAGTGATCAGGACTAGTGTCAAGATTACCAACGCGTCCCTGGACTCAATAACATGTCTAATTTAGACACATACTATTATATCTTGTTCATAAGATCTTACATGACCCATGTATAAAGACTAAGAGAGCGTTTACTTTCTTTATATCTAAAAGCATTCAGTTGTTGAACAATGAAAACATTTTTTGCAGGTAGGGATCTTCCTCTTTTTCTTCTTCTTATTGTTGTTATTGTTGTTGTTTCTAGACTCTTCGCAAGCTAATTGTCTATTTTTATTCTTATGGAAGAGGAAGACTTCTGAGTGATGTTGTTAAATGTTGTCCTGTAGTATGGATTGTACTGTTGTATTGTCGTTGTAAATGTTATATATTTATGAGCTCTTGATGTGCAAGACAAATTCCTTTAGGGGCATTAAATGTTAATTCAATTCAACACTTTCAATGGATCCTTGTTATTCTCTCACTGCCTTCACAGCTGCTCCACATGACTTAAACTGACACTTTCTCTCCGTTCTGTGAGTTTACTACAAAGCTGTTCAAAACCCCAGGATGCATATTGACTGCTTTCATTCTGGGGAGAGAGCTATGCCTGCCTGTGTTCACTAGGTTTCCCCATGGCAAGCCTGCCCCATGTCCATCCTGAATATCTTGCCAGGCTCTGGGGACAGCTGGAACAGCAGGAACAGCTGGATCAGTCAGGTGCCCAACAGGTGAGAATTCTGTATCTGATTCCCCCAGAAGAAGGGGCTTCTACCCTATTGGGAGGGTTCTATACTCTGCCAGGCCAATGTGCTGAATGTTGTTTCTTTTTATGACATTATATCTACAGGATATTGATTTCTGCACAAGCAACCAAACAATCTGGATGTGCTTAATAAATAATAATTTGAATTTTTGTTATGGTCTTAAAACATTTCGGTTTATTACCTTATTTTAGTTTACAAAAGCTGTGATGTAAAGTGACATTTGTTTACAGTACTGTATATATCACATCGGGTCAATTACATTACAAATAATTGCAAGGTCAAAACAGCTTCTTCACATTTCTAGCTTTTATTGTGTTATTTGTTAATGTCTCCAGGATTTTTACCTTTTAACAACTGGAAATGGGAAGCTGAACTGCCACCATGGAACATTTTCCCATTCCTGAAAGATAAAGGAATGATACTAAAAATTATTACAAAACAAATTACACACATGAGAGCTAGAAAAATTATCAATGTCACATAGAGGTTAGAATGGGGACTGTATTAGTGTGTGGGAACAGAGATTAAGCAGAGATTGATTCTTTGATGTAAAGTAAAAAGAGAAAAAAACACCCTTTTCAACTGTGAAGCCTTGCTCGGGTGCATGGAAGGGAGCTGGAGAAAGCAGAAATACAAAAAAAGACAAAGAGGTGTGATGGGGAGATTGAATATGTGATAAAGGGTAGTTGTAATGTGAAAGGGTTGCTAAAGAGGGAAATCCAAGCAAAAAAAGTCAGAATTGAATAGAGAAATTAGAGGGAGTCTGTTGTGGAATGCTGAAAGGATATGTGAACCAAGTTTAAGAATTATTTTGCTTCTGATGTTTTTATATCATAGGACTCTGCATCCCCGCGGAAGGACTCAGACAGAAAGGTCAGCGTAATCATGGTCAGGAGAAGTAAAATGGGGAATTATCAGTTTGGAGAGATCTTTGATCTTCATGTTCTGACATATTCCTTGAAACTGTCAGCTAGTCTTCTACTTGTTTCACCCATGTAAAAGGCAAGACACTTTCTGCAGGAAATGCAATACTGTAAATAAACAAAATTGCTGGACAATCATGATGCACTTTTGGTGATCTTGTATAGGGGTGTAGGAGCCTTCTATATGCTTTATTTGCAAGTGATCTGTAGGCTTCTTTTACAAAAAAAATGCCTGGCATAGAAGGGTGACTCAACATTTATTGGCTCCAAGCCAATGAAAATGGTGACAATGCCTGAAAAGTACTTTTCCTCTCTGACATGTATTGCAGGCTCTCTGCTTTAATTTACCCTGCACTCCACTTTTCTTAACTTTGCACAGTGTCTGCAAACTGTTTTGGGTTTGGATGTTGTTTTTTCCTCATTTGTGTCATTTTGTGAGAAAAAAGACAATGCAGGAGGAAAATACAGACTTGTTTACTGCTACATAGTTATAGTCAAATGGACTATTATCATTTGAAATTGCCACTTCATTCTCTATGTCAGTGAAAGTAATTGTTATTGTCCCTTTAATAATTTTTAATTAATTCATAAGTAACTGTTCCTTTAAATCATTTTATTAAAATGTTTGTTGAGGGTTTGGGACATTTGTGTAGAGACCTTACCCCAATGTGAAACTCAGGCTTAGGCCTTATAAAACACTGGCAACTACATTTTCTGTTTTCCATGGTCTCATAAACGCCTGCCCTTTGTTTGGTGGTAGCTTGGGGTTGTAATTCATTCTGCTGGCTGGTATTTAAACTTTTGCTGTTATGCATGATTGTGGAAGAACTTTTATTAGTTTTAGGTTTAGTGTGCGTGCTTAGATAGGATTCAATGTGCTGTCTCTCAGACACCTCCTGGCCTGTACATTACATAGCAACATTGAAGTCGTAAACAAATCAGTACATTATATTAGAAAGCTGACAAAGGAGACCTGAATGCTTGTGGAGTGATGCCACTGTACCCATCACATCTTATATCTCCTGAATAGAGGTGTATTGATACCCCAGAATCTGCAGTTAGTCTTCGAAAGTTCTAGTGTGACTGAAATGAAAAGGTGCACATACAGTACAGATATGATAACTCCATGTGTCCATCAATTTATTCTTGACCTTAAAATCTTTAATCCCCTTTTAGATGGAAAACATAGAGTTAAATGTAAATAAATATTAGCAGTATTTTTCTTTAAGCTGTTGAATATTTTCAAAAATATTCAACAAAGTTGATTGAAAAATATATGTTACACTCTTGTCTTAATTTCAACATTTGCTGTTACAGCCTAACAATATGTTACTAGTCTGTGAGACTTGCTGGTTTGTGTGGCCTGTCTGCACCGTGGAATACTGCCCTGCGCTGTAAAAACTTGAATATCTAAAAATAATTTTAAAAAAGGCTTTGAAATAAACTTTTTTAATTCAAATAATATTAAATTGCCTGCCAAGCTTAGACATAATACATTCACATCTGTTGGGGGTGTTTTAATTATGTTAAAAATTCATAAAATCAATTTTATCTTTCCCGGCAAGAAGTCCAATATATTGACTCATTTAATGGTAAGATTATTTAATCTTTAATTCATGCCTCATCAATACAGCAAATAGTTTTATTGCACATTGAGTGTTTTTCTTAGTGCAGTGATTAAACAAGTAACCTTTCCAGACTCTAAATGATGTTTAAAACACAATTATATTAATTAAATCCATTTTGGTTACTTACCACTGGAGTATGGAAGTTTCCATAATTTGCTGTCATACCTGTACATAGTGAGACAATCAGAGCAGAATGTACCAGATTTTTTTTGTGGAAGACTATTTATTGAAAAGTTACAAACAAGAAATTTGTGGCCAATTTACAATGTGCAGTGTACAGTATAATATACCTGGCACATTTTAGAAATCTGTTGCACAGTTTTTTAGTTTCAACTGAAAGTGATGTACCTACTGTTTATCTCCAAATGTGCAACACAGTATACATTTTCAAAATAACCAGGAGGGTTGTGGGAGTATAAAACAAGCTAACCAGCCATGTTGTTGAAGTTGATACCCTGGCAGAAGAAGACGTTGGATGAGATTCTCAGATTAAATCAATATTATTAACTGTACTAGATGGACTGAACTACCTCCTCTCATTTATAACCCTATGTTGCATAACCTCATGCTCTCATCATCTCTGCATGGAGTTTGGGATGGAAACTGCATTTTATTCCACCAAAGCTGAGATCCATAATATGTGATTTGCATGTGACCGGATTGCAAATAAACTCTCATAGCACTCATTTTACCTGCAAATGACATATTTTGAAAATAGTTTCTCAGAGGATTCATATGAATTTGCATTGACACATCTGTTATGAGTTATATTAAAATGTGAACAAACTGCTATGAGTTTTTAGTCTTTTTCTTTCTAAGATGTTGCCATCTGTGTACAATGTAACTCACTTTATTAACAGAAGACTATAATCTATTATTATGTCTGTGAAGGATAATTCCAAGAGTAATATGTAAACCTTCACAAAAATGTACTTGTTAGTGTCATTTACTGTTTTGGACAATATGAGTTCCACAGTGTCTGGTGAGGAGAGAAGCAGCTCTACCTGACATCACTGCAAAGCCAGAATTGAGTCACAAGGGTCATTGTTAACCAGGAATACTCTGCCTCACTTAACAAAATTCAAATTTTGTATCACTTTCAGTTAGTGAAAGTTGCAGATTTTAAGCTATGTATGACATGTTATAGTTAACAATGTCACTTGTGCTTGTAAGAGCTTAAAGAAAATACAGAATTCCTCACAATCAAATTACTTGTTGAATTTGATTCAATTAAACAGTAAATACTAAGATTATAAGGGCATTACATATTACATTTCAGAGGGGAATATTTTACTTTCAGGATAAAAATATAATGTCACTACAGCTACACTCAAATACTGAAAAATTATCCTCATATGATTAGCAATAAAACAATGAACATACTGTAGCTGTGGGGGGTAAGAATATTTTTAGGGCTCACTATTGATGTGTATTTTCCTGACCAATATAATAGAATTAAATTAAGATACAATTTTAAATTGTTCATTTTGGTGTTGATGTGTAATTTTCTACTCATTAGTGCTTTTAACTGAAATCTCTTTCAGATTTTTCAATGGGAACCAAGTCTGCTTTTCCCTTGAAATCTCAACACAACGGGATCATAAAAGTAGAGAAGCACTTCACTAAGCAAACATACAGTATTGTGAGGTCTCTAGCCGATTAGCAGAGTTCTCCTTTATTTAGTTCCTTCAAGTGAGTAAAAACAACAGATTTCCAGAAATAGTGTTATATTATACTACTGAGATTACACAAATGTTTTTTGAAACAGAGGCTCTTTGTGTTAAGCTATTGTGCAATTTTGTTTTGTGTGTTAAAAGTGCCGACTCTTAATTGAGCAACATTTTATTTGGGGATTAGTGTTGAACAAAACCTATGTTTTCCACTAACCATAAGTCTTGAGTAGCCTCCTGATGCTAACACAGATGACCTTTTCACAAGCCTGACTGTAAATCTGTAGCAGATGTAGCTAGAAAGAATACAGGAGTATTATGTGAGAGCATTGAAAAAATCTACCTATCAATAATGGTAATTCGTGATGAGCACATACAGTAAGGTTATTGATCCACAAAGCCTTGCACCATGTCCCTTGGTTCATGGGAGAACAAGACATTGAAGCATACATAATAATGTATGGTAAAATCCTGCACAACTCATGGCTCTGACATCTGTGTGTTTTTCAATAATCAATTGCATGGTTGTCTGAATGTTTTTCCACATAATTAGTTGAATAGAAAAAGTGCTCAGTTGAGATATAGACTGTGCTCAAGAATGGTTGTGAAAAATTGCACACATCTGAAGAGTATATCATTGCTGCAGCGGGCAATTAAGATGGTCTAATGGCTCAAATCTATTTCCTCAAACTGTTCTATATTCACGTTATTTATTATCTGCTGATATTGTCTGCTTTGATCATTTCCCAAGATGGCTTTTAATTATTTACTCATTTTAAGCCTTAGATGATACTTAAAAAATCTCATGGGGAAGAAAGAAATCTTTTCTCAAGTGAGGCAAGTGTAAAAATAGCCATTGGGGATGTTTTATAATTTAAGAAAATCCATGAAAAAGTTGTGCTAATAGCTGTTTTTTTTCTGTAAACTGTTCTTTTATGCATTGTTTATGTTTTGAAAGGCCTATTAACACAGAATAGTATAGTATTGGCAAATCAAAAGAAGTATTTGTATATACAGTATATAATGTGTATTATTTAAAATATAAAACTGTATTTGAAGCATTTATTCTTAAGTATTTTTAATTATACCAATTAAAAAGTGAAACCATGAGCATTTCAGTCTTTTATGCTTGGTTTCAAGATACCTCAAAATGAGTGCTTAATTGAGTTGAGCAGTTTAGTAACTTAATCAGTTGCAGTTAATATAACATGTACAGTATTTGTCATGTACAATGTACAATTTATATTCATGTTACATGAGCATAGAAAAGATAAAATATGATACGCATATATATGTGTTATGCAAACCTGAAATGAATAAGCTTGGTAGTAATTACAAAAAAAACAGCCTTTTCTTTTCAATATTCCATTATTATTATTATTATTATTCTTGGGAAGAACTGGAATTGGATGTGAATCCACACGTGGCAGAACCTTGTGAAGATCTTAATTGATAACACCTCAATAATAACACCTACACATCACTGACCTTGGTCTGGAGTGTTTTTGGGAATCTGAAACTCTTTACCCCAACATTGTGGTCAGATTGCAATTCCTGTCTGCCCTTCCATTGTTAACCTGTGCAATGTGTTGGGAAGGGCTTCTGTCACCTAAATGAAAAACACCATTTGAGATACTGTATGAGAAGATGAAAATGGATTTGAATACAGTATGTGTATTGCATACAACAATTCAAACTTGCCTGAAAATACAACATTATTGGAATGTGTCCCATCCTCTACTTCTGAAATTCCTCTTTTGATATGCATTTTCAAAATTAAGTAGTTCATTGTTGATAAGGCAAGGTTTTTCTTTCTGTATAATGTATGTACAGATTAAGCTCAGATTAAGGATGTTCTATATAATAAGTGAAGTACTGTACCACAGCAGTCTTTTCTGAGACCATTCCTGTTCCAGGTTTATATCAGTGATCTAGATTCTGGTGTAATTAATGAAGTGAATAAAAATGAAACTAGTTAGGAGATGATAACGGAATAGGAGAATTAACATGCACCATAAAAGGCTATACATTACCAAAATAAATTAAAACATAAGTAGGTAATGGATCACCGGAATGAAATTATCTGCTAATAGGCTAGATGGGTGGAATGGTCAACTTTCATTTGAGATCATTCTTTTTACTCTTATGGTTCTGTCTGTGTATCTGCATCAGAACAGGATGTACTATGTGTCTCTCCTATCTCCCTTTGCTTTTTTTGGAAGGAAATCCCAGAGAATCCAGAACTCAATAAAGTCCTTCCAGAGCTGGACATTAGAATCATCTCCCTTTGGGAGGGAGAGAGCACTTCCTCTGCCCCCAATCTAAACTGGTTTGGAGGGAGGAGAAAGAACTCCCTCCCACTGCAAGCTTCTTTTTCTTTGGAAGGCAGAGTGTACCTTCCTGAGCAACCACTCTCTCTTTTTCTGACAATTTTTTTGTCCTCCTACAACAGATATCCCTTCAATGGCACAGTTTTCTACCTCTCTGTCAGTTTTGGAGCAAGGCATAGCTGTTCCTTCTTCAGACAGTGCCTCCTTCCAACAGCACCACTCCAGACATTGTTCTTGCATCATGTTAAATTGCCTTGCTTTGAGTTACAATACCGTACAGTACAGGAAATCTAAAAACTACATGCAAACCACTGAACACATCAGGCTGACTAAAAATGAAGTGCAGCACCTTGAGTACAATAGATGTACCTTGCAGCATCTGGTGTGAATATTTGTTACAGTAAGATCAGAAGCAACTGGAAGAATAATTGCCCTGCAGGAGACATCAACATACATTTTAAATTGAGTCAATGAATTTTCATTGTAACAAAATTTAGAAGAAAATGTAAATCATTCATTTGTTAGAGTGACTGCATGGCTGCTGCATTTTACGTAAGCATTCTAGTGTCTGCAAAGCTACTTGGGTAGGAAAAATATACAGTATTGCAATGGACTGTAAATAAAATTTTAAATTGCTGTATGCAGAGATATATAGACCAACATGTAATGCCTGGTTGAGAAAGATACAAGCTGACATGGAAACAGTATTTTTGTAAAACTGATCAATTATTTAGGCTACCTATGATTTATACATGCATCTTAAAATTGTTTGAATACATTCAGATTTGAGAATTTAAATTACGCACTTGCCTACATGTGCAGAACGCTTAATATCTTTTGAAGTGCTGTGAAGGGTCAGTTTCACACAACATGAATTCTGTATTAAAATGACTGTATTTAATTTTGTACCAAGTTTTTCTGGTTTTGGCAGGTTGATCTCCAAAAGGTATTTTGCACCCCAAAATGTAGTGCAGTACACCATATCCTGATAACCTTTTGAAGCAATTTTAGCAGTTCTGTGTTTTGTGCCGAAGGTCGTAGGCTTTCATGTTGCCTTGGGGTAATCCAGCACACCATGTATCAAATCTCCAGCATGCTGTGCAGCTGCTGTGTTCTGATAGAGGTGAAAAATGATGCCTGATGACCTGATATTACATGGGATTGCAAAACTGAGGTTAGTATCTATTATCTGCACCCTGACTCGGGCAATAAACATATTCTCAGTATGTTTTTAATCCAACAGAATTTGAAAGGTTGACACATGTTAGTTTAAAGGATGAAATGATATAGTAAAATACAAATATCAGTATATAATACAAATTGTGTATTGGGTTCATAATCCGTAAAGAATATACCCCATCCGCATCATAATTTTAGCTAGTTTCATACATCAGGTAACAGCCAAACTGATGGAGCATTTTTATTTTATGTTTTTGTTATCACAAAGTAGGATGTTTCATGTGCATTCATTGGTATGGATCATAAAAATATAAAAAAGTTACAAACAAGAATAAGCCATTTTTACGCATTCCGCACGCACTCACATGGTCACGCATTCCACACGCGCTAACAAACGCCTTCACATTCCCACACGCACCCACTTAAACAGACGCTCACGCCGCAACTAACTCCCCCTCCTCCCCCCTGCTTTTGCGATTTGGATTTGTTGTCTCGATTGAACTGTCCCAGCCCGGTTTAAACTTTCGCCTGCCCATTGGTTTTTGATTAACACTTGCGTTTTTGTAACTTTTTTTTTATGAGGACTTCCTGCAACGGCGCGGGGAAATCACGAACTTGAGTCCTGCACAGGGTCTTTATTTTTTAGCATAACGATTGCTAACAGCCATTATTCAAATCATGTTCATTTGAATGTCAGCAGCCATCAGAATTCATCAGAAATGGAATTAATACAGCGGATAAAAAAACCTTTAAGATCACAAAATTATTTTTGTTATTTAAAGTATCTTATGAGAAGCACCTTTCAGTGTTATGGTGTCTTATAAGCAAGCAGTTTCTATGAACAGTGAATATTATATCTGGCCTTGCACAATACTAGAATGCAGAACAATCTAAACTGTATATGTGAAAAAGTGAACATGTACTGTAAGTCTGCTTTCTAGAATTGTATAATGGCCATTCGTATTCACATTCTTATAATAAAGTTTTGATAGAAACATTTTCTGCATCTCCTACACATCCAGCTTCACCAAGATTGATCATAAGGAGTTCCTGTATTGATACAGTATCTGCATGACTGTTAAAGTCATTTGGTGAGCAGCTCGCTGTGAGACATGGGCAAGACACTTGTTTTTGTGCCACAGCAGCTTAGGCAATGTTGAGGTTCAGGACTCCCCTCCAGAAGCATTACAACTAATGCTGCTCAATCTCTTTAGAACTGAACATGATCCCCTGTTGCTGAAAGCCAAGGTGACATTTTCAACTTTTGCAGAAGCTGCCAGAATTCTCTGATGCTTCAACAGATTTTTATTTTTTTATAAAGATGAAGAAAGCAAGTGTTTATTTAGCCTTGTATCTAGGTGCTGTTCTGGCAGATGTTTTGCACAATTGGATATTCCCATGTGAACGAAAATGGTGGACGCATGTGGAGGAAGAGAGAAGGGAATCGTAGTGTACAGTATATTGAAATATATACACCAAAAAATTCTGTTCAAGCATTTACTTTTAATCCTTATCTTTGTGCAGCTGGTTCATTCTTAACAGTGTGTAATGGAAAATGTGTTTTACAATATGTTAGTTTTTAAATACTTTACTAATTTTCAGGCTGTTCTTTTAAAATTAGAAGTCTGCGTAGTGGGTAACGAATTTAACAAAATCATAGTCTGTGATCAAACCAAACGACTTTGTGTTCTACTACAAATTTAATTTGCAGGCAATTTCAGAAGACAGAAACAAGATTTTACACTTGTTTTAACAATCGAGAGACTTTCTGTAAGTAAGAATTCCATTGTACCAGTACATGTACCGGTTACATATGGTAATAAAGTTCAAGTTCAAGTTCAAATATAACCAGAAATGAGCCCATTGAGAAAATGTCAAGGAAACAGTGATAGAGGAATAACGGTGTTTAAAGAAGTGTAACAGACCAGGATGAAAATGTCTGTGGGTCAGTGTGCACATTTTTACACACTGAAAATATATAATTTGGAGGTGTCTACTTGCAGATTCTATTGTGATAAATATGAGCTTTTCCCACAATCCACGTAAAGGCAGAGATCTGCAAAACTTCAGTTAGTCATGCATGTATAAATGCCTAAAAATGCTTAGAAACATGATTTTGCCTTTCTGCACATTTTGCTTATGGTTGCCAGTAGTTTGTTTATAACAGGATCTCATCCAGCCTTTTCTGTTAAAATAGTAGAAGAATCTGCTTCAAGCAAGGTGATGGGGGGGAGGGTTTGTTCCAAATACCCACAATCCTCTGTGCAGAGATGACTCATGTCTCATGACTAAATTAAATCCTCTTAATTTACATTTGTATCCTCGGGTCCTTGTTTTTTAAACGATCCTGAAGTAGTCTCCTGGTTATGATCCAGTTATGCTCTCTGTTAAAAGTTTCAGTTTCTTTAATGTGTCAAAACATACATCTGCACCTCCATAAATATTGTAGCAATCACATCTCCCTCCAAATTGTGGTTAGACAAACAGTAAGACATATCCTCCAATATGTTTAGGAACGAAAAACATAATAAACATTCTAATATCATAATTAGGTCAAGTAAGGGCTCAATTGTGGAGCTCAGAGCTAAACTGCAATGTAAATCAGTATTTATTGGAGTAACCAGTACTAGGGATACCCTAGTAACTAAGTCTAGGGGAAACCCCTACACCAAGAGACAGTTTCATTTTTGTTTGCTTAACATTCACATCTTTGTTAATAATCTTTGTTATTAAGGCAGGAACATGTCGGAGACATAAGTTTCCCACAACAGATACTGTACCACCAAACCACTTATTGTTTATGTTTGTACCAAGTACGAAAGAAATTGCTCTGACTCCTGAAAGCACATTCAGCCCTGCCACATAGAAAAGCTGGCAAAAGAAAGTGAATTACCAAGCTAATATGAGAAGCGCCTTTAGGATAGAATTACAAGGTTATGTTCTTTGACTTTGACAACTGAGAAGAGACTGAGGTTGAAACTGATGGAGATACAGTTGAAGTATAACTGGTCACATTTTATACTGGTATTTTAATATAACAAGGAAAAAATATAAACAAAATTCAAAATAAATACAAACTGAAAATATCACATTGCAATCAACGATCCCCTCCTAAATGTTGAGAATTCTAAAGATGATGATTGTGATTAAAACAGAAATAATACTTATCTGAAAAACAACTGGAATAACGAAACGGCACACATTAAGTGTAAAATATCAATCCATTTCAATTACTATTTAGTTTAATATATATTATAACCCTGTACACAGCAAGCAAAAGACAGGATGCACCCTTCAAAGTACATCACAGGGAAAATACACATTCACAGAAGGGACAAATTAGAGGCACTTATTAACCTAGACAGTACGTCTTCGAACTGTTAGCAGAAACCCATGAGATCATGAAGAGAGGATACAAACTTCACACTGTAAGCCAGAATCTAACTGTAGAGCTGTAAGGCAATAGTGCTACTGTATCTGCCAGGCCAGCAAAAACAAAAATACATATAATCTTCATAACCTCTTGAGGGCTGTGCTACCCACATTCTTAACGTGATACTCAAGCTGTACTTTTTATGTGTCTGTTTTGGGCGTCTAATTTATTCTCAGTCTGGATAACTCCTTTGGCATAATTCAATGATAAGAACAGAAGAAAACTTAAAAATGTGAATAGCTCCAAGTTATGTAATCTAAATGACCTCAGCACCACATAACTGTCTGCTTGAAGCTCAAGGAAACCCAATGGCACTCATCTTTAGAAACTTGTCAATTTGACATGATATGACTCAAATATTTACTCCACAGTTGTCACAGCTGCTTTTATCTTGCTTCAGGATCATCCTCACTACCTTGCAGGCAATCTTCAGTGTAATATTGTCTACAGATTTTTTGCAGAGTTAGTTTCTACTGAATTTTCATTGATTCATGCCACAATTTCGGATTGTCCTCAAACAATGCAAGTGGTTTTAAATTAAAATGTATATTATTTCATTTCGTAGCATCAATGTCCCATACTAGGGTAGGATAATCTCATCTTGTTGAGGTCTCTCAGGCACATCATCATCTTTGTTATTTTCAGCTTTCTCTACATTTATTCACAAAACAGTTGCATAGTGTACTATTTAGTTTTGCCAGTGAACACATGCTGCATACACTACATAGGATAATTGTAATAAAATCCAAAGTTGAATTTTGAACAGCCAGCTGGTAGCTTGCCATTTGCTGTTAGCACAGATGATACTTCTTACATCTGTTAGCCCAGCCTTCAGCTTGTACCTCCTGGAAATGAAGTTTACAGAGCTTCACATCAACATCTCCTTTTACCCACCCCAATTCTGTTTCTCTCTCTTTCTCTGCATGATTTGTAGGAAATAATTGTCTTTTATAACACATGGTAAAACAGGAGATATTACAATGTTGGAGCTTCTATTAAAATTAAGTAAATTTAACCCAAACATTGTAAAATTTCCAAAAATATGAAGAAATACCTCAATTTCTTTGCAGGGTTCCGAGGCCCTGGGTTCTATTCCGGACCTGGGGTGCTATCTATGGAGTTCTCCCACTCATTTGCAGTGGACCCAAGCAATCTGTGTACAGACTGTTTTAAAGCCAATGGTCAGCACAATGGTAACTGCCTTGAAGAGTTATCCTAAGCAAAGTTAGGGAAAGATCTCTCAATTTTCTTTCTGCACCAGGACGCTACCAGCACAGAGCAAGCAGCTGCCAAGTCGGACCATGGACCAAACCAGAAGACAACCAATATTGAAACCCTAACTTTGCTTAGGACAACGCTTGTTGTCAGAGAGGCCTACAATGGAGTCGATAGGGTTAAAATCATCAAGAAACGTTTGGCCAACAGATCTCTGAGTACAAAACGTATTTTTTCACATTATAATTCTCAAGAGTTTAACTATTATTCCAAACACATTTGATAGTTTAGTTCACAACAGAAAATCCATATTCAATTATATATGAGAATATAAATGTGATTTAACTCTATGAAACTGATATAACCTATGAACCAGATTATAACAAGTTATAGTCAATATTTTATTTCTGGAGTTATTAACTCTTTTCTTCACAATCCCTGACTAATCAATCAACATTTTGTATTGCTGCAGATAAAAAATATAGTCTCTTACTCCTGCTGTCTTGTTCTGCATGTTTAGGTGTTGTATCTATAAATTATACAGTATATTGTGTATCAAAAATCTGTGTGAGATTGTAAATTAATGTGTTTGATTGATTCTCAACAGTTGTCAAAGAACTCTTGCAATTTACTGTTCCACTTTATAGGTGTTACAGTAAACAAAACTTTTTTCACAGTCAATTTAATTATAATAATGTATATCTTAAAGTTGTTATATTACCTCAACATTTCTGGTAACATGGTCTATTAAACTATATAGTTTTCCAAAAATCTCTATGTTTAATGTTATTATGGTTTTCTATGATGTTCAATACATGGATGTGCCTAAATAAAGTGTACAAGACTACTTAATCACCTTAGAAATTGAATCATCTATCTGTAATGAAATGTCAGATTTAGGGGAAAATTCATCTCAATCTCATTCTTCTGCACCAATCTACTCTTCAATCCAGATATACTCTTCTGAAAGAAGTGTATTCATTCACTAAACAGAGGTCACACCAGATTTATGCTATTAAGAAAATAAGAGCCACGAGAATTATTTTTAATAGTTCCATAATATCCCCCGGGTATTATCATAGTTGCATTTTGCTATTTTTTTTAAATAAGCAGCTTTTGTACTGTATTGTTTAGATCATAGGAACTCCAAATTACTTGAAGCGTAAGTGCAGGCTTGAAAGATTTGCTTTAAAAAGCATGCTCCCAGCAGTTCACATTAACTATCTACCAGTAAGATTAACAATATGTCAAGTAATCCAATTTATTTGTTTTTAATATTCTCTCTTTTCATCTATCTGACCTAAGTATGGTTTCCAATTAAATGGACTGGGATTCTAAATGTGCTTAGCCTGACTCAGCTACAATGAATCAGAAACATCTGAAGCCATTCTTTATTTTTCTGTTTTGGAAGAAAACAGGGTCATCACAAGAAATAGACTTAAATTAATGAGTTGAATAAGACAAAATTGGACTTGTCTGACACTTTGTGATTCATAAACTGAGAATTCATACCAAGAAATATGCAGCTATTATTTGGAGGTTGTCATTGTCTGGGTAGGTTTAATTCAATTGCTAATATGCTTGTTACAGATTGTGCCATAACATTTAAAACACAGTTCATAATTTGACAAGACTGAAACGAGAACCTTATTTTATTTACACAATGAAGAAAGACATAAGTTTGGTGAATTATTGTCTGTACTTAATGAGGTGACTATTTTCTAAAGAAGAGCAATTAGCTGACTGTATTGGTGTGAGAAAAAGATACATTTTAAACACTAACGAAGCTCAAGGTGATGTCCTATACAGGAACTTGTCAATGTAAAGCCAGCTAGGGGTTTAGGAAGATTTTTAAAATATATTGTATGGGTGTGAGATTTGATTTTATAAACATCCTTCAGTTAGGGCTCACATACTCATTTCTGCTAAAGAGGAGATTCCCCATTAGTAGGCTTCTGGACAGTGATTTTCTTACACAGAGATATTGGCCTTTCTAGCAAGCAGGCAGTTCGGTTATATCCTGTAATACATTTCAGCAAATTATAATCATTGAAATTTCATAGATTGTAATAATTTTGGTAAACTTCTGAAGTTTGAATACTTTTATCATACTTGCATGATTATTTTTCCTGTGTTTACAAAATAACATAAATATATCATATCATTAGCAACAATAATGCTGTTTGTTAACAAAATTAATAATGCAAGTAGAGAAGGAAGGGGTTAAGAATCCTTCTTACCTTTCACAGAAATAACTTTTTCACATTTGTTGCTCCACTTCTCTACCTGCAATATTCTCTCAATTTGCCTCTCAACTTTGCAAAGTGTAGGAATTCTTCTTTCTGTATCATTTGGTGCTGTTTAAAGAGCAATAATTTATTACGCCTAATTTTTTACTTCATTTTTATACTTTCCTACCCTTGTCTTGGGTCATATGTTTCCTTACAATCTCTCTCATTCAGCTGTTTCTCCGGCTAAGATACCTTAAGCAGCAGAGGGCTGATTTTACTTACAATCAAAGCATAAAAGTTCACATCCTGTATTTGTCAGCTCTATAGCCACTCCATCACTCCACGAGTCTGCAATACTTTATTTTTACTGACTATTTTTATGTATACAATATTGCAACTATTAAGAGATAGTTCTGGATAAGAATCACAGGAAAAAACAAACAGAGAACAAAACAGAGAATAAGAACACAGTGTGAGGGTTTGAGATTTGCCAGTACTGTATTTTCTCTGTATCAACATAATGCATTGCATCAGACCAGAAAAGGGAATGCATCAGCTAATTAATTTTATTCAGTAAGTGCTGTTTGCCAAAAGCTTTGTGCAGCTATGCAATCATGTCCCATTTAGACTGTGACCGTCACTGTCTGGTTGCAGTTGCCCAACAAACGTGGAATTAAATGATAACATAATTATCTTTTGCTTTAAGATAGTTTGGAATGGTGGACAAGCAAGAGAGTTGGAAACTTATGTAAATCACATGTAGTGCCTGTTGTTTTTACATTTTTATATGCCAGTGCATAAAAATTTACAAAATTCAAAACAAAACAGCCTTTATTACTCTTACACACTCCTACGTTAGGCTTTCTCTCTAGAGTACCTGTGTAATAAAAGCATAAAAAAACATGGCAACATCCTGGTGTTAGCATCTTGTTTTAATTGGCCCCCAGAGCCAATTTCCGCCTGGAAGTTTCACCTCTTAAACATTTTGTTATATCTCTGCAGCGGAACATAGCAGAAGCCTGGTTCAGGTCTTAAATTGAAGCTAACCTCCTTGGCATTAAATGTAAACAATCAAATTTCTTTTATCTCTTAATGTGTCCACCAGCAGACAAAAATATACAGAATAAAAAGAGCAGGCTAATTTTTTCTGTCTTCAAAGATAATTTTTTCAAGTTTTGGGCCTGCCAAATTGCTGAAAATGCTTACAGGCCTTGCCCTAGGTGTCTACTAGCTTGGCTACAAATTTGTAAATTGATCAATTTGAAAAAAACTGTACATAATTTGTTTTAATGAAATTTTTCTCGCATCCCCAAAATATTAATAAAAATTATTGAAAGTCAATAAAAATGTGTAAAAGCTATTCAGGTGTGAAGAATCTGATTGATTTCCACCTGCTGTGTCAATTAATTGACAGCAGGATTGCAGTCAGAGGCTCCCAGAGGAAGTCCCACCCTCTAAGGGCTCTGAATGGCTGAAAATACAATGAATGACAGTGTTTTCCACCAATCAGACCAGCTTTTACGAGGCGGTTAGTTTCAAAATTCAGTTCCAACAGCCAACACCTCTCAGTTTCCTCTGGGTCTAGAGATGAGTAAGGTTTGCCTTTTGTGGATATATTTCTGGTCTTACGAATGCCCCGAACAAGGTAAAAACATGGGTTATATATTTTTTTGCATGTTTTTGCTTTTGTGGTCATGTTGTCGTTCTGGGTTATTGACCACTTATCAACGCGCTTTGGAAGTTTTCTGAAGTGCATCACCTGATAAAAAGCGTTATTGTGATCGATTGCTTCGGTGTATTCCGGTTCTGAAAATGTTTTTTTTTAACTCTGGTTGTCTCTTTTAACAGAAAGCCTTATATCAATCGAAGATTGTTGGGTTTTGTTGGTGAAATACTATGAAATGTGATATGACCTTAAGTAAATATCGACTTAGTGAGTCAAACGCTCGGTTCCTCGGGTGGTTCCGGGGGACAGCTAGGCGAAGCACTTTTCTGTGAATGATCATGCAATTCACAGCAAGAAACACTGGTGGATTTAAAACAAAAGAGAAAAAAATAAAATTGATCCAGAGATGGGCAAAATATTTCAGATTATAAATAGCATTGTACTGTTTTGTGAAAGCTGAATTCCTAATGCTTAAAGACTCAAAAGGAACATCTGACAGGAATAGGATGGATCCTTAGTGTACCTCCATAGTTATCAAATTTTCAGCTATGTCCTATAACACAGTGTAGCCTCGAAATCCCTGTTCCATAAATAAAATAAAATATGCCTCTAGCAAAACTATTCTACTTGACAGCTTATGCAAAATTAAGTTACTCTACCTGTGAGTAGTATATACGTATGGTTTGAAAACTACTACAAATGTGCTCAGATGTGAAATTTGTTTTTATTCCCCCCCCCCCCCCCCATTCATTTATCAGAGAGGTGGACCAGCACATGTTGAAATGAGTTGTATCAGATTTTAAAAAATCAAAGTTTATGCAAAGAAGAGGATAAGGGATATGAATATTCTTTCAGTGTGTTTTACATCTGTTTCATGCTCCTCTTACTTCCTCAGTCCTGTCTCTGTAACCTTCTGAGGCACAAGCATTGCATTTTAATTTGCGTTAACCCCTTGAGTAGATAGACTAGAATGAATTCTCTAGTGACTGGTAATATAATCTTCCTTCAGGCAACTGTTTCTAGCAATGCCATCAGCTTATACCCTTGGTGCTGCTTCTGGTAATGAATTGTAAACACTTTGTATTAAGATATTATACCAACAGGAACTTCAACACCTATTTCATATTATGGAGTGTGTTCCTTTTTTATTATTTTTCTGTCAGTTCTCATTGTCATTGTCATTCTTTGGATTTTGTGATAGGAGACCAACTGGCAATAATTTGAGGCTGGTTTATAAAAATTTTGACATAAAATAATGTCTATGTGATTCAGATGCTTATCAAAATTTTTAAATTGAGTAAAATAATTTTATTATGAAGTTATCAACAATTAAACTTAAACACCTTGCTATATCTTGTAGTTCGCTTCTTCTAGATTAGTACCATTCGCAGAATTTCTATAATATACATTTGAATTTTAAGGAGGTATCTGGATATTCTTTTAATACAGTTTATACATTTCATTCTGCTGCTTGCACACCATTCATGGCTCAATTATATGTACCATGTTTTAGTTTGACAAGTTTCCTAAGTGGACATTGACACAGATGATAAACAGCTTGGGTCCCTCCGTTACAATAGTCATTTTTTCATTATAAAGTGAGTTTTTCCATTTAAAAGTACTCAATTTTCTACACTCAGATCTCAATCTACATGTGACAAATGTATTGCCTTAGATTTCCACTGATTTAACGTTTTTATGAAGAACTGTCAAGAAGCTTTTTATCATCAAAATGTTATGAATAGCAAGCCACTGTGTAATCAATAATTCTTTAAAAAAAGAGTAACATTGTTTGGATAAATCTCTTTTTGTTGAGCAAGTTTAATTGTTTATGAGCACTTTTGTATCTGGTCTGATTAAAGGGAAGGAATTCATTAAGTCATTAGCTCCCTTGGTTAGGTTAATGAAGCTGCAGAGTGAAAGATGAAGGAAGGATAAAAAGGCAGGGGCACACAGATTCAGAGAGAGCAGCACCATGGACAAGGGAAATGAACTGCAGAGAACCTTGAGAAACTCGCATAGAAAAGCAAAGGAGATGTTATTAGGCATAGACACAAGATTATTGAAGATAGAGTAACATGAGTAGATGTAAATATACAGTGCCTTACAAAATTATTCAGAAGCTTGCAGAGTAATCTAATTTTATTGTTTTAAAGTTTGCAGACATGTTATAAATAACTAATAGCTAAATGCAAACTGACAATGATCTCTTCTAGCAACTGTTGAATGTTGTTGGTTTTTTTTATTTACTTGCCTTGGAGATCAATTCTGCATCATTTTTGTCTCTTACCTTTTCTTCCTTTTTACATGCTTATCATCTCGTATTTCTTAAAATTTCTCTTCGCTAAAGCATGTTAACCAGTGGTTTAGAATTTTTTTTTAAATTTGAAATGAAGCTCAGATGACACTATCCCCTAATGCCTTTTCTATTTTTTTTACTCCATCTACAGTAGATTGCTTAAAAAAATCTAAGCTCTTTTAATACATCAACTACCTCCTGCAGAGGCAACAGGTTTAGTTATGGTAATCAATGCCACCCTGCTGGCTACCACTTTACCCTGTACACCTAATAATGGATTTCTGAAAGAATACTGAAAGCTGAGCTCATTTTGACTGAGTGCATTTAAAGCAAATAGGGCTTTTTTAGATTTAGGAGACTTTAGGAGACAGGAATGAAAGACAGTTTCAGTCCTCAAGAACCAAGTTCCATGAAGTTTTCCACTTTGGAGCTCATAATTTGACTTCTGATTTTGAATAAGCAGTTCAACTAAAAAAGTAAGATCAACATTTAATTGAAGCATCTCTGTGGCCTAGAAGGCTTCAGTTGAATTCTCCTACCTATGTAAAATATAACAAGGCAGGTTTCCAAGCCTTGGTTTGCAGGGACATACAGTCTGTTTTTTTTTCAGTGCTTAAATGAAATTAAATAAATCATTTGTTCATGTTTTACTCCAGCTCTTCATATAGCGGCAGATTTGTGGTTACTGTTACATTTAATATTTTATAGTGTAACAGCAAGGCATTTTGAATTAAGTGTTTTTAAAGATTTCTAATAATCTTTGTGTTGCCTTGACAAGGCAGCTTGGGCCTCTGTGTAAATGCAGTGAAATGTGGATAAGAGGCCCCCTCTGATCAGAGACATCATAGAGCTATATCCATTGCTAAACCATCTGAAGATATATAGTGCAGATGGGCTCTATGGAGTCTGTAGTATGTTGTTCGCTGACATTGGGTCCAAGCTCACTGTTCATCACCCCACGGAAGATCTATCAAATGATGTTTAACCAACTGATCTTTGAATAGAAAACTCCTTTATTCATATTATATTTCTTCAGAGTTAAACTATTATTCCAAATCCATGTTTGATGTTTAGTTCATAGTAGTAAATGCATAATTGTATAATGAATTATATGTATTAAAGGAGACAAGGTAGACTATAAAATTTTATAGTTGATATTTTAACTCTTAAATTATTAACTTTTGTTGTTTGTTATGCATGTTTTTGGTCTTATATCAATAAATTGCATATTGTATATTTAGACATGGATCCCTGAGCGCCAAAATTGGGAAAGGTCTATAAAAGCAACCAAGAGAACTATATTAACCAGAGAGTTTTACCAGAAGAAAATATATATTGACTGGTCTAACCATTGTGTGACAATCAAAAAAACCTAAACTTTTCCTGAACCACACATTGATATTATCCTTTAGCTTGGTATTTCTCTATCAGTCTACGTTCTTGTCACTGTTTGAGCTTTCCAATTTTTATTTTCATTCCATCTGATCTCTTTATTACACACATACCTGCTTTAAGCAAACTGTTACCAAAGAAATTAACACATTTTGCTAGTTAGCATAAAATAGAAATGATTTTACACCAGCTGGTCATGCACCTGTAACTGAGGGTGGCAGTTAATTTTCCACAGAATTCTGGGGAATATAGTTCAGCTGTCATCTAGTTAAATCTCACTGGGTGTCAGTAAAGAAAAAAGTTTTGAAAAATGTAAAAATATCAGGTACAATACATATACACACCCACAATGTGAATTTATTTCTGTTAAAACAACACGGCTCTCCTTTGGCGAAGACAGACATTTGTATTAAGTCATAGAAGAGGAAGCTGTGAGTAGACTCCAGGCAGGCCCATGAAATGATTGTGCAGTTAGCTGGCAGGCGATTCCAACCTTTCAGCTTCTACATCAGTTGTTTTCCCCAGGTTGCGGGTGCCCAAAGTAGCAAAGAGACAAAAACAGTATGTGCATACTAACATAAAGGCAAAAAAAACAGCTTTTGATTATCAGTGAAAACAAGCCCTTGGTAATGGTAGAAAATATTAAGCAGATGTTATTTTAGTAAAGATTAATGAACCGTTTATATCATATAACTTTTTTTCTTTAAAAAAACAAATGCTTCTAAGAAGGTGAGGTTCTAAATAAATATTATTTATAAAAGATAGTCGTGTTGTTGGTGGACCATATGAATTGTTATCTATAACCATATTCATTATTTATTTTCAAAAAGTTAACTGAAAGATATCATATTATCTGCCCCCAGGTAGATGGCTGTTTTGGGGAAAGGAAGCCTTTTCATAATCAAATCCAAGGACAACTTTATTGTACAGTATATACGTGAAGTGCATTCATCATGTGACCACAGAAAATGCAATGATAAATGCAACTGTTTTAAAAAACAAAAAACTAACAAGCTGACAATACCTTTGATAGGAAAAGGTGTCTTTTCAGTCATGCTGTATTATTTTTCTAATGATTCCAGGCCATTTTAACTGATTTTCCATTGCATGTTTTCCATTATTTAATTTTACACTACCACATTTTCTTATTTTCTACAATATTCTTTTTGAATTTTCTGCTCTTGCTACACTAATAATAATACTTATTAACAATAGCTTCTGAGTAACATATTGTACCATGAGTGATTGAGAAACAACACCATAATGTACCAAAAAGGAATGTGTAATGGCACTTGTACAGTATGTACAAAGAGGCCTAGTCCCAAACTGAACTGTTAATTGAAAACAAATAAGAATGGTACGTAAGACAGTCCATCTAGCTGCAGAACAGTTCTGGTTCTAACCTTTCCCCACAGAAAATGCAATGAGGAATGCAAATGTTGAACATATCCCTCCTGAACTGAACCCAGTATGGTGTCCTGCCAAATGCCAAGTGAGAAAACAGTAACTACTACAATAGAAATGTACTGTACATATACCACTTATAATACATCGCCATGCTGACAAGATTCCATTTTGAAAAGCATTGTAATTAGAAATAACACAAATGTGAATCTTTATGCAAAAATGTAACCTGCTGGTTTGGTTAAACCCCTAATCTCAGTCTCAGGCCATCACAATTATTGTACAAAAGCCAAATATACAGTATGATTCATTCCCTCATGAGGTTAAATGTTGTAGAGAAAAATCTAGTAATTGTAGAAACATTTTGTTTTTTCCAGCTATTGTTGAAAAGTCAAATGACAGTATAGACCCAGCGCACTGCTTCTCCACTCTCCTACTTGTTCAGCATGCATGCCTTGCTTCAGAAGAATTAGAAACCTGCGGAGCAGTATTCAGCTGTTTTCCTCTGTAAGTGTTACCTCACGTGTGAAAACGTTTTTTTTCTTTTTGCTTGAGGCTAAAGTCCTTGCTCTAGCACTGCTTAAAAACCAGCCAGGGCTCTCTTCTGTTTAGCCAAGTCTTACCAGATGAGACAGCCCATTTTGTTTTTCATGTTTTCCACATCATTGCCACTCAGAGCGAAACCTGGATATGGGCAGTACTCCCACTAGACTGAGAATAATACATTCCTGTTGTGATTCCATGGGCAGAGAATTTAATTTATTGATTAACAAAAGGAAACAAATGACATCTGTGATACACCAGGATTTTCTGAGCCAAGCTGTTTGTTTTACTAAATTAAGATACTAAACATTAGCAGTATGCATTAATATGTACAGAGATATCCCTACTCGCTCCCTACTCGAATTTCCATAAACAGTTGACAATATCCCTTCCTCTATTGCAGAAGTTATTGTGTTTACCAGGTATTAAAACAGAAAAAGAGAAAAAGACTTAACACAATTTTGTAATAAAATACAGTAGAATAAAATCATTTTTGTTTTTTGGAAGGAAATAAAAATTTAAAAATCGTTGGATTTCCTGTGGATATTCCACTTCTGAGACTCCAAATTACTTGGATTATGTAGACAAATTAAATCATATTTAATTTGGCATGAAACAAGTTTGATTGTGCTGCAAGTTAAACAATTAGTAATTTAAAAAAAAATTCAAATCAAACAGATTTTATTTTAACAGTTTCTTTCTTCCCACCCTGCAAAGATTTGTGTGTTTTCTGAGCTGCCATGTGGTGTTGACAAACCTATCCCATTGCTGTGTCCCACAAATAGAAATAAGCAGACATACAGAGAACATCTGTTTTCAGTCTCTAGATAATTTTCTATTTCTACCTAATGAGCTCAACCAATTGATTAATATGATGGACACAAGCTTTGAATTGGGCAATGGATTCCGCAAATATGCATATACAGTATCTTGTCAGTGCAATGAAATAAATACATTTTAACTGAAATAGTTTCATTTCCCTGGTGTTCCTGGTGAATTTCAATGGCAAAGCAGGGATCATACAACAAAATCAATATCAAGTGAAATTTTCATGGCCAAGGTCATTCGATTGTAATGTCACGAAGATGGAATCTTAATATACTAACATAAGTGACATCAATTTCCAGCAAGAGGAGACCAAAGTCACACATCTAGCTCTAACCTTGACATAGAGTAGTTAAACCCAAACTCCTTAACTCCGACACTATTAAATTACATACTACTGACTCAATGATCAAGTTGGAATTTTAAATCCATTGATTTTTCCATAAATAAATTAGTAATGTGTTTCATTAAAATTTAAGATGGTACTATGATCAATATTTCACACCACTTTAAGAGTTGTATGTAGAAAATACTAAGCATAAGACATTTAAGTAAGTAAAAGGGTCAATATGTTCACACATCAAGACAAACATAGCAAAATTTGCTAACTAATTTAAATCTACTTTTAATATTTTTTTAATTGATGATAAAAACTTTAACAGTATGACTCAACAGTTAGATATTTACTTTGTAATTGTACGTTTTCTAGTTCATAATTAATAGTAAAAAACAGTAACACCTAGGACTCTTTAAGGGTTTATTCTGAGGCCATGAACTTACACATTTTTAAATATACCTGTAGTATTGCTCAATGTACAGCGGCAATCTCTCGAGCATCTTCATGCTTACTAACAACAGAAGCTACCAGTTTACATGAAGGATGATCAAAAACAATAAGAAAACACTCTACATGGCTGAACTGCACTTACAATCCCCATTTAGGACAAAGTGGACTGAAGATGGTAAATATTTTGACTGTTAATTTATGTGGGTAATGAAAAGATATCTTGTAATCTCTTTTGTAATAATTGGTCATTATATATTATACCTTATTTAACGTTGTCTTGATATGTTATGTCAAATGAGAAAGATATAATTGATCTAATGTCTGCTGACCTACTCTCATCATTTAATCATATCAGACTGAAGTTTAAATATAGGATTAAGATACTACAAACTGTACAGATATCACAGTTATCCGACTCCATGCTTAACTTTGTATCAGTGTTATTTAATAACGAAGCAGTAAATAAGTGTAAGTGTTGCATTATCAGACTTTCTATAATATTGTCAATAGTGATTGAAGTTTACATGGTCATTGCAACACTAGTATGGAAAGAGTGGTACAGTAGAGATCCCTGTTTGAACAACAGTCCATAGAATACTGTTAGTAATGACCTGCCTCCCTCAGTCACCTGACCAGCTGGAGAAAGATAATTGGTCGGGTGATAATTAATAACAGGAAGCTGAGGCTTCCAGGTTGGCCATCAACCACTGCTGGCCCTTGAAGCTGTCAGTGACCCCGTTTTGCTCTACGCCAGAGGAAGAATGAAGCATAGAAACTATTTTGTGGCATTCTCAGGTGGCACACTGAAGATAAATTTCCCAACATTGTTAAATGTGTTACTGTATGTATTGTGTATGCTTTTTTACCTACCTATCAAGGAAATAACCAAACCGCTCACCAATTGTTTTAGTAATAGACAACTGGTGAACCTTTAGTGGCCTCTAGTGACATTGTTACTGCAGCCATTCCATAGACTGGTGTGCCACATATCCACAGACCATCCACTCCACCACAATTATTCCAGTCTACCCAACTGCAAAATTGGGAAATCCTATGATGTACTCACTTCCCACCCAGAAGGGTGTCATATACTTTCAATCTTGTAACACTATAGACACCAAGAAAAGCACAATCTCTGTGTCATCAGGCTAGAGATCATTCATTTACTCTCACCATACTTATTGATTGTTCTGCAACTCTTTGATTTCTATTTGTTTCAGTTTTGCATCTTTTTATGCATCTTGGTGATGTTTATTGCTTACACATAATTACTGCATTAAGGGTCCAGGGTTTTAACACAGGTATCTATTTTTTTTATAAGGCAGAAAACAAGTTTCTGCTTTGAAATGATAGTTATTATTCCAAATGCACTCCTGTCAATTTTCACTCTAATTTTCCTTTGAACTTGATTTTGATTACACTTGTTGGTTAAAATCTTCCAAAGACCCAAATTATTCACTCCGATCTGTCATACAAAATATGTATAGTATCATGTGCCACTCCATTACTGAAAGCATGGAGAAGTTATGTTCTTAAATATTATAAAATATCCTCAAATGTAATATGCAATAATTTCTATTTAGAGTCTTAAAAATAACTGAAATATTTTAAACATCTCATTAAAATAATTGGAGCAATAAACATTGTCTAATAAGTTTGTACTGTATATTTTATACAAAGTTTTTCCACTTTTCAATAGTTTGAGACATTTCAGTAATATTTGTGTTATTTGAAAGTTTGAGGTTTGAGATTAGAGTTTATTGAAGAATTTTAATCTATTAAATTCTCCTACCCACTGAAACAGTAAATGCTGTTTATATAATAAAAAGAATTTGTGCTGCATGTTTAAGTAATGTGAATAATGCCGTAATTAGAAACTGTGCTGAATATTCAAAACCAATGTTTCAGTTACTATTTTCAATGCCAAAGAAGTATTTTAAATTAAGATGTGAGGAAATGCACCAATGGGTCCAAAACGTGGGCAAATATTGCACAAATTATTTTTATTTATTCAGTTTCAATCACAGATATCGGACTCCAGGCAATCCCTCTGCAGCTTTCCTCTTTTAATTATTCGCTAGTGCCCTTTTATTTAATTCTGTTAGAATTAATGGTTTTTCATTTTGGTAAATTTTACAAACCACATGTTTAACTTCGACTACATTTGGAATGGAAATGAAGCCTTTACTGTAACTTAAGTTGAATTTTGAAAAGAATAGGCTAGTGGTAGTTATTTAAGTCTAGTTTTTAGAGCTTCACAATGCTTAAAGTGAATATACATCATTCTTTATTATTACAGTCTGACTCAAGTGCAGTTAAAATTTACAACAACTAAGCTGACTTATCTGAGGTTTCGTACTCCATTATAAATATTTATCATAGTCAATCTACCTCAGATGTGTAGATGTACAGTACCTCAGTTTTGCAGTATGTTCCAATGCCTTCGTGCCTTTACTGTGCTTCACCACATTCAACCAGCCTTTCTTAGGAATATCTCTAATGGCATTCCCATGATCAAAGCACAGTGTGGAAAGCGAAATGAGAAGCCACACAAATGTAAGATGAAACCAAGATAAAAGTATGAAATACCACGATAAACGAATAGGGGACATTTCGTAGTTGTCACACACCTATTTAGTGGCCTTGATAAAAGTATTGTACTGTAGCACCCTCATTGGGTAGTGATGGGGAACTGAGCAGACGAGCAGACAGTCAGTCAGCGGGGCTGGTGATGTCAGCCCCAGAGAGCATGCTGGGACAGATGAGAACTTGTCTGGGATAGTTGAGAACTATCAGGGACATTAAAATAAAATTTTTGTTGTAACAGAAACAGAATACAGGTGAACTGAGAAGGAAAAGAGTGTTTTAAATAAATAACTCTTCAGAAATTGTAGTGTTTTGGGTTTTTTTGCTTGGTGGTGGTAGTGAATAGAAAATATTCATGAATTAAAATAAAATAGACTTAAAAATCTTGTCACTTCTAATCTCTGTTTTAAGTACACATGTTTATTTCGCTACTTGCTTTGCATACAGTATGTACTGTACTGTATGTCATTTTGGTCAGGTTTTTTTTCTTGGTTATCCTTCCAAGTCATTCCATTGAAAGCTTCTTGTTCCAGCCTGGTCTCATCACTGTTTTGTACACCGGCAGGATTAGGTTTTTGACTGCATTTGATCTTTTGTCTCAGCTGGAGAAAAAAAAAGAAAAGTTTGATTTCTCTTTACTAAAATGCAATGGTCCATTTATAAGTCCAAAATACCCTGATTCGTGTTATAGAGTCTCCACCATCATTTACCTCATTTTTTGTAAGAATGAGTCATGACTGCAGTTAGTTGCATTCACCTTTGTTAAATCACTGTGAGAGTATATATGGTATACATATCATCTCACTATATATATATACACTAATATTGAATTTTTGGCAAGAAGCAGAACTAATGTCATTACAAAATATGAGTACAGTGCCATAATTTAGCTTTGCAGACATGGAGATATTTCTTCTGCTAAAGACATGCAAATTGATTCAGTTTTGAAAATACTGTATACAACACCTCTATACACTGCTCACAATAATTGGAGAAATATGGAGCAAACAGTAAATGATCTATACTGTATACTCTGTATTCGAGATCAATGCAATCCTTCTAGAATTTACTAGATTAAGAGGTGGAATAAATTATTGTGCTGCCATTACAATGTGGACCTGCTATATGGCAGCCTGATTACTTTGATTTAACTGAGAAAAGATTAAGGTTATCAATCCAAATCATCCATTCTTTATTGAACCAGATCAGTCAAGTGAGAACAAGTTCTCATTTACAGTTACAACCTGGCCAGGAGGCTCAAATCTCATGTAGTGTAATCATCAAATTATAGAAATACATTAAATTTAAATGAGGTGACAAAATCAGTCACAATGAGAACTATACATTAGACAAGTGACACAAGGCAGGGACAGATACCATTCATCAACCAATACTTTGGTTACTTTTGTTTTGAATCAGTTCTGTTACATTATTTTGAGCAAATGTGAACAGACAGTAAATGTAGGAAATGTCATATTAAATCAGTTTCACAAAAAATGAACTACATGAAAGTCCAAAGATGTGTAAGTGTTATGCAATACAACAAAGAAACATTTTATTAACAATTGTTAGCAAGAATATAGATAATTGGACATTTTCTTGCACCTAATTTGCCTATTTTGCTTCTAAAAGCAAACTAAGCAATTTCATTGTATTCTTTTTCCTACAGAGACACAGCTGAAAGGTTTAACATTTTCCCTTTGAAGTACTAAGAAATTTATACTTCTAACATTTTTATTTAATTTAAGTTTGTTTTTCTAAAAACATTAGAGGTTTTCATTGTTTTCCCATGCTGCATTACAATACTCTTACATAAAAGAAGAAAGAGGATTACTGAAGATTGGAGTTCACAGAAGGATCCTAGGGAGGCCATCACCTGGCATTGGACTGATACAATCTGAAAATGACGATGACAAATTACCAGTGTTATTTTCTCATTTTGATACACTGTTTCACTAAGTATATGAACAAGTGTACAAAGAAAATCAAAAAGCAACATCAATTGGAGAGTCATGTGCTGTGTCTCAAATTAAAGCCCTGCAACAATCCTATGTCCTATTCCCAGAAGGGGAATTGACAAATTGTCAGAGTATGTGGAGATTATTGTGGGAGGAGAGATAATCATTAAGATGAATTCTCATAGGAATGATTTGTCACTTGGATAAATTGGCACAAAGGCAACATGCTGGAAGGATTAAATGTCCAGGGTGAATTGGCATGGGAGAAATTGATGGGGGTGAGCTGTAATATTCCCTTTACAAGTCATTTAAGGGCCAAAGGAGTGGGATACCTTGTACATTTTGGGTTCTAATTTCTCTTTCTGAAAGCAGAAGAAAATTAATAAAAATGGATGCTACCCTTACTTTTTCTTGTTTCATAAATCCTGCAGGCACATTTGGTCATGGTCACAAAGTTGTATTTCATTTTGTTAGACCTAAAGTTTTTATTTACAGAGCTCCAATTTCCATTTTGCCCCTTGTCCATATTCTTGTTAGATGCATCAAATTTGAAGCTTGTAATTTATCATCAAAAGTAAATGCTGCTCATCCATCATTTCTACAAAGTAATGGATTGACATTGTCAGGTATTTCTGGGTTTCAAAACCGACCTTCAGGTATTACAGATGATTGGCACAATCTGGTTGTTTTTTGACAAGAATACAATACCGCTATCTCCCATTATTTTAAAACGAAGGACAACATTTCAGGCTCTGAGCCCTGCGGGTGTGAAAGATGAAAATGTATGAAAAAAAGGAGGACTTTTTGCTATTAATTTCTCTTGAATTGTTTCACATTCTTGCAACATAAAAAAAAAACATCTGATGATGGCATTTTGATTTGGCTGTCGTGAGATTTTCAATTCAAATTTAAACTAATGATATATATCACCTTTCACTTTAAGGCACTTTACAATAAAATGTTCAAACAACAAACAAGCATACACAAATTAAAATTACTAATTAAAAATAATTAATATTTACTGCTATAAACAATAAACAACATACTGTATACTTGAACAAATAAGTCATATAGTATAATATTAATACATTTATGAAACATTTTTAATTTATAATTTATAATATGCTGTTTTTTAATGTGTTTCTCATGTTTTTCATGGACACTTTCATTCAGAGTTTTTTATTCATATTGTTTTATTTCATTACACTTTTTAGGTTTCACTTCCTATCTAAGCAATTGTAACATCAGTAATTTTATGTTGTTTACACATAATAGTTATATATTTCAATGTTTCTTTGAAGTGTAATGGGAAAAAAAACAACTTTCAATAAAAAAACACATCACTAAGCAATGCCTTTGATTCCCAGCCAATGCACAAGCTATACTTTAACAAATTGCTCCCTGGGGATAATAAAGACTCTTATATCTCTTTATATCTAATAATAAAATGCTACAATGATATGTATACTATTTTGACATTTTAAATTTATATATAAATAATATAATATGTTAAATATTAAATTAATATTAATAATAAATATAGTAATAACATTGATGAACCTCAATTGTATATAGCTACTGTAACAAACATGTCATGAATACAGTACTCATACAGTATGATTAGTCCAGGAAGTCATTTAATACTGTAACAATTTGTCTGACAATCACATGCTGCTGTGGTTTTTTAAGGATTCACAGCTCCACCTGGCCAATTTATCAAGTAATGCTGTCCTGCGGCAGATGATTAAAAAAATAAAAACGTCACGATTCAGTGATGTTTGTCATGCCACAGCAGTACACGACAGTATACTTACTGCAGTGTACCTCATGAAACCTCTAGATGATTTCATCTGTACATTTCTTAAATTAAATAAACAGAAGTTCAAATGTGAATTGAATCATACTACATTCAGCTGTTTCACTGTTTTTTAAAGTAAATAATATTTTTTAATTGATAGAAGATTAAGTTCACAATCAATAGCAATAGAAGCAATAGAAATTAAATATTTTTTAAAAAAATGTTTAAATAAAACGATTAGCTCATACATACACTGAGGTGTGGCCAGTGGTTTTGTGTTAACTGAAAAGGGGGTATTGTGCTTCAGAGGTTGAGAACCACTGATCTTAACAGTATAACAAAGCATTCGGCAGTGCAGAATACAGTCAGGTTTACATGTTTTAGCATGAAAAGGCCCTTTAAAAGAGGGCCATTGATAATTTTTAAGTGCATAACCACTTCCAAACAAAACAAAGTAATAGAAAATAGAGACATACTGTTCTGAGAGGAGATATGTTTAATTTCTTAACATATCAGTCTAGATAACTGGATCACAATATTTCCAGTGGGACTTTTAAACACCTGCTTAGTGTCACTATGAAAACTGCCTTTTTAGCTTTCTGTTGTAATTCTTGGCAAATAACCACTTAGCAGTGTGTTGGCTTCAGTCCACTCAAAAGAAATTATAGCCCAAGGCTCAGAAAAAAACAGGAAAAAGTTATAATAATTGCTTATCTATGAGGTAATTGTAGTGGCTAACCTTTTGTTTTACAAAAAAAAACACCTGAAAAAACAAAAAATAAGTGTTAAACTATTTTCAAAACCAAAATCCTTCTCTATGCTATTGTCAGTTTCCTGTTGCAGCTGAAGTTTAATATTGCATCAACAAACACTGGATTGTATTTACCAAACAAATATACAGTAACTACTGCCCCAAATTTTAATATACAGTATTTAGTACAGTGATCTAAGTTGAATATCCAGTGACGTTTCCCTTAAATCTTAATTTGCATTACTTTAAAAACTAGGAAAAGTATTAATTGTGTATTGTGAGTCTAAGGAACATAAGAAATAAGACGAGGCCATTTGATCCTTCTTGCATGTTTGGTTGTATGGTAAATTTCATCCAGCTGTTTCTTGAAGGAGCCCAAAGCAGATAGGAGCCTCTACCGCCTGTCATGGAATCTTGTTCCATATGGTCTTTTTATGTGATAGGCTAAGGAAAAGTTGACCTATAACCCCCTTCTTATGAGCTAGAAGTAATTATTGCCTCTACTTTGTAACCTTGTGTTCATATTGCCCAACTTGTATTCAGTTTCTCTTCTAAATCTGGATTTGTAAGTAAAAAACAAAAAGGCTGTTGTGACTTTTTCACAAAGAGATATATTAAGATTAACCTTCTTTTGACCTTCTGTGCAGTATGACGATAACTATTTTAGAGACCCAGCAAAACCAATTACATGACTCTACTAAATTGAGAGAACCTTCATAGAAAATCAAAATACTGTTTATATTCCTGTCTTGGATGGCTTAATGCTAGTTAATCAACCACTGCTAGTTAGTATACAGTAAATTCAGTGTTTTTGCTTTGACTAGCTACATTACAAAACTATATCTGTTGTCTGTAGTGAAATTGATACTGGCATTAGTCTCTCAGTCTAGCTGAGATCTACTTCATTCCTCTCTCCTCGGCCCTCCTACCTTTTTGTCAAATGTTCTTTCTGGTGTTTCTTTAAGTTTTGAGTTATCGACGCTAAAACTAGAGCTCACAGGCAATATCCGCTATTTGGAATTTGATCTTTTTAGGAGATGTAGTGAAGAGATGATAGTGAAACCTTCTATGGTATGTTCAAGTACTGTCTGTTATGTATAAAAACCTAAGTGCTAAATAATTTTTAATTGCTGTATGACTATTCGTTGTGCACTTTTTTATTTATAAATTGCGGACAAATTGAGTTATTAACTTAGTGACCACAACGCAATCTTATCCTGCATTTCCTAATCATAATCATTACACAAATTAGCTATATATACAGTATATCAAATGCAAACTTCACCAAAATAAATAACACTTTCACAAAACATCTGACTCTTGAATGTTGTTGTCCATTGTGAAATCGGATTAATATTGAATGCTGACTGCTTTGAAAGGATTCTTTATACCGACAGCAGACAGCACTGACATACAGCATTGGTGCACCTGTGGGGTATTTTCGGCTTCTCCTGAGTAACACATATATTGTGATTGGTGGTACTGGAAAAAATAGATAACCTGTGGGAAGCCTCATTAATCTTCATGCAAAACACATCAAATAGCTTCCAGCCTTTATTTTCTCTTTGCTATTTTCCGAGTTATTTTTGATTAATCTGTGAGACCTCTACCACATTTTTGTATTGTCTTAATACAAATAGATAATTAATCTTATTATTAGCATAATAAATTGCAGTTACCATATGCTGATTCTTGGACATCAAAATATAGCTCAGGTATTGTAGTGTACCAATGGTGGCTGAGACTCTCAATCATGCTTAACCTGGAGTAATGTTGCCATTACTATTGTAAACACAGTGACAAACCCATTTTCAACTCTGTTCTGATGGCTTAATGTTTATAAATGTAATAAAAGATCTAATCTAACATGTTTTAGAAGCACACACTGTCTCTCTTCTTCTAAATGAACCTACAGGCCAATCCTACAGGATCATTTTAGTCAGGGGGAGTACAGGTGATTTACTTGACTTCCTCAGAGAAATAATGTTTAGTCCTTTATAGCTTATATAAGAACATTAAAAAGGATATACCTTGAATTTTCCATGAATAGTGAATTTGCTAATTGTTTTCTATGTGAAAACAAATAAATTAGATAACTTTTTTTGGTATTATAAATTACCCTGTTTTCATTCCTGTTTTAAGTAGAACACATTTTTTTTACTTTTTAAATCTTGCTGTTACCATTATAAATGCAGTGGTACTATACTACAATAATTTTTATTACAGTATGATATTAACCTACAAAAAAGTAAATTAAGTGTACTCATTCCCTTCCCTTTCAACCTACTGTGCTGTTCATGTAATTGTTTTATTCTTTTATTTATCATTTCTTTTATTACTACTTT
The DNA here is from genome assembly GCF_055471065.1 of Atractosteus spatula. Lineage (NCBI taxonomy): Eukaryota > Metazoa > Chordata > Actinopteri > Semionotiformes > Lepisosteidae > Atractosteus > Atractosteus spatula. The sequence goes on along the minus strand of NC_142721.1, from coordinate 2,247,335 downwards.
TTGAGAGTCACTCAAGAACTGAGTCAGTGATAATGTAGGGGATGACTGTTTTTTAATTTAAAGTTTCTTTTTATTCACAGGAACAATGAGCCACATACAGGCATGACTCTGAGAATAGGTCTACACATACAGCAACAAACAACTAACGCTTTCCTGAAGGAATCTCAATACAGTAACTAAACCATAAACCATCATGCTCTGCTACATAAACATGCTAACTCTTTGTTAACCGAGCTTCAGTGACTGCTGCATGTTGGATTAAGCAGATCTTTAAGATGCTGCAGAATTGGGTGCCAATATATTGTATACTCTCCTATTGCACAGCCTATGAATAGACAAGTTTGGTCCTTGAATTGGGAAAAAATGGTCACTAAAAAGTTTGCACGAATAGGTGAAATCACGAATGTTTTGTTTTGGTTCTTGGGTTTAAATGCATTTCCATTTGTGTCTTCTGATTCATGTTTAACTTTAGATTCTGGATACTTCAATACTTAAATATTGAAATATTTGTATGCTTTCTGTATACTTAATTCATGTCCCCTCATAGTTTTACTACCTGGAAAGAATCTAATTTGAAAGTGTAAGAATCAGGGAGATGTCACTGATTTTGTATGAAGTGAAGGGGACTGTTGTGAGACAGGAAGGTGGAAGGGGGGTCCAGTGGTGAATTTAGCTCATGGTATAGCAGCGCTCTTCAATTAAAATGTGAGCTGCATGACAAAAAGAAGTGATCAAGTGGTGATAAATAGACGGTCTTAATTCTTGACAAAACATGGTGATTACCTTTGAAGTAAAAGCATTGCACAACAGTGCTTCAGAATCAATGTGTACAGTACTTGTCAGTATATTTTCATGCAATACCTTCTTAATAGATTTCATATTGCAATCTTCCTTTACGTGTCTAGATTATGCTAAACTGACATCATTTATAAGCAAAAAAAAATGGCATTTAAGAGCAGATTTAAGAGCATCAATATTCATTCTGGCAGAATATAAGTTTTTAAGTGGAATAACCTAAAACTGATTTACTAATCAGTGGGAAAAAGAGAGAGCTACATTTCCATGCCAAAACAAATCATGTTCTAAAACATTGTAAAATGTTTTGTTGTTTTTGATTACTTAGGTGTATGTTTAAATTTTAAGGGGTGATTCATGCTACAAAAAAATCCTTTACATCTGCTTTACCTGAGATTATAATAAGATAGCCAGACTGAAAGACTAGTGATGCAGGAATTTACTGCCGTTCCAAGAAATGTCAAGTCATGTGCTTTAGCCTAAGGGCTGCAAAACTGTAAATCAATCAAATAAAGCAATCTTCTGAATCGATACACTGATGTGAACTGAACCAAATGAATCAAGCTGTTCAGAAAAAAGAGCTCTACTGTACTTCACTTCTTATGCTGTGGTAGAAAAATGCTGATGAATGGTAATTACAATCTGCTGGCACCTGCCAAAAGCAAAAATGTGACACATCTCATTCCTTGTATTTAGTGACTGCTGTCTAAGGCAAACTGAAAGACATTTTTTATTATTTTTCACAATGTTGTCAGAAAGAAGGTGAGAGAACCTTCTGCGTGTTTTTCCCCTGTAAGAATTAAATATTGTTTATAAATGCTGTCATCTAAAATTGCAGTATACTGAAATAAAAACAACATTGTAATGTCCATGATATGCCGTTAGTCCAAAAATATAAGTGCAGCTGGCCTAACTCAGACAGGTTCTTACAATGTATGCTTGTATGTCCTGAAACATACAGTACAAAGTAAAAATCCCTGTTTTGTTGTATTGAGAGTTTTTATCCCTTGGCCTTTCTTTCAATGTTAACGCTTTTTACATCACTTTTTCTCATTGCAACTAAAACCTACTGTAGGTTTTATTACTACCACCCACTGTGTCTATGTGGGTTATTTATCACGTTTCCTACCTTTTTATTGTGCAACTAAGGGCTTTTCTTTACATTAAAATTTTAAATTTGAGGCCTGGCTCTTTGTTATTGCTACAAATTAATGCAATTGCAATTGTAATATAGACATTCTGTAAATACCAGAATTTAAAAACATATATTTGTGATTTTTCATTCTTACTGCACATTGTAAACATCATAGCATTTCTGTAATCAAGTGGCATCTTGTAACCAAAAAAAATCTTTCATGAAGAATTACAGTATACCAGTCAGTGAAGATTTGCTCAATTAAAACTTTTATTTTAGCTTGTCTATGTGTGAAATTTTATTCAGCAGTCTTAATCATCATTTCCGATGAAGGCGTGTGTTTATCATGGGTGATGTCTTCTTTAGTCTTATCCTTTCCATGACTCATACTAAACTTTAAATAAAGTTGTTCCTGCAGGGGCTGTTGTGAACCAGCATTTATCATTCTGAGAATGTGATTAAAAAATACTTCCTACAGATTCTGTGCTGGATGGTGTGTTCCTGTCTTATAACACTTTATGTGAATACGTAAATGAAGTAGTTCTGTTCAAACAGAAGACTGCATCTATCCTTTTTCATCTGGACATGACACACAGGATGTAGTGATGAGATGGTTTGAATTTACTGGAACAATTAGTTAAAAGAATAGCTAATCAGAATAATCTATAGCTAATCAGAATCAATTGGACAAAATAAGAAGCAATATCAGCACACATTTTCAAACTATACAATATACAGTACAATTTATTAATGCAGTATCAAAACATTCTAAACAAACCAACAAGAGTAAAGGTATATGTGGGTCAATTTTATTTTGGTACAAATGACTGATCATTCAGTTAGGGTTACAAAGATAAAAATAACATCAGGGGTAAAAACTGAGTATAACCTTTGTTATACTCCATCTTGTAAATTTTGTGTTACTATTGTGAACTAAACGTTATTGTTAGATAGAGTTCGGATTAGCTTTCTTGTTCTCAAGAATTCCAATGTGAACATTTATTTTTATTCATCCGAATAATACGCTGCCTAGGATGGACTTTTGAAAATCCCATTGAATGACAGAGCTTGGCTGGATTCATTCTAGGAATGGCCCATATCCTTCATCTGGTCAGGTGCCAAGCTGTATTCCCAGTGGTGTGAAGGAGAAAGAATGTTGCTTAGCTTGCTGCTGAAGAAGACTCCCAAGGTCTGAACTGGTTACAGTTGAGTAAGACAAAATTGGAGAGAAACTTTTTTAAATTACTCTGGGTGTAGCACTATTTCTGAATATACCCTGATTTTCAGGCCTGTTAACAAAAAGAACAATTGTATTAATTTAATTGATTAGGCAAAAATATAAATGGTTCAATGGTTGAAAGGTTTCTCTTCTTGCAGAATGTTGTACAAACTTGCTTTCTCAGCATGGTACTGTATCATGAACTAAAGCTTTATTTTTTTGACACGGGCAAGAGTGGTTACAGTCACCATGTTGATTCTTTTGTAAGGTTTTGATTAAGAGTATGTACTGAGCTGTGCAATATTTTTTAAACTTAGTAATTGTTTTAGGTTATCGTTTCTGATGTCATAGGATCTAGCGGTTTTCCACAAACGTGCATGTTCCTTATGGGAGTTTCTTTGTGGAGTGCACTAAGAGGCACTGAAGTTGATACTTCTTCATTAGAGATCAAAAACAGATCCAATTTGTCCTGGTCTGTTTTAGAGTCACAACATCACCTGAGCTAAGCTGTGCCAGGGTAAATGTCCAATCAAGGGAAGGACTCTTGCTTCAAAATGACTTTTGCTTCTATAAGAGTAAAGTTAAAAGTCAAGAATATGTATCATTTATGCATTCATTTTTCTAACCACTTTATCCAATACAGGGCTGTGAAGGAGCCAGAGTCTATTCTAGCAGTCAATGGGCACAATGGAGGATACACTCTGGATGGGAAGCCAGTCTATTGCACAGCAGACACAGACACTAACATGGGGGGTAATTTTCCAAGAATCCAATCAATTTATCAGTATGTCTTCTGGCTGTATGAGGAAAACTGAACCTCCACGCAAACATGTGGAGAACATACAGTACACAAAAATTACACAAATACTGTAAAGTGCCAGGTGTCAGGAATTGAACGTAGAGCCCCAGTGTTGCGAAGCAGCAATGCTAACCATTGCACGTCTGTGTTGTTCAACACACTAAAATCGAATCCTAATGCACACCTTTCAGCATTAATGTACTTTTAATGTACAAGAAAACTGCTAGAGAAATATAGGAATGTAATTATTAATTAGCTCTTAATTCAACTCTGAAATGCTCTTCAGCTGTGGAGCCTTTTCATAGGAGGAAATCTGACACATCTCATTTTTGACTGTTCAGCTTCTGCAGGTGTTGGCACCTGACCCATGTGTGGAATGTCTTCAAATGTGGGAACCTGAACCTATGCAGGCTTTGTATTTTTCAGTTTCTTTTTTCAGATTGAATGCCGACTTCAGATCCCAATCTTACCGCTAATTATATGTTACTAATTATATGACTGTGAACAGTCATGAACAGGAATACTGTAAGTTACTCAGAATTGTGAACTACAGCAAAATATTTTGCATAAGAAGCAACACAGAATATAACAGTGAAAGAAACTGAAATTCAAATAAAAAATTGTTTATATATATATTTGTGGATAGCAATTACATCTAAGACTGTTTTTCTTTAAAGTGAGCTTTTCTGTACTTTCAATAGATGTTATCTTGGAGTGTATGAAGTTCATTATTTGATCAATAAATAGCTCAGACTGGAGGTCCTTTGAAATATGACCAAGATCTCTTCAGATCTGTGAAAAATTGCAGAGCGATTTATCTAATGAAATCAGTTCATTTAGGGATTATCTAAAACTCACAAGGACTTTCGTGCAGTTCCTATCAGTGTTTTCTCTTTGACAATAACTGATTAAATCTCAATAGTCAGTAGCAACCAACTAGGTTTTAAGCAAATAAAGTGCTGTATGGAAGCTGTATAGAAAGTATTTGAAAAACAGCTTCCTAATGGTTTATTGTATGCTAATCTCTAAACAGAAGCTCTTTGCTTATTTTCCAATTTTAATGGAATTATAGTTAACCAGCATTAGTGCTGGACCTTTCAGGTGTTTTAAAGTAAAGGCAGTCCTCTGGAGTACAGGATCAGTCCTATAGTAAAGACATTGTTAGTTTGTCTAAACAATCACAAGAGCCCATTGTGACTGTACCTGGGATGCTATCTGCAAGGAGTTTTAATGTTCTCGTGGGTGTCTTCTACTTCAGTTTCTCCCTCAAACCACTTTCTCCAATACAGGTTCACAGGTGAGTCAGAGCCTATCCCAAACAATGGGCACAGAGGCAGGATACATTCTGGACAGGACACCAGTCCACTGCAGGACACACACAGACACAAACACACACACATACAGTACCAGTGCCAATTTTCCCAAAAGCCAATGTGTCTTTGTACTGCGGGAGGACCCACACAAACATGGTGAGAACATACAGTAAAAACTCCACACAGATAGCACACCAGCAATGTCAACCACTGTGCTATTGTACTGCTCCTTCAGTTCTATTATAAACTGGAATAAGTAAATAGGCTGTGCGATAAAGCAAAACATTAAAGTAAGATTGAAAAAAAGATACTGTAGGAGATTTAACTAATTTCCTCCAACCAATACTTAAAATAAAAAACAAATGTATCTTAATTGGACCCAACCATAATTATGGCATCTTTGCAAGGTTATAGTATTCCTTTATGTTTGCCTTCATCAGCACAAAAGATTCACAGCTGCACCACGCACAGTTTTGAAACAAGTACAGGGGTTTTAAAAGCAACATTTTCATCTTAATTAGAATCAATTAACACAATAAGTACAACACACATATTCACTTTAAAGCTTTCCTGGCACTTGAAGACATTTCAGATTCTCTCAAGTGAATCAGCAAAAGTAAAAACAAGCTTATCCTTTTCCAGTTTGCACTTCTCTGAATAGTGATACATTCCAATACATTTAGTAAAAAAAATCTTTAGTGGTTTATATTTTGAATGTTTCTAAGTGTTCCCTATATTGTAGATATCTTTGGGCTTTTCTCAAATACACCAGCCCGTATTTTGAAGTACTGTATGTTTTTCAATTACATGCTTCAAATTAAGTACCGGATATTTGATAGAGAAGTGGCTTTCAAACATTTATTTTTCATTCTTTACTACTCACCTTTGAAGGAAATACAAAACCTTTGATAAGACTCCAGTCTACGTCAATAAATGAAGGCCCAATCATCTTGTTCATCTTGAAAGACAAAAATGAAATGAACAACCTGTCAGTTTATGATTGAGAGGGAGCACTTTCTATGGTATATGTGAGTAAGAATTTTAAATTTAATGAAGTGATATGTATAGACTAAAAAACAATTTGGGCAGTTTTAATTAAGTCCATTCGTCTTCTATGAAATCAGGGGAAGGACTGGCACAGTTCTGAAAATATGCCTCCACACAAAATCCTAATGATAATAAAATAGCTTTTGCGTACTGTAGAAGAAGTGATATATTTGGAAAATCACAGCAGGATGTTCAGTACATGCACATTTAAAGCAAAATGGCATAATCTGGGTTCTTTTGAAAATGTGTTTGCCTAGAACAGAATGCACTCCTGTTTTACACAAAACCTCTGACACGAGTCATTGAGAAATGCTTCTAATAAGGTTTCATTAGTCCCAGACAAATCCTGTATTAATGCTAAATACATTTTGGCTCTAAACCGTTTTGCAGAAGGGATGACACCCAGCTATATGAGCAAAGTGTCTGGTTCCTTAAAAGAATGGGACTGCCAAGATCTTATGACTACCAATGCAGAACTAATAGCATAGAATAGCATATTCTACTGTCATGTGAATGGTTTGTGAGGTGTGATGAAGTACATACTTATAATGCTAAGATTGAGCAAGTATGTTTGATCTAGAGAAGAAACTTGCTCTGCTTGACTAGAAATGGTGACCACTACTTACACTAATGAGACTACTGGCTACATTAATGAAACTAAAACAGGCCGCATAGATGCAAAAATTCAACTACACTTCTACAACTGTTTTAAACTTTTTATGCAATATATTTTCTTCATATGCAGAAACATTTGCTAGTGACCTTCAAGTGAAATTGCAGTGGTTTTATTTTAAGGTAAGAGTTAAGTCCTGATAGATCTGTATGTATGTTTAAATGCAACCTAGAGGGGCCGACTACCTGCTTTATAATGAACAAGGTATCTAGGACTCCCTAGGGTAGATTGTGCAGAATAAAATTGATATGGTGTGAACAGATAGGTGAATGAGGACAGACGTTTACAGCATCAGTAACAGTGATTTAAACCCAGATAAAGTGGAGCATGTTCTGATTTTTTAAGCTGCTTAAATAGAGGTTTGGAGCACTTGCCAAACATGATGCCTGGACCACAGATTGCACCAGAACAGTACTTTCAGTCACACGGTTAAAGAGTCGGAAGAGAATTGCAGCACTATTGACAATTGGTGAATTAGATAACACAGTTAGCATGCATAAGGTAACTTATCTGGGTGGAGCAGTGGCTCTGTGGCTAAGGATCTGTGCCTGTGGCTGGAAGGTTGCTAGTTCAAATCCTGCAGCCTGCAGAGGAATCTTACTCTGTTGGGCCCCTGAGCAAGGCCCTTAACCTCAACTGCTCCAGGGGTGCTGTACAATGGCTGACCCTGTGCTCTGACCCCATGCTTTCTCCCTATCTGTGTGTCTCATGGAGAGCAAGCTGGGGTATATGAAAAGACAAATTCCTAAAGCAAGAAATTGTAAAGGGTTAATAAAGTATTATTATTATTATTATTATTATTATTATTATCTGATTAATCATTGGAATTCTGTGGCCAGAGAAGCTGCTCAAGTCTGTAGATAGTGGCCAGAGGAAAACTCCACAGGAAGTTTGTGAAGTTCTATCTGAGTTTGGGGAAACCAATGTTTTATAACAATGTATCATATTCAGTCAGGAAGAGTATTGATACTGAATAGTGTTACTGAATTGATAGTGAAGATACTAATGGTTCATAAAAACAATTTGAGAGCGAAAATGATAATTTGATTCTTCTTGGTTTTCTTTGCATGTAATAGCAGCATGTGATTGAACAGAATTGGTTAGTTCTGTTCAGAGACACAAGGGTGAGACAAAGGGTCAATTAGGAAGAGGAGGCAGTGAATTTACCACAGTGCAGAAATTTGGAAAGATAATGAGCCATGGGGACTATGGCTGAAAACCAAAGATATATTTATAAAATTAACAATATGAAATACCACTAGCTTAGAAGAAAATAATGTTTTCTTTGATTGGATCAAAGAAATGTAGTGGGGCTTGAAATGGGCAGGTATGTAAACAGAAGGGGAAAGAGTTCAACTGGCCATGAATTCCCATTAGCAATAGCATAGGTTGTAATATCTAAAGAAGTAAAAGTCTTTGTGAAGCAGGAACAGTCCTCATTAAAGGAAGTGGCCCCATGCCAGTGCAGGAAATGCAGCTGCCAAAGACATAAGCTGGCTTTCAGTCAGAAATGTGAAACACAGTGATGCAAAGGACAGTGGGATGGGATTGAACAAATGGGAAATGAAACTCGGAGGAACACATTTTGTAAGCTGAGAAAGCAGTCTGTATGCACAAATCTGAGTTTAAGTAAGAAAACAAGTAGGAAAGGACACTGTAGACACTGAATAGGCAAAGAAGAACCAAATAAGGCCCTATACAGCACAGTACCAAAGAACCTGAGAGCGTTAGATAAAACTGCTGGCCTATACAACAGAAAGAGGAATTCTGAAAGCACAGAAAACAGAAGCTACTGTAAAATGCGGAGGCCTCAGGCAGGGGAAGTGCAAATGAAATCTACAATGAAGGAATCTATCAACAAGTTCATTATAAAGGGGAGTCTGCAAAGTGACTAACTATCCAGCAGAATGTATTGGAAAACCATCAAAGAAAGTGAGAAACAGAGACAGGGGAAGGGAACCAGATACCAAAAGCTACAGGAATGGTAACCATGATGGTAGGCACAGAGCTAGGAAAAGAGGAACAGATATGGAAAGATAACCACCCACAGGGACTGTGGATAAAGCCCAGATATAAGCCATAAATTCATGGTTGGGGGGCAGCCACCCAAGCTGCAGGAAGAGAATCAGATGCAGCAGCTATATAGAGGAAATAGAGAGATGAACAAAAGCAGAGCAGAAAGAAAAAGGAGTGGGTTAGCAAAAACTGGGAGAGCAAATTGAGGTTCGCAGAAGCAGAGCTTGAAGGCACAACATATTGAGGAATGTCACTCCAGTAGGTGAAGAGGCTTACTGGGGCAGGAATTATTGCTAGAGCATGAAACAGAAGCAGTAGTTAGGGGGACTGATGAAGGCTGACAAAGGAGGAAGTTGGTGACGTGGTAGAAGTCTGTTGCTGGTGTCGGCTGCCTGCTGTCAGCGCAAATTTTCCTGTTCCCCTGGCACTCACATCATAGTGGAATGATCCTGCTGTGGAAGTGAGCTGCTTCTGGTTCCCTGGTGCCCATGTCACACTGCATTTCAGCCACAGTGGGAGTGGCACTTGCCCCATTAGTTTGTGCTTGGGTGGTGGAAGCTGCTGCTGCGCCAGGCTCTCAGTCCTCTTGGGAGCACTGTGGCCAGCCAGGGACCTGCAGTCTGGAGCTCTGCGCAGCTGCTAGCTCTGGTGGCCTTCCCTTCTTCTCCAGCCTGCACCTCACCTGGGCATTCCCCACTGGACTGTGCTTCAGCCTGCCAGCCTCTCTACCTGCTTCATATCCTGTCCTGCCCCTGGGACTCTACCCTGGATCTGGGTGCACTACCCTCAGTGGGTGCCCTGCTCGGCCTGGTCTCTGGAGGAGACCCCCGGTTTTCCTCCCTGCACTAGTCCCCATGAAGCAGAGTCCATTCTGGAGCGCTGGCCACTACCCCTGGACTGTGACGCTCTTGCTCTGAGGTCTGTAACATCTCCTGGCCTACCCCCGCCATCCTGGTGGGTGGCGTTGCATAAAAAAATACAAATGTGTTTTAATACAGTGTTAAAAATATAGTTGTATATTAGGGGCATGAAGTGAAAGCTACTCAGCAGAGAAAAGAATTGAGTCAGACAAAAGTATTATGCTTTCCTGCCCTGCGCCACCCCCTCCCCCACTTTTTTGTGCTGGTCGGAAAGAGCTTTTAATTACTTAATCTTGTTAATATAACAAAATATACTCCAAATGTTTGATTTCTTGTGCTTTTTCAAAATAATCAATATTTTTTTTTGTTTCATAGAACTACATTTTTTGTTTCGTAGAAATGTGAACTACAGTGCAGACAGGTGAATGAATTATACAGAAAAGACTGCAAATGTTTAATTGTATACACTTCTTATAACACTTTCAACACTGAAAGAGCAAGTTCACTGTAAGTTTGTTGCTAACCCGACTTTTCATAATTAAAAACAAAGGTCTGTGACTGAGAATGAAGCTACAGATGCAGCCATTCAAAATGCGTGAGGTATTTCGCGGCATACCCCGGTGGGCGTGTCACAGTATCACGCGGTATGACGCAGTTAACGTGGTGTCACGTGGTTAACTATCCGGCGTCGCCTTGTAAAACCGCCAGGGGGAGCTTAACCTCTCATGTACAGCATTTGAGCCTTTAATTTTGAACTGTGTATTACAGCATGTTAATCATCAGTCATTAAAATGTTGGTATATTTTATGAAAGCAAGATTGCTCAGTTGGACAAAAGTACACAGCCTACCTTTATCATAAATATTTATGCATCAAAGCCTTTACTGAAGATATTACTAATAGTATTAATAATGGATGACTTTAGACAAGCTGTATACTCAAAGTATAATTTCTTTAGCACATTTGTACAAGCACTTGGAATCTGTCCAAGCCATACTTTGTCAGGCATTTTGTTTTACTTCAACGGGCATAAAAACTTCCTTGCTTTTAACAGGGCGTTTCATAATTTCTAACTACGAAAATGATTTAAAATGCGACACTTATCATTCAACTAGAGCTTAAAATATCACAAGGATCCTCAAGAGCACAGCAAAGAGTGTATTAAAAGACATTTGTATTTATCAACGCTTTCTTTTCCGTATACCAGATTTTATGGAACCACTTCAGAGGGGTGTCAGCCAGTCAGATTCCAGGATTCGGCACTTTAAAGGAAAAATACACACCGGTATTCCATTTCTCCCTAACGATTTTAAGCATCGAAGTATTTAACTAGCATGTGAAATAGCGTGTGAAAAAGTGGTAGTTTTAAGCTTTTCTGCTAATATAATATGGAATCGATATTGATTTAAATCGTGTTCTGATTTAAATCGCAAACGCGTGTTTAATTATATGTGTTTTTTAATCATAATCAGGCTAATGCAACATAAATTGATACAGTATCTTTGTCTTCTAAGCATCTTAATAAACTTTCAGCATAGCTTTCTACCCGTCAAGATTTATATTTCTTGGGATTTTGGGATCAAACGTGGAAGGATTAGATTATAATCGTTTTTATTTGTCAAATACGTGATTGTATTTCTGAATGTTATGTGACACCTACAGTAGTTCACTGCTTTAAATACATCGAATTAAGAAAGTTATGTGTAGCACTTTAGATCTTTTTTCTGAACCAGGGAAAATCTGATCATGTTTCTCTATAACAATAATAAAAAAAACTTTATTTTACATATCGCCTTTAAAAGTGGCATCTCAAAGCAATACAGTAGATCGAAAAACAGTTAAAAGGGACCAGATTAAATACCAGACAATCGCAAACGCATTTTCAATAAAATTATTTTATTCATTCAGCAGTTTGTGAGAGGAACATCCAGCAGGGAGAGACACACACACCGGTTTTCATTGACAAAATTGTTTTTTTTCAATTCCTTTTGTCTAACAGGAATGTTTTGTTTGTGGACAAACTGTTAGACAAGAGGAAAAGACCGCCTCCTCCTACGAAGCATTAATCGCGTATCTAAGGAAAATTGCAGTATACCTTTGTTCATGCACATCATTATACAGTACAGTATCTCAATTTGTATTTCGATAAAAAAAATCGTTTGCCCAGCCACTACTGTTGTTATTGTTTTTATCCTGTAAAGCGTTTTCTTTTTCTGCGTTTTCCATTTCCTTTTTCTGATCACTCGCTTTCTGGATACACATCTCACCTGTCCTGTTCTTTGTTTTCCTGGTTTGCTGATTATGCCTGCTGCGGTCCACTCCTACCCTCACACCTAAAGAATACTATTTTAAATTTCTTGGCGCAGTTCATTAACCCTTGTATGTGCTGTCCGCGCCCAAAATGCAATTAAAAAAAAGTAAAAAACCGCGCTCAAAATGCAATTTAGAGCTTAATAAGATACACTCCACAGGCAAAATTAAAGACAAAATTAAAGACGATTAAAATCTGTAATCTTTCCACTTGTACTGTGAGTCATCGGACAGTTTCTGCTTTGTGTAAGGATGGTGAGAAAGCTGTGTTCAATGTATTTAAGGGACTCAGAAGTAAAAGAAGATGCTTCATATTGCTTGACTAATTTTAAAAACCAAGTTATAAATGCAGACGCTCCCTCGGTGCCGCGCCGGGTGTAAATATCAAAGTATACATTCCCAACAAGAATTGTACCCATCTGTCATGCAAATAAAACACCTTGAATTGAATTGAGGGAGAGATGGGGGTAGTGGGACAGAGATACTGTAGACAGACTCAAGGCAAATAAGATACTTATGGGTACGCAGACATTCACGACAGCAACATACGAAACGTTTGCACGTACTGTATAGTTAAGTTATTACTTGGTTTTCAAAGTGCAACGAAATACAATATTGTTGTTGCTGCTGTTCTGGTTGTTTTTATCCCGTAAAGCGTTTTGAGAAGCCACCTTTAAAGGCGATATATACTGTAAAACCACTGATTCTTATGGAATGTGTTCCGCGGGAGATTCAAATTTTTATTTATTTATTTTTTAATCGCGTATCTTAGGAAATCTCAGTATAACTTTGTTCATGAACAGTGGCATGTTACATTATCATTCGTTTTTTTAACAAGGCTCGCCAGCTAATGTGAATCGAAACCTGTCTTGCTAGCTTTTAAAGTCGTGCATGTGTAAACTGTACTAGAGGGCATGCAAGTTACTCTGCCCCTTTCAGCGGCAGGGAGTCCCTCTGCTGCAACACACAGCAGACAGAACGGGAGACTATTGCCTTTCATATCTGACACCAGTGAAGTAAAAGGGGTGTCTAAAGGGGTGATTTTAGACCACATTTTAGTTACTTTATTTTGTTTACTTTTAACATTTCTGTAATTTACAGTAGATGTCACAATAGAAGCCCGAAGCCTATTATACTCAGTCTAGCCTTGGATCCTCTGAGTCCCTTGACTCAGTTATTGCATATTAATTTCTTGAGATACGCGATTCCATATTATATTCCCTTTTAATCAAATTCTAAAAGTATGCTTGTTGACTCCGGTATCGCGTTACTTAAAGACTTCGATGCTTAAAATGTTTAGGGAGAAATGGAATACTGGTGTGTATGTTTTCTTTAAAGTACCGAGACCAGCCATATACTGAACGTTTAAGTTCCAAAATTAATATCGTTTATGGACTTCACACGCGTTGCAGTATTCTCCTATTCTTTTTATGCTCAGGCACTAAAATCTCCCTTCTGCTTTGTGTAAGGATGGTATCAAGAGCAATCTTAAGTGGTGAGAAAGCTGTGTTCAATGTATTTAAGGGACTCAAAAGTAAAAGAAGATGCTTCATATTGCTTGACTAATTTTAAAAACCAAGTTATAAATGCAGACGCTCCCTCGGTGCCGCGCCGGGTGTAAATATCAAAGTATACATTCCCAACAAGAATTGTACCCATCTGTCATGCAAATAAAACACCTTGAATTGAATTGAGGGAGAGATGGGGGTAGTGGGACAGAGATACTGTAGACAGACTCAAGGCAAATAAGATACTTATGGGTACGCAGACATTCACGACAGCAACATACGAAACGTTTGCACGTACTGTATAGTTAAGTTATTACTTGGTTTTCAAAGTGCAACGAAATACAATATTGTTGTTGCTGCTGTTCTGGTTGTTTTTATCCCGTAAAGCGTTTTGAGAAGCCACCTTTAAAGGCGATATATACTGTAAAACCACTGATTCTTATGGAATGTGTTCCGCGGGAGATTCAAATTTTTATTTATTTATTTTTTAATCGCGTATCTTAGGAAATCTCAGTATAACTTTGTTCATGAACAGTGGCATGTTACATTATCATTCGTTTTTTTAACAAGGCTCGCCAGCTAATGTGAATCGAAACCTGTCTTGCTAGCTTTTAAAGTCGTGCATGTGTAAACTGTACTAGAGGGCATGCAAGTTACTCTGCCCCTTTCAGCGGCAGGGAGTCCCTCTGCTGCAACACACAGCAGACAGAACGGGAGACTATTGCCTTTCATATCTGACACCAGTGAAGTAAAAGGGGTGTCTAAAGGGGTGATTTTAGACCACATTTTAGTTACTTTATTTTGTTTACTTTTAACATTTCTGTAATTTACAGTAGATGTCACAATAGAAGCCCGAAGCCTATTATACTCAGTCTAGCCTTGGATCCTCTGAGTCCCTTGACTCAGTTATTGCATATTAATTTCTTGAGATACGCGATTCCATATTATATTCCCTTTTAATCAAATTCTAAAAGTATGCTTGTTGACTCCGGTATCGCGTTACTTAAAGACTTCGATGCTTAAAATGTTTAGGGAGAAATGGAATACTGGTGTGTATGTTTTCTTTAAAGTACCGAGACCAGCCATATACTGAACGTTTAAGTTCCAAAATTAATATCGTTTATGGACTTCACACGCGTTGCAGTATGCTCCTATTCTTTTTATGCTCAGGCACTAAAATCTCCCTTCTGCTTTGTGTAAGGATGGTATCAAGAGCAATCTTAAGTGGTGAGAAAGCTGTGTTCAATGTATTTAAGGGACTCAAAAGTAAAAGAAGATGCTTCATATTGCTTGACTAATTTTAAAAACCAAGTTATAAATGCAGACGCTCCCTCGGTGCGCTGCTCTGGTGCGCCGGCTGTTACACAGTGCCTGTCTGCCGTAAGCGTTACAATATACATACCCAACACTGCTTGTACCCATCTGTCATGCAAATAAAACACCTTGAATTGAATTGAATTGAGGGGAGAGGGGGGGAATACTAAAGCCAATACTGGCTCAATACCCTCAATGGGCTTTGACGTGCTAATGCGTTGGTTTAACAGTCCGGGTGTGGCAGGCTTCCAATGTCAACTCGACTCGATTGGAAGACAATGAACGTATTTTAGCCCTAAATGAATTAATAGCAAACATGGTTTACATAAAATACATTTTTCCAAGAAAGTTTATAATAATACGATCTATAGTTGAAATCTGAGCCTACTTTAAAAATAAAGGAAAAGCATTTTCAGAGAGTAATCATGCTGTGTTTATGTAGAAAAAGCGATTAGGTTTACGAGCAATCTAATTACCTATTCGCTTAAAACGCTATTAAAAATTTACTCTGTTGCACACACACACACAATAGAAGCAGGCACCGCTGTCAGAAGGGAAGATATGTTCAAAATATCGCAAATATCGATCATGTTGCGATATTTTGAAATATAAAAGTCAATTGATTGTCCATAATATCGCTATTCTATTTTTTCGAAGAAATGTTTGTTAAAAGAAAAGACCAGCACCAGCTGGATTCGAAAACACAACCTGTCAGCTGGTAGTCACGTCTACAAGACAGCTCACATGAACAGGCAGGCGAAACAGCCCTACACAGCCCTGTCGCAGCACACGAATACCATTATTAAATTCTTTAGATACGCGATTCCATATTATATTCCCTTTTAATCAAATTCTAAAAGTATGCTTGTTGACTCCGGTATCGCGTTAGTTAAAGACTTCGAAGCTTAAAATGTTTAGGGAGAAATGGAATACTGGTGTGTATTTTTTTCTTTAAAGTACCAAGACCAGCTATACACTGTATGTTTATGTTCCAAAATTAATATCGTTTATGACCTTCACACGCGTTACAGTATGCTCCTATTCTTTTTATGCTCAGCTACTAAGATTTCCCTTCAGTGGTAAAATTCAATACCTACAACGGGCACAGCAAAGACGTTTACTGTCTTTCTACGACAGACCAACGGACCACGAGTGCCCCTGTCGGTCAACCAATCACGTACTGCGGTGCCCCGCGTCATCTTGCGTCATACTGAGCGACGTCACCTGCGGTACGTGTCTGTAACGCGCACTTTGAATGGCTGCATCTGTACTGTACATCTAGAACTGAAAGGCCTTCTGGTTATTCATCCAGGCTTTCAGATAGTTTGATTGTCTGGATTTAGTTTTTCTTAAGCAATAAATCTTTTTAAAATGTTATCCTGATCTATATGAATTGTAATTAACTATTCACTTTAATATTTTTATGTGCTTCCCTGGTTTGGAGCTGTGAGTTCATCTTGATCTCCCTGTCAGAACTGCACACACCTACTGTAGACTAGTGCCAGCCGGTGTAGCTGTTGTGTTGTCTGTAGATAATGGCTTTGCTAAGTAAAAACCCACCAGCAAGATTGTGACAGCCTGGGGAATTTAATTCACAGTGGGCTAATCACATTACTCAGCTCTGTCCTATGCGGACCAACCTGTGCTCAGAATGAACATTTCACTGGCTGAGTAAATTGGTAGTTTTAATATTTTAGTGAGAATTTGAATACAGAATTCTTACAAAAATACAGCTGACCAGCAAACAATCTTCAAATAAATGACTGTGTGAGGCTACATTTAATTGTTTTCTCTTCTAAGGAGCTTAATGACACACAGGGAGGTGGAGGTGAACGTCCTCAGGTAGCACAAATCATTGTTATAGAACGTATTACACATTGGGCTGCTTTAATAGCTAATGCAAACAAGAAAAAAATAGCTCATTAATAACTGAAATATTTTCTGCGTGTAAAGCTCCAGAGATAGTTTTGATATTTGTTTCTATGCATGAATTTTGCATTGTTTTCTTTTGCTTTTTCTTGTATACCAATAATAAATGTGTTGTACGGCCAGCATGAGAAAACAGTGTCTGTATAGGGTATGCTGCGGAAAATGTTCTACTGTATATTTACCTTCAAGGTCAAACATACAGAAATTATTATGCATTTATTTCTTTTACTTTTTATTTTATGCTCAACCTTCAAATGACTTTTAGCAAATTATATTTATGCCATCAATCATTGATTTTAAGCAATGACCCATTGTCCCTACAAAACAATGGCTCTGTTTTAGAATCTGGCCACCTCCTGTTGGGACTTGAGACTATCCTCACGGCAATAAGCTGTCACAGAAAAGCCAGGAGACCTCATCTCAGGGCGGCTATTTAGATCTCACTTGGCTGTTCTTGCAATCAATAGACATATTTCCATGTCATGGGCTCTTTTTATAGATGTGTCCCATTGATGTTCTGTGATGAATAATGCAGTGATCTCTATAATTCTAATTAAAAGAGATGCACACTTAGCAGAGCCTTCCAGATCAATACAAGCCACTGTCTTGGGCATTCTTTTACATCTGCCTGATGACAGAGGCTTACTCTAATGTTTTGAATGAGATTCCCAAAGGGTTTATTTGTGGTAATCATTAGCCTTGCTTAATTTGACCACTGTCCCCATAAACCTCCTCCCTGGAGACCCCATTCTCACTGAATACTTTAGACCAATGAGCACACCTTAGAGCTCACCCCACAACTGCAATTGAATGGATTTATGGAGCTTTGGAGAACAACTTGTAATGAAGTGAGTGACTCAGGGTGGAAGGTAAGGGAACAGGATTCTGTGGAATATTACTTGGCCCTGATTTGCCTGCTTATTCCTTAAATAGCTTCCAAACTCAAACAATTTACTATCATTCTGGCCTTTCCACCTAATATACAAATAAGTCATGCCACCAATGTTGTATTTGCACTTAGACCCTAAATTCAAACCAATTACAGCCCAAATAAGTGCTGTTCTTATCACACCAAATGACCTGTATTGCTTGCAGAGCAGAGAGTTCAAACATTTTTGTGAGTCCTAATGAGCAACGTTGCCATGATAGTCTAATTTTACACTATAAAACAAGTTACATTTTTATTGAACTGTGTTTTTCTGTTATCTTGAAAATAGCAGAGTAATAAACAAGGCAACAAATTTATCATTAGCAGAAAAACAGTTTTTTTTCCATGAAATGTGGATATGTGGACCCCACCATTCTCAAAACTGATAATCTCAAACCCATTAATGAGGCACACATACTGTAGAGGAAATGCGGAGAAGTTTTCTTAGAAATTAAAACTTCCTAGACAAGACTAAACCACTCTTAAATGGATGCTAACTAAAGGGAAAACTTTCTCCCTATTCCAAATAGGGCATCAAAAGTGAGAGATTTATTTTATCTAGTGGAAACAGAAAAAAGGGAAATACCCCACAGCTGTAAGACAATAATCCCTTTCTTAAACCTTAAGCTTGTCTCTTCAGTGCTCAAATTCCCTATAATATTTCTTTAGTGTGGCCTTCCAAAGACGGAACCCACTAACGATGCTGTTGCTTCAGTCTGAAGCTTTTTCTTTTGAAAGAATGTGTGGAATCTTATGTAATGTATGTATTGAGACCCACTTTTTAAAGTATCAATACCAAATGAATTAGATTACTGACCTCCCAAGAATTAATTGGTTATTCTTCAAACCTGCATGGCCATTGTGACAGCCTCAGTTGTAGAAATAAGATAAGGGACAGCACTGGGCCCCAATCAGTCTGACCTCAACACACCCAGAGAATGCATATTGTCTTGCCTTCATGATAAATAGGTAGGTGTAGTTAATCTCTTGAAACACCATGCATACAACAATGTGTTTTGGTTCAAATTAATTTTAAAATGTCCCATGTGTCATGTTTTTTTTTCTCATAACAGATTATGTACAATTAGAGAGCAAATCAAGGAGTGTTGCCTGTTAAAACAATTTCCAGAAACCTTTGCTGGAATCAAATGCTATTATTGGTTTTATACCACTCAATATATTTTATTCATGCAAAAGTAACTTTGTAGTTGACAAAGGAAAAACTAGTGATCTTAAATGTAGCCGATGAGCAACAGTCTCACTACAAGGGAAGGCCAAGGCAGTAGCTTGACTATTTGTGAACATATCACAACCACAACCTCACACCACAGTTACAATATAAAAGAGGCCAGATATAGACCTGATCGACAGAGTTGTATTTCTTATTGGGTTTTGTTGAAAGGATTGTGAAAAGCTTAATTGCGGCACTGCCTCCGGTGTTATTTTTGTAATGCCATTGTAGAACTATTGGAGAGAACATGATGTCTGTTTCACTCTTTAAAGTACTCATTAGCATGAGTATCCTCTGATTTGTACTGTCTGGGCTGATGTCCTTTCAAGTATTTCTATTTTGAATGTCATAATACAGAAAACCTGATTTGTCTTGATTGTAGTGTGGCTTTTTGTAGTAAAAAGTCATACAGTATACTGTATACATGCACCTAACATGCAGGCAAGTATAAATTAAGTGTTGTTGCGAACACTTAATTTATTATTAAGTGTGTCTAGCGATAACTAGACACTGAACACTGTGGGGATCAAAGTGTATCCCTCACTGTATTCCATGCTAAATTCCGAAATCAAACTAATTTTGGCATACCCAGAACCCAGAGGTATTTTGCTCTCTAGTTTAAAAGGCTAAATAGATCCTCTCTTCCACACCTTACTTGCCTACCTAGTTGAACAGCAGCTCTGTGCCAGCCCAGAGGGGGCTGCATTTCAGAGCGAGTTAAAGTGAGTTCTGTTCTACCTGGAATGTGCTAAATGGATGAAAATTTCTAGACAAAGTCAATATTGCCATTAAAATTTCATTGAATGTATCAGCTATAGCATAGTCAGTCCATGCATTTCTAACTTAATCATCTGATTTTATTATCGGTCTTTCACCAGAAGTCAGTAACCATGCTGTATATATTTTTAACCCTTTTTATTTGGCTTGGTTTAAAATGAAATATTATTATATATCTGCTTAGTAGATGCTCTTATCCAGGGTACCATATAAAATACATTATCCAGAAATTCATAAAGTAAATTAAAACAAACTTTCAAATTCAGGGGAAATGCAAAAATATGTAAAAATACAAATGACAAAAAAACAAAACTGAATACCAAAATAGACTGAACAATGCCCAGTGAGTGGTAAAAAGCATGTATGTCAAACACTTGTTTTTATTGAGAAAGGAATGCCATTGAGCATACTTACTGCAGTATCAATTGATGTTAAAACATTCATGGCAGTATTAGAGAGATCACACGTGTAAACACCTATCCATTTTCCAACCACTTTATCCAATACATGGTCATCAAGGGAGCCGGACCCTATCCCAGCAGGCAATGTGTGCATGACAGGATACACCTTGGATGGGACACCAATCCATCTCAGGGCACACAGACACAAATACTCACACACTTAGAGTCAACTTTTCTAGATGCTAATTAACCTACCAGTATGCCACTGGACAGTGGGAGGAAACAGGAGCACCCAGAGGAAACCCACATGTTCTGGGCTTATATTTGTATTGTTCTCTCTAGTGGTAGTTTTTGTTATTTGTTATATCTAGTTCTGCAGATAAAGGTACATGTCAGGTCTTATTATATGAAAAATGAATTTTAGTAAGAATTTTTTATGACATGATGTGCACAACTGTGGCAATTCTTATACAATGACCTGTAGCTCCGAAAACAGCAATATCTGTAAGCATTCATGTTATAATACTTTATATCCTTCTACAGCTAGTAAAGCTAGTAAAGGAGAACTCAGAAGCAGATCTAAACTTGTCATAACAAGAAAGCAGTAACTAACCAGTAACTAACTAATGTAAAAGTAGTACATTTAATATTATGCATGTATGTACAGATATGTAATTAAAATTAGCGCACATACATTTTGTATAAATATATTTAAGGCTTGTTGTGAATGCATGTCGTATGTTGTTCTGTTCATAAAGTTTTGAGCTTTGAAAAGTATAAGTTAAATAAACCTGGCTTTCAGAAGAATTGAATAAAGCCACTCACCTAAAAAAAATAGCTACATTCCAAAATCAAAATCAATTTGTGTGCAAGATATTAATTAGTTGTGTGTGAAACCCTTTGGGGTTGTTATGTCATAAATAAGGGCGTCAATACAACTAAAATATACAGTACAAAACTTCCAAATAAAAGCTTTAGCTCCTTTCTGACCTCACTAGACGTCTTCATGACCCTTCTGTGACAGTAACCACGCAGCTCAGACTTGAAAAACATTTGAGACTTGCAAAACTCACACATTGAAACACTGAAAGGTTCCTACAGTGAGTCACTTCTTTCATTCTTCCCCTCTGGTGCTGTTTGCATATCAGAGAATCTGCTCTCTTTTTCCGAACAGCAGAAAGAGGTCTAACACTGGAGGCCTCCACTTCTTGGGTTTTAAATTGCTACTTGGCTAGTTCTCTAGTGCCACCAAATCAGGTGACTAAGGGCAGCTGCTCATTCCCCATAGCGTTTTGGGGAATGTGGTTCAGACAATGATGTCTATTTTGTCTGAACCTACTACCTTCTCACAGTGTGAATGATGTAAGAGCTTATTTCTCAGGACCGTTCTAATTGTACATTCACAGACTGGAATGTTGGCCTCCTCCAACTGAAAGACTCTTATACAAGATGCATTTAGTTTAGTACAAACAATATTACTTATGTTGTAGATATGCTGTTCAGTATGTTGGCACCTCACACTCATTTAATTCACTTCCACTTTTTACAACTTCTTGCTGGGAACAGCCAGTGTTCCATAAACTTCAAAACATATAATTGATTAATGAAGATAAAAGTTGTAAAAGGTATGAATTAAACTGGTTAAATTAAATGATAACACAAAGGATGCCAATAATGTTGCCTGCAACTGTAAACTAAATTGAGTGTTGATCATTATTTTGGGACCTTTATTTTACTTATGAAATTGAATCAGTATATTTTCTTTTGCCACACTTTTGCTGTTTCATTCTGCAGTTAGACACAAATTGGTCTAAATGCCATTTTGAAAAAGCTTACAATATTAGCATGCCAAAGCTGTCATTCAGGGATACAATCTATCAAAACCCCTCCCAATTATAGCTAACAAACACACTCTATCTGTAAGGAATCTAAAACAGCTCAGGATTCAGTGTAGTAAAGCTCTTTGTCTACATTCAAGCAATTTTTTTCTTTTTCAGTCATAGTATTCTTAACAGTTGCTTACCAGTCTATATTCACAAAACAGAATTATGAATTAGAACATGTAAGACAGAATAAAAAAAAATCATATACAGTAAGTACAAATCCGAAGCAAAAACATAAATATTTAACTATTCCACTCAAGAAACAAAACATTAATGTTGAGTATTTCAGCACAGACTAAACAGGATCTGTCAGTCCACAGGCACAGCCCTTCTTATACCAGTATGTATTTAAAATACATGTATGTTTGCAAAAGATATCCTCTCTTTGGAGTTCGCAAATGATAGGAAGGAGCATGTTCAAGCCCACATTCCTTCTGATATCTAATAAAAAATAGAAGGCCTAACTCTCCTAGAAATTGCTTTATTTTTTTTGTTAAACTGAGGAATGACATGAAAATCAGTGTAAACAGATATGACATTCTTTAATTGTACAATAAAGACATGTCTGTCATGAAAAAATAAGAAGCAATTAATTAATTTCTATATACCAGGAAAAAACAGACATAAACTGGACAGCTGGCAACAAAAGTTGAGGCAGAATTGCTTGCCTGATTATGGCAGTGACCCAGATACTCATTGACAGCTTTGAATATTTCATTACCAGATGAATTTTCATATTGAGACTGCTCTATTTTATTTTAATATTTGCTTCTGTGAAGCAAAGCAAACAGCACCACAGCAATCACTAGTTTTGTGATCAAAAGGGAGTGAAAACACAAATCTGAGAACAAGCAGACTAAGATCAGCTTTGCCTGCCTTTTTTCATACACCAGAAACTGTGAGATCCATCCCAAATGATCTGTTGTTATTCAAGAATAAATAAACAGTGCAAAATCTTGTAGTAGACTCTCTTCCATGTCTTAAGAAAATCAGACAAAAAATAATTAGATTGAGTTGAATAGAACCCAGTTTCTTATAATATTACTAATTTCCTATATGTGTTCATGTACTGTAAGCACAACCAATAACCTGTTTTGTTCCTTTTCTAATAAGAATCTAAAACAAACACCAGAAGAAAAAAATAACAAGTCGGAAAATACAGTAGACATTAAGTAGTAAGTCTATCACACAGTGAAACATGGCGTAAAGCATTATGAAAACTGTAATGCACAGAATACATTGTAAGAACACGGGGGGCTTGAACACTTTAAAAATAAATTCCAAAAAGAACAGTGGTGTCTTTGTAACACTTTGAATTGAGCATTGAAAAACAGAATGAAAAACATTCTTGGCCAATAATTTGTTTTTTATAATGGTAATTATTTTTTCTCTTTATTCTCTCCACGTTAGTTAGTCATTTGGGTTTTACACTACAGACCAGCATGAGAGGGATTAAGACAAAACATACAGTGTCAGAGCCATCTGCTTTTCTCAGACTATGAGCCCCACAGTGCCTAAAGCAGAATTAGAATGTAAGATCAGAGGAGGCCAGCAGGTCAAAGTAGTCAGTGCAGCACAACATATACTGAGAATAACTCTGGCCTAGCCTGTCCTGACTCACTTAAGATCCCATGGCACTGTTAATATATGTGAGGCACGACAGGATTATTTTAAATCATTTCAAGCAAATATTATTTCTTCTTATGTTTTGTTACTTATTGCCACAAGCATGTTTGACCTTTCAACTTTTATTTTAACTGATAAAAATACAGTGTAAGAAGTCAACGTTTGATAATGACAAAAATTTGACAGAACATTAATGCATCCATCAGCTGATCTTTGTTTTTGCACAGAGTATTTCTGCAATGCTCTCAATGAGTCAACATATACTCCCAGTTTAATGACAGTCATTGTATTGCAAAGAGAAAATGAGAATTTGTGTAGATCCCCATGCTACATGCCCACTTGTTTGAGTGATTCATCTTTAATACAAGGCAAGACCCAGACTGCCTTTTAATAGAGCTAGCCATTAAAGGGGGTGTGACACGGCCCTCTTTCAGGTTAGTAATGCCTAGTAATGTGAACAAGCCCCTTTGTTTATAAGGTAAGGCGCTCAAGAGCTCCTAACAAACAATTCTGCTAATTCAAACTAGCATTTTTATAGAGGATTATTGGATTAATATAGTTTTTTTAACTACTGTTTATGAATATTTAGTTAAAAAAACTCCAATATTTCATGATTGCAAATAGAGTACTAATGATTGTCCCTTAATTTCCTATAATTCAAAAACTGTCCAATCTAAAAATACCCTAAATTGAATATCTTCTCTAATTTAGGGGCGTACTAAATTACTACTACAGCATGGAGCATGAAGCAGTCTCAGTAAAGCATGATTTAGGAGTCAATCCTATGTTTCAACATTTAAAGATGCAGAACCAATATATTTCTTTTCAACATAGGCAATTTAATAAACATTGACCTTTGAGGACCTGCAAAGTGTCTGGATTTTCAGTTACAATTGTTATTTTCTTACTGTGATGAACATGTTGCTTGCTTGAGTGACCAACATTAAAATGTTTTCGTTTTTAGAAATGCACAATGCAAATTAGACCTATAAAACTTCTGCTACACTGTGACTTTTAAAAAAAAGCACTAGCCACTCATGCACTGCAAACCCAAAGCCTTTTTTTCCTCTTCTGGTTCATACATTTTTTTCGTCCTCAGCAACAACCTTAAGCATGCAAAAAAAAGTTTTCTGTTTGGATAATCCACTCAGTTAGACTACAAGTTTGTTTCCTTTACTACTCCAAAATAAAAAAAAGAACTTAGAAGCATTGATCAATGCCTAGCACCTGACCTGCGAGTCCCTGATCTGTAAGCCATTCAACTATTCAGCTTTCTTTTCTCTGAAAGATACATGGATGAACAAGACCAAACAATGAGTCCACCCAGGAGTAATCAGGCTGTAGGATGAAACAGAATCCATGTTGCAATCTGTCCACAGGTCGAGATCGTAGCTCATCTATCAATGCTGTCCCTAGCCCCCACTCCACTTGACTGCATATTACATTCTCAACAAGATATAGGGAGATATTTTAAGGTGAAGTCCCGTTTTTTGCAAAGACAGTTAAGAGATGATGGCTTTGAAACACACTATTACTCCATTTGACCTCTCCCTTTTCATTCCAATTTAGTTTTGGAGTCCCAGGGCACTGGTGAACTGCAACACACTTCATGATAAAATCAAAGTGAAATATGGCTGGACACAGTGAAGCATACCAAATGGAATTATAAATGAGGGGAATGTGCAGTAAAGTAGTAACAGAAAGCCATTTCACAAATCTCATTGAAGTAATTTCACAAGACCAATGCCCCTGTCTCTCTTTTGGCTTGTGTTAATTGTATGCCATTTAAATGAAAACTTAAGCAACCTGTCACAAGGTATCAAAAAAGTAACATTACCATTTTCCTTATGATAATCAAACCACACTTTGATGAAAATAAAACGCCGGCAGCTGACAGACTTTTGTTGTACAATTTATTTAGGTAAAAACTGAACTGTCCCCTCCCGCCTCTGGTGGTCGCTGGTGATGTTACTAAACTATTAGTTTACAGTTAACTAATTTGTTCTTTTAATTCCTATATTTGTTGGGGAAGATGGGCAGTTTTCTTGTGTTGCTAACAAAAATTTGTGTTTGCATCGCAGGACACAAATTCCAGTTAATTCTCCATTAAATGGAGAGCCATTGCATACATACAAGAGTCCCGAGCATCTGGGATCAATCCTCAGCTGACTTCATAAGTGCCTTATATTTGCACATCATTTCATCCATCAATGTCTAAATGTCCAACTCTTTTATGCAAGCTGTCCAGCTTTATTTTAAGAAGTAACCCCTGTAGGTTTAGATAAAGCAGGAGTGTGAATATCATCAACTTGAACTAGCTAAAAGCAAGTAGGTTTTTGCAAGTAGTTTAGTTTCCTATATCCTCCCTTAAAGTACAAAGGATGTTCTGGAACTCATGTCCAGACACTCCATTGATTCTCAGGTTAGTTTGCAATTGAGGATCACAATTAGCTGCTTACTATATTATATGCTTTCCCCCCAGTGGTCCTTCTTCCAACCTTTTTAGAGATAGTCTGGAAAGACCCAGTAGTGGTTCAGATAGTGGTGTCTTATAGCTTCAGAGGCCCTGGTTCATGGAACTGAGACCACTTATGTAGAGTCTGCACTTCAGCCCATTGCCTGGTTGCAGTGATCATGCATGTTTTTCAATTACTCTGAAAAATTAGTCAATTGACACCTA
Source organism: Atractosteus spatula (assembly GCF_055471065.1). Taxonomy (NCBI): domain Eukaryota; kingdom Metazoa; phylum Chordata; class Actinopteri; order Semionotiformes; family Lepisosteidae; genus Atractosteus; species Atractosteus spatula. The sequence goes on along the minus strand of NC_142721.1, from coordinate 2,220,892 downwards.
CTTTGAAAGTAGAGGTCTACTTATTATGTTATAATTGATGAGAAGTCTCCTGATGTCCATATTATGACTGTTCTGTTCCTCAAAAGTAAAAGACTTTTTGGTCATCTGGGGACGCCTTCCCTTACAATGTGATGCCTTAATGTGGTCAAATTTCCTCATGCTCTGAAACTGATCTTTGTTTTATGTCTCCAAAAGGTGCTTTTTTGCTGTCTGTTGTCTCCTCAGAATTTGTTAGTGAATGTATCTCCATGCACTTTCAGAGTGGGACCAATTGACTTTGCTCCTCTGGTGAGGTGTCTAGAATTTTATGTCTTTGCCTGGCATTCGTTCCAAAAATAATTTCCGCCATTCCATGTTAATCAGGTTCTGAAACAGAAGGCATCCTCTTTCCTTTACCTTGGATGAGTACTGGCATCTACTGTATGCTATTTCCTCCATACGATCAGTGTGGATGTTGAGTCAGACACTGTCTGACTAGTTTGACTGTCATACTAATTTTAGAAAATTCAGTGTGCACTTATTGAAACCTACTGGTGCTTTGTGTTCTATTTGAAAATCAGGCAGTGTTTAAGTACAAATGTCAATAACTCAAGCAGAATGTGAGGTGCAGACAAAATTCTCGTTTTTGAGGTTCTTTTTAAGTTCAATTGTTTGAAAGAAACATTAATGTGTGCTGGTGCTCAATCGTTTCTTTTTCCTCCTTGCTATATGTTTGTAGGTAATACTGGCCTGTAAAGTGGAGAGTGAAACAGTGCAGTATAAACCCCAGTAAACTAATTCTCATTGTGGATTTAATGTCCTGTTTATCCTTTTTGTGACTTTCTTTCCAGCTGGGTAAAAGATGGAACAGGATTATTACACTGGCTGTGTGAAAGTATTCTTGCTTCATATCTTTATTTTAATATTGTCGTCATGAAATTGTATTAACCGGTCTGAGCACCATGACGACCAAAATGTCAGTTTGCCAAAAGATATCAGAGGGCATGTAATTTTCTTGAAATTGTGCTTGATGTTTCTTGCTAATTTGTTCCTTGGACAATTGTTTAGCTTCCTTATCTCCTATTCCTTATACAGCATCTCCAATTCGCATGTGGGCTGAATGGTTTCCGCTGTTTGTAAACTTTATTTTCTCATGTTTTCTTTTTTCTTTTTTACTGCATACAATCAGTCCACACCTTCAACTTCATATGTTTTGTGTCTTATATGAAAAAAACAAAAATAAAAGTGTTTTGCATACAGGTCATGTTGACTGCGCTAAGATCAAAGCATTTTGTTCTTTATTCACATCCAATCGCTTCATCCAATACAGGGTTAGAGGGAAGCTGGCAAGCAATCATCCAGGTGGTGGTGGACAGGAGTTCTCATTACCTGTAAAGCGCTTTGAGTGTAGTGTCCAGAAAAGCCCTATATAAGTATAAGCTATTATTATTATTATTATTATTATTATTATTATTATAAAAGGTGCAAGGCAGGATACACCCTGGATGGGACGCCAGACCATCTCAGGACACACACAGATACAAACACATACTTACACCAGGGCCAATTTTTCCAGAACCCAATTAACCTGCCAATAAGTCTTTGGATTGTGGGAGGAAAAAGGAGCACCGGCAAAAACTCATGCAAACACAGGAGAACATGCAAATTCCACACAAATGGCACTCCAGGTTTGAACTCCAAGCCTGAAAAGCAGCAGTGCTAATCATTGAGTCACCGTGCTGCCCTTGTTGAACCCATAAGCTTTGAAAACAATTAAAAATTAGGTGTCATGGTGTCATCAAAATTGCAAAACACCATTATTTTTGGAACAGCTTAAACCAAACTGAATATTAATACATGTAGAAGGCTTCTAAGGCTCAAATATAAGATCAGTACAATGTTTGTTAGTTTTTTTCCCTGAAAAAACAGTTCATAATATTGTGGCATACCTCTATGAAAACACCCATCATGTACTATTTACTGCTGTGACTGGAGTCAATTATTGTTTCTATACCTACTAAGAGTTTTCAAATAATTTTTCTCATGGTTGTACAGTACGTGGTTTATTCACGTACTGCAATAGATGGCTGATTTTGTCTAGAAGCCAAACAGAATATCTGAGGTATTTATTTTGACAGTAATTCAGAAATAATTTAGTGCAGCCTTATTACATATTTACACATAAGATGATCATGAACCATACCTTTTATACCGTATTATGTGTTCCGTATATCTATTCAGGTTATAAAGATATTTAGAGCTTGATAAATTGATAAAAGTGAGAAGAATAATGTTTAATTGAACAAATTTATTTTTTCACCATGGTCTTTAGCTTCTAAAGTGATCTAGAAAACAAGAATCCAATCTCTATAGGACAAAGTTTGGATGATCTCTGGTAACAAAAGTTCATTATTGATAGAAATTGTGTTTCTCATTAATCCGTTCAATGTTTTATTGCTACAATGTAGTTAGGCTATGTGTGTTGTGTTACTGCATCTTTATCACCTGCAAAAGCTGGAGGGTCCATATATTATTTAAGTTCAAGTTTAAATATTTTAATATGTACAGCCAAATCATGTTTCAAAAATAAAATCTCTGAGTTCCTGCTGACAGAAGCATTACAAGAATGTTTTCATGCAGCATGCTGTGAACTGTACTTAGACATGTTCCAAGGGGAAATAAAAGTAAATTGTAATTTTTAGCTTGTTTTTTGACTCATTTATTTTACATCGCCTTAAAACATTTTAAAAACACAAAGGAATAGCTTAAAAGAAAACTGCTGTATTATTCAATAGTTTAAGTGAATAAAATTGTCAATCTGTTGCTTAACTATTTCACAAACATTCATTAATATTGCTCTAGGACTTTTTATCAATCTAATGTTGTAAAACACAAGCTAGACACAAACTGCTTCTGAAAACAAGAGCAACATTAAGCATCTTTTCCCACGTTTGTTGTCTGAAATCATTCAACCATGATAAACAGTATCCCGAAGGTTTCATGCATTTATTTAATTTCATATTAAAAGTTGAATTAATTCCATTTTCAATTTTTTGACAAAAAAAAGAAGATTTAACTCTGAAGGGAAAAAATGGTTTCTATAGGTGAGTTACATTTTTTAAAAAAAAGGTCACAGTTGCAGATCAAAACAGCCTTTTTTAGAACTGTTCTTGGAAAAGAGCATTGATTTCATAGTTTCCAGACTGGATCGCACAAGGCAAATACTCGGAGGGAATAAAGTCAGGTTACTGCCATGCATGCTAAATAGGGTCAGCCTTCATTTGACTCCCAATCTCCTCCTCCTTTCCCTCTCGGTTTCCAGGGGAACAGTGACACAATAGACCTGATTCAGTGCGGCTCTTAGAGATGACTTCAGTTGGGAAATAAGGGGGAAGGCAAAAGTTAAGAGTGTTTTTCACCTTCCTGCTTCCAACCAAAGCAACACACAAAAAGCAATGCAGTCTTTCTCTGAGGAGTTTTGTGGAGCACAAGATACTTTGCCACCTCTTCAGTAGCATTGGGCTGGAGCATGGATTTATCTGAAATTTCTATATTCAAGCTTCTTCCTTCTACTGCTTGACATGATTGTCGCAGCCTCTTTCCTTTTACACAGCGTGAGCTGTTAGGGTATCTAATACTGAAGGCAAAAACCTGATGCATATTTGCCACTAGGGGGCAGAACAACAGGGTTTCATGCTTGTGCTCACAGGCTTAGCTTTAATGCCCATATACTGTACATCTGTTTCTAGTGACTGACCTGGAACACTAAAAAAAAAGCTTTCATACAAGGGTGTTGATAAGTGAACTGTTAAGTTTTGGGATAAAGACCCAACAGGAAACATGAATTGATACTGGCATGCTTTTAAAGGTTTTATCTATAGTATATAAAAACAGACAATTGTCTGTCAAAGCTAGTTCTATTTTATAATGTGAATTAAACTAAACTGCACCTGATTTAACAGATTGAAAGGGTATTACAAATAGCATTATTTTTCTATCACTACATTTGCTGCAGTTGTCTCAAAACTTTCATTGCCTTCAGTGGCTTTAGGAAATGCAGTTGCACTAAAGCATTACATAAATGTAAAGTGTTTGTGATAGGTATGTTTTGCAAAGTTGTTCCTAGGCAGATCAAAGACATACTTAACAGCATTCAAACCTTTCTGAAATATTGCAAATAACTTTTTTTTTTACATTTTTAAAAACTGCCAAGCTTTTTATTTTAGAATACAAGATTGTATTCTCTCTGGTTTCACACATAAGGAATTCAAACATGAAAAGGCCCAAGGATGAAAATATTTTAGACATTGCAATATTATGATTTAAACCTACTGGAGGTAAAATTATTTTGAAATTATTGAAAAAATACTTTACTGTATGTTTGGGTGAATTTCAGACATATTAATCATTTTCCAAATGTCAGTAGCAGAGCAAGTATTCAATTATAGTCTTACAAAACAAAACAGGCTAACTAAATACTGCATTTCATAATATATTGCATAAGATATATTATATGCAGTAACTACAACATAGTCTCAAACATTCTACTTAATTGTAGAATGTTTTTATGGAAACAAGTCCATGAATATGCCTCTTTACCCAGTTAAAATATTTTGAGTTAACGAGAAATTCCTAGCAGTTTTGCCAACAATAAGTTGACAAGAATAAATTAGAGTCATTCATAGCGATTGACAGCAAGTATTTCTAACAAGAATTGTTAAATTGAAAACTATCCTTATTGCCCCTGGAAAAGCAATATATTTAGTGCCATACTTGCACTGCATCAACACCAAACAGGTCCCTGTAAAGTAAAGGTATACTTTACTTGACTGCACATTTTAAGTATTGCATAGGATATTGGTCAATCAAAATCCAATTTCACAAGCAGGTGCCCATAGAACTTCTTAAAAAGCACTAAATTAGAGATGCTCACCTTCCTCAAGGGGCCTGTATTCTTTATGGAACTACGTTACCTGCTAAAATACAACTTTATAGGCAAATTTAGCAAATATTTGTGAGGTAAGGAGTGGCATGCTATATAGAAAAGAAAACAGGATGGATTGAATTAATCCTTAAATCCTCCTTCTAATGGATGCTGGCTGCCTCCATTTCTGTGATCTCTTGAAAACAGACCTCGTGGCAGTGAAGAAATTATGCGATATCCTTTGTGTCTGCAAGATGTTGAATTTCCTTTGCCTTGTTTGTTTACCATCTGTTCTTTCACTTCATGAATTCTCCTTTGAACCTGTGCTGTTGCTTCCTTGTTGGCCAGTTTATTCTGCTTGGAGCTTCGGTCACTCAGTCATTCACAGAAGGTCTAGAATCTTTAATTAATTGATTACCTGGTTTCATCAATACAGTCCCACTATATATTGGTATAAACTCTAGTCTCTCTATGCGGGCTCTGATATTTGACTCAAGTCTTCCCAAGTCATCTTTAATTTTTGGTTGACTCTTGATAATTTTTCCCTAATTTGTTTCTGTAAACATTTTCTTTGTTTCTTTGAGACAGATCCCCTTGGTTTGATAGCAAAGTGTGGGAAGCCTGTACACATTAGCCCCCATTTAACTAGAATTAAAGTGATGTCTGGAACAGTGTTGTTTCATCTACCATTTTTTATCCGAATTTGACCTGTTAGTTACAGAGCCTTTCTTTTCTTGTTCCTCGCAAATAAGAAGCAGTGGAATTTTTCCTCAAATCTGTCATTCTCATTTGGCAGTACAGTACCAGTTCTACCCCCTTCTTTGCCTTATTGGCAGGCCAACACAGCAATGACTGTAAGAGTCTTCTCTGTTCTCTCAAACCATTCTCTAATCCTCATCTTGACACACCCTGAAACCTTGATTGAACCTTTAACCTTCCACTACTAACTGACTGTGTCATTAGGATGTGGCATCATGAAACCTGAGCAGACATTTTTCTTACACATGAGACCTAACTAACCCAGAGTCTCACTTGAGACTCTGCTATGTCCTGAATGACGGTGAGGGTCTTACTCAAACATCAGTAAACAAGGACCGTCTATTCCATGAACTCTTATATGAGAAAAACTGACTTGAACAGGTGACATCAATTCCCTAATCACCTTATTCATATTTTCTCCATTTCTGAGGTATATTTATACCACCCTCTGGTGGCCTAACCCATGCATGACACTCCAGACCCAGCTACTCTGTTACAATTGGGTATTTAATCAATCAATCAAGGTTTATCTATCAATGCACAACAATACAGCATACAGCGGTGATTGTGGGCAGTGAAATCCATTTTCTGCAAGCTCGCCAAGGAGAGATAGGACATAATTTGATAGAAAGTTACAAGAAGAAAACAATAAATTATATAGCAACCATTTACAAGATTGCTCAATAATAAAAAAACACAGGTGGAAAAAAAACATAGGCGAGAAAGGAATGCAGGGGGAAAGAAGAAAAAACACAGTGGACTGACTATTTATCAGTGGTCATTTGGGTAATTGCTAATGGCTGCTGTAGCTGGCTGTTCATCAGTCTTATTGACCGAGGGAAAAAGCTGTTTTGAAATCTGCTGAAATTTGAAATCAGATGGTAGTAGAGAAAACAGATTGTGGTTTGACTGACTGGGGTCCTTGAGTATAGACCTGGCTTTCTTGAGGCATCTAACAGAGTAGATATCCTCAATGTCCTGTAGCATTCAGCCAGTGATGAGTTGTGCTGATTTCACCACCTTCTGCAGTACTTTGCGATTCCGGGCGGAGCTGCTCCCATACCAGGCAGTGATGCAGCCAGTCAGGATGTTCTCAACAGTCCACCTGTAGAAGCTGGCTTGGATATGTGACGACATGCCAAACTTCTTTAGCCTGCGGAGAAGTGCTTCAAAAGTTGATTAATTGCCATTGTTGTTTTTTTTGCAGGCAATGTTTGGGAGCCAGTTTGGTAAATATAATTGAATGGATGAGTATAATCAGTCTAACAGTTGTGACCTCCTGTCATTGCCTTGTTTACAATCAGGTGTTAATGTTTGGACCATAGATGTTCCCAGCACATTATTTGTTCTCTTCTCTGGTGAAAAAGGAAATTGGTAATGATCAGCCCAGCTCTTTGCGTTTGGTGAGGATAACATTTTTGTTGGATTTGCTATTTCAAATTCTTCTTTACCAATGGTGTCTCTTAAAATTCTGGAATTAAAATGTCAATAGCTACTGTACAGTATGTACTCCTTAGGTGCTCCACAGAGAGTTTGGTTGAGCTAGGCATATAAATCTTGCTTGCTTACATTGTCCAAATCTAGAGTAGGGTGATTTGCTGAAACTTCAGATAAAGAGTTTTGAAGTGTTCATTGAATCCAACTCAGAACTTCTCATGGTGGTTTAATATTTAATTCTTGAAGGCAAATACAAAAGAAATTTAAAACTTTTTCTCTGATTTTTCCCTCCAGACGAATGAGTAGCAAACTGTGTTCCTTGAGCTGCCCTTCTGCAGCTTGTCGAAGTTCACTCTGGCTGGGAATAGTTCTAAAATTTAATGCAGTGCGACGTTCTGGCAGATCATTGTTTGGATAGTCTATGAGGATCCTAATGTTCCATGTCTCAAATCTTTATACTCTCATCTGCAAAAGATCTTCCATCTAGATGCTGATATCCAGTCAACAGTAATGAGATCGAGTACCTTTTCTACCCCTTTTTAACACTTAAACTTAGAGAACTTAGAGAACGTACTGGTGATAGAAGTCTCCAGTGCATAACATCTTTTCTTGTGGAGACATTGTTGCAATCCAGCTTCCACAAATCTTAAGAAAAAACACCCTTGTGATCCAATTGTATAGAACAGAAGAACAGCTTTCATACAGTATATGCTATGTACAACCTCAATAAATATGGGCTGCCGTGTCAAGTTAAGATCCACTTTAAAAACATTTCTTCAGGAATGCAAATACTGTAGGTGCAAATTTGTGTTGTAATGTTTGCAGGTTTATACTTTTTGCAGGACAAACTTCTAAACATTTGTGACACATTTTTATTGTTTGCTTCAAGGGACTTTCACTCTGAAATGCATATCAGCAGAGATATTATGTGGTGGGTCATGAATTCTTATTTGAACAAAACTGTTGCAACAACGTCACTGTTCTTTCCAAAAACTGTTGTTTTCCTCCTCAACTCCTTAGTTGGAAACACTGTGTGTAAAATGTAAACCCTTCTATTCTCCCAGTAAATGTGCTTATATTATTCTGGCTGGAAGATATATTCCCTCTCAGGCTAATGTGCAGTCAGCACAAAAGTCAAAAGATCAAATTAGAGAACTAAAAAAAAACATCCAAATTCTCTGATTATTATTATTATTATGGTGGACTTTAACCATACTAATCTGAGCAGTGACTTACCTAATTACAAACAGTTGATTAATTGTTCAACTAGGAAAGGAAAAACCCTTGATCAGTGTTATAGCAGAATAAAGGATACATACTGCACTTTCTCCCATGCACCACTGAGAAATCGTAAATATACTATGGTTCAGTTAATACCTACATATAAAAAGAAACTGAAATTATTCAAGCCAATTAAGAAAACAGCTTGGTGATGGACCACTGAAGCCTTTGAGAAACTATAAGACTGTCTTGACTCAAGAGATTACGGTGTCTTCCAAGATGGAAATGGCAGCTCAATTTACAGCACAGATGTGGTCACTTCTTCTACCAGCTTCTGTGAGGACACCTGAATTCCAGCAAAATATTTTGTCAGGCATAATAATAAGCCTTAGTTTACTAATGAGCTAAAAACCCTGTGCACGATAAAAGAAGAGGCTTATAGGAATGGAAAAACAGAACTACAGAAGATCTAAATATGAACTAAACAAAGCAAATAGAAATGCATAAGACCGATATGTGAATAAATTAGAAAATAAACTGGCAAATAATTTCACCATTATTCTTTGGGGGAAACCTTCAGACTATCACAAATTATAAAAAAGAAATCTCCCAATGTTATAGCTGAATCGTCTCTGCCAGGTACAGTAGACTAAACAAGCTTTATTGGAGGTTTGAAAAACAGAGGCTCCTTAATGACGATCACAGTCCATGCATTCTGATGACCTCTTTAAATTCCACTAGTTCATTGCCCCTGTTACTTACCTGTTCCCTTCAGCCTCCACTAGCACACAATAAGCTTTGCCTCCCTCCTCTTCGGCTTCATTATTACAGAGCATTCAAAACATTCAAAAGAAGTTAAAAGTTCTTTGCAAGGCAGAACTACAGGAAAGCTGCTGGACCTGACCCGGTCTCCCCTGCTATAATGAAGCACTGTGCAGAGCACCATATATCAGTGTTCACTAAAACATTTAATCAGTCTCAGGATCAGTGTAAGATTCCCACCTGCTTTAAATCCTCCATTGTTGTTCTTGTAACAAAGTAGGATAAAACAGTGTGACTTAATAACTATAGAACCATTGTTGTTACTTTTGTCATAATGAAGACATTCAAACATACTGTATGATACTTTGTTATCTTAAAACTAAATTTTAAGAGATTTTAAGAGATTTCTTCAGCCTGTGGGTACCACAAAGAGAAATAAAACCATTCATTTTGGCCTGCAAAGTAGGACTCCATTTACAGTACAGTTGCTTCTCTGTATAATATTATGTATATAATAACAGTTCACTTATCTAATGTATAATATTATATAAATACAAATATAAATCTGTATATATTTAAAGAGTATCTTATGTCTTATTTATTCTACATTGGGGCCCACTTTGTCGCTGTACAATCCCCATTTGTCCTAATGTCCTCCTAAGATGATCTGATAATATTAAATATAAGTAAAATTGCCTGGTAACCTCAGCCATTATTTGCCATAGCTTACAAACAAGTGACAACTACAGATATGCTATTGGCCTGACAAAACACTCAACAGCTTTACCTTAAAGCTTAGAACTGCTAATACACGTAGGTGCATTTGGTTTCTTCATACTTGCTATCATACAAAATATGTTAGCAGAATATATTTCTGATAACTCTTTTATTATATTAAATTTAAATGTGTGTCTTCCAAAATATAAAATAAGGTGTTTTAATACCTAACAAAAAGAATATTATTTTCTATAAGTAGATACATCTTCAGTATTTACTACAGTAGGCCTACAATTTGCCATGCTAACGGTTTTAATTTTTATCAGATTTCTGTATTTTTCATATCAGTTTTCTCTATCAAGAGAAACAGACATGATACCACAGTTACCTTCAGTTGCATCTCTGTATGTCACTAGCTTAAAAATCGATCTATTTCAGTTTGTCTTTTTGCTGGTTCTAAACAATATTTCAAATTATGTCAGATTTCTCAAAAGGCTTAAGACGAAAGTGCACAATCAGCTGATTGTGCATGAAAATGAAAGTGATGATGCACAATACAAAAAGCAATTATTAGAAGGAATTTGAATTTGAACAGATGAAAATACGACAAAATCTAATTATTCAGATGATCTAATTTCAATTGTACTTCTGGCACAACCCCTTGAGTAGCTATTTTCAAGTCACTGTGGCTGCTGTGTGTTTTCATTAATTTCAATTTCATATAAGCATGTATAACTTAGAATAATTATATTATATTCATTCATGTGTATACGATACTGTAAACGTACATATATGATTAATATAGGAACAAGTAATAGGTTTATTCCATGCTGAAAAAAAGAAGAAAGAGAACACAACGTTTCGGCCGTGGAGCCTTCTTCAGGTGTGTATGACACACCTGAAGAAGGCTCCACGGCCGAAACGTTGTGTTCTCTTTCTTCTTTTTTTCAGCATGGAATAAACCTATTACTTGTTCCTTTGCAGCCTACGCATGCTGACGCAGCTACCCACCTGAACTACTATGATTAATATATATTATTATATAAGTACCTTTAATACATAATTACCATAGTACTATTGCAATAGAGGCAACGAAATGTAGGGTAATACTGCTACAACTGTTTTGTTTCCATTGCTTTAGCAGTGACCCATGTAGTGGTACAAACTGGTGCTTATATCTCTCATACGATATCTACCATTTCTATAACCCATCTGAAATAAAAAGCTCTGAAAGCCTTCTTGGTCTTATCAGCTCATATAAACTGTCTTTTCTTTGCACAAACTGCAGGGTTATCTTGAGTTTATCTTGATCATTAGCCTCACAGGACTGCTATCATTGCCTAAAACAGTACATTGTGATCTGGAAAGGCAATGTGACACTCCACTAACTGAGCAAATTAGAAAAAAAGTCAAAAATGACAGCAGTGACACTCCATTGCTTCTAATCATGTGCCTTATCTCTGCTTCCTAGGACTGCAGTGGATGGTGCTTCACTAACCTGTATGATGTCATTAACGTGGAATCATTTGTCAGCCATAGGTGAGACTATTCAAACAATTAAATCAAGAGAACTGTGCATTCTGCAACAAAGGAATTCAGAACACATGCAGATGGGACAACTATGCACAGCAACTATGTGCACTACTGAACATTAACATCACCATTGACTCAAGGGAACACTGTGATGTTTGAGGGTATAAAATCTGGTGGACAATGATGTAGGTGTGGGCACTTTTATGAACAGCTGTACGCATTGTTTTGAATATATTTGATTTGAGTTATACAGTAGATCTAAGATTCCTCAGTTAAATTCCACCCACCCAAATGTCTGTGCTTCCCCTTGGTAATGGCAATGGCAGTCAACACAGCTGAGATCCCAACCAGAATTTGTAAGCATAGGGGAATTGAAAGGGAATATGCAACACTATACTTCATTGCTGTCAATTCTGCCAGATTTAAATATATTAATATAATTCTATTAATATATTTTTTTTCAAATGTCAGGGAAAATAATCTACAATGTGAACACTATAGACACTGCATTTTATTATCATATAAAAAATCTTATTATGTAATTATATGTGTATATTTTATAGTTATCGTACACACTAACATGACCAAAATTCAGAAGGGCTTTCTGCAGAATATGTTCATTATTTGTTCTAAGTCTTGCAATTTCTTTGGACATTAACTTCACAGGCAGAACTCAATCTCCTGTGGAATTGGTTTGGATGAGCTAACCCTTCACCTACTGGCTTTTTTAAAGTCCCTGTATTTGTATATAGTGTGGATATACTGTATATAAAACATGAAGAATACACATGCAAAATAGAAGTTTAGTTTACTGACAGAGGCTGACAGATTAAATCCATGTTAAATGACTTAATAATTGGAAGAATCACAGGGGCTTGGATTGCAGACCACTGGCCTATGAAAGTGTTTCATAAAAACAGAATTATGCACACCAACCTTTAATGCTTCATGTGAGACAAAATGTCACTCAAGTGTTGTAAATGCGCTGCCTTTTTGCACTCCATGATTCTGAATAGACAGCAAAGTACATTTAGATTGTATACAGACATACAAACGTTCATACCTAGTAATTAGCTTGATAAGAAAGGAAATATTTATAAACCTTGTAAAGAGATGATGATAAATCAATTTTCCCTTAGTCTGAATAGCACATAAAAACTCATAGTAATAAAAAATCAGCGCTGCTGACACTGTTAGGTTGTCAGATCTGTGGGATGTGGCAGAATGCGGGGGCGTGTTCAGTGTAGAGGTGGAGCCCTGGATTAAGGGCGATGTGTTGCCTTAGCAACCACAGCTGCCCTGGCCGATTAAGGACGAGCTGTGGGGCCCTTTAAGATACACTGAGCTCCTCCCTGCAAGGGGAGAACCTTCCAGTGACAGTCCTGAGGGGGATTGTGAAGCGGGTGTTTGTGGCCGCATTTTTCCTTCGTTTAATTTTCTTTTCGCCTGTCCTGCCGTGTATCTTCCACAAGGGCAGGATGAGTTTTTATTTTTGTTTTGTCCTTGTGCTCCCAGCTCTTCCAGACAGGACCCCGTTGTGCAAAGCAGTGCATTTTTCTTTTTACTTCTGTTTTTTCCCTTTTTATTTTATTTTTTCTCGGTTTTCGCTAGTCTCACACCGCTGCCTCTTCCCCCTCAGATGGGGAGTTGACTTTGACACGTGTTCACGCTCCTCCCAGTGTCGCACTTTTACAGGGAGTATTAATTATTGATTATGATTAATTATTGATTAAAGGCTGTAGGTACCTACTAAACATAATAATGTACTAGTATAGTACATACTAAACACTTCAAATGGAATTTATTATATACAGTATTTTGTAAATTTATAAACACCTGGACTTCCTGTTAGTCAGGAAAATGGCATTGATTTATATTTCTCCTGGTCAAAGAATAAAAAGGCACTTTTTTCACAAGTTGTTGCTTTTATTGAATTAATATGAGGCCTAGTAATTGGTCCCCTGACTCCCCAGGAAGGTGAGAGGCCCTTATGTGGAAATGAAATGACAGTGTTGAGTAGAAAAGAAGCAAGACTCCTGAAATCCACTTGGATAAGAACAGAGAATGAAAACTTTCACTAGATTCTCAGAATCACATACTGTATGTCTGGTTACTGGCCTCTCAGACACTTGTAAGCAAATGATTACCTAAATAATGTAAGCAAATTATTACCTAAAAATTAGACAAATTAAAAGTTTCATTGAACAAATAGACAGTGAGGAAAATGCAGGAGAACAGCTGTGTAGTTTTTTCTTCCCCACTTGCTTTTGGGTCACATCCCTTGGCATAAGGTGCCTTTTGTGTGTGGTGCATGCGTGCTTGTGTGTGTGTGCCTCCATTAGTAAAATATTCTGGTTAAACGGAATGGCTCAGCAAAGATACCAGATGTTAAGCTTATTTTAAGTCTCCAAAATGCACTTGGAAGAAGCAGTGTTTCTTGAAATATTTATAAAACAAGACCCTTAGAGCCACACAAGCTCAAAAACAAAAACATTTTTTGGGGAAAAGGTTAACACTGACATCTAAAAAATATGTGGGTACACAGTTCTAGCCATGGATGCTATACTCAAATTCTAGTGACATCTTAAAAGCATACACATATTTACACAATAATCTGTGTGGGGGAGCATTGCTTCTTTTTGACCATTTCTTAGTTACCCAAATCAAGGAGAATTTGTAAAGAGGGGCAAGCACTGAAAAAGTGGCAGCAGAAAAGTTAATGTACTGAACTGCACTGAGCTATGAGATAAGAAATTAATACGAACTAAAATGAGCAATGGGAGCAATTGCAAGAATGTAAAGAAATTTTCTATTTTGTGGTATGAGGGTGTTTTAAGAAACACATAATTAGGTTAATATGAACCAGTTAACGCAGGCAAAGAGAAGAGCTGGACAATAACAGGGACATCCTAGATGTGTGCTGGAGTTAAGGAAGACAGACTTGTGAGACATTTTATCATTACAGTATTTTAATTACCCTGCACAACTCATTGTTTATACATTTGCCTAAGGCAAGCCATTGGTAAACTGAAGCTTGGCAGTGCAACAGACAGATAACATGCTCTTATTCACTTATGACAAATCTGACAAACGTGTAACATCTCCTACTCCGACCCACCACAGGTAACTAATTATTGACTGAGAAGTCTTTTTATCTGATTTATACATACCGATAAAGTTCTTAGCACAATTAGGAACACATGCAAGAATAAGCTTCAGAAAGCTGCCATCAGTATTTTTCATATTCACTTTTCCTGTTTATTGGCATATATTGTCATGCTGGCAAGTACAGTACAAACATAAAGCTCAAGAATAATGTACTGTATAAGCAAATTTATAAGAATTTATGTATGTATGATGCACCTTAGAATAACTATCTTAATTGTACCATATGGTTTTAAAAAACAGATTGATTTCTAAAAAAATAAACCTTATGTTACTAGTTGACTGTCACTTGGACTCCCTCAACAGCAGTACATAACTGGCAGAATGCCACCAGCTCTCTCAGTTTTTATTACAGTGACTCCTGTATTACGACTGTGACAACCACAAATAATTGCAGAAAAATTATGCTAACAATGCGTTTAGACAAGGTTATCTTTTTTTGCACAATTAGGTTCATATTTATCATTTACTGACTGTTTTAATTCCAAGCAAATGTAGTACTTTTAATTTTCTCAATGATAACTCAGCATTCATCTCCATCTGGATTAATACAAAGCTTGAAGCCCATCATGATAGCTGTCTTTGTGAATGAGCACAATAATTTAGCTTATCAATTTTTTACTGTCTCTGGCAAGTCAGCAGTCGTCAATGTAGTTTTGACACATGAGAGAATTTAAAAATACTCAGAAATATTAGTAAATCTGTAATTAGCAAAGACATCATGGTGATACAGGATAACAAATGTAGGTGTAGGATACATCTTGGGTGTCTTTGTCAGGTGTGGTATTTTTTCCTCAGAGGAAAGACAAAGGAGAAAATACATTGAGTCACATAGTCTTCTGCATACAGTCAGTTCCTCAAGTAGTCAGTCCCCGCTTGTGTATAGAGCCTACCCTTGTGACCTACTGGATCCCACCCCTCATTCAAGTCCTGGGCTTTAGGCCAGAAAGAGGATGTACTGTATAAGGCTTGGCCAGGGGAGGCAAGACACAGAGAGTCTTAGGAGCTGTCTTCATCCCCCTACTGTGTATCTGTTGCAGACAGTAGGGAAGGAAAAATATAATGAAACACAATTGTTCAAAACTGAGAGAACGTCAAACACAATCGAAGGACTACACCAAGTTTAGTTTCTTTCTTTGGAGTGGTAGAAAAAGGTGCACCACAGCATCAGACAGACCTGATTCAGGAGTGTGGTGCTGTTACATGTTGCAGGGGACATTTGTTTTGGTTACTGGGGACTATGGTTTGCACTTGTTTTTATATGTGTGTGTCCCTTGTTTATACTATTTTCTGGTTCTTTTTTTTTTGAGTAAACAATGATGACTTCTACTCTTAGAAGAGATTGTTTAATACACCTGTCTAGTCCTAGCTCCTTGGTGAGTCTATGAAATGTGACAGCTTGTGCTAGGTGAAGGGTCCTAGCATCTTCAAGATTTCTAGGTGGAGTAACTGACTATGGGATCTCCATGCTGGTAACTATTAGTACTGTATACAGTATATCTGTAACAAGAGCAGTTAGTTTTACTGCCTCACAGTGATTAGGTCCTGGGTTGATTCTAGGTTGCTTACCCTTTTGTTTGAAATTTACATATTCACTCTGTGTTCATGTGGATTTCTCAAGATGCTTTAGTTTTCTCCCAACTTACAAAGACATGCTAGCTGGGGTAATTGGTGTCCTTAAATTGCCCCTGTATGCACACCCCGCAATGGATTGTTTACCCATGTTTAGCAGTCCAGCCTTGTGCTCCGTGCTTTTGGGATAGACCCCAGGAATAAGTGGCTTTGTGATAATGGATAGATGGGATGCTATTAGCGTTACAGAAATGTTTCATTTTGAAGTGCTCCGGTTATCAGTTATCCGGTTTAGGATATTAACCCCTTACAAAAATAAAGTTCTGTTTGAAAAAAAATTTAATGATACATACCTAAAACCATTGTACTGTACTGTAAAAAAAAAAAAGTATAACTATAACATGTTTTGAACTACTCAAAGGTACAGTACGAGAGTGTGAAAACACCAGACTTTCAGTGTGTAATTTATTGCAAAATGTTGTAATAGGCATAAAGAAAGCTATTAGAATAATTGCATTCTGTGTGGTTAATTAAAGAACAGACACTGAAGGGATACTTTATCACCAATTCACAGGATTGTCTTACTTTAACAACAAACAAAAAGAAGACATTGTATTTGGCTGTAGCACTAACAGGTATAATTTAAGATAATAAAGTGTTATCTGTAGTCTGAATACTGCTTAAAATTTTGTATTACACTGTATATTATTACAAATTCATTGTCAAAATCATTATCATTACAAGTCGTGTATGATATACAGTACGAGATACATATGCAGTATGCTGAACTACACTCTATAGTCTGCTAGGCATGCATTTTTGCACATGTCAAAATGTACCTGCAATATGAATAATATAAATCTAAACATTGCAAAATATATAAAAAAGAGTTTTAAAAATATTTGAATACATTGCAGATAATTGAAGCTATTAAACTTATGACTGTGAAATGTTCCATTCCAACAACTTTTCTCATTTTACTGCCTTCATAACTTCCACTCTGGATCTAAACATTTTCTTTCCGTACGTGTCTTTAATTAATTTCAGGTCTTCTGCACTAAGTAAGTTTGACTGCACGATGGGAAATGTGAACCCATCTGTAGCTGGTACACCTTTCTCCTGATCTTTACAGCCAGTTAAACCTATACAAAGACGTTGCTGTGAACAGCTCTTATGATCTCCCTGAGCCCCTCTTCTGATGTGTGAAGTTAATTGATCCATAACAAATCAGAGCTGCAAGTGTTCAGACATGTAACGATAGGTAAAGATAATTTTTAATTGTTCTTGAAGTAAAAAAAAACAGAATACAGTTTTAATAAGCAAGTATGCACTCAAGATACTCTGCACTTCAGGATGCATGAAATGTCAGTCTTTTATTTTCTATGATGATTATCAGTATTGTACTGCAGTGCTGCTACAGGAATTAGATTCATTGGTGCAGATGTATGACTGAATTATTGATCTGTTGACTTGCTCTACACTTTTGAAACCATAGTGTATTGTTTATATTTCCTTTATGTACACATCTTTAATTAAACCAAGCCTTTTGCACTAAGAAAGCATGACTGCACTGTGGGGAAGTTGTACACACATGTAGATGTAACACCTATCTCTTGACATTTACAGTCAGTTAAAGCTATACAGTGTTATTACTGGGAACAGTTCTTCCAATCTTCTAAGAAAAAAATAATATTTTCCGCTGCGTGACTTTTATTGATGGAATCATAAAAAGGCAGGTAGTGTAAGCATTCAGATGTACAGAAGCAAACAAAGATATTCCATGGGGATGGAATAAAAAAATACAATTAAGAGATATTTAAAAGTACAAAATTTTAATTAGGCAGTATGAGTAATTCTTCATTTATATAGCAGATGTATTTGATATCATATGAAACATGTTTAAATCACAGAAATTAAAATATTATTTTGCATTATAAAATACAGTGCAAAGAATGCATGTAGATAGGGGAGGAGCAGGTCATTCTGAGTTGACTTCTACGCAGAAGGTTAATATCTCAAATTAAAAAAATATGCTTAGTTTCCCTTTAAAAGCCAAATTCAACACAACACTGACTTCCCTTAGGAGCTGTCCTCAGCACCAGGATCAGGAATAGTCTCTCTCTATGCCTGAGGACATCCCTGGCACAGGGTCAGCCAGCAGAAGGAGATTGGACAGCTGAGACTAACCCAGCCTACCTGTAGCTCCATCTTCAGTGAGAAGCTTAGACTTCGAGATTAGGAGCCTTTGAAAATATGAATGTGATTAATTATATGAGACTTATGCTTCTATTTTTCTAATTACTGTACTTCATCCCACATAGGGTTGCAGTGGAGCTGGAGACTATCTCAGCAAGCAAAGGGTGCAGGACCCTCAATGGTTCACCAGTCCATCACAGGACACACACAGACACACATTGACACCAGGGCCAATCCTCCCACATGTCAATTAACTTACCAGTCTTTGGACTGTGGGAGAAGACCAGAGCACCTGGAAGTCACCCCTGTGAACGTGGGGGAGACCATCTAAACTTCAAGCAGCAATAAATACTGTATGAGCTTAACTTACGATGTAGACAATAACAAAAAACATTATGTTAATAAATTCTTTGTAACAGCTGAGTGAATGATCAGCCATTTGCATTACAGAAGATTGATTCACATATATTATTTCTCCTGTGGGTTTGGTATGCATGTTGTGATATTGTATTAATAAATTGTGTATTCTGAATCCATGTACAGCAACTGCATTTTTATTCTGTCCAGTTGATTCATAGCTGTAAAGCACTCTTGCAATTAACTGTTCCGATTTATAATTGTTTCTGTAAATTAAAACCCTCCCAAACTACATGCTCATTCATAACATTTTAATAACAATGCGGTAATTTCTTAGGAGACACATGTGAGCATCAATTAGTTACAACAAGATATCAACTAAACAAAAATAATTAGTTTGAGTGACAGTACTGTTATTTTTCCAAGTATTTAACTTTTTTAACATTTTTTTTAAAAAATGATAACCTTAAAGTTCTCATCTAACCATGACCAAGTCTCTGGCAGGGTCAACTAGAATACTTTTTTGAAAATTGAAGTGACCAATGTTGTTGTATATCCATGTACTTTGCATTAGTGAATTGTTATGAGGCTCAGCATTGGATATTTATTACTGTGCAGAGAGAATGAGACCCTGTGGACATTCTCCTTGCTCCAATGGCATAGCCACTACCTGAAATCACAGCATCACTGAGAGCCCTAACTACAGTAACGCATCCCTGAAAACACCACATTTCTTATGCAATGACCTCCACAGAAGTTTTACTTCAACGCCTGTCGGCCCAGCTATTTGTTTACTATGAAACCGTGCAACAATTAATAGTTTGCAGTTATTCCAACAGTTAGATCTACACTGGGGGCATAACAGATCCCATGCAAATAGACTCCACATTCTGCCTATTCTGCCTTTTTCTATAGTAAATACTACAGTACAGAAATCTGTTATGAACAGGAAAATTGCATGAGGTGTTCTCCATTTTTTTTCATTTATCTTGTCTTCACCTGCAGAGGAGGCTGTACTGAGCTAAAGGAGGCATTTAAAGATACAATCTCATACTGCCATTGAGAATGGTACACATCAGAAGCATTTATCCCGTATCCCATTTATCCCATATAAGCATTTATCTCATATTTTATATGAGAAATCATCCAGTCTCACTGATTTGCTTTCATGCAGGCTGCCAAAGAGATATCATGCCAACAGGAGGCCTACTGTATATAAATAAATGTACAGATGGGCTTCATTAAAACAAGTGTTGCATCTGATAATATTGGCCATCTCCTCCACATACACAAATTTACAGATATTGCCTTCTTCTGTGACCACAACTAAACCCAATATTCGCATTTAAGCACCCAAGTCCGTTTTGTTTGTTGCTTCCTGAAGCTCCTAATCTTTCATGCAGTATGTGCAATGTGTGCTCCTACAACCCGTGTGAATATTGTAACGCAACGGGGTTCAGGTGGGCGCCCTTGCCGCATTAGGTCGGCCCCGCACGGTCGGGGGCTCGAACCCGGGACTCCCGCATCACTCAACAGGGACCCAGCCCGGTGAGCTAAAGAGAGATCTCTCTACAGCCCAGTAGCTGTAGTCCTGCTATCACAGGGAAGGGCGGTGACGTCACCTGCTCTGGTAAGCCGGCTGTTACACAGTACCTGTCGGCCGTAAGCGTTACAATATCATTGCAGGTATTGGTGCTAAATTGAATTGTGCATTGTTTGTACACTCCATAATTTTTCCACATTGTAATTTTCATCTGCAAATTTAACAGGTTTGCAAAATAAATCAGAATATAAGTTGTTCATATACAACAATGCCCAACGACGATCTCTGTGCTAAAATCTTTCCAGTCAGAAGTTGTGTCCTATAAAATAACACATTGTTTCCTGATTGTTAATTAGTTTTCAATGCAAGTGCATATGTTATCTTCATATTCTTCTATACTCTTTCAGAATATATACTGTATTTAAGAATCTCGCTAAATAGAAAATTTGGGGTACTTTACAGGGTAAAAAAAAAGAAAAAAAATACTGATTTAACAGTAAGAAATAAAGACAGAGAGAAAAATTGTTGCAACTGAGAAAAGGTAAACATGAATTAAAAGCCTGACTAAACAGATAAGTTTTGTCTAGATTTAAAAACAAAAAGAGTTGACATTTCTCGGACTGGAAAAGAGTGAGTCTCAGAGTTGAGTAGATGAAGCTCAAAGTCTGAGGCCCGAGATGCTTGTACATTTAGTAAATATTATACAAAGAATTTGAGAATGTTGATCAAGATTTTTCATCTCTAAATCTAAATCAAAAGACATGTCTCTTAATATGCCATTTTGAACTAGATAGAGGTTTAGGAAAGACAGCTTTCCTTTTTTCAGTATTGCCATGAAAATATTACCAGGACCTGGTAAATTCTTAGTTTTTGCAGCCTCAATCCATGTAGAACCACAATGTAAATTACTGTATGTTAAAATTGACTGTATGTTAAAATTGCTATTGCAGCTCACTGCCACGCCCTCTGCAGCCTGAGGGGGCTCCTACTCTGTCCTGTCCCTAGTTTCCTGCCTGCTGCCCTTTCGGTCCCTCTCTTTCCCTTGGGCTATATATTTCTGGGTCTTGCACTCTGCCCTCGCTCAGCATTGACGTTCGGATGTCCTGAGACCCGCCTAGCACCAGGTCGCCCCACGTACGCTACCTGAGGGCATAGGTTTCTATACGGCACTCCTGAACTCTTTGCACTAACAAGCCCGGGCCTTTTTCCCGTTCCGACGCTACACATATGGGTCTTTATCCGCTCTCCTGCTCTCCACGGTTAGTCCCTTTGGCCGTCCGTGACACTAACTCTATAACATGGTGCATGTTATTGACATCTTCTGTTTGTTTACTTCTTTACTTCTTTATAGCTTTCTATTATTAATCCCCTATTATTTTATAAAATATTTACTACCTCTATTACAGTTACTTTACTGTTGAAAGTTTTACCATTTTTATAGGTTGCTATACAGTATGTGTAGGGGGATTCTCAATCCCTGCTTAATTAGCTAACTTTTGTTGATGACTTTAGTGCTGTGTCAGGGTGTACAATGTATTTTCTAATCTGGTCTTATTGGTTTAAATCTTTTTACGTTTTGCACTGGAGAATGTTTTGTAGTGCTACTTTTATGTTTTGTAACGTTTTGAGTCCTTGTGTCAGAGTATCGTATGTATATAGAACTGTTTACTTTGCAAAAAAGTTGTCATGTTGTGGAAGTTTGTGTGCTTTCTTTTATTTATGTATATGAGAGAGAGGTTAAAGAGAAAAAAAGTTTTGGTTTCTGATGTGCCAGGTATTTCATATACCATGGTAATGAGAGTATTTCTTGCTTTCACACTACGACAAACAATTAAAGTAGTATTTTCTCAATAATCTTCAAGATCAAGAATTTTGCATAAAAATAATATGCTTCTTTTTTGTTTTTTTTTATGATCTCTCAGTCACACCCATTAAGATGTGGAATATTAGAATTTCTAAATTCATAAGGAAAAGAAAGTTACTGTGGCCGAAATGTATCATGCTTCAATGTGAAAGATCTGTTTACAGAAAACTGTCCTGTTAATTCACCTCCTTAATGACAAATTGACATTTTAATAGATCCACACAAACCCAGAAACTGTGGCATTATCATTCTTTTACAATCATACGCTTCTTACAGGTAATCTTTCTTTCTTCTTGTGGTTGGCAGAATAAATGGATACTAATTCTAGCAGTTTGATTGCTTTCCTGGCATTTCCTGTTTTGGAAAGTTAAAATAAATAAAAATGTGTTTCCAAAAAATAAAATTGAAATCATAAAGATGATTTTAATTAACTATTTCAGAAGCTTCATAGATGAACAAGCAATAAAGATTTAACAGCTGCAAACTGATTTTGCCTGAAATGGGGCTCATCTGTGCAGCTCAGTCCTACTGTATGATGATTTGCTCTAGTTGCGTTTTTCACCATAGTTCTGGCTTCCAGCACCCCTGAAAGAAAAACAGATACTGTATGTCGAATGCTTTACGCCATCTATGCAGTAGAAAACACACTTAAATTAACCTGAGCTTTAAAACTAATCAATTACAAAAATAAGGTAGCAATTTGACTTCACTTTAAAGTAGCAGCGCCTGAAAAGCTTGGGGAAAGTTAATATTGAGCTGATTCTGATCCCATCTGCAGGCTCTGAAGGGGGTCCCCACCACTAAAGGAATGATATTAAACTGCAGAGTATGACTCAATAATAGTGGCAGAAGAAAAGAAATCTGGAAACGCAAAGCAAAGTTGAGTTAACCGGGCATGTTAACAATACTTTATTCCTTTCATTTTCTTTTAAGCTATTTAATTTTTAACTTATTTATCTCACACACATACTGTTTACTGTATATATGTAATAAAATCTAACTAGCAATTAGCTTTCACTGTTTCCATACTCTACAAATAGGAACTGTCTAAACACAGTAAATTCAACAGCGACACTAAATTCTTTTATACTATTTGTTCCACTTTGTATATAAGAAGTCAAAGTTAGCAGCACTTGTAACTGTAGTTATACCATGCTGATGAGCTAACTGTATAATAAAAGCATATTATAGTTAGCTCATCAGCATGGCATAACTACAGTATGATCAGTGAAATGAGCATTTTTCTAATTACTGTAATTTTCACTTTTTTCATAGTTTGCTAGGGACATATATAGCTCCCTCCAAGATTTACATAGCAACCTCCATGAAAAAGATGCTTTGGGTATGTGTGCAATATTTAGGAAGGTAGAGAAGGCTTGGCTTATCCTTGCTGGTTATAGAGGCTCAAACCCCAGTCAGAAAGGAGAGATCCAAGGGTTAGCTGCAAGGTGGAGTTGGGGCAGAGGATGCTTAAGAATGCAAAGGGGCTTGTGTTCTATATACAGAACGAATTTCTGTAATGATGTTGTATAGCAACAGCTGTGTGAGACTAACTTGTCTTTTTACCCTTCCCAAACTTCAGTTAATAACTTCATAGCAATTAGTTGCCTTTACATTAAAGCATGAAAGTCTCACCATGAAATACAGCTGAAAGGTGTTCCTTGTAAAACAGAATATATACAGTTTATATATACTGTATATACAGTACATTATAAAATATTTGTTTTGATGATTGTACCCATTACACCAGGCTGGTCAGCGCTCCCAGTCCTTGTTTTCCTTAGGGACCACCTGCATTCGCACAAGGAATCTGACTCCTCCCAGCACCACC
Organism: Atractosteus spatula; assembly: GCF_055471065.1. Taxonomy (NCBI): domain Eukaryota; kingdom Metazoa; phylum Chordata; class Actinopteri; order Semionotiformes; family Lepisosteidae; genus Atractosteus; species Atractosteus spatula. The sequence continues at coordinate 2,197,032 of NC_142721.1, read as the reverse complement.
CTGACCCAGTATGGCCGGCTCTCTCAAGTAATCCATCATGGACAACGTCTTCCATCCCCTCTATGACATGCTTGTAGAAATGAAGAGCATGTTAGCAATAGGCTGATTCATCCACGGTGTGACAGGGAGCGCTACAGGAGGTCATTCTTGCCTTCTGCCATAAGACTCTACAACGCACCCACCTTGCGTCTGGGCAGAGGCAACATTGACAGTGACCTGTTTCTGGACTGAACAGTAAACTGATACATCTGTTCTTTTTTTTCTTTTCCCGTTTACAACCGTTTTTGTGCAATATATGCCAGGGACCTGTGCAATACATTTATATTTAGGTGGGTAGCTGCGTCAGCATGTGTAGGCTGCAAAGGAACAAGTAATAGGTTTATTCCATGCTGAAAAAAAGAAGAAAGAGAACACAACGTTTTTGGCCATTTACATTTACATTTATATTTATATTGTGCAATATGATTTTTTGTTGTACTGTTCTGTTCTGGTTTGTTCTGTGTGTGTTCTGGACTGTGAGTAACTCTTCTTAGTTCACTTCTCACTGTACTTATTGTATTGTACATATTGTATTATTATTGTATCATTCGTTATGTGCCAGCAGCCATATCACCCTGTAACTCACAACTGGCAACCCACTGAAGCTAAGCAGGTGTGAGCCTGGTCAGTACCTGGATGGGACACCTCCTGGGAAAAACTAAGCTTGCTGCTGGAAGAGGTGTTAGTGGGGCCAGCAGGGGGCACTCACCCTGCGGTCCAAGGGTCCTAATGCCCCAGTATAGTGATGGGGACACTATACTGTAAATAAGTGCCGTCCTTCAGCTGAGACGTAAAACCGAGGTCCTGACTCTCTGTGGTCATTAAAAATCCCAGGGTGTTTCTCGAAAAGAGTAGGGGTGTAACCCCAGCGTCCTGGCCAAATTTCCCATGCTTCCTAATGATCCCCCTCTATGAAATGGCTACATTACTTTGTTCTCCTCCCCCCCACACCCCCCACTCCGATGGCAGGCGGAGAGACGCCCCGGTTGGAAGTATTCTCGGTCGCAGTTAATGGCAACGTCAGCTCAAAGATTTGGTTCAAACCACCAAATGGAGACTGGTGTACCGACAAGCGGACCCCGCTGATGCGGGATTAACGCTAGGGAAGAGAGAGAGATTGTATCATTTGTTACACTGTTGCTGTGTTGTCTGTGTTAAGCTGCTGTTGCACTGCAATTTCCCTCACAGAATCAATAAAGTATCTATCTAATGAGCAACCAGCCAGCTATTTAATCTCTGATGGGGATTTGAGCTACTTTGGTTCATGTAGCACTCTCACACCAAGGATTTTGCTGTAACCAGTGCCTGTCCAACTCCACGTGTATTTCCAGCCCTGGTGTCTAATTCTGCACCGGGACAGGGGCAGTCCTGTGCCTCTGGTCCGTCTCTGGCTTTCTCCATGAGTTTCCGGATCCGTCTGCGGATCTCGGTTCCTCCCCTCGTCGCCCCATGCCTGCATCACTCTTGGACTTCTTGTTTTCCAGAAAGGTCTTTACTGTGTTTTGACAATATTCCTTCCTAACACATACTTTGACAATTATTTATGCTTTAATACTTTACTTTTATTCTTTATGCTGTTGATATAGTATCAATACAAAATGACACCAATGAAACCACAGAATAAATACATGAATAGAGCAGTTCTGCAGATTCCGTTCTGTAAATGTTAATAAATTACATTTACAAGATATTGGGAGCCTACTGACAGCATTTTCTTTTAGTTCAGCAAACACATAATTAGCTGAAACTACATAATCAAGCGTGAATAAGGTTATTGAAAAAATGCAGAAAACATATTGTACACTGCTTAATATAGTGGACTGGATTTTTAATGCTAAAGGGATTAGGGGTTTCAAAGAACTGGAGGTAATAACATGGGTGATGGTGTCATTTACAGAAGATGAGGTGAGACTTAACTGTTAAGCAAAAAAGTCTGGATATGTGATGGGTTCATGCACCAGCTACCAGGCTCAAATATAAATCCCATATAGTTGATTTTATTGCTTATTATTTTTTTGTTCGGAAATAGAAACATTATCCTTTAAAAATATAAATCTCTATTTTGTCTTTGAAAGAATCTTTAAATCCATTTGCATGAGCAGCTGCTCTGTGCTGATGGTACTGCTTACAGCCCTGTAAAAAATAATAGTCAGCCCACTCATGCAATCCCAGAGTTCACTAATTAAATGATTGCATTAATTGCGGTTTAAGTGAAGTAGACTCATTCCTGATTCAGAGCTAATTATTCTTCTTTGCCCATCTTTTCATTCACACTGTTCTGTTTTCTTGGGGTGGAAAACATTATAAAATACATTATATGGTCTAATGAGAAGAATCTGATGTGCGTTTGAGAGGCTGTTCTGTGTTTAGATTATTAAATGAGCTTTTGTTTAATTTGGTGGATGGTGCTGTTTTGTCTTCTTTTGGTGCAGGTGTTTAGGTATCCTTAGAGACTTAAGGTTTTTATTTCAGAGAACAGCATTTTGTTTGACTTTAAATATATATTTTTAGTTAAAACCTGTAATCCAAAACATTAAAAATTACTGAGAATTACTCAGAAATGTAGGAGGATGAGGGGATCTCATCAAAGAGGAGAGTTTCAGATTTGTAGTTAATTTACTGTCACTTAATTTGCCCATTTCAAATTTGGGTGAGAGGAATCCTCTCAATATGTTATCATACTCATTGCAGAAACCTGAAAATGAAGCCTACCTCTTTGTCTAAATTAACCGTGCCTCAGTGGACCTCCATACTAAATTTGGTTCTCAGAACTGCGAGTTTGTGCAGAAATACAAGGTTATGAAATTCATCTATGTAGACAATGTCATTGACTTTAGAAGGATTAGATTTTGCAAAGGTGTCATGTGAATAAAGCAAACAGCTCTGGGGAATAAAAGCAGGTCCATTAATCCAATAACCTTGTATTTGCCTGAAATGCTGTTATGAGGCTGTCCATTCCCAGTAAAAGACAATTCCACCAGTGGTTCACTAGAAAGAGACAGATCAATATTCTGTGTTGAATTTGGAATGCATTTAATAAACAAGGCAGTTGAACATTTTTGTATCCTTATAAAGTTCTGTTTTTTTCTTTTCTAATAGATTTGACACCGAGTTATAAAAAGTCTTGGGAACTTCAATCGCTATGTATTTTGTGCTTTTAAAGGACACATTTATTACCCAACAAAAATCATTAATCCACAGTTACAAACACTCTTGGGTCAAATGTGAAAGAATAATTCTAGTAACTGTCATGAATTAAGAGCAATAATTCACCACAGTAAACCAAATTTGTACTTCTGTTATACCTTTAATGAATGTTTTGTCAGTTTTTAAATGATGTATCTAACAACACATTCAACTTTCTTTGTATTTCAGATTCACAACAGTGACAAAATGTACCAGTATGTACAGTACCAAAACTTTGAAATGGTAGATCTATTCATCAATCTAAAAACAAACAATTGTCAATTGTTTTAAAACCGAAGTGAACCGTGTTTGTCCCCCTGGTTAATTTTAAGATGTATATAATCACTTTTAATGTCTGAGGTCTTCTTGTAATTTTGCCATCTCTTCCTTCACAATGGTTCTGTTATAGATTTACAGTATACAGAATATTCCTCCATCTTGGCTTTAGTTTGCAAGTGAGCAAAGAATAATTTGAAGAAAATTATGATTTATTAAGGGTAGCTTTCAGTGCACACAATTATCATTTCAGCAGAATCATCCTATTGCACTATTTCTAAATCAATTGCTTGTGCTGTGACAAAGTATTGTTGGTGTTCCTCTGACCATATATTAATCAATGCCACTTTCTGAGCAACTGTGTACATAAAAGATCACTTCAGGTGTCTGAATTATTGAATTTGGTGTCAGGAAATGCAGGAATTTGCAGAAAATGATCTGAGCAAATATTTTATACAAATAGTGTCAGTAAAAAAACACATTCAGGGGATTCTGCCCCTGTATATAGACTGTTTATTCTAATGAAAATTCACTGTGCTAAACGTGAAAGGATAAAGTATATATATCAAAATCTGAAATGACGAATATTAGTAAAATAAAGCCATCTTTTAGGAAACAAATATGTATGTATAAATTGGAACATAACGTATTTCATTATATTTTGGGACTATTAAACCACTTTGTACTAATATTTACAGTGAATTGTTATTGGATTTGCTTTAGATTAAATCACCCCCTTTCTAGATAAACTGTGAGTATTACGTTTATTATGTAATAAATATCAAATCATGTTTACGCATCTAGTTTTAAATATCTAATGTATAACAATAACAGATGTGTAATTCCTAACAACACTGCAGTGTAAAGCAACTCAAAGAGTTTTTTTCAGAGTTGTGGTCTATAGTTTGTGCCAAGGCTGACTGTGCTTCAACTGGTGGTTTGGCCACATAACACTGACCTTTGTGGCTTAATGGGAACTCATGACTTTGCAATTCTATCAGCTACAACCACATCAGTCCACCAACTGAAACAAGGGTAACACACATATAGCCACTACAGAATTCACAGAGAAAAAATGATAGAAGAAAAAAAAGAGGAAAAAATGTATGAATCTCCCCACCACCACCCTCAAAGTGGGTTTGAGGTAAGGAGTGGTGAGCAAAATGGATTCGCCAATGGGAATTTAACATTTAAAATCTAGTATTTTCAGACCACTGAGTGGAGGGTGAGATGGATGGCATTAGATGGCAGGTATTGCAATTTTTTTACCTTATTACTACAAAACATTTGCCTTCACTCTTAAAATGTGTTCATATAATGCATATTTTCCCATTGCTTTGGCAAATCTGAATGAATGAATACCCTTGAGATACATGTGAAACTTGGTAATCAAAGAGCATTTTCTGTACTATACTTTTTTTTGTGGAATCTTGTATGTCGAATTTACAATGGTAATGATATATCCTAACACTGCAATAAATAAAATCCTAAATTTCTGTACTGTTACAGTATGTGCTATAGTATATATGGTAGTGCATACTATTTTATCCTATGCTTTGATGTAAAATAGGAAAACCTTGTTAAAATTGTTGCCCGCAAAGTTAGATGGATGAATTTGTGCAGCAAAATCTCTATAATCAAGTTTAACTACTCCTAAAAGAAGGAAGACAAGGTCTTGTGTAATGGTCAATTAGAGCTCTGTGAGAAATGGAAGGTTTTTCTCTGGCTTAGTGCAAAGCTTTTTTTAATGAACTGAAATCATTGTTTGTCAGTTTTAAGCTGTGCCATGGCAGAGAAAAACGAGCACCTCTGAAACAATGGTATTACAATGGTTTTATTCAAAGAAATTATGATAGATTTACAATTCACACTTGTACTAGCTTTTTATTGATTTGTCACAATTATTGGATGTGACTTGCAATGATATTGATCAGCACCTTGATCCAAGTTCTGCCCTGTATTGAGGAGTGCACTCTTCAACCTCTCTGATTTAGTGAGCAGTATATGTGCTTCACCCAGTTCCCTGTCTAAATATCCCCCGTGTGCTGTGAAATTCATTTCAGAACTCTGTGGAACTCAGTCTGAAACCTTTGTTTCCTCTTCGATACGTCATTTTAGTTGTTTTAGAGCAAAATACCTAGCCTTCTTTTTGAAGCTGACTTCCTTTAAGAAAAGACTGAGTGAGACCCTTGAATTAATTAGCTACTAAGCAAAATAATCAAGGTAAATAGGTTGCCATCTGTTATTTTTAACCATTCCTATAGTCATATGTTGTCAGATTTCTAAATAACTTTTAGCTCCTTTGATCTTGAGAATGATAGTACCAATATACCGTACTTGGCACTTTTTGTCATAAATATGTAGAAACTTTTTGAAAAGAAAATGGCTTTGGAATAGCTGTTGTCCCATTTTTTGCTGAAAGTGAATGCTAATGAAATTTTAATGTGAAGGGTTTAAGTAATTTCACGCTTTGTCATCACAACAGGAATCTGCTGATCAAACCAAGCATTTTAATAAATTATTTTTGTGTTTGTTTGTGCAGCTGTGACATGCTCCTTGCCTTCCAAAGTTCACCCGTTCTACCTTGTTCTGTAGTGTTCTTTTCATGCTTGACCACTAATTCTTTTCCAGATTTGTAACTCAGACACATGTACTTCTATGAGGACAAGAGTTTTGTTCTCCTGTTTATTTCAGCCATTGTCTAAGCAGCTGTGTGTACCCTAGCCAAGGTACCAAAGCCCCTGGGATTCTGGATCATTCCCACCACCTGCATCTTTCTCATTTTCACATTGTTTCAGACATAAAGCTGCGTATTTCCTTCTGTCTGCTTCACTGCTCTAGTTTTTTCACTAGCAGTGAGCCTGGCTGATCACTACTGCAAGGTAACCATACAGTCAGCTGCCACTTTATTAAGCCTGTCATGTAAAATATCCATCAATTTTGTCGCACAAAATTGTGGGATATAATCGGGGACTCTTTTACCTTAGATGGCACAATTTTCAAACTCTAACAATGTTTTTAAAATACTGGTTTCAACATTCAGTTAAAATCTGAAAAAATAATAGATGCCTTTCCAGATTCCATTCAAAATCTGATTAATTAATCTTATTCCATTTTTAGGTGTGACTACATTTGTTTTTGCTTTGTTCCATATTTTGTTGTTCAATTCTGTCTTGAAAATTGATACAGTCATGCCTGCCTGTCATTTCCCTATTAGGCATTTAACAGGAGAACATCATGGGGCTGGAGACACTGACCCTTGACCTGCAGGTTGCTGTCTATTCTGGAGGGGAGACGAAGGCAATCATTGGTTGAACTGGACACTTCCCTAGGGCACTGCGCCCCAGTGGTGACACACACAGGCAACCCTTGAGTATATGGAATAGCACAGATCAGTTTTTACTTTCCTCAGTTTTAAGCCTAGCCCTTTCTGTATACAGTATAGAAAAAGGGCAGTAAAGATCTGTTTTCTACACACTGGTGTGTTTCAGTCTTTAAATAACCTCATGCTTGCAATACAAAATCTGTTAAAAAAACAATTCTGACTGAATTTCACAGACAAGATGTGGCTGACTAAGAGCTTCAAATGCCTGTGAAAACAATCTAAATAGACCACTATTTTGCAGTGCTGCCAATAAAATGTGATTCTATATACTGTAGTACTTACATATGCTATAATTACTGCTCAGGCCCTTTGGGGTATAGTGCAAATGTAATGAGGAGCTCTATTTTCAAGTTCTGAAAGGCTTAATTGGACTAAATTAAAGACTCTAAACAGCTCTTAAGTTGTTTTTTTAAGCAATGCTTTTGTTTTTCAAGAAAGAAATCAAGGAAAAAAAACTACAGATAAAACATATACAACACACAGCATATATCCTGGGAATTTTTCATGAGAATTGTACAAACAGCAATGTAGTACTGGTATACAATATGCTGTTAAAATGTAGTTTTTTTGTTTTCTGGAAGGGTAGACAACAGATTAATTTATTTGTTTAGAAACAATAATATAGTAAACAACCAATCTATATGTGTGCTTTAATGTCTCCTCTCAGACATATATAGTGCATTTGAGTGGAGAGCCATTTCGGTGCGCAGACTGTGAAGGAAAAAATGTGGTTAATTAACTAGAAAGAAAAAAATGCTTCAGCCTTGGAGCTTTCTTCAGGTGTGAGGGATTATTATATTAACTAGTGTATGATGTGAAGAAAAACAAACTTTTCTTGCTAGTTTTGTATAAAAAGGTATTTTCATTTTTTGAAACAATGCAGGCCTTGAGAGAAAAAAAACTCCCCAGAAATATATGCTTCATATCAGGAACCCCTTTTATTTCATGAAAGCACCCATCATTGTGAATCAGATGTGTCAGGTATCTTGTTCTTTATTTCTAATGTTGTCTAACAAAGAAAAGCTCTGTGTAATCAGGACTTCTCTGTGGAGGCTTGCACCTATTCAAACAGTGTCTGGATTAGCTGTGCTCCTTGTTAGTTTAAGGTCACAGTTTACTGAGGATGCTGCAGAGAATACAGGAAGCTTTCTACTGAGCTGAAACACATTCTAAATGCTATTTTCTTTTTTTTTGTACTGTACATGCCCCATATGAACACAATATGTAGCTGTTTTCTTGTAACGATGAGCAAGATTGCTTTAGGGAAACACACTGATGTTGTCTTTAAGTTACCCACAACAAACTGAGCTCAGGAGTTTCAGCCAAAGCCTTTGGAATGTCTTTGGCTTTAACTGGCGTGGCTGAAAGTATAACACTTGTGAACTGGGGTCTGCTGCAGTGCAAGTGTAGCAGGAGAGGGAGGGTTGATCACAGTGATTCGCATTTCCAGTGATATTGTATAATTATAGGGGTGATGTCACAGAAGGCTCTTCTTCTGAGAACAGAGGACACAGCCTCCCATGGAGTTTTGTAGTTTGGACCCTATGCAGAGTGGCATTACCCAGAAAAGGCAGGAGACAGATTTTGGGAAAGAACACTAGGGTTTATTAGAGGTGCAAGAATTCAGTGACCGTTCGTGATCCAGTGCTCAGGGGAATAAACAAAGCATCCAAGTCCAGACGAAGTCACAGGGAAAGTCCATAACTCCATCCAGACACGCAGGAAACATGAACAATTCAGGAAGGCATGGGGCCAGGTTCTCCAGGCCCCGGGCTCAGAGGTCAGGACGTCTCTGGTAAGGCCTATGCCCTCAGGCATCTCCGTAGCCTGGGAGCAGGCAGGCCTTCGGACATCCATGTTCCAGTGCTGAGCCCTGAGCACTGGATCCCATTGGCTTCTAGACAGAAGTCCTAACAATACGCACCAGGAGCTAATACAGACATCAGGCGAACATAGATCTCAAGAAAGGTTAGAGTACCCTCTAAAGGAGTGATGTCAACACTGTTAACCATGAAAACCGAGGACGCATATTCCTCCATACGTCTGTTAATATTTTCCTTGCATCTATACCTTTGCTTGTGTTCACGTTATCATATTGACATAGTTTAGCTGTGTTAAGATATTATTTTTAAATATAATACTATATATAATATACATTTTTATTTTATATTTTTAAATATAATATAATATGACAGACTTTATTTTTTAATTTAATTTTATTAATTTAAAACTTTATTGTAAGTGTTACATCCCCGTGTGTGTCCATATGTTTTGTTTTGTTTTTCCACTTCCTGTATTCAACTACACCCCCATTGGTCCATCACTACATCATCTTTGCCGTTGTGATGTCACCATCAATCAACTTTTCGACCAATCAGAACCCAACGTCTTCAGTATTTAACTTGGAGGTTTTCAGAATGAAGGGGCCTTTTGTTTGGCTTCGGTTCTGCTCGGCTCAGCTTCAATTTCACTTCGCTTCATTTCGTTTTTCGTTTCGCTTCGGCTTCGTTTCTCTTTGTTTTCGTATAGCTTCAGCTTTGTTGGTTTGTGTTCATCTCCTTGTACTTTCGTTTGTGTGTTTATCCTTATTTTGCCATTACCTTGCCCAAATGTGTTATATCAACCTCTGTGCTCTTTTCTACCCTATTCCTTCTGTCTACTCTCGTTTTCCCTTATTTGTATTCATAGTTCATTTGTGTATTGGTGTGAACTTTTGTGTAAGGGTTAGTTTAGGTTGTCAGGTACATTGTACATTGTGCACACGTAGTTTTTATTAGTAACACTAGTTTAGGATGGGTGAGTGCCTTTTGTCTGGTATGGTTTTGGGTAGTTAGTGATGGTTAGCCAGGGCTTTAGAAGCCGCCGAAGACCAAGTGATTCGAGTTCTTGTTTTGTAGTTAGGTCAGCTTTCCCTCACTTTATTAGCCAGCTCCATTTTGTTTATTTTCTTTTTGACACCGCTCAAGTTCCTTTTCCCTGTGTGTTATTGTGTCCTATATTACGTAACAGTCACTTATTCACTTTAAAATAAATCCCTTTTGCACCAAACTTGTTGTCACGCTTCCTAAATCACTCACTAGAAACCCACCTGCATCCCAAACCATCCTAAATGTTACACCCCTTTACCCCTAGACACTTAGGGTCGTAACAGTAAGGTTCAATATTTAATTATTTTATTATATATTTGTTGGTCTTCATGCATACAGACTTGTTCCGCTGTTTTTCTGCTTCAGAGTACTAACCTTTAGGTTTTGTCCTAAATTATATTATATGCCTGTACTTACCATTCTAGCATAGATCTCTGTGTTAATGTAATGAAAAGCAGGCTATATTTGATAAAGGCATTAGGCAGAAATAAGTTAATGGTAACTGTACCAAAAGAGGTTGTCAAGTTGAGAAGACAGCATCAGCAAGAGGGGGCTGTGTTGTTGATTTCTAAGGTGAAGTAAAGGTAATTTTGAAGGTACTGTATTGTGAAATATTCCATATATAAATGTACTTTAAACTTTAATTTATCACCTGTTAAAGATTGAAATTACCTTTCTCATTTTTTATAAGCCTAGTATTTTTAGAACAGGACATAAATAAAGGGAATAATGCTTTCTTATATTCAGATACATATTGAATACAAAATATGTCATTTATATCAATACAATATAGTTTACTCCAGTTTAGTATGCATTGGATATGTCACAAGTAAAGAATAAACAATGACCTTTGAAAACAGGCAGTCAGGTACAAACATGCTTTCTCTGTCATCATCCAAACCAGAGAATGTCATCTTGCAATTAAAATTTAAACAGGATCCATGTTAATTTAACTGAATATCTTCATGGCCAAGTTTAAAGTGAAACATAATAAGAAAATCCTTTAAAGTGCATGTCCCTGAAGCATGAGACAAAAAGTATCAAGACAGTCATAAGGCTTCACTTAAATTTTTTTAAAATCATGTCACTATTGTATACAACATGACTATAAAAAATCAAAGCTTTATATGAACACAAATGCATCATAAGTATTATAATTTTCTCCTAATATAGAGGACAGATGCCAAGACATCTTTTTGTGTTTTTTTTAAATGATGTGTAAACAATCACAGCACTTAACTGGAGGAAAATCATCCTGTTATATTACAGATTTAGATTCCTTTCAGTGGAGAAAAATATTATATGTAAAATATATGTATTTTTTGGTTTCCTTCTTCTTTTTCTGTCTTCATAGAAAAAAAGTTGCCTGATAGAGCTGTTAAGGATGCAACTTAAAAGAAATTGGATTAACTGAATCTGAAGGCAGTGTGATGGTGTTGAATATAGTGACTTAGTGTTTACCATTTAGCTTTTAGCAGAATTGTTTCTGAAAAAACAGAAAAGGAAGAGATGAACTAGAAAACTGTTCTATATTGGTTTGACTGACAAGAATATCAAACAACGTGGTAATTAATGTTATAATAATATTCACTACATATTACAATATTGTATCTAATTATAATATTATAATTACACTTACTATGTACTTAATATATATAAATGAATTAGGGTATGGTAGAGACCAGAGACTGTACTATCGAAGGAAGTATCTAAGGAGACTCCATCTTTCCCTTGATATTTCCTTCACTTAGATTGTGATATAACAAACAGGAGGAGGGGAACTAAAAGTGCAATATAACAAATGGTTAATGACTCACTTGGGAAGTGAGTCATTAACTCCTAAATGGGAAGAGATAGAGTCAATTCAAGCAACCATAAAAGAATGAACCATTGGGAACTGTCTTTCTTCCCTGGATTTCCTTTGGGCTTTTTCTGTGCAGATAGCCAGAGAGTATTTGTTTCCAGTTCCATTGTGCCATTGCGATTTGCTCACCACTTGTTTCTGTGACAAGTATCCACTTCACATGTGTCAGCTGATGTACCTCATTTTTCAAGGTTGGTCTTTTTGAAGAAACCAACAAAATAGAGTAGTTTTAATATTGACATATATTGACAAGCCAACTGGAAACATCCACTATCTGTTGTTTTGAGGTGACTAAGGGCAGCATGTCATTACCCATTGCTCTCTTTTCAACACAAGAATCTCCATTTTGTCTCTGCTTACCTCCTTCTTAAAGACGCTTGATGGAAAAATTGAGGCAGTAGCGCATTTTGGCAGCAGTTACTGCCACTGAGCAGTCCTTATTAGAATTCACTCTTCTCCCCTATTTTGGAAAGGGGACAGGAATAGGTGCCCTAAACATAGTCTGGATGACCATTCCTGACTGAACAGTCTCCTCATCAATCTAAACAATCCACACGATGAGTATCAAATGATAAGCATCATACAGCAGCTCTGCATGCTGATGAGCTGGAGAAGGGCAGCTCAAGGAATAGAGAGGTGTCTCCAGAAGAGGAAGAATATAGACTTCATAGAGCTGGATTTGCCATGAAAAATAAAAGCATTCACCACCTTCATGAGTAGGAATTGGTAAGTGCTTCATGATTCTTCTTCTAAAATTAGCAAGCAAGTAGCTCTCCTAATGTGAGTTCCATCTATGACCATACACTACATTCTCTAGAGGAACAAACTAAGGGCATTTTCTTTGCCAAGCTTGATCAAATTCTCTGTGCATATTTCAAACCCAGGGCTTAAAGAGGTGTCAGTCTTTGGAATGGAACCATTGGTAAGGAAGTAAATGGAAATGTCTTGAACAGTGACCTTCTCTTTAGCAAATGCACAGAACATGGGGCTCAATATCAATAGGGCTTCACCAATACCCTGTCCAAACACTGGCACCTGATTGACTAATTCATTGGCCTTAGAGGTGCACAGAATTATAAATACATCCAAGCACTAGAGCAATGGCAGAAGCCATATATATGCAAATCAAATTAGTTAATACTATTATATGGACTATTTAAAATAAATAATTGTATTTGTAGTCATCAAGTGTTCCAGAATTAATTCCAAGTGGCTAAGGATGGATTAAATTTAATATTATTTCCTTGTTGACTTTGAAGTAGGAAAAGGAAGATAAAATGGGGGATTACTGTCAAAGACTGTTTGATACCGCTCGATTGACAGCTGTTGATCAAACAATAGATTTCCAATAGATTTTAGTTATGGGATGTTTTCTGGTATTGGGGATCCTTACAGCCATCCCTCCCTCCACTTTGCAATTAGGAATCAATCCACCTCATAACCAGCTGCTGTATATAGCCTCATCAAAAAAGGACTGATCGTTTAATTTATACTAATAACTCACTGCATTTTAAAGCATTTTTCATTATAAATTTATTTAGAATTTCTAAATATTCTGGATTTCAAATATGAAGGGGCCAACTTGATCCACATACTCAAGTGTACTTCCCATGTTCTGCACAAGCAGCCTCAGTACACAGCTCAGGAGGTGCACCAAGTAGTGATATCACCTATTAAATAACATAATTGTTCTTCAAATGAGTAAGACAGCAAGTTTATTTATGATGAGTACAGTTCTTGTCCAGTACTCAGACCACCTGGACTAATTCTGGCTTTGTCTGATGAAAGAGGAAAACTCTCTCATGGTCTGGTCTTCTGCTAATCATGATGAAGATCCTGTCCTTCATGACATAATTTGTTTAAGGATGATATTAGTCCATGCAATGTTTAGCAATACAACAAGATTGTATTAAGCTAAAACTGCATTTTTTTTCTGTAGCAAAATCTGTCCTTTAAATGAAGAGGAATTTTAACTCAAACTTCAGACAGAAAGGAATTATGAAGAAATCTTAAATTGTCTCCAGTGAAAGTGCCAGTTCTGTAATATGCCCTTCCTGCACAGCAATTGGCGATTGCCTTTGATGATAGAATTGAAAATGTTACAGGCATCTCCTTCCAGCCACTTTCCAGCTTCAGAAAGAGCAAGGAGTCTGGCTTATGCAACCCTTATTCTGCAGAGGTTAGACATTGCCTTCATTTAATATGACTGTTTTTGTCCAAATCTAGCAAAAGTGATGCTAGAATTTTAAATAGAAAGTAGGCAGATGCTCTGGCAGCTGCTGGGTGCCTAAGATTTTGCTGAGAGATACGAAAAAGCAAAAAAAAACATTGTGCCTTCTGTGTAAAAAAATAAAACCGAAAGGAACATCTTCAGGCTCCAATGGCGCCATGAAAACAATTAATGAATACTATATCTTGAACCTGTTTATGCATGCAAACCATTCCACTCCCACCTCCTTTTCCAAAAAAAAACATACTGTATATGCTACAATGCTGTTAATACATACTCTGAATATATTACTTGCAGTCATTACCATTAAAGCTTATGAACTAAATATGCTGGAAGCCAAACATTGCTCATTAAACAGGCCATTGGAACTTGTGATCGTTTCATATTTGTTGTAGTTGTACAGTGAATTATTATTATCTTGTCAGTTTAAATGCACACCATTGTGCTCAGAGGAAATATCCAATAAATTAAAGCAGGTAGCTGTAATATTTTCAAGTAATTTCATGGATAAAATAATTAAGGAAACAAAAAAAATTAGAAGATTGTAAAACACCATTTTTGCCGTGTATATCGTAAATAGGTAATACATTAGTTAATATTGTTTTGTGCTGAACACATCATTGAATTTCATCATTACACCATTAAAATATCCTTCAAGGTTAAAGACAGCTGACTTTATACCTGCGCCACCTAAATTATAAGCTTTTAATAATATAAAAATAATATCAATACTGTATGTTATGATGGGAATTTAATCATTTATGTCGCTAAAAGGTCATACTACAAATTCATCATCTCTAGTCTGAACCTTGGTTATACAGTCCCTAATTATACATTTCAGAAGCTGTGTGGGAGTCGATATTTGTGTTTTTCTTCCTCTACTATGAGGAGGCAATTCAGCCCTTCTTCTTGCTTGCTAATACAGATCCAGCAATTCAAAATACGCTACGTTAAAACGAGGTAGGCGTGGCGCATCATAACACATCATAACGCGTCATATCGCATCATACTGCATGTTATTATAATAGTATCTGGAAGCACCTTGTTAAACTGCCAGGTGGAGCTAATAAAGCTTAACGTCAAATGTACAGCATTTGAGCTGTCGCCAGAAAATGCCCAGTTTCGAATCCCAGTCACTGCTGAGGGACAATCTTTTTCCAATTAAGAATTTAAGTTGTATTCTCTTTAGACTTTTCATAATTTTAAGCTGTGCATTACAGCATGTAAAAAGTCATATTTTATAAAAGCAAGATTGCTCAGTTGGACAAAAGTACACAACCTTCCACCTTCATCGTAAATATTTTTATTATGCAGAAATATTTTATGCATCAAAGTCTTTACGGAAGATATTACTAATAGTATTAATAATGAAAGACCTTGGACAGACTGTATGCTCAAAGTATTACTGTGGTCCACTTTCTTTGTAGCCGTCTACATCAGTTTAACTGTTGCGACATGAAAATACTTTTTTCATTGACAAAAAGTCACACCACACGGATTGCTTTGTTGCTGCACAGACTGTAAAACTCTTTGCTAAAGAGAAGGTCACTGTTCAAGACATTTCCATTTACTTCCTCTTTCTTTGAAGCATTTCATTGATCCAATCACGTATTCGTTTCCAATCCTACAAAGTAAGTTTTGAGAATCTCCGATTCACCATGGCTGCAATGGTTTCCCGGAGATTGCTCATAAACGATGTTAATTTAGGAACAGAAAAATATTACGTAAACTGTATATGGCTGATATTGGTAGTTTAAATAAAAAATACACACCAATATTCCACTTTCTTCCTAAACATTTTAAGCCTCAAAGTCTTTAATTCGATTACATACTGTGGTTATTTTGGAATAGTTTTTACGTGCTCTTTCGGACTATATTAAGTTTATATACTTCATAAAAAGTTATAATGTTTTAACATTTCCTATGAATATTTGCGCTCGTTATCGCAGTAAAAAACGCATACTTTTTAGAATTTGATTAATAGGGAATATAATATGGAATCGCGTATCCAAATATATCTGTGCAAACGAAATTGCTATTATGTACCAAATCCAGGATGACCTGTTAGGCTCAATTGTGAATCTCGCTACCCATTCACAAATATCAAAGAGCTCAGACTAGAAGTGGTAATTTCAAGAATATATTTGTATATCTCTCATAAAGTGAGTATATCATAGTGAGTAAGCACACAGGTGAAAGAACATTTCTTGTGACATTCCGAAGATGCACATCAGACATTGTAACTTAACACTTGTATTAAAATCATTATAAAAAACACAATGCTTAACTGTAATATAAAAAAAAAAAATTGGACTCCCAGTACTTCTGGAGAGCACTGTATATAACATTTCTGACCCTTAAGTTTTTTTTAAACCATACACATACATCAGGACATGAGAAAGGGATACATATGAACTTTTTTTTAAGTAAGATTGCAAGCTAAGAATCTCATTTAGGAGGATTTTAGGCTTGTTTAAAATACTTCAAATTAAGATTAGAGATTAGATTTCTTGAGAAATGTTAATATAAATAACATGAAATTAATAAAAAATTAACACTCTTTTTTGTCATGGTAATATGTGTACTTAGAAAACAGTAAATATTGAAAGGGAACCTATGCATAATATTTCATTTAAAAGCTACTGTAAAGCATCAGATAAATAAAGTGGCCTCATAAAAATTTAGAATGTTTGAATTTATTGCTGCATTAAGGTGTTAATTAAAAGTATAAAGCTGTAGAACTTCTAATTACCTTCCATTAAATACTAATGCCTACAGTTTCATGGTAAGAGTGTGAAATAAAATTAAAAACAACATACTCGTGTAGAAAGTTTTATTACATCAAACTAGCAAAAAATGATTTTTAAAGAGCAATTAACAGAGGTTTTAAGAAATGTATGGTAATTTCCCAAGCTTTTTTGCTCCAGAGCTAATTCAGACCTTGTAAAAATTTACCAAATGTTGCATTGGAACAAGAACAAGAGTGTGCTATACACCGCTTCATATAAATAGCTATTAAAATACTCTCATTGATCAGTTTTCATTTTCTGTACAATCATCCTCTTATTAATTTTTTATGGTTAATTAAGAAAATATGAAGCCATACCATTTTAAATTTCCATCTGAACACATCGTAAGAACACAAGGATAGTTTGGCAGAAATGGTCCACCTGAATAAGCCTCAATTGGCTAGTATTGCTTCTCCTGCCAAGAGACTGATTAACTCTGGCAATCATGGGATATGCTAATATATGAGTGTGAGTATATGCATGTCTGTGTTTGCATCTCTGTGTGCCTTGTGATGGACTGCTGTCGCATCCAGAGTGAACCCCATTTTGCACCCATTGCTTGGTGAAATAGACCCCGCCTCCCCTCCAATCCACTTAGACAGTGGTTGGATGGATGTGTGAGTAGCCATGCAATTAATCACTAGGCACCACATACTAACTGGTTGTTGCTACCGTGTAACTATAAATCTATTATGTTTTACATTGTAAAAGCTTTATTAAAATGATTATACATTAACGCACACCGTTCATACTAGCATACTACCACACTATGGTGTTACCATAATTTGGTTTTGACATGTGAGTTTCTATTATTTTCATTTCTAAATGTAAGTTTTCATGGGACCCCAATGAAATTTGAAAAAGTAATTGTATTTGAATAGTTCTCATTCCAAAAGATCCCATAGCACTGAAGAAATAGGAGGTGACACATTTCATTCACAACCGAAGTGCAACACCAACCTGGGTAAAATGTACTTACTTTGCACTACAAAGGAAATCAAATGGAAAAATTAGCGATTGGTTTTGGTTGGACAGACTGGTAGCCAACACCTCATGCCTCTGATAACTGCTTGTGACAGACCGTCAGCTAGCACTTGCCTGCAAGACCTCAGCTTCCTACCCTAAGAGGTTGTCTCTGTGGTTTTCCCTACATATGCTCAGAGCTCTTTAAAGGAGGCATGTTAGTGTTGAGTTTGAAAGAAGATATAAACTGGGGAGCAGGAGAGTCAACAGCAGCAGTGAATGTGGGTAGTTGCAGGACAGAACTGACCATCTAGGAGGACAAAGGTTTGACGAGTCAAAAGTATTGGAAGATGAACGAGTCTAAAAAAAGCAATTTTCAAAAGGAACAACTGCAGAAAGATATTTTTCTTCACATGTATTTTTAGTTATGGACAATAAAAAGATGCCAATGTGCTGGTTGTTTAACAAACGCTAATGTGCTGTTTTTACATTAAAAAATAAAAAGCAACAACTTTCATCATCCATAGTCCATTTGTAGGTGTTGAGTTGATTTGAGGATTTAAATTCTTTATTTAAGAGCATACAAATTTGTACTTTTTTTTAAAGAAAAGGGAGGTCATTTTGGTTTTGTCGTAACTAATTAGGCTTCTTGGAAAATTGTCTCTAGGTGTGAGTGCGTCTCTGTAGCTGCGTGTATGCCCTGTGATGGACTGGCATCCAGTCCGTTGTGTATACTATCTTGCGCCATTTGCTTTCCAGGATAGGCTCTTGTTCCTTCACGACCCTGAATTGGATGAAGCGGTTAGAAAACAAAGAGATGGATTTTTTATTAATTAACCTGACATGTTCATCCAGGCATTTCTTGAAAGAAATCAAGGTACTATCCCACGACAGACAGAGCAACATTGTGTGAGGTGAAACTCCTGATTTCCAATTTAAATGTACCTCCCATTTTAATTTGTTAGTTTATTTTTGTCCAGTATAATAGGTCCATATGTTAGTCTCCAAATACCTTTGGCAAAATAAAGTACAGATGATTTTCAATATTTGGATAATACTGTATATGAAGAGGATATCATTGCCCCATGTGGCAAAATTTAAACAGAACATAATTCTAAGAGAGCTACATTATAATGTAAGACATATACAAACACACATGTTGCTTATGCCGATGCATACATAGTCCTTTGCATTCATATCTCCTTGTCATATAATCAAAATAATTCACCCAGTGAGACCAATATATGCTGGAGTCCTGTTTCAGGAAATATATTACAGGGGAAAAGTCTTGGCATCTATGCAGCAGGCAGATATTTAGAGATTTCCTTACTTTAGAGAAAGAGAGACTGGGCTTAGCTGATTGCATCCAAAATAGATACTCTCAATGTCACTAAGTGCTGGAGATGATTTTTTTTTTAATATTTCAATCCAGGTGAGTCAGATGTCTCCTATCTCTGACTACAGTTGAGTACTAAATGCTGCAGCAGACTATGCTGCTGGTTTTAGTCTTGGGCTTCAGTCAGCAGCTGTGGGGAAATTAAGCTACCTTATGGAGCTATAGCACATCATGCTGAACTTAATGAAATTTTATAAGAAGAATAGGTCACTCAGAGCTCACCACTTTCCTTAAGTGATTCTATTGCTGCATCAAACTTGATTTTAAAAGATTCGTGTGTTTTCAGTGGCCTTAAAATTGCTGGGTTGGTAATTTATTCCATTGATTCAGTAATAGTGTATTGCAATATATTTAAAATATATCTATTTCTTGAGTAAGATCAGTATTTTCTTCTTATATTTTCCTATAGATGTTTGAGGTAAATCTTATTCATTACCTTATGGAATCACTGGATTAAAAACAGAGAATTTGCCTTTTAACTTCCAAAACTGAAAAGACCTTTATAAGTAATCGTCTTGAACCCTAAAATCAGTCAATTTGTTTTTTAAACTTCCTGTAGGGCTGTACTGTAGGTTGTATTGTAGGCATAGCATGACTGGGGCCATTGTACATTTAGAATATAACCTCCCCTGATCTGCATTCTACTGACTTTCCTTTTGTATCTAAGCATTGCTGGCACCAACTCAAGGGACAACAGTCTTTCATTCTTGATTGGTAAACATACAGAAATTAAACGTGTTAGCTGTGGATTTCAAGAGCCAATATCTCAGCTGTTGTAATGCCACCCGAGGCAGGAATGCTGAGGGGTGGTGCTTTTCTCTGGGAAGCATGTGTCTTTAAGAGACTGCAGTTATAGGGAGTCAGTGATTTGATGAGCTCTGGGCAGCATTGCAGTGACATTATTTATATTATATACTGTATATATTATTCAGTTTGTCTGCTTCCTCTGAGGCTGGACAGTTAGTAGTCCAGCCGGCACATGCAGGGCACGACAGCAGATTGGACCACCTCTGAGTTACTGATGTTTGTACATGTGATCACCTAGCACATGTGGAAGCACCTCAACAAGAGTGGCTGGTCCAGAGCTGTGGAAGTGCAGGCAAGCATTTGTCTGCGGCAGTGGTACTTCAGACCAGTTTGTGTTGTGAGAGAGTATGCTCTGTGTTGAGAGTGTGTGTGGAAGACCGCAGGATATGCAGACTGTATCTTCAGTTTCAGGGAGTTTATGTTGGTGTTTTAATACTGCAGAGTTGGTTGGGCACAAGGGAATTGTGCCAGCAGCTGCTAGCTAATACAACCTGTTGATACAGGATAGAGATGAAGGTGGCCGTATGCTGACGGGAAGCCGAAGATCAGACTGGCTGGGAGGGAGGTATGTCGGCAGCAGCTGTTAGTGAGTTTAAAGACTGTGCAAGAGGCAGACTGGTGGAACCTGAGAGTGGCCACTACTGCTAGCACGATTAGTGGTGTCTAGTTAGTGTGTAAGATGCAGCCAGGAGGCGCAGGATTGAGGCACCTGCAGGTATACAGTATGTTGACACAAAATCAAAAGGGAGCCTGGAAAAACATGAGGTGAGCCAGTAACTTCTAGTGTGTAGTCGTTACGTTACACTGAGAAGCAGGGAGCTTTAAGGTAGTGATATAGTGAGGAGCTAGAGGAGACTCCAAAATTGTAGCAGACTTGGTTGTTGCCATATTGGGTTTCTGGTAAGTTAATGAAAGTTGTAGAGTGATACTTACCAAATGGGAACAATTGGGGGAGGGTGTACACTGCCACTACCTGCAAGGGATTAGTGTGTGAGGGAGCTGTTCATGTCCCATTGCTCTGAGTTCACAAGTAAAGGGCTAGGGTTTTTTGATAATGTCATACCTTAGTGAGCGAGAGACGTACCTGGATCCTGACCATGACATCAGAGTTAGGACCCAGGCGTGAAAGGGATATCACAGGGACTTATGTAGTGCTGAGGGTGGTGTGGTCTCGCTTATGGATCACTTAAGCCTAGGAAGGGCTTAGTGAACACCAGTTCAGTCATCACTCAGATGGAACAAGGGAAAAATAAACAGAGGCTTTTCTGATAGAACACTGGCTGCATTGAGTCCTAGCATCTTACCCAATGAAGGGGTGATACTCGTGGATGAGAGTACACATAAACAAATTAGCCAGACACTCTGTGTAAAAATGAAATGCATTGCTCACATGTACAATACAGGTGGGTAGCTGCGTCAGCATGCGTAGGCTGCAAAGGAACAAGTAATAGGTTTATTCCATGCTGAAAAAAAGAAGAGAGAGAACACAACGTTTCGGCCGTGGAGCCTTCTTCAGGTGGAACCTGAAGAAGGCTCCACAGCCGAAACGTTGTGTTCTCTCTCTTCTTTTTTTCAGCATGGAATAAACCTATTACTTGTTCCTGTACAATACAGTTCTGTATTGTTATTCAATGTAAATTCTGAAATTAATGCTTTTCTTAATGGCCAACATTAGAAATATTCACTTCTCAGTATATTTCAAGTTGTGTGCAAATTCAAAAAACATAATGCATTTTGACTTGAGCTTTGTATCTGTTTGGTTAGCTTTATGCAAATGATTGCTATTTTTAACCCTGTTGATTTTCTGCATAATTTACTAGCTGCCTGCCAGCAGACTGATTGCAAACCTCTTTTGACCATCTTATTCTTTTTTATTCATGCATTTAAATGTTTTTTCTTCTTTTTCAGGAGTTGTTCATGTAAAAGCAGGAAGAACCATAGAATTACTAGAATTAGAATAACCCATCCTTTCTTCCATGATCGTAGTTCTCAAGTCCAAACATGTGCACCTGGAAAATCAAATAAATGACAGCAAAAAGACGGAATTCAGGATGAATTCACATAAAAACAATTAATTTCTACCTTCAATTCAGGCCAATAAACTGGACATATAATGTCAAAGTGCAGAGTATGGTATTGTTGCAAAGCTAAAGTCTGTGACTACGGTTGTGGCAAAATCTAATGCTTAGAGGGGCACAGCTGTTCAGGAATCATTTGTTTTTTATCTCTTTGCAGTTTACTGAGACACACAGGTCATCAGGTTGACCTTTGTCCTCTTCGGTTCAGTAAATCAACAACTTCCATTTAGCAATTCACTAATCTCTGAACCTTCTTGGTAATGTGAGTACAGAAGTGCAGTGAAATAAAAAGGTCAATAAACCAGAGAAAATGAAATTGTAAATGTCAAAAACTGGTTAATTGACACCTTGCCCAAAAATAGATTAATTAATAGACCAGTATGGACAGAACCACACATGTTACAATAATTACAACATTCACTGCCCAAACTGTCATATTTATCGGACATGAGGTTTTAATAGTTGTATTTTCAAGCAGTTGTGAAATAGGATCATAAGTTGTGACAGGAAATGCATGGGAAACATTACTGTTGTTTTTCACTTTTTAAAATTATTTGCTCCTTATTTTGTCCAGCCAACCAATTGGCTTTATGCTAGGCGATTTCATTTGAACATTTCTCCACAACAACCAACAACACCATGGCAACGACATCCTTTTGATTTTGACCCCAAAACAAATTCAAAATTCAACACCATGGTGTGAATATCATTTTCTTTATGAGACTTTGCCAACATCTTCAAAATGAAAGCATTTTAAGTTAATAGACATTATAGGACATGGCCTACCAGCATCTAGAGTCTTTATACCCTTTAAGAGATTGTTTAGACAGACAACAAATTAAGATGTGTATGCATTTAAATGACATAGTTTCATATTCACTACACACTGCCTGTGTTATCCAAGATTCCTGTATTACTTTAGTCAAGTCCTCATAATATTTTCTGTATTTTCTCTTCCTGAATCACTAGTCTTTATATCAAATCATAGTTTGATTTTTTAACAGTATATAATCTTTGTACAGTACAGTAAATTTACTTAACATTTTAAAGCTTTGATGAAAACAATGCACATCCTTTGTCTGACTGGTCACTTATCTAAATTTGTTCTCTATATCTGAAGGATGTATACATTTTGAAAGAGAGTACACAAATGTCCATGATTAGTGAAAGGTTTTAAATGACACATTAACAAGAAGGGGCAATGGCTTTTTTTCTTGTGTTGGACTTTTTGGGTAATCTTTCCCAGGCATCTGATCTGTGTTTGCTTTCTTGACATAGCATGAACATGAACCTGAACTTTGAGCAATCTTTTCTATTATTATAGTTGTTTTTGATTCTATGTCAAACATCTGTCAATCACAAGTTACTTATTCAGTTAACAGAAACGCTTAAAATTGTATGAAGTTATGCGACGGAATAGATTCTAGGAATGATCAGGGGTCATCCCAGATACACCTCATGAGCCCACCGTCATTTCTAGTGTTAAAGAGATTTCAACTGACAGTAAACGGGCAAAACAACCTCACTTCATTAAAAAGGAACACGCCCATGCTTTAATGATTAATACAATCCCTTAATTTCATACACAGAACTTCCATAGTAAAGGTGGTCAGCATTTTTCTCAAGTATACATAAATAAGCACATAGCCTCTCTGAATGTGTGGAGGGGGGATGTCTGTCGGCATCTGTGGCTCCCTCCAGCTGTCACATCCTGGACAGCTGAATGTTTCTGGGCTCATTGCTAGAAGGGACTGATGCACGCTCAGGCAACATCTGTGAGTCAGTCCACATTCTTACCCAAATGATGCTGCCCTGGAAATTCAGTTTTCTCCTCTATACAGTGTACATACAGTTCTGAAGTGTATAGGAAGTCATGTTTTGCACATTCTCTGTAAGGAGCTTTAATAATCAGGCCAATTTCTCACTGTTGGAGATTCAGAGTGTTTAAAACCATAAATCTTAGTACTTTGAATGAAAAATGACTCAAGATGAAGTCAGCAAAGATAAACTAAAGAAATGTCATAGGTCTTAGACTTTTTTAAGAGCTTTGAATATTGGATGCACTTTCTTAACTGCTCTGAAACTTTTCCAGAGATCGTATTCCTCATACTAAATTTGCAGGACAATAAGCCTAAGGTAGAAGACCAATTTAAAAATGTTTAAAATAAATTTGATGCAGCAAAGATAACTCAATTTAATACATTAAATTTAATATTTCACAATAGCTAAAACCTGCACTCAGATATTATCAATGACATGAATTAAATATGTTACTCCCAACTAGATATTTCTTCCAATCTGGCAGTATTTGCCCTTCTAAATTAAATCTTGCAATGGTCTCTCAGTTCTTTTAAATAGATAGATAAGATAGATAAGACTTTATTGATCCCAAAGGGAAATTGATGTATTGATTCTTTTACTTGAAAATAATTATTTTTGCTGTTGGTCTCGAAAACCTTAACACTGAAAGACATGTTTTATTTTCCCAGATTATCCAGTCTGTAGTCCTGTCATTTCCAAATTAATATTCACTGTTCACATAAAATACGGTATATTGATTACAATTAAGTTACATGATTTACAAAAGTCTTAAATATAAACATATTATTTTAGTATAATTATGTAGGATGACAGTCATGTTATCATTATTGTAAAATTTACATTGCGGAAGTTTTATGATGATCTTCACAGTGAAAGCAATGAGAAATCTTGCACAACCCCTTTAGCAATAAACACTTCCAAACATACTTTAGTGTTCAGCTGAACTTTACTATAAATCCAAGCAGCCATGGTGGTACAAATACTGGAATCAGGGGAAACTGTAATGCTTGTCAGCACTCTTGCAATAATTTGAACTTTCTTTGGGGGTAGTTGAATATTGCGGCAGGATTTTGGTTTTGGTATAATGCAGATGTGATAAAGTATCAAAACCCTGACCAATGAAGATTAGCCTTAACTGGTTAAATTGAAGTGCTTCTTCCCACTCTTCCAAGTGCTGCTGCTTTGAAAGAGACAGTACATGATTCTTTGTTGATTAGAAAATTTAGGAATTATAAATGAAACCTTCATATGTTTTGAGGGTGCATCCAACAGATCATCCTGTGTTGGTTCACATTACAATGTAACAATCACATTCTTTAATATGCAGAGCATATCCTGGTAACTGCAAAAAATAAAGACATACAGTATAATAGATTTGTACCCGATAAAGTTGCTGGAGAGGTATTGTTCCGACATCTGCATCCACAGCACATATTCCTGCAGAGAAATTCTTGTTCTTTAGAGACAATCATGGTCAAAGCTGAATGGAACAAATCAATATGCCTCAAAATGGCCAATAATTGCTGTATTTAAAGGTGACTGTCAAAAGGGAAATGTTCATTTGGCATTCTTTTCACTGTGATTAGTGTTGAAAATCTCTGAAAGAAAGAGCAAGCCAGGAAGGATTAATATTTTTTTAGTATTTGTCGACACAATGCTGCTCCAAATTCACAGCATACTGAACCATGTTTGATTTTTCTAACATTATATTATTTTCTTTAAAACATGAGAAATACTCCTGAAAGTGCATGGGCTATGTGACCAAATGAACTTATATATATATAAATATGCATTTTATATATAGCTATATCATATACTGTATACAGTATATATATACATGAAATATGACACTTTCATACTGTAGGTGTCTCAAAACATGAACCCATTATGCACATTTTAAGCTATAAAATATTAATCAAAATAGATAAGAACCCATTAAAAACTTGCTAATTATAAGAGATTTCCTTCCTATTACTTTATTTTTTAATTGACAAATTGGTGTCAGTACAAACTGTTGAGAACAGTACACTGTCAATTGGACATAAACTCTTTTTTACTTATATTGTGAACATGATTGATGACTGCAAGTAGTGTATGGTACTACTGTCTGAGCCGCATCTCTGTACTTGTGCTTCATAAAATATAATTTTCTGCTTGGTTGAACAGCTGTCTAAACAATCACTTAAAAGGTAAACTATTAAAAATACAATCAAGTTGTTTGATACTTGTAGTAAGATGAGAGATTTCACTGACAAGGCAGTGTATGCTAATTTTGCAATACACTCATGGTTGAAGAACTTCGAGTAGGTACTGTAGTTGTGTCAGTATGCATAGGCTGCAAAGGGACGGGTTAAGGTTTATTCCATGCTGAAAGGAGAACAACACAACGTTTCAGCTGTAGAGCCATCTTGAGGCCTGAGGTAAAATAGCAGATAAATAAATCACAGGAGGAAAAAAAGACAGTAGTTAAAAAGGGGAGTAGGTAAGAATGAGTGTCTAACCCCTGGGGAAACAGGTGTGAAATGACTAAATCTCTAAATGAATAGAGAGGATTTTGATGGAGACGAGTCTGAAATTGTGAGAAGGGGGAAGGTGTGATCCTAGTTTCACGAAAATTTTGATATTGGATGTCTTTCTGCAATAGGAGTTCTGAAACAGCATTGTAAGGATGCACATGTAGAGATCATAATGATAGTAGCCATTAGAGCTGAAATGCGGAGCTATGGGTTTGGAGAGATATTTGATCCTCATAGCTCAGACATATTCCGTGAAATGGTCTGCAAGTCTTCTTCCTTTCTCACCAACGTGCTGTAAATGGTGGAGAATTCTGTCCATGAGGTGCAGTAAATGAGGCTGCTGGAAATCATTGATGTCATCTGGGTGACCCAGAATTGTGCAGAGGGGCCTTGAATGCACATGGTATTGGATATATATATTTACAGATGATCACGGTTGTTTTATTAGCTGTCTGACATACTAAAAATATTGTACAGCTAGAAAAGTTAGGAATGCTATTTTAATAAAAAGTGTTATACATGAGATTGAAATGATTAAATATATTTTGGGAAACTTTGGGCAAAAGATCTTCTTCAACAGTTCAAAAAGAATATTAACCACAGTGTGGTAAACTTTTCAAATTCTGTGATTATGTGACCAGTCCACCAACTACTGCTACCAATAGTCCTACTTCTACACCCATTTTGCAATTATTGTTGTATGTCCATGTCCTCTACCCCCATACTGATTAGTTTAATTTGATTTTGAGCCAATTCTGGACATGGTGGCAGAGACCATAAAACGTCATCTCATCCCAATCTTACAAATGTATTTCTTGTCATGTATAAAAGATGCCTGCTCTGCTACAGCAGTCAGTGATCAACACACACAGCTGGTGAAACTGAGATGGTGGCAGTGCACACCCAGATTGGTGCACCGGCTGACAATTTAAACACTTAAGCGACAATGATAAACGTGACTTTTTTTCAGGCGGACAATGAGAGCAAAATAAGTTAATGAATGTGCATGAATCACACAGAAAAGCTAGAAATTCTGGAAACCTAGATAATCAAGCTTGAAATTGCCCTAAACTAAATAATATTTCATTCATAGGGTTCCCTGTAATGGATCTGAATGTGATGATTCAATTTGATTCCTGAAAAAAAGTAATTTCTAAGTGGTTTCCAAATCTGGCATAAATAAACGTCATTTATTTAAGGAAACAGCGCGTAAGCTATAGGAAATTATTCATCTGGAGACCATGATAAGCCCCAGGTGCTTATTTTCAGCTTTCTGCAGTACACAGAGATATAGCACCTTTTGAAAGAACATAGGCAATACTTGGTGGAGGGATCTGGGCTGCATTTCTGCCCAGAATACAGTCCAAAGACAGTGCAGCAGAGATTCAGTTTTCCAAAAGTGAAGAGATCTCAGGGAGGCAGGGCTATATACAGTATGAGGGATTTCCATGCTATACCCATCAGTGGTTAAAGCCTCTCTTTGATAGCTGATGCTGCAGGTTTTCAATGGTTTGTATCTCCACCTTGGATAGAAATAAAATATTGAAAACCTTTTTGGTTTCTTTTACATGATTTTTTTTTTTTTGCTTTTCTTACAAGGGAAACCCACTGATATCTGTTGGCTGAATTGTTGTGGGTCTCGGTAATAAATATTTTAATTTAAGGAGTTATTGACCAATAGAATTCTGCTAAAGTTACATTAAAATATATTTTTGTTTCATATACTTATGCTTTAAGTATCTTGGCACCATGCATGCCTTCATGAGGACATCAGGATATTGTATTGCTGGTGGGAGCACTGCTGAGCTACAGTATGTCCTAACATTGGATGTTGGGGATGGAAGAAGGGGCTTCTTGTTTTTGGTCTGTTATTTTTGGTCATTATTTGAAAAGTAGTATTTCAAGCAAAAAAAAATCACTTGTGCTTCAGTTTACACTTCTACAATGATCAAATCATAGCTGTACTAATACATTCTCCACATTGCTGAATCTGATATTATTTTACACAGACATGCTGTAATGAATTAAACTTTATTTACAAAGAAAAATGACCTGCTGCAGATAGCTTCAGCTATGAACCCAGGAAGCTCTTTGTGAACTGATTCCTATGCATCAATTTCTGTCTAGTGTCACGGTGATCAAAATTGCATAACATGCGGTTTTACTAGTGTATTTTATAGTTTTGGCTTGGCATTCCTTGATTTAAATTTCACACTTTCTGTACTGTATACTGTAACATTTTGCCTTTTCTACTGCTTCCCTACATTTCCTGGAAGATGAAAATAATGTGTCAACATCAGCACCTAATTCCTTTTTAGATTGGTTTTCCCTTCTTATATGTAATTGACTTTGGAGCAGTATGGGATGAAACGAAGTATAAAAAGCTATAAATATTTTTATTGTTATTATTATCATTAGGGAGGCTCAAAAACATTGAGTACATCGATTCATCTAAATAATGCCCTACTCTTATACCCTATAATGTGACATCTCCATGTCTTCTTCCATGTTTTCTGTCCTTCAATACGCAATGTATTGAATAATGCTGTATTCTAGCACCATTCATTTCTTTTAGCTATATTTCTGTTTCCAGGTAATCATAATCAGATTTTAATCTTACTTTCTTTCATTTTGTTTCTAATACTTCAGTGATTTATTTTCAGTACCATGCAAAAGCATTCAGACATGTATTACAGTGTCCCATTTTGTAAATTTACAAAAATATGCTTGTTTTTTAAATTTTATTAAAAATCAAACTAAAGATTTTTAAGGATGAGATAACATAACAGATAAGATATCGTAAATGTCAGCAAAAACTAAACAGTAAAAAAATGAAATAATTTGTGTATTTTTTCAGACCCGTGAATTGTGAATATTTGGTGGAAGAACCTTTGCAATTACAATAAACAATTACAATTTACAGTTACCAACTTTGTACACTGGTTTTGATGCAATCTTTTCTGATTTGTCATGGTAGATTTGCTTAGGTTTTCTCATGCTACTTGGGGATGGCTTATGAACAGCAGTTTTCAAGTCTTTCTGCAGATTCTAATGTCAGGAGTCTTTTTTCCAGGTTTTGGTCTGAAACAGGTTTTACTGCTTCCTCCAGCTGCAGTATACTGTATTCCTGTCTTGACAAGCATCCCAGTCCCTACCGGTGATCAGCAGAGCTATAATATCATTCTGCCACCACCATGATTTACATTAGGGAAAGTGTTAACTGAGTTATGTTGGTGTGCATTAGTTGCAAGTTTTGTTGCAGACGTCATCTGGGATCCTTGCTACCATACAGAGCAGCATTGTGGAGTGACTGGATATTTTTTCGTAAGGACATTCTTCAAAGTCCCCATGAGCCTCAGAGTTACATCGCTAACCAGTTGCTGGTCAGTTCACTGGAAAAAGGAGGGAATAGCAACGTACAGGAAAGGGTCACACGGACCGTGCTGGGAATCCAAGTGGTCCTTATGGGTTGGCAACTTCTAGGGCTAGAAAACATAAACACCACTGACTTGCTGAGAGTGGCTTGTGAGGTGCTGCATCATGGCTGGGAGCTGGGCTCTCAGGGATGAAGAAGGAAGAGCAAAACATTCCTGACTTCCTGAGAGTTGCTTTGAAAAGGCACTGCCTCACAACGTAGAGCAGGTGGGAGGAAGGTGAGAGAGAAAAACCCCCTGGCTCACTGAAGAGCCACTTCCACATGCTGTCTCTTGTCTCTTGACTTGGTGCAAGGTCCTGAGGGGACAGAGGAGAAGAGAATAAGTGGTACTGTATGTTAGAGCCGCTGAGAACAGTGTGGCTGTTAGTTCCTTCTCCAGAAGGGGCCAAGGTGGGGAAAAAGCAAAGGCACCATGGGGAAAAAAAAACTTTTTGTTTCTTTGCTTTGAAGGTGTAGAGTAGGTTCAGTAAAGAACAAATATTAATTGTGTGTTTTAAAGAAAAAAATTCTAAACTGTGCAAGGTTCTGAAATCTTTTGTAAGACATTGAATAAGCACCTATTCTCTTGTCCTTTGAAAATTTGTTTTTCTTTGGGCTCTAATGTTTATCTTACATATTTTCTGTGTGTTCCTTTGTATCCTTGTCCCAAGCCATCTGGTACCCATATCAGTAAGGTGTAGGCAACACCACTTTATATCCTTTGCCACAGAAAGGAATCCAGTGGCCAATAAACCTTCTTCAACACAGTATATCTTCTAGCCGCCAGAAGCCTACCTGAGCTACATTTCATTTACTTTTAAAGCATGTTGTTAGGCCATAATAACACATGAAAATGATGCCTCATTAAAGAATTATAAAAAGAACAAAGATGAATTGAAATGTTCAATTTATGCAGGCTTTACAGTTATTGGCCAGATAATGCTGTTTCTACCTGAGATGCTACTTAAATTGAAGCTCAGCTGATGAAAAGCGGAATGAAAAAGAAACCATGAGTGAGTCTGTCACAGCAGCCTAGTCTGCGGCCAACAGGCATTTATTCTGTGCAAAACTGTCTTAAAGCCTTGCCGAGGCTGATTATGGTCTACAGCATAATTGTCTGCTACTCTAGGGGCAAACTGCTCCCAGAATTGATATTTGTGTCTTCACAGCGGTAAGACCATCTGTGTTCAATAAACTGTGAAGACGTTAATCTTCCTATCTGTCTACAAGTTCCTTCATCATCCAGTTACAGTAATTAACCATTAACAGAAGAAGTTGGTGAGAAGCTAAACTGGAATTATAGGGCCCATTACTTGGAAGGTTTCAAGTGATTAGTATTACTCTTGTTATTACCTTTAACTAAGGAGAGAGAATCCAATATTTCTGTGTTCATTAGGTAAGTCTTTGAATTAGGGATTATAACTCCAGGTTTTATTTATAGAATATATTCATGAAGTATTCATCAAGTGACTAATATGATTAGACTTAACCTCTACTGTAGATTAATCAGATGTTAACAACAAAATCCAAGTAGCCTAAAACATTACTTTGTTTTAAAACTATTTCTAAAATCCTTAATAACATGTTAATATATTGTTTATAAAGAGTTTTAACTTATACCTTATATTTTACAGTTTATTTCTGCCTTGTTGTTATTATTTTTATAACCAGAATAAGAATAAAATGTTGCTTTTGTATGATTTTTTTGCTATGAGTAGCACTTTATGACTTTATGACTTTAAATATATGGTAGGGGAAATATCTGACCTTGTTCTCTGTGGCAGGGGTCATTAAGTGCCAGATCTTCTAATCTTTTCCATTGCCTGATAGAATTATTACATTATGTAATTGAGCAGCTTCTTGTCCTGGAGGCCTGCATTGAAATTCTTATTTAAAAATTTGTATTTGTGATTATTGCCATTACTTCAATTCATATGAAGAAATTAGACCTGAAAACATGGTAAATATCCCACTGTAAAAAGCTGTTTACACTAGACTTTTCTGTTTTTTTTTGACATTATGGTTTACAGGTTAGGTAGCGTTGTGGAATGTCTCATGATTTCTGATTGTAATTATAGCATACAGATGCAGCCATTCAAAGTGCGCGGTACAGACACCGCGGTACAGATACCGCAGGTATGATGACACGGGATACCGCGGTGCGTGATTGGTTGACCGACAGGGGCACTCGTGGTCCGTTGGTCTGTCGTAGAAAGACTTACTGTAAACGTCTTTACTGTGCCCGTTGTAGATATTGAATTTTACCACTGAAGGGAAATCTTAGTAGCTGAGCATAAAAAGAATAGGAGCATACTGTAACGCGTGTGAAGGCCATAAACGATATTAATTTTGGAACGTAAACATACAGTATATAGCTGGTCTTGGTACTTTAAAGAAAAAAATACACACCGGTATTCCATTTCTCCCTAAACATTGTAAGCTTTGAAGTCTTTAACTAACGTGATACCGGAGTCAACAAGCATACTTTTAGAATTTGATTAAAAGGGAATATAATATGGAATCGCGTATCTCAAGAATTTAATAACGGTATGATTATATCCGTGTACTGCGGCAGGGCTGTGTAGGGCTGTTTCGCCTGCTTGATCATGTGAGCTCTCTTGTAGCCTACTGGTCTAGGTGCGTGACTACCAACTGGCAGGTTGTGTGTTCGAATCCAGCTGGTGCCGGACTTTTATTTTAACAAACATTTCTTCGAAAAAATAGGTAAGCGATATTATGGACAATCAGTTGACTTTTATATTTCAAAATATCGCAACATGATCGATATTTGCGATATTTTGAACATATCTTCCCTTCTGACAGCGGTTCCTGCTTCTATTGTGTGTGTGTGTGCAACAGTAAATTTTTATAGAGAAATGGAGGCTGGACAGTATGCGTTACAATATAAACATTTATATTGATTTAAATCGTGTTCTGATTTAAATCGCAAACGCGTGTTTAATTATGTGTTTTTAATCATAATCAGGCTAATGCATTTCTACATTTTCTGTATGAACCAGCTTAGAGGTTCATACAGAAAGACAGCTTGTGTTTAAATTGAGTGTAAGGTAATTTATGCTTCTAAAGTCATGGTCAGTATTATTGTACTGTGCTGTACTGTGTCACATTATTTTATAGCGTTTTTATTGCGTTATTAAATCCGGTGGCGCTGTGTTAGTTTCCTGACTCACATTATTTAAACTACCACACTGATCATTCATCTCTAAATAAACTTTATTTTATATAGCGTTTTAAGCGATTAGGTAATTAGATTGCTCATAAACCTAATCGCTTTTTCTACATAAACACAGCGTGATTGCTCTCTGAAAATGCTTTTCCTTTATTTTTAAAGTAGGCTCAGATTTCAACTATAGATCGTATTATTATAAACTTTCTTGGAAAAATGTATTTTATGTAAACCATGTTTGCTATTAATTCATTTAGGGCTAAAATACGTTCATTGTCTTCCAATCGAGTCGAGTTGACATTGGAAGCCTGCCACACCCGGACTGTTAAACCAACGCATTAGCACGTCAAAGCCCATTGAGCCAGTATTGGCTTTAGTATCCCCCCCTTCTCCCCTCAATTCAATTCAATTCAAGGTGTTTTATTTGCATGACAGATGGGTACAAGCAGTGTTGGGTATGTATATTGTAACGCTTACAGCAGACAGGCACTGTGTAGGAGCCGACGCACCAGAGCAGCGCCTGCATTTATAACTTAGTTTTTAAAATTAGTCAAGCAATACGAAGCATCTCCTTTTACTTAGTGCCTGAGCATACTGCAACGCGTGTGAAGCCCATAAACGATATTAATTTTGGAACTTAAACATACAGTATATGGCTGGTCTCGGTACTTTAAAGAAAACATACACACCAGTATTCCATTTCTCCCTAAACATTTTAAGCATCGAAGTCTTTAACTAACGTGATACCGGAGTCAACAAGCATACTTTTAGAATTTGATTAAAAGGGAATATAATATGGAATCGCGTATCTCAAGAAATTAATAACGATATAATTATATTCATGTTGCAAAAGAACTGCAACGGACATAAAAACTCCCTTGCTTTTAACAGAGCGTTCCATAATTTCTAACTACGAAAATGTCAGGTGAAAGGATTTGTAAACATATTTTGTTAAAGCAAGTCAGTTTTTTCTGCAACACATAAAATACATTTTTCCAAGAAAGTTTAGCCTTTGTCACTTATGAAACCACTAAATAAAGACATAAATATAGAAATCTTAAGATTTGTTTTATTTAATGTTGGTAGCAGGATGAACTGTCAGAGTGTATATTTTGTCGCAAAGTTGCTGCAAGATGTTAACAGTGAAAAAGGTATTTAGAAATGAGTTGTTTCAAGATGAAAAAGAAAACATACATGGTTTCATTACGACCAGAATCGGTCTTGAGATATTTTTAACTTGATTTACAGTATTTGAGAGGTATGTCTTAACACCGATACTACAGTGCTTAAGTACTGCTCACGTATATGTTTCTAGGTTTATATTATGCATTTCATACGGTCAAATTACTTTTAAGCAACTAATAAGAAGCGCGAAACGGTATGCGTTTTACTTTCGTTTTGTGCTGGGAGCCATGGATTGATTAGAGATATCAAGTACATACAAGTCATTTTTTAAATGTTGTAGTTCGTCTTGAAAAAATGTTACGAGTACATCATCTATCAACAATCCACAGGTTCTGTTTCCATATTGCGGATTTTGGTTAAGTATTATCAAATCCAGTGGCGCTGTTAGTTTACTGAGTCCCATGTCACATGGTCTGTGATTGAAACCGGAAAAACCGGTTTAATTCGTCACAGCCAGCACTCTTCAGGTGTGAGGGTCTTCTGCTCAGAATGAAACGCTAAAATGTTTGTGTATATTCTAATGGTAGTGGGGGCAGGGTGTGTGGGAACAGGTTTGGTTGAAATTGCATTGGAGATCTATGTTCTTCACACCTGAAACATTTTCTCTGAAAGCATTTTCTTCGCAGTTTAACCGATCTTGTTACAGCATGTTACAGTTTACTATTATTAACCATATTAATTTTAAGTGCTTAATGTAAAATCTTGTAAAAATATATTTTCATTGTTCAAATATACATTAAGTCTGACTATCATATAATAAGTTAAATACAAAACTAAAGAAAAAATAGGGTTAAATATAATTCAAAATATTTTGCTAACAATGTTAACTGTTTATGAATAATAAAATGTATTAACTAAGGAGTTGGATGGCACAGTTGTTAGTATGTTTTTTGTTTTGTTTCTTTTTCATAAATACAACAGTAGTACCTGATGTCTCAGTGGCTTTCAAAATTAAATTATTTCTCCCTAAACATTTTAAGCATCGAAGTCTTTAACTAACGCGATACCGGAGTCAATAAGCATACTTTTAGAATTTGATTAAAAGGGAATATAATATGGAATCGCGTATCTCCAGAATTTAAAGACCAGACAATCGCAAACTCGTTTTCAATAAAATTATTTTATTCATTCAGCAGTTTGTGAGAGGGACATCCAGCAGGGAGAGACACACACACCGGTTTTCATTGACAACATTGTTTTTTTTTCAATTCCTCTTGTCTAACAGGAATGTTTTGTTTGTGGACAGACTGTTAGACAAGAGGAAAAGACCGCCTCCTCCTACGAAGCATTTCGTTGATCCGATCACGAATTCTTTTCCAGTCGTACGCAGCAAGGGTTGAGAATCTCCGATTCACCATCGTACTAATGGTTTCCCGGAGATTGCAAGGCAAGGCACTTTTGCCTCTGGACCCATCGAAATTTACAGACGTGGTCCACCCCCAGTAAATTTCAAAAGTCACAAGATTTCGAAACACGAGGGCGGCGTAGCGGTCGGCTCTTGCTTTCCCGTCTATGCCGATCCACTGCAAGTACAACCCCCCCTCCATCTCCTGGGTGATGGGTAGCAGTTGGACATCTGGGAGAATTATTCGTCCCACTGGCATCTGTGAATTCCGCTGTGCTTCCTGGGGGGAGATAGCCGGCGGGGACAGCATCAACAGAGTCCTGCGCGGTGGTGAACTGAGAGGCCGGGATGGAGTTTTTTAATTTGTTAGACAAATTTCCTCTTGTCTAACAGTCTGTCCACAAACAAAACATTCCTGTTAGACAAGAGGAATTGAAAAAAAAACAATGTTGTCAATGAAAACCGGTGTGTGTGTCTCTCCCTGCTGGATGTCCCTCTCACAAACTGCTGAATGAATAAAATAATTTTATTGAAAACGAGTTTGCGATTGTCTGGTCTTTAAATTCTGGAGATACGCGATTCCATATTATATTCCCTTTTAATCAAATTCTAAAAGTATGCTTATTGACTCCGGTATCGCGTTAGTTAAAGACTTCGATGCTTAAAATGTTTAGGGAGAAATAATTTAATTTTGAAAGCCACTGAGACATCAGGTACTACTGTTGTATTTATGAAAAAGAAACAAAACAAAAAACATACTAACAACTGTGCCATCCAACTCCTTAGTTAATACATTTTATTATTCATAAACAGTTAACATTGTTAGCAAAATATTTTGAATTATATTTAACCCTATTTTTTCTTTAGTTTTGTATTTAACTTATTATATGATAGTCAGACTTAATGTATATTTGAACAATGAAAATATATTTTTACAAGATTTTACATTAAGCACTTAAAATTAATATGGTTAATAATAGTAAACTGTAACATGCTGTAACAAGATCGGTTAAACTGCGAAGAAAATGCTTTCAGAGAAAATGTTTCAGGTGTGAAGAACATAGATCTCCAATGCAATTTCAACCAAACCTGTTCCCACACACCCTGCCCCCACTACCATTAGAATATACACAAACATTTTAGCGTTTCATTCTGAGCAGAAGACCCTCACACCTGAAGAGTGCTGGCTGTGACGAATTAAACCGGTTTTTCCGGTTTCAATCACAGACCATGTGACATGGGACTCAGTAAACTAACAGCGCCACTGGATTTGATAATACCTAACCAAAATCCGCAATATGGAAACAGAACCTGTGGATTGTTGATAGATGATGTACTCGTAACATTTTTTCAAGACGAACTACAACATTTAAAAAATGACTTGTATGTACTTGATATCTCTAATCAATCCATGGCTCCCAGCACAAAACGAAAGTAAAACGCATACCGTTTCGCGCTTCTTATTAGTTGCTTAAAAGTAATTTGACCGTATGAAATGCATAATATAAACCTAGAAACATATACGTGAGCAGTACTTAAGCACTGTAGTATCGGTGTTAAGACATACCTCTCAAATACTGTAAATCAAGTTAAAAATATCTCAAGACCGATTCTGGTCGTAATGAAACCATGTATGTTTTCTTTTTCATCTTGAAACAACTCATTTCTAAATACCTTTTTCACTGTTAACATCTTGCAGCAACTTTGCGACAAAATATACACTCTGACAGTTCATCCTGCTACCAACATTAAATAAAACAAATCTTAAGATTTCTATATTTATGTCTTTATTTAGTGGTTTCATAAGTGACAAAGGCTAAACTTTCTTGGAAAAATGTATTTTATGTGTTGCAGAAAAAACTGACTTGCTTTAACAAAATATGTTTACAAATCCTTTCACCTGACATTTTCGTAGTTAGAAATTATGGAACGCTCTGTTAAAAGCAAGGGAGTTTTTATGTCCGTTGCAGTTCTTTTGCAACATGAATATAATTATATCGTTATTAATTTCTTGAGATACGCGATTCCATATTATATTCCCTTTTAATCAAATTCTAAAAGTATGCTTGTTGACTCCGGTATCACGTTAGTTAAAGACTTCGAAGCTTACAATGTTTAGGGAGAAATGGAATACTGGTGTGTATTTTTTTCTTTAAAGTACCGAGACCAGCCATATACTGTATGTTTATGTTAAGATTTCCCTTCAGTGGTAAAATTAGATATGAATATTCAATACTTAAACGGGCACAGTTAAGACATTAAATATACATATACATATTGTATACAGTACAGTTTGCATACGGTAATATGTTTATGTTACGTGATTAAAAAATAAATAAATAAAACTGGAAGGTCCAGCACCAGCTGGATTTGAACACACAACCTGCCAGTTGGTAGTCACGCACCTAGACCAGTAGGCTACAAGACAGCTCGCATGAACAAGCAGGCGAAACAGCCCTACACAGCCCTGCCGCAGTACACGGATATAATCATACCGTTATTAATTTCTTGAGATACGCGATTCCATATTATATTCCCTTTTAATCAAATTCTAAAAGTATGCTTGTTGACTCCGGTATCACGTTAGTTAAAGACTTCGAAGCTTACAATGTTTAGGGAGAAATGGAATACCGGTGTGTATTTTTCCTTGTGATATTTTAAGCTCTAGTTGAATGATAGGTGTCGCATTTTAAGTCATTTTCGTAGCTAGAAATTATGAAACGCCCTGTTAAAAGCAAGGAAGTTTTTATGCCCGTTGAAGTAAAACAAAATGCCTGACAAAGTATGGCTTGGACAGATTCCAAGTGCTTGTACATATGTGCTAAAGAAATTATACTTTGAGTATACAGCTTGTCCAAAGTCATCCATTATTAATACTATTAGTAATATCTTCAGTAAAGGCTTTGATATTTCTGATAAAGGTAGGTTGTGTACTTTTGTCCAACTGAGCAATCTTGCTTTCATAAAATATACCAACATTTTAATGACTGATGATTAACATGCTGTAATACACAGTTCAAAATTAAAGGCTCAAATGCTGTACATGAGAGGTTAAGCTCCCCCTGGCGGTTTTACAAGGCGACGCCGGATAGTTAACCACGTGACACCACGTTAACTGCGTCATACCGCGTGATACTGTGACACGCCCACCGGGGTATGCCGCGAAATACCTCACGCATTTTGAATGGCTGCATCTGTAGTCATGAAATAAAAACAAAAGAACTCAATAGGGCAATAAAAGTAAATACATTTTAAAAAATCTATTTAAGAATTAAAATTAATATTGTTGATCTATAAACATTTCCAGTAACTACTGTATTCAAAGTGTCCTATTGAAAGCTGCTGCAATGGTTAGCTAAAGTATAACACGACTAAATATTTTATAAAGGCTGACTCAGTGGCTCAGTGTTTGATGATGACCAAAAACCTTACAACCAAATACTTCTGTATTCTTTTTGAAGTTGCAACCTGCTAAGCCATGTTGTCAAGCTGATATCCTGGGATTTTTAATAAAATGATTGGATAAGATCCTTAGATCAACCATTTACAAAACATCTACAGTAGCTAGACAACTATAAATTATTCCTATAGCAGTGTCAGTTAACTGGAGATTGTGTTTATTTAAAATCATTATATTAGATGAGATTAATTTATACATTCGACATGTAGGATTTGGATGTTTTGTGAAATGCACTTATTTTCCATCTTTATCTATTAAATAGGGGACCTTTTTGTTGTTGCTACTGATACGTTTTCAAGCTTATTTGCTCCCAGTGTTAAAGAGTGGATTTCTGTGTTCTCTAAGGTCTGTTAGTTTAACATATTGTACTCTCTGATCATGTTTATCACTTCCATGTTTCAACATTAGAAACAAGATGAAAACATACTTTTTTGGAATTAGCTCCTGTGCAACCAAGACTAAAATAAACAGAAAAAACAACAAAACATATGTTATACTTACACAAATTTAATACACATAATTGATTATCTCTTTATTCAAACTGAAAGGGTTTGAATGTAACCGGTTATGATAGCTGTAGATAAAGTTCTGATTACATTCTATATGCTTGTGTGATAGATTCTGTGTTGCTACAACCTTTACCAAGAATAATCATTTTGCTGCTAATGGACGGAAAAGGGACTTTACATTAGTCATAAAATATACAAATAACATCTCCATGTGATTAAAGGAAGGTATGAATTAAGCATTAATTCATCTATATGCTTATTTATTAAATTCATAATGTTCGGCTGTTACATTTTCTTTGTATTATTTTTTATGTATTACATACTGTACATAAAATCCAATATGAAGAAACAGAATAAAAACGCAAAGGCTGTTGAGATAACTTCAGAAGTGTGGCAAAATAGAATTTGAACCAAACCTACATAAACCTAGAACTAATAATTATTAAACTATCATTAGTCTCAAAGACAGTCTTTCTCCAGAAAACATGAAACAATGAGGCAATTATTCTAACTCAGCGGAGACTTAAAATTGATTTATTGCTTTGATGGACTTCAGGAATGTTTTGTTGTTCGTAAGTGAGCCAGAAAAAATATCTCCAAAAATATGTTTTTCATGATGAGCACAGTGACATTGAAAACGCAAGAAACCAATGACAGTTACATAATGTAAAATGTTCGTCATTTTTTTTCTTATTGATGTTTACTTCAATGTGCTAACCCTGCAGAATCATTTACACCATTCTGTGTTAGTCTAATTAGTCCAGCCCTAAACAATTTTTTTTTATCAGCCACAGACTGTACAATTTACAGCACAATACAGGCCAGTGCAGCAGGGCTATGTAAATGATATTGATTGTTAACATTCTTGAAGCCGGGGAACAAATGGCTTAGGATCGAGTTATATATAGTAAGCAATCACTTTGGCATTAAACGCTGCTAGAGTTAGAATACTGATTATTATTCATAATGAACTAATTAATCTTGCTTCCTAATCATGACCTATTGCTGCAGATAAAAGGAAATAAAATAAACCAATTAGTTAATTAATGAAAAAGTGGAATACATTGCATAAGACAGTCTGTGAAAGAAGAAACTAAATCTGGTGAAACTAAATCTTTAGCACCAATTTGCTTTTATAGTTTGTAAGTCAAAAGCAAATTCTGTTTTAAATTAAATGCTAATCACATTTGCTGTTATATGGTGTAGTTACAAAATATGAAATGGAATAAGATACAAAGCAATGGGAATCTTATGTTTCTCTTTTCTGTGATATGCATTCTCCAGTAATCTTTCTGTTTCATAAGTGAATCCTTCATATTTTATTTTATTCAACACTTTCACCACAATATACTGTAGAAGCTCAAAACTGCCATCAGCCCATTCAGAACTTGAAATGTCAATCTTTAAAAACTTTAAAACTCCAAAAATCGTATGTACCTAGAAAAGAATAGAAGTATAAACCCATTTCTCCAGTTTACTCATCCATAGAAGTATAAACCCATTTCTCCAGTTTACTCATCCACCGCTGTTAAAAAGAACTCATGGGAGTCTTTGTTAGCAATGTGGTTAATTAAACTAATACAGCTCTTGTGATTTCTTGAACTGTTACAATTTAATTAGATATAACAATACTCAGTGATGGTAACAGACAATATACAATGGATTAGCAGAGACATTGTCAGGACAGTGCGTTTAGCAAGCTCTATACCCAACTCATACACTATATTCTGGTAACAATACAACACTTCCAGCAGCCATATCACCCTGCAAATCACAGCTGGCAGCCCTCTGAAGCTCAGCAGGTGTGAGCAGGTTTTTCTCGAAAAGAGTAGGGGTGTTACCCCGGCATCCTGGCCTCCTGATAATCCCTATCGATTGACTCCATCACTCTGTTCTCCTCCCCACTGAGAGCTGGTGTGTGGGGAGCAGATTGGCGCACTATGGCTGCTGTTGCATCATCCAGGTGGGGGCTGCACACTGGTGGTGGTGGAGGGGAGTCGTCATTACCTGTAAAGCACTAAGTAGTCTATATAAGTAGCCTAGCGCTATATAAGTGTAAGGAATTATTACTGAGTTTTGTTTTAGTTGTGTGATACATTTCATAATAAAAATACTGGCACAGTGTCTCTCACTACACACAACAGTGTTGCTGAACATTTGTACCTTTTTTCACACCAAATAATGAGACAAACATTTCATGAACAACCTAATGATACATTCTCTTAATGTTACATACCAGTTTCCTGTGTACATTTCATTTTTACATCACAGATACTGTACTTCACTTCTTCATAGATGGAAAAATTACATGTTCTTCATAATTTTGCCAACAGGTGTTCATTATTTCTCAATGAACATCTGTTCTATATTTCTTTTTCAACATTTTTTGTGTGATTTGAAGTAAAGATGAAGGTGTTCCTACACTACAAAAGTTGACACCAGTAGAAAGCATTAATCTGCTATTTTAGTATGTTTGATACAAAATGTAGTTTAATTTATCTGATAATAGTTATCTTAGCTTTCTTCTGCACAACCAAGTTGTTGAAGCTCTACAAAACCTCATTTGTAATATCTCCTGATTACAAAAATGGATGGAACTTTAAATGTTATTTTACAATTTTGGGAGGTCTGTTTACAGATTATATAATATTGTCGGACATGACAAATCAAGACTTTTCTCCAATGTTATTCCAACTTTAACATGACTTGATGTCTGTTGATTGTTTTACATAAATGTATAATATTTTGACACTATGCTTTGCAGTCCACAAGTTTGCCACAGTGGAAGTGGAACATTGACACAAATGTTGCCACTATGTAATTTGACTAGCTGTGTGTTCTTTTACGCTACCCTTAAATGGGAAGTAGTGTGTTAAAGCAGACTTCCTGGACAAGTGTGCCTGGGTACACAGGGGTGAATTTAGGCGTTAATAGTTTTCATTGCAATATCACATGAGAAAAACAAAAACCAAGCTAATTAAATATTGTTCATATATAGGACATTGTGACAGATCCCTTTTTGATCATTGTCAGGTGTAGGGAAATCTACATACACCAATCTCCTGTTTAACCTATATTAGACAGTGATTTACATCTTCTTGTACCTACAAGCAGTGGGACCCTTCCTCAAGTCGACCATTTCCATTCAGGCTGGTCGGCTCTTGTAATCGCCTGTTTTCTTAACAGTGGACCAACCCCAACAACCTATTGTTGGTCATAGAGGTCATAACTGTTGATTGCTACTACCATGAATGACAGCAGCTGCAATCCTCTTTATACTGGTGCTTTCTTTATTATATTTATGATCAACTCAATAGAAACCACACACCAGGGCTCTGATGGAGTACCAGCTGCAGTCATACGGTAGTATCAGCAGCAGAGAAGCTAATGACTACCAAATACAAGAGGGGACAACAAGCCACACAAACTCGCATTTATGGAGCAGCAAAAACTGATGGTTGCAAGACCTGAAAAGGGACAAAAAGATGTGTTTTTTTTACTTAAGTGTTGTCAGTGCACCTGTAACAACTACACTCTGGGCTTGCAACGTGAAAACATCACATGAAATACACTTGAACAAGACTCACATGACTTCAGCAGTAACATGTCCTGCTGAATATACAGTATGGGAAAAAAGTCACTTTTTTTGTAATGCTGATGGATTCATCACAGATCACATCTAATAGGAACCATGCCACTACTTCCAATAGTACAACTTTTGAAAAATGCATCTTTCAAATAAATTATTAATAGTAAATAAAAAAATGTGTTGTGGCTAAGTGCTGTGATTTGGAAATAGCATTAGTCATGAGGCTGTCTTTTGAAATTCCTGATTTAGATGCACATACTGTATAGTTTCAGTCGTGCACATTTGTTTTTCTGGAATAGTCATTTATCAGAGAAAATACTGTAGAAATGTACGTTAGAAGAAACAGAAGCATTATGCCACATGACTAAGTGCAACAAGTGGGAAGTAAAAATGTATACATTATCTTGAGATTTAACAAGTGTTTTGATTAAAAGGGGGCCAGCTTCTTCAAAAATAGAACTGAATATTTAATGTGCTGCAAATTTTGTAAATAAAAACAGCTTATATTAAAGCGCAAGAAAGACTCTTTTGTTTTTGCAGCTAAATGGAAGCAGATCAAGTCTGATTCTATTGTTTCCCTGTTTGAATAAAAGTAGAGAGCGTAACAATGGTGAATTATGTCCAGAAGCTCTGGAGAAAATTGATATCCACAGCTATCAATATGGATTACATGTTCTGTCTCTGCAGCTAGCTTTGCCAGGAAGGCACACTCTTAAGTGCACAGCAGGGAGAATGAGAGATGTGGAAATATGTAATGGAGGAGTGGTGAGAGCTTATTTCCTCAGTAGGAAAAAAATTGTGAAAGAAAGGAAGCAGAACTAAAACATTAACAGCAGTTATTGAAGCAGTGGCAAGCACTTTTCCCTCACTCAACTGTCAAACGATAGAATTTGATAAAAGTATTTTGAAATTCAGAAAGTGCTTGAATTTCCATGTAAGATGCCTGTTAAATCAATCTGATCCCCTTTCATATCCCCCATAATTCCCCTGTTTTATTCTGACTACCTTTTTAACCTTCTTTGTCCCACAGGTGCTTTGTGTGCATCTGTAGATTCTTCCATTCTGGTAATTTAGTATCTAGAGTCCAAAATTAAAAAACACATAAAACTACAGTACTAAGCTTTGCTTTACCTTATATGACATTTTCACATTGAAGAAAACCTTAGATCAGCTAGCCAATTGCAATTTATTGAACTAAAAGGGCCATATTGTTGCTTCTAGTTTGCAACTCTTCATATAGTCCTATACAGTATGATGAGAACTTAACAAGCTTATGTTATATCAAGAGACCTGATTGGAGTTTTGTCTTGTTTTATGTCTGGGAGCAGCATGCCTGTATATTTTTCTGCTCTTGACCAATAGCTGTAAACCTCAGTCTAAGGTTTTCTCTGAAGAACTACAGTCTAATATTAACCCATTAGATTTGAACTGTTGTATGAAGGCATGCTAGCCATCC
This sequence comes from Atractosteus spatula, assembly GCF_055471065.1. NCBI lineage: Eukaryota > Metazoa > Chordata > Actinopteri > Semionotiformes > Lepisosteidae > Atractosteus > Atractosteus spatula. The sequence goes on along the minus strand of NC_142721.1, from coordinate 2,152,669 downwards.
AATTGCTTTTCCATATTCTACCTTATAATTGAGATTGTCTCAACTCACCCACTTTAACTTTAGTAATTACAGACCAAGGGTGGCTTAGTGGCATAGTGTTCAGCATTGCTGGCTCAAAGCGCTGGGGCCTTGAGTTCAATTCCAGACCTGGGGTGATGTCTGTGTGGAGCTGGTATGGTCTTCCCATGCTCATGTGCGTTTTACTTGTGTGCTCAGGTTACCTCCCACTGTCCAAAGACATAATGGTGGGTAAATTGGCTTTTGGGAAAACTGACCCCGCAGGAGTGCAGGAGTGTGTGTGTTTGTATCTGTGCGTGCCCTGTGAAGGACTGGTGTCCCATCCAGAGTGTGTCCTGCCTAGAGCCTATTCCTTGCCGTGACAGGCTGTGGCTCCCCAGTGACCTGTATTACATAAAGCAGTTAGAAAATGGTACAGGTGGATATTAGAGACCACTCTACACACAGGATGTGTCCCAGACTTAAGATTCCATACACCACAGGGGACTTTCTCTTTGTAGAGCTCTGGCTACTGTGACGCAAACTTTTTTGTTTGACTTGCACACAGTATGTTTTCCTGCAAACATTTTAACATCTTTCTGATTAATACTAATTTATTCTCTCCATTCTTTGATAACATTCTTTGTCCACTAGAGCACAATAATAACTTTGAATAAAATTGAAACTTTAATATAATTGAAAGACTTTATTCGGTTCACAGCCTCATGCCCAATGAAAATCAACAAAGGTCAATACACAGTAATTTTAGCTCTTTCTTCCAGACGTTTTCAGTTCTAAATTAAACAGACCAGACAGTCCTGGATGAGTTCATTCTGCATATCTCAAGTGTGAAGAAAATCAACATATCCTTTTGTCAGAATGGAAAGTGCATTTTATTGTGTGTGCCTGGTGCTTATGGTCTTTGCATACATATAGTTTAGAAATATGCATTTAATCCTTTACACTGGAGGTTTAAACAGGCCCCTATATACAGTTCAAAGCCTCAGGACTTTCCCTCTTACAAGTCCTGCCAGTCTAAAATAAGATTCAGGATTTACTGGTGCTGTTAGCACTTGGCTTGGCAGCCCAAAAGGTTCTCCCACTGTCAGTGAGTCTAAGTCACGGTGGCATGTAATCCTCCTTTCCTGTGAACCTCTGTGTTGTGGAAAGCTGAACCCCAGTAATCTGGTTAGCGCAAGATGAAAAGACGATTGTACCCTCCTGCTGTGAGACTGCACTTGGCCTGAGCTGCCTAAGTATGGCTTACATGGTCCTCTCGGTGTGCTGAGCAGTCTGGGGCTGGGATCTCTGTTTGTGACACTGTGTGGTAGAATAATGGAAAGAAGAGTGAACATTTCCAAAACCCTGCTTCAGGGAGATCAAGCACACAAGAGGAGATGAATCACAACAGCTACCCCACTGATAGTCAACATCAGAGTCTAACTGTTCGAGCAGGATGTTAATGGCAATGTTATGTCTGAAACAATTAGCTTAAGTAGAAAGGTAAATATTAATTTGTACATAACAGTTGCATTAATTTTCAGTCCCCTGGATTAGTTTTTCCACTGAAATTTTCATATGTTATTTAAACCCACTGATTTTTTTTTGGTATCTATTCGTCAGTTTCAATCAGGGGTCTTCACAATTACCCAGAGAGGCCCAGTCAAACAGGCTGTATATACAGAAGACAAAGACATGCACACACTCACACCACGGCCAGTTTTGCCAGAAGCCAATTAACCTATCAGTATGTTTTTGGACTGTGGGAGGAAACCAGACCATGAGGAATAAACCCATGCAAATGCAGGGAGAACATACAAACTCCACACATGCAGCATCCCAGGTCCCGAACTGAAACCAGGGCCCCAGTGCTGTGAGGATATAATGCTAACCACTGTGCTGCCCACTTAGACATAATCTGGGACCAAAGTATGAGTGCCCTTCAGCCCTCAATACCCAGAATTCTCTTAATTGCAGCTTACTTGCTTAATTCATCTTACAAGTGTTTCAGTCATTGGAAACAGGTGAACACAGTTGGGAACCCCGGATTTAGAAGATTGTGAGTAGATTGCTTTAAAGAATTATAGCTATTTCAATGACAAATGTTCTTATTATAGTCTTCTGGCTATAATCCAGTTTTGTGTTTAACAATGTTCTCAGTCCTGGCCCTGAGGGAAACCTGTGTCGGCTGGTTTTCATTCCAACTGGGTCCTTAATCACTGGTGCTAATTGGTGCCTGTAACTGATCCACTTGCTTGCTATAAGTTTTTGCTTTGCATTCAAGCCTTGGTTTAAAAAAATACCCAAGCTAAAGTGCATTATTTCCAACAATCTTGGCATGCAGAACTTCAAGCAATAATTAAGAGTTTGCTCCCTTATTTCTGAAAAATCATCTCTTTTTAATTTCTTATGTTCTATGTTTCTGACGGGTTTACAGGGTATCATGAACAGATAAAGGTTGGGAATATTAATGTATCAGATTCTCCCACCCTGTGTGAGTGTTTATTCTTCTGCATGCTGTACTGTAGGTCCAACTGATCGCACTGCGGTAGTTCTGAAGCTCACTAATTAGTACACTAGTGATACCGATTACACATTCCATTCGATTTCTATTTAAGAGCAGAAAACAAAAAAAACAGATCCCAAATAGAAAATTAAAATCAATTAGCTTGCAATTAGCAACTCGGCTGGAACAAAAAACAAAGGATGCCAGGGATCCCCCTAGAACCAGGATTAACAACCAGACAATGAGGATTTTATTCATATACAATATAATGTGCCCTAAATTACTGGTACTGCAGGACTATAAATCAGAACTGATATGTTTGCTTTCGTCAAGAAATTTGTACTTGTGATCACAAACTTAACATGAATGACAAATGCAGTATTTTTAAGAGCTGCAAGCAAATATAAAAATATATCTCAAATATAAAATTCCAATTAATACCTTTCAGCAAAAAGAAAAAAACAGATACAGAGGTTTCCCAGGACTAGAATTGAGAACCACTGTCCTAAAATAACTAGTTATGGGACTCTATGAAGCTTACATGCTCTGATACATCAAAGTGTGGTAGGGATTTTAAAGAGGAGGGAAGCACCTTGCATTTAGCTGATATTCCAGCAGACTACAAATAATGTGTAGTCCTCTGTTTTAGTTTTATATTGCAAACAGGCATAAAACATGTTTAAAAGTCACAGTTTATTTTATCTGCTGTGCCACAGAATGTGGTGGTGACATCACCAAGGGGAAACTCTGCCCTTTGTCTCTATGTAAACATAAGGGTAGATACATAATACAACAAATACATTTAATAATTTAAAATATGAAGTTCATTGTTGCATATTCACCTGCAATTGTTCAAAGGAATTAATCAGTGTAATACATTTTTTAAACTACATGATACACATTAAGAGAATACATTATGGAGCACGTTTGCTGAAAGTAGGCTCTGGGTCCCCCACAGCCCTGAACTGGAAAGAAAGTGAAGATATCCCTCCACAATCCCTGGGGCACTTTAGACTGGTCTGAAATTTTACATGTTAAATGGAAAAAAAACTAAAACACCATTTATGGCACATTTTCTAAGACATATAATGATTTCCAATTGCAGTAAGCGGAGAGTACGTCTTTGCACAAAGAGTTGTGTTAGTTGGGAAGAAGCTACCCAGCCAAGTTGCTGAAGCTGGTACCCCAGCTTCATTCAAGCAAAGGCTGGATGATATCCTCCGATCAATTTGCCCCTTGCAATCAAATAAGATAAGTGAGCTGAATTTTGCCTCTCCTCATTTGTAACCTTTCTAACGTTTTATAAAAATGAGGGGATCAAAGCCCTCTACTCCACTTTCTGCAATTTTCTTCTCATTTTTTTCAGAATTAGTGCTCATGAAACGTGAAGGATGGTGGGACTGCCTGCAGCTGCACAGTGCCAGCAGGTGTCTTTAGATATCCCCCTCTGTTGTGCTAATGAGAGCTCGAACACCCTTTGCATCTGACAGGTTGATTTTAGAAAGGGCCACAGAGCTCACTTCTTTCAAGTTACTCCCCCATCCCCATCCAAATTTGATTCTTTTCAAGCACCTCACGCTGTTTCTACTGTTGTGAGAGTTCTGCTAAGACCTGAGCCTTCTGTAGCCTGATGTTCATTGGGAACAAACCTATAGTCAATTTATCACCATATCTCCTCTGTTCCTCTTCTTCTCTTCCTCTGTCAAGGTAGGGCACAATTATGGGGCCTTTTGTTTGGTATCTCCTGTTGTTCTGCTTTACATCTTCAGTAGATGTTTTAGCATAGAGAACTATTAGCTGTGAATATTGTTTCTGTCACTTGAAGCAAATTAATTTTACAATTACAGCCATTAAAGAATGTCTTTCTAGACAGAAATGCAATGGTGTAGATGGTCTGTGGTGGATAACAGCACGAGCTCATTGAGGACACACTGTAACTACATTGAGCTGACAAGCCACAGACAAAGCAGAAGTCAGCCGCTGTTTTTATTTTTGTGAATAGCTGTCATAATTAAAGAATAAGTAATAGGTTAATTCCATGCTGAAAAAAAAAGAAGAAAGAAAACACAACGTTTTGGCCGTGGGGCCTTCTTCAGGTGTTCCTTTGCAGCCTACGCATGCTGACGCAGCTATTCACCTGAAATAATAAAAGAATGACCCAGAGTTCACTTTCCTTATATCATTGCCTCCACAGTAATGAGATAATTTGGTTTTTTTTATCTTTACATACCAAATATTCAATATTTTTATTAATAATATGTAATAAATATAAACATTGTTTGTACATCTACACTGTATATTGTTTTTAAAAATATATTTATTCTATGTTGATTACATATACAGTAAATATAACTACAGTATATATTAATATATAAAATAACAATCACTAACAGTTCTGGCTGCATTACCCCTCTGAATATCATTTTCTGTAGATGCAATTAAATTTGATATTGTAGTGCATGGGTCCAGAATGGTAATTTATTCACTATTTATGAGAAAACATTTATTAAAACACCTTGATTACATTATGAGTATCATTTTTACTCCAATTTGCAAGGTGGCATGGCAGGAAAGAGAAACTGCATGCATGTTGAATTGATGTAAAACTGAGGTTATGTCTAATTTAATTTAGTTCTGGATCATTTATTTTCATTTAAAGCGATTAAACTGACATCCTTGCAAAATAACAAAATGAAACATTTTTAAAGCTATTCAATGGGACTGCTGCTATTATTTCGTTCAAGTTTAGGAATATAGAAATGCTTCTGTAAAAGTTTTTGTATACCGCAAAAGATTTATAATTCCCCAATGTGGGTTTTGGAATTCTTGTTATTCTACTCTGTTGTTCATGTATTTGTTACTTCTGTTGTAATAATAGGCAGTTGTAAAATACATTTCATATCATGGGCCCATTTTGATACATAGATAATACAAAGGAAGGTTAAATACCAGGGGTATCACTGGCTAACAGATAAGTTGCAAAGGAACAAGTAATAGGTTTAGTCCATGCTGAAAAAAAGGAGCAACTCACACCTGAAGAAGGCTCCATGGCCGAAATGTTGTGTTTTCTTTCTCCTGTTTTTCAACATGGAATAAACCTATTACTTGTTCCTTTGCAGCCTACGCATGCTGACGTAGCTACACACCTGAACTATGACAGATAAATTGTTGGACTGATCCCACTGTCATATCCATGAAAGCACTGTAACCAGTTGGCATGACCACTTTCATAAAGTAGTGTTCTAATGTAATGATTGAGTGAAAAATTATATAGATTGAAAAATGTGTTCAGGTGAAAAATAAAAATAAAAACAAAACAAATGCTCTTTAATACCAAACAAACTGTAGTTAATTTACTCAAAGCAGTTTCCAAACTGATTTAATATGTGATTACTGAGGTGTGCTTGTACAAATGTAGAATTGCTCAGTATAGTTAGGTTTCTGTCTCTCACTGCAACCTGTATCCTTGTCTCTCACTCATAATAGATGATGAGTTGAGGAATAAAAGGGAAACATAAGAATATTAATTTTCTTTAAGCTGTTAAAAAAAGCCTTTGTATTAGCTTAAAGCACAAAACCTCCATGAATAAGACCAAACTCTTTGCACCAGCTTTATTCCGCGATTACAGTATACACTTCTTTCACTAATGTCTTCATTCTACAGTTATGTCCTTATGCTTGATCTGTTACAGTCTTATTCCACAGATCTAAACTCTATGGTCAGATCCAAATGGATTGTTCTCATTTGTGGCTCTCTATTAGAGTTAACAGGGGTTCGGGAAAAGTCATACTCCAATCCTCGGTATAAATACAGGCCTCCAATCCAGTCTATTTCAGGGTTTAGTGCTTTGTCACAGTTAGTTAGTTTGCCAGCTGCCTGAATCTTGTCTGCTGTCCACTTGCCTGTTCCTGCCTCCTACTGCCTGGTACAGCTCTTTGGTTTAGGATCAGTTTCAAGTAGTGCTCTTTGAGCTTGCTGTCTGTTTGCCCAAGAAAATGTTTTGGATCTCCCTTCTGCAAATCCAGTCATCTAACCTGTACTTCATTTATGATTAACACTTTTACTTTTGCCAGAGATCTGAGAGTCAATAACTCTTACAGTGAGCTAATTCATTAAACCATTAAATCAATGCCGCATTGAATTCCAGGTCTCCATACCAGATGTTTTTATTCCATCATGAACCTCCTGTCATAGGGTACCTGCACTCTGTTTACTATAACCTTGAAATTAAAAAAAAATGTTGGGAATTTTGGAGCTGGGGCTGAGGCCAGACCAGGTCAAGGTGTAAAAAACTTCCCAACCTGACTTTGTCTGTTTCCTCACTAGATTGCTCCGTATACCTGTTGTTGAATAGCGCTGTGCTTCTCCCTTCTAACTTAGACCTTAAAGTAAAATTTCCCTTTAGCCATTAACCCTACAAGAAAGTCTACACACTTCCCCCTGGCCAGGCTCTCTATCCAATGGGCAATACCAAACATCCAATCTGCTCATACTTTATATCTCAAATTATTCTGCCTCTATCACAAGTACAGTAGTACTGGTGTGATTTATTACATTACTCAAAATCAGTTTTGTCCTCTTCTTATTATGCTTCAAGCATAGAATTTTATTTTGTGTGTTACAGTACATGATATGTTGACTCCTAAAGCTTTGGATTCTGCTTTATCGTGTGTGGGAGGTCACTTGGTGGTTTCTGCTTCATGCCTTCATCAGGCCACCAACCCTCGAACTTCTTTGTTATCCAGTTGCTATATATTTTCTGCTTCGTTCAAGTCTAAATTGTTTTTTCTTCTGTCACAAATGAATAAGCTCTCAAAGAGGGAGATAAAATGGAAAATTAACAGAAAGCCAGGTGGAACACTTAAAACAGACTTCCATCTGGAAGTCAGAAACTCTTCTAGTAGTGGTAAGAAACCACTCTGTTGTGGGTGTCATTACAATAAATTATCTCTGCTCATTAGCTGCTGCTGTATGTCTCAACGTGGTTATTAATGTTGTAGCTGGTAGTTGGCGCTATTAATTTCATGCCCAGTCTACAATTGTCTGTGTTCCTCCCTGGAATTGATTTAGGCCAAGAGGTTTAAATTATTAATTTGTAATGTAGTTCATGATTTAAAATCATATGTTTCAGTTTAACACTATGAACATAATTAAATGCACATTAAGAAAAAAAGAAAACTTGTAGCATTAAGGAGGAATCTGGAATATTTCCTGTATGTGCCATTTTATTAACTACGGTAATAGTTGATTTGAGAATCCAGAAAAGAATAAGACTGACAAGAGATATCATATGCCATGTATGGATTATAGTTTGCATATAAGTCCCAATTTACCTTCTAATGACTGAGTTCAAAATCCTACACTAAATGGCCTTCTAGGAAACCATTGTTTTTGTACCTAGACATTCTTACTTAATATAAATATTTGTTTCTTGTGTTATGTATGATTTAGCTCTTTAAAGATTGACACAAAATTGAGGCCATTATAGGTACTGTATTCAGTTTCTCCAATTTTCCAACAAGGATGGCATCTCAATAAAACAACAGAACACCAGATGGCTTTATTGATTTCTCACCTTACAAATCTCTAATCAAAGAGCAAGTTGAAGTTGTGACATTAACACATTTAAGATGGTGATTTAATAGGTCTGAAGGATGATTTAGTTTGCTTTACTTCAAGATTTCTTGAGTTTTTTACAAAATTAATGTTAGTTATTCAGACACTACCAAACCCACTCATTGATATATCATGTGTATTCAAAATGTATTTTCAGTCTTTTGTTAAAATATTGTGTACAACTACCTGTAGACTTTAAGAAGGAAATGGTGCTGCTGTGATTACAATGCCAAGTCAAGTGTATAAGCAAGGGAATTTGGGAGCAGAACAAACAAAAAATATGGCACACAATCCATGCCAAATGCTGGTATCTTACTCACTTTCGACACTGAATATGAGAATTTAATTGTACGTATTGATTAGCTGAAGATTAAACTTAACACAGCTTGAACCCATGGTTCATACTAAATTGTGTAAACTTCTTACAGATAGTATCCTAAATGACAAGTAGATCAAATGTATGGAATTATGCATCAGAAATATATAATCAATGTAACAATACTGTAGAAGATCTTTTTTACTTTATCCATTCTATCTGCAGTCACACCCTTCATTCATTTTTACATATGAAAGCACATTGATGTCTTTAAGCTTATTTTCATGTGGATCTAGAGTCAAAATGAACACCTCAGGCTATAATTGCAGAATATTTCTTATTAAGTTCAGGTGGGTAGCTGTGTCAGCATGCGTAGGCTGCAAAGGAACAAGTAATAGGTTTATTCCATGCTGAAAACAGAAGAAAAAAACAGCGTTTCGTCCGTGGAGCCTTCTTCAGGTTTTTTTTTTGTGGTGTGAAGTCAGGACAGGTAAAGAGAGATGTGAAATGAAACCTACAATGAATAGATAGAATGTAGAAGAAAAGTAGTCTGTTGTTGAGAGAAGGGGGAAGGTGTGATCCTAGCTGCAGGATAATTTTAGTTTCTGTAGTCTTTCTGATGTATGAGTTAGGAAAACCATTTTTGAGAACACAGACGGAGAGATTAGTGTGATCGTGGACGTCATGACACACCTGAAGAAGGCTCCATGGCCAAAACGTTACGTTTTCTTTCTTCTCTTTTCAGCATGAAATAAACCTATTACTTTTTTCTTATTAATACACATTTATTTAATTTTGATAGAATATTTGTCTATCCGTCTACGTTCATACGGGTGGGTGGATCTTGTTTTGAACGGTTACATTTAACAAAACCATTTTACAGTAAATTTTCATAGTCTGTGTTTACAGTATGGAGATGTTCCATATTATCATGAGCCAAAGGCACCCATAATTAGGAGTTTATCAGCAGAGAACACAAGTGGATACTTAAAAAATGGCTTTAGAAGTCTATTCAAGTAATATGAATAATAGAAGAGGGCTTGCTTCAATATTTTGTTTGCTCTACTGTCATTAAGTCTTGCTGACACTCTTCTGTCAGTCACACTGCAGCTATCTGGATAATGCAGGATTCCAGAGTAAATGCCGTATTGACTTAAAAAACCTGTCCTCTCCATTTTCAGCGTTTTATGTTTTATGTTTACTGAAGTACACCAAATTCCATCCTCAGAGCTGTTTCAAATCACACAAAGGTGAACAAAGAGAGAAAAATGTCAGACCCACATTTCTGCATTTTTATACAAGAAATGAAGCGGACAGATCACCCACCCCCCAACACATTCCTATATACAGTAATGTTCTTTTTCTAGCTGGATGTTGAGTATTTAAATAACAATAGGCACCACAGAGGACTTTACAAGAAATTAGAGGCCTATAATTAGCTAAAATGTCCGTTATCCCTAATGCCCTCTTTTTAAAGCTATTATTGTAATCTTAAACATAAGACATAAAAAATACAAAGAAAGCAATTATGAAGGCACACAAAGGAAAATGCCGGCAATAATGGGCATTTGTGTTATTTTATTTAATTATTTTTGCATTATTTTTTATTTTAGAAGCTATTGTTTTGTTCTTTGTTTTGTTTTCAACAGTAATTAGAAACAAGTTATAGAAAAATTTGATAATTTAATGTAAGGCCTTACTAACAGTATATGTCGCAATAAAAGGAGTGGATGGATTTTAATCTCTTTTTTTATTTAAACAGCTTTTTGGAAGAGGTGCAGTGGGTCAGTTCTCCTGAGGAATTACTTTGTCTTTGTTTACTGCCATGTATAAAACATTGCATCTACCAAATTGTTGAATTGTCAGCATTCCAAAATTATTCTGACACACAGTGAACTTTTGATCGGTGTTTAAATATTTATATTTCCCAATGTTAGAAAAACTTTCTTCTTTTATTTGTCCAATTTCCTGGGTTCAAAATGTAGGTTTACCTTCCAAAAAAACAAGTTAATACCAACAGTGATATTCTCAGTGCTCCCTCCTGACCCTACTGGATGAGCAGAGTTATTACACAATTCATTTTAAAGATTCTTGTTGCATGACTGAAAGGAAGACCAACAGTTTTACAGGATGATGACCGTCAGTGGGCGTTTTTTCCCCATAGAAATATAGAAATTCAGGGCTGATTTTTTTGCTCAACCATTCTTTGACCTCCTGTGCAAATGATTTGAATTACATCTCAATAAAGAAACTTTTTTTAATTCTGAAATTAATATTTTGAATGTTAATTCTGAAGGTATGCAGTACAGTATATACAGTACAAATCCATCTGTAGAGGGAGTGCATGTACTCTACTTGAGTATATGTATACAGCGTACACACCTATTAATTATCTGAAGTGGCCAACCCTGGTCCTGGATAGCCACAGTTCAGCAGATTTTCTAAGTTACCTTTTACTTTTCAATTTTGAAAACCTTTAAGCAGAATCTAAGCAAGTTATTTCAGTTCAAATTTAGATATAATTTAAAATGACTCTCAAGCTCAACACTCAAGCTCCCAAGTTAGAAATTTCTGACTCCACAAGGAAAGGGTTGAAGGCTGACATGGCACCAGCTGGACATCAGAGAACATCAGCTGACCAACGTCAGTTTAAGAACTCAGTATGTAGATGCTGAAAGCTCACCTGCTTTTTAAAACAATTGGGAAAATAGTAGTTATCAGTGATGTCATTTTTCATTCATAACTGAAAATAATTTTCTATTTTTTCTCTGAGTATATTTTTTGGAATATACACAAAATTAGTTTGAAGTAGTTTATTTTAATTATACTTTTGATGAGTGCAAAAATCTTCACTAAGAATTTCTTTGAAAATGCAAACATTTTCACTTTTTCTATGAAGCTAATGCTTTTAATAGAATAAAAAAACAACCTGCATGCCTCATAGCAAGGTGCTCTGCTATTTCAGCTTTCTGTTTATTTACCAAGATGTTTAACTAATGAAACTAATGAAAAAATACAATTGAATTACAGGGAGGACTTAAGGGACAAAATATGCATCATGGAATGAATTATTAAAGAAACTGGCGTGTGCAATTAGTTTAGCAGCACAAATACGATAAAATGAGGAACAGGCAAAATGCAAATGATCTATAATTTTAACACTAATTTAATATATTAAATATGGTCTTCCACAACACAGAGATGACAAGCTGGACTTTAGAATTAACAAAGACAGGACAGGGAGACATTTTAATACACATTCCCTGTTAAATATTTAATTTTTAATGAGTTTTCAAAGCTTCTTTCTTCACTTTGGCATTCTAACAAGTGCTTGCCCCTATCAACATCTAGTTGGTAAAACATTTCATTTTTCACTGTTTAAAACATTTCACAGCTAAGGCTGTCAGTGTGAGTGGTACAACATGTCATCTTAATTTTAAGACAGGTGTTAATGTTCTGCCAATTCAGACCTGTATCAACTCTAGCTACAGGACTTAACATTTCAGTTTTAAGTTTTCTCATACTTTTTATCTCTCAGTGCATATCAGGATAATATATTTGAGTAGGGAGTTGCATCAGCATGTGGGTTGCTGAATAGAACAAGTAGGGGCTAATTCCATGCTGAAAAGTAGAAAGAAAAAAGAAGATTTCATCTTCAAATGTGAGGGCTAATAAATGAAACTCGCTTTCTCGCTTTTTCTGTGTTGCACTGCTTTCTAAAGGTTTGGTATATGGTTCCATATTCTTCGAAAACACCTTTGATCAATATTATTCATATTTATTTATTCATTTTATATTTTTATTTATTTTGAACTGTCCAAAAACATTACACACTGTGGTTTACGCTGTTTACGCTGCAGGTTTTCCCATTGGGGATAAAGTTTTGATTATGTTTGATTGATTTGTCCTATTGATTAACAGCTAGCATCAAAAAATTTATTTCAGGACAATGGACAGTGGGAAGTTTCCCAGCATACACAGATAATAAGAGTAAATGAGAGTACTGTATAGTTCCTTCAGCAGAAAAGAGTGTTTGCATTTACGCTTACAAAATCCCTTATAAAAAGTACTAGTGCTCTGTAAAATAACATCTGATATATTTATAGCATGTGTTTGTTTCATATGTTAAGCATCTGTTTCAGTAAAAAATATTGTATTCAAAATATCCTGCCGCCATTTTAAATTACTTTTTATATCTGCCACACTCATGGTGCAAGGTGTTGCATTTTTACAGCTGAAGAATCATCAACTACAGTACTTTTGTTTGCATATGTTACGTTTGGAAGATGGCATTCATTGAGTAGCTGTGAGTGATATCAGACAGACAAAAGCCTTAAGGACATACCTCTGCACTGAATACAAGCCTTTCAAGATGTGAACAATGGCAAGAACAATTGCAGACACTTTTCTTAAAGGATAATACTAAAACAAGAAGATGTACTTTGCCCTTGCAGAGTAAAATTAACACCTGTGACATATGTATTGTATATAATGAGTTAAAACAACACACAGAAGGGTCTGCAGTCCAAAATCAAATCCAAGATCTCAGAGCTGTCAGGCAAAAACAATAACTGTGCCACCCACTCAGAGAACATTTATTTTTAACACTAAATTTCACAGGTGTTTCACGCAACAGAACACAGTTCATAAAGTATGTCAAGTAGAGTCATGGATGTGCCAATAGATTTCTTTACAGATCTTGGAAGTGACTCATAGATAACAACAATGACAATTTATAAAAATAATTTAGTATGAGTTTTTTTAGCAAGAACAGATTTTTTATTGGAAAAAAATCAGATTTAGCTGATTTATGAACTGTGAGTGCACCTATCCTATTATTACCTATACCTATTATTGGACATGTTTTGAGGTGCAGGCATTATATTTTTTTATATTTCCCAAACAGTCTAATATTGCTGAACTATAAGAATGTATGCCCAAATAAATGTTACATTTCCCTATGCAGCATCAACTTCATCCCACAGAAACTTTGTGGGAAATAAATCCGGGGTGTTGGAGATGCCAAATCATGTTGGAGAATTTTCTATTTGTTACTTATTTCTACATTCTGTCTGTGCAATTTAGAAGATTTCCCAGAATGCTGGATTTCCCAATTGTTGTAAAAAATACTCTGACAGCTGTCTTTACCAATATGCCAGTGAATTCTGTAATAAACCACCAGCTGCATTCTCTCCAAAGCATCCTAAAACCACAATATCTCAACTTTTAAGTATGGATGTAACACACCAATCTGTTAAGTGTTTTCCACTTTTGCATGCACACACTGTAGACAGTCAAAGCCTGATTCACTACTCCACAATACCTCCCATTCCAGCTTTCAGTGAGTCATATTTAATGTGATTTTGCAAACTGGAGCATTTCAACATTCTTTCCATCCCTCACTGGCAGATTTTTCAGAGTTTGAGCAGATGCTTAAATCAGCATCATTAACGTGCCTTATGATTTAGAGGTTAGAAATCTTTCTCCTTGTGATTATTTAGCTGTTGAAGTTCAGGGAACTGCAATTCTTTTAAGAACTATTAATTCTTTACATGTAAGAATATGGAAATGAATTTTCATTTCCAAATGTGTTGCATATTTGTCCATACTAATGGCAGAGGCCTTTTGCTTGTAGTCACATTCTAACCTCTGAAGCCTTTAGGACTGCTGTTGCCTTTAAACTGTCAGGGATGTACAAACATGATGTTCTGTGTTTATCGAACCCTGCTAGTTTACAAGTCCTTAGGTGTTGTTTAGGCCACTTTTCATGTGCCTAGCTATTTGTACACGAAAATGTATAGATGTTGTATTTCCTACCCAGACTAAAATAACCACAAAAATATACAGTATATGTCAAGGCCCAGAATAACACAGGTAGCCTCTTTGCCTGGGGCTTTACCTTGTGATAAAATGTGTCTAGACAGCATTTAAGAAGAATTTAAACCAATCGGCACATTTTGCAAGTTTGATCTGAGCTCATCTGGCTGGAAGCCAGGTAGCGGACTATTAAAAAATCTGCCCTTTTCACCTCTAAATCAGAATGTCCTTGGGGTTCCTTCTGCCCCCTGGTTGCTGCTACCAATATTCCCCTCTCTTCACCGTTCTGTCCCTTATGGCAGAAGTGCTGACCCTGTCTTCTATGCAAGTTGTATCCCAGGAGGATGAGACGGTGAATCCACAAATGCAGTCTGTGCATAGTACAGAAGTTCAGACTGTGGCTTGCCCTTATCTTCCACTTCCACTCACCATGGTTCAGTGCCTGAAGATGCCTGCATTTTTTAAGCAGTTTTAGAAATGTCACATTTATTGTATTACTAAAATTGCTAATGTCTCTTCCTGTTACATTTGCTTTCTCTCATACAATTTGTTTTCCGCATGTCTGTCCCACATGCTTAAACCTGACTCACCAATTTTTCTATCTTTACAAAATATAACCGCTCATGTGTGTAATTCATTTTCCAGAAATTTCACTTCTTGTGTTATTGTGTTGAGAAAGTGTAAAGCTTCAATTGCAATTTGTTAATTTTTTAAAGTATATTTACTAAAGATTACAAATTTGATCAGATTACTTTTTAACAGCTTGGATCACACTGTGTGATTCAGAGCATGTAATCTTGACAAAAGTAATGTTTTTTTTTGCCTTGCGGAACTATACATGTATGGAGCCTTGCAGATTATTCTGAAAAGATCTTCTAGATACCAAAATGGAGCTTGGTGGAAAACATCAAAATAGATTACCTTCTCAGATTCACACAAATATTCAAAAAAATACTCTTAATTAAGCCTCAATAACCTCAGCCTGAATTTGAGTAGTTGACTTTGGCATTGAGGATACCACCACTAATGTCTGCAACCATAGACTCACAGTTTCAAGACCTTCAATTCTGAGAGTCCCCACTATATTTGTAACAGCACTCAGTCATAAGTGCATCAACACATTTCCTGACAGATAGTTTCCTTGTCACCAATGACAGCTCCTTGATCTTATGAACCTTTCAACCACTGATGGGACTGCTGTAGATCACTCCTCACTCCAGTAGACCACTCCGTGGGCTCAAAACGCAAAGATGCTGAGCCTCAGATCTGCATTCTTCAACACAGGCCCTACAGAGGCACTCAGAATGTAGGATCCCCTGTGACTACTCTGGTAAACCCTCCTGATCCCCATAAAAAATAGAGGATTAGACTTCGAAAAGAGAGAGCTCTTTCTAGATCGTCTTGGTCTTGGGGACCACAGCTTTGAGCCTTTGCAACTCTGACCTGCCCCTCCCCCTCCCAGGAAGTGATAAAAGCCCAGACTAATTAGGGTTGGACTTTGAACTCCTGTTAACCAGATCTACCACCCTACTGTTAAGAATCTCCCTCTTCAACAGTCACAGCTTATTCTCTTTGCTTGCTTTAACTGGGAGTTTAATGTGCCAAATCCAAGACTCCACAAAGATCTCATAGGTCACCATCAAATTCAGGTGACCACAAAACTCATCTCCCTAACTAATATTCTCGTTCAGGGAACTTTATGGGATCTCTCTCCCAGCTTTTGTATTCAGCCGATAGCTCCTATGTTTAACATTTATCACATTTTTTATTGCAAAGTCCAATGTAGGAATCCCTGTGCCTAAAAATGTGCTAAGCACAGCAGACATGTTTACATTCATATAAACCAGATGTACATATAACAACAAAACCTGGGAGTTCAGAAGATTCAGACAAATCCCAATAATGTGAACGCAGAAGGAATTTTTCTCTTTTAGCTTTAGCTTTAACCATCTTGGTTTGAAGGACAATCACCTGACCAGAAATGGGATCGTAGTGAGAATCATGCCAAAAAAATACAACGGAGGTTTGTTGCATTGTGGAAGATGGGGATGATAGAGGAGAGTTAGCATGATGGTATTAACCATATTATTGTGGTCTAGAGGACTGTATATGTACCCTAGATCTGGTGATTGGTGGCACCTGGGCCTTATTCTCCTTGAGAACCTCTGCTTCTGTTTTGTTGTTTTGTCTCCTCAGTTGTAAATTGAGTTGTTACACAACATAAAACATGTCATGGTATCATAGAGAAACTTGGAAATGTAAACAGATCATAAACAAAGGGTTGATTGATGTACTGATTTTGGAAACAAAATACTCCCAGTAGTGCTTGTGCTCACTATACCATTCCAGATTCTAGGAGCTGTGTGAAGGACTAGCCCCTCAGAACACTAATGTAATAGTGAGTTTGAAGTACTCTGAGCTGTTTCCTGTGCTCAAAGCACAAGAGCTTTACAGCATTTATGGATTATTGGTTGAAACAAGAATGTTTTCTCTATCTTTCGTTGATACCACTTTATATTTCACAGGGAAATAGCCTGCCATGACTTTGTAAATCAGTGTGGCAGCACACCATGACAAGACACCCTCTAAAATGAAGCCTGATTGATCCAGGTCCTGCTTCTGAAGATTTTTGCTGTCAGTTTGATTCTTAAGGGATCTGGAGGGCAGACAGATCTAGGAGACTGAACATGTAATGCCTTACAGGGGAGCAACAAGATTGTAAAGTCAATGTGAAACCTAATTGTGGAAAAGAGACTAGACGGAAAAGGTAAAATTAATGAGATTTGTGCTAGTTAAAATTGTGGCTGGAAATAACACTGTAAGGAGCTGAGACACAAGAAAAAGGCAGGAATTGGAATTTCATTATCTACAGACGAGTTAGAACACATTAACTCTCTTCCTATTTCTCTCAATTTTTGTAGATGGGATGAAATAAATCCTGAAGTGGCCCATCAAGTTGCTCAACCATTAAAAGACATCAGTCAGAGCTCAATTAAATCTTATCATGTATGTATTTTTGAATAGAGTTTGGACTATATCTTTGGCCCTTTGTGATCAGACTTCCCCCTACTGCAGTTCAGACTTTACTGAGCAATACATTCTACCAAGGTTGGGTGAGACTCTAGTGTTTTCCATGAGAGCTAAATCAGCCCACCATCTGATAATAACTCTCCTATAGGAACTGGCTAGTATGCACAGTAAATAAGTGAAGCTCTCTCACAGTACCTGCTTCAGCTTTGCAGGATTCTAAAGAGATCACTGCAAACAATTTTATTATGTATTAAAGCATACAATGTCCAAAGAAGTGGAACTCCTAGTTTCCTAGGAATGTAGTTTCCAGGACTGGCACTGCACAATTCACAAGGCCAAATGGAAGCATGGATATTGTTGCAAGCTAGGAGGTGCAAAACAGAGAGTGGGAAATAAAATATTTAAAATAAATAGACTTACTGCTTGGGTTTAATTTAAGGGATGTGAGTTCTTTAATCCCTGGCACATCAGGTGAAAAATCAGAGGCAAACTAGTACAAATGTTTATTATTAATAATAATACAAAACCAAAGGACACATAACATTACACAGAACAACCTTTTTAAAGGCCAAGAAAACCCAAGAATGTTAACACTGTAACCTGAAGCACTTTACAATCCAGTTTTAGCTTTGAAGACTCCACAATAAAAGAAATTAGAATTACCTAAAAAAAGGACAGCAAGCTCTTAAACAAGGTTCAGATTACTAAACCAGAGTCTAGTCTCCAAGGTTGATCACAACAAGCAAAAAACTAGAGCAAGAGGCAGGAGATGGTTCTTCAATCTGTCGATCTTCCTCCTCTGACTCCTCTTCAACTCTCATTTTTTGCCTTTTTATCCTGTGTTTCTGTGAGCTAATGAAGACAAACTATATACCAGAAAATTAAATAACTACAGCAAACCAAAATTTCCTTTTATCATCTGTGTGTTTACCTACAGTAACTCTGAACTCATGTTTTTTAGTCTCTCTGTTTAAGCTTTAATAACAATATATTTACCACTGTTCTGTTTGGTGCCTGGAGTTTTCGCTGTGGTGATCTGTATGTCAGGATTGCTCATTTTAATAGGTACGGCTCTGTAGAAGTAATAGTGGCATTATAGAAAATATCACGCACTTGGTATCTTCACATGGATGAATAAGAACAACTGTAATGAAACAGCTTACTAAATATCTTTGTATATATTAAAACAATCGCTTCCTCTTCCAGGACCACTAGAAGCATTTCATAGTCCTGAAATAAGAACTTAAGGTTAGAGCAGGGAGAAAAGACTTGGGAATATTTCTCTGCTGGCTCAGGGTTTTTTTTCTCATTTGTGTGTCTGTACTCAGTTGTGACCTTGGGCATCACAGAAGGAGACTGATCTTCAGGTCGACATTACAAAAGAGGTTAGGGTAAGAGGAATGTACAGTAAGTAGGAAAAAGCAAAAAGCATGAACATTTGAAATAGGTAGTCACCCTAAATAAGCACAAATTATTCAGCTGCTGAAGCTGACATACTAAGCCTTATTGGGGATAAATGGAGTAATGAAGACATGCCTCCACCAGATGCTTTATCCATCCTTTGATATTAATAATTACTCATAACTGGCATGACTTACTCACTAAATATCTGGCTATGTTTTGAAACAGTCCTTCCTTCTTCAAAACAATGTTAAATATGTAATGATCAAATACAGAAAACAATTACAGTCATCACTATGGTAATTATAAAAATAGATTTTTTTATCACACATGGGAAAATGTGATAGAATTATACCTCAAGTATAAATATTAAATTTGCCATGGTAAATGTAAGTGGCTGTCATGTAAGCAGTCAGAACGTTCTGTGCCTTCATAAGGACAAAAAAGGTAGAGGTGGCACTGCCACAGTTATTGTGCATGTAGAGAGAATACAATGGCTCCCACGTAAAGATATATAAAAAAACAAGGCTGTACAATCATCCTGTTCCTCATTTTAACCTGGTTTACAGATAATATATAGGAAGAGATCTCAGGAGGCCACAGTTGCAAATGAGCTGTAGGAACAACAGGTAGCCATTGTTGCTTGCTCCATGGGTAGCCACCTCCTCTGCCAAATCACAGCCTTCCTCCCTCTGCTCCCGGATCCTGTGGCATTTCTGCCAACACTGGGCTGCTTTGATGAATAGACAGCAGCTGTTTCTCTGTCCTGAGGATGCCGATTAATCTTCTCCGGGAGATGAAAGCGGCATGGAGCGAACCTGAGCAATCATTCATAATTACTGATTCATGCTCGTCTTTCATGTGGATAAAAGAAAATTGAAGCCTCTTATTTCTGAAAAACTGGACGTCTCTGGTAAAAAATAAAGTTGTCTGTGCTGGACTGTCTGTAGAAAGGAGAGAGAGACCCCTGTGGGTGCAGGGTTAATGACACCCCAGTCAAAAGCTTAATTTAATTTAATCATACATTAACAAAAGAAATATACAAGGAAACTCACCCCTGCTGGAAGGGCACAACCATTATGAGTAGTATGTGCTTATGTCACGGCCACGTTATACATTAGGAACAGTACACATTAACATAACCCCACATCTGTGATTTACTGTTAGGTGGGGAACAGTATTGTTCTCTATTAAAAGATTTATAATATAATAGCAACCTTTTTTTCGGACTTTGTCAACAGGTAAATTTCTTCCATTTATCTATCCATGTGCTGTCTGTGTGGACCTGCTGTACTGTGTATGCATTTTCTAAACGGGTCTAAGAAACTCACCCAAATTCAAAATTGATAAAGGGTGGAGGGACATGAGTTCAGACAAGGATCTGCTTTAATGATCATAAAATGTTTTAATGCTGTGGTACTCAAGATTGTATTAGATCTTCTTTGCTTTTTTGGCCTGCCTTGTTCTTATCACCTGCTCATTTAGAAATATTTAAGACTTCCGAACATTTTTCCTCTGATGAGTTAAAGACCTTGATTGAAGATAAAATGTCAGCAATGTAATGTTAGGCCTGGAGAGATGAATTAAATACTGTATCTCTAAATAATTAAATGAGGCCAATAACCCACAAGCTCAGGTGTGATAAAGAAAGGATAAGACATTATAGTTTTCCATGTATTTAGTTCAAAAACTCACTTCTAAATGAACTTTTCAGAACATCACTATTAAGTTTACACAGTACATTTGCTTTTAAGCCAAAGGATGGGCAAAAATGAAAAATTTTTAAATTGGCATTTTGTAACACTCCTCTGGTCATCATGCAGATGCAGCTACCTACTTAAACATATACCTGAATACATCTACAGTAAGTAATAACCTGTTGAAGCGAGTAAGAAGGATATCACACACAATGACCTCAAAAAAAGAAGAATTTGGTTCCCAAAACTCACACCGAGACTCACACAGCAACCATAGTGGAACCCCCTTCCCACCATGATCCATACATGCAAGCAGAATATTCTTTGTCACCTTAATCCAGAGCTGTGGAGACTCTGCTTCTGGACCCTAAACACAGGCTTGTACTAACACTTTTCTATGGTTTTCATCAAGCAGAAAGGTGTGTGTCAGATAAATAGTTACTGTCAATAGATTCTACAACTTGAACGTACTGGATCACACGTCTGTTGCCTCCCAAGCAATTATTGAAAGTTATTACAATATTTTAAGATATGTTTTATAATAATCTTGTAAATCGGAGATGAACTGAACCCTTTATTGTTGTGTGGTATATATATAGTAATTGTAATGTAGTTTTACAATTGCACTAATAAAACAGCTAGCTGAAATTGGTTTTTCCTGTCGTTATCCCTTCTGAACATTAGTTAAGAACTCCAATTTAATTTAGAAAGTCACATTAGCCAGTCATATTTGCTTCAAGTCAAGCGCAAAACTAAATAACTCCTAGGTCTATGCATGAGCCTATTCTCACAAACCGAACTTTGAAGAGATAAACCATTCTTTCCTGAAACATTGCTTTATGAGAATCATAGGAATAAGGCAGAGAAAATACGTTTGTGAGCTGGCAACCTACGACTGTTAGAGCTGGAAGGGTCTAATGAAACCTGTCCTGAAGAGCTTTGAAAAAGCTACATCTAAAGCTGCCATTTTTGAGCAATCATAATTCAATGTGTAAAGGTCACAATTGCTTTACAGTCAGTGTTCATAATTCTAGTCAGAACAGATAGAATGTTTGTTTTAGAATTCTGTGAATTAAAGAAGACTGGAACTCAATATACTGTGTATATACTATAAATGTTAAGAGAAGATATGTACAGTATATATTCATGGAATCCAAGATATTTAGTAAGCCAGAGGTCATTATAGGACATAGTGCTATCACTTCAAGACCTTTAAGAAAAAGTCTATGCTAGGATTTAATACCTCTTGTACAATTTAAAATATTTTAGAGCAAAAATCTTTGAAGGAACTCATTTTGGTTATTTTTACTGTGTTCAAATTTGTCACATATAAAATGCTTATAAATCCTGACATTTTAAAATACTAATCCAGTGACAGAAAAAAAAATACTTGAGCCACAATCTTTTGTGATACATACCAATATTGTATGAAAAATGAATGTGTTTAGATAAGATGTTAAAGAAAGCTTTTTCTATCTTATATGGTGGAACTTAATAATCTTAGATTAATTCAGAACGTGAATGGCTGAGAATAAATTGAGTATGGAGTACATTAAGAAGGGAGATTTAGATGGAAAATAGCTATTGAACTCAATTAAGGAAGTCCAGCTACCAGCCGATAACAAAAGAGTCTGGAATAATGTGTCTTTCACATTGTGCATGGCAGGAATAATTGGCGTTTTAGGCAGAAAAAAAATAAATGTACCAGAAAGAATCCTTTCCTACTTGGCCAATAAAACTAATTAAACTGGACCTGTAGGGTATGATCACAGGTTGAATGGACTTCTCAGGTTTGATTGTCACTTGATTAGGAGCAGAGCTGATTACTAATGCAACAGATCATTATGTTTTCTTTTGACATAATTGAAGATAATGGTTGTACTTTATTATTAGTATCATTCATTAAAGGGAACATTTTGCATAGATACATTTTAATTTATGCTGAAGTTC
Organism: Atractosteus spatula; assembly: GCF_055471065.1. Taxonomy (NCBI): domain Eukaryota; kingdom Metazoa; phylum Chordata; class Actinopteri; order Semionotiformes; family Lepisosteidae; genus Atractosteus; species Atractosteus spatula. The sequence continues at coordinate 2,130,338 of NC_142721.1, read as the reverse complement.
TGGATTTTTTTTGTTTTCATCCAAGTGATGTGAGACATGCTTAGGATATGAAACAAGCTTATGGTATGGCATATTTTCATTGACTTACCTTGATTTTGTATGAACTGTATGTATTTCTTAGCATGCTGTATTTTTTAATAGCTAAAGTTTCCCACCTAATTTATTAAAATAGCATTCTGTTATTACCTCACTGAGATATAACTATAGAAAACAAAATGTACAATTAATGGAATTGTGCAAAAAAACACAAAGATCAAAGATTACAGGTGTAATCACAATTAATATACAGTCTTTCACTTTTCTTCTACTATTTCTTTAATCGGGCTAGTAGGAACGTAGTAGTCCTTTTCAGAGTCAAGAATGAAACACAAATCAGAGGGCACATGTTAACGAGTATTTAGGGTCAAGAAAATTGTTTCTTTCAAGAAATAACTGGATGATATATTTGGATCAATTAACTACAGTACTGTATTAAAATAACAGGCTACACAGGTCCAAAGGCCTCTTCTCATTTGTAAATGTTCTTGTGTTGTTCAATTATTTTTAGATTTTTGCCAGACGATTACAGCCCAATAAGCAAGATGGGATTTTCGCAATCACACATTGCAGTTTTTCGCAATGTGTAAAAGTCATTTGAAGTCACATCTTGTAAGAAAAGATACACTATACTCTATACACTCTATCACAAAAAGTAGGGAATTTTAATCTTCACTATGTCCAGCAGCACTTTGACTTTCCTTTGATATCTCTTACTACCAATGACGAGCCTTCTTAAGATGCGTCTTCACACCAGTATAGGCATTGACAAAGGACAGATTTAATCATATCAGCAGATTCATGCAACACATTTCCACAAACATTCTGAAGATGAAATGAGCCCTAGAGTGCATAAAAAATAAACAGTCTATTTCCAAGCACACTGATAAACTAAGTCATGGAAAAATATAGGAAATATTTTTTTTATTTCTGTTTCCCCAGACCAGTGGTTGGACAATTAAGAATCTACTGAAGTAAAAAAAAAAAGTTCACAATAAATAGCACTACTGTGAAGCTAAAAGATTATCTTAGGTTAGATAAAGTATACAATTTCATCTCTTAGATGTATGATTTTAACATTTATTAAATACTGTACATGTGAGAATTATTATATTAGAAATTACAATATTTTTATTGAATGATTTGTTCTTCCAGTTTGGCTATGCTTTCATGTTATTGTTTGGACATTACCTTAAAACATACAGAAAGATGTAAATACTGGAAGTTGGGAAAATAGCAATACTTTTTCTACACATACTGTACATAAAGTACATAGATAAACTATGAGAGGTGGATGTACAGTATGATCTATTTGAACTTGTATATTTGGGTAAAGTTATTGTCCTGTATTTTGGTCCAGAAAGGATCTGCATAGACTCCAATGAAACTGAACCTGCTAGTCAAACAGGCTTTTGCAACAAAAAGAATTTCAAATATTAACTTCTTGGAATGTGCTTTTATTTTTTTTAACTGATATTATATCACTCCTGAGCCTGAAGTGGTGCAATAAAGTTCCAGAAATCAAAAGCCAGCAAACCCTCCCCCCTTTAAAAGATTTTCCCTTCCCTATCTCATTCATTTACAATGTTTCAGCAAAATGAACTTGCCTGTTGAGGCTTACCTTGTAATAGTATTACAATCAATCAATAAATCGTTAGCAGTGATAGCTTTCCGCATGAGAGCTCAGCATTATTGATGACCCTGCCAAATGCAATTCGTTGAACAAATCCCTCTATAGCTTTAGACAAAAAGTCAAGTCCTGTACACATCATCCGATGTGTCTGGATATACATTATCTTCATCAGGTTTCATTATGCTTGCAAATGCAACTCAAGCAGCATTTTTAACTGACATTGCTGTATCTTGCTGATGTAGTATTTGAGGAAACATGCATTCACTTGTTCATGGTCATTGGCTCGTACCAGAAAACTCTTTAATTTGTTTATTGGTTTTGTATCTATAATATATGCACTTTTCTCAGTCATGCCCTTTCAATTTGACATCAAATGCAAAAATTGAATTTGGTTCAAGAAATTAGCTCACAGAATTAATAAAGGAAAACAATTTATAGGACTGAGCATTCTGCATTTTGAATACCTCCTGGAGCAGAGCCTTGGGTGAACTATATGGCTCCATCATTCTGATTGTACAATTGTTGTAAGTACACAGATATCAAGCTATACATTATTGAGCTACTGTAGTATATACAGTAAGCCCATAAGTCAGTAAAGGCTGAATGAGTTTATCTTTAGTGTTATCAGCAACATTTTCTCTGAAAACATTTTTATAATCCTGTTATCAGTAGTACTTCGAGGCTTTGAAATGTTTTTGTGGTTTTTAAAGAAACTATTCCATCTGTGCTTTCTATGTCACTGACCAAACATACAGACTCATCGATTTTATAGACATTATATATTTTATGAAAACGATCCTCATCATCATCCCTTTAGGGATCCTTTGCTTAAGAAAGCCTCCAGAAACCTTCCACGGGCTTCTGTTTTCAGTTATTAATGTCTAATTGCTAGTGCAGACACACTAACTTTACCCTGGATCTTACAGGAGGTCGTCTTCTTAGTACTCTTGAGATCACTTTCAGCGCCAACGATGATCCATTCTCCTTGTGCATTGACCCCAATACTATTCTGTCTCTTCACTCTTGCAATTGTCACATACTCTTGTTTTATGCTAGAACCCATTCATTTATTTTTCTGCCTCTCCTTTTTTATCCAAGAAAATATTTTCCCATACCTTTTGATACTTGTGGAGCTGAAGATAACAGAATGGCCAGCTCTGCCCCATTTAACTAGACAATCCCATAGAGAAGTCCGTGCTGACCTGTTCCTGTTGATGACAAGCTAATTGCATTTTTTCCATCTTTCCAAATGGTCTTGGGGCTCTGACAATATAAAGAGCTAATATCTCAGCTCATCTGACATGCAGCAGCAGTGATTGAAAAGATAATGGATATGACTAGTTAAATCATTTAAGAACAGAATTAATGTGGTACTGTAAATGTTACAAAAATAGTCTGCTGGTTTATATACAAACAATGACACTATAGCCTTGAAGTATAGAATAAACATGATGCATCTGAAGTTATTTTATATTTTTGTTTTGTCAGAGAGCTTCTTGGCAATGTACGCAGTAGGTTAGGTAATCAGTTAATTTAGATTTAGACTTCTCTAAAATGCAAAGGAATAGCAGCTGGATTTTGATTAAACACAGCATGTCCAATACTAGTACAAAGCTAAAACATTTGTACATCCAGTCTATGTGCAATACAGTTCATTCACAATACACTCCATAGCATACATAGACACCTTCAGTGTGCACAAAACTGCAATATGTTTACACTACTGTAAATATTGCTTGGGGGTAAATAACATGTTTTTATGTTTAACCACATATTGGTACATTTGAAGATATATGATTGCAAAACACAATAAACAAGTTTAAACAACGTTGCCAATCAATGTAATAAGTAAACTGAAGATATAGATATAGTGCCATTCATGAGACGCAGCTGTTTGGGCTCCCGGGTGATTTACCCTGTGTAAAAGCTGGTATAGAATATAGGCTAAATCCTCTCCATCAGACCTTGTTGATTTGGGTCTGTACAATTTTCTGAAGCATCTGAAGTTGTTCATTTAACACAAACAGCAGTAAGGACTGCAGGGATCACAGCGCAACAAAAGGTGAATAGCTGTAGCATTCACATATTTTTTTTTAACCCACCTACATGCCCCCAACTTTGGAGGACTTCTTTATTTTTTTATTTTTTCACTTCTCATTTTTGTTCTTATTAGACAATAACAAAAAACAATCTTACATTCACAAAAAAAATAATTCAAAAACTTCCTACTAATATTCTTAACATCCAGTGCCATTCAAGTATGTCTCTAATGGGCCCCAAACATTCCTATACTCATTAAGTTTCCCCTGTAAATTACATGAAATCTTTTCAAATTTAAATTGTGATACAGCCTCTTTAATCCATTCTTTGTATGACGGTCCTGTACTGTCCACCAATTTTTGCAATATTATTTTTTAGCAATAATTCAGAGAGTCAAAAAAGTATTTCTATATTGAATTGCTCCTTTTCCCTTTGATAAATCACCAAAGGATACATGTAACAGGAGTAACTGGATTTGAGATTAGGTACCTGAGAGCTTTCCGCACTGTGGAGGTCCAGAATTACTGTATGTGCTGACAATACCATAATATGTGCAATAGTGATCCTTTATGTGTGCATGCAGGTATTTATAATAGTTATTTGTACTTGCAATGCACTTTTCATGATAACAGATCCTAAAGCACTTTTCACAGAGGAGTTGACCTACTTCATCCAGCACTGAAGTGTAGCACCCATCTGCCTTCACCTTTCCCAAGCTGGTTTGAGGAGCAACTGAGATGATTTACACATGAAGATTCCAAATTTAGTGGCTTAAGAAGGAAAAACAATTGATCATTCCATAAAACAAAACAGCTGCTGAGTAAATTCTATTCTAGAATCATTGGAAACAAAATGTCTCCAGATCAGCTGAGCAAAAGCTTAAAAACAGCAGGTCAAATACTCTAATCTACTGTCTAGATTTAATCTACTGAATTACAGTCTAAATTCCTATCAGTTTTATTTTGCTTCATCATTGTCAGGCTTTTCTTTATTAATGTGTCATCTTGCTTCTGACAGCTATGTCTGAAAGAAGTAAATAGAACCTCTATTGTGCTGATTGATGGGTTTCAGCCTCAGGAGAATGCCCAAGTGATGGAGCCGGTGAAGACCTCCGCTCAGAGAGCAGGCTGGGTGCTGTTGTTCAGTGATAGTCAGTGTCATGTTATCTGACTGTGACTAGGATTCCCCAGGTAGCGCTGCTAGGTCATGATTTAATCAACCAGTCATACAATAACCACTCCTGTTATGTGTTGGGCCTGTGGGCCTGCAGTCTTATCAGTGAGAGCCGGGTTACCCACTCTGCCTACTTAGATCCATTGTCTGCAATGTCAGACAGTAGTGCCAAGAAGAAATGAATACTAACTGCCAGTTGTGTATGTAGTCTCTCTCTTTCTGTGCTGGTATGAGAGCTTTTGAGTTAATGAAAAATGGACAGTCACTCAATTTCTGGAGTACTAAGAAATATTGGAAGGTGGTAGAGACAGGGGTAGCGTGGGGTGGGGGGCATGAAACAATAATTGATGATGAAATTGTTCCAAATTTCTTGAAAAGGTGAATTAATCTTCTTTTCATTTTGCAGCAGTTTGAGGAGATAAATAAAGCTATGCTATTTTGACAATATAGTCTAATAATTATTTGGATTTTTAAAGAACCTAACCCTATCCCTAACTCTTACAACAGATGCTATAAGATCCTGTTCATGATGGATAACAACCCTAAGGACAGAGGTGATTTTCAAAGCTTTTCCTTCCATAGCAAAACTGGTTTCGTATTTTACAAAAGCAACCATTAAAGTCTTTTTTCACAGTTTGTCACTGTGTATGTTTTTAAGGAGTACTGTTATTTTTAACATGCTTAAATAAAATGAAACAAAGACTGTCTGGGCAAAGTACTAAACCCCCTTAGTGAAATGAGTATACATACATAGGCAGCAATAGATGGTTGTATTGAGTACTGTGTATGACAGATTCACATCAGCTTCCTTGGCCAGAATAATCCCAGATTACAAACCTATTGAAAACTGAGCAACTGTATCATCACTACAACCAGTGGAAGGTAAATATGTTAAAGGAATGGGATGTGATTGGACTGGAAACATTTATATTCTATTCAAATTTGTCTTGCTTCTAGCAAAAGATCTGCCCTGCTTCTCATGGGGTGTTTCTAATATATTGTCCATTTCAGACAAAAAACAATAAATGCTGTAGTCTATATAGATTTTCTCATAATGTAGATAGTATTATCATTTCTCAGGCTAAACATTCTACATGAGCTTGCCTGTCTGTGCAGAATAACCTGCCTTGAAAGTTTAGAAACACAATTAAAAAGTAATATTTCCTCCGGATGTCAATACTACCCTTGGCTTTAATGTACTACTGTATACTACCAAGAGAAATCTTCTCAGCACCCTATCTGTATTCTTAACTTTTAAATACATTCATTTTAATTTATTTAAAAGTAATTTCCTGCAATCAGTATATTTAAGCAGCTGTTAATTCTGTAATTTATTTACTGTATATTCATCATAATACATAACAGGTGGCACAGTGGTTAGCATTGTGGCCTTACAGTGGTTTGGTCCTGAGCTCAGTTCTGGCCCTGGGGTGCTATTTGCTTGGACCTTGAATGTTCTCCCTGTGTTCATGTGGTAGAGACAGGAGTAGCCTGATGGTGATGAAGCAGTTAGAAAATGGATAGATGGATGATATTTAAAATTGATCATCATAATAATTTTTTAATAGAAAATGGTAAGCTCTGAAATGTCAAATCATGTGAAAGTTGTTTTTTGTTGGACCAGTTTTCATTGTTGTTCATTGTTTCATTTCATTTTCCCCATTCTGGGTTGCTGGACATTTTAAAATAGCCAATGAAATCTGATCTGTAAATGAACTTGTCTGGCTTTTATCTCCTCACTGACGGGAACGTAGAGAAAAGCTTATTCTGTGGTAGTTTGGTTCAAAGAAATCTGATAGAATGGCCAAATACAGTCACAATCTCTACTGAATAACTTGAAAAAATCGAATCTGCTTAAGGCATAAATTCTGGAAACATACTGTACCAGCTTGGATCTGTGAGTGTCAGAGGTGAACCGAGCTTGAGAGCTACCCATTTGTTCTCGGTAAAACCACCTAATAGCCGAATTAGCAGTACTATTCAAGAAGAGACAGAAATAAAAAGAGAGTTTGATATCTCTGTTTACGAACACATTCTAACATGTTAATAGTAGTAATTAGTCAATAACCTTATAAAATGTTTAAAGAGTATTTTTTGAGCCTTTATAATTTTCACAAAAAATGTCAATATTCTAGGTTTCCAATATTAAGCATTTGAACAATTTTAATTAAAAAAAAGTTCTGTGTTTCACAAGAAGAGAGATTCACGTTCATGTTTTAAGCTGTGTTCCAAATGGAAGTGTATGGGAAAATGGGGCAATCCCAAAAAACACTTTACATGAGTCTATTCTTGGGACAGTAGCTATAAATAATCACAATAAAGTCAGTCTCTATTTCTCAAAGCCTTTCTAATAAAGCACTCTTTATTTCAGCTTCTTAAGTCAGAAACAACATGATTTACTACATATGTTTAAGTTCTAAATGCCATGGTAGTGTACATGACGTATTTTGATAGCACATTCAATTTCTGTTTCACATTGAAAATGACATTTATTGTAAAAAGCACTGTTCAGTTACAACATACAGTACCCTATTTTCTGTACGTGTACATGTGACTGTCTATCAGAAGAAACAGAGCAAAATGCTTGTTTTACAAGTTGAAGTAAAAGTTGCTGTTGTATTGTAAATGACATCTTCATAAGGACAAAAACTGTATGGACAGTCTTTTTCTTAGCAAAATGCAGTTCAGGTGTCTTTATAGACTCATAGAGACCGCAGACAATAATAGAAGAAACTGAGGATGCATGGGGAAGTATGGAACAGGTGGTGTTTAGAAGTCATGGTATATCAGAGTTAAAACATTTCACAAGAACATGTTAACAACAAGTAATTTTCATTAGAAAATTTAAAAATGACATTACTCATTACAGAATGTTAAAAATTCACATACGGTATATGTTGGTGACTAAATGTGCCTTGAAAGCCATTAGTACAGTTAAATTGCTTCCAAACAACCTTTTTTCACAGTCCTCTGAAATGTTAGAGTCTGGTGAGTTCTGAAAACAAAAGTTTCTTAATTCTAATTCTTTGTGCTTAATTGGCATCTAGTGAGGTTTCCTACCCTGTAAGCTCTTGGTTTCTCTTCTTCCACTCTCCTTTGATAACATGATTTGTCATCTGTCATCATTTTCAAAGGTGGATCTCATTTCATTACACTTGCTCATAAACCTTTGCTTAGAACTGATAAGGATGAAGAAACGTTTTCCCAGCAGTTATTCACAGATTGAGACTATTTTGTTCAAACAAGGTTATTCTGAGCATCTCTACCTCTCTACTGGAATCATCACATAACAGTGATGTAGAGATACTAAGAATAGCCTATCAAATACAAAATTCATGCTGAGAACTACATCATGAGTCCTGGAGAGTACAAGAGTTTTAATCCTTAAGCTCTTCAATTGTCAATGCTACAAAAATGTCTTTCAGAGCTTTACTAACCGTGCTGGTTAAACATATTGTTGAGCTTCAATTTGTCAATAAGTGCATTCGATGTTCTTATCAATTGAAATATTTTTCCTAGGAGCCAGAGGTTTGACCATATATTTAAAAGCTTGCAATGATATCACTGTCTGGACTTAAATATTTCTTGAGGCATTGTGGTAGCTTCTGATGAGTTGCCTGGCAGCCACAATTTGCAGCATGTCGTTATAATTCTGCATTTGATAACATCTCTTTTTTACAAAAATATTTTGAATCTATATTTTAATCTATAAAATATTATTTTTAATGAATGTTTAATTTACATTTATCTACCCACTTTTTCCTTTGTCTCCATAATTATTTCGAATAATATACATTCATTTTTTTTCATTTTTATATTTTTTAATGCATTCCTTTTTAATGCACATCTTTCTCATGTATCTCTTCACTACCATTTTGAAAATGTTTCCTGTCACAGATGAAGCAATGAAGATATTAGGTTGCCTTGAACCACATATTACAAGCATATTACACTAGCAACCTGAAATCACATTTAAAAAGTGATCAAATATTTCACTCCGGTAGCTGAAATGTCAGCTTGTTAAAACCTACATGAGATTTAGTAATTTAAATAGGCTTTATAATTTACATATGCTGTTGGCATTAGGCAAGCTTGTTGTATGGCTTATGAGTGTAAGAATGTCAATTAAAATGATTTTCATTGGAACAACTGTGCAGGTACAATAATCCATTCACTATGTGTAATAATTCTACAGACTCTACAGTGAATGATTATGAAGTATGGATTATGAAATGGCAAAAATTCAAGGTGTTCTTCTGTGTCTAATGCACTTATTTTGCTTAAAAGCTCTTCCTGCTGTACACCATTGGTTAATATGTCACTTTGAGGAAAAGGACTTTGATTTACAATAATACAATGTGAAGCCTGCACTTCAGGATAAACCGACATTTCACAAGCCCACATGCAACTATATGAACCAGACATTGGGAGGTTCTTCAAGAAATTGTTCTTAGAGAAAGTTTGATTACCTATTTGTAGCCACTCTAGGTGATTGATAATATTTGCTCCAAGAAGCAACATTGACCTCTCTCGTGGTCTGTAATGGAAATAACAGAATTACAAAGCATTTTGATTATCTTCTTGCTTGGGAGCTAAAGGTTATTGCAGAACTTGCACTAATTAAAAAATTAAAAAAATATATATTTGCTTTTAAAATATGAATTAACTGTAGATCTCACTTATGTAATTACTTAACATAAGGAAAGAGGCATTAAAGATTCTTGGTGTTCTTGGTGACGTCTTAATCCATGTAAAAAGCCAACAATGTGATGCAAATATTTTAAGCTTTCATGGCTTCTGTTCAATGAGAGTCTCATTTCCATCCTTCCAATTCCTTTTTTCATTAGAAGTGTTTTTGCCAAATTTGTGTTTTTAAAAGAACAAGAAGAAAAAGTATTGTTTTTCAACAGTTCCTCCCCAGTGTTTGTCATGCTAGCACCTCTCCATCATCTCCACTGGTAATACTGTAAGCGTATTGTGCATAGTAAGGGAGTTTGTGCTTCAAACCAATCAGATTGAAGTCAGATATGTCAACAAGACACTTTCTTAATTGCAATTGCATTGCCGGAGTGCTGAATCTTTTAATCTACTTGAAAGATTTGGGACTAGGTAATCAGAAAATTAGGGAAAAAATAGAAAGACATGAAGGTCTGAGATTTTCTCAGTCAAAATAACACTGCAAGAGGCTAGCTTTGCAAGAGCTGTGGAAAAAGTTCTAAACGCAATCAGTCGAACCCACAGTGATTGTCAACATCTGTTTCAGAATTCTCTCTTCCCCTCTCTCTCTCTCGAAGGTAGCTTTATACTCCCAGCTGCATTGCTCCCCGCTGATGGATTCGTCAGCAAGTGGCTCCCATCCTGCCAAGACAGAGAAGATTGAAAACAACAGGTCAAGATAGCAATTGGCTTAGCAAAAACAGAATACAATGCGAAAATGTAACCTTATTGATTCATTGATTCAGTGACTGGATTTGAATGTGGGCTGAGAGAGGTTTGCCGTTCTCTGCTGGGAAGGATTTCAAATGAATTCACTATCGTGATCTGTACTCTCAAACATCTTGAGCCAGGGTCACACATTGAATTCCTTAAGTCAGAAAATTACATTTGCATATTACTAACAACATCAGACCTGATGTATCAAGGTTAAAGTTCCTGGAACAATACACAGTATGCATATGTTTTTCTACTGCCATATTATAAGCTGCTTAAACCTGTTTTCATTCAATTTATTTACCTTACTGTAGCAGGTGATTCTTTTCGCCTTTTTTATGCTGAAATATGTTGAATCATGGCTCCTTCTTAGTTTTTAACATAGTATTTGGTTTTGTGAATACATTTAAAGGTTATGTCTACATTCCACTGCTTTTTAATTTTAGCATACCTTGTCTACAACATGGTTTTATTTTACCATTTCATTGCTCATCCAGTATTTGATTTTTTGTCTTCTCCATCAAATGCCTACTTTAATTGAAAACAATTCCCACCGCGTATCATATTGAGCCTCTGTAAGCAGAAAGAACATTTGAAACAGGATAAGGCATTCCATTCTCTGAGCACTTTCTGTGAATTTTTTTTCATGCCTCTGAAGTGAGAAAAGCATTGGCTGATGCAGAGCAAGACTGTTGGTGCTCGGTATTTGAATACTGTAGATATAATTCCTGGGACAATATAAATATGGCTTCTAAATATCCTTAGCAGGGAATGATTTGCTGAATTTCTTGTCACAGACATTATCATATAATTGTCCCCATATGCACCTGCATATGCTGTGTACCACTATGCACATATTTTCTGAATGTTTAGGCTATTATTGAAGAAAGGTTTCTTACTTCTTTGGCAACTATTCTAAATTAGACTACTCCACATGCATTAGTGATAATTTCTTTTGGTCATCCTAATACCATGATCAAACTTTGCAGAGTATGGAAGAAGAGTATGAAAAAAATATATTGTCAATTAGAGAAAAACAAATATATTTAAAAATGTGTTTGAATATGAAATTAAACAGGGAAAAAATAGTCTGAAAAACACATAAGGCAGAGCTATAGAGTTTGAATTTTGCATTTGGACAGTGGGTCAAATGGGAAGGCACTGTCCTTCACCATTTGGGATAGGCAGTGAATAGCAGGCTTGTGCACAGAAAGATATGGTCTACCCAGGCAGAAATGTGGTGGCACAGGTGTGGATCCTGCATCAAGATGGCAGTAATCACATCTGTACCATTAAACTCTATTTGTGATTGATTTTTCCAGTTTCCCCAATGTATGTGGAATTGGATTTTCTGCTCATAATAATGTAGATACAATTCTCACTCTGACAGTCTCATTTCTCTCATAAAGCATGTCTGGATCCTGCTGTCTTGCTGGCTTTTTAAAAAGAAAAAAAATGTGAGCTGAGGTTTAAGCCTAGATTTCAGCCAAGGTTTCCATCCAGCAAAGTCACAGTTATTTTCCTCGACCCTTTTGTACTAATGTGTCTGAAACCACTGCTGTGACTTCAATTTAGCGAATCAGTGCCTGAGGCAGGAACTGGCTTTAACCCATTAGATATAATCAGGAAACACTCAAAAGTGTATACAGAGGAATGTTATAGTTGAGCACATGACCTAAATAACCTTTTAGCAAAGCTGCATTCAACTGACATCTCGAAAGAAGAAACCAAAGACTAAACAACATTTTATGTGATTGACACTGAAGGTCTCCAAGCAGAGAAACATTGCATTTCAGTGTGATATACTGTATGCAAAACAATGTGTTTCCTCAGAGTGAAGTTTGCCAAACATATGTTTGTGTTTGCTATCTTTTTTACATCTGTGCCTGACATTACAAGATCCCCTTGCCCATTGACTGCTGTAGACAAGCCACTAATAGAAGTTAGTAACTGAAGTTCAGGAGAGATAACAACAATTCCCACACAGCTGTACCTAATCACCATCATTATTATTATAAAATTAGTTATGAAATGAATCAAGTATTCCAAACATTCACAAAGCAATCAATTCTTGGATGTTGTTGTATCTAGTCAGAAGAAAGAAATACTCTATGGGTAAGGCTATGCTGGATGAGGAAGCCAAGGGTCATAATACTGTACATATACACCACATGGAACATCTACTAATCTGTTAGTTATTAATTAAAATTGTAGGTTACATACAGTACTGTATAACACTCAGAAAAACACAGTGCCACTCATCCTCCCATCACAACCACCCAGGAGTGCCACCTAGAATTGAAATAGTTGCTTTTCAGATGTTGGGGAGATTTTCGACACACGCCAGCCATATTCTACCCTCAAATAACTGAAAGGTGATTGGAGTTTTTCCAATGTATCTTCTCTCATTGCTTGAGGGATGTGTGGATGGCCTCAAGGGTGCATTATTGCTACTGTGTGACACTACGCAGTACGCAGTGATGTGTAGATTGCACAGAAAGCAAAGAACGCAAAAGCTGTGAGAATCATGAAGGAGTATTTTTTATCATGACAAATCATTGGTGTGCCACAGTCTCACTTTGTAGTGGGTAAATAAGGGACAAATACAGCAAAGATGATTGATTGGATGCCTCAAGCTGTCTACACTGACTAATGTTTTTTTTAAAGTCTACTGCTGCCAATTATTACTCATCCCAGTGTCATGTCAGAGAGTCACTCATTCACTTTGGAGGGAAAACAGCACAGAACATTACTGATAGAAGCAAAAAGTCCACTGGAGGGTTGAAAACGGAGCATCAACTTGTTGGGGGTGGTAAGGGGTTCCTGAGTGTCCCACGTGGGCCCAGTACACTAAAACCTGAAGTCGGAATCTAGCCTGTGCTACTAACTGAAGACTGAGGTACTGTTGGGTGAATCCATTGGCCTGAACAGACCATTATTTGTCAAGTAATAATAAAAAGGGCTACTGAGCACTGTATGAAATATAGTAAGAGAAAATATACTGCCGACTTGATTTATACATTTAGAAAACTCAGCATAATAAATTTTGTCAACAGTGAAACACAAACCCGAGGACCTAAGTAGAGATTACTTGGAATTACACTTAAACTGATGACATAAACGTTCACAGGGGTGTGCACGCAGGATTTTCATAGAAACAACATTGAGAAGCAGCCTGAGACATGCTCCAAGCTACAACGAGAGATGACCCAGTTGTTGTCTTCATAGAAACAAATAGCATTGGAATAAACAGCATGCTTTCCAGCCAGAAAAAAATTCTGACAACTTGGCAAGAAACTGAAAAAAAGGACTAAGTCATTTTGTTTTTCTCAGGAATACTATCAGCACCAGGCAAAGGTGAACTACTACAAATGAATCTGCCAACATGACACATGAATGAGGATATTAGTGCACAAAAAAGACTTCTGGTTTCCATGCTACTGAAAATCTTTCCAAACAAAAACCATCTGTGCAGTGACGGATCCCACCTAAATGAGATGGATACCCGTCATCTTGGCACATGACTCCACAAAGAAATCCAGAAACATTTACATTACAGGGGGGAGAAACCAAAGAAAATAGAAAAGGAAGGTATACTTCTTAAGCAAAGACCAAGGAGAAACCACAGGGATAAACAAAACAAATGTCTTGATGATTACATGTGTACCTAATGTTAAGTCTTGTAAGTCTAATTTTAGCCTTAGTTGAGATATCTTTTAGCAAGTTACTAGTGCACTTTTTCCTTACAGCTGAGAGAGAGAACTCTGGGTGGCACAGAAAATATGTGAAATCTGGGAGTATGAAATGAGAGAGATTGAAAATAAAAACCAGCTCTGCTGTGTGAGGGATGCAAGTATTCATTACAGAGAAGTATGCCTGGACAGACAGGATCAGCTGTGAAAGATAGTGATCAGGAAAGGTTAATAATTGTGAATATTCTGTGGTTAGTAACTTAAAGTTTAACTGATTGTTTAACTGAATACTGTAGTGCCTGGTGATTAATGAAGACTGAGTGAAAGATTCATAAAAGCTAGAAAGTGTGATGAGCATGTGTAGTGTTTAGTCACTTATGAAGAGTTAGTGAGAAGATCTAGTTAATTATATAAGAATCCTGGAACAAAGAGGACCATACAGTCCTCCCTGTAGAACTACATGTAAAGCCTAGGATGCCACACAAGGTCCAAAAGACAATGACAGACTCCTTAAAACATGATAAACTAAAGTGATGTGTTGGCAGTGCATACATGAGATAGCACAAAAGCACAAATGTTTGAAATTTGTTACAATCACCTAAATGAAAGTTATCTTTTGTAACAGTCAACGTTTATTTAGAAAAGGTAGGACTTGCATAAACAACATGTTCTTTGATAATTAACAACAGTAATACACAACCACAAACAGACACATATAGGGCATATACAGTAAGATGGACTGCTCTCGTTTGTAATCTTTCTTATGTTCTACAACTGAGAATAGGAGACATTTAGTTCACTCCAAGATTTGTGGGAGTTTGCAATAAATCTTCATAGCCATGTTGTCATGCTCCATGGTGTACCCTGCCTTTCACCCATTCTATATAGGCTTGAATTGGAAGAAGCAATTAGAAAATGGAAGAATGGATGAATGTTCATTAGTGACTGCCTAGTTGTGAATAATATACAGCCACTAATTCCTAAAGTGTAGTTTATAATTTTAAACAGCTACTTTGTTTTTAATGGATGGAGACAAAACAACAAAACAAAACAGAATCTTTTTTGTGTGCGAAAAACTTGCAACGATATAGAGGAGGAGGTTATACAATGCGGTTAGCTGCACAAACTGTAGGGGGAATGAACAGGTTTGAAGCTCAATTGCTGCATTATCTGTGATTCTATCATGCATGTAAAAATATGTAACACCTTACAGGCTGGTCATAGTTTAATCGAATAAAACTAGACTTGTATATTCAGTTGCCTTGACTTCTTACATAGTCATGATTATCTTTACATTGGTGTCAGGTGAATTTTGCATTTTAAAGAACTTCTAACCTTTGACGCTCAGTCAGCTTGAACTTTGCTTATGCTGGTTGACATACCTCTTTATTATTCGTTTCTCTGTCAGTGAATCCCCTGCTCACAGTGACAGGCCAACCAAGTTCAAATGAACTAGTTACACTCCTGAAAATGTGTTCTAGGTTTTGTAGTGCTTCTGGCCTTTTGCGATTTGGAAAATCATCCAGTGTAATTTCTAGGCAATAATGACAGCACTTGTATAGTTATATAAGTAATAAGGCAACATGCCACATGTCAAGTGCTTGAGCCAATTATGTACGGTGGGTCTGTTACAGTGCGGCTAATGCATATTAAAGGAGGCTGACAGATTTGATACAATTCAAGGTCCCTTTTTTTAAAAGGTTCCTGGATTGAATGGCATTAAGAGAAGGCTGTCAGATCCCAGTGGGAAACTGGCTCTGTTCAATTAATTGGTATTAAACTCAGAACATGGTGCAACCTGTCTTAAATCTAACACAGTTCTGTAAACGACTTACCTTTTTTATTCATTTCTATATTTTTCATAAAAGAGGTCATGCTGATCTCCATCTTTACTTGTTAAAAAAGTGACAGTCCAGAAATATCTTTTACATTCTCACAACTTGAGCTCCATGACAACTTGCTCGAGTATAGACAACATGGACCATTCATTTCACTTCTCATTTTATCTTCTTAAATCATGCAATAATATAATTAAGTATTTGCAATTAAAGTAATGAGTTTTTATTTGTGAAATTTGATTTGCCCTAATACGGGTTTGTATTTTATTTAAACAAATTGCTGTATAGATTGTCTTTGATATCTTCATGAGCAGTTGTATGCCAGTGGAATAATTATGGTTTTAAACATTTTAATGACATCATCACAAATATTTTTATAGCATTGTGCTTTTACATCTGATGTGTAATATATAATTGTGTTCTATTTGATTAAAAGCAGAACAAATGGTACTAAACAATGTATATAAAATATTCTACTAACACAAATTTGCTTATTCCTGATGAGAGTCATGGCAAACTGGAACTTATTCTGGAAGCATAGGTTGCAAAATGAGACAGAGAGAACATGACTACTCTTGGCCTGGATGAGAGGGATGCCAATCCCTTGCATGGCCATTTTAGAATGGTTAACCATACAAAGCCAATACAAATTCCGTACAGAGCTTTCCTTGGTCTAGAATAAAATACCTCCCAACAGCCTTCCAATACCTTCCAAGGCACAAGGCCTAAACCACATTGAAGTTGCTTAAGAATAAGAAAGTAAACATCCTTAATTGGACAATTCAAAGTCGTGACTTGAATCCTAATGAGAATCTGTGGAAAGACTTGAAAACTGTTGACCATGAACAATTTTTGAGCAACTTGAGATATTTTGATCAACTCTGCCTGAAAAAGTAGGGAAAAATTGCACTAAGCTGGTGTGCAAAGATGGTACAGGTTTCTCAAAAATACATGCAGCCAGATTTGGTGTCAAAGGTGCTTTCACCATACTGTATATTGAGTTCACCTATCCAAATACTTTCAAATCAACATATTTCAGGTTTTTTCGCTTAAGAGTTTTCTAACACTTATTGTAATTTATCTTAACCTTAGAAATCTTCAGTAAAAGATCAGTTTAAGCATTCAGTTTTTAAGCTAAATATAAATGTTAAGTAAAATGTGTATGGATCGTTTTATATGTTCACAAAAAGGAACATCTCTGTCAAGGGTCTGAACACTTTTGCAAGGCAACACTTGTATTGTATGAATGAATTGGAGCTGATTTGTAATTAAGAGGTAAAAGTAAATATATATTAAAACATGTAAAAGTAAATTAAAAAATAAATGTAAGTCCTACTCAAAAGTGCAAGTCAATTCTTTAACTTCTGTAGTCTTAAATCTCTTGAACCTTGATGCTACACCTTCCCTGAATTGTAGGACCAAACCCCCATGCTAGCAGAATGGCTCCATTTTATTATCTCATAGCTGAACTCAAACAGCTTTCAAACAGCTCACAGTTCCACTCAAACCAAATTGAGTGTGTCACTCAACTCACTCTTGAATAGACTTGTACAACAGCCTAAGTAGCGGATCTCATTAATTTTTTATTTAGTCATGTGTAGTGTCATATATTGTAGTGCATCTTGCTATTAAATAAGAAAATAAAGGAAATTGTAGGGAATGTTCCATAGTTTTGTAAAAGTCTTACAAAATCAAGCAGGTCATATTTACAGAAGGGCTAACATCTTCTAGATACAATTTGATGAAGCTGTGCAGAGTACAGGTAGGTACAGCTCCGGTCTGAACTTTCATTTTTGTTTTGAATTAACTGTAGGCAGTCTTTAGACCATGACACTTTTCACAGTGTTTGAAGGCTTTGAAGATTAGTAGTGTAGATCAGCTGTCAAACCAATATCTTAAAATGCAGTTTTAAGTTGTTTTTTTTTCACTGGTTGAAGACTTGAGTCTCAAATGCAAACTTTGATCACTCTCCAGCCCAATATCAAAACATGATGGCAGTTTTCGTTTGGATAACCATTGAAAGCCCCTGGCAAACAGAAAGTCATCTTCAAGTGGTATTTTTTAAATTTAGGATTAGCAGGAGGATTTATGATTTTACATCACCCAGGATTTGGTTCCATTAACTTATGCTGCACCTACAGCACTCTCCAAATTTATTCTTTACACAGATGATATAAATAAAGTAAACATCAAATAACAGAAAGATTTACAGGCAGGATAATGTTTCTTGATTAAAACATTAAAAAGCCATTCAACATCACAAAAGTTCAATAGGATTGCAATTTTAAGATTAAGATTAAGAGATAGCCAGCTGAAAATATTTATCTTGTCTGCAGTTAATCTTTTTTGTTGATTTGGACATACAGTATGCTTTGGATCATCAAGGAAGCAGGTGTCTGGTTAAAATATGCTCATATGAAATTCATGATTTGGAGTTGGAGTTCATGATTTCCCCTGCATTGACTCTCCAGGGCTCCATGAAAATTAATAGACCCCCACAATATTTCACAGTAGACATTAATTTCTTGCAACATACATAATGCTGATGAGCATGTGCAGAAAACTAGGTTTTCATTTAATTTGACTACATTGAAACATTGTTTCAATTGTTTCATTTAGCATTGGGCAAAGTTGAATTCCTTCTTTTTTTGGTTCAATCTCAGAATAAGCTTCTTTCTTGCAACCCAGCTATTAATGCCACGTTCATGAAGGTGACTTCAAATGTTAGCTTTCAACATGTTGTATCCTAAAGATGTCAGCGTGTATTGGAGATCAACAACTGTTGCCTTTGTATTTATGGGATGCCTCCTAATCTCCTTGTTTCACAGCCTCTGGTGGCAAAACACACAGGTTTCTTCTTCCTAGCAGATCCACTATTCCAGAAGCCTTAAACGTCTTAATGGGCGCTACAATAGAATGTGGCAGATTCAGCCTTTTCTGTAGTTTTTAGCCATCTCCCAGCTAATGAAGATCAATGACTTTCCATCAGTCTTCAAAGACTTACTTTTATATCCAAGGGAAACAGGAAACCTTTGGAGCCTTTATACTGCTCTGGGAGCTTCCGTTTTGCATGGAAGAGGTGAATGTTATTGTAGATTTGTTTTTGTTGAATTTTATTAACCTAATAACTGACTTCAGGTTACTCTGGTTTTATAAAGCCAAACTCTGGTTTCAGTTATCCAGTTAAAACAAGTCAGGCTTAAACAAGCTCACTAACTGCAAGTTGATGCCACACTTCAGTATATAGGAGGGACGATAGTCAAATCTCTCATTCACAAAAGCAAGAACACGGAGAAAGAATGTACCCTCAAAGGGGCAATGTGGATCACAGACTCGTTCAGGTCAACATGTTTTTGTCATAGCAAATCCAAACAAAAAAATGTTGATGCCCGTCTGCGGAAAAGTGTCACGATTGTAGTCCCTCCTCCTTAAGGGCACTCCGGCTCTTTTCACTTTGGACTTAATTCTGTGCACCTGTCCCTTGTTTCAGCCTCCTTCCCGTCCCCCTTAAAAGCCAGACACTCAATCAGTTCTGGGCTCTGCATCTGATTTCCATATCGTGCGAGCCTGGGTCCTGATGTGTCTGGCTCTGTCATGGTTTTAAGTCTCTGTTCCTGTTCCTGTTCCCCCTGCCGGTTCTGACCCGGTTCCTGGTTTTAATCTCCTGGATGGATCGCCTGGCCATGGACTTACGCTTGTGTTTTTGGATTCCCCTTCTGGATTACTTTTGGATTGTTTGCCTTGACCACACCTCCCCCGTGCACCAGCGCACTTTTGACACGCCCCCCTGTTTTCATCCCCGTATTCCTGCATGACTTTTCCCCAGTGTTTCCTCACTATCTCAGATTGTATCGTCCGCATAGGGTCCGGAAAGAACTGTTCATTACAAAAAGGACACTTTTCCATCAAACTCCAGGTAGTTCATTCTTCATTCAACCTTCCTAATGCTTTTTGTAAAAAGTGTTTCCTTGTCCTCATTTAAATGCATTTCCCCATAGTTTACACTTGTGTCTTCTGGTTCTTGATTCACTGTTGATTCAGAAAAAGGTTGACTTTTTCAATGTTGTTGAGGATATTGTGGAACAATGAATCAAACGAATAGGTTAATATGTTCAACAGAGTAGTGGCAAGCTGAGGTTCAGATGATCTCTGTACTATTTCATTAAATGAATCACTTGTTTAAACTAAGGTTACAGATGGCCACTTCAGGTTTAATGCTTGAGTTTGTCTGTTGTGGCAGTGACTCACTGCATCTAGTCTTTGTCACTATGAGCTACTTAATGAAAAACTGGGAAAGAGTACGTAATGACTATGCTGACTTACTAGATTTATGAATCATTAATTTTATCAAGAAAAGATTGGAAGATCAAATGAGAGTGAAAGAGGTAGGAGAAAGAACTAAAGTAATGAGCTTTGATCATTTTGGTTTTGTATAAAAATGTGCTTTTTTAGTATGCAGTATCAGAGTAAATCAAACACTTGGCAGATATTTTACATTTCCAAAGAATTCATAAGTGTGTATTTCTAAATAGATTTATCAAATAAAGGGTTTCAAGTTGTAACTTCAAAAAGAGATGATATGTTTTACATATTTTGCCAATTTTACCTGGATGCTTTGACAAGCTCCTGGTGCCAGCCTTTCTGATATTAATTCAGTCACTTTGTTAGTGGATTCTCACTATCTCCAATATGTCCAGTTTGGAAAATTAATGGCCCTATGTAATGGAGTGAAAAAACAAAGGGTGAGGATGAGAAAAGGATGGGTGTGGAAGACACCTAGTGTGATGGGCTGTAATGGTGTTGAGTGTTAATGCAGTTTCATGCTCTGTCTCCTGTGCTTCCTGCTCTGATCAAAACTGTCTTAACAGAGACGTTGGGCAATTACTACACCATTCAGGGGGTAATGTGTGGGGTTGCCAAACAGGTTTGAGCGGATCTGTGATTGAGAGTGGGTGTAGGGGTGGGACTCAGTGGAACAGTGGAAAAATCTCAGCAGCCCTGGGCAGTGGGCTCTGCTCACACAAAACCCCACCCCCAGGGGGAAAGTCACCATCCTATACTACCAGGACTACAAGAACTACCAGGACTAGCTGGACTAACTCGACTACCAGGACTACCTGGACTACCAGGACTACCTGTTTCCTGGTATTCCAGGACTACTGCTTGACTGTTTTCCCTACTAAACACACAAACTCACCTTTCTCCCCACTCTCCTCTTATACTGTACATAGAGGGTAGGTAGACATTGTAACTACTTTACCACATGGGGTGTTAGGGAACGCTACACTCATGTCACTAGCTCTAACACACAACTGTTAAAGATTAAAGACAATAAACCCCTGTGAGTTTGCAATCTGCCTCTGGCCAGGATTCATATAATATATAGTTAAATATATGCATCTAAATTTAAAGGAGAGATATTTCAATTTTTAAGGCCTCATGCAAAACAGTGGAGTCTCTTTTGAAACCTATGATTAATTCAATTCTTCTTCTTTATCAGAAATATGAATATACTTTGGACCTATTCAGATCCAAGACAAGGAAATATGTTTTCTTGTACAATTCCCTTTGTTCAGATGCAAAGATACACTGGCAAACAAGTGACCAAAATAATATAGAGTTTAACCTGAATTAAATTATTTTTAGGAATAAGGATGGACGTGTCCTTTTTACTTATGCAATTAAAGGCCACATTAGTGAGAATGATAAAGCCCAAAAAAGGAAAAAAAAGTTGTACGAAACAAAAATAAGTGACATTAAGGATGAATTTTAGTGGCAATCCCTACTGTTTGCCGCTGGTCAGGATTAGAGTGACATTCTGGTGCCGGTGTCTATTTCTGTTGTCCATCTGGCATTTAAACAGACCATGATGCTATTGGGCATTTCACACTGTGCCCTTTCTTGCAAGGGGTTGCTATGGCATCTCAGCCTATTAAGCTGAGCTCCTTTCAAAATCCAAGAAAGAACATTATTAATGTTTTCCCAGTCACTGTAAAGGCGGGGGAGGAGAACTCACTGTGGTGTTTTGTTTTCCCATTTCTGTCTCCTCTGTAATCTTGGAAATGGGGCTGTTATGTCCGTCTTTCGGTTTCCGCTCTTCACCACCCACTCCAGTGAGGCTACAGAGGACATCACTCTGATGAGATTCTTGAGATATACCTCACTCACAGGGTCAGCCTTTCCTCTTGTGTGCAGTTTCTGAGCACCTTTCTGAGAATGTCTACAATTTATGATAATTGACAACCAGTTATGTATAACAACCTCAGGCTATGTTTTTAACAGCTTAAGTACTTGCCATGCTCAGCCAGCCATGTGAAATGAATAAATGCATAAATAGCAATAAATGAGATGGTCAGATGTGGGAAAAAAACAATTTCTGGATCAGATTAAGCTCCTTTGAGGACCTCATTGATTTTTTTTTCTTTTGGGTTGTGTCTGAAATCTAAAACTGCGCAGCTCTATTAGAATAATTGCAATACTTAGTTTGTTGTGGGTCAGCATGTCCAAATATCATATTGATTCTTACAATAATAATCCAGGGAAACAGATAAGGTCTCCACTAAAGGTTTTACCGTACATGATTCAGTCTTGTATCCTGCTCACTGCCATTGCTTTATAATCTTTGTGCTTGCTACTTGGATATTCAACAATTCTACATGAGCATAAGCCATGAAAGTGAAAAAATATTTTAATATAAAAATTTAAGAAACAAAAAAGTAAAGGAGGTCTCATCTAGTCCCTTGAAGGAATACAAAGTATTATCTTAGATAGATACTTTATTGATTCCGTGAGGGAAATTGCAGTGCAACAGCAGCTTAACACAGGCAACACAGACACAGTGTAACGAATGCTACAATAATAATAAAACAATACATACAATACAATCAGTACAGTGAGAAGTGTACTAAGAAGAGTTACTCACGGTCCAGAACACACAAAGAACAAAATCTTCAACAGTTGGGATGGATAAATTGTTCCAGAACCGTGTTATACTTTGTGTAAAGAAACTTCACCTCTTTTCAGTCTAAATGCACATTGCTTTTGTTCAAGTTTGATCTTTAAGACATCCAATGGGTTAACTCAGTTTTCTTTCTACTAAATGTTTTTTTAATTTAATACAATTGTCTTAACCTGCCAGTTTAGGAAATGATTTTTGGCCCTTGGCCCATCCCTTACAGATTCTTCTGTTATCCCCAGGGCTATTTGTTATTCATTTCATCATTAAAACCTTAACCTAACAAAGAACATGATACATTATATTGTAAACTAAGCTCATAATTGTGCTCTCTAGTCCCACCACATGAAAAGGTAACTTGTGCTATTTAGTACAATTAACCAAAATCGTCATTTCTCATTTTTGTTCCAGACAGGAGAGAGGTTGTAGGCTCTTGCGGCTTAGCCCTGTAACTGACCTAGTTGCTTTTCTATGCAACGTCTTAAAGGGTAAAGAGGTAATGCTTACCTTAGGGGTTATTACGCATTATGTAGACACTGATTTGTTTGACCTTTACATTCTCCAGCAACTGGCTTTGAGATTTATTCTCAGAAACTACAGGTACTTAGCTCACAATTCACCACAATTGAGTGGCACGATCAAATAGAGGCTACTGCACTACCATTGAGCCTTTCTTCATCCTGACAGCTGTTAATTGTCAACAGTGAATGTGGCGGTGATTTGACATATCTTTCTAGCAGTTTCTGATATCAGCAAGGATTTGGTGCCACTGACATGATTGTTGTGCTGGTGATCATCTAATCTTTATTGGCTCTGTGATAATGTTAGGACTTTTAAAGAAGGACGTAAAATAGATATCTTTAGCTGTTAATAGGGACAGTTATGAGAATGTCCCAAACAAAGAATGTAAAACTTTGATTTTCTTGTTGATTATATGTGCCCGATTCATCGTCTCCCACATCTTTTGATTCCTGTTGTGCTGATGCAGTGTGGAGTAGACTCAGGATTTATACCTGGAAGGCTACAGGTTCACATCCTGGGCTGTAGTATGTTTGAGAAATGTACTGTACCTCATGTATGGCAGCAGTGTTACCACCCTGTAGCTTTATCTCATCAGATCTCAAAAGATAACCAAGGCTGTATGTGGTCAGTACTGGGATGGCCAATTTGCAAACAAATCCAGGTACCTGCCCTAAGTGCTGTATTTGAATCAGCATATGGTGCTTTTTCCACTGGACCAGAATTTCCTAATCAGCATGTGCTGTAGAAGGCACTATGCTTTGGAATGAGACCTTAAACTAAGGTTCTGACTTGCTGGTCATTAAAGATCCCATGTCATGTTTTGAAAGGGTAGCAGTGTTAACCCTCGTGTTCCTGACTATATTCCTCTCTGAGAGTGAATATCCTGGTCTGCATACATTTCTCTTTAAATCCAGATGGTGAAGTAATCTCTTCCAGTTGCCGGTGGAAAATGGCAGCTGCTTGTCACCCAAGTGGCAGCTGCACTTCAGTTGTGGATAATGTGGGTCACCTTCTTTTACTGTACAGTATGTAATGTGTTTTATGATCTTTTTGGATGAAAGGGATGACAATGAAGTTATTATTGTTGAATATACCCAGAATTGTTTGGTTAAATGCTACACAAAATGAATACAAATGTAAGGAATATTGATTGGATGAATGTGACAAATACATGAAAAAGAAAAAAATAAGACCCCATCTTTGAATTATCTCTATCTCTCTTGTTTGTTTGTTTTCCCCGAAGTACATAATATTCCTTTTTATGACAGTACATTTCCCTTTATATTACATTTAAGTGTAATACATTTTTTGACCTGTGCCAGTATTTCTGACATACCAGTTTAACAGTCACTACAGCTTATATTGAGTTTCATTTACTCTTTATTTTTGAGCAGGAGACACAGATCATGCCAAGTCTCCAGTTACAAAAAACAGTTGAATTAAAGAAGGTATCTGGAAGACGGACGTTTAGCAAAATATTAAAGAAAAATGGGATTGTTACTTAAACGGCTGTAGGGATATGTAAGTACAGGATATACTGTAAGTATATATCTAGTGATCAATATACAGTATATCTAGATTTTCTAGAAGCCTGTCACTTTTTTAATAAAGGCATGGTTTTTAATACAAAGCATTACATTCAGGTAGTCGGGAAGCATAGTGTGAAAATCATCTAGATAATGTTAATAGACTAATTGGTGCCACTTCAATCATGTTCATAAATTTGATTAGCATGAATAACACACACTTGCCTAAGAAGCATGACCAGCATCTTGTTTGTTTGAATTCAGGCTAGTAAAGTAACTGAATTTATTAGCATTTGTATTATTTTTTATTAAATTTTACAGTTAAAAGAGGGTGGAACAGGAATTGGATTTGTTGGCTTTGCTGGAGGGAATTGGTGTTTATTATGGAACACAGTGGGAGCTGTGCTTTCTTCACCCCTGATGCCTGGATCCACAGTAAATAATTTGCATTTCTGATTAAGCGTTCTGTAGAAATTATTTGGCATTTACCTGATTAAAGAATGAAAAGAATCACCACAAATGCCAATTTTCCTTTCACAGCAATTTTCTATTTCCAAGGAATAACATCCAAAATCAGATGTGAATGTTTATTAAGTATGTTTATGGATTAACCAGCTTTGTTAAGAGGTGGCCAATTAACCTGCCAGTATGTCTTTGCACTGTGGAGGAAAAACAGACCAACAGGAGGAGACCCATGTGAATACAGGGAGAACGTACAGTATATTCTCCACATAGACCACCCCAGGTCCAGAACTGGACCTAGGGCCCCAGCACTGCAAGCCTTTAATGCTAACCACAGTGCCACTGTGCCTTACCTCAAAATTCAGTAACTATATGTTAATATTGGGTCATTTTCAATTGGGAAGCTACATGTACTATTTTTACAAATTAATATCTATGTTACATTAAGTAAATTTTATGTTACAAGAAACTTCTCCATTCTCCATTTCTTAACATCGACATACCAATAGCAAATGCTGGCTGAGAAGATAAGGTGTGCCTTTTTGTCTTTCAGTCAATAAACCCAAAAATATTTTAAAAAAACTCCCCATTTAAATATTTTCACTTCTACAGCAGATTCTGTCCTTGGTAATTTTGTATTTGTCCTAAACTAATTCCCATCTAGCACAACTATAATTAGCTTTGGAAAGAACAGACACAAAGATAATTTGAGCTAATCAATAGAAAACTCTTAACAATTAAAATTCAATCTTATACCTCATGCAATTACACATAAACAAGGTGATTTTCAAAACCAATTGCTAACAGCTAAATTGACCCCCACTGAAATTAGTAACTGTAAATTCTTTAAAGATTTAAATTTGTAAGACAAAACTAAATTACTGTAGTACAATTTGAAACTGACTTTATCTTTTCTATAGGTTATATTTCAATAGAAAAAACGAATACATTTTGCATTGAAGTACAAGTCATAGGAGGTTTTACTGTGTATTTTCAATATACTGTCATTGTCTGTACCTTTACATTTAGTCTCCCTTCCTCCATACTCACTGCTAGATCATAACTAGATCTCTCCCCAGTTACTATACATGAAATAGGCATCCATATGAATGTTAAAGGTAATTGCGTTGTTAGTGATATTTCCAGTTATTGTACTAGTGTGGCGTAGTGCTGTGGAAGTCCAGCAAAAGGCGATTATTATATCAAAGCTGTTCCTGCAATATGTAAAATGAAGCATTTAACAAAGCTTTGTGTGGAAAACCTGATACTCAAAATATAAATCAAATGTATAATAGCAACACCTTTGTCTCTTAACCAGTCATGATATGTCTTTATAAAGTGAAATCCCATTCTAGTTGTTCACTGTGGGCACTGCAGAGACCATTGAAGTCACTTTAGTTGAGCGTGGATGAGTATGAATGCACTGTTTGGTCTGGTTTGAAGAAAACCTATAAACATCAGGCTGCCTTGGTGTTGCAATATTTGTGAGGAGAATATTAGTGATGTTATTATTAGTTAATAAAGACAGATCTGTGACTGTGATTAGCCGCTGCATGCAAGTTTCTTGTATACAGAGCCACTAGAGCTGGAAGTGTGTGAATCACCACGCAGAGATAATTACTCAATAGCTGTCTTAAGGAGACCTTGATACCAGGGAGTAGGTCACGCGAAATTTCCCTGCCGCATTATTAATGTATAAAGGCAAATGAAAAACAGAGAAAGTTGCCTATTGTAATTAATCTGGTCAATGTTACTGAGGCAATGCCCTGCAAAACACTCTGCTTGGTACTATTGCCCTCAACTAAATCAACATTTTAGCCCCCCTACCTACCAACAGATCCAGACTCTAATCAGGTGCTGAGGTTGTCATTTTTGACTGACAGATGAATCCAAATTTTGATTGAATCAGGGTTTTGGTGTTTGCCAGTGTGTGAGTGTTACTCAGTCTCAGTCAATTCTAGTAGACAATCATTGTATTTAAAACCATTGTGTCAGGAATTTAGGATTATCCACCACCTTTCTGTCCCCGGAATGTCATTGATCTGAAACCCTAAATGTCTGTTATACTTGTTTAGGCTGTGAAATAAACTCAGATTAAACAATGAAATCACCTATATGTTGTATTCTTAAACTGGAGAATGACAACACTATCAAGAAAGAAGAAAACGGCATATAAAATAAAGTGTCGGTCACCAATAAAGTGATGTTATGTTATATAACTATTTTTAGATATACTGTACATGAAATTATATTACGGTATGTTATTATAAGTATTAAGTACTGGTATTGTTACAGGCTGAGGTAAGCGACAATGGGGGTGTTCCTACGAATCTGTACACAATGGGTAACACCTAACTAGTGTCAATATTTCCACTTCCTATAGCTTCAAACCAAGAGATGTTTACTTAGTTGTGTTGGGTGAGAGACACACTGATGAAAACAGCCTTCTGGTTTACCTTAGTTAAATAAGTTTTGAGTAAATGATTAAGAGTGTCAGAAGAGTAAGATAAAAGACAGAGGACAGACCAGAAGAGAAAGAGAAGCAAAAGAGGGGAGATAGGAGGACAGAACTTAAAGCATGTTCCATGTTCATCATCGGAAAAGAGCCAAGTATTTAAAACTTGTTAAGAGAGCTTGCTATTCTGTAGTTTTTAGCGAACTCAGATTTCATTAATTTTTCTGGGTGGTTTAGAGGTAGGTCTCTGGAACACCTTGTCTGTGAACTTACTGAAGAAAGTAATTTGTGTTTTGTATGTAGTGTAGTGTTTCTGTCCTGAATTATTACTATTTTACCAAAACTGTGCCAGAGAACAAATAATTCACATGCCTCTAACTACACCAACCACTTGGGTATGTTCTTACACCTTACAAATTGGGGGTTATGATTATTTATTTTACTTCTTGATTTGTCCGTTGTTTAGTTTTGATCCTGCGTTGTAGTTGGAAGTTCATGTTGAGATTGTCACATGGATATCTTTTACTCATGAAAACCTGGTGAAGACCTTTGCTCTGCGTATCTGATGTTTAAATGTGGATACATGCCTATTTTATCAAAATTAGATGAGATCACTTTATTGGCCATATACAACTTCTTGTACTATGATTTGTCTTTTTTCACATACCCCAACTTGCTCTCCATGAGACAGACACACAGACAGAGACAAGAGAAGCTTGGGGTCAGAGCACAGGGTCAGCCATTTATACAGCACCCTTGGAGTAGTTGGGGTTAAGGGCCTTGCTCAGGGGCCCAACGGAGTAGAATTCCTCTGCCAGCCACAGGATATGAACCAGCAGCCTTCCAGCCACAGGTGCAGATCCTTAGTCACAGAGCCACCGCACCAAATACAGTAATGTTTTTCATTGTGGGATGTTTTCTAAGGTACTAAATAGGCTGCACTATAATAGGAATTCTGTTTAGCTAGGTTAAACCACTCTTCATCATGACAGAACAGTAAATTGCATGGTCCCACATAAAACCTAAAGTATATTTCAATGGTTCCCTGCTCATGTATAAGGCACTGAATGATCTACCTTCAGGGTTTACCAAGGGACTTATTGAATGAGTATAGTACATCTTATAATCTGACATCTGCTGATTCAGACCTTCTTAGTCTGCTGAAAACCAAGCTCTACACAATAGGTGATTTTTAATGGTATCTCTCAATGTAATACTCGTTATGTATTTTTAAAATAGATTCAAAAGAATTTCAATACATTTTTCTAATAATTAATTTATTACGTACAGTATCAGAACAGTGCTTTCAAATGTTACAGTTTTTACAGTTCTGCAGTCTACAATTCTACAGTACATTTTTTTTTACTTTCTGCTACTCTGCTACTTTAGGGCTTTTGTTTACTCCAATAAATATAGAGTTCCTATTTCACAGACAGAAGGTGTGATAACTGGCATCTGATCATATTATCTGTGTCCTTATGTCTTTACATGAGTCTTTTTTCAGGCATTATCACATCTTGCACACCTTCAGACATGAGATTGCACATTCTCATGTGACTAGCTGCTCTCTCGGCTTCATGAAACCCAAGCACTTCCCTGCTAAGCCCCGTCCCAAATCACATGACTAAACTTACATCCCTAGACCTCTCCTGGCAGAACTAAAATTTAGGATACACAGTAAGGCATTTGTGATTCCTTTATGTACTGTATATAGAACAAGTTATCTAGTCATGTTCTTTAAGATGAATCCTTAAAGTCCACCAGGAACTATTTTGACAGGATACTGGAACCTTACAATCAAATAAGGAAGATAGACCAGTGTCTTCAGCAGCCAGAAGTTCTTCTTGCTGAGCAATGTAACATAAGATACTGGTAATACACCATCATTTATATTAAGTAATACATTTCAGTAAGCATTTACAATCAGGTATGATATATTACTTCAAATTCTCCATAGGTATAAATGTTGAAATGAAAAATATTAACTGCATAGGAAAAAACAGCAAAACACAAACATTATATATTATTCAATCTTTTGTTTCCAGTCATCGGTTTTTCTTCTTAAACATTTTGAGTTAAAGACTATACGAACACAGGACTGAGAACAGGAAGCATGTATTCACACTAAGGATTACAGATGCCTGGAACAAGGATCTTTACCTGTTCTTGAAAGATTTTCAGGAACCCTTTAAGAAGTGGTTGAACGAGATCATTGGATGAATAATCGAATAGGAGAACACTTTACAAAATGACCCAGATGACCTCCTCTCATCAACCTAACTGTATATTCTTATGTTCCTTTTTGATATTTGAGTTAATAAAGCATGCCAAGGATCGCAAATATTCTTTGCAACTACTGATTATCAGAACTGTCATCTTTTACAAATATTTCTCAAAAAACTTAACTGGAGGAAATTACAATTGTGTACATTGTAAACACAAAATTAATTGTAGAGGAATGGGAAAACAAAAATAATGTGCACACGAAGGTGGATAAAAAGGAGAAAAACCATTTGCTTAATGAGAGTAACAAATGTCAAATTGATTTTTTATGAATTCTTTTGTTGTGACAATTAACTCACCTACCCCGCTGATTTGGGCTTTTATACAACAGTTCTTCCTGCTGAGAAGCCAAATTGTAATTGTCCCTCTGATTCTCTTGTTTCTGCACTGCCATTCAGTTGTACACAATTGCCTTGAGGCCTGTGGAATGAGCTCCCACCACACTAGGGACTGCACGAAAACAATAATGAAGGCCAAGCAATGGTAAAGGTCACTGATTAGCCAGTGTTGTCACCACTGTAAGACATTTGGTGTAAACAGCTGGGGGAATACAAACGAAACTCACACAATGGATTGGAAATGGAAATCTCACCCGTGTTTAAATTTTACCCCTATTTTAAAGAAATTATTTTTGCTAGGGAGTTGGGCTAGTGCAGTGGTCAATCTCCACTGAGGTTCACTGAGTGGGACATCATTTACAAGGTTCAATGACCAAGAAATGAGCTGTACTTTGGCCCAGGAATCACTTTTAATACTTTTTGCACTTTTAGTGACTCAATAATCATGTTTACAGCTGCTGTGTGGAAGGCAGCCAGTAGAGCTTCTTTATTTCAATCATGTTTACTACCTATGTTAGGGGAATATTTTTTGGCATAGTAGATGTGGTGATTTTTCGGGACTACACATAGTGGGCATTCCGGGTGTACCTGTAACATGGTTCAGGTTTGGTCCAAAGCTCCAGTCCTCCAAGGCTATAGGTCATTTTCTGTCTTTGAATTTTCAAATAAATAAGAACTAAGCATGTTACACTATTTTAACTGTTTTTTTTTCAAACATAACATAAGGAATAATGTATACTGATGTATAACCTTTAAAACTTGTGAATATGGCAGATTCATGCCAGATGGCAGCTCTGGCCTGAATTATATTTCTAAAACTTGAGGGGAATATCCTGTTGCCACCTGCCACCTGACCAGTTGGAGAAAGACAATTTATGATGTCACAGCCTTCCTCAGCTCCACTTTGTAGAATCTATGGTGTCTGCATCCACTCCTGGGTTCAACTGCCATGATTTGTTCCAACAAATTCTTCTTCCAAAATACAGTAAGTCTCTTTTCTGTCCTGACTGGGGCTTCCTGTTACTTTGAAACAAAGGACTCTTCACTCTACCCAAAACAGCAAAAAAGGTCAATAAGCCAAGAGTGAAACTAGGCAAAGGGTATCCAAAACAAAGTCGAGACATCATGGTAAAAAAAGTAGCCCTAATGTCGTAACAAAAAAGGAAAAGTCCCGAGATAATACCTTAAGGAGAAAATATGCAGCTCTCAAAGTATAACCCAATACTGAGCAAAGTTGGAACAGGGAGCTGGATTTAAGTAGGCTGGAGGGGAGGCGTGGTGATGGGTTAAAGAGCAACCAGGAAAGGAGGAAACTCTTATTAATGCACTGTGAGGCCAACGTCAACTTTTAAAGAGTGGCTGAGATAGGAGAAAATGTCCACAGAAAAGAATATCCTGGTTAATTTGCTATATGTTGCAGTGGAAAAAAATTATGTCAAATCCCACATGAGGTTTACAGCAAGGCACTCTGACACTGCAAATATGTGGCAAAAGGCTTAGTGGTCAAATAACGTTTTGGTCTTAAAGCAAAGCATAATCAGTCACCTCCATTATTACCTTCAAGAATAGTGGTGCCAGCATTACAGCTCTGCTTATCATCAATAGGTATTGGGAATCTTCTCAAGACTGATGGGAACATACAGTAGGTGGAGCAAAGTACTGGCAAGTCTTAAAGGAAAACCTGCTCTAAACTCAAGTTTAAATCCACCTTTTATTAGGATGATGGTGCAAATGACAAGTCCTAAGCTGCATGGACAATAAGAAATTATATGCACCTCAGTGGTCCACTAAATGTCCTGACCAGAATCATATTGAGAATCTGTGGAAATAATTGAAATGCCTGTACATACAGTAAGTAATTTAAGAAACCTTGGGCACTAATCTGATGACATGTACTGGAACTTATTTTACCCTTGGAAATCTTCATTCAAAACCTAAATGCTCAAACTGAAATATGTTTAAAAACGTTTATGATTCATTCTGTAATTTCACAAAATGGGACACCACAGGGGAAATCCCAATACTTTTGCAGGGAATTACATATTCAAAATTATTAATACACTTTAAAATCAAAGGGTTATCAACTCTTGCACCCTTTCTTGACATCACTTTTCAGATTAAGGGGACACCACTCCTCCTTTCCTGAACCTAACCTTGATGCTGTGGGACCATCACCTTCCTAAGATTCTTCCTGAGTCTGCACCTCAATGCCTGCATGAGTTAGGGTTAAGGGTGAGTTTAGGGTGAAGAATCTGACCTTGTTTTTTTATGGTAGTTTAAATGTTAGGGGAAGCATTAGAGATATATTTCTGGATCATAAGTGAAGTTCATGGCAATTGTTAGGGTTATGTGTAAGGACATCAGAAGGACACTGGGGAGCTTTTAAGTGAATTAATCAAGAATTCTTACCACTTACTGTATGCTAAGACTTGTGACATACAAACCCCTGGATTTGTAAATACATTTTAAAGCTTTTCAGCTTTTTAAACTTTGACACTTTGTAATTTGACCTTGTTGGCACAGAATGGCTCCCTCTGCATCTCAGTATCCTTTGTTTCAGTGAAATTCACAAAAACTGTACAGAATGTCAAAAAGCATCCCAGTGTCTATGCTTGCAGCCCTCAAGCCTCTTGTAGAAAAGTGGAAAAAATAGGGCTGAAATGAAATAAAGCAAAATAAAACATGTAAATGAATGAGTAAATAAGCTTTCGCTTGGCATCAGGAGTCATGCTGGCTTCTTTTATTACACAGCAGGGACACTTCCAGAGCCCCTGTGTAATTAAGTGGCAGTGGCATTAACTAGAAAGGAATTAGCATTAGAAATGGGTCTCCAGGGATTGAGAGCCAGCTCAGATAACAGCTGCTGAAACCCGTGTCCAGCCTTTCCCTCTGCACAAGAACTAAAGGGAGAGACAAGAACAGTAGCAGAGTTACCTTTCTTCTCTGCAGTTGGCAAGTCTGCAGCATCTGTTTTTTCAGCTCAGCACTAATCACAGTATTTTTTTCAATAACTAAAATATTCAAAAAATAAACTGGGCATGATGGGTAATGGGATGTAACAGGACATGATGCTGGTTTATAGTTCTTTAAAATGGGATACTTTTTTCCAAATTAGTGTGAAAGTTTCTTGGTGCTGTGGATTAAGGATGTCAAAAAACTAAGTTTGAGGGATGGTAGGCAGATAGGGAGTCATCTGGTTTATGTTCCAACTTCAGCATTGCAAGTAGATTAATTTATCTAATTATTCTCTCTTCTGGAAACATTTAAGCTTTTCTTGAAGTTGGTCTGTTCCAATAACTGTACTGTAAAAATGTGCACCATGCAGAAATGTGTCATATACAGGTATCAGGAGAGAGGGCACCAATGGTATGTGTTTTAGAAGGCTCATTTGTATGAAGCCTG
The DNA here is from genome assembly GCF_055471065.1 of Atractosteus spatula. Lineage (NCBI taxonomy): Eukaryota > Metazoa > Chordata > Actinopteri > Semionotiformes > Lepisosteidae > Atractosteus > Atractosteus spatula. The sequence goes on along the minus strand of NC_142721.1, from coordinate 2,096,553 downwards.
TTACAGAAGTATCACCACACCTTTGGAACCTGGATAGGGCTGAATTCTTCTGCAGTGGAAGAGCTGCTTTTTTCATGTCACAGAATTCTCCATGGTGGTTTACTGCAGGTATGAAGCTGGAGGTGCTCTTGAGTTACCTTGACAAAGACAGAACCATGCCTGCCAGAATCCAGTCAGTGTATATATCCTGTACATCCAATTTAATTTCTCCATAGCTCAATTTTCACAATATGATTGTCTGAAAAAACTTTTCAGTTACAACCCTTTTCAATATCTCTACTTGCTTGTCAGTTTTTAAAAGTAGATAACTTGATTCTTTATCCACAGGCCTTGAGGGAGACAAGAGTACATGTGTATGTGTATGCACTAGACTTGCTACAGTATTTAATTATTTTTCCATGTCCTAAAACTGGACTTAAAACTGGATCTTAAACACATTTAAACATGCCCCTCACCCCCAAACTCCATCTCAGTATACCATAGGGAATTGCCGTACTGTATATTCCTCTTCGGGATATCCATAATAAACAGTGTTCACTACAAAAAGGTGGCAAAGTGAGGCTGAAATTGAACAGGAAATGTACTTAAAAAACTTAAACTTAAAAACCATAGATTGACAGTATCACATTCAATATTTACTTTCAGCAGTTATAACCTGGCAATGAATTGACTTGTTTCAGGCAGATTGGCTTGCCATAGTCAAACTACACAGGAATAGTTCTCTAATTAATTAACAAAACTTTAACACAAATACTGCACTTAAACTTCCCACCAATATTGTCAACATAGTCTTTTTTGCAAAGTTTTTGTCTCAGCATTTTTAGCTTCCCGGTTTGTATTTTGCAATATCCTCTCAAAGCGCATGTTTTTATTCAATTTACAATGCTGAAGATCAGGCTTCACCCTGGGTAATCTTGTTGCCATTAGTTCTACTAGTATGTTTTAAGGTAATATATCATGTTCTACTTGGTAGCTTGCAAAGCTGACACTGCTGTTGCATTTATTTTTTTTCACTGATTCAATTATTATTTTGCAGATAGAGGACACAGATTTTCACTCTCAAAATCTATTACAGCACAAAAAACGATTTGATTTATTTTCATTGAAAAAAGCTGGGCTTCTGAAAAATGTAATTTTTGTTATTTATTGTTTAAAAGTACATTTGATATTTGAAGTTCCAATTTTATATTATTTCATTCCCAAACACATTTAATGGTTCTGAAAGACTGTTATGCTCAGATATAGATTCAATGCATGTAGCCTTGTACTACTGTATATATCTGCAGTAGTGCTAGATAGACTTTAGTATCTTGTGATCATCTAGGCCAGATTGTTGTTAAAAATACAGAAAAAGTTAAAAACTCAAAGAGTCTAAGTCTTTTTTTTATTATGAAAACTAATTATTAATTGCAAGTCATCATGGCCATTTTTTGCAAGATCTCAAAGGAAAAAAGAATAATATTGGCATTTTTTACAAGCTTGCTTTCAGTTCCCCAGAACTGCTGTGTTTATTGAATTTCCTGGTACTGAAATCCCTGTGTAAAGCTCTGTGTATTCAATTCTCTGGCTCTTCATTGAATTTGATGGTTTAGAGATCTCAGAATGAGAGAGTTGTGAGGATTGAAGAGCCAGAGTTGGCTTTATCCAAGTCCCAAAGCTCTCCTACAGTACATAGGACTGGCAGTGTCACTTACATAAGTGTATATGGAGCAATTCCCAGAGATGTCTGAACAGCCTCTCAAGCTCTGTAGTAATGGATAAGACCCAGGTTGTCTATTGAATTAGCCTGTGGACTGTGAGCCTCTCACAACCTGCATAGCTGCTCCATTTCTTCCCGGCTTTGTGTTTCATTTTGTTGTGTCAGAGTGATTAACCAAAGGAATTATTGGTTTCACGTATTATTGATTTTTCTGAAAATCTTAGTGCACCATTATTTAAATCAGGATCAGCCATGACTCATAAACATCAAAGAAAACATATCATTTGTACAAACACTGTTAGTTTAGAACTAGGTCTCTCATCCTGTTTTCATGGCTAAATCCTACACAGGCTCATAATAATTTAGCCTACCTTAATTCTCCTTACCCTGAACAATTTCTAGGTCATTTATTTTTCGTCACTGAGCCTACCAGTTTGGTCAATATTATGTCATGGCATCCCCAGTGTAGGGTGTCTATTGCATTAATCACCTGTTATGATTGATTGAAAATGTAGAATCTCCAGGCTACAGAACCTGAGAAAACTGTTCTACCAGAATGGCTATTAAGGAACTACTGGTGGCTTCATTCTTGATACATCATCATTGATTCAGCTGGAAAATCACTGTGTACCACTAAGAATCTTTAATTGGGTTGGAGGACAAATTTCAAATGAAAAACAGAGAATTACTCATAATAATGCAACCACCCCTTCGGGGCTTGAAAAAGCCTTTCTGAATCAACACAAGCTGCTAGTGACTGCAAGCTTGGTGAGCAGGAGAAATAAAGAATGGAATCATTATATTGACTGTTAATCAGAGATAATTTAAGGTAGGCAGAGATGTGCGCCATTGGATTGGAAATTGATCTTGCACAATGCCAGCAAGAGCATCTTGCTCTAGGGCCCTGGGATTTACAGGACTGATAGGAACTTGAACAGAATTAATTCTTCATTATGTAAGGAAGTGGTGGTTCATCTCCTTGCCTGCTTGTTTCTGACCAGGATGTTTGAACATATACGGTATAAAAATATGTAATACTTTATATTATGTTGGGTTTCTGTGGGTTATGTGTGAGTTGTTTGTAGCATTTATATACAAAGTAAATAACATACTAATTTGTAAAAGTTGAATTAAAATTGTTTTGCCAAGCTTTACCTAATTTTCCCAATGTATGGTTGAAATCTGGATAACAGGAAAGAGGGGTCTGCATATTATAAACACATTAATTATAATCTGCCCTTCAGTGGATTCATTTTTGTTTAACCCTCTTAATAAAAAAGGTATTGCATATGAGTAAGCACGTGTATTAGTGATGTTCTTGAATCAAGATATATGTTTGGTAAAGTGTAGCATTCTTGGTACATGCCTGTACATACATGGCTGGCTATAATAACCAAGAAAAAATATTTATTTCTGTTAAGTATCATTTTTTTTACTCTAAAAAAGAACTGTAACATGCGTTAAAGGTTTTTAAACAACAGGCTTTTATTCCATTAATGGACAATGGTATTTTAAAATTTATGTTCATTAAAGTGAAACTGAGTATTCAGCACTTGCGATGACAGCAACCCTTTATACCACCAGAACATGCTCAAAACCTCTGCCTCTGTAGGAACTATAGGAACACTACATTTCCTTTAATAGGCAGTAAGCTTCAATCTGATAACACAGTTCAAATTAATCTATATGGAAGTGTAAGATATGTAGTTTTAGAAGTTGGCCATGAACATCATCCAGGTGCCTTCACCTCTTCACACTAAATACTGTAATTTACCTTCGAAGATAATTGCATACAGTACCTATGGTTTTCAATACTGTTATTTGTAGAAACAAGTGCATTGTTTCCCACATTTAAAACAAAAATGATTGTTTTCTGTTTTGTCAAAAATAGTGTACTCTGATGAATGAGTCTTGTTAATATTTTTCTAACCGCTGTGGGTAAGAAAATGTTGTCACACTGTGATTCTAGTCTTCCCAGCCACTCATCCAGGTCTGAATGAAGAAGGACAAAGGCCAAGTGTCATGATCGCTAACCTCTCCTCTTAAGGGCGCTCCAGCCCTTCCATTGTCTGCACCTGTTCCCTATTCCCGCTCCCCCTTAAAAGCCAGACGCAGACTTCACTTCGCGTTCCTCATTGAATCGCGTTTCGTGAGAGCCCGGAGTCCTGCTGCGTCTGGCTCCGTTATGCTTTTAACTTTCTGTTCCTGATTCCCCTCGCTGGTTCCGACCCGGTTCCTTTTCTCTATCCCCTCGGATGGATCGCCTGGCCATGGACTTTTGCCTCTGCTCCTGATTACCCTTTTGGATTTCCTATTTGGATTGTTCGCCCCGAACTCACTTCCCCTGGACACCTGCACTCCTTGGACACGCCCCCTGTCTCCATCCCTTCTCCTGCATGACTTTATTCCTAATGTGTCTTCACCAACTGGATCGTGTCGTCTGCACAGGGCCCGGAAAGAACTGCTACGTGACAGCAAGGGGTAGAAAATAGATTTGCAGACCACAGTGGTACAAGTCCTTGATGTTTTACTGAATATGTGAAGCTCCAGGTGAAAGAAAATGAGGAAAGAAAAACATCATACTATTTCATCTCACATACGCAGGCATGGAGCAAAATGTGTTTTAAATCTCAACAGAGAAGACTTTTTTGGGCTGTTACACATATTCAAGATTATAGGGTCCGTGACACACAAAGCATTATGCTAAGCTTATTTGTGCAAAAATGGGGATCTGTATTTTATACTGGGTAGTATATACTGGGTCGTATAATCTAATCACTAGCTTCTGGAAAGTCTTAGCTTTAAGTATGACTATACACCTGTTTTAGTTGTGTTGAAGTAGTTCAAATTGGTTTTATTCATATTCTGCTCATCATAAGTATAGCATTTCTTTACAAGTTGTGTTGTTTTTAGTGCCTGCAATTTGTTTTTATGAAATAAATAAAATGCATATTAAGTAGGAAATAGATAAAATATTCATTTGAAAAAAACCTTCACATGAATGGATTTTATAAAAATTTAGAAAGAAAGAATAAATGCTAAAAAATAAATACCCAGATATTGGGTATTTCTGAATAATACTGTCCTCTTCCTCTGTATATCAGGCTTTCTTCCTTTGGTTTTATACAGTACATCATTATCTGATGCCCTCTCTGTTTTACTGGTTTATCAGATATGTGTACATTTCTTTGCCAACCACACCTCTCCTTCAATAGTTTTCTATTTGAAAGAATGCCAGAGTTTCAGGAAGATAGCAAATAAGAAAAGTAATGTCATTGAAAACCTATCAATTTTTATGTTGTGTATGTGTAACCCATTCTTCTTTTCAGCACCTTAGAGCAAAGTATAATGCTGTATATATATTCTGTTCTAAAAATGAGAGAGGAAAAAGCATAAAGTTTCAGCCATGGATCCTTCTTTAGGATCTACAGCCAAAATGGTATGTAAATTAAAATTTTATGTGGTCTATAGATTCATGTTGCAAACCTAATTTGTGAGTTTCACTCACATTTGGAACTAGAGTTCTGAAGAAAATGTAGAGACATAGTACCTAATATATAAGTGTTGCAGTTATGCTATGTTATGTTGTCCAGAGCTGCAGATTCAAATTATTCATTTTTATCCCTTGTCCTACAGGATATACTCTATCAGGCATATATCATAGGACAGCTGTATATCATGCATACAGCTGTTTAATGAATGCTGAAATCATGCATTCATTAAACAATACTCATGCAGCAAAACCTTAATGAAAATACACCATATACTTGTGTTAGGTTTTTTATTTGGAATAATAAACACTAAAATATAAGCAAGTATGCTTTATTGAGACATCTGCAAAAACATACAAAAAATGAAGGTATCTTAAATTGTTATTGCCATATTCTCAAAAAGGAAAAAATAGCTTAATATAAAGCTGTCATTGTTCTGGTAACATAATAATGATACCTACTTCAAAATAATTTTTAATACTTGCACAAACAATACAAAATGAACTAATTAGGGATGGAAAAATGTGAAGTTGAAATGCATTACTCATTACATAAGAGTGCATAAATAGAAACAAAAGTTTCAGTTTTAGTTGTTGTTTTCACCTGTGGCTGGTGTTTAAAGTTTTTAACCCTTTCAGTGAAATGTGAATCAAATAAAATTGTAATAAATTGTTTTGTGTTAATCAGTACTTCCATGTTTATTTGCACATAACAGTAACGAAAAAAAAGTTTGTCAACACTCTGTGACAAAATATGACACAAGGAATGTTAAGGCAGAGCCTCTCATTAGGGAAACGTGTACTGCTCCACAATGGGAGGATTTACTGTTTTTGAGAGGATAAGGAGAGAAGTAAATGTCCGTATAACCCGTAAGGGGACAGGTAACAGTTGCAATTATGGAGGGGTCGGAGGATTGGGGAATTAAGAAAAATATTGGTTGTAAAGAGACAGTCTGTTCTCGAATGAGAGAGAACTGGGCTGTATGAAATGTTTGCTCTGCGATTTATGAAGTTAGTGAACCAGAGAATAAAGGTGTGGTAGAGGGGCCTTCACTCACTCACCAAATACAAGGTATAGGGTGGTGAACAAGATCTACAGTATCTCACTACTGACCTCTGGAATGTGGTTGAGATGGGATTGTGAGGATTGACATGGATGCAGATGTGCATAAAGACAGTGAGGTCTGGGCACAAGGGAGTTGGGCCAGAGGCTGTGAGTTAGTGTCATATGTAGTGAAGACAGCGAGGCTGGGAACACTTGGAAATACTTAAGTCCTGAAAGCAGGGGTGTGGTAGAGGGGCTTTAACTCTACATGGCAAGTATGGAGTGTTGGAAGGGTAAGCTTAGCTGAGGGCCTCTGGCAAAGTGAGAGTTTGGGGTGTGACATTGAGACACTGGGGACTCTGTGTTGAGTTGTGTGTTGAAAGTGTGAGGTCCGAGTAAAGGCATTTTTTTAAATAGCAAAATGTGTTTATATTTATGATCTTTTTTAGATGAAATGGTGTATGAAGTAGAAAAAATAAATAATTAAAAATGGTGTATGAGAAATAAATGAATCCCTAGAAGTTCAGGTTGGTAGCTGTGTCGGCACCTGCAGAAGGCTCCAAAGACAAAACATTGTCTCTTTCTTTCAGCATGGAATAAACCTTCACCTGTTCCTAAGTGAATCCCTAGTTTATTTGGTGCAGTCAAAAATGGTATTTGATATCAGGTGATAACAAGTAAACAAGAACTGAGTTTGGGCAACATGGTCATATATAATGATCAGAAACTTTGTAGGTTCACCATGCAAGTTAATAGAAACATATGTTACTATCACAAGAGGTTTCAGAAAAAGTTGATGCTCAATGCAATGGTCATGAAACTATATCTAAATATTTGGTACTTCATCCATTCACTGTCAGACATTGCATACAAATGTAAAATATATAAAATATCTCTGTCTAAGTCTGTACCTTATTTTTTGTATTGAGTCTTAAATAAAATCCATAAAACTGTGAAAAAAATTGTTAAAGCAAAGTCCAAAGCAAGAAAGGCATAAATAAAACTGTTGATTTAGTGTCATTACAAGAAACAATCACTATTAAAATTCAATAAACAGTCTACGTTTAATTAATAGCTAAAACCTATATAAAATGATTTGTGCTGTTACTTATGATACTACATCATAAACTAATAAATACATAATTATTTTTTTTATTTAAGGGTTTAACCCACTGGTTAGGATTGGATCCATAAAGCCCTCCATATGCACATCTTTATGGGAAATTAGTTCTTAATTTACACATTTGGTTTACACTGTGACTTCTGGATCAATTTTGTCGTGTAAACTAAGATCTAACTGCGATTTCAATTATTACTTGTTCCACATAAGAATATGAAGACTGCAAGAAAGAAAAGTGCATTTAGCCAATATATTTTATTTTTTAGTAGCCAGTTGATCTGAGGATCTTATCCAGCTGTTTCATGAAAGAATTAATGCCACCAGCTCTGGTAAAATGGCTGGTAAAGTTCCAGATGCCAACAACCCTTTTTATAGAAAAGTGCCTCTTGGCAGTTTTACGTACTGTATACTTCCTTTTAGCTTTCATTGGTGTCCACTAGTTTATATTTCATTGTAAATCCTGAGTAATCTAATCAAAATTAAACCTAAGGCATACATGTTGCAGAGCACCTTTTAATACATTAACCTTTATTTCCACAAGGCTGCAAGAAAGATAAACCAAATTAGATGGAGTACTTCTAAACACAAGAAAAAAACAACAAATTAATTCTAACTAAATTCTACAGATAAAATTAAATTATTTGTTCATTAAAATGCTAATGAAAACTAAAGATGCAAGATACTTTTAATTGAATAAGTGACTAAATTTCAGCTTCATAAAATGTGGATTACCAAAATAAAAAGCCCCATTGACTTGATATTGTCTTAATATTTTAACAACAAAAAAGTGTTACATAATGAATGCAACTTACGATAAGATGCTGATAAAGGTAAAACTAAGAGTACAAATTTATTCAATAGATTTTTGGACACTATTGAACATTATTACAGCCCAGTAATCTACTGTCTCTAAATTGTATTATGATATACAGTATGATAGTTACGTTACAAGATATATTGCAAGTTGTATATGTTAACTAATTATTTTTATGTAACTGTCTTTAAACAACAACATATCATTTAAAATGTGTCAATTACTATTGTTTTACAAATAATTAGAAGTACTCTGGCATGTCACACCCTGAAGCATGCTATATAAAAATACATTCTGTATTATGTTGATTAAGACCAGCAATCAAACCTCATTGCATAAACTGGAAAGCAGTATATTAGAGTAAAAACATTACTTGGGAGTCATGAGGTCAGATTTGTTTTGCATTTTAACAAAGTAAAGTGTTTCAAAATAATTAGAATTCAAATCCATAGACTGGAGGTCTGTTCATGTGAAAGCTGCTACTCATTTAATTTGATAATTTCAATGTGATGTCCTATTGTGAAATCTTGCAGCCACTACGGTCATATTTAAAAAAAAATATTTGCTTATATCAGCTATGTAGTTCATGTTGTTAAGTTAATTATCAAATTTGCAAAGCTCTAATTTGCAAATTTTAGCAAATTTTAGATGGGAAGAAATCCTGAAGACACCAAGAACCTGTTTTTTTTCAACACTGGCACAGATACAGTAAGCAAGCATTCTGCTTCACCAGTGCAGTTGATAAAGACACCTGTAGCTCATAAAATCTGAAATTAATTCAGCTGTCTTTCCTGCATTATACAGAAGACTCACAGACTGGCATTCTCAGCAACAAGTTCTTAGGTGTGCCAAAAAAGCAGACTTTCTTTGATTATTTCTTTACTATGTAGATGGTATCTCTTTAAAATTCACTTCACTGTTTGGAGATATTTCTTTAAATTTCAATCACATCTTTTCCAGGTGTAGAGTTTTTTTTTCCTTATTAGAGATGAGGCTTTCAAAGGCACTTGAAACAGCTCAGTTGATAGATTACATTTAGGCCATTACCTCGAGTGTGTGCAAATCTTTATTTATATATTTGTTTATTTGGTATACTGTTGTAGAGTGGAAATGAAAAAAGAACAGGTTTGCTTGATGGAAATAGCAGATTGAATTACCTGAAAAGAGTCCTTTTATGAATGCAATTGTTTTCTTCCAAGAACAGCGATATAAAGTCTTGTAGCATTCAGTACTCACATTCTTGCATTCAGAGACAATATAAGATCTTCTCCAAAAGGCCTTGCTGGTGAATTATTGAAAGCTGTGAGCCAGAATAGTATTTGTCTTCCCTCCAGTCTCAAGCCCACAGTAATATGTATTATGTTCTGTCCAGGCCAAATGGGAATTAACCTTTCTCCCCAGTCTCAGTACAGTTTATTATAGTCATGTCCCTGAAGGATCATCTTCTAGCAAAAGGCTTTTGGGACATTCATTTCTCTGTCTCAGGCTTGATAAAAGAAATAAGCTTGCTTTGCATATACTGTAACTGCTTTTTGGGTCCATGCAAAATGCATGCTTTTATTATATGGTACCCTGCCTTGAATAAATTAGGAACTTACTGAATTTATTTTCATGATTAGCCATCTAAATTAATAAGTTAGAGTAAAACTCACAATTACATACTGTAACAATTGTCATCCCAAACAATCCTGACATGGTTTTAAAGTGCTGGATTTACCTGTGAGACGGTCCAGTAGGCCTCCTCCATAACAGATCAAATAGTTATTACTTCATTTCTAGCTTTTCTATTAGTGTATATATACTCTTGTAGTCTCTAAGGATCTTATGGCACTTAAAAATTCAGAGGAAGCACATTTCATCCACCACTGATTTGCAGCACCCAAAAGAGTGACATGTGAGAGAGCCATTAGCCACTATTCAGCAGAAGAGATGGGGAAATGAGAAAATACTGTACCTCATGAGTTGAATGAAATGGCAATATTTAGGACAGCAAGAATAAATTATTATTATAATCAATGTCATAGACATCTAAAGCTGGCCAGGTTAAAATAAATAAACCAGTTGTAAACAAAGATTAATCACTGCAGTTCTGTACAGGCTCATGCCCTCGCCTCTCTGTTCCGCAACACCTTGGCATGAACCCAGGTCTCTGGAGTCACAGAACAGACAACCAGCCGACTGAGCTAACAGAGACCTCTCCTGGCTCAGCCGGCCAAGGTCCCTGTTATATGCAGGGATGTCACCATGCTACAACCAGCTCCACTACATATAGGTTATACATTTTTTGTGAGTAAGTCCCTTGTTCACGTTGAAAGGTGTAGTGGCGTTATTGTTGTTTTAAGCCACTGGCTCGCTGTGGCTTGGATTCCCAAAGTATTGGCCCCCCAGCACTGCCAGATGGGGCGGAGCGGTGGCTCTGTGGCTAAGGATCTGTGCCTGTGACTGGAAGGTTGCCGGTTCAAATCCCGCAGCCGGCAGAGGAATCCTACTCCGTTGGGCCCCTGAGCAAGACCCTTAACCCTAACTGCTCCAGGGGCGCCGTACAATGTCTGACCCTGCGCTTGGACCCCAAGCTTCTCTCCGTCTCCGTGTCTGTGTCTCCATGGAGAAAAGCTGGGGTATGTGAAAAGATGAATTCCTAATGCAAGAAATTGTATAGGGCTAATAAAGAAACATTACACATTACATTATCAGTGTTAAGTGAGCACAGGTCATACAGAATCTTCTAGGCTTACTGTGCAACAATGCCCCCTATAACTTAAAAGCGGTAGTGTGTGGCTCAGGAAATTTGTATTTTAGAGGAAAGAGCCCAGGGTCCTCACTGTCAGTTCTGAAAAAAGGGTTACAGTGGTGAGCTAGGTTTCTTTACAGTCTGGCTATTCTATCCTGTGACAATATGAAAAGAAAAATAACAACTAATGATTTACTGTAAAAGGTTATTTTGATCTTTTGTTCTTCAGGTGGATGATGCACATTGGTGGTGGTGGAGGGGAGTCCACATTACTTGTAAAGTTCTTTGAATGGAGTGTCCAGAAAAGCACTATATAATTGAAAGCAAGTATTATTATTATTGTTATTTTCTTTTTCAACAGATTAACATATTAAGCAGACAATGTTACTGTATGTGCATGTTAACCAACACTTAACCACATCAAGATTATTTTGGCCCCAGCTGTGTATAACACACAGATAACATACAGTAAATGTGGAAGGGTGATTTGTTTTCTCACTAACAAAAGCAGTACAATCTTATTATGTGATTTAAAAAAAAATTGTGTTTAACCTGATTGAAAGATGCCCTTGTGGTTGTTGAGCTGTAATCAAGCTCAAATCATCATTTGGAGTGGTTAAATGAAGTCTGTAGTGGGCCTGTAGTGTAGTAGATATGTACATTACAGATGACGGTGATTACACTGCTGATGAGTGAAATTGAGAATGGACAGCAGGGAATATCATTATCTCTTTCACAAAGGCAGGAGTCTGTCACCCAAAATTAGAGCACCTGCCTTGGAAAATGCAAAGGATGGAAGCTATTTTTAGATGAAAATGGAAGCCATTCGTTTCTGCTTACATATCAAAGCATAAGACCCGAAACTACCCCTACTAGGAGGACAAACCATAGAAGGGGGTTAAGAGACAGGCCTACAGGGTATTGCTGATAAGTCAAAATTGAAGTGATGTAAAAATTCTTCATTCTTTCTTCAGTTGGTGCTTTCTGGGAGAGGTTAGACTGTCACTGGCTGGAACCATTAACATTTAAAATGGAAAAACACCTGCTGGAGTTTATATTGATTAATTAGCTCCTTGCAATGGGAAAAACTGGCCAAGGAATAACAATCTTTATCCTGTCCCAGACCCAAATTTCATCTCCACTTCAGCCCACCTACCAATTAAAACTCAAAAATCCAGTCAAAAACATTAAGTTCTGGAGTCATCATATGTAACATACTTTAGATAGGTAGTGTCAGGTTTTTTTATTTCTTCTAGTCCTCGGGCCTTCAATTTTGTTAATTGCTCTTATTCACCTGTAACACTCTATCAAACAAAAACAAATCTGCTGAATACAGATTTGTCCAAAGTTAAATGCTTTTTAGGCTCCTGCCTGGAGCTTTACATCACACCACATCAAAATACCTATTAAATGAAGGGGAAAGCTGTACATGAAAATGTAGACAGCAAATGTCCTGAAGGAATGTGTAGGATACATTACAGATGTTTTGGTGGGAAATCATTCTTGGATTGGAGGCTTCAGTTTGTAAATACACAACAGGCTTTTAAAGTAAATTTGAATGCAGAAGTGAATCTGGGGTTTTTAATTTCCATCACAACGTTAAACACCTGAAACACATTTCAGAGAGTTGGCAATTGTAATGGCAGTTTCAGTTGTGTTATTAACATGATTTCATCTGTTTCTACTTTTATTCCCAACACACCTGACTCAATTTGCCAACACAAAATACCATGTGTATGTCTGATCATTCTGCTTAACTGATAACAAAGAGCAGTTTATATTCCCTGCATTCCTCTGTTATCTCTTGGGAAATCAGTTCTACTTTTAAGATCTCAAGATTAATCCAGAAGATGAAAAAAACAGGCTCTTTCCTCCATCAGTGCTTGTTCACAAACTATAATCAAACTGAACCGATCCCACTATGTACTCATGAAGGACCCCAGTGTATTCTGTTCAACGAATGATTTGCCAAACATTTCTAAGCATTTACTACTTTCGCCAAAATGCTGTTACTTTTATTCAGCTCTTTTGTAAGCTGTGTTTTATTAAATATTTGTGAAGCACTAATCAGTTGTAATTTGTGAAGTTAGATGTCAGTGTTTTTAAGAACTGGGTTCAGGGTGAAATTATTCTTTCTATAAGCAAATATCTTTGGGATCAATACATGAAACAATTTTCTCACTTTATTTTTAGCTGTTTTCTTTTCTTTCTTTGAAACATATAAATCTAGAATTGGACATTATTTTAACTGTTCACATTCACTGAATTGTAAAATCCCTGTAGTATTCAACCTGAAATTATATCTACTGCCCCCATCAAGCCAAGTGAGAGGAACTGAGAAAAGCTGAAATGTAATCAAAATATAAAGTAGAAAATATTTTTTCTCTGATAACGATGCCTTTGTTTTTCATCTGTGTTTATTCCAGTGCATAGCCCTAGGAGCACAGTTAAGTGTAAATGTTGTTATAACGTGGATGGTTGAACTGCTGGTAAAAACAGTGCCAATGTAACCAATACATAATACTGTACTGAATTCATAGTTTCTCTTCTTTTACAAGAAGTGTAAGCCTGCTCAAAAGAAAAAAAAAATGAAAGTGGTATAACAACGTACCACGTTTGCATGTGGTATGTTGTTATACAAAGTTTTCTCCTGGTTACCAGTCAGAGGATGCACATACTGGAACCTGCTATAACAAAAAATGGTATTCAGTCACAATTTCTGGAGTGAAATTTGTAAATGCCTTTGATTACTTCACACGTTCTACCATTCAGCAAAGATATCAGATACCTTTCATTTATCATGCTTATGCTGTATCTTTCATATTTGCTTCCACCTGTCACTGCTCATCAAGCAGTTTTGATATATTATAGTAGCTGCCCAGAGGCAATTCTTCTGGAGACCACTAGGAAGGATGTCTGGAAACAGTCTAAACCAGACAAAAACAACAGTGAATCACCCAGGCAAGTTATATAATAGGTACACAAAAATAATTATATTCAGCTGCAGGGGAGCCAGAACCTATCTCGGCCAGCAATGGGTACAAGACAGGACACACCCTGGAATGGATGCCAGTCCATTGCAGGGCTCTTAGAAACACAGACACTGACACGCACACACTCATACCCGGACCAATTTTCCCAGAAGTCAACTAACCTATCAGTATGTCTTTGGACTGTGGGAGGAAACTAGAGAATCCGGAGAAAACCCACGTGAATACGGGCAGAACAGGAAAGGTCCTCAGGGACAGCAACTCGGGAATTTAATCCTGGGCCCCAGCCCTGCAAGACAGCAATGTATAATGATAGTATATTCAGGAATATGATGATAGTATAAGCTACTGTACTTTGAACATTTAAGAATTTCACATTATCCCCAGTTTTACACATTAAAAAGTAAACAAGCTGATAATGTGATCAACTAACAACAAAACTATATCAAGTAAAACATTTCTTAGGAAAGCATTCTAGAATGTTCATTGTATTTATAACGTTCCAGAGATTTTTTTATAGAACTACACATAAGGCCAGTTCCCTAAAAAATGTAATGTTTTCCAGCATCTATGATATACCATCTTATAAAATACCAACTGGGATAAAGTTCTCTGCAGAACTGAGAAAAGCAGACTTGTGGTACTTGGTGTTTATGTTGTATTACTCAACTCTTTTGCACAGCAGAGACTAAATAATCAGACAATAAGGAATTTGTCTATCACATTTTCCAGACAATCCAGAAATATGAAGGTTCTTTGCTGACTTGTGACTTGTTCTGGCTCAGAGTAGTAGATCCATTTTAATATAAGATGCAGCCAGCAGAGCTGACATTTATTGATCAGCCATGCTTTATTGAAATGTAGAGAAGGCCCCACTTACCGCTAATAAGAGAGTTTATAAAGGATGTTAACGCATCAATGTCTCCAGGCTCTATGTTACATATTTGCAAGGACAGTTTTATTTTTCCCCCCTATATGTTACTTGTTGCATTTTTCTTTTGTTTTAAATGACCTGCTCTGGAGATCGAATCCAGAATTTAATAACTTTATCCAGACACTACCATACAGTTATTCTGTTGGTAAATGGCATCATAGATCACACAAGGCAGAGGGCACATTTTAAATCAAAACCAGTTTAAATAACAACATTCCTTGTTTAAAAAGTGATCTCAGGCCTGTATCTTGTTTTTTTCCTGTTTAATCTGTTTTGAAATAGATTGAAACATCCCTTCATGATCTGAGTTTATTTGTCTCTAGTTCCAAATGCTTGCCTTTCCACACAGAAATTTAATTTGGACTTGTTTGTATCTGAGAAATTTACACATTATATTTTTTTTTATTTGGAATGTATTACTATAGAGAAATCAGAATATCCTGCTAGTGGAGCAAAAACGTGCTTAACCTTTGGCTGTCACTCATTGAAATAAACTGTAAACAAAGGAAAATAATACAGTACATACAGACTCCATCAAATAAGTAATCAAGGACCTGAAAGTGATTTATGTTTTTCCCATGCAAGATAATGCCACAGTATGAATAATGTGTTTTAACCACATGCCCATGTTTCAGTTAAGTAGACAGACAAAGTGAAAGCAGTTTTTGGGTTAGGTCCTAAAGCAGTCAATAAGCATTCCCTTACTGATACACTTATAATGATGTGACTGCATGGAACAGGGGCCAAACCTCAAGTTCTTCTGTGGTTTTAACCACCTCACATGTAACAATATAAATGCTTGGTCACAATGGATTAACATTAAAGACATTTTATAGTCAGGGAAAGTCTGTGTTGAAAAGGCAGTGTCTGTAACTCAGTCTCTTGTTTGCATTCTCATCCAAAGCTCTGCCACCAACCCTAATATCTGTGAAACCTTATCACTAAAGTTCATGACACTATAAACAACAATATTGCTTGTAATATTGTAATATTGCTGTACTTACAAAAAGGTGTAGTGCTCTGAGGCCGTGGGCTGGATCCAAAAGCGTGCACAGGTAAGCAGTCGGCCAGGTGAAAAGCAAATCACAGCTGATGAGCAGCAAGCAAGGCAGTGAGGAGCAGACAAAACATAAACATGGTCCAAAGCCATGATCAAATAAATAGGCAGAGGTCGATAAGGGAGAATACCAACAAAAGCACCAAGGGAAAATCTTTAGATAAAATTGAGGTAGCCCAAACTGAGAAACTCAACAATGCAGTACATGGGAAATACAAAACACAGGTGTTGCAAACACAGTCAAAGCACTAAAGGTAAGTATAATAAGAACACCAAGACAAGCAGCAAATCACTATGAGCATCCTAGCATTGCAAAGGAAGATGTTAAAAAGCCCTGATTTGAATGCAAACAGGTGGGACAGATCTTCCACCAAAGCAGGTCATAATTGGTTGACAAGTTTGACAAGTCCACCTGTTGCATTAGTAATCTTGATGGAATTCTAAACCCTTGGACAAGAGCAGATATGACAATAATTCTATAGCTTGCTATTTAACTATACCACCTGATAATGATATTATCAAGACACACTGAGAAAAATAAAAACTCCCCAAGACATACACACATCTCCTCTTTTTGGTTAAAACATATTACTCAGTTCTGATTCGGGCCTGGAATTCAGTCCTGAACCTACAGTACCTCCACTTCTTCTTACAGCTCCCATCGCTTCTCCAATATCTCTGTCTTTGCTGCAATATAATTTTCTTCATCCTTTTCCATCCACTTCTATCTCAACTGGGGTCTAGCCCCAAGCAATATGCCATATACCTGTCCCCAGTCCTAGCTAATAAGGGTTTTGATTCATTTTCAATCCCAAGACCGGGAGGAAAATCATCTATCTTATTAACCTCCCAGAAAAAGACACAAACACATGTGCAGGATACAGACTCCCTGTAGAAAGTAAGCATGAAAATACAAGTGTAAAATAGCAAAGTAGTCTTTAATGCATCAGTGAAAGAAAGAAGTGGTGTGATAGGCTATGTATATGATTGGCCACTCCTCTAGGCTAATTGAGAGGCTTATAGCAGCCAGGAGAAAAAACACCAGGCTGTATCTTAACAACAGATCGGTAGGAGGGAGGGTATGAGACCTGCGCTTTGGGGAGCCTTCAGTTTTGGATTGAGCTGATTTACAGGCTTGCGAGACTCGGCAAGTGTAGGATAACTGAGAAAATACATCTTAGGTCTGTTTGGAGGTGTATCACAGGTGCTGCACGCGTGGATGTTGGGTAATTCATGTGGTAGGCTCAATGGGGTTGTTGCATGGGGTTCAGAGTGGGACAGATCAAGGCTGACAGGAGGTGTTAGTGCCTGATAGGTTTAAGCATCTCTGGTCTATGTAGCAGCATACTCTCTTCTTATAGATTAGAGAGGAGTCTAGATAATCCAGGCTGACTCATGAGTATTCCCTGTGTTTCAGCATCACCAGTTGGTGGTCTTAGAATAGTTAGAGGGAAAATATAAATCAAGATCACCCTGTAGAAGGTGGGTTGAAATCAAGATATGGTGCTTGGGGAAGAGTGAGAGATAAATGTAGTGCTTATAAAAGTGAAGACGTACTGTTGTTCAATGCTCCTGTATTGCATTCTGAAAGGTGAATAGTGATAAGTAAAGTGAACATTAAAAGCTGAGTGTTAAGGGTTAAGCAGCATTCTGGTTTGGAAAGACAAGGAATAATGTGAAATCTGTATGCAATGGACACACAAATGCAAAAAACTGATAAAAAAATGAACATACTGGCTGTGTTGTCATTTAATAGAGAGTGTGCCGATGTTTTCACAGAGATAACTTATAAAATTGATTGATTTTGAAGAGGTGTTTATTATATTTCTTAGAACATTAACATTAAACAAATGCAGATGAATGCAACATAAAGGGGATACTGGAAACAAAGAATCTAACTGATTAGACAGGTTTTGTAAAAAAAAAATGTATTGTTCCAGGCTGCTACAGGTTCTGCACTAGCACAACAAAGTTTAACTCTTTTGTAACCACAACGTCTATAAATAAATGGGACTAAGAATTAGAGGTGTCTCACTCTGCAAAACCTTGCAAAATATTTTTTTTATGAAAACGTGTATTATGACAGAGCACCAAAGCATTAAGCTACAATTCAAAGACGTCCTCATGAAGAAAACAGATGTGGACTTCTTTAGAAATTCCACAGGGGGCAAGATAAGATGGAGCAAATATTTACAATAATTATATAGCAGTGTTTTGTTATAATTATCTAATACGGTAAAGTATGTATTTGATTCTTTAAATATATTCACAAAGAGTTTAATACAAGTTCTTCTTCAAAAAGGAATACAATTCAAATTAAAGTTTAAATGCAAGTCACAGCACATCATTATTCATTCTTTTTATGGGTTTTGTGGACATTTAATGTCTTTAGAAAATACAATGATAACAACAAATTCATGAAAGAAAAATGCATTGCAAATATAATATTACATCCATTAATATAATATATCACATGCTGTTCTGAAAAAAAAATGAAATGGCTACTTGAATGTGTCAATGCCAAGGCTGGTAGAATTCCCAGACTACATACTGAGGTAGCTCAGCGCTGTCTATCCCCTTCCTACCTTTTTAAGAAGCATTGTAAAGTGAACACCAAATTGGACACAATCTATTGGCTTAAATATTGATTAAATATTACTGTCCTAATTAAATTAAAAGGTAAAACTGGGTCACTCTCTATTCTGTAAAGTGACATTCTTCCACAAAATTAACATTTTTATGTGGAGAATGATTACAACAGTACTTAAAACTATATAAAGGTGTAAAAGTATTTAAAATTCTTAATTAACAAAATCAAGTAACGTTTTAAGTTTTAACAGTAAAATATGAACCTGCAGTGAAACCATGTGGAGGTGAGTTTAAATCTGAAGGAGGAAGAACATTTTACATGAAGCATTGTGGGACTATGAAACAAACTACAGTACAGTACCCAGATGTGCTGTTGTAGCTGAAAACCTACGTGAAACATTTTGGCTGTATCTGTAAGTACTCTCTTCTAGCTTGGCACTTCCTATTTGGTGTTTATATTTTATGTGTGGTGTGTATGTTTTTACTACCTGTATGCAAAATGTTGAACGTGCTCATTAAATATTATCTGTCTTGTGTTTGGCCAGTCTTGAATTATATTTACAACTTGTTGAATTTTATTTGCTGATTTTACAGTGTTTGCTAATCCTCTCAACTTCATATTGTCTACAAACTTCAATTAACTATACCTGAATACAGATCATTAATATACATTAAGAAAAGAAGATGTCCTAGTACAGATCCCTGTAGTACTCCACTAAATAAATCACTCCAAGTAGTTGAATCAGTTGAATATGGTAATTAATATAAGAAAAATGATGGTACTATTTATTACAAAAAGATTGTTTCCAAGAAACAATGTTTTTTAATTTACTCCCCAAATTCATCCTGTAAATTCATAATAGCTCATATGTTTCTAAGATAATATTACAATTTCAATCATTGAGTGTGGTGTACATCTCATGACAGAGGAACTCTCTGTGTGCTACATTGGGGCCTGGGAGGTCTGACTGAGCAAAGCAACAAAACATTGGCACCTGTCAGCTCCCCACTGAATCCAAAGGAGTAACAAAAGCAATTGTTTAAATCAAACTGTACATTCATCATTATTGAGGGCTAATGGTCTGAGTCAAATTCATTAATGACTTTCTGCTTGGATATTCAGGCAGCTGTTTGTGAGGTGTTTGATGTGATTGCTATTAATTACACAGCTGAGTGCTGCTAATCGTGCAAAGCTGATTGTCTTATCTATGTTCTGATGATTAATGGGAAATTTACCTTTGGCTAACTATAAACACTTTAATTTCAGGGGGCATTCAATAAAATGCTTTTTACTTCAGGGTGGACTTCCATCACTGAATGATGGCTCAATCTATTCCTTCCCTTGCCTGTGATTGACTAGCACTGCTCAGCACTCAGTATCAATGTTTCATGGACTAGTGACCTCTGACCTCTGGAGAATTGCAAGGCATCAATTCGTGAATAAAGAATCAATAGAAAGAGTCTTTTAGATTACTCAGGTTTAAAGTGCACTTCAAGGAATTTGGTGCCTAACCATTTATGGTTCTATATGACATACATTAACATCCATACAATATGTTGATTATATAAGAATCAGCATAAGAACTAAGGATGAACTGCTTATTTAAATGTGCATTATAATTTCATGCATGGATAAATCTAACCGTGCTACAGTATGTAATAGTATCTATACTGAGAGAGGCATTAAAATGCAATAAATTAGTATTGGAACCAATACCATTTGTTCAGATTTTAATGCTTTTCAATATATAAAGCCTTAAATGGACATAGGCTGATTTTGAGTTTTCTACTTCATTTTCTACATGTATTATCTTTATCCACTTATACAGGGGTTTGCTTACCTGAAGAGACCAGAGACCATACAGAAACATTACAATTTGCACCTGTGTCATGTGCACACCAATCTTTTCTTCATCTGTCTGACACTACCTTTATGACAGTTTAACTAACCAAAAATAGTAAGTTCAGGAGAAACCCACATATCAAAAAACACTAAGGGTGTCACGATTGTAATCCCTCCCCCTTAAGGGCACTCTGGCTCTTTCACATTTTAGTTAATTTTGTGCACCTGCTCCCTGTTCCAGCCTCCCTACAAAAGCCAGACGCTCACTCTGTTCTGGGCTCTGCATTGGAACACGGACACCCAGAGGCCCGCCTATCACCAAATCGCCCTACATCCGCAGCTTGAGGGCATAGGCCTGCTATCAGCGTCCTGAACCAGCCGAGTCCGGGACTTGGAGCGCCTGGCCCCGTTAATCGTTTTTATTCCTCGTCCTTGCACAGGATCCCATTCCAGCTTTTAACTGTGTTTTGTTTTCACCTCCCCCTGGATTTCACGGCTTTTAGACCTTGCCCCGGTGTTCTCCCTACGGACTCCCTTGAATTTGTTCACCTGGACCACGCCCCCCCGAGCACCAGTGCACACTTGTCACGCCCCCCTGTTCATCTACCAGCCCAGTTCCTCGTCTCCTCCCCATGTCTGTTCACTCCCTTCCGGATTCTGATGTCTGCATAGGGTCCTGAAAGACGCTTCATAATAAAGGGTTTCTGAATCAATGTTTCACATTTGATGTTGGCCACCAAGAACAATTCTTTCCCTGGCAACAGTTACACAACTGGAAAAGTAAAAAAAAAAGAAGAGATGGCATCAATTGTAAATTACTGCCCAAGACATTTCTGAGTCATAGATATGTGAAAACATATCAAGAAAGAAGAGGTTCAATAAAAAAATTGAAATACATTTTTATAGTCAGGTCGGTTCTGAGAGCTATTGATTCACCAAATCAATAGTTTTCATTTGAGCATTTGTTCCTAGTATATAGTAATTTCATAGGATAGTAATTTTGTGCCCGGCTTTCCAGCTACAAGTGGTTTTATTTTGGGAAACAACATAATATTATTAAGTGTCATCCATCATACAAAAATAAAGTTAATTTTAATCACATTTCAAAATCTTCAAGTCAGTCCTCTGGAAAAAAATCGTATGATTAACCTTCATATTACTACATTGTGCTTAATGCAATGTCACTAAAATAGTTCCTTTCCAGGTACTGCATTTGTCCTGATCCATGAAAGAAACGCATAGGCCCTGGTCAAAAGATGGAGCCATTGTAGGACACCTGTTTTTTCTCCAGAAACTGGAACTTCCTGTTAACGTTTGCACAAATCAACTATTTAATACAACAAACTTTTTCTATGAATGATAAGATATCTTAAAATTGGCTATTAAGGGTAATAGCAGGATTTTAATGACAGATTCCTTATTAGTGGAAGACAAAGCTGTAAACTATAAATAAAAAGGGGGAAAACCAAGCTTGAGTAAGTAATTAATGAAAAAGAATGGTTTATGTTGACATTTCATTTTCATCCTCTAGAAAATATATGGAGGCAAACAAAGGAAAACAGAATATTATGATGTGCAGTTTAATGTACAAAATTCTAAACAAACTGTGTTATGTTAAATGTAAACCATGTACAAGTAAGATCTCATTTAGAATATTGTGTACAATTTTGGACCCAAATTTAAAAATAAAAAAATTGTGGCTCTGGAATCACTAGCAAGGAGATACATTTCAGGATTAATTCTTAGACCTATATCACTAATATAGCCTTAAATCAAGCACCCTGTCTGAAGCATTCAGAATACTTAAAGACATTAACAATTTGAACCCAACAGATTTCCTCAAAGTCAATAATGCTTCACAAATCAGAGGGCACATCAGGAAAACAAAGGGAAAGTGATTTTAAAACTGACAACAAAATACATTTTAACCCTCAAACAAGCTATCCAGCCATGTTGTCGGAGTTGATACTCTGACATCTTTCCTGAAATGGCTGGAGGAAACCCTCAGATCATTTAGTTTAAAAAAAAACAAAGCTACAGAAAGCTGAATGGCCTTTCTCTTATTTATGTTAATTTTCTGTTTATATTATACCATTGATAAACACATCCTCCCATAGCTCCCCAAAGTTCATAAGAATGGATTTAAATAAATATCGTAAGTGATATCTCCAAAATATAGCTATATTTGCAAATGTAAATAATTTTATGGAGAGAACAGGGTTGCACTGAACAATCACTGGGCAATTTTCTAATATACACAGTATTTCTTTGTATGTTTTATTAAAAGAGATACTGTAGCACACATAGCTAAAATATCTTTTCTAATACTTTCTAAAACCCTCTCCTGTCCCCTGTCCCACCTGTCATCAGGGCTATACTGCTGCCAATTAGTCAGTTGTAACCATGTTTTAACCATGTTTAACAGGAGTCTACTCAAGTGACCTCTTGTTTTTTTTAACATAATACTACTACTTTAACATAATCTCTTCCACGTTTCTACAATCTTGTCTACTACAGTCATTATGATCAAAAATATTTTGCATGCCACGTACAGACAATGCAACCCTCTAGTTTTGTATTTCTTTTTCTCCATTGGTGTTAGAGAACTGACATGACCTTTGCAAAATACACCATGAGAGAAGAGCACCAGATGGTGGTTATGATTTAGGAACAAAAGGCTAATTGATTCTACTATGGTATCAAATAAAGGGATGGTGATTTTGCTTCTAAAAACTGCTGTAGATGGTAAAAGTTAAAGGGAATTGTGCTTTTAATTTAGTGTCCTATCATCTTTAATCTACAGTACCTCTAAATGTTCCAATAAAGCCTTAGTCATCAGTATTGCGCAAGCTGGTTAATAGCTTAGGTACCTGAAAGCAAGGGCACACATCCTCCAACTCTCCCTCCTAAGGCATTTTTTGACAATGAAAGTGCAGCTATTGTTATGATTCACTGATCCAAATTAAATATTAAAGAACTGGATAATAAAACTTTTTTAACCTATGCTGCAACATCTACTGGCTTTAAAACGTGACATCTACTGATTTTGTAAAGTAATCATATATATCACCTGTTGTATTTTATCGGAAAATTTGTTTGAGGCAGGATATGCTGTTCTGCCTGTTTCTTGGGTGGAGATAATTAATAGAATTATCTTGACTGTTGGCAAAGCTCTGCATCTGTCTGACAAAGACTCAAGTAAGAAAGCACTAATAGCCAAAGTGCACTGTACCTGTATTTACCTTCGTCATGCGTCATACAGCTGGAGTAATGATTAGCTCACTGTATGGTTTGTTACCTTTAATTTGGGTTTCAATGTTTTCTTTATTACAGTTCTAGTTTTAGGACTATGGATATTTACTTGTACAGCAGAAGTAATTACAATAGATTAATAATTAAAACTTTGCTCTTAAAAGTATATTATCAAGTTTTTAAACTATTTTTATTTCATTTTATTCACAATTCAAATATTCTATTCACAAAGGTAATCTTTTCTTCCTTATCCCTTCCTATTCTGTCTCTTCTCATTTTGTTCTCTCTACTTCATCTTCAAAGGTACAAAATATTACAAGTAGGAAATTCAACATCATATTAACGCTTTCCAAAGAAGTGTGCAAATCATGTTTAAATATTAGTTTTATTTAAGTGCCATTCAAAGCACAGAATGATAAAAAAGATGTGAAGCTGTGTGTGTCACAGATCATGTCACCTGATCCAGGATCAATAGATATACTTGCTTTGGTGGCATCTAATAAAACAGTGAATGGTCCCTCTGGACAATAGGAGCATGCACACAACGTATGGCTGAATAGCCGAAATCATTCTTCACTTCCTAATGACCTACAAGGAGGTGGAAGTGCACATTGACTTATGACTTATGTAGCTGGGGCTGTCTCATATATCTTGAAAAATAACCACTTCCAGGAATTGCTGGAAACAACGTAATCCGGAATCTCTATAAAAAGATCCAGAGGCTGGAGTTCAGAATGGGTCAGTTCAGGACAATAGCTGAAATGGAGACCCCCAGGATGAAATACTTAGATGAGATTGTTAATAATTTAGACACTGTTTCCCCTTCCTCCCTGCTAGGATGGCTCATTAATGATTTATGAAGCTGAGGTCAAGCAATGGCGCAGTGTTCATTCTCCCAACACAGCCAGAGATGGCAACCATCAGAACACATGAATATTTCTGCCAGATATCAGTCACACCTGGCCCAGGGAGAACAAAGGTTCAACTTGATCCAGAGAGCATGCAAATTACACTGAGAGATTCTATCCAGTTACAATAGTTAGTGGAAGTAAATGCTGCAGAACATTCTGAACAAAACAGATAAAAACCTTATTAGGGTCTTTTCTCATGAAATGAGACCACAGAGGAGCTCCACCTCATCTTAGAGGACTGTCACCCTGGACATTAGACAGCAGGAAATAACCTTCATCACCTTTTTAATTGAATGGTTTGAATGTAAAGCTTTCATCACCTTGGAATAAATGTACTGATTGTCTGCTACACTTTTGATTTATTCTAATTATTTATATTCTTTGTTTCTTACAGAAAATAGGCACTAGCACAGTTTTACTTCAATATATACCTAAACAAAAAAAAATCGAGTCTATGACAAGAAGAAAAAGACAAGCAGATGACCTATCTCATTAAAACTAATAGCCTAGAACAAGATTTTTATGGTGATGTTAGATGGTAAAGTGAAGTCACTAGTTTGTTTATATAAAATTAATAAATGAATGGAAAAAAATTGAAGTGACCAAAGTAGGAGAAGAAAATAAACAAAGTGATATGCAACATGGAGTTTATAACAGAAGTTTGGATCTTGCACGGTTCCACTCTATTACATACTGCATATAAATCTCACACCCAAGTCCTCCCTTTGTGTATCTCTCTGGAATCCCAATGGATGTCCTACCCTCATTGTTAAGTTGTTATTCCATCAGCTAGGTGAGTCACACCAAATACCCTCTACAGCCGCCAGTTGGAAATAGTGGGATCCAACCAAACTGCTGAATTAATTTAACTGTTTCATTTTTAATGCTTCAACAAACAATGGTGTCAGCAATACAATACTGGGCTGAAACTGACTGTGTCACTAGTAAATAAATTGCCTTCCTATTATTTTCCTACCATGCTCTGATATGACTTTTTAATGTTCTGTATTATTTTCATATATTTTCCTAAGAAATAATGACCCAGTCTATGAAAATCAGTGTTCAAATGACATTGTAAGTTCAAGTCTCTTGTAAAAAACTGCACTGGGTGACCCAGATACCCTTGAACAAATAGACTATACGTGTATAGGACAGAGAAATGTGATGTATGAACTAGGGTGGCTTTTACAGCAGAAGGATTATAAGACATAAAACTATATTGACAGATGGTCAGCTGGGCCACCTACTAAACTATCCAAGAATATTCAAGAGGCTTAACAGATGTAGAAGTGTTAAATTACTGTAATGGGAAACCATTTTCAATTAGTGCTTGTCTGTGTTGCAGAGAAAATGTAAAATGATGGGCATTGATCTTATTGTTTGTAGGTTGATAGACTTTTTTCATTGTTTCACTCCTAATTTAGCTTTGAATTAATTTTAGCAATTCATTTATTAATTAACTGTTCCTAACTATCTTTTGTAAAACATTACAAAACTAAAACTACAGACCTTTGGAAATGTGCTAGGGGCATTAATGTATATTATTTTTGGTATATAAAATTCTAAACAAGATCTTTCTCTCATGGAAATGTCAAGTACTTACACTTGCTTTTGATATCACCCACAGTATGATGTGAAAATGAGAATAAGAATATGAAATTTATGTGAAAAAGCTATAAGAAGAATGTAAGGGGATGTAAGAGTTTTATAAATATGGTGACCATTCACCTAGCTGAGACTAAGCAAGATTAAGGTATGTATTGGAGTAAAAATATGAAGCCTCTGTTGCTGTAGTATGTATTGTTTTTTCATTTTTTTTCAAAGTAATTTAATGTATGCACTGTTAATGTTCAAATCAGATATTGAGATGTTCTAAGAATTGTAGACACTGAAGTACGTGATAGAGAATGTTATCAAGTAGAGTTTTAGAGGTCCACCAGTGAGAAAAGGATGATACTCTTGAGGTTTGTAGTGAAAATATGGTTGGTCTCCAGAAAACAAATGTGCAACCAAACAGCTCTGACAATGGGGAAACACATTGCAAAATATAGAAATTGTGTTTCTTATAACATGGTGACTAAGAGACCTCAAGGAAATGTTCTGCAAAAAGGCTTTTCCTGAATAATTGCTTGAGTTTTACAAAATAAAGGAAATGCAATAGCATTGAAATGGAGCACATGATAATCTAAATGATATATTAAATAGGTTACACAAAAGGACTACAATTAATTATAACACTACACCTGAGACAGGAAAAATAATAAGTTTAAGATATGCAAATGAATGAAGCAAATAAGTATTGTGGGTTTCATTAATGGATATGTCCTAGTACAGTTCTTTAACATACTGTATGTACATCCATTCCATGTCAATTCTTTCTGCATTCATTTGAAATTTGTACAATGAATCTAAAATTAGGAAAAAGCTTTTACTTTGATACTTTGGTACTAAATCATGAAGATTAAGCAAGAGAGCACTGGGTGAACGTGTTAAAACATATGTAACAGATTCTCAACTCCAAGGTCAAATGAGAATGAAAAGGAGACAGGATATTGCTGTGCCTGTGTGGTATACTGTCTAAAGTAGAACATTTCGATAAAATAAAGGTCTGGGGTCATTTTGCTATGACACGCACGGGAGATGTCATTCTATTTTCCAGTGCCACACAATACCATTGAAAATGAAAGGCTTGTTTTAAGGAAACAACAATTCAAAAAGCAGTGCCATATTAGACCTATATTACATAAATGAGGGAAGAAAGAAACAGATATTAAGGTTAACACGTTGTTCTTGACATCATTGCTATAAATGTTACAATGTGATTTTCCTCTTTGTTGATCCTTTGGAAATGCTAGCAGGGTATTTTACAGAATAGCCTTGATACACAGTGTATTATTAGCCTACTCAGCCTTTCAGAGCTTGAATATTTCTTTTACTTCCAGCCCATCGGCTGATTTTGTTTATGATCTTATGTCTCCGCACAGGTCTCCTCTTTTTTTAAGACAAACCGTGAAGAAAGCACCATGGTGTATGCCACACAGTTACCCTTCTGAGTTTATATGCCTTACATCCTAATTGTCAGAAACTGTATTGCCTATGGTTCAGTACATCTAAAATTCCACTTTAGCACTACAGTCAGGAAATCCCACTGCAACGCTATAAGGCTTGTTCTCTTGATTATCATACTTACTCTCTGCCAATGATCTCCTGTCTCCAAAACCAGTCCTGGAGGAGATGGTGATCTCTTAATGATTTTCTGAGTGAGCAGATTTGCTGCCCCACAGCTGTCTGCACCATGTTAGTATAACTATTGGGAGATGTAAACACAGCTGAGCTAAAGGTTGTGAAGTCACGCTGGAGATTGCTGGGTTACTCTGAAAAACATTCACCGCAAAGAGAATTTTATATTTATTTTATTTACAACGACCGTACATGTTCTATATAATGAATCACACAAGAAAAACAGCACTGAAGTCTAAAGGATTTCTTTAATCAACCATTTTAAACAAAGCTATAAAACCAGCTCATAGAAAACATGAACAAGAACACAGATCAAAGAACCGTGATAAGTTTTCAGTATGAAACGAGGCATACTGTCAAAATGAAAACATTACAAAGTCAGCACAGAGTTTGACATCCCTGAGCATTAACACAATCATGTTGGCATTGACACATCGGTCTCCGGAGAAACTGATGGGAGATTTTCCCAGCGCTCTGTACATTCTTCAGGTGTAGCTCCAGCTACAAAAAAATTGCTAGAATTAACAATCCTATTTCCTTATTATTTAAAATGTAAAATATTATGTATGTGCCGGCTGACATATGTATGACCAAAATATATGGGTTTAATAACTAACGCAACTATACAATGGATACAGAGGATGTTATTAGGCTAAAATGTTGACTAGCAATCAGAGGAAATGATAGAGTGTGGTAAACATATGTTATAAAACTTGACTACAGTCATATGCAGACAAAGTTACCTTTTCTTTTTAAACATGTTTTTTAAACAACTCAGACCATGGACTATGAGGTTACTCAACCCATAAATGTTACTGCTTGGAGTGCAGGTAGTGGCCCTTGCAGGTTCATGTCTAAGAGTTGTGACTGGTCAATTACAATGTGATTTTCCAATGTGATGGCACACAAATGTGTTTGTGTGCCAAAATGATTGAGCAGCTTGTCTTGAAAACCAGCTGTGCCTCCTGGATGCTGCAGGACTCCTGTGGACATACATTGTCATCACTGGGAGATCAGCTGCGCTTCCATTCTCCTGCACTGCACTGCTGAGCTCACAGTGTTGAGTTCCTGAATGACTCTGAAAACTTGCGCATGTCAGATGAATGTGGTCCAGCAGTTGCAGAAATCAGTCATCAGTCAAGTAGAGATATTACAGCCCACCAGTTTCCTTTTTTTCTAGTTTTCCCTACCCTAATGAAAATATTTTAATTTGTTTTCATTATCTTTATGATTGTAAGGTTGTTTTTGGACTTTAAACAGAAGCAGTAAAAAGCAGTATGTCACCTACATACAGGAAGACATAAATATATTGCAGAGTATGGATTATTTGGTGCTGATTCAAGATGGTTTGAGCACAAAACTCTGTGAGACAGAGCATTCCAAGAACAAAAAGCATATTGTGAGGTCTGCCTTGTTTCTTTCCTTTTTTCATAAAATTTGTAAATCAAATTTTTTAGCAAAAACGGAGATTCTGGAATCATCTCTGCTCTGATGAAATCTGGTAAACTTTTATTAATGAGCTGAAGATCAGCATGAATATCAACTGAGCCATTCTTTGCGTAACCTTTACAAATCTTCGTAACATTCATAAAAAAAGGAGAAGAATGGCTCTTCTGGTAAAGGCAGCTCAATACAACACCCGTGGCGCCGTCTGATTGTTAAGTGACTGAATTGCACAAGGATGCCATTCTTGTCAACAAACCCCAGAGCAGTGTCACGCAGCATGACTGCCCTGTAAATGGCCGGGTTTAAAGTCTGAGCGGCACCGGGCCAGCAAAGGGGTGCCTGATGTCCCCTGGAAACACTGCTGCGTTGAAAGTCACCAGCGGGCCGCAATCGATGGCCTGCCTTGGAACCTGTGCTTGTTTGATTTTCATGGCATAATCCGATGAAGAAAGACACTCTGAGGCAGGGTAAAGCTCTGTGTGGAGAGGGATCTTCTGTTCATTTATGTGCTCATTCCCAGAATCAGGCTCAAGACAGTAATCATGATATGACTAAGGAAGAGGTAAGGATATTCAGGGCACTGAAAGACTTAGCTGGGTGCCCTCATGTGGGTTGAGGTTTTGGCTAAGGGTAAGCAAACACAGTTTTGCAAGCCTTAATTAAGATCCCACTGGTTTAGGTGAAGGAAACAGAAGGCGAAAATTTGGCCACAGCTCAATACAGATGAAACCACATTGACCACATACTCATAAGCTGAATGGCTAGCTTTAAGTTGAATTTAAAAGGTGATTAACTCACTTTTCTCCTGGTTATCCTCCATGAAAAAATAGGTTTGGGTAAATTAATTGAAATTAAATGTTTTTTTAGGTTAGGACTGCTTATCTAACGTGTTACAAACCTGGTCTTCACTGGCAGAAAAAAATTTCCATGGAGCTCATAGTAAAAACTTGAGAGCAGATTTTAGTTTTAAAATAATTCATTTTTATATTTCTTTTAAATTCACATAAGTATTTACATAAACAACACATTATTTTATTCACATTATCAAAGGATTTATATACCAAAGTAAAAATGTAAATAAAAGACAAACATAAAACTTTCCTATGAGAACCTTTACACAATTTAAAAGCACACAGTCATAGACAGGTGTGAGAGTTAACACTGTACCAACAGCAATGTACCACCAGCTTAATCCTCACAAATTTTTCATTCATACTCTCAGAAACATACTTCCAGTTTTTGGACAGTGGGAGCAAACTGGGCATCCAGAGGAAACACATGGAGACACAGGGGGAGAACATACAGTACAGTCTACATATAGATAGCATCCCAGGTCTGGAATTGAACTCTGGCCCCAGTGCCATTAGGCAGCAATCCTAACCACTGCACCTTTATGCTGCTTGTCAGCAATCATAAAATGCACTATTTCTTGAAGGAGTCAATAACTACGTGGTTGTTGTGGTCATAGGAAACTACACAGCAGTGAGTGAATGGTGTCCTATTTCTCCCACTGCTGGTGATATTAGACACTGCAAATGGACAAGTGATCTTCAGTTGGGATCTGAGCTGACTTCATATTGAAAATAAATTATGGATTTGCATTAAAAAAGGTATTATTTTAAGAAACACATTTTATCTGAAGTAGTTAAAAAAATATATTGTAGAAAGAATATTTCTTCAAACTAGTCATTTCGTTTTCTTATTTCCTGCCAAACTTGAATGTGTGAAATAATACAATGTCATTTGTTAGATAGTACAAAGACTTTTCTTTTTAAAGAAATTGAATTATGGATACTATAATATAATCTTCATTACTAACTCATCTGATAATTTAAACTGCCTTGAAATGTAACATATGTCTTTGGTTCCTGAAGCACGAGATATAAAAAGCCACATATTGTAGTTTGCTGTATTTTATTCTCATCTTCTTTTGCACAACATTAATGTTGCAGTTTCTCTGCGAAGCATGTGATCTTAAATACTGTTGTGCTTTGTTCTAGACTGGCAAGAGCAATGATTCACTGTTACCTATAGAACTGGGAACAGAGACACTGTAGTTATTATTTTCTGGTTAATTATATCCTTTAAAGTTATATATTTTTACTATTTTTTATTAAGGTCCGTATATTCTTGAATAAAAGTTGTATTTTAGTACCCATGAGAAATATCCTAAGTCTGTGTTTTTGAATTTGAACATAAATCAGTATACAGAATCTCTTTATTCTGAATAAGCAGATCTCTTTGGGAAATATAGTTTTTTTATAAACATTAGATAATACAGCCAACAGGCCCATCCAGATTGTAAATTATAGTTATTGACAACGAACAACCAAAAATACTAGTTTTTAAATTCAGACAAAGAGACACCTGTGAAAAAAAGAATGCAAAAAACATGCATGATGATATGTTTTTGACATTATGCTTTCAATTCCAAACATAGAAAAGAGCTACACAAAGAGGTAGCTAAGTGCACAAAAAATAATTCTGTAAGAAATGTAAAAAATGTGGGGTAGAATTCACTTGCCTACAATACTATAACACTATAGCACTGTAACAAAGTGGTGTCTTCTTCTTCAGTCTTCATCTGGTTTGTGGCTCTGTCTGACAGGACAGGAGCAGCACCCTACGCCCCTGCCTAGGCCCTGGCAGTGATCAGGCGAGAGAATCACCGATACATTCATGCCTTCTTAGCTTTGTACCATAAGAACACAAGAACACAGGAAAGTTACATACTGTATGAAAGAAGACCATTCAGCTCATCTTGCTAATTCAGTTGCTAGTAGTTTATTGAGCGGTTGATCCCTTCGAGCTGCTCCTGATCTGCATCAACAGCGTGACAGGGCCATTTACCCAAGGGCCTAAAAACCTTGTATAAAAATGGCAAAAGCCAAGAAACACCACTTATCATTAGTCCTAAATACATGCCCTTTACATTCACTTTTGTATTCTTGTCCCATCATTGACTCAGAAGTAATCCTCTGGGTTGATTTTGTCAATACTTTTACAATTAAATACCACATGTCCTTACATCTTTTTGGGCTTTTTCATGACTTCCCCATATTGTGTATTTGAGGACATTAACAAGTTTATATAAATATCTAGAATTGATCTAGAATAACTCTATCTAGTGCTTTTAATTAATGTACCAATAAGTTGGGTGGCAATTTTCTTGCACTTTTAAGAAAAACCAGTGCAGCTCTCCCCCTTCTTTTTAGGCTCTCCTAATAAGCTCTACCCCAAAGACAATATCTCATTTGATAATATGAAGCCTAATGAAATGTCGGCCTTTACCAAGGTACTGGGATTACTACTGTATGCCTTTCTTTGCTGGGACATGCCATGATTTTCACAGCTCTGACTCTAAGTTGCTAATAATTTTAACATGTCAAGTGATTTTTCACACCACAAAAGGGATTTGCTTTTATCTCTGAGAAAAAAAACCCTGCCATTTTTTTGCTTCCAGACATCTGCGTTATAGTGTTGACAGTTGACAAGTCAATCAGCTGTTCTACTGCACATATGGAGTATTTTGTTAATGTCAGTGCTCAAGAGAATGAAAATGGCAATAGCTATGAATATGTGAACCCATGTAAAGAAGTGAAAAATCTTAAGAAAGATCACTGATTAAAAAGGAGAATTAAAACAAGTGTGAGATCTGATTAACTTGAAATAGAATAAATATGGGAATCTGCCTTGTCAGCCTTTCCTATGTTCTTTTCAGCAGTGTTTTTGTGTAAAGCAAGCAATAAAGGTATGATGCCTGGAAGAAATCTGAAAAAAATTGTTCTTCACATGTGTATACATCTCTTAATACATACCTTATTTTACAGAATTTAAAGGAACACCGACTCCTCAAAATATTATATACTTCACTGCAAATCATTTATATAAAATATAGCATTCAAATTGTACTGTAGAGTGCTGTAATTAATTAATGATTTTTCTTATGTTAAAGTCCTGTATTTGCAGTGTCCCTGACAGCAGAATGTTATTCACTCACAATAAATGATGGAATCAGATATGAAGGTAACTGACATTGTAAGATGTTTTTTTATAAATAATATTACTGTTTTCTTTGGAATCATGGCGGACCTTGACGCCTCACTCAGCACAGTTTGATTTATCATCAGTGCTGGTCTTAACTCATTAGCACTCCAAAGAGATTCTCATCAAGAGCTACTCCACATACAGAATGGGAAAGAGCAATGCAAGGTTAAGCAGGGAGTTCAATAAGGGGTATAATGCCATCAGAATATAAGAAAGGTTAGAAATGGGAGGAGGCCGTGCAGCCCTCTAGATCCTGTGGTTAATAATGACAGTGAGATCTCATCCATCTGGTTCTTTAAAAAAGCCAGAGTCTAACTTCCCCATAGCATCCTGTTGTGTGGTCTGGTTCATGTTTCAGTGTTGACTCCGAAGATGTCCAGTGGGTTGAATACTCGGATTGGGTCCTCTTGTCGACTTCTCTGATCGCAGCTAAAAGGTCAAGTTCTTTTATCCCATCAGTGTGGGACATTCCTCAAATCCCTAAGTTTGACAATGCATTTGGTCTCTCTTCTCTGCCCAATTTCTGAGCAGCTATATAATTGTTGCCTTGACCAAAACTAAATTGAATTGATCTTCTGCAAACTTGACTTTTTAGTTACTACAGTATAACAGAATCTAGATTGTTGATACAAATAAGAAAGGTCATTGTTTCTCATCACACCCATGTTGCTAGTGGAATAGAATGTTATGAAGCACAGCTACGCTGCTGGACAAATGATTGTGCAGCTGCTGCAGAATATAAGTGAAAACAAAAATGATTTAATTGTGAACAGTTCCGAAATCCACCTAGGCACAGAAGAACACACACACAAAACTAGAACACAGGTAGTCTTTCCTGCTCTCTCTGCGGCTCAGATCAGAGAGATCCCCTCCTCTTGGAATGCCTTACATTACAATATAAATAAAATTCCATTACAATAATCTAAATATTTCATTATAGTAATTTACACACTTTAAATATAACCATAAAAACCATAAACATAAAAAAGTAATTCCTTTAATGCATACTGCTTGTCTTTTGATTAAACATTACCCGTATAATGGTCTATTCTTGATGCCACCTACATGTACGTACCCCTGTGAGACAGGCACTATTAAAACAGCCTTGGTTTGGGTCCTATTCTGAAGATGGAGGATGAATTTGTATTGGTGTTTTAAACAAAAAGCTTATTCTTACAAACTGTATGTGAAATCAATAAATTAAAATATTTTAACTATGCTTTGGTTTTTCACTTTTTAACAAAGATAAAGGACAGTTCATTTGTATGCATGTTTTAACGACCTATATATGGGTTTTACGTTTTGTGACCTTCTTTTGTTTTACTTTCCTTGTGCACCCCCAGGAAGGCTTTTATGGTTTAGTAAATAATAACCCCATTTTAACTTTGCTTGGAAAGCAACTTATTTACTAGTATGTGTGTGTCAGCCCTGTTGTTAGTGGTCTGTGCTGGTAAAGAAGTTTCCAGTCACAGTCCTATTACGTACAGTATCTCTGTGTTATTTGAGCATTTTCCCAATCTAAGCATTTTCTGTAGCCTCTGTTTTCTATGTAATCCCTGTTCTCAGTCAATCCCTGAATGCAAACCACCTGTAATATGATAAGCATTTAAAAAATCCTTCAGAAAATCTAAATACCTGTACACTATTTCATATGCTCTATGTGTATTCATTACTGCTGTTGGTAGTTCAAAGAACACTAACAAGTTGGATGGGCAAGTTCTAACTTTTCTAAATCCCTGTTAGCTATTCCCTAGAATCTTATTTCCATATAATTGATCCTCTAGTCTAGTACTAATATTTTTTCCATATTCTTACATGTGATAGAAGTAATATACATTTACATTGGTCTATAAGTACGAGTCAGTTCATAGTCACTCTTCTTGTGGATGAACAATACATATGAAATGATCATTTCCATGGTTCCTATCTGTTCCACTTTCATGGGTACTGAACCAGTCTTAAGTGGCTGTACGATAGGTTAAATATATTGGGTCCTGGGGGTTTTAAATCGTGAGTAAGTCTAGCACCCAGAACACTGCCTCTTCCATGCGAATGCTCTTTAATAGAGAACTTTGTCCTTCCACAGCCTGAGTGAAATACTCATTTAGTACATCAACCATTTCCTTTTCATTGTCTAGACATTTCCCATTATTATCCTAGATTGGTCCATCCCAAAGGTTCCTTTGCCTGTGTGATGTTGAAACTTTTATTCCTCATGTATCGTCGATTTCTATTTCTCTCTTGGCCTTTCTAACATCCTTGCTGTGTTTAATGACTTGGGATTCTGTTTTTAGCTTTTTGTTTTGTGCCTCCACTGCTGCAACTCATTCCCACAGATGCTATAACTATCCTCTCCCATTTTGCATCTCCTAAGAGATGATTCATTCCATCAGACAGAAAGAAGTTTGTATATTTGCTATCTGCTATTTCTTGCTTAGTAAACACATACAAATGAAACAGATTTTAATGGCAAGATAAAATTCACTGCCGTTTCAACTTGTTGGCATTCACTTCTTCAATCATAATGATAAATTGTGAAATGATGATCCTAATACATCACAATGAATCATTATCAAATTTATGAAGAGTTCAGGTCACACAGAAAATAATATTTATTTTACAGCACATGTCAGTTGCTCAGTTTACAATATATTTGAGCAATTGAGTTTATTTATGGAAGTTATATATGTTTCATTTCAGTTTTTTCAGTTTCATTTCAATCGACTGGTATCCATTTTAAAAGGTGTTTCTTTTATAACAAATGCCTGTAAAATATAATTGTCCAAGGTGCCACTTCCTGAAATACTATAAAAGGCAGTAAGTTCCTCTCTACCTCAACATTCATTTAACTTTTTCATCATTCCTTAACCTCATCTCCATCTTTGCAGCTCCTCCCTGTTTAGCTTCTCTCGGTGTGTGGGTGTCCTAACTCCCACATCCAATAGCTAGGTGGTTAGTCCTCAACAACGTTACGTCAGAGTTCATTATGATGTGAAGTGATACAGTACCTTTTTAAAATGAAAATCTATAAACAATGATATAAAAAATCAAAGTGTTAAAAATGGTTTTAAAATACATAACATATATCAGTTAATTTTGAACTTTGTATTTATTTAATACACTAGCCATTTCCTTTTTTAAACATCTGTGTTTCTAAAAACACCTTATGTTATCCTTTTCTGTTCTTTCATTCTTATGCTGGAAAATCCTTTTAATTGTTTAATTCATCAAAATTTTCTTTTCTCTCTTGAGAATTCTTGAGAATTCTAACATATTTTACGTTTTCCCATGCTTGCAATTGCATACTCAACTTTTATTGGATTACTGTTTTTAAGTCATTTTCTAAGATATTTGCTTTTTCCTATATTAAAATATGAAATATTTTTTCCTATGCTTTTTAGCTAATAGTTAACTTACTGTTGATATTGATTTTTCATATCGCCTGCTTTCCTGAAATTGTAAACCTTCCTTTTAGACTCTACTCACACAGCTTCAAATTATTCTTGGAAGTTTACTGCATTATGATCACAGTTCCCTTATGGTTATCTGACCTCTGTTTTCTTCAATCTATATTGATTCTTTGAAAACACTAAATCAATACAGGCATTCCCTCTGGTAGGCATTGTGACCAAACAGGGTAAAAAAAGCAATCACTAGCCATGTCTACCATTTCAGTTTTATAAAAAAAAATAAAAATAAAGTAAGAAAATTAAAATCACTCCCCATAACCACTTCTTCCTTCACACAATCATCTGTAATGTCAATGTATAAGAGTGCATTATAATTGATGTCTGAATGTTGCTGTCTGTAGTATACTTAACATTACACATTTTGAATATGTTCACAAGTCTCACTCCTGCACATTTTAAAACTGATAACTCATATTGGTACACTCTTCTGCTCGAGCAGTCTTCTCAATCTATTTTGCTCCACCCCACCCTTCTTTTCCCTCTCTTCAGAATGCTGTGACAGCACTTACAGTACCACTTTGTAGCCTGACTTGGTCAGTACTGGGATGGAAGATCTCTAAGGAAAAAAAGGGGTCACTGCTGGTGGTAGTGTTTGTGGACCAGTAGGAAGAACTCTTCCACCCAGTATTTTCCAAAACCAATACACCAGTATACATTGTGCTGTAGGAGGTGCCGTCATTCAGATAACACTTCACACTGAGGTTGTTTTTTTGTGTTGGTATTAATTTCAGTATCCCAGATAAATTTCACTCTAGGTTCAATCTAGGTTTTGTACAATCTAACCTATCAAAAGCTCATTCTTAATTCAACTGATGAAGCAATTTCTCACTTCTCTACCTGACCTGCTCCGTAATGGGCCTGCTAGTGCACAACGGCAAGTGCGCGTCACCCAGTTGAGTTCTGCACTTCAGTGGTGGATGATGTGGGTTCTCTCCTGATGTGGCATAAAAATAGCTATGTATTGCTTCATAATTACAGGCTAATGCAGTAGCGTCTTTTTATTTTGTTCCTAATACTCCTGACATTTAGGTATAAGCATTAATAAGCATTAATATGCAGGCAGGCTGATTGCATTTACACAGCTGTGGATAATCAACTTGTGCTTCTACTTGCCCCCACCCCTCCAAAAAAGATTGGTTTGTCTCCATCACTATGGGATCACAAACACTTTTATACATAAACAAACAGTGTGACACACCACCTTAGAAGCTGAGGCCCAGGGCAGGAAGAACCAGGTCTAGGACATTCTCATGGATCACACACAACAGAGCAGGAGCCTTCAGGACTGTCCAAGACTCACTGGGAGCTGCGTGTTCCCTGCTACTCTCATAAGCTTCAACATGGGTGTACAGGGCTCCAAAGTGTTGTAGTATGATAGCCCCCTAAGGTGATAAACTTGTTAGTCATGAAAGTCAGCACTCACAAGATCAAAGCTGGGAATGGTGGTCAATGGAGGGATTTTGATAGGATACCAAAGTACATTAATTGCTGCAATCTTTTATGGTGTGTGCAATATAAATGTAACAGTTTGGGGGTGGTACTGTATGTGTTTCTCTGCATATTCATGTGCATATTGAATTGTACAGGAGATCTCGCAAGCTTGTATATCTGGACGAGACCGCTTGCCTTCTGTCAGTTTGGCATTGTGATCATATTTGCTATTTAAATTTACTTGCATACTGGATATAAAAGAGAAGTAGCATCATTGATGTATTTAACTCAATTCTATACACAATACACCTGTGCTGAAAGAGTTAAATTGTGTAGGATGTAGTGTATACATCTGGGATTGGAGTATTTGATTCAGTAAAAGAAACAGCAGCCAATTTATATAACTGTGTGATCTCACTCTAAATATAGTTATAACTACTGTATCAGGTCTATAGGCTATGATGCCTCTGGGGGAATTTGCCCTTGGAAATAATTTTAAACCATTTGTTACTGAGGTTGTTTAAAATTGGAGTGGGCAGAAGAGTAAAATCAAGAAACCCTAGTGGGACTTAGGAAGTTGAAGCTACATTTATTGATGTTCAGTTAGTGATCAAGAGTTCAAGGATATTAGGGGGAAAAGAGTGCAAAGCTTTTGGCTGTCTTCTTTTTTCAGATCAAAAATAGATACAGTCATGCTTCGATACTCTTAGCACTTTATATTGTTCACAGTCTCAAATATGAGTCTATATTTAAGAGCATATGGTATCATTGTTACAAATGTTGTCATACTAATATTAC
Organism: Atractosteus spatula; assembly: GCF_055471065.1. Classification (NCBI taxonomy): domain Eukaryota; kingdom Metazoa; phylum Chordata; class Actinopteri; order Semionotiformes; family Lepisosteidae; genus Atractosteus; species Atractosteus spatula. The sequence continues at coordinate 2,057,646 of NC_142721.1, read as the reverse complement.
CTTTCTCTTATAGACAGTGTTTTGAAAAAGAAAACATACACACGTAGAATGGAAATGTTAAAAGAGAGAGGCAAGGCTCTTACACAAAGAATAATGATTAAATCTTGTAAAATGTGTGCTAACTATTGTTCCATCAATCCAATATGGGGCATAAAGAAAAAAAGCTATAGGAGGGGTGAAGATGTAGAGTAATCTTAGTCCTTGCTGGAAACTATAAATCTTTCAAATCTTTGCTTCGAAAAAGATATCAAAAACCTCTTCCTCAGGCTTTTCCTTCACCTTTATCTTTCCTCTAAAAGGAACGGAGCACAACAGAGAAGAAAGAAAAGGGGAACCTGAGAGACTAGCAGAACACACTTACACCAAGCTGACCATCATATTACAAACAAATTATTGATTACCTTGTGTCTCAGTTAGTTCAAAATAGAACTGACAGAAGGAAACATGCACTAACATTTATTAATAAAAACAAGCACACCACGAGATACCCCAAAATACAAAAAAGGTGTTGAAAACATAAAAAAACACTATATCATGTGTTTGTCTTACATAAAGAAATAGCAGCAGACTATATAAAAAAGCAGAGGAATTCTTGAGTCAGTTGTTTGTACTGTACTTCCTTTTTTGGAGTGAAGATTATTATACCACCTGCATCTTATACAAGTGCTCCCAGGTGTCAAGCAGAAAGTCACATAGTCATCATGTCAAACAGCTGAATGTATTCTGGGTAAACCTAAAGGCTTCTGTGCAGAGTAATGAAGCCCTGATAAAAAAAACATATAAAATCAATGCCCATCTATCAATTATCAGAAGAAAACGCTTATTTCTTTGTGATTGTCAAAGCACCTCAGAGCCTATATGGGAAGCACAGTGTTAGGTGGTTCTTCAACCGAGATGGGATACCAGTCTATTGCAAACACACAAAAACAATTGAGAGACACTAATTACGCTTAACAGAATGTCTATAGAAGGATGGTATAAACCAAAACAGTCACACATGAATAAGAGATCAAACAAATTCCACTCAGAAGGCACCACAGTCCAGAATCAAACCAGGACTCAAGAGCTGTGAGGCATTAAGACTAGTCTCCAAATATAAATTAATTTATATATATTTATAATGAAAGGCCTGATAGGATTACTGCATCCTCCATACTATGCAAACAGGGCTTTGATTACCACATCCAAGATCCATGACAGAACTAACACAAGAAAATGTACTATCTGTAATATTTCAGACGCTGCACTGAATAAGACCTTCAATTGTCATTGGATCAAGATTGCATTCTGCTAATGTGAAAGATCTAGTGTGTAAAAATTTTTTCACAAGAAAAGTTTTACACACAGGCATCTTGCAATCTTAACTGTCTCATTTCCCTTGCTATAGAGCTTCTTCCTGGTTTTGGATTCTCAAGAGTCTTAGCTATCATAATTTCTACTTTCCATCAAGTACAGAAGCAATCATGGAGCCACTCCAACCCCTCTACTTAGCTACTTAGCTCTCTACTTTTGACTGTAGAAATGGATGTCCTCCAAAATACTGAGGATACCTATTTCAATATTTGAGAATACCATGCTCATTAATTTGATTACAGACTCCCTGGTGGAGTGAAGCTGATTTACTGAATAGGTGGTAAATTATTTAATCTTAACGTCTGGTTCAAAATTGGAAACCACCTTAACCTCAGACACTGAACTCTAGTATGATGGCACCTCACCATCACCTTGGCAGACTCACCTTCTCTAAACTCCTTCAAATCCAGACTCAAAACCCTCTTCTTTAGAAAAGCCGTTACTTAACTGGTTCTGTTCTTCAACCCTCTGCTTTTCTTAGTACCACCATCCATGGTCTCCTCTATATATTGTAATTGTGTTTTATCTTGTGTATTCTTTTTATTTATTGTTGTTCTCATTCTGTAAAGCACTTTGAGAAGCCACCTTTAAAGGCGCTATATAAAATAAAGTTGTTTGTTATTATTATTATTATTATTATTATTATTATTATTATTATTATTATTATTACAGTTAACATTAGCCTGAATGTAAGCTCTAAACTAGGCCCCTGTTGTCTATACTTCTAGATATATTACAAAATGTTTGAGCGGAAATCATTGCATGTGGAAACTGCTTCTGGAGGTCTATGATACTAAATGGATATTGTAATTATAATGTGACAAGATATTTAGGACACTGATGGTTTAAGTATGACACATATCTCAGTGTGTTTCGCACATCAGTTTTCTAATATTTATGTTCTTGATTTTTCTTTCTGATGTTTCCCACAAATATGCTTGGAAGATGCAGAGCTACCCTAGTCCTGATTCTTACATGATGAATAAGTGCATGTGTGTAGAAGATCAAGATCAGACTGCAGAGAACAGCCTTTATACTTTACTCAAACAATTAACAATTTAGCAATGATGAAGCTGCATTCTAACAAGCCTCTGAATAGATGTTCTACCACTCTTCCTATAAACAGGAGAAGGTACAGTAAGTTGGTCACATTGATGGGATTGGCGAGTTGATACCAATGATGTTCAGTAAGAATCAAGTCAGGAGAAAAAATGGTAAAGTCAAGATTTTTTTAAGACATGCTATTGTAATACTCAGTGATTAGCTTTAAAGTGGGTAAAAATAGAAATTAATACGTCGTTGAAAAATAATAATATCAAAGGAGAATATTATGTGGGAAAAAAATTAAAAGAAATAATGAGAAGCAATAAACACAGCAATAAAACATGATTAACAAAAAAAGAATAAACAGACTTTTTAACATATGTGTTTTAAATGGTAAGTTAAGAAAGTAATGTACAAATAGTAAGTTTTGCTGTGTAGTGAAATGTTTTGCTACCTGCATTTTTTTATTTAACCACTGAGATATTGAATAGAGCCAAAACCTGTGATCATAGCAAGCAAAACACTACCATGACAAACAAATCACCATATTAAATAATTAATTTGTTGGCTGTCCCTCACAGTCAAGGTTGATCATCTTCCATGAACACAAAAGTGACAGACAAAGCCAATACTGGATCTACAGGTAGGCAGGTTGAGCAGGTGTTGCCACAGGAAATATATCCATTTGCACTGCACAATTCAGTTGTGGTGAACTCTCTTGGATACTCATGCTTTGTGTTCTCATTCCCATACCTCTGGGCTTCTTCCCAAATTTTCTTCCCCATCTGGCTCAGTCAAGGGCCATACTCTCCCAGGACTTGATATTGATTTTATTCCATCCTCGTTTAGAAATGCTTCCTGTGGTGTGGGTGATTAGTGAGAAGATGTCAGGCGTTTTTGCAGGCCTGGAATTTTACATCTGGATAAGTTCAGTGGAGTTGATGGCAGATGATCATAGCTTCAGTGCTTGTGGTGCCAGCTTGGAACAGAACACTAAGTGGCTAACCCCTTGAGCATTAAGAGTAAAAAAATAGAAAAAAAACAGTTTTTTTTCTATTTTAAAAGATATATTTTTTTCAAGCTGTTGTCCACAAAAATAGCTGAAAATTGCAGCAGTCCTTGTCCTTTCATGTCTGAGTCATCTTACAGAAGACGTACCTGCTTAATGGGCTTTGAATGGTCAAAAACACAATGAATGACATCAGTTTGAACCAACCAGACCAGTCTTTTCAGAGTTTGGAACAGACACAATAATTGAGACTAAGTTTCTCTTGAGCCAGTGGTTAGTAGAACTGTATTGGATTTCTTTATACTTTTCTTCTTTGATTTACAACATATTGGAGATCGCCTGTAAGTTGTGAAACTTTGCAACTGCTTTTAAAAATATGTAAGTTAAGTAACGAATGACTTTGGGGAATACAGGATGTAAACACCGGCGTCTCAGTGGGGTATTTGGCATTCTGAGCTGAATAATCATCAACAGAAAACATACCCCTAACTGAACTGAACTGAAAGACCAAATTGGAAAATGTTGAAATTGTAAAAATTAAGCTGTCTTTTGGTTTGTCACAAACAGTAAAATATAATAACGTCACGTTTTCAACTTTTTAAATTATAACCAGGTGAATGTCAGGTGAATGCGAATGTCAACGGAATTTACTGTAAGCCTGAACAGGATCACTAATCACGTACAGTATACACAGCCCCTCATTAATAAAATAGCATATTTACAGGTGGGCCAAAAACATTAAACAATTATCAAAATGTATGACTGGATAAATAAATAACAAGGGTCATTAATTAGTAGTTGCTATCATAGAAGATTTCACTGTAAATTCAATATGTAATTAATTGGCACACTAATACAAGATTACATAAAATATGTTAGTAATGTAAGATGACTTTTTGCATACAGTAACTATACTGTGTATACAAGGAATTATTTATTTGTTCATTTCCTATAAAAATTAAACATTCATTCTTAAGCACCACTTCACTGTAAGTAACTGGCAGTATGAAAGACTTTTTTTCCCCCAAAAGAACAGTATTAAAGCTAAGAAGCATGAAAAAAAAGCATTTTATGAGTTTTTCATATTTATGGATATATTTAAAAAAAAATGAATAAATGAAAAAAGCTTAGTGCCTGTCATAGTGTACATATTGTCATATTGTTATTGTGTCAATTTAATTTGAAAAATATTTTCTGAATGAATCTCTTTCTGTTTGGGACATGCAGATAAAGCTTCAAGATGAAATTGAATATATGTGAAGTGCAAATCTTGTTAATCATCTCTGTGGGTGTTTATTGTTAAATTGTTTTTAGTCTGTGATGTACTGTATTACTTCACATTAGGTTTGCCACATGTAATTTTATTATCTGTAGTCCTACTTTACTTTTTGGATTTTCCAGAATTTTGACTTTAAGTCAAACACCAGTCTACCACCCTGTTTTTATTCAAGTGACATTGATCTATTTTAGTTGTTTTTTTCCTGTGTTATTTATTTATAAGAAGCATGGAATTAAACACCCTCCCTTGTGTGCTATATTGTATGCAAAATAATACTTACAATAACTGGGAACAGTGCTGCTTTTGTTCTACATGGGATTTCAACATTTTCTAAATTGTTTATGTCAAATTCATGATGTATGTGCACAGAAGGAAGGAAAGTGCACACGATCTGTCTTTTCACAGAGCTGTGCATTTTTTCAGAGAGAAGACAAGCACAGTCTCCCAATAGCTCTCTTTAACTTATATTATAGACACCTTTCAAACTAAATGACAAGTCAATGATTCAGAGACCATGGAGGTCTCTTTGTCACGGTCTCTTAAAGGTGACACTCGTTTCAGCACGGAAAGCTGAATATTGTCTCCATATATATTCAAAATTTCCAATGACTACTTGTTCTTACTATGTCTATACACATACATATATAATGTATATACCTTCTTTTTTAAAATCTTTAATTTGTGGTATACATGCAGCATAATCATATGATACAACATATTGAGTTGATGATGTATCCTCTATTTTCTATCACCAGTCTACTAGGTTCCAATTTAGCTTGCTTTCAGTTATTCTTGAGTATATATTGTTCATTTATATACAAAACGATTGCATTTATATCTGAATGCAAAATATACTTTATATGTATTGTGTTTCAGTAGCATCTGTGCAAGTATCCTTACTCAGAGTCCTCTGGGATAGCGAATGGAATACAACTCTAATGCAAATTCAGGTTGACAGGGGAACAAGAATAGTGTGGGTCCTCTGAAATGATAATGTAGGGACAAAGTGATTTCAATTATAACTCCTATACAGAGAATATGAAATCCAAATTTTCTTTCCCTATCTTAAGCAAGATTCCTCTAAGGCAATAAGATACAAGTCTCCTGCAGCGCAAATAACTCTTTCAAAATAACCTGCTTCTTTAATTTGGCACTCCAGTGCACTGACAGTCTCAAATTTTTAAAACATTTTGTACATACAATATATCTCTATTTCTCCGAATGAAAGGGTAACCGTAGCAACAGAAATGGGATAGAATCTCTGTTTGGAGAGGAATAACAATTTGAAGTCAATGTGAGTGTCCCAATAATGACCCTGTCTACTACAGACGTCTATGCTCTCTGTGATACAGTAGCAGAAAATGGAGATGGGGAAAGAAAAGAACAAAAAAATTAATGTATCTAATGTATCGATTTATACAAGTCAGCTTATTTACAAACTAGAACACTAAACAATATACAATTCTTATCCCCTGAACCCTTTCCATTGCTTGTAGAGACAAATAACATGTATTTCATTTTAGTTGGTGAATGCATATATATATATAAAATAGAGAAATTACAAGGTCTTCACAAGGTTCAAAGTCCATATAATTCAAAATTCAGTACAAATACACTTAAATAACCTTTCCAATATTATTTAATGATAAATAATTCTCTAAACTTAGCAATACATTTAAAAAAGTAATACTATAATACAGCATTTTAAATGTATACAGACTTTAACAATACATAATTGCTGTATGTAAGATACATTGATTAATTGAATTCACATTCTTTTCAATCATACTGATGTTAGTTATCATTTAATAGGTTGTCACGTTACATTGTATATACTGTATATACAGTATTTCTTTCCTGTGTACAATATCACAAAAACTCTTGGTAAGCACTGCACTACCCCCTAGCAGAAAAAAATATAAAAATGGGAAATATTCAAATAAGAGCTTATGATCCAAATTTCAATTCTCAATTTTCATAATGCTAAGTTGATGATCTGTATCATTATTCAGATCTGCATGGTTCTAGGGTCACCAGTTTGCTATTTGCATCTTTTTAAAGTGTAATGAGATCCCTTTGTTTGGTAGGAATACTTTATGGTACTGTATATGAGGAAGTACAATATTTGCATTGTTTTTGATTGATGTTTGGTGCATGTTCATATTCATCATGTGAAACGCTTTAAGAACAAGACAAAAAAAAATCCTTTAGGAATCCCAAGGCAATGTACTCCCAACATGTGGTGATGTGATCCAAAACAATATCTCTGTTTGAATTAAAAAACACCTTGTTTTATAGTGAAAAGGTCTTTCATTTCTGACTTAAAAAAATGTTTCTTTCTTCTTTTTTAAGAAATGAGGCAAAATAAAATAATTGTATAATTTTATGGGAATTTTCATGTGGTTAATTTGTGTGATTATGAATGACTTGGGCTTATCTTTCCCAAGGAGTTTAATACTGGAGTCTCTTTGAAGACTGTAGTTTGTACCCCTGGATGAGCTGTCCTGCTTTTCATTCTTTTCTGACTCCTCTTTGCTCATTAGAATTCTTTAGATTAGGTGTGTATAAAGGCTAATTACTATAGGACCTGTTGTGCATTTCCCTCTGGGAAACCACTCATCTAGTGAACTAGGATTTGAACCCAAAACCTCCAGGCTGTAGAATAAATCAGGAGCCTGGACTTTAAATGCAGCATTTTACATCAGACCTAGATAAGTAAGAATGTCCCAGAAATCGTTAAGCTAGGAGTAACTTTTTCTTCCTCCATTTAAATATAATAAATTACTTATAGAACTGATGATTATATATAATACTGTATATTTCAGCCCCAACCACTTCTTCAACATTTGCAAAAGAATATGGTTAATTTTCTTCATAAAATCAAAGGAATAGTGTACATACAGTATTATGTCTTCCACCATAGCAGGTCTGTGTTATACAGTATATGTATTATTTATAAGTAAAGAGGCATCAAGAGCATTGTTCTCCTCACATAACTTCCTCTGCCTTTTGATTTTAGTATGTAGAATGAAAGGTATAAGTATACAGTAGTTAATAATTATTTTACAGACATTCACTTTGAGATATAAAGATTTTTCTTGTCTTTTTGCCATTGAAATCAGGCTCAAGTCTGGAAAACAAAATGTCTGCTTTCATTGTCAGTTCTGAAAATAATTTCAGTGCCACAAGACATATAACTTACTTTTGCTTTTAAGTATCTTCCTACTTTACAGCAAAGCAACTGCATTGTTAAAGCAGGAGGGATGTAATATTATAAAAAGATTCTAATATCTTTATTTCTTTCAGCCTGTGCAAGAGGTTTTAAGCACTTTTCAGACCACTTGAGAATTCAGTAAAGGGCCCAGCTTTGGCAAATGCTCATAATAAGAATACAAGCACACAAATACAGTCTGTGAATCCCATGAAAAAGATTAAAATGGGCCAAAGCCTTTGTGACCGGTTACTATTCCAGTCTCACTCTCTTGCTTTCTCTTCATTTACAAGCTGATTGATAAAAGCAAGCCAGGCCTCTCATTGATAGGCTAATTCTTAGTCCCTCAAATGGAGCTGCTGCCACACAAGTGAGCTTTTAACTGTTCCTAATGTGAGACCTCAGACTCACTGCCTTTCATGTTTGCTGGGTTTAATAATGCACTCCAGAAAGCTCACTTTCATTTATTTGTTCCAGGGAGAAAGCCTTGCGCATAATGGATCAGGCTGCTAGGAGATATCAAACAAGCCTGCTGTAATATCCCTCCAGGGGCGCTTGGTTCAGTCTCCTGCTCAAGCGGATAATAATGGCACGATATGTGCAAATTACAAAGTTCAGTTTCTCTCCTTATATCCTTCCAAGGAGACATCACCAAGGACGAGCAGTCGTGGTAGGTAAGGTAGATACTTCCTGCCCTATACATATAAAGAATTTCAAAATGTACAGTATTTCTATATTCCCTACCTTGTGTTTACCTCTGTTGGTTGGTTTATTCAGAGACAATTAAAGCAATTTCAGCTTTTTTTGTTTGTTTGCAGGTACTCATATTTCGAATGAGTTGACACTAAAAAATGTGAGATGAAACCTGTCACTTAATAGCCCCCCTCTACCACCACCTTGCAAATCCAGACAAGTTGGCTAAAGCACATTTCCCTTTTCATATCTTATACAAGGGAAAATGTAAAAAAAAGGAGTGCTTTTCCGGGAAGATCTTTATCAACTGTAAGTGTTGACTGGTTGACAAAGCTGCATTCACCTTTCTTCAGAGGGATGGGCATGTGCATTTCTACTTAAATGCTCAGTAAATGCATGAAATAAGCGAAGGTTAGGACTGCTGTGGCTTCTGCCAGTTCTGTACACTATATCAGTAAAAGATGTAATTTGTAACACAGTTCCCTAAAGAGGAAAGGCTTGGTCTGCATTTCCTAGATAAATTTGCTTTAGAGTGATTTTCAAAACAAGTATTTATCAGACTGGAAAATAAGCTTCATTTAAAAATACTGTAGCAAAGTCAGAAAACTCTTAAGGGAACACTGTAAATCTGAAGAAAACCTTTCAGGGATAAAGGACTATAATCAACATGTCTTGAACCTCATCTTAAGGATCTGTCCCTCCACACAGGCCAGAAATAATTGCCAGATGACTGCTACTATACTGGAGTCAGTGGGTTAGCAGCAGGGGTGTAAACTTTGTAGACTTAAATGTCTTCACAACAGCTTCAGAATGTTCCTTTTTCCAAAGAAATGTTGCCATTCTTATTTCAATTTATTTAAATTCTCCTTACCATTTTTTATTTAATTTTCTTCATAGGGAATTAATTCCATATTGTGTTTAACATTAAATATGACCACAGCATAAGAGCAAAAGAAAATTATATTGTAAAGTGTAGTAATGCTTACAGGGCCTTGGTAATATTATGTTACAATGACCACAAAATGCAAAATAATTTTGAGACTGCAATATAAAAAATATTTCCTGTTTTGCTATATTTATCAATGGCTACATTTGGCATAAAATTGTTTCCATATCAACCTTCTATAGATTTAGTGACAGGTTCTCAAAGTTGGAAATACCGCTTTGTAATTACTGTTCTCCATTTTTATTTTTCTTAAGAGTGAATACTTACTGCACACTAGGACTGACCACAACAATCTGTATAAATGTGAAATATCTAGTACACAATACAGTTGACCTTGTAAGGATATTTTGAAAAACTGATACTTTCAGATGCAAAATGAACATGCTGTATTCAGTCAAAACACCCACAGATGATGAAAAAAAATTATAATTCAGAGGGACAGTGCCTGAAATAAAATAAAATATTCCCTAACTATGACTGTCCTATGAAAAAAATGTATTTGGTTTGATCTGTTTTAAAACAATACATCATTTGGAATGTGAAGGCCAGAACGCACACTGTGCTTTTCTCTGTCATACTGGTTTGTGTTTGTATTGTGCTTAAGGAATTAAATTTGGCACCAAGAGCATGTGTTGTTGCAAAAGCCATCTGCATCTTAAATACATTTTTATAGGATATTTGTAATTAATAATTATTAGCTGTTACATTTTATGTATTTGTTTTGTAGATCATTAGCTTCTTACCTTGTGGCATTTGTGAAAGCATCTAAATGTCTAATGTAATCTAAAAAAAACACAATGGATTGTTTTGGTGATGGTTGTTATTATTATTTCCTCAGTTATTCCTTTTTGGAAATGCCTCTAAATCTTTCTTCTTTTCCTCAAATTCAGAAGATGTTGGAATCATTACTTTTCTGCCAACAGAGCAGTTTTCTTTAATATTTCTGTCAGTCTTAAACTGCACTTAAATCTTTTGTATCTTGCAGATTTCAGATACAGCTGGTCTAGAGCCTGGAACGTGAATTGTGTAGAGGGACTGTCACATAATCTCTGCCATGTGCCACCCAGGGTGAACCTGTTTAATAGGGCGTGAAGTCATTCCAATCTTACATGTAAAGCTCTCTGAATTCCTTTGGGATAAAAAACCTTTATATGAACACAAAATATATAATAAATATTTATTTATATAATAAATATATCTTAAATATATCTAATAAATATTTATATCATTAGTGATGTACACTGTATTTTCTTTCCACTAGGCCATGAGAGATGAAAGATTGTTGATACATTTCACTTTACTCCCTGATTATGCAGATATCTGTCAAAAAACAGAAGATAGAAAAGCCAGCAAGATAAATTTTTTTTTTTTTTTTTTACAGGAAGATCATTGCAAATGTGCACTTTGGAGTTTGTTGATACACAATTGTGTGAATTTGAACTGTCTAGTTGAAAGATGTGCAAAGACAAGAATTAATGTACTACTTAATACAGTATATAACTCCAAAATATTGCTTTATAAGAGCATGATGAATCATATGTTATCCATTGGCAACCACTCAGGTGTGCAGATCTTTTTACAGTTAATGCTTAATTAGTCAGGTAATCTTCAGCTGATAGTGACAGTGTAGAAAGAGTTGGCTGGACTGAAGCCCAGCATTTGAATGGAACAAATTTTGTTTAATAGGCCAGCTACTGTAGATTCATGTAAATATCAGTACTTATTGCATGGAATACAAGGAAAGTTATAATAAGTGATTTTCAATTTTACTCTCTGAAACTGTCATTTTCTTCATTTTGATCAATCAGCTGTAAACATTGTCTTCTTACCTGGACAGGTTGAGTAGGTGTATGTGTGTCATGTGATGGTTCAGGATGTCAAGTACCCGAGAAAAATAAGAAGGAAAATAACAGAAACTAAAGCATTGCCTTAAAGAGATGGTGTAAAACACTTGCAAAGAGGGCAGTCATTAAAGTTGTCTGACTTAGTCTTTAAGGAAAATATAACAGAGTATAAATACATCTAATTTATTTTACAGCACATGCCTATATGTGATGTGTCTGCCTATTAAGGACAATCACACATGTATTTCAAATATTTGATCTCCCAGGGGAGCATGCATTGTGGTGCAGCATGTTCTTCAGGAAATTAATCAAAGGGCTTTGGACTAATTAGGGATCACAGCACAAAGACTAGCTCTGCTGTTGCCTGGTTGCCTGCCAGTTTGCTTCATCTGAGCTGGACTTAAGCTAAGAATATGGGTTGCAGTTCAGAAAGACATTTTTTTTCAAAATAGCTGGCAGCTCTGTAAACTAACCACTGCATTTACTGTAGCACCACCTTGGTTAGACATACAGTACTTGCATTGACAAGCCTCCCTTATACTACTACATGTTACTGAATGTGTGCTTACATGTACAGTAAGTTATGGAGTGTCAAAAAATGTGTTAATAAAAATATATATAATAGAGTGCACAAGAACCCTTCTGGTGGCCTCAAAAACGTTATCTTGTGCAACAAAACAGTAGTGCATAACATTTGTGGATCCTGGAGTGTGCCTAATTGGACATGTGGACATGTTACTTCGCATTGCAATATGTACAAAACATTCTAGCAAACATGACAAAAGTGTTATATAGAGATAAGTTAAAATACCAGCACCGTGTTAAGTAGAAAGTCGTCATGTGTAATCCCAAAACTACAGCCTTGGTATCTTACTGTACTATCTTTATATAGTACCCGAGAAAATAGTATATTTTAGCCCAAAGGTCTTCATTAACCAATACAACACAAAATAAAAAGACAAACAGTATAAATGATTCAGATGGATGATTTAATAAGACCTCTGGGCATGGTAAATAAAGTATAGCATAGCACAATGAAGCAGGAAAGAGGCTAAAATGAGGTTTACCAGTGGCATATCTCTATGGCTGTCCACTGAAGCAGTGAATGGAAACACAAAGTCTCGCCCCTAGCTGGCAAGATGGCATGCAGTGAAGCATGGGGGCTTAGGGCATGACCATGCTGCTCTGGAACTGAATTATCAGAGTGTGGGACATGGTTACTTAGCCAAGAGTGTTGAGAATTGGGAAAAAGGAGACTCCTAACCCCAAAGAGAGGATGGGAGGCCAGTTCCACTGAGATGCCACAGCAGAAACTAAACTGAAATAAAATGAGCTGATAGCGTACTGCTTTTTGTGCCACAGACACAAAAAAACCCTTGCTCTGTCTACATAAATGAGGCTTTTGTTTCAATTAGAAGTTCCTTCATTTGCAGAGAGGGCCACAGAAAACATATTAGCAGCTCAGTTAATTTCTCTTTTTAAATGACAAAATCCATTTTAAAAAGGGGTCATATACGAATGCATGCTTTTGCTCTTCAAGTTTTATTAAAAAAAGAAAAGTGGTAAACAGTGTTCCATGCCTTAGGTACACTGTGTTCTCCAGCGTGGAGAACAGCAAATCTACAGAATAACAATAGAAGTGACACAGAGAAAGAGGACTGTTGCTTCCATATTCATCTCAGTTGATTTATTCATCAGTGGATGCTATCTGGTTGCTGACAGACCTGACAGAGCACAATGTGTGTGCAGGCATCAAGGTGAGCATTATGCAAGCTGTTGTGTTTTTAAAATACAAAAAGGTGGAGTGGTGGAAGTGTGAAGATGGGGACAGAAAACTCCTTTAACACTAAAATACCTTTTGTTGAGATTGACAGCAAGCTTACAGTTCACGGGTATGTTAATGACGTTCTCGAGGCTGCAGGTTTCCTGCTCCTGCAAGCCCATCATCAAATGCTATTGAAGTCAAGTCATTCCAATCTTAGCAACGTAGTACTGCGATGACAGTAGTACGACTTCAGGAAATCCATATTAAGATCTTGCTGTTAGCCAGCTTTTCCTCCTGACCTACCCACACCGTGCCTGGAATGGAGACATTCATTCACTGGCTGACTGTTCCAGCACAGAAAGAGTAAAATATTTATTGTAAATCAGTTAAACCTACTGGTGTGTTTCTTGTGTTCTCCAGTGTATTACCAAATGTCATCTCTACAGAGTCCTCAAATTTGTTTTTTAATGTATTATAATGCCATTACTGATGCCTTTTTAATTACTGCATACATCTTATTAAATGTGTTTTAATTAATGCCTGCATAAACAGAAAATAGTCTAGTAAGGAAAACTGGATGCCTAAGGATAAAAACATTGTGATAAAACCATGCACACAAGGAGAGAAGGAGCCCACCCCTCTTTAGCCCCCTGCCACACTGGTACCATGCTGTTTCTGACTCAACCCAACAGTAAAAAAGGAGAACAAGCACAGGAGAATACTTCCTAATTATAAGTCATATAGAACAAATACAAATACAAGACATTCCAGTCAATACCAGTACAGGGTTTGTATACAGTCAACTCTTTGTTTGATTAATATACTGTACTACTCATTTCAGTTATGTAGTTAAACACTTACATGCATAAGAGCTTTGCAATGAAATGAATTAGAAGGTGCAATATTTGACTACTCCTGCTTCAGAAGATCCTCAAAACAGAAACCTGAGTGATCTTCCAGAAGGCCTTCAAAAGACTAGCCATGTCACAGTTTTTGTCTTCTGATTTTCTGCAGTCCATTGTCTGACTCACTGCATAGGAACATGAGTTAAACCTTTTTGATATGTGGGTTACAAAGCTTCTGTTTTACTCCTGTCTGATTGCAATGCAATATCAAATTCTGTGAAAAGCTCTTTTAAGGAAAGGTTGTTGTGGGGGTGAGTGGAGGTAGAAGTTGCCAATATTGAGGATATTTAAATTGTGTAGTCATTGCCAAGCTTGTTACTATGATGGTCAATTGATGTTGTCTTCATACAATCTCCTTACTCTAACATTCTGAATTTTCTTCCACATCCTTTTCTTCATGTTCCAGCACAGACGGCAGCAGTTTTCATTCATTCTGCACTATTGGCTACTCTGTCTTAAGGCCTTGTCATGTGTTTGGTTCTTTCTTTCAGTTTGCTCAGCCTAACTGAGGCATCAGACCTTTTGTTGGTTTCTTTGCATGCTCGATAACAATCTTTGTTCCTGGAGGACAGGTCTCAAATCAACTGTTAAATAGCTAGCTAGCTGCTTTCATGTGGAGTACCAGCATTTTTATTGACAAAACTAACAAAACAAATGGTACACTTGTGAGAAGCAATTTTATTCACAGCTGATGCTATATTGCATAGCTTTGCAACTCTCTCCCCTTTTTAGAAGGTACGATATTTGCACAGTGCCATGGCAAAAGGTAAACAAAGCTAGCAATGGTTCACATTCATTTATTAAGGATTGGTTATTTATTTATTTTTCCTTAAATGCATTACCACAGCATTTTTACTGCATTTATACTGCATTATTTCATGCTAGATTGCAATTGCAATTGCAAAATGGCCGAAACGTTGTGTTTTCTTTCTTCTTTTTTTCAGCATGGAATAAACCTATTACTTGTTCCTTTGCAGCCTACACATGCTGATGCAGCTACCCACATGAGCTAGTTTGCACTGTGTTTTTCAACTTGCACTACTATAGTACCTTTGTCTCTCTTCTCTTTGGTCATAACAAGTGGGCTGCTAATTAAAACATCCTGTGTTGTTAGCTTATCATAGCTCAGGTAATTCCTCAGGCAACAAATTCATGTTACTACAACATTGCCACAGTAACATTAGTGTTTGTGGAAGATTTTTGGTAAATGTGTAGCAATGTTGAAATTGCTGGTTTATTTTTATGTTGCCTCAATATTTCATTGCAACATTCCAAAACTTTCCAAACATTCCAAATATCTCCAGACAACATCACCACAAGCTTTTAGATCTATTTTTAGAAACATTTACATCCATATACGTGAGTTACTGAGCTTTTGTTCATGACATTTATTTTTCACTTTTCCCCCTGTTAGGCAACTAGTAAAGTCAGATTAAACAAAAGTTAGTGTCTATCTTGTCTTCAAGGTAAAGCCTTCCCCTCCAAAGTCCCTCCTGCTTTGTTTGGTGATTCAATGTCTCAAACTTAATGTCTGATACTTTGAGTTTAGGATGGTTCTTCACACAATCTCAAACAAAAGATGAATAATATGTCTATCACAATAATACATTTGATAAACTAATTAAGAAAAGCATTTGTAGCAGAAAACAAAACGCAGATACAGTACAAAGCGCTGATGAGCTTTGGTGCCACATTGCACTAATTACAAGGAGCACATTTTAATTCCCCCCTCAACTCATGAACTAATTTGCTCCCATCCACAGACAGTTTCAGAATGGTCTATGAGCCAAGACCCAACAGAAATCATGAACTGACGTGCAGGAATGTACAGTACCACTACTGGTCCACATATACCAGCTGCAGTTATTGATTAGTACATACTGTATGTAGTTTGTGTAGTAATACAACCTCAAATCTGTCACCGTACCAGTAATATTTCCATGGGTTTCACTCCTCCCAACACAAACCACTCAATAATAAGCTGCCAGGAACTTTTCTGTCATTAAAATTTGAAAAAAATAAAACCACATACACTTCCATGTTCTTTCGTTCACTTGTTATCAGTTTTCTACATGGCAAAAGTATCGCAATATTTTA
Source organism: Atractosteus spatula (assembly GCF_055471065.1). NCBI lineage: Eukaryota > Metazoa > Chordata > Actinopteri > Semionotiformes > Lepisosteidae > Atractosteus > Atractosteus spatula. The sequence continues at coordinate 2,041,500 of NC_142721.1, read as the reverse complement.
GTAATGAAGCATGAAACACCAGACTACTATGACTTTACATAGGGATAATAACAAGAATGAAACCTTCAAAGACTCTAAAGAAGGTTGTACATCGAAGACTGAGCTCATTGCTTACACTCATTGTGTCCTGTCTTCTGGGTGCAGTCGCAGGTGTTGCTGTATCCTTGTGGGATTAATTTAGTATAGATCTCACTATGACGTCATTATAAGGCACTTCTCAGTTGGTGATGATTGCTTTCTGTATTCAGAGGAAATAGGCTTTTCAAATAAAATTACATAAAGTAAACACTGTATGTTCAGAACCTCAATACAGTTTTTAGGTGAGAGAGAGAAAGAGACTGCAGACAAATGAGATAAAGGCCATGGACGCTGAAAGAAACAATCAAAGGACTGTTCATTGAAGCCAGAAAATGGAGATTGAGAGCTTTTTAACTGAATTCCTTAGTGTTAAAAGAATAAAAAGCACTGTTGCACAGTTCCAGGTTTTCCCTCTTGTGCTATCCATTTCTAACCAGTCTGTAACAGTGTTTTTACTGTTTTCCAGTGATTGAATAGACTTGTGCTACATTTACTACTGTACTGCATTTTCTCTCATTTGTCAGTATTTACTTGTGCTTTTGCATCCTTCACTACTTTACTCTTGTGTCTTTCCATGGTTCTTCCCATCATTTCCTTTTCATTTAACACAACATTTAAATGGGTATTGCACGGCGTGACCTGCAGAAGATTCTGAACAAACCGAGTGGCTTAATCAAACTTATTTTTCACTCCATGTATAACTTTTTTTTAAATTTAAGAAAATAAAAGAATAATAAAGCTTTTCAAGAGCTGTACACACCTATCAACCTTAACAATGACTGCACTGTATTGCATTAAAACAATGTGAATCCTCCCACATGTTTTATTTTTATTTCTCTCCTGAATGTGTAAGGATAAAGTACCAGATAAAGAAGAGAACCAGATGCAGAACAAGTGATATCTCTTCTCTCTGTCTGTTAAGGGTGTCTTCAATTTGTTAGACATTATTCTAGGCTGAAACTACAGTAAGAGCAGCTGTGAGGAGGATACCTAGAATAGTTTCCTGCTGCCATTCATTAGATTATCAGAAGAGCCTTTAAAGTGGGAATGTCAGGGTCTTTTCATAACCCAGCAATCTGACCCTTAAGAAAGTTCACTGATGTTTGATCAGAGGAATACAATACTGTATGTACTAAAATATATAGACATAACAGTAAAAACATATTAAAAATCAATATAGTAAAGTATGACAGTCTAGGAGAAAAACTGACGAAGTGCAAGCCCATAAGGTACAGTATAAGCATGATCAATCTGTGACATTTTCATAATGATCTGCCCACACACTCTATCCGTTTGTAACATGAAATGCATATTGCTTTGGACTATCCCTACGAAGACTCTTTGTGCCTTAAAAACAATTAACCAAAGCAAAGGCAGACTGCATATTTATTTTGAAATTTAAGAACGCAATGCCCTCAGAACAGCCACTTAACACTTTCAGCTAATCGTACACAAACACAAAAACATCCAGCTGCCACTGTGACAGTTCCAGAGATGTGATTTAAGAACTGAGGTGAACAGAGACAAGCCCTGAGCTCCTTGTTAGAACAGATTTCATTGCACAGATGATCACTTTGTCATGGTAGGACTTCCAACAGGGACTGGGTTTTTGTTGTGTTTTTTTTTTTGGGGACAATTCCAAATTGGGAAAATGCATTACAGCCAAGCACACCGAGTTGAACAAAGGGGGACCAAATACATTTGTGAAATGAATGGCATACAGTACCTCTGCAAAAGAGGTGTAAGCTAAAAAAAATGTTGAAGGAGTTATGGAAGGGAAGGAACTGCCAGACTGAAGATAGGTGACTACTTCAAGTGAATTGTAAAAAAAAAAAATAAAAAAATAATTTTTGTGTGGCCAAAATTAGGTGTTGGCATAAGTGTTTGCACCCAAATATCCATCTAGTTCACATATGAATTTGTAAATATATAGTGTATGATAAATACATAAATGCCTACGTGTAAATAGTCAGTGACACAAAGGTATTACTTTAAAACTATTTTCTGTATCAATACAGATATACTGATAGATAGGACCTCAAGCAATTATTCTGGTCATAGTGGATTCACACCAGCTTGTTAAACTGTCCAGGGATATTGTTGCCTCACAACATTCATGTCCACTATAGAACGAACATGGTGGCAGATACTGTATCAAGGGACAGAAAACCACAAAAAGAAAACAAGCTGATGCTGTCAACAATGACCTAACTTGAAACAATATTAAGCCTGTCATACGATCGTCTCTTTTTCTATACGTGGAACATATTGTTGTGTATTTTTCATATTTAACTGTAGATCCATAATTGATATCTGTCCATCCCTTTTTTAACTGATTCATCCTATAAAGGGTCAGAAGGAGGCCATAGACTGTTTTGGCAAGTAACATGCACAAGGACACTCGCCCATTGCGGGACACACACAGATACGTACACAGAGTCATACCAGGGCCAGTTTTGTTTCCACAAGGCAATTAACCTACTAGTATTTCTTTGGACTGTGGGAGGAAACCCGAACATGTAGAGGAAACCCATGTGATCACAGGACTCCACGCAGATAGAACCCCAGGTCCGGAATTGAGCTCAGTGTCCCAGGGCTACAAGGCAGCAATGCCAACCACGGCTCCACCTTGCTCCACGGATACCTTGCAGCATAATTCATATATCATGTAATATATCTGCTTGTTATATCAACTAGATATTAACCCTTTTTACTAAAGCGTATATGAATTATGAAACAAACCACCCGTATTAAATGGTTTGTAAATCTTTTTTTTTGTTGTTTTTGTGTGAACATTTTAAATGCATATCCAGCAGAGCCATATTGCTCTGCTGTATGTGAAATAGTTCCCAAAATGATAATAGCAAAAACAGCAAATGTCATCAAAATAATATATTGTAAATAAAGAAATACAGTTATATATGTTCTTTTCACCAAATAAAAGTTTTTTGGGTAATACTTTTATAAATGATTTGCAGGCAATAGTTCTTGCCCACCTAATTAAGAAAGAAGCGCACCACAGTGTTCTTATTACTTAATTTAAGCACCACCGTTCTGTGCCTCGTGTAATGTAGTCCATTACATTTTCTGTGGGAGGAAGGATATTCATTTGAAATGCTGCTGCTTCCGTAATTAAACAAAATATGTTTTTGAATGCAGATTTCTGTAATCCCCAAAATAAAATACATTTCTGACATCCTGCACACAGTGTGTATTCACTAAGAAATTAAGGGTATCTTACATGAATGCCTTTCTGGTTGTGTATACATTTTATGACAATCACCTTGAGAAATGTGATTAAAAAGAGATAATTCTCTTTTTAATATCAGATTCTTCCCATGTAGTTTTCAGTACTATTTCTTGTGCTTACTTAGGTTCAGTGTAGACACCCATATACATAAAATTATTTCAATGTCTGAGTCATGGACATGTCGAAATACAAAAAAAAGTTCTGCTTCTACATGTATATTATGCATTGAAATGGAAACTCAAGTATGTGCCAAGAGTTTAAATTGGAATATAGACCTTAAGTAATATACAGTACTGCACAATGAGCAGTGATGACTAACAGACTTTTTCCATCTTCTCTTTTTTATGTGCCATGGTGACTCACAATAAATTATTTTAAATGTAGAAATAAAAGGGTTGTGCTCAACTAATTTTAAGTCAACATAAACAGATATTCAACTAATCAGACTTCAAAGGTACCACTAGAGTCAGTGGAGACACATCAGCAGGTGATGGCCGAATGGGGCAATTGAATCTCAGGTGACTCACACAATATTAACCTGAGCACTACTCTGCCTTTGAATAAATGTAATTATTTGCCCAGTAGGGGTATCCTATCTTTTTCTCACTCCCATCCTTCACATGACGTTAAAAATACATTTTTATGCTTCACTTAAAATAATTCTTCTTAAGCCTTGGCACACATTCTTCCTGTAGGGCAAGATACTGTATCTCACATGGAAGAGTATCATTTTCTGTCCTCTTCCTGTTTGTCAATTATTCTAAATAGGGATATTCGCTGTTTAAAGTGAGTATGCTTGTTGAGCAATGACTCTAATCTGAGTCTCTCATGGCGGTGGAAACCGATCGGGCTGCAAGCCTCCAAATGTCATGACACTATACACTACACTACACCTCTTTAAGAGTTTTAAAATGAATTGTCTTTAAAAAGAGTCTGTACAAACACTTCTTTTCTAAGGAATGAAAAAGTTAACTTATCTTATCAAGCCGTTTCTGGAAAGAAGACACAGTACCAATTACACTTGTACAAATCAGTTATCAGTTTTAAATGCACTTACACATTGTTCTCACTTGTGTCCCCTGGTTCCTGTTTCATTGTTGATTCTGAAGAAATCACCTGTGTTGACTTTACCAATTTCTGTAAGAATTACTTGTAGTAGATCCTCTAATAGTCTTCTCCATTAAAGACTAAAAAGATCAGTGAAGGACAGTCCCTTAAGCCAATGAATGTATCTAGATGCTTTTCTCTGGTTGCTCTTCTCCCTGTAATCTATGTTCAAGGTTCACTTCCTCCACCCAGTCAGTGTAAGCCATTTCCTTAACTCCCAAAGGCCCAAAGAAAAGTCTGGTTAAACTTTTCATTAAATACAAAATGATGGTTCCCCCATTGTTTGGTTATGGAATGGGCTCCACACCTTAAACCTACCAAATCTGAGATTTAGCAAACATCATACAATATCTACTGTAGCAAGATGACTGGAATAAATTCACAGAATTTCTTTTTGGCACTACGTATAGTGAAGCTGCCAAATGTTAGTGGTGTCAAACGATGTCATGATATATATTTTCATTAAGATTCCTTTATACATAATATGCGTTTTTTGTTTTGAATATATTTCAAGTGAGATGAGTTTGCAAAATATAAAATATTCTACATGCATCAGTAATGATATAAGGTCAAAAGTTCAAATCTCTAATGTCCTCTAATAAATCTACATGAGCATGTGTATTTGAAATCCACAGACACTTATTAAGCTTTGAATTGTATTACAATTTCTTTGAGGGTGAAAATAATAGAGGTCCGCAAGATCACAGTGAAAATCTCAGATTCTGCTGATTGGGAGAGTGTCATGACAGTTGCCCTTTTTATGAAAATAAAAAGTTTAGTTTGCCTTTTCATGCAAGACTGTTTGAAGTAAATATTTCTGTTGTTTTGAAAATAATTTTACTGTTTTTATTTTCCCAGTAAATTACTGTGGCAAGTTTACTTTAATACTTTAACCTCTCTTTGAATTATTTAAAAGCTTTTTATTCTTATATTTATTCTTTTACATTTTCACAGTTTATGTAGTGCATTTTTTCTTTCTTTACTTCCTCTAGAAGATGATTATAAATGTGTCTAAGAAATGAGAAACAGAAAATATGTTAAGTTGGTTATTAGTAAAGATGCAAAACAATCCCCAGAACAACCAAACACTTTGATCCAGAACAGACCTTCCCTAAACTTGAAACAATAGCATAAACTGCAAAATAAATGATTAGTTTATTCTTTTTTTACAAAACTTCATCTGATCAGATGGCCCTAACAGCTGATCAGCTTTACTGGCTTTCTGCAAAGAGCCTGTATGAATTACGAAAGCAGTTTTAATTAACAGAGGGCAAAATAAAATCTGCATGGGTAACTACAAAATAATAATAATGAGATGAAAGAAATGGTTTAAATGCAAAATACCCCAAATATTTGTTGTTTTTTTTCATTCAATGTTTTTGTATTTTATTGCCACCCAGTGATAATGAATAATAAAGCAAGAATGGTTAAGTTCATGTTTTTGTTTAAAAGGGAGGTGAAAACCCCAGGTTGTTTCAAAGTGTCTGGCTAATCCTTCACCATTTGGCAAGCCTTAGTATGCAAAGTTTTTCACTCAGCAACAGAAGCGCAACAGTAATGGAGATCAATGTGACAGCCTCCACATTTTTTCTTCTTTCTTCACATCGTTTGCAGTCTGCTTTCTGTTTTAAATACTGGAGTAACAGTCCTTTGTTATTAACAAATTGTCTGAGTTCTCACCCAATCTGCACTGTTGGATAAATGACAACTCTTTCCTTGTGGGCAGTAAAAAACATGTCTTAAGAGAATGCAGTACATATGTAAAGGCAGTGCAAAGAAAGAAAATTAATCTAAACTACTGTGTTAAGGAACAGTTTTAAGGTTTTGAATATTTTTTTGTTGTTCTTAGTCTTTCACTGTATGTACAGTACAGCAGAACACAAGAGTTCATTGTCATTGACTTGAATTAGGACTTGAAACCTCTTGAATTAGGGCAAACAGAAAAGGATTTAGGGTAATGCTCATGGCTTTTATTTATCACAATAAACAGAAGACAATTAACTTTGAAGCAGGCTTTTTTATTTTATATTTGTGCAGTTGATCAGCCATTCTATTTTACTTCTTGCCAAGAGTGCTCCCTGATGAATCTTATTAGATTGTCAAGCTAAGTAAAGGAGCAACATATTAATTTAATTACCTCAAGACAAAGAAATGATGTATTATTTTTGTTTTGTTTTTGGATAGCATATGCAGAGAGAGGAAAGATAAACAAATGGTTTTATTATAAAAAGGAGACCTGAAATCCTGCATATTGAAATTTCAACATAATAATCAAATTATAAAATGCTGCTCCTAATTTCCAATAAATAATAATGATTTTACTTTTGTTTCTCGATTGTGGACATTAATATTTTTTTTCTGTTGCAATTGATAAAATGATGTGTAATAACACACCAGTTATTAAAGAATAAGTGAATTTTACATTTGCTTTTCATCATGAATATCCCTGTTGGTTTGGTGGTCAAGATTCAGGACTTTCACTGTCTCAGCCTGGGTCTGAATTCCAGTCTGAGAAACATCAATTTAATTACCAATCAAGGGTGCCTTTCAATTGTGGTCAGAACATTATGAAAATGATAATGTTACCCTGGAACCAGTCCAAAGAAGAGTGAACAGATACATCCCTGGGCTTAAAGGAATCTCCAACACAGAAATCTTTTTCAGAGAAGACTACAAGAAAATCTTATGTACATACGGTATCAACAAAATTATTCAGAATCCACAGTGAAACAAGAACCAGAAGACACCAATAAGAATGATATGGAAGTGCATATAAAATTAAGAACAGGAGGTGTCTACCCAACAACCTACCGAGCAGTGTTTCTGAAGCTGCTTTTCCCAACATTTTCCAATACATGCCTGGCAGAGATCTTAAGATCGATAGCTAATAGCAATCAAAAGAGCTAGATGGGCCAAATGATTCCCTTTCATCTCCAACGTTACTTATTTTATGCTTTTCTTAATCAGGATAAGCGAAATAAAATAGTTTTAGAAATATTATATTTTATCATTAGTGTACTCAAATTATCCCCAAATCATCCCATTTAAGTATTTTAGGTATTTATAAATTAATTTTGACATGAAAATTTAATTTAAAATATTATTCTTACTTTTATTGATCTCATACTGAGTGCGTTTGAAGTGACTTCTCACAAAGCTAAAATAATATTTAAAAATAATCGTACATTAGCTGCATATTTACTTCCTTATGTTCTAGAGAAGAGTAATAGTAATTCTATTTGAAAAGGGAAAGACACTCCAGTCTCAGCCCAAATATGTCTTTCTTGCCAAGTTCTTCCCTAGGCACTACCTATTAGTTTATTACATTAATTAAAGATCTGAGTAAAAAAAAAACATTATAATAATTTAGTTGCCTCGAGAAAGAACCAGATGCATTTCTTCAAAAACTGTACAGGGAAAACCCAAAAAAGAAGAGAAATAGAAATTGGATGCACTTCACATTCCATGTTCCAGGCAAAAGACTGTCTGATGTTAATAGTGAACTTGATGTTTTGTTTAAGAATTAGACCAAACAAGTCTGCTGACAGGCAAGATGGCAGAACTGGATTGAAGAGTTCAGGAAATTATCACCTCGAACAAATGTTTCTGTGATTTTCCTGTGGTGAGTGTTTCTTGCAAATTTAGCTTTAAATACCTCAATTTATATGGCCAGGTTAGTTTGAGTGGCCTGCTAGCTCACATGGGTTGTTTTGAAACCCATGTTGTATTACTATTATTATTTTAATTATTTATTTACATGATACATTTGTAGAAGCAAAAGGAATAAATATGGATTTTTAGAATATTTTGCATTTCTTGTTTTTCAATGTGTGCACACTGTCTATAAGGATACTTTCTATTAAAATGCGTTTTGCTGATTATATTGTTAACTAAATTGGTATGACTTAAGCAGATATACTTACTTATTTCTCAAGAAAGTAAGAGAAGTTCCAAGCATGACATTAAAGCATCTTTAAAATGAAATATAAAATGACATGTTGCCTGTGTGTAACTGTTAAGTGCGTGTGAATACAGTGAACGAAGTATGTTGGCATAAACAAAAGGGAGAACAAATGCAAGTCATGAGTTCCATTGCATCTGACAAGACAGTGAAAATGTAGTGCATAGGTTGTTTTTTTCTCTGGGAATACTCAGTGTTATTCATGCTCATGGTAGTTTCTCCAAGGTAATACTGTATGTGATAAACATTTGTCAAAGAAGTACATCTCTTCTTTGGATCTTATCTTCTTTTCTAAAGAAAACAAACAAACAAACAAACGGGATTTTTAATTTTTAATCAGCATCTCTAAAAGGAGTAAAATAATATTTATCTGGGTCTTGAATGTTAGTTTTATTAACCTCTTTTAGTCATTTCAAAGACTTGGTGTTGACTCATCCTGAGAACAGATGGAGGGAAAATTCCCCATGCTCTAAATGTAAATGGTCTAAGATAGAGGTAATGCAGAGTGCAAAGATGCAGTATCAGATGTTCCCAATAAACTACAGTGAGGAAGATGGTGAAAAACTTATAATGTTGTTTGTCTAATTATGTTCTGAGCATTGATATATGGACCTTTCTTTACAATGTTAGTGAGGGCACAATCTTAGAATTATAATAACCAGGGGGAAGAGAAGGAAGGGGTACAAAAAGAGTATGTGAAACTAGTGGCTCTTACATGAAAGTAGATCATACTGTACAGTAACGAATGAGTTCTTAAAGTTTGCAATATGCACTATGTACTGCATATAATGACAGATGTTGCTAGTCAATGTGGCCACAGGTTATAGGTTGTACTTTCAGGAGAATCCATGGCCAAATATTCTTTGCAACAGCTCTTAGTTTTTGTTTTTTTATGTACTTAAATCAAGTCACTTAAGTGCAAGATTGATCAATTATTGTCACAAGGAGGGCCCTGGCTAGCTCTGTTGGTAGAGCATAAGACTCATAATCTCAGGGAAGTGGGTTTGTGTCCCACGTCAGGTGCCAGGTCCTCCCTGTTGGAGGTTGGGCACAAGGCTAACAAACCTGTCCTGTAAAAAACTAATGTTACTGAACCAGCAACAGGATGGTGCTGCCCCAGCATGCTGGAAGGCATAATGAGCAAACATCCACATCAGTGTCACACAGACAGATTTAGTCTATAAATTGCTCCATATGCCAAGTAGTATACAAAACCTATATAATTTTTAAGGTTAATGCTTCAAGTTAAACACATTAATGTGTTTCTTTTTTGTATTTTAATTAATTTTAAAAGAGTTTTTGTCTTCAAAGTAATAAAACATTTGTGTTTTACATAGCATTTAGTTAAAAGAGTGCTTATTAGAAAATCATTTAAAATGGTTGTGTTGCTAGTGTGCTTTCACTAAGAAATGAAGAGAATTGAATAATGCTAACTGTAGCTTTTGAAGGCTGTCATGTCATTCAGGCATGAATGACTGATTAAGATGATTATTCAAAGGTTGACCAGTTGACTCGTGCTTAATATTTCATGTTGGAATGGCAGAGTCATTTCTTTTATTTTCTACTTCTACTTCTACTACTTTATGTCTTCTTGGTTACATTCTCCATCTGGTTGTGTTTTTTCTGATTTTGCTAGGGAGGTGCTTATAGAAAGTGCCTGAACACAATGGTGCTTATAGGCTCCCTAATAGAGATATTCTTAATTTACATAATGATATTATGTAAGCCTGGTGCAGTGTGTTCTATTTTTTAGCACCATCGATCATAAGAATTGTGCATTTTTCCTCCCCATGGTTGATATTTTAACCCAAAGGAATTTTGTCTGAGCAAAGCACTTTCTTCCATACACTTGACTATCAATCTGATGTCCATTTTTTTAGAACATATTTTCAACACTGTAAAAAAAATCAACCCAGTTTTCATAGGTGTTTGAGTTGTGGATAAGAGGTCATGAGATTGAATCCCTGTCAGTAAGGAAATATTTGGGGTTTCCATAGAGAGCATGTACTGTATCTGTTATGATTGGTACATATAAATTACACATCTCACACTGGAAGAAGGCTCCACAGCTGAAACGCAGTGTTTCTTTTCTTCTCTTTTCAGCATGGAATAAACCTTTACTTGTTCCTTTGCCGCCTACACATGCCGACGCAGCTGCCTACTTGAAATATTTTAAATATGTTTACTACTCCAGTATAAAATGAGTAATTTGGTAAATAGTGAAAATGGTCATGTTTACCTTTACCAACAAGTCCAGGTCAGGGCAAAAATCAAGCACAACAAAAAGGTTATTTGGATCACAGTAAATGTCTGTTTTTTTTTTCATTGCATTATCCTTGAATTAAAATAACATTAAAAATACAATTAAAAAATAACACAAAAACACTTTGGTGTAACAGTAAAAGCAAAATGTCACAGATGGCAGAAGCACAAATTAAGATAACTTTTGAACTTCAATGGAAATGTGAAACTGTCTAAAACATGGGTTTTCATTTGCTTGTGTTTCTCACCAATAATTGCATTTTGGTGTTTTCCTCATTTCTTTGTGGGTTTCTCGATTCTGTGAATGAAATCACAATAGTGGCACAGTAACAATAACAGCATGTGAAGATGTGGTTTGTCATTTGATGCTTAAGTGGATGCTTCTCCCCGCACTTCCACTTAAATCAATTTACTTTTCACAATAGGCAGCAGATTTTGAGTCTCTCCAACAGTCATCTGCAATTTTCTCAGATCAGAATCTAAATTAATGATGCTATAATGGACAGGCTCTTCATCAGGCCAGTGGAAATTAAAATTACAGCTACGCAAATTAAGAAATCATTCACTGTCCTAATTACTTCGCTTCAGAAATAAGGTTGTGGATTGTAGTGAAAATGCATTTCTTACCAGTTTGGGAAGACTAATCTGTAATTGACAGTAAAACCCTGCCCAGGGCTACACCATAAAAAAAAGATATCAGCTTGGAACCCTGCTGATGCCATTTGTTGCAAAGAGAGAATGAAAATGCACTCACTTTGGGAACTTTTAAGGTTTAATTACTGACTAAAAGAAGTCAGGCTCACAAAAATCCAAGATTTTACAGTACAGTATATACATACAGTATCTGTCTTTGTAATTATCACAATGTCAGTTTCTAATATATGTTAAGGTAAAACAGCACTTCATTTGAACAATGAAAATGCGATGCCCTTGTGAAAACAAAATGTGAAGCTTGTGTGATTTCAAGAAAACTAAAGGTACAATACCCATGTGTGGAATGTGAGATTAGTTAAAATTGTCAGAATGAGTTAATTACAAATCTGAATAAACAGTCATTCCTAACGATATGATTTAACTTTCCAAAAGAACAGCCAACCCTTGATTGCCATCACCGTGACTGAAGGTGACCTATCTGTGAGAGAATTTGCCCAGAGAACGAGATGCTCTGCTTTCACGGTGAGCAAAGCAGAGAAGAAAGTAGTAGCAGCAGAGGAAGCAGTCCAGAGCAAGCTAGAAACTGTATGACAGACAGGCCATTTCCTGAAGCCATTACCCCAATGTAGGACTGTCAAATACATCTGATCCATATCATTACTAAGTAATAGTATCAGGCTGCAATAGTTTCAGCATAAGACCTCTAAAAAGAAATAAATGGTGCATTAGCAGAATTGCTGTAGCTCACCATTCAAATTAAAATAATCTATACTAGGAGTAACATGTTAACATGTTAGTTAGGGAGCTGTTGCCCTATTCCATTCAGTTATTTAGCCAGAGAAATTTTGTGGTCTGTAGATTTGAAGCAGATGTCTGTGCACAAGGATGAATGTGTTGTATGTACTAAAATGACAAAGTGAGACTCCTGTGTATGGGTGCTCTTTTGTCACAGGGAGAGAGTGACCAAACAATCTCACTCTGCACTTTTCACTCCCCTTTTCTGCACTCACACATAGAAACATCTCCACCAGCTCAGTGTTGAACAGACTCAGAATCTCCAACACTGAGCTGATTCTGAGTAACATACTGATACCGTCTTCATAAGATCTACTGATTCATTTGTGCACAATATTCCTGTACAGAGGATGTTATACCCTGAGTAGGATGGGTTGGCACTGCTACTCGAATGATTTCTTTATATTGTCATCTTACAATCTGTGTTTGTATTGAAGAAGAACAAAATTTATGTTGTTTAAAGGCATTTAGAAATCAGCAGTTAAAAAAAGATCAGATACTGTATCAAGAAGGCTTAATCCCAGTTTGAAAATCTACTCTCAGCTAGGTAAAGATAGAAAACAAAATCTCCTTGGTTTTACCCAGTCCCCCACCCCTTAAAAGACAGAAATAAGAGGGAAGGCCACATCATTCCCAGAAATAAACCTCACTCATTTCACATGTATGTGCATACATGCACTCTGAATTTAGGGGGTTCGTACTACATGCACTCTGAATTCAGGGGTTCCGACTCAGCTGTTTGACTCCAATATTGATGAATAACAACAGGGACAGGATACAAAACAGAGGGCCCTAGGATTAAAGAGCAAGGGAGGATTTGTTTTCAGGGTAAAAGTCCTACAAGTAGGCTCAAACTACAATATGCAACAAAATAAGCAACATTTTTTTTAAATAACGTTAAAATGATGTGTAAAAGAGGAAAAAATAAACACTAGTGCATTATTTTGATCTGGGTCATGGAAAACAAATACAGTAATAAATGGTTTCCTGATCTGGCATAAATAAGTCACATTTAATAAATGCAGCCTTTTAATTACAACAAAGCATAATTTATATGTGCATAATACTTTACCATCTTGCAGCACTGGAGAACTGGGACTGCATTAGTCTGTTGGGAAGACATTTAGAATCACTATAACTGTATGGAAGGGAATACTTGTCTGTGGAAGGGACAGGTGGTTTTCTCTGAAGTAGTGGATTGGGATATAAGAGGTTTTGTCTTAGATCTTTAATGTCCTTTTCTTTCTACTGAATTTCTGATAAAATAATTGAGATAAAAGTAATTAATGGAACTAAGAAACACAGTGCACTGTAAAATATTCTCACCGAGCAAGTAAATCTTGTCTCAAGCTGACTACTTATTGAAAACAATGGCTTCTCATTAGCTCCTGACATTTCCGTTGCTTACCTTCAAAACATTTAGCCATCAGTCATGTGTCCTTTTTGAAGATGATTTCTTATAAAAATATATATATAGTGTTTTTATGGTTATATAAGAATCAATAATAGTGTTTTACAGACAAAAATATATTTAACAGTTTCCATAAGGAGGAGCTGCAGTTCAAAAACTGCTGAATATTGGGACAATCCAACTGGATATGTGAAAGCACAAGCACAAGTATCCTTCCACTTCATTTCATAATTCAAAGCAAACCGTTCAGATTTCTGCCAGGGAAATACCAGCATGTCACTTGACAGACAGGTTGTCTCTCACCTTGTCCAGTAGTACATCTAAGCTGTTGTGTGACATCCTGTTTAAATTATTCCTGGTCCTGCACTAACACTTCATTCAACATATAATGCCCTCCTTTCTTCTTTCCTTGACTTTCATGTTAACCTATTATCTTCTCTTTCATTTTAATGCAAGATACCAATGATCAATTCTACACCTTTACTGATTTTCCATTTTCCAGTCCCTCATAAGATCCAGCCATGATTTCCTTTAATCTATCCATTTTCTAAAAGCTTCATCCAATTCGGCATCATGGAGGAGTCAGAGCCTGTCCCAGCAAGCAATGGGCTCACCACGAACACCACATACAGGACACCAGTCCATCACACTGACATACACATTCCCACACCAGGGCCAATCTTCCAAGAAGGCAATTAACCTACCAATATGACATCCACAGGAAACTCATGCTAACATGGAGAGAATATACAGGTATGTTGTAAATTGCAGTGTCTGGTAAATTTTTTCCAAAACTGAGTCACATGAAAAGTTGTGCAACTAGATGTATTACTGAAGTCAACATTTAATGGTTCTTGTAACCCAAACCTTACACTGGCCTGAAATGCTCACTCATTTCAATACCATTTTCACAGCATTTTTCAACTGATTGAAAATGTCTAATAAATTTCACATAAATTATAGATTGTTTATTTTATAGTGGGACATTTAATATATTTTCTGTTTAAGCTGATCAAATAATACAAAATCATCTTAATTTTTTATTTTACTGATATACTTTTACAATGTGTGAAAACACCTACCCTTTTATATTATAAATATTCTCTACAAGCAAAGACTAATTAACCAATTAACCAAGGTTAATATGTGCTAAAACAATATTAATAATATACACAATAATATACAATAATAATATACAATATAATTAATAGTTTCAGCAAGGAAAATAGAAAATAGAACTAGAAACAAACTCACAAAATGTTTGCTGGATTTATCTAATGCTACAAAAAAGGACTGGAAGGAGACTGAAAAATTGAGCAATTTGTTGGTAAAATGATATTGCTCTGAAATTTAAGTCAATGTGAAAATTGTTCCAGCATGATATCTCAATAGAAATTTCTTCCCCATTTGTATATTAAACAGGTATGACATGAAATATTACGGATAATCATGTTCTTCTGTAAGTGACAGCAGGAGCTGAAGCCTGTTGCAACAAGATAAAAAACAATACAGGCAAGCAGACATCTGTCTTTGGCGATATAATAGATTATCATGGAGGAGGTAGCAAACAAAGAGATTTTTTTTCTTTTCATACTCATTATATTTTAGTATAATTAATATCTGTTTACAGAGGAATCTTCATTGTATGGCAATGAGCAACACAAAAGTGTGGCATTTGCTATGCTGAAAAAAAAAGAAATTTGTTACGGTCCCTCTCCAGTCCAAAACATTTGCTCTCCCCTCAGTCTATAGCCTGCATCAGCGTGAATGAAATGAGATTATATTTGACAATGACTGATAGCTTTGCCGAGAATACATTTGTAACCGAAAATGAAAATCCCTGTTAAATCTCATTTTAATGAGGGAAGCAGACAGTGGACACTGAGGATTTTGTTTAATAGGAGCGGCACTGGCCGTGTGTCAGGGCTGAAATATTTATAGCGGAACATTGAAACTCATTCAACATTAATGTTCAGAGGCCCTGGAAAGGAATATCAGCATTTCACTGGCAAAAAATTAAACAGATGTGTCTTTCTTTTTTCTTTCTGTTCAAATGTTCTTCCCTGGCCTGTTTATAAAGTGCAGAGGCTCTTGTCTGCATTTTAGTCATTTACAGCTTTTGACAGCTGCTCATTGGCTACACATTCAGAAGAAGAAGAAATATTCACATTGTAGGTCCTCTCAAGCCAAAATAATTGCATCTTCCAATTATTTATATCAATATAAAAGAAAAACATGGATTATTATTATTATTATTATTATTGAAGATGATGATGATGATGCTGCTGCTGCTGCTGAGAAAAATGTAGACTAGTAAGACAGAAAAACCCTTTCCCCATTACTAAATTCTCCTGTTTGGCTTCAAAACATTCTTAGAAATTGTCCTACAGGTTTGGTAGCCTCAGATTGTCAACAAATGTCACCAGTGCCAGGATGAATTTGTACACTGGGCTGCAAGTTTATAATGTCATGAGCCTGAGGTAGTAAGCCCAGAGCCCTGTGGGAGGTGATGGAGATATGGAGAGCTGTGTCAGCTACCAGAGAGCAGGGTTATCGTTTCTAAAAACAAAATCTTTGTTTGAAGTTGCTCGATGTTGATGACAAAAAATGAAGTATACTGTAAGCATAAGAAATTAGAAAAAATACTTGTACTTTAATGAGCATTTTATGGACAGTTCACAGACTGTACACTTCATAAATGTATACAACAAATGAGTATTTGAATTGTAAAATGGATAATGTGTTCTTGCAATATCTCTTTGGGATAGTTACATATAAGAAAACAGTCTTTAATCTGACTCCATCTCTAATGTAAAGGGGTTGAAGTTTTCTGCTACTGTTAACTTTTTGTCTTTTAATAATCCAAAACATGTGAGTGTTTACTAATTTAAAAAAAGATTTCCATACCCATGAAACCAATGTCACAGACACCTGCAATGGTATAGCTAATTAAATATTTTCAGCAAATATAAGTTTGCCTAAGGCCAAAGGGACACATTTCTCACCTAATTAAAGTATTTGAGGCATTCTGAATTCTATGATTAATCCACACATATAAACACATACAAAATAAACTGCGATTTCTGTGACAGCACTTTAAAAGAAGATGTTACCCAATGTAGATTCAGACTGAAAAAGCAATTAGCTGGCATCAATTTTTCCTAAACAAGACTGTTAACTTTAAAATATTTATTATAGTCTTTTATTATAGTATACAAATACCAATTTAACTGCAATTTCTAGAACAAACAGGACATGTTTCTCTTCCTTGTAGCTAGTCATGCTGTCACTTAGCACATGTTCAGAATGATGTCAAAGGAATGTCACAGAGATTCTTGAAGGGT
Organism: Atractosteus spatula; assembly: GCF_055471065.1. Taxonomy (NCBI): domain Eukaryota; kingdom Metazoa; phylum Chordata; class Actinopteri; order Semionotiformes; family Lepisosteidae; genus Atractosteus; species Atractosteus spatula. The sequence goes on along the minus strand of NC_142721.1, from coordinate 2,024,638 downwards.
GCTTCAACCCTTTAATCACTAACAGTACATAATGACAGAAACATGGATGATAATTTATGTCTGATTTAACATGGCCATAGATGTAGCCGGAGAGCTCTTTGGCTTTACTTGAAAGCAATTTTTTCTATGCTTGAATGAATTTGTAATGGTGTCTGTCTTACTGGCATAACTGAAAACCTACTGTGTGTTAAGTGCTATTATATGCGTAAAATATCATCGTCACATCACTTTTTATAACCACGTATCCAATCCAGGGTCACAGTGTCCCGGAACCTATCTCTGGAAGCATTGGGTGAAAGGGAGGATACACCTTCCATCTCAGAAACCCGTTAACCTACTAATATATCTTTGGACTGTAGGAGGAGAGCAGAGTACCTGGAGGAAACCCATGTGAACACAGTGAATGCATTTTCATGCATTCAAAATGTTATTCTTACAGTATGTTTCTTAGAGATTCCAGTTGAAAGCTTGAGCATTGGACTGATATGCTGTAACTCATTGCCATTGTGAAGAAGACACCTGAAGAAGGCTCCATGGCCGAAACGTTGTGTTTTCTTTCTTCTTTTTTTCAGCATGGAATAAACCTATTACTTGTTCCTTTGCAGCCTACACATGCTGACGCAGCTACCCACATGATAAAGAATAATTCAATTTTACTGGAGCGTTATTGGCTGGTTTATCATACCTATGTGCTGGAAGTTGCACAGCACTTTCATCATCAGAGCATCAGAGTTTGGGCTGAAAATGACTCAACAGAGAAACAAACTGCCACTAGCTGATAAGGAAGACAAGGTTCTTGAGGTTCAGCAGAGCCCCACATTATTCCTGTCCTCTACTGCTGCATTATTGCATATTTCCAAAAGCCAGGCAGAGAGACAAAGGAAACCTGGCCGTGTGTGTAGAGATCAGACACAAAGGAAGGGGACTGGGAGTTGAAATTGTTTTATTATTTCAGCTCCCAGTCAACTTCCCTTGTCCACCCATCCATTTTCTACCCACTCACTCCTGATGAGGGTCGTGGCGATATCCTGATAACCGCGGCCGAGACTGAGCAGGGCAGATGACCCAACTCTCCATTCCAGAGCAAAGGTCTCCAGTTCCTCCTGGGGGATTCCCAGATCTAACCCCTCCAGCATGTCCTAGGTCTGCCCCGGGGTCTCTTCCCATTGGGTCATTCCCAATACACCTCCAGTTGGAGGCCATCCTCTCCAGATGCCCGAATGCTGTCACCGGGCTCCTCTCAGTCTGGGGGAGCAGCGACTCTACTCCAGGGTCCTCCCTGACTGCCGTACGCCCAGTGGCACTACAGAGAAACCTCATTTCCACCACATGTACCCGCTCATGACCATAGGTGAGAATTATTTGTTCAAAAATGCACAACTTCAGTATTTTATTGAACCTTATTCTATAAGATTCTAGATTCTATATTCTATAAAAGTAAGAATCCAAACACAACAGTGAATTTCATACTCAGTTACAATTACAACACTGAAATAAGAATGGAAGAGCAATAAGTGTTGTTTGTTTGGCTTTAAATAAGAACATAAGAAATATTAGGAATGAAAGGAGGTCAGTAAGCACATCTAGCATGTTTGGCTGCTTAGAGCTACTGTACTGAGTTGCTTTTATGTACGTATTGTAAACAAAAACTATTGAGTGAGAAATGAAAAATGTTTTACTGACGGGAAGATGGAGAATTTACTTTGCAAGAGCAGTAGTTAATGTGGGATTATTTAGGCATTTATAACACTGTCCTTCCCAGACATATTTATTAGGTCATAAGATATTTAATAAATGAGAAAAGGCCAGTGAATGCATAAATAATTAATTTAATAGTAAAAGCAAGCTCATACTCAGGATCCAGTTTGATTGCTTTAGCATGATGGGCATTACTGAAACATGTTTTCATTTAATGCATACACACAAACATCATTAGCAACCCAATGATCTTTATTACTGCTGAGGGATAAATATTGTGTCAATCCTATTTTATTGCAGAACAAACTGACAACAGTGGTATTATTTGTCAGGCACATAAAAATACTAATTGCTTTAAACATGACTTTGAATTTAGTAAACTGTCATTTAAGCAATGCTTCTCTTTCTTTTTATACTAGCCTTTTATCATTTAATAGTTATTTGTGATGTATGAGAAGAAAGTGATAGAATAAGATAAGAAGGAGCTTTAACACCCTAACTCCTTGGGTTTATATGGGTTTGCTCTGGGTGCTCCAGTTTCTTCCCACAGTCCAAAGACATGCTGGTACCTTAACTGGTTACTTTAAAATTGCCCCTGGTGTGATTGTGTGTTTGCCCTGTGATAGAGGGCATTGTGTCCAAGGTGTGTCCTACCTTGAGCCCATTGCTTGCTGGGTTAGACTCTAGTTCCCCCGTGACACTGTACTGGATAAAATTTGGTTGAGAAAATATACAGTCCAGTTCAGTAAATTGTGGATTGCTTGAGTTAACATATCTTTGTGTATACATTTTTAAAAGATTTATTTTAAAAATGCACTCCAGGCAGCTTAGGGACTCGTGATGTAGATGCTGTCAGTAAGTCCCCCAAGGTGTTTCATGGGAATTGTAGTTCCTAAGCTAACGCAACATCTGTTTGTGATTGTAGCCAGTTTCTATCCCTCTGATTGTGTGATGTATCACCTGATGGCTGCTATGGATTAGTATTTAGACAGGGCTACACTTAGCACACTTTCCCAAAAGTGCAGCCTCAACATCTGCAGAATGACTTCTATTCAGAATAGTATAATATCCATGCTTCAGAAGGATGGCAGACACTACCCAATCCCAGCACATCCTTTTATATCATTTTGTAGTTTTTGTTAACATTTTTGCTTAATTTCAACATTCCAGGTTTTGCTTTAAAAATGTCTATACTGTTCATGCTTGGCAATTCATGAAAATGGGACATCTTTGTAAGGGGAGAGCGCTTTTGCAAGGCTGTGTCAATATTTTAGACGACAGTCCTGCTCAATTACCCCCTGTTGGCCTCAGTGAGCCTGATGCACAAAAAAATGTGTTAGTTTCTAGACACTCTGCCTTGGCAGATCCCTTCAAATGAATCTGTTGCCACAGGCTCAGGGCATGACTTGGCACCATTATATGCAGGTTGGCAGCTATCGGTATGACTTCTCAATTGGAATGTTTCTGACAGTTGTCCAGAGTCCAGAATGCCAGGGTACCTTCTACAAGGCATGTATACAGTAGGTGGTGATTACTTCAACAGCGGTATCTCTACTGCAGTCAGGATTCACTCCATTATTTTTTTTAAGTCTACAAGTCATGCCAGCCCCATATTTCCTCACTAGAACAGGTGGAGATAGAATGTTACGCTCCTTAGTATTTTAGAGGTATTTGTATTAATGCTCAATCCTTCATCCTGGGGGCAGTAATATTGCCTTGATTAGTGGGTATTCGTTTCTTTCAGGCAACCATGGTTACTGGAGCAGTCTAATATTTTCTCTCATGCTTGTCTCCAGGGCTTCTGGAGAGCCAGGGTGAGGATAATAATAATAGTAATAATAATAATTTCTTGTATTTGTGCAATGCTTTTCAACCTAAAATGATCCAAAGCACTTAGCACATAGGTAGGAGCCCACGTCATCCACCACTAATGTACAGCATCCATCTGTGATGTGCTACTATTCTGCGGCAAGAACCCCATAGCAGAGTGTAGAAGTGAGAGATTAATTCATCAATTAAATTAAGGGATAAAACAGGTAGGTCAAACTGTGCAAACTGGAAGTGGAATTTTAACCAGGATACCAGAGTTAACGCTCCTATAATTATCAGAACTGCTATGAGATCTTTAATGTGAAAGTAGACTTAACATCTAATCAAAGGATAGATAGATAGATACTTTATTGATCCCGTGAGGGAAATTGCAGAAATGACACATGACACATCTGGATGACACATCTTATATCACAGTAATACAGGGGAACTGGTTTTTAAATTATGGTATAGAGGAAAGAATCTGTCACCGACACCACTTATAACAGCAACCTGATTTTCCTTAGATTTCTATCATGTCAGTATTGGCCAGGTCCAGTCTTGCTTAGGTTCTGGGACCAAGCTATGGGGTGGCAATGCTTTATTTTTCCATTGCCTTAAACCGTCAGAGAAAGGGTGCACCTCTGCCTTCAAAAACCCATTCAACAGTGCAACAAGAGTAATTGCATCATGGGGCTGAAAAATCCCCATTGGCTTGCAAGAGCCAAAAAAAGCCCTTCATCCAGCCCCGTGTCCCTCTACCCCTTTAGACAATTAGATGTCAAACAACATTCCATCAAACTCCAGGCAGAGCCATCCATCTTCCTTCTGAACTGGAAACACCCCTTGTCATCAGATGTGCCCTCTAAGAGGAGACATATGAAGAAGAAATGAAGACTGAAGGATAGGAGGTTGTGATTAATCACCTTGTAATTGCCGACAGCTGACAAAGAATATTTTGAGAAAGTGAGAGGGTAATGGGTCAGGCGGGTGTTGGACTGAAACTTAATATAAAGGGCAAACACTAATGTGTCTGCTGCTACAAGCCAGCATTTTCAGGTTGTTACTGCTAATGGGATTAGTACAAAAAGGTTATGTATTTTAACAGCTGGAGCTGAATGAAGGTCTAGTGATAAGAGGATCAATGCAGAGCTCATCAAATGTTACCTTCCAATAAATTTCCTTTTAAAAACAGGACAGCTATCTTAACTGCCTTACAAAAATAAAATAACAAAAAAAACAAACAAACATTATACAAGTCTATTAAAGATTATCTGAATATGACACTAATCAAAGGGTTTGAACAAGAAAACATTTTGAAATCATCCTTTCTAAAGAATGGCTAGACCTACTGTAAGTTGAGAGTCCTACTGTAAGTTATCATAAAATAACATTTTAAAATAATGACTGCATGTTATCAATTTTCTGAATGATACCACACACAAGAAGGTTCCCATACAAAATGTGTATTAATATAAAAAAAAATAGTTTAAATATCGGCCTTATAAAATAGTTTGTTTGTTTGCCATATAATGACATGAAAGTGTAAAGCAAATGCAAAAAACTAAAACAAATGTTCTAGCAACGTATTGAAAAACTTGAAAAATTTGAAAAACTGTTCTTATTGTGCCTTGCAGAAAAGTATCAGGAGACAATACAACTTCTTGAAACTCTTAAGAAAATTCAACATTCTTATCCAAAAAACAACCTTATAAGTCAAGGTCATCAGTCATCAGTAGAGTTAGTCACAACATCACAAGGTCCTTGTCTAATGCTGTATAAACTACGTGGACTGTCTCAGATGGGCACAGTGCCCACAAGAAATGGTGTTGCAGAAGATGAGATGAACAGCTGAGACAAAATTGCAAAAGGGGCTGATTTATCAGGTGAGGTAATGAGAAAATTACTGAGAAGGCATGCTAGGAATGGTAAAAGACACCAAAGATGAGAATTGCAGCAGTGCACAGAAACCTCATTTTGTGGGTTTCACAGTTTGAAATGATCATTAAAATTTCTCTGTTAAGTAATTAAATAGGGAAACAAAATGGTCAGTAACAGAACTGTTTTTCTCCTGTTTTATGATGTAATACTACTGGGGTTTTGTTTAATCAGCCATGACTGATTTTCTTTTATATACCAGTTTCATTCAGTGTGGAAAGCTCTCTGAAAGTTTTTTTTAATACAGTACGTTAAGAATGTCCAGCTGTTGAGTATTCTCATTTTAAAAGGTCACATGGCATTAAAAACAATTTGCCAAAATAGCATATTTATTTTCAATTGTACTTTGAATTGCAACATGTGTTTTCAGGTTGTGAAGTATATAATTACATTCCAGTTAGTTTACTATAATTGGGAAAACGTCTGCTTTTATACTTTTTTATTTTATTTATTGTTTATTCATAATTGCAATTTAATAGCATTAGCAAAATAAATGCTTTGCAACTGATTTGAGTATCCACTAACAGAGCCTGTATAGAGCAAATTATTTTTGTGGGACTATACCCACTTAACCAATACAGATGTACCCAAAAATACTAAAATATCTTTAGTGGGTGATTATCTTTTGTACGCACATCCTGTGCATACTGTACATTTTGTGTATTGCATAATGTTACTGTAATGATGCCAAGCAGAAGTATGAAAATGTCATACATACGCTTTTTTTCGTATTTATATTGGTGCCACACCAGATAGGGAAAAGAGATTAACATGAATACAGTATACTCCACAATTAGGCAACTAAAGTTCTTGTCTAATGATTCATTTATAAATTGCTTCTCTCACAGAAATGTACCGAAACTTGTCAGTTTGAAATGTATAGCCTGATGAGGCAATTCAAAACACACTTACACTCTGTTTCAATGTGAAAATCTGCTTACTGCTATACTGTACATGATGAACAGAGAAAACCTTATTAAAATGATACAGCTTCTGTTGCATACATTGGAATGATTTAACAGAACAGCAAACACTAAAGTGCCTGGTAGCTTAACATGTTTTATGATGAGATTCACTGTAACTGAAATTCACTCATCCATTTGTCACCTTGTAAAGCACGCTGTATTTATTTCACTTTGCAATCGATACAAGCGGGCCTGTGATTCACAGGTGAACTGGCCCAGCTGCTCTGCAAAGCAGCACGCTCAGTTACCCTTCTACCTTTAAAAATCTCATCTGTTTCCATCCAAACTTTATTCATTGGCTTTTGTGCATTCATGTAGACATCTCATATGTTTAATCCAGGAGTAGTATGATAATATTTACTGTTGATCAATAAAAGCAAAACAACAAACAAAGTACTTATACACCAATAACTTTTCTAATGGGGCTTTCAACCTCTTTCTAGCAGGTGAACCTAAAATTTACCCTTTGAATTTATCAAAAGCCATGAATATCCGGTTGCTCTCGGACCACTTAATTGATTTTCTTTCACTGTTGAATTTACATATACAGTATTTAGTGGCAAGCAGCCTGATTATTTTTTTGAAGGTTGTGTCTGAAATCAAATACTTAAGAATTACTTGAGAATGCCATACGTTATCTGTTTAGAATTTAGCTCACCGTGTTTAGCTTATCTTTATGTTCACATTTCAAGTTTGAAAGGGCACAGAATTATGCAGACAAAGGTAGTGTTATGCTAATTTAAAGAACAAACCGTGCCTGTCTGTACTGATGGTGACTAAAATACAGATTGTGATTACACACAGGTAAGCTGCTGCGATTCAACATGACATCTTTACTGAACCATGTGAAAACAGAAACAGGAAAAATGTGTCTGCAAAACATCTGTATGACATTCAACTGCATTCCACATATCTGAAAGCACTTCTGAACTCAAAGAGATGTGGAAACTGATCCTTATGTCCCTTATGAAACAGCTGCCAAAGTTACACTTGTTCTATTCAACTGGGAAGCTACCTTTAAAAAGCTAAATGGTAAAAGCCTCACCTACTACCAAAAAAAGTGCTGTCACCATTTGCAGCAATTACATAAAATAATCACTATTTCACTGCCTAAATGAGGGGGAAAGGTGCAGAGACTGGTTGGTTGTTTGGAATATACAAGTTAAGCAAGATGTGGAAACTATTTCATTAGAAAAGGTTTAATGAGGACCTATGATCATAAAGTAGCCAATACAATTGGATGAATGCAGTTTGGAGTCTCTCATCATGTTCTCTCATGCTATTAGTAATATTATACAGTACAGAGTTTATAATAGAAGTTCAGGAAGAAGGCTGGATCCTCATCTCATACACTTCCGCTCGCCTATGTACAGTGTATAAGTCTTGCACCATGGACTTCCCTTCTGTCTCACATCCCTCCTGCCATGCTGCCTCCACCCTTGCAGCAGCTCCCTAGCTCATTCCTCGCAATAGTGAGTGGGTTTGGGCAGCCTGATCCTCCCAGCTAGACAGCCATTCCCTCAGCAGGGCATGTTATGCCAAATATACTTTACATATTTTGTCCCTTCAATGGAATTCATTAGGGTGAACCAGAACATTCTTTTTTAGAAATAGTTCTTTCTACATTATTCTTGAACTCATCTCTAGAGTTCAACAAAAACTAGCTTTATGAAATGGAAGTGAATGAAATCTAAACATTATCATACAGTATGTAAATCATTCTGCACTTTAAATCCCACTGCTGAATTTATAAGAGAATTTTCTCACCCTCAAATCACCACTTTTTACTCATAGTTTCTTCTGATGAAAGCCCTTCATATTCAGCTCAATTACAACTTATGGGGTTAGATTTTTTAAACACAGGAATTTAAGGACTACCCAGGAAAATCATGAGTTATTATAATTCAGAGAAATGTTTTTTAAGCACATCATCATCTTATAATGGGTCTCTCTAATAAATATTCTGATACAACTAAATAGGCTGCTTCTTTGACTAAGACTTGTGTCTTATCTCACTCATTAAAATAATTTGTGAAGGCACTACTCACTTTACACAGTTATATTGTTATCCCTTGAAATATTAGGGTTCTTTGCAAACCAAGTAATACATATTTATACAGTCATTGTGAGAAGCACATTCTGCCTCTGCTCGCGGAATATGTTGCATTTTTTCAGGCCTGAAAAAAAAGAAAGAAAATCAGAGATGTATGTAATTATTTTATGCAATGAGTTGGCCAACAACTTGCACCTGTGCATAAGGTTATATGCTGTATGGTTTCATTCAAAATATGACACAATGTTGTTAACACATAACAGAGCTTAATAACAGCATGAGTCTGTATTCATTCTACTTTTCAGTGTAGTATTAACCTCAACTTCTTTAACTAAAAAATAATATTACCTATGTTTCCTATGTAGTATATAGGAGTTTGTATGTTCTCCCTATGTGTGTGTGTGTTTCCCCTGGGTGCTTTGTTTTCTTCCTATAGTCCAAAGACATACTAGTAGGTTAATTGCCCTAGATGTGAGTGTGTTTGTGTCTGTGTGCCTGCTCTGTTATGGACTGGAGTCCTATAGGATGTACAGGATGTACAGTACCCTTCCTTGTGTCCTGTTGCTTCCCAGAATAAGCTCCATCTCCTCCGTGACCCTGAACTGGAAGAAGTGGTTAGAAAATGGATGGATGGTTATTAAGAACACTATATATAAACCCACAAGGAATTTTAATCATCAAGAGTTTTTGGTGCAGGGCTGTGCAATGAAGTACTGTATAGAAAACCAAATCACCCATTTTTTATTTTATTTATTTTTTATTTTTCTTTATGAAAGAGTCATAGAAGCATGCAATGTTGCACCTAACCCCTACTCCTATACAAAAAGCTAGGGGGCATTTTTAAAAACAATGATACTCAATTCAGTCTTCAAACAAATATAGTCTGGATGTTAACTATGTGAAGAAAAATGAGTGCATTCAAGCAGCTGTCATAACATGTAGGGAAGTATAACATTGTGTTCTTTAGAACCCCACTACTTTTTCTTTAATTTATGTGATTTCCAAAGCCGTGTTTGCAGAAAAAGAAGCTGGCAGAAATTTAATAGAGCGCTAAACACTGTGTGACAATAGGTCTAATTGATCCTTGTTTACTGTATTTTTCATAGCTCAGTGCCTCATTGAGAACTAATTTGCTTCTGCATCTACACCATGCTGTGCCTTGTGGAGATAAAAGAGAACACCACAGTACTAGGATGTATGAGGTTTCTTCAGAAGCAACCTGCTGGCATGAAAATAATAATTTTACTTTAGGAGGAAACAGTAAATGTATAAGTATATTATTACAAGTTCATTTACTTTTTTCTTGCTATGTTTTTTTTTCTGTTTCTCTACTATGATGATTGCTGTCAGTACTGCACTGATTTAAGTTGTTTAGATGGTTCAGTAATAGTTATTTCCACCCCTTTGCTTTCTCAGAATGTAAGCTTGTTTCTTTAAACAATCTCTGCTGTTGATTGATCTGCTCTGTTGCTAGAAGAGAGAAATTACTTATACTGCCTTAACTTTTTTTCTTGCAGTCATGGGTATAGCAAGAATAGAATTTTGTTAGGAAGCCAAAATCAGCAGTAAGGGATAATATAGCCAAATCCCGTATACCATCATTGTATATTTACCTCTGCAGATTCCTTCTTGAAATTTCAACAATCCTTAGCCAGTACAGTTCAAGCAGGGTTGTTCTGATAATGACAACAACCTCACTCTGGAAAGCTGACTTTCTTTACTTGATCTGTGGCTTATTAAATTACAGCCAAAGCACTGAACCTTGCCCTCTTCTCTGTAGTAGTACTGTATGTCCGGTGGGGAAACATGCAGTATACTGTATGTTCACATACAGTTGAATTTTGAGGCCAAAGAAAGAATGAGATGAATGCAATACTGGTAACTTAAAGACAGGATTCTTGTGTATTTGTGCATTATTGTGCATTTAATTTACATATTAATAGTATTGTGTGAAACTCCTGAATTGCCATGTAATTCTACTTTCTGGTTAAGGTGTTTAGTGATGAACAATGTTCATTAACAAAATATGATGCTTTCCAGGAAAGAATGTTTCACTAAGGTGTAGTTATGTACCATATTTAATAACTCAGTCCACTCGCTTATTGCAGTTATGCAGCTTGGAGTTCAGACTTGTAATTCAATGTGGATACACAGACATACTGTAAGTTAAAAGATGCAACAGCTTTGTGAGCACAACCCTGTCTTTAAAATAGATATTTGGATTTAGTTTGATAAAATAACTTTCAATTAATTTTAATAATGAAAAGACTACTTAATAGTAGAAAGCAATAAGCCACCTTCATATTAACATTAGACGGGTAGGTGTGAAATCATCTTTACTTGGCACATCTGCCCAAACACTGGATAGATAGAAAAGATATCTAAAAGATAGCTTTGACAACTGGACTGGTACAGTTCTACTTGCCTTTATCCTTCATTGAGCACAGCATTGTTCTATTAAATTTCATTTAGTCAGCTCTGGATTTTACAACCATTTGTATGGAGACATACAGTAGCACTTTTTCTTTGGAAAACTTAAATTCAATGTCATTACCTCTAAGAAGCTTACTTCATTGATTGTGTTTTTTTAGATGTTGTAATTCTGACTATTTACTTTAGCTTCTATTTTCTATTTCACTTTTAGGCTTTCTAATCATGTTCTTATGTTACTAATTTTATAAAGATGCTCCTCCTTCTATAATTAAACTGCTTTATGAAGCCTTTTACCTTATTGCCTTACAGGTTTTAATTAATTTAAATTTTATTCCGTTCAAGTAAAACATACAGTACAATGGACTACAAACTTAGCATCCATTCTATCTTCTGATTTCATTTCCAAGCTTTCCCTTGTGCTGAAATTAAACAACTACCTTTTGGACCTGTACAGTTTCAAAACATTCTTCAAGGCATGCCAGTGCTCATGCCACTGTATTCCTTAGTCCATGTTTGAAAAGCTAAAATCAATATAATTTACTGTTTTTTACTGTTTACAAATGGAGTGAGAAAGCAGCCATGATATCAGCTGATATATTTCTGCAATTTCCCTCAAGGGATCAATAAAGCATCTATCTGATAAGTTTCAGTGGCTGATGCTCGTTTTTCCATTCTATGTAAAAAAAATGATTTCCCATGATAACCACTTCTATTTTTGTAAACATTATACAATTATACAAGGCTGAATAATAATTGATATCTGAAGATCTACAGCATACTACTAACTAAATCATATTTATGTGCCTGAAGAAGTTTTTGAATTATACTTCTTTGCAGCTGTATCCAGCTCTTCCATTTTTCTCATTTCTCATGGATGCAGTGGATTCAGTAATGTTGTATTCTTCACCTTCACTCTCCTAACCATGTTTCAGTGATTCCAATTGCATCATAATTACATGCTAATGCTTTAGCTTCTATCTCTTGTGGTTTGTTCCTAATTCTCCTGGGATGTAGCTATAAGCACCTAATTGCCTGATCCTTTGACATTTTGTTCTTCAATTGACTTCTCTGCTTAACTCTGTTTCCTTTGCAGATTTGCATTGGATTCTCAGAGCTACCATTCTAGTTTGTGTATTTTAGTACTGCATCATTTCATAACAAATAGAGATTTTTGTATGGATATTAGAAGTCACAGTGCAACTCAGTGAACTTTTGAAATGAGTTTATTAATGGACAGGCACTTTCAAGAAACCAAAAGGCTGGTATACAGATGTATCTTCTCCTAGCATTCTCTGAACATGAGCATCACTGAGCAGTTTTTTTATGCTTTACAACATCCTTCTGATTTACAAAAAAAGTCACATTTAAAAGACAAACACTTGGAACACATAATTAGGTCCAGTACAACATTTAACACTAGATTAGATTGCAGATTATGTAGTACATACACTGTATTACAGTGTATTTTTCTCCTTCGAGTTACTCTGAAAAGTCACATACAGTAGAATCTCTACAAACATTCTACACAACAGGTGTCTGTCTCTCTTTAGCATGCACAGTAAATTTAGAATAAACTGATTCCCTGTAAATGCATTGTACAGTAAGTATACTCACATCTACGTATATACATGCATTTCAAGTGTACCTTGACAATAAGTGCCTTAAGTACTGTACAGTATATTTAGGTAGAGCTATAATATTCTGTGCTGTTTTGCATTTGTGTTACTGAAGAACTTTGAAGCTTTAACTTGCACCCCAGATATGTCAAGGTTAATGAAATGGATAAATTGTATTTTTAAATGAATTATGTTCCTGAATATGTTTCTAGGCTTTCCTGACATACCCTGCATTAACATGATACAATATATGGCTTAATATATATATATAGTGCATTTTCACTATATCAATAATGACAAATTAATCTCTTTTTATGGTTCGCATTGTGGCATTGTGGCCACAGCAGAATACAGACCAGAGAATACACATTAAAGAAAACTAAATAAAAATAAAAAATGCAACAATATGAATATAATTTTAGGTTGTCTTCAATTGGGAAGTGTGGTTTTGACCTTTAATGTAAAAAGGAGGAAAGAAAGTGTAAAATTTCAAATAGCTGCTTCTTTTCCGAGAACTGCCACAGGGGAAATAAATTATATTGTTCGTACCATGCAATGCAAGATGTAACAGTCAGTGGGATTGGGATCTGCCATTCCAAGAATTTCTTTTCCAGTGCCTTGATGCACAGTGATTGGAAGAGGAGATGAAGTCTGGAAAGATTTCTACACGAATTAGTATAATACTTTTTTGGAAAAATAGGAGGCTGTATTCAGCTTCTAGGTAGACTGCCCTTTACTGAAAGGGGATCATTCAGTATTGGCTGAGTAAAAAACAAAAAAACATCTATTTGTTTCTTAATTCCAAGTATACTAACTTCTAAATTCTAGTATCAAGACAAATTCACTGCTGTTCTTTTTGTCCTCTTCCACAAAATGGGTAAGTTAGCTTCCTGTCTGACAAGCTGGGTCACTTGTCTTATCTGTCAGCATAGCGAGTGAAATAGGGATGTTTTCTGGTTTATGTTCTGCTTGTGTCCAACAGATAGCTTTTACTTAGTGGCAGGAGTGGCTCAAAAGGTGGGGGATACTTTAAAGGGAGACTTGAATTTTCTTCCCTTTAAACATTTCAGTCTGTAAAAACCACCGGAAGACGTATTAACAAGATGAGATTCCCATGCTTATTGAATTCAATTAGAATCTATTGTTGTTGTTTTCAGTAGCAGTCACTGTATCTTCCAAGAAGCTGAAACCTACACATATCTCACAAATGTGAAAACAGGAAGAACACTAAAAGAGAAAGACACCACAACCAAAAATTACCTTTAAATTGATTTTTGCATTGCCAGCACTCAATCAGCTAAGCCTTTTATAAGCTCTTTAGTGCAGCCTTCTGCCTTCCATACAGTACTTTCCATGCACTTTGTCACCAAGATTGTTATTTCTTAGACCCACCTTTCCACACCCCCCTACCCATTTTCATGTTTTCTTTTGTCTTCTCTAACCCACCTTTTTGCCTCATACTTCCTTTTCTCCCCAAAGCACCTAAAGAAGACCTTAGAACTGAAATGTGATTTTCTTTTTTAATTTACTTTCAATACAGATTCAACTTCAACTTGTTCCTGTGCAGTTTGCACTCTGACGCAGCTCCCCACTCTAAGCTCATCAGCTCTTAAGTCTACTGTATGATTTCAAAAATTATCTTCCAGATGGTGTTGGAATGCTCAGCTTGCTCAGTTGGACGCAGTCCCGCAGGCAATTCTATATCAATGAAAAAAGGCCTGAGTTGACTTCAATCTGTAGGAAACCTGGGATCTTAGCTTCAGGGCAACTAGAGAAGACAGTTGCTTCTTTACTTCATAAAACTTCACAACCTCAGAAACTGGCTGCAAATAAAAATTGATTTCAGCCCTCTGATAAATTAGACCAGCAGGGAATATTTTAGGCATATGCTGCAGCTACACTGAGGAAGTGCAAACTCACATAAACATACTGTATATCTAGATTAGAATTAGATCTTGATTTAACATTATGACCTTTATGTGTAACATTTTAATGGCAGAATAAAAAATGAACTGAATAAAAATATGTTGGTCCATTCTCCAATATTCAATGTAAAATTAAAAACTATTAAAGAGCATTATATTTTAATCAATACCTGAAAAAAAGGTGCACGTCGGAGAAGCTATTGGCATAATATATCAGTAATATTCACTGATATATTGAACTAATTTTCACTGATAGAAGGCAAAGTGCACTAGAATTTCACCCACAAATACCAGGAGACCTGTCATTCCGCCTGTTGTGGTGACAACTAGATCAAGAAGAAGATCTGCCCGACCTGTGTGCACTTAACCTAGCTATTTAAGACCTACCCCTATGATTCTACAATACTCACTCTTAGTGATTTTCATCCTAGTCTTGGCATCCATAGTGTGCTTACCTTGTTTGCAGATTTTTGCTTCATTTGACTTCAGTCATGGATTGTCCCTTTGGACTGTGTTCTTGTTTATGTCTATCAAGATTTCTCCTTGGCATGTTGTTTTTGAATCTTTCTGGCACTGACCCTTGCTTGTTTTTCACTGCTCTCTCAGGCCTAAAGAAGATGGATATTTAATCTCTCAGCTCTCCATATTACCCCTGTATAGTCATATCCTTTTTGGCTGTCTTTTTGAAAACATACTTGTACAAATTTATATCAACTCATTTTGGGAATTTTCACAATAGTAAAGAAAGAATATACTCATACATTTCCTCAGTATTTAAAACATAAAAAAAAACTTTATGGTAAACATTTTTATTTTGGTCACTTTACCAGTAGCTCTTCTGTTTCACCTACATCAGTTTGACTCAGATTTTAGAAAGGACCAAAAATATGAACAGGTTCTGTCAAAGATAGATACTCAAATCTAGGCCACTGTTTCTCAAATGCAGCCACTTTTTTGCAGATACACGTTTTGCTACAAACAGTGTTTAGGCACCAAATGTTATTGCTTTTCATAGCTTCTGCAGAAGAGTTGAATTCTCTTCAAGATCACCAATTTTTCACTAGGGAATCAGAAACTAAAATCTAAAATGGACATTGAAAGGTTTTTTTTTTTAATCTGCCACATGACATGACCCTGAATCTATTAGCATTCAAGAGGATCCATCTGGTTTTAATGGAAGAAAATCGAAGCTTTCAGGAAGAGGTGCTATTCCTTGTATTTTTCAAGCCATCTGAACTGGAAGAAATTGCAGTGCACACTTTTTATTAAAAAAGAAATTCATCAACTGTACACCATGCAATGCCACAATCTACAGTGAGCACTCAAGATTGAGATCAAGGTCCACTTGACAACTCTTAAGATTGAGTTACTTTTGTGAATGAAAAACTTCTGTCACTTAAAGGTTAAAATAATTGCTGAGAAACCACAATATTTGTAAAAAGGAGTTAAAAGCAGATCATTTAATCAGTTTACAATAATTCCATTAAAGCCAAATAATTTGAATTAAAACTTTGGAAATACATTTTGATACAAACTGACATTTACGTTTAGATACATATTCACTAAGCTTTTACAGAGTTAAAATGTACTTTATTTCTATGACTTTGTGAATTTTTAAGTGAAGCTTAAAGCTATGTAAATTAGATTTGACCTTGTACTGTATTGTTGTTGACTAATAATATGTTTTTAGTGCAGCCATTGGCAATTATCGGTAGCCAAATTTTTTGGTATTCTCCAGAGAATTTGCTGTGAGAGCCACAGACCTAGACAGGGTGATTGAAATGAAGAAAAAAAACTATGATTAGTTATCTCCAATGTGTACTTGGTTGGCTGAATTTAATTTGCCATCTTACAGCTTGTTTGTTACAGTCTAGTAACAGTCTTGTTCTAAAATCGGATCTTGTAGTAATGAAATGGTAACTTGAGGAAGTGCATTTATTACTTAACTGTTCTGAGATTACAGCAGTCTTAGAAGCCTTTTTATTTTTTAATGAAAACCATGTCTTAAGCAACTGGCATGCTGTTACATGACACATGGTGCATTTAACCTTTTAATGCTAAGTAACATTTGAGGGGTTTTTAAAATATAAATATTCCATGTGGAATATAATGTTGCAGCAGTCATCTGGCAGTGTAGTCACGAGGCCACAGCAACTCCTGTTCATTTATAAAGTGTTTCAGTTACATGATTGTGGCTGTTTTACAGTATAAAATGTCCAATTCAAATTTTCTGTTATCTGAAATTGACATCTCTGGAATTATGGGTTCAATTTATGGAACCCCTGTGATTTCAATACAATCCATCCTCACCATTTTCATTTCAGCATGGTTGAAGCAATGTGAAAAATAGAAATATTTGTAGGAATTATTCAACACACTTTCTACTAGCCAAATCTTACTTTATTACAATCATAATATCTCCAAAGGATGATTAATATGAAGCATAAAACTTCATTATTCACTACTTTATGATTATAAATGCTTTTATAGTTGTAATAACAAGCTACTGAGATGAAACTTGTAGCATGATCCATGTAATGGAATGTAATAGAATCCAAGTGCTGGACAAAAGGTGGTAGAAACCTGCAAACAGCACACAGGGAATAGCCCAGAGCTACACGTTGCTGGAACCAGATTTAGCAGGATATGCGCTCTCTTGAGATGAGATGTGGTCTGTTGGATGATGGTTGATCTGAGTGTTCCAAACAAGCAGGCAGACATGGTTCAGCGGCTATTTAGGGACACTATTAAAATCCAGTGCTCAAAGTCTGAGATCAAATCCAAATCCAAAGATGGGTAGACACAAGGAAATAACAGGCTACGGAAATTCCGGGACAGAGGTCGAGGAGAGGAGCCAGTGTCAGGGCTAAGAAACACACTGCAGACAAACAATGCAGAGGGGTGATCTGAAATACAGGGGTCCACTAGTAGTGAGGACTCAAGGGGAAACTCAATGACAGAGCCCTTACAGTATAAATCTGAGTATTTATTTACAAGAACACGTGGAATGGGCAAGATTGTAAACCGACTCCAGGTGCTCCAAGTGTCCATGATAACGACATAACTGGCAGCCACAATGCAGCTACTGTAGCTCACCCTGCAGATCAGTAGCTGGGGTGAGCATAACAGTAATATAGCAAAGTTTATTTTATAATACACCACTCATGTACACAAATCTTAAAGCAATGTAAATCATTCCTAAAATCAAATGACACAACTTTAAAGTTTCTAATTTAACACTTACTTTCCTAACTAATGTGCTGCAGCACATCCGTGGTACCATGTATATAGGAGGAGGCGTTCTAGAATGAGCCTCACCTGTGCATTTATTTTCATTAGTGCTCATGGAATAGAGTTTAAAGAAATTATCAAACTTTGGTGTATCTATGGATATTAGTAATCATTAATTTTGCTATGTCAAGCTATTAGCAAACGTTAATTTTGCTATGTCAACCTTCATTATATAAATGAGCATTTTAAAGAGTAGTGTCAGACTCTTTAATAATGATAAGTGAATTTTAGAATGTTGATTTTAAAACAATTTAAATTTAATATTGCATGAGGGTGCCTCGAAATTGTATTAATTGGGGATACATTTATTCACAGCTATGCTGTTTATCTGCATATTAAGAATATGTCTATTCTTCCTTGACTTTTGCATATAATACTAGCAGAAAGGAATTCAGTGTCAATTACTAAGCTTTTAAGACTTAGCCCTAAGAGTCTGTTGAGTGGCTTATCTCAAATAAACCAGCCCCTTGAATAAAGGGTGAATCCTAAAGCCTGGAGGAAGCAAAGGCAAAATCCATGCTCTGCCCCTACACTGTGGCTGGCTTTGACACAACATTACACTACACTGTGTTAGGGTAAGCAACACTCACTACCAAATCTGCAGGTGTACCCTAGAGATGTACCTCAAGTCTCCCAGTTGCCAAAGATGACCTCTGTGTCTGTCTCATGATTGCTACACAAAGAAATACAAATTGCCTGGTGAAGCTTCATGATGACTGTGCCTTAGCCCTGGGTCACTGTGAGACTGCAAAGGACAAAATTCAATCACATTTCACAGTCTTATTGTTTCTTGAAAGAAGCCAGGGTATCAGCTTCAACAACATGGTGGTTAGCTTATTCCTGACTCCCTGAAGTCTTTGCATGAAAATGTGCCACCTCCTCTCAATTTTAAAAGCACTTTCCCTTAGTTTACATTTGTGTCCTCTGGTTCATATTTCTCTGTTGATTTGGTCAGACTTTGTCAATGCCCTTGAGCATTTTAAATAAATGAATTAGAAGGTCCCCTCATAGTCTTCATTTTTGTGGACTGAAAATGTTTTATTTTAGCCTGTGAGAACAGGACATTCCTTTAAACTTGGAGATGTCTGGATGCCCTCTCTCCCCGTCTATATGTCTGTGTATCTCATGGAAAGCAAGCTGGGGTATGCAAAAAGATAGCTAATTCCTAATGCAAGAAATTGTACAGTGCCTTGCGAAAGTATTCGGCCCCCTTGAACTTTTCAACCTTTTGCCACATTTCAGGCTTCAAACATAAAGATATAAATTTTTTATTTTATGTGAAGAATCACCAACAAGTGGGACACAATTGTGAAGTGGAATGAAATCTATTGGATTTTTGAAACTTTTTTAACTAATAAAAAAATGAAAAGTGGGGCGTGCAAAATTATTCGGCCCCTTTACTTTCAGTGCAGCAAACTCACTCCAGAAGTTCAGCGAGGATCTCTGAATGATCCAATGTTGTCCTAAATGACTGATGGTGATAAATAGAATCCACCTGTGTGTAATCAAGTCTCTGTATAAATGCACCTGCTCTGTGATAGTCTCAAGGTTCTGTTGAAAGCGCAGAGAGCATCATGAAGACCAAGGAACACACCAGGCAGGTCCGTAATACTGTTGTGGAGAAGTTTAAAGCCGGATTTGGATACAAAAAGATTTCCCAAGCTTCAAACATCCCAAGGAGCACTGTGCAAGCGATCATCTTGAAATGGAAGGAGTATCAGACCACTGCAAATCTACCAAGACCTGGCCGTCCCTCTAAACTTTCAGCTCAGACAAGGAGAAGACTGATCAGAGATGCAGCCAAGAGGCCCATGATCACTCTGGATGAACTGCAGAGAACTACAGCTGAGGTGGGAGAGTCTGTCCATAGGACAACAATCAGTCTTACACTGCACAAATCTGGCCTTTATGGAAGAGTGGCAAGAAGAAAGCCATTTCTCAAAGATATCCATAAAAAGTCTCGTCTAAAGTTTGCCACAAACCACCTGGGAGACACCCCAAACATGTGGAAGAAGGTGCTCTGGTCAGATGAAACCAAAATCGAACTTTTTGGCCACAATGCAAAACGATATGTTTGGCGTAAAAGCAACACAGCTCATCACCCTCAACACACCATCCCCACTGTCAAACATGGTGGTGGCAGCATCATGGTTTGGGCCTGCTTTTCTTCAGCAGGGACAGGGAAGATGGTTAAAATTGAGGGGAAGATGGATGCAGCCAAATACAGGACCATTCTGGATGAAAACCTGTTGGAGTCTGCAAAAGACCTGAAACTGGGACGGAGATTTATCTTCCAACAAGACAATGATCCCAAACATACAGCAAAATCTACAAAGGAATGGTTCACAAATAAACGTATCCAGGTGTTTGAATGGCCAAGTCAAAGTCCAGACCTGAATCCAATCGAGAATCTGTGGAAAGAGCTGAAAACTGCTGTTCACAAACGCTCTCCATCCAACCTCACTGAGCTCGAGCTGTTTTGCAAGGAAGAATGGGCAAGAATTTCAGTCTCTCGATGTGCAAAACTGATAGAGACATGCCCCAAGCGACTTGCAGCTGTAATCGCAGCAAAAGGTGGCTCTACAAAGTATTAACGCAAGGGGGCCGAATAATTTTGCACGCCCCACTTTTCATTTTTTTATTAGTTAAAAAAGTTTCAAAAATCCAATAGATTTCGTTCCACTTCACAATTGTGTCCCACTTGTTGGTGATTCTTCACATAAAATAAAAAATTTATATCTTTATGTTTGAAGCCTGAAATGTGGCAAAAGGTTGAAAAGTTCAAGGGGGCCGAATACTTTCGCAAGGCACTGTATATGGCTAATAAAGTGATCTTATCTCTTATTTCATAAAATGATGGAGGATTGTTGTTTTATATACTGTTAAAAGAAAAATTATACTATACTCATTGTTGTGCCTTTAATCTGACTGACAATGTTAGGAATCAACAATTGTTAACACCCACAAATTGATTTCATGTGATTTAAAAAAAAACTTAAAGTAAGGAGACTGGACAGCTGTCTCGAAGCATTTGTGGTGAGACTGAACAGACAAAATTAACTTAAATATATGCATACATTTAAAATGGCTATGCCTCTAGGTAGTTTATGCGCCAGGTTGTCTGCAATCACATTACACTTTGAAGAGGAAAACATATTGAAAATGAATCATAAAAATCACCATCGTGATCAATGGAGGAAATTCATCTTTGATAAGATAGGGAGCTCCCAAAACTTGAATTTGAATGAAAAATATTCTCAGTAATATGATAACATTTTTCTTTCCTATTACTTTCAATGATCCCCCCTTTGATTCCCCTTGAAATTTTGCTTTGATTTGCTCACTCAGTTATGAGGAAGGAATGCCAAAGGGGTGGAGCTTTTCCCTAAGAAGCACTGCTGTATGAAGTAGAGGAGCTAGAGTTGTGGTGGCATTTATTTTTGATTAAGCCCCTCCTGCCAGTAATTCATTATCATTTTCACCTTTCTCTTTTGACTCTCTGGTCTCTTGCACAAATCACCACCCACGCAGCTGTATCCAGCCGCGGCATTACAGCTATCCACATGGAGTGTGTATCTTCTCAGCCTGAGGACAGAGGGAAAGTATGGGCGTGTCTCCCAGGCAGCATGCTAGTATCCATATCATGAATAGTACACTGGGGACCCGGGAGTGTTTCTGTGTTTGCCTGGCTCATGCGGGGGCACAGCAGTGAGACTGACCGGGCTCTAGCTAGGTGTGAGTTTGTCTGTGTGGTGAGTGAACAAACAGCCATATGTGTTGCAGACAAATACACAGCTGGAAGCTGGAGGCTGCGGTAGCTGTTTTGTTGGTCATTATAGATAGGACTAAATACTGTAGATGTGAGAAGAATACGACCAGGGATTATGTTGTATCGCCAGGTGTAGTGTCTCTGGCGTAGTGTCTTAGATGTAGTTCCTCAGTTGCTTAGATGGAATGAGAGGAAGAAAAACTATATGGAGGCTTTCCTGGAAGAACATAGCACCCCTCACCTCTTCACACCAGAAGAAGGCTCCACAGCCAAAATGTTGTGTTTTTTTTACAAATCATTTTTCCCTTTCTATTTTTCAGCATGGAATTACAGTAACCTTTACTTGTTAATTTTTTTTTTAATATTTGGATTGTATTTTCTTGGTACAAAAGAATATAATGGTTATCAAGATGTCTACTGAAAAAATGTTTTGCAACCAGAAATTCAACAAAACAAGACTCAAGTTTGCAGACAATTTGATAAACCCATCATCACCACCACAGAATAGGGTCCATGTAATTTAGAAAAAGTGCTAATTATTCTCCTAGAAAAGTAATCCATCCATTTTAAATACTTCTTTCAGTTCAGGGTTGCAGGGGAGTCAGAGCCTATGTTGTACCAGAAAGCAACATGCAAAAGGCAGGGAGGCCAGTCCATCACAGGGCAGACTGACACAAACACACTCAGACCAGGGCCAGTTTTCCTAGAAGCCAATTAACCTACCAATATGTTGTTGGACTATGGGAGGTAACCAGAGGACCCAGAGGAAACCCATGTGAACACAGGGAAAACATTCAAACATGCAGGCAGCACCCCGGGTCTAGAAGTGGACTCAGAGTCCAGGCACAGTGAGGTGGAAATGCTAACCACTGTGTCACTGTACCATCCTAGGAAAGTAATGTGTTATATTGTGCACATGTTAAGTCATCTGGTCTTCTGATATCTCCTCTATCAGATAGCACCTAACCATGCTCCCAGAATGAAGCAAAGGCAGTGAGGCCTTAAAGACCCCAATAATAGTGTATGGCTCTTTGAGTAGTGGTCTGATCAGTGTGCAATCTATTGTCTGTAATACACCACACTTCCTTCCATCTGAACTCCAACATCCGACTGTGGTCTCTTTAAGTATTCTTCCTAAAATCAAAACATTGTAAATATTTTATGTGTCATTACTTCTGTTTTGTGTCGGAATATAATTAGTGAAAAGCTAATTGATCTTTTCCTTTTAGAGTATGATCTGAATTTGTAGCACACTGATGATTTGTAATTAAATTTTGAATGTGCCTGTACCCAACAACAAAATCTTTTTTGGTGGTTTTAGTTATTTAGTTGAAGTGCCACCATTTATTTCTTAGTATAATTACTTTTTCTATCTTAATCTTTTTTAAGTATTACACATTTTAATTGAGTTCTAAATCGGTCCTCTGAGAACTGTAGTTAAATAAAAGAGAGCACACAAACAATTTCTTATTCTGAACAATGAAACAATTAAGTTCTTTGTGTATTAATATTAAACATAAAACATAATGACTGAGGTAAGATTTCCTTAAATATTCCACCACCAATAAGCTTATAGTACTGTATATGACAGTTTTGTATGCTTAACACAAAGCCTCACAGAAAGAAGAATGAAACACCTCAGTTGCTTTCAAAATGAATCTCATTTGAAGCCCCTATGTTGTTCTAGAATTAAAGTCAAAGTAGATGTACTTTAAAAATTGTTAAAAACATGAGGAGGCCATTTGGCCCATATAAGATATTTGTTATTGTTATATTGTATTCTTTTTATGGAGAGTGGTTGAACATGCTTTCAATTTTAATATAAGTTAAATTGTTTTCAATTCAGTTACTATTTCTTGCTGTTGAATCTGTTTTTTTGTCCCCATGGAGCAAAGATCACTAGAAAGTGGGGTCATAATATTGTAGAAGTATTAGAAAAGAGGTCACTACCCATTGAATTTTCTCACCTGGAAATAATCTTATTTAGAGCCAGGCATGGGAAAATAATCTAGGAATTAAAAATATGTCAGGTCAGCATATCCCTTAGAGCATGTACCATGGAATACATTTTCACAACTCCATCAGTGAAGTCAGGAGAACTGATGCGAACAATCATTTAGTAGATATTTGCAATTTTCCTTACATTTGCATTATTGGACCTTGCTCCTTGGGGTACAACAGCTCCTTAAGTATCTCAGAGCTTCACTTATCTGAGCTCTGAGAGGCAGAGAGCGTTCACCCATCCCACTACACAGAATCAAGGAAAAAGGTGGGATCTGGAGAAAAGGTGAATTCAAGTGAACAGTAAGATGTATTATTAGAGATACTTTCTAAAACCCTTCTTTTGCTATTAATTGTGTTAATTATTAATTATTAAATATTATCAAATATCATCAAGAATATTAAAGTATTCATATTTTACAAAGTGTAATGAAGCTGGCTATAAGCAAAGGACAGCTGAGACATGAATGTCTATCAGTGCTTGGTTTTGTAATAGAACCATTAGGACTTAAAAAGAGCACTTATCACTAAGTGAGGTTTCTTATAAATGTACAATATACAACATTAACCCAATTGACAGATTCCACCCTTAACCAAGGTAGGACAATAATCCTTCCCAGGACATGAGATGTAAAACACAGGAGCTTTTACTGCAGAGCCTCTCAGCAGATATATACACATAATCCACTAACAACCCAGTCACTACTACTGCAATGTATGCCCTTCATATACTGTAGCAAACAAGTCCCTTCATTAACCGCATGTCAAACTGTGCAATTCTCATATATCAGCAATTATCTAATTAATTAACCAATCTTCACATAGTTTGTCAATTGTTAATAACAGAGGCCTTTAATGACCTCTACTGTTAGTTCAATTATTTTTTAACTAGTCAAAGTACAACAAAAACATCTTTAAACATTGTATCTGTGAATTAATAGAAAAATATAATTTTTTGCAGTTTAAATAACTGGCCACATGTCAAAGCTTAATAATACCAATAACACAGACATCTAACAGTTGACTGAATATCCATTCATCTGCTTGTTTTATTTGCATTCTGATTCAGAGTAAAGACCATGTGCATAGATCGGGAAAAGTAAATAAAAATACACCATACTTAAGAAGTGTTTCTAGTCTTGATTTGGCTTTTTTATAACCCTACAGTATATGTCATTTCTCCTTCATAAATAAAAAAAAAAAAACGATCACATCAATAAAGGCATGAAAAAATGTTTTAATTAACATAAAATAGGAATCATTTAGTAATGAAAATTAAATCCCAGTTTTCATATGCAGCTCCTAAATACTCAGATTCCATTCAGTGTGTTGACTTGGTAGTGTATGTCCCAGAGCTTCTGGCTTTTAAGCCATTTGTTGACAGCCATGATTTGGAAAGCAAGCAGCCTGACCTGTGCTGTGCGTCTGTGGTTTGGGAATAAGTGAATGATGTTTTCCACCTTCAGGATTCAGCTTCAGGCATCTGAAATGTATCCTCATCCAATCTCGACCATTAATGAGTTAATTAAGATGATGATTAAGTGACTTGCCAATTTTCCTCCAGTCTGTCTTACAGGTAAGGAGGAATCTGCAGAAGGTGGTTAGCACGCTGTTTCCCTGCACTCCCGAAGGGTCCAGTTTGACAGCTATGAGGGCCCCTTTAGTTCAGTGTTAGTGTTATAGGCATCATCTGCTTTTATTTCAAAGTGCTGGTTGGGGTGCTGGGAAGAGACTATGCATTTAAGTGAGAACTCTGTCGGAAGGTGCAGGTAATGCATTAGGAGAATACAAAGAAATAAAAAAATTGGTTTGCAGGCATCTAGGATGCCATCCAAGTTGGTTAGAGGCCATCCATGGGTATGTTGCAAGAAGCACAGTAGCCTATGTTTCTAAATGGTCATAATTGAGAAGTCAAAACTTTGCAACTTTGAGATCTTAATTCCTTGACTGTTAAGCTACATATTTTCCAAGGTCCAGAGCAGGTTAGATTCAAGCAAATGTGTTTGGATTTCATATACAGTAAATGGAAAGTTTATTTTCATCCAGCAATCATCATAACAAAAATATTGAGGACTATGATAGTGAAATGAATATAAATTATATGTACATTTTGGCAAACTGCAATGGTAATGCAGTGATGATGACAAATTTGCATCCATTTCCTACCCCATAAATTGTTCCACCAATTACAGTGGGTCAAGTGGTGCAGTAGCTCCTAAAACTCAACGAAACTGTTTGACATCACTCTCAATAAACTGAATATTGTTCTACTGGAATCTGCATTCTTATCTGTAACAAAAGAATAGCCAACTGGTCAAGATTCAACATTAAATGTAATTCTTCTCACACAATTTTCTGAAAGTCTGACTTTATAATTATTTCAAATTGCCATCAAAAGACTTTGTTGTAATATTTTTTTGCATATTGTTTTTCAGGTCAGACAAATTACATTAGTATGCTGGTATCTCTGAATAGCCCCAAAGGACTACATCAGTTCAGATCCAAGATATGAATATTAAAAAATATATAAGTAACAAAAACAGTAACACCAAAATTATACATCACACAAACACAGTATCTTGTTAAATATATTTCTGAACATAAAACATATTTAATATTCTAAAGATTGTGCACCAATGAAGGCACCTTGTCAATTAAATCCTGGAGCCTAGCTTCCCGGAACACTGCACTGTCAAATTCAATTAGGTCTTCTGCCAGATTCATTTCTTTTAAAACTGACATGTTCACTCATCTCAGCAGTCTCTGGTACTGCTTTTAATACTTGATGTTTTCATAGGATATGTAAGCATTAAGAAATGGACCCCTGGGACCAGTCCATCTTTGAAGTTTAAAGAGATCATATACTTACAAATTTACGTTCCTGATTTGCGCCGAGCAGTTCTCATGAAATGGCCTCATTGCGTCAGTGAGAAATAAAAGACTATGAAGCTGAAGTGTGTAAGTTTTGTCCTTCATAAATCCTGTGTAGGTAGTGGTAATGGAAAACTAAATACAGAAGCTCTCTAAATAATGCAAAATAAACAAGAAATATGAAAATAATCTATTGTTCATTCCAATTTTATATCTCTAGGATCTTTCTATCTTTTAATTCTTTATAGTTTGTTTTATTTATCAAATTGAGCTTTCAGTACATATAAATAATTGTGCTGGTACCATCTTAGCACTCACACCCGTTAAGAGACAATTATCAGGGTTAAACGAAAAATGTGTCCACACTATTTTTAATAAAGGAGTGAAATTACATTTTGCGCTTTATTAATTGTTCAAAACAACTTTTTTTTTAAAAGCAAACAGTGATTGATCCATCACAAGTTAGTGATAAGTGATTAAAAAATCCAATAAAAGAGAAATAAAAAGCAGGTAGCAACTGGAACCTCTCTATTGTAAGTGACACCTGCTGGTTTAAGAAGCAGCCGCACACACCTAGCAGAACACTGCCAGTGTTAAATGACCTTGATCTGACTATGGTTGATTTCATGGGCTGTATGTCAGCAGCTGCTGGGAGTTTCCAGCGGTGATGTCAGCGAGAGACATGCTGCTCTTCCAATCAACTGGCAGACTAATAGAGGATGAATGTCTCAGACAAACAGGCATGATGGAGCAGTGTGAAGAGGGGAATATCAAATTTTCACAAAACATTGTTCTGTACATACAGTAATTCTTAGAAGACAACTGCAACTTGATTGATCTGAATAGCAGTAACTTTGTGGGACAATTTTCTTTCCTTAACAGCTCATGGTAAACAGACCTATTAATCAAGTGTGGTTCATTGCATTGGAAATGAACATGAATGTAAGCCATCTGCTTGTCATCAAGGCCTCACACTTGGTATGACTTATTACTCTTTATTAAAATGAATTAACAACAATCAGCCTTGATTCTTAATAAAGTTCAGCTAATTGTTTTCCCCTTACTAATATAATGGATGGTGAGCAGTCAGGCATTTATTAAACCTAGAAGTATTGAAAAAAATAATGTGTTCGTATTTGGAGTTCTGGTGTATAAAGATGTTTTTTCTAATCAATTATAAATATTATAGCTGATAATTTATCATATTTCACAGCCATCTGAAATTGTCTGCACAATGGTCACTCAAGTTAGTAAGATGTGTTTCAGATGCTGCAGAAATTCAGGGACTTGCTCTTATTAAATGCTACTGTAGATGTTGTGCTGGTACTGGTGATTGTGTTGAAAAATAATTCTATGATTAACTTAAAAATTTGCTTCATGTGTTGTGTGAGAGAAAAACATTAGAAATGACTTGAACAACCCACAAACTTTAATGTTTGGTTTCTTAAATATGCTTTTGTGATTAAAGTAATGGACCTTAATCTGTCTTGAACAGTAAAAAAAAACATAAATGTACCAGAACAATATAGAAAATCCAAAAAGATAGAGGCAAAAGTTTGCAAAGGATTACTTTGTACGCTCTAATGAAATAAGAGTTAGGAGTGAGAGTACTGTAAGTTATAAGAAAATATATTTGCAACTGTGAAGAAGGAGGTACCTCCTTACACAAAGGGTGATTGGTGCTTTGAAACAAACATGTGAAATGTTGTTGAAGCAGATTCCTGGGATCCTTCAAAAAGATTTTTAACTAAATCCTTAGAAATAAACTGGTAGAATTAAATTGAGCAGAATGGGTGCAAAATGCTCCTCCCATACATATTCTCTGCTCCTAGTGAGGGATAAATCTAGATCTCACGACATGTCACATTTTCACAAAAATATGTCTTAACTACTTTTATTTTCGATTCTCTTAGTTATGTTTTTAGTGGTTGCCGTCGACGACTTTGCTAGAATCAAAAAGTTTGATGTGTCCTCCAATCACAAATTTTAAATGAAGCATGCAATGCTAACTTTACACTAGGTTGACACAAGAAGTTGCACTGAGCTGGATGTTTAAATCTCAAAATTGTTGGGATGGGTTGAAGCGTCAATTTATCCTGGCCTTTGTCAATATAGAAGAGATCTTCACTGAACAGGCAGAGAAGACAAACGCTGCAAACAGAAGTAACCTTTAATAATGGTTTTCATTACACTGAGCAAGTTTTCTCTGCCTTTTAATCTTGACAGTTGAATCTCACAAGCGATTTGTTAGTCCATTGAAGGCCAGCCTCCTGCCCTTTCCATTCTCTGCCAAAATGTCAAGAACACCAGCAATACCACAGGAGGTCCGGTGAGCTAACTTGATTAATTACAGAGAGTGAGAGGAGGCCTTTCATTTCAGCAAGCATTGCAATTAAGGAAAAGGGTTAATTGAGCGCCTTTTGTTTGTGAGAGACAGACCTCCAGGCTCCTGCTTGCTGTCACTCCTGATAGATATCTTTGAAACAAAATGTTGCCATTGCATGGTAGAATTAACCATATTGCTCCCAGCATGAGATCTGCTGCATACTATTAGCATCTTAATGTAATTATTAATGGAACAGACACATGCAGACTGCTCAATTGTGAAGCAGCCTGCTTTCTCCCATGTTAATCCCTGTCGATGAAGTACATAATGAAGGAAAGGTGGCCACATATTTCAAATTAGCTATCCTCAGATGTTAATCTCAAGCTCTATACTATATATTTCCAGCATTAATGAAGAGAAACATGCCCAGTGTCATGTCTTTTGGTGTGTGCATGCAAAATGAAAAAAATCAGACTTTTGAGATAACATTTAGGAAACATTTCAAAATACAGGCACACTAATTACAGTGTATTAACACTATGATTACCTTTTACCTGTAATTGTGTCAAATACAAATCATATAAATATAAATCATGACCTATATTTTAGGTAATAAGTGTGTTAGCATTTGTAGTGTAATACTGAAAAGGGGCTATTTGTTAAAAGTACAACTTGAGCATTGGCTAGAAATTGAACCCAGACCTCACACTTGGCCAGCAAAAATTCTACTGCCAATATGTCACTCTGCTTGGATGGGCTAAATTACAAACTACAAGCATTTCATTTTCCATTACACTGCAAAGAAGCATTATACAGTATATAATATATAAACAAATAATTAAAATTACTTGATGTTATAATTGCTTGGAGATGAATTGAAGCCAAGCAGACTCCAAGTGTTTTCCAAATTAAATGATGCGAATAAAAAATGCTGAATGTAAACTTGCACAAAATTACTGAAAAACACTAAAAACAGCATATTAGAAATCAAAAACATGGCAGCATTGTTATACGTGGTTTTCTTAAACAAAACCCCTTTATATATAGTGCTGGCTTATATCATCTCCAGTACAACTTAAAGTAATGTGACCGTAAGTCATTCTTTAAAAAACATTTAAGCCACTACAGGTCTTTTTTTGCGTATGTTACATGCTTATTTGCTTTTTAATATACTGTATGTTTTTAAAGCCACTATGTATAATATGATTTTAACAATCAAAATCTAAAATCAAATTATTTTCTAATTACTATTTATATACAATTCCTAATAATTCTGTATACTGTATGTATTTCACACACACACAAGCAGCTGTCATTTATTAAGGATTCACTGGAGTTTTGCAGAATAGCGCAGCCCTGCATCTAATTATTTAAAAAAATAAAAGTATTATGCATTGCTGTTCACCATACCATGGTACTTATCCCAGGATGCTGCCTGACACATTGTGCATTTTAAATGGCTACACCTGTATACGTTTCTCAAACAAGATTATAATAATAATAATACCAATAATAATAATAATAATAATAATAATAATAATTCCTTACACTTATATAGTGCTTTTCTGGACACTCCACTCAAAGCGCTTTACAGGTAATGGGGACTCCCCTCCACCACCACCAATGTGCAGCATCCACCTGGATGACTAATTAGACTTATATATGTATTTGTTTTGGACTCTAACAGGCTCTAACATTGTAAAACGTAATTAATATTTTTTGCATTATTCTTGGCTCTTAAAACAGTGATATTTCTTTGTGAAAGCTAAAATGAAGCAGGTGAGCCTTAATTTTAGCTCTTTCAGGAGAAAGGCATCTGTCTAAAATAATTACCGTTCTGCTGCAAAAGGTAAAATATTATTCATGGACGTAATAATTATCTGCTAGCTGATGAGCAGATTGCTTATTCTTTCTTTTGGATCAGTTTCATTGGAGTGGGACAATTAACATCTTGAGTGTTTGGACTGAATGGCGTATTGGTTGGACACTCACGGTCACCAGTGAATTCCACAGGGTTTTAAGAGAACTGATTAATTTTCTTTTGTGCTGCAAATTGGGGATTCATGATTACTTGAATGTTGTAAATTCATTATCTTTGTATTCTATTTTGTATTAAACTGAAACAAAAAAACACATTAAAGTATTTTAACTTCATAAAACCTTTGTCAGAGTGACTTATGTGTATAAAACAATCTTTTCTATTAAGCACCTGTCATATTTGGCACCACATTTGGGGTTCAATGTTTGTTAATTACACATTTTAAGTGCAAAACCTGGTGAATTATTACTACTATGAATGTTTCTACTAAGAATGCTTCTAAAACTGAACAAAATACAGTTTTGTGTGAGACATTCTGGAGACTCACTGGAAATTTTGTAGTTATTATATTAAAACACAATTTAAAATAAATATATCATTCATGTATCACACCCACACATATTGCTAATCTTCATTGTTCTTTTCAATTAGATTAATACATTACCAGGACAATGATATATTTTCATGGAGATAAATCATTTTGTTGTATTATTAATGCAATCAAGTTAAAATATCATATGCACATTATATTTAATTAACTGTTAAAGCAGAAAGCAAAAAAATATGCATTTATATATAGCAGATGGGCAGCAGGAAGAGAAAGGATGGAGGACCTTAAAGTATTTCAAATCTTTGGCAATGTCAACCTAATGAATTTCTTCAGAATCAGTGAAATATGAACCAGAGGACAGAAGTGTGAATTTAGAATTGCGAACAGAGGCACATTTATATGGTGTTGTGTGGGGGTCTGGATTAAGCCAACCAGCCATGATGAAGTTGATGCTACAGATTATACTATACAGAATGAATGAGAAACTTGGATCAGTTAATTGTTAGCAATCAAACAGTTAGACAGCCTGAATGGCTACCTCTTTTCTGTAAACTTTCTTATATTCCTACATTCTCTAGAAGCTTCAGGGGGATAACCTACATTTTGCAATTAACCTTCTGATAAAATTGAAGGTAAAACTACAAAGTGAAGGCTTCTCAGGTCTCCAGTTCTGCTGTTACAAAAAAGATTTCCTGCTCTCATGAAGACACTCCCTAACATGATACTGTAGATGTGGTCTGGGATCTGCATCAAGGGGCCTGGCATAAAAGGCCCATATTGTGTATGATGGTGAGCCCTGGTGCTCTGGCTGTATGGACTATGGCCACATGTTGCCAGACTGCCCCTATAAGAAGGGCAGTGAGGATATGACAAGGATGCCACCAGACGTCCCTGTAGTATCCCATATGGTGAGTCAACATGTCAACAGCCAAAGAAGATACTCTAAAGCATAAAGCTGGGGGTGTAGAGTGATAAACATGCTTTAACATCAGAGCCTAGGCCTGAGAGGTGGGAACCCACATTTCCTATTCAAAGTGGGACAACTTGTCCCAAGCCTGAAAAGGACAAGGATGGTTGATGAAATTTTGCTTCTGGGCTTAGGGAAGGGGCTGCTATACTGCAACTGTGTCCAAAATGGGCCCTGCCTGTGTCCCAAATATTGAGAAAGAGGTAAAAGATTTATATAGAGCACATACTGTAGTTCTTAGTCGTTGTAATATTGTTCTTTTCTTTGGGATGATCTGGAACTGGACATCACATATCTGTCACACCCTAGTTCTTAGTTCCCTGTGATTATTCATGTCTTTCCGGTGTGTCTTGTTGTGTTGTCTATTTACTTCCTGTGTCTGCTCTGCTCCTGGCCAGGCATTGAGGGATCGGAAGTCCTGAGACCTGTCTAGCACTAGGTCGCCCCATGTCCGTGGCCTGAGGGCATAGGTTTCTATACCGCCATCATCCGACCCCCTGAGCCTGGGCTAACCTCCATGTTGCCTCTTTTGCCGCTACGCATAGGGTCTCTACTGCTCTACTTGTCATTCCACGGTATGCCCTTCCGTGACAATATCAACTGCAGATCAGCTTCTATCCTATTGAAAATTGTGCTGCTGGAAGAACGGCGGCCTATATTCTTTCTGACACTGCAGTAGTATTTTTGCCCAATAATGGGCTTACACTCTTATATATTTGAATTTAATTTAAAACTGCCTTTTTAATACCTGAAAGCACATTTGGGTTTGATATATAGTGTGAGGCACTTACAGCTTTACTTCACAACATAAAAAGCAATGCATAGAATACACATTTTTGTACCACAATGTATTTGTTTTTTATATGAAAAAAATCTAAATCCGCTATGTCCCCCACCTTTATATGTCATTCAAGTGTGGCAAGAGAAGACCACATTAGTAGAAAAGTGTCACTCGGTTCAAAACAATAATAGCAATCCATCAAGTAGTAATTCAGAATACGAATAGTGCTACAGAACAATAACAATAATGAATGTACCATTGTATTCACTGATAGTACTTAATTAATCGGTGTGTTAAAAAAATATCAGTTGAACCAGCATACCGCAGAAGCAATTTTAGCATCCCTGGAAACTGAAAAAAGTAATATAATGCTGAGCCATACCATTTTATCTAAATTATATCATTATTTGGTTCTTTTGTTTTCTATTTGGGATTGAGTTTTATTCTTTCCTTGCAAGACAGTAGTTTGATCTACATCTTAGAATCAAGGTAAAAAGGAGCTGGAGAGGAAGGAGAATGCGATGAGAAAATTCAGGTTGCAAAGTAATGCCTGGATTTAATCAAATAAAACATGGTCCATGCTATTCTATACATTTTTGTTAATATTTTGGTAAAATAATGAAAGTTGTATTTTTTCTTTTAAAAAGTAATATACAGTACACTATAAGGAAATTTAAGGTATTTCTGGAAAAAAAAATTTTTTCCAAAAGAAGCTTTTAAATTCATATGTTTGCACAATTAAAGCTTGACTAAATATTTTTTTTTAATCTTTATAAATTACAGTAGATGATTATTTTGAATGTTAATTGACTTATTTTTAAAATAAAAGGTAGAAATAGTATGAGTCACAATGGAATACCACACATGCAGAACTCTATAAATAATACTTTTGGTAGTGCTACGGCATTCTGAAGGGCAGAAAACATTGTCCAGCATTTTGTTTTTGTCTGCTGTTGAGATAAATTTGCTACAAGAATAAAAAAAGGTATACATGCGATTAATGTCCTTTTTCATTTCCATTGCTAGCTTGGTGACCACAGGTACAGATTTACAGTCACTCCATTACTAAACTGAGATCAGAACCAGAGGAAACAGATGAAAATTAAATACAAAAAGATATGCAGACAGGGAAGAGTTCTAATGGGACATTGAACAAACATTTTGATGGCACATGGAACAAGCAGACAGACCATGCTGTGGTGACTGATTCCCAGGTATCCTTCAGGAAAAGTTTAATGAGGATCATCGATCAGTAGGTTACTTACTAGCAAGCAGGCTAGATAGATTGACTTAATGGCTTCTTTTCATCTGTTACCTTTCTTATGTTCTATGAATGGAAAGCACATCTAGATTGATATGAACTACTGCTGCAGTGTGTAATTTATCACAGCATCCAGGGAAAAATAGTAAGTAGCCATCAATTCTGGAATGCTGTGTAATACTTAAAAGAACATAGCGCAAAGCTGAACTTTCCTACATATAATTTATTTCAGTCCTGTTGCCTTGGAAATGATCATTTCAATTTTTAAGAGATGTTGCCAAATAAAGCAGCTCAGATGGTCATGGGGAGAACGGTGTTGATGTTCACCCAATACAGAGCTCTAATTTGACATGTCTCTTGCACCTAACTGAAATCATCTTATGCCACTGCCACTACTGTGACATCACTGAAGGGGATGCCATGTAACATTGAAGAATACTGTCATTTTTAATATGACAAAGATCCTTTGTGATATGTAATTATATTTTCTTGTGTGTTTGGCATTAGATTTTGAATATAAGTTAACAGATGGTGCTCACTGTGATAAGACAATTCATAACAGAAAAAAATATATATATAAGCCTTGGGAGCATTTGCTGTCTTGGTAAAGTTCACATCTCAACCCACATATTCAGTAAAGGCCTGATGTCACTAAAAGTGACAGGTAATAGCTGTGAGTTTTAGTGGAATCCACATGGTACAAAAGAATGCTACAGGTACTGTAAATTACTGATATTGTGTGTTGGATACTTTGTATATAAATCGTTTAAAAAATCCTTGTAGGTCCTCCCTTGTAGGTAGATAGAGGTTAAATCTTGTTCTTTTTGGGAACATTGGTGACTTGTTGATTAAACGTTTAGCAGTTCTCACACATTTCAAAAATGATGAGAAGGACTAAAAGCTCATTGCAAGTAATTGTTTCTTACTTCACTTTCTCAGTCTTTACCACACTAAAGAAAAAAGTTGTTTTAATATCAATGTTTTTGGCATCAGTGGGGTCTGAATGAAGAGTAATACCTGATGAAAAAAATTGAATGAAACATGACAGAGGTAATGAAGAAAAAAGGCTCAATTGTTATTAATGTAACTAAGAACTAAAAGACACATGGCTTCAAAAACTATATAATGGATGAGAAAAAAACTTGTATCATGCCTAGAAATTAAATTTGTAAAGTTTGAGCAGTAAGAAGCGAGATTTCCTCATACAGACACAGCACAAGTAGCTACATCTATCTTATGCAAAATACTGTAAATATGAAGAAACATGGCTTCTTTATCTGTTAGATGCAACCTTGGATCCACTGTGCAATGGTGAAAGTGTTTTACTGGGTTTTAACAGCTGTATAGCTGTATATCCCAGTGTACCTTTATAAACGGTGTTAATACTTTACAGCAATGTATAATCATTTTTGGTCTTTTATTATTGGCTTATTGCAACTTTGCTAAGAAATACCTTAAGTTACCTTGTATTATTAGCATTGTCAACACACAAGAAGAATATTTAAGCAAATCCACCCCAGTCCAGTCTCGTAACTGAAGTATTGTGTGATTATTAACATTGTCTTCAATACATAAGTACCTATGAGCTTCTGTTGTGATGTTCTCCACGTCTCCAATGATTGCTGGTGTGTGAGTAAACAACAGTCAGCTTCTCAGCAGCCCACAGGCTTCAGATACATTCCCTAAACTGAGGGGAAATTTCCTCCAGACTCTTCTCGACATATTAATCAGATGCAGGAGATGCAAAGTTGAAGAAATCAGATCACTGGGAATAAAAATCAATGGGAATTTATCATTGGACAGAGGACAAATAAGCAATGAGAATGTTTTCCGCATAGGTCAGCAAGCGAGATGTAAATGCAACAGAGAATTAATGGGATATTGGCGTGCAAACATTAGGTAATATATTATTATGGCTTAAAGCTGCCTGCTTTACTTAGGGTATTTTTCAAACCATGGTCAGAGGAAACCTAGTTTGTTTTTAATTAGATATAACTTGCAGCTAGATAAGCAAACATTATTTTAGTGGAAAAAGGGGCACATTTAATCAGACTGCCACTTATGTGAGTCATTTGCTTATGCCTCTATTCATGTGTGGGCATCACTTTTTTAAATTTTTTTGTGATAGAGATATTGCTTGTTTCCGCAATTGGTTTGCTACCTTTACAAGGGTTTTTGGCATTGGTAACTGTATATACAAACAATAATATCTATAATGACTTAATCTTGCGAAATGCTTGTCATCTTCTCGCATAAGGAAATAGAGATTCATGTTTTCATTTAAAACAGGAAAGGGAAAGTGTTGTTTATTTTATTTTCCATGATAAGAGATTTAATAAGCCTAGAAGAAATGAAACAAGAACTTGAAACAAGAGGCACAAGCCTCTGTTACACTTCATATGAAAACTGTTGCTTCATCAGATGAAGGATAATAAACCCAGGCTTATTAGCAACTGATAATGCATAAAAGCACAATGGTTAATTACTGTATTACATCAATTGCGATTTATTCTATTTTTGCAAATATTAATTGTACCATATTAGGCACATGCTATAGTAATACATATATTGTTATACCTGATTTCTGAAGTAAAAAACATTTAATATTGACAAATGAAGAACATATAACAAGCATTATGATTAATTATATCTGATTTTGGATTGATACATGACTGTGATGAATGATATAAGTGCTATATCATCTTGTTAGTGAGAGTTAATTAGGCACAGGTGATTTAACTTGTTCAATGTCAAGATTGGTAAGAAAAAAAACAGAAATAAGCAAATATGCCCCATTTATCAAGAGAACAGCCTTCATGCCATAGGTATATTGGAGCAACAGCAACAACATAGACTTGCCTGCAGTGGAGCCCAGTCCTCTTTAGCAATTAATCAAGGTTTGTGTAGACCACCCTGATGGATACAAACA
Organism: Atractosteus spatula; assembly: GCF_055471065.1. NCBI lineage: Eukaryota > Metazoa > Chordata > Actinopteri > Semionotiformes > Lepisosteidae > Atractosteus > Atractosteus spatula. Next base: position 1,987,636 of record NC_142721.1, on the reverse strand, counting down.
TGAAGAGTGATACACTAAGTGTTGTATGTAACAGACCAATCAATGAAAATCTGTGATGGTCTGGGCAGGAGTGTCTAATTGCGACAGAATTTCACTCGTGGTGATTCATGGCACATCCTAAGTGCACAGTACTACATTGATCAAGTCCTGTGGCCTAATCCTGATGTGACAATGTTCCAGCAAACAAAGCATGCTGTCTTACAGTTTACAAAGTTACAGTTAGCCTTGGATTCCCATTTCACCAGGTGTGAGCCCCATTGTATATAGAGTATGTGGGATGAGCTCGGATGACTTTTGTTAATGAGCTAAGAGACTATGTAAGGCACATTCTTATCCAGGCTCTATACAACAAATGGGACATGAAACATCTTCAACTGGTGCAAAACATGCATTACAGATTTGCAGCTTGTATTGCTTCAAAATGTTGTCAAACTTCAGAATAGACTCCATGTTGATCAGCACTGTTGATTATATATTATGTTCATCCACATGGTGACATTTATTTAAATGTTGTCAGTGGCACAAAATCCTATTTTTCATTGTGGGTATGAGTAAATTGCTGGGTAATGTTAGGCATTCCCTGGTGCATTTTCTTTTTTATCTTTCTATATTTTTATAACAGAAGGGAAAAATAAATTTTCTCAAGCTAAACATTTGTGGAAGAGAAAAGGTGATTGTCCAATTTTTTTAAATATCTTTTTCTGTTTTCTTTTGTTTAATTACCACACGTGTAGCAAACATTAAATTGTCTTTGTAACTTAATTTTCCAGTTTTGGCAAGAATGTATTACATCGCAGACTTGTTTCGTAACACTGCCAAGATGGTATTCACAAAAAAAAATACATCACGCATTGGGCCCCTGGCACAATCCATGCATAGATTATTCATCCCTCTGGCTTTCAACATGGCTAAAATGATAGATAGAGCTTATGAGTCCTGCCTCTCTTCCGTCTGCTGTTCAAACAAGTTATTGCTGCTGCTCAGCAAGATTAAAGGAGAAAAAAAACATCACTTTAATTTATCAAAGACAGATAGCGACTTTTTTCATTTATATTACATTGGAAAAAATAGAGTTTGGGGGGAGCTTACATGGATATGTTACATGACTTAGGTCAGAGTAGGTATTTAGCCTTTGTTTCTCGAAGAACAACAGAAGCATATTTGTTCAATCTGTCTGCTGTGTCTGCGTTATCTCTCGATCAAGTATATTTTTATTTTCCCACAAGTCTTATATCTAACTTCATCAGGCATGTACACATGTCCACATCCAGGTACCTCTTTATCTGTATTAGCAATTTTCCATGAATCTATCTTAATATCCTCTACATCTGCTGTTATCAATTGACGTTTCCATCCTACTTAAATGCTGACAACCTAAATGAAGAGTGTCTGTCCTTCCAGGTTTTGGAAATGAACAAAAAAAGGTAATGGGATGAATACCTTTCACTGCCTGCCAATAAGTGTTGACACTACAGTTTGCTTTTATTTATTAATTTGGAAAAAATTGTGTTTTATTGCAAACTGATAGCAGTTATGTTGATATGGGAATTCATATTTTTTCAGTAATCAGGGCTGTTTCCATTTCTTACAGTCCCAGTGTAATATTCATTATCTCAGGTATTGCACTGGAGTCCAGTATGCTCTCAGATTCAAGTCTTTATTTTGTATTGCATTTTTCTGAAGTGTATCACATCACATTTTCAGTCCTGTGCCTTGTATCCTGTCCTGCATACAATCTTTAATTCTGCAACATCTTTCACTGTGCTTCTATTGCAGTGCTCAAGCAGTTTGCCAGCCATGGGGAAATAAGATTATATTGTCAGAAGTCTCTCAGATCAAATTGGACTTTTTTTCTTACTTCTGCAATTAAGCTGGAATATGTCAACTCAAATGTGCAATCCTCAAATTTAATAAATCACATTTAAAAAAAAATGATGAGGGGGAATTCCCCAACTGCAATAATCACAGAGAACTAAACTATTTACAATAAACAGTCCAGTCCCATGGTCCTCTGAACTCTGTCTGTTGATAGTCCTGGCATACTGACCCCAGCTGGCCACAAGCAGATTGAGGCTCTGGCTAAGGGTATATCTGTTTGACCACCTGTAGATGCAATTTGTCACAGCTTTGACCAGCTGAAGCTGGCTGCTGTAGTTACCTTCTGCACTGAACTCAATTGTAGTGAATTAAGATCAAACAAAGGAGGATGCTGGCTTTTGTGTGACTCACATAAAACAGATTAAAGCAAGACAGGAAGGGCAGACACACTAGCTGGATCCTCAAATGAAGCTGAGATCCACAGCAAAATGCTTTTTCCAAACTCTGTCCACCCTACAGATACTGTATGCAGGCTTCGACTGCCTATTGTACCTAACTTGTCCCATTGGCATTAATAATGGTGTTCATTTAAGATCACCTTATTGGCCATATACAATTTCTTGTATTAGGAATTTATCTTTTTGCATACCCCATGCTCTCCATGAGACACACAGACAGGTGCTAAGGATTTGCGCCTATGGCTGGAAGGTTGCCAGTTCGTATCCCGCGGCCGGCAGAGGAATCCTGCTCCATTGGGCCCCTGAGCAAGGCCCTGAACCCCAGCTGCTCCAGGGGCGCCGTATCAGTGGCCGACCCTGTGCTCTGATCCAGGGATAAACAGGAACATAATGGAAACTACTTTTTCATATAAAGCAATGCAGTTCTTGGAAATATTATCTTACTTGCCTGTGGTATTCTGGCACCTAGACTTAGTGAATTTCAATGAAAATACAACTCTGTAAAATCCCTAACAATGAAGATTCAAGTTTGCATTTCACATATAAAGGCAAAAAAAAGTTCAAACTATTTTAAGCTTTATTTTTTTTCTCCTGCTCTAAAAGGGTATGTTTAACTAAATGTGATCTTTTGTGGTCAGTCCAAAGAAACAAGAAACAACTACATATATCAACCTTGGTGATCTAGTTATGTTGAAACATATAAAAAATAATCTAGGTGAAGTGTTTTTTTATAACAGAGTGAGATACTTAATGAGAATTGAGCTATCTTTTTTTTCTCCATGAATTGATGCAGTTATGAATTCAATTTGTCCTATTCTGTTTGAGGTAGCAAAACCCAAAAGTATTACTCAGACTCCTCTTCCATTTCACAGTGGAAGCAACAGATTCCCCATAAACAGAGTTTCTGCTAGAATTTATAAATAAATTGATGTGACAGGTATGCTTACATGGAAATCAGTTTGGTCTGCACATGAGTGCAGATTACAGCAACATGGTTGGTACAGGAAAATGATGTGCCTGACAGCAGTGTCATTGCAATTGCTGAATCTTTGGGGGGAATTGAATCTTTATTTGGCACTGTTTACCATTTCATTTCGATCCCATCTCTTAGCTTCGCCTTCCCACAAAATACAATTGTCAGTTTCCTGTGGCATTGTCCAAGCCCAGCCTCTATATTTTGGGCATCCTCTGTATCTCCAATAGTTGATCACCTTGCGCTTGCTTCATGCCAAATATAGGCCATTTTTCAAGGCTTACAAGGTTTGGGAAACTTTGAAGAGAATGTGTCCTTGTTTAAGACTGATGTCTACTCGGATAGTATGTATATCTTATTTCATACCAACACATCAGTGTATCAATTTCCATTTATAAAGCAGTACGATTCTTAAAATTAATGGTAAGAATGATTTTATATCGTACTACAGTATCTGATAATCTGTTAACTGTGTTCTATATACCTGTACACGAATAGCCACCTCAAATAATGCATATTTTCTATAGCAATCTAAGATGTGTTTCAGGCTATTTTTGTGTAATGTTTTTGTATCTATTTGACAAAACCTTCTTCAAGCTTTTCAGTTCTTGATTTTGTCAGCACTTCTGGTGATTGTCATGGATCTACATTCATTAAGGTTTAAATTAATCATGTATCCCATTTGCACTCTTTATATGTCTTTAAATGTATACCATACATTTAAAGTGGTGCCATTAAGGCTAACAGTAAAAGTTACTTTACTGCATACAAAGAGTAAAATTATTCTATTAATTAATACCTCCTATTTGTGCTTTTGTCATAAGTAAGGTTTCATTTACTGTATACAGTATAAGAGGGATTTCCAGACTTTCTCTCTGGTAAGATCAACTTGTCAAATGACAAATGTAATCTGAGGGAAGTATCTTAGATGCTGTTGTCAGTGGGATCTCAAACTGAGTCCAGGCCGCCTTGTCAATTTCCCTTCCTGGTCTCAAAGTTGTCACACCAACTTTTTTATTTAGCAGATAATTGTTAGTGTCAAGCTAGCCACCTGGCCTAGTTCAGACCACATACAGTATCAGGTTATATGTATCAGCCTCTTGACCTAGGCAAATGTCTAATTGCTGGGTCTAGTTAAATGACAGATTAAATGGTGCAAACTGCACTCTTGCCAATAGTGTAATCATGGAGACAAATTAATTATCTTAATGAGATCCATTTTTTTGCCTTTGACTAATTTTAGTTGTCCTACAAAGTGTTGCATTATACTGTTTCTTAACTATAACAAATGCCATGGCACCTACGGTAGTTATTACAATAAAAAAGTATTAAGCTCACAGACATTAAATGGAACTACTTAAATCATTGTATGCTCTAACCTTGGATGCTGAAATCCTTGTTAACAATCTCATGTCATACAATGTAGTGTATATTGTGTACAATTTTAGTGACCACGTCCCAAAAACAATATTGTCACACTGGAATTATAGTGAAGAGAAAACAGATATATCCGCAGACTTAAAGGAAAATCTTATACTGACAAACTAAAAGAACAGAAGTCCTTTATTATTGTCTTGAACAGAGAAAAAGAACCCGCACTTACAAAATCAGCACAACAGATATCTTCAAAAATAAAAGTAAAACATAAAACAAGAGACACAAATGGAAATAATAGTGAAGTGCATTTGAATCTAAGAACAGGGATGTGCTTCTTGACACAAATGGTTTTGGTGGTATGGAACCAAGGATCAATTACCTTCTAGCAACAAAACAAGCTTTAGTAGAAGGGCCAAATTAATAAACATTTGCAAACTTTTTGAAGTCGTTTATAATTATAATTAGTTAGAACATGTACTAGTTTAAGAAATCAAATAAAATATTTTTAAAGTTTGTTGTTTCCCCATGGTCTCACCCATTTGATTTAATTGGTTTGCACCAATTTAAAACAGTGTACCACAAGGAACACCAATGAATCTTTGCTTTGATGATATTTCCATGAGGATTTCATCGAAGCAGTTAATGTGTTGTTTGCTGTCTACAGGCTTTCTACTTTTTTTAAAAAAAAATCCTGTTAACAAATTAACAGTGTAACCACATTCTGGCATCAAGCAGGTTTGTTCCCTGTTGTGCTCTGATGTAAAGCTGAGAGCACTGGGTTTCTGGATGAAAGCCACATTGTAAAGCAATGCCAGTCTCCAAAGGCACTGGGAAAACAGGAAGAGTTAAAAAAGGAAAGACTTCCTAGCACATGAAAGTCTCATGCCCTACTGTGGAGGTGCATAGTTCTCTCCCACTACATGTTCGTCTGTGGCATTTCCGCTGTCCCTGTGGTTGGGTCTCAGGTCATATTTCATACTTTTGTTTCACTCTTTGATTTCTAGTGATAGGGCACTTTTTCAAAGATTGATAGATTACATGACAATAGAAAAGGGTGGCGTGCATGCAGAATGTGACTTCAAATGGCAAAGCACCAAAGGAAAACAAAAAATAGTAATTTCCCGTACATATTTTAAACAGTCACAGGCATTTATAGGTATGTATACCACCACACTCTACCAATTTGTTTTCACAAATGAAAATTAAATTGATGCTTAAAATATTTTTATGTACTCTGGCATTTATATCCAGGAAGAGAAACATGGCAATTGGCAACTTCATCATGCTGTATATAAAGAACTAAATAAGCTGTATTGCTTCTGTGCCATCCTACATACAGTAGCTCCACCTTTCACCATCTCTGCTATTTTGCAGACAGCATTATCTCAACTTGAACCCACAAATATCAAAGACATTGCACCCTTCCTGGTGATCAGTTTCAGTGACAGGATACAGGGACCTTTTAACTCCATGCATTGACAATAATTTCTGCTGCTGTTCTGATACACTGAATCGAATCACGTTGGGCATCACCATTGACCACAGAGCTCAGCCATGTTTAAACTAATATTTGACTGTTATTGATAGGCAGCATTCATCTGTGGGATCATCATGAAACACGTTTGGTGTTGCAGTGCTCTACCTATTTAAAATTCACATAAATAACTGTTTTCAACTGCTGGAGGTCTTGCTACCTTAATAACTGAAACACCCTTGTACAATAAATTTTTTTCCACATTTTGGGATTATGGGTGAAGAAAGATATAAGATGTGATAAAGGGATTAACTGATTTCTTTCTGCACAAGACAAGACATCCCATGCTTAGACACCTTTGAGTTATGGCAGGGATGGGAGTCAATTTCATTGATATGAAATTCCAAGTGCAAGATAAAGACCCCCCTAACTAAGGAAAGATAAAACTGACCATTAAAAGTATTCAAGGTCTTGGGAATGTCCAAACACAGGTGGCACCCCATTACCATGGTAACAAATTGCATCAGAAGCGGCTGAAATTTGCTATATAAACTGGAAGTTTTGTACCTATATTCCGAACAATATTTTGGTCTTATTGTTCCTTGCATGCAATAAACTCAGTTGTTTAACCTTCATCTCGGGTTCTAGAACTTATTTGTCTGTTCCTACATGGGTTTACATCAGATAAGCTCCTTGAAGTCCAGAATGTAATAGTAAACAGTGCAGAAACCTAGAGGTCCCACACATACCCTAACAATGATGGCAAAATTCTGCTTCATCCAAGTCTGAACTTCATAGAAGTGTATTAGTACTGTAGTTGCTATGTGGAAGCTCATTCTGGTGTTGTTTAATGAGCCTGGATGTACTACTTCACACTGTGCTACTACCTCAACCAGCACAAATCTATTCTTTAGCTCAGTGGTAGGCATCTCCGTCCTTGAGTTCCCTGTTTGTTTCTGATTTTCATTTTGTCTCAGAGCTTAATGACTCAAATTAACTAAATTAAGTGGAGAAGATGTCAAATCAGCAATGCTTTCCAGCTTAATCAGGTGCTAATTGAAAGGTGCCTCTGAAACCTGCAGGAACCTAACACTTAAGGACTGGAATTGCCTACTCCTGTTTTAACTCAAGGAAAAAAATCCTTCATAATGCCAATCTAAAACACCTGAATTCTCTGATTCACTTTTCTGACTCCTGATGTAACAGTGTCCATTCCTCACCTGGGACTACCATTTGGACTAAATGTTTCAGACACCATTGACATTGTCCAGATGTGATAGTTATATTAAAGTTAGTTAAGTGGCAGTAAAGTTTAATAAGAGCAATAGCTAAAATGATTCATTCAGTATTTGAACATCAACCAAACATTAGCTGGTTGTTGATGTTAGGTAAGGTAAGGTAAGTCCCTTTTCTGGCCATCAAGGCCAAAGGGGAATGGGGGGCAAGAGCCACCATTTGTCTTTGACCATCCAACACTAGAGGTGGAGGTGATGTGGTTTTTGATGAGAGAAAAAAAAAGAATGATTATAGTATTTAATTGTAGGCTGTGTCTGTATCTTAAAAATAATGCCGAGAAAGGAACTGATTAGAGCCAACAATGATGTCTTTTTCTTTGCAATGGCAGAATACTGCAATGCTAATTGACAGCAGCAGGGAGAGAACATATTGGCACTATTTTTTCTTTCTTTGTTTTGATTCATGCCATTAACAGGGGATTAGACAGATCTGAATCTTCCCTTTTCTCTTTGCTGGGATTATTCACACTTCTGTCTGGATCCATAGAGTGAATAAATTAAATGAAAGCAGATGCTTCCCTGAAGTTGCATATATTCTGGCATTTCAATGGTATTCTGTATGCGAGAGAAAGCTAGATTACTGATGATAATAATAAGGAAATGAATGCTGATGCAACCATGTGCTATGCAGTACAAAAACAAATAGAAAATGCTTCATGGTACTGACACCCTTGTTTTTCTAAAGTATACAATCAGGCAATTGCACTACATAATTGAGTTCCGTTACAATCTTTTTTTGTTTAAAATAAAATTACAGAAGGGAAAATAGTTCTGCATATTTATGAGTGCTTGTTGCTTTTAAGGATTCAGGCCAGGTGCCACACTAGAAATAAGCAAGATTCCATGTTAGTAAACCGTGGTGTTTTAGAATTCTTAAGTATAAAATTGCGTGTACTGTAAGTTTCAATTTATGATGGATGTCTTCTTAATTAGCTAAGTGAATTGAATATATTTAAAAAGAACAATACAATTTCACCGCTTGAAAAATTCTCTATGGTTTCAACAAAGTGAATACAGTATGTCATTTACAAAAACTAGTCTTCCAAAGCCAATTGATCATCACAATTTCCAGTACCATACTTACAATAAGTCTTAAAAAGCTGCCAAGATCAGAATAGAAAATTGCACTTAGTAACTGAACAGAAAAGAAGATTTTATCTACTTTTATAAACAACAGATGAAGCATTTAATTCATTAAACTGTTTTTTTATGTATGTAATTTCAAAATACTAATTTTCCTTAGCAAGTAATTTCAAATCAGAAAATGTCGTTTAGAATAAATATTTAACGTTGTGATATAAATCAGAGGGGCAATGCCTTAAATAAATTATGAAGACATTTTATTTTCCTTAAATTAAGCTGATAAAATCTGTTTCTTTATTCATATATCTCTAAAATATTTTCATGTAATCAGGATTGTACAGTAAATATGTTCTAATAAAACTATTTTGTATGCTTTTATTCGGGAGTAAAATTTAATGCATTTCAAAATTAAGCTTAAACCTAAGTTTAATTAAGAGTCAGAACAGGAATCAAGGTTGATATTGCAAATTAGAGACCTTTTACTGTTTCCAGGTATTCATTTTTTTCAGTTCAGTGGTTAATTATATATTTATTCACATATAAAAATTAACTGACAGTGTATGACAGCAAATGAGAGGCTACATATAAAAAGAGACCATCTGTTCCGTTTAGCTCATTACGTTATGAGGAGCTAAGCCCTGCTAAATCATTTTTTAATAATTTGGAATTGCCAAATACTTAACACTATTTTTTTTACCATTCCAGTTAGGAATAATAACTTCTTAAAAAGGTAAACCTGTAATCAAAAATAAAATGCCCTTGTGTTTGTTCTGCATAACTAAACAAATGCTTCTGGCAGCATTTTTCTTCAGCACGCCAACTGTTTATCTACCTTTAATATTTTTGCTGATTTTCACAGTCATTTGAAACCTGAGGTAGTGCTGTGACAGCACACATGCATCAAAGTTATGCGTAAGTGTTCTGTTAAGCATGGCATAGTGCAAATCTTTTGGGCTTAGCAATGACAAAAGAAGAGCATGAAGGATTATCACAATTGACAGATTCGTCACTTACCTTTGCAGGAATGGGAAGGAGAGCACAGTTTTGTAGATATTGGTGTTATGTTTATGCAGTAGATTACATATTTTCTGTCGTCTTACAGGCATGTATGGTGTGCTGCATGACAATTACTGTTTTTTTTTTTATTGGAGCAATTGTAAGCTTATTATATACAAGTAGCCTGCTCATATTTTCTTTAAGATTTATTTAATTAGACTGAATTTACCTCAGATTTTGTTACATACGAAAGAGTAAAGGAGTGAGATTTTGCTGTTTGCGGGGGGAGTATACAAAAACAGGAGACTCGGTCCTCTAAGAGAGAAGAGAAGTCTAAGATATTAAATTTTGTATTTGCAGTAAAAGTAAAACAGGACATTTTCCACTGTGGGGCCTTCATTTATGGAGATGGTTGGGAAAAGACTGATACCAAAAATACGTACATCAAAATTCAATACAATGTTTGAATCAAATGCTCTCTCATTTTTTCCTGTCTAAGGTTAAATAGGGTCGTTTCCTTTATACTGTCTGCCAACGACATTAAGCATGTTTGTTTTTAAGCTTGGTATTTTGCAGGACTTTTGTAAGGAATCTGAAGTGCTCTTCAAAGTGAAAATAAAAATATTTATAGAAAGTTATGAATTCAGCACTCAAACAGCAGCATCTTTTTACAAGGATACCTAGATACGTCTAATCCTGAAGAGAGCTGCCTGTGGTTTTGAAGGACATGGAATAAAGTCGATGTTAGCTTGTGATATGCTTGACAAGCTGCCTATGACAAAGAGAGACTAAACAAATCAAGGCCAGAAAGGAGAAAAAAATAATTTGGTATGTGTATATTTATATTTATATTGCTATATATTTGAAATTCACTGTCTATAGTCTTTTTTGAAAGACAGAAAAGATCCAGGAGATAAATGGTTGATAAAGCCACTGACAAAATCTATATTCAGATTATTCCATTACTGGCATTCAACCACCTCCTATAAGAGATAAGCAATAATAATTATATCCAGAAGTTTTCTTGGACTGAAGAAACAATGTCCCGCAGAACATGCCGGGGTTAGCTAAGGTTAACCTATTACAAGAGGTTAATATTTATTTAGTAATTACACCACTATTCCCAAATATTTACGCTGTGATAATTTATAGTTTCAGTGGTACTAACCATGATTAATTAGTTTTATTGGTCTGTGCAAAAACATAATTGCCATGTTTATTTTAAAGCAATGTAGTGAAAATAATTGACATGAATTACCGTACATTGTAACATTGCATATATTGTTTTAATTATTAGGAGATATATATGTAATTGCTACATGTTTTAATCAGGGCTTAAACATGTAATTTTTTGACTGGTTAATCCATTCATCTGGATAATTATGTAATCTATCAATAGTCCTATTCTGTTGGCAACTATTAGTTCCATTAGATCCATATTCCAGAATGCTTGGTCTTTGTTATAAACTGTCCTCTAGTGGGCTTTATTTGTAATGCAGCCCAGTTTATTTTCACGAGTTTATAAAAAGATATGGCAGAACATTTAATTTAATAAATTAGAGTGTGCTCTAGTTATCAAGTGAATAATAATACCAACAGGTTAAAATGTTATGATTTACAAGTAACTTGTATAGGCGATTTCCTTTTTACTGACAAAGTTGCGTACTTGGAATCTGAAGGGGGCGGTCTGTATCACCATACTGTGGAGCTCTTACTAGATGGAAGTAATAGTCACACAGTAGATGGGTAGAACAGGGTGTGTGTTAGAGTAGAACATTAATAGTGACCTGAAAGTGGATTTTATTTCACGAATCCTAACATTCATTTTTTTATAACAGTTTTAAAAGTTTATCAATGATAACCAGTAGTAGGAGGCTTCATGTCAAATCAACTATAGACTGTATCTTGCTGAGAAGTCTTTAACATCAGAGACAGCTGTAATCCAAAGATGGTTGTTACTCTACTCTATGTGAAGGATGTTATGGTTGCTACGAACAGCACAACCCCCCATTACAGTTTTAGCACTCACCCCTCCAAGACCAAGAAACACTTTTTTCAAACATTCAATCATGTTTTCTAGGCATGAAATCTCAGACTGATTTAGTTACACCAAACGTGCTATTGAAATTGAGATAATTGTTCCCTTTGCATTACAAGCCTTGCTGCCACAGCTAATGATAACAATTAACATGCTATATTTTGCGTTGAGACATTTAATTTACTTATCTTTGCAGACAAAACATCGGTTGGTTGACAAATGCTTATAATGACCTACAATCTTTCTTCACTGCATCATCCATAGAAGCAGCTTTGATACGTTAGTACTGTTCCCTGTAATCCATGTGTGAGGCAGTTTACTTCCTAAACAGTGTGCTCCACAATTCCCTTAATAATATTTCTTCCATGGTCATATAAATATGGCTGTTGCTCTGTGGGATGAACAAGCTGTGCTGCTCCAGAAAGTTACTTCATCGCCCTCCTGTCACCCTACGCCAGTTGCCATGGAAATGGATCACCTGGAGCCTCGGAGCACCTGGAATCGGTTTACAGCCATGCTTGTGCCAGGTGTTCTTGAACATAAATACTCGGAGCTCTGTCATTCTGTTTTGACACTGAGCCCCTTAATCTTGGTTTCTGTATTTTTCTGGCTAGCTTGGTATTTTCTTGTGTCTTGTATTCCCTACGCTTTGGTATTTGCTCGGCACTTGGATTCCCTACGGCTTGTTACCTCCCTGTGTGTTTCTGGCTCTGACCTTGGATGGATCACTCTACTATGACTCCTGGATTAGCCCTTCGCCGCAGTCCAGACTTCCATGCTTCTCTGGCTGGATGTGGGGCTGTATCTGTTTGTGTGGTTGGCTGCCTGGTGCTCCCGTCAGCTGGCAGCCTGCCCATCTCCCTCCAAGTGTGTGTTCTCCATCCCACCCCTGGACCCCTTTGGCATGTGGGAGTACACAGTGGTCACGCATGCAAGCGGACATGGTGCTGTAGCCACATGGGGAAACCCAACTAAGCAGCTCTTCACCCAACAAGTGTATTCTGTCCCATTCCTTGATCGCGCAACGAGTCCCACATCCTGTAGTGCATTATTATACTTGTAATTTCACTGCACTTTGATCTGGTATTTAAATAGCATCTAAACTTTTTCAGTTGAGCTGTAAGCTATGAACATAATGAGCAGTGCTCCAAGATTTAGTTTAGTTTCTGAGCCTTTGTCCAAAAAATCAGCAGTAATGTCTATCCCTCCTGCAAGCTGCAACTGCTTTTGGATTACTGCCAATTGAATTTTTCATAAGTAATGAATCTGATCTAGATATGATATTGTAACAATGAGGACTGTATGTCGAGCAGTCAGTTGCAATTTGGAAACACTTGTAAAGCCAGCATCTTCCATAATAGAGAGATGATGAGAGTTAATTGCAATCCACTTAGCAAGGTGCATTCAGTTCTTCCAGTTCTTCTACCTGTGAGCAACTAACTTTCAAACTCTTTCTTTGACAACAGCAATCAAAACAAAACAAAACAATATGCACAGATGAAAATTATCTCAGGCTGTGCCTCTCCAAAATTACAGCAAAAATTAAAAAAAAAAACTATGCACATTGTGTTTGAGTTTGAAAAAAATTGATTTAGGTCATTAAGGAAATTAATATTGGAACTTGTTGTCCAGTGAAATTCAAAGCATAGTTTAAGAAACAATTGTTTAACAGAATAGGCTTAAAATGTTAGTATTAAAATATCATTATAAAATATCAGTATCTTAAGTACAGTATATGGTCTTAGTGAAATAAAGTGGAATAAAGTAAAACTATTAATGTAAACAGTCTATACCTACAAGGTAGACTTCCACGTTTGTGAGCCTTCAGTATAATCATGGAAATTACAAGTTCTTACCATGATACCCATTTAATTTATACCAGTCTTAAATAACCAAAAGGATTTACATTTGGAAATTCAATAATTTTATGATGGAATAATGTATGAAGTAGGAAACAAAAAATTAAGAAAATCAGTGTATGTGAAATAAGTGAAGTAAAACTTTAATGAGTAATTAAGTAAGTAAGTGGTTAAACTAGTACATAACAAGTAAACAAGGATGGAGTTTGGGCAGTTGTTACATAAAATTAAAATCAATGCTAAGATTCCAAGGTCATGCCAAGATACTGTAAAAGAAATCAGAGGACCTCAGAAAACGTTTATCTGATGTTCATCATCATGGGGGCTTCATCCTTCTATTGTCAGCCTACAGAGAGAACCTACCCAGTGGTGACCACCAAGGTCCTGTCGTTCTGCCAACATCTTCCCAAGAGAGAACTGGAAAATTTGGAGGTTTCAAAGTAGCAGATCCAAAGTAACACCTGAGAATCTGCTGCCCTCTCTAGTTGCAGCTAAATTCACTGTTTCCATCATTGGGGAAAACTGGATGACAGGATGGTAATGGTTTAACAGAAGAATAGCCAGGATGAAACCTTTGCTCTTTAAAAAGAATATTGCCACCTGTAATTACAAAAAAATGGCTGAAATTTGAGAAAATATTTTGGGTGGTAAAAACAAACACCACCCTCCAACAGAAGAATATAGTTCCAAACATCAAGCATGGTGGTGGTGGAAAAATCATGGTTTTGGGCTGCTTCACTGCCTTGGATTTCAAAAGGCTAGCCATCATTTACTGAACCATGAAAGGCCATTGTATCAGCAAATGTCAGGCATTCTACTTTATTTGACTGCTGAAGCCGAGATGAAAGTGTGTATTGCTGCAATAAGCCTAAACAATAAGCAATAAGCCTAAATATATAAGCAGACCTACAAGAAAATGGTTAAAGAAGAAAGTTAAAGTCTGGACCTAAACCCTATTCAACTGATATGGCATGACCCGAAGCAAACTGTTTATAAACCCTCATGTAACATGAAAGTCTGGCTGATCAATGCAAGAGTCAAGAGGGCATAATCAATAACCAGTGACAGTCTCTTTACCGGAATAGTCTAGTGTAGTGGCTCATTATACACAAAACCTTTGTTAAAACCCCCAAAAGCACAATGAAGGTTTTAATCCCCTTGATTGGATAAATAGTTATACTTTTTTATATTGGAAGAGAACTTACAAGCCAATTTAATCAGGCTTAGTTGCACTGTATCTTTTTTAATACTAAATTAAGTTTAATGTAATTGGTCTCTTCTTACAGACACTTACTGTATCTCTGTAGAGATTACCTTCTATACCATAATTTCTTCTATGAATAAACCATTTTAACAAGTATTGTTATTTTCAAGTTATTTGTATTTTGACAAAAATAAGTCTATTTTTGTAAGATGTATTGGTATTGTATTGTAGGATTAAACCTACATGATAGGATTATTAATATGTATTGTAATCTATTTTGTGAATCAAACTAAAAGATATGTAGGATATCACAGTCTATTTTTTTAAATAAGTATATCTGCATCATAAATATAATGAGGAAACTAGGAAACTCAGAGAAAAGTCCCACCGATGGTTGTTTTTTTTTGTGGGGAATGTTTAAATAAAATACAAAATTAAATCAAATTAAAAATTGGGTCACAAAACAGTTATTGATTCCATTAATCTATCCAGTTATTGTTTGATTAATTCCAGTCTCATTTATTTGCAATATCATCCTTTGACAGATAGCACCATGTGTTTGACTGTAACAATTTGTCAAACTTCAGTGAAGTGCCGTGACTTAATGGCCTTGTGGGAGAAACCTACTGAGCAGGTAAGGTCTCACATAATGGCTCCCTCTTTTGTAGCAAGAGAAAAGTGTTTCACGCCTCCTGCCTCAAAAGCAAATTGCCTGTGTAAGAAGCTAAATGAAAAGTAAACTGCAGCCCATCAGTGTTTAAAGATTGATAGCCTCAGCTTTGTCCATATCAACACAGCATTCTAAAAAAGAAAAGAAAAATCAAAGAATGCATTAAGAGCTTGGATTTCTTAGGGTTCCTTCCCAGCTCATATATTAGAACTGTCCTCCCTACCTTAACAGCGATTAAACATTTATGGGAATCTAAGCACTGGCAATGTTTAACCAAGAGAGAAATGAAATTAAAGAGTTTTTTTTTTTAATGCAAGGAAAAAAAGAAATCAGTGCACCTGAAATAAAATATTAATAGCATGGGTTTAAGAAAATGAGCTGAATGACTTGCTGGTGACACAGGAGGGAAGGTAATAAAAATATACGAGCTACTGTGAATATTAATCCTGTTCTGTGATCTTGCTCTGAGAGAAAGAGAGGCCAGAAATGCACTTAGGCATTATTTATCTTTCATTAAGGGCTACCCACAGATATAAGTAGGAGATATAATAAAGCCAGTCTTTTTATGCTTTTCACAGGAGCTTTGCCAGCATTGTGGAATCGGAGTTAGGATATAAAGCCTTCAGGCTCCCAGTTCCTGCTTCATTCCAGGCAGGGTTGCTAACACTCAAAATTGAATGCAACTGAAATCTGTCCCTGTGGAAAACTGTGGTGATCTGTAATTTGACAGTTGAGGGGCTAGCCTATCGAATAAAGCTCTCCCTCATTAGCATTGCTGTGACAGGCCAGATGTTGCTCCTAGGCTGGACCATGGGGCTTCCAGTAATGACAATCGTATTGATTGGCATGAAATTCTACACACATTCTTGAGCTCACCATATGTTGGCAAGTAACCAAATAAACTATAGTGGAGACATACCTCCAGCTATTAAACCCTAACTTTTTTATTTAGAGTTACTTAATGGGTTAGTATCTTGTTTTCCTGTGAACCTGTGAACAATCACCTACAAACACAAAGTGTATTTAGTGGAAGTGCCCTGTGTGTACAGTACCTAGCTCCCCATCTGTACAAAATTTTATTCAAATCTCAGAAGTGTGCACCATGCTGTATACAGTATGTCTCTAGGCTGAAAATTGATCTTGAAAGACCTTCTTCTGTTAAATAGCTTTGAATCCATGCATACAATCCAGTTGTTTCTGTGGAGGGCTTTGCACAATATTGAACTGTTACTGGTGTGTGACTTAGAGATAAAAATATTTTGTGGGTTTCTGGAATATATATTAGCACACGTTAGAACCTAAAACTATTACATACAGTAATGTAACTATAGCAAAAATTGTAAAATATCAATAATGTGTAGTTAGGGCTGTTAAGTTTATGGTGGTTTTTGTTCCTTATTGTGTAATACCCCTTTAAACTATGTTTTTCAATGAATATGCAAAAGATCTGCAAATTATGAAATACGATGAGCTGATTTTTACTTAGCAACACAGCCACTAAATTTTTTGCCTCATCTGTCATTCTAACATTTTCCAGATGATGTTGATCACTAATCCCCAACTCGCGTCCAACATCCTATACCCAGAAGGCAAAGAAAAACTTTCACTATATTTGGCGAAATTTCATTACATGCTACTTACAATTTAAAGGAAAATAAACCCTAAAAAAAGATACTAACCCTTCAATTTAACAAAGGGACAACATAAGATCTAGGTTTAGAAAAAAAATTATAAACCTGACTTAAATAATTTGTTTTAAAATATTTTGTATAGAATTATTTATTATTATTAATGAGGCTTAAATGTCTTAAAAAGTTTAATTCTTATTTTATTCTGCATTTGAGAATCATACTGTAAATATAAAGAAACAACAAAATTATTGTAAAGCATATATGGTGCATTCAGAAAGTATTCACCCCTGTGGGTTTATTGTCAGACTTTGTTACATGTATGTTGCAGTGTAAACAGAAATACATGTATCTGGCATTTTCTGTCACTGATGTATACTAATTATTCTATATTGAATTTTTTTTTTGTGCATATAATTTAAAAGAAAATACTGACATGTCTTGAATTCACCTACTTTTTATGACTCTATATTGAGTTCAGTTAATCAAATTTCCTTGTGAGATCAGTCTAAAGTCCACCTGTGGTCATTTCACAGGTGGTAGACTTGATCCCAGAATAAATACATCTGTCTATATAAGCTCCCTCATTTCACACTGCATGTCACACCAGAAACTCTACTCTCATTAAGACCAAGGAGCCATCCTTAAAACATCATGATAGAATTGTGAGGAAGCACAGATTCCTATAAAGTAAAAAAACATATCCAGGATGTTTTAAAGTTCCCAGAAGCATAGTCAGGTCCTTCAATAGGAAATGGAAAGAATATGGAACCGCACAAACTCTTCCAGAGCATCCTCCCGCTCGTTGTTTAAAGTACTGTCCACGTAATGAATGTGAAAAAATGTGCGAATGTACAGTATGTGCAGGAGTTATATAGAGAGAGTAAATCGGCATTGGGATTTACACCAACACCTGGGTGAGATTGGCTTATCTGTCATCATCCCTCCTAAACTTAAGAACTTTCATTTATTTTGTCAAATTGTGTGTTCTTTAAAACATTATAGTTTTAAATGACAGTGGACATATGCAGTTCACATTGGCAGTATGACTCAGTATGTTAAATGACTGCATTACTGGGGAATTAAAAACTTAAGTGGAATATCTGAGTGTAGTAAAGAATTGGTGATATGTAACACATTGGATCTATTTATCACATAATGTTCCACCCTAATCATAACACTTTCAAATGCTAATATTTCACTGTGTGAAGATGAACAGGCTTCATATTGTGTTTTTAACTGCGAAAAAGCAATCCTGTCTTGTTTTTCTTGGAATGGCACATTACACTGATCTGCAATATGTCACCAACTGTCATAAATGACACAAAACTGCTTATCTGTATTTGGTACATTAGAACAAATCACAGAATTACAGCTACTGTATGTATATTAAATCACACACAGACTCTATAAGAACTATCCCTTAAACTGAAAAAAATTATTTGGTATACCAAAGTACAGTAGAAGTCTTAGAAAGATTCATTAGCACTATTAGAATAGAGTGTGGCAGAATAATATTACTATTAGAGACAGCTCAATATGAAGTAAAGCCAAGTAAAATCATGATGAGGGTATTTTTAAAGAATGTTATTATGGAGAATCACATTAAAGCCCAGTAAACACAAACTGTAAACACAAGCTATGAAAAACAATGGAAAAGCAACAAATAAACAATGTATGTATTTACCTTAATAAATTTCATAAGAAAGTAAGTGGCAAAGCTGTATCTGTACACTTTAAATTATGTTTTATTTCTTGTGAAGTTTTAACTAGAATTTGGTGAGGGACAAGCTTTAGGGATCACAGCAACAGTCAGCACTAAGAATGGTTATATCCAGGAAACATCTATAGCTCTGACAGAACATGTTTCCCCAAATCATTAAAAACCTGAACACCACCTTAAAGAAGTCTGTAAATTTAGCATAGTGCTCTAAGTAAGTTTCTGTGTTTTGTGTTTGAAGACATCATTCACTATTTTGCATGTATGACATCACTCCATAGAGACTGATCATTAAGACTTTTAATATGTTGTAATATCCTAAATACCCAGAATCAACAGAGAATGTATCTCCCTCTGATTCACAAATACAATTCAATAAAATTATAATTAAAACAGTGATATAGGTCTTGAAGCAAAGGCCTGTGTATAACATTGAGCATGTCCTACCATTTTTTTAAAAAATAATTACTGTTTAAATTTGGCCTCATCACAATTTTTAATTCATAAGCTATGTCAGTTTTATGCTATGTTTTGGAGACCAATGCTGCATTAGAGGCCTCTAAATGATTCTTCCCGTATTGTTCCTGTAGCCAAGACACTTGGGAAACAAAATAATCACAGTTGTATGTAAGACAAGATTTACGGTAGGTAGTCCAAGTCCCACATGTAAGATATTGTGAAACAAGAAAGAAGAGAGGAGAAATCATGTTTCAAATTGCTGTGGTACTATCACTTTAAGGCTTCTTCAACCTTGGGCTTGAACAGTGTGTCCTTCATTTTTTGAGGGAATAGGTTACATATCTGAAAGATACAAATTGCTTTATAATGAATTGACCAGAACTTCTTTATTGGCACTTAACATGGCAAAGCTGCATGTACGAGGTAATGGGAAGAGGGAAAAACAGGCAAATAGACTTTCTATTTCCAAGTGCAAGGTGCCTTTGGGAGAGAGGTGTCAAAGGTCATCACAGACAAGTGATGCAGATAAATGAGGGCAGATCAAGAAGAGATGTCAGTCATGACAGGAAATGCTCCTCTCATCCCATGGAATATCTCCTTCCATTCAAGATCTTTAAAGGTTTAAAGAACTATTTTATTGCTGTTTAAATTTGATTAGACAGCCAGCAAACACACTAGTTTTTAATAATATAAATCCTACAGTATATTAAGATAAAATCCGATCACAGAACATTATGTCTAGAAAACGTTCGCACAAAAACATCTTAGGTAACAGTATGATTTGGAAGTATTTATAAACTGTATCTTTCCAGGATATTTGTCCTTTATTATCATTGTTCTGTGCTGAGTGAGGTCACCACAAATGTTATTTACATTACAATCAATACCTACCTGTTCGATCAAATCATTACTTTTCACAGTTTGTGATCATATTGTTCCAAAAAGGAGAAAATCTCACCAGGCAGCACTACAAACTTCTTGAAGTAACATTGCCACACCCAGACACATTCCTTCACTGTCTTTTGCTTGACATTGTAGCTCACTCCTGTAAAGAAGCACCACTTTCATTGAAGTTTATGAATAATGGAGCTAAAAAAACAGTATTGTCTTTGCTGAAAAAAGTTGTAGATAACAAGGTATATCAGATATTTCAAATTTAAAGACCTTTGACATTAAAAAAATTACAGTATGTAACCATGTTCAATGTACAATTTAGTTTTTTTTCGAATGAAAAGCAACTTCTCTTTTAAAATGGTTTAATTTAGATACTTAAAAGAACATTTTGTTTTGTAGAGTATATTGTTTTGTGCTGTATTTTAATTAAATATATATCTGACAGCAACATTACCTCCTGTAGTCTGGTTTAATCAGATCTCAGAAGTTAAGCAAGATTGACCCTTTAGAGTACTGGATTGGATGCTGCTGCTATTATTGTCTGTATCAGTTGTTGTAATGCTTAACTCTGGACAGGAAATTCTCAAGCAATGCACAAGTACAGTATGGTGACAAATGAAATCATGCTATTGGAGCCCCTGTTCTTCAGAGGGGATGATAAACCAAGGCCCTTGCTACTTGGTCCTTAAAGAAACCATGGAACTATTTGTAAAAGTAAGGGTGTTTTCTGGTCGAACTCCACTTTGGAATGAGTATTAGGAATTCTGATAGACAGGAGGCTATAGATATTTGTAGAAGTGGAGTTTTGTTTGACCTTTTTTTTTTTACTCAAGGGTTAAGTTTTAGCCTGGATCTGCTCTAACTGTGATGTCCAATCCAATCTTGTTGCCTGAAATGTAATGTCACAAGTTGGCTGAAGTAAAAAAATGGTAGCAATCATATTTATGCCATTTAAATCTGGAAGCTTTTTTTTTTTATGTCTCACCAATGTGCCTGGAGTCACTTTTTTTATACATGATAAAGTAGAGCCAATTCTCATTCTGACAGTCAAATTGTCCTTTGCAAAGTGTGTTTGAATGTTGTTGTCTTACTACTGACAGGATCAGTTTTGAAATCTTGTGAAAACATGCAAGAATAGAGATGATTACTTTTCTCCACCCTGTCTCCCCCTGTGGCCATACTGCTTTCCAATGGAGTGTTTTTTTCTTGTTTTCTCTCTCTCCCATGTATTCTTGAGAAAAAGTCCCTTGTAGACGTCGACACCAGGTGCTGAACATTCCAAGTTAATTATCTTGAGGAAAAATTTGCTAAAATTGCTGTAAAGTTAAAATTTGTACAAAAGGTTGTGAAAGAAACAGAACATATCTCTGCAGTGTAAAGTGCGATATATTGGCCTCACTGTACAGTATATTGTGGTGTATGTCCTTTTTTACCATGTTTATTCAAATCAAAGTACATGTTTTCGTACTTAGAAATACATTATATGGGAAGATCATTTTAAATAGTGAGTTATCATGAGTGTCATAAATAAGAACATAAAAGAGACTCAGTTATCTTGTGAATTAATGTTCTACCAGGTAATATAAATCAATCATCAAAAAACATGGAATATCTAACACACTGTAGGGGCTGTGAAGTACTGTTGGGTGAACTAAGAGGTCAGACACCATAAGGTTTTATTATTTTCATTCCTGGGGGGAAAATAACACTCTTATTGTTTATTAGTTGCTTTTTACTTCATGTGTACCTCTTGTCTGTATGTTGCGAGTATCCCTTTACCTTTACTTACGGCAAGCAAAATTGCGCCATATTTTTTTTTTTAAGTGTTTTGACCGGAACTTTGATTTCTGTAGTTCAATCAAACCCTTGTAGAAATTTGATTGTGTAAATTTACAGAAACAAATTAGAAATTGGGACAGTGAACTCAGTGGATACCTTATTGCTGATAGGAATCAATCAAATAGAACAAACAGCAACACATATGGGTTCCTTACACAATTCTATTAATGCATTACCAAATTAACCAGTACAGGAGTAAATGTATACCGTATGTACTGTATATGAATGAGTCTGCCATGATACAAGTGGCTGATTAATATTTTTTGTAATCCCTGAGTTACTGATAACACAGGGTCAAAATATGTTGACTATAATAAACTATACCTTCAGTTGAATGGATTCATAGGGAATGGGATATCTGTCATTGCTGTCTGTTAAATTACAAATGATAAATTTTCAACCTGAAAATACACAATTTTATTAAAAATACTACTGTATATATTTGCTATATATGTGCTTTCTGGATGTTCAGACTATTTTTAAACACTGTCAATGAAATTTGTTCCTGTGCCCTTTTTATCATAGATATACAATACAAGCTTTTTTAAAATCAAAATACACTGTATAAAACTCACTAAAGCATCTGAAACACAAATACCTATCATAAGCAATTAACTACCTTTATATGCACCATTAATATTGCTGAATTTTAAACCTAACCTATGCAGTATTTGTTTGCTTATTGGTTTTTGCATTTTACAGAGCTTATTTACATGTTGTGAGTGTTAGTGTATTTTTAAATGATACGTTTTTTAAAAATATGCTAAAGCATACAAAACACAAACATCCATTACACACACCTTTCCTACAATTATTATAGGAAAAATCCAGTATTACCAATTTTATAGCCAAAATATCTTTAGCATGTTTTTCCGTCAAATCAGAAGACTGTTAATCCAAGGTTTTCCTGTACTCTAAAATAATAAATTTTACACAAACACATCAACATTTCTAAACACTCAAAAGACAAATAAAAATTCAATTACTTTCCTCATCTATTCCTCTTCAGGCATATTCATGTTTGGAATAATACTGACTTAATTCTTGAGTGTTAAATTGTGAGCGTTGAATGTATAATAATAGGAATTGGAAACGCTTGTGCAGTGCTGATGAGATTTCACTTTAGCAGGAAGAGGAACAACTGTTTTTTGTGACAGTTCTCCAGTCTCTGTCTGCTGGACCTGTGCCAAAGTATCACAGGGCGGCTGGAGGGGATGCCAAAGTGAGACCACCGAACACTAAAGATGATATCACCGACAGCCACATTTTTGTTTTACAGTGCTCACTCAAACAAACAACTACAACCCCCCACCCCCCCAAAAAAAAGAATTAACAGAGAAACAAAAAAAAAGGACACTACAAAAATACACAACACAAATAAAGTCAATCATCTGCTAGAGTCGGGAGTCCTGCTACATCAAGGTCCTGCAATGCCCGTCCTCCCAAAATTAAAGGAGCTACTTAAATAGGGTTAGCTCCGCCTCTAGGAGCCTACCACTGTCCTACCACAATTACATATTCTACCTTTCCATAATTGCACAATTCATATATGATAATAAAACAATTCAACCTCCCAATAAAGTAAAAGCAAGACGGACAGATGAATAAAGCATTCTTCACACATTATGAATATACACAGATAAACAGTTAAGTATTAAGTATTTAATTACTTACTGGATGACAAGTATATTTAACCAGAAAGCGGACACATATTCATATCTGTATGAAATGGGATGTTGTTAGTTCAGCCCGGAGTGTGCACCCTCACAAGCTACCCAGCTGACATGCAGATAAATGTAAACAAAAGCAGACAGCTCAGGTGGGTAGCTGCGTCAGCATGCGTAGTCTACAAAGGAACACGTAATAGGTTTATTCCATGCTGAAAAGAGAAGAAAGAAAACACGACGTTTCGGCTGTGAAAACTTCTCGGGTGTGCAGAAGACTGCAGATGACTTGAGCAGGTTATCATTTTATGTTGGTATGGTGTCAAAGTGCTGCCAATGTCCAGTAACAGGGCCCACTGCCACACACAGGATATCTGGATGGTGCATGAAAAGAGAAAAAAGAGCATGGCTTAGTCTCATGTGGAACTCATCCTCTCCAGCTATACATGCTTTCAGGACTTGAGACCGGCTGCAAGATGAGTTTTTTTTTTAAAGGAGGCGAAACAAATTCTAAACTAAGTCTGCTCCCTTATATTTTGGACTTGCTACTCTCAATATTTATTAATATTTAGTGGCGTCAAAGAATGTCAAACTGTATGTTATAACTTTGTTCTAAGTTTAATTTATTACCACTATTTGAAAGTTTAAAAGCAGTTTTTTTTTTGCAGGAAAACTCATTCAATATTAGAATGCGTTTTGGACATAAATATTGGTTGAAAAGTATAGTTAATCATAAGGATGTGAAACATATGGAATTTTTAAGTAATCCGCTTCATTTTGTACATAAACATTATCTGTCAACAAGAAGGCAGTCTATCATAAACCACAAAGTCTGGACTTACTGGACTTACTGTGAATTGAGTCCAATCTCAGTTCATTCAAAGTGAGACTGGACAGATATCACAGACAAAGAAATTACAAAAAAAAAAAACATTTATTATGCAAATCATAGCTGAAGACTTTGAAATCCAAATGTCACAGTTCATGTAGAAAGTACATGATATCATTCAGATGATACTTTCTAGCCATGCTGCCATACAGTTTCCTCCAAACACTGAGTTCCTGCCACAGTTCAGAGACCTAAGGGTAGGTTATTTGGCTTCTGTGATTGTGTGTGTGTGTTTGTTTTTATGTGGCCAGCAATACACAAACAAACACAAAAAAATCAGGACTTTACCAAAGGGGTTTTAAATGTTATTATTTTTTTTACAAAAGGGGTGCTGTAAGCCTTTTCTAGTAATAATCAAATGGAATAAGATATAGTAATTTATAACAACAACAACAACAATAATAAAATAATAATAATAATAATAATAATAATATAAAATAATATTCTTGTTGTGTGTCATTTTATGGATTTCTCTTTACCCTTTTCTATATTTCTCATCTCCCTCACATGGCAGAATAATGCTTCTTCCCGTATCCAGTTTGTCAAGACCTGTATTTACAGAGCGATTTTAGCACCTTGAAAGTGAGTACATGACAGATAAGGTGCAGTGTTTGAGAATAGTAAGCATGACATCTATTGTAAAGCTCCAATCCATCACACATATACGTCCTGAGTTTTTTTGCTATTTATAGATACTGAAGTAAGATGCATTCTAGTTGAATGGATAAGTTTGTTTAGTTCATAGTCATCCCAGCTGTCCAGAAGAGTAACACATCTCTACTACAGTATATGTTGCACATCGAGTTCTGCATAGGGGTGTATACCCAATTATGGATCAGCTCAGCTCAATGCTATGATTTTCATGCCAGCAAACAGGAGGGGTGAGGACTGAAATGCGTGCTGTTTGAGCAAAGGACCAGTTTCCATGCTGTGTATTCAACAGCATTATTTGGAGGAATGATCCAGTTTTCATTGATCAAACTGGGAGTTTGCAGGTGCCTGGCAAAACACAGGGGGTTCTATTTCATGGGAACCCCAGGGGACTCAAGCCAATTGGCACAGGACCGCAGGTGTCAGATTCTTTACTTTACTGGATGGGCTATTCAGGAGTCCTCAAAAATGCCCAATGCTCTTGTCTTGTCATCAGATTTGTTTTTTTTTCTTCCTTTTGCTAGTGATGTTCTTCAAATCTATAAAGGCTTGTTGGTGTGTACTCATATGGAGTAATCTAACAGTATGTATTACCTTCAGCAGATGCTCGCACCTTTTGTTTCTGTCCATTGATTCTGCTTTGTTAAGCTATCATTGTGGTGTCCTGAAATTATGGTCCACAGGATCTGTGTCATATGGACCTAGCATTTTTATTCTTATTTTTATTGCACCTTATGCAGCTTTACAGCTATTGTACTTAAGTGTGGTTATCTGGATAGATTTCAGGATGTGTCTGTTTGATGGCATCTCTGAATTACAAAGAATCCACTCTTTCTATGAGTTACACAAACTGAAAAGACATTAGAAATTAGAAAGTGATTATAAATTGACATTTTATTTATATATAAAATGCTAAGTTGTAACAAGAGTGCAATTCAACAAGATTTGTTGAATGTTTTAATGCTCTAGAATAAAAATATATTTTCAACAAAAAAAATGTTTGTAATACAAAATCAAGCCACTGCATTCTTGAACCTTTATTTTCTTTAAAAATATTTGCCAGAAAATGAGTTGTTATACATTTCTGCATTGAATAACAGAATGTGTTGGACATCAGATAATGAAATTCTGCATGTGAAAAAACATCTTTATTAGTTTATTTCTTTCATAGACCCTTTCTGCAGTGAAGAATTGCTAGTGAGACCTGTAATAGCTGTAAACTAGCATGGTTTGAGAAACTCAGAGTACAGACTCTATTCTGACAAAAAAATAACAAAGGTACTGTATCAGGCAGGATTCTAGTAAATCATTATTGTATTTGAAAGATTCAATTATATGAGAAACAATGGACTTTCAGTAGCAAATCGTATGTTTTCAATTTCCTCTTCAGCACATCTGTCTCCCAAGCACAACTTGGAGAAGCAGATAGGAGATGTGGTAATGAATGTCATGCTAAAAGGGATGAATTACAAAGAAATTGCTCACATGCGGACAGCTACAGATGCAGCCATTCAAAATGTACGGTACAAACCCGTACCGCATGCGATTACCCACAAGTCACTGCATTGTACCGCGGTACATGATTTGCTGGCCAAAATGACCAATAGGGGCATTGGTCGTTAATGAAAAGATTTATTCATTTAATCTCTTTACTGTGCATGTTTAAATCTGCTTAGTATTGAATATTTATATGGAATTTTACAACTAAAGGTAAATTGTAGTAGCTAAGCATAAAAAGAAGAGGAACATAACGCGCCTGATGGTCATAAACTATATTAATTTAGGAACATAAATATGTTATGTAAACTGTATATGGCTGGTATTGGTAGTTTAAAGAAAAAATACACCTCAGTATTCCACTTTCTTCCTAAACATTTTAAGCATCAAAGTCTTACATATGGTTATTTTGGAAATGTTTTTACGTGCTCCTTCTGACTATATTAAGTTTATATACTTTGTAAAAAGTTATAATGTTTTAACCTTTTCTGCGAATACGCTCATTATCGGAGTAAACAAAAGCATACTTTTAGAATTTGATTCATAGGGAATATAATATGGAATCGCGTATCTAAAGAAAATGAAAATGATATAATTATATTCATATGCTGTTTGGTCATCTTTTGTTTTGCTCATGTGCTTTTGGAGAGAGAAGCCAGTGTCCCTGTCTGCCACAGACACTCTCCACAGGCAGAAGCACAACAGTACCTAATAGAGTGCTGGCAAGGAAAACTTTGCTCTGCACAATGCAAGAAGAGCGGAGTCCAGCAAGAGGACTTCATGACTTGCAAACTGCTTCTCTGTAATTGAACAAAATCTCCCTGTAATTGTAGCATCAGGGCCCTTCAGGCCTTCCTACCTACTCATCTATGAGGACAGAAACAATCTCTCTCCATTTCGGTCTGTATTTCTCTCTAGCACTCTAATGCTCTTTCTCTTAAAATGTTGACTTTCTTGTTTAAGTGGCACATTTTCTGTTGTGCAGCCCTTCCAGTTTCTACATACAGTAGCAGATAAAACAACACAGCGGACAACTGCATCATTACATGCAAAAAAAAAAACAACTAGTGAGGAGACAGGAACAGAATGATTACTGAGCCAGTCAGGTACCGTGTCAGATCCTATGTATAGAGACTGGGAAAAGGGATAAGAAAAGAAGCTTTGATTAACTCTGGTTCATTGTAATGTATCAAAAGTGAGGGCTGGTTTACCATTTCATAAACTGAAAAACTTGGATCAAGAACAATAATCATTTTAAATTTATATAGCATTTTTAATTCCAAAGAATCAAAAAGTGCTTTACATACCATTAAAATGCGAACTTTATGCGCTGCCTATCCCATTACATAACATGGAGACTATGTTTTACCAAATAAATTAAAGTTGTCTCAATCTGTGTAAATCCAAAGAGAAATTTAACCATGTTTAACAGCCCTACTCTTACAAACAGTGCCATGGGAATTTTAATGTCCAATTAGCTAGGAACATGGCTTAGTTTTTCATCTGAAGGACAGCACCTTGTACAGTATTGTTTCCCTAGACATCACATTGGTGCATAGGTTTGGAAGTTCTGGTAAGTGTAACATTTCACTTTATACCAGTTCCATCTGCTAACACTACTTACAACAACAAATTGTATTTTTAGAAGTCTCCCATCCTAGTACCAAAAGGTCCCAGACTTGCTTAGTGCCTGGAATCTGACAAGATAAGGAAGCACACCAGTAAATTTCTGTTTTAGGAGAATAAGAAAATCTACAAATGAGAAGAGGTTGCCTGGTTGATTGTTTTCGTTGCCAGTATCAGATTGATTCAAGGGTCTCATCCAACGCAGCATAATCATATCTGCTTAGGTAACAAGGCTGCGTAGCTTTTGCCAGGCTCTCATAATCCTGTCAGTAAAGATCTGCCTTCTTTTCTCAGCTTTAAATGAAGTAAATCTTAGCTTTCATTTGTGTCCCCTGGTTTGAGTTTCATTGTTGATTCTGAAAAGGTCCTTTGGGTTAAATGGTCTATGCCCTTGATGAGGACCCCCCTCATCTTCTCCGTTCATCTCTAGAAAGATTACATTTTAGTCTGTAAAAGTAAAATATTTCTTTGAGCCTTCGAATATATTTGATCCTTCTACTCTAGACTTATTACAGAACAGTAAACTCTGGAATATTAACTAACCATTTTTGCATAAAAATATTTTAATTTATTTGGCACATATTTATACACCTAGAGCTCTCTTCATCAATGATGTTGAACTGCATTGTGTGTGCTACATGCTTGCAAGGCCATACAGGATGGTGGTGATTGTGTTTCATCAAGCACATCACAATCAGGTAGGTTATGATTGCTCTGAGAGCTAATGAAAAAATATTTTTTTAAAAGCATGAATGTGGAAATTTTGTTGCAATATCTTTGTTTGAAAAAAAAAAACATTTGGTAGTTCCGTTTTTTAATGAGATCATGGCCAATCAAAAAAGTAGGACAGATTTAATTTATTAGCTTATAAAGTTAATTTATAATTCTCCAGATTTATAAAACTATAAGTTATGGTATTTCTTTGTGTTAATTCTTCACATTGCTTTGTATTTCCAAGATTTATTGCATTTACTGCAAGATTTATTGAAATTACTGCATTGTGTTGTATTGTTAATTGTGAAATAGTCCTATTTATTTTCCACATTGTTATTTAAAAATAGTTGGAAGCATTTTATAGTAGTTTTTTAAAAAATACTTTAATTCTTTTACAAAACAATGTCTTATTGTAAAAATAAGAATGTTTCATCTTCACAAAACATCAAATCATTTAAGATCAAAGAAGTATACAGTAAATAAATATCAAAAGCATTACTCTAGCAAGATAACAACTGTGCCCAGGGAATGAGATAAAAACAGTTTACACGCTGTTTCCCAAGAGCCATCCACTCATTCTTTCACTGCTGAAAGATCATTCTGAGATGTTGGAGTCTTCCCAGATGAATCTCTCTTGTTTGCTGACAGAACATACATATTGTCATCAGACATCATTTGCAAATTCTACTAATTCAACTATTTCCTGCAGATATTTGAAAATTATGTTTTTACACAAAGCACCACTAGAATAAAACCTCAATGTAGTTAAGATTTACAATAAAGTTGAGAGAGATGTTCTTCTTATTTTTTGCATCTTCATTTTTCCTTCAGCAGATCACAGAGAGTTGTTACTTTCAATCTAGGCAGCCTATACTTAGTTATCCATTTTGTACATATTTGTATGGTGATAGAAGGTGAGTGTTTAGAGATTATTTAATGAAAATCCAAAATAATTCAAGAGATCCCTAATTTCTAAATCTTATTTACAATGACAAACAAGTAAAATCATCCATTGCTAGTGTTACTTGTTCCCATTGCATCTCTTGAATTGGTATGAAACAGATGTCAAGCAGTCGCAGATTTCAGTACAGCACCAGCCGTATCACATGCCTTAAAAATGTGTGATCACCCCAAGAAATGCCAATTTTTACTTGCAACCTCAGAAACGTTTTCCACAAAATGGAATGCCTTTTTGCAGGCATTCAAATCATTATTCCAAATTCTAGGGCTTCGCAGGGAGCTTTCTCTTCCAAGAGCAAGAATCACTATACTGTTTTCCAGTTGAATCTCTTTAGGCAGCAGTATGAAACCATTTTGAAGAAGAGTTCTCAAAACTAATTATAATGAATGGTGGGAAACTGGCCTGAAATGTATAAATAGCAACGATTCATGAAAATTTAAATTATTAACTCCACTGTTTTCTATGATTTTAAAACATACTCTCTAAGTTAACTTGAAATTGGTTTGTCCTACATAATTCTGACCTTGTTAAGCATGTGAAACTTTTATCAGGCATTCTTAACTGGAACATTGGGGTTGTTTAGAATATAACTAAGATGAGGTAGCTGAGCTGACATCAAAGACATCAGACAGCTGTGTGATTTATAAAATAAGAATGAGATTGCTGAGGTGAAGATCCGATCACCAGCACTCCCTTCTCGCTCACTGTGTCTGGCAAGGTAGTCTGAACACATGAGATTGACTCATCTTACTCTTGCTTGGGACAGAATGACCTTGTTCATATGACTTTGCAGCAAACAATTCCCAAACAAAGATAAATAGGCAAGTTTGTGTTATTTTTGTATGAATGGAGAGCAGACATACAAAACCTTAAGTACTGTATGTGTATTTAATGTAGTTTCTAGTTGAAAAAGGAATGCATTCTTATTTAAGACACTGTGATTGATCATGGCATTTTTTCCCCATCAATATTATATACTGGAAAGATTTTCTTTTAGTTCTAAATGCATTAACAGATGATGTGTGTGATGTGAAGAATAAAAAAAATGATTTGGCTCTGGACAGTTAAAAAAGCTGGAGGTGTACTTGTTTAGAAAGTTGACTGTTAAGAAAAGGACTGAAGGAATAAATACACAAGTGCTTATCTGCAAGTGGTCTAACTACCACGAACATCCATAAAATAGAACCAGTATTAGCTTAGCTTTACTGCTTACTTTCACCTGCATGAAAAGTTCATGTTTATACCTTAAGCAAAACATCACCAACCCCAACTCTGACATTTCATGTGCCTAAAATTTTGTACAGGCATTTTATTGAAATAAAATGGGACCATTTCTTTTTAAAATGAGAAATCAGCTTCAAAAATATCAGAAAGGGAGCCAACATGTACTGTATCTTCAAATCCAGGAAAAGCCAAATCCTAAACAGGACAGTGTTACAAATTAAAAAAAAAATAAGTTTAATTCAAAACCATATGAAAAATCCTGGTTTTGGAAATCTGTTTTCTAATACTCTGTCAAACCTTTTAATTACAACATTGGAGCCATTAGACTGATAAGGCCCTTTGGTAACTGCCATCATTAAGTATTTTAGACTTTACTTTAAAAAAACTGAGAAGATCTTGAAAAGATTAGATTGATTTAAGTAAAAAAGTAGTCACTTGAACATGTGTGATTAGTGGATCTTACAAAGGCCTTATATACAGAAGTGAGTACACTCTTAAAGCTCTTTGAACTTTGTTTATAAATTCATTTGAATCCAAGGCTAATTTTCACAGCTTTCACAGTACTGGGCAGAAAACAAAATATAACCATACAGCTGATGGTGAGTGTTTGGAATTCTTATTATATAGGTGCATTCAATAAACAGGTGCCCTCAATTTAATTCATTGGACCCTAGCTATACTAAGAATGCTCGTTAAGAGAGTGTATAATCATTATAATTATCACCTGAATGTGCACATGTTGAGCTGGTGACTTAATAAAGAGTTGGCTAAAATTTAGAGAGGGAGAAAAAAAGCAGTGTATTGATAACGTTAAGGGAAACTGAACAAACCTGGTGAATGTCTTCTTTATAAAACACCTGGTACTCTTGGTACCATAGGCTATTGTAGATGCAGCTAGCAATTAGAAAAATCTAATAAAGTCTTTCAACTCTAAAAATTCAAAAAGTTACAGATTTTCAAAAGGACTGGATTTTCTAGAAAATAATAAGTGTTTTAACAGGTCTTACAGCAATTTAAATGTCCAACCATTTTCCATTATTTTAATTAAGACTTCTAATACAAATTACTATGGAACATGGGTTTCTGTTTTGAGAAATAATAAGATTTTATTAGGTGAGCCACAGAATCAGACAAAATAAGTTTTATAATGTGCAATATTATATTTTTAAATTATGCAGTATTGCCAAATGTAGAGAAAGAAAACAAAGATGGCAGATTATACCTAATTTTAATTGAATAAAAATAAGAAAGTTCAGAGTGCAAAAGGCAAAGCAAAGCAATGCAGGAGAGATATTAAAATGTTAGTTTATTAAGTACAATTTACCCTACTTATGTGAGCATAATGTTAGTCTGTCCCATTTATTTATCTTAGTTTCACCCTATTTATTTATATTAAAAGCCCTTAATATTTACAATATACTGTTAAGTGTTTTTTATAATATGCTTTACTGTATATTTGGCATTTGAATTTTTGGTGTTTATCTTACAATGACATACACTCTTTTAATTGCAATAATTTAAAAGAATTTAATGTGATGAAAGAAAAACAGCGAAACCAGATATCAGAGTATAATTTGTTTTTCAGTGAGACAAATGGATGTGCTGAACAGAACAGATGGAACAAAAATGCCAACAAAATTAGGCTAATGATTAATTTGAACAAGTTAAAGTGAAACGTTGAAAGTGAAATGTGAAACATTTCGTTAAGTTCTGTGATAACATTAGCATTTGTTGGTAGTACAGTAAAATATTTTTGCTTTTCTTCAAGTTTAATTCCTTTTTCCAGTAGTTAGGCAGCTAATATGATTGTTTTCATATCTACTATATACAAACAGTGATTATGATTATTTCTTTTTAATATTTCAGGATTCAGAGTATTTTGTGGAATCTTCTGTTTCTAGTATTATTAGTAATAGAGGTTAAATAACAGTCAGCAATAATGCCATCTTGAGTATTATATGATTACAGTTTAATAATCACAGACCCCAACATAATAAAGGATAATGAGTGGGATTACATGGCTCCTTTAATTTTCTGCAAAACTTTTGGGATTAAAAAGAAATAACAAAAATAATACAAAATATGAAAGTACAACATACTGTAAAAAATCACTGAGGTACAGGTGGGAGAGTTGCTGACCCTTGAAACACCACTTTCATTCATGAATACTTAATTGCTCAGTGACCAGGAATAATACTCTCAGAAATACCTACAAAGGCTTAATGCGGGAAGGTATGACTGTTTCCATAAAACAAAGGTAAGCAAATGACACTGACAGACCTAAGATAAAAGTAGACTACATTTGTTCTCTTTTTAAATCTTAATAGATTTGTGGATTGTAAATATATCAATTGTTTTTTTATAAAATATTTCCACAAATATGAAACATTCAGATCATTTCCTGTCCCTAGTTTCCCTTTGCTTTGGTTGTCCTTCTGGTGTGTCTTTGTCTGGGGCTATATATTTCCGTGTCACCCTTTCCACCTCGCTCAGCATTGAGGGATTGGATGTCCTGAGACCAGGTCGCCCCACGTCCGTGGCCTGTGCGCATAGGTTTCTACCCGACATCATCTGATATCCTGAGCCCGGGCTAAACGCAACTACACATAGGGTCTTTTTACCCTCTCCTGCAATTTCACAGCATGCCTTTCCGACATCCATGACAAAATGCTAAGCCTTCTCTTGACCCCGTGAGGGGCACTTTTTGTTTTTCTGCTATGTTTTGGGCCTTTTCTTTCAGTTCTCTTGTTCTAGTCGTGGGATGCCACCTTCCGATATCCATGCCTGTGAACAGGTCATTCAGCGGTATGCCTTTCCGACATCCACATACGATTACTTGACTTTCCTTGGGTTGTCACCTCCCGGCATCATTGACAGAATGTTGAGTGTGTTTTTTGCCCAGTGAGCTGTGCTTTTCTATTTTTGTTCCCAGGTTTTTTTTTTGTTGTTACTTTGTTTTTACTCTTGGTGTTTCACTTCTTTGTTTCCCTGTTCTCTGGTCCCCCTGACCCCTGTTTCCTGGAACTCTTGGTTCCTATCTGTTGTGTGTGGTTTGTTGCCCTGGCCTCCCAGGTTTATTTTTGTGGTGTGTGCTTTTATACGTGTTTTTTGTCTCACTCCCCGGAGCCCTGTCCGGCCTTCCGTTCCTCTACCCAATAAAGGTTTTAAGCCTGGGGGGGGTTAGCTCTCAGCCGTAGACTCCCGGAGGTTTCCTTTCAGTTAAATAAGGTTTTTCCTCCCCCCACTGCTATGCAGCTCATCTGTTTTTGGGGCGTCAGGAGCCACCCATGAAGGGGGCGGGGCCCTCTACAGTTAGAGGGTGCTCCTACCTCTGTCCTGTCCCTAGTTTCCTGTGCTTTGCTTGTCCTTTCGCTGTGTCTTTGTCTGGGGCTATATATTTCCAGGTCATGCTTTCCACCTCGCTCAGCATTGAGGAATCGGTTGTCCTAAGACCCTAGCACCAGGTCGCCCTACGTCCATTTCTACCTGACATCATCTGACCTTCTGAGCCTGGGCTAACCCCTGTTTCACCGCTACGCATAAGGTCTTTTGTCGCTCTCCTGCCACTCCACGACATGCCTTTCCGACATCCATGACAGAGTCCAGTCGGGTCTCAATAACTTATTAGAGCACTGGGATACTCTTGGCCATTCTCTGTCTCCTCTGTCTGTCTAGCTTACTGATTTAAGCATATTGCTTGTGTAATGCATTTTCCTCTCCTGGAAAAAACAAATCTCTGTCCTCCAAGTTTAGATTCTACATTACAACTGGAAGATTGACATAAACATAGCCTGGTGATATTAAGACATTGGTTGTGGGAGACAGAGGCTTACCAAGGAATTTCAATATGTCAAGCTGTCTCTGCTGTAATGGATCATGTGTTTCATGTCATTATTAAATTACATGGACCTTGTCAGCAATACACAGACAAAAGGAAGTAAATATGGTGTGTATTTGTCACTTTGTCTTGCCTTTTTCGTGAGATGTTATCTACAATGACATTACATGTTACTCCATGCTGTCTATATAATTGGATATGAAGTATCCTTATTTGTGGCTATTTTTTTTATAATGGCACAAAAATATATGAAGATTAATATACAGTAAAAAATGCAAAATTATAATATAGCCATCAATTTTCTAAACCTCTAAACCTCTTTCCAAGTACAGGATTGTGGGGAACGCTGGACCCTAACCTGGCAAGCAATAGGTGCAAGGGAGGATAGACCATGGATAGGACATTAGACCATCTCAGGGCACACACAGGCTCTAACACAGACCTGGGGAAATTTTCACAGAAGCCAGTTAACCTACAGTACCGATATTCTTTTGGACTGTGGGAAGTAAGCGGAGTACTTGAAGGAAACTGAAAGAGGAGAACTACAAATTTCAAGCAAATAGCACACAAGGTCCTAGGGCCATTGTAAGGGAGCAGTGTTAACCACTGTGCCACATTGATGCCCAGATTATTATATATGGAGTTTGAACAATGCTGAATGGGAATTCATTGACAAAGAAAACTGAAGAACAGCTCTAAAAGTTAGTAACGACTGAAAAAATATTTATCTGGTCAGAGGAAAAAGGAACTATTCAAATACCTGTTTAGCCTGCATGCCAAGGTTTTGATTATCTCTACTAAGATTTTCTGGATTTATTTTTTGTTTTTGATCAAATTCAAAACTAAATTATAATTTAAAATTATAATTCTCACTTTGATTTTGTAATTGGCAGAGCTTGACAGCTTGTACACAGGAAAATCAAAACATGAAATCGGCAGTCAATCATTTTTAAATTAGTCAACCAGTTCTGAAACATCTGACAAGCATATTATAAAATATTTTTAGAATGTAAATGTGAGTCTTTCTGTATATGTATTGTATTTACAAATACTTTTCTTAAGCTTAAAAAATGTATTACACCAAGTCTTCCCTAGGCAACAGTTTTGCAATATGTAATAAATACCCAAACTAATCACAGTTTCTCCAGTGTGTTCACACCCAATAAAGCTGATTCAAGCTCAAGCAAGAGCATAAATGTGATCATTTCCTAGCTTTAGCTTCCTGTCTTTAAATGCTATAACTTTAAAACAATCTCAAGTCTGATACCTTGTGATTTTCTGTGATTTTAGCAAACTGTTTCACAAAACTTTCAAAGTTCCTGGAAAATGAAGGAAACAAGAGCTATTGTGGTTATTACAGGTTCAATTTAAGATTTGTTTTGGTGATGTAAAGTATTTAATGTTCAGTCCTTTATCATTTTGAGTGGCACCCAATCCCTGTCTTTGAATTTGTGGAGTTTCATTTCATCTGAACCCTTAATTGAACATGGAAAAAAATGTTTAGAAAATTTTCTGCTGTTAATGATGGAAAATAAATAAAGAAATTTCTCAAATCATTTGTGCTGTTCCCAGCTTAGCTGGGATAAACACATGCAGACAAGGAATGAGAAACATCATCTATAATGTGGAAAACATTTAAATGTGTTAATTGTATTTCTATATTGCATGCCCCCTCCCTCGATTTTCAGTCCAGGTGTTGTTTTGGTACCAGTGATCAGTGATGGAAAAGCTTCTAAGAGGATGTAAATAGTTTCTGTATATGCAGAAATAAACAATAACAGCCTTCCTTACCACTTTGATTGAAAGACCCTTTTCTCCACCGGTGACTCCTGCTGAAAATAACACTGATTGCAAATGCATTCAAAGGCAGGAAACCTAAAATTGTAAATAACACATTTTCAGCACAGCCCTCTCCAATTAATATATTGCAGCTCAAAACATTTTTAAAGGGAGACGTGTTTGAAATTTCTTTTAAAGGAACCCATGCTTCACCTTATTGATTGTAGCTCTTCAGCTATTAAATGACTAATTTCCTCAGTTGCCAGGTTTGAGTAGCTGTTATGTCCCCGTGCGTGTCCGTGTGTTTGTTTTTTTCCTGCTTCCTGTATTCAGGTACCCCCCCCCCCCATTGGTCCATCACCATCATTGCAGTTGTGACATCATCATCAATCAACTCCCAACCAATCAGCAACTAGATCTACAGTTTAAATACCGAAGAAGTTCCGACCTCGAGAACTTTCGGCTTCGGTCAGCTTTTGGTTCAACTTTGTTTTGCTTCGGCTCGTGTTTGCATTTGCTCGCTAGTGTACGTGTTTGTTCGTTGTTAGCTTCGACTTCGTTCATTTGTTTATTCTGATTACCTGTGTTTTGTTATTACCTTGCCCGCATTTGTTACTTTCCTTTTTACCTTGCTTGTGCTCATTTTGTTACCCTATTCCCAGCTCACCTATTTTCTTCGGTATTACCCGTTTTCACATAATCGTGCAATTGGTTCACTTGTGTTGTGTTATTGTTGACTGTGAACTGGTACGCCAGGGGAGAAGGTACAGGTAAGGTCGTCGGGTTACATTCTGCACACGCAGGGTTGTTTTCTGTCTAGACACACTAGGTTAGGGCCATGTGCCACTCGTGTGTTTTGGTTCTGGTTAGTTCAGTGTAGGGAAGTTAGGGCACATGAAGACGCTGAACACCCTTTGGATTTTTGTTTGTTGGGTTAGTTAGGTTAGACCTCACTGTCACGGATGTCGGAAGGGACAAACTGTGGAATGGCAGGAGAGTGGAAAAAGACCCTATGCGTAGCTGCAGAACGGGGAATTAGCCTGGGCTCAGCAGTTCAGCAGTCGTATAGAAACCAATGCCCTCAGGCAGTGGACGTGGGGTGACCAGGTGCTAGGGGGGTCTCAGGACATCTGAACGTCAATGCTGAGCGAAGGTGAATGAGTGACCCAGAAATATATACTGTAGCCCCAGAAAGAGAGACACCGGAAGGACAGCAAAGCACAGGAAACTAGGGACAGGACAGAGTAGGAGAGCCCTCTGGCTGCAGAGGGCGTGACACTCACTGTATTAGCTAGATCTGTTACGTTTTTTTATTTTCTTTCCTTTGGCACCGCTCCAAAGTTCCTTTTCCCTGTGTGTTATTGGGTCCTGTATATGTACCAGTCACTTATTCACTTTTTACTTTGTAAATAAATCGCTTTTGCACCAAACCTTTGTTGTCATGCTTCCTAAGTCCCTCACCAGAAACCCACCTGCATCCAAACCCATCCAAAATGTTACCCCTCCTTTTACCCCTAGACACCTGGAGTCATAACAGTAGCCCTGGTCCTCATAGCCTCGAATTTCTACCCAAATTTGATAATAAATGATTAGTTAATTTACCCCTTACCTCATGTTTAAAGATTTTAGTAATCCAAGGAGATCCAGAAAACATGCTTCACTGTAATACTTCCAGGTCTGGAATTTTGCACAGTACTCCTATGTCTGTTATTCACATAGAGTGGAATTTAAAGTTTGAGGTGCTACTAACAGTAGGATTAAATAACAAGATTAGTTAATGGATTGTTCAATAGAATAAAAAAGGATGAGAAAAAAAGATTTGCTGATATTGAGGAGCAGATTGCACTGTTCTCACACATCCTTCACAAGTTTTATTTTATAATGAATTTTTTGTTTCACACCAGTATCTGATCTCCGTGGCTCTCACAGTTTTCTCACAGATACTATATAAATACCTCTATCACATTTGAAGATCATGTAAGATACACAGCAGCACAGACTATATAAATGGTATATGGCTCCTAATTTCAAAACCTTGGGGGGAAAAACACTTTCATTGTATCTTGTTTGTATCTTAGGTTACACAACACCTCGTTCTTCTTACCACTTCTGCTCAGCATGCTGCACGTATTTTAAAAATTAGCAGCATTAATTCACTTTTCTGGTGTACTCATTCAAGTTGACATCCATTAGAACAATTACTGTAAAATAAAAATTAACAGTGCAAACTGCATAGTGTAAAGTATTTTAAAAAGCAAAGTAAAAATTTTAGCATTTTATGATTAAAATCCAATGTATTGAAGTCGGTTTCAGGGTGCAAATCATCAGTGCTTTCAGGTGAGTGTTCTAAAGTACTCTTCCTACAGTCCTGATACTGTTTTTTGAGTTTAATAGTATTTTTATAGTCTGAAATCTTTTAACAGGGATCAGGAAACTTGCATCATTGTTGAGGAGTATAGTCTCCAGTTTCATTATTGCCATACCCAGCCTGATTTTTGGCCAAAAATGTGTTAAATAAAAAGTCAGAAATTCATAATATGATAAGCTGCACTTCTAATGTATCTACAGCACTGTTCCCTATTGTCTGAGTAGCACTGCAGAAATGCCACTCAGAGTAGCACTGACGTTTCTCAGTAGTGAAACTGCTCATTTAACCTAGTTCTTGAGATACAGTAGGCATTACTGTAATGTATTCTAAATTGAGATCCAGAACACTTGATTTTGTGAAAGAGAAAAGGGAAATAAAATTAGCAAGGAAACTTGTTCTATTTTTTTGTGCTTTTTAGGAGATTCTCGTGAAAGAGGTTGTTTATAATACATGTTTGAAAGGAGTCAGAAAATTAACCCTGAATTTCATACAGTTATGCTGCAGGAAAGGGTGTAGCAGAAGGCACGCATGTCCAGTAGTTAAGGGAAATATCTTGTTTGGAGTAAGTTCCTATGTTTAAGTTCCTTTTCTGCAACAACTCAATTACTAAGGTCCATTTCCACATGACTGCTCAGCAATAATTGTTGATGAAAGTTACTATACCCTTTCTTAATGGTTGATTACAATGAATCATTTTATTGTGTTGTATAGAAGCCTAACAATCAAATTGTAAAGAGTGCAAACAAGAAGTCCTGTGGTCTCTCAAGAATTTCTGAATATCTCTCAGTGATTGGTAAAATGCACAATCTCCGCTTACACCAGAAACATTGAAGGGATGTTAATATATCTGCTGTCCCCTGGTCAATAGTAAAGCATTTTGTTTTATACAAAAATATTCAAAACTCTTAATAATTAATCACACTTAACATACAATGCACAAGCACATGGGTTTATAAAGAACATCAGTTGCCTGACAAAGCAGCCTCTATGCTAAAGCTGATTTGTATTACAACACATCTTATACGGTTTAATCC
The DNA here is from genome assembly GCF_055471065.1 of Atractosteus spatula. Classification (NCBI taxonomy): domain Eukaryota; kingdom Metazoa; phylum Chordata; class Actinopteri; order Semionotiformes; family Lepisosteidae; genus Atractosteus; species Atractosteus spatula. Next base: position 1,947,606 of record NC_142721.1, on the reverse strand, counting down.
TTAAATATTTAAGTACATTCCCTCTAATTTATACTGTCAAATCTCAGACATGTGGTTTTCTTAATACTCTAAATAGTCTTTAGATTAATAAACTGCACAACTCTCAGAAAAATAAAATTCAGAAGTTTATGTTATATTCTTAGTCCTGCAATACAGAAACGAGATAAATGATAAATGAAAAGAAATGTTTAAGGCCATTTGTGCCGTTCAGCTTCAACAGTCTTCTGACATCACCAGACTGCTTTTTTGATATTAAATAGTTGAAAATTATGCAAATTATCTTAGAATGAAAGCAAGATAGCCAAAATCCATTTGAATCTAATCTAGTGCACATAAACTTAACTGAGTGTGCAATTAAAAAAGGCAGAATGCCATTTCTGTAAATTCAGTTTTTAAGTAGATGGAACTCCAGATTATTTTGTGCATTCCATTATTATCTTATAAATTTTAAAACCCCGCTGTTTGTAAATACAATTTACATAAATTTCTCCTGTGCAGTCCTCAGTGTTAAACACTGCTGCCATTACTCTTGTGTACCATGGTACAATGCATGCATTCATGTTTTTATTTTACATTTTTATATTTACATTTACCTTTCTTTTACTATGCACCTCCTCTAAACTGATCCTGTCAGGGGGGATAAATGAAGGCTTACTCTCACCATTTGGGTAGTTCAGCCTGGTGAAAAGACGAATGTCTTTAAGTTTGCTTTTGTCAGTTACCTTAGCTCTTAGAATAAAGTTGGCACACCATGTGTTAAATTAGATTTGCATCGAAAACACTGTTTGTACTTAGAATCCACAAGACAATAAGATTGGTCACAATATCCGCCCTTCTTTTTTCGTCTGAAACTGCTGAACCAATCAAAATGAAATAAAAACACTTCATGTCTTGATAAGAGCATTGTGTACAGCAGTTGAAAATATTGATTAGTAGAATTTAATGGCATCATTTGGAGCTTTAAACCCAGCTCTAAACCCAGATGTACTGTACCTCAGGTAAGGGAATGAAGACGAAACAGTGGAAAACAGGACTCAAGCCAGAGGGCTTCGAACGCAGGTCATGGGGGAGGCTACCATGCATGACATTATTGTTTCTAACATTTTCTGTGTGGTGTTAATTTTCCTTTAATAAGAAAAATAAAATTGTATTCATTTTCACTTGGGTCTTTGTCCTCTCCTTTAAAACCTATAAATGGGAATGTAATCAAGCCACCCTTGAAGAGGCAGCTCTATTCTTTTTAAGAGGCAGGTTTTCCAGCAGTGGTGTCTGGACAGAGGTCGGCATCTAGTCCGGCAGTTTTTAAAGTGTTTAGGATGAGGGATGATTGCCATTCAGCTTGAAACACACCTTTTCTCTATGCCGTGTCAAAATGGAGTCACTTGATAGAGTGTCACCTGGGTCCAATATCTTGGCCAACAGGTTTCTTATGGATGTAATGGCCTCCACCCTAAGCCATAGATTCCTGCCCTGCTGTCGTTGCACCTTGAGGCGAAGCTGCAGGAGGTGTGCAGCTGCAGTGTCCTCGAGCCACACCTTTTTGTGCTCGATATACTGTATATACAGTAGCTTATTTCCATAATGATTGTGATTAATGGGAAACATTGAGATTTTTCATTTGACACAGGAAATACAATCTCTGATGTGTTTTCTTTGTGTTGTTTAGATGATTTGCTTCCCATTTGAGGGTGTTAAGGATGGTTATTCCTAAGAACACGGCCTTAAGGTCCACTTTAAGGTGTTCACAGATAAGCATCACTACATTAATTGAAGTTAATTAGCTACAGGTAGCTGCTAATACCATGATGTGATGTGAAACATTAAGTTTTGTTATGCAATTACAATCAAATTAAAAGTATACATAAAAACTACAAGTGAATCAAACTTTCCTATAATGTTTTTTCAGCTTTTTAGAAATGGATAACTTTAACGCATTTAATATACCCTCGAGTTTCTCAGAACAATGACATTTGTGCTGATGAGACACTTCAGTGTGTAAAAAATAGAAGGAGCATTGTCTGTAAGTATGGCTCCCCAAAGAGAAGGACAGCCACCAAACCCGTCCGGTCCAGAAGCCCCATGTGAGTACAGCAATAGAACAGAAAGTCAAGGAGGGGTGGATGCTAAGCCATATACTGCCTCAATATATATTCATATAGGAGTGTTGCATAGTTAAGAAGCTTGAAAATTTCTAGATTAAACCATCATTAATAAAAAGACCCATTTGCTGGAGCTTAGAAATACTTTGTCAGAAAGAGTCATTTTATGTTAACAAATGACACAAACCTAAGAGAAAAATGACTCCCATCTGGTATCACTCCAAAATACACATGTAATGAGTAAATCTTTGATTACCTGCAGTAGGCATTTAAATAATGTCTGATACTAGGTACATAAAATTTTTAAAAATCTGTTTTTACATAGTACAGTTCTCAAAGAATTTCAGAAATTGCACTGAGATGCATCAAATTGCATACACAATTTTTGCCTTTTAGTATGTTTTCTTCATGTTTAGTCAAAGAAAACACATGAAATCTTTTATTTTGTATTAAGCAATATTTTCAATGTTATAATATACTTATAACATCTTATAACATTATAAGATGATATAGTTTATTTCTTCTGACAGGGCTAATGTTTTTCATCTGGAACAGCTTACCCAGTAGTATTGTGAAATCCAATATTATTGCTTCTTTCATTTAACAGTTGGATGGGATTTTCACATCAGTTAGCTACTAAAAATCAAACAAGCTAGACAGTCTGAATTGTCATTTCTGGTTTGCAAATTTTCTTATGTTATTTAAAGAAAATTTTGGAAAGATGTCATAATTAAGAAGAACAGTCAATAATATTCTATCAAGATGAATATATGCTGTACAATGCAGATGATTTTGAATGATTTTGAAACTTTGCCACACAGAAATGCATGCACCCAAACATTTTACTGAAAATTATATGAACTACTTTACTGTTCAGTATTTAAAGGTAACTCAGCAGTGTAATCAGTCCCAAAGAGTATGAACTTAAAATGCAATTTGTATATTCTGTCTGTAAGACTTTATTGGACAAAAACTATAAAAGACGTAAGGACTACAGTTTTAACAATGCTGACAGTGCAATGTTTTGCTTGTATTTTCCACAAACATTTTAGTGAGCCCACAGGTGCTTTGACAGTGATAGCTTTTGAGTGCATCTCCTTTCTGTAATGAAAAAAGAAATCTTCAGTGGCTCAGGAAACTGCACAGAAAGGACTTCTGAGATCAGTGTGTGGCACTTAGGGAAAAATCATTTTTGTTTTTGTGCACTACAATTTTCTGTTGTATTTGTTTATGACTTAACTTCTCCTTTAAAGTTGTGACCATTTGTTTTCATAAATTAGTTAACCATATTTTTTTCAATTCTGCACATTACTTCAGGAAATGGAGAGTGCACATTATGTAAATTATTATGAACTGTAAACAGTTGTGTGGATATGAATTAGAAAATAATCCAGACTAAAGCTCCAGAATCTACCACTGTAAGCACAGCATACACAACTAAATTTTCTCCGGAGTTCAAACAGCTCAGTTTCTTCAAGGGGATTAAGCTAAGTTGAAAACATTATTTGCTATGATTTGAAAGTACACACAAATGTTTAAATCTTTAATACAAATGGGCCTAATTCTAACAAATAAAGAATGTAATTGAAGCAGCAGTATTGTCTGGAATGTAAGGAAAGAACATACTGTAGCTAAATTGCTAGTGCTAGCACATTCCACAACTCTGAACCAATGGCTGTCACTGCAGAAATGGCTAAGGACAGGTAGCAGGTATAATTCATTAGGCACGGTGCCTTCAGGGACCTGACTACACTGTAACTTTGTCACGGAAGATTGATGACTCTTTCATCGGAAGCAAATAAATAAATAAATGAAGTAATCCCCAAGATGTGACAGCTAATATGTATTTCAATAAAAGCCGTGGTTTATGCTGCTGATATAGAAGGCCTCCACCCCCCCGCCTCCGCTCTTAACAGCAGTCATTGTGTTGAAATGGCGACTCGCGTTTATCTTTCCTGGACAGCCCCTAAGCAAGTTGATACCAAGAGCCCTGCTTCCCAGCAAAGCTTGTCTTGAGACCAATTCCCCACCAAGTGGCTATCCTGAGACTTTGAAGGCCTTTGGTTGCCATGGCAATGGCACAGCCTCCCTGGTGTGGAATTAGGACCTCGTATTATGTTTATGTGTCCCTGCTTTAAGAAAAGGTTTTAGAGTGCTAATTTCTGTTTGGTTCCACATTATTTCACGTGTTACTGTATGCTTTGGTCCATATATTTCCATTGCTTTTTCAATGGTTTCCGTAAGGTTTATTTTATATAAAGTATAGCTTTATAATTGATAATCCCCTTGTTAGTTCTTATACCACTATTGGAGGGATGAGGATCTCTCTTCTTCTTCCTGCTTATTCTACTGTGCTCACAACAGCATGACCTGTCATATTGCCTTACGGTAGTGGCAAGCCTCAGGGGTTATTGCTGTACTGGGCAATTTGATCCAGCTCAAGTAGTGATGTTAAGTCTAGTGGTGATGCTCAGAGGTTTAAGCAGTCTAATCAACACTGCTTTGAGTCTGGTCTATGGTAGTAGTTGAATCTGACTGGGGTTCTCCAAGGGGCGGTGCACAATCGTCCAAGTGCTTCTGCGATTAGAATGGCTTGATTCATTCACAGTATCACTGACTTGTCATACACCACTTACCACAGCAACTTGACTTTAGTTAGCAAAGGTTTCAGAGCATAGAAAATGATGGATGGCTTGAACAGAGCAAAAATGATCCTCATCTCCCTTGTGCTGTTACAAGAGTTGCAGCAGTAAGACTGAGTTGATTAACAATAATCAGTTCCAATCTGGGGGAGAACAGAAAGAAAATTAGCTGACAGTTCTAAAGTAAAATTAATTAACATCTAGCCTCTTTACTTAACTTAGACAAAGCGTTTTGAATCTAAAAGTTCCTTCCAAGGACAAATATGAATAAACTCAATGTCTCTTTAATTATGACACTAATCATACTTGCTTTTAACACTGTTGTCTGTTTTAATTTAAAATAGGCTGATATATATCTGACATTGTGGGTTGTTACTACCCACGGTCACAAGTTTTTTAAGACAGTGAGAATGAAATATATGGTTATTATGATATTGTAATATCCATTCATTTTCTAACTGCTTTATGCAGTTAGAAAACAGGGGACACTGGAGCCTAATCTGACAAGCAATGGTAGCAAGGCAGGATACACACACAAACAGACACACACACCCAGACCAGAGCCATTTCTTCCTTCAAAGTCTATTAACCTACCAGCATGTCTTTGGATGGTGGGAGGAAACTGGAGTACCAGGAGGAAACCCACACATACACGTAAAGGTCATACAAACTCCACAGTGACAGCAGCCCAGGAACTGAACCCAGGGCCCCAGTGCTGTGAGGCAGCCATGCTGACTGCTGTCCGCCCAATATGATAACATGTCAAAACAATCAATAACTCTACAATTATCTCTGCAATGAAATCGAACAACTCTCCAAGAACTCCCATTTTCTACAAGGATTCCTCTTCTTTCCCCTAACATCTCCTTTATACCCCCAATAACTAACACAGAAAATAGAAACAGATTTAACCACAATGCTCCTGCACCTTGTTAAGGCTCAACCAATCACAACATTGCTTGTTACTATTTGAACCTAAAGGAAAAGTATTTAATGTCAAAAGCTAGACTCATGTATTTTATTAACAAGACAACTTTGGGAGGGGATTTGTTTCTGTGAGAATGTATGTGTTAATATTTATGTCTGTTACTAATTGTTTTAAATGGCAGCATTAATGGCCTTTATACACTTGAAGTGTTAAGTTGGTTTACCTCCAAAGCAAGGTATAAAGGAAGTCCTTCAGCAAAGAAACAGATAAATGAATGGACTTTCACTTCTATTATATTTTAGAATGCAGTGTCTGACTTCTAATCTTGCATGTCTTCTGGACATGAGAGAGGAAGCTTTTCATTTCTCTCTGCTTTTTCGGTAAGTGTGATTATTCATACGATAGGTAAAAAAGAGAAAAATAATCCAAGAGATAAATGTCTTAAAATGGGACTTTTCCCAACTCTCAAAAGTCAAATGTCTATGTATTTAGGAAAATACTGTATGTGATCAGACCAGCAATTAGAAGAAGATATAGCATTGAAAATATGAAAATAAAATCAAACAATAATCTATAGATTGTTATAGAAAAAGTGAAGGTTGCATAATAAATGATACCAAGATCTAATTGAAAATATTTGGGTTTCAGCAACTAGGTCATGTTTCCAGGAATATTAAATCAGGAAAACCCAAAAGGAAAACGCTTGATGACTTGTGTCCAAAATCTCACACTACATGTGGTTGTGAATATCTTATAGTTTCCTTGATATTTCTGCATTTTTGCATAACTGATCTTCCTATTTTTTTTTTAATAAAATCTTTAATTTATAATATTTATTTTTTTTGCCATTGTCTGGAAATTCAATATAAAAATGAGATTTTTGAAAATGTATTCCTCATTTAGTTAAGATTTAGTCAAACTATAAAAACCTATCAGTGATTTCAGTGTGAACTGTAAAACATATTATTTCAAAATGATTTTTTCCTTTTATAACAGGGTAGCCTACAGTACATTACTATGGCCATGTTTTTTTGGGTAGTTTTTAAGTTTAATCCTTATATTCCTAATAGATCATATTTACAAAGTAGGGTTGAGGAGAGCTCCCCCTCCATTGTTTGAAATCTGTTTGGATGCCATCCCAGAAACAGTTGGCGCTTATCCTGCAACCCACCATTTCACTTTGCTTTATCTCCCCAAATTTCAGTAAGTCACATCCTCAACTAACTAGTTATAGCATCACTGCCACCCTCTGCTGGTAATGAGCTCTCAGCAGGCTCTCAGCAAGACAGCAACTCACTGATGCAGGATTGCTTGGCTTTAGACCTTTCGGGGAGAATAATGAAATATAACTCTCACAGTTGTGCTTTAGGGAGTTCTGCTTTATTTGCTGTGCACAGTGTTTTTCTTTGTTTTCAAATTTAGAGGCACATCATTAACTTGTTTGGGAGTGGGGGCTGGCTGGGGGTGTAAATATCTTTTATGTTGAATTCCCTGTCAAGAGAACTCATTTCTTCTGCATGTCCAGATTACGTGGATAAAATAAATTCATAAAAAATAAAGGGTTGGGGGTGGGGTCAGTGCGAGTTTTAGGCTTAGAATAACCCATGTTCACTTTTCATATCTCACTTTCATCCAGAACTGTTTATGTATACTTAACATTTAATACTTTTTATGACAAGCACTCCATTTCATTTCTTTCCTCCCTATATTTCTACTATTCTTTATGTATTCTTAACAAATCATTCCCTTCAGACAGAAGAAGATAACCACTACTGAACTGAACTGTTGTTTAAGGATTAATTCCTTAGAACAAATGCACAAATTAATCTGTAACCTCTCTATGGATTTTAAATTATTTGTGAGGCTTTAGAGACTACATGCTTTTACTTTTCCAAGTTAGAGGTTATTTTGATATTTTTAAAACTGTGTACACACAACAAGCTAAAACAATTCTTTGCACATTACAAAAATATTCTAAAGTATTAACACAGCTACAAAGTTAATCAGGCCACCATGGAAAATGTGATAGTAATTTACTTTCATTTTGCTTTTTATTTGGGGAGTTTAGGCTGAAAAAAACATTTTCATTACAAGTGTCACCTGAAGGGTTTCTAGCCATTCTTATTTTAATTAGACAATTTAGCAGGCAATTTTAAAAGCCTTTTTGCTCCACTCATTCTCAAAATGACTGTACAATTGAAACAAAAATATGGTATAAGAAACATGATTTTGCTTAAACATAACAGCTCTGGAAGATTGTCTAAAATAAAAGTCTATATCTAAAGTGGAACAAATTTTGGCACAGAAGCAATTTCTCTGAAAGTCATCCTTGTAGGTGAATTATAAGGTTCTGTTTGTAAAGTACAGTTACAAGGGTCTTTCAATATGGTAATAATAACAACAACAACAACAAAAAGGAGTGTAGTATTCTGTGAGCCTCCCTTGTAGACAAGGGTATCAGAACTAAAGTAGAATGAATATTTTCACCTCAGTCAGCAAACTTTGTGTCACCTCTGTGTCTTCTAATTCTTAGAAAATATTACAACAAGATACTGCCATAAGCCAAGTGTGGCAGAAAATGCTACAGAAACATGTCCCTCTGCATCTCAAAGCAGATCATGAAGCTCGAAATATAGTGCTGTTTAGGTAATGAGAAGACAATTTATGGTAACACTTGAAATAGGATCAATAAATGATAGCATCTCTGAAATCGCAGAGGAAAACCTTCAATTTACTGTATCTAACAGATGACACAGAGCTGGACCTGTGACTGAGTTTCATAGCTCCTTGATTTCTAATCCCATATTTATTTAATTAGTTATAATTCCTTGCATTCAAAGAAAGATCTTTTATCATAAAGTACTGTATGCCAAAGGGCTTCATATTCAGGAAAACCCACTTCAGCTACCACTGAAGTGCAACACCCTCCCAGTTGATGTACTGTGTGTCAGCCATTGTGTTCCAGGGGACCCAACACATTTTTAATTGATGTAAGAGAAAAGTTTAGGTTGGAAAAATCTGTGGAAGTCCAGAGTCGAATATAGTCAGAACTCCAGGGTTAACACCTCCTGCCCTTCAGAACACTGCCACGGGACACTTAATGATCAGGTAGTTCAAGACATTGGTTTAAGATGTCATCTGATAGGTGGCACCTCCAACAGAACATTGTCCCCTGTCTTCATATTTGGGACATTGGTTTTGAAACGTTTGTTCCATAAGGAAGAATGAATGACTGCTGCTTCTCTGACACCTCTCGTAGAAACTATTTTACCTTAGTGATCTCCTGTCCCATTATCTCAACCAAACTGAGACTCTAAGATCTGTGTAGATGCTCCTGTTATGCTCCTGTTGATTCGTTCTTCGTACTCATTAAAATTAATTTGGGGATTTTAACCAAGGGTAGGTCTTGTGCATTTACAAAATTTGTTATATTGTATGATGTAAATTGAATTACAAGCTGTACTTCACAAAATATTGGGTCGCTTTATTAATTATATAATCTTGTTACAATTGTATCATTATTTTAAATAACAATGTTGATCATTTTACACACTAATTTAACAGCATGGATATGTCATAAATTGTTTGCTTAATATTATATAATATGTGTTTATAATACATTTGTATGTCCTTCCCATGTTTGCAAGGGTTTCTTCTGGATGTTCTGGTTTCTTCCCACTGTCCAAAAACATACTGGTAGGTTAACAGGCTTTGGGAAAACATGACCCTGGTGTGAGTGTGTCCAAGTCTGTGTTTGTGTGAGCCCTGTGATGGCCTGGCATCGTGTCTAGGGTGTACCCCACCTTGCTCCTGCGCTTGCCTGGTTAGGCTCTGGCATATCCTGCAACTCTGGACTGGATAAAACACTTTAGAAAATGGATGGATGTGTGGATATTTGGCATTATTTCTACTGTACATTTTAACCTCCTGTGTTTCCTGTATAGACCTAGAGTACTGATTTAGGAATTGTTCAAACCTTTTGGAAAACATTTTTGTTTGTGGGGTTATTCTTATCTTTTTTGTGCTCTTGGTAACCTCATACAGCTTCAATCAGATTCACAGCAGGACTTTAGGGCCATTCAAGCACTTTTAGCACACCAGTGTCACTTGAGCTTTATCTTGTAGCAAAAGTTTAGGTTAAAGTTATAAAACTGAAAATACCCATCTATTACATTGTGTTGCATTAGGAAGCGATCAGACAAATCATATAGTATTTTATATACGAAAAGGTTCCTTTCATTGTTTCTCATTTTAATTTCCATGCAAAGATATACAAACTATATTTTAAGTGGTTGTTCTATTTAAAATAATGGGGGCTGTTTCTATATATTTTTAGGAATGAGTTCAAAGTATAGTCATATGTTACCATTCCTTGACTTTTTATTTTGTATGCTTTTCGTCTATGTCTTTCAAATATTATAAAAAAATCCATAAAATATTGCCTCAAAATCCATACAAAGAAGAAGGATAGAGATTTTAAATAAAGAGCTACACGCAATGCATAAGTGACCTAACCTCCTAGTGTGACAACATATTTTGTTGCAGGGGCTAATAATAATAGCATTATTAAAACAGTAATAATTACACAACAACTCAGAGCTGACAAGTAGAGACAGTGAGCACACAAGCATAATCTTTTAGAGTGGCTGGCAGCTTGATTGGGAACCAGAGTGAATGTGTTTTGGGGAAGAAGCAGTAGTCAGGGATGAGCCACTGGGAAGAAGTAGTAGGAGCCTCCTGGGGATTATGGAAGCAGGAGAAGCACTAAGAACCGACCGAAAGGAAGAACGTCAGGTCCAGCTCTCAGGTGGTGTCTGGCTCATGGAAGCATGAGATGGTGTGTTACATCGTTCTCGCTCTACAGTCCCCTAAGGTGTTAAATGACAAATTGCTGAATCTACTGTAGGTGCTCTGAAGAAGCATGTCTACTGAGTCCTGTTCTCCTCGGAGGACTTGCAGGTATAAAGCCCAGCCAAGAACAACAAATTTGGTTGATTTAAAAGTGAAGATAAATGTCAATTCCAAAAGACAAAAAAATTAATTGAATTAATGAAAATGCCTCCCACTTTGTCAGATTTTTTTTTCTTTGAACTCATTCTTTTTCCAAAGACAATAAAATATAATAAAACTTAAGCAATCCCATGTGAACCCCTTCATTTCATTTCACCTTTCTCTCTCATACCTCCCTCCAAATGCTAACAATGAAGCACCCCTGTAACGAAGCTTTGACTGCCTCAGCAGCACTTCAAACCTCAAATATTTCCACGTGGCACCATGGTTTCCTCTGCAGTCGCGCCAGCCAGCCTGATATGATTCTGTTGCTGTGAAAGGCAAATCAGAGTTATCAGCCAGCAAAAGAACGAAATGTGAAAAGGAAATATCCCTCTTCAAAATTATGGACAAACAAGAAAAGACCTTCTTCCTTAACTACCTCTGGACACTCCCAGAAATCCCAAGTACAAATGTCCCCACAGTGCTCCCCAGACAGGGAATGAGGGACTTCAAGGGGTCGAATACATACAGTATGTGAAGAAAACAATTTAAGTGGATTATTTGAAGATTAGGATTTTTGGAAGCAGGATTTGTATATTTGTATATTTCAAATGCTGTTCCAGGAAATGACCATATCTTACCTCTATGGTAACAATTAAGTTCCAAATAGTAACTGATGATAGGAGTTCATATGAAGACTGTTATAGAAAGACATACAGTAAATGGAAGAATCCAAACATTTTATTTTAATCCCATCAGAAAAACACTGATATTAAATAGACAGTGCTTAGGGTTAATTTATTTGCCCCCCAGGGAAATTTGTTAGCATGCATTGTAGAACAGAAATTGTATTTATATTTTGTTTAGAAGTATTGAAAGAGTAAAGAGCACAGAAGCTACTACTGTGATTACAAGGCCTGGAACAAGCAAAGGTCATCCTAATTAAAGGTGATTGCAGGAATGTGAATTTCTTTGTTGCTGCAATGTGAAAAAGGGAAAGAAAATGTTAGGAATTTGCGATTGTGAAAAATATGAAAATGGGCCTGCTATGTTTTCTATGATTCCACAAGTCTTTCCAGTAGGTGCCAAGTCTTAATTGTCATTGTGAATGAATCATGAATTAATTATGGGGCGAAAACACAGTCTACAATATTAAAGAGGTACCAGAGGACAAATCTGATCTCAAAGATTTATATGGTGAGCCCGGACTATTTTTCAAGCCCACCAGAGTTTCATGGTACAAACAAAGGACAATGGATTCAAAACAAAAGCATCAAAATTAAATAGAAAATTTGGCAATGTCAAACATCCTGCAGACTATTCATGCTGTAGTGTAGAAAATACCTTTTCCATATAAGCTTCAAATTTCTATGCAGTTTATCCAAACAACCTTAAGGAGGAGAAGGGGAAATCACAGAGATAATTCAGTGTGGATGATTTCTGAAGAAAGCACTAAAAACTACATGTTTCCCTAAACCGGGCTTTACTGAGAAGTCAACATTTTTTCTGCTTGAAGCAGATGGGCTTGGAAACTATGCACTTTAAAAAGTATGCCGAGTTTTGATGCAGCCTTACTATACTGTATCTTTATGTTATTTTTTTTTTACAAAGGTGAGAATGGTAAAAACAATCTTCTAATTAGATATGCGAGTTCTGTTTACTGTATGTCTATGTGCTTTTTTTACTTATGTATAAAAATATAAATGTTGTTATCATTAATCTTTGGAAACCTACTAAATAAGATTTACCTTTAAGCTGACATTCAGAGTCACAGAGGGGAAACATGAGCAAAACCTGTAAACCTCTTTTGCTAATCAGAATGCTTCTTATATTGTTTGTTTTATTGATACTGGAATGCCAAGTGAAAGCTGGATGAAATCTTTACAGTGTCTTGGGATGTCGTACAGCTCTGTCATAAACAATACTTACTCATGAAAACACACTGTAGCATTGCTATAATATTATTCTTATTTGTTTGCAGGAATTACATCACAGCAAAAAAAAAATGGTGAACTGAAAAGTTAATATTAGATATATTGTAATGGGTTATTTTATAATTATAAAACAAAAAGTATAAAAATATCTATCAGTTATCATGTCCTGACAACAGCTTGCAATGCAAGGCAATAATAAACATTATCAATAACTACCTTCCCTATGTTCAAGAAATACCAAGTGTAATATAACATATGTGAGGTCTTAAGTTTCTCTGGCACATATTGGTAATAAAATAATAATCAAGTGGCACACTTAAAGAAGGCAAACAAATATTTATTGCACACAGTTAGGCAAACATGATTATGCAATTGTTGACACACTCAACACAACATTTCACTATTACAATTTATATATACTGTACAGTATGCAAAGGAACAAGTAATAGGTTTATTCCATGCTGAAAAAAAGAAGAAAGAGAACACAACGTTTCGGCCGTGGAGCCTTCTTCAGGTGTGAGAGAGACAGGGCAGTAGGCAAAGGTAAAGTAGCGGGAGAACAAAGGTTGGGAGGGAGGAGGAGTGAGAGGCGGGAGCAGGGGACAGAAAGAGAGGCCAATCAAGAGGTGTGAAGTCAGAATGGGTGCAGAGAGGTGTGAAATGAAACTTCCAATGAATGGAGAAAATTTAAAAGAACAGTAGAACAGTAAGGGAAGGGAGAAGGTGTGATCCTAGCTGCAAAATAATTTTAGTTTCGGTGGTCTTTCTGATGTATGAGTTTGGAAAGCCGTCTTTGAGAACACAGACGGAGAGATTAGAGTGGTCGTGGCCGTCAGAGGTGAAATGAGAAACAATGGGCTTGGAGAGATCTTTAATCTTTACAGCCCTGACGTGTTCTCTGAAACGGTCTCCGAGTCTCCTTCCTGTTTCTCCAATGTAGATGGCTGGGCATTTACTGCAAGAGATACAGTAAATAAGGTTGCTGGAGGTACAAGATGCTGTCTGGGTGATCCGGAATTGTCCTGAGGGGCCTTGAATGAGTGTGGTGGTGGCTGTGTATTTGCAGGTGATACAGCGAGCTCTGTTGCAAGGGAAAGTGCCTGGTGTGGATGGTTGTTGAGGGCGGTCAAGGGAGCTGTGAACAAGGAGGTTACGCAGATTAGGTGGTCGGCGATATGAGATGATAGGGCGATCAGAAAAGAGGGCCCCAATGGAGGGATCATCCTGTAGGATGGAAAAGTTGTGGTTAATGGTCCTGGGGATAGGAAGTGTGTTAGGGTGGTAAGGAAGCACCAAGCACAAGTACTGTACAGTATTTACAATATTGTTAATTACGGATACCTTCTACAGCCATGGAAAATATGTATTTATAAATGAACTTGAGAAACAAAACCCCTTAAAAGAGCAAAGAAGGAACCTGCATCCTATTAAACAAGTATGCTGCCTTAAACTAAATGATTCTCTTAAAAGAGATGATAAATAAATAGAAACTAATTTCTGTATTCCAAAATTGTGAATCCCTAACCATTGAGAGATTTCTTTTAGGCTGTGGATTCCACAATAAGTAAATTCGTATTTCCAACAATATAAGATAACAAGTCACTTTCTAAAGGATATGGTACTCTTCCAGCGATCAGATTACCCTGACAAATTTAGGCTTCTTAGTTTGAGGTGTCTCTGGACCAGTCTTCCTCCCTCCTTCCTTAGTTTATTATGTGTTTTATTTAACCTGAGCTACTCTTTGTCCTATGTCCCATGCCGATCAAGGCTGGGTTAATGAGATCACTGATAGTGATGGCTGTCTTAATGATTTAACTGAGAAACAGCCTTCTTGGTTATTGTGATATGAAAAAATACATTCTGAAGTTTCTACCTACATTCTCCATGTGAATTATTTTAATTGATTAGCTTTGGTTACTGTGCTCAGACACTTTTTCATGGGTCTATACTGTATGTTAGTCTTTATCTTTAAGATAATACTTTATCTTATATTTATTATATATTTAACATATATTAAAAAATCAAGGATTTTTTTACACAACTTAATGTCTTATAAACTATACGATATATGAAAATACAATATACAACAGTTCAAAAAGCCAATGAAATCTGATATTAAAAAAACATCCCCTGCAACCTGGTTCTGTTAAATAATTTATCAACACTATTTTTTGACTTAAGCTCTAGAAGACAGAAAAAATCTTTAAATAAGAAAAAATAAGACAAAATCTTTTTATATATATAAAAAAGGTCTGTTACTGAAACCAGATTGTTTCATGTTAAGAAAGATGTACTGTATATTGAAACTGTCACACCCCGGCAAGCCAGCACGGTAACCAGCCGTGTTTGCACTTCTGGTGCTGTGATAACGCGATTGGGTGGGCTGTCTGTGCCACCTGCCCCCACTTAACAGGTGATTACCTCATCATCTCCAGGAGACTTGAACCCTGCCCTGTCATTGAGCTTCCTACCTGTGAATGGAAGTGCCCCTCGCACATCAGTATGATGCCTCGATCTCAAGACAGAACCTGTCGGCTGGCTGGACCCCTGTCTGTTTCCTAGGATCTACAGTACATATCAGCGGGTGGCACCCTCACAACCAACCCGACCCGCTTGGTGGCGCAGCTTCTCGGCTCTGTCCTGCCCAGCTGTACCAACACTCCCTGTCCTGTCCACCTCTAGCTTACCTGTCCAACTCATCCCTTGCACAGCTAGTTATCCAAGCTGCGTCTCTCACTCCCGCCTGTCTGCCTGTCTTTACTAGACCTAGCGAAGCAATTGCTTAAACTTTCGAACTGATGCAGCTTTCTCCAGGTCAGAGCCATATCATTACCGAAACAGGAGTGCAATTTAAGGGCAGTTGGATCCAGCCAGGGAAGCAAGTTTGATCCATTTCGCATTTTACCACTACCATTCTCTTGTTTACATTGCAGTAGTGAAGCAGAGAACAAATGCCACTCACAATATTTTATCTTCAGATATCCCTCTATGGTATCTTTCTCCGCATGTGGTGACCAGATTGAAATATGAATTGCCTGACATTTTATGCAAATGCCTGCTACTTTTACAACCTTGAATGTAGGCAGTTGGTGGTGGAACTGCATCAGATTACCTGAATGAAATGTGACTGGTAAAATGTCTACAGATTTTTTGTGTTCAAAACTATTTTACTCTGTATTGTAAAGACTATGAAAATGAAATACAAATATTTTCATTGAAAAAAAGTGAGATTTATTTAACCAAATACATTAAAATATATTATACTGTATGAGTTCTAAAAAGTATAGAACAATACAAGCTGCAGGCTATTCATAGGTATGACGGAAATTTATTGTTAAGGACGCCTCAGCAGCACATCGGTCTCACTGCAGTAAATCACAATTATGCATCAATAATTCATATGACATCTACAAAACACTAAAAGACTCTCAGAATAAATAATTCATTTGTATTTTTCAGAATATAAATAACAATTTATTGTTCTTCCAACAACTTAAAGACTGTAGTGAGTATCTGAAAATAAGCACTGAAATAAATTTGTTAACAGTTCCCCCAGCAAAATCTAGAGATTGGGACATAAATAATCCTTGCACTGTTCACTTGATTCACTGGAATTGTGGCTTTAAATTATTCAATTCTTTTTTATGCCACTCGAGGCCTAAGAATACCGATATTTAAAAAAGCTGGTTATATTGTTAGCATCAAGGTGATTTACAATATATCAAATTGTTTTTTTAATACCACTTTGCCTCTGATGGACAGACAAATTGAGAAGTAATTTTTTGCTTCTATTATGAAGTAGGATTTACTGACAGCAGTGCTCAAAGTCTTAGGCATGAGTGTGTCCTGTTTGTGTCTTTCTGCTCCGTGATGGACTGGCGTTCTGTCCAGGGTGTATCCTGTCTTGCGCCCATGGCTTGCTGAGATATGCTCCAGCTCTCCTGCAACCCTGAAATTAGAAACATCAGAAAATAAATGGATAGATTTAACCCCGATATAAAAAAAATATGACTCAGTAGACAATGTAGAAGTGGAACTGATTTACATCATGCGTCATGTATGTATGCCCTGCAAAAAAATTCAAACTTCTCCTTTCTGTGTAAACGCAATGGGGTAAACAAATCCACACTGAACAGAAACTGAAAAGGTTTTGAGGTTTTAAAAAGTTTTTTTTTTGTCTGTGAACACCAGGTACATGTGGCTGCTCAAATTGTGTTAAAGTAATATTTCAGCTTGAGTTCTGAATACAAATAAGCATAGCTGTATGATCTTTAATGATATTCAAGATGTTTTGTTTTTTTTACAAGGATGGTATTTAAAGTTGAAAATACCAAATTAAAAGACTCCTATGGATGGGTCTCTTGTCAGGACCCTAAGATGGAAACATAGTGCACACCACTTCACTGTCTAGTCTTAATGAATAATCAAGATAAAGAAAGTAAACCACTCCTGGAGCTGAGGATGCCTTCAGCCTTTCATAAGAGAAGCAGCCAAAACCTAAAACGAACACAGCAAAATGAAAAATAAAAGAAAAGTTAAGACCGATGTGTAGCTGGTTAAGGCTGTGTTTTTTTTCTCTCTCTCGGGTGTGTCCCCTGAATCATGCCAATAATTCCTTTTCCTACTGGGAACAGGGTGAGAGCTAAAGAGTGGGAGACGCATCTGCAGCGAGTTTAGCAGGGCTGACAACTGACTCCCTCTGCTGCTGTCTGATCAACACCCTGGAGAGGCACACTTCTGTCACAACTCAATAGAGAAGAAGAAATCTTTATTATTTTTTAGGTCTTCTCCAAGACCACATCAAAATGTAAAGAAATTTCTGATCGATTGATGATTGCATGTTCAATGCCATTAGCATAAGCAGAATTCCCAAATCCAATCTATGGAGGTATTCCGTGTACTGTAACTCATCACAGCCTTCAGTAGTACAAGAAAGGTGTGTTCATCATTCTGTCTTTCAAAGCAGAAAATATGTGAATAAAAAATAAATCATAAGAACTCATTAGGCTAAATTATTCTGCTGACTCTTTAGCTTACATCCTTTGATATCTTTTCACTTTGGGTGAGAAAGAGAAAAAATCTGCTTTGAATTAATTTGAATTAGTGTCTGATAAATTTAACTTCAATCACAATTCATTAAGAATCCTCTAAGATTAATAATTAATTTAACAAGAAAGGTCTGTCATAATCATAATTCTCCAAATTCAATCCATGCATTTGATGGGGTATAAGAAGCTCTAAGATATTCAAAGATCAATAATCCCTGAAAAGGCTTTTTTTTCCTTAAGACTTAAAAGAAACAAAAAAAAACGTTTTATTCCTTAAATATAACTGGTAAAGAAACACACCTGGTACAGTATAATTTAGCTATGCTTTTATCTCCGATTTTCAAAAGGGAATAGGAATAGAATAGGAAACTACTGTATATAGACAAAATAATGTAACATTTACTTCTGATTTTTGTAATTTGCATGAAAATAACTTATTCAATGTATAGCAACCTTTTAACACTAAATTTTTATTTCAATATTTTATTCATTTGACACTAAATCATAATTATTTTTAATAACTAAGTTATTAACACTAAATGATACATATAAAAAGTTATAGAGAATCTATATACAAATCAGGAATGCAATGAATAGTTAATAAATGTCATAAATGTCATTATTTTAAAAATAAATAGCGCAGGGTGCCGTACGGTAAAGCGTGTGCAGGTGGATTAACACGTGCGGCGGCCCTTGCTATTATTAACCTGCTGCTGGTGCTGATTAGATCACTTATGGGTTGATCTCCGCTGGCTGGTGGTCGTGACAGTAACACCCCCCCCCCCCCCCGGGCGGCTCCCGACGCCCGAGAAGACCGGTCGGGATAGTCCCTGTGAAAGTCTCTGATTAGCATAGGGTCCAAAATACCCTTCTCCAGGACCCAAGATCTCTCTTCAGGGCCATAACCCTCCTAGTTGGCTAGATACTGAAGGGTACCGTGGTTCCATCTGGAGTTGAGGATCTTGTGGACCGTATATGTATATGTGGATTCTGAGGGTGGGTGGAAGTGCAAGACGGAAGGTAACTGGGGTGATCCAGGAGAGAATCCGGAAGGGGCCGATGTACCTAGGCCCGAGATTCTTAAAAGGCAGGCGTAGAGGTAGGTTCCTTGTTGATAAACAGACGAACTGTCCTCTCCGAAAATGGGGGGCTGGTCTGCGGTGCCGGTTGGCGAATTTGGCCTGGCGTTGGGTCAACTTGGTAAGGGCTGTCCTCACCATTTTCAGGTCCCCCGCAGCTTGGAAATATATTGTAGCACTGACATCACCGCCGTATCCAGAGGGGTGACAATGATAACAGTGGGTTGATAACCTAGTGAACAGAGGAAGGGAGAGAGGAGGAGGTAAGAGAATTGTGGGCATACTCTGCCCAGGGAAGCAGCGATGACCAATCATCCTGTGAATTGGAGGTGAGGGCTCTCAAAAAGGTAAGGAGGCTTTGGTTGATCCTTTCCACCTGACCATTGGCCTCAGGATGATAACCCGAAGTCAAAGATACATGGGTCCCCAGAACTTGACAGAAAGCCTTCCAAAAGGCCAAGACAAATTGAGGTCCGATGTCCGAGACCATGTCATCGGGCAAACCATGTATTCTGAAGACCTGCTGCACAAACAGTGACGCCATTTCCTGAGCTGTGGGCAGTGCTGGGAGGGGGACAAAATGGGCTGCTTTGGAAAAATGATCAGAGACCACCATGATGACCGTGACTGTTAGGAAGGTCCGTAATGAAGTCGACAGCTATGTGGGACCAAGGGCGGTGCGGGATCGGAAGGGGGTGAAGGAGGCCAGCCTTCCTAGCGCGTGGAGTCTTGGTCCTGGTTGATTGGAGAAAAACGTGCCTGGAGCCTGTCTGCAAAAAGCTGAAAATCAGCTAACTGAAAATCTCCCCTAGCAAGCAACATAGCTGCCCAGTCCAGCACCTTCCCTGCGAGCAAGGAAAGGGCAAAACCAATCTGCTCCCGGTGCTCAGGATGCAGCCGGAAAGCCAAGGAGCATTGAACAATAAAGCCCCTGCAGCCTGCGGGGTTGCCGTCATATCTTTCTGGGAGAACAAATGGTAAGGTTACGGATGTGGTGGGCGGAGCCATGGGGATCGGACCAGGAGTCGGTTCGGGAGCCAGAGAGACAGGGGAGGATGGAAGTCGGGCGACATGGTTAGAGAGAAGTTGAAGTGAAGACTGAAGCTGGGTGAGGGCTTGGGAACTGTAATTGAAAATTGAGCAAAAGGCTTGAGTGTCCGCAGGATCCATCTTTTTTTTTTCCTGGCTCGGTATTCTGTAAGGATACCCAAAGGTGGAGATATGGATCCTGTGCAGCCGCAGGAGTAGCCAGTAGACAAGGCAACAAACTATCCGAATCGAGAGGCAAGTTTATGGTCAAAGGGAGAAAGGTAGGTCAAAATCCAGGACAAACACAGAAGGCAAACAATCCGAAATGAGAGACGAGGTACGTAGTCAAATGGCAAAAGGGGAAGTCCAAAATCCAGAGTGTCACAAGGTATAGGGTACGCTAGGTAGAGCTCTAAGGGAAATAACTCAACACTGAGCAGCAGGAAGCGGGTTATGATGGTATAAATAGCGCAGGGCGCTTGCTATTATTAACCCGCTGCCGGTGCTGATTAGTTCGCTTATGGGTTGATCTCCACTGGCTGGTGGTCGTGACACAAACTGAACACTTTTATGGGTGAGAAAGTGTCACCAATTAACTGCATAAATATAATAAGGAACAAGTAATAGGTTTATTACTAGTTTATTACTTATTATTACTAAGTTTATTACATCACGCATGCTGACGCAGCTACCCACCTGAACTACATAAATATAATAAACTGCCAATACAAATGTAACACTAAAATATGTTGGTTAAGGATTGACAGGCAATTTTCAGGTTTTCCCATATATTTTCTATTTCATTCAATTTAGGATTGGGCAACTCAAGGACATTCACTTTTTTTTTCTTCTTAAGGCACTATCATTGTCCACCTGAAAGGTAATTTTTGTCCTAGTTTTAGGTCTTTTGCAGACTGAAGCTATTTGTTCTCTAAGATTTGCATATTCTTTGTTCCATCCATTGTCCCCTCAGTTTTGATGAGCTTCCCAATCACCACTGGATGAAAAGTCACCCCATAACATTAACCAGTCACCACCATGCCTGACAGTAGGATTGATATTTTCTGGGTAATGTGTTCAGTTGGACTTGAACCAGATGTAATGATTTACAATTAGTCCAAATGTTTTGTCTCTGCTGACAAAACTTTTTGCCACATACAGTATTTGACATATCAATTAAATGCTTTGTTGAAAGCTCCATACCAGGGTCTGAGATTAATTTGCATTCGGTACACACTGGTCAGTTTAATGCAGTGCCCAGGATATCTTTGACTCATGGACATTTTGTCACATCTCAATCTTTGATCTCATTGAAATCTCAGTTGGTCTCATGGTAACATTCCCGACAGGTTTCTTCTTTGTCCAGCTGCTCAGTTGGGAGGGATAGCCTGATCTGACAGTGCCTGGATGTTACAATGTACTGTACAGTACATTTCTCTTCTTAATGATAAAGTGCCCCCTCCATAAGGGGATAAACAGGGTGAATATGATTTTTTTCCATTTATATGTTTTTTTTTTCTGCTCCTTTATTCTTGAGTTTTTTTGCTCATCTTCTTGGTCTTCATGATTGAACCTTTCCTTGAATTCACTTTCTGATTAAGAAATCTTGCACAGTAAGTAACACAACCCATTCATCCATTTTCTAACGTCTTTATCAAGTTCAGGGCCGCAGGAGAGAGCCAGAGCCTATCCTGAGAAGCAATGGGCGCAAGGCAGGATACACCCTGGATAGGATACCAAGCCATCTCAGAGAATAATAAAAATAACATAAAAAAGGGGTTTGGTCTTCAGCTTGCCTTTAAGTCTCGGGTTCAAAGAATGTAATGCAAAACTTTACTGGAGAGGATTTCTTCACTTAAGTGTTAAGAATGAAGAACTAGATTCTGCCTTCTGTGTTCAGACTGCTCCAGCAAGTATTCTCAGTATTGTCTTTTTTAATAGAGTATATTTCCTTCTGTCTGTTTACTTTTGCCTCAGGGTAGAACACATTTTGACTATTTTTTATTAGATTGATATCACCACATCAATTTATATTTTCTCTTATCACATTTGATTTGAGTCTTGATGGCTGGAATATTTTTCCATTTTTTTAATGGTTAAAGTTTGTTTTCCTATTAACAATGTTGTTCTTTGGAAATTCAGTGATGTAGATAATCCTTCGTGGAAGAAGCTGCAAAGAAAAAGACAATATGCCAAAAATAAGGCCAGTGGTGTAACTGCCACTCAACAAAATTTGACAAAATAAAGCATTGCCCATCATGATGTTGCTATGTTCTAACTTTTTTAATTTAGAATTTTAATTCCTTCAAACACTTTCAGCATATTAGACCACACCTGTCAGAGACAACAATTAAATCCCACCTGCTTATGTTATCAGCTGGAGAAGAAATGTAGTTCTAATTGACAACATTGCAAGTTTCCAGACACCACTCAGGTCATTTTGCATGGTAGGCAGACCCAACCATCCCTGGTAACATTCTATCATTTTTCCCTTAGAGGGTGAATCCTGGATACAAATAACTAATTACAAAGTCCAGATACAAACAAATGATAAGGTGATAAAATTAGCAGAGTACTACTCGGACTCCTACTCTTTCTAATGTATTTTGATAATCTACAGTAGATTCTGATAAAATTAGTAAATTAATCCCATCTTTAGATGACATCAAAAAGGAAGAAATAGTTAATAGTATAAAGACACCAAACAATTAAAATTATTTAAATTATTCAAATAAAGTTCAGGCTTAAGCAAATACCTGACAAAGGGCAATGAATGCAGACAAGTGCACGGTTTGCTTACAGGTAGTAAAAACATAAGTTATAAATACAGAATTATAAATGCTGAATACTGCCAAAGTAATATTATGTACAACCTTGGTCACCACATTATTTAGAATATATTTATTATTTGAAATTAGTCCAGAGAGTGGCAACTAGATGCATTCAGGGGGTCCCACTGTGCATCAATAGGCAGAAAAACACAAGACCACAAGGAGACCAGATTGAATTATTAAACAAACTCATTTAAAAATAAACAGTTTAGGACTAATAAGAGGACACAAGTGGAAACAACATGGAATTGCATTTAAAACTGAGAACAGGAGGCAATTCTTCATGTAAAGGGAATATGTAATAAGCTACCCAGTTATGTTGTTGAAACTGATACTTTCAAGAATGAATGAGATTCTTTTATGAATTACCTATTAACTATCAAATTTGATATTTTATTAAAATAAAAATGGTAATGCACTGAAAGCTAAGTGGTTTAACAAAAACTGCAAGCTACAACATTAGCCTAATACAAAGCGTTACACAGTAAAGAAAAGTATAGTGCCAGGTTGAACGACTACAGTTACAGGAGTGAATGATTACAGTATTTACAACACTTAAAACATGAGCATGTCGTGTGAAAATCAATTAAGAAGTTATTCATGATCTGATTTTCTCTATTGTAAGTTGTTATGTGATGGTCATACATTTATAAGTTGCAACAGATTGTATCATATGATGCACAGGTGTAGAATTCACAGCCTCCATCCCACTTACTTTCCTGTAGTATTAATGCAAAACTGCAACCACTACCAGGGACTTCCAATCACAACATAGATAAGATTTGAATAGGTTTTATTCTAAAGTGCTAAGCACAAACTGAATTCAGCTCTCACAGGCTTTTCTGTGGGCTATTATAAGGCTGCAGACAGTCTCCAGGTGCCTGACTGGCTGATTGCCCAAGCAGTGTGAGCACTACATTCCCATGCTCGTCAATCAACCAATCAGAGGCCCTCTGGGACACTGCTCTCAGGGTCTGTCACTAACTCTGTGCAAGGATTGCAACACAAGACAAAATTATGAAGTTGTACTTCCAAAAAAATGATAAAGCAATGCTTTTAAATATGACAGAGCTACATCACTCTGGGTCCTTTTTCTTTTTTATTCTTAAACACTGTATGGCCTGTCTCCTCAGTGCTTTATTTTAAAATCTTCTGAACATCTTATAAAGTGTACAGCACAGGATCCTTAAGTTTTCCCTAGTAGAATCAGTCTTGGTTCTAACATTCCTGGCTAAAACATATGTTAATTTCTCATTTTTATGTAAACCAAAGCATAATAAATATTGTGAACAAAAACATTGTTGGTAGAAAAGTGCTGAAAGTTCAAAGTACTTCACAGCATTTACCTAAATGTTTGTTTGATGTTTGACATAACGTGTTCTTAAACTTTACTCCCACAGGGAATTAAGCCCTTGCGTTATGCCATAGACAGCTCCATATTGGCTGGATATACATACCAATATATATCTAACTGCACGTACATACTGTGCGAATGATGTGTTACCAAAAAATAGAGAATACCTTTAAAATCAGATTCGGTCCATTTCTATCTGTGATTTAAAAAGCAGCAAAAGCAGTATTGATTCCACCAAATGTTTCCAGAGAGATATGGGACATAGCTGACATACCTCTCAGCTAGCAATAGATGACATTCCGCTGCAGGAGATACGGACTTCGGTGAAAAGTGTATGATTTAATATTCCATCCATTTTCTAACCACTTTATCCAATTGAGGTTCATGGTGAAACTATGAGGGTGCAAGGCAGGATACTCCCTGGACAGGACACACACAGACACTCACACCAGGGCCCATTTTTCCAGAAGCTGTTCAACCTACTACCATGTCCTTGGACTGTGGGAGGGAAACCAGAGCACCCAGAGGACACCCAGGCAAACACAGGGAGAACATTACAAACTACACACAGATAACATCCCAGGACTTGAACCCAAGGCCCCAGCACTGTGAGGCAGCAATGCTAACCACTGCACCACCATCCCACCTGTTTAACATTCCCCAAATATTTTTACTATATTCACCAAACACTCCTTAAAATTATTTTAAGTCACTAATGTGCATTACATTGGCCTTCTTTCTCATAATTAAGTACAATTATGAGGACAACGCCTGTTCTGATACTACTTAACAATCATCAGGAATCATACCAAGAACATACAGTACCACATGCTGGACCATATCCACTGCTTTAGACAGAAGTAGTTACCCCTCCACAAAATTAAAAAAAGAAAACAGAATATGTTAAAATCATACACATCATTTTTAAAAGCCTGAACAGGAATACCACAACACATAACTTAAAGCAATTTTCTTTAAATTAATTTATCAGACATTAGAAATAAAGAAATCAGACAAAATCTTACTAAAATGGTAAAGCAAGATTAATTTCGGTTTAATACTTCAATGTGCTTCTGACAAGCATGCAATAATTAGTTTATAAAGCTCAATGGAGAGAGAGCAGTATCTAGATCTCAGTAGTGTTAGTGCCAGGCCTTTCCACGCATATCTAAACACCTCCTGGCTGTAAAAATTGCACATCTACAGGAAGAGAATGCTGAATGCTAAATTTTTAATTGCATATTACAGCCCATTAGTGTGAGCACTCAAGCTAACAGCCAACCCGGAAACATGAGAAATGTATTGTGACTCTCTAAATGAAGATGCACATGATGCACATGAATGCAGATACACTCACTGCCAAAATGCTGATTGTGCTTTCCATTGAAGGTAAAGTAGTCCAATATGTATGGAATGATACACTAAGCATGAGATCTCTATTCAAACATTCAATCCTGCAGGCATTAGGGGTTTACTAAGAGAAATGATGTCAGAGAATTTGAAAAGAGGCCTAAAAGTGAATCAGATCATCCAGCTAAAATCATTGCAACAAAATGGTATGTGGTGTAGCATCTACCTAATGTACAGGTTAAAAAGCAATTGGTTTGAACAGTAGCTGTCTTGTACAACAAAGCATTTCCTAAAAGTGCTTGTCATCCGATATTCTGAAATGTTAAGTGTCACATAATGCATAGTGGATGATAACAGTTCATAAGTTGCATGGAAAGAAACTACAATTTACTGCAAGATCTACTTGCAGAATTCACAGCTGCACCGATTCACTCAGTTCACAACTTCTCAATGTATCATTTAATATTATTATTAATAGAATAAAGGTGTTTGATGTATTGTATGAATGCTCAATTTGAGTATGATGTAACTAAAGGATGAATGTTCAAATTCAGGTGATTAAATTAGTGGATCTAGATTCCAGTAGAGTTAAGAAACTAATCATGATTGTAGTTAATACCACAATTGTAGAAGCAGTGAATACAATTTAAAAAAGATTTAAATAAAATTCAAGATGGGTCCAACATCTGGGAGATTATGGTTAATGTAAGCAAGTGCAGAGTTTTGCATACAGGTTGTAAAAGCTTACATTATACTTACAAAATGTGAAAAAATTAAAGAGGATACTTACTGTGTGATAAAAACATACAGTAAGTGTAACTGAGAACAGGAAACAGTAATTTATCTAAACTGTAGTCAGAGATAAAGAACAACCTGCCTAAACGTGTTGGTGATGTTGATACCCTGATCTCCTTCAAGAAAATGTCTGGATAAGATCCTTTGATCAACTAGCTGCTTTGCAAACTACCAAAAGGGTTATATGGTCCCAATGTCCTTCCACTGCTTGTACTGTTTTATGTTCTACCATGAGACTTGTCTCTTGGTAGTGGTGCCTTTGATTGTTTCTTCTTGAAACAATATTCTGCACATTTATAAACATTTTAAATTTTGACCTGGAACACCATGTTTTGCAAAAGCAGAATATAAAAAAAACACATGAAAGCTGTCATGAGATGATTCAAATTTAAACAAATTTTTCCATTGAGTAGGAATGTGGCCATGGTGATCAGGTGGAGTGTCAGCTCAAATCCAACAGTCCCTGGAGTCCCACTGTGACTTCTGATATTTTCTAAATTATTAACACCCAGTTTTGGACCACTTCCTTGATTAGACATTTATAATACGTCTGTGCTTTGATTCACTAGTTAGAAAACCTGTTCCAGATTAACTGTTGCTAAGACATTTAGCTAACAGATCTATTTTAATTATCTTCTCAGCCTGCCTATGAAGGGTTTACTCCTTTTTTTCTATTAATAAAACTCTTAACAGGTGACCAGTTACTGAAACACAGACACAGGAGGAAACCCATGCAAACAAAGGTAGATGGCACCCTGGTCCAGAATCAAACCCAGAGCCCCAGCTTTGTAAGGCACCAGTGCTAACCACTGTGCCACCTGACAAATATTATTTCAGCATACAATATCCATGTACTTTAATACTGTGTGAAACAAAATTGCAGCATTCATAATGTTAATGATTTATACATAAGTATCTGTCATGCAGATTGTATTGCATACTTTTCTCTTAATTGGGACACTGATCACTTAAAAAAGCAGCAATTACAGTTTGAATGGAGTCATGTAACTTGAAAATTAACACCTTCAAAGTAATGTGTAATATAATATACATACAGTATTTGCAAATTATTTACAGTACTTTAAAGTAGTTCCTTTCTAAAAAAAACATTAATAATTTAAAAACTAAATAAAAGTCCCAGATTTTTTGGAAATGTGTTTGGCTGCCTGAAATATGAAATTCATCCCAGTCACTTTCTTCACAGATGGATACCATGATGGACCAAAATCAAACACAGCATTTGCATTTCCACTGATCCTTTGGTCCAAGTGTTTTGTGAAGATGCCCAGCACAGAACTTCTAAATCTCATTTTTTGCCATTGGGGGTTATATGTTCTTTTTTTCTTACTGTTTAAAACTAATGAATGTAGGGCATTTTATTTAGGTCTTCAAAAATTAAACTTAATAATGTGCATGTTTGCCTGTTTTCCTGAATTTTCCATTGTAGCATTGCACCTGCTCAAAGAATAAAAAAACTACACAGCAGAATATTCCAGTACATTTTCACCTAACTCTGTGCTCAGATGTGTTATAAATGAATGTAATGATCTTTTTGTGACCTGTTATATATCCTGTTTCATATATCCAAATATATCTACACCTTACATGATCCTAAACTCATTTTAGGTAGAAATGAAAAATATTCCTGAACCAATGAATAGTTTTATAAAAGCTGAAACAGCTCTGCACCTGGGTCCATGCCATTAATGTAAGGATGTGATCCAATGAGGTTTCTATGTGTACATACGGAAATGTGATGATTTAATATTTTATGTTCATATACACACTATGGTGCAAATAAATAGAACAGAAGTCTAAAGAGAGGATAGAACGCTCTTATCTGCTGTAATTACTAAGAAAGCGGCAGCTATCAAAGGATATCAAAAACGTGACATTCATGGACAAGCAAGCTTTATTGTCCCATTTCATTAAAGTTTATTTATTCTAAATGAGTTTGAGTCAGATTTTTTTATTTATTCATTGTGACTTATCAATAAACAGTTCTTTCAGAAAAATATAGCATGAACAGAGCAAGAATTTTTGGTTGCTGTGTTTTTATACTTACTGTATCTGTAATTAAATTAAATAATTATTTCCCTTGTCTCCTGGCTGACTTTCTGTTTTCTGAGGTGCCACGTAGGTCAGATTTTTTTTGTATTTAATTCTAAGAAGATAAAATAAGTATGAAACATTATGAACAGAAACAAATAAAAGTAAGACGACGGTTCAGCCAAGAGCTTCTGATGTTTCTAAAAATATTTAAAGTATATTTTTTTTAAGTCTGTTTTGTGTAGTTCAGGTTAAACGTCTTACCATGAACATGCAGGAAAGCAGGATACATTGGTCCTAAAAGAACCAGCCATAACCTTCCAAGAAACCAAGGTTAAGAAGGCTGGGAAGCAGTTACTTAACTCAGAGGCTATAATTGGAGATATCGTACATTCCTGTGTCGACTCACCAGGGGAGCTGCCATGGCACAATTCTTCCTGCTGAATTGTATTGAGGATTTCCTCAGGGATTGAGGAATTGCTGGTGCACAAAGCTGATTAAGCTGTCGGTGCCACTCTGGGGATCATTCAGTCTCGCCTTCTGCAGTTGGAGGAGAAGGT
This sequence comes from Atractosteus spatula, assembly GCF_055471065.1. Taxonomy (NCBI): domain Eukaryota; kingdom Metazoa; phylum Chordata; class Actinopteri; order Semionotiformes; family Lepisosteidae; genus Atractosteus; species Atractosteus spatula. The sequence goes on along the minus strand of NC_142721.1, from coordinate 1,918,916 downwards.
AGCACCCCTCTCTCTGTCAGCACTGAAAGTAGATTGGCGGATATTATCCATGTGACACAGCACTAGAACTATAAAAGCATCCGAAAATCCGATAGGAAAAAAAATCCTCTTTAACTGGATAGGATAATAGAAGACACCAACTTAAGTTGCATTGTTAAGTGTAGCAGAGTGTATTGAGGGAGATGATGCTCTTAACTTTCATTTCTCCCAAAACACGTTGGCTACATTAGGCCATTTGCTGTTTGGAGGACATATAGGGTGTGCGACAGTTGCAGTGCATGGATGAACAGGCCTTGTACCAATATCTTTCAACTTTTTGTCTATGTTGATAACCCTCTCATCCTTCAGTTTAACAGAAAATGAAATATGCCCCATCAGCATGATCGAGGTTCACTCTGCCAATCTCCTGGATTGTCCCCAAGCCTTGGTGAATCCTTCCAGTAAAAAAAAGTAAAAATAAAAATGTTAAAAAAATGGTTTGTCCTGATGTAGAAAACCCCTTGTTAGCTTGGACTGCCAGAGTATCCTGCTTTACCTCAGAAGATTATGCATGACGGCCAACCTGTTTGACATGACAGGACATGTGAGGCAGTGAGAAGTGCCTATGAGATGCAAAAAAGTAATGTTGAGTTAATGGAGTGAACTTACTTTATTGTCACGTAATATTTGTTTTGGAGTATATTCTCGATTTTGTGTAGTTGATTATCTGTCTTGATTATCTGATTAAAATACATTACTCACAGTTGTTTTAATATCATTGATGGGAGGTGATGCTATTCTTTTCTTCTTCAACATATCTTTCTTTTTTATATTGTAGTTTATCACACCATTGCTCAGTATTGACACCTCTGAAGTGCATTATTTGGGGCTTGTGTAGTTTTACATCTTGGTTTGAAGCCATGAAAGCTGATATTACTTTGCTTTTAGTCTGACACTAAACACTAGAGTCATTGTCAAAAACCAGGCAAGGGTCAGATCTCAAAGTAAAACACAATAACTGATGTCTGGAACTATTTTGAAGAAATCATTAAGCACTTATCTCCTGGTTGTCCTATACTGGCACTAACTCAACACATAGAAAGACAAAGACACAACAAAGCAGCAGCCTACAGTATATTTATTGAAAATGTGCATTTACTATCACCAAATAAAGCACACAAATAAAGAAGAGTTCTCTCCAGCTACATTTCAGTCTCCTGAGGTTCACAAAGAGAACTTGGATCACAATCTTAACATTCGGCTAAAAAGATAAAGTATCAGTAATAATAATAATAGTCTGAAGTACTGTATAAAGTAGTTTTTAATTTGAAATCAGGTCTTTTAAGACATCACTCTGAAGGTTAAAGATTTTTGCAAAAACCAATGATAACCATAAAATCAACACTCATTCTTCAAGGGAGGTTACTAAGTGCTGCATTAGAGCCTCTTGTACTACTTTTGACCATTATCTCCGCTATTATTTGTTCCTTTATTCAAACTGCTGGCTATTATAAAGAATATAAGCATTATGTCCCTTGACATACAGGGGTTCAAACACCTTATTTCATTTGATGATGGTGACATTCTCCTGTGTCTTTCTGATATTTGAAATTAAATATCCCATATTTTAAGTGAAATTGAGAACTTATTGTTCCAAGGACAAAACTACACAGAATGAAATATTGTACCTTCAGTGCTGTGGTGCTGTGTTGTTGCAAATCCCTTGCTATGTCTAATAACATTCAAGAACTAATAATGCTTTTTTTAAATCCCTTGTAAAACCCTTTTATAAAATGGCTTTTTTAAAATAATTGTATAATTCATATTGTTTTTGTCATATTGTGTTTTTTTATTTCTGATTTATTTAATGAAAGGCTTTATATAAATACATTATTTTTTTACTTTAGTAGTCTACTTGGACAAATATGTGTGAATCAGTCTTTAATTAAATTTGTTATGCATTTGTGAATATCATGCTTTTCTTTTCCATATTTTGATTATTTCCTGTTTCACTTGTGTCATTAGAATCTCCCCAAGTTTTTAATCGTTTTAAAATAAAAGATGTAAAAAGATCATGAACTTCCTCATGGGGAATCTGGCTGACAACCTAACTTATAAAGCTTTCTGTGGCCTGGTTGCATCTAATTTTAAATATTACTACTGGGCTTCTCATTTGAGGTTGTTTAAGACATGGTTGGGTGTGCAGGGAAATCAACATCATTATACTTAAGTTAGGAAGCTATAATCAAGCCAAAGAGACTTAAGAATCTTCTTTTTATTTTCCAAGGATTAGTACTGTAATCCCTTTGAATACGCCCAATAGTTTTTAGCAAATTTGTTGATCATCTAGAGGAAAGATAACTGCTTTCTTGTAACTCTTCCCCAAAATACTCCTGTGGCATCTTTGATAACTACCTGTACTTAAACACTTTTACACACTTGTCACGATTGGAGAATGGCTAAATCCTACTCATTCTCTGAGCTTTACCACTTTGTGTATTGTATATGAGACTCAGCTCTTCTTGTCTTCAAGTACAAGTGGGCCACTGCTTTTTCCACTCACCCAGCATCCTGTCTAATTGCTTCAACAGTCACCATGTGAGGTCTAGTCTCCTCTTTTCTTCTCTTTCTTCTCTCATCTGTAAATAGTTGCTTCTTTAATTACCTTTTTAATGGACAGAGACAGGATGGTTGGTTTCCATCCTGACTGGATTGCAGTCTGGGAAAATTTGAAAGTTGAGTGGTAGATGCCTCTGACACTTTTGGTCTCTTAGATGGAAGCTGTAGGTGTTTGATGTAAAGTTCCCGTAGTAACAGATGTTCCCGTCACGGTGAAAAATAAAATAAAATAAAAGGCAGATTGTCCTTCTATAATTGTCTCTATGAAATGCACAATAAAAACAAAATCTGTAAATGTGCATGCCAGCTTAAACAATTGCTCATTTAATGACCTTGGTTATTGCTTAGGTGGTTATTTCTAACAATAAGGTATGTGGGGTAGTCTGTGCAGATTCACGGTAGGACAAAAACCAACATGTTTTAGCATTGTGACATGCATGTGTAGCATGTATGAGAATTAATTTGGAGGAATGCATATTAGCTATTATTAATAAGATATGTGGACTGAGCACATAAAAATAGTATTTTAAGGTACATTATGCATAGGAAAATAAAGGATGATGTCTGAAATTATTTTGTATCAATAAAAGGCAGCCATACAGTACATATTTTCTATAAATGTAGAATTGTCTTAGACATCTTTGAGATCAACAATCAGGAATTTACTCAAAGCCTTCACTACTGTTGTGTGTAATCTTAATAATTTTGTTGTTAATATGGCTTATACTCACAAACCTCATATTAACATTTTAAGGTTATCTATAGTGTACATAAGAAGCTATAAAGTGTTGTTGTAGCTAATCCATCACGTTTACAAATATAGTCTAATTGACTCATTGTTAGGTCATGTTCCTTCTCCTTAACATCATTTGTTCCTTTCTACACAGTAATAAAGACAAAAGTCTACCTCTTGTTTTGCAAATTACATAATGATCAGGGTTAAAGTATTTCCTTAAAATAACATGGGTATTGAACATGGGTAGAATTTCACAATAGAGTTCTTTCTTTACAAAGTAGAAAAAATCATTAAATGAAAACAATAGGACAATGCACAATGGCATACTGTATATGAAACACATTAGCATAAAATACTGTCAACCAACTTAAAAATATACTCCATATATTTGTGTATGCTTCATGTTAAACTTAAATTTTGTTTTATTTTTAACACACTAGCTTTTATTAAAACTCTCTCCATCCCCTCCATTGTCTGCCTTTACCTCCTATGCAAGAATAACTACAGTGAGATGTAAAAAATGTCTGGAGGACAGGAATATGACAGGAGATCTTGGAAAGGTTATCTTTTTTCTTGAATTTTCAGGGATATAGAAAAGATGGCAAGATATATCATGGTGATGTTTTGAGGTAAACTTTCAATTTTGCCATTGAAGAGTCAATCTAGCGCTAGACTCTACTCATTTCTAGAAAGATGTCGCTCAGAGAAAACATTTGTTTTCTCCCCTAGTGAGTCACAGACCACCAGTCTCCTCTAATATACTGTAGTTCTGCTTGGCTTGCAGTGTGTTGGCCACAGGTGGCAAAAGTAAACATTACAGTCCAGTCACCTCTTTTCTGAAATTGCTCACCTATTATACTGAGATAAGACTTTATTCTGTGTTACAGCAAAAAACAAATCATATATATTAAATAAACCAACAGTGCTTTAATCTTTAATCTTTGGATTAAATATTAATTAAAAATAACTTAAAAAGTCCATTTATATATGCTTGCAAATAGTGCATGACACTGTACAGAATTTGATTTTTCAGAATGTGTAGTTTTCACAGAGCTTCAGCTTGTTGTTTTAGATTTGTGACTGACACTATTGCAGAAAACTGCTCAAGAGAAACCAGTCACACTTATTTCCTTTTCAGTGATGCCCACAGAATCTCCATTCTTTATCATCTTTTATTTTCTTTGCCTACTCAATTTATCTTCAGATGTGTATGATTACTATTATTAAAGTGAAGTAAATTGTAATTCCCTACTGTTCATTACTACTGCAAACAAACAAGACTTTGATTGCACAGTCTGAGCCATTGACCATTTTACAGGCAGCAGGCTGCACTTTATGATAACCTGAGGTGCCGAATATATCTTGCTTATTACTTACCCTGAATAAATCTGTGGAGACAGATGTATGAGGTTAAATAACAGTAAATATATTTGCTTTTCAAGCAGCATGACAGTACTGCTTCAAAGCCCTTGAGTCCTGTGTTAGACTGTAGACTGTGGTGCCTTTTGTATGGTGTTGTCATGCTCTGGTATTCATATTGGTTTTCTGTGAGTGCACCAGTTACCTCTCACACATCTTCCAAAGACATGCTGACTTAATTGGTTAATTGGTTTATAGTCCTACCTTGTACCCTTTGTGTTTTTTAATAAACATCCTGCAACCCTCTATAAAATAAAGTTGGATACTGCTTTCCTGAAAAGGATCCCACTACAGTGGGAGTTTGTTTCCCAGCTGTAATGGTTTAGCTGTTCCTCCTAGGATTGGACAACTGTATTAGCACCTTGTATACATACCCTGGTGTGCATTTGAAAGCAAATGCTGTAGATCTAGCAAGTCTTATCAGCATAGGAAATATTTTAGATAAGAGGTTGCAAGTTAAATTATAAAGTCTTTCTTACATGGAATATATTAACACAGTAATAACTGACCTTAACTAATAATAAATAAAAAAATATAAAAAAGCCAATTCCTATCTTTGTAAATACTGTATTTTATAAATGTGGATTTCGGCTATAGTTTACTTATTATGTCATTATTTAGTGCCATTCCCAATGTATAACAAAATGTTTCTCAGCTGTCATTGTTGCCTGAATCAGCAAGTAAGTACCTCTGAGTTTTGTTTAGTTTAGATAATGTGCTGTGGTATGTTCTTTTCTGGGTTTTATTGTACTGTATGCTGCGTTCACTCTGGGGTTCTTGACTGGGGTTGAGTGGATTGAGGTCCGATGTTGAATCCCTTATAGTACTGCAATGACTGGTCAGACATCTGCAACTTTTTAAACTGTTATAATTGATAAATACGTCAGGCCTCTGTCTTGTATGGTATGACTGTTTGCACTAGTGGAATATAACCTGTTGTGTGGAATAACTGGGAAGACAAATAAGTGGTTAAGACATCTAAGTCTAAAGCACAAGATGGAATTGAATTATGAATAATTTAAAAGTAAAGGAAAGCAGGAATGTATGCATAGCTAACAATCTAAAGGTTATTTTCCTTATACAGTATTTGCTTATCGTTAGCTCGAGTGAAAAGAAATAAACAGTTACTGTACATGGTTCAAAAGACCTGTCATCAGTTTGTCCAATACATACTGTACACAGAGGTATCCTGAATAACCATGCAAAAACGAGCAAGGAAAAACTGTGATGAAGGACAAAAAGGGTTACAGAAATCATGAATGTTGCCATTGTCATCTGTCTGAAAAGATAAGATGGCGATTTCAACCCCTGAAGCTTTGGATTCTATTTGAAAATGACATGCTGGCTTCCAGTAATTTTATTTTCCCCAAGAATAGAAGTCTTCTTTTCTTTTTTATTTATCTGAACCATCTTCTCATTTCTTTAAGGCTTTGAGAATGAGACACATTTTTTTCTGGAGTTGATAAGAGTTCTTAAGAATAACTATCAGTCTGATCACAAAGGGGTATTTTTGGTGAAGGCAATAGGGTATTAAATCTGTAAATCATCCCTGCCAATTACTGACAGAATATGTCTCACTGTTCCTTTTTAATTGTGTTTTGCAAAGGGGAACCAGAAATGGTTTGGGGAACCAAGAACCAAGAATAGAAACTTTGAGAACAGCACAGGATTATTGATATTAATCTGGCTACCCTAACCTGCTTTCCGGTAGCTCACTGGAAACGCGTTTCTGATTCTATTCACACATACGGGCATGAAAGATCATGTCTGGAATTGCATAGATCAATTTAAACGAGAATGATGTTAACCTTCTTTTGGACTCTGCTGGGCATGTCTTCTCCTTTGGCACATCAGTCTTTCCTTTTTAAAAGAGGGGTGAAATGCAAGGAAAATAATATTTAAGATGCATCATAGTTCACCCAGTTATTCCTTCCCTGTATTAAACTATTATTTTTCCTGAGTCACTGAAGGGAGCATTAGCTTGTTTGGCATAATTGCATGATTAGCAGGCAAAAAGACATTTTCTGTGGCAGTCACAGTAATTGAAGGAATGTTTTAGAAACCTATTTCAATACATTTTCAAAGCTGTCTGCAAAAAATGTCATTAGCAGCATCTAATCTGAAACAGAAGAAAAATATTTGCAAGGCTTAAAATAAACATCTGCCTCAGTGCATTCCTGAGCTATAGCTCAAGACTTTGGACAACCTCAATGAAGACGGTATGTTTTTGTTTGTTACAGTAGATACCTCATAAATGGACTTTGATGTTCTTCTGCTAAACCTCTGTTAAGAACTCCATTAATATTATTAAAATAATAAATTCAAGTAATTACCAAATATGCTCTCCTGTCTTTTGCAGTAATGAGATCTGGCTGAAGATAAAAAAAGTTTTTTTCTAGTGTAATAAAGCTTATCTCTCAAGAAACACAGAATCTTAAGGAATTTTCCATAACTAGGTGTAACACACAGGTCAATCCAGTTAGTTTTGGGGGAGAAAACATGCTACTCCAGCTACTACCACTCTCATGTTGTGTATTTAAGACTTTATTCATAAGCAATTTATGTAATAGATGGATTAGCTACACATTTCTGAAAATCTTAAATAAATAGACGCTAAATTCAAACTTTGGGTTGTTAGTAAAAATTTTAAATTCTAATTTGGACCACTGAAATGAGCTGAGGTCTCACTGGATTGGCTGAACACATTCAGTCCAGAGTGTTTCTTTTTAGTCATGTCTTCTAGTTCTATATAAAATAGTATCTCTCTTGATTTCACTCTCTTTTTTCAACATACACGTTGCATTTCTAACATGTTGAACATCTGTTTACTATTTTGTCTTTTCTTTTGTCCACAAAAAGCAAAAGAGAATATTGCTTTCTTGTCTTCCTGTAATGGAAAACTGAGGAAGGTTTTTTCTGAGTCTTGCCATTAATAAATTGTGTCTTATTAATCACAGGATGCCGATTGAATGTTTGTTTTTTTCTCCTTCATTAGTCAGTTTACTTTGTAGATCCATACTGCTGGAAAGCAGATCATTCAGAGCATCCAGCTTCACTTCCCTGCGGTAAGCAATATTCACTTCATTCTTTTTAGTCTCTTGAGTTGCTTGATAAAGGAAATTAAATCAATTGGACATTTATTCAAAAGAGCACACCAGTGGTCACTTACCAGTCACACAACAGTCAACATTTTGACTGGTTTACAGGGCAGTCCTGTAGGATGTGCTGCATAGTTTCTCCATCCCGCAGGAAAAAAAGATAATTTTGCAGGAACACACTTTTCTCTGAAACATTTTAGAAATAGTGAGCCATATTGCTCTGCCTAAGGGAAGAATGGCATGACACGTTTCTCTCTTTCTTTTTTAGGTGTAGTGCAAGCATGGTAAATAAGATACTGGGTCCTTATTTTAAAAATAAGCCACTATGTCAGAATGTATAACTCTAATTACATGTTTTATCAGGATTTTAATTTATATTCTTTTGAATACCACTGTATTCCCTGTCAGAATTTTCCTAATCAGGCTTGTCTGACTGGCTTTTTATTTCTGAACAATGCTCTTCCATTTAAGCACCCTTGTTCATGGTGTTCAACTGTGTAGCACAGAATAATCCAACGAAGAAAAACATGCTTCATTCATTGAACTCCCAGAAGTCATATGTAGCACAAATGAATTGCTAAGGAAAACAAGATCTAATTAATGAGAACTTATAGATGGAGGTAATTTTTATTTTTTAAAATACCTGTCAGCTCAGCACTACATTAAATGAGTGGTGGTGGCCAGCTATATCAAAAAAGTACCACATCAGGACACTGTCTCCTCAGTGACTCACAGGACAGTTAGTTCTGATTAGCAAATATTTACATCTCCACATTGTCGATTCCAGGATCTAGTTCATTGAGGTGATGGAGCTCATTTACAAGAAATCAAGCAATATGGTTCTAATAGATGTTACAAACAAACATATTAATGTGTTGTATTAGTAGATTGTCCTTTATTTCTAACTGCTGCTCTAAGTTAAGCAGAGCACCTTAAAACAACTCCTGATAAGCAAATGGTTCTGTATGTAATGGGGGATAAGCATAGGGCTAAGTTTGTCCCCAGTTCTTCCAATTTAAATAACCTCGCAATTCACTGAACAATAATTGTAGGATAACTGGCAAGGTTTATGGTGAACTTTTTTCCTTCCTTCTTTGTTTTATTTACTGTACTGTATGTCTCGCTAATTCAGATCCAGAATCCCTCTGCATTGCACTTATCTATGTTGAAGTGACACTGTTATTTCCTAAATTGTTGTTTGGTATAGAATATAAGAATATTAGAATATTTTGTGCGTGGGACATTTAAGGTTAGAAGGTTAGCTGAATGTGTGCAGCTTAGAGGCAACAAGGCTACAACTTGTATATCATACCCCAGATGTCCATGCCACAAAATAATCATTTGTGAAGGCTGATGTGGTTTTAAAACATCCATCAAATAAATAACAGTGCGCAATGTATATAAATTTTGACTTTATGTGTACTATAACGTGTTTATCTTTGCTGCGTATCTAGGTAATTGGCACACTGCCTAAAACCTGAAGCAGGGGGAACAACAGAAGCACACTGGTGGCATAGAAAACATGAGTAGCATTAGTTACAGACATTACATTTTATACTAATAATAAAAGCTAATGTCTGTATATGAAATATAATTATAGGTCACCTCCAAATAAATTAGCCTCTTTCTCTGTTTTGGCAAAAGAGACATCTTTGGAGATGACTTTTATACTGTCAGACTTTCATTGTGTCTTTCAGATATAATGCTCATCATTATCTAAAAATGTCTAGATAACACATTGAAAATCATTACTTGATACTGACTTTGTTGAGTGGTTCAGTGCTGCAAATGACAAATGAATGTCACTTGCGTTCTCCATATTTTTTAAGTGATTTTTTTAAAGGCATACTGTATCTGCTGTTCTAATTGTACAGTTTTAGATCAACCACATGCAGTCAGATAATGGGACTTTATTATATTATTGGTACCTCTATATGATTTGACAGTTGGATATGTAAGTAAAAATAAGACTGTGTAACAGAAGTCTAAGGCTGCACATTTTTATGATGACACATGTCATATATGACTATGTAGCTAAATTGAATAATTTCCTTTTTATTTTAGAATTTGTTTTGAAACAATAAGAAGTATGAAAAAATATATAGAAAAAGTCAAATAAAGTTCACTAGGGACAAGAACATCCAAGAATTGAATGCTTTGTGAATTCTTGGAATACGTGGTTAATGGGCAGTTTTGTGGCCATGGGATGAGGAGGCTCTAACCCCATTCAGAGTAAGTGAACCAAGTGGCAGCTGCCCAGGTGGTGATGGGACGGAGGTGGGATGCTGGAGACGAATGCAAAGGCAGATGTCTGAGTTCAGTTTATTTTGGTAGTGATGGTGATTAGTGGAGATTCTGGATTGACATGGCACTTGACGACATGACTAGCTGAAACAAAACATAGATTATGCATCTGTTTTAATAGGCTAAAGACAATCTAAAATAAAACACTGAAATTATCTTTTAATTGAGGATAGTTTTTTATGGACATTAATTCTATTTGGGTCTCAGTGTAAACTTTCAGTAAGAAGTATGAACATAAGAATGTAAGAAAGGTTTCAAATGAGAAGAGAAGAGGCCATTCAACAGGTATAGCCCACTGGATTTAACAACATGGCATAGTGGCTTGTTCCACACTCCCACTTGTGTGGTTCCTGTCCTGTCTTGACATCACTCACTGGAATCATTCATTTCAAAGTCTACAAGAATTGAAATAATAAAAAAATAATATGGAAGTTATTAACTGAAGTTCGGAAGGAATAACAACAAGTCAATCTCACACAGCTGCAACTAATCACCATCACCAAGAAATATGACAGAAGACGACATGGAAAAATGTAATCTTGCACACCCTGCAGGAAAATCACCATCACCACCAAACTTAACACATCCAAGCAAACAGTAAATAACCAACACAACAACGAAAAAATATTGCGGATCATCTTCTGCAGGTAACAAGAAACAGCACAAAAGTATCATATTTAGTATAACATTGAAATGAACACTAATAATAATATAAAGATCTCCAAATATACCTTTGAGCACTGTGTACTTAATCACCAGGAAAAGAAATGTGCATCATATGACTAAGACGCTGTCTTAATCAGCTTGACCCTCCGAACTGAGCTGCTGTGCAAGGTGGAAGCTGGCAAAGGACACCACTGTAAAGCTAACAACAACTTTGAAAGAGCTGCAGAGTTGAATAAGTCAGATTGGAGAAAATGTCCTTCAGTGAACAGTATCCTGGGCCACTCTACAAACCTAGCCTGTATGACAGGTTGGCAAACCTGTCTCCCACACATATCCCACATGACATTTGCTTGTCCAAGTATTTAAATGATGCAAACATGTTACTAAAGTTTTGGTGGTTAGATGAGACAAAACTGAAACCTTTTTGGTGTTATTACAAAGCATTACATCTGATGCAAATCCAACACAAGCACTGTGTGGTGATCACCATACCTGCAGTTAGGTAGGGGGTTGCTTCTCAGAAGAGACTGGCAAGCTTTTTAGAAGAAAAAAAAGTTTCTTCTTAAAAATCCTGTTAGAAAGAAAACTTGTTTCTGTTTCGAAACCAAACATAGTCACTTGCGTCTTCAGTGCACTAAAACATAAATTAACCATAATTGTAATTAATCAGGTTATTTTTAACAACTTACAAGTGATTTCCAATATCGTCTAAAACACCAAAACAAAAAATCTTTTTTTTTCCACTGTAGTAAATCTTTTTAAAGGAACCATCATGATAAATTGATAACAGCAATCTCACACAGGAAAATATAACCTGAAAATCAAAAGCTGAGCAAAATACATACAATTAAATGTTATACTGTAAGTGACTTAAAAACAGATTACTTACCTGCTAGACCACTGGATCAATGGAAACCGGAAGAGTATATTTGTTTGGTTGACAACGATGACTTAAGTCTGAAAAAAAGGGGCCTAATTGGTTCAAATTGCTGTCGTTCATTATTTTTTGACCATTCAGAGCCCTTGGAGGCGTCATTGCATCTGTAACAGGACTCAGAGAAGAAAAAAAAACCTCAACAACAGCAACCCATAGCAACAGGAGCCATCTATGTTCAACATCGCACACCTGATGATAAGCTGGCAGTGAAAAAAAGTCATGAAACATCTTCTAGCACTGCCAAGAGGCTCATATACTGTAGTAATTGCAATAGCTATTATAGCTTTTAAAATCTACGGTTTTGATACGGCCAGCAGCCACTCATAGCTGGCAACCCACTGAAGCTAAACAGGTGTGAGCCTGGTCAGTACCTGGATGAGAGACCTCTTGGGAAAAACTAAGGTTGTTGCTGGAAGAGGTGTTAGTGGGGCCAGCAGGGGGCACTCATTAGGTCCATGTGGGTCCTAACGCCCCACTGTAGTGACGGGGATACTATACTGTAAAACAGGCGCCGTCCTTCGGATGAGATGTAAAACTGAGGTCCTGACTCTCTGTGGTCATTAAAAATCCCAGGGTGTTTCTCGAAAAGAGTAGGGGTGTAACCCAGCTGTCCTGGCCAAATTTCCTATTGCTCTTACCAATCATGGCCTCCTAATAATCTCCATTCAGATTCTTGTTTTTTTTTCCTGAATATTTCTTTCTGCTGAATGGACACAATAAGGCATACAACAAAAAATGATCTATACTTAATACCCAAGGGGTTAGCTTGAATTTAAGCCGTAAACCAGACTTCTAGTGTATAAACTTCCAGAGATATTACAGAATGTTTGAGGGGACAACATACCAGGCAGAAAGTGACACTTTTTCTAGAGGCGATAAAGTGATAAACTCAAAACTGTGGCACAAATTCACCTTTCAGCAGAGCAATGATCCTAAGCAAAAGACCGTATCAAAACTGGAGTGACATAACAATAAGCAACCCCCAAGCAACTTAGAGTAAGAGAGTTTGAGCAAATCTTCCAGGAAGGATGGGCAAAAAGTCACCAAGCTGGTATGCTAAAGATGGTCGAGATTTTCACAAAAGGCTTTTGGTTTTTTTTATAAGTTTTGAAGACTTGTGCAAAAGCTGCCAATGAAATTGTGTAATTGCTGCCAATGGTGCTTCAGTAAATACTTAGTTCTCAGGTCTAAGTACTTCTCAATCCAATCAATATATTTCATGTTTTTTCTTTAGTTTTTGCAGACACTTCTTATAGTTAATCTTTACAAGTCTTCAGTTTTAACATTTTGGTTTTTGAACAAAATATTAAATTAAATATGGTGTTTGCAACATTTCATAAAATGTTAAACCATAGGAAAATATATATTCACATGGCACATATTTTGTATGTAGAGCACAGAATATAAATGTGATCTCTTAGTACATAAACACTAAGCGAAGCAATTGACTTTCTTGGAAATGTAAAAACAGACAAGAAGGGCAAGAATTAGAACTTTAAAATGAGACTATTGCACTGTAAAATAGGCACCTGCACATTTACCCTACATAAAAAGTCCCATGGTTGTACAGCTTCCACCTACTCACTTAGTGCAAACTCATTGAGCAGTGCCCAAGCAGATTACTCACTGATTGCCAGTCTTTGCAGCCTTAGAGTCAAAGCAGATTATAGTTTTTAATTCTGTCACCAAGCACTTCACCAGGGCAATGTCAATGCCAGGGGTGGTTGGAGGGGGGGGGGGGTTGTTCTGTTTTCTTCTCAGCTCTTTTACCTCAGCTGATCTGAAAATAAAAAAGGAACTGATGGAAAATCGATACATGCTGCAGCTGTCAGAGGCAGTGGCCATGATAAGGATCTACTTAGCTTGAAGACTATTAAGAGGACAGACAGTGAGTGCCGGCGTGGGAGAGAATTCACTAGGACCTTGTTAATCCGAGGTTGTTAAGGACTGGCTGCAGTGTATATCTCATTCAGCCTTCCATTTCAGATCTCAGTTTTTTTTGTTAGGATTGTGTGTACCTACAGATCACTAGTTATTAGAGAGTCCATTATTTCAGTTTATTTCAAAATGTCACATTTTCTCTCCACTCTGTGGTGACACAATGAACTAGCAAGGCAGACTACTTTGTTTTGTTTGTTTTAGCTTCCTAATGCGATTATCTTTAAGGAAAGGGTATTTTTGTTATTTTTGTCAAATATAAGGATTTGTGGCATATTTTAGAAAATACTCATTTCTTAAATACAGAACCATATAATGAAGATGAAATACTGATGATGAAAGCAACAAAAAAAAGTCCTGCTCAGTCCAGTAGTAAGACAATGAATCATTACAAAGTAGAATATTCTTGAATTTACCCTTCTGACCATGGGATACCAGTATCATAACTGACCCCAAACATATAGCCAGACCACTAAAAGTGTGTGACAGAGCAGAATAAAAATGTAAACATGAGTACGCAATGGGACATTTTGGTAAGATATACTGTATTTCCTGTAAAATACTGGTATAACATGTCCTGACATATTTTTAATTAATTTAATTTATGTTCACTTAGACCACCCTGATCTATTATAGTAATACATGAAAGATTTCATTAAGGGTCTCTCTGCTCTAAGATGTACAGTAGATGCCATGCGGATTACACTTGTGGCTTTTAGTTCATGTTTTACTGTTAATACTGAAGAAGTCTGCTGTGTGGACTTTGTTGGTTTGTATGGAGATTTTCTTCTAGCCTGTCGGTGTATGATATTCCCTTAAACAACACACAGTAACAATGTGCTCTGGACTGATTAGTCAAAAGTAGAGTAGTTTGGCCATAAAGCAAAAAGTCATGTTTCACAAAAACCAAACACTGTGCTTGACCAGAAGGACCACATATTGGCCATCAAGCATGGTAGTTGTGGGGAAATGGTCTGTCACTGTATTGCTGCCCAGGGACCTTCACACCTTGCTATCATTGTTTCGAAAATGTGAGAACATCTATCTGACAGTTAAAGCTGAACTGAAAGGGGATCAACAGGACAATGATCCAAATCACACAAGCAAATCTAAAAGAGAATGGCTCAAAAAGAAGAAATACAGGATTTTGGGGTGAGGTACTGGTGAAGTTCTTGGTGTAATTTTTTACCTCACCATATGTAACAGAAAGTTTCTGAATAAAAACACATGTGGATGACAAATGTTGGGCACTATAACCAGAAATGAATGACCTGTGTTATGACATAGTCCCCTACTTCAAAAGCTGCATCTTAATAAGCAAAACATTAAATAAGTGTAGTTTCCCAGCAACACACCTGATCACGGGGTAAGAACACAACTAACACAATAAGTTTACAAATCCAACAAGACAGGGTGAAATGTTTGGTAGGCTAACAACACTAACATGTTTTTATATAATCACAGGGTGAGTGCCTGCTCATCACAGTCACTCTTTTCTGGACTGATTCTAGAACAGCAATTTGTTTTTTTGTAACATGTTGACCAAAACTGTACACAATATTCTAAATTAATTTTTTTTATTGAATTGCACAATTTTAACAGAACATCCTTTGATTTAAATTCTATGCTTTTAACTCTCCTAACATTTTCTTTGCCTTTTAAAATGTCTTCCCCTTATTGTTTGAAAGATGTAAATGATGTAGCAACATTATCCCTTACATTTTTTTCATCAGTAGCATCGCAAGTAATTATATCCTCATATTCTATATACTGTATAGCTTGTTTTTTCTACCCGCAAGCAAAAACCTGCACTTGTCCCTGTTCTGTACATAACCGGATTCCTCCTTGTGTTGAAATCAATAGGTAACTCAATCATGTTGATCATGTGTGTACCTGACAAAGCCAATCTGCAATGTGTTGCTTTGGTTTTGGTCTGAGTGTTACATGGAACTGAAGAGTATGGTAGCTTATTATCTATCAAACATTTGACTGGCTGTAAAATTGTGCGGATATTGTAGAGAAGTGGAAGAGCACAAGATACCCAGATTAGAGCTGAGGTTAGTCAAATAAAAAAAATAATGATGGACTGTTGGTAAACAATGAAA
Organism: Atractosteus spatula; assembly: GCF_055471065.1. Taxonomy (NCBI): domain Eukaryota; kingdom Metazoa; phylum Chordata; class Actinopteri; order Semionotiformes; family Lepisosteidae; genus Atractosteus; species Atractosteus spatula. Next base: position 1,903,115 of record NC_142721.1, on the reverse strand, counting down.
TTTTTAGTAAAGACACACCAACTATAGAACCTAAAAGACATCTGCTGTCCTCAGGAACACAACAGGGAAGTGATGCATACGGTAGCCAAGTAAAATTACCACCTTACAAGTGCTTCAGTCAATAACAAAGACGTTCTCCTAGTTATCTGCCTTTGGTAGCCAAGCTTGTAAGGGATCTGATGAACGCACCTGCTGTTTCTGTGACAATGGACAGTCACTGATGAGAGTCCTTTTGAACTTGCCTCATCATTGCCTTTTGTTATGTGGTACGATGTAGTGCTTGATGGGCATCCCAAGGTGATGCTTGGCAGCTGTAATGGTGTTGTCATTAAACTGGGTAATGATGTGATGCACTCATCCATTTGACAAGCCAAGAGGTTGTGCAATGACACTTTCACTCTGGCCACATTTAAAGTCACCTATTACACAATGTCTAGTAAAAAGGGAAATATGAAAGACACCATACTGTATGTGTGTTGCATTATAGACACAAATCTGAAGTTATCACAACTCATGGTTGAGCTGACAACGGCTTTCATCCAAGTAAATATTTTGTTTTGTGTTCTCTATATTATTTGAAAGGCTTTTAGTACTGAATATTTAAGTCATATGAATTAAGTATCTTCTGTAGCATCTAACCATAGGAAAGCCAACAAAGAGAGACCTGCTCCTAAAAGATAAACGTGAAAAGGTGATCAAGACTTAAGGGTGAAAATACAGCCATTACATACAGTACATTGTGACCAGATTTCTTTTTTTTTATTTGTCAGTTGTCCCAAAGCTTTTGATAATACAGCATATAGCACAGTTGTCCAGCTCTTACTGGAAGCGTACAGAGGTAATGATAATATTGCTGAATCTTATAAATACCATAGAGTAACAAAACTGTGATGTGAAAGTTTACCTTTTCTTCATGAAAGCTATTTGCTTTCCTCTACAAGACAGAAGTAGGACATTTTTTTTGCTCACCAGCAAATGTTTAGAAAGGCAAAAATAGCATCTTGAAAATGACACATGGCTGAAATAAATAAACAAAATGTGATGAGAGAAATTGGCTTGGCAGTGGAATAAAAGACCTGCGAGTGACAGCGATCCTTTCCTGGGCCTCTCTGTTTGTGCATCCAATTGGTGCTCTTATTTTCATTTCCACGCTCTGAAATCTTGTCAGCTCTCTCAATGCAGACAGCAATTGCATTTCACAGCACATTTCAGAGTCAGTACTACAGGCATGCAAAGTGCAGCCAACATTGAATAAAGAAACATAAGGAGGAAACATAAATTGTATCAGAGAAAGAGATGGGGATGGAGAGAGGGAGGGAAGAGATAATCTATTGAATGACTAGGACAACCATGCTTTTTGCAAGTATACACCATTTTCTTATGGAAATATTTAATTTACCATCAAAAAGAAATCCTTTTACATTGGGTAAAAGTTAACTATGAACAATACAGAAATAAATAAGAATAAATAAATAAGTAATACAGAAATTTCCTCCATCCAACATTAATCGGCTATAGGAATTTTTCTCCAACTGGGGTACAAGGACTCAGTGTGCACCACAAAAATAGAATAAATTCTCTGAAAATCCTTGATGCATTATATCAATATACTATTATTGCTTTTAAGATATTACAATCCACACAATAAATAATGAGTACTTTATTTTATGGATCCTTGTTTTACAGATTCCTTGTTATTTTTGCAAAATTTCAGATCCCGGAGCTACTTCTGATTCATAAATATGCAGATGCATGTGGCTGAGCTGCTTCTTTACAGTGAGTCTGATCTTGTGACGTCATGTACCTTGATCTCCAGCAGTGACTGCCAAGTGATTCATTTTACTGATACAAACCCCTGCAAGCAAATATTCATTCCCAATAAAGGTAGTAACTGATAACAACAGCCTGCTAAAAACATCACTAGACAAACCAAAATAACTTTTTTATCTTGCGCCATTTCTCTTTGTTACTGGAACCATGATGTGCACCAAAGCTATAATTAAACATACTGTAGCCTTCAAAAGCTACAAACATTCAAAGTACATTTTGACCTTAACTTGTTGTCAAGGAAAAGGAGGGAAAAGGAGGACTTTATTATTAACAGCTTTACAATTCATACAATATTGTAACCAGTTCAAAACTGAAAGTATGACAGGAAGATAAGAATTTAGATTTTACCTTCCAACTCTTCATCTCTGACTTCCTTGGCAATCACTGCTGTCACTCCACTCCCACGCTATCATCTTCTTGCACTTTCCTGATTTTCAAGCGCTGCTGGACCCAGTTATCCAGCTACCTTTCACCTCCTTCAAGTCTAAGCAGGGAGTCTGTTTCTCGTTCTATCTCGAACAAAGAGCTCTTCAAACTCCAATCCTCCATGCTCCCTGGAAACAACTGGCTACCTGCACATTGCCATGACAGCCGGTACTGTCACCCCATCAACTCCTGCAAACTTTTCTGCATCTGTCATCATGATGTCCGCTCTTCTCTCCCAGCTCTTCTAATGTTATCACCCTTCCCCGGAGCTTGTTAAAACATTCACTGTCACGGCCCCTCACTCCTTTCCTTTGGTTCATCCTCAGGCGCCCATTCCACTGCACTTTCTTCCCCGTCTTACCTCCATCGTTCATCTGTTTTCCTGCCCCAGTTCTGCTTTCCTGCTGTCCCTGTGGGAGTCTGCCAACCTGACAATCACTCCACATTGTAGATGATGGCGCAAAGCATTAGTCTACACTCTGAGCTGCAGTTTAATTGAGTTAAATAATAAATGTATAAAGGTTTAAGTTTCATTCATTTTTAGTCTAAAATGAATCAGTTATATTAGTTTAATACTTTTAGTCTTATCCTGAAACTAGGTTCACGCCTTTCCCCTTCTCTCACCGACAGACTCGTTTCCTTCTAATCCTCTCTATTCATTTGAAGGTTTCGACTTCACACCACTCTTCACCTTGACTTCTTGACTTCGCACCACCTGAGTGGCCAGTCAGCCTCCACCTTGCTCCCGCCTCCTCTACACTCCCAGCTTTTGTTCCCCTATGCTATATAATCTCTGCTGACTCCCCTGTCTTTCCCACACCAGAAGAAAGCCCCACAGCTGAAACGTTGTGTTTTCTTTCTTCTCTTTTCAGCATGGAATAAACCTATTACGTGTTCCTTTGCAGCCTACGCATGCTGACGCCGTTCCTTACTTGAAAATCTTTGATTGTACTAGCTCAGACTATAGAAAAATATTCCTATAAATTTCATTGCCTCATTTCACTCATTCTAATTTGGCCAAATTACTGAATGTATTATTTTATTAAGTGTGCATATTTTTTCGAATTCACTAAATTGGATGTCCTTTTTTATTGCTAGCATTGCTGTTGTTATTTTGAGTGTTCGGTTTTGTGCTGCTGTGAATTCATCCTGAAAGCATGCACTTGAAATCAGGCCTCAAAGAAAGAAATCTCTGAGAAACCCTGATCTGTTTTTTTCCCACAGTATCTACTGAAAAAAAACACACATGAAGAAATAGAAACTGAATGCTGTAACAAGTATTTTGAGAGCTGTCCTCTTCAATCTTCCTATTAGCTTGCTCCCAGTGGCATACAGAAACATGGCTTTATTTCTGACGGAAGGTTGTAAAATAAAAACACCTGCAAACCTTTCAAATATCGTGTTTTCATTCATCAAAGGAAAATGTTTTGTAAAGCAGAGAAAATTGTTATTAAGCAATCTGTAATGCCACTATGTAACAAAAATATCCAAAATCACCATTACTTATTATTTTTAAGGAAATTGTTCTCTCCAATACACTAACTGCCCCCCAAAAAATAATGGAGAAAGCTGTGTATAATGTGCATCACTGGTCTTGAAAATAAAGCAAAACTAAATAATGCATGAATACTATTCTTGTACTAATCACACATATTATGTTGAGAATGTAGTTTGTAAAATAAAATTATGAAACACATCAATATTGTGTGTAGATCACCTCTGGTCTCTAAAACTGTGATATATCTGACCCCATTAAGAAACCAGCAAAAGAATTGTATTTGAACAAATCTACTGGAAGCCATTTGAAGCATGTGCTATGTTTTTATCAGGACAAATATCTTCTTTTGTTCAAAGACTGTTCTGGTTATCACATCCAATCCCTCCCTTGTAGACAGCTATTTAAGGGGTAAATCTAAAGACATGTTGGGAATCAACAAGTCAAGCAAACCACATCAAATCAAATTTGAATTTTTCAGATATTCTGTCATCTGGAAATTTTGAAATTTGCTTTTTCTCAAAGAACTTGGAAGTACAGATGCTTTTTTTTTAAATGAGTGTCTGAAGTAAAAGACCTAGAAGGCAATTAAGTTACTTTAAGAAATCTATTTACTATGAAAAAAAAGCAACTGGAATGACACAGAGGGGGCTTTGAATTTGAATTATCAGTGCACTGACTTTGTTACTATAGACCCAATGAAATTTAGTAGGATGACCTACAGTATCTCTGTATCTACAGTTTAAAATATAGAACAGGATGCGTTGCAGCTGTGGACTCACTATATATTAGCACCACCTAGATTACAAATAAGAGAATGTGGTGGATTGTAATTTATTCAATTATAATTTCCTTTTCTAATGAAAGTACATATGGTACTTTGGATTTTCTTATTTATCACCTCCACAAAAACTGAATTCATTAATAGAAATGTAATTACAAAGTGTTAACAGTAAATCTTAGCCAGTCCTAATAGTATTGTGCTTTGAGAAAAGTTTCCTGAAAGGTGGTATATAAAAGATAAATATTTAACCACTTACTTTTTAATGTTTATTGACTGTTAAGACATGATGGTGATCGGGGCAGAATCCAAGCGCCAGTGATCGGCTTCTACCCGAAGGTATCTGGAGATTATTGGTAGTGATGGGTGGTAGACAGAGGGGGGTTGCTGATTTGCAGTAGAATGGCATTTTAGTATTAGCTGCAGCAGAAATTGGCTGCAGACTCATAGTAGGCTTTGAAGTGGCTGGTAAGAGCCACTGCCTACCCTTGCCTAACGTGAATGTAGATGAAGGGATCCACACCTGGAGCCAGGCAAGTTGAAGAGACTGTGTTGGAGCTGTTGAGTGGGAGTGTGGTAGGAATCAGGCTGATGAGGTCGCGCACTTTTAGGGAGGGTCTAATCCAGAGATCAGGCCAAGGTTGCGCTGTCAGTGCAAACTACAGGAGTTAGTCATAGCAGTTTCTGGGCAATAACCTAACAACATTACTGCTAATTCAAGCAGGTTTTGCACTCTTTATATTCTTATATTATGCTATAAAGAGGTGGGAGCAGGAGGTGCACCGTGGACCAGGCCGAGCAGTGCAATAACTGGCTGTCAGCTTTAGCAAACTGGAGTAACTGTGGAAGTTCCAGCAAAGGTGGGCTGGCAATTGGTAGAGGCTTTAGCTGTTGCCATGGGCTGATGAGGAGACTGGCTGCCAGAGAGCTGCAGTAGAAGTCGCAGCAGAGATGAGCTGCTGACCGGTAGCAGATGGGTGAGGCTGTGGAAGCCATGGCAGGCTAATGTAGGGACTGGACAGCCCACATCTGGGCAGGACAGGACTCGTTATGGGGCCAGTGTACTATACTATACTAATGATCAATTTACATATTCATATTGTGAAGTGTCACACTAATATTGGCAGCCATTAACCCAGTTTCCTTTAAAATGCAGATGATTCTTTTAGTTCTGTAAAGGACATTGTAAGAGAGGTTTTCTGGTCCTGCAATGAAAGAAGAAAACACACTGTTCAACATTGCATGATACACAAAAAAGCAGAGAAGAAAACAGAAAAAATATATTTGTCTCAACAGGCAACAATTTAATTTTGAATGAAGTCACAAGCTGATCACAGTCTTCTTTGTTGTGCTGAAGCAAGAGAGATAAAGTAAATGCATGAGTCAGATAAGCTCTAATGACTCAGGAGCATTTATTTTTATACAAAGCATTTTGCAATCACTCTAAACTGTTGTATTCAGTTAATTTACTGTACTTGTAGGCTTTAAAAAGGGATCATAAAAAGCTTTTCATTACTTGTCATTGATGCAAAACCTTTTGATGAAAATGAGGGGAGTTCAACTTTTTTAGAATTTTTTTGTCCTACATTTTGAGATGTTCCTTCATTGGACAAAACATAAAAATCAAATGACACTGTAGCTATGACACATATGTTATATCAGATGCTCTAAAAGCATCAATATTACCCAAACTCTTTTTTTAAGTCTTTCATTGCTTAAATATTCCTTCAGAACAATGATATTGAAGAACATTTTTTCTTGAAATGATCATTTCATGATAACAGCTGCTTTGATGCCTACTGCTGTGGAGTAGCTGTTCTAACTGGAATTCTATAGGGTTTTATCTTTAAAAGTATGAGGGAATTAAATAAAAGAATTCTAAGGATCTCCATTGCTTTGTGTCTTAGCAGTTTCTGGGCAATCCATGTGTAACCTGACAATATTACTTACAGCATGCTCTAGGACTAATTTAAGCAGGTTTTACACTCCTTTTATCCTTATATTATGATATCCTGAGGCACATTTGATGGAGGAACATTGATTTAATAAACTATAAATAAATGGGTTATTTATTGGTTTTAACTAGAGTCTACTGGTCAGCACTTGACTTAAATAAGGTGCATGTTCTATCCATTACTGTGTCCACTGGGATTCAAAAGAGGTAGTGCTTATCATATAAAACTACAATGACTGGTAATATAATGCTTTCTTGCTGACCTGGCTGTATAAAACCATCCAAAAATGTTGGGGGTGTTGACAGATGGTGTTCTGTTAATGCACAGCAGTGTACCAGCTAACAAGGCCAGTGACTGCACAGGCCCTATGCAACAGAATGGGTATGAGCAGTTGAATCATCCACCCTAAAGCCCAGACTAAGTATTGAGCAATGGCTCCATATTGAGCAATGTGTTCCAACATCTTAAGCCTGTGCGTTTTGGCTCATGGTTTCAAGATAACAATTTGGTGTCTACTGTTGATAAGCACTGAAGGGATCAGTCAAAAGAGTTCTCTTTTGCACTGACCATTCATAATCTTAGATGCTAAGCTTTCAAGCATCTTGGAAGTTGTGATTTATTTAGACTCTTTTCTTCCCTTTAAAGAAACAATAAGCTAATGATATGCAACAAAGCTCATCCAAGTTGGCAGTGTGACTAACACTTTAAAATAAGCTTCTTGTAAGCTGGTAAACTTTAATATCATTAAACAGTCACGTTTCACATACACACACCTCTGCCATCATTTTGGAGTGTATTGAGAAATTTGGTTTTACACCAGTGACTCACCAGCCATATAATTGAAATCTCCCATTATTTGAGGTTTATCTATTTTGTTCAAGGATGGAACAAAAGTCAGAATTGAAATAATGATAAGCAGTTCAAAGTGGTGGGGAAGGAATTCTATTGCAGGTATCCAATATCAAGAGTCTCCATAGCTTTGTGAAGTGGAATTTATAGTGTATAGGTATGCAAGAGAACTGTGCTGAAAAGTAAAGCATCCTTTTCCACTTGTGAATTTTATTTTGTTGATTCATCACAAATGTACTTTTATTCCATCCATCCATTTTCCTGGTAAGAACTGTGGTGATAACAGGCTGAGCAAAGTAGACCAGACTGCTCTTTTCCCAGCAACTGTCTCCAGCTCTTCTTGAGGAATTCCAAGGTCAGCTGAGAGATCTCATCCTTCCAGCGTGTCTGGGACTGCCCTGGGGTCACTGCCCACAGGGACGTGCCCATTATACCTCCAGCAGGTGTCACAAGAGGCTTTCGATTCAGAGGAGCAGCTGCTCTACTTCAAGGTCCTCTTGGACCTCCGTGGTCCTCACCCTGTCATGGAGAGTAAACTCAAGCTCCCCATGAAGAAACTTCATTTCCACTGCTAAATTAATTTTCTTTATTAATTTAACCTAATACAAAGGCAATATTTCTGATCTGCAGAGAAGAACCCTTCATATTGATTCAAATGTTTACTGGTTATCTAGTAGGGATTTAAAAGCTGGACTAATATACTAGCAGAAATGTGTGTAACATGAATAAAATAGAGAAATTCTGTAAAACAAACTTTTCAGTTTAATAACAGGCATAATAGTTAATGAAGAGTTGCAGTAATCATGCAATTACTTGTTAATCATGCAACTGATGTACTGGCATCTCTTAATTCCTTCTGTCTCAACACAATCTGTTCAATTTCTCAGAAGAAGACATCCAGCTCTAGAAAAACAACTTGAGATACAAATCAAACAACTGAGTCAAATTACTGTAACACCTAGAATAAGACTAAGACTAAGACATCTCTCTTTGGTTTAGGGAAGCACTATTTTGCAGAACATTTCCTACTTGGCTTGCATCCTTTCTAGAGTGTGGGAAGAGTTCTGCGTTTCCTAACTTCTGAAAACTCATAGATTGTAAAAATCTGTACATAGTGTGAAATGTCGAGTGTATCTTGGTGTAATAAATATTTGTTTGTTCCAATTAAGTGTTCTTCCTGGTTATTATTGTTACCAAGCTGTGCTAAGAACAAAAAAATCACATGCTGTGATATGCTCTGTATTCCCTGACTATAGGGGGTGTAATTATTGTTAATCTTGATAATTTGTGTGCAAAGCAAGCTGGTGTCAGGAACTGATGTTTTGCATTTGATTTGATAACTCCTATTTTTTATAATTATAACTCCTTAATAAACTACAATACTTAAACAGAGAATTCAAGGTGTTTTGTGGTTTTATGTATTTCATAATGGGTGTGGTCAAATAGAGCAGTGCTGGTGGTATCTTCACATGGCAGAGAGAAAGTGAAGTCTGAACAGAAATCATCAAGTGCTCTGTGCTTAGTTTGGCTGTGGCTATGCAGGTGTCTGTATTGGCATTTTATTGGCCAATATTGTTGCTTCCATTTAAGTTATTATCCATAAGTGAAAATATATTTGAAGTTAGCCTGGATTGCATCAAAATGTAGATAAGATATCTGGCTATAAATCAATATGGTTGTGGATGTGATTGACAACACTGAAGGAATAAGTGATTTGAAACTTCATTAAACTTCTACCTTGATACACTGCTTGTTTGAAATCCTGCTGTGCTGGTTCTGAGATGATTCATATCTGCTGTGTCCTAGTGTTCTGTTAAATTATCTAAACCTGCTTTCTCCTCAATCTCACTCCAGCAATTGAAAAATCTAGTTGCTACCTAAAGACACAAGGGACCTTTTTACTGCCACTTCAGTATTCTCTGATGGTAGATATAAAGTGCTCTGCAAACATATTCTGTCCTTTTGCAATAATGTTCCATTTTGTTGAATTGCAAAAGATGTACTGTATATATGTTTTTCAAAGAGAATACATTTAATAAAAACTTGGACACTCAAACCAAATATTCTCATGGTTCAAAGTTATTAAAATTAAATTAAATCCTGTGAAAGAAGTAAACTTATATTGGCAAAATGAATTATTGGTCACAACTACCATCTAGTTCTACAGACTTGAGAAGATCATCTGGGAGTCCATAACAAGATTTGGGTATGCAGCTGTAGTAATAATCTATCATGTTTATACTCTGACCCACTGATTAGTTTGTGTGCCATTCTTTTATATTTGGGAATGGTCAACATGGATTTAGAAAAGTTAGGTTCTCATTAAGTAATATTTCGTTTATGGACGTCTTCATTTGATGAAGAACACATAGCATTAGTTTTGATCTATGCTATTCTCCCTTCATGAAACTAACATGAGCTTCTCCCTGTAGCTGTCCTCATCCAGTTTGCTGTTCTTAACCATTAACTTAATCTTGCCATCTTCCAAGAGATCGACTTCTTACGTATTTTTCATATCTCGTGGGATCCAGTCCAAGATTTCCTTTGCCCAACAATGATTTTTTCTCTTGCTATGCATACATTACTGTCTCTTCAATCTTACTGTGATCTCTCTCAATCCTGTTCATACTCTAACCCATTGATTTATTTTTGCGTGTTGCCTGTTGACATCTTGAGCACAATCATATCACCTGCAGTTTGCAGTGTTGTCTTCAAGTATTGCTTTCAGTATTATCTGTAGTTTGTGTATTCGAGACCCAGATTTCACTTTAATTTGTTAAACAATGATACAGTACATTTGAATATATTTGTTTTCACTGCATTCACTGCACTGGCTTTTTATAAAAAGTGCACAGTAAATATTCAAATACACAAAACATTCTGAATATTATCACTGTAGCAGATTGACAAGTACTGTATGTGAACAATACTACTAGTGAATAACTCAAAGTATTTTAAATAATTACAGTATGTTTGGAATATATTTTCTAAATTATCTATTTGAAAAAATACAAATGGGTGTGCCAAATGTAATGAAATGCAAAACAGCTTCTGAGTGACAGCGTACAACCTGAACTGGCAGTTTAATCCATACCACTTCTCTTGACTAGCTTGTAATTGAGATATTTAAGAAGGTTTGTGATGAGCCCATTAGTTCTATTCCAGCTTCAAAGTCACCTAATTACCCACATATTGAGACAAGAGATACAATGTGAGAAGCTAAAGTCATCTAAGACCATCTGATAATTACTCTGCTAAACCGTTCAATTATCCTCTCATAATTGCCCTGCTAAATCATGTCATTGATCAAAGATAGATAATTTTTTTCTGATTATTGGGTTTCAGGGAGACATCATTAACTAGAATTGAGGGAAGTGTAAAAATTGGCTAAAGACTGAAAAATTCACAATGTCTTCTAATACTTTCAAGTTGTTGGCTAGAGACAAAATATTTAAAAAATCAAACATATTGCAGTGCTCATATTTTTTTGGATTAAATATTAAATGGCTATATATCTAAAGTTTAATATCAATATTAATTTAATTATTGAGATCATACTTAGGTCAAGGAAGTTTCCAATGTCCTTCATCTCACCATTGCTGTGGAACCTTGACAATGAGAAATCTGGGGTCAGTATCAAAGGGTGAAATAAAGCAGGAGATATTTGTAGAGCGGCTCTGGACACGGTGAAGGTCTGCTAGTATTCCTGCATTCACCATAAAACATTAATGGGGATTAGGTAACCAAGTCCTTAACAGCTAAACGGGCAGAAGATGATGTAAAACCTAAAATATCAAAGCTAATGGTTCACTGAAGGACAAAACCCAATATAGCTCAAGAAATGTAGGCCTTGCCTAATCCACTTGTCAGAGTTCTGAAAAAGCAACAACAGTAATGGACTGCAACAACAGTAATGGACACACAAAACAAATAATATGGGGGTTTTCAGATGTCTTTTGATAATGTTGCTCCCTTATGAAAGATTAATTCGCAAATTATAGATGCTTGGCAATACATTTGGATTGAGAATTGGGTAATGGGTAGCAGTAAGTGTTCAAATTGGGGTGATGTAATTAGATGAGTACCATTGGGTTCTGTGCAAGACCCACTGCTCTTCATAATTTATATTAATCATTGATATGAATGAACTTTACCAATGAATCTAATAAAGATTGCAGATTATACAGAATAAGGAGCATTAGCTAATTCCGTATTCACCCATTTTCTAACTGCTTTATCCAATGCAGTGTTGCTGGCGAGCCTTTCCCATTAAGAAATGGGTGTAAAGGTGTGTACAAAATGGATATGGTGCCAGTCCATCATGGCAACTTACTCATCTCCAGGCTTGGAGGACACTGAGAGGTATTGGCTATTGGAACTGAATTTTCAAACTGACCGCCTAACATACTCATATTGAATATTAATTGGTTGTTTGTTTTGAATATTTTATAATATCAGATGAATGTATTATTGTTTTAACCATGTTTCTAATTGCATTTTAGGAATGATTTTATTACTGTGCTATTTCTGTATGAAACAACAGTTTGTAGTAAAATCTCCATAATCCCTGTCATGGTGGATGCAACACTCAACAAAGATACAATGGCTCTCTTGCAGTATGTTTTCATAGAGTTGCAATAGAATATATTTCTTTAAGAGTTTTTTTTGTTCTGAATTTATGGTGATCTCATCATGTCATACTGTACTTAACTATGCCTGAAGATCTCATAGTTCACTCCTCAGTCTCAAAGAACCCTGAAGCTATAAAGTAAAACTAATGCCTTTTAAAGTTTCAAATGTCTTTGTTGTTTTTGTCACTCTACCATGAAATTGGCTTTTTAATGATTTTCTAGAACAAACTGGGTCCTTAAGGGTTGTATCACAAAATTGGAATAATTTACAAAATACGTATTCTAATGATAATTACAAATTTATATTATTACACTTATGCTAGGAACACCTGCGGAGTCCTCCTGGATGGGTGTTTTTGTAAACTCAACAGAGCTGAGGTCTGGAGATATCACTCGTCTTGATTGCTTCCTGTTCAGGATCAACACTGATGATTCTTGTTTGGTGTGATGAATAGTCATCACTAAGCATATTACAGATTTGTACATTTTGTACAGAACAGAAGTGAAAAAAATCCTCTTGGAAAGCCTCCATTCTTTTTTTTTTGGAAAACATGTTACTAGCAAGACCCGTCACCTTATTGATACACCGTAGGTCTTCAATTGTGGTGCATTCCACAGTGAAGACATTAGATGAGACATTTATCCTCTGGTGGAATAATAGATCTGTCCCATGTTCATGCAGAGAATGTAAATTTCTCAGTGAAGAGGATACTGTATGTCAGGTCATTTTGTGATCCACCACACATACTGTAAAACGATCAACCTACCTCTGTGGTTTTGGGATGTGTTAAGTTGCAAGGTGTACTGCATTGTGCAGAAAAAAACCATAGAAACCTGTACACTGTTACATGAAATTCTTAGACATTTTGCACACTGGGCAGCATGGTGGTGCGGTGGTTAGCATTGGTGCCTTGCAGCTCTGAAGAACTACAGTAATTTAAATTCCACACCTGCAGTGCTATTTGCGTGCAGTTTGTGGGTTTTCCCTGCGTTCACGTGGATGTCCTCTGGGTGCTCTGTTTTCCTCTTTGATTGGCTTCTGGGGAAAATGGTGGTGCTGTGAGGGTGGGCATGTGGTGTCTGTGTATCCTGTCTTGCACCCATTTCTTTCTGGGTTATGCTCTGGCTCCACCATTAACTTGTATTGGCAAAAACAGTTAGAAAATGGATGGATGGATTTTGCACTGTTCTACTCAATATTCTCTATGCAGAAACACAATTTTATTTCGATCGTCTGCTGAAAGGTTAGGCCTTTTTTCTAAGCTAACACTTAATCCTGATAGATCTGTAGTGTGTAGTACAAAACGTGAACCTTTTAGCTTTATTGATGTCTAGACAGGAACAAATGTTAATGACAAGAACCCTGACAAGGAGTCAATTAGATTTAGTTGGTAAATGTGACAGATGAGCTACTACAAAACTTCAGATCTTCATATTGGCTGACCATGTGTATAGTAGTTTATCTTGAATTGCTGTGATCAAAATTTTTGAAGATTCCAAACAATGACAAATCAAAGGTTGCTAAATGACAAGATGAGTTTCTTCTCACCTTAACTTAACTGTTATTGAAATAGTACCAACATAAGTGAAGGTTTATTCTGAAATTCTGAATGTGTTAAAGATGTCAAAGATGTCTAAGCCTTTTTTGATAGCACTACATACATGTAGAACCTTTATTTGGGTTACAGCAAGGTAGGTGGTTCATGGATAATTTTGTCCAGGAAATAAGATTGTGAAGAGCAAAAATTATGAATCATAATATTAAATTTGAATTCTTATTATCATGCAGTACCTCGCAGATCCAACCAATAGATTAAGGTGTGGTCTCTAACTTAAAATACGTTAACAGTGTGTGGAAAAAATCTAACGTGAAACAATGAATGACTTTATTGGTCTAGACAGCAAAAGATCACAAAGGCCACATTTCGACTTGGTAATGCTAACTACAGTAGGGTCTCAATGTTCCCAAGGGTTCATGGCAGAGAACCATCAGTGATAGTCAAACTTACCTCTATATCCCTTGCATAATACTGTCGCATAATGTACTGTATATAGGATGTGTAGTTAAAAGGCATAAGTAAACCTTATATGACAAATTACTATTGCATTGACTTCATGTTAATTTAAATTACATTCATCATCTACAGTACAAGAAACAACAGTAATCACAAACCTACAGTATTCAGTTAAAATCAACATTAGTCCCTCCTCTGTATCTCTCTCCACCTCCATGATCACCACGGCCCACTGTAATGAAACAGGCAATGAAACTATCAGTGAGCCTGTAAAGTCACCACCAGCCTATAATTTCCCACACCACCAACGCAACTGGGAGTGTTCATTGTAACATAAAAACAAGACCAGTTGAGAATGGGGTGCTGAGCAGTTGGCAGGTGGCAGAGAAAGGCTTACTCACCAGCTAGATTCGTTTCACCATCCTAGACTGTCGAGACACTACTTTGAAAGGTGCATTTAACTGTTATCTCGGTTTCATCTTGATCTGCTCTTCTTTCATCCAAGATCCCACTGGCCAGATCAAATTGTTAATAAGCAAATTCGGAAATCTTAAATTCACAGATGTCAAACCCTACTGTACTTCTATTCGTTTTTTTATACAATAGGTTATAGGTACATTAAACGTATACTGTATATGTGTGTCTGATCTATATGTTGGGATCGTACCTCAAGCTAATTACATTATTCCCTATGTATAATGTAATTATACATTAAAGAATAATTAACCCCTAGGTAATTTAGCTACAAGTGAATATTTTTAGGAATGTAATCTGGACTTAGAACCTTGTGTACTTTGTTAGCCTAGATACAAGTGTAACACACTTATGGTCCATAACTCTATTCATTTATTGTTACAATTATACTTTTAAATTATGACTTATTCCTAGTAACACCTTGAATAGACAGCACCCTGGCAGAAGGAAAAAAAAACAAAATGGCAGTGTCTCCCTTTTTAACAGTGAGGGGGACATGAAAGATGAGATGGGCTCTTATGTGCATGAAAGAAGAATGCAAACAGGAAAGAATTGTTCCTGTTCTGACTGCAGATTAAAATGGATAGCTCATCACCCATCCCATTGTTTTCACTAAGGCAGACAGAGCCTTGGCAAATGATATAGCTAATTAGATTTTAATAATCTCTGCCTCGTTTGTTCTGGAAGAAGTGACATTTGGGCTGCTTGGATCTCACTCTGCACCCTCCTTTATTCATCAGTTTCTTACCTTATCTTTACTATCATTTCTTCATTTCCTTCTCTTACCTATCCTGTCTACAACACATTTTTCCCTCTCGTTTCTTTCTTGATATCTTCTGTTACTGCTCTGCCTTAATCTTCCCCCTCTCTTGTCCATGTCTCTCTTTTATCTTTCTTCACTTTTCTCACCTCTCTTATTATTTATAGTACTCTTTAGGTCTGAAACATAGTCTTTTCCTTTCAAAACCCTATTCCTTCACCCCTGCAACCATACTGTAATTTTTCTTTCTTTTTCATCGTATCAAAGGGTGGTTTAGAGTTTAGACATAAAAGTTTAATAAGATTGGTGTGATACTATTAATCACACTTAAACAATTAATATTTAATTATATTTTTATTAATTAAAGATAATACTGTCTTTCCTTGGCTATTAGTGAATTGCATATGGCGTCTTTCTTTGACTGGCCAGGGTGATTTGTCACTTGTTCATAATCTCATCTTCTTATTGTTAGATGAGATTTTTTGATTGTTGATTGATTTAAGAACCTATTATAAGAAACTACAACAGGAGGCCATTTGGCCCCTTTGCATTCTTTTAGTTGCTTTTAACTAATTGATTTAGTCATTTCCTGAAAAAAAACAACAACAGAGTAGTGGCTTCAACAACATGACTGGATAATTGTCCCAGCCTCCTGCAAGTCAAGTGTGCTGAGTGACAGTCTGGAGAGGGTCAAACGTTCAATTGCTGCAAGAAGAAAGCAAGAGAGCAAGGGAGATCAGATACTAGTTCTGAAGGGATGTGGTATGAAAGATGGAATTTATAAAGAAATCTGTGTTGCTGACCTGTTAACAAATAATGCTAGAACAGTCTGAGAGTAGAGAGGTATTAAATAGAATGGTAGTGTAGGGAAGGAGATGAGGGGCAGCAGCCTGGAAGACATCAGTGGACATTTTGTCCTGAGTGTAAGTATTATGCTTATGGCATTGGAGCATGAACATGCCTGAATCAGAGAATGAAGGAATAGAAAGAGAAGAACATGTATGAGTATGGTGGAGTGAGAGAGGAGATAAATTATTGAAGTGCATAAAATGTTTGAGATTTTGAAGGAAATATAGGAGAGATGGTCTTTGGATGAGACAAATTGGGATGAGAGGTGAGAGGAGGCGGGAAAGTGGAAAAGATCTTACAAAGACTGTCTGATAGATTTCAAATAGCAGAGGAAAATGCTGAAGAGTAGGATCAAAGAAGAGATCAATAGAGATCCAAGGCATAGGTGAAATATAGAGCTCTTCTCTTTCATTTCCGCTGAGCTCAGCTTGGCTGTGGCCTATTGGAGCCTGGATGGGGAGGGGAGGAATGAGCAGAGGAAATAGTGGGAGTTAACGGACAAAGTAAGAGCAGAAAGGGAGTAAGGCAGTAGAGTTTGCAGTAGTTTTACAGAAGGAGTAGGTGAAAAGGTGAAAGGTGAGAGAAAACAGAGGAACAAAGGTAGAGATAGAGAGAAGAAATTTTGGCAGAAAGTGAGCCTTTGCAGAAAGAAGACACAAAAGATGAGTGAGAATGAGAGATAAATATTTATGGAAGAGTAAAAAAGGATTGACAGAGCACTGGGAGGGGAAACAGTCCCTGGAAAATATAAGATCCAACTGATTTCTACCTTTGTGAGTAGAGGAGGATGGCACTATCACACCTCCAATTTTATACACAGGAAGTAACCAGAACTGCAAAATGGAATGTGAGGTCTAACATTTTCTGTTAATAATTAAACATGATCATTAACACAACTGCGTAAAAATTATAGTTGTGATAACAATGCATTAGATTTTTTTTTGAGGAGAGATTGAGACATGTATGTATATAGTGCTGTGCTACTTAAAATTTGATAGAAACAGGCATTTCCTTTTGTTTATTGTAGCTTTAATATACAAAATATTTCTTTTTGAGTCCTATACAGTCATGCTTCGGTTCAGGTGGTCAGTCCCCAGTTATTGACTGTAGAAAAACATTCCTGTGTTTTAAAGCCCAATAAAAAAGCTGCAAATTGCTGCCAAGACGTGTTCAAAACCAGGAGGCCTTCTACTGTGATTTATACAGGGGAAGTCACTTATCCTTGAATCAGGATTAACACAACCTGAAAATTAAATGCCCTGCTGTGAATCTTGTAATGTAATTCAATTCAGCACCTCCCTCATAATGGCCAGTTTACAAGAAGCTGAAGTGATAAGGTGTATGCTACATGAAGCCAAGCGCAGTGGAAGAAGACAACAGTATTGGTGACTTCAGTCAAATCTCTTTTGATTATGACCTGAGAACAAAGGAAAGTAAGTGACAACTAACAAGAATAGGACATAGGGGGCGTTCACAAATTTAACAGGCCTATTCAAACAGCTGTATCTTGAAAACTGTGAATAGTACTGTAATTAAATTAGATACATCATTCACGAGGGAGCATAAGGAGGTGTGTCAGTACACATGTGAAGATGTGGGTTTGGCAGCTGTGTTGGTAATTTTGTGCCTGTGTTTCACATGGTAGAACTCCATCCATAACTTCATCTGTTTTGTATTGTTTTTATTATTGGTAATGTGTTCCACTATCTCAAATGTCATTCCAGTACAGTGCACAGTTTTCAAGATAGAGTTGTTTGAATAGGTCAACTTCATTTAGAAGTGCCATGTATTTTATTATTAAACACATAGCACACTGTGACGTAGTGGCATGGGAAATAAGAAAATAAAAATGTATACAGCTTTACATTTTCAAAGCTTTTGAAAATTATAACACTCCAAATTACTTTCAGAAAATTGAAACATAAAGTTCTAAAAAATAAATTACAATATTGACACAGAAAAAGAGCATTAGTGATTTCAACACGAAACAGTTTTGAAAAATAAGATGCATTTCATTTGAAAATGGAAATACAGTAGGAAAAATGGAAACTAATTTTAACTGTAATCAGTCAGTTTGTACATAGAATTATGTAGTGATTTACACATTATGCTGCATTGGTTAAAAATCTTTATGACTTTATTAGTACAAACCTAGAATGCCACACTTTTCTGAAGAACATTTTTATAATCTGTATTTGAGAATGTAAAGGGCAAGTAAAAAAGTGTAACCTGTGATGTGTACTTACACACACCATCCATCTGCCTTCAATTTCACGCTTCTGAAAAAAACACTAATCAGGATTTCATGGACAGAGAGCTCCCATCCCAGCTCTTAAGACCAGAGGAGAAATATTTTGTACAGATGTAATTTCCATCCCTACAGGATAAGACTGAATCTCACTTGATTCTAAAGATTCTAAAACAATTAGTTCAACTCCCCACAATAAACAAGGGTTTGTGCTCTCAGTAAGTATATAAATTGATCAGGGGTGGATGGAAAGGAAGGAGTTTGAATGAGTACAAATATGACAACATACTGTATTCAAGCTGGGAGTCCAGCCACTTTCTAAACACTCCACACAATTTCACAGCAACTATTGTTGACTAACTTAGCAGAAAGCATCAATGCCACATGAGTCAGCTACGTGCAAAGTTTTCTGAAGGTTGTTTCACGGCACTTGTGAACTGAACTGAGCACATTTTATATTGGGATTACAACATGAGATTAATTTGATCACTGTGCTTCTGGATATACAGAGGATATAACAGAAAGAAAAGAAATATTTATATCATCAGATAAAAAATTGACATGGTGTCAAAACAAGTTGGGGCACCTGCCTCTGATCTCTACTTCTTAAATGAAAGACCCAATTTAATGATCAAGCCTTAACCCTAAATGGAAATTATTCCATATTCTGTCTACAGAATATCTGTAGTGTTTTCATTGTTTTATAAGATTTAGTTTGTTATTGTCTATTTCCATGAACTAGTAACAGGCTGCTAAAGACCAACAATATCTTAGGAAACCATTTCCAAATTGACATGTTCTTGCATGAAAAGGACTCTGCTACAAGATAGAAACCTGTGGGTAATGATTTGAGATAGGTTTCCTCTTAGTTCTATAGCTCATAGGATACAGTATTTACTTTGTAGGGATAAATTACAAGTACAGTACCTTGCAAAAGTTTTCTATCCTTTAAAGTAGGGAGAGATTACTTTGAGCAAAAGGTAAATAAGGAATGAGGCATGCCTTGTCTGATTGAGTGATTAACACTCAGGAGGAGAGTGAGAGCTCCAGAGTAGAGGCCTAATTAGTATTGGATTGAGCTGGTTTATAGGGCTTATACTGTAGGTCTATGGAACTCAGTAACTGTAGAGAGAGTCTCGAAAAAAAGGCATCACAGGTGCTGGACAAGCAGACTGCATATTTTTTGTTAACCAGCCTGAATGGGATTGAAGTGTGGTACCAAGGTATAAGGTTGGCCAGAACCAGGGCTGACTGAAGCTGTTGGCAGGAGGGTGAAGGAGAGGACAGTGCTCAGCAAGGTAAGTGAGAGAGATATCTAGATGGTTACTGAGTGTGAGGAGTGTGAGTGCAAAAAAACATCAAACTAGCTGCTGTAGGGCTAGGGGTGCAAGTGTTTACAGAGAGGTGCCCATGGCCAAACAGGATCAGCCAAGATAGCTAATGAGGAGAAGAGTTACAGGGTGGCATGGTAGCACAGTGGTTAGCATGTGCTCCCTGTGTTCCATGTGTGGGTTTCCTCTTGTTTCTGCTTTTCTCCCACAGTCCAAAGACATTTATGTAGGTTAATGGGATTCTGGGAATATTGGTCCTGAGGTGAGTGTGTTGGTGTACCTTTTACTGCCTTACCCATTATTTACTGGAATGGGTTCCGACTCCCCTGGAACTCTGTATAGGATAAAGAACTTATAAAATGGATGGATATCATTGAAAGTTATATGTAAATAAATGAATGAAAGGCATTATAATACAAAAGTATTAGAACCAACAGGATCTGGTACGTTCTTTATGTCTCTCAGTATATGCAAGTATAAAAACTGGGAAACCTCACAGTTCTGTTTAATTCAAAATTGTTTCAAGGAATTGTACATGCATTTTCTACCATAAGAAAAAATCAAGTTGTCATAACCTGGCTAATCATTTAGGAGTTTGACACAGCACTTAAGTGATAATTCTGATCCCATGAGCTGTGACCAGTAAGAGACGGGATTAGTAATGCACAATTATACAATTTACTCACACAGTGGGGTATCACCTTCTCATCAGACAACCTTGAAGTGCACTCAGTATTAGACCCACAGCAGCAGTGCTTGGGTTCTATCAGATACTGACAGTATAGTGTGTTCATTCTGACTCAATCTGCATCTCCAGACAGCTGCAGTTATTTTTCTTTAAAAATCCGGCTCCATTCTGTAGTAATCTAAAAAGATCAAAACAGGTAAAATCATGAAATGATGTGTTATATTTATGGTTAGAACACTTTCATCTTCAGTGTGACTTTACTACCAATTGCATTGTGTGAGAAAAATAAATTAGATCCATCTTATATATGGTGTATAGTTTTCCAGGGCAGAAAGCCATAGACTCTAGTGAATAATATATTTTGGAACAAAATATTCTCTAGAGATTTTTGATGAAACACATATGTACTTTAATTTTCAATATGGAACATTGTTTTGCTTTTCTAAATCCAAGCAAACACTACCTAATGGCTTTACTTACAGTCCCATTTTCATTTTGATAGCATACATTCTCTATCTTCTTGGTGAATGCTTTGAATGTAAGGGGAATAACAGACCTCCACTGAGATTCTTGGATCTGAGTTGGTTTTCTCCTTGTGTTTGTAATAATTTACCCTTACATCAACGTTGTTACAGAAAAGAACCATCACCAAAAATCAAATCTGGTGTTGTGTGTATTGGCAACAAAATAAAATGAGATAGAGTATAACACTATAGAGGTTAATTAATGTGGTTGACTCCTTAACCTGCTGCTTTTTGTTTATAGTTTCAATCCTAGTCTAATTAGGTGAAGATTTGTTATGCATGTGTTGGTAATTGACCTTGCTATTTAATTATGGGTTGCTTTTGTCTGTTGATGTGTGTTTAATTGGCTATTCCTGCCACTCGTTAAATAGAGGAAGTATATTTTTCCATGAGTGCGGAACCATGCCGGTGCCTCTGATGGAGACCAAATGTGCCATTCAGTCTGTACTGCCTGGGATGTCGCATTTACATTCCAGGTGTTTGCCCATTTCCTTCAGGGACACAGGATTGGTTATCTGATCTGCATGCTTAGCTCTCACTGCACAGCACATTGACATATTGGACAGTTAGAAAACCTTTTTAATAAAGGACAAGTCCCAGCTGTTGCCTGAGATTAATACTGTGTGTTTTGTGGCTACCTCGATGTTTGTTTTCCCCAGTGGCTAGCTGTCATAGAAGTAAATATGTT
Source organism: Atractosteus spatula (assembly GCF_055471065.1). Classification (NCBI taxonomy): domain Eukaryota; kingdom Metazoa; phylum Chordata; class Actinopteri; order Semionotiformes; family Lepisosteidae; genus Atractosteus; species Atractosteus spatula. The sequence goes on along the minus strand of NC_142721.1, from coordinate 1,881,571 downwards.
GCTGCTCATTTGCCTGACTTAAAGATCCAGTATGCTGTCTTTTTTTGCTGCTTTTAAAGTTGTGAGAGTTATGTTTTTCTGCAAGGTAGCAGAGAACCTTTAAAACACAAGTAAAACATGGCTTTGGAAAAGGGTGTTTTAATAGTTACATGAAAGGGGGCCATTTGGTTTTGAGTATTTTGGTTGCATATACTGTAGAAGATGAAATGCCTCTTGTCCTCTGACCTTAATATGCATGCTCTTAATTTGCAATTATATCCCTTGTTACTTTTTTAAGCTTGAAGTGAGCCATTGTTTAAACCACGTCAGTGACTTTTGAATGCTTCTCTAAATCTCCTCTGTGGAAGTTAAAAGAGATTTAACCTGTCTGTAAAAATGTGCAGTGGTACTGTATACCATATTAAAGCAGATCACAGTGTAATAAAGTGCTTTGAGTTCATGTGCACTGGGATGCACTTGCAGAGTAGAAATGTGAGAACCAATGATAAATAAACATTATTTTAAAAAATATGTAGATGTGTAATTATATGTATAATAATGTATACAGTATAACAATTGTGCTAATTTCCTATGATTAAAATTTATAAAGGTCATTTTTGTTTTGTTGAATTACAATGAACAGTCTTCACTGTAATTACACCTACAGTCTACAGTCACACTTAATACCTACTGTATTCCATGGTAGATATTCAGAAACTTTTGAGGGTTTAGAATTAATTGTTCTAACTGTGAAAGCAGGTGTAGTAAAATTACTATTATGGCTTTACCCAGAACAACATACGTAAAAAAGAATGACTCAATTGTGAAAAACACCAGTGACAGATGTAAAATCCACATTATGCAGAGGTTTGTTAGAAAACAACGATTTTCTAGCAATACAATTCATAACAAATGAAACAGATACAGCCCGTGTATGAATGAACAGACAGATCTAAAACACTGCCAGAACAGATGATTCTGGTTATGATGACTGGTCCAACAACAGGGAAGCAGAGGAAGAGAGTAACACAGGAAGCCAGAGAGAATAAACAGCAGAGCTACCAGCACATGAAGTAGGAAGGAATGTATACAGTAGATAGTTGAGTGATTGCATAGAAATTAGGAAATTGTTGGTGTGTTCCCCTCTACTTACACCAACTACCCACCTGCATCTTTCCAATACATACCTACATTTTATAGAGGTAGCTAACATATACAGCCCCCTTTAGAAAGCAGAAAGGTATTGTGTTTTAAGCTAGCAGGTTTTATTTGTTTATTGTCAATGTAGTTACACATACTAGCATTATGTCTTATCCTCACTTTTGTTATGTTACAGTATGTCTGATTCAAACTGTGCCAACTAACTCATTTTTATGACTGACGTAGTTTATAATTTCTCAAAAAATACAGGCATGTTTACTTTGGGCCCCATTGAACAGTACAAGTGCCAGGACAGATCACACAAACCCAGCAAAATTAAAGTGCAGTGCTGCATGTGCAGTAGATTGTTTTAAGTTTCATTAATACATGATATTTAAAACCAGATTACTGTACATATCTAAGAAAGACCAGTAGTTTGCTAAGCATTTAATACAGCATACACTTTAAGAGCACAAATGACCTGTTGCTATGACTATGATTATCAGGTTTCTGAGAAATAGTATAGAAATAGTAGTCTTATACATCGCCATGCATTGCTATAGCTGTTTAAGTGATGTGCTTGCAGCTATAATTTTTGTTTCTGCTGTCTTGACAGGTTTATAAGCTCGGCCCTATATTACCACTTGTGAGATACCAGTTTCAATTCCATGCAGTAGGGTTGTGTACGAAAGGCTGCTGTTTATCTAACATAACTTACAGGGACTAGAAAAGTGCCAGAGATCTACTTTCAGGACAGCAGCTCTGCTATGATCTCAAACTGACATTTTGGTTTTACTGTGGACTTGTAAGTTTAAAAGAACTGTTAAGGTTTAAAGGATGCTTCAGTGCGTAGTTTTGTACAGTAATGCTACTTGCTCTTGGGGGAAAAATGCTTTGATGTCCATCCTTTTCTCTTAAAGTTAAAAAGTGAATTCTGAATCACATTAGCTCCCATTTCTGTACATTTGCCCCTAACTAGAATCAGAGTTTATGACAATCTTAAAATATTTTTGAATTGCTTAAATAAAACAAAACAAAATGGATTGAGATTAATTTTGACAGAGTACACAAAAAATAATTTGCAACTTTCATTTGCATATGTCACCTCAATTGTGCAATTATGTCACAATGTAGACTTTGACCACCTGCAGGCAAGACAATGACAGTAGCTATTTGCGTAATAGCAACAGATTTAATATTAAGTACACAAATCACTTCTTAATTTGATGAAAGCAACTTTTTCAAAATATATGTACAAACTCTGCAATTGACTTTTCCACTAAACAAATGGATTTTGAGTTGGGGTAAAAATTCTACTGTGCGAATAGTTATTTTGTAGTATTTTAAATCTAATATATATCTAATTGTAGTATTTATATATCTAATAAGTGACTTGTAAGATGCCTACAGTATATGTATGTGTCTCTGCTGTTAATCCCTAATATGAATGAAACAACCGTCTATGGTTGCAGATGTTAATTTCATATACACAAAAGGTGGAATTAGAATTCTCTTTAGAAGTTGCATCCCCTTTAATATTGCGAAACAACATTATATAATTTCATTTAAATAATACAATTTGCATATGTAGATATGTATTAATGTTGAAAGAGATTTAGTTTTTTTTTTTTACTTAAAGGTAATAAGTGCACAACACAGGTTGTAGTAAGTAATTAAGATCAAGCAATGGCTTCTACCAGTCCGGTCACTCAAAAATGATCAGAAATCCAAACATCTGCTTTTCCTTTCATTTAACAGTGGAAAGCTGTCTTTATGGCCCTAGATTAGTTCAAAGTAATGAGCCATGTAGTTAGAAACAAAGATGAAAATGAATGCATGGAAAAAAAATAATTTTCAACACGTTTTTTTTATTTTCACACAACTTCAATCTATTTTCACCCAACAATATTGGGAACAAATGCTTACAATGTATGTTTTAAGTATTGTTGCACATAGAGATATTTTAGATATCTGCATTTAGCATATTTTAATCAAGCTAAACATGTTGTAACCAAATAAATCCAAAAGTTTATTTGTGGGTCTTTGGTGACATGTAAGGGATACAGAAGAAAAAGGAGAGGTTTGTGTTATATTTTATTTGGTACTTCAGAGAGAATGTGCCTGAATGGAAAGGAAAGAAGAGTGCACAGTTAATAGACGGTATATTGAAACATAACTGAGAGTAATTGACCAAACTTTGCAGGTCGCTGGTTTAGCTCAGTGATTCCTTTGATCTGCTTCAGCAGGGAGCCTTTCAAAAAATAAGACCCACTGGGCCTCCCTGAGGCAGGGACTACAATTAACACAAGCCTACATGTGAGAAAACACATTGTACAGAACTTGAAGAGTGACAGTAGCGGTGAAGTCTGCCAGGGAGGAAACCTCAGTGTGCTCCTAACATGTCCAACTGGCAGGCCCTGTCTTCCTGTGCCTCCCAACACATAGCCTGAAGAACTGCAAGGGCAGTTCAGTAGCTGCACATGAGCAATCACTGCTATAGTGCACATGAAATGCTTCTGTTAAATTTCCCTTTTAAATGTTAAGGATTTCCCTGCAGGGGTGCTATAAAACCTAAATGCTTTGAATTCCTTGAATATGGGGAAGCGGAGTCTTGAAAGCTGAATAACCAAGCACAATGTCATGTAAAATAAGTAAGTCTTTACTGGAATGTTTCTTCATAATGGATTCATATTCCCTTCATAACTGCTACACAAGATCTTATCATCACAAGCATAATGCTTTATAAAAAAAGAGGTCATGACATTTGTTTTAGCACCAAATAACATTGGTACAATGCGATGCTAAAACAAATGTTATGACCTCTTATGTACACAATATGTCATTTGTGCATGTCCCTATAAAGCATTATGCATGTGATTGTGGAATCTTATGTAGCAGTTACGAAGGGATTATGAAGCCATTATGCAGAAACACTACAATAAAGCATTGCAAATATCTTTTATTTAGCCAAATTAAAAATGTTTAACAGTGAGAAATGGAAACTGCTGTGCATTGTCACCAGTTTAAAATATCCATTCTGGACAGATATTTACTGTAAGAAAATGTGCCTAAAACATTTAAAGACATGAGACACAAAAAAGAAAGGAAGGATTGAGAGAGCATTCGGGTTTTCATGTTTAACACTTCTATGGTTCCTATTGTATTTACGTATTCATACATTTCCTGCAGGGTTTTCAGCGTCTCACCCTCAAGTTCATATTCCTCTTTCCTGCACTGATCTTAGCACTCCTAATTATTAAGTAACTGATTTATTAATTGTGCACTGAATGAAACAGGGAACATTCCAATTAAGATGCACATTGGTTAAAATAAAATAACCCAAATAAATGCAAATAAATGTATTAGACTGTTACACCCTTTTCATATGTTAGACAACGTACTGAGTTATACAACCTATTTTGTTAACAAATATTTAGAAACTTAAAAGAGGTATATAGAATACAAACATGAGTTTGCAAACACCAATACTTAAGACAAAATCTTGTTCTGGTACTGTAGACCCATCTGCAATTTAAGCTACAATTTAATGTAGCTCTTTAGTCATATTAATTCAGGATGGAAAGTCATGATCTCCTTCAAAGAAAACACACAACTTTTTCTTTCTAATAAATTTCCATGAAATGCAGAGTAAATTGTGAACCATGCAATGCTGATGTGTATATGTCTTGTGGCATGACTTGGGGGCGTGTCCAGGGTGGAGGCGGAGCCCTGGAGGAAGGGCGATGCCTCGCCTTTGTAGTCCCAGCTGTCCCGGCTCCTGGAGGATGAGCCACAGCTGGGCAGGTCCTGTAAAGGCACACTGGACACGCCCCCACATAATACCACAGTCTCATACATTGGGAACTGACTTTTGACAGGCAAAATCCAATTTCACGCTGCTGAGAAACTGCACTGAAGTAGTATTTTTAAATGCAGCTTTCAAAAATATTATAACACTGCATGCAACATCACAAGTTCAAGATGAAGGCATGTTATTAAAAATATATGACCCAGATTCCCTATAGGTAACACAAAATATTACCAAAAGGGAACATCCTCTGTCATCATCACCTGATAGTTGAGAGGTTTCATCAGTAGTTAATAATTATTGTTTAAATAATTGGTGTGCTGTTACTATCACTGTCTTCAATTTATTTTTCTTAAAGGTTTTCATGACTTGTTTGCAAGTGCCACAACTGCATTAAGGATGAATAGTAGTTCAGAAGAGACAGCACATAATTGTATTATTACCTTAGTGTTATCACATGTAGTATTATGTAGAGGATATTTTTCCATGGTATTTTAGTATTGGTGTGTTGTGTCATGCTATGACACTGTACATTCCTAACTGGGGCTGAACTGTCAAGTTTAGATAGTTTTATATGGACTAACAGGTTAAAAGAAGAGATAAGGATTTTTATGGTTTATAACAACTTTAAACACCAAAGTATTTGGAGTGACATGGATAAATGTTGAGGAGTACTGTATTAGGATGATGCCCAGGTTTTCAAAGGTGATAGTGGAGGAGTTGTGAGGCTGCAGTCCAGAAAAAGGGGAGGCTGAAAGGACATATTAGAATTGCAAAGCTAAGTATGCTGGTCTAACAACACATCAAGGTTAGAGGTTCAAGGTTCAAGGTTACAAAAAGCAAAATTTGCTTGAACTTTTTTTCCTTTGTCATTTGCAGCCCCATTGAAGCTTCCAATGACGGCCATCAAATGTGTATTTTTCCCCCTTCCTGCCTGTGGTACTGCTATCACTGACTGCTGTTCAGACTCTTCACTGGATCTATTTTCTTTTTCTTGTTTGTTGTCTGTTCTTTATTTGTTGTAAAATATTAGAGTGGGGAATGAATTAGAAAAGCAATTCCAGGGACTTCCACTTTTTTGTATGCTATGCAGGATTGTAATACGTTTCCTGTGATTTTTAACTTGTCCTGTGTGTGGCCACTATTCATGCGATCTGTCTCACTGGCACCTTTAGAAAAAACCATGTTTTTTTTTCAGGGGACCTCTGAGAGCTTCTGGGCAGCAATGAATGTTCAATGACATCAGTAAGAGATGCATCACTGCCCCCTTTGGTGACCAAAAGTCATTGCAGCCCTTGGGATTTTGAGTGCCTCAATAGGAGGAGTGTTGGATGAGGTGCAGAGTCAGCTATATACAAACTGGTTCAAATTTCAAAGAACCATTGCAAATGAATAGGGTCAGAATGACAAGGATGTTTGAGTGTCAGAAGGCTGAGCTTACTGTACATGTTTGGGGTCAACATGTGGTAATAAACTATGATGTACTGTATACATACTGTACATTTAATTTCATACTTATGTATGAAATAAATGGGGGTTCAGGTATAGAACTCTGAATGATGTGTTTTTCTTTGTATTTTTCACTCAACATAAATGAGCAATGTGAGTGCTCTGATAGAACTTTGCTTCCCATACCAAAAAAAAGTGAATATTATTATAATATACTGTAGAACTCCCACATTCACTGTAGACATGAGCTAAGACGTACAATGTGCATAAACTCTCTGACAAGTCAAAGGAAATAATAGAAGAGTTTTGAAATACAACACAACCTCAGTATTGATGTCTGCTTTCTTTCCTCATCTTATAATAAGCAGGTGCTGTGATTGTTGTATCTTCCCCAATGTATTGACTAGCTGTGCTAATGAGAAACGCAGTTTGGAAGCATTTTACTCATGTTGCAGGATGAAGTGCTCTCGGTAGTTTGCAACAGGGAAGCTCTTCATGTTGATATATTTGGCTCCAGCTCACAGCAGGCCACACATTTGCTTTTTTTCACATTTGCCGAGATACTGCTAACGTTAAAGGGGGAACAGGCTGATTCAGTAAGAATTCAATTTAGCAGTTGCACACTGCATTGTAAAAATGTGTCATACAAAAGTAATTAATACTAATAATAATAAATTATGTGTATGAATTACAGATTTCCAAAGCATTCATACATGAAAACAATCTGTCTTTAGTTAACAGCTTGCAACTAATGATTTGACAAGGTCAACTATTTAGAAACTATTCAGGCCTTATTAAAATTCTGTTAATACATCTAGTTTCTGAAGAATGGAAATGTCAATAAAAACCCCTGATGTCTCATTACTTAAGTTCTGAATTAAACTCCAAATGCAGACCTTTGTGTGTTTTATATATTTGTTTTATACACCTTTAATTTATATATATATATTTATATAAGCCCTCTTTCAAATTTGGATTACAGCTGCTTGTGTCCTTAGCCACTTCAGCTTCGTTTTGTGATGACATCTGGATCTGCTGCCAGTGATTTGCTGCTTCATATTACAAATGTATTGGCATGAGGTGACAAAGTGGTGTTTAGGAATAAGTAATAGGATTATTCCATGCCGAAAAGAGAAGAAAGGAAACACAACGTTTTGGCTCTGGAGCTTTCTTTGGGTGTGAAAAAGTGTTGTTTACTGTATGTACTGTACAGTAAGTGTGCCTGTAAGCGCTGGTGATACCAGTTTTTCTTAGCTGCCATTCACAAAAAATGAATGGATTCAATTATATCTATCTCTCCCATATTTCCATCACTAGATTTCAGTTGTGCATGTTCTCATTTTTCTGAGGTTGATACAGTATGTTTTGACTGTAATTCTTTCCAGCTTTGTATTTTTTTCCTTCATAGCATGAAAAACATAAGCTTAGCTTAGGGTGCAATGTTATACATTATATGAAATCTTTCTTTTTACAATATTACTGTGTAATGAAGAACAGGTAGGCCCAAAATCAAATCTCAACATGAGCAGAATTTCATTTAGGTTCCACTGAACGCTCTCCTTGTTCTGCTTTCTGACCACTTTGAAAAAAAAAGTCAAATCATTACAATCCAGGAGCCTGGAAAATCAATTCTTGCAAGGTCTGTGTAATTTTCCATTTCCTGTTCCCAAAACAGGTATTCTCTGCTGGGATGACCCTGAAAAATCACCTAGTTTCCCATTCCATCTTGCTGCTCACAGGCCTGCAATGCAGGGTATTCTGGCACAGTGCTTATGAAAAGCTAAATGTGACAGTTTGTAGCCGCCTGCTTCCACAAAAGCAACACAGTGGAAGATGGAGGCAAAACAAGATCTTCTGACAGGTGTTACAAGCAAACAAAATCCATTCAGAAAGGAGACCTCTACACTGCAAATTAATATGACAGTATTTTGCTGTTGTTTTTCTTAGCCTTTGGCCTTGTCTACTGAAGCACAATGCTTCTCCCACTCTTGCTGGCATTGTAAAATGACTTGTCAGTGAAAATGAATGAAAATAAAATGAAATCCACTGGGCAGGAAAAGCAGGACTGGAGGCAAGTGAAGGTACAGTGGGAGAGGGCAGAACAAAGAAATGAGAGAGGGGTTCACAATAATCATATTTACAGAGAACCCTTGCTTCTGTCTTTGACTGATGAGTTGAATTCTAGAATTATGATCTCCAGGGTCTTTTCTTAAAGAGTTACACTGAGAGGACTGCAGCTTTCAAGCACCGGTCTCATTTGTAATCCCTGTCTTTTGTTGTGTGTGGTATTCTCCTGAAAGGTTGCGAAAAACAGGCCGGTGTGAAAAATGTGTTCCCCTGACATTCCTTATAAGGCAAACAAACTCTCAACGCTTCTACTGTGGAAGACTAGGGTGTTTTGAGTGTTTAATCTTAAATCAGCAGAGTAGGCTCTGAATTCTAACTGTAAGAGCAACATGTTAATATCAACTTTTCAGATGTTCAACATTATAATAATGTCTCCAATTCATGTGATTATTTCCATGCCATGAGGTAATTTGTTCCATAGATTTCACTAGTTTACACTGCTCCCAACTATAAATATATTGTGAATTGTCCCTCTGTGTGCAAATCACAGATGTCAACATTGGACTGTTATCAGAATATATTTTGTGGGGACCCACATTTCTTCAAGTTTTAAAATACTCCAGTAAAATTCTCATTACCTGACAGACAGAGATATTGAACTTAACCAAGAAAGCTACAGTATTAACCAGTGATGGAATTAACTAAAAGTTTTACTAAAAGTTTGTATTATATCTTGTTGACTATGTACTGTATTTCTTTACTTATATTTTACTAACTCCATCTCAGGATGTCTGGTCTCAAAAGATAATATAGCCACATAGTGTCTTTACGCATACAGTAGCTGGCATAGTTCTCAGGGAAATGACCGAGTGACCTCTTCTGGAACAAATGATCTATTCAGCAGAAGGGGCTGCTTGTCACGCAAGCCGGCAGTAAAGAAAATATATGTACTGGTCAGCTTTCTAGAATGACCATATATAGCCACAATGCAAGCAGAGAGTCATGTGGGAGTGTATCTTGTATCGTTTGTTTCACTGTGTAAAAGAGCACTGTAAGCATTTTCTTTGGAGTCGTGCATACAAGAGCAAGACTCGCATATGCATATGAAATAAAGACGACTTTCAACACACAAACCCTCGGCTGATGCCCTTTGTTTGGGACAACACCAGCTAAAGTGTTTTTAACATGGGTCAGCACCATTGCATCCAAGCAACAGCTAACATTTGAAGAGGGTCCCCTGGGTGCAATTTCATGTTGCCCCAGGTGAAAAACTCAATACAGGATGCAAACAGGAAGCAAAACTGTCCTCTTTCGGTATTATTTCTGTGTGGTACCAACTGGAAATTAATTTAACTTCCATGTGCATATCCTCTGCCATGGACACTGATGAGCCCTGCTACACACCATTGCATTGTCACACATTAAGACTGATCCAGAACAAAGAATTCTGTATTTTGTAACAGTACTGATTTTAGTTTGTTCCTTTGCACTAGCTCAGTTTTGACATGATGTTTATCACATTTGTTTGTGTGCATTGTGGAAGAATCTACTGTTTTTGCAGTGTTATACTTAGTTACTTCTTAAAGGGCTTGAACTTTGACCTGTATGGATTGCAGCACTACGTGTGTTGTAGTCTCTTGTGAGCTGATGTTCAGATGGCCATTACTTTACATAGGTTTTACTGACCCCTTAAACTGCTAGTTATCGTGTAACTGCCTGTACCTGTCTGCTTGTTCTTCTAAATAATTGTTCTTCATCTGTTTCCAAGAAAACCATATCTGTCACCACTGTATAATATATTAGTGTAGTTTTATAACTTAGCATCTTTTTATTTTGTCTTATTTGTTATAAAAGTAATGTTTTTGTTACCCAAAAAACATATTTGAGTTGAAAAAATTATTTTAAGATACTTTTCTGCTATTGACATGACAGTAAATCAGAAAAGTAGCACTGTGTCAATGTTTGTCTATCCAGATTGTGTTAAGAAATTTCATAGAATTGTCTGAATACACTTATTTTTTTATTTTTTTCATGATGAAAGTAAAAAAGCACACTTGCTGTATTACATATTCCTTATATTTGAATGATTTCTACATGGGGATGGGGGTGTCATTTGTTTCTTTTTTTGTCGACTGTGCAACTGTAAGACATCCAGGGGTTAAAAATGCTCAGAGAGATTCACTGACAATTGTCAGGATTCAAACCCCTTCAAAGCTGAATGAATTACACTTTTAGGTGACATTTAACATAATGCAGGGCCGGGATTTTAATACTCGCTTGTCAGCAATTTAGTTGCAAGCTTTTCCATCTGTTATTCCTATAATACAATTTACCTTTAATTTCCTAATGTTCTGTTAATCACCAAACAGAGTTAAGGGCGGGGGTTATATTTAATAAGAGGGTCAGGCGTTGAAGTCTGTCCTCCTGAAGGCATTTGATTTAAAGCAGAGGTTGTTCCATCAGAGGAGGCTGAGGGAATGATAATTAAAATCAACAATGAGCAAAGAGGCTCTGCTTTAGAGGACTCAATCGCTAAGTCGTGGACATGTGGTTTGGAATCTTAAAACCACTAGTTTTAGTTTTCACCCCTGTATAGATTTAACACCTTAAAGTAATTGAACTAAGACCCAAATTAATTATTCTGATTTACGGTATAAAGAATTTAGTATGTTTAAGTTTTTATCCACCTTATTCAAAGGGGATATAGAATATAAATGTCTCATACTACTGTATATTTCTACCATATTTTACTAAGGCGATAAGCACACACAGCCTAAATGTGGCTATAAGAGTAGCACTTACTAGTAGTTTGACTTCATTTCCAGTTTTGGCAGTAGGAGCTTTGCTAGTTGTTAACTAAAGTTCAGGAAGGATGACAACAATTCACTCTTTATCCATTGCTGTTCTAGATCATAATTATTCCCAGCATTATTTCTCAAAAGCTATATACAGTATATTGTGATGCTGTGGGGGTGCAGACACCTGTGGGTCAAAATATAGGCAGGGGCCTTCAAAACAAAGGCACTCCCATGACATTCAGACCATTAATTTAATGAAATGTAAAGTTTCATAAGGAAAAAGTCAACTTATGAAAATCTATCTATAAAGACTAAAGAATTTCAATACAGTGGCATAGCAAAGCTGACCAGGTGGTGAAAGAAATAAGGCTTTTCTCCATTTAACAAAACAGAGGACAAAAAGAAAAAGAAGAAAAAAACTGTCACTTTCTTCATGTTTATGCATGTCTCTCTCCCTCTCTCTCTTTGTCTTCTTGTAGCAGCAAGTGGAGGTGCATTTCTTCTTTTAATCTGCTAATTTCTGATTATTGGGTTAGGCATTTCTTTTCTCTGGTTATATTTTCTTCAAACTCAGTCCTAATGCTGTGACCTAGTCCTCCATGGTCAATTAGAACAGCTTTTAAGTTTGTATTCACCAGAGGCCGGCATTAGTGGTCCTTTTTGTTTTCTAGGTTGTAGATCACAACAACTTCTCTCTCTCTGGGATCATCTTATATTGCCCAGGGAAGGTAGCACACCTGTGTCTTGGTCAGAGTGAATCTCCCAACTTGTTAACTGGTCTTAAGAGACATACTGTACCATACATACAGTACATCAGAAACATCATGAAAAATATTTCTATATAATAATAATAATAATAATAATAACAATAATAATAATAATTACTTACACTTATAGCGCTTTTCTGGACACTCCACTCAAAGCACTTTACAGGTAATGGGGACTCCCCTAAACCAGCAGTGTGCACCATCCACCTGGATAATGCGACGGCAGCCATAGTGCACCAGAACGCTCACCACACATCAGTATTAGTGGGGAGGAGAACAGAGTAATGAAGCCAATTTATAGATGGGGATTATTAGGAGGCCAGGGTTGGTAAGGGCCAATGGGAAATTTGGCCAGGACACCAGGGTTAAACCCCTACTCTTATCGAGAAATGCCCAGGGATTTTTAATGACCACAGAGAGTCAGGACCTCGGTTTTATGTCTCATCCGAAGGACTACGCCTTTTTACAGTATAGTGTCCCTGTCTCTATACTGGGGCATTAGGACCCACATAGACTGCAGGGTGAGCACCCACTGCTGGCCCCAGTAACACCTTTTCAGCTGCAACCTTCTCCCATCCAGGTACTGACCAAGCTCACACTTGCTCAGTGGGTTGCCAGTTTTGAGTTGCAGGGCGATATGGCTGCTGGCCGCATAAGGCTGAAAGAGTCCAAAAATTCAGGTCATTCTTCCCAGTGAGCTATTTTCCTAGTGCCTTTGGTTCCATTCATATTTGCTTTCTGCATAAGTGGTTTTAGGGCCCTACTCGTTTCTTTTGGGGGTCCTAGCCTCCTTATCAAATGAACAGCAGGCCAGTCTTCAGAAAAGTGGGTTAAGCCAATCCTGAAATATTCAAAACATCATCAAATAGTCATTGAATGAACCTGTGTGCATACTAAATTGGTAATAAAACTTTAACAAGCAAAAGCAATGTAAACTTGCTGCTTAATCTATCAGGATATCCTTGATTTGGAACACAGATTGACCCTTTCTGCTTGATAAATTGTGTGAGGACTTGTCAAGAAAAGTGGCATGAACTATCCTGTACACCTGTTGTGGGGCTTGCAGTGTTGAAGGCTCTAAAACATGTGTGTTTCATAGGAAAGTGTTGATTCTCATACTTGCCGTGCTGATGTCAATGTTATAGTGTTGGTGTTATGTTAAAACAAGTAATGTTTTAGACTAAAAACGCATTACAAAGATCCAATTGTAAAAATAATTAAGTAAAACCATTTTGCAGTAGAAATACTTGAATATTGTTATTCCCTTAATATGCTATATGTGATTTTCTTATCTTGATAAAAGATGTATAATGTCTAATATACGAAACATACTATAAATACAGTTTTGTCTTAGTTGTCAGATTATACTCAGTATAGAGGGAATTATTGGAATTTATTTATGGTTTCTGGCAGCAAAGGGCCTTAATAGCTGCCTTTAACTGATCCGCAGTTTCTTTGTAATTCCTAATTTGTAAGACTGATAGTGCAGTGCTGTTTTGTTTGCTTTTATTATCTGAAGCAACACTAGTTCAGTTTGAAAAACAGATTTTATTTCTCCAAAGTTTACACAGATGAATTTGACACTTTTCCCAAAAGCTCTTTATGAACCAAAAGGAAAATGCATAGTTTATAAAATGTTAACAAAAAGCAAATAAACTCCATTAAATATTTAACTTCAAGTGCAATAATGTCAGAGGAGTAATTTCCCTATACATATCCTTGTTGCCTCATTACATTCTGAGTCATTAATGGTCATTCATAGTCCAGGACCCATGATAGTTCTGTTATCTCAACATTCGGTGTCTTCTCAACTTTGGTTCCATTTGTTATAACACAAAAAGACATAAAAAGCCTATAAATGAAAATCCTTTGACCCATCATGTCGATTTGGTTACTAGTAAGTTATGGTCTGAGGATCTCTTGGAACTTTTTGAGTTATCCTTGGGAAATTATCTCAACAGAAAGACTATTGATCCAGGCTCAGTCAACACTTTATATACAAAAACCATATTTTCAGTACTAGAAGCATTTCCTTCTTTCTGCTGCCGGTATCAAGTATCCTCGGTGACATTGGGCATATGTAATGGCATCTTTAGAATGGGTGGGTCCAGATTAACAAACACACCAAACACACCGGCATGAGGTCTGAACACAACCAAACACCAAAACAAAAAACCTAACTTTTCTTTGAGCCCCTGCCTAAACTTCTTCTAACACAGCCGAGCAGCTGCTTACCTGACTCAGAAATGAACAGTCTCTCCCTGAAACTCTTTGCAAAACTCAGTTTGTTTCCCAGAAACTCACACATTTTTTAGGACAGTCAGTAGTCAGACCTCCCCCTGGCAAGTGGTACTGTACATACAGAAGTTCTCTCCTTAGCCCCTCAGACATCATTCATCCACTTTAACTGTGCTTCCTCTTCCTGTTTTTTTAAACAGTCACCTGACCCATTGGCTTCCTGCAGTTGGTCATGTAACAGAGCAGCAGCTCATTCCCCAAGACAAATCTGGGGAATGTGGTCTCTACCATGGCTGTGCTCTAACTCCAAATAATCTCCTCTTTTCAAGACCGTGGGAAATATATTCCTTTAATCTCCTTTTAAACACTGAAGTATTCTAGTCACTCCTCTTTGAGCCTGTGTTAGCCCTATCCATGAAATAAACATAACCCAATCAAACACCAGCAAATAAGCTTCTGTGTTGTTTCAAATCCTCCCTGCCTTCCAGTATGATACTACTCTGAACACACTCCCTGTTTTAAGAGTGTTTCAATTGACATGGATCAATATAAGGCACACATCACATACATCTGAGCTTACAGTTTGCGACCAATTCGTATATCTTCACGTTCTATAATGAAAAATTTTGTCAACCCTAATCAGACTAGCTATACATTTTTGTTCTAAAAACAACCACTTTTCTGATTCTTTTCTGATGCAATTCAGTATGGTTTAAAAAAGATTTTCTAATATTTATTTTCCTAATCACAAAATATATATATTAATATAAGTGAGCGACTTTAAACAGGTTTCTGTTTAACCAAATTATTTTAATCTGATATCAATTAAAACAAATAATAAACTTTTAATAGATTTTGTTGTTCAAAATTGAGCTTGAAATGTAATCTGAAATGCTTGTAAATTGAAATTTTTCCATTCCAAGTTTAGTAATGCCTGATCACACAACTAGTAAAGTATTTTGACAAATATAATCACCTGGTTGATTTGGTGATGTGTGGCATTTCATCCAAAATATTCTTCCTTGGTGTTATAAAATATATATTATAGTGAACACAGTGAAACACTTCATGAGGTGGTATCATACAGTACAGGTATGTGTGTAAATGAGACCAGTCATATTTACAGTACTAGGAAAGTAAAACAAAGATAGTCCTTGATGTGATAATAATGTGATTCCAATACTTGGACAATATTCTCTTTATCACTGGTTCAGCTTCGAATGAAAAAAGAACAAGGAATCTCATTTGGTATTTAAACCTTTTCAATGGCTTCCTCACTATTTTACGTCATGTCAATAGATGAAGAGCGTGAGGGGTTTCTTAATGTATAAAAGTGAGATGATATTTTGAAATTCCCTCACCTGAAAATTGTTTACCATTTTATTCTGCTGACTCACAATAAGATTTATTTCAGAATCTCTTTTTAACAAAATGCATTTTGAAGGCATCATTTAAACATTTTGTACCTTATAAAATATGTAGAATGTCCATTTGGATATAATTTGATTGGCCTACAAAAAAAAAAAGACAGTTGCAAACAGTTACAGAAAGAAGTATTGGGGAAAAATATATACTGAAAAAAACATGTTTTGAATACAGTTTGTTCATCCTCCAAAGAGAATTGAGCTAATTTTCAGTTTAATTTTATGTATATTCAGTTGTCTATTGTGTACAGTATACTGTATATCCATCCTTTTTCTAACCCTTTTATCCAATACTGGGTTGCAGAGGATCCAGAGTCCATCGCAGGGTACAGACAGAAACAAACACTCACAACAGAACCAGTTTTCCCAGCCGAAACATGGAGGAAACCCACACAAACTTGGGGGAGCACAAACAGAAAGAACCCCCAGGAATTAAACCTAAGGCCCCTGCACTGCAAGGCAGCAATACTAACCACTGTGCCACAGTGCCACCCTTATTTTGCATATATAAATTCTGATTATTATTATTATTATTACTACCAAGCTAATTTTGTGCAGTGTACAAGTGTGTCCAGCACTATAGTTTGACACTGACTGCTAATTTATGTTTATTTTGCTATATACCACTTCATTCAAAATTTGTATGAACTGTGATTGCAATGTGTATAATCCTTATTTTAATCCTCTAATCCTTAGGGAGCATCCGTCATTTAATGTCATTCCTTATTGCACAAAACATTTTTTTCACCTCACCAGCATCTCAGCCTGTAACTGTATTTCCACCATATACTCTTATGTTTGCTAAGTGTTATCTTAAGTTTACAAAGCTTGGCAGAAAAATAAAGCTGCCTGGCTGTAACTAAAATGAGAAGCACTGCTCAGCTTGCTATTTTATTTATTAAGTTATAAATTCAGCAGCAGTCCATTGAGACACAGGGATCTTCAAAGAGGAGGAATGAAAAAAAATGTTTATTAGGCATGTTTGGTTGTTAAGATAGTCTGTTCTGTGATAACGTGTTTGTTAACTCAAGATCTTAATTACAGCTTTGAAGTGAGTGTGTATATGGGAGTCCTCGTTTATCACTTATGCTTGTGGAGATGTATCTCTGCAAGCCAAGTGCTTTATTCCTGTGAACAACTTTTTAAGACGATTGCTTTTCCATGATGAGTGGTTTCTTTGGTTAATGAAGCTTTATCCTAACTGGTATTTCTCTGTACTGCTTTTCCCTTGATGATAATTTTTTTGTTTTAAGTGTAATCACTGAAATATTTTTTATGTGTGTTTGGAAGAGACACGAAGTCTTGGTAAGGGGTTGGAGGGGAGAGGAGTTTAACACTGTACCTCTAATTGTATTTGAATGTTTTCACGCTTCTTTCTTTAATAATTTACCAGAACATTACCCCAACGGCAATGGGGTGAGTATTGCCATAGAGCTATTCCAGACAGTGTAAATTAATAAGTATGGGGCCTCGGTCCGGTTGTTCATTGAAAATTAGAAGTTTAACATAGACCCCTGACCTACCATCATGAGTTTGGAGGAAGGGCTTACACAGGGAGAGCCCTCACAAACATGGGCAGAAAGCACAAACTCCAGACAGAAAGCACCACAGGCCAGAATCAAACACAGAGGTGCACGGCATGTCACTGTGATTCTCTTTCTGAACTGTCATGGTTAGAAAAATATTAGTTGAACTAACCTTTCACAGTTTTTCATGGATTTTGCTAAGTAAACCTAAATTTCTACTCCTATGGGGCATGCTTTTAATTTGCAGACCTTAGAACTCTTACAATGTGAAAAAATGTTTTTATACATAAAACAGAAAAATACATGAATAGAGTTCCATACAAAGGCAATGTTCCTCTTCAGATTTCTCTCCTTCTATAGCAAATAGACACACCCACCATGTATCACATAGATCAAATACATTTGCAGGAATTGGTAAGATGTACTAATGACTTCTCTGCTAGTTGCCACCAACTGAAATCTA
This sequence comes from Atractosteus spatula, assembly GCF_055471065.1. Classification (NCBI taxonomy): domain Eukaryota; kingdom Metazoa; phylum Chordata; class Actinopteri; order Semionotiformes; family Lepisosteidae; genus Atractosteus; species Atractosteus spatula. The sequence continues at coordinate 1,863,912 of NC_142721.1, read as the reverse complement.
GTCAGATTTGGCAACTGCTGAGACGATCATATAAAGGTGAATTTGACTGAGTTGCATAGATGCTAACTGGCAAATGTGTGATGAGCATGTCTTAGTGTTTTGACCAGCATTCGCAAATACATTTGAACTTAATTCTGGCTCCCATTATGCAATAGATTTTAAAGATACTGTTTTTTAAAACCTATTTCATTTCAAGCTATTAAACAATATTTACAAAACCACAAACTAATCATCTGCCCTTTTCTGAATTCTGAAATATGAGTACCAATATTTGTATTACCTTTATTGCTATTATATGACTTTTTTAGCAGTTACAACAAAAATATGTTTGACTTTCTTTTCAAGAAGGGCTTTGTGTGGAGGACCTACCTGTACATATGATCTGCATGATCCTGTCATTCTGAATGAAGAAGATCAAGCCTCACTCATTTTTGTCAAGAAATATCATTCAAAATTCATGCCAATAAATTTGACAATCAACTCTGAGGAGAGCATATTTTAAATAAACAGTAGCTGTTTATAATAATCATCACTCTTGATTTTGAAGAATAGGGAGTCTGATGTTTGCACCTGACCTGCAGATGTGAAATAAATTTGATGCACCCATCCCCCCTTAGGACTGGCCTAGGGCAGAAGACAATGGTAAGACCAAAAGTATCCAATTGTTAACAAGCTTTTTTTTTTACATATTTTAAGAAAAAAGTGCCTCAATACCACTGATGTCTGAAACAACCCTAAATTACACCGACCAAACTCTGTCATGTTGTTTAATTCTTCTTATATCAGACAGCCTGCCAGTGCATTTTCACAGGTTCATTTATTTTGCTTATTGTTTATGTGCAGTTTTTCATTAAGCATATGCTACAGTGGGAACAAATGATTTATGTTTGTCTGTATTTAAATGCAGAAGTTTAGTCCCTACAGCTCCAGCACACCTGCAGCAATTAGCACAGTTATCAATCAAATTTAATAGAAACAAAACAGTAGCAGCTTTCCTTGTGTCTGACTGTCAAAAGATGCTTTTCTCTTCACCCACCAGTAATACTGAAACAAGATATAAATTGAAATTCAAGGGAAAAGGCAGGTGGTCTAAACTTCCAGTTTAAACACTTTTCCAGTTTCTGTGTAATTTTGTTATCTAAATTGTTATTGGGCATGTTGAGATGTGTTTAACAAGGAGAATGAGTGGAAATCCCTTTAAATTAGCTTCATCTTCCCCTCATGAGCTGCCACTCGTGGAGTTCAATCCCACATGCTATTACCCTCATCATAAACTCAGATGAAGGCAATCCGACTGGAATAATAGGATGAGACTGGGATGCAATTATGTCAAAGTCTGGTTGATTACACACCCCCTTCAAAATGCTTTTGCTACCTGCAGATGGCCAGCACTTTGTTCAATAGGAATTCTTAATATTTTGGGCCGAGGAGTGCATGTCTGACTTTTTGTTCCGAATCAAACCTAACCTTTTGCAGATTCCTCTCTGCTGTTATTGCACAGAACAAGTTGTTTCTTATAGCTCCTTTGTTCCATGCTGCCCATCTTTCATGTTTGTTATGCTTTATACAGTTTATATTTCTCATGGAGTTCTAATTTTATAGTAGGGCTGCTTGTCTATTGTTCTTCCATTCCTTGCCATGGAAGATTCCTAATACTATTTAATAAAACGATAATTAGTTTTTTTTAATGTCATATTAAACACAGCAAAAGAGTGGATGTTGAATATTGAATGTCTCATGTTGAATAGCCCTATTTTATGATATGCACTTTCATTCGGAAAGTGAAAATGAAATCCTCTTGTCTTTTCTTCCAGAAGATGGATAATCCACACAATCAAAAATAAACAATGCTGCTTGAGTTAACTTACGGGTCACATGTCTACCATTTGATCCTAGTAAATTGTATAACATTTTGTAAATATATATACTGTAAATGGTGGTGCCTTTGAGTAGTTTTATCAGAAAACAAAACGAATCAAATTCTAAAGTTTTTTTTAACAAGGAAGAAAATCCAGAATGTTATTTTGCACACTGACCATTCTCAACAAAGATCACAGGTTTGGAGGACAGGTGGGTTATTTTACTGTGATTGTCCCTGTGAATTCGTTAAGGAGGAAATACAAATAATTCTGTCTTGTCCGTCTCCCTTGCCGCCAATCTTTGGAAACACCATCTGCAGTCCTTTTTTTTTCAATGCTACAGCCAAGTGCACTGAAAGAGTTGAGAAAAGCCTATTTTATGCATAGAGCAGGAGAACAAGCAGCAATGCTGCAGTGCAGATCAGTTACGACACAGCAGGCAGGGAGGGTGAGTTCAGTAGTGCCATCTGACATGAAGTCCATTGACTGTCTGAGAGAATGTGCATATACAGTAGCTTATGAGGTGTTTTTAAGAGCAAGCAGAAGTTGTTTTGATTCATGGGTTATTTGAGGCTGGTCAGACCTAATAAGGATGAAACAGCTGTCTATGTCTCATAACTTTCAATTAATACATGTTAAACAGAATAAGACAGTTTACTCTTTAGTATTGTGAAATGGTCAGAACTAATTATCTCTCTATCAGTAAATAACACACTGATTTAAAGATAGTATCTTTTTGGGATTCTTTCAAGGAGTTACTAAATTCAATTTAAATATACCATTATTTAACTAGATGAGTCCATTGAGAATACTTTTTAATTTATAATTGTGGTCTTGGGAATACTCAATTTTAAACCAGTGCATTCTACTTGAGAAATATGAGTGAAGCACTTTGCTCGACAGCAGTGCTCAACCCAGGCTTTAACCCACTAACTTCTGATTGCAAGTTCAGAGCTCTAATCACTGCTCCACATTGCTTATATCAATATGACTAATGACCATTAACATTAAAGATTCTGTAGATATGACTCACTTGTAGCTTAATTGTTTTAAGTTTTTTTTACCTATTAAATTCAACAGCATAGAACTCTGTGCATTTAGTTTCCCAGTATTAAATAAACAAGATGTAGAATGAAATACAAATTATTTTCCCACATTGTAGTGAAATAATAATTGAATGAATAATCATATATGTACCAGTTAAATGTTTCTAAGTAAATATATATGTAAAAAATTGATTACAGCAGGACAAAAATGCTAGGCTCATACTGAGGCAGACAGGAGAATCAATGCAGTTTAATAAGATCTTAAAGGCCTGCCTACCTGGGTGACAAGCTACATCAAACAACCATCTGTCGGTAAGGGCTCCTCGGGCTTCTCACATTTTATCAAAATGTTTAGGAATGCGTCACTGGACTGGCAGTGTCAAACTCATTTACACCACACTGAAGGACTGAGGGTTATTCACTCCTTAAATCTACAGCATCAGCATATTTCAAACGGAAACTGAAGTTTCTTCACTTCCAGTGAAAGATGAGTCTATCTAACCTAATGTGTTTCTTTTTTTCTTTCATTGGAACAAGCTGTGAAGTACAAACCTTGAACAAAAAATAAAATCATCTTCCATGAAAATATTAAACTGCCTGTTAAAGATGAAATGGTCACTTAATTTGAATAACTATTTAAGTGTTAATATATGTCTCTTCATAAATACAGTATGTTAATTCTATTGTTTATTTTAAAAGTTTGTGGTCCAGATTGCAATTTGTATATTTAGAAATACAGATACAGTATGTGTGTATGTGAAGAACAAAAACTCACCAGAGTTTAATCTTTTGAATGACAAGCATTGCCTCTGCTCTGGATATTAATGTCAGTTTGGGAGTACTGTATGTGACAAACTCCCTTTTAGGACTGCTAGAAGGGTCTTTAATAAGACTGTGCAATCCAGGCTGGAGTACTCAGCTGAGGTCTCTCAGCAATGCTCTTTATTATAGTACTTAATACAGATCTGTTTCATATTTTAGAAATCTTTCATACTTGTTCTGTAGTACATTTGGTTTTTGCAAAAGTACTGGGTACAAATGTTTTTATTTGTAAGTTTGAATATTTAAGCTTTCTCCATCATCCAGCGATTTGACTTTCAAGTTTTCTCTAAAGGATGTCCCTGTATGGACAAAAAATGGAACAAAAAGGCAAAAAGAAAGGTGTACCGCTGTGCATCACAACCTCCAGGCTGGGCTTACCCTATTTAACTAGGTCCAGCCTGGGAAAAAGAACTGTTAGCACAGCGGTGACCAGACTAGACTGACCCTGTTTAGTCAGCCAAAATTCAACAAAAACTTAGTATGTGAAGAAGGTGTACATGCCTCGGTGAAGATACATGATGGAACAGGCAAAAAGAAAAAGAAAAGGAATGTGGGTGCAAGCAATCCCCTTACATGGGTGCAATCCCCTCCAGGACTGTTGGTGTAAAAACTCCAGGACTGTTGGTGCCCCTTCCAGGGGCAGTTTAATAAATGCTAATACTTGCCATGATTTGCAGAAACTGGTGGTTTGAATCAATTTGCACATTTGGAATTTATTAAAGTATTGTTCACTGTAAATAACAGATTATTCTTGATTCAGCATATTGACCCACTATCCTAAATCATAAACTTTGATTAAAAGGATATTAGTGCAAAAGAAAATAAATTCCCTTCTACAGCAATTGTGGGGAATGCAACACATACTGGATCTATTTCAAAAGAGCAGTGCAAATTAAGCAGACACAGACTATGGTATTTCTTCTGCTTTAAAACTTTTAATACATTCAGCTGTCTATCTGTGCATCTGACTCCTGAGATTAGTCAACATTCCTCTTTTTATTTTTATTGTCATTGCAGTCATTTAATTGTGTTTTGACGCAAAACAAAGAAAACAAAAGAAAGGCTAGAAAATGTACTGTGATTTAGACTGTAAAGGCTTTGTAGTATTCAGTCCTCGCCCAGCTCTGTGGAATGTAATTTTGTTTTAGTGTTCTCTACACAATAAGGTTCGGTGGCAGCAGTGGGTCAGAGGTGAGGGAGAGAGGGATATTGGCATCTGCAAGGGTGACAGGAGAGATGCAAGAGGAAGGGTCCAGAACTGCTGTGCCTCAGGCTTGTCATTCACTCTGTTTTTAATAAGCGCGGGTCATGTTTGTCATTTCACCTCCTGGGAAGGGGGAAAACCATTATTTGTTACACAAAGGAAATAATATAGTTGTGCATTTTGTCACATATTTACTTCAAGTGTTATCTGTAAAAAAAGATGGTGCTCTTTTTTTTGTTTTCTCCTCTAAAACACCACACAGCACTATGGAGACTGGACAAAATTACATAGCTTTAGGGGCACATCTCACATCTATAGTTTATTATAACAGCAGCTGCAAAAATAGAAGACATTATATAAAAACCATTATTATGGTTATTATTGTTATTCATATTATTTTATTATTATTATTTATACAGTACTGCTACGTTCTGTTTATATACTGTATTTCTAACTCTTTTGAAACATCCCAGACAAAGTTGCAGACTAGCATACATTTGGAATGTAAAGATTGATCCAAACAATTCAGAAGTTTGTGCTGAATTAATTCACTAAAACAAGTGGAGGAATCTGTCAGATTAAATTATTGTTTTAACATGTCCTGTTTAGACAGAAATGAACTGTCTTAGTATCCATGCAGTACTGTTTTTTTGCCCTAGTATGCAGAAGAGATAATTAATTTTTATTATCAGATGAATCTGGCATTGTAGCTGAAGCGAAACACATTATTTAATGGGAATGAAGGTCAATGACTGAGGTGAGCATTTGTGTGTAATTACAGGAATGCTTCTTTCGGTGAAAACTGGTATTTTCTATTGCCCACTGTGGAGATCCTCTCCAGTCTCCCTGCTGTTCCAGCTGCTGCTGGCTGTGGGTTTAAATCTGATTGAGGTGGACTAATGGCTGCTGTCCCACAATCCCCATTGATTTATCAATCTGTCTGCTTTTCTTTGTTAATATGCTTGGTTCTTTCCATGCTTGATTTGTATTTCAGAGAAAAGAATAAAGAATGCACAGCCTAAAATGCAGGTTGACCTGCAACACTGCCTAAGAACAGAGAAAAACATTGTGACCATTGTACAAGTACAGCTGAGGAAATGCAGGATAGCTCTGCAAAGAACTATGGTGACGTTTCCCCTGAACTCTCCCCACATTTCAAATTTTAGAAGGTAGCGGTTTGTTTTATGGCTACAAATACAGTTGGAAGAAAAATTCCAGTTTCTAATTGCTTGCTTCTAAGGGTCTTCCCTAGGTCTTAAAGTTTTCTCTTCTCTCCCACTCCCACAAATATTGTAGCTTTGTGTTAACTTCCCTTGCTTGGTTGGTCAGCAAAGGTGTCTTTGATTAGCTCGGTTTTATAAGTTGTTCACCTAGTAAAGACATTTGTTCAGAACACATTTAACCCTACAGTCGAGACATTTCTACTTCAAACCTGAGCTCTGTCATTTGATGATTGTAAAGAGGACTCTTCTGTCAATAGAAGTCATATCATACAATGCCCAGGTGTTTCTGAGGTAGTCTGCGCTTCATTCAAACAGATTATCTTTGCCATGCTATGCAGCAGGAGGACCCCTTTTGACCTTTTGGGCCAATATGAACTGACGGGACTGTCAATAAGAGCTGCACTGATGCATTCTAACCCAGCTGCAGCTGTTGAAATGCACTGTGTTAAGTAACAAGCAGATTGACAGTTTGACAGTGCATCTAAGAGAGAAAAGCAAACTCACTCCTCATCCTTCCCCGGTTATTACCTTGCCCTTAGTGGCAAAGCCAAGTTGATCCGCAACTGACAACTCCCATTTGAAGCAGTATGAAAAGAAAACAACTATTGGTAATTACATGTAAAACACTTTAAATCCTACAGAGGCTGAGTGAAGATAAGTAATCCCTAACAAGGCAGAAGGCATAGAAACATTTAAGGTGATAACTTGGCTGAAATTTGGAGTTCAGTGGTTAGGATGGCTCTGAAGGCCATAGATGTGAAATATCAGAAATGAGACGATAGTCCAGGCTGGAAAGATCTGTGGGATGAGGGGGCTGTGGTTTTTGATACATTATATATTGTCTCAACATTAAGAGGGGCTCTTCTGGCGTTCTTGCCTACAGCTGTACAGGCGCTTCCGTGCAGGACTCTGGGAGTGTCAGGCGGGGGGGAGCGTTCCAATTAACACTTCAAACTCCAGCTGGGATGGGCTGGACTTCCTCGGCTGCATGACTGCACACACACAGGCAGCCGTGCTGTTGTCTGGGGGGACCCAGGTGCTGCATTCACCTTGGCTGTCATTGGTGTTAGAGGAATAGGCACTTGTGGAAAAAAAAAAGTACAAATGCAATGGCAGAATGTCCTAATGGCAGAGTGGTTAGAACTTAAGGATATCCTGTGTTTCTTTAAGTCCTTACAAGACAGCACGACAACTTTCTATTGTACCAAGCCTTATCAAACTAATGATGAATTTTACAGTATCAGTTCGAAAGTTGTAGTATTGTGTAAAGTGGTAAAAAATAACAATCATGAGACACAGGAGTATCACTCGACCCTTCCTTCACTGATTTATTTTTCAGAACCTGTTCCTGTGATTTCTCCATGAGGCGCAGTAAAGTTACAGTATATCTGATCTTTGATGTTGGTTAGAGAAATAAATGATCCATGACTGCTGTACAAGGGAGGACTGGCACCAGATTCAGCTCCTTCCTACCATACTAAGCAAGAATTAAAGTGCCTTCAACAGACTTTGCCACCTCTCTTGAAAACGTGAATGAATATAACAGGGCACTCAATGTAATCTAGACAGTGTAAATTTCTCTAGTGGCAGAGGACTGGGTCTTTAGGCATGTCAGAGTTATCCACTTTCAAGGGACTGGTGTTGTGCATTCACACAGCTTCACAAGCACCTGGAAGTGAGTCCCACCCCGGCCAGGGAGAGCTACACCTGTCACATAGACAATGACATGTCTAAGAGTGACAAGCACAACTGTAATAGGGACTGTGCAGCTCGCAAAACTGTATCATCCTGTGGATCCAAAACTGACAACTGAGTACAAATTACCTCTGTATGCATATTCTCACTGTCATACATGCTGTGTAAAATGATGCATTTTGTTAACATAGTGTTGTTTAAAAAATGGAGGTACACACAAACTCTCTGAACTATCAAATAACTTACATTAAATATGATTAAATTTAATGATGTTGAGGAATGCCATGTGCAGTACAATTTACAAAATGAGCAAATAAAAACACAAAGAATAAAAACAAACTGAATGAAGTGGAATTATAAGGTGTGAGTGAGGTTTGACAAAAGAAAACCAACCCAGCCGAATATCTTTTTCTGATGTTTTGGTGCATTTACATATTGGTGAATTGTTTTATATATCAATCATTGCAATTTTTAATTTTTTTATTAATATGTACAGCACCACAGCCCTGACTATTTATTAAGGCCTCAGAACTCTGTATGAGACTGCAAGGGTTGTGTGAATTTACTAGCACAATTTTAGTTGTAACACTAAATGAAGAGTTCAATTTGGCTATTGATTATATCAATTGATGGAATAAGAAGGAGTCTGCACACGGAATCACAACACATGGGATACGTTTATTGATATGTAGAGTGTAATGTGTACATAAAAGCATTTAAAGAAAAGATATGAAAGATGCAGATTTCAATAAGGGATACAAAAACAAGGGTTATGCATTTAGTATACTTTTGGTTGCACTAACGCATTAATCAGTCTCCACACAACATTCATATACTCATCAGTAAATGCCATTACTTAGATTATATCAACATGTGTTAGGATAGCAATTGAATTCTTGAGATCGGTAATGTTGAATAAATAAATGTTAAATATTTTGTAAGGAAAAAGAAATTTGCAATACAGAAGGAGTGAACAGTTTTTAATTTCTGACATCATACTTGACTGGTATAACTGCTATATTTTTGTTTAAGAGTTTGAAAAAAAAAGATCTAACAAGAAGGTATCCACTTGGAAGTCACTGTTACTTTGATTAGATGTAAAGCGAATTTTAAAATGTAATTTGTGGTTGGGAATATTGTATCTGAAATTTGTCCCTTATTCCTTCTCATCTCCAAGATGCTATTTCATGAATTTGTGAAAACTTATGTGGAAATACTGGATGTAAATAATCACAGCTGGCCATGTTCAAAACTGTCCATAACTTAGGAAAAACATAATATGTCTATTTTACATGCAGGGGGGGCTGTACTAGCTAATCCCAGCAGGCACATGAATAAATTCTGAACCCTCACTCCCTCCTGCCTTCTCTAACTCCTCTCAGTGATTTTAATTAAAAACTTAATTGAAATTCTAATCAGATTAATCAGACATGTAAAAAATGCCAGATCTTTAACAGGTAGCCTACTCTGATGTTTTACTGCTTACCTGAAACTACTGACTATTTAAGTGCTGAAAAAGACTCAAAAAGATTTTTAACATAATAATCCAGTTAAGGATTTACACATTCAACTGAGAGGTTAATTTCAGCAAATTCCAGTAGCTATTACATCTAGGACCACATTGGAAAAATCAATGCAGCTAATATTTTCAAAATAAACAGGGCAGCTATCTATTTTAAATATTTATTTTCTTGTATGTGACAAGCCTGAAAACACTGCAAAATCCAGAAGCATCAACAGAGCCATCTGGAAAACACCAATATATTCTGTTAGTCATATGCCTTAAAGCCCTCAACTAAAGCTGTACCTTCTTTCAGAACAGAGAAGGCTTTTTTCTTGCTAAAATTAGACAGCCTATAACCCTTTTGATTAAAATAATTAATATATAATAACGTATATACTTAAATATAATTAAATGAATTACTATGACAATTAATATATTAATGTTATATACCAATTAACCATAAATCCCACAATATAATAAATTTACAAATAATACCTAGCAAGTAACATATCCATTATTGTCTTTTGAAAACCTGGTGAATTGATGGGCCATAGCCTAAGAAAGAGTTTTCTAGATCACACCACCAACGTTCATGGATTTATCCATTTAGACACAGACAATACATTGCATCTTATTTCTTTTGCATAGTTTTACAGAAGGGATTACAGACAAATTTGGCCCCCAACTGGCTGAGGAGCAACAGCTTGGCCATGAAGACAAGGTAGCCACTCATAAGATGCCTGAAAATGGTTCCTGCAAGTGCAGCACAGGGGTGAATTGATGGGCAATAATCTCAGAAAGGTGGAGCGATTGTCACAACTGCACGCATACGTCAACACAGTCCCACACGCACAGAACCAGCAAACATTAACAGAAACTAATTATCCAACCACACTCTCCGTTCCGCTTCACATCCCCCCTTGCCAACAGTACTTTAGCTCTGCTCATTCACATCACTGTGCTCAGTATTGCTTTCGCGGACGGAGCTCATCCTTGTAAATCCTTGTTCTCTATGCACCCTGATTAACTTATCTCTCTGGATCTCGAATCTCTTGCTCGGATTTGGACTACTACGGTCTTGGATTACGATTTGGACTTGTTACTCAGCTACCTTCGGAGACATCTAAAGAATTTGCATAGGGTTTAACAAACTACCTTTCAGCTTTAGTCTACAATTTCTTAGGCTAAGCCTAACAGGGATCAAATTAATCGAAGTCGGGGAGTGGATTAATGACCCATATTTATGCATAATATTGTCAATCTTCCTGACAAAACCTTTCCTGCTGAAATATTAAGCAATACAAGTGAAGATACAAGAATACGGTAGATTTAGCAAGATCTAGGTCTGAAAAGAACTAGATTATCTCTGTTTTTTGTAAGCCAAACATAAAAAAATGTTAAAGCAATAAATTAAATCTAGATATAACAAACGTCCTGATATTCCTTTTCCATATATATATACATTTAGGATGGTTCTGCAGGTTTGGCTGTACTGTACATGCACATCATGTACATGCATATCATTTAATTGTATTGACTCTGAAGTAAGACCTGTTCAATTTGGTTCTTGCAGGGTTTTCACTGAACTTCACAAGCTGTCATTTTAAGCAGCAGTTTGAGTCTGCATGATTACCTCCTATTGCTTTTACAAAGTCAGCTTGTGATCTTCAGTTCCAATAAGTGTATCTCTTCTTGCCACAGGAATGCCTGGACATGTCCAGAGGTCTGACTGCAGTGATTTTCTCAGAGATGAGAGTCTTCAAAGTGCCATCTAACTTTGTGCTTTTCAAAGTGCATTGAAAAACATATTGGTCTCTGTTCATAATTCACTATCCAGCTGAGAGACAAATAAATAAAAATGCAAAAACATGACACAAAACATGAATACTAAAAAGTATCCCATGTGGTAATCTATTCAAATGAGCTTGGCACAAAATGGTTTGATTTCTGCATTTTGTAAGAAAGTGATGTGTTTGTGTATTACTGATCAACATCAAAGCAAACAAAAAATTGGGGCTGAGCTGACTAGGGGTAAGATAATGGTTTCCCAGGCAGCTGTCTTTTTGCTCAGATCCAAAAACTGTAGTCGCCAATGTGTCTGTCACAGGAGTCTCCTGGGTTTTCTAGGAGTTGCAACTTTTCTCTCAAACCCATCAGAATGCTCCAGCACTGGCCACATGCAGGACCTTAACAGATGGAGCCCGTAGAGAAGTGAATCATATCAGAATGAACAACAGACGCGTAGCTAATTAATCTGGTGGAAGCACAATTGGAAGCACTGGGACTATATTGATCCATGACAACAGAGTTTGAACATCATTTCATCAAATCTTTCTTTTTAATGAAAGATTTTAATGAAATTTCTGGCCATACCTCTAGGACCAGAAAGAAAGTAAGGTATATTTTATATTATACAATGTAACATCATAAAATGAACTTTATCTCAAAACAGAGTTCTCTATTTCCACTGTACTCAGAGTACACACATCCTTATCTACAACAGTGTTTCAAGTCTTTATGTTGTACATCCTGTAATTGTTTAAAAACATATATATTTCTATATTTCTAATCACTTCCTCCTGGTGATAGTAGGTGGTAAGGCTGCGTGTGGCAGAGCAGGTCTCTCTTTCCCCAGCCACTGTCTCCAGCTCTTTCCAAGGGATTCCAAGTCTCTCCCAGGCCTGCTGAGGGATAGAATCCCCCAGCCAGCGTGTCCTGGCTCTGTCCGGGGTCTCTTCCCAGTGGGCTGAGCCCAGTACACCTCTAGCAGGAGGCACCCTGGGGGGCAGCCTTACCACCTCAACCCGAACCACCTCAGCTGGCTTTTCTTAATCTGTGACTCTGCTCCAAGCTCCTCCTGCTATGGAGAGTGAACCCAGCAGCCCTGTGGAGAACCTCATCTCCGCCACTTGTACCCATGACCTTATTCTTTCAGTCACGAACCAAAGCTTATGACTATGGGTGAGGATAGTATTTAATTTTTATATAGTTAGAATATATGTTTAAACATATATTCTATGTACTGTAATATAAATGCACTACATTTTTCAAAATATATTCTTTGTGTGCAGTCTAGTTTTGTTTTTCAAAACAATAGACCCTTTTCTATATTTTTTGCAATACAGTACAAATGTCTAAAAAATATTCAGTGTACAAAGATGTTCATACTTGAATACTTATGATGACATTAATTATATACAAGAGCTTACAATTACATAAAAACAAGAGATTTAGGAGGTTCCATGATAATTTTGTTTTAGGCATCTCTACTGAAAGGTTAGTTTTAATGTCTAAAGAAATGTGTAAATTAGATTTTTTCCTCATCACATCTGGATAAAACGATTAAACCAACTGTTGAGACTTTTTTAGGATTTTCCACAGCCTAGAGTAGGATGATTAGCATGAAAACAAAATCACTTTCTCAATCCCAAAGCGGAGGATCTCAATAATTAAACAATCTCTGACTTTTGGCCATGACATAGTTAAGATAAAATGCACTGCATTTTCCAGAAAAAATCAAACTAAAGATTTTTTCATGCAATTCATGCAGTTCTCTTCTTCTAATCCACATTTCCACCACTCCTTTTACTTTTGCATTATAAAGTTGAATACATATATTTTTTTAATAATCTCTTAACAGTGATTCCTGAACTGCCAAAATCTGCTTTTAGAAATTCAGAACCACAGCTTTTTAAATTCTCCTTTGAGTGTTTTTTTTGTGGGAAAACTAAACTAAATCTAAATTTTCACTATGCATTCTAATCATTTTTATTTCCCATGAAAAAATATAACACAACTGATAAGAATTTAAAAATATGTTAAAATATGTTTATCAGTGGGAATTGTTAGTGCTGATCATTTTGAAGGAAAAAAGAATTGGGACAACTGACAGGTGTCTCTTTTGCTCAGGTCTTTGCCTTTGGGTAATTAGGCTCATAAAAAAGCTGTGAAAAGTCTTATTTTGTGTGTCTGGAGTTTGTAGTTGAAAGACAAACGAAAACCAAAGGCTTTTCTGTTACAAAACAGACAATTTTGAAGCTGACATAAACAAAGACCCAATCAGAAACACAACACAGAAATTGGAATTTTAAAAATCAATAATGCAGAAGAAATAATGGGTATAATTACTGTTAAGCCAAGACTAGGTCATCTATAAAAAACCTTTGTATTTGATGATAGACAGATTATCAAACCTGTTAACAAAAAGTAGACACCTCCACAGTGCACAGATGAAAATATCAAATCCTCAGAAGAATAAGAAACCAGAATTACAAAAAATTACAATTACACCATAATATGCAAAATTCTCCTGAGTACTAAGAACAGAAAAGCTAGAATAGAATTTGCTTAGAAGTACAGAGATGAGCCAGGAGATTTTTAGACCATAGTTTTATGGATAGATGAGATCAAGATAAATCTTTACCAAAGGGATAGAAAATTTTAAAAAAGGAAAACAGAAAGGACTGCAGTTGTTCCGAAGAAGCTCACTTCATCAGAGATGGTCACAGTTTAGGTAAGCATAGATGCTTCTGGAGCAAGCTCCTTCAGCTTTATTGATAATGGAATTTAATATGGAAACAACTGAATTAATTATGATGTGTACAGAAACATGTCCTGAGCTTATACAAAAGAAAATGCTTCTTTACTTATTGAGCAGTGCTTCACAATTACATTATGTCTCATGGCAGAAATATGTGGGAATGATCATAAGAAAATACAAAAGGACTAAGTTTTTAGTTACAAATTGCTTAATATACATACTGTAGTTATACAATCATTCTATAAACTATCATTTTCCAGATTAAAGTGCAAACTGAAATAATTAAGCACTCTACAAACATATACAGAGCTACTTTTTTAATAAATGCAATTTTATCATAGAACTGAACTTTGGTGCCACAACCAATTAACTTAAAAGCTTCAGTGAATGTTGATGTCCATTAAAGAAAACTCTTTTGGGCCAAGGAAACTGGCCCATTAGAAGTTGCAGCATTAGTGTGACAATTAGATTTTTATAATTCTTATGCTTTTTAAAAAAAATGCATGTCATAAATCATGCTCAGATTAGCTAAATTTACCCCAGCTACAAAACTATTTTAATTTCTTGGTAAATGAGAAGTTGTAAAAACTTTTGAGTAAAATAAAAATAACAGATGATCTATTCCAATTACTCAAAATTGTGTATAATACTTCTTTATTAGACCATCCTTTTTTCAAAATTCTAAAATTTGACAGCTTTATTTTTTGCTTTTGCTGTCTAACACACATATTCGCAAACTGATATTCTGAAGCTGTGCTTTTGTATAAATCTTGAGGTTTCAAAACAGGAAATCTGCCTTGAAAGAAAACAAATATAAGAGGATAAAATAAAATTGGTGTATAAAAAATTAATTATATTCAGTCATCTGACTGTGTGGAGTGTGACTGTGTGAGTAAACTCTAGATGAGACACTCAAATGGGTTTAAAAACAAAAGGGGACTTCAGTCGCATAATTTTAAAAAGGGAAATGGTTACTTATGGTTGCTGTCTCAAGGGCATAAAATAACATGAGTCTGTTATCTATCCCAAACAAATAGGATACAGTGGAAAATAGATGATTTACTGACAGGGAAAGTGCAACAGCTAAGGTTAAGTACCAAAAAGGAGAATTCTTAAGTAAGAGGGTTGGTCCGTCCTCAACCAATTAGATACTTTCTGAACAGCAGGAAATGTATGGTTATATGTTCAGTATATAGGTTCTCCAGAATGTGCTACTGAAAGAGGAGGATCTGTTATATTGTGTAGAAGATACAGTAGCAATGCCCATGCTGAGTGCAGCACTTTCTGTTACTATTCGGTCAGCACCTAATACAAAGAGTAGCAGGTGTGTTGGAAAATTAAGAGCAACATGTCACAATGGAGATGACATTTGAATGTATTTTGCTTGATTGTTGGCCAACCAAGGCCATTGCACTTAAAAACGAATAAGATAAAAGTCTGACACAACTGGGTATTGAAGGAAATCTGCTCCTAAATAGTAAAGCCACACATAAAGACTTGGTATGATTGAAAATATAAAGAAATGTGGCACACGCCCTTGACCTAGTAGTGTACTGTGGAGGACAAATGGGTCCTCCACAGTACAAAAAATCTGCATTAAACTCCAGATCAACCACGATGTTAATAGCCTTTCTAGCCATGTCATTCTGGTCAGTAACATATCTACCTTTCAATTTTATTTTCATTTAGTCCTTATCAAAAACCTAAAATACTGACTGATCCTGTTTGGCCAGGGACGCTACTCGAACAAATGATGTTGGAGCCCCCGACTCTCTCTGGAGTGTCCTTCTAGTGCCTTATCATCACATCCTGGTACAGCTGCTCTGTTAAAAGCACCTAAAATACTTTCTGAGAGAAACCTACAGCCTCAAAGACAGACAGGTAGCTCTTGCAAATGGGGTCATTTCTACATCGTTCTGTAGTCAAAATCACCAAGTTTAAGAATGATATAATAACTAATAGCTAACTTTGACAAACTTTCACTAAACTCTTCCATAAAGGTAGAATAAGGTCCTGATGATGTAAAGATGACATTTTAGCTGAAGCAAATCTGATCGAGGGATTGTAATTTTATATTTACAGAAATACTCATTATCTACTGTATTTGTGGTATACACAAGTCTAAAATAAATCTCTCTCCTTACTAGTAATGAATTGTTTTAAATATGTCATTATTTTTTTCCATTTGATGATAAGGTTTTTTAACACACAAAATTATTTCCGTTGTGGCTAATGAGTCAAAAGTTTTCATTTTGTCTGTGCAGATAACAATGTTCCTGTAATCTTTGGAGAACATGAGATGGGCAGCAATATTACTTTTAGAGAACAATGATGCTTTTCTCCCATGTCATGGATCCAGTAGATGGTCAGAGCCCAGATGTTAGGAAACTGTTTTGCAACCCTCTCCAGTCTGATGAGCATTAACTATATTTTTTCTGAGGTCCTTATAAATTTCTTTTGGTTGTAATATGAAATGTTTATACTATACCAATTAGATAATGTGTTTCTTTTTACGTGTTACATAATTATTTAACCACCTGATAGCAATTCTCACTTAATTTTACATTGTGTGCCAATAGCAGTTGCTAGAAAAAATAATTCCATTGCACTGCTTCAGAAACAAGAGCCACAACAAATTATACCCTACAGTTGGCTTTTAAAATTATGTGGAAATCAGAAGGGGCAAGATCAAGAAGATCAGAAATCAAAGTGTGTTTCTCAGGGATGATACATGCAGTATAGTAAAAAAGGTGTGATTAAAACTCCTGCTCTGAACAGGGTTGAATACAAAGGAAGGTGGGAAGAAACCTGTTAATGTAATAAAGTTTTAATCAAGCTTTTGGCAAAGAAGCACAAAAAGAATTGGAATCCACAGGAATTCAGAGAAATTTGATAGATGTGGAAGGACCTTACAGAGGACTACCCTAACCTGAACTGAGCTCAGAAGTGCATAACTGGCCTAAAGGGATGTGGATTTTGACATCCCTATTAACCTGTTCTTTGAAATAAATAGAACCTTAGGTTATTCTTATAGATCCTTGGTGTACTTGACATCCCCAGTGCAAGTTTGTCAGAAAAAAACTGAAGAGGCTGAACTGACTGAGTCCTATACCTCTGCAAGGTAAAACTGCTGATCCATAATTATCTGAATTCATGTGGATACAAAGGTGTAACATCAACAAAACACGTTAGGCAAAAAAAAATCATGCCTGGTACCTGCACATTTTCAACACAGTCTACCCTTTAAATACCTAAAACAAAATACATAGTTTTCAAAAAGCTCCAGCACTTGGGATTCCTCTTATTGTTTTTTCAATGTTTTATTAAATATTTCAGTCCTTGATAAATCCGTATTTCATCACCTGGCTTTGGATTTATGTCATGCTGGGCTTGATTTGGTGTTGACGCAGCAGGAGAAACCTTGCAAAGTGAAATTCTAAATGTGCATTAGACTTGTCATAGAAACACCAACCAAGGCTTTCATGTCAAACACTTTGACTGTTTAGTGCATGTGCTCTAATACTATCAGTAATAAACACATATTATTTGAATAACTGATGGTATTCTGCTTAGCGAAAAAGAGATGATGGATTTTCATAATTTTTATATCAGCAGGAAGAAATACAATTAATTACAAATGTACGGTATATATTTCATGGAACAGGAAAGTGTGTATAATTAACTGTGATTGTATACAATGTGCAAACACGAAGGCACAATTTAGCATTCATAGTGCTCTAAGCAAGCTCTCCATTACATAACTACTTAGAAATGGTGTATTATACCCACCCTGATCTTATTGAGACTCAAAGAACCTAAACATCTGTACCACCAAATCCCAGAGCCTATGCAGAAATCTGATATATACTGTAAATCATGTGTATCATAATACACCAAAAGTGTAATACAAATGTGTTTTAAAGCATAACGTTATTAAAGTCTGTTACAAAAAACTGATTTCAAAATGAAAACTGACTCATGTGTGGTATATTATTAAATGTGAAGTGGCATGTTTTCCATCCAAATTGCATATATCTCATGGAATTAAACTAAGAATACACCCTTAGGTTCATTGCATCAGTCAATAAAGGAAAACAGATTTGCATTGTATCTAAAATCATAAAAAAGCAGGTGTTTTGACACATGAAGATATTTTTCAGGTATGGTTGTGGTGTTGTTCTTTTTAAACTCTACTTTTATACAGATTGGGTTCTAAGACCTGAGTTCAGGTTATGTTATTAAGCAAATCCTTTGTATAGTTTTAGAGGACAGTAAGCCCGCAATTCGGATTTAATTACTGTAAGTGGTTATGTGCCCCATAATCGCATTGTTTTATAAACCATATAATTTAATAAATGTAAAATTCTGAGAAAAAAAGCATTGTACTATCCTTCCAGATCTCAGAACAATACAGGCTGATCAGATTTCCCCTGATTACTACTCTGATAAAGCTCCTGTCACAAAGCCAGACCTCAGTGTTTGAAGAAATAAAATAGAAATAGCCTTGTTAAAGGACACGGATAATAATAACGAAATTGGGAAAAGGTTCTGGGAGAAGGAAGCTGACGTACAGATGTCCAGCGATTGATGGGGTGAAGAGGAGAGCAAGCAGAAAGGACAGATCTTCACAAAGTAGACATGAGAGTTGAATTCAGTGAAAGGCTGAGAAGCATGTTGGCTCATGTTAACATGCACTTCTCTCTTATGTATACGTACTGCTAGTTCTTCTCTAGCCCACCTGGAGCAAAATGTGCTTTGCAGGTCATTAAACAATTATTTTTCAAGTGTGTGTTTCACATTCAGATTTCATAAAAGTTAAGGAAAAAGCATAATGACCTATTACTCTGAATCCAGAGAGATTTTACAGAAGACTATATAAACTACTGTGCTAAAGTATTTAATATTTTGCATTGTTGCTGTGACCTCCAGATTAAATGGACTGAAAATGAAAGGATAAGTGTCTTTTTCACTCAATATTTTTATTTATGCCAAAACATGTTTTTATGGCAATCTCCTACTGAAAATCTAGCAATTTTGCTTTAAGCTAGCTGCCAATCCAATCCAATACAGTATGACTATATTTTCTAATACAAATTGTAGCCTTTAAGTTTTTTAGTGGTGTAGGGGTATAAAATAACTACAGCATGCTTGACAATAAACCAATATGTTTTGACAGGTAAGGGAGATGGATTCTCCTTATATTGGACATTCATGTATTTACCTTGAGTTGTTGTGAGCAAATATATGAAGACTCTGATCACTACAAACTGAACATTTCTAAATGACAATCTAAGTTTTGTCTCACCCTAACCAAACTGTTTTTAGTAACAGAATTATTAGTAGCACTAGAGGAGACCTTGAGTAAACTGTAGATGCTGATAATAAATATATAATTCAAATAGTGCCCAAAAGAGGATATTGCAATAATCTATTCATGTAGTAGGAAAGATTTGAGCTCAGAGCTTATGGGGGGGCCTTACTGAAGGTTATGGGTGGAATTTCTCTACATCCCAGTTGGTGGTCTTCTCTTCTGGCCCTTCTGAGAGTTATATTGTATAGGAGTTGAAAGAGTGGAAAAGTCCTTGTGTATCAATCACAATGGCTAATTTTAGAAATTTGCCAAGAGAATAACATAGTTCTACAAATATAAATTTAGCCTTTGTACTTAACCATTTTCGTTGCAAAGAGAAAGATTTGTCCTAAATAGGAAAAGAGTCAACATGCCATTCAACAGTCATAAACAGCTGTTAAAGAAATGCTGATATATTGTTGTTGATAAACTGTGTGTGATACTGTGTGATAAAAATGCAAAGCACTAATTTATGTTTAAAGTAAAACAAGCTCATGTTCCAAAGAAAAGAAAAACAACATTGTTTATGCATTGCAGTATAACTATCAAAAACATAATGTTATTCTAAAGATGTGAGCCTGTTCAGTTTAAAAGAAGGACAGGTACAGTTGTAGAATAAAAGGAGTGACAAATACATCTGCTCTAAATAAAGACTGCTGTCTTCTTTGTGGCAGATGAGACCCGCTAATTGTATAAATTAAATCTGGTAAAGTACATGCTTTAAGAAAAAGAAAACTAACGGACTCTAACTTCCAAACCAACAGAAATAGTGAATAATAGAAAGACATAGTGTCAAACTCTCCTGCAGCCCTGAACTGGATGAAGCAGTTAAAAAATAATAACTTATTAGCCATATACAATTTCTTGCATTAGGAATTTGTCTTTTCCACATACCCCAGCTTGCTCTCCATGAGACACAGACAGAGAGAAGCTTGGGGTCAGAGCACAGGGTCAGCCATTGTACAGCACCCCTGGAGCAGTTGGGGTTAAGGACCTTGCTCAGGAGCCCAACAGAGTAGGATTCCTCTACTGGCAGTGGGATTTGAACCAGCAACCTTCCAGCCACAGGTGCAGATCCTTAGCCACAGAGCCCCCCTTTCCCCCCATCCAAATGGATGGCTGAATGGACGCTAGAGAAAATGCTGTAGGTTAAATGTGTCTTGCACACCTCATAGTGTCTAAGATGTTTGACTCTCTCTATGGAAGAATAGTGCAGGACATAGAACAAGAAATCATACTGTTATGAGAATCATGTTGAATATCTCTCAATTATGGGGTAAAGACCTTCCATTTTATGCTAATAAACATGCCTATCTTTTATTTGTGTAGGTTGGAATACACGTTAAATATTTGTCTTGTAAACCTACTGCTTTTTGTTTATACTCCTCTGATTTCACAGGCTCTGATTAGCACTAATGCAGAACATTGTAATGTTAATTTATGTAGAAAAACTAGTCTAAGGTAAGAGTTTCAAATATAGGGCCAGGGGTGTTAGTAAATCAAGTGTTTCCTTACATGCACTGCTCTATTTAAATATTGTCTTATAATATTTAAAATCTCTAATGATTTTAAAAATCATTAAAAAATAATTTCTCAACACTAACAAAATAATAATAAATTCCATCCATGGTTTCCAGACACAAATGTACAATCCTCATAGATTATTTCAGTGTTAATTCAAAGAGTTGAATAGACTTCATTTCTTCTTTAGCTGATATTCTCACTGTCCTGCAAGGCAGTCTGTGAATTACATCAGCACATGAGTGTACTGTTGCGTTTTGCTTAGCGTTCTATATGTGGCCTAAAAATTGTTACCAGGGTACCTCATTAAAAAGGGTGGACAACAACCTCCCCACAAACCACTACATATAAACCACTACTACAAGTTCCAGTGTCTGCCTGTGTGAAATGGAACTATGAACTCAAAACCAATTGGACAGCCATAAGATAATTTATTGTCCCTGTACTTGCACATTTTTATTTTGTTACAGGATGAAAGTAGTAGTCTTTATTGCACCAAGGTTCTGTATTTATTTTCATTTAGACATGCCCCACACATGAGATTCTGCTGCCTACTGTATGTCGTATTTACCCTGATTTCTGCCATACAGTAGGACATCCATGCAGATGGAAGAAGATCATGCCTGCCCCACACAGACAGATGAAACTAATGAGCCTATTATTAATATACTGTACAGTACTAGGGTTCCTAGTGTAGCACCCCTAACCCCTGTCACACAAAGTAGCTCTTTGCAAAGTGGAACCAGTAAATCTTAACTACTGGCTAATTTTTATTTCAATTTTTTAAAAGAGAGGCACAGTGGTACTGCAGATAGCACTGGCTCCCCATGGCTTTATCAAATAGAAATATTGTTTACTGCAAAGGACTTTAGAATTTTTAAGCAGTAAGTAATTAACCTGGGGTCTTCTAACACACAGCTGTGATCCCAACATGGTAATTCCTACACCAGCCGAGATCAGCCAGTGTGTTTAAAGACTCATGTGATCTCATGTGATTGAACACTATTACCTGATTTTTAGGGGAAAACATGTTCTTTACAAATCAATCATTTGGACACTGGGGCAATGTTAGCTACTAGAGGTGGTACTGTACATGCCACACTTAGAAAGTTAGCTCACCAACAAAGCAAAGGTCTGTGCAATATGCAAATCTTTCCGGATATAAAAACAGTGACACTGAAACAGTGAAGTGCCCTCCGTCGTCTACTATGATTATTATTCAAAGGTTTTGTGTGCTAAATCCAATTCCTTCATGGTGCACAGTTTTCTTTAAAAAGGCCAGCCAGTTTCCTAAGCACCATTACATTTACTTACATTTATATTTTTATAATGCATCAGAAATTGTTCAGCAGTTCCAACCAAAATAGGATTTTGCAGATTGTTTGAGACCTCAATCCATTCATTCTGTGCTGATTCTGATGGCAGAATAACTCGTCTATTATACTCGAGTGTTAAAATTCTTATCCAGTTCTTAGCAGTTCCTCTGTTTACACTCTCTCCCAAATCCAGCTACCTAATCAACAACCTTTCCCTGTTACAAATTTTCTTTTCACTCTATGAAACATTTACAATAGTAGTATTTTATTTTCTAATTGTAATGATTTGAATATATTGTGTAAATCAACTGTAGGGATTTCAGTCTAGTGTGATCGGAAGGGATTATATGCAATTAATTTGCTAGACTAAACTACTGTATGTATTTTGGATCACAGCCTTTAAGATTCTTTGTATAAAAAATAAATCAGAAAATGTCCAAATGGACATGTTCTACATCCTCAGAAAGTGATTTAAAAGGAAAAGAAAGATTAAGTTAGATATGTGCAAAGGGGAACATGGGAGTAAGGTGATTTTTTAGTGTTTACTAAGGGCTATGGAGCAATGTTGAGAAAAACTATTTGAGCAGACTGACAACTTGATATTACTAAAATATTTAAAGAACATTAAAGAAATGTTCATTTAAACTTACAGTATGCTTGGTTGTAAAAAATCACATCAGGTTGTATTTCTTATTCTTTCTGTGACTTTGGAGCTTTTCTTTATCTAATAACATTGACAATTTTCAACATGAGTTATACCTTCACTGAATCACAAACTGTTTCTATGCAGCATCTGTGAATTTTGGCCACTTACTGTATATTAAATATTTTTTAGTCCTTATTGTATGCTTTAATTCAAAGCAATTTACTAATGAAGGACCTGAGTTACGAATGAATAACTGCTGTTAAAAATAGGACCAAGAGACAAAGCACAAGGATTCTGTTACAGGGTGAAATTAGTACACTAAGGTTCTCTATTTACATTTTGACATATTCCACACATAAGATCATACTGTCCAATTAGTTTTGATTAGTGTCTATGCATATATGTATTTTTGCTTCATTGACAGTCACACAAAAAGGTGAACTTTCAAAATAAATGTGAAATATGCAAAAAAAATCAGTTGCACAAAGACTAACATTCAAAAGGACTACATGCAAATGGCTCTGTTGTGCAGGGAAGGCTGGGAATTCCGTAAGTGAATTTATCATGCTAATATTGCCATTTTTAGTATTAAAAAGCTCTTTCCTGGAGGCTTCATCATCTTGCTTTGAGGTTTTCTCCAAGTGGTTTTAAGTGAGGCATTTAGCCTAGACATACCACAGTGTAAAAGGTTAAACACTTCAATTACTGCATATAATAAGGAGAGATGAAAAGCTCCCTGCACTTCCTTCTATAAGGTTGTAAAGGAATTTTTAAAAACTATGTTTTAAATTGGAATATATTCCTGTAATGATCTTAGCATAGAATATTTTCAGTTTCCCTGCCAAAGTATAACAAAGCTATAGCAGTTTATGTATTTTAAAACTTCATACTCAATTTGAAAGTAATGTTGGGTTTTACATGACAGCATTATTGAAGTACTGAGAACATGTATTTATACATATGATGACATCACACATTGTTCATAAAGTTTTAACAATATTGTTGAGTACTGCTAAATACGAATACATTTCAATGACCTTTCAGGGATTCTGTAAAAGAAACCTTTGACTAAATACAGGCCCTGGGCCCTTTAAAGTGAGACTCAGTTATAGAAAATATAACAGAAAGAAACTCCAAGCACCAGAAAAGGAAGGCACAAACACAGAAGGTACAGTCTCTGGTACCTACTGTTTCCTTATGAAACATTTTTTGCAGTTTTGAAACTTAGCAGCTTTGATTTGTTGTGATTTCTCCATGCTTTGTGTCATGGTTTACCCTAATTCCTTATGATTTACTGACATTTCACAGAACATGCCACAGTACACCATAGTACACCTTTGTTAAAGGTACATCTTGTCAGCCATGCAAGTCTTGATTCACACAGAACACTAATATATAACATCTGAGGATCCTCAAGTTTTCCCACTACACTTCCTCTCCTGTGTTAGGGAAATGTGAATTTTAATATGGCACTTCTGTGAATCACAGTGAAATGGGTGAGTGCCATTTATTTTTGTCCACACCTTTGTGAGCTGAATACAAACACTGCCTTTTAATATGTAGGATACAGCACACACTGTAAAGCAAATACACAAGAATGTTTGTACAGTATATGAATGCATTTGAAAATTGAATGCAGAACTGATTTTAAAGGGTAAATCTGGCCCTCAAATATCAGACATAACATTATCCCAAGTGTCTGTTTTCAATATTTTAATCTTTGTTTGATAACTGCTCCAAAAACGTCTGCACAATATCACCCTGCTGATCTCAAACATCTTTTTTTCTGAGCATTTTTGTCCAAATAAATTGCAATAGGACAGTTTTACCCACACCACACAAGCCCCCCTAATCCATCCTCTTTAGTTCTCAGCAGTACCATGAATCTAGCAGTCTATCTTATATAAATCAAGATAGAACAGTACCCAGTGACTCAGAAAAGGCTCCTAAGTTCCTAACCAGGAAAGATGTCTCCTGCATGTACTACAAAGGGAGGCACTCGTTCAGACAGCTTTGGCCACATGCCCAGTGAAAAGCAAAAAAATGTTCATGTGGAAACAAGAGCACAGGACTGTAAACAACATGGTCTAAAACTGGTCACCAGGGGGCGGCAGTATCTCGTATACCTAAATTTAATCTTGGGTCCTTTCTGCGTGATGGTTATAGGTATCGTGGGGTGGAGAGTAAATATAAAAAATTGAAAAATAAGTAATTAATTTTTAAAAATCCAAATAAATTTGAATGAATACATTTTTAGAGAAAATATTTGTTGTTTTAATTGTTATTTTTACTTTGGCTTTGATGCACTTTTTTAAAAAAACAAGGTTATTTCTAGGGAGCATGGCTGAATGTATAAATTTAGTTGTTGGATTATAACACAAATCATTTAAGTGAAACAGCACAGAAGTCTTCTTACTTGCCAGCATTGAAGTGAGGGTTCCTATTAATGACAGTGTGGAAAAGTAACTTCTCTCTAGTACACAATTATTAGGCATAAAGACACACTTAATCATATTGAAGAGGTATTAAATTATGATCTATTAGATCACCTTCTCAAAGTAGAAAGTCATAATTATGCCCAACACAGTTGTACAAATACCAGTTATATAAATACATGTAACTTTTAATAATGAAATGTATTAAATGTTTTGCTTTATTTTATACATCTCTTTGTATGTATAGTGAAGACCACCAAGCTTTTAAAATGCGATACTACAGAAGCTTATTAGTGCCAGGAAGAAAAAACAATATTGTGTTTTTACGAGATAGTATTGCTTTTTAAAGAGAAAATGATTGCATTTAAACAAAATAGTTAATTTCGGCTTTTGCTGCTCCAGGCTCTTCTTCAGGTGAGTCCCATCTTCACCTGTGTTTTGGCGCTACTCACTACACCTTCTAGAGGGTGTGCCAGCCGGCCCAACCTCAGCCAGGTGCCTGAACCACTGCTCCTGCCTCTTCTGCCACAGCCACTGCGATGCCTTCTTTTTCTCTTTCTCCGCTGCTTTGCAAATTCTTTTCGATGCCAGCCTCTTAGCTCAGCATTTTCAACGCCCTCCACAGCTACTGGGAATCTGCTACTGTCCTGGGAAGGCCCTCACTCCAACTTCCACTGGCTGTCGTTTGACTTTCTGTCCCCTCAGATTGCACTCTTCCACCACGGGCTGGTACTTGTACTGCTGCCTCTTGAACGCCTCCTCCCATGGAATTGTCAGGTCCAGCATGATGGTATTCTTTCTAGCTCTTGACCAAATTAACAGATCTGGTCTTAATGTTGTGCCGACAAGCTCCTGTGGGAAAGTGAGGTATTGTCTGATGTCCACTTTTAATTCCTAGCCATCCCTAGAAAGCCACTGTCCTTGGTATTGAAGGTCTTATCCCTGCTTCTTACAAACTGGAGGAAGGTGGGGCCTTTTGAATCTTTTTGTGCGTTTCTGTATGGCTTCCTCCAGGTGCCCACCAATGATGCAAGGGCGTTGTCATGTCTCCTGTGGTAACTTTGTGATATTGCTTCTGTGCCCCCTGAGGTCTTCCCTTATGGCTTTCATTTCCTCATCTCATCTGCTAGGCTTGTGTTACAGGTGCTTCCTTCTTGCTCTATATTCCAGATCTGTCACAGCCCGTGTTGTATATGGTGGCCATCACTGTTTCTAGCTTCTTCTCCACTCCACCAGTAAGTGAGTCTCCTTTTCCAGTACAGTGTTTATATCCATATGGAATTGGGTCCACTTGATCCTCTCAACAGTTTTGGGCCATTGCACTCTCTCTTTCCTCTCTAGCATCCCTTGTTCTTGCCTGGGCCTCTGATCGCTCACAGTATTCTCCACCATTCACTTCAACCACCTTCTGAAAGGCTCCTTACTCTGTGGTTTGTCTCCTGGCTGGTGCTCTTCATCCATCTCACCAGTTTCACTCTGCCCATGTACAGTAGCATGTCGTTGTGTGTTTGAACAGCCCATCTTAGTGTGATGGATCATCAGCCCTCTCTTCTTCTTTAACAAAGGATTTATATTCACAAATGTACTGATTTTTTGAGAGGAAGTTGTGTATGAAGTTTTTGAACTTAAATTAATTAAGAATCAGTGTACAGTATGTGCAATAATGAGTGAACCCCAAGGTACTTAGTACACTTAATGGTCATGTATCATGTGCTTAAATAATTGGGTAACAAGTAAAGAACTGAGTTTGGACAGCCCTGTCCTAGATATTGGTTAGAAACTTTGTGAGCTTGGTCTTTACTATACAGGTTAGTGGACACAGAAGCCAAATTGGAAATACTAATGAAGTTTCCTTCACACCTTCCATCTCCATTTTATGGATTTTGTCTGCTAACTTCATCCTTGTTCATTTCTTTAGCTTTTGTAACTTAACTGTCCTGTTTTAGAGTTCTGGTTTCTAATTACTAATTGGTTTTGAGGGTTCTAATGGCCCCATTCATTACAATTCTCCTTACCCAGCCAAATATCCCCAATATAGCTCTCTTTTTCAGGTTTGTCTCTTCTCAATCTCTCCAGGGTTTGCCCAGATTACTGAAGTGCACTTTTAAGCAAAAGTTCAGAAGAGGTCAAAACCTAATCTCAATCTTTTACATCAACCTACATATACATTTTACTGTTCTTTCTTACTTGCACATGCATTTTATTTTCATGTTCCTTCCTCCTCCCCTTTTTTGTTCTTCTACCTGCTCAATGACCTAGCACATTGGGGCTTCAACACCTTCATTCTCACAGACAGGTTGAGGCCTCAATACAAGTGAAATACCACAATAAAGCATACACACTGATTGAGTCTTTTCCATCTTTCGACCAAACTACTGAATTTTATTTTTTACATAGAAATTGCTGGCCAGGTCTGTTTCAAATGCAAGGTGAACAAACTGCTTTTGGGGATAAAAATCAAACTTGGGTGGTCAGTACACTTGAGAGAAGGTTAAGAATTTTCACATATTTAGTTTTAGTTTCCTAAGTCCAAAGGTGAAAATGTGCTTCACATTCATGATTACATCAGGAATTGATTCCATAGCCCTGTTGAAAATCTTTTAATAGTGACTGTGTAGTCCATATTTCATTAACGGAAGAGTACATCTGTCTCTCACATGAAAGCGTAAATTGTGATTTGACTTGTCTTGTTTTGGTCAAATTTGTTAGATTCTTTATACGTATTGAAAAGTTGGGCTAATCTAAAATCTAGTTTCTAAAGCTTATACTGAGCAAAATAACTTGTTATTGCCTATGCTAAAACATACTGGCATGTCACAGAGGACTGTATTCGCTATGCTATAGTACACCCTTTTAAATTCAAGATATACATCATTTTCGTTTCTGTCATGACTAACAATACAAATTTTTGTAAATATTTGTAGACAACTTTTCTGTTTTAACAAGGCACAATATTTTGTATGTTCACTGAAATTCTTCTACAGCTGCTGAGAGTCAGAGCTGGAGCATAGTTTGAGATGCAATCTGATGTACTTCTAATAACATGTATCACTGAAAGCAGGTCAGTTTGTGCTGCCTGGGGCATCTTTTTTGAAGCATCATGTAGGCCTTGTGTGCAACAAATTTAATGTGAAATGCCGATATATCTTTTTATAGCCCCGTAGCTTCAATTCTCATATCAGTTCCATATGCTTGAGTATTGACAGCATAAGAAAGGAGCTCCAAAATGTTATCAAACAACTTAACAATAATGCCTGCTATGCCATTTCATCATTATACCAGTAAATGCTTACATTTCTCACCCATGTAAAGAGTGAAAGTTTCCGAGTAAACTTACAGAGAGAATCACACAAATGAAAGTATTTTTGTTTCTTATAACATGGGCTGAATCTGAAATGGACGGGATAGGTCAGTCTAATCACTTTGCCTGGTTTCCCTAGATTAGTAATGAACTTTATTGATTTTTTTGCTGTTAATGGAACAATTTTAATCAGAATTTGGTGAAAGTGGGTCAGAAAATCAACATCACTGAGACAAGAGGAGTTGACATATACAATTGTATCACTTCAAAGGATTAGTTGTGCTCTTTTAGAATATTTTTAGAGTAGAGTTTTAAAATGACAGGATTTGGAAACTAGTGAATACAAATCTTGATTGAAAAGCTAAGTACTACCATTAAATATCTGGCATACATTTAGTCTGATTCTTCCTTTTGTAGTTATCCAAATGAATTGGAAAACATCCTGCTAATTTGCTTGAAGGCGAAAGGAGAGGACACTTAGTGGGATAATGGAAAGAGAATATGATATTAAAGGGAAAATTTCCATTTTAAAAATACATTATGTAGAAAATCATGTACAAACATTCTTCCTCAGCAGTTTATAAATCATCTCTAGTTATTATATAATTCAAAAGGATTTCAAATTCAAAGACTTTGTTCTCAATAAATAAGTCTTAAGAAGCTAACAACTGATTTAAAGTTATATTATTGTACCTAAAGAATTCAAATTTTATTTATTAAAATTTGAGATACTGTATCCTTATGACATTCCTAACATAAGGTATGTTCAGTATCAACCATGAAGCCAGCCATTGGCCTGATGATCATTGTGTTACTGGATGAATAATTTGTGTTGACTTTTTTGGTATAATTGAAGTATACATTACTGAAGTATTACATGAAGTATAAATTAGTTTTAAAGTTCTAATTTATACCACTTGTTTCATGTCATTTCCCCTATGTGAAGGTCCTACTACAGATTGTTTGATTTTACATACCATTCCTCTGAGCCTTAATTACTGCATTAATGATCCCTGTGCCTATTTAAAATGCCCCAAGAAAAGTACAGTGAGGCCAGGAAACAGATTACAGACAAACACACAGGGAGATGACCAGGACAGAGAAGGTTTTTTCTTACTTTTATTATATTTATATTTGTTAAGGAATGTGAAAATACTTTTGTTTTTTTTTGTTTTTTTTTTAGCTGCTAAAGTTACATACTGAACAACTGCCATGTAAACAGATCATACAAATTGGGTAAATAGTATCATACTTGCATATAGACTAAATACTTATTGGAAAAGGGCAGAAACTTGCCAAACAGATCTAGCAGAGGAGGGCAGCATAGTTGATATTTCTTAAGATGTATTCCTCATTCTGACAGTGGCTCCTCAGAGGAGAAAAAGCAGTTCTGGTGACAATCAAATGTCATATTTCCTAAGGGAAGAATAATTAATTTAAGCCTTAAATTGAAAAATTATTTTTGTTTTTAGTACACAAGCCAGTACAAAAGGCAGAGTGATTTCTTACAGTGAGATTTTGTTTTCTTTGGATGCACTGTCAGAAATGAGAGGATATATCAGAAATTTGGACCTGAACTTATATTTCTATTCTAATTTCCATTGCATGATCCTTGCTATTGATGCAGTGATTCTTAATGGGGGCATTTCAGCTCTGAAGTGCGACTGAGAAGTAGATTATCTATCTGTTGCAGAATGAGGCAAAAGCACAGGTGGAGACCTGAGAGAAATAACACTGAGGATTATTACATCAAAGCAAGGCACACATTCTTTCTTTAGCATGATGGGCACTCTCACATGGTTTGCAAACAATATTTATGCAGACCTTGCAGAACAAAATAGAAACCTGATAAACTGTAAAAATAAACAAACTATGCACTTGATTCCTGTGGACACACATCCTGCAGAGCTCACATCAGCAGTGCTCCAGGAAAGAGAAAAAAAAGATAACTGACTTGTTAATAATTGTAAAAGATAATGACTTATCTGATGGAAACATGCAAACATAACACAGACAAACCAAAACTTGAGTTATGAAACTGAATATACTGTAACAGGAAGCAAACTGCTCCTGACCCATTTCCAGATGAAGTGCCACCTTGTGGTCTGGTGATGATCACATTATGCATCCCTTGCACTTTTATGAAACAATTCAAAATATTTCAATAAGTACCCCAAAATATGTCACTATAAGAAAACAGAATTAAAAAAATACAGCACCATAGACATACTGAAGGGATGGTATGAAGACAGGCATAATTCAGCTTGTTGGAGGCACTCTCACACTTTTCATCTCAACTGAGAATTGTCCTAGATATTGAGGAAAAAACTATTTTTTAAAATATTGTATTTGTCGTACTACACTTTGCTATGTTAAGGAGTTAATTGTTGTTAGGGCATTTTATTTGGACTGCATACACTTGCACCTGTGATTGGTTTATATGACACCAGTTGCCTAGAAACTGTAAGTGTGACAATCACTCATAATTGCCTATCCACTCTTAAAGGAACAGTGCTTCAAATATATACTTAACACTACGTTCAGGTGTAGAATGAGGTCCCAAACTTTTAAAGGTGACCCAGATCCTAGAAGTCTTTCTGAGAGTGTTGTCTCGGCCTGGCCAGGCTGTGGGCTCCTGTCAGGGAATAGAGATCCTCCCGCATGGTTAGATGCTGTATCTGGTTGGTTACCCAAAGAAATAACTAATAGGATTTAAGGTCCAATTTGCTTGTACCAAACACCAGTTGACACAAAATAGAAAAGACCAGAAAAATGCAATATACTACAATGCCACAGTCACTTGACCCTGACTCTTTGGGAGTATATGTTTTATACGATTTGTCATACCTATTTTTTTATTAGATTTTTCTCTTATCAGGTTGTGAGGTGAGCTGCAGGAAAGCAGGGTTATGGTATCAGTGGTCAGAGGCAATCTAATGGCTTACATACCACCATTAACAACTTAGGGATACCTGTAGGGAAGGGAAATCCCTTCATTTGTAATTATGAAGACTAGTGTTTTACAAACTTTCGTACTGTAGTCCACCTGACGTGTGTAGACGTTTATTTGATTTGGGGGTTATGTTAAAATTATAAAATGTACTAGAAAGTTCTTTTAGATTATGTACAATTTTGGAAAGTATACAGTATTACTAAAAGATGTTAAACCAGTCGAAAAATTAAAAAAATTACAGTCATGTTCTTTGGGAGCCTTCACACTTGAAGAAGGCTCCACAGTTGGAACGTTGTGTTTCCTTTCTTCGCTTTTCAGCATGGAATAAACCTTTACTTGTTCCTTTGCAGTACTGGAACTATGCAGTTAATTAATTGATAAGTAACCAAGAATATTGTTGAATCAAAAAACAGAAGACATGAGACCCTTTGGGAATTGAGTTTATAGGACAGTGGCAAGTTTTTTTTCAAGGAACCACATTTGTCTAATTTGCAGGAGGACCTAGTACCTGGGAGGTTCCATGGAATACTGATTTGCTGTGGGGAACCTGAACAGCTAACCACAATTTAACACCCAATGGCACTAAGTGAATTGTGTCCTGACGAATCAGTTAGTGACTAGTGACATAACCTGGGCTTGTAAAAGTGACATCTAAATCATTAAGCCCTGGGCCACATTGAAGCCCAATGGCTGTTCTCTGAGCCTACTGTACTTGATTTGTTTCATTTCCTTTTAAATACCTTATGGGTGATGCTCTGAAATTGTTCTTCCTATAAATATTTGCCATGATAAGTTGTACCCAATAAAAACCTGTACCCTATAAAAAAGCACAAGGAAAAAATCCTGAAGACGTATACAGGGAAAACCTATTTAACAGGGCACAATATAAAAATAGTACTTAAACTAAGTGCTTCTTGTAAAGTCAATTATAAGTACATTATCGAACAGTATTCTGCGCTTTAACACCACAGGGCACAAATGGGTACTTCAATAGTCACTGTAATAATCATAATAAAATAAATAAATAACATAATAATCCTCTGATGCACAGAAAAAGAATAAAAAATAATTATCAGAAGAGTAAAGTTGGTATTACTCTTTTTAGTTTGTGACTCTGGGCAGCCACTCTTAGAAACTGCTCGTTCTCTCTGGAATTTACTGCCCACAGAAGCAATGTAAAAAGTGCTGACTCTCATTTTGAAGTCCTTTTAAGTCTTGCCTGAAGACACATCCATTCTCTCTTGGTTTTAATTAACATGCCAAGGTCTCTGGAATGGGACCATTCTTTTTGTATAAACTGCTTTGAAATGTTTTGAGACTGCAGAGATCTGAGCTGATCTCAGATTGACGCTGTAGTTATGAGTAATGGGATTCAGCGCACCAAAGGGCACAGGCTGGTCCCTAAGGGCAAAGGTATGTCTCCTCTCTTTAGCAATCACGAAAGAGCATCAATTCGATTTTGTCAGAGCTGGAATTTGCATGAAAATGGTTGCGTACTGTATCTGACGTGTGGGAGACTGGAATGTGCCCGAAAGTTTTTCTGAGATATTGTAAGAGAACAGGTTCTTAATATTGCCATGGCATATCCAGGAATTTAAAAATTGGAACAAACATCAGGCAACACCTTGCAATGTGAATTGATTGAGATATTGAAGTATCTACAGTACACAGCGGTTTGACAAGAAGGTTGATTTTATGAGGACAATACCATTCTTGGCTGGTGGTGGAGATTTGAGTTATGGGCATGTGAATTTCACTTGTGAATTTGTTTAGTGCTGTTCAAGATTGTACACATTTGTCTACTTCCTGACTAATATTGGAATTTAGGAATCTTTTTGGCTTTAAGTGTTATTTAAAAGAAATCTGGTGTGTGGTTTTGTACCTTTGCTTAATGTTACATTTCTTCATTCTCTACTTGTAAGGCAGACTCTGACAGGATGCAAACTATCTACACTGTTTAATGTGGAATATGCAGTTCAAACATTATTACTCAGTTGGGACCCTTAATTGTAATGCATTTGGTTGTATTCTGATCAAAAAACATTATTGATATTAAATGAATCAAAGAACAAGTTAGAAACATAACCTGTTATTATATCATCACTATTATAAATTACAGCATAAGTAGAAGAGGGAGTAGTAAAATCATAATGTCTAATGATTATGATTTAGAAGGCAACAAATGTTAATTGATTCATCAAAGAATGTAGGATCAATGAGTATTTTGAGACTGCAGACTATAGTTACTTTAACCTGACATAAGAAAGCAACTCATATTTTGCTTGCTCAAGTGTGCACCCATAAAATTGTACTCTTTTTTAATTTATAAATAGTCCCAGTATAGTTACTGTATATTTCATTATTGAGTTACTTGAATTGTGTAAGACCTCTCTGGCAATCCATTAGACTCTTTGCTATCCTCTGTCAATCCTGTGCCTCTTGTGCCCTATGGGATTGGTCTGTGATTCGTAGATGGCGTTTCGTCAAGCCACTATCACTTAAACTGGGGCATAACAATAGATCACACTGGTGGCACAGTGCTGAGAATTCATCCATCCAGCCATCAATATTTATTGATGAATCTTGATTGTCCCAGGTGGCTCCTGGAAAGTGGGTGATTGTCTTTTTTTCCAAAGGACTGTGTCTGTGAGGTCTAATGCAATCACCCTCATTTGTTATAGCTCTGAGCTGCTTTGGCAGGCCTGAAGTCAGGTGTGGAAAGCACGTTTAATGTGATAGCAAACGATTGCTCTGCTCGTGTTGTAATTCTCCCTGTTATATGAGACAGATGGTTCAGCTGGTTTGCGAATGCTGCTTTTCAACATCCTGCATAGTGGTAAAGGAGAGAGTTACATGCAATAGCTAACTTTTGGGCAAAAACATCTATATAGTCACAAGTTTTTTCAAATAATAGATGATTGTGGTGTAAAGTATCATGGTAAAAACATGATAATTTATTATTCAAACAAGAGGAACTATGGCAAAGCATATTAAAAATGTGGTATTACTTATGAACATTGTATTAAGGTTTTATGCAACTTTATTGGAAGAAAAGAAGTTAAAGGAAAGGGGTCTTTGCTACATTTTAATACAGTTATATATATATGATGCTTTATATTTTAATTATTATCTTTATTACATTTATTAATGTTAAATAGGAGTAAATATTTATAAGAAGCATGTTAATAGAATGGCTTACCAGTGAAGGCTTGGTATAAGCACTACAGTATAAACTTCATACAAAATTGTTTTGCTTTTCACTTCTCACTTAAATTCTCCACAATGCTCTTTTACAGTATAAGAAGAGAAGAACATAGGAACGTTTACCAACTAAAAGAGGCTGTTCAGCACAATGTTCGTTTGTTGGTTAAGTAACTATGTGAAACTTTTCACAGGGTGCTTTTTGATGAAGCTTGGAGTCCAGAAGAAGCCTGAATTGTCTTCTTTCCAGCTGAACTCTTCTTCACAGAGCCACCTCTTGTCACAAGTATCTTTACCATTCTCTTTTTCATATAGTGAAAAAACACAACATGCTGTAATGCAAACTCAACATTATTATCACAACGTTATTCATCAAAACCTTAAGATTTTCAATCGCATTCTTGTATTTTTGAAGCCGTAATACATCATTTCATGTTGAATGCCACATCATTTGAATGAGGAAAGTAATGAAAATAGAATTTGAGAATTAAGACGATTGAGAAAATGTGTTTTCTCCAACAATTGGAGCAATTGGTTTATTTTCTTTTTTATTGTCATCATTATCAGTCCTTATAAGGTTCCATTTTACTATATTTAGCCAGATGTGAAATTGTATTTTGCAATTTTATGTCAGTTATATTCAAGTGAATTGAAAATGTGTGTGCTGACTGTCCTAGGTCAGGTTTGTTGCTTCACAACCCTTTTAGGGGGAAACATTCCTCCAAGTTATTAAAGGACAGCTAGAAATCTTCATGGACCATTAAAATGCTAATACACACTTCACTATTTTTAGAGGCTATTGCCCTGAGTTCAAAGTTGCATGGATCGAATGTTGAAGAAGAGGCTCATCACTGATTGGCTGGAAATATATTTTAGTTATTGTTAGCCTTAAAATACTGGGAAGATGGATGGGAATGGATTTTTTCAAACAAAGTTAAAAATGCTATGGTGTCTCTTGGGAGGCACTGCGACAGATGCTGCCTTAATGTAAAAGATGCCCCTCAAAAGCAAATCGTAACTTAGCACCCAGTAGCTACAGGGGAATTAGAACAGTGTGCTATCAGCTTTTTAGGTGAGTAAGCCGCATGATTATTTACTTTACAAATGCCACGAGGTAACGCTGGGGTAAACATAGGACTAAAAAAGAAGCAAGAATGGTCAACTTTGGCTTAGAATTTTGCAGGCTCCCATCATGTTCAATCAAATCAGCTGCGGGCAATTTGGAGTCTTTTAGTTCACTGAAGATATGCAAATTGCATATCTAAACACTACTGCTTCTAAAGTTGTACTTTTCCTTCTTAGTGCTTATTGGCCAGACAGTTAAAATAGAAGACAAGGGAAATCACTACACGGCAGTCTTACGTAGGGCTGAAGAAATATTTCAGGAGCTTGAAAAGGGTAAAACAGCAGTCATTATGGAAAAGGTCATATGCAGAAGAGACTGGTACACTGCAGGGACTGGGCAGTGCTTAGGGAGCCACTATGAGGGTGTGGAAAGTGACACCCTGAGACGTATCTTCAATCTCTTTTTCTCTTTTTTACCATCATCTGTGTCAACTTGAAACTTAATTTTACTCTGTTCCTAGGTGGCACTTGCAAAATATACTGTTCAGGAAAAATTATTTCAGAATTTAATCTTCATATTTCCTACTGAAATATGTCCAAGTCATTATTATAGCATTTCAGAAGTGAAATCTGTTTTTTACAAAAGAAAAAGTAAAAAAGAAAGTTTTTAATTCCAATATTTATCTTAACCTCAGCCTTCACATTTGTAATATTATAGCTCACTGTCTTTCAACAATTTTATGATAATAAATGTTTTCCTCATTTTGACATACAATTTACATTCCTCTCTTATCTCATCAGTCCCTGAACAACTCAATCTTTTTATAACCAAACTTCAGCAAAATTTAAGTATGTAAGAATCAACCAACCTCTGCAGCCACCTAACTTTATTAAGTGAACTTTTAAAAAAGTATTTTACTGAGAGATTTAAACTGGGATACTTTAATACTTACAGAAATTAAAAAAAGCATTTTAATTTTCATATTATACCTTAAGGAAGCCTACAAGAATTCACTCTATAAACAGCTTTTCCTCCCAAATAATTCAATCTTCAAGTATCATTTTGTAAGGGTCTTAGTGATCATTGTTTCATATCATGTGTTAGAAGCAACTTCAAAGAAAATTTTAATAAACAGACTTTTCTACATGATCTGTTATTAATAAACCGGAGCAGAATTTAGTTTCTCTCATCAAATCATCTAAAGATCCTTGGATCTTGTTTTAGAAATACCATCAACAAGCATGAACCCATTACAAGGTTTGGAGATAAAAATCATGAAAGCCATGGTTTAGTCCCATTCTGTTAATTTGAATTTAGCTTTGAAAATTGCTATGGCCTCTAAGATTCTCACAGATTGGCTTTTCAGGCAAATTGGAAATAAATGCACAGAAGCCGTTAGAAGGTCTGAAATGAGCCATTACAACAACTAATTTCTCTGTCCTCTTAAAAAGCCTAAGAACCTTTGGAAGCCTGTTAAATTTATTAAGACCAAATATTTTCCCTATCAATTATAGGTTTAAATTAAAAAAAAAACACTGATATTATACATTTAAAAAATAATCAATTCTTTAAATGAACATTTATGCTTGTTACATGTATGTTCAAAATGTTTAAATTTAACTATAACACTGATTTGTTAAGTTCGGTGTACTCAAAATAGAGATTCTTTAGTTATATGATGCAAACATTTATTGAATTAGAAATTCTAACTGAAGTTTGTACAATTTGCAGTAATAAAGCTGGTGGTCATGTTGGTATTGAACCATATTTCACAGAAACCTGCTGCTCATCAAATATCCACTTCATCTTCTCACTTATCCAATCTCTGTTTTAAAGCAACTGAAATCCCAACTCACTGGAAATTCACTTTTATTCTGCCTCTTTTCAAAGGATGATGTTAGCTAATAACATCTTTAGAGCGATATCCCTTTCAGCTTGCCTTTCTAAAATTATCAAAAATTAACATTTTGGCTCAATTTAGGCAGCAATTATATCAAATATTGTGGATATTCTCAATATTATAACAGCTATCCACAAAATTCACATATATTCAGATGTTATTATGGGTTTATCTGCAGCATATTCTCAATATTATAACAGCTATCCACAAAATTCACATATATTCAGATGTTATTATGGGTTTATCTGCAGCATATTCTCAATATTATAACAGCTATCCACAAAATTCACATATATTCAGATGTCATTATGGGTTTATCTGCAACTGTGAATCCTACAGTTCTTGTGAAGAATTGGACAGCATTTGTATTGATGTGACCCCCTTACTTACACAAGTACTGTATAGATAGTGTTTAAAACTGGACAGTTTTGTTTCATAACCTCTCAGGCTTTCCAAGGGAGATCGACAGGGTAATATCCTGAACGCTACTTTTTTCTACATTTATGTTTACAGTATTGCTCCTCTAATAGGCATCTCTCATATCCACCTCTGAGATTAGAACACCCTGTTATACTCAGCTAGATCCACTTTATTATCAGTGTTACACAAAGAGACTGTTGATTCAGCCAGTCTATTAAGATGACAACACGTCCAGATAACTGATGATTTGATAAAGCAGTTTGTTAGTAGTAACGTCAATTTGGCAATACATGGAATAGTATTCTTTTATTTTTTGAAGACTGATAATTTTCAATGTTGTGGGAGAAAATAAATACAGCATTGATACAGTAGGTACCATGCACTGCCTCAGTAGCCAAGACTCTTAGACTGCCGCTGCACTGAGTGCATCACTAGGTTGAATTGAAATTCAAAATATATGCCATTTAATATTAGTTCTTTTTCAACAAGCAAGTGATCAGTGAAGTCTGTGTGGGGGAATTTTCATGCTTTTTGTTCATCTAACCTAAAGTTGGCTGTACCAGCTGTTTCTGCTGCTGTCATTCTCTTTTTGTTGTAAGATGACCAGAGGAAGGGTCATCCAGGACAGGTATTTCAGGAACGATCTGCTCACTATACTTGACGTAGACCTGACCAAGATGGCCGCTAAGAGAAGTCAGCTGACCCGCAGATGGAAAGGGCTTAGTCCGAAAAACAACGAGACACAGATGTGTCTCAGCAGGAAACTTAATATATATGCCCTGGAAACAGTGAACCGGGGCGGAAGCCAGTAGGTGAATGCGTTTGGAGGAGATAGTGGAAGTCAGTTGGTATTGGGACAGATTTAAGGATAACGGATTTTATGGAAGAAATAAAGGTTTAGGGTTTACGGTTTGTGATTTGGATACGGCTCGGATTGGTGGAACTTTACAGACTTTGGCCCTTTCCATCTGCGGGTCAGCTGACTTCTCTTAGCAGCCATCTTGGTCAGGTCTACGTCAAGTATAGTGAGCAGATCGTTCCTGAAATACCTGTCCTGGATGACCCTTCCTTTGGTCATCTTACAATGTATATTATTATTGGTTTTCTTATTTCACACAGTCATTGCATAATCACGTAACTCTTGGGTATATATTGTACATTAGTTTTATGACAAAGTACAAATGAAAGCAAGACTATCATTAATTATTATGGTGAAAGAAAAAGTGTTGAAAAAAGTTCTTGTAAAAAATTGGACAGTACTTGTGTTGATATGACCCCCTTACGTACACAAGTAGTGTATATATAGTGTTTAAAACTGGGCAGTTTTGTTTGATAACCTTTCAGGTTTTCCAAGGGAGATCGACAGCAATACCAAGTCTGCCGTCTTTTCTGTATTCTTGACATGTACTAAACCTCTGGTTTTCCCAATAATGGCTTAAAGCAATAGCATCTTATAAAAGTCATATAATCCTGCATGCACAATTATTTCTCTGCAATACAATCTTCTATTATTTCAAACAGCTGCTGATGAGCTTTTTTGAAGATTACAAAACATTAAGAAACCTTCTTGTATGCTAGAGTAATACTATCTCATTTAAATTATAGTAAAATGGGGAGAGCCCAACATATATTTTGAAACAGAGCATATTTAAAAGGCCATGATTATATAATATTTCTATTTCTAATATGTCTACATAAAATTAGTTGAAGAATAGTTTTCAGGATTGCAAACATGGAAAGTTAGAAGGAGTTGTGGACAAGACTATCTTTTTAATAATCTTGTATAATTTACTTGAATTACACTGAGAATCTGTATATAACACTATGATTTCAAAACACCATGGGAATTTATATTCTGTATAAAATTAACACTCAATAAATCCCTTATTTCACAAATATAACACTATTTGAGTATCAAAATTATGGATGAATTCTATGCCCCTACAAATGTCCCTATGCTTCTACTTTGATTAACCTTAAAATAAAATTAAATTTAACTAAATTAAAATTGAATTAATTTTGATGCAATCGACAGTTACCTTTAATTTGGTTATATTTCTACAACTGTAGGAATTGTAGGGTTAAATTACATTAGGTAAAAGAAGATAACAGGCTTTTTTGTGACCATTACCACATGGATAAACTATTAATAACTTCAGTAGGATGCACCACATATGTAAATTATCTTTAAACATTTGTTCACGTGTTGTTTTAAAACATATTTTATGTACCATTTCGTGTTTCAGTTGCATTCCTCACCATATGCAGCACTAATTTCTGTAACACATTGTGAAGAAGAGTGCTCGAGAGATTAGGATGGAATATTTGATTTTTGGTGTCTCTAAAAATTCTTAGATTTATTTCTTAGAATTCACAATCCAATATTTTTACACAATGAACACTTTTTTTTCCATTCACAGTGAACGCCATACTGATCTTATGTATCATCTTTCAAAAGGCTTACCTTGCTTTTTAGCTTCATGAAAATATGGTGCTCCTAACTTCATACATAGCAAATGTATTGAATATATTGATGATGTAATGATAATAAAATGATGTATGACTCTAATTGAGATTCAAGGTGTCTTGCCCATTGTTTATCTTCCAAATGAACGCTGGATTTCAAATGAACAGAATAAAGACTTGTTGTAAACTAGATTTGGACACAGTGCTAAAATACAGTAGCTCTATAGAAATTGCCATTCTTTATTTCAAAAGGCAGGGCTTTCCTATGAAGAGGATTGTTCGGGAGAGACAGTGGGATTAGAATTGAATCATATAGCTCATGTGGATGTTTCTAAGAACTGTATCCTTTATTTGTCTTCAAAATCTACAAGGAAGGTTCCATTTCCTATTGTGCGCTGTAGTGCTTCTCCTGTGTAATTGATTCTGCAGAGACAGATTTTAAATAAGCAGTGGCATACTCTAAATTTCAGTGTGGGAATATTCATTTTCGGTATGAGTTTACCAGACAAATCTGGGCATTAATTGCAGGATAGTGGCTAGTGGATTATATGGCTTCGAATAAATCTTGAACACTCAAATGTTGCACTATTTAGTATTTACATTTACAGATGCAGCCATTCAAAACAAGCGGGTGATACCGCATTATTTTGCGGTGCGCTTGACGCAGCCTACCGCGAGTTACCGTAAATTCTCGTATAGTACCTCATAATACCACGTGGTACCGCAAGTAAAATAATAGTATCCGGAATTTCCACAAGGTGGAGCTAATAAAGCTCAACCTCTCATGTTTGAGCTGTCGCCATCAAAGTCTTTAACGAAGATATTACTAATAGTATTAATAATGAATGACCTTGGACAAGCTGTAAACTCAAAGTATTGCCCTGGTCCACATTCTTTTTTTCATTGATTGTCTTTGTAAAAGTAACACCACAGCATTTCGCAATCACGCATTTGTTTCCAATAATGCAAAGTACAGTAATTTTTAAGAATCTCCGATTCACCATGCCTTTCACATGCTCATAAAAGAGATTGATTTAGGAACATAAACATATTACTGTATGCAAACTGTACTGTATACAGTATGTATATGTATATTTAATGTCTTTACGTTGCCCGTTTAAGTATTGAATATTTAAATGGAATTTTACTACTGAACGGGAATCTTAGTAGCTGAGCATAAAAAGAATAGGAGCATACTGTAACGCTTGTGAAGGCCATAAACAATATTAATTTTGGAACATAAACATACAGTATATGGCTGGTCTCGGTACTTTAAAGAAAAAATACACACCAGTATTCCATTTCTCCCTAAACATTTTAAGCATCGAAGGCTTTAACTAACGTGATACCGGAGTCAACAAGCATACTTTTAGAATTTGATTAAAAGGGAATATAATATGGAATCGCGTATCTAAAGAAATTAATAACGATATAATTATATTCATGTACCGCAACACAAGAATAGTACACGCTGTATGATGTCTGTTGATAATGTTTCTGTAGGGCTTTTTCAACACTCCTCATGTGACCTTGCCGGTGGCACTGTGGGTTAGGTTCCTAACTCCCACATCACACGTTGGGTATTTGAATCCAGCTGGAGCCATGACTTTTTTTTTAACAAACATTTCTTTGAAAAAATAAAATGTTTCCCTGGGTCAGAGATTAAATAAAACTTCACTCGCACCAAACAAATTTATATTTCTAAATATCACAACATGATCGAATTTAAGTCATTTTATTACACAATTCATTATTACACTGAATTGTTTTCTGTGTTCTTTTAATCATCATGATGGAGAGATGTTGTTCCTCCCCTGTGTTATCGACTGAATTGGAGGATAGGGCATGTTTCAAAAGACAGGGAAGTACAGTAATTGAGAAGTTTGATCAGAAAAGCACTTGAAAATAAATAAAAAAATAAGTAAAAAAAATACCCTTAATCAATTCAGCATTCACTTCCACTAAGTAAATGTGAATTTTCCTTTTTATTCAAATTACCTTTGTTCTCAAGTAAAATCATACAGCAGAGACAGAAAAAGAAGCTGTAGGTTGCTTGGTAATCACAGGACAACAACCCCCGTCTCCATACTGATGCATGAATTCAGGTTTCATTTTGAAGGGAAAAGCCTCATCATCAGTTCCAGTAAGCAACTTCCAGCAATAATAAGATTTTAGCTATTAAATGGGTCCCCCATCTTAGTTGTATCCAGGCAGATCATTACCAGTATTATTTTGATAGTAGGCAGCAGACTACAAATTAAGGAAACCTGTTGTGAATGGGACTGGTGGTTCTATACAGTAATTACAAATAAAGTTTGTAGTATTCAGAGTCTGTCCTGAGGGATAATGAATCTAAAAGTGTGGAACTTTAAAAAAATGGCCCGTGCCCTTTCTAATCTTTTTTTTTTAGCATTAGAATGTCTTTGATTTAATTGCTTTTCCAACTTCTTTTGTAATGGAGAAAGGTCCATGCTCTCTAAAGTGTTTTTTTTTCTCAGTATTGCCTTAGGATGCAGGGTTTAGACAGCTGAGGTTATATACTGTAGCTTATACTGTAGTATGCCCTGACCTATGTTATTACACCTCTTGTTGTGTATCTCGCTCTGTTGGGATCAGATTCACTTCACCCACCTTTGCACCTGTATTTAATGACTTTAAATTAATCAATTTTCACTTCATTTCACTATGCTGAGTCTAGAATGTTCTTATAGTAATTCACCCTCTGTTATCACCATAACAGTTTGCTGTGACTCTTGGGAGACACACAGCTGCATGTGCTGTGTTTACTTTGACACCCAGAAGACGCCCTGTAACATATGATGGTACCAGAATTGATGATTTTAAAAGGATGAAGTTGACAGAAAACATCAGGAGATATAAATCACAGGGGAGGACACTTCCCAATATTGCTGTAATGGGTTTGCTTCTTGTCATTTGTTATCGTCACCCCCAAATAATATAAGGTGCATACCAAGAAAACTGACAGCAACTTGCTAGACATCTGTCAGCTGACCATTTTGTAATGGAAAAACTGAGAATAGTATGATCAATGGGAGAAAGAAGCAGGGTTACAAACTGTATAGATTATAGGATACACAACAGTTTATAAACAAGATTGATTTATTTAAACTAGTTAATTCAGAGCTTTACGAGGTACCTTATTTCTACAAAG
Source organism: Atractosteus spatula (assembly GCF_055471065.1). NCBI lineage: Eukaryota > Metazoa > Chordata > Actinopteri > Semionotiformes > Lepisosteidae > Atractosteus > Atractosteus spatula. The sequence goes on along the minus strand of NC_142721.1, from coordinate 1,820,272 downwards.
GTATCTGTACCAATCATAATAAACTGAAGGGGAAAAAAAACTTGATATTCCTTTACTGTAAATTATGTAATAATTTATCAGGTAATCATTCTTTCTAATCAGACTTAACACTGAATGCTTAGTGATTATGTGGTTTAATGTGTAGAAAAAGATTTTGTCAGAGATGTTTCTGAATAATATGTGTAGCAAATGTGAAAGAGTGCATATTCATCATGATTTGATTGTATTGTGAAAATCTGTAAAAACAACAAATAAATGAGTTCTATCATCATATCAGCAATATGTCATATTAAACAATAAGGTCGAGGACCCAGGCTCTTAAGATAGTGAATACAAAATTGTCACAGCAATTGGTTTTTTGTCATCTTAATGTTCCTCAAGCAGACACCTCTCTTCTGCTGGACTGTTAGGATAATTGGTAGTGTTAGTAACTGTCCACAACCCAGGCCAGCATGACATAGCAAGACAGGACTAGAACAACAAACTCAATGTAACAACAAACAATAAAAAACGTATATAATATAAAACAATAATGTTACGGCAATCAACATCAATTTGCACATCAATGTTTAGAAGCATGAAGAGTTACTTTGGATACAGAAGAGAAGGAAGATGTAGTTTTCTCTGACGAACATATGAAAAATGTTTTGTAACCAGCACACCTTAAATTGTTAGTGCCCCTTAAAAGATCTCATTTTACAATACAGCTATGTTCACCTCCACACAAACCTGTTCAAGAGTTTGATTGGGTGTCACAACCAGTCAATAAGAACCCAATTGAACACTTATGGAACAGTCTAGGTCACCATAGAGTATTTGATGGCCACGTCAAAAGCCTTGCAAATTCATAGGACAGTGTGTCCAGAAGCACATTGCATTGATAAGCTGAACAAAACAATATATTTTCATACGGACCTTCATGAAGATAAAATGATATCAGAGATGGAATTATGTTTATAGCCTCTCAGTATATTTCCAGTTATTTTTGCTAATTCCAGACATTTAGTTTTATTTAGTGTATGCAAATAAAAACGTATTAATATTTAAAAAAACATGTAATTAACAAAAAGGTCTCTGCCTTGAAAACGTCTATTTTCTCTATGTGGTAGTATGCTGAGATTTCTTGGCAAATTATAACTTTGTTTGTCCTCAACAATGTGGTCACATCTTTCATATGTCCCACAGAACAAGTTCTATATGTACTAAAAATTAAATGTATATTTTCTGTGAAGATTTTTTGTGAAAATGGAAATACCACAGTTTATCATTGCAGGTTTCTGATGTTCTCTGTTGCCCTCTTTTTTTTAAGATCATCACTTTATTAGCCCTATACAATTTCATGCATTAGGAATTCATCTTTTCACATACCCCAGCTTGCTCTCCATGAGACACAGACAGGGAGAGAGAAGCTTGGGGTCAGAGCGCAGAGTCAGCCATTGTTCAGCACCCCTGGAGCAGCTGGGGTTAAGGGTCTTGCTCAGGGGCCTAACGGAGTAGGATTCCTCTACCAACTGCAGGATTTGAACTGGTAACCTTCCAGCCACAAGCACACATCCTTAGCCACAGAGCCACCGCTCCACCCACTCTCTCACCCTCACTAAATGGTTTGGCCTCCAGGTCAGTCACAGCTGGTGTCTCACAGATCTTTTGGAGAATTAGGTGCACAATAGTTTCACAAAACATGTTATAAAAGTGATCAGAGCGATACTTTGTCATTTTAATATTTGCTAGTCTTTTGAATGGGAAAGCGATTTTAGATTCTTACTATAAGTGATTATCAACAGTTCAGAGAATTTCTATTTCTTTCAGATTGAGGTTCAGTGTTTGATAATGTGCCAGCTATTAATTCTGTAGTTCTACAGAGTCTGCACGGTAAAAAAAAAAGTTTTCTTTTGGGAGGAAACTTATTTTTAACACTTTAATTTTGTATTTTGTAAAAAGTATGGATTACGTGTACTATTTAATACTTTATCTTATTTATACTACTTATCTAATAAGTAATTCCTAGTGGAAAGATCACTGCACTGCAATATATTCTGGCCGTTAATAGCAGATCTGATCCTAGGAGAATACATGCTCCAATATGCTTCATCTATGTAATCGGAATTTAACAATCCCCAGCCATTCTCAGGAGCTAACTCATTGATGTAAATGTTTCAGAAACCACTAATTTGTCATTACCAGCTTGGTTGTTCGGTCTGTCAATAGAATTATTTAATGCACAACTAAAATTGTTTTGATGACAGGTTGGAAACCTTATTTTGCTAATTGAGATTAAGTGAAAATAAAAAAAAATCACTCTAACACTTTAGCAGGAATAAGTTAATGTATTTATTGTTATTGTATAATACAAAACAGCATATTTTGGCTTCTAAACATGTTCAACATTTTCACATTGGAGCTACAGAACCACCACTTGAAATAAAAGAATGTCTTGAAAATGAATACCTTAAACATGATGTAAGGTTAGATTGTATTAACTGTGTGTGTACTGTACATGCAGGGATACTATAAGCCAAGTACAGAAAGGACCACTTGGGACCATTGTGGTTACATATATAATGTATACTGAAACAACAAAGGCATTTTTAATTGGTTCTTTTGCATATTTCTTGCAATTTTTACACAGACCCCAATACATATTTAAATTATTTTATTATTGATTACAATGGAAAATGATTAAATATTGTGACACATATTGTGATCAGTGATTTTGTGACACTAGAGAGGACCCATACTGTACACTCGTAACCTTTCTTTAGTTCATTGCGTTATCTAAGGTCAGACCATTATTACTCTAATTGCTCTAGGCCAGGGATGCCTAACAGTAACCCTTCTAATCAGCTTTGTTGGAAAGTTTTGATGTAGCTGGTTTTTTAATTGCTATATTGATCCTGCTAATTATAAACTAAATAATTAAGGAATGGGTTGTGCATAATTACAAATTCTTGAAAATTCTAAGGCTTACAATTTGTGTATTCATGCTCTATACACACCCAGACCTAAGACTTACTTGAAATAAATAAAACTAATAACTAATAGTTTTACATTTTTCTTAATGTACACAATTCAAAAGGAATTAACTTTATAATATGCATTGGAATAAGAAATCTTAAAGAACAGTAGCAAAATAGAAGAAAAACACTTTTTTCACCCATTTTATTTTTCTGCCTGCAAGCACAGCTAGATGATGTCCACACATACCATCTCTCTAACAGAATTAGACAGGTTATTTTTTATCTGAACAAGACTTGATGCTTCTTTTCATGTGCTATCAACACAGCTCACTCTGTTATCACAAAGTAGAAAGAGGTAGCGAGCATTTGGCTGTGAACCTCTAAAATAATCTTCCAGTTTTATTATTATTTTTTTCATTTCTCAAAAAGTAAATCTAGTATTGAAAAATTGTCCCAATGTCCCTCTTTTTCTTGGATTTGAGATAAGGCCCTGGTTTAAAGTGTGGCATTAAAAATAAACTTCTTTGAAGTTTTTTTTTTCTTATCTGGCCTCGCATTGTTGACCTTTCTGCTTCTAGAGTTTTTGCATTTCTGGCTAGCTGGTTGTGAGTGAATATACTCTAAATTTAGTAGCTGTTTTCTTTGTTGCACAGTGTAGTCTCTTGGACTACTTAAATGTGTCTCCAGAAACTGGATTTTACATTCATAATGCTAAACATAAGAGTAGTACAAAATGATGTTTGCCATATTATTTAGTTAAAGAAATTGGTGTATGACTGCTATTAGTCAGTAGGAATAGCTGTAGTAGTCATTGTGACGATTAGTGATGCGCGGGTTGGCTTTTTTTTAACTTGCACCCGCCTGTGGTTATGAGAAATGAACTGCACCCACCTTACAAATCATCGTTTTGGGCTCCTTCAACAAAAATACAATCTAATTTAATTTTGTTTTATTCATTGAATTTGAGAATTAGTCCTTAACTTCATTCTTTAAATGGAGCTTAATGGTAAAGTGGTACTTATATTATTTTATATACAGTACATAGTATTTGATAAAGGGATAATAAACATGTTATGGAGCATACTGTAGATAAAGCACATCTTAAAGGCTATTAAAATATTGTAACACTTTCAAACAGCTTCTCAATACAGCAAAGTACAATGTTTATATTGAAGATCCCCTTATTAAAAAAATATGAATAACTTTGTATAAGTTCCTATGAAAGTGTATAGTTGTTATCTTGTCACGCTCACCCACATTGGAACTCCATGGAGCAAGCTAGTATACGGCCCCGCCTCTTCTCCCTCTCTGTCATGCCAGTTACTATGGATATGCAATCGGACAGGAGATCTGTATCACCTGGGGTACTTTACAATCATGCATGCTTCAGGTGGTTCAGGTTAGTTATGGTCTGTTTGGATTATACTCGGTGCTCTGCTTTAGTGTTTGCTTGGAGCATTTTCAGTACTTCTCTCAATGTCTTATTGGTTTTGGACTTTTCTTTGTCTTTGATTACACCTTCAAACTGTGTTTACCTGCCTTTGTACTTTGCTTGGCAGTTCCCTTGCTTATTGGACACACTGTGCTGTCTGCTTATGACAGCCACCTTAGTTCCTACTGCTCTGCTTTATGACTCGCTTACTCTTGGGTTTACCTCTCGTACACAAGAGGTCAGCAGATATGACATAATTTGTATAACTTTGGTATTATTAAAAATATTAAATCTTTATCAATATTATACTCCAGATGTTTAATTTGCTGTTTCCAATTAATCTCAGTATCCTTTACCTTTCTTTGGAATGGGTATTAGTGGGTAAGTTAGGGCTTCTAACTGACAGGTTGTGGAGGTCCATCAAACCAGTTGCTTCTGTCCACCCAGCTGTACTGTATAAATGCAAACCAGCACTGCTTTTTTATGATGGATTGGAATCTCATCCAGGGGGAAGTCACATTCTCTCTGGTTCACATAATGCTACAGAAACCATGATGACCTGCTGTGTCTCTCATAACAACTTCGCCTTTTCAGTTTTTTACTTTCTTTAACTAGGATTGTACATCTTCCATTGTTTACCAGGACAATTCAATGCTTTACAGATTTTTTTAGTGCTTTTACCATATGCATCAGAAACCACTATACATAGACTTTTTGTCATACAACATTTTATTTTTATATTTTTCAAAACTTTATATCTTTTACCTAAAAAGGAGCGAATGGATTTTGAAAATTCACTTCAGACCCATGCTAAAAATAATTGCCTCTTCAGTTACATCCTGATATTCACTAACAAAACACAGAGCCACCCCTTGTTTTACTGTTGCCACTTCATCCACAAGAGATCTGCTGCTGTCTTTTTGTAGTGAAAATGTGACCCTTTACTGGAGAGAAGAGCTGACACAGACACTTTCATCCTCTGTCAGCAGATTCTACAAATGTTCATGAATATATGTTCTATTCCCTTTTCAACAAGGGAAATACGAAGATGGGATCTCCAGTCTATGCTAAAGACAAGAGCCCTAGCCCAGATGAGATGACTTCGAGTTCAAGGAGAACTAATCTAGCTAGGCTCCAGTGAGTCTGTACCAGTGAACAATCAAGGGGATACTATTTGTAGCTTCTCAAATACGATATTTTTACCTATCTTAAACAGCTGATACCTTAACAAAAAACCTTCAGCTTCCTTAGAATGATAAACACAGTTCACGTTATACTGAGATTAAAACATCTCTATAACTTGTTAGTATATTTTTTTCTTTCCAATCAACATTTTGTTTCTTCTTTGAAGTAAGTTTAAAGGAATGAACTGAAAAGGAAAATAAAAATGTATTAACTTAAAAAAATATTATATAAGTATAATATTATAATTATAATTCCTTACACTTATATACAGCATCTCTTTTCTGGACACTCCTTTTAAAGTGCTTTACAGGTCATGGAGACTCCTTCTAACCTTCTACTTCTTATTGTCTTCTGATTGAAATCACCACATCCAAAAGGTCTGAAGATTAAGGTGGCCAGTTGAGAACATTTTGTGCAGTTTTGTGTGCTGTATGCCATTCCTTTGCCAATGTTGAGGTATTTGGATCATTCTCATGCTGGAACATCTATTTCCTGCCAAGCTTGGGATTCATGGCAGAAAGAACCAGATGTCTTGCTAAAATGTCCTGGTATATGTGAAGTTCATGGATCTATGAATCCATAACCATAGAACCTCAAAACATACAGTATTACAACAAAGTACACATTAGGCATGAGTGTTTTTTCAAGATGAACTTCACCTTTTCCAAAGTCTAAACATAACTCTATGAACATGTACTGTACAAAAAGTTCAATTTAATTTTGTTTTTGTGATTCTCACTCAGAAAATGCTTTTTTCCTTGCAATCCAGCTATAAATTCAGATCAGATCTCTGGTTGTTGCCTCTCTGGTGAAAAAAAACCTGGTCTTCTTCCTGGCAAGTCCTCTACACATGTAGCCTTCAATGTATTAATAACGGACTTAACTGTGTTGTACAGCATTTTGTGGATTTTTTTTTATACCCATCCAACTTGTGGAAATCAATGAACATTTGCCTGCAGTCTTTAAAAAGCTCTCTGGCCTTAACCATTATGATGCATACTACTACTGAATTTTTTGTGTATATGACTTGTTCTTCTATCACTGGGAAACAGGAACCCTTTGCAAATCTCTGTATATTCCTGCTTCCATTGCACTTCCAAAGAGCAGAATGTTATAGTAGATTTGTTTTTGTTGAACTTTGAGCTGTGAAAAAATGGGACACTGCTGTTTTCTAGATTTTGTTTTTTTAATATACTGTAAGAACTTTGCTTTGTGCACTGTTAATATGATTACACAATAACAGTATTAGACACTTTTAACTGAGACACTTCATCCAATCCATATCTCATTCTGCTGTATGATTGGTTCCTACTTCATCAGGGGTATGAATAAATCTGAAGGATAAAGCTTGTATTAATGTTAAATCAAACATAACTAACATAAGGAGACTTGATGGTAGTGCTATAATATACAGTACATGAAGAAACTATAACAACATTTAACAAAATCTGCACAAATTGTCTTCTATTTCAAAATCAGTGACCTTGCAATGAGTCTACCTGTAGGACTGAACATGTAATCTGAAACATCTGTAAACACTGAATTGTGGACCCATTTTTCTCATGATCTCATTATTAATTATTAGCTTAATGCTCTCTTTGCATGAATTATAAGTAATTTCCCTGAAATATGCCTGATTTAGGCCATTTTTAAAAGCAGTGCCCTACATGGTAGCTCTGTCCCATGATTCCAATTAGGATGCATTTCATTTGACATTGGTTATTCCTCTTAAGTATGTAATAACATGACATGAAGAGACACATTTCAAAAATCCAAAAACTCCATCAGGAAACACTTTGTGAAATCATGTTAACATTCAAACAACTTAGTGAATGAAAGTACAGCACATAAAATAATGTAAAAAGACTATTTTAAGTTAAACACTCACAATCATTCTTTTAAAAATTGTATTATACCTTGAAAAGTACAGTAAGACTTGATCCTTCCCTATGAACAGGACTATTAAGAGTTACCAATACAATGTAATGTATGTGTGTTTGGAAAGTGAGGGGAAATTAGAGAACCTAGACCCAATGGCAACATACAACCTAGACCCAACGGCAACATACAATATGGAGAACATACAAACTCAGACGGGGACGCTAAACTAAAACTGATCCCAGGACCTTCGAGTTGTGTAGCAGTAGTGCAAAGCATCATGTCACCAAGCTGCCTTTGTTAAAAAATAAGTATTTTTAAAATCTAACTTTGGTTAAATTGCAAAAAAGACCAACACAAAGATACCTCCTTTAGGAAATAAGCGGTTTAGCACCAGTCTGTAGACTCAATATTTTTGAGATTCTCAAATACTATACTGTATAGAGGACATTGCTGTCTACTTTTTTTCTAAGATGGAATAATGCTCCCTCCAAATCGCATTTAAAACCTCATGTTAAGAACCATTAACACAAAGGGTCAAAGGTAAAGGGAAAGACTGCAGCTTAGTGCTTAACATTTTTCTTCTAAGTCAGCAGAAACTAAAAGAGGAAAAACAGGTCAGGGAATTATAAATAACATTTAATGCTTTTTTCCATTAAAAAGGGAAGCATCTGAGACAGCATGAAAAGCCCTTTCAAGGTTTCCTTTTAACATTTTGAATTCTTGCTCTCTGTGCTTTCCACAGAATGAGAAATTAGAAAATCACTAGTGTTTAAAAACTGAAAGACAAATTTCAGATTTCTTTAATTCTGTACTTTTTAGTTGTGAGATAAACTGGTGTCCCTCTCCCTGAACCCTTCCTTCCCACTACTCTGTAACTTTAATCTGTTAGTTATCAAATTTTTAAGACCTAAATATATGTATTAAAGTTTAATCAATAAATCTGTAAATTTTCAGATGATAAAAATCAGGTGGAACAGCGAATATTTTATCAGCAGCACAATCAATACAAGAGGACAAAATTCAGCTCTGTACTGGCATCGGGTAAGTAACATTTAATTTGAATAAGTGCAAGGTCTTACATTCAAGAAGTTATAAAGTATATTTCAAATATAAAATGGGTTTTACTAAATTAGACATCTACTGTATGTGAACTCGTTACTTTTGTCAACTAAACAGTGCTGGAAAGCCATGAAAAGGCCAATAAAATGCTTGGATATATCAATAAAAGAGAAACATTTAAACAAGGAAAGTCATATTCAAACTGTATAATACCGTACATTAGTTAGCCCCCCCAAGAACAATGTGCTCAGTTTGGATACAAGCTATAAGAAAAATAATATTGTTCTAGAGAAGTTAAAGAATAAACATTAGACTTTTACTTGAGCAAAAGGAAATAAACTGAAGAAGTCAACTCAACAGATTCTTCTAGTATCAGCAAGTACCCATGGATACCTGTGTAATGGCTATGTCTAGCACTACTGAAGACAAAACACATACTGTAGAAAAGACCAGTGTACATATTGTAGCACTTTGCAGGAGTCTGAAGCCAGCTCCTTAGTAATTTGGTTTCAATGAAAAATATGAATCCAAAAATAATTGATGTGCTTGAAGCTACTTCTGTGGGATCAAAAGAAATTTAACAGAACTTCATCCATTCTCTCCTTATCTTTCTTACTTACTAAGTTGTTGCTACCTTTTTATTAACTAAATAAATGTAAACTGGTTACCCATTTACGATGAACAGACACAGGTAATAATAGCTCTGCAACACTAACAATAATAACTTTTACATAGCATCTTTCAAAATGTCTTCTCAATGTGCTTTACAGAAAGAAAACGTAGTTGTGAAACTGATCAATTGTTTCTGGGTTCATATCGCAAAATTCACCTTGAACCACATTTGTAAAAACTGAAATAAAATATCTTCACATCAGTCTCGAGATCGATTATTCTAATTGGTTAAATTAGCAAAAGCAGTAAGCAAAAATAAATCAGGAGTTATCTAGAAATAGGGTTGAAATAATTTAAAACACTGAAGTATATTTGGATCATTAAGCTTCTTCTTATGACTATAACCAAGTTGAACCTAATGGCCTGGTTTACAAACCTTTCTTATGTTCTTAAAAACTCAAGCAAACCTGTAGGTTCACAATGATTTTGAAGCATCCAAGTGATGCTTAGATGCCAAAAGATTCTGGCAAAATTCAAGTTTCCTGAAATTGCACTCAACCATAGATATGTTTTTTTCTACGTAATTCTGTAGATATTTTTATATTATGTCTGATTTACAAAACTGGGGTGCATTAATACTAATACCCTTTGCTCTCAGAGCTTCATAGAAAAACACACACACCAGTATGTGTGCTGTCTTTCAAGTGCCATGGAGAAATCTGCTTTCATTACTACTAGTTTTTACCATTAGACTGTAATTGTGCACAATAAATCATAAACTCCTCTTCAGCAGCTGCACAGTAAATAGTCTGAAACTTGATATTTTTCTTTATTACAGGTCATAATCAGTGTTCTAGCTTCTTACAGAAATCTAAATATTACTATTTAGCAAAGCATATCCTGTCAATGGATCCCATTTCATATTGAGGTAGCTGAGCTGCAGTTGATAATGAAGATGTTCACATGAAACGTGTGCATGTATGCACATATATTCTAAAAATAAAATGCGCACACACACGTACTGTACGGTACTTAGTTGTCCGAGTTGTCTCTTGGTTATGTTAATAATTTACCTATTACATTTATTTTAGCATTTTGTGTCAATAACAATTGGCATGTAAAGATGGAAGTATCTTAGTCCCCAATCACTACTAAATGTTAAAAATATTTAGGGGATTTTTAAATGATATCATACGTGGTAATTAACAAGTCATTATATAGAATTAATCCTGGCATTTTCAATAGGTCATTAAACATGATTTATTGTTTTAAATTCATGCTGTTTTGACATGTTACAATCCCTTAACACAAGCCATGTCAATGGCACAAATCAATGTGTCTGTCTTTATCCATGTCTATGTACAGAGAATATTTCATGGAGATAATAGGGCCAAATATTGGCTGGTTTTGAGCTAATACTTTTAACTTTAAATTGTTACCGTGTTTTCTTTTTACACCCCCACCAATTGGGAATTGAAACATGTTTTCCAGTTTTCTTAAAAATGATTATTGCTAAGTCTCGGGTTTAAGGAGGTGAAGGCCAACCATGACCTCTTACACAATGAGGATTAACAGAGTACAGCAAAGTTACTGTAGCACCATTTGGAGGAGCTTTGGATCTCTCTGACAACAGTGCAAGCTCACAAGTACATAGTGAGCCCCAGAGGAGGCTGTTCTATGGAGCTAGCCTAACTAACCCCAGTGGCATGTAGCTAATTTTCCTCTGTAGGTTGGGGACTTTTGGTCATAGTTGGAAGGTGACGTGGTTCAGGCTCAAACGGGTGATGTCCAGACTACTGGGCTCAACCCGGACTCTAAATAGACAAGAGTCTTTAACATCAGCCAATCTAATATAGAATATCTGAGTGAAATGTTACTTGGTAGACCTAGAAACTTGTTCTGGTGCACTTTTAAACTTTTGCTTTCACATTGATGCAAATATGCATTATTTGAAGCTAATTTATGAATTTATGAACATGCATCTTTTCTTCATAAACCTCAGCAAAATAGGTTGCTGTATGATTCAGACTATATTTGTGACTTCAATATCCAGAACTTCAACTTCTGATGCAAACTCCCCCATGTTTCTAGCTTTTAAAAAGTGAGAATACAATATTTCAGTTTCTCTAAGTATATGTAGAAACACTTTTAAATGTTTTTTTGTATTCAGTGCATTAACACATCTGTGAGGCAAAACTTGTTCACTGAGGGAAATGAGAAATGTAGAGAACCATTCAACCACTTTTTACATAGATTAATACATTTCTCCAGTGTTATCACATAATCAGTGTTGCCTAATCAAATCCACAGGACTTAATTAAAGAAAAAGCTATTCATATGAGACTTTTGGATTTCTTATATAATTGAAGAATTAAAAAAATAAAACAATTATTTTATATTTCCCTTGTCTGGTTTGTTCTCATAATCCATGATTTTCAGTCACTGGTGAAGCTCAGCCAGCCACAAGTCATTTCTGTTCACTTTCATCACAATGAGAATCAAGAAAAAAAGTTTATCTTTTCTCTGCTTTTATTCAAGGGAAATCTGAACTGCTGTTTACAATTTAATGAGTCTGAATCACTGCTTTCACTCTAGTGGATGATAGGTAATATTTTGCTGCTTTAATCTATGCTAAAGGCAGACACAGTGACTTTTCAAAATCTGACAGCACTTAATATTATTAGTAGCAGTACTGTTTTTGTAATGTAGTGTTTGCTCGTGTATCTAAACATGTTTTAAATAGTTGCGGTATATCCAGAGCTCAGCTGCTTACAACATAACTAAAACTAAAATGAATGAGTATCAATCTCTTGTTAAAACTTCCTTGCACGGATTCCCTATGGACTTCAGAGTAAAAGTCAACACACTGCTGCTCACCTTTAAGGGCTTGAGCAGTTTGGCTTCTGTCTGTTTCAGTAAATTGTTAAGTCTCTATAAGCCTACATGCAGTTTGTACTATCTGGGCTCTGCCCTTCTTTCATTTATCAGAAAGGTTCCAAACACTGGGAGAATGCTTTCTGCTCTGCTGCTCCAAGTCTGTGGAATGATGTCCAAGCTCATATCAGCTCTTGTAAGTCAGTCTTTAAACTTGCTCTTGTACTCTAGCTTTTAATTCTATTAATTTATTGTGTTCATTTGCAAGTACCAGTCTATATTGTAAAGTTTCCGGAGATGATGTATCATGAAAGTCACTGTATAAAATATGGATTAATAATAATGTTTTTGATACTTTACATTTACTTTATTAGTTTTAATAAAAGCTGTAAATATATACCTAATAAAAGAAGGACACTTCTTATAGGAGGGAATCCGGGACAGGACACAGAAGAGTGATGCCAAATACAATGTAGAAAACACTGTGTGTATTTCTGTGAAGTAATATGTCTCTTATTTTATGTGGGATGGATATTAGAACCCTTTATTAGAACCCTTCTCAATATTGCATTAGTTCCAGAGGTCATTAGCTTCTGGATCTTGTCCAAAGCCCTCAGATCTGGCCAGAAGATCCTTATTGCACAACCAATGCATTTAAAAAAAAACCCACACCCACGCTCATCAAATAACAACAGGGTCTGCTGATTATACTTTCTTCCCACTGACCTCTTGCTGACTGAATATTGAATTTACTATTGCACATACTAAATTTGTATATGTATACTTCTATTAATGTTGCTGGCAAGGAGAGGATATGGATGAAGATAGCCTTGGCTTATTTTGATCATTGTGGTTTCTATGGGAACAACTTGAGATTTTGAATTGATCTCAGGTAGGCTGATCTCTCTGTGCGATATGTGCTATTGATTTTTTTTTTCCATTTTAAGAAAAGGGTCACTCAGCACACCTTAAAGTTGCTGTAACAAATGACAGATTCTCATTGATCAACCAAGAGCAATATTAATGTATTTACTTTCCCCAATGCCTCTTGTAATTTTAGGAAGCTTTCCCTTTACATGTACGACAGGACACTCCACTCCCAAGATGGATCCGGGTAATCACTGGAGCTGGGAACACTTGTGCACCCTGCAGAATCCCACATGAACTGGGTGTCAAATCAGAAAGAGAGACAGAGCTCGGGAAAAGAAGCTGAAATAGGAACGATCACCGTACCATCCTGTTGTATTATGCCACAAGCTGCTGCTCTTAATATTCCAGTCCCGGGGCAGAAGATTCCAGCCGCTTGGCTATAACAGCCTTGGGGCTGAAGACAAATTGCTGTGCTTCTGTACAAGCTATGCTACTGCAGCATACATTGCTGACTCATCCTTCCAGTTGCTCAGCTATTACAGTCCCTCAGATTAAACACCAACTTCTACAGTATGTACTACAGCACCTGCTGCTCACCTGCCATTCACGCCACGGGGCTGAAGAAACAAGAAAGTGTGCTAAAGCACAAGCCACTATAAGAACTCTGTGGGTTAGCGGGCTACCATATTAGACACCGGGGCTACAATACTTACATGCTGCTGTCTCAGTGCCAGAACTAAGCTGGCAATGTAAACAGTCTGCTACGAATAAAGTACACTTTGACTTCAGACTTGTGATGGGATGCGTCTTTGGTCAGGGGACCAAACCAATGCCCCTACTGTGAGTTGCCCCATGCAGCATCACGATATTTTAGATGGTATTTCACAAAAAAATCATGTAAAAAAAAATTATGTAATAAATTAACATACAGTATACTGTATTTTATAAATGACAAATAATTTGAATAGAACTCAGTATTCATGCATTTGTCACTAAATGGCATTTTACAAATAATGGACAGCAAAGTTATCAGACTTCAGTTATTATTATATTTATTCAAAATACATAAAAATAAAAATAGGTATGTTAATCCATGGTATTTAAAATAAAATCATACTATGTTGTTATTTTGCTTCTCACTTATGTAGGACATCATTAATAGTAAAGTATTAGTGAAAAGGCCAAGGAATGCCTAATAAATCAGTAAATGAGTACATCATTTGTACTTTTTGCAAGTAAATGCCACTCACTTTTCTGGTTTAACTATCATTCTTGTCTTTTTCGGAGTCCTGAGCTGTCATGTGACATTGCCAGATTACACGGTGGACAGATTAGTTTCAGAAAGGTGGTCAGATCTATATTTTGTTCAAGTCCTGCGCTAAACTCTTAACAGCTTGGCCTCCCTGAATTCTGGTCCTTAATAGGGAGATAGTTTGCCCATCATTATCACATCATCTCTAGAGCCTTGATGCATATCCCTTGTCTTCAGGGGCTGCAGGACCTCTGAGTTTCCTTTCACCATTGTTGTATTGCTGTATTGCTTAACTGAATCCCTTCTGTGTGAAATTGAATCAATGAAGTGTTTTTCCCTGGTTCGTAAGCAGGTAGTAATTTAAAAACAGATCCCCCGAAGCAGATCCCCACTGTTCTAACAGAATCAGCTTGCACAAACAGAAGTTTAAGAGTCAATGTACATGCTAGTCTTTCCACATTATCATCAGAAAGTATGAAATGTGGACATATTACAGGTCTCTTAATATAAATGATGTACCTGTCAAAGTGACACACCTCTTCTGGCTTTGTCAAGGGTCTTCAAAACCTTAGTATATTGTATGCTGCTTTTTTGACTGTGGGGCATTAGTGCAATTTTTAAAATGTGCTTTCATTAGCATGTTTTAAAAACTGCTATACAATATATTGTTAATTTTCATGAGTTTTTTTTACAAACGTTTCACCTTTTCTTCCAAAATTAAGGCAATGTAAAATGCTATTAAATGAAATAAATTGTAATATATTGTCACACCCCAGCAAAGCTGAAAAGTAATGCTGTTGAAATCTTAACACAAAAAGAGATGAATGAGGAAATGTACTGAGCAAGGTGTGTTCATTAGTATTCTTCAGAGGATACTCAGCTCAAGAAATAAACCTAATTAATGAGCCTTGCCAAAACTAGAAGTAAAAAAGAGAGATAAAAGGCGAGATTTCAGAAAAGTGTCTGTTTTTAGCGGAGAGCCATCAAACACAGAGTGCCATCTAATGACAAATCCATGGTTCAAAAGCTCAGACTGCCTTTAAGCAAATTGCTTGAGTGCATGATGTGTTTGTAAATGATTAATTGCTATATAAGGTCTAAATTGTTTGCGATTGGTAGTCCATCTTGCTAATGGAAGAAGCATGCAATTCCAAAGTCATTTTTTACATGGTCAGGCTGTCAAAGCAAATGGATTGCGCACACTGTTCTTCGAAAGAAATGGACATTTTACTCTGTAGCAGAGACAGAAACCCTGTTGTAACCGCACTCTTTAACTGAAGCATCACTCAATTGTGTTATTATTCAGTCAGTGATAATGGTCTGTGAAGTGTGTGTATGTTGAGGAGTAATATATCTCAAAGGTTTTCTATACGCATTCCAGGTTTTCATGTGACACCTTGACCCTGGCAGCACAGAGTCCCCTCACACTGACATTTTCGACGGAGGGAAAGGGAAACCAATTGTGCTAGTCATGCTCTACTGGAAATTTCTTTTACCACTGGCGCAACACATCCAGAAGAAAGAAAACGGTACACAGAGGACAGGGTTTTGATAATATTCACCTTACCTCATTGTCTAAAAATTTAAGATGCTAATATTGATGTAAAATTTCATGTTCTAATAAATAAGAATTAATTCTCAGGGTTATACAGTATCTGTTGATCTGTTGATTAAACAATGAAGCCTGAAACGTACACAATTTTCTCAATAACAGTATCACAACAGTATCAGTAGTCACTGTTAACGATAGACTGTTAAGATGTGAACACTTTACATTGGTATTGCCACCAAGAAACATATTTTTCTGACTTTACACAATCCCTTTACCAATGGCTTATGATGCATCACATTCATTTAAATGAATGTTCCTGACAGAAAATGTATTTCAGAAGCTTGGTTCTGTCCTATATTTGTATTTTGTTTACCCTGATTACAAGCACAAAGATTGTTTACTGAATCCTTCTTATAATGGGCAAGTTAAACAACAATGTTGGCTTCTTAATGGTTTCATAATGCAATAGGATGCCATTCTTTAACGATCAGCAGCCTAGATAATTGATGAATTGCTCAGTAATTGAGGGGAGATAATAAGTCACTGTATAGAAAATAAACCAGGGGTGTTGTGGGAATCTAAATAGTTTTAGACACACATTAACAAAATGTATCCTCAGCACCACCTTCTAATCAACAAATTACTGTCTTTCTGCTTCTCAGCTGGTGGCCTAATAAAAAAGGATTGTTGAGGCTGGAATTAAAGTAAGGCAATTTTTTGTCTCATAGTAAAAGACACAAATGAATTGCACTGCCATAAGGCAGCATGCAGGGTGCAAAACACATTGCACAGCCCCTGAGTGGCCCAATAAAGAGTGACAAGGTGCATTTAGAGAATCTTTCTGTTGATCACTGGTACCCTCCTCATGCAAATTCAAACCGCCTTAATCTGGTGCTCACATTTACCCTTTAGCAGCTGTAGGTGGTTTGTAAGGACAGAAATAAAGCTTATTTTGGAAAGAAACATTTGTTTCTGCAACAGTAATGTAAACTTAGACCTTTTATCTTTTGACTTTGGGAAAATTGAGCAAAAACCATTGAACATGAGATCAGACACTGGGTAATAAGTACTTTCAACTGAAGTGGTTACAGGTTTTATTCAAAAAGGGTATGAGACATTTATATCATTTGCCAGCTGTTGTCCATCCATCCCATTTAATGTAGGGACAGAATTACCTTTACCTTTCTGAGAGATATTAGCCCTGAAATCAATGTCCTGCCATACCACTCTGGTATCACCCATAGCCATGTTATTCTCTACAGTATGTGTCCATGTACTGCACTTTCCTCATCCTTTTCACTTTTTCTGCACTAACCTCTTGAGCTCCTTTCCCCTTTAGAAAAAGCAAGTTTCTTTATAATAATTACTTGTATGAAACTCTTGGTTACCCAGGATTGGTTGTTGTGACCAACCTTAAAGCTTTTGGTAGGGATATTTGTGTCTGTGCAGAAAAAAATGTAATCTGATACTACATCAGCAAGTACAGCAGGAATATCCCTTGATGAGTTAAAACATCCCATTGTCTGTAATTTAAACAACCTTGTAGATGCACAATACTTCCTTTGTCCCAGTTTCTCTTGAACAGCAGCTGATTGGCCTGAGATGTGCGGTATTGTAATCAGAGTTGCCCGTTGGAGGCCTTTTGAGGGATTAGTTGGGTTTTGGGATTGTCTCATGGCAGCAATCGATAATTCTGTTCAACTGCACGGGGTAGCTCACATACTGACAAAGTTTATTATTTACTGTGAATCTGTTAAAATTTCCCAAAATGAATTCAGAAGCTTCTGGGAATGCAGTGTCCTGTTTCTGGGTAACATCAAAAATGATTTTGGATGCCTTTTTCACATTAGCTTTTGGGTGGATATAAACAATCAAAGTAAAAAGCTTCAGAAACTCCGAAGTAAGATAGAAGGAATGGAAAGAGACACTCACATATTTTCCCAGATGGTAATAATTTTGGAACCAATGTTTTTTATCAGATGTACCCCTCCACCATGATGTTCATCTGTGGTTACTCTGTCTCTAACCAGCCAGTGTAGTAAAAACTGTTCATGTTTTATATTGTTATCCTTTACAGTCTCATTCAGTCATCAAAGTCAAAACAAGGCAACACAGGCATAGGAAATTTTGTGCATGAACATTTAGTTAACATACAGTTCATCCAAATTGTTTATTAATATTTTTATGACTGAACTTTAGACAGAATAATAGTGGACAGGGGGTGTTTACTCTTCCTCTGTTGAAGTCTCTGTCTCAATCAGCCCCTCTTTCCTGTTTTTTTTGTTGTTTTGTAATTAAAATCCATATTCTGTGTAGAAATCAGAATACTGTATCTAAAGGAATCTTGACAGGAGTGTATCTGAGTGTTGGAACACATAAACAAGTTTAAAGGAATTATTGTCTATATTTCAAACCAGCCATGCCATCATCCAGCACATTCCTGTCAGTGAGAGCCAAGAAATCCATAGAGAACAGTAACTGCAAAGCAAGTACCTTAATTAGTTTCATAATTTTGTCACCAATCATCCTGCACCTGCACATCTTACACTTGTACAATCATCAAGAGAAGATAGAAGAAACAAAAATCAACCACACAAAAAATCCAAGCAAGGACAAAGACTCACCACCAATCGCTAAACAGCTGCATCCATGTACAGTATACCGTATACCTTCTTGCCAACCTCCTTTCCCAGCTTCTGTGACCAAAGACTTCTCTGTGGTCATTCCCCTGCCTGTGCCTCCTAACCCCTTGATGTTCACTTCACCTCGTGTCCCACTGTCAACAGAGGCTACAATGCTACGAGGAGTGAATCTTATCCATGCCAAAAATATTTATATTTAAAAACATACATACCTTCCTATGAGTTTCTTATCAAACAAAAATTGATTTAATTAATTCAAGAAAACAGTTGAGCTGCTGATATCAACAATAAAGTAAGTTAGTACTCCAGGCTTGTCAAGAAATTCCTCATTTGTTTCAAATAGCTATTACTCATCATATTCTGATTGTCACAACTTACATTCCATACTCCATACTCTCACTAACAAAAGCTGGTTTCCCCATAGAGCTATTATCTGGACACTTATGTCAGAGAGGCACGGCCTCTTCAGCAGCTCAACAAGGCTTTCCCGACTACCCAATTAAGTAACTTCTAGTCATCAAAGTCTACCAAGGATACATCAAGATTAGTTTCGATATCATGAGTCAAACATTTCATAAGCTTTATATCTAACTGTCTGAAAAAGGCAAACTATTTAGATCATCAGTCCTAGTACTTTTAAGTTCCTCCCACCTATCCTTTTCCGTTTGTAATCTTACTTTACTCTTTTAAGAGTCCTAGCCTTCTCATCCTAAAGCCAGTGGATTTACCCTCAGCCAAATCATAATCATTCCTGATGTCATTTCCCAAATGTTATGTACTGTATACCATTAGTAAACTATCTTTCTGTATTCATCTTGTGCATTCTTTCACAACACCATCTCAACCTTTGCAGCTACCCCCTTGGGGTAACACCTTATTCTATAATGAGGCCCCAGCCTCCTTGTCCTATGACCAGGAGACTGGCCATTACGGTACTTAAACACTGAACAAACATTCTGAAATGCATATATAATTCTTGGGTGTTGTCATTTCTTGTGAAACTACACTGTCCTCTCATTTCAATCTGTGATTAGTAAAGTTACCCATATCTACAGAAGGTATGTTTCAATTGGTAAAAGTCAATTTAAATGGAGTTTTTCACTTTGAATAATTTGATTCCTGTAATCCATTCTTTTTCCCCTTCTTCATATATATTTCATGTTGCAATTTTATTCCTCCATCCACATACAGCATTCACAGAAACCTACTGTTTGTGCTTGGAAATTGATTTAAAAGAATATACTGACGCACAAGGAAACTACAACAGCATAAGCTTTACATCAATAACTCATCGGGCACACACATAATGCTATTTACATTTTAAATACTGAACAGATAGGTTTATTGATTGTTTGAGCTGTATTTTCCCATAGAATAACAAATTATTGAGTGCAAGTCTTGTGGTTTCATAAAAATACCAGGTGCTCAAAGCTGCTATTTCAGTTGAGTTAAAAATTTCAAAATGAATAGGCTAAGAATCTTTACAAATAGCCATTCAAAATGACATGGTTTTAATAGCATTTTTAAATAGCACTTGTAAGGTGGACAAACCTAATCTCACTTTCTTCTGCTCACCTAAGCATAAATATCAAGTTTCTACGTTTCCCAGAATTTGACACATTGCATTCTTTCCTCCTCACCATACTCTTTTTAACAGAAGCACAGATCACCCCATCTAGAGGGGGTAACTGATAGCCGTGCTGCTGCTACTCCCTAAGCCAAGTGGGTTTATCCATCCATCCATTTTCTAGCCGTTTCACAAGGGAGCTGTAGCCTATCCTGTTAATCAAAAGGTGCCAAGCAACGTACTGTACACCCTTGAGTCAATCACAGGGCAGACAGACACAAACACTGACACGCATGCACTCACACCAGGGTCAGTCTCCCCCAAAGACAATTAGCCTACCAGTATGTTTTTGGACCAGCGCACCCGGAGGAAGCCCATGCAAACACAGAGAGAGCATACAAAACTCCACAAAGACAGCACCACAGGTCCGTCATTAAACCCAGAACCTAGCGCTGTGAAGCACCAATGCTAACCACTGCACCATCGTGCTGCCCACACATCTCAATCCAATGAACAAAATCTATTTCTGTAATTCTTTCTTAATAAGAGCTGTCTGAACTACAAGAACAGAGAATGATGTCTCCATGCCTTTGCTTGAGTAATGAAAATAACTAGGTTGCTATCAGCATGATAGAAAGCAGGCTGTCTATAAGAAAAGTTGAATGATCAACATCAGGAATCACCAGGCTAGTCCAGCAAGACCAGAAGTGAGGGACAGCAAAGCAGAGGGTCAGCACACTGGCTCAGGACTATCAGAACCATCTGGATAATTATTTTAGGATACAGTTAGAATGGATACAGCATGGACACCTCCAGGAAGAAATAAAAAAAACTCTCTGTCGGCATAAAAATGATCTGCATACTTGGAGCCCATTCATGCGTGACACTCTGGCAGCTGAGACAACATTAGAATTTCATCTGTAGAAAAGAGAACATCTGAATTGGTGGCAGTGTGAGTGGTAGATTGTTGTATTGAGTATATTTACCGATGAATCGTTCATGTGTTGACACTTTATCGCCCTTGACAGACTTGATGGAAGAGAATATCTGTAAAGACTTGATAGTGAGAATTATCCTGGCTGTGGCATGGTTCAAATCACCTACTTTGGTGGTGGAAGTATGATGTTGTGGGGAGATACTTCCTTAAAAGTATCCTTAAAAAGTGTTAAAGGAAACACCTTTAATGAAAATTGAGGGCAATCTTATTTCTCATTGATACAGTATATTGATAAAATCTTTGAACCAACGGGATACTGTTCATTATCTAGAAGGACAATTCAAGATCATACTGTGCTAAGATTAAAATGGCAGTTCTAAGATTAAAATTAAGCTGCACTGGTTTAAGAATATGAAAAAGAATTTCCTTGAATAACACAAGGTCCTGACTTGAATCCTAGTGAGAATCTGTGGAAATACTTGTAAACTGCTCTGCATAACCAATCCCCAAGCAACTTAAGAGAGCTTGAACAAATCTTACAGAAGAATGTGCAGCAATTGCACCAGGCTAGTGTACAAAGCCAAAAAGAGACCGTAGCTGTATTAGTTGTCAAAAGTGCTTCTACCAAATATTGTGCTCAGAGGTCTGAATACTGACATGATGAATATATTTCACTGTTTTTCTTTAGATTAAGTAAAAACTAGAATTCTTCAGTTTGACCATTCTCAGTCTAAGTTTAAAATATGTGTGCATCATTTCGTAGTTTCACATCATAGGAGAGATCTGACTAATTTGGTAAGGTAGTCTAAATCTAAAGTGTATGACTAAATACAATAGACTTGAGGGTTGTGTCTCTTTTGTGCCTCAATACACTTTGCATCAGGAGATCAATGAGAATATGTTTTCATTTTGTAAAGATATTCAGAAGAGAGCATTTAATTTGTTTCTAGATTAGAATCCATATTTAATAAATTAGCAGCTCTAAAGATTGTTTGATCATTTATTTTTATTTCAGAGCTGTTGTTGCTATCATTAGACAATGTTTTCTTACAACACCCATGTCATTTGAAGATTGAGGACTTTCTGTAACGGGAGCCAGTCCGGACTCCCGTGAAGTGTGTAGTTTAGGACCCTATGCAAACGGTATAATCCGGAAGTGACTGGAGTAGGACACCGGGGAAAACACGGCAGGATCCGGACAGGATGACAGACAGGGGGGTGTGACAACAGTGATCCGGTGCTCAGGGGGCATGGGGCAGGAGAACAAGTCCAACACAGTCCAAATAGGGAAACCAGGGCACAGTCCATAATCTAAAACCGGGAGGTCCATCCAAGACAACGACAAGAATAAAAACAGGGAACAGGGACATGGAACCAGGAACATGGAAGTTAAAAGAAGAGTGACGAGGCCAGGCGCTCCGAGCCCCAGACTCAGCTGGTCAGGACACCGTTCTGAAGCCTAAGCCCTTTAAGCTGCGGACATGGGGCGACTTGATGCTAGGCTGGCCTCAGGGCATCCGTCTTCCAATGCAGAGCCCTGAGCTTCGGAGGTACGAGGTTTAAATAATAAACAGGGAACAAGGGGCAGGTGAACATAATAATGAAACTAAAACACAAAATAGTTGGAACGTCCTCTAAAGGAGGGATGACAGTCGTGACACTTTCAGATTAAAATATGGCATATTCTGGTCACAGTCCGTTTGCCATGAGTGACCAGGATACAGCAGTTCAGGTCGTATACAATAAACCAATGAAGATTAGAAATCAAACACGGGGGGTTAGACTCAGTTACTCATCAACCCTCATCTTCACTGTGGAAAGAGCATGGAGAGAACATGGAATCTCCACAGAGGAATCAACCTAGTCCATAATCAAACCCAGGATCGATAGTCTACCACACCACCCATGACACTGATACACACTGCTGTCAAACACTAACCAAAGCACAAAGAAGTAAAAACAAAATAAAAAAAATATTTTAGAAATGTAAAATTTGGAAGCTGGAGTTTTTTCTGTTTCTTTTGTTATGTTGAAAAGTTAAAACTTTGGAGATAGCTTGCCATGCAAACCTGGCTGATTGCCATATTCCCTGCAGTTTTATTATAAACCTCAAAAGAACTATAATGTGGGTGTTGAGGCATGAGTACACTTCAGTTTCTGGTTTCTAGCTGGAATGATACAAGCATTCCTTTATATCACAAACACCCCATGTACTAGTTAGCAAATTAATTTGCAGAATAAATTCCATATTTCACACCTGTAGGTGGACATTCATAATTAGGTACATGATCCTTTGAAAACTAGTGGAAAAACAAGTTATTCATGTTCAGTAGTTTATTGCTATATTTATTCTCTTAGCACCTTCTTGTATGTGACTGGCATGCCTGATGTTTAATCCATACAAAATCAAAAGGGGAAATTTGTGTAAAACACTCCTGTTGTTTAATCCAAAAACAGTTTATTTTATTCCACAGTGAACTTGAACACTGAACTTGTTTTAGACTTGAGTATTTGCCGAGTTGCCACCAATTTTAACCTCTAAGTACTAAACCTGATTAACTATACCCAAGCACATTTATAACATCAAACTTTTATTTTAGATACATTAAATTGTAAATTTAACTGTCCTTTTTACTCACAAAGCATACAGCCTAGTATCCATATCTGACACAATTTGGCTGGTTTCAGTTACCATACTTTCCTCAGTCTTTACAACATCCAAATACAATATCAATTCAAACATGCACAATACTGTGCATTTGGCAGTAGCTACACTCAGGCTTCTTTGCTTTGTATGTTTTTTTTGTATTTGAATAGTACTCATTTTCAATACTTAAATGCCAATTCTAACCCATATCAAATAATGTAAGTGTTAGTTGTGGCAGTTGTCAATATTGTGGCAACACGTTGGTCAGCAAATTATGTTTTTTTTAGTTCTAATCTCCAGTAACTGTGGGGCCACATTTTTTCATGAAATGCTTATGTTCCCACACAGCAAGTAGACATTAATTCAGTCAATGAATCAAACTATTCCTTGAATTGGATGCATTATGTACATGAAAAAGAACAGTAGTCTGCTATGTAGACTGACTAAAACTTGAAATTGGCAAACAGAACACCTGATGAAAATAAAAAGCAGCAACAATCTGACATGTAACGTTGTTACCTACTGTAAATGTACAAAGGTATAGTTTAACATATTTTTCTTTGGGAAAAAGCTGGCTTTGTTTTGAAGCATGTGGACATTAGAAATGAATTTTGAAAAACTGCTAAATTGACTGCTAAAATGTTATATTTTATTATAAATGTCTGAGGAATCAACTTTTTTATTCAGAAATAAATGTTCGTATTAAGATTAAATGTATCATCCCATTTCCTCAGTTATACTTCACTGCTGGTTTTGCCTTGTTTTCTACTTTTACTGTATATCCCTGCACATGACGTCCATGTGTTTTTCATGGAGTCTGGTGAGCAGTTGAGCCTATCCTGAAGATACTCCATTGTAGATTTAGAAATGGTGTCATGGACCTTCTTGATATTTCAAATAATGACATGCTCCAATACCTTTTTACTCACTCGTTAATGGACAAAACAGTGGGAGAGATTATAATGAGTATCATAATCCTGGGTGGAGTTAATACAGTATTAATATACCCCTTCTGGATAATCAATATTTTTAATATTACTCCTGCCTTTTATGTTGTATTTTAATTGGTTTAACTGATTTCCCAGCAACAGTAAGACACACTCTAAAGATTAACATTTAGAAAGATGTTAAGCTGAGGTGCCATTGTCTGTTTGTTGTAGACACATAATTCACTGCCTTTTCATTGACTGAAATGATGGTGACAGTTAACCAAGGAGTTTTGTTTTTTATTTTAATTGAGCAGGCCTTTACTTTAGTGTTAACTAAAATTTAAAAGCTTTAAAAATAAAATTTAAAACTTAACAAATATATAAAAATATTATTAGAGGTAGCAGTTGCAGCACTAGTTAAAAAAGAATAATTAGGATTATTATCTTTATTAACATTAGCAGTAATAATACTAGTGGTTGTAGTGGTACTAAAATATATTATATATTTATATTATACTGTTAATATTTGTAGTGGCTGTATTCAATGAAGAGTAGGAATAGTAGTAGTAGTGGAAATATCTGTATCAATAAGAGTTTTAGATCTAATTAGCCCTAACGTACAGTACTGTATATTTTGTTTGTAACATGTCAGAACAGTAGCAGTTAGCACTGTAGCCTCAAAAGGTCCAGGTTTTGTGTATCCTCCCCTTGTTTGTGTGGTTTTTTTTTTCCAGGGACATCAATTTTCTTCCACCTCCCAAAATCTTGCTAGCTAGAGCTTGTTGTGACCCTCACTAGGATAACCAGGTTAAACTGCTATCTGCTAATGCGTGGCTGGTGTGTTGTAAGTGAATGATAGGCAATCTACTTGGGAAACAATTTATTCTTGGAAATACTGTATCTCCAAGGCAATAAAACCTCAAGTTATCGGGAAGATCCCACTGACTGCATTAGAAAAAGAAGTGACGTACAGTAAGTACGGACAAAGGGAAGACAGGGGCAGCCAGGGAATGGGCCTGCTTGTAATTTACCATCACACTCCTGAATTCATCGACCCTTGAAAGGCACACTGAGAACTTTGAGTTGAGGCTGCTAATTGGACAAAACAGCTGCTGATGGGGAGATCATTCATAATTTACAGCGCTGTGCCTAAAGGGCTGCTTTGCAGGCGCGGCCACCTCCCCTCTATCTTATCCCTTCAGGGCTTCTCGACAGAAGAGCTCTCATCTCAGGCTTCTCTGACCACCAGCAGCTGCTCCTGTGGCCCAGAGGGCTGAGTACCCCTGGGCTCACATCTGCATTCTCCAGCAGTCTGAGCACCCGGCTGCAGTTTTATTAGCGCTACGTGCATCATCCTAAACAGGAGACAACACGAAAAGTAAAGTAAGTTTATTATTGCTTTTTAAAATAATTCTGTCTTTGATTCTGTAATAGATGCCTTCTAGTGTCCAGTTGAGTTTTCTCAGCCTGCTCTGGTTTCTTACCGATGACAGCTGGTAACTGGACATGCTGGGCGGTTAATTGGCATCTCTAACTTATTCCCTGTGTACTTGTGTGTGCCTTTACAATGGACTGGCCCCCCTTCCAGCCAGTGTAGTCCAGCCATGCACCATGGGCTTCCGCGATAGGCACAGCATTGCCCCAACCTTTGCCAGGAATAAATTCTGATAATGGATGAATGGAGGAAGTGTCTTACTTGTGTAGACTTTAGACTATGCATTCATTTTTATGATGTGTCTATTCAAAACACAAGAATAAAGTTTTCAGATGAACATCAACAGTGCAGCCTCCTCAGTCTTCATGCCTTCTGATGGAACCATGGAACATACTAACATAAAAACTGCAACAGACTGATACTAACTAGGGATTTCACATTTCTGCTTAATATTTGGACATTGCTATCACATCCTTAATCTAACGTACACATGTCATGTCTGTTGATTCACTAAATTAAAATTGTTATAAGCAGCCTCTTCTTTTTTGGAGCACTTATTTATTCTGAACTAAAAAGGATGTTGACCTCAAAACCAATGGCCCAGCTGCAGAGTGTCTGCACCCCTTTATAAAGAAATAAAAAATCTTATCATGATTTCCATGATAACAGTTGGTGTTTGACAGGCATGTTCCAAAGTATGCATGCAATAAAGATGCTGTTTATCTTAGGAAATGTGTAATGTTCGTACCTTATTTTAAATATAATAATAGCCAGAACAAAAAAAAATTCTCTCAGAATATTAAATAGACAGTTCAGGATGGTAAATTGAGCACTAATGATGAAATATTGCTACCCTCTATTCACTTAAAAGTGCCCTTCTCCTTCTGTTGCATCATTATTTCTTATTAAAATTAATAAAACTATATATATATACTGTACAGATATACAGTATGGCACAAACAGAAGGTTTCCTTGCAATAAGTGACATTGATATGACATGATATTGATACTTTTGATATTGATATTGATAAGTTGTGTCAGCAGTTAACCACAAAAAATATAGAAATATTATTATTATTATTATTATTATTATTATTATTATTATTATTATTGTAGTAGTAGTAGTTGTAGTAATAGTAGTAATGGGAATAAATGTAACATAACTGGAACTACAATGTTTCTATTTTAGTCTACCAATACATCTCCAATCTTTTCTTTATTTCCAGCAAATTGTTTTTCAATTCAGGGGGCATTTTACCTGGAAAACCAACAAAACCGGAGTTATAAACAAGCATATGTAATAACATTTCAGGTTAAAACATTTCATTTTTAAACATAAAGTCAGGCTTTATACTATACATAGTTTTTCTCTTTGTGTCTAGTTTTAATTCAAAATATTGTTTTTGGAAACAGTTTGAAAAAAATAAGTTATGTTTAACTATATTTAAGGCTCTGTGGACTACTACTCCTTCTTGCTCCTTCTTGACTTGTAATAGCTGTCTTGGTGAAGTCGTTTATTTACTTTTTTCTGCTTTGTCTTAAATTTCCTGCTGTGTCCATTGTTTGAATGCAAGCATGCTCTGTAACAGCTGTTATTCAGATATTCGCTGTTCTCCAAGTGGTAACTGTGAGGACTTCACTGCAGTGATACAACGCATTGTCTCCAGTGAGTAGCAGAGTCACATCCTAGCTTCTCTTTCAGGTTTCCTGGAGGTCTGCCCATAACTGAGGGCCATACCATTTCCCTGACTCACATTAGCTGAGTCTCCTGGCCAACAATGTACTCTGCATTCATCTGCTTTTTTTTCTTCAGCCCTTGGTCCATACCACTTGCATTTAATAATGGCACTTTTGCATGTGGAGGTATGTTTCAATTGCCTCATGAAAATGCCAATATTGTTTCAGCTGATTAAGTGTTTTGTCTTATCTCTTGCTTGTTTTCCCCTTTTACTAGTCCATTTTGTCACAGCACATGTTTCTTGTATACTGTAATTACATATTTTTAAGGCTGCCTAATCTACTTCTGAGGTCACAAGTGGACAAGAGGAAATCCAATAAAGACCGAGAACTAGAGTAGCTCTGTGCATGTTTTTATTTGATGCTGACACAAACTGACCTCCTAAATTGGTTAAGCTGACACTTCTTTTGGATCTTTCAATAAATATTTCTGTAAAAGGTTTAGGATAGAACTACTACCTGTAGCTATTTTTTTTTTTCATTTTCAGTTTACAAATGTAAAATATATTTCTCTGATATTTGTCTCCTATGTGTTTTTTTCTCTTTCAAACCTCAATAACCCTCAGCTGTGTGTTTGGCCAGGAGAACCCGAATAGTATTGTTTTAGTCAGCTGAAGTGAGTTTGTTCAAAACTTATAGACGCCCTAGGCACCGTGATATTTTGCACCATTCTGACTGTTACAGACACCATAATTTTCTGGATTCCAAAAGGCAGCTAGTTTTTATTTATTTTGAGATGAGCACATCAAAGTTCAATATATCATGAGAAAGGCTATGAAGCACCTGCCCATAAACCCTCATTCTGAAAGCTCCGCTGCATGAAAGCAATTGCTGCTGGCGAGTGCAGTTTATCACCACCACCACCCCCCCCCATACACCCCCCAACATAATCTACACTGCATTTAAATGAAATATGAATAGAAGGATGTATCCTTAAGGCTCTCAGACAAGGGAGTGTAAATCCCCACAGTGCTAAGCACGGGGGGGAACCTATTTCAAAGGCTAAACATTGGGAAATTATCTCTGCATTTATAGCTTAGTACCGCCAGAGGATTGCAGCTCTCCCAGTTGGTATTTAAAAGATAAATATGTGATGGTCTGTCTCAGCAGAGCAATAACTTATTCATGCTGAGGTCAGGTCATGCAGTCGCACAGTATTTTGAGATTGTGCCGCAAAAAGAACACAACTTAAAAACTTACTGTACAGTATATATACTTTATATATCTATCTGCCTTGCACAATCTTTGTGTAGGTCAGTAAGAGTTCAGATTACATGGTGTGTTCAGGTCCAAAATGTTAATTAAACTGACTCCAGGCTGAACACACCATAGCACAAAGTCCATTAAGAAATCAGGGCATCTCAAAAGGAACAATAACAAATACAGCAGATAATGATTCACTCAATTGGTGCAGTAATGCTCTTTGGAGAGGGGTATGCTGACTAATCTGCCAGTCACATTCACCACAATTAGTCATGGAGGGTATGACTGTAGTGCTCCAGTGGAATAGGGAACATGACAAGGAGTATGAACAGTTTGTTGTACCTTAATGGTCTAGACAGCAAGTTATGCAATTAGTCACATTCGCGTCTGTTCAGAATTTCAGTTGAGCAAAAAGACTCTAGGCTCATATATTTCACAGGTATTTCCTGCCCAGATTTTATCAGGAGATAGAGCAGGTCACTCATAATGGGAATTCAAGAATACTGGCCCTAAACCAAGTTTTAGCACTCTTTGGTACTGTACCTCTTCCCATTATAGACATGCTCTGGTTTTGGTTGCTCAATTGCCTGATTGCATGGATATGTAATGGTGGATTATTTGTTATCCTTACGTTTTTCCTCTAAAGGATACCTTTAGTAAAATTCTGGTAAGGGAACTTGTTTCTGTTCTCAAGGGATGGGATCTGGAAACACATTTTGACCAACCAAGGAACTCTTACGTTATGGATAATAAAAGAAAGAGAAATTCATAAGGTGAGTGCACTGTAATTGTAGTTCTACCTTTGCAGTGAGTTATGAAGTCAGCCAGAAACTTTCAAAGAAATTGGCATATCAATTGCCTTGTGAATCCATAGCAGTTTGAAAGCAGGTGTACGTAATTGTACCCAACTTCGGTTTCTTATTTTCAATTGGAAAGGTAAAACTTATAAATTAATCTTAACAAAAGTGGAAACGGTATGTTTTTTAACATGATCTAAATTCACTTTTGTTTGTTATTTTGTAATAGGTTTAAAGTACAGTATAAGGCCTTCAGTGCAAATGCTATTTTTAACCTTAACTAGAATTAAAAGATGAGGTTTTACTTTATTAATCTTTCACACAATTTGGCAGGTTCAGAGTGTTGTGTTCCTAACACATTGTTACTATTTTTTAAAGCTTATCAGATTAGTGTGTGTTTATACAAAAACAAGGTCAAGATCTTATGCTTACAGCTCTTATGATTGCCCTTCACATCTTCCAAGGCTTTCAGGACATAAGATTTGTGAAGGACCCCTGACAAAATATGTTCTACAAAGGAAACAGAGTGCAGTGTATGCTTGCAAGTCCATACATAATGAACAGATAAATATTTTGCATACATTTAATTTTATTTGCTAATTATTAGACTATTATTACTCGCTATTAAATGATTGGTGTAATTACTTATCACATCAAGAGTTTTTACAATAGATTTTGTATATTTGACTTTGTATATTCTTTAATAACTTTGTGTAGCTGACACAAGCAATCACCCAGAAAATACAGTATATTTAGATTTTCCTTTTGTGTGTCAGGCTGCTCGAAGCAATCATGTAACACGTAACACACATGATTACAGTTTTCAGACTTTACAGCACACAGAGGGGAAAATATTGTACTGATCATGTGCTCTGGCCAGGACACTGGAGGTTTAAGTCGACCCATAAGCTTGGTCTCTGGTGACAGGAGTTATTTATACCACATCATACAACATACAAGAGAATGCCTCTTGTAACAAACGTTATAACATTTCACAAGTGGATTGTTCATTCAGGGATAACAAAGATCAGAATGAATAACTTAATAGTTAAATTATATCGACTATACATATGTTATGGCCTACCATAAGCTTTATCAGTCTTATATAGTTAAATCACATTAATGTTCACAGGCACATGTAAATGTAAATTTACTATTGTGAACTAAATGTTTGGAATGTTAATTCAACTCTCAAGAATTATAATGTGAATAATGAAGTTTTATACTCAGAGATCTTTTGGCTAAACACTCCTTGATGAGAACAGCTCTGCAAGACGTTAGATCATTGTGTTAAAATTCAATCTTTGAACAACCTCGGATTCAACCGCAAGTGAGATGGGTAGGAGACAAGGTTTGTTCCTGCTATAACTTTTTGCTCAATATACCTGAGTATTCAGGATGTTGACAAAAGAGTCCCTCCTTTTTATTTCATTGATTAGGCGAAATTAACAGTGGGTTTGTGAGCACAAGATTTCTTCTGTTTCAGAAAGAATGTTCGGCAGAATTCTGTACCTTAATGCAGACTGTGTGGAGTCAAGCTGTGCCAATATATCATTAGGGTGTTTAAGGATGACCATAGATTTACAATGTCTTGGTTCCATAGCTAAAAGTTCTTTATTAAATGGGCCTCTTTTTTAGCTGCAATCTTTTTCTTTCACAAAGAGTTCCATGGTTTTTTATCAAGGCAACAGAATGATTATTAGAAATCTTAAATAAACATTATTCTAAGTGTAATAATATGTCTCGCTGTACACATTTTTCATCTTTGGCACTTTTTAATATGTATTTCAAGTCTTCTACAGTGAGTTACCAATTGAACCAACATTCTAAGAAATACAGCTGAGTGAATGGGCCACTTGTTCTTGTCATATTGAGCCTAAACCCACTACAAGATATTACATAAATGAAAGAGAAAACCAGTTTAAAAACTGGTGTGGTGGGTTCCTAACCTAGCTTAATCTGGCTAAAATGATAGAGAATGAATTTAAATGTTCAGGTCTATGAGTGTAAACAATATCTTTAAGATTGTAATGACTGAATGTTCAACAATAAATAATAATAGATGTTATGTTGTGTTACAGAATCCATAGACTATGAATCTGTATCATGAATCTGATAGGAAGGACGTTTTATTACAACATTTGCAGGAAATTGTGATCTTAGATGAAATAAGTACGAATGTCCAGTTCAGTGTATACTATAATTCTAAACAACATTATACTGTATATAAATAGATAGAAATTTTAAGTAGACAGATCAGCTGACTGGTCAACCATTTGACAGATAAATAAATGGACAGAGGAATTAATGGACAGAAACAGAAATAATGAGGGCATTAAATGAATGACTATTTTTCAGTAAATTACTAGCAATTTAGGACCACATAGATGATCATATTTCATTGTACCAGTACTGTGATAAATAATTGGACTGGAACAACTTTTTTTTCCCTTTGTGGACTTTGATTTTTTTTTAATTTTCTTTTGCTGCCACCTGTTTTATGTACATATTTCCAGAGCAATGTGGCATACCCTTGTGATAGTTAAAGCGGCAATGCTTACGACAATTTACATCTCTTTAATATTACCTTCTGGACTTGACCTTTTTCTAAGGATATTCACAGCTGACCACCATAAGCCAGACGACTGTCTGGCTGTTGGTGGGCTCCAACCCCTTCAAACCCACCAGCATTCAGCAGCCAAGAACAAAAATGGCAGAAACAACACATTAATACTTTTAAACCTGCATTAATATTATTAGGACAAATTAATATCTTCCCATGCAATATTTAAGCTAAAAGTTTAAATAGTCTTTGAACGGTATTTGAATGGCTATTGATTGTGGCATTCTTTGGAAGCTTTCAAACTACGTTCCGAAAATTATTTGTTTGCTGAAAAACATTACCTAGTAATAGAAATAAAAATAATTCTGACAAGATGAATAATAGTCAGAATACCACTAGCTTTCATATGAAACAGCCATGATCATTTTCTTTCATTGTTGTTGCTCTTGTTAGAGTCATTTTCAAAATTAGAAGCCTAACAACATTTGTCAAATTTAAAATAAAGATTGCAATTCAGCTAACTGCCTTTTGCAGACAAAAAAGAGATGTAGTATTCTTGCAAAAGTATTCAGCCCTTTTCAGTTTTTCCATTTTCTTGCTTTTAAGCTTGAAGTCATAACAGTTTTAAAAATCATTAGTATTTGTTATATTTATACACAACCTATTTCACACATTCAAAAGAAAAAACAAAAAGAAAGATAAATAGAAATTGTAATTGGAAAAGATTGTATATTCATACCTTTTGTTGTGGCTAAACTAAATTAATGTAGGTGCACAATCTTACATTATGAACCACACAATTAATTTAATTGGTTCTGTGTAGCAATGGTGGTTTTCAGATTAAAAACATCTCCGTGAAGTTGCTTGATCAGATGGTGTATTTCAAGCAAAGACTCAACTACGCCAACCATGACTGGCGTCCCACCCTGACTTGCACCCCTTAGCTGCCAGGACAGGCTCCAGCTTCCAGCAAATTGGATGAAGCGGTTAGAAACAGGGTAGATGGATGGACCAAACCATGGGCATTATGAAGCTTTCAAAGGAGGTCAGAGATAAAGTAATGGGAGAAATGTACACAAATAAACGAGTCTCTGAATATCCCTGTTATCACAGTCTTCTCACTCTTCAACAAGTGGAGGGTATATCATACCACCCAGACACTGCCTTCATCAGGCTGTCTCTCCAAAGTGAGTTACTGAGCAGGAGAAAACTGGTGAGAGGTATCACTGTGAGGCGAATGAAATCTTTGAAAGAACTACAGAATTCGGAGAGTCTGACATGGGAGAAAATCAATCACAGTCAACAATATCTTGGTTAATCCAAAAATCTGGCTTCTATGGCAGAGTGGAAAACTGTTCACATAAGTGGCACATGCAGAGGTATGTTATCCCGTATAACACATTGAGTTTGCAACAGAGCACCTGAGAGATCTTGCAATAATGTCAAAAGGTTTTGTGGTCAAATGGAAACAGATGGGAAACTTTATCTCTAAATTCCATGTGTTACATTTGGTGCAGACAGAACGCAACACATCTCCCACTCATCACCATCCCTATAGCGAAGCATGATGGTGGCAGCATCATACTATGGGGAAGGTTTCCGGAACTGGAAAACTTGTTAGGATTGAACTAAAAACAGTACAGGCAAATACTAGAAGAAAATCTGTTTCATTCTGCTAAAGCCTAAAAACTGGGGCAAAAATTCAGTTTTCAGCAGGGAGGTTGTCCAAAGCACAAGGTCAGAGCTACACTGGAGTGGCCTATGTGAATGAGATGGAAGAAAATGTCTCTGGGTCACTATTACTTTTTACTTTTAGCTTTCACCACTATTTACTGTAACTTTATATACCCTTAAAAAACTTCAGTATGAGCATTCAGGTTTTGAATACATTTTACATTAAAATATGTATGTATCATTTTGTAGATACACCACCAACTTAGGAAGAATATTTTTTAAGTTACTGTATATGTACAGTAGCTATTTGCATTGTGTGAATGTACAGACAGGTTATTTTTATATACTTAAAAGGGAAAAATGCTCCCCTTCTGAATTTAGTAATGTGACAAGATTATACAGTATACAGTATTTGGGGCAGTTGAAGGCACAAGAGGACAGCATCTGAGACAAAAACCCTAACTATTTCTCAGATATATCAATGTGAGAATTCACAGAAGTGTCCCTCATTCTAAGCATGAAACCTGAGGGAATGGGAATATAGAATGTCTGAATATAGACTCAAACAGGGAAATACCTTGGTCTAAAAAAATCTAAAGCCCTCTGTGATCAAGATAGTGTGCATATTTAAGACTGCTCATGTCATTCCCATATTATTATTTCTGTAAAGAAGCTCCAATATGGGTATTCTTCTCTTTAAAACATTTTAAATGAAGACAATGGAACCAAGGTTAACAGAATCTGGGAATCATGTATAATTTGGACTAGAATAGACTCTGATTCTGGACATGTTTACACTCTGGTCCCTGTCCATTGGAAACAAGAGAGGTTAAGTTATTTCAATCAGATGTCCAACCCTGTGAAGGACATTCCCAAAATAATTACAGGCTTGCTCAGTTTTCCACCACTGGCATTTTACCCAATAAATAATACAGCACATAAGTTAACCTGTATCATGGTACTATACAATGTTGAATTTGTTTCATTAGCTAGAAAGGCAAGCTTGAGTCAATCTGCTCAGATAAATAAGTCCAACTCAAGTGTCACGATCGTAAACCCCTCCTCTTAAGGACGCTCCAGCTCTTCCTTGTTTATTCTTTATCTCCTGCACCTGCCTCCGGTTCCTGCCCCCATCCTATAAAAGTCAGACGTTCCTGCCAATCTGGGCTCAGCTTTGGAAGATGGGCGCCCAGAAGCCCGCCTACCCACGAGTCCAGGAGCGACTCGATGGCATCGGCTTCACTACGGCATCCTGACCATTTGGGACCGGGACTGGGAGAACCTGGCCCCGTAACCCGCTTTTATTTCCCCCAACCCTTTGCCGGATCCCACTCCAACTTTTAACTTCGTTCATCTGTGTCAGGATGGGTCACCCGGTTTTTGACGTTGGTTTTCCCAGGATATTCTAATGGACTCCCTTGGACTTGTTTGCCCTGGACACATCCCCCCGAGCACCAGCGCACCTTGGACACTCCCCCTGTTATTCTTCCAGCCCCTATCCTAGTCTTTTTCCCCCGTGTTTTCTCACTTTCTTACAGATTGTGCTGTCTGCATAGGGTCCTGAAAGATGCTTTGTGACATCAATGGAGACACCAGATGCTTGGCATACTGTATAATGAGACTGCAGTTTTCCCAAATGCAATCAACAAGCTCGAAACAAGCAGGGTCAGGAAAGAAGACAGGTGTGATCAAATTCTAGCACTATAAATAATCTTCACTGCTTGGATGCCTTATTGATAAATCAAAATTGAGTATTGGACTCAACTTAAATGTAGGAAAAGAAGCCAGTGTTTTTCATATTTTTGTAAAAATTAAACTTGAGTTTTTACATATATTTTGACATATTTTTTTGCATTTCTGTATAGGGGACAAAGGTCACCATCTTTAGGCATCAGACTTTGGCATGTACAGTACCTGTAGAAGATTGATTAATTTGTGAAACTAAGTTTACCATAGAAAATTTGTCTCTACCTCTAAATATACTAGGTTGGTCCAAGTTAGTAATTAAACGTTGAGGACTGGTGCAGTTATGCATCAGTTATTGTATATGTTTCACAAATACAATTTGCAATTAAAGCTGCACAAAACACACAATTCTAAGCAGATGCAGCAAACCAAATACAGAAGTTGCAGGTAAAATAAGGTGAGTGGTTTATTTAGCTAGCAAAACAGATTAATTAGGTGTTGAGTCAATACCAGTAGTTATGATACATCCAGAATAAAGAGCAGCAGGAGAAGAGGGAAGCACTGGGGGGAAAAGATACAAAATAAATGCTGTGTGGAACAACAGAAACAAACTTGTTCAAATAAAATCTTTAAGTCTGAGTCAAAGGTTTGTTCTATCAGGAGTTTGAATGTAAACACTCTACTGAGTCTTAGACAAGGATGACCTGAGCTCTACAGTTACCCCTTTCATCCAGGAAATGGTCCAGTCGCTGTCACTATGAGTAAACCAAAAAAGAATATTTACATTTTAAATTTTAGGAGTTACAAAACACAGATGTAAACATGACATAACCATATGTACTTCCATTTGATGAACAGATGGCAATTCTTCTCATTTATATAAAAAAAAATAACACTGTGTTTTATCATGATTAGGTTATGTTTTCACTGTTTTCCCTGTTATGCCAATTCTGTACATCAAAAAGATTAATCTCCAAGAATAAGCTTGTGCTTTGGTAAACTAGCTTATTTACTTACCAGAGACACATCGCTAACCATTTTAGAGGTGACTCTTGAGTGTCACCTGATCAGTCAAATACCATAAGTGCTTGATTGCTTTCTTTTTTTGTAGACAGCTGTTTTTTCCTTTGTACCCTGTTGTTGTCATGCATGAGTAGTAGTCACTCAACAATCTTCAACTAAAATGCCTTTGATTTCCATAAACAAATCCAGAAAAATATCTTAAATTCTATTCTACCTAAGACTGTTGCCTTACAGTATTTATTTTCCTTTTTTCTAATCCCAGCCTTGAGGTCTCTCTTGAGTAAAGTACAGTAAATGTATTTAAATTAATAATAAATAAAAAAAATCTATCAACCCATATTGTATAAGAAAGGATACTTTTTCAGAGGAAATTAAGATTATGCACGCAGCCAATATCTCTTTTCTGAGATCACACTGTGATAAGTGTTGCGAATACCAACCATAACTCTCCAAGTAAGAAATATGTAAGGTGTTCAGCAATATCTTTGACAGCATGCCCTGATGGTTGAAAACAGGTAACCAGTAGGAGCCTCTATTGTGACAGACGGAAATCTATAGAGGTGAATACGTTGCAACACAGTGACCCCTGCTGGATACATGACACTGGTAGGATATGACTTGGTGTTCTTTAAGACTACTACTCTTTTTGACAGGTTTTGGGGGGAAAAGCTATCAAAAAGATTTGGAATTGTGGGGTCATCTAACAACCAGTTTCACTTCCATTTATCCTAGCTGATTTTTTTGTGCCTGTCCCTTTTTCACTCCTGTTGTTCAAGATTAGATTAAAGCTTTGTGAGTTTTTTTGTAGCACCGGTCTGCTTTTACCGCTGGGCTGAAAGCAGAGCTGTAGATAAGAGAGAGACTTCTTTTTAATTATCAGTATTTCAGGCATGAATTTTCCCAGGACTGTCCGCTTCAAATACATTTCAGTTTCTCCCAGGGGGCTTGTGGTTCCTTTCCAATCTCACTGCTCTGACAGCAGGAAGGAACAGAAAGGCCAGGCCAGTCTTTTCTGCTTTCTCTAAGAAGACAGATGAGCTGGTTGAGGAATAAACACATTGTTAGTCGACCTTGTTCACGTTGTAGTTGCTTTGTATTGCACATTTAGACATTACATACACATTTGAACTGAAATAATTTCTGAACAGATTCAAGTACCACTGTTGGTCAAAACATGGTTATCTATATGGGCAAAAGCCAAGATAAACTGTTCTGTATGACCATGACATCAGAATATAACATCTTTAAAAAAACTGTGTATGTTTATCAATTTCACGTAGGTACATTAAGCCACATTTTACTATTTAACAAGCCATTTTAATCCATCACTTTAAAAAAACATTAAAGATAAGATGCTTATATGATTCATGTTCTTGTTGGTTTTTTTATCGTCACTCTGTAGTACATGTTGCAGTAGCCTTAATTTTATTGTTTTAAGTCAGAGTATCAGCAAATTAAGGAAAAATCAACACTCAGTTTTGCATTTTACAGGTAACAGTCTTGAAGCAATACCAATAGCAGTTTTGATAGTTCTCAGTAGTGTGCATGTGGTTTGCTGAAGCAAGTGCTGATATTTGAACAACATGAAGTCTCAGGTCAATTTTTTAGAAGCTGAATTAAATACATATTTAAAATGCTGTTATCTATTTACTGTTAGACAATATCTTGTTTATATTATATATAGAATGCAGATTTATTTATTAAAATATATTATATATTTTTAGATTTCTAGAGTTCCTTGATTTTTGTTATTTGAACTAATGGACTTTTGTGTACAAAGTACTGCATTTTATAGTCATTTGTCTCATCAGGTCTAACACCTAACTATATAACATCTTTCATCTAACTATATTTTAGTGATGGTTATCCTACATCCTCGCAGCACAGAACTGCACAGCTGACAGTGACAGAAAAGTGTTGTGTTGAGGTTATTGTAGTAAAAGGGCATTTATATGATAAAATCAAACTATACTAGGACTTACTGATATTGGGTTATATCACTTCCAAACAGCAATGAAAATGATCTACGATTTGTTTCTGTTACTGTCCACTTATTTAATTTTAATCTGATTGATGACCCAGTGTTAGTGAATTAAATCAAAATTATACCATATATTGACACAAACACCTGGGATAATACAAAATTATTTTTTCACACATTGAAATAGAATAATGTTTCAACACTTACCCAGTCTCAACCAGAGAAAAAGTTTTTTTGTGAAACCTGACCCTTAAGTGTGAACATACAGAAGCCAAGACAGTTAAAAAAAACTGTAGTGACCTTCATGGAAAAAATGCAAATTTGTATGGAACGGAAGCTTCTATGAATTACATAAATCAGCCAAGATACAAAACCTAAACTACATAATGAGTTTATGGTTCATGCAAAGGAGTTTGGTGATATTTATTTGATCTAGTCTGTTGAGCTAAAAGTTCAAAGTCTTTCAATAACCATAAACCTAGCAGCTACTAGAATAGAAAGCTCCTCATTTGTGGACAGAAAGAGATACTGAAACTTTCATCTGGTAAAACTAAAGGAGGAGAATGAGGACTCTAGTGCAGACCCTTTATTTTAAGCCTACAGAAAGGAATATCACAATTCTGCAAGATCACCATGTCTATCCTAACAAAATAAGGGAGTGAAGACAGGATTTGCACACTGGAATTTAAACTCCTGCATAATACAGACGACTAGGGTTTTCTACAGGAAGCCAGGGAGACTGCCCCATTTTTAGCCTAAAAAAAGATCACATTTTATGTAGATTACATTAACGTTGCTTCACAAAAGTGTAAAACCTTTTAAAGGTCACTCAGTCTAACCCATACAGTACCTAAGGCCTTGAAAAGTTCTTGCTTTATTTAGAATAATCCGCAGATCAGATGTACTCCCGTTTGAATCACTATTTCTAGATCGCCACTTCCTCAATGCCTTCTCCAGTGCTCCAATGCTGGAGTGGGGTGTGCAGTGAGGTCAGCTGACTTTTGCCCCTGACCCTGGTTCTGTTTTGTGGGAGAGGCAGTGGATTTTTTTTTGTTGTTGGAAATGAAGTGGAAAAGCACACAAGCACCAGAGTTCACAAAGACAGGCAGAAGCAAGCATTTGATACTGTATGAGGGCATTACGAAATTCACAGAGCAGGGACCTACAGGCACCATGGCATGACAGAAATGTAGGCAGTACAAATGGAAGGTCTCTGGTGAGCACTGCTGTTCGCGGGGCGCACAGAAGCCTGCTGTCCACTTACCTCTTTTCTTACCTCTTATGTTCCGTTTTCTTATAAAAACACAGAAGATAAACAGGCAGCCAGGAAGGAATGAGTGGTGCATGCACTAACCTTAAACAAACAAATGATTAAAGATATCAAGTTCCTCATAAATAAAAGAAGGACAAATCTTTTTTTGTTGAAAAGGGAGGGCAGCCAAGTGAAGCAGCTGCACAAGACTAAAGCAAGAGGATAACATAAAAAGGGATGTAACAAGGATATCTCAATACACAACCCTTCTTTTATTTTTAACTTGCCATGCAAACAAGGAGAATATAATATTTTTCAACCCTTAAAAAGTCATGGGGTGACTGAAAATCCAGGGTAGATTTCCAGTGAGTCACACAGAAGCTGAAAATATTAAGAAGACAGACTCAGTCTTCACTAGCTCACTGTGAGAAACAAATGAGAAAGTGCAGGAAGTGGCCTGCTTCTGTGTTCCCACAAGAGAGGTAACAAAGTTAGGGATCATGCCCTTTACCGGCCCATCATTGGCATTATTATAAATCCTCAGTGCTATGCCCCACACATCTCAAGGGCTATGCTATTGCAATGAAAAATGAAAGTGAACTGACCATTCCTAACTTCAGCACTAAGACCATTCTTTAAAGTGTTTCATATCCAGGACTGTATTTCGTGTGACCTTAGTGAGGCCCATTTGAAAACCATGGGAGTTGTATGGATTGACTACTCGGCCCAGGCTGTCATAGCAATGAGAGAGGTGGGTTAAAAAAAGATTGTCAATCTTATTTTTTAAAGAACGAAAAAGGGTCACCAACCTGATCTATGTAACCTTGTTTCTACAGAAAAGGTAGAAATTCTGTCATTAATCACATGTAATGCCACGGGGGGCACAGTCATCACATGGGCATGGAACATAGGTTTGTCCCGGCACACAGACAAACCCAGGGACAGACTAACAGTTTCAATGTTTACAAAAATACACAAAAAATAAATTCAGACATAGAGAGCACCAAACTGACTTAAATCTCCCTCACTAAATATCTGTACCAAGCAGTTATCCTGCTACAGGTATGTTTAATTAACTTCTCTTTAGTTTTCTGAAAATAACACTTCTTCAAGCAAAATAGAAAAAGAACAGCCTTTCCTGACTCATACTCTGTCAGCCTCAACAAGGCTCATTGCACCATTCAGTTTCCTCCTCCTATGATCCTTTGTCCTTCAGTAGTTCAGTTTCCTCCTCCAGTCTCAGGTCTGTGGAAATCCTGAAGTAATCCTGCAGCATCCTTGTTGTAGCAGCCTTCTCACTATGCACTTCTTTCAAGATAGCAGATGCACTCACTATCGTCTCTGTAGTTGGTTTATATAGGCTGGAAGAGGGCACACAGCTTTACCCTGTTCCAGCAATCACCACCTGATGCCATTTTGAGTGCTAGCATTCTCTCACAGCTGTTAAAGAACAGGTAACTGTCAGTGAACTGCATCATGCTTCGGTGAAAGTACTATCCTTCGAGGATAATGCACCTTGCAGCATCAAACAACATCACAAGCATAGCATAATACTTCTAATATTTCAAGATTAACATGAATAGCTTCACAGTAATTAAGTAATATTAAGCCAAATAAACTCATATATACAGTATATACTGTATATATGATCTATATATAGCAATAATTTATTTGCTGTTTAGCAGTCAATTATACACTGTTTGTATTGTATGAATTGTATTAGCAATTATGGAGTTCTAGTAGAGCAATGTACAGTGTAGGAGTACTAGATGTAATAAAGAGTACTGTTATGTTTCCAGCTGTTGGAAGTTGTACCCTTTATAAGAGGTGTCAGATTTTGTATTTTATGCTGTTTAGCTTTCATATTATTCCAGTTTCTGTTAAATACTTTGTTTTTTTAAACAATGTGAAACTAAGTTTAATTAAATTAAAGATACCATTAAAAAAAATCAAGAACATCATGCAGAAACCACATATTGGCAGGACTTCCACTAGAATCTGTAATCCAAACCAGTTTTACAACAGCACCTCCTTCCCCCTTCCACATATTGGCTTTATAAACGCTGCAACATTAACAGTTGGTCTTTTCAAATAGAAAATGACAAAAATGCATTGATGGAGGATGATGACTGGGAATCAGGCCCTGCTAATCGGCTTCATTTCCAGGTTTTCATTATATTATTGACCCTTTGTATTAGTGAAGTACACCATCTGTTGCTAAATCAGCATATGTACAGTAACTGCATTCTGTTATTATACAGGAGTCAGTTTGAACAGCCATAGACTTCTGTGTTTTAGGATTGTCTAATGTAGGCTGTAGTGCTACAATCTTGAATAATAAATAATTCCTTTTTTCAATGTAGAATCATATTTAGTGTTGATTTAGTGCTAAAAAACGCTGAAATATTAATGCCTTAAATTTTTAAAATAAAGGTCACTAGACCCAAATACTGTAGATCTTACTGACAATACCAAACGAGAAATATATCTAAAATACTTTTTTGAAAAAGCAAATAACTTTTTTGCTTACATCAAAAGCCAAGTTGTCACAACAATAAAACATCAGAATAACTTTAAAAGTCATCAGTGCAATTATTGCTCCACTACATTTGAAAAGGTCAATACAGTTTTTGGAAAACACCAGGTCATGGTGTATATATACACAGTAGCATATGTCCAATAAAATCTGTTCATTTTTATAGATGTGCAATTAAAGAATAAAGTACAAAATACAGTGAGTGACACATTTTAAAATGAATTAAAAAGGTTAAGACAGTGATTCCATGCCAAGCTCTTTCATTTAATTTTAAACCAATTATTGCACTTCAACCTTATTTTTCATTCAATTTTCTTTCTAATAGAAGGGTGATACCTACAGTATTAGATGATTTTGCTTGGTGAGATCCTCTCAGTAAGATATTAGATTACTTCTTTCTCAATTTTTACCCTTTTTGCAGTCTTATGAAAATATCTAAATATCCTGTTTCTGTATTTCCTCTTTGTTGCTGTTTTCTTCTTCACATGTACAGTATCTCCTAGCTTTGTTTCCTGAATGCAGATTTGCATTGGTCAGTAATAAAGGTTTCATTCATTCAGGTATTTTTAAAGAGTATTTGGAATACCACATTCTTTCTAAGAAATAAAAGAAGGAAAAGAATAAAAAGAATGGGAAAGTTAGTCAGACAGCAAGGAAAGAAATAGTAAGGAAGAGTGAGAACATATTCCTGAAAGTAGGAATGAGATGAAGGGGGTTTAGGGGATAGTGCTCCAACATTTACAACCCACTTGCATGACGGGCTGCATTTTAATGCACTGATCTGGGTCATTACAAACTGTATTCACACTGGCTCAGATGAGCTGACAGTGGGGCTGCCTTTCTCCAGCAGTAGAGATGAGTGTCAATAATTTTGCTGGGATGAATCCCCAGCAGTGGGGATTTGCTTCTCTAAACAAGCTATTAGAAGGCAAGGCCAAAGGGACCCGGCACTCCTTATTTGCTACTGCTGCAGCTGTAGAGCTCAGCCTTCTGAAATGAGAGGAGCTGTGAGGGATTACAGCCAGAGATGTGGAAAGATCCTTTGGAGATTAGACGCGACAATAACGCTCGTCTTTGAGCCGTGGAATCATACAAAATAAAAAGCCTTCTTGTGCCACGGGTCTGTGTCTCTATATTGTGGCCCTTGCTATGCTTTAGCACTTGTTTTAAGAACAGAAGGAAGCAGTGTTGCATTTCATAGGGGATGATGTACAGTATGAGAATATCTCAGTTTGGCTAACGATTCAGCAGCCCAGGGAGCTCTGTATCAGACCTCAGCTCTGAAAGTGATTAAATTAACCTGTTTAAAACACAGGTGGAGAATCTGGTGATGCAGTTCTTTACCTTTGAAAGCTGTCACAGGTCCAGGAGAGTCCCACTTACAGCACCAAATTGACCTGAATTTTCTCTCTCCATCCTTAGACCAACCTTATACTATAAGTTGCTCTGAGATCAATTAAAAGGGGATTTTAATGTGGTACAACAGATGCAAACAACAATATACAGTACCAAGGGATACAATTTCCTTTCTACTTACAGTATCTCACAAATCTTGTAAGAACTTACATGTTGTGAGCTCTTTCCTGAGCTATGGTCAACACAGAACAAGCTTAGCAGAGTCTCCTTCAGAGCAGTAGCCATTTCTATGCTACAAAACAGTTAATGGTCATGATGGTTAGATGTACTGTAGATGTTTTAATGATTTGAGAGCAACTGTACTTTACACTTTATGAAGTAATGTCTTGTTGCTGTTTGAAAATTTTGTTTTCTCCTTTGAGTACAGAAGAGATACAAAATGGCATTTCATTGGAATTTTGTAGAGCAGAAGAACAGAAATTAGATAGAACATAGTCTTTCTATGTTGATAAGACCTTAGGGATATTTCTACAGTATGTGAAAGGTAATAAGTAAGAAAAGAGGTTCATAACATTTTGGAAGTACACTATTAACAAGATGCTGCCTGTGTTTCAGATGTCATCAGACTAGAAAGTACTCACTAACATGCCACAGACACTGAAGAGTTGTTTTCCCTCTTGTTTGGTCAAATAAAATATCTAAAAATATCATGTCTCCCACTAAAGTTTCACAAGTGACAAACTATGAAGCATCTGCTGGTTTTTAATTAATCATCTGAGCTTAGTAGTGGTTTCAGTTTTACCGCCCATGAGACCCAAAATAAGCTCCTTGTTTAAAATACTTAACTGGTATCCCTCATTTACAGATAGTTTCCGTTGAAATAATTCTGTCTGTGATGTATAATTAAATACTTATAAATAAGCACAGAGAAAGTATAATTTATCCATGATAAAGGTGAAGAAAAAGGGCACCATGATGAACATGTCTTTGTAAGGTCAAAATGTCATAGAAAATGTCTTTGCTTTACTTTCATGCTTAAGACTTTTATAGAAAACCTACAGTACATTCTGAAAATTGCAGAGAGCAGCAGCATCATTGATTTGTGAAGCGAAGCAAATTACTTCACTATGAAAGTTTAAATGACAACATGTAGATGTGTTCAGATTAGTGTATTCAAACAAGTTGAAAGAGCAGCCTTTGGCTCATCAAACATCAATAAGATCGATCTATGTTGAAAATGCCTCAGCGAATTGCATATTTTGCTT
Organism: Atractosteus spatula; assembly: GCF_055471065.1. NCBI lineage: Eukaryota > Metazoa > Chordata > Actinopteri > Semionotiformes > Lepisosteidae > Atractosteus > Atractosteus spatula. The sequence continues at coordinate 1,775,368 of NC_142721.1, read as the reverse complement.
TGGAGGCAGGAGTTTGAGATAAAAGACCACTGAAAAGCTCTGGTCCCGTGAGGAAAGTGGGGGTTGTGGCTGTGGGCAATTAGTAATTGCAAAAACAAATAATAAAAATATATAGTATAACAAGCACACACATTGCAGTTTCTAATAGTGCCGCAGTAAAGTAGGCAAACCCTTGTAATGTTGTGCCAACCTTGAGTCGTTTAAGGGCTTACAGTTTGAAGTCCCTGCAAGGTGATGAGATGCAACTTCATGGTGTCTGTGTGGTGTTGCTAGACAAACACCCCTGAATGTTCACAACATGAGAACGGTGACCACAATGACTTCAAGAAGACCTGCTTCCCCTATGAATATTGTTAGGGTGATAGCATTGTATGGTACACAAGAATAGTGTGGATTGTGGATGGGAAAGCAATCCAAGAGATTTGTCTAAGCTGCTGAAATATAAAATATAAAGAATATCCTTAGCTATACATGTAGCTGAGTTATTTTGTTGAAATAATGTGACCCATATTCATATTTTGAGTGCTTCACTTTAAAACTTTAATGCACAGTGTTATTTTAAAAAAAAATCAAAGTGAAGTTACTTACTCTTTGGTTCTTCTTCCAAATGGTTTATTTTTAGACAAGTTGTGCACCACACTCTTCATGACAACACTGTCCCCATTCGGCATGCACAGAATGATTCCATTCACAAAGGTGGCTTTCTGTGTTCATACTTAATGACTGTCACTTACTTTTGGCACTCAGCGCAAATACTTTGATGTTTAAAATGAATTTTGATTTTTGAAAATAGTGTCAGCTTTTAGAGGTTTTTCTCACCCAAAAGACACTTGAAAAAACGTATCCGCAGCATTTGATGTGGAGAGCTGGAAATAGGAGAAGAGGATTAGGAGCCATGGTTGAGTAAAGGACTGCTATTTTTAATCATCCTGAACAGCTGGCTGTCATGTACCATTCCCCACTTCCTTATTCTGTCACAGATTCCGAGAGGTGGGTGAGGTGGGGAGAAGACTATCAATTCAGTTCACTAGATTTTAAAAAGAATGGGTTAGTGCAGTAGTTCACTCACTACAAACCAGAAAGAAATTGCTTCAATTAAGCTAAAGGGGGCTATAACTTGCACTTTAGACAAAACATCACTGTTAGCACACTTATTCAAATACAAATATTGACATGGCATCTTTAATGATAACTACAACACAGCTCTTTGGACCATCAGTTTAATTGTACTTGGCCATTAGTTAAGATGGCTCATTCTGAGGGATGAGCACTGACTGCTGGGCCCCCAGCACAGTTGTTAGATCAGGAGTGGGCAGTCCTGGTCCTGGCGAGCTGGTGTCTCTGCAGGTTTTATTGATCTCTTTAAAGCAGCTGCACTGGAAGAGCTGGGCAAAGTTGTTCAACTGGACCCATTAAGCCTTTAATGAGCTGTTGAGAGGGGCTGGAAGGAAAACCTGCAGATGCTCCTGCCCTTGAGGTCCAGAACTACCCATTTCTGATTTTGATCCAGTCTCAACCAAGCCTGCCATGATCAGTTTTAGAGATCCAATTAGATCTCTCTAATCTCAGTCCTCAAGCCTGAGGCTGCTAACAGCTATTAAAATAGATATTTTAATCTACCAGTAATTAACACATCATCCTCTCCCACACCATGAGCTAGTGAATTAAGCAGTTCACAATGTTAATTTGTTCATGGTTTGATAACCTTTTACAAAAACAATGTGAAATGGACATGGCATTTATTTGCACCTTCGGTGAGTCTTTCAAATTTCAAATTGTAAGACATTGGGATATACTGTACAGTACAAAACACATGCTTTGTCTAAACATGTTAACTGATTTGGCAACAATGTTATTACATGCTTTACAAGAAAGTTGATATCAGAGCTACACATGATAATGATTAGCTATGAATACATTAGCAAATATATTCTATTAACTGAACAATTTGAGTTAGAAAAAATTGTTTTATTTTTATCAAGAACTTTACCATATTGTTGAAATGTTATAATGTGGTTAGAACTTTAGAAAACAGAACTTTATGCAATTACTGTACACAACATCTTATTATTTAGGCTTGATTGTTGTCCATGTCAAGGAAATTCTATTTTGTATGTTTTAGAAACCCACATCTAAAAATGCTTTCGTTTTTTATTTCTCACTAGCAAACACCTTGATAAACATTACTTAATCACTATTTGCTTTGTTGGATTAATTGCTGAGGGTCAGCAAAAAAGGAAAGAAATCCACAGTGAGGATTGTATCAAGAGACATAAAACAACTCTCACAGAAGACTGGTCACAGTCAGAAATAAATAAAATAATAAGCACTCTAATTATTTAAATGGAGCTGCATTAGAAGAGTTTAGAAAATATTTACTTGCTGTTTTCAGCTTTCAAACGCAGATCAGCTCTGCCTCCTAATTCTTTATCTCCAACCCCTAGGGCTTTATCACACAAGCAGTGTATGAGTTATGCAAAGTGATTCACAAACAGCCGACCACTCAACATACATATATAGTCTTTACACCCTGAGGCATGTAAGAAAATGCACAATCCTCCCCTTAGAACAAAGTCCTGTGAATTTACATTGAGAAGCTGAGCAGTACCTACAGGCCTGTACTCACCCACCAATGGCACATATTCACACCACAGAAGCACCCATTCCAGGCACATCCTGACAGCCCCCAGACTGAAACAGGAGGCAACGCACTTGTAAATTATAGTAATGCAAACCCTCTTCTCATTCACTCTGAGTCTGGCTTTAAAAACTTGTTTCTGGAAAAGGGATTAATCTATTCAGGCACAAACACACTGTTTAGATTTAAAATATGTTTTATTCCTTGTCATGGAGTGAGTAAATGTGCATGTCTGTTTTGGTTTCAGTAAAATCAATGGTGAAACATAAACAAGAGGACACAAATGGAAAATGTATCCATAATGGGAAAATACATTCAACACTAAAAAGAAATGGCAGTTGTTTACTCAAAGGGTTGTGAGATTTTAAACAATCCACCCAGCCATGATGCTGAAGCTGATACCTTCAGCTTTGTTCAAGGAATATCTGGATGAAATCCTCAGATTTGCTATGATCAAAAGAATAAAAAAAACTAAGCTGGGCAAAAAGTAAAGAAAAAGCAAAAGTAAAGAATAAGTTGGGTGACTGTCCTTCCCTCATGTTTCTTATGTTCTTATGTTTGACAAAGAAAGATCTTCATTGCTGTTAAAAAAACTCTCATCATCTGTTTTTCTGTGGTTCATCCATTTCTAATAATGCAGAGAATATATTTTAAGCTCATGAACTAAGGAAAGGAAAATCAATATTAATTCTTTATTGTTCATCAGTTCTTTCATTGGACCAAGTAATGATCAATTATATATCAGCGAACTGTCTGTAACATTCTAAAGTAAATCTATGATCTCTTCTGTAATCATAAATCACAGGAGTAGCGCAGTGACTTCTCACGCAACAGTAAATATCAACTAAGAAAAAACAACAAATACAAATTATTTCTTCAAAAAGTCTGTAATTATGTCATTCTGAGGGACTTCACAATCACACTATCATCCTCTACAGTAGTGGTCCCAATGATCAGTTCTGGGGAACCCTGGGTTTGCTGGTTTTCATTCAGATGAGCAGTTAATCACAGATGCTAACTGCCAACTTTAACTGACTTGTTGTTTTAGACTTGGTTTAACTTTCTCAACATTACTGCTTAGAAATACTTCATGTATATTGTTCCAACATCTTTGCATATAGAACTTTACTTTCTTATTGACAGTTTCCTTCCCTACGACTTGTCTGAACAAGGAGATTGTTATAGATGATCGATTTATACTGAACAAGTTGAGATAGCAGTGTATTAAACATTCCCACAACAAGCATATTTTTTTCCTTTTACAGAGGTCCTGTTGCTTACATTTCAGCAAAGCAAAAATCTAAATGAGAAAGGAGGGAAGTTCTGAAACTCAGCTGATATACAGTACCTTAGAAGTCACATTCAACTCTTCTAGAGAGGACAGCAGATTTTAAATTAAAATGCTTATTAAACTGAAATGATTAACACATATTGCTATTAACTGGGTTTTACAAACAGATCTTTTATGAAAAAAAGGTATTTTAAAAAACAGATTTTTTTTATTTTTCAAAGTGATTTTCCAAAATTACTGAAGGATCTAAACACTATGCTGCCTCACAATAAAAAATGGAAAAAGTCAATCAATATCTTTAAAAAAAGGCCTTAGCAAAAGATGATCATACTGTAGTTTCTGTAAAATAAAGAGAGAAGAAAGAATACGCCTTCCAAGGCTCGGAACACTGGAGTCAACTGAGCTGTTCTTATAAAAGTCCTTAAGTAACAAAATTGTAAATGGGGTAATTATTTCAATCACTTAAATGAACTGCATAAATTTGCTTTCATATCATATCTTAGTCTTAGTAGACTATTTATTTCTTCACAAAAGATAATTAACAGATTGTTAACAGGGTCACAAATGAAAGTAAGTCACTGGGCTTATTGAGATAATTTGGTTTTATTCCTCTGTTGTCCCATAGTCAGTACTGGTTGTATTACGAAACAAACCATAACGTATAAATTACCCTTGAGAACTGCCCACACCTTTGGACACCGAAGAATGGCTAATGCCTAACTTTTATTTCTGGGAGGTGAGATGAAACTGCAGCACACACGGGAAAAGTCCACATATAGAGCACATTTCAAACAGATGCTGAACTTGATCAAACCTGGGACCCTAAAGCTTTGAGGCAGAAGCACTAACCAATATGTGCCCCTTGTAAAAAATTCAAAGGAGGATGTTTGGTTTGATACGATTTTCTTAATGATTGAGATTAATCTTTGGCTTCATAATGTCACAAAAATATTATCTAATTCTAAACTATATTAACTGGCATTGATTCTGTTTTACTAGTCTCACCATATGTGACCACATCTATTATTATATAAATTGAATTAATATTAAAATCTGATATTTATCTTTTGTTTTGGGTTTTTTTGGGGGGGGGGTGAAATGGTTTCTGCTGTTGCTATCTACTGACCAAGAAAACAACAGCATAACATGTTTGGTAAATTTGTCTACAATGAAGTTTTGTTATTTTCTAAGTAGAAAAAATGTTGGTGCTGGTCTAATTTATTCAAATAAATTTAAGTACACCATCATGTCAGTCAATTGTGTGTCTTATTTTGTCATCAAATAGTTAATGCCACAGTTTCCAACATCTAATTTTGAAAGCTTTTTATAAAAAACAATAGTACAGGAAGAGTACTAGTCTGTTGCTGGGGATTACTCTGATTGCTTGGCTCTGAGAAGCTACTCAGATAATCAACAATAATATTTACAACTGAACTGCTTCAATCCAAACCTGAGTTGTGTTTTTTTATGTACACTTCTGAAACACTTTTTAAGGCCACCATTTACGAACTGATTAAGTCACCAGCTACACATTTCGAACTCGGCATGAAACACATTAACCAGAGTTATTTTGTACTTTATGTTACAGTTTTGAAAAGCACCAGGATAATAGCTGTGGGACAGTCCCGGTTACTCGGTAATCTGAAAAATGTCAACATCCTTTTTAGGATTTCAGTGAATTAATTGTTAGAAACACAGCTGTCCCTCTATATAATCATATTTATCTTTTATTCTGAGAAAATCTGCAGTTAGTCTGGGCTTCCTGTTATGGTGTAAGGAAACCAGACTTCCTAGAGAAGACATCACTTTCTGTGGTATCCTAGCAACACATGAAACTATAGCACAGGCACTGTTGTGAAGCATAGCAACAGACTAAGAAGGGGCTTCTGAGTTTTATGGAGCATTTAGAAATGTTTACATAATGAAATAAGAAAGGATGAAAGTTAGAGGAGGCCATTAGGCCTATCTAGCCCATCTGGTAGTTAGGAGTCACAGCCAACCAAGTCTTGAAATTAACCTACTGTAGGCATTTTCTTCAGCATCATATTTTCACAACACTCCCCTGTGTGAAGAAGTACCTCCTGCTCTTAGTTCTAAATACACTTCTACACACCTTCCACTTGTGTCCTCTACCTTGTGTTTCACTTTCAATCCTGAAGACTTCCTCTGGGTTTACTTTGACATCACTTTTGAGGACTTCAAATGCTATTGTATCCAAAATAATGTATAGTGTATACAGTATATAGATGGATAATTCAGTAGTTCGGTCAAATTCAAATAAAGACGAAACCAACCTGTGAACTTAAGAAAAACATAGTTAATAGTTTGGCATTAACTCAGTGTGGAGAACAGCATTGTCACAGACCCCTCGCTTACATGGACTGAACCAGAGAGCTGCTACAACAGCGAGCCTGGAGCGGAGGGGGAGAAGCTAGAAAAGATGTTTTCAGAGATCTGGACAGTTATACTGTAGTTATACAGTATTTATACAGAGGGAAGCAAAAGTGTGAAATTAGAATCTGATCTCCTCCCAGACGTCTGTCATATATTAAGAATAACACAATTTCAGTAGTTCCATCAAATTCCAAAAATGAAAAAGCCCATGAATGTAAAGGGATAGAAAACTGACTGAGGAAATTACAATGCCGGCCAAAGATCAGCAACACCAACAAAGCTTGTGAACACAGAGTTATGAGTGAGCTGGTTCAGCCATAGAGTTTCGCTGGAGCCAAGGGGAACGTGTGTAGAGGAGTGAATGAGAAACACATATGATGCAGGCTCCATGGATGGTGAGGGCTGTGAACAAGGAGGCCAGTGCAGATGCTGTGAGCTCACACCACTGGGGCAAAGTTAGCATCAGTGAGTGGAGGGGCTCCTATGGGGACAGCGAAAAAGAAAACTAGAGAAAGGGGAGAGTCAGAACAAATGAATTGAGGCTAGCCCTCTGGCATGGTGGTTTAAAAGCTTGACTAGAAACAGAGAAAAACAGGGAAGAGAGTGGAATAGGCAAAATTGGGATAAGAGAGAAGCGAAGAGTGAGACGAAGGGGGTGTGGTTGTTGGGGGAGCTGATAACATTAGGAGGACTGAAGAAACAACAGACAGCAGGAGCAGATCCTATTGTTTTCCATGGAGAATTTGAGTTCAAAGATCTGCTTGTTCAAGAAAGGTTGAGACAGTGACTCTGGTCCTGACAAGTAGGAGGCAAATTCAATAAAGCAACCCCACATGTCTTATTCTGTCAAGACTGAAACACAGAGTGCTAGAAAAGATTTGCAAAACGTTTTAGGTAGCCAAGGAGTATTTACTGTATACATAGAGAATTTGAAGTGCATTATTAGAATACAGTTTAATGTCTAGTGCAGTAAAATAAACATCCCTTGATCTGAAGCCTACAAGTTTTGTTGTATATCTTAACAGTTCGTTTGCATTTTGCATTGTTTCCTCACATTGCCTCGAAGATGTAAAAGATTAATTTTTCATTTATAGCTTTTTCAAAGTCAGTATACCATTTTGTATCTATTGCTTATGGTTTTGTTCCCTTCACAGGTCTGTCTTACATTTCATCTTCCTGGTGTCTGCCCAGTCATGAATTTTATTTCTATTTATTGTTAAATTTCATTGTCTGCTTTTACAATCTGCTAAGCACCCTATTTTGGTATTGTGCACAAGTGAAGCTTGACAGGTTCACTTAACTTAGCAGGATGCTAAATATTTACTGTGAATAGCCTTAAAGTAATAACTTTTGTAAAAATAGGTCCTGAGACCTAACCAGTGTGTCATGCTACAGATCCAGCATTGTCTTTTATTAAAGGGAAAAAAACATGACAGAGCACCTAGCTTTTCTACACCTTTCACTCTGTTAACTAGTGTCTGACATTACAGTATGTCATCCTGCATCTCACTGATTGGCCTACTGACCTGCCAATCACACACTTGGGCAGTTGACCATCAAAGAACAATATTAGATCACAACTGCAACAGATACAATAATTGAAAATGACACATCAAATTATTAAATGAAGATATGTAAAATCAGCAATTTGACCAAGGCTTATTCACATAGGAGTCACAATAGAGAATAATCCAAATCCAATATCCTGATAGTCTAAATGGAAAGAGAATGATGCTTATATGTACCATGTACAATGTAGAATAATTTGCAAATCTTAAGAAACAGAATCACTTACTGTATATGCTTATGCTTATATATAATGTTTTTTAATGGCAAGTGCGATTTATCATCTTTTTCTATTTTCTTTTTTAATACTGTACTTACAATTTTTTTTCTTTGGCAGTAAAAACATTAAGTGAACACAGCCTGCTGTGACTTATCACTTCTAAACAGATGAGCTGCTTCAGAATCCACTTAAGGGTTCAGTGTCATCTTCCTATAATCCACCCATTTTATTTTTTTCCAGAGCAGTGCTTAAAATACTGTACCCCAGCTAAGCTGTGGCAAACTGAGTCAATGGTGCATTTAAAACATGATTGGTGAACGTCACTTTCGTAATAAAGGACATTTTGGAGTGAGTATGCAAGAGAAAACAACTTGCAATAAAGAGGAAAGGGAAGATTTCAAGTGCCGGCCCTTTACGATAGGTTTGCTTACCATAAACTAAAGTGTTACCAGGTCTTCTAAGATGTGTACTTCAGCCATAGACTGGAAATCTAAATTATATTTAACAATTTCTTTGGTGATTTCCATTGCCTTATCTACAGTATTTGATTTAATGCATTTAATGTATTTTTTTTTGTTTTCATTTCATTAGAATATACTGTAGATGTGCTTAATAATTGCTAATTGGTATCAGAAATTGCAGAAGTGCTTACTAAGAAACAAATATTGATTACAGTATTGAAAATTTAAGTTTATAAAAATGCATACTCTGATTGCCTTTATAATTTGTTTTAGGTTAAATCATGTATCTTTCTCAGTCCTTCCTGTTACAATGTAACAAATTTCAGTTTTCAGAGACATTCAATTTACTCTTAGAAAAACATAGCTCTTGCAGAGAAATAAACCTAATCTTCTCTTTTATTTCTAAGGTCAGTATAGAGGTTGTTATTTTGTTTTGCATCATATAAAAAACCTAATCTGACACCTACAATTGCGATTTATAATAAAATAAAACTCTCTGTTTACAGTAATTTTAATTATGATCTTTCTAATATAATGAAATGGCACTGGCCACCTTTGAATTCCTTTTTGCTAAATCCTCAACCACACAACTACTGGGCCTTTTTAAATGCAAGTGCAGACCTCTAACTGGTATAACTGTAGGTATAAATGAAAGAAAATGTTAAAGATCAAAACCCCAAAATTTTTCTGTAGTAATAGTCAGTCTGAAAATGAAAGGCATTTCTCTCTCTTTGAGATATATGCTGTTGCTGCTTCTCTGCAGAGTTACAACCCCTCTTTGTACAGTAAAAATAAATTACTTCCTCCTGCTCGTGAGCCATGCCTGTAAATTTCTCTGTTTATATGACAGGGCTTCTCTTATAAACCAGGGACAGCGAATAGGAGAGACCGCCCCATAAAGCACTGCAGCCTCATAATCAAAGATATTTATGGATAAAAAACCAACAGGCCCTAAATTTGACTACAAGTAGGATTGAAAGCTGAAGTTAGACAACCTGTCAGCGAGGTTCAGTCAATCTCTTCTGCTGTAGAACATTTTGATTCAGCGAATTTCAATGTCTTTTTTTTTCTCTGTTGTGTCGACCTTTACGTTACTGTGCACCTTTTGTCTTTATGAAAAGGCACAATTTAAAATTCATGTCAGCTTTGCACAGAACCTTTTGTGTTCCTTGCTCCTTTCGTGAATGTGCCAACATAGAAGAAATAGATATCGAACTTCTATGTTTGTTTTCCAGCAGGCAGTTCCCTCATTTGTTGACTTAAAGTAGCCTATGCTATGAAAGATAATATAATGCCACCAGCTCACTGATTATTGTAATCTGCTGCCCAGATGGATAAATATTCCTATTTTGAACATGGAAATTGTTAACAAGACCATGATAACAATTCGCAGGTATCTCTATTTGTTCTCTCTGAAATTTCAGTATAGTGGGGCTGGCGATCTGTGTTGTATAGATTGTGCCTGCGACATTGATTCAGATCCATAGTGTGCTTAAATACACTATTTAGGAATATATTTTCATGCAACAAAAATGGTATAAAGCATTTCCTGTACATACTGTACAGTAGTTGCTTTATTGGCATATTTTAGTTACTTCATTAGTTAAACTATTATTTTCTTTGCAGGCAGGTAAAAACATACTGTACACAACACATAATAGATTTAACATCACACAAATCCATTGCCAAATACAAAAAAACAAACCTGTGCATCAGATTAAAAAAAGAACAAAAAGTCAGAAGCTTTAAAAAATCCTCAATCCAAAACAGATAAATATAGATGTCAGTTCCTCAGTGAGTGAAATATATATATATAAGGTGCATGTATCCATCCAGCCATTTTCTAACTGCTTCATTCAATTCAGGTTTGCTATGGAGCTGATGTCTATCCCGGCAAGCAATGAGTGGAAGAAAGGGTAAATCCTGGAAAGGATGCCAGTCTATCACAGGGTTGACAGATGCACACTAACACTTACACCAAGGCTAATAGTTCTGTATAAGATACATTCATAATGGAAATAAAATTATCAGTTACCAGTAGACACTGGGCAAATTAATATTAGCAGGAGTAAAATATAATTTAATCCTACTGCACGCTTACTGAGGTAGTCTTAATCAAAGCCCGAAATGACTGTGCAAGCAGAAACTCGCACACACTAAAACATACTGGATCATTTTGTAAATGTGTTAAATAGTAAAATAGTTGTTAAATAATTTAGAAAAATCTCTTTCAGCGTGCTTTTCATAGTACAATACATACAACAGGTTTTTATAACATTGGAATAATAATGGGATTCTTTTAAATATTATACTGATTTCTGATTTATATTGATTTAAATATTATACTAGAATCTCTGTTTAGACAGGCACAGTAGGCAAAAAAGACAGTGCTTTGAGAAAGGCGCTGACACAGACACCCATTATTGCATTGTAGTACATACAGGATCATGGATGGGTGACTATAAGAAAGAGGGAGGTTTGCTTCTGGAGCCTGGCTTATGAATTGTCCAGGGTCTGCTGTTTTGTGTAAATGCCTTTATTCATTTTCTAGGCTTAAAAAATTAAAGGTGCTGTTCATATCTGTGCACATGCACTGCGTGAGCAGAAACAAAAATGCTGACGCAGAAAATATTTTTTTTTCCAGCAGGCTTACTGTATGTTTTCCGAATTGGTGTGCATCGTGAAAGTGGCAGGTGGCTTCTGTTAGGAAAGCACTAGAGAATCAAAAAGCTGCAATTGATTCTCAACCTTACAGAATAGTTTCTCATGTCCTTTCCCTTTCTAAAAATGTTTCAGCTATCCATTGTAACACTTGCAATGTGCTATGATGCTTTTGAGGTATGTAGTGCAAGAATTATAAACATTTGCAATGGCCTATAACCACAACATTGTTTGCCTTGAAATAATTGTTACTTAACTGTATACTTTTTGAAATGTCAAAGCGCATGTTAAATAGGGCTCCTAGTTTTTGGTGTTTACTTTTTGGGCATATTCCACCGTTTCAGATGTATTTTGATCTGATTCAGTTTGTTAATTAAAATCAAACCACAAAGCAAGGCAGATTTTTGAATAGCCAACACTAACTGGTCCTTTCTGAATCTATTTGAAAAAACTGTGTACTGTGTACAGTGTCTGAAAATCTCAACTGCACCATTTAACATTTTAATAACATACAAATCCATAAAAAATCTGCTGTTTTCTTTCTTTTTTTATTAAAATGCATCCAGAACCAAATATTACTTTAGGTCAAATTACATAGAGTTTAAATGGGTCGAAAAACAAAGCAGGTAGGAGTGCACCTTTTTTTCCAACTTGGATAGCTGTTTGTGTCACTTTTATAGGTGGAATTGTGGCTTAATTGCAGAGACAATACTTTCTGTATCATGACAGTATAAGATCTTTGACTCAAAGGGCATTTTATAATAATCCAAATGGCCACTGAATAATACTGAGCCTCTTTTTTCTAGTTGAAAAAAGCAATATAAGATATTAATTCCCTCAAAGCAGTTCAGCCCATCACCCCCCCCCCCCACCACCCACACACACACACACACTTTATTTAAAAATGGAAAAGAAAATCAATTTTATAATTCAGTCTTGTGTGAGCCTCACTGCCTTTCCTTGCAGCACACTAGAGAACAGCATGAGACATGTTAGATAGTTCATTCTTTTTATTCGTTTTGTGGCTGCTAGACGTTATCAATCAAGAAGAGAGAAAAAATGTTTTGATACAGAAAATATTCCCCCTGCTCGTAGCTCGCCTGATAGCTTAACTTCGATCTAGACAAAGTGTGCAAATCAGGAACAAACTGTTGAGACATCAATAAACTAAAACTGGGGGGAAAGCATTAATACTGTACAAAACACTAAGAGCAAAGAAGATGTTCAATTAAACAAGTATGGCCATGTTTGCCAGATAAATTTGACCTTTCAGCTAGAATGTTTTTTAGTTTACCGATAAACTCTGTGTTAGTGAGCCAGTCTATTCAAACATGAGGGTTTTGTTTTAGTTGTCTGGAAAGCACTTACAGTAAGAAAGAACACCAAAAAGGAAATAACGGTCTCTATTGAACAGATGGCCATATGCAACATGGTACTGTACTGCCTTTGGATAATAATAAGACATACCAAGGTGTATTTTAGCATTACAGGCAAAGGTTCAGTTTAACCTTTTGACTACACTTGGCACAAGCTTTGAGGAATAGGAATGCAAGTATGTTTCTTGTTCTCTGATTGTCTTATCCTCTGTTTCTCTCTCGCTTTGTCTCCCTTATTCCTTTCCTTCCTGTCCTGTGCTCTGTGCTCTGTAAGAGTGGCCGATGAAGATGGGAGATGGGATTTGAACTGGATCATGGAGTGGTTGGGTAAAAGTGTTTGCAGATGCTTCGGGTTATGGTGGGGTGATACAGTAGGTCCTCCCTCACAGATTGTACTAGGGGTTAATGGGGGACTCATTATTTTTCAGGGAAAGGCAAAGTTATATACTGTACTGTAGGTATCAGGGCATTTGGTGGCATCATGTACAGAAGTGGTTTGCAGGAATTGTATTGAAGTTTGTAATGAATTCAAAGTTTGTCTAAATGGAAGATCATGTACTTTTTTGGTGAGTTGTGAAGGAGCTGACCCCAGGCTTTTGCCAAACGAGTAAAACAAAGTATAAAACAACAAGAGATCAAGCTTCTTGTCCATTTGACAAGAGATCGGGACACATGATGCATAAGAACCAGTGGTGGTGAATAAGACTCAGATAACAGCTGCAATTTCCCAAACAGATGGATGGAGGAAGCAAGAATCTGAGTCAACTTTGGCATCTGAGGAAAAAAAAAGAGGGTTTGAAGGAGGATGAGTCTGAGGATAGGGATATTTAATACAAGGATAGACAAAGGGGTAATTGGATTAGAAATCTGCTAATGAGTCCAGTTTCTAGTGTAGGGGAGACCCCCCCCCCCCCAATACTTTGGAAGATATGGCTGTGGAGAGTGGTATTGAACTGCAGGATAAAGGCAATGGATTTTCAGGATGGAAGAGAAAATCAAGTGATGAAATACAGTTGATTCCGAGTTGAAGTGGGGGGACAGGAGTAGAGCTCAGCAGCACAGGATTTGTCTGAGGTTGAGGTAGATGGAGATTGAGCACTGTTAGGGTTATTTTTCAAGATATCAGTATGGCAAAACTTTTTTTGAGTTTTTAATGGCTTTATTATTCATAACTGTGAACGTTAAAGGAATGCAGAGTTTTGGGAGGGCACAGATGGTACTAAGATATCTGCAGGGTCTGAAAACAGATGTGCTGTTTCTTCAGAAAGGCAGTCTCCCTTTCAAAATTTTGTATTAGGAGTCGGAACAGTTGTACCTGGAGGGATCCTTATTTTGGAGTGTTCCAATACGATTAGATTTTGATTCCTTGTCAGTATGGGGGACAAGGAATCAAAATATTGCAGTGAAAGAGACTGTAGCTGGTGGTCGTTTTGGGGAGGTTTTTGAGGTAAGACATCTCTCATTACATTACATTATTAAATGTGTATCCACCCATAAGGACAATGGAGAAGTAAGATCTTTTAAATGATTTGAAAGGGTGTTTATTTGCTGCAGCCAGAGGGTGCTCCCACTCTGTCTTGTCCCTAGGTTCCTGTGCTTCGCTCTCCTTCCGGTGTCTCTTTCTCCCTGGGGCTATATATTTCCGGGTCTCTTACTCTGCTTCACTCAGCTTTGACGTTTGGATGTCCTGAAACCCGCCCAGCATCCAGGTCGCCCCACGTCCGCTGCCTGAGGGCATTGGTTTCTATTCGACTCCTGAACTGCTGAGCCTGGGCTTTTTCGCTGTTCCACCGCTACGCATATGGGTCTTTTTCTGCTCTCCTCCCTCTCCACGGTTTGTCCTCTCCGACATGCCTGACAGCTGGTGGTGCTTTCTGTAAATAAATGATAGTATCAAAATGTCTAAATTTTAATTATGGGATTTATTTTCCTTTCAATAAGAAATAAAACAAAAAAGATAACAGTGTGAAGACTAACACCGTGTCCACTGGGAGCACCAGTGCTGATTTTTAAAATGCTGTGAAAATCTTGTTGGAAGTGATTGTATGTACAGTATCTGGTGTTGATAATGAGAGTATCTGACTCTCCTGTGTGGCATTCCACAGTTTTGCCCTTAATTCTCAATACCGTTTGCCTCGTGTTGTGGCTTTGATAAAGCATTCTTACAATCTGAAAAAAAAATGGTCCTTTTGATATATATTTTTTCCCATGAAGAATATGTTGAATGAGATTATGAGTTTTTTTCAGTCTGTCGAGAAGGTGTCTGACAAGATAAATTGCTTTCAGAGCTCAAAACACACAAGAGGTAAGAATCCCAGGGTTTTATCATGCCTAATTGTTTGATGCTAATTCTCAGCGTGACTGCTTGAAGTCAATACTTGTCCGTTCTCCTGAAATGGAAGATGCTAATTATTACACTGTTCAATGTAGTGCTGTAAGCACTGTGAATCCTATTGGAAACTACCATGCTGCTTCTCAGTGCTCTCACATACAGTATCTATGATGCCCTACTGTTTCACCTTCCCTAGGAGATGTTGGATAACAAGCCATTCCAGTTCTACCTGTTTAATCAGCTCATCTAAATGGATGTTTCCAGGTTCTTTGGTAGCGGAGGAGATGGTAAGTGGTAGATGTAATAACTAAGGCGATAAGCAACAGATGCTGTTTTTGAGTTTGACAAATACCTTGCATTTTGAGCTTTTGAATGCAGTTTCTGTATCTGCATGTAGCAGAGGTATTACTGTTTTTCTTTCATTTGTTGTACTTGTTTCCCCCACCCCCACCTTTTGCCTCTCACTACTCAGTGTTTGGTGTCAAGGACATCTCTTCCTCAGGGCGAGCTCAATCTGCCGGAGAGATATGACAGCTTAATGGAGTTGTAGAGACTGCAGGGACAAGCACAGCATCACAAAAATCCATCGCTATCTCAACCCTCTTGCCAATCTGGTGCCATATTCCCTGGGGTCCACAGATTAAAGATGGAGGAGCAAGGTTGACTCACAGACTTTCCAGGGCAGAGTGGGAGAAGGGGGAGTGCTCATCGAGACCAGTCATGATTAAAGTTTAGCAGAGCAGCCTGTGATCCTTAGAGGATTCACTGAGGAGTTTAACACCAGACTGCAGATAATGGAGAAAGCAGTATGGTTAATTGAGTTGAGCAAATGTCACCCTTGTCGATTTTTTAATGGCATTCAGCAGCAATAATTGCCATTGAATAATTGTGAAAGAAAAAAATGAAATTAAATACTCGGTTAAGTCAAACAGTAGTTGGTTAGTAGATGGCAGTGGACAACTGAACTTATTTTCAATTGCTCACACCCCATCAACCTAATCTGTCTCCATGCTGCCTCTGAAACTAAAACAGTTGCTACTGATTAAGACCAGAAAACAACCAAATAATTTAACTTATTATAAATCATCAAAGATGGACCAGAAGCTTCTGCAGGATATAGGCACTGGAGCTTCCCATTATCGAGACACGGCAAAAAAGCACCTTCAATTTTACTTCTGTAAGCACAGCCTTTATATAACCTTATACTCTAAATAATGTGTGATTATCTAACACCCATTCTATGCCTACATTTTACTCATATCTGCACTGTATACCCTAATGTTGCTCTCTCACTAGACTAAAGACTAGTCTAGGCTAGACTTATTGTGATACACACTATGTGTGTACACCAGTTCCTTTAACATGCACATATTATACCTGTACTCAGTGTTTGTATTCTTAGCTTTAAATGGTCTATTTCTGCTTTAATCCAAAACATGAATTAACTTTGACTAAGGGATTGTCTTATAGTTTTGGGGTATTCTCATAGACTCACCTTTGTGAATACAGATGTTTTGGTTATTACACACTTCTGACTGAATACTGCTTACACACATCTTTTGTAATAATTTACTACATCTCCTAAGATAGTTTTATGAAAGCAGCAGTTAAATTATATCAAATGCAACCAATAAATATTGGAAAATTATTAAATCAAATTAAAAACATTAAATTAAAAAGTATCTGCAATGGATGAAATTATTCTTAATTAGAAATCGTTAGGGTCTGATGTATGTGAAATCAACCAGAATCAAGCAAATACCACTGCTGACAACCCTGGACTGGATTCCTGAAATGTTAGCAAACCTTTATTCAACACATCTGTGAAAAAAGAGTGACACCTAACTTTGTACACAGAGCAATGGATTCATTAAGAAATGACAAGTTATCTACTGTATGTGTGTTTACCAAATATTGTGATTAAGCAAATATTGTAAACTTGTAATCACCATCACCATCATTCATTTCTGGGTTACTCAGCTGATTGTTTCATGTTAATTAACATTTTGCCCTGAAAAAACACAACAATTCTGCACACATGGGTATTTACATACCCAGTATGGTGCCTTTCTACTGTTTACATATGCAATCATTCTTCTAATTCAGATATTATTTGACATTTGTCAACTTGAAATTAATTTGTCAAAATGTGCTTTGTGGATGCAAACAGATAAAATGGCGTTTATTTTCAGTTTTATTAAGATCTGTCCAATTATAGAACAGAAAGTTAATCCTTTGACCATTTTAGTACCTATGTATTCTTGAGTTGTTTACACTATCAAACATATTATTTCAGGTGGAATGAAAATAATACAATTCATGTACAAATATGTACCCTGAATTACACCTGCAGATTGATTGGAGTTACTGGGTTAGCTTAATAGTTTTGTAAATCTGCATAGTGACAAGCTTATTGAAGGTGCGTTGAGGGTTATGACAGATGAATAAACAACATGCTTGCTCTCATTTTGGATTAATTTCAGAGAAACATTACTTGTAATCCAATTGGCTCTGAGGCTCTCCTGTCCCCAGGGATGGAAAGCAGTTTTTTACATTTCAGACTCAGCAGCTGTAAAGGAAACACAATCCTGCACTCATTACCATTTTACTATCTATTTAACTGAAGTAGAGACCTACAAGAGATCAAGACATTTCATTAGGTCTTGACAACGTGTGCTAACTGTAGCTTGTATGAAATAGTGTTAAAGAGAAATGCAAAGAATTAAAATCAGAACTGCATTAATGGAACAAATGGTTTAGGACCTTTGAAATTAACAGAATTAAAGTAGACCAATTCACATTCTGGGGTCAGACGGTAAAAAGAAGATGGGTAGAGCAGACTGGACTAAATGGGATAGATTGGGTTGAGGTTAAATTCCAGTGCTACTTACAGTACCTTATTAAGTAGGAGTTAAGTGTGCATTTAAATGGACTAGAATTAGATGGGATGGGTACATGGAGTAACATCATGGTTAGCCAGTCTGCTGTTTAAAACTCCCATAAAAGCTCAATTTTATATGTAGGCTCCCCCACTACACTATCAAAGGGGGATTATCACACTGAGTCAATGGCAACCCGACTGAGAACCCCCTTACTTTGACAAGAAATGAGCTGGGGAGCTGCTGTAAGGGTGTAAAATACATGAGTGGTTGGTGGTATGTGAGATATACAGTATATACTTAGGAGAGTGGAATTTAGAGAGATTATGACCTGATCTTCCTTCTGAATTTGTCTTAAAACTTCCATTTGTTAGAGGATTAAAATAGGTAGCAACTGGAAAAAGACACCTCCTATTTTTAGCCTCATATGTCCTTGAGTCTAATATTAACTCACCTAGGCTGACTTGAGAACTGCCTGTGCTAATGTAATTGCAACAAAATACAAGAACCATTGTCTTCTGATCTGCATCAGGTGTTGAAAGTGCTTTAAAAGAAAAGCAAGAATACACACATAATTTGCCAGGTGACCTCACAGATAAAACAAATCAAAACTTAAAATAAAAAAAATAGGCTCTGAGCTAGACCATCTGAACAGAGTAATTTCTGTTGAAAAATTGCTGCAATTCACAGTACTGCTCACCACAAACAAGCTGTATAAAATACAACAGATTTCAAAACAAAATGCTGCATATACAGCCTATGAAAAGTCTGGATTTGGAATCTGATCAGAATTAAAAGATTTCACTCAAGAGGCAGAAGCAATAGCAGTGCAGAATAAAAATTTGTGTTTTCCTTTTGTGCTGTCTTATCTGAAGAAACAAAAAGGCATAAGCTGTAAGAGTGTCGAGAGTTCTATACTGCTATGGTATTATAGAAATTGCAAAACCGTTATTCTGTTTGTAATGCACTGTGAAATTGAGTCAGGTGTAGTTCTGCAGAACAACAGTCATGAATATTACAGTTCTGGTATTAAGGTATTTTTAAATATATTTTAAGGCCTTGGTGTACAGACTAAACAGATCAGCACTGAGGAATGGTTTAAAAGGAACACATGGTGAGTACCTTATTTCTGAAGTGACCTCCACTTGCATTATCTGTATTTTTTGTTATTATTAACTTGCAATTATTCTCTGCTAAATCTTACTATACCAATAATAATACAGTAGGTGTGAATAATGATTTATGTGTATTTGAATATTTGAACTAAAGTCAATTACTGTAGATATGTTAGAAATGCACAGAAATCCTCTTTTGCATTTACACCCATACACAAGTGATACAATGTCATGCCAAAACACATCCAGTGGAGTATTTGCTTTTAGCTATATGGAGTAGTATTTTTTAAATAATTCTTAAGTTACAAAACCCAGCTTTACAAAAAACAACATATTTAAGTGAGTTAAAGTTGTGAGTTGTGAACCCGACTAAGTGTAAAAAAGAAAGAAATTTAATATACAATATGGCTGAAAATGAATGCTGAAAAATAATGACAATAAGCATCTGGTAAGAAAATTGAAAATGAAACAATGATCTGCTTATTTTCCATCTTCTGAGCAAGTTTGTTTTTATATCCAGTGATTTGTTTGCAGTCTGTGCTACCATAAAATCTGAGCACTCACTGTTGTGTTACTGTGGTTCCATATACAGATTGTTACATAAAAGATGTTTGTGAATCTGTAGTCTCTGCATGAATGGTTTACTCCTATAAATACGCGTTAAAATGATCTGTATATATTTCTAAGTGTCATTTCCATAACAGGCTGTCATTATCATATCACTTTATTCACGTTGAAAAGGGCTGTCGAAAATACAGGAGTTGAGGGCAGAGGAATGTCTGAGAGGTTTGTATTTTAAAAATGTAAACAATGTGAGTTATTGTATTTCTGATGCCTATTATAATATTTTCATTAAAGTGTTACAATTATCTATAAAAAATCAACCAATCTAATGAATGTTTCTTTAAAAATCGGCCTATGGCTGTGTAACAATAATGATGTATATGATAAAAATTTGATAAAATACAAATGATTGAGTTGCATTATATGCAGACTACATGTAAAACAGGTTGCTCAATAAAAAAACTAAAAACACAGAAATTATTGTACCGCTGCTTTAGAATGACCTACAGTAAATATACTCACTGTCCACAATATTAGGGACTACAGCCAATAATGAATTGGGCCACTGTGAGCTGGAATAACTGATTGAACAGAATGCAACATGTCTCCCCCTACACTGAAATATTTGCAAGCTAGTCTCATCGTCTTCTTCCAGCAGGGTCACCTTCGGTTGAGGTTGTGAAAGCAATGGGTTTTTGAGTTTGAACTGCATACAGTATTTAAGTGGTTTTTAGTAAGATTGAGATGTGGGGATTGCACTGGGCTGGGATGAAAGTCTGTTTTATGCTCTTCAATCCACCAGCACATTACAGGTTTCCTACGGTTTTGCCCAGTGATTGCATAGTTTTTTAAATTTGTTCCACTCTGTCAGTAGTCATGATTGCCTTGTGCGGAGAAGGTAAATTTAACATTTAAGATGGAAGGGGACAGGATGCATAAACAATTAGCACAGGGCTTGGTTTGCATAAGCTAAAGCAAAACACACTCCTAATTTTCTTGGCTAGAAACTGATGGCAAACATGAAAGAATACAGTACATGCATAGCACAGGACTAAGATTTATTTTTTCCCAATAGTATAAATATTCCCTCTTTAAAAAGGTAGATAAAAACAACTTATTGGAAATCTGGCAGCATAACAACACTAATTTTGCCACAATGGTATGGTTGAATCAAAGCCTTTTATTTAAGACTGATAGCACTGGCTGTTCATTGTAAGTTTTGACCTAATCAGAAGGAGAAGGATATCAAACCCCTTTAACATGGAAAGTGTCCAGAGTCATTTAGAAAGACTCTTTTCAATTTGGCTTGTTTACCTGGGAGAAAAGGAAGGAAGATATTTCCTCATTTATGTATTAAAGTGTGTGAACATGTATGACTATGAATGCCATAAGAACATTAGAAAGATTATTAAAAGGAGGTCATTCAAGCCATCTTGCCCCCTTCTTGATCCAAGATTTTCATTTCTTTTTGAAAGATCAGTTTCAACAGCAGTTTCTAGACAGCTTGTTCAAGACACCCACAACATTTTATTGAAATACACTTCCTGTTTGTGGTCCCAAACACACTACCTCATGATTGTATATCCATAGCTTATTTGAGATCTGCAGCAACAGCACCCTTGCCACCTTCCAGCCTGATATCATCAGATCTCAGAAACTAAGCTAGACTCGGCCAGCTCAATACTACAACAGGGGATGGGAGACCTCTACAGTAAACCAGATTGCTGTTTGATTGAAGTCCCAATAGCATGGTGGGGTCACTTCTTGGTGCAACAGTAGGTAGCAGTCTTTCCTCTGGGCCTGGGCTTTGCTCAAGCTCCCTCTTTAATTGATGAAGCAATGGCTACTGCATGCACTTCAGTTAATAATCACTTAGGTATTTTTCTGTACATGTGGTGCTATAGGATCCTTTGGGGTGAAAAGTATATTATAAATAATGCAATCTGTGTTATAATTTTAAAACAATAATTCTGTAGAATATAATAATAGTTCTAAAAGAGAAGAGCCCAATCAGTGTATTTGGCTATTAAGTGCTTTAGTAGCTAATTTATCTGTTGATCAGATTTAGGTGATGTTGGAAAGAAGTCCCCACAACTTGGCTGGATTACAGTATGTCTTCATACTCTCTCATAAAAATACATTGACGCTTCTTGCTTCCTTAAATAGCATTGTCCTTTACATTTTGTTTCAAACATTTTGTTTCCAAAGTAGTCTGACCAAGGCAAGATAGTCTTTCAAAATTATCCCTCTTCTTTACTTTTTGAGGCAAACTACAGTACTTGTTCCAGTACTTACAGGTTCTTCACTGATTAACACTTTTTTTAAAGAAAACAGTAGGAAAAGAGCCTCTCCAGCAATCTGCTCACCTGTCAGGCTTTGATCAGCGCTAATGGTAACCATGTTGATGTGAAGAGCTCCAGAAGAAAACAGCCTTTCAATTTGCAGTAAACAAATAATCTCCTGTGTATGATTTAAATCTATTTACAGCGGTTTATAGATAAAAGTTTTCGTCACTTTGGCTAATGCACATTTTGGAGGCTGACAGTTTGAGTGACTACTACAGCAGGTTTGATGTTCACAGGGTTCCACTGCGCCCCTGTGAAGTGTACTCAGCAGGTGTGTATCTATAAAGCTTCGGGGTTATTTGAAATGTTGTTTTACATCCACAAATAACTCTTTTTCAACTAACAAGCACATTGATTAATAACAAGGAAAGCTACAGTAAATTATGAACAGAGTGATAATACAGTACATCTAAAATGTTCTCTCTTTGACTCCTTCTTCTATATGCCCATGTTTGCTCACATTTTCTTACCTATGCTAGTGATTTCACAGATTGTTTATCACTATTTATGGGCAACCTAGTGCTAATTTAAGTAAGCACACTACATGGGTAATTTGAAGATCTAATTCTCAGTTTCATTAATTTGGTCTTCCTTTGTAATGTTAAGTCTGATAATGCATATAACAAGTTAATGCATTAATTAGTATATATCCAACAGTTTTCATTCCTTTTACATGGATACGCTAATTGGTAGGGATGGACTTTCCTATATCCATTTTCTTCTTTTGATACTTGACAACAATAAAACACTAAGGTCTGTTGGCCCAAAGTCATGACATCCACTGAACTCCTCAGGCCAGCATAGCAGCACTGTGATATATTGGTAAAAGTTTGCTGGCCCAAAGTCATGACATCCACTGAACTCCTCAGGCCAGCATAGCAGCACTGTGATATATTGGTAAAAGTTACAAAGTTATTGCCTCAAATGTTAGATGAGGTGGGGAAATGTTATACCCTTGAGCATGGCTTTTCACATGGGTTGCTTCAATTTTTAATTTAAAATTTCATAGTTGTATGAATTGTTTAAAATGTAACGGTATAAGAGTGTCAGCAACATTAATTAATAACAATAAATATTAGAGGTTTAGATGCCCTTGTGGGCCCAATATATGCTAATGCTATAAGTATCACATTCAGAGAGTGGATCAATATTTGCTAATGTTGGGTCAATCTTCATCCTGTAGATCAATACTTCTCATCAAATTGGTCTGGTACTTGGCCAATTGTGTTTGCAGAGAATGATGGTTTGGTGAAATATAAGTTCCATTTTTTATCTCTAAAATGGTGTACAGGCCAAAAAGGCACATAGCCAAGAGAGAAGTAGTGAGAGATTTGTGAGAATGCCACCATCTTACTCAAACCTCAGGCCCAGTTGTGTGGCATTGAGCCAAGGTAGCTACTTATTAATTGGAAAAACCTGCAAAATGAGGCAAGGCTGGTCTGAATGAGTAATTAGCAGTCAGAGAGATTAAGGGAAAGCTAATGTGTTGTTGAGGTAGATATGTGTGATATTAACCATTACTCTGGGAATACTGAAAGGATTATAAGCCGAACTAGGAAGAAAGGGCTTTAGTCTGCGTCTGTCCTCTAGCCTGGAAGGAGAAAGGAGAAATAATAATGGACTGGGCTTGCTTACAGGACTGTAGGATGCGTGAAGAAAATATAGCTAAGGCTGAGAGGCATTACAGGTGCAGGATCTGATGTTATTTTTTTTCTTGGCTCAATAGACATTAAGTGCACAGCCGAGAAACAGCTTTGTTCACTGAACCAGGACTGATTGGAGTCATTAGTGCCTGGATGTACAAGTTCTTTCTACCCACAGCTGATGAAGTGAAGAGTCCATATGGCACCGTTTGAGTCCTGATACTCTCTTTTCTTTACCATCAGAAGACAGAAGGGTTGTCTCGGAGTGTGTCAAATGTTATAGAAAACAAACAAACTGACTGCTACTATGTCGGGGATGTACAGTAAGTGTTAGTTATAAAGAAAGGCTTCCTGGCCAAACAGGATCAGCCAGGAAAGTTAGTGATGGGAAAATTACAGGTGTTAGTGAATATTTGCTGCTTTGTGAAGAGTTGAAATGGCTAGATTATTTTAAAATATGTTAAAAGAGGATTGGGTAACACAGAGATAGTCTAATTGAATATTCCAGTCCATGGTTATGTTAAATGAATTAATGATTAGTGAAATGCAGATAGGTGGCAGAATTAAGAGCTGAATATATCTGTGCCTGGTGATAAATAATGAGATAAAGTATATGAAATGAGTTTGTGCAGCGATAAATGATTAACGAAGACAGGTGAGAAGTCAGGAAGAAGATCTAGTGACTTGTGTGTCACACAAAGTCAACCCCATCTCAAAGCCATCAGTTACCTGGTATGAAGTACTTCAAGTACTGTAGGTAACTGGTTTAGCATACTAGGCTGCAAAGAAACAAGTAAAAGTTTATTCCATGCTGAAAAGAGGAAAAAAAGAAACAACGTTTCAGCTGTGGAGCCTTCTTCGAGTGTCACCAAAGAAGGCTTCACACAGAAAAGTGTTACTTTTTTCTCATTTCAGCATGGAATAAACCTTAACTTGTTCCTTTGCAGTTACCTGGTACGTATAGTATAGTGTTAACTAACATAAAACTTGTTACAGTGGCAGGCCAGCAGTAGCATTATATTCGTTTCAGCTGCCCTAGAAGTCATTCAGACTTAATTCACTTGAAAACTAATTTACATGTGGTGAATTAGGTAATTAGCTAATTGGTGAAGGGTGACTATCAAATTCTCACATGGGTGTCATTCAGCCTACGTGTGGTACAGTATATACAGGGATTCACAGTGATACTGGTGTTAGGTTGTTAGGTGTTTCCTTTTTGCAGTCTTTTTTTCCATCATGGTTTCACTCTGTGCTGAGGCCTCATGAGCCATCTGTGCAGAGGTAGGCCTGTCACAGTTACATTACAGCAGCCAGGTCTGATCATTGCTGTATTGTTCATAGACATAAGAATTCCCATCTACAAAAATGTTAGTATGCATTATTAATTTGCATTTTTTAATCTGAAAAAAATGAAGGAAATGGGAATACATGTAGTACATATCCTCTATGAATGCTGACTCCAGTTACATTTCAATTAGAAACATGTTACCAGTACAGTACATCTGATCCATCCATTTTTAACCTCAGTAACCAATACTGGGTAGTGGAAGAGCCAGAGCTTATCCTGGGAAACAACGGACACAAGGCAGGATACACGATGGACGGAATGCTAGTCCATCACAGGGCACACATAGACACAAATACACACACACTCCCCCAGGGCCTGTTCTCCCAGAAGCCAATAAACCTACCAGTACTGTATGTAGAAGGAATCAGGGGCTCCCGGAGATGCAAACACAAGGAGAACATACTGTATCACCACACAGATACTGTAGCACTCCAGGAATTGAACTCAGAGCCCCAGCACTGCAATGCTGCAATGCTAACTACTGTGTTACTGTGACTCCAAAGTACTGTACATGTAATAAATATTAAATCTAGACATAAAGTACTAACAAGAACAAATCATACATTCCATGTTCTGATATTGAAATATAATTCCTTTAGTTTTTCAAAATATTATTCACCTTCCTAATTCCAGGAATATTAGTTACACACTTAAAAGCTGGAGAACAAACTCTGTTTACATAACATGACAGTACATTCTACTTGAGGATGGTGTTGATGCTGACAGTTCATAGCTGTAATAGAATTATTATATGTAACTTATGCAGATAACAGTAATTGCAATGAATCAGTCACTGAACTCTTAAAAAGCTTTTCTCTTGTATCTGATTATGATTAACTTCAATTAAAATGTTACATAACTATGCTGTGGTAAGAGAAATTTGTGGGGGGGGTTTCTATTTCCATAGCTTTGTTAGTTATTTTGCATTGATTTTAAAATCAATTGGTAAATATTTTAAATAGATATTTTTTGCCAGTGTTTACTAAGGAAGACAGTATGCCTTTAGGGCAGTGGATCCCATTCTTGGTGGTGACCCACACACCTGTTGGTTTCTGTTTCTGCCAAGCCCTCAGTTACACAATCAAACCCTTCATTGACTTTAATAATAACATATTAATTTGAACTTTTTGTTTCCAGCTCTTAAACATGTTGGAACACAAAATAAAATCCCAAACTTGCGGCTAATAACAAAATGCAAATATTGAATTGAAGTAAACTTAGATCGAGTGCGGCTTCAGTTATCTGTTGGTGGTGGGACTGAATGAAAACCAGCAGGTGTCTGGGTCACCAGGACCAGGACTGGAAACAGTGCTTTAGGGTGAGGAATGACTAACATCTATTTTAATTAATATTAACATAGAAGTGGCAAAAATCTGCAACTGTACTTAAGGAAACGGTTTTATTCATAGATAATTAACAAAAAAAGCAAGCAGTCATATAAGACGGCAGTAATACCCACTGAATGGAAAGTTGCTTAACATGAAGTCCATCGAGTAAGTGTGAGCCAACCCCAAACCAGGTAGAAACCCAAACGTTTCATAGGATACTACCTTATGGAACCTCACTACAGTTTACAGCTAGGGAAACAATCGTTGGACCTGAACTAAAAGATTGTCTTTGTGGCTGCAGCATTCGAGGAAATGAGCAACATGGATTCAGAAAAATAATTAACCAGTTTGTTAAAGCTGTTTAAAGGAAGCAACTGTAATAATGGATACAGAGCATGTGCTATGGCATATTTAGATTTTCAGGAGGTGGTTGTTAAAATTTCATAATATGAAATAGCATAACAGGCATTCAAGGTAAAACACTCACACTGTCAGGGGGTATTTGCCAGAGATGGATATGTATTTGGACCACTGCTCTACTTAATTTGTATAAGCTTTATTATTTTAGTACTATGAATTAGTCAAGTTCATGAATAGTACAAAAAAGAAGAATTAGCAAAAAAAAACTTCAGAATACAAGCACATTAAATACAACATTTACACTTTGAACTACATTTGCATATAAATCAAATAACCAATATTTCAATTGCATTATGTAACTATTACTTTAGTAGCAAGCGTTACTTTATGTTTAGATGCAAACTTTCATTTAAAATATTGCTGTACAGTATTTATATTTTTCAGTACATGTACTGTAATTGCACACAATCATCCTAGGACTGAACCAATAATTACACTATAAAATGTGCTTTTTCATTTCATGTCAGCCTGTATTTTTAACTTCTGTATTTTAAGCAATAAATGTGTTATTTAAATGCACATTTCAAAGTGTAAATGCCACATACATTAGCAACAAGGTAATTAAAGTGTAAATAATCTGTCATTAATATATTTGCATCTTTAAGTGTATCAAGATAAGCAAATAATGTAGAAGCAGCAAGAAAATTTAAAAATACTATACAGTATATTGTATATAAGATGCATGAATTTTCTAAGGTTTTATTTTGTGTTTCTCTGGCCAGACCTGAACTCTATTTTAAATGTGGTCTTATTATTGAATCGTAATGTGTATATTTCATTTACTGGCACTACAACACTTTGTGCTACAGTATGTACCCAAGTATGTTTTGTCTGCTTCTTTTATTGCTTCACCACTTTTTTTTGCTGAGGACACAGAGCTCAAGAAGCAGTCTTTGACAGTTTCGATAACACCAATCGATTTCAGCTCCTGTGCTCCCCATCACAGTGTGGTAAATGGATCTCTCCCAGTGATAGCATGTCATTTAAAAATACTAGTGTAACATCAGTGTTAAGCATTTATTTTTGTTTTTATTTTTCAGTTGAGCTCATATTCATTTTAAACTTCCTGAACGCACGTGTCAATCCCAACCTATAGTATCGTCCCTTCTGTCCAGCTTGTATTGCCAAAACCATGTACAATCTATATTCAATCCCACTATCTTCCCCCAGAAGCATTTAATTTATCCCTCTCTACAGTAACAACCTCCAGCTAACAAATCCTGACACTGTCACCTGTTTTTTGTATTTTAAGTGGTGTCTTAGTGGCTTGAAACCCCTCCAGGATCCTAGCTCTTTCCAGTTTCCTTCTGGGGGAAGACTGTATGGACCAATTTTTCAAGTGCAGTTCTATTAGTTTTTCTCAAACAAGTCACTAGATCTTCTCATTGTCTCTTCCCTCCCAGTCTTTGATAAGACACTGAAGTATTTAACCCCTTTAATGTCGCCCAATTCTTAATCTTCACTGAAAATCACTCACCCAACTCTTTGCCTTTGCTATTCAAGCACCTTGACACAGCCTCCCTTCCTTGACATTTCCCTCATTCTTGGAGACCACCTATCTGATGTTAAGGCATAGGCAGTACTCAGAACTCAACTTGCAGTATCTAGACTTCTCCCACAGCTGTGCGGAGGAAGTACACTGCTACTTCAGCAAGAAGTTCCCCACTCCACCAGGTGCACGTTCCCCCAGTCAATCCTGGTTCAGCTAGCTAGCCCTCTCACTCAGCAGCACACTTAATCCCCACTGGGCTTGACAAAAGAAACACAATCCACAGCCTGCAACACTGCGTAATACAACCTAAATTGCTTCGAGATTCCCTCGATCAGCGAGTCCCACAGGCCTGTGTACCAGCCCCATCTGTAACTTGCAGGAGCTTTCCTCCAGACTGCCCCTCTGCCTGCTTGCAGCCTGGACATACTGTAAGTGAAAACCCTTTTCCTCTCAGCATGATGATTATAAGCCTTTTAATTAGTCAAGAGGTGTGGCTACTTCCACACAGAGTCTATACCAACAGCTGCTGTCCCCTGGAATTTAATTCTCTCTTAGTGCAAATTAGTCATTCTGACCAGCTGTGCCACATTCTTCAGGTTCTCTCAATTAACTGGCATCCATTTTGACTCAAGGCCACACCTCCAGGCCTGAGTTTTGAGCCCAGATGGTGGCTTCCTCACAAAGCCACCTCTCTCCATTTCACACTATATAATATCATAATTGCCTCCTGAAATCCCTGCTGGGCTTCAGGTTCTTACTGTAACATATTAATGCAGTACAGGGCAATAGACATCCTACAAATTATCATCCTGTAGATTTACCCACAGCAGGCCATAGATCCTTCAAATTACATAGACTGTGCAAATTAGACACAAGATAGTTTTCACACAGCTGTATTTACGTGTAAGCACCGAATCACAACATTTAAGCTAATAAGCAAATTTACAGGTGCTCCAATAGTTGCCAATATCCACTGTTTCCATTTCCAGGTTTGTTTTATGGCTGCTGAAAACTACCTTTCTCTTAATTAATAATACAATACCATTGAAGATGAATAATGCAAAAATGTATTATTGTAGTTGGAGCCTGTCTTAGACAGAATTAAGGCAGGCACAAGGAAGAAATGGGGCAGGAGCTACAGTTTTTAGAGAGACATTTTGCCATGAATAAACCTCTCTGCAAGATCTATTGTGAAAATGTGCCACCTCAATTGACAGAAGCATTGTTATAGTGTCACCAGAGAGAGTTGGAATTATAATAATGTGTTCAGCCACAGCACGACTGAAGCAGTTTGACCTTGCTGGTGAAGGTTTGTTCTCTTCCACAAATCAGAGCTGAATTCTGATTAAACACAATTCAGCAGCTGTCTCACAGGTCACAGGATGGGCCCGGCCCATCGATTTCTAAAACACTCTAGCCCTGTCACCTGGGCTGAGCACAGCACAAAGAACTGAGGGACCAAGCCTGAATTTACAGCAGACTTCTGTTCAAGTGCTGAGCCTGACACAGAGGCACCATAATCAAGCCATCGACACAGCTTAAAACATAATGAACTTCTGATGCAAGAAACAGGATCTAAATGAGTTCTAAGAGTTTGTAAACACACCCATCTACACATCTGTTTGATATGAGTACTGTATTTAAATGTATTTTAAAACAATGTTTTTCTTCTGAATGATAAGATAAGATCACTTTTTAGCCATATACAATTACTTGCATTAGGACTTTGTCTTTTCCATACCCCAGCTTGCTTTCCATGAGATACAGACACACAGACAGGGAGATAAGCTTGGGGTCAGAGTGCAGGGTCAGCCCTTGTACAGCGCCCCTGGAGCAGTTGGGGTTAAGGGCATTGCTGAGGTTCATCTAAGAATCTACATACAATGGGTAACACCTGGCTCAATATGAACATTTGAAGTTCTCGGGAGCATCAATAAAAGAAGGAACTAGAGTGTTTACTTAGTTGTGCTGGGTGTGAGACATACTGATCAAAGGAATCTCTGGTTAATCAGGTCTTGGGTAAATGATTAAATGTCAATCATCGGTCTGGGAAGACAGCATTTAACAAACAAGTACAGAAAGACAGAAAGGACACAGGAATAGAGAGAAAGAGAGGAGAGGGAAGACAGGAGAAGAAGAAGAAAAAGAAGGAGAAGAAAGAGAAGCTCCTTGTCCAGATCATCCAGAAAGACCAGATTTGAGATAAATATGTTAACATTAAATATAAAGAATCCCTCAGTTAAAAACAGCCTCTCCTGGTTAGGGGATGCATTTTGAGGATAAAAAGATTAATATCAGATTTAAAGAGACAGAGATTTAACTGTACAGTAGGTTGTATTCTATTGGTTTAAAAGGCAGATCTACAGTGCCTCTCCCGTTGGCATGTGTAGGTCATATATAGAGTTAAAAACTAGATATCAGTCAGAGAATTTTCTGTTTGGTCAGGGACATAGGCTTCTGGGACCTTTTGTAAGTTTGTAAATAGCACAGCTTGTATGACATACATTTATGTTTTGTGTTGTGTAGTCTGTGTCACTGTCATTATTAATAAATGTTTAACCCAGTGTGCCAGACTCATTATTCTTTTCACCAAAGCTGTGTCAGAAAACAAAGAACTCAGCTGCCTCTAATCATACCAACAAATAGGGTGCGTATTCTTGGCATTTGTTTTTACAATTTGGGGGTTATGGTTATTTCATTTAATTATTTATGAATTCATTCCATCACTTTCTGATATTTTTTATTTTCTAATTGTACCTCGAATCATCTAGGAGTCTCCCTAATAAAAAAACCCATCCCTAATAGAAAGTGTGTAAAAACCCAAGAAAGCATAATATGCAGTGAGGCAGCATCATTAAGAATCCCCAGTCCCCTATCCTGCCGGGAGAGATTCACGGAGATTGTCATGAAGATTTACAAGTTAAGAAGCACAGAGATACATTAACATTAAAGATGATAGTTTTTGGAGAACAGGTCATGCACACTCATGTATACAGGGTGGTTGTGGTTGTAAAATCCTGCAGTACCTTCAGACAAGGATATATCTTTCCGTCCAGGTGATTGAAATTCACACAGTACACAGATGGCATCATGGGTATATGAATGGTAGCAAGGAGGAAAATGGCACTGACATTGATACAGTATACAGTAGTTACAGGGATTTGCTGCTCTGAGCTAATGTCAATATTATACTGTATAATCACTCCATTATAGTGTATACAGTATATATGATGAATGATATGAGTCACCAATATGTATGTACAGCACATACAAATCAGAACAATACTATCTGTATGACAGTAGAATCTTACAGTGAAGATGAGAAAGAGAGTACACCATTTTTCTTAATTCTAACCCACAAAATACTCATATAGTATTAATGAATTCATCTGCATTTTTCTCATGTAGTCTTCAGCCTAAATTTGCACAGGGATCTGAGTATGTTTCAAATGCTATAATGCATTAGAAGAAAATTCAACCTCAGACCTTCAAATGCAGCCACATTTAATATTATTTTTTTCTGCTTGTTAATAAAAAATAAGACATCTGGTGAAAATGTGCAAAGGAAATTTGCATATAACATAAAAAGGATGGATCAGAGGCACAGCACCCCTGCTGTTCCTCATGAATACTAAAGGCCCATGCTGAGTTTCTCTTTCCTGAAGAGAAATTACTGACACAGTATGAGAGGCTTCTGGGGAATGTGGTCCCGACAGGACCATGCTCTCACAACAGCTATACTACCTGTTGCAATAACTACATCTATGATCATCGTATGTATTCTTTGGTATTAAGTGAAAACTAGAGCAAATAAAATAAATACAGATTTCTTAATAATAATAATCTTAACTTGGAAAAAACCCAAGCCCTACTTATTTTTGGCAAATGCTAAGACTATTACAATTATTTATATTATATTGTAAATTATTTTGTTATGATCTGTAATAACATTGCTTAACCTCCATCCATTTTTAAAATATCTAAAAACTATACCAAATTTAGCATCAATTAAGTCTTGTCTCAGGAATCATTAAAGATAATGGAAAAGGGAGGAGTTCAGCCTTCTGACAGATGCTGCATGCTGTATATTTCATAAACTTACCTAATCATTTCTTCATTCTCTTCAAAATGAAATAACAAATCAATGGCATCTTAATATCATAAAGACTCGCTTTTATACTGAATTCTATACTACTATACCTCTTATAATCATATATATATAATGCATAAATATGACCTTCATATTTTCTAAATTTTATAATTCAATTTTGAACTATGACAGTGGGGATCATGCTTAGAATAGCAGCGAATCATCTTCTAGTAAATGAATGATCACTCACATTTTTGCATCTTTTTAATACCCTGCTGAGATGCCGGCGGTTACGCCCTGAAGACCCTGAAGACCCCAAATCAAATCTTGAAATGGCTGGATGAGATGCTTGAATCACTTACTGTAGCTAATAGCAACCAAACAAGCTAGATGGGCTGATGCCCTGTTCTCAATTGTAGCTTCTCTCTTGGCCTTATGCTCTGTAGATCTGAACAGGAGAGTACAATGGAGCTTGATATTGACAAGCTGAATATATAAAAAAACATTAAGATCATCAATATCACCAGATCAGACATAAACCAATGCAGAAAGCAAGGAGAAGCTTGTTTAAAATTGAAAACAGGGGGAGCTTGCTAACACAAAGGGTTGGCAAAGTTTTCTGGAAGTCATTTATAATGCACAGCTGTTGTTAAAATTCAATTTGTGGCATTCTTCAAGCCTGAGCAGGACACTAGATTACCACTAGCAATCTAATGAGCTACTGTAGACTGTCTGAATAAACTACCACAATGTTAGCCTTTTAAATGGTCATGTGCTCTTTAAATCAACCACTTTTATAAATTCTGGAGGCTTCATATGGATATAGTGTGCATTATCCCTAAAGTCAGGATCTAATTGTTTTCCGAGCACTGCCAGTGGTTCAGTGCCCAAAGTCCTCCAGAGAGTATTCCCACATTTAATAGCGTTCTGGTTAAAGAATGATTCATTTTTGTTGGCTCTTAACTTTTCTTCAGCAGCCACTTATGCCCTCTAGCAATCATCTCCACTCTGAATTTGAAATAGGAAGTTGCTTTGACCTCATGACTATGGCAAAGCCCTTTTTTTTCTTTTCGCCTTTCTTATGATTTTTTTTCAATTGCCCTCGCTTGCCTTTTCCCATCTACATTGAAAAATATTCTGTTAATTTCATCTATGGCCTGCAGACGAATCAGGTTCTGCTTTTTCTGTCCTGTTGAGAAGTGTTTGCTTTCATCCACTCCAGTGTTGTGAGCTTAGTTACTGTAGGGTTTCAGACTCAGTAATCTGGTTGCTGTTGCACCAGCTCCCTCATCCATCCATCCTTTTTCTAACCTCTTTATCTAATACAGGGTCGGGGGGAGGGAGCTATCCCAGCAAGAAACAGGAACAATGCAGAGTACGCCCCTAGGCTGACACATACCAACACACACATCTAGCACTCACACCAGGGCCAGTTTTCCCAGAAGCTAAGTAACCTACCGGTATATTTTTGGACTTTGCAAGGAAACAGAAGCACCCAGAGAAACTTACAAACTCTCTGCGTATAGCACCCCAGGTCCAGAAACTGAAACTGAACTCGGCGCCCCAGCACCACAAGGTGCATACAGTAGTTAACCTCTGAACCCCCATGCAGTCTTGAACTCCTTTGTTGGAAGTTGGGACATGCTTTGTGTTGTATCAACATTAACTCTATCATCATCATCATCATAATTCCCAGATCATGTCTTCATCCTAGAAAAACCAAAGCACTTCACATTTAGAAGGGAGCTCACTTCATCCACCAGTGAAGCGCAGCACCTAATTAGGTGACACCAGTCAACCATTTTGTTCCCTCCAGCAGTAGCATTATAAAGCTGATTAGCTGGGAAAATTATCAATTAAATTGTCAGTGGGATTAAGGGGAAATGTTAAAATGGCCAGATTGTGCAAGCCTAAAATGGACACCTCTGTTAACACTCCTACTTGCGCAAACAGCGCCAT
Organism: Atractosteus spatula; assembly: GCF_055471065.1. Taxonomy (NCBI): domain Eukaryota; kingdom Metazoa; phylum Chordata; class Actinopteri; order Semionotiformes; family Lepisosteidae; genus Atractosteus; species Atractosteus spatula. The sequence goes on along the minus strand of NC_142721.1, from coordinate 1,741,246 downwards.
GCAGTCCTTAAAGATCAAGTAGTCAGGACGTTGATTGGACGTCTAACACCAGTCTGCTGTAACACTGGGTATTGGTTTGGGAGTTCTGGTTAGAAAAGAAGAGTGTCTGCGGCTGGTCTACACACACTTGTAGAAAACAGCAACTTTGTTTTCAGAGGTCTTCGGTCCTACTACTGACCATGCCTAGTGGCCATTAGTTTAGATCAGTCTACAGGGTGACAAAAGCACCCAACTAAATCATTTGCTGTACTTTCATTTTGCTTGATGGTTCTGTTTTGTTAAAAATCCAGCCTAAAACACTGGAAATGTTTAATAAAAGCAAAATGGGGTTAGGTTTTTCCACCAGTCATTTGCATACTGTGGCTCAGCTTTAATAAGACTCTGGGGGTCTGACCTCTTGATAGATAGGATCTGCATGAGCAATGATAAGCATCTGAAGATGTTAAATAATCCTGGGAAAGGAACAGATGTGAAAGGATAAAATGGAAAAAGAAAATAAATGACAGATGAAGACTGGTGAAGAACAAACCACAAACTATTAGTTTATACAATTATTCATAATGTTTTGTAGCAAGAAAAGGAACTTAAAGTGAAGATCTATTGACCAATAAAAATAGAACAGCACATTTTTTATTTTGAAAATATTTGTTTTACAACACTTTCTCCACTTTGAATATATAATCGGTCTGTGACAGAATGCTTACTCATAAATTGGATAATTTGAGAGAAAAGCATGCCCTGGGGTTTTATTTCAAAAACTTAATTGCATATTTACAGGCATTGTTTATACTTTTTTTTGCTAAGAGAGATTTTTAAACAATATTCTCTGGCAAGCCTAACATTTTATTAAGATAAAAAGAACATAGAAAGTGCTTTATATTATATTTAATTTAGGTGCTTAACTCTGTCTTATATGTTGCTTTATGAAAGGGAGTTTCATTAAAGTACATTAAGGGCCACTAAACATATGAATCTACGGACTATTGAAAAGTACTTATAATAGAACTTATAACAGAGGGGATGTTTTTTATAGGCAGTAACCATTTTACCATTTTGCAATTTTAGACTGTATTCTCTAAAGAAAGATGGAAAAATATTTTTCGCTTTGTATTATTAACAAAGCACATTGTGTTTGCATGTGCTCTCCAAGTTTGTTTGGGTTTCCTACTTCCAAAGACATACTGGGTAAGTTTATTGCTGTCTTTGAATTGTCCTTATGTGGGCATTGTGTGAGGCCAGCAATGGACTGGCACCCTGACCAAGGTGTAGCCCTAAATCACCTCCTGTGCTTTAAGGTTAGGCTCAGTAGAGTTTGAGTGGTTTCTTTCTAATTATTATTTGATTGATTAAGAACTCTATTTTCAGTTGATACAAAAAAAGTTCTGATCACAGGGTAATGAGACTTTGTTCACCTGATGAACCATTAAATGCATTATGTGTAGGTTTATGGTAATTATTTCATTCATCTATCTTTCAGTGCTAAATCTGAGTTCCTAATAATTTATATTTTAAAAATATTACACTTTTGCTTTTAAATAATGCAATATTCTCACTAACTGCACCTAATCCATAGCGATGGAAGCAATATTGAGGTCAGTTGCAATTAGGCACATGAAAAAAATGAAATAATTCTATTATCTAACATTCAAGGTGACATACTGTACAGCAGGTAAACTGCAGTCACAAATACTCTTAATTGCCAAGACCGTGTTTGTGTAAGTGTAACATTGTATTTTTTTTTTCTAAAAAAAGATATAATGCAAAACATTTAGTCACAGATGTGCATTCTATTCAACTGGGTGTATGATTCAACAGACTGTGGAGAGATATACATTAGCTTTCATAAGAGAAAAAATAAACTATGCTGATGGCACATTTAGGACACAACCAGTTTGAGAACATAGCCCATATACAGGTATATGCATAAAATACACATTTTACTTTTAATTACATTACAGGTGGAAAGACCCATATGCAACCCATTAACTATCTCACCCCTTTCCCTAAGAAACACTGATAATTTTTTTAATGAAGAGTTGTATAAGAAAACCACATTGTAGCTGTTTAAAAAAACATTTATTAATTTACTTTACATTGTGTTCTTATTAAGAAGCCTTTGCAGTGGGTCTGAAATGATCATGTATTAAACACAATATCATGTAGATATTTGAAAGGAGTAAAAAAGTTTAATTGAGTTTCCAGTCTTTATTCCACATTCAACCTCCTTAAATTAAGAAACGTAACTTAAATCTTCCTTTATGTTTAAAGAGAGATTGAAGCATTTCTATTCATTGACCTTTCACAATTGCTTAGCTTCAACCTTTGGACATTTTCAATTTTCAGTGATGCAGTCACAGGCTAGGGTCCAACTGAAATGGTTTGAAAGAGAGGGGAGATTTTGCAGGTGGCTGCACAATTACATACATAGACACATCTGGAGTTACAGACACAGGAATATGTTTTGCAAGTAATGTTAAAGTAAAATAACATTTTGTAAGATGCCTAGCTAGTGAGGTACTAGTATTGCTTTTTAGTCAAATGATGTTGAAATGTGCCAAGATGTGTGACTTCTGAGAAGTTCTGGTATGGTATTCTATCATATACTAGAATATTTCAAACACTATAATCAATATACAATAATAAGAAAACAACAATATTTTTACTGTATGCACACTGTGTTTGTCTATGTCTTTCTGACTTTTAATTAAAAAATATTAATAGGCCTACAGACACTGTACTGTATGTTTCATGGTCTTATAAAATTAAAATACAAATATAATCACAATTTAGGTTATTACCTAAAAAGCTTAAACATTTGATAGAAATGTGTGCTTCATGACTTTTAGCAGAATTGTGTTAAGAAATGCAAATGATTTTTGCTACATGTGACACTGTAAACTTCAATGAACCATAAGTGAGCATGGAGATAAGACATCAGTGTGCACGTTTCTATTTCTGGCACCTCCTGCTCCATAAAAAAAAAGACAAAGCAATGACCAAGTCTGTAAATGTATTCCCCCACCACCACCCAGGTCCGTCTAATGGAGTAAGAACTTGCTTTGGAACATACAGTACATGAGGTGAGGCAAGAGCACAGTATCAGCTTAGAGTAGGAGCATGGCTTCTGTGACAACACTTCGCAGATAAAAACTCTGTTAGTTCGTTAGTGTTTGTTAAATGGACCCTTTCTAGTTCATGGCTTCTCTTCCATTGCTTGCTAATCTCACCCAGATTTTGATTTTACCAACAGCATCAAAATACACAATAACCCCTGAGAGTGCCAGTCTGAAAATCTCTGATTAGATGTAATCACACCTCTGAGAAAGGGTTTTTTGTAAAGCTGTTCTCCCGTTATACAGTGATGTATTGAAAAGTCTTTTCTAAATGAACAATCAAATAGCAATGGCTTCTGCTTCTAACACACAGATCCGTGGCACTGCCAGAGTAGGTATTTAAGCCCTGAAAAGCCAGCCAAGACTGCACATGCATAGTTAATTGGAAGAAGTGACACATATATTAACTTTTTTTTATAGTATATGTTTGGGCATTGTTATTTATAGAATTCAGTGAAATAATACTTGCAACTACTAACCTACTGAAGCTCAGCAGGTGTGAGCCTGGCTAATACCTGGATGGGAGATCTCCTGGGAAAGTTAAGATTGCTGCTGGAAGAGGTATTAGTGGGACCAGTAGGGGATACTCACCCTGCGGTCTGGGTGGGACCTCATGTCCTAGTATAGTGATGGAGACACTATACTGTAAAAAGGGTGACGTCCTTCAGATGTGACATAAGACCGAGGGAGGTCCTGACTCTCTGTTGTCATTAAAGTCCTAGGGCATTTTGCCGAAATGAGTTGGGGTATTACTTCCTCCAGCTACATAATTCCATAACAGCCAGTGGATCAAGATGCTTGTCGGATGTCGGAAGGGATGAACTGTGGAATGGCAGGAGAGTGAAAAAGACCCTATGCGAAGCGGCGAGACGGAGGTTAGCCCGGGCTCAGCTGTTCAGGAAATGCCATATAGAAACCTATGCCCTCAGGTAGCGGACATGGGGCGACCTGGTGTTAGGTGGGTTTCAGGACATCCGAACATCAATGTTGAGCGAAGGTGAATGAGAGACCCAGAAATATATAGAGAGAGAGAGACACCGGAAGAACAGCAAAGCACAGAAAACTAGGGACAGGACAGAGTAGGAGTGCCCTCTGGCTGCAGTGGGCATGACAGTAACAGGAGCCTAGGTGACTTGTTCCTACTTCCCACATTCATTCAGTATGTGTAAAGCTTGCCTTCCATTCTCAGTTTTCAAAGCATTTTCCTACACTTGTCTCCTCTGGTTTGTCCACAACAGATTCCAGAGCACTGCTAAGGCAGACCTTAAGTAGCCTGATCCACCTGAGACTGGATTGGTCAGAAATTGCAAACAGGTGAAATAGGCTTCCTGTCTGTTTCCGTAAGGAAGGCAACCAGCGCTGACTGATACAGTAGGTAGAGTCGTGGTCAGCAGCCATGGTAAGACTATCTTGCTCTGCAGCACTCCAGGTGGAGCAAACATGACATTTTATCAAAAGTCTTCTGAAAATCTAACATACTATAACATACTATACAGTATACAGTACATTTTCTACTTACATATATATATAAGTTTTTTTATTAGAGTAGGGAAGTTTTACCACAGACAATATCATTTTCCAGAGAAATTAGTTTGGTAAAGGGCAGTAAGGAAAGACCTGTAGGACAAGTCTTTGATTTTTATTAATCGTTTATTAATGTTTATGAAAACCAACCCATTTAAGTTACAAAATGACATGTTCTTTTCAAATAACCCAAAACTAAACCTTTAAAAAGTAAAAAAGGAACAATCAAAGGATGAGTTCTCTTTGGCAGGGAATTTCAACCAGGGGCCTTGGTATCTTTGAGGTTAACAAAAAATATTTATATTTGATTTTATTTTTAAGTTACAAGGTCTTTCTTGATAGAAATTTCTTTAGAAAAGGAACCTCAAATATAAATGATAGCCCTTTCATCTCTGTGCAACACTAATATATTTCCCCTCACACATCTCGTCAGTCAGTGCTCAATTTTTTAGTGGAATAATGGTTTGGCTTGAAAAATAATATTCTAAGCTGGAAGAAAAGTGTAGAGTTTTGCACAGATGCATAATAAAATACAATTTGCAAGGAGAAGAAAATGAATTGAGAAAATAAGGAATTCTATCAACTGCTCAGTGGGGCCCAAGTGCTACTTGATATGGAAGTTATACGCATTATAATCAGAAAAACTAACTTCATTCAAAATAGGGTAAGATTTTTCAAGAACATTTGAATGGGACTTGATTTTCTCCACCTTACAGTAGGATTGTCAGTATTATAGAATTACAAACAGTTTAATGGGATTTTAAACATCCAAATTCAAATTATAAATCACAATTAAATTATTCAGGTGGGTAGCTGCGTCAGCATGCGTAGGCTGCAAAGGAACAAGTAATAGGTTTATTCCATGCTGAAAAAAAGAAGGCTCCACGGCCGAAACGTTGTGTTCTCTTTCTTCTTTTTTTCAGCATGGAATAAACCTATTACTTGTTCCTTTACAATTAAATTATTGTTTGGCTTACTAGGTTTATTTTTTAGCCTAACAATTCATTGCAAAAAAAAAATCCACAGAATTAGTACAGTAATGCTGGTTGTGACTCAAACTACATTTGTAAAAACTAATTTGTAACAAAGCCATATTATTTATATGGCTAAAGAATAACAGATGGTGTCTTTAATTTATGACACTATTAGTTCCATGTAAAATTCAAGTAAGCGTAAGAGAAGATTTTACACCACTTCTCCTAATGACAAGCCATTGGAGTAGATTGTAGTTTTCACAGGATTATACATACAGTACCTGTCTATAATTCACCAGTTACGTGCCTAAACACAATGATATGTCTATTATACACTATATACTTTACATTTTCTTTTGTGAGCATCAAACATTTTTCTGTTCACCTTCAAATCACTGACACCCCAGTCAATATTAATGATTTTAGAGTCATTGTATCTCATAAGAACTCAGGAGCTAAGATTTAGCACGGCCAACACTGGGATGGACATCCTCTAAGACTGGTACATCCGAGATGTATGTGATGTTGTACCAGTAGGTGGTGCTCTTCCTTCTGGTCTAGTATTTCCAATATACTGATGCCACAGCATGATGAGGGGAGGCACTGCTGTAGGTGGTGCTGTTCTAAAGATGGGATTTTAAAACAGAGGTTCTGGCTACTTGGTCACGAATGATCCCATGGCACTGTTTAGGAGTTGTGAACAACTGTTTTAATTACACTTCCTGCCTGTACAATCCCACATACCTGAAATTCAACAGGTGTGGTAAATATCTCAGGTCTCGTTCTCATCTGCTACTGTATGTAGTGGGACTGATGACACATATTGGCTGCCACACAACAACAAGACAAGTTCTGCTATGTTGTTAATGAAATGAGTCCCCTTCTATATGCAAAGCACTTTGGGATTCTTTGGGATGAAAGGAGGTATGCAAAATGTATTACTTATTTATTTATTATTGCAGTAACTGTCACTTAAGTCTGACATTAAAATGGTGTTATTACAGGTTTAGTAGTGGCTCTGCACTACAAGGTAATAGGAACAATGATAACTGGTCACATGATTTCTTGTCTTACATTACATTCTGTGCTCATGCATATGGATAATATTAGGTTTGCTGTTACACCTGCAGCATCAGGGTTACTCCTCAGTACTGTTGTGATGGCGTTATGGTACAGTAACTTGCAAAACAAAAAGAAAATACAGGACAAAGATAGGCTAATGCTATCTCAAGGGAATGCACTCTTTCATATTCTGATTTTTATTTATTAGTTTCCAACAATTAAGAAGATATGTAAAGTGACACAACATACATAATGAGAAAACTGATTTCTGTTCAAAGCATGTCAACTGAAATCTGTTTTTTTTTTTGGGATATGCATTTAAATTAAGATCAGTAAAAGTACAGTACTCCCTAGGGGCTGGCACTGGGATTAGATTAGAAATTATTCATGGATGCATCTTCTTTTTGTGTAGGGAACATGTGACAGAAGAACAAATATAGGTCAGTTTTCCTGCTTGACATTGCTGGTATTTTGTTCATGGGCTAGTCTTTATTAAAAGTTCCACTTGTTTTGCTGTTTTTATTACTAATCAGAAACTTTTGAAATGGGCCTAACTTTAATTCAAGGTCTTTCTACTTACTAATCAGAGTACAGAATTTGCCTACAATAGTGGTTTTCTTTCAGTTTCACAGTTAATTTATTATTATATATTTATATTATATTATTTACTGCAGTTTCCCTCACAGGATCAATAAAGTATCTATCTATCGATTGATCTATCTTATTATTATTGATCATTCCTATGTTTTTTTTAATTTTTCATAAGGTAAAGCCTTGTAGGACCAAAATGGAACTTTTGTGATTCTGCTCTGAAAACAACTGTTTCAAGACTCTTAACATCAGAGATTAGAAGCATTAGACAAAGAAACTGTCACAATCACCTGTTCTTTTTTTATAAACATTTTGGTACTCTCAGCTGTTTTTATGGGAAACATCTAGATAAAATACTTTGCTCAAGGTGCAACACCTGGAATTCATGCCCACACCTCTCCAGTCAGGAGTCTGGGGCTCTAACCACTGCTCCACTCTGGCAACAAAAGTTTGTTCCATATCACATTCCTTGTTGCCTGAACTCCCTCTTGCAACCCATACTTTTTAATTCTAGGTTACTTTGTATTCCTGCTTCAAATAGGTTTTATTTGTTATGTTATTTACATCTCTAGAACTCACTGATACCAGATGTTGAACTTCATTAAACCAGCTGTGGGTGTTCTATATGTTTAATGCCACACCGTCTGGCAGTACAAAACACACTAATTATTAACTATGTAATGGCTACAATCAATTTTACTTTTCCATTAGTGTGCCTATATATTTTTTATTTGCTTGTTTGTCAACGAAATGGAGGGATCTGGTGTTATGCTTAACAGGCACATAAAGCAGACTTATTGACATGTCACAGCTCAAAGATTTTCTTGTCTGTCCTGCAGAAAAATAAGAGAGATAAAATGCAAAGGGATTAGTGGAAGGAAACAGAAAAGAAAAAGAAAGGATGTGTAGCTAGAAGCAGAAAAAATGATATGTTAAACGGGAGTATTTGTGATAGACTGCCAGCTCATATGATTAGTTTATATTGTTGAAGTGCATAATTTTTCCAAATAATATGTGATCACAATGTGTATGATCCAACTGTTTTATCTTAGATTTTTTTTCACTTATGAATTTCATTTCTATTACCCCAGAGATAAGCCACTTAAGTTAGTACTGTAGGTTGTGTTAACTATATAAGGGTTTATTTTCACTATGTTTTCAAGTTACAGAAACATTTCCTATGTGGGTAAACTGTGATACATGCAATAAGCACAATGGTAACCCTGTGTGTCCCTTGTGTGACTCCCAGGAGATTTAAAACATGATTCAATGGGTCTGAGAAATCTTGATGAAGCCCTTTTGATGCACTGATAGCAGTTTAATGGTTAAGATATCATGTAATCTTGTGACCTGTCCTCCTATACTCCTCTGTGTCCTCTGTGAACATATTTTTTTCTTTATAATGAATATCTTCAGTGGAGTTGAGTTTGAATGTTCTCCCTATGTTTATGTGGGTTTTCTTCTGGTGCTCTGGTTTCCTCTTACAGTCCAATGGCATACTGGTTGGTTTCTGTTAGTGTGTGTGTGTGTGTGTTTATTTATGTGTTTTCCCTGTGATGGACTGGTGTCCCATCCAGGATGTATCCTGCCTTGCTCCTGTTGATTGCCAGGATAGGGTTCAGCTCCCCTGTGACACGGTATTGCCTAAAGTGGTTAGAAAATGCATGAATCCCAAAGTGATTCAAGTAGAGCAGGGGATTCAGTTCATTCACACGAATCAGGTTCAGACACGAGGAATTTCTTCCCAGACTGAATTAAGGAAGTGGTTGTACAGACACACATTTAACAGGTTTAATCTATTTCATTGTGATATAATCAAATACAGATTACGCATCATCCCTTTATAATCTCCTATATTGAAAACTAAGGAGACTTACTCTCTTTTTTCTTTCTTTGTATCCTTTTCCTTATATCATTGTGCTTGGATGAAAACCATTTAATAAAGAAAAACTATTTGAAGGTTATCACATTACACTTGTAACCTCTACTCTCTACTGTCAGATTGATAACACCATTAACAGGTAACGTATCTGAGACAGCTAAAATTGAAAAATCATTTTTAATAAAAGTTTTTTATGATAATTATTTTTTAGAAAGAAATTGTCAAAAATAATCACTTACAGAGTACAGTAAGTGTGAATATCATGCTTAAGCATGTTTATCTTACTGGAAACCATAATCAGTCAAGTAAATAAGCAAATAATAAAATTCTACAAAGCAACATGTAAAGAAATAACAACATTGGTATCTGTCTTACACAGTTCATAGCAATTGTTCATTAGTTTCTCAAACTGTAGTGTAATCATAATAAACAAAACAGAACAGAACAAACAAACAGAACAAACAGAACTTTGATCTGAAATGTTGTTTGTACTAATTAAGTCTCTAGTGGTTTTATTTTTATTTAAAGTTTTTGTTCTTCCTAGATGTACAGATGTACATTCCTAGATGACAATTGTAGATATTTTAAGATGTGTTGTGGTGTTTGTTCTTTTTCCAAAAAATATGCAGAATCAGACTATGAAGGGGAAAAAATAGCTACCAGTCTCCAGCTCTCTTTGGCACTGGAAATAAAAGCCAAGAGTCAGGTGTGAGAAGAAGAAAATGTTTAACATACAGTACTGAGAAAGTAACCAAAATAATAAAGACATTGCAAAAAAGGAATCTCGTGGCACTTTGTAGGCTATCACTGTCATCGCCCTTGAGTAGATGTAAACTGAAGGGAAAAAGGGGTTTGCCTAAAATGTAACAAAGATGAATGTTTAAATAAAAGAAACTCTTTAAAAAGAAAACACATTGACAGAGTGAATAAATATCGGTCTGCCATTTTTGACAGCTTGTATCTTCAGATGCCGACCTAATTCCTCTTTGTCTGCAGTGCCAGGGTTGAGATGTTTTTTTAAAAGAACGTTTAAAAAAAAAATCAGATTAAGGTGCAAATCTGCTGAAGTGAATGTTCTCCTTATCATCCCCTAAGACCTGTTGTGACTATGTGTGAATACTGTATGCCTATGCCTGAGCAGTGATCCCCTCACTGCATCAGCTGTTTAATCCCTTACGGGTTGGGTAGGTGAAAATTGCCTGAAATTCTAATAAAAAATGATGCCTTTATTTCAGCATGACCGGCTATTTTTTTCTCCTCTGAGGACTATAGTTTTTCTAGAATGTCATCTGTAGCTGCATTTGGGAATGACATCAAGATTGTCTCACCTTGAGCCCTTGTGTCTTGTACCCATCTGGCTAGGCTACAAATTTTGGCTGCTTCTGTTCCATATTACACCATTCCCTAATTGCATCCCAAAACTGAGTCAGATGAAAAGTTTTAAGAAAGCTCTTAACTTGGTCATTTACAGTGCAAATACAAGTATATCTCAGCCAACATTTAATGTTTTTTTTTTACCTTAACCCAACACTGGCCTGTAATACGTGCTCATGTAGTGTAAACACCATTATAACAGCATTTTTCAGGTGACTGAAAAGTTTCCTAAAGAAGAGAGATTTTTGAAGAAGATGAATTTTCAAGTGCTTTTGTCAATGCTTTTGAGTGTTTTGGGCTCATATTTCTTGGGTTGGGGAACATTTTCAAGTCTGATGACCAGAGGCCCTCAGACACTGATTGCAGAACTGCTCCATTGAAACCCCAGCTAGGGTAAGGGTTAGTGTTCCCACACTATGCAGACATTTTTCATGCTTAGTTCTAGGTCAGGCAAAAAGTTTTAAGAAGTTAAAATGTGAAGTTTGCATGTTCTCCACATGTTCACGTAGGTTTCCTCTGGGTGCTTCTGTTTTCTCCCACAGTCCAAAGACATACTATTAGGTTAATTCGCTTCTGGGCAGATAGACCCTGATGTGAGTATGTGTGTTTGTGTCTGTGTGTGCCCACAGTGCACTGGCATTCTATCCAAGATGTACCCTGCCTTGCACCTGTTGCTTGCTGGAATAATCTCCTGCTTCCCCGCGACACTGTATTTGATGAAGCAGTTAGAAATGCAACGGGAGCCGGTCCAGGCTCCTGCGAAGTGTAGTTCAGGACCCTATGCAGACGGTATAATCTGGAAGTAAGTGGAAAAGGACATCAGGGAAGGGGACGAAGAGGATCAGGATGGATTGACAGACAGGGGGGCGTGTCGATGGCAAACAGTTACAGACAGTCCAAAAGGGGGAATCGTGGGCGCAGTCCAAAGTCTAAAACCAGGAACTCCATCCAAAACAAGACGATTAAAAACAGGGACAGGGACATGGAACAAGGAGATTAAAAATGGAGTGACGAGGCCAGACGCTCCGAGCCCCGGGCCCAGCAGGGTCAGGACGCTGATCGGAGGCCTATGCCTTCAAGCTGTGGACCTAGGGCGACTTGATGGCAGATGGGCCTCTGGGCGTCTTTGTTCCAATGCAGAGCCAGGAATAGTGAGAGCTCCAGGCTTAAATAAGGAGGAACAAACAGAGGGCAGGTGCACATAATCAACTAAAATACGAAAGGGCCAGAGAGCCCTTAAGAGAAGGGATTCCGATTGTGACAAGAAAATGGATGAATGCACATTTGTAAATGAGTAAAAGAGTAGAAAGTTTACAGCAATCACATGGAAAAAGGGAAAATGTTATATTGCAAACTGGGAACAGAAAAGTATCTTCAAGGGACAGCTGTATAACTGGAGTGTGACAGATATATTACCGTACTTAATCCATACAATTTAAACAGTGCAAATCTTCAGGCACTACATTCACATATCAAACATATTGGTGGAAAGGTGAACAGTTGGCTATAATCCCATCTATATTCAGATAAGTCCATTACTTGAACAAGACTTACCCTGCCTTTCAGATATTCCAATTCTTTTCAAATCCTTTCTAATCTCCTAGTACAGAATTCATGCTCTATCGGCAGCTTCTCTGTGCCAATAGCACTTATATTGAGCCAAGGTATCTTCCTGCCACCCCATCATGACAGGACTGTTAGAGAAAATGTCTAAAGCTTGGGAACCAGCCTGGACTGCTAGAACAGACTGCGGTTTCAGTAAATTGGACACAATCCTTTTAATTGTACTGAATACTATTTTAATTCCATATACTTCATATAAATTAGGTGATACACCTGGTAACAGATCACTCCTTTATATACTGTATATGTAAATTCTACACTTTGTTACACATAAGTTTTTCAAGACACTTCTACATTTATATTGCTAAAGCTTTAGAAATCATTCCATTAATTATTTTTTGTAAGAGAAGTTATCAAAACAGATGGACAGTTACAATCTGCATAGGACCTTAATATGTTCTTTATAGTGGTTTTAACTCTTTATATTGGTTAAGGAAAAGCCTTAATACTGTAATAAATTTGGTTCAGGATCTTTTGATAGTCACAGTCAAATTATTTTAAGACTCAGATGGTTTTCTTGGCAGTAGAATTCTACAAATCATCTTATTTCTGGATAATCAGGCAGATTTCAGTTGTACATTTTATTTTTGTTTCTGACACATTTATAGAAATCTACAATCATGTATAGGATGTATTAAAAGAACAGAGCATGACATTTGTTCTTTCTAAAGGAACAGACATGAGCACACAATATAACTGTATCTGAAATTACATAATTATTTTTTTAATTCATTCATTCATTTTAATTGCTGTTTTTTCAGGAGATGTGTTCTGGAAAGCATTTGGTTTTACTTAATTGCAATAATTTGTAATAGTATCTTATTCAGTGAGCTTATAATATTATAAATTACCTTGGGTTATTAATGTGCTGTAGGTAGTAACCATTCTGTTAAAATTTCTTTTTCAACAAGGAATTCATGAAGTGATCATGAATCCAGTCTCTATACAAATACACAGAAGGTTCATTGGCATTTACTGTACATTCATTTATGACATAATACAGTAGCTAATTAGCTTTAAAGAAAATGCATTTAGTTTTTCAATATAATAAAATGTCATGGACGTGCACCTATAACTAATTAAAATCAGTTAAAAAGGAAAAATAATGTGACTTGTATTTTTATCAGGTGTGACCTGTATCACTGAAGAGGAACGTTTTCTGTATTGCTGACCTGTATTCGTTATAACAAAGAACTGGAAGTAAAAGTTTTCTGAAACGTTACAAACTGCATTATGCATCTCTACAGAACAGAAGACAGGCAGTTAAAACAGAATTAAGTAAAAAATTCCATAACCAATTCAAAATATAATTTTCTTAAAATTGACAAATATCATTCAATTTTCCAAAAAAGCTATTTTTATCTAAGGCTCAATAATGCACCGACAAAGTAAAAAATGTTACGTAAATGCTTTTCAGCTTTTCATTAATGTGTCACGAAGGCTTTTCATTCACGATCCCATTCACTGCGGCTGTGAAGCCAAGGAGGTAATGCGCTAACTGACAAGAATGCTACGAAATGAGCTAGATGCCATTCTGGGACTCTGCAAGCATTACGAGCAGATTAAGTGGGACAGAGTTTGTGCTATTCTACGGGGGTTTGAGACAATACAGCCCAATCCCATCATGTTCTTTCAGCAGAATCCCCTTTGCTTGAGGTTTTGGTGAGGTTAACAGTGCGAGAGCTTGTACTGCAAATTGCATGAATTCTAAGAGTTTTCAGTAGGATTGAGATCAGCGGATTGAGCTGGCCAGGATGTCTGTCTCTTGTCCCTCTAGGTAGCTGGGAATTCTAGTCATACACCAGGGTTTCCTAACATTTTGGTCATGGCACTTATACTCCTCAAGATATATTTGAAAGGGGCATCACTGCTTTACTACAACATTTACTGTACTGTGTATACAGTGAGATGAAAGTGAATCACTATGCTATGTTAGAGTGACAATACAGTATACAGTATATCAACAAAACAGACATCTGTTTTAATCACAGAAAATGCATTTAAGCACTTTTTTGTAGCTTTGGTGACAGAAATCCTGAAGTGAGACACTTGTAAATTGAGAACATGTAATTATGTTGGTATACAACAGAATGCTGGCAGAGATATCACATTTAAAGAGTTAATATCTGTTGCAATGTGAATTTAAGTACCACTGTAAATCGCTGTTGAAATAGGGCCAGTGCTGAATAGTTAACAAGTGACTGTTTGTGAATAATATTCTGCATTTGTGAAATCCCCCAGGATCTCTCAGTCATTCGTTTATGTTATTGGCTTTAATTCATTCTTTGACAGGCAGGTCCCGTTGTTCAGATAAGTGAAATTTATTGCTATTAAAAACCCTCTGAAGAGTCAGTGCATTGTGCTTACAGCTGACTTATTGGATTTACTACAGGAAGTTGCAATCATAATTGGAAGAAAAAATGCACTTTTATTGCTTATAATTATTTTTATTCCCCAATTCCCAAGCAATGGTGATTACTCAGCACAATAAGCCACAAAAGAATGTCTTTGATAAGTTTTTGGAATAAAATCAATCAGAAGTTGTTGCTGTGCTGCTCTTGTCATGTCCCCTTCTGTATTAATGAAAGAGCTCAATATGCAACCTTTCTTGGATAATAATCACACCATCTGTCACTGCCTTCAGTTAAGGCTGTCCAACAAACAGCTCCAAAACCTGCATTAACACAGAATTTCAGGACAGATCATTTGGTTTTCATTTTGAAGGTTCCATTCATGTCCAAATCTTTACCAACATGTGCCCTTTTTTTCATGTCCTCTTAAATCCAAATAGATATGCTGGGAAATGCTGGCATCACAAATTACAATCTAATGTGTTGATACTGTCACAAAGACTGCCAAATGTACAATTTCAGCCCTGTTATGAGCTGGACTTTCATTTTTGTTCTATTAAAAACAAAAGAAATGAGATACATTTTGGGATGAGACATTGAGATGGAACATTTGTGACTGATCATCACAGAATGGAAGGTGATACATGTGTTCAAATTAATGTTACATCGTAATGATATGAAAGTACTGAACCATAATTGCCATAAATGAAAACAAATGCATTAAGATAAATTAAAATATAGGTTAACAAATAGTCATTGCCAATTTTAAAACTTGTGTTCTAGAATTAATGAAATGTCTGCATTTTCAGTTTTATAGTTTCTTATAAACAGCCGGTCTTATGCTGTCTGCTACCGGATTAAATCACACTAGTACTGTCAAACAGATAGCAACCATTCTGTTAAAATTCCTTTTATTAACAAGGAATTCATAAAGTGATCATGAATCCAGTATCTATACAAATGCCTTAAGGTTCATTGGCATTTACAGTCCTTACAATATAATAAAATTTCATTTTGTTTCTAATTAAGGGGTATATGCTTATTCGTATAAAAATGAGTGATAAGAATCAATATTATTTATTGTGTTTTTTTTTGCCTCTCATGATAGCGAGATCACAAATCACTTAGTCAAGCCTAATACATTGTACATATGGAATTATACTGTCTTAAGTGAAGTGATTTCCCAAGTGTAATATACTGTATGTTTTTTTAATTGAATTTAATTGAAATAACTAATTAAGACATTGGGTTTCCACAAAAAGTAGGTGTGAAAATTCTGTCTTACTTTTCCAAGTTCACTAAAAATATCCACCACTTGCCATTTGCATTGTGCAATAAACACAGATGTTATCTCATGTTAGATGAGGTAACACTGTCACATGAGGTGCAGATTATCAAAAACATTTATTAATAATAAAAAATATAATAGATTTGGAATCTTACATTTTGTTTAATAGATGAGTTTCAGAAGTGGTGCCAAATTAAATAATTATATATTACAGTTCCTAAAAGTAATGTGGGACCCATTACTCATCAATACACAAATAAATCTGCATTTAGCATTCCAGCCCAGACTTCACTGCAGTTTTATTCCAGGCACCGTTGCATTATTCATTAGCTAATCTCCAGTCTTTTAACACTAGACATACTGGAGGAGAAGAAATAGGGGGAATGAGAAAAGGGGTGTTTTACTGTATATCTGAGCACAGGGGTATTAAGACAATTACCTTTTTGGAAAAGTTTTGATTCAAAGTCAGAAGAACAACAACTAATTTAACAGACAAAGGACGTTCACATATTGCACTGAATGGAATATACACGTTGTTTTGTAGTTATGTGTTGTTCTTATTTATTTCCCCCTGTAAATGTGCAATGCACTCTGGTACAATTTCAGGGATACACATAGCAAATGCCCTGGAAGCTGGCAGATATTTCTGATGTTTTGGCACTACAATTACAAGCTTGACTGTTGTGCTGAATTTTTAGAGGCAGGATCTCTGATTGATTAACCTTGATGATTTTAAGGTTGGTAAATAGTTTAGTCTTATTGAAGATAGAAAGAGTCCGGGTTCTGAATCTGTTGGGGGTACATCATTGAAAAGGTGTGCTAGGAAGCCGTGTGGCATGTTTTCCTTTATTTTCCAATGGTCCAGCAAAACGTTTTCTAGGATCTGGAAAGAATCAGTTGTGGTCCCACTGAATGTAGAGAAAGTACATTTCCAGTAAATCCAAAAAACTACTGTATAGTACTGTAACAGTATGCACTACGAGGTGATTGTTTCTCAGTGCTGGCCTCACAATTTTAATCCAAGCATACTGAAATCTGAAGTGAAAATATATACAGTAGTTATAGCTGTGATTAAATCTTAAATACTGAAGGTGTTCTGTGAATTGTGCTATGGTATGACATGGCAATTCTGAATATAATGACATTTGTCATTGTTCGGTCTATTACTACAAAGAAGAAGCTCCCTAGTATTCGTCAAGATAAACTATTTTATTACGTTGCTTTTAAATATTACTGTATTTCTGCAGAGTAAACCACAGTATCCCATAGTTTACCAGGGCTTATCATGAGGTAATTCATTACATAACACCACGGTGATTATTCTCACTTTATAATCACTTAATGCTCACTTGGTGTGTCAGTCATACGAAAAGTATTTTTTATAGATGGGATAGCTCTATAAGAGTAGATCCTGTGAGCAATTGAACGTTTTTTCCACCTTCACAATTTCTGGTTGAAAAAGCTAATTTATAATTTCATATTTTCAAAAGAACATTGACACCTGTTTTAAGCAGGCAAGGCAAGCAGCAGTCCACACTGTGTAATTAACAAAGGGAGACTTGTTGAGCAGTGAGATTGCTCTGTCTAGCAGCTCATGAGCTGTGCCAGAGATAAAGATTCCAATTTCCCTTACACTAACATCATAAAGAACACTGCAGCAGGACAGATTGGCATCTAATATTTCTAATGCAGCAGCAGTTATGAGAAAATGTTAAGATTTAACCTTTGGAAACCCAAGTACAATTACATGTTTGAAGCCTGTGGATTTTCATTATTTTGCGTTATCAAAGTTAATTTTTATTCAAGGTATGGAAGCACAGTAATAAATTCTTGCTAAGGCGAAATTCAGCCAGGTGCCCGGATTGACCTGTAGTCTGTAAATTAAATACTCAACTCTCAGGTGGGAAATCTGATAGGTACAAACCGCAGCGAAGAACATATACAAGACATCTGAAACACAGAGCTTTTTTGAAAGGTTTTTTTGTCTTGTGGTGGACCTGAATGGTAATTGTGTAATTGAGGGATATGTTTGTGCTTGAATGAGTCTCTCTAGTCTGGTGTGTGCACACAATACACATACAGGTATGTTTCACAGCACCTTATTAACTGATGTAAGTTCCGTAAATTCTTATTTTTATTGCAGGCAGAACCTACAATACGTGAAATCTTTTGCTGCACATACAGTACTTTCTGTGTGAGATCTTCTCTTAGAAAGTGACATTTATTAAAAGATATACATGGAAAACAGAAACTTATAATGAGTGTTGTAATATTTTTGGTTCCTCATGAAGTGGAAATCTAATAAGTAAATTGATTCTTAAAATGTAGAGATCTTTGGAAAAAATATATTGGTGCTTTTAGATAATATATTTCAAGGATGTAATTGCTGTGCTACAGTACGTGCAGAATTTTAGAAACAATGCGTCAACAAAGTACACTGTTTGGGTTACTTTAGAAGACAATGTACCAAAACAATATATGCTGTCTGGGTCGTTAGAATTAGCTGAAAGTAACTGATTAGCTTTGAATAACAAATCTAGTGCTTCTTCTCTCACTCTATGATATAATCTGTTTTGTCTTAGGGAAAGGGGAAGTTTTTGAAGGGACAAAGCACTGAGCTTTTTTACAGCGCAACATCTTATAAAAACCCTGTACTGCTTGTAACAAATTGAGTCTCTGGTTGCACTTTGCGAAGTGGCAGCAGGGCTCCCAATATTGCAATATTGAAATAAAGACCTTACTCAGGTGAGAACTCTCTCTTGTGGCTTCCTTGACAGTTATATTTCCATGACACTCATGTTATCCTAACATTGCTTACACGTCTCTTGCAGAATTCCAAAATGATTTCCACCTGCATCATTTGAAATATATTTCCCAGTCATAACAGAACTTTATTGATACTAATAAAGTGTGACTTTAAACAACATTCTTTTCACAACAAAATTCAATTTTATATATACAGTATACACTGTAAGTATACATCAGACTATATGTATACATGTGTTTATTTAGAAAAATGTGTCGTTGATTTTTGCTTCTGAAAGGAATAAATCAAATATGCAGACATATAAAACAAAAATACAGTGCCAGACAAAGAAAATGAAAGGCAATGACCTAGACAGAAATTTTCCTTGTAATAGTTTTATCCTCCTCCACTTTGAAATGAGAAGCCACGGTGTGCAACATTATTGTATGCGCAGCTGAAGAGTGCGAACATTTTAAAATTAAATGCTGTCATTTTATTTTGCAAAGGCACATCTTGGTAGAGTTTCTGTGTTTTGAGCTGTAGAACAAAATAGGCTGTTTTCGTCATTTCGGATTTGCTCTACAGACCTTGCATTTCTACAGCACATTGGACATCAGCTCCACACACAGCACACCAAGAGTTCTAAAAATTATTTACTTTGCCCTGGGTGGAATGCATGGGGCCGATGCTGCATAAAAGAGATTGTTTTGTCAAGCTGTCTGTTTGGTTTCACTGTTTGATTTCACTGATATAATTTAAAAAATTACAGACTAACATCTGTGAAGCCATAAATGTTAACATTTGTGAAAGCCATTATATTTTCACTCCCAGAATTCAGTTTTGTCTACTGTAATTGCTTTTAACTACCATTGGATCTTATGTGATAAGTTTAGTGCCAACATAATGGCAGTAGATATTCACATCTGAACCGTATGTGGTCAGTGCATTCCCCATTTCAGATAATGTTTTTTTTTAAATAGTTGATTCAGAAACTCAAAAAATGTCTGCTTGACAGCACAACAGAACATCAAAACAACTGTGTGACATAGACTGGGATACTGTGTGGCATAATGTTAGTTATCCATTTAGAGCTGTACATAACAAACTGCTTCAGTACAAAATTTTAAACAGACTCTATTATACCCCAGAAAATTTTAAAAAGATGAAGTGGCATAATACAGAAATGTGTTAAAAATGTAGCACACATAAAGGATCACTATTGCACTTATTATGGTATTGTCAGCACATACAGTCATTCTGGACCTCCATAGTGGGGAAAGCTCTCAGGTATCTAACTCAATTCCACTTACTCCCATTACATGTATCCTTGGTGATTTATCAAAGGTAAAAGTAGTAATTTAATATAAAAATACTTTTTTGACTCTGTATTATTGCTAAAACAATATTGCAAAAAATGGGTGGGCAGTACAGGACCGTCATACAAAGAATGGATTAAAGAGGCTGTATCACAAATTAAATTTGAAAAGATTTCATATAATTTACAGGGGAATCTTAATGAGTATAAGAATGTCTGGGGCCCATTAGAGACATACTTGAATGGCACTTGATGTTAAGAATATTAGTAGGAAGTTTTTTAATTTGTCACGGATGTCAGAAAAGTTATGCCGTGAAATGGCAGGAGAGCAATAAAGACCCTATGCGTAGCGGCAAAACGGGGGTTAGCTCAGGCTCAGAAGGTCAGACAATGTCGGGTAGAAACCTATGCCTTCAGGCCATGGAGGAGATGACCTGGTGCTAGGCGGGTCTCAAGATATCCGAACCCTCAATGCTGAGCGAGGAGGAAAGGGTGACCCAGAAATATATAGCCCCACACAAGACACACCGGAAGGACAAGCAAAGCACAGGGAAACTAGGGACAGGACAGAGTAGCATGGCCCTCTAGATGTAGAGGGCATGACAATACCCCCCCCCCCCCATGGGCGGGTCCTGAAGCCTAAAAAACAAAAGATCTGCACAGCACTGGAGGGAGGAAAAACCTCATTTAATTGAAAGGAAACCTCTGGGAGTCCACAGCTGAAAGCTACCCCCTCCTCCAGGGTAGAAAACCTTTAATCAGTAGAGGAACGGGAGGCCGGATGGGGCTCCGGGGAGTGAGACAAAAAACACGTACAAAAGCACATACCACAAAAATAAACCTGGGAGACCAGGGCAACACAGAAACCAGGAAGTGAGAAACCAAAACACCACGAGAAAAAAAAATGTAAAAACAAAAAACCCTGGGAAAAAGAAATAGAAAAACAATGCACACAGGGCAAAAAACATGCTCAACATTCTGTCACGGATGCCAGGAGTAACCTCCTGTGGAAAGCCAGGTATTCGAATGCAGATGTCGGAAAGGCATACCGCAGAATGACCTGTTCACGGGCATGGATGTCGGGAGACACACTGGGAGGACAGGCAAAGCACAGGGAAACTCGAAACAGGACAGAGTAGGAGCGCCCTCTAGCTGTAGAGGGTATGACAGAATTATTTTTTTTGTGAATGTAAGATTTTTTTTTGTTATTGTCTAATAAGAACAAAAATGAGAGAGTAAAAAAAATAAAAATAAAGAAGTCCTCCAAAGTTGGGGGGGTGGAGGTGGGTTTAAAAAAATGGAAAAAAAGAGAAAACAACTGTGTATTTCCCTTAAGAATTATTTTAATAACCAGTCCTCTACTCTGGAGAACTGAATGTGTATTACAATTATTGGCATTTCCTTTAGTTTATTCCCTAAAACACTAAAAGCAGTTTTATTGCAGGATTTTATATTTACAGTATGTATACTGCTGCATACAGTATATGGACATTGGCACATCTTAGAAACTCTGTGATGCTGTTTTCAGACAATGACAGTGTTGAAAGGGTTTTGTGAACTTTGTAAATACTTTTTCTGCTGAGGCTGCAGTATTGTATAAACTGGATTCTATACTGTGTTATATAGGAATGGGTAATATGAAAATAAGTAACCAATTGTATTAAAAGAAGTGATCTTTGGCAAATAGGGAAGAGGAAGATGAGCATGATCTTGGATTACCACCAATCTGATCAGCACAGGGAAACGTGATGCTGTAGATAACAGAAAATCATAGCATCTCTGTGTGTTTTACTCCCATGCACATGAAATAACTTCTGGGACTGACATCTTTTAAGGTCTTTTAGGGGATGTGGAAAAGTCTTTCAAACAACATATTTCTAACGTGCAATATTTGGATTAGCAGACTTCAATGCATCTTTAATTGAAAAAAATGAGCAATGTGATTAGATTGCACAGGGTGAAGAAGTATTTTTTAGATTTTTTAGTATTTTTTAAAATATTTTTTAAACCTATGTAACTCTCCACAGATTTGTTGGTACTTAAATGTTGTCCGACAACTCTATTGCAGGTAGTTGTCTCAGAGTACGGCATCTTGCCTTGCAGTTCAGACAGGCTGTGACAAGCGCTGCCAGGAAGAAGCAATGTTAAATGGCATATGTTACCCTTATATAAGCTCAGGGCTCTAGCATAACAATAAGACAAGTCCTCAGGCAAAAGAGGTCAAGTAGAGTGATTCACTAGAACACAAGGGCACAAGGAAGGGATAAAAACTCATCCTGGGGTAATGGTGAAGAGCTGTGTCGGTGAAAAGACAGCAATGAAGTCAGATACATATTGGGCACTTTTAACATCTGTTTGTTCATTGTGTGAGGCCCAGATTTGTTGCTTGTTTCCAGCATTCCCTATCACAAAAGAAGGGAAAATCCTTAGAACCTTTACAGATTAATGAGCATCAAGTACACGTTTTCTGAGATTCTCTGAAACCTCTTTTGATCATGGCATTATGTGTTTTCACTAGCCTGTATGGTTTAAGGTTTTTGACTGTTTTATAGGATCAGAGTTAACAAACTCTTGTTATCCAATTTTATGTCCTCCTGATTTTAATTACCCCCTCAATTAGTTCTGAGTGAATTATTTCTGAGTTTATTTTATACAGACTGATTCTTCATTATTATAACTTTTTTTCTTCTTCATTCACCATTGCATTGGAAAAAAAACATTACATTTGGTTATAACCTTTTCTTAAATCATCTTTTGGTTAGCTAAGAAAATAATGGTTTCAATTTAACAAGGGTGTCCTGGGAAGAAATCGCAAATCCCATAATAATGGGATCCCACATTACATGATAGTCTGCAAAAAATTGGAAGTCATCACTAAAGAGGACTGATCCCTGCAGCACCATGCATTCAGGCCACCATCACTAAAGGTGGAGAATCCACTTTTCTTTGCTTTATTACATTTTTAGGGACCATATTAAGTTATTGCGTGCTCTCTTTTATGCTCAACATCTCCCAAAATATGATAAGATAAAACAATTTGGTCTGATTTCCTGATTTTCTGTTTTGTTTATCTGCAACATTTTTTGTAGAATACAGAATATACACTTACTGTATTAGCCTTTCTCTAAAATATCCAGAGACATTTTCAGATGAATTTGCAGCAACATACTGCTCAAAAGCTGATACTTAGCAATGCTGATCAAAATGGAAAGGCTTTACTTTTTCTCTACCATTTCTCAATGTTAACACTTGATTTGAAGCAGACTTGTCTTTGTGAAGTACAGTAATTTAAGAGTATGGTTAAAGACAAACTAATCTTGACATAATGTGCTGGCAACTCACCTCCATCCTAGATAAGACCCCTCACTTTTGGTTGTCTGGGTCTGTTTACCACAAGAAGTTCAACATGATTATGTAGCTACTGAGAAACACTTACAAGAAACGTTCTGGCTAAAACATGCCATTTCCTCCTTCTAGACATCCCCCAGTCCTTGCAGCTGACTGCCTAATGAGCCAGTTGAGGTTTATCTTGCTGTTCTATACCACTTAGTTCAGCAAGCTTGACCCGATTTTGGAACAAAGGCAGTTGAATATATTAAATTGCCCAGTTTTGACTGGGCTAGATCAAGAGTTCCAAGATAAAAGTTGTAAAAGAGAGTGTGAAGATATTTCAAGATGCCTTAGATATTGCAACCAAAGTTAAGAGAGTCTGCCAATCTGCAATCATTGTTTCCCCTCTTACAGTCACTAAAATATTCTGTCAAAGAAAAAGCTTTGATGACAGTAGCAGGAAGGGTGCATCTCCAGCATTATTCAGGGTAAGTGCAAAAAACTAGAACTGCAGTCTTAGCATCTGCAAGTCGCAGGGAACCTCCTTCAAGCACTCAGCTCAGGCCCCAGGTATAACAGAAGTCAGGAGGCCAGGCAGGTTAGGGAGGGAACCTGAGATCATGAGCCAGAATGGGGAAAAATGGGACAGGCACATGCATACACTCATATGCCATATACACAAACCCCTGTCCTTCACCTTGAGTCCCAGGAGTTAGCAATGTCTCTCATAGTTCCTAACTGTCCCAGACAAGTTATTGTCTATCTGATACAGGATTGAGCTTTTCATATTTCATGAAATATGCTGTGCTACTCTGGTGGAAATCCCTTTAGCACAAAACTGAATTACAAGCAACTCAGCATTGATTTTCTGTTCTGAGCAAACTTACATTATGCATGTACTGTAACTGAGGTAACCTCCACTGAATTGTAAAGTGTAAAAAAATTAGATCTCTATAGGGTCAAAGTAATGAGAGCGAAATCAATCTATTAACATACATTGCAATCACACAGTTCACATGAATGACTGTACTAAACATTGAAACCAGACATCACCCACTCTTCACAGATTAGATTTGAGAGCAAAACAGAGAAGGTAAAATGTAATAAAACAGATGATACACGGGAAACTGGACAGACTATCCACTGACCATAGTGATACAAGTTAAGATATAAAACAACTTGATACAGTGGTTTATCTGTATTAACAACAGAGTACTTTGAAGTACTAAAGAAATTCAAGTCAAGTAATGAAAAAAAAGTTTGATAACAAGTCAGTCAATGCAATAAAGGAATTTATAGAACATGTACTGTAGCTTATGCATTTCAATATGCACTTTACATAAGTGACATTTAATACACCCCTTTTATATTGCTTGATGAAAATATGAAACTTTTATGACACAAACAAGGGTGATAAACTGATGTTTAATTATTTGTCGTGCCAGAATTTTCTCTAATAAAAAGGACAACAGCTCCATAATAACAAGTCCTGCAGTTATTGTATGTGGAACAACAAAGAAATGAGTAATTCAGTTGTCTTACTATACTTGACTCTCAATCATACAGCCCACAGTGCTTTGTTACAATGGAGAAAAATAGTAAGTGAGTACAAGAGGATGTTCAGGATTTGTTGTTTTAGCCAGGCTGTTATTTGATCATTGTTCTCCTGTAACGTCGTCCTTGTTTTCAGTTCTGATACGGCAAAGTGCAGTGCGTAAGTCTGTTTGGATAATAAGAGTCTGATGATTGAAGAAATGTAAATGTAAAGTGTAGAGATGCAAAAAGTCACAACAGAGATCAGCAGAAGTTTGAAATTAGTTTTAATTTGTGATGAAAAAGCCATTTGCTGATAACACTGAAGAAGATGCACATAGCTCAGCTCTAAACCTAAGCAGTTTTGCAAGAAAGATATTTATAGTATATATTTGGTCATCCTCTGTTATGAATGGGTGTTTAGAAGTGACCCTTGCATATACATTAGAACTATACAAAGTGCTTTCATGCATGGCACAATGGCTATGTTTGATCATTTATGTCATATGCCTTTCAGTTATTTCTGAAATTTCTTGTACAACAGGTGTCTTTTATTTAAAATGCACTCAGCCCAGTCAGGAAAAAAACCCAGGTCAGGTAAGATTCTACAAAATCAAGGCTTGAAATTCTAAAACAACTGTTATTGAGGGAGTTCATCAGTTTTCACTCCATCTTAAAATTCCAAACTGGGAACATTTAAACAAATTTAAAACTATAAGTGAAATTGATACCGCATTTACTTATATGAGCTTGTATCAGTGACATTAAACAAAACAGAGACTTATTAGTATTGCCCCTCTAATAATTTTTTTAACCTCTCAATTAGTTGTTGGTTGAACTACAGTATTTCAGTGGTCTGCAATTATTTTTCTTTCTCATTCCCAGTGGAAGAATAATCCTTATTAACACAAACCAGAACAATAATATTAATAATAACTGCAGACTACTATTTTCACACTCGGATGATACTGTAGCTTCTTTCTTAAATTACAAATTACCTAACTTAAAATTAAAGGTAAAACTAAATAATTAAAGGCGAGTTGAGCTTCATTGTCTTAATGGGACAAGTGGCCCTGCCTTTCATTCCAGTTCTATTAGGAATCACAAGACAGAAAGTGTATCCACATGTCAGAAGCACGGCTGAGTTTCTGTTTTTAACTTTGGCAACATTGGACATTGAAGTTTGCATATGTGGGTGGTTGTGCAGGGCAGCAACAACAGAACACTAATCTTGCTCAACAGTTGATTGTATTTGGAAACACTGATACAAAATGTAGACTGAACTGTAATGACCTATGGCACAATTTTACCGTGTTCTCATAAATTGTTTGCAGCAGCACAATGTCTTACTTTGCCATCATTTTTGATTCAGAATTTTTGGAAGCAAAAGGATAACTCATCTATTTATTTTCCTTCAGATGTTGACCCCCCACCACCTTGAGGGAAGTTGTCACATGATGCAGTGAGATGTACCTGCATGAAAGTTTTCGCGTCATTTGCTTTTTCTTCACTGAGGCTGTTCACTTCAATGTGTGGTTAAAGTGTCTGGAACATTGTAACGTGCATGATAAGCTCTCAGTCATGCTTGCCATATCACCAGTGACAATTGGAATGTTTGTGTCAGCTCAAAGAGGAATAAATCATGGCCTCTTCTTGTAAATTCTAATTCTGTTTGTTTAATACTGAGAAAGTGTCTGTTAGATCTGACAACTTCATTAACCAGCTGTCATCGTCAAACACTTTTTGTTTCTCAACCACAAAAAAACACGATATCTCATTCTCTAGCTTAAACAATCTGACAAACAGCCTGCCCTATGATACCTGCCAGTCTTCAGTGGGAAACGCTCAGCTGAGTCACGTCTACACCTGCTCCTGAGCATAACACTTCAAAATGCCTGCTCTTAGGGGAGCTACCTTTGGGATCAGCAATTATAACTGCTTCCTCGAGTACAGTCATAAGGTCAGGGGGAGTATCTTTGAATGCCAAAACTGTGCAGGGAATGAAACTGTGATTTCAAACAATTGACTAACATAATTCTTTTGACAGGCAGTCTAGTTATTTTTGTATTTTCCACCTACACAGCCATTCAGCGCCTGAAATATCATTTCCTGTTTTACATGTTGGTAATGTTGGATAACACCACAAATCCTGCACAAAATCATCTTGCTGTATATTTTTCATTTAAATGATGATAGACAATCTGAAATATCCATTTCCTTGATAATCTGTCAATCTGTCATAATCTGTCTGACTGTGACAAGTAATAATATTACAGATACTCGATGTAATATTTTACTGACATCATGGTATTACTGAGGAGAACACTGTTAAGTATTTCAGCAGATTTCTTGTGGAAATGTGTGCACAACCACATCCAGAGATGCTGGAGAAATGATTTTTTCAGCATGCAAGAGCCAAGAGAGACATGAGTTGTGCCTTATCATTCCAAGACTGACTAAGAACTGTGCTGATAACCATAGTTCTCGCTGCTTCCTTTGAGAGTGTTCAAGAGGCCTACACGGGAATTTTCCACTTGTATTTGAGTGTCTTTAATTTTGACAGTTTTAAGTGCTCATTAGCAAGCATCAAACTGCAATTAATTATGCTGACAGACAGTGTATAATACTGTTTTTTGTAAACTCTTCACCCTAAAGGATCCCAAAGCACTTTACATAAAGGAGGCAACCTGCTAAACCCACCACTGGAGTGCAACCTCCACCTTTGCGACATACTGTAGGACCTTCATCATCAGCTCCATGATACAGGGTATCAGGCAGAGTTGTGAGAAATAACTTTACCAGTTTAATTAATTTGGTAGGCCTCATTGTAGAAGCGCAGTTTATAATATGGGAGACTAAAAACAAAAAAAAGTAAAAATATGTAAGATGACATTGGATTTGATTTTAGACAAGGTACCAATGCCATTTTAAAAGCACTGACGCTCAGTTTTAAGCTTTGGAAGGATTTAATTCAATTTAGAAGCAATGTACCAAACCACTGTAATAATGCAGGGCCTGGTGGCCACTTTGCTGTAAAGCACTTTGTGATGACACATACTATGAAAGCTGATAATACACTCACTATGTAAGGTAAACTATTTTCTCTCTATATAAAAAATATCCTTCTCCCTCCAGGCAACCTTATGAAAGACTAGCCTCTTTTAATGCCTTTTCCAATTTGGAAATGAATTATTTATTGCCTTATTGGTAAAAGAGTCCAGACTGTGATGGATGGGTTAAGTCTTTTCATTTCCAAGAGCTGTCTGTGAGATGGCAATGGGCAACAGTGCAGAACTGAAGTACAGCTTAACACCACTCCTGACATCAATTAATTACCCAGTCAATGGGTAACACATTGCTGAAGTTAACTTTTAGTGGGAATTCCAGTTGCACATTCAAAATGAAGTCAGACATATAGTACTGTACACTTGGGGCAAATATTTTTTTTGATCGTCATAAGCAATTATCACTCTTTTTTTCTGAAAATCAAAAGGATTTGTGTCACGGAAGCCGGAGGCTAGCCGTGGAGAGACTGGCAGAACAGGAAGACCCTATGCGCAGCGGCAGGAATGGAAGACACACCGGAAGAACAAGTAAAGCATGGGGAAACTAGGAACAGGACAGAGCTGGAGCCAGTGATAGTGACAGTGCCTTCAAGGGTGGCTCCTGATACCGAAAAAATATATGAGCTGCACAGCACTGGGGGTGGGGGGGAAACCTCATTTTACTGAAAGGAAACCTCTGGGATTCCATGGCTGAGAGCTACTCCCTCGTCCAGGGTAAAAACTTTTATTGAGTAGAGGAAGTGGGGGCTGGGTGGGGCTCCGGAGGAGCGAGACAAAAACCAGACAAAACATGTAAAAAAGCACGCACAACAAAAATAAACCCTGAAGGAACAGGAGAACAAACAGCGCATAAAAAATGACTCACAACAAATAGGGAGACCAGGGGGCATGGGCACAGACCAGAGAGACCAGCAAGCATGGGAGCCCGGGACAGGGAGACAAAACACGTAAAAAAAAACAACTCACAACAAAAAAAGACATGGAGACACAGAACCAGAAGCCGGAGAGGCCAAGGAGCCAGAAGCCAGGGAGGACAGAACCGCTCGCAGGGTCCAGTGCAGGCTTGGCATTCTGTCACGGAAGTCGGAGGCTAGCCGTGGAGAGACCAGCAGAACAGGAAGACTCTATGAGTAGCAGCAGGAAGGAGCAAACCCCTGCTCAAGGTATCGGGTGGAGTCCGGGAAAAGAGACGAGAGCCCTCAGGCAGTGGACGTGCGGTGGCCTGGTGAGGCATGCCTCTCGACAACCAATCCCAATGCCGAGTGTTGAGGAGAGGGAGACCCGGAAATATAAAGCCCCAGACAACAAGACACTCAGGAAGAACAACTAAAGCACAGGAAACTAGGAACAGGATAGAGAAGCAGCGCCCTCTAGATGTACAGGGCATGATAATTTGGACCTCTCTGTTATTTCTGTTGTTATTAATGGTAAAATACTTGTTCGTCATCCTATTTATAAAATAGCTTATTTTCTGAGCCTTTCAAGACAATACGAAAGAAGCTATTTTTTCTTTAAGGAAACTCCATTCATTAGAATTGGTGATTATTCCTCTATAATAGAGTGAAACCTTGTATTAATTAAAAAGTGGAGATTTTCAATTGAGGTAAATACTGTTCAAATTATACAATGCATTGGTAAAACCTGGTTTTGTAGACTTGGCTAGATGTTGGTCACCACACTATAAAAAAGATACAACTGCTTTGGAACAAGTTTAATGGATTGGTTATCTGATAAAATTTTGATCTGAAAAACAAAAGCCACAGACAGGTTAACTGAAACTGTTATCTTTTAGTTTTAGTGGATTGAATGAGGATTAAAAGAGTAATAATTGTTTCAAAAATGGTATTGACAAAGTCAACCCATGGTACTGCTGTAGATGTTTCAAGGCTTAAATGATTTAAACGTGGGCTTTGTTTGTATCTTAGATTGGCACAGTGTTGATGCAACAGGAATGATCACAATCTTTCTTAATTAAGTGGCACTGGCCAAAGCATCAGGAGCTCTTAAAAGAGGTTGTCTTGGACATCTGAGACCAGCAATAGAGGATTAGGATCCTGATTAGGATTTAGGTCTGTGGGGTGAACTACATCTTCCGATGGTTTTCAATAAGATGGAGATGTGAGGATTGTTCTGTCCTGAGAAAGTGCTGGAAGTCTGTTTTATGACGTTACGATCTTCAAGATACCCACGTATTCCCTCCTACTAATGTAATATACTGGCAGCTTGTCAAGACTCAGGAAACATAGAATAAAGTACTGACAAATCTTGAGGAAAACCAGCTCAACTGAGACAAAATGTCACCTTTCAGCAGGACAATAATCCAGTCAAACATACATTGGAAGTGTTCAACAGTAATGAACTGGAACAGTTGAATAATAATAAAGTGAATATCCTTGAGTGGCCCAGTGGTCCTGACTTGAATCCTATTGAGAATCTGTGGAAAAGCTTGAAAACTGCTCCCGTAAGTTATCCCCAGGCAATTTAAGAGAGCTTGAGTGAATCTGCCACAAGAAAACAGGCAAATATTGCACCAAACCAGTGTGCACTGACTGTAGAGACTTACTTCAAAATACATGTGTCTGTAATTACTACCAAAGGTGCTTCCAACAAATATTGAGCTCACTGGTCTGAAAACGTATGAAATCAGCACATATCAATATTTTTTTTCATCTCACTCAGTGATACAAATATTGAATGGTGCAATATACAGTACAAGCAGCCAGAACTCTCCGTGAAGTAAAGATAGGTGAAAATTAATACTTGTCCTTGACTTGGGCCCCAAAGCATGGCACTCAGCATAAAAAGCCTCTAAGTACTATGGGAATTCTAACCCTAACTCTAGCCAGGGTTTTGACACAGCAGTTCCACAATCTGTCTCTGAGGCCATCAGGACATGCGATTTGAAAATGTTCCCCAAACCAATAAATATGAGCCTGAAACACTCAAAAGCATTGACAAAAGCTCTTGGAAATTAATCTTTTTCAAAAATCTTTCTTCTTTAGGTAACTTTTCAGTCTGGTGAATGCAAAGCTAGATCCTCGTCTATTCCCAATGAGACAGATGAGGTCATACAATTTGCCCAGGTGGAACTGACCCTTTGCTTGAACACGTGGTAATGGCAACTGACTGACAGGTGAGCTGAGGTTCCACTGGTTGCTGTGTTGATGCTTGTGCATTCTACAGTGCTCCAGTCAGAGTGAGGATGACAGCAAGTTCTTTTTTAATGAATATAGAGAAATAGTGCCTTAATTGTCTGTAATATTCTAGACCTGGGGTGCTACCCATTCTGAAGTTTGTGTATTCTCTTTGAGTTTGTATTTTCTCACCTTGTTCAGGTGGGTTTCCTCCAGGGCTCTAGCTTCCTGCCACCATCCAAAGACTTACTGGTAGGTTAATTGGCTTCTGGTAAAATTGGCCCTGGTGTGAGTATGTCTTTCTATGCCCACTGATGGATTGGTATTCCATCCATTTTGTATCCTGCACTGTGCCCATTGTTTGCAGGGATAGACTTCAGCTCCCATGCAACTCTACGTTGTTTAAGGTGATTAACAATTTACCACATCACTTTTAGCACAAGGTATATTATACTTAAATATAAGATATTTGTATTAGCTACTGCACTGTAGTTATTCATTAGCACATTTTATGCTAAACCTGACCCGTTTTGTGTCAAACACAAAACCTGACTCATATACAATACGCAATCTAACAGAATGACCCAGTCATTAATAATTACACCCCTTTCTAGAGTTGTACTGAAAAGAAACTTGTTGGACGTAAATGCTGCCTTCATTAAACAACTCATTTTGGAAAAAGAATCATTTGATAAAGGGTCCTCAGTTTAGGGTCAAGGGCAGGTTGTGGTGTTTAGCAAAGTGCGAATTAAAATTCTAATACTTACTTAATGTCAACTCTGCTCAAGGTCTTAATATTCCACACACTCCTGCATACTGTAGCTGCCACACTCTCTGGCGTTTTAATACAGTACATGCCTTTAGACCATTGTTTCCCAGAGTTCCTCATGCTAACATCTCTCCACCATTCTAGTGACAAATCAGCAGCCCTCTGGATTACAGGAGGATTCCTAAAGTCCTTTGCACAGGTGATGGTCCATTATTTTAAGTAGGTAGTGTCACGCCCTCTGCAGCCAGAGGGCGCTCCTTTTCTGTCCTGTCTCTCATTTCCGGTTCTCTGCTGTCCTTCTGGTGTTTCTCTCTATCTGGGACTATATATTTCCAGGTCTTTCAGTCTGCCTTCGCTCAGCATTGACGTTCGGATGTTCTGAAACCCGCCTAGCACCAGGTCGCCCTACGTCCGCTACCTGAGGGCATAGGTTTCTATACGGCAAGCTGAGCCCGGGCTAACCCCCATCTCGCCACTACGCATAGGGTCTTTTCGCTCTCCTGCCATTCTCAAGTTCGTCCCTTCTGACATCCGTGACAGGTAGTTCAAAGCTAAACATATAAATAAATGCTCTTTCACAGTCATTTTATTGTGGTTTGTTTGTATATGTTAAATCACTGTTTTATCATGGAGTAGTGGAGTAGATAGATTGAATAGCATAGATTTACTTCTGAACCTAAATATCTTTAAAGTTTTTCAATACTAACAATTAAAAATGAATGAGGCTTTCTCATTGGAAAATCTTTTTATTGTTTGTTCCTAAACACTGAATGTTGTGCGGCTGTTTCTTTTCACGGCTTTATAATGTCTGTGAATGGAAAAAAGCAAATACATCACATATTTTTGCTTATTGTTTATAGATTCAAAGAGAAAAATGCTTTAAGACATACCTGCCCCTTCCCTGTCCTTCTAGGGAACAGACTCTCGAGGTAATGTAGAAGAAAGTAATGATATTTTTCACATATTTAATTTTTTAGGGAGAGGAAAAACCTTTCAGCCCTATTTGTTATTTAAGTTGCATAGTCTGGAGTAGCTTTAAAAAGACTTTGAATGTATCATGTTAT
This sequence comes from Atractosteus spatula, assembly GCF_055471065.1. Lineage (NCBI taxonomy): Eukaryota > Metazoa > Chordata > Actinopteri > Semionotiformes > Lepisosteidae > Atractosteus > Atractosteus spatula. Next base: position 1,708,508 of record NC_142721.1, on the reverse strand, counting down.
TTCAAAGGGTGCTTTCATGAAATCTTTTGTCAGAAGATGAAAAAATAGCAGACTTGCAATACAGAAAGCGTACTGTTCTCTAGGGATTCTTTGGTCACCAAAATGGCTTGCATGGCAAAGCTATATTTGTCATGCAGCTCAGAATTTTATAAAACTCAAGTCCTCAGATATCAACAGAAGTTCAGCATTTTCTGACAGTTGGTGCTAATTTATTCATGTGGCAAAAAATCCTTCAGTAACTTTCAGGAAATTGCTCGAATCTTACATAACCTTCCGTTGCAAATGTTTTAATCATTTGCTGAGGTCATGGTAGCATATAACAAATAAAGGTTATTTCATAGTGAATTAAACTGATCTATTTAGTTATAAACAAACACTGATGTACTTATATATTATTGATAAGGTCATATTGCAACCAAAAAAAAGTGGTTCAGTAAAAACTGTAATGTGATCTCAACTTGTATCTAGCCACAAAAAACAGACTTAACAGCAACTGCAAAATGATTGCATGGATTGCTCGATAATCCTACCAGTTTGTCTCAACATCTGAGTGGGGAGAACTGGACTGTTTGTACTGTATCTCTTCCCTTTGAACACTGAGACAGCTGGTATCTTCCTTCAGACTGGTGTTGGGGATTTGTACAGCCTCACGGGCCCTGTGATTATCTCCAGATTTTTTACATTTATGCATACAAAAACAACCTGCACTTTAAAAGAGAGTAGAGCTGTATAGTTGTACATACTTATGGAATATAATCAGCTTTGTCTGTTTCCGTCAAAACCATTTAATCGTTAACATTTGATCAAAAAATGGACAATTAGCCCAATAGAAATTTATTATGATATACTGTATATTTTTAACCAATATTATTAAATATAATCAATATACTGTAGATAATGTTGTACACAGGACTATTTGATTCACTGATAAAGGAAATTGTGTTACAATCGACTGAAGAGTCTGATGTTGCTGTAGCCTAAGGTAAACCATATATTGTTAAAATGTACAAATATGAAGGCAACACAAAAAGTACTTTGTAATAGTATTCACCCCTCTAATTATGTACTGAGAGAATTAAATAAAAGTTTTACTAAAAGTTTGTATTATATCTTGTTGGCTATGTATTTCTTTACTTATATTTTACTAACTCCATCTCAGGATGTCTGGTCTCAAAAGATAATATAGCCACATAGTGTCTTTACGCATAGCTTGCATAGTTCTCAGGGAAATGACCGGGTGGAACAAATTATCTATTCAGCAGAAGGGGCTGCTTGTCACGCAAGCCGGCAATAAAGAGAATATATGTACTGGTCAGCGTTCTACAATGACCATATATAGCCACAATGCAAGCAGAGAGTCATGTGGGAGTGTATCTTGTTTGTTTCAGTATATAAATTAGCACTGTAAGCATTGCCTTTTGAGTCCTGTGTACAAGAGCAAGACTCCCATATGCATATGAAATAAAGACGACTGTTACGTCCCAGTGTGTGGTCCATGTGTGTTTTGTTGCTATGTTCCACACTTCCTGACCTTGATTGTTCTCCCTCCCCCATTGGTCCATCATTACACCATTGTTTCTGTATTACATCATCTTCAATTAAGTCTCAACCAATCAGAACTCGGCTTACTCAGTATTTAACTTGGAGGTTTTCAGAACGAAGGGGCCTTTTGTTTGACTTCGGTCCTGCTCGGCTCAGCTTTGATTTTGCTTCGATTTGCTTCGATTTGCTTCTGCTTCGTGAGTGTTTCTGTATAGCTTCGGCTTTGTTGGTTTGTGTTCGTCTCCTTGTACTTTAGTTTGTTTGTGTTTATCATTTATTTCACCATTACCTTGCCCTAACGTGTTGTTTCAAAGCTCTTTTGTACCCTGTTCCTTGTGTCTACTTTCGTTTTCCTTTATTTGTATTCATAGTTCACTTGTGTATTTGTGTGAACTTTTGTTTTAAGGGTTAATTTAGGTTGTCGGGTACATTCTACACATGTAGTTGATCTTTGTATTAGTAACAGTAGTTTAGGACGGGTGAGTGCCTTTTGTCCTGTATGGTTTTTGGGTAGTTAGTGAAGGTTAGCTAAGGCGTAAGAAGATGCCGAAGACCGTGTGTTTTGGGTTTTGTTTTGGTAGATAGGTCAGCTTCCCCTCACTTTATTAGTCAGCTCCATTTTATTTGTTATTTTCTTTTCTTTGGCACCACTCTAGTTCCCTTTCCCTGTGTGTTATTGTGTCCTGTTACGTACCAAAACATTTTCACCAAAACTTGTTGTCACGCTTTCTAGTCCCTTACCGGAAACCCACCTGCATCCAAAACCATCCTAAATGTTTACACCCCTTTACCCCTAGACACTTGGGCTCGTAACAACAACTTTCAACACACAAACTCTCGGCTGATGCCCTTTGTGTGGCACAACAGTACCATTTTATTTAATTACTAATGATGTTTGACAATTTTTTTAATTAATAATTGTAATCAAAACTTGAATGCTGAAAATAAACACTTGTGTGTGAAAGAAGTTAAATGTTAGCAAAACTGAAAAGCAAAAATAAAAGCTAAAATAAGATGATTGCATAAATATTTACCCCCTTTAGTACGGAAAACGTAAATTAGGTTCACAAGATTAATTTGACAAGTCACTGTCAAGTTACTGTACTTGTATGACCTCTGTATGTGAGCAATAATAGGGGTTCACGTGATCACATAATGTCACACAGTCAGAAAGTGAAGCTCAAGCAAAGATTCTCTTCAAAGATTCATGGCACAGTAGTTAGCATCGCTGCCTTGCAGCCTGGAGCCCTGCGTTCAGTTTTTGACCTGGTACTGTATCCGCGTGGAGTTTGTATGTTCTCTCGGTGTTCACGTGGGTTTCCTCTGGGTGCTCTGGTTACCTTCCACAGTCCAAAAATATACTGCTAGGTTAATTGGCTTCTGGGAAAATTGACCCTGTGTGTGTGCCCTTCGATGGACTAGTGTCTTGTCCTACCCTGCTCCTGTTGCTTGCTGGGATAGGCTCTGACTCCCCCACAACCCTTAATTGGATGAAACGGTTAGAAAGTGGATGGATAAATACTTATTTTCCACATATTAAGGCTTCAGGTTTTGATTTAAATATTAAGTTTAAAACAATGTGTACACATTTCATCAAACGGAACTTCATAGGAAGTGCTTAGTTGATCTGCCATGCTCATCATTCTGCTTTTTCTCTCTGTGAACATGTTTTCTTTGAAAACTTATATATCATCACATCCCTCTAATTGACTTTCACAGAAGAGGTGGATGACAGTGTCTAATCAAAGCCATATTTATCCCTCCCTAAATGTTTTTAAGAAAATGCGTCTTAGCTAAGCATCTTTGTTCTGGTAAAATAATTTCACATCTGAACATAACAATACTTTTTTGTGCTTCAGACTCATCTAAAAGCTTCCAGGCATTGACAGTCATTTGTCAATTTGTCAAGTCTTCTCAGATCTTCTTTGCTGTTCTATTGAAATATGTTTGGAGTTTAAGCACTGCTGTGCTCTAAGTAAAGGGCATTAGTTCTGTAATTAATTGTGATCAATATTTTTTTTTCATATGGAAGGATGTGTGTGTTCAGGGAGCACCACTTTGAGGGTGAAATTTGAAAAGTCTGTTGGTCACAGATAAGACTGCAAGGCAAAGGAATGAGCGTATACTCAAGCACTCTGTAGTCAAAGCGATAAACTAGCCCTCGTAGATGAAGACTGGATTCATCCACAGAGCTACGCTGGAAAACAGCATAAAATTGCCTTTGGGCAAATCCAGTATCCTGTTGCAGTCAAACTGCTCTTACATGAGCAGAGTATGTGTGAATTAGATTTATAATGCTGTAGCTGCTGAATGCACACCTATACCACAGTAAAAGACCTATATTTGTTTAATTAGGCCAGGATAACAGCTTTCTACAGATCTGATTCTTCGATGATCCTTTAAATACCATGAAATGAGTCAATATATTGGACAAACTATCAAAAGTGGCAGAAATAATAATGAAAATAAATTGATTTTACTTTAACTGTATGCACAGATTGATACATGCATATTTTGGCATAGCATTGAGACAGAAAAATGATTTGTGCAACTCTCATGTACTAATCTCAGTATGGACACAGTGTTTCCCTTGTTATTTTGAATGCAAAGTGCTCTTTTTATAGTTAGTTAATTGACAGGAAAATTCTATTAAAGAATCAAACAAAAAAATTGAGTCTCACACATTTTCCAGATCCTATCCAACAAAATAAAATATCCATCCAAAAACATTGTGCTCCATTGTATGTGATGAAGTGCTCTAGCTGTTTAGAGAGTTAACAGAGTTAGCAGAAAGATCAAAATCTCCAGGTTTGATTAATTCAAAATTCTAGCTGGAAAAAGGCTGTCTGGTCACTCATCTCTCTCAGAAATATCCTCTGTTCTCTGTACAGAGGCTGATAAAACACATCTTCCATGGTTACTGGCAAATCAAGAAAGCTGGAGATTCATTGAATGTTTCTTCACTTAGATCTCACTTTTGGTTGTGTTAGTAACTGGTTTGGAATTTATTTTGTACATGAACAGCTTCACTAAGCAGTTACTATTAAAAATGAGAAGTGGGATTCAGAAAGTGTAGTTTTATGACCCCGGATGTCCCTACAGCTGCTTTAGTAATGTACTTTTTACTCTGTGTATTTGACATCCTGTCACGTTTTTACATTTGTTAGTTTTAAAACCACAAATGCAAACTTTTAAGTCTTCAACTCACATTGGTTGCAGGTTTGAAAGCTCAAGGATTTGATCTTTATGACAAAATGGCTTCCAAACATTTAAGATAAATTTATTTTTGTGAAAGTTAATGAGCAAATCAGAAAATAGCAACACAGGCAAAATGATTCCCATCCTCGCTCACGATTACTGGCCAAAGAAGCTATAATAGAAGCACCATGTGATAAAACTTTGACTGCAACAGTAACGGAGCTCCAAGCCAAGAAGAAATTTACATCCAGGATATCAAGACAAGATCCAGTGATGCCAGGGAAGGGAATGCGGTGGCTCTCGCCATAGTTCCGGCATATTTTTGACCAGCCAAACCAATCCATTAAAGCCAAGATTACAGTATCTAACAAGGACACCCGATGTAAAGGGGGCACATTTTCACCTAGAATAATGCACAAAAAAAGAGAAACGCTGTTTCCAAAAGTTATGGAAGTGCATCTGGAACTCACAAAATATACATATTAAATATAATGACACAATATTGTGACAAAATGGTTGTCATAATACCTCTTGGATAGAGTGTACAAAAGGGCTAGGACTAACATCACATGCCATATTTATGACGAGTTACCTTGAAATCAAACCCAGAGCCAGGCCTGTACTGTTTATATTTTCCAAGGTAATGCAAAATGTGGGCACATCCAGGCAGAAATGGACTCTGGAGAGCTATGTACAGTAGCTATAATAAAAATTCTACTTAGTAAAGAAAATGTAAGTAGATTATTCAATGAACAGCATTTTTGAAGCAAGAAAAGGTGTTTTGTACTGGTAAATAATGTGACTCCCTTGACCATGCTAACCTGTATGCTACTCTGCTAATAATACCCTGTGTACTGAGCATTCACAGTGCCTCTCAGATGGAGATCAGTAATAAGTATAATAAGTGTAAATTACGGCATGCAGGAAAAGGCAAAAAGGCACATACAGTTAGTTATTATCTGTGAGTGCTGTAAGGCCTTTTCCACAAAGCTTCCCCATAAAGCTCAGTTAATTCATCTCAATTGTAATGTTCACAGTCCCAAATCTTATTCAGTCCTTTTGATCTTTCATACTTGGAACTGCCAGCTGTGACAATATATGCCAGATGCTGTTGTGGTTTTATGTGGATTTCTGCCACCAACAAACCGCCACTGCAGGAGTAGATGCTGGAGGAGCATGCAATACCAGGGGGTATTTGCTTGGAATCCTGAAATATCCCAGTGCAAATAAAATTGATGATGCTGCATGCACAGTTTGGCAAGGTGAATCTGAATGCTTCTGGAGTCTAAAAAAACTATTTGATTAGTCTGTCGATATTTTCTCAGTTAAAGATTAATTCAAGAGTGATACCCAGATTCTTAGCAGAAGAAGAGGCAGATAGTGGTGATGTGATCTACAGGAGAACAGATGGAGATGTCAGCAGAGGAGGCAGAAGAGGAAGGAAATAAGCAAGTCATACTTCAGTAGGCTTATGATGGCAGTGCATTGAAGAGGCAGTCCTACTGTGAGACAGGCAGACATACTGTACAGGAAGAGACCCATGAGTATTAGATGGAGAAAAAGTGAAAATGATTTCAAAATCATCAGCATAAAATTTATACAATGAGCTTTGGGAGAAGATGAGAGGAATCGTGGAGCAGGTGGAGAGAGAGAACAGGGAGGCAATAGTAGAACAAGCAAAAGGAGCAAAGAGAGCACAGCACCAACAGACCTGTTGAATGTGATCAGTGAGATAGGAGGAGAACCAAAAGCAAGCATTTTAAGAGAGATAGTATAAAGATCCAGATTGGTGGCAGTTTCTAGGGGTCGGGAGACAAAAGAGAGAATGGGAAGCTCAGATTGGTTCTATCCCAGTGGAGCATGGAGGTGAGTCAGGGATGTGAAGGGTAGAGGGGCTGGAGGTCAAAGTTATGAGATAAGAGCAGGGAAGAGACTGGAAAAAACAAAGTCTAAATTACGTTTGAGATGGAATTCACAGACGGAAGACAGGAGAGCACAGAGGAAGCAGAGGTAGAGAGCAGAATGTGGAAGAAAGTAAAAAAATGGAAGATCATGGAGGAGTAAGTCATGGGAATGAGAAAGAAGACGATGAAATCATGATCAGAATCAGAATGCTTGACAGCAGTAACTAAGAAGAAAAAGCAGTCCCTGGTGAAGGTTTACTGTACTGTAACATACAATATACAGTACTATATCATTTTATAGTTCATTGCAAAAATATTGGGTGGGTAGACAAATCTCATCCAGTTATACCATATGTGTACAGTATATACTGTATAATTAACATTTTTTGCATTCTTCACAAAGTATAAAATAATAATACAAAAGAACACCCTTACTTCATCTGTTTTCTGTCTTGTAAATTCCATAATTAGAGGTAAAATATAAAATCTCTGTTTGAAAGACATGAAAGTAAATGTGTCCCATTTTTTCACTGTGTGAGTTTTGTAATTTTATTCCAATTGATTGATATTTGTTGGCTTAAAGCATTGTAAAAGAATCTGCATCTGTAATCTGAAGACCGTTGAGCCACTGGAACAGCTCTGATGGTGTGGAATTTGTTGTAACTCAACTTCTGACCTCATTTCTCTCTAACACTTCATAACATGGCCTGCAGTCATCATTCCTAGTGAAGTACAAGTGCATTCAACACAGCAATAAAAAGACTGTCATTTTGATTAGGTTTATAGCCATTCAAACTTTTTTTTGCATACAGTATTTGTCTTAGCAGAAAAAAAAACTTTTGATTTATGAAGTATATCTTCAGAATATTTCTAGCATATCTGGATTTTTTAACTGAATGTACAATGCATTTTATGTTTACAGTGGCATCTGTAAACACGGCACTTGTTCCATCCTTATGGTGACATTTAAGTAATGGCATTCAAGTTTCTTTCAAGCATCGCAAGTGAGTTTCACAGCAGCATTCCTTGGAAGATTCTGATATGATGTATTTTTCTTGTTCGTGTTACAGCTAGAAAACCTGAGAAGAGATGATCTGTGATATATCTTGTCTTTTACTCAAATAAATGTTCCTGTGAGCACAATATCAAAAATAAAAATCAAATAATGCACAACTAAAAGGAATAAATAAACAAAAAAAAAGCAAAACACTGATAGCTGTTAGGGAAAAGACATAAAAAGCAATTAAAAGGAAGATGAAAAAAGTGCACTCTGTATTGTTACTGTAGATCTATTGTATGTGTATTACTGATTTTTTTTCTATGTCTGAGACACTAAAATAAAGGACTATCTGCTGTTCTCCTCTTATAAAATTAACAAGGTCCAAGGCTGTAATTGCATTGTGAGTGTGCAACAAGGTCAACAGATACAGGTACGAGTGTGTGGATAGATCTAATCCTAAGGAAGTGGAAGTAATACAGTGCTGGTGATGACAATCTATAGATTAAGGCAGAGGTGTTTTTTGATGCAGACGTACTATTTGAATACTGTAGATGTGTTTGAAGGAGGTGCCAGGTAATGTGCAGAGCTATTGTAGATACAGTATTTACCTTAAATTTATCACACTGAAAGTTGGTGTGAGTTATAACAACTGGATATGTACTGTATGATTTAATTACTAACAGTAGGCTTTACAGTACATCTTGTTTTGAGATGTGGAAGCCGGTTATAACATTTAATAACATAGAGGTATGTCTGGGAGCGCTCACTAAGTGTACACACAATTTCTTTTTCTATAATTTCTGTAAACAGCAACATAACTGATTTCAACCTAACCTCATATTATTTTAATTATATGAATCAGACATGTTATTGTTTGGGGTGGAAGAAAACTAATAATTTTCCTCCCTATGTATTTGTCCTTTGTACATAGCTGAATTAGAATTAAGGCTGACAGTTACTGCATATTTGCTTGAAGGCTATCACATCTAATAGAAAGTATTTCATAACTTCAAACACACAGTCTTGAATTCAGTAGAAAATCAATTTTTGTTATGAAAGAGATAATGTATTCCTAGTTACATTTTTTATTAAAACAGCAAAATTTGTTTCTAGTTACACTATTCATTTAAAAAGAGTTGATAAATGCAATAAAAGAGAAATACCATTTAAGGGGCTTCAAAATAAATACTCTATTTATTGCTGTGGGATTTGTTTTGTGGCTTAGTGCCCAGTAAGCAGTGATGTGTTTGTCGGTAGCTCATAGCCTTGCTGTTCTGTACAGATGCTCACAGCTGTGTGGAGTGTCTGAGTGCAGAAATGTTCTCTTAGAACTGCTATGTGACACAGAGGTGAGGCCTGCACTGAATTACTGTGCAGAATCTGTAGACTCCAGAAAAACTTTTACAGGATACTGAGAGAGTCTGGCTATGGCTATGGACAAATAAGATACTGTAACACATATTGGACAGGCATTTGGAATGAAATTCAAGTGATTTCTATCACAAAATTATCAATTGCAAAGCCTTCAGTTTCCAACCATCCGACCAAAAGAGGCATTTTGTGTAACAGAACAGTTCTTTCCGGACCCTATGCGAACGACACAATCCGAAATAGTGAGGAAACACTGGGAAAAAGTCATGCAGGAATACGGGGATGAAAACAGGGGGGCGTGTCCAAAGTGCGCTGGTGCACGGGGGAGGTGTGGCTGAGGCAAATAATCCAAAAATAATCCAGACAGGGAATCCAAAAACAAGCTAGAGTCCATGGCCAGGCGATCCATCTGAAACAGGAGATTAAAATCAGGAACCGGGTCGGAACCAGCAAGGGGAACAGGAACAAAGACTTAAAACCATGACGGAGCCAGACTCATCAGGACCCGGGCTCGCACGATAAGGAAATCAGATGCAGAGCCCGGAACTGACTGAGTGTCTGGCTTTTAAGGGGGACGGGAAGGAGGCTGAAACAAGGGACAGGTGCACAGAATAGGTCCAAAGTGAAAAGAGCCGGAGCGCCCTTAAGGAGGAGGGACTACAATCGTGACATTTTGTCTTTGATTTGTCTTTTATGGAACCTGTCATATAATATATAAGAGACACACAGATAGTATATACAGTATTATGGTCCCATTAACAAACCTGAAAATTGTGATTATCAATAAGAATCCACTAGGATTCTGTCTGTGATTATTCAATCTGGAAGACACAGGAGATTTGTTATTGCCCTCTTGTTTGTACGTACAGTTTCTGTAACAAATTTCATTACTCTATAGAGCGCATTTTCATTATACAAATATTTGAATAGACAAAGTTATTTTATAAGCATCCTGTCATTGAAATTTTGTAATTCCTACTTAAGAAACTGCAAATAACATGTTTTCATCACACTGGAGTTTCATGTTCACATTAAGCTGATAGATAGCTGATAATTAGGAAGTGGAAGCAAAGGGAAACAGAGTACTCTCTTGGTGAAAACAACCACATATCATCGACTTTTAATTAAACAAGTAATAGGTTTATTCTATGCTGAAAAAAAGAAGAAATAGAACACAACGTTTTGGCCGTGGAGCCTTCTTCAGGTGTGAGAGAGACAGGGCAGTAGGCAAAGGTAAAGTAGCGGGAGAATAAAGGTTGGGAGGGAGGAGGAGTGAGAAGCGGGAGCAGGGGGCAGAAAGAGAGGCCAATCAAGAGGTGTGAAGTCAGAATGGGTGCAGAGAGGTGTGAAATGAAACTTCCAATGAATGGAGAAAATTTAAAAGAACAGTAGTCTGTCGTTAAGAGAAGGGAGAATGTGTGATCCTAGCTGCAGCATAATTTTGGTTTCGGTGGTCTTTTTGATGCATGAGTTCGGAAAACCGTCTTTGAGAACACAGACAGAGAGATTAGAGTGGTCGTGGCCGTCAGAGGTGAAATGAGAAACAATGGGTTTAGAGAGATCTTTAATCTTCACAGCCCTGACGTGTTCTCTGAAGCGGTCTCCGAGTCTCCTTCCTGTTTCTCCAATGTAGATGGCTGGGCATTTACTGCAAGAGATACAGTAAATAAGGTTGCTGGAGGTACAAGATGCTGTCTGGGTGATCCTGAATTGTCCTGAGGGGCCTTGAATGAGTGTGGTGGTGGATGTGTACTTGCAGGTGATACAGCGAGCTCTGTTGCAAGGGAAAGTGCCTGGTGTGGATGGTTGTTGAGGGCAGTCAAGGGAGCTGTGAACAAGGAGGTTATGCAGATTAGGTGGTCGGCGATATGAGATGACAGGGCGATCAGAAAAGAGGGCCCAAAGGAGGGATCATCCTGTAGGATGGAAAAGTTGTGGTTAATGGTCCTGGGGATAGGAAGTGTGTTAGGGTGGTAAGGAAGCACCAAAGGAATGCGGTTGTTACGGCGGGAGTTCCTGATTGGGGTGATGGTCCGGGGGTTGTTTTTGGCTCGGGCAAGGGCCCTGTCAATCACACTGCTGCTGATGAAAAAGGAGTACATTTCGAGGGCTTGGTTCTTGAAGTCGATGTCGTCGCTGCAAAATTATTCTGCAGCTAGGATCACACCTTCTCCCTTCTCTTAACGACAGACTACTGTTCTTTTAAATTTTCTCCATTCATTGGAAGTTTCATTTCACACCTCTCTGCACCCATTCTGACTTCACACCTCTTGATTGGCCTCTCTTTCTGTCCCCTGCTCCCGCCTCTCACTCCTCCTCCCTCCCAACCTTTATTCTCCCGCTACTTTACCTTTGCCTACTGCCCTGTCTCTCTCACACCTGAAGAAGGCTCCACGGCCGAAACGTTGTGTTCTCTTTCTTCTTTTTTTCAGCATGGAATAAACCTATTACTTGTTCCTTTGCAGCCTACGCATGCTGACGCAGCTACCCACCTGAACTTTTAATAAAACATGCTGTTGTAAATAGGCATTGTAACTTAAAGCACAGTAGAAGTTCATCTGAGACTGAAACTAATCAAGCACAGCTCTAGCAGAACAAAGACAGCTCCTTTCCCAATGTTGATGTTTAAAAGACAGTAAATTGTGTTTTAGTTTAACAACAGAAATAATCAAGCACATAGTGAAAACTAGTCCAATTAAACGTCCAAATGAAAAATCTAAGTTAATTGCGACATATGTGTATACTCAAGCTTTAACACCACCTATCAATATTTTATTCAATTCAATTAAGGCAATTAAGTTAAGAAAGCATTATTCTGGGATTCCAAAGTTGTGTCCAATGACATGCATTACAAGATTTTAACATGACTCACAATCGTGAGAAAACGAATATCCTAGATTCTATATTACATTTTTCTGGTATTGAAAATGTGCAAAAAGATCAAAAAGAGTATAATTAGATACTAGCAATGCCTCAAGTATTAGTTGGTTAATATTGTTCACTCTTTGATGCATTTTTACACAGGAATGTGTAAGGCGACATCACCAGCTCCTGCAGGTTGGCAGGAGTGCAGAGATTCTATTAAATGTACTGTTAACCATTAAAAACAAGGTTGGGATTGCCCCTTCATAACAGAGAGGTTTTACTGCACAAGGTAATGTCGTGTAGAATTAACTTTTTTAAAACAATAAACATAACGCCTTTAAAAGACTGGCTTTTCCAGGCAGTGTTAATAACCTCAGTCATGTAGTGCCTTTATTTAAGATAACCACAGGCACTACCCTCAGTGGACTCAGATGTCTTCATCTAGTATTTTATCATGTTGGCCTCCTGTAAGCTTTAGTGAGTGACACTGCGCTGCTGACATGATTAAGAGAGAAAGAGTGACAGCACTGGGTTTCAGCTTGGGTTGCAATCGATAAAATGATAAATAATTAAATAAGAAAAGCAACCTTGACTTATCGGAGAAGCTGCTGAAGGAACAAACAACAATGGGCAGGAGACAGCTGAGTCACGGTTGGGAACTTCTGTTCTCATATTTTAGTCAGAGTCAGAAGGAATTAGTGGTAAGATTGACAGCAGTCCTCTAAGGTTAAGCAGTTTGTGAATGGGATGTTTTTAGTTTTTTAGTTTTCAATGAAATACTCAACTCCCTCAAGTTCAGATCCAAACTACAGGTCTACAGGAGCCCGTCTGACTGATGTAGCAGATAACTTCAGATGCAAAATTTGCAAGTGAAGAGGTGTCGTCTCTGGATTTCTGTATAACATTCTGGGACCTGTGTTCCAACACAACCAGAATTGACTGGTGCCTGCAGGCCCTTGAAATGAGACTGTTATTGTGCTGGAGTCACCAGCTTTTCTGCGCTGAGAAACTTGGGAGGAAGAAAGTGATTTATAATCCCTCCAGGTAATTGGTTTTCTGGAGTGGTGACCAAGTGAAGATAAAAAACAATCCACGCTCCTCATAACAGATGCTATAATTACCTGAGCAGCGCACAAAGCTTTCAGATCCCCGTTTTTCTGTGCAGTCATTTTTTAATAGAGTCAAACCTCTCTCTCCCCAGACTCTCTCCCTCTATCTGAGCTTTTAACTTAGGAAGGGAGTAGAGGAACTTTGCTGACATTTCTTCCCCACCAGAGGTGTGAAAAACAGAAATTTTACTTTCTTATTGCATTTAGCTTTCAGCTGCATGCATGGGAGTAGCCAGAATGACAGTGGACCAGTTAAGGAGAGCCTTCTTCCTAATTATGAATGTCGAAGTTGAGATTGCATCCTTTCTTTAAACACTTTTAGCAGAGATCAAGCATCTCTGTAATTTTTTTTAAGTTAGGTGATAGGGATTCTTGCCAAAAATGGCTTTTTTTTTCATTCAAAGCTCTATTACTGAAACATGCGCTTATCTAAAGCTGAAGACAGATTCCCTAAAATAAGCAAGACTTGATTCACTGGAAGTCGCAAGCATCACTGTTTCATTCCTGAGTGGACTAAGTACAGTATACTGATGTTAGCATTCCTAATCCTAAAGCTAACATTACTTCAAATTGGCCCTTGCACTGCACACTAGTTTTAGGCAGCATCAGAATTAATTTGCATAACTGCAGCTTTTCATTTTGCTCTTTCAATCAAACGCTGTTCATTTATGTTGTCTTTTAGTTATTTAAGAATAGAAATGTGTTAAGTTTTCATTCTCTAACAATGAACTTATTTACTTAAGGATTCATTCGGGTGGAGCGGTGGCTCTATGGCTAAGGATCTGTGCCTGTGGCTGGAAGCTTGCCGGTTCAAATAATAGACCTTCACAAGACAAACAAACTAACTTGGTCAGTTCTCTTGCGGTTAGTTTTTGTTTTGTTCATGAGTTAAAGCATTAAAATGATGCCTTTATTACTTTCCTTGTGGAATAGTGGTATTATTGTATTTTTTTCTCTAACCTTACTTAAGTGCACATTTCCTTAAATGACAAGTAAGTACTGGAGATTCATTAATGGATCCATTAACATTACCCGTCAGTAGAAAAGTGCCCTTTAGCTTCTGAGAATCTCTTACAAGTAAAAGAAAAAATCACCAGTGCTGACAATGATTGAAATTGGGTTTCCTCTGTTTCTATTTCAGTGTCTTTGTTTCTGAGTTTAGAGTTGCCTGCTTGAAGACATCAATATAAATTATTTTCAGTAAGGATAGAAAAGGAAAAAATAACATCTGTGCATTGAAATTTGAGGTCTGGACCAGTGCATCTTTTGACTCGGTTGCAATTAATTAACAGGGGCACACAAGATAATTATTTCTTGCATCATAGATGGCTCTGTTATGAACTCCAAAATTAAAAAAGAAAAAAACATATTTCTAGCAGCCTTCAAAATAGGGTATTGTCTATATTATTTTCTGATATTGTTCTTTAATTTTTGTTTTGAAAGAAATAGAATACCCCAGATATGCCAGTAATGGATTGCTACAAAGCCACCACTTAGAACACATTTCACAAAAATATTTTTTATTTTTATTTTTGGAATTATAAAAATATTATTTTATATAAATTGAATGACTTTTAGAGTTTGTTTTCAGCATATTGCATTACTGTACATAGTTCCAAGGTACTGAGGTTGATAAAAACACAGTGTTGGTTCTAATCCATGTCTGTTTTAGAGAGAATTAAAATATCAGAGCAGAGGATGCTTACATACGTTTTGGGAGACAAGACAATTACTTATCTTCCACATAAAATTGCTCGAAAGTGACAAAGGTGGGAAAAAAGGTGGAGACATTAAAGAGCAGAGACTCTTACAATACAATAAAAATTACAATAACACATTACAAAAACTGATGACAAATGTTAGACTGAGGAAGTACAGTGATTTGTTCACAATATTTTTAACCTTTTAAAACTCATGGTGAATTAGCGTTTTTAATTCCAGTTCTAAAGAGGGTTTATACCCCTTGATGTATCAAAAAAACCTTATGCATTGTTCTTAATAGGTACATTGTCTTCTCATTCAAAGCATTTCCCTTTCCAAAATGTAATATTCTTAACCTTTCAAGATAGTAGCACAATCTTCCCAATCTTGATGTTTTTTAAACTGCATCGCTTTCAATCAATTTAGACTTATATGATTTGAAAAAACATGTAATAAAATCATCTGTGTAGCAGGTGCTTCTCTCTGACCTCTACATGTTCATCTGTCACCACAGCATGTGTTGTCATGGAGACATCTTGTCTTTCTTGGAAGACATACACATAGTTTCAGACTTTACTGTAGGCCTGTGAATTAAACCACCTGATCTTCTCTTCTAAGTCCTTGTTTGGGAGGTAAAATATTTAAAGAATGACTGTTGTACTGTATATTTAATAAGTTCTTTATTAGTCTCCACTAATACAGAAAGGTTTCTGCGGCCTGTGCTGGCATACTTCACATGTCCATGAAAAAGAAAACAGGGAATCACTGCACAATGTCTCTGATCCGCATTGACAGAAAGGTTCTTGCTTTGTTGATCTTTCTGTGAACCTTTGAAGTGGCAGGCATCTAACATTGACTTTCAATCTGCTTTGGTTTACACTTGTTCACAATGTAAATTCAAATGTGGCAGCGGATTAGTGCAGTAACATTATTTGTATTTCTCCAAGAACTTTCATAAAATTTGTACTTTGTACTAGAACAAAATATTTTACAAAGGGAACGGAGGGTATAAAAATACACATGGAAAAGGACGTGGCAATATGACCATTTAGTTTTATTTGCTAGCTGCTCAATGTTTCTCTGGTCCTGTGGATTATATTCAGTAAAGTGTGGTCATTATTCTGCTCCCTTTACATTAGGTGGGTGAGAAATCTAAGAGGATTTAATGTGAAAACATTTTGGCACAAAGTTACATGCAAAAAATGGAAGCATTTTTAAACTTAAAGTGACAAAAAACCCGTCAGTTCTTTTACCAGCAGCTGTTTGGAATGGTGACTACTAAACATAAAAAGATGTTGCATTTTACATGTTCACATATACTGTAGGAAATCAGAAATATCATAAATAACACAGTTAAACTGACTTTGACAGTTATTATTTTATTGTGTGGAATCTTCTTTTATACAAAAAATGATATTTTATGTGCAGTAAAAAAAGACAAGTGGATGCATTTCAAGCATACATTATTGTATATACATTAAAGGAAATACAAAATTCTGAGACGTCATGTAAACGTAGGGGAGTGATTCCTGGAGTTCTGGCTAAATTCCACACTGGGCTTGCATCTCTCCTTTACCTCCATTTCTCATGTCTACTGTGCAGTGGTGCTGTTGGTGCAGAATGGCTGCCACACTCCAGTGGGATGATGTCAGCAACAGATGAAATGAGACCCTCCTGTGTGCATCCTTTAGAAACCTTTGCGATGTTATTTAATCCTACTTAATTAAATATAAAAAACTAGGTATTTTAAAATACATAATAATAGTTTATATTCATAAACACAAACAGAGCTATTTGACACTAACAATTTAACTTTGAGAGCAGTATGTTGTGTTCTTTAAATAGCATCTATTCATCTTAGCAATTTACAGGGCTGTTCTACACCCATTAGCAACACATTTGTAGCAACTGTGGAAAAAATCAACAGAATCAGTCTTTTTTAAAACATAGAAGTAGATGTGCAAAGACATAATGGAGAGTTGTATGCCACTGCCTAGCTTTTATCAAGAAATGGGTATAGATAAATCGATAAATTGTTCTTGTTAGTTTCAGAGA
This sequence comes from Atractosteus spatula, assembly GCF_055471065.1. Taxonomy (NCBI): domain Eukaryota; kingdom Metazoa; phylum Chordata; class Actinopteri; order Semionotiformes; family Lepisosteidae; genus Atractosteus; species Atractosteus spatula. Next base: position 1,691,763 of record NC_142721.1, on the reverse strand, counting down.
ATTAGAATATTAAGATGATTAATATTGTCATTAAACCTTTCAAGACCTCGTAGCTAAATAGTCTGAAATTATTGAAGTCTATAAAGTCTATATTGTTAAAATAGGAAATATTTAAGGAGAGTTTTTGCTCATCTCCAATTTTGTAAATCTTCAAGTGTTATTAGTCAGTTTTCTATTATTTATTTACTTTTCTTTGTCCAAATCTCACATTGTTGAAGATTATATTCACTAGGTTGCTGTTAAATGGACTTACCATACTGTATACAGAATGTTCAAGTAGGTAGCTGCGTCAGCAAAGGTAGATTGCAAAGGAACAAGTTAAGGTTTATTCCATGCTGAAAAGAGAAGAAAGAAAAACACAACGTTTCGGCTGTGGACCCTTTTTGTCATATTCAGTGTCATAAAATCACTATAACTTCGATAAAACTTAACAATGAGTTTAAACCTGAAAAATAAAACCTTTGAAAAAGCCCTTCAGGACAGAGCTCAGAAGTGTAAGAGTACTCTGTTTTTTGTCACTTTACTGGGAATTCATCAATGGACTATAGGTCGCCTTGTGTCTTCTTCTACTTTGCAAATACCACAGTGAAGAGAGTCTTCTTTAATTAAGTGTAGCTTCAAAGTGTGTAGAAGTTACTTGTCTGTCTTAAATATGCACTTTAAACCCAAAACACAAATACAATATTCCCTTGAATTTGAAATCATAGAGAAACAAAGGGAAAAAAAACACTTGTGGGAAAATTAAAAATGCAACAGAAGCAGCACAATGATGAGTTCAATAGATCTCCAAGGTCAGAAACAGGGAGGCAGGGGGAGTGGAAGGGGGGCAATAAACATGTCAGACTGAGGTGCTAATGTTGTTCACAGACACGCCAGAGAAACCCTCACCCATGGAGAACAAGGCCTGGGCGGTGCAGTGCTGCGCTCTCTGTGTCCTTCATCCATCCACTGTCCCCCTCTGGGCCCAATCACACACTTTACAGGACTAGACAAGCCTAACAAGAACAGAGGGGAAAAAAACACCATTCTGAAGCTTATTAGAACCCAGCAGGTCATAAAAAAATGTTTTGTACTCTGTTATTTTGTGTGCACAATGTAATAATGTATTCCAGACTGTTTGTTTTTTGTTCACTGATTGTGTAGGGTCTACCAACACCAACCCACAAGTGCTAAATTTAAACCTGTTTAAATGATGGGCTCTGATTTGTAAGTTTGCAAAAGATGACTATTTCTACCCGAGTACTTTCCTTCTCTTTTCTAGCATTCCCACATGCTGTAGTCTGGAATGATGTATAATGGTCAGCACAAGAGTGAGTGATATTTTTTCCTGTCAGTGTCTCAGTGTAGAGATGCAAGAAGTCACAGCGCAGTTCCATGAACGTGTGAGATGAGTTTTAATTTGTGAGGAAAAAGCCCATTTCCAATGAATACCAAAGAAGACACACAGAAGGTGCATCCCACATGGTGCTCTCTGTAATTGAAGCAATGTTACAGGGAGTTTTATAGTCTGAATACAGCCCTGGTTAACCCATATTCTCATGAATGGATGTTAAGTAATGACCATTGCAATACTTTGACACATAGCACAATGGCAATTTCTGATAATGTTATACCTGCCTTCCAATTATTTCTGAGATGTCATGTACGAGATATTTCAGAACAGATACAAGAGGTGTCTGTTTAAAATGAACTCAACCCAGGTCAGGAATGACCCCAGATCAGAGTCAGGTTTCTGCATCAGAATCTGCATTAAATTATGTTTGTATCCAATGACTAACACAGACGTCATCTGTTGCAGTAATATGCGGGTGGAGCTGCAGTCATTCTTCATCCAATGCCTGGATATTAGCCAGTTGGATTTTTAATAATTGATCACAGCTTGCTTTGATTGTAATTAAAAAAAATATCTAGGAATGGAATAAGCCTGAATTTCTTTCCGTACATGTACATTACATACTGTATGCAACAGGCTAATTTAAATCCACTTCCAGCCTATTCATGGGGACAAATGTTTGAACAGTGAATCTACAGCCATAGCAAAAATTGTAAATTTGTTGCAAGCAAATATGTTCCATTTAAAAATTGCATGTGCAAAAAAAAAAATCTAAGTACAGAAAAACTGGAAGAGACAGTGACAGAGATTTTTCTCAACAGAATAATATAGGGGCTCTAAATCGCTTCTGACAGAGGATAAACTAAAAACAGGAGGTGAACACATTGGCCTAAAAAACACTACAGGGGTGTTAACCCTCGTAATCTGCTTAAATTTTACTCTTGGCTTGCTGCTTAAATTTTCCCCTTAATTTAGACACTGAACCAAATCCTTGCTTCTCCGCCAGGTCTGTGGTGTAGCAGGAATCCAGGAGTGACAGCTGCTGCCTGTCAGCCAGGTGGGAGCTGCACTGCAACGGGTGGATGAAGTGGCGTAAAGTGCCTCAGGGCTTTACAGATCTAAGGAAATATTACTGATTGTTACATCCCTTTAGGGAATGTTCCAGTCACAAGCAAATAAAATACAACCAGTTCTTCAGCTGAATGTTTTTTTTAAAGTATGAATTAAAAATTTCCCATTGCTGCCATGCGGAATTATTCCACCATTCTGCTTTTTCCAAGATGCAATGCCAGACCTCCTGAGTGCAATGCATGGTGATCTCTGAATAGCTTTTGATCTGAATGGCGTGAGGCTGCGGGACATGTGCAGTGAGAGGAGTATCTAAAGCAGGTTAGTGTCTGAAGTTGGAAGACTCAATCAACATACTGTAGGTACACTGCAGTGAGTTCAAGTGTGACCGCACTACAAATTCTATCATGCATGGATGCAGTAGACGGATATCCTCCATTTTTTGTTCATGTATTTCATTGTTGTTGAGCTGCTTCATTTGGAAATTCCTGTGTAGGTGAATCATTGCTTCAGAGACTTAACAGCTCATAGCACTCCAGTGCAATGTGTTACTTTAATTTCTATTCGGTTTTTAGGTTCTAGTTGCTCTTTAAATAGTGCCTGTGATTAGGGCATGGTAAAAATACAGTAGATGTGCCTTGTACTGTATATTATACCTTAATAAAGACAGGATTTAAATCAAATCATTTGCATATGGGTGTCTAATACTGTAAGGTTCACTCAGTGGGTTCTAGCATTCAATAATAGCGGCATAGCCTTGATAAAAGTACAGTGTGGTATCTGGTTCTGTGAAGTTAAAAAAATTAAAGCCAAGTTTACATACAAAAGTGCAGTTTTTATATTAGTCTTCAGTTAGACTTCAGAAAGCTGCCAGAGTTGTTGTTAGTGTTGATAACCTTGAAGTACTTAATATTTCTCCCGACACTGGGTAGCATATTTTAATCCAGAGACTGACTAGAAATATGTTTGGTCCTTTTTAAGGTTCATTTTTTTTCTGCAGAAATAAAAAGTTTTATGGTTCACTTATTTGTTTAAAATGACAGACACCTGCTTGATATGACTGAAGATTGGACATTAAGACATACCAGTAATATACAAAACATACTCACCCGAATCCCGAATCCCATATTGTTATTACTTAATCTGGGAGACATGGATAAAAAGGAAATAAATAAACATATGAATTCATAAAGACCTGGTCAACTAAATCCATTTATGCTGCTGCTAGAGGCCGAAATTAGAATGTAAGAACAGAGAATATCCTTATTAAGAGTAATGGAGACTGAAAATGATACCTGTTTTCAAACCTTACCATACTCAGAGATTCCCAAAATGTGCACAACAGCACCCACAATGCTTTCTGCAGAAAAAGTGCAGAGAGGACTAAGTGTCACGATCGGCATCCCTCCTCTTAAAGGGCGCTCCGACTCTTTTTAGTTGATTATGTGCACCTGCCTCTTGTTTTGTCCCACTATTTAAGCCTGGCGCTCTCGCTATTCCTGGCTCAGCACTGGGAGATGGACGGCCGGAAGCCAGCCTACCAGTGGGTCCAGGAGAGACCTGATGACACAGGCTTCATCACTGCGTCCTGATCATCTGAGTCCGGGGCTCGGAGCGCCTGGCCTCCTTACCCTGGTTTAATTCCCTGTCTCTGTCCCGGATCCCTGTTCTGGATTTGAACTGTGTTTCTTCTTGGCTGGATCCCCCGGTTCTGGACTGGGCCCCGGATTCCCCCTTTTGGACTGCCTGAACTTGTTTGCCATCGCCAAGCCCCCTGAGCACCGGATCACCATAGTCACGCCCCCCTGTCTGTCAACCTGATGTCCTTCTTCACTTATTTCCAGATTATACCGTCTGCATAGGGTCCTGAACTACATTTGCACTAAGTTACACTAAGAAACGACCAAATAACTTGATATAATCTACGAGCAACTAAGCTCTGTATGGAGATAAAGAAGAAATCTCTGTGAAAGAAATTTAAGTGGTTAATTCGATGACCAGGATTTTAGGATGTACAGTAGACATCCCAGTTAAAGTCCCAGGAGATCTGGAGCATGTGATGCTGTATGCACCATTGAAGTCCCTTTTGCAAAGATAACAGATGATATAAATTTTTACTGTATGAAGCCTGTTGTAACAAGTAAATAAAAAAGCCAGTTCTTCTGTTTTGCTAATGCCTTCCAGCATATTGGGCATATAGACATCCTCTCCCACTAGGAGGCTCAAACACTGCCAAACAAAGATGTTCAGAAAAAAAGAAACTATTTTTCAAGTACTGGAAGGTGCAAAGATTGTCGTCATTAAAAATATCTCCCGTAGTGCAAATGCCTTTGTTTCTCTGGTGTGAGAAAGAAGAATAGAACATTTTCTGTAGGTGTGTATGTAAAATAGGAGAATGGACATGCATGCTTTCTCTTACTATGGGAATCTTCCTTATTATGGAGCCCAAACATACTCTATGATGTCTAAGGGGTGTCAAGTTATACATATAATCTTAAAGTCTATATGGAGAGACCGGTGGATGTGAAGATAAGGCAATTCCCTTATTAAAACAAACCGATTTCACATTGAAGAAAGGAAAACATATAACACACCTATAATAAGAGAGAAAAGAACTGTAAAACTAAAAATAATCCAAACTTGAAAGCAAATTTTAAGATGGTAATGTGAGCATGACGAGTAATATGAAAATGAGTCCATCCATTGCTAAATTATTTTTTGTTTGACAATATATCCCCTCAAATTCAACAAAAATATATTTGAATCTCACTTCTTACATCTGAACTTTTTTTGGGAAGTAGTGTGGTATAAAAATATGAAAGTGTTTTTTTATCCTAATTTTGGATAACAAGTGGCAAAGTTATTAGTTGAGAACCAGTTTCAAATGTTTATTGCTCTGCTTTATCATAAATATTTGAGAATCCTTTTGCAATACAATTAACTTCCCTTTTGTTTTGTTTTCTGCAGAAGAGAAAACTTTCACATAGCAATAAAAATTCTACAAACATCTTGTTACTTCAGATGAGGCCCTTGTATTCTGGCAATATCTTTGCTTCTCCTTCCCAGCACATTTAAACTGCTAGTATGTTTTGTAGGCGGATTTATCCCACATATGTTCCAGGACTGATCAGAATAATAATTCTAGATACCAGAACCCAAATTCTCAGTCACAAACTATCAAAGACTGACAATTGTCCATGTATCCCATGTGCTCATTCCACATAGAAGTCCTGTAGCCACACACTGTATACAGTAGATGGCTTTTTTCGAGAATCAGACAGCACTCGGTAACACACAGAGCAGGGTCTCAACTATGACTGCAGATATTTGCGTATGATAAATAAGAGTACATTGTCTTGCAAATTACATTTAGATCATTGCAACGTCTTTCAAAATCTCCATTAGTTAAAATACAGTTTCTGGTAATAAAAGCCTTTATATGGTTCTTATAAAAAGAATATAATGATTGAATTTCTTGCTTGCCGTGTACCTGTGCATAGAAAAAGAACGACAGATAAAACAGCACAGTAAAATGTTATTTAAACAATATGTCTGGTCATCAAAATGCTACAAATGTCTGTTTTGTGTTAACACACAGACCAACAGGTCAAATTCACTACTTAAGGTCCATCTCCTTAAAATCTGGAGCTACGAATTCTTTCAATTAATGCATTTTACATTTTGAGTATTTTTCAGCCTATAAAAAATGAAACGTTTAGGCACCTACAGATTTTGTTAGCAATTTGAAATATTTAATTGTGTTAGAGCTCCCAGAAAAAACACAAGTAGAACTGAATAATCTGTTCATTTAAGTAACTGACAGCTCAGTTGGAACTCAAACTTGAAGAGATATGCTTGAGGGTTTATAAAATTTTATGATTAGTTTCAATTTTTATAACTACAAATAGCTGGTGGCAGGAATATGATATATTTGTGTAATTTAGAATATTATATATGTTTTTGAGAAAGCACATCACATATAGTTTACAAATACCTTCTCATATCTGTTGGTTTCCATGGAAATATGCACCAAAACATTTAGAGCAAAACTTTGCTACTGGCAACAAATAAACCTTGGCTAATAGAATTGATTATTCTACAGAACAATTCAGATATTAGCGGACAAACACAAATGCATAATGATTTTTTATGAAATATTAAATCAAATCAAAAAGTGTGGTAACAACAGTAATAAAGAATCAAACCCCTTGAGCTTTATGTCTTTGTCAATCTGAAAACAACAACATGAGCAAAAATATTTTTATAACACTTTGCTGAAAATTATATTACTATACTGTACCAACGGAAGAGGTTAGAGCTTTTTTCCAGAAAGAATACTTTGCATTATTCTGGTTGTTATTCTGAGTTAACAAGAACTAGTGGGCCTATCTACTCCTTGATATACAGTGTAATAATGCCTTGCATTTTCTCCATATTGCACTGGATTCAAACAGGTCACATTTATTAGCTACAGGCAGTTTAAATTGCAATCTGAAAGAGAGTCTTACAAAACAATGTCTAAAATGCCACATTGAACATCAATAAATATTTCATTTTACATCATGGGACACTTGCATTCATTATACAAGAGTAGTTCATTGAAGTTATAACACATAAAACCGAGAAACCCGCAAACCGAGAAGTTGTTTGACTATTTCGAACAGTTTCTAAAAGTTTGTTTTGGGAAAGCTTGCATTTGGATGATTAATGTCCACTGACATTGTTTTTTGCGGAGTTTAGTAATGGCATAGTGATAACAAGGAGAGTCATAAAGCTGATTTATTTTTGTTGCCTAGACAGGTCCTGTTGAACCACAAATTTTAATGAGCAAAAAACTTGATTCATGAATGAAAGTGTAGTGGATCCCAGAAAACACACCAACTCACTCGTTAAAGTGTGTGAATCCATCATATTTATCTGCATACGTCTCTTCTCCAGCTTCCCTTGTGCTAGTAAGTATATTTACATGCAAATGAATTCTGTTCAATATCAAGCATGCGAATCAAAGGGAGTGAGTCTTTGGGCACTAAACCTTGCTGTTATGTCCATTTGAAAAATCTCAAAAATACCCCAAACAAGAGATTTGAAAAGCTGCAGTGTTTGGAAGAACATACAGTATTCAAATTCTAAATATTTTAGTGTAGGGAAATTTCAAATAAGATTTATTTGTGAAATTTTGTGCAGAAATGGAGTGCCACTAGCCTGTTTAGGTCTCAGAAATAATAATCAAAAACGTATTTCCAAAATAAAGTAAAAATACCAGAGGATAGTCAAGAGCCAATGAATAGCCTATGCTATTGTAAGATGTGTTACCTGTATTTCCCTCCATTATCATGCCTGGACCTTTGATTTGGATTTTATCAGTGAAGGAAATTGTAATTGGCAGACACCTGCAGCTCTCAAGGAGGTGTAAAAAAATATCTTTCTAATGAACATTGCTCTTCACTGTGAGTTAATCAGAACCATTTCACAACGAGCCTCACTTGTGACACCAGGAGCCCAAAAGAACTAAAGTAGAAAATTAAAAGCCTTTAAAATGTGCAACCTAAATAACTGTTTACAATATTTATCCATGCTCTATGTCAAGGTAATTGTTAATGCTTTTTAGGAATGCTGTCATGTTTTGGCTTAAGGTTTGGTGACACTGACATAAAAATGAAATGGAAAATAAAGCTTTTGTACCTCTTTTTCACAAAACAAGGGTACCTTGAATCTTAGACTAAGGAAGGATTAGACTAAGTATGAGAACACAACCTGTTACATTTCACAAAGGTCAGTAAAGTGCTCAGATCTTGAACTGATGTCCCACCAAGCAGTTTGGCAAATCCACTTTCAAATTTTCCAAACCAAAATAAGAAAAGGTTTTCAAGACAGGTGTGCTCAGAAAGATTTCTTAAATTTGAGTGACCTCTCAAGTGGTAAGATTTAAATTTGATAAAGATCATTAATGTGGTTTTTGGTTGGTTTATTGACCCTTAATCCAGTTAAGTTAAATATAGTTAAATATGAGTAAATGAACATCCCTTTCCCTGCCCTCATTACTTCACCCTCCTCCTCCCACCACATCTTCATCCTTGCAGCAGCTCCCTGGCTCATTCCTCCTGCTGCAGATGTCTTTGTCCCTAAAGCTACAGTATGTACTTAGCATTCCTCATGCAAGCAAGTAAATCAGTATTGTGACTGCACATACACTAAGCTCCACAATACTAAGGTTAGGCCAAAAGGCTGTCAACTTCAGGCATGTGTTGTGTCAAAAATGAATCATTCCTTCTACAGTGTATATGTTTTTACACTTGGGTCCTCACAATATGTCAGGCCTACATCAAACTGAAGAGGAGAGTGGTTGCTTTTCAAAGACAGCAACAGTACTGGGAAACTGTTTTCTAACAACCCCTCCAACATCTTTGTAAATGTGAAAAAATGTGACTATTTTTGTTTCTCAGTTTTGTGTTTCCCCTGTGCGAAAGCTTTGCTTCATATTTGCTGTGCCTTGTGATTTTGTCCTAAGTGCTACTAAAAAAAGAATGGACTTGTCAAAGAACATGAGAATTGCCTTTGCTCAATACAAAGTGCTCAAGGTGAGAAGGCATGATCCTTTTCCTGTCCTTAGCAGAGTCAAGATTAACACGGGATCATTATGTAAAAAGCACTAACATAAGGGAGAGAAGAAGCTTAAAAGTGGTCTTAACTTGAGAGACACAGGAACATTATGTTAGAAAAGACAGATGTAAAAAGGAAGGCAAGCTGTAAACACATCAGTGACTAAATTCATGACCTGTGCATACAATTCCAGCTGGCTCTTTTGTCTTGCTGTGTGATTCAGTCCTGTTCAGTAACTAACGTCTGATGTCTTTGTGGAAGATTCAGAAGACATCTTGACAGGTACAAATACATACTCTGCAAAGCATTATTTAGCTTGCTGTCATGTTAATTTTTATTTTCTTAATACAAATAATTAGAGAAACACTTGTGGTGGATAATACACTATTTAATTTTTTTTTAAAAAAAGCTTTTAACTCTTTTTTAGGCCCTTAACTGTTAAAACACAGCATACATCTATAAAATACTCTGTTGCCTTTTATATGAGCCTGACCCAACATAACACTATAAGGAAACATAGAGTTGTATATAAATTCTCAAGATATTAGTAAAATACTGTGTTATCAAGGAAATGTTTTAATGTGTTTAAATTATTATGACATTTTTAAAGGTATTTATTACCACGGCACGTGCCACCTCTTCCATGGGTTTATCATTTACAGTACAATGCTGTTACCTAGTGATCAATATGCCCAAAGTGCCCTGTTGTTTTAGTACCCCCTTTTAATGAGGACATCTCATTCTCCAGTTCAGTTTGTACCAATAATTATGGAATACTCACAATGTAAAACATTCAAATATACAATACAAATACAGTATAGAAATATAACCCCCCCCGTGCACACAGAGAAGTAGAGGGGAACATGTAAAAGGCAAAAATTTACACAAAGCCTGGTCTTTAGGCTCTGTGATTGTTGATTGTTATAGTTACATACTCAAATGTGAATATGAGTTACAAACTCATTCAAAGAAATTTTTATTTGTTAAAAGAAAACTCATGGTTCAAACCATCGACCTCCAGCATGCAAGTCAGACGCCTAAGCCATTACACCAATGTGCCACTTGACAACTTAAGCTATAACTGAACAGGGCAGGCAGAAAGTTTCCAAGTAATCGCGGGTGAGTCAAAATCAATGCAGATGTTTACAAAGAAAGTGTACTACTGTGATAACTTTGAGCTATACTGTATGAATATAATTATAACGTTATTAATTTCTTTAGATATGCGATTCCATATTATATTCCCTATTCATCACATTAGGAAAAGTATATGTTTTTTTACTGCAATAACGAGCACAGAAATTCATAGAAAAGGTTAAAACATTATAACTTTCTATGAAGTATATAAACTTAATATAGTCAGAAGGAGCACATAAAAACTTTTCCAAGATAACTACAGTATGTAACTGAATAAAGGACTTTAATGCTTAAAATGTTTAGGAAGAAAGTGGAATACTGGTGTGTATTTTTTATTTAAACTACCAATACCAGCTAAATACAGTTTACATAATATGGTTAAGTTCCTAAATTAATATTGTTTATGACATTCAGACACGTTATGATACTCTTCTTTTTATGCTGAGCTACTAAAATTTACCTTTAGTTGTAAAATTCAATATTAGTATTCAATATTTAGTGGGTTAGAACATGCACAGTGAAGAGATTAAAAGAAGCAATCGTTTCACTAACAACCAATGCACCACAAGTGCCCCTGTCGGTCATTTTGCCCAGCCAGTCACATACTGTGGTACAATGCGGTGCACTGTAGATAATTTTGCACGGTACGGGGTTGTACCATGTATTTTGAATGGCTTCATCTGTATGTTAAGATCATATCTCAGCCAGAAAATAATGATACAGTAAATCTCATTGTAACAGATGCTTGTTGCAATTATTGTGACAATTGCGGTAGCAATGATGAAACAATGAATTTGTGTTTCCTGGGAAGAAATTTAAATGTAGTTTTCTCTTTTCCAACAGAGTGTTTTACATTCAGAGTTTTATTTTTCAGATTTTTTTATTAAATTGTAAAAAATTCAACTTCTGAATGCAATTTTATAAATAAAAATCTGGATATTAAAACCAGTCGGGTGTCTGATCAGGAGTTAATATCTAAGTTCATGGGGTTTATATAAGCTTGTTAAAGACATTAATAGGGATTAGCCTACCAGAATTCACCATCTCTTCAGAGAACAGGGTTCAAATCACCTTTCCCAGTACTCTCCGATGTAGAGATAGAAATGCATTTGTGAAATTAAATACTGAGTGTCACTGTGATAAGATATTACATCTATTTGTTTTCTATTTTCATTTTTCACAGCCATGGTAATGCACACTGAATTCAAACATGGACACCAGCAGGTGTCTGTCATTATGTGCTAATAGACCTTAGCCTCACCAGCTCAGCAGAGGAGTGAATTTCCTGCTTATTATTCACAGTTACACATCTTTTAGTTTCTCCCAGGTTCATTCAGTTGCTTGTTTACAGTTCATGTGTGTGAACTCTGGCAATAAGATGCTGTGTGCATGGTTTAAAAATATAATAAACCAAGTGCTCTTGTGGTTGGAAAAAAAAATCTGTGGTCATTCTTGAAAGAGATGGTAGGATAGGGGTCTATCTTATGCTAGCTCCAACATTCTAACCAAACCCAAAAAGGGAAGAAATAAAGCATTACTCCTTGTAGAAAATTGCCTCTTGTACTTAAGGTGTCCCAGCTCTAGGGACAAAGGTTGGAATAAACAGAAAATTAACATTAAAACAAAATCGATTGCCCTATCATCTCATATCGCCGACCACCTAATCTGCATAACCTCCTTGTTCACAGCTCCCTTGACCGCCCTCAACAACCATCCACACCAGGCACTTTCCCTTGTAACAGAGCTCGCTGTATCACCTGCAAGTACACATCCACCACCACACTCATTCAAGGCCCCTCAGGACAATTCCGGATCACCCAGACGGCATCTTGTACCTCCAGCAACCTTATTTACTGTATCTCTTGCAGTAAATGCCCAGTCATCTACATTGGAGAAACAGGAAGGAGACTCGGAGACCGCTTCAGAGAACACGTCAGGGCTGTGAAGATTAAAGATCTCTCCAAGCCCATTGTTTCTCATTTCACCTCTGACGGCCATGACCACTCTAATCTCTCCGTCTGTGTTCTCCAAGACAGTTTTCCGAACTCATACATCAGAAAGACCACCGAAACCAAAATTATTCTGCAGCTAGGATCACACATTCTCCCTTCTCTTAACGACAGACTACTGTTCTTTTAAATTTTCTCCATTCATTGGAAGTTTCATTTCACACCTCTCTGCACCCATTCTGACTTCACACCTCTTGATTGGCCTCTCTTTCTGTCCCCTGCTCCCGCCTCTCACTCCTCCTCCCTCCCAACCTTTGTTCTCCCGCTACTTTACCTTTGCCTACTGCCCTGTCTCTCTCACACCTGAAGAAGGCTCCACGGCCGAAACATTGTGTTCTCTTTTTTCTTTTTTTCAGCATGGAATAAACCTATTACTTGTTCCTTTGCAGCCTACGCATGCTGGCACAGCTACCCACCTGAATTAAAACAAAATGTTTTTATTTAGAACGAAAACATGCAATGAAAACAAATCTTGGGTCCTTGGAGTGTTTTTGTTACCTATCGTCTGATCTGTACTTTTATATAACTTTATCCCTGAGTTGTTTTGAAAGCATCTTGTTCTTCATGGTTGAATCTTTGCTTGAAATCCACTACCTGACTAAATGATGTTACAGAGATAGGTTTACAGTATTTATTCTTAAATCTTGTGAACATATGCTGTCACATACAGTTGTATGGCTTTCTAAGGTAACCTAAATGGATTCTTGATTAACAAAATTGAATTGAAATTTGTTACATCTGGATTAAGAAATTTGAATAACAAAAGTTTGAGTAAAGAAAATAAAAAGAACAAAACTGGATTAAATGTTTTAATTGTAAATTTTCCTCATTACATTAATTTGTCTTTTACATATACAACAGACAGAGCATTTTAGATCAGATCAGAGCAATTTCATGTGTTAGCAAGAGCAAGGTTTTCTGATTGATATGTCACATTATATGGTGCTCCAGTTTCCTCCAACTAACCAAAATGGCAGAGTAATTGGCTTTTGGGAAATCTGGCCCTGGTGCCAGCGTGTGCCCTGCAATGGGCTAGCGTCCCCTGCAGGGGGAGTCATGCCTCACACCCGCTGTTTGCTGGGTTACGTTCCCCTGTGACCCTGAAGTGGACAGAAAGTAGATAGGTGGATTGAGTATATTCCTAGAATCAGTCACATGGAGTAGTGGAATGGTTAAGCTCCTTTTCTAACACAGATAAAGGCATGGATTCTGCCTATATTAGTCTCCTGGAATTTATCTGTAAACATCCATTTGATAGTCTAAAGAGAAATGTTTTTTTTTTAATTTTTAAAATAATTTTTCACTTTGTTCAATTACCTAGGCAATTTGCTTCCATTTCTGTATGATGCAGTCCTTTTCTAAACAGTGCCCACTTTGCCTGGGGCAATTTTTGATGTCCAACGCAATACACAAAAAAAGCTGACAGAAAAAAATGGAAAAGCACTGCATAAATTACAATAGAATTGTATCATTCAATTTAATGGTTATTAGAATGTAAAGAACTTTAAAAAACAAGAATGCATTTAAAACTTCATAATCTCAGATGTCAAGAGTGTTAAAACAAACTGAAAATTTGTTTTGAAAATGTGTTTTTATTATTGACACCTATCGAATTGAAATGCTCAGACTTATCTTGGGTTTCTAGGTGCTGGGATCCACATCCAAGATATTACTCCTGTTTCCAACTGAGGGCAAGTGACAAGTTTAAAGTTACAGTTTGAAACAGAACAATAATTGCTGAACAGTTTCACCTGTCCACAGTTCTGATTCTTTTTGGCAGAAGAAAAAGCAATTTGGGATGTTGGCAACAGAGAAATTCTGGATGTGTAGTGCAGTTTTATTTGCAGAAAAAGTTGGATTTAAGTTCAACTTTATAAAAGCTGATTCATCTATTAGTTTATACCAATACTATTAATGAGGCGTATACCGTTGTCCTTCCGATTTATAACTATTATTCCAATTCAGGACTGCAGGGGAGGTGGAGCCTATCCTGGCACACAACTGGCACAAAGTAAGATTCACCTGGATGGGACACCAGTCCATTTCAGAACATACACAGACATACTGTACACACTCACACTGGAACTGGGGCTCTGGAACTGTGTGTGCTTAGTGTTGAGACGGTTGGGTTTAAACTCAAAGAAGAGCTAAGCTTTTGTTTTGTTTTTGCTTTGTGCTTGATTTTGTTTATTTAGCCCTCTATAAATAAAAGAGCACTTGGTTTGTACCTCAGGGCAGGTCTGTTTTCCTAGGACCTGCCTGTGAAATGATTCAATGCTAGGAGAAACCAACCCCTGGGGTGCCATCTTCTATCTAAAGTGCTTATTTTTGCTACCTGTGTGTTTCTCTTTGTAGTTGTTTGCATAAATATCATCTGCCAGGTGTTTGCTCAGTCCTATTACAGATCCCTTTGGTACTCCTCTAATTGCATAACAGTAATTTCAGCATTTACCCTTTAACTTTGTTTTCTATTCATTAGCCAGTTCACAATCCAACCACATTTACTGTGCCAAATGTCTACCACTGGTAAGAGTTGAGTTAACTGCCTATGAATATGATCTCTTTTGTTCCTTCTGTACAATCAGTAGAATACCACCAGGCCCTAGAGTGTTCCTGACTTCCTTTTGTATTCAATTCCTTTTTGTATTTTGTATTCAATTCAATTGTTCCCCTTCCATGTCCACCAACCCTGTTGACACCTGTTAATGAAACATAGCTTCTAATTCTAATTTTGCTTACAAATACCGGCAGAGCTCAGTGAAACACTCAGCTTTTCTGTTTGTAAAGGGCTAAGTACAGCACTTTTTAGCAGTTAAGAAGCCACAAAAACAAAGTTTTGTTCTATACCTATAAAGGCAATAATACCAAGCAACAGGGGTGGAGAGGTCCTTATGTGCAGCATCCTCTCACTCTTGAGAGCACTTGACACTGTCAGCCCCAGGCTTCGGCAATGGGGAAGTACAAAAGGCAATTTTAAAGCCAAGAGCTGCCCTTCAGCTCCATACATTGGGATAGAGGAAAGGTTTCACTCAACAGCAAAGAGAGCTTATTCAGCTGCAGAAAGTCAGAGTTGGATAAAATGAGCAAAGGCAAAACCAAGTGTTGCACTTTTACAGATATTGGTGATAATAAATACATTTCTGAAACAAGTTCAAGCGATATTTGATTTTCTTTACTTTCCATGTGGAGAACGGAAAAATAGAGTGATATGTATTATACTTTATGTTTTTCACCTTCTGAAACCAATTGGACAATTGGGCAATTAGAAGATCCTTCTTCACAGTAATTGATAAAATGTGTCAAAAATGTTTGGCGCAGCAGTAGTGAACGATAGTTTACCGTCAATCGATGAGATCCACACCACCCGCTGTCTCAGTAAAGCCCAATGCTATATTCAGGATCCCAGCCATCCTGACCACACCATTCAAGCACAGTCGACTAGGCATAACAATAACTTCTACCTTTCAACAGTAAGTATCATTATCAGCTAGAATCTTCAATGCTTCAATGCACCTCCGCACTCTGCACTTTTTACTTGGATACCACGTATCTATCATCCTGTGTGTTTGTCCTGTACTTTTACTGTCATTATTTTTTATTTACTCTTTTGTAATGTACTGTGCACATCCCGAGAGAACGGCAGACAAATTCCCAATGTACGTGTACACACTGTATCGCAAATGAACTCCTCTCTCTCTCAACTGCTACAGTATACAGTATATCTATAATGTTCACAACATCAAGTTTTTTACTGGTTTCCTCTTCTCTAAAATATCCACAAATCTCTCGAATCTATCTGACATCTTTCTTACTGTATGATTTCCATTTATGATTAAAATATAACAGAAATCAGGCACTGTACTGTGGAAAACTTTTCAATGCATTTTTAATTTACTTTTCTTTACTTGCGAAAACGATGCTGAAGGATTTTGTTAATTTGTCTCCTTGCTATACGGGAGATACAAAAGAAGCATTGGAGACCAGACATGCACTGCAGAGTCAACCAAAGAGCTCCACTGGGGGGCTCACTGTGGGCATGTTTACAAGGATGTCTAGATAATTGATCTTATCAGAAAGATTATTGCACAATTCCTTAATAAGCTTTAGTTCTTGGTCTATTTGTTTTTTTGTTGCATCTTCCATTCAAGCTCAACAAGTGTAACCAAAAGATTTTGTTTCTTGAATTCAGCCACAAGATTTTTCAAAATGGGGGGAAATTAGATGGACATGTCTTCATTACCTGCATGAGTTGGAAGTATGGATTACACTTTATTAAAGGTCAAGCACATCACCAAATGTGAATATTTTCTGTGATTAAAACAGTCGTTAGGATGGCAAATGAGTAAAAGGCTGAGAGCCTCAGTCCCTCTACCGAGACAATCATTTTCCTAGCATTATGATAATCTACACAGCAGCAGGCTGCTCAGTACAACCTGTCGTTAAGGTTTAATTATGCTCAGGCAGGTCTCCTACAGAGCCCGAACAGCTTAACACTTTCTTCTTGAACCTGGTAACAAAGTCGAAACCTCTCGTTCCCTCCCCATCGCACCTTGCCACCCGTCAATGCTTTGAGAGCTCCTGCAGTGTGTTTTTTCTGTCCCCTGGAGCCAGAAAGGCGTTTCCACTTCCAGAATACCTGGCTGGATTCCAGTGAAGCCAATAAAAACTGTTCATAGTACTTTTTAAAGAAACAGATGCAAGAACTACACTCAGAATTAAAGTGTCTCTGTCAATTACTAGCTGAGGTATCTCTATTTTCAGTTTGCATTTGGTATATGATTACATTGTAACCGGGACCTTTTTAGACATGATTGGATTTTACAATTCTCATTTCAGGGAGCAAATGTAGAAATTAAGCATTAATATTGGTGCTTAACTTCTGTGTGCATATAAAATTAATACATTATTTACAATAACTGCTGAACAAACCACCTATCCATGTTACAGTTTGAGTAATTTCAATCTGTATTTTTTACATACGTAGTAACTAGTCTTTTATATTATAAATTAAGTAAACATGCAAGGAAAAAACAGCAGTCTCAACTCCTTCCCACCCTAGAGTCCCTTTGAGTGCAGAATGAAAATGGTGATCTTTACAGGTTGTTTGCTCTCAGTTTTACTTCTTTTGTTAATCCAGTTCTCTCTCAATAAAATATGTACGGTATATATTAAATAAAAGTATTTCCCTACGCAATCAGCATTTTTAATAATGAAGATATGACTGTTAACAGTGTGCAGAGTTTATAATTATTTTGTGGCTGTTGCTGTACCTGCGCACACATGCAGGTCTGGTCCAACGGACCCAGTGGCTTTGCTGATGATGTACTTCCTGTGTTACCTGGCAGGGCCTGCAAGCACCAGACGGCAGAGTGTGCCAGCCAGCATGGCCTTTACTCTACCTGAATAAGATGCATGTGAGCTTCAAGAAAATGCCTTATTGTTACTGTTGCCTTATCGATTGTCATCTAGATTTTTATTATTATTCAGTTCCTTCAAGAGGCTTTTTACCTAAGGCCGGTACAGAAAATAATTATTAACATAAAAACGACACTTGACACATCGAGTGCAGATTCCCGGTGGATTTAAAACCCTGATACTGCTTTTTGCAAGAGGATGAATTGAGGTTTTCCTAACTCATTTTGAGAGAGAGCAATCAATTCAAATTAAAGCACCAGTCCTTTAATACCAAGCCCTAAATCAATTGCAGTATTTTACCACAAATAGCCTGCTCCTATTAATTGCACAATTGTGTGTAGTAGGACCAGTATGGATTAATCCAATTGGGAAAACAGAATGTAATACTACCACAAAGTATAATTTAGTTTTGCTCTCTGTTGCGAGTCCCCAGACAACAGACTGATCACCCAGGAGGGCCCTAGGAAGAACAAGTAATTTACCAACAGCAGTTCTAACAAGTTTCATGCTATGCATATACGATCTAGTGGCACTCAAAAACTGTTCTGTTACCATTTTGCAGATGTGCTGCAATTAACTGTATATAACCAATACCACATTATTTAGAGATAATAAATCTATTTAAAGGTAAAATGATATACTACACAGTCAAAGGAGGTAGAAAGAAGACTACACAAGCAAGGTTGCAAACTAGAGGAAGTCGTATTTCTTATTATGCTCATTTGGCATCCATTGGCTGCTACCTGTAACTGTTAAAAAGCAAACTGGCTTTAGCAGCAGGACCAAGTAAGTTGTTCCAGATATTTGCAACCCTCTTTATAAAAATCTTGTTTTTAGTTCTTCAGAAAGGTGTAGCCTGGTAGTTCAAAGAAGGAAGGTTCAAAAGAAGGAATTTGCAAACAGGGTGTCCTGGTTAATTTATAGCTTTTATGTTCAGACAAAAGAGAAGCTAAACATAAAAATATTGTCTTTTGGCTAGTTCAGTTTTTAAGTCACCTTGAGCAGAAGCAAAACCATCATTCAAAGAGTTACTAATTTCAACTGAACAAATGTGTTTGTTTTTATGCTCTCAGAACTCATCCTGTGACATATGCATCTAGTATTGGGAATCTAAACCTATATCTGTATCAATGGAAATATACAAAATGTAATTGATATTGAAATCCTAGTATAGCTTTCAAATTAATTTATTGTAGACTGGGCTTAGCTTTAGGGTTTGGGTCTAGAGACTGGCTTTCCATTGAATTTTATTAGCCAGAAGACTTCCTCGGTTGCAACTTTGACAGCATCTTTAAAAGTGAATTATGATTCCTGATGAAGTCCTGTAGCGTCATACTGGATAAATAACATCTTACAGATCTTACAATCACAAAGAGATAAATGAAAGCATGGGCATCTTGAAGCAAGAAAAGAAACCTTACTCACAAAACATCCTCCATCATCTCTATATTCCCCAAGGGGAAAATGAAATCTCCTTTTTCACCGAACAGGAATCGTCCTTTTAGAACAGAATGGATGAGCTTATTAAAAAAGGTTTAATTTTCATCTTTTTTCAGTTTGAAAGCCCCTACCTGAGCATTTCACTGTATCATTATATAGACTCTGAGACCGCTGTCAGAAGGCTAGATTATGACACCAGTTTTACATATTGTCACCCTTACATATGATAATTGACTAAAGATAATGATGTTGAAGGAGACAAGTATGAAATTAAGTGAGCATCTTTGATTAAAATGCCTTTACAATAGAAGCTCTTAGCAGTCAAGCCAACCCCCCCCCCCCTTCCATTCTCATGCATAGTAATGGCATTGTGCTCGTGTTCACAGATGGCTTATATGTCCGTCGTCCAGCTCTCGTTTAGTTACTGGGATCAAATAAGGTCATTACTGAAATAAATTACTTCTTCGGCACTTGATTTTTTTTCTTTCGTACTTCCAAGACGTGTCAGAAAGATAACCATTTTTTTAATACATAATAGGATAATAAAACAACTTCGTTTGACATTTCATTAGGGAGTGAAACACTGTTCCTTTTCCCGTCCTGAAAACAAAATCAAACGCACGACTCATCCCCTCTTAAAAGCCAGGGAAGGTTCATTCCCCCCCGGTCCCCTTTCTCTCTTCCTTTTGTCTGAAATACGTGAAGCGCACATGGAAATGTCATGTGCCGTCTATTTTGCATTCATGTAAAGGGCGTATTGAGCACAGTCTTGACAGGGCAGTGCTTTTAAAGGAGTGTCATGAGTAAAACATCTCCTAGAATCCATGTATAATTCATAGCATCCATTTTTCTGCACACTTCCTGAAGTATTCTTATTTCTTTGCATGTCCTATAAAACAAAAAGCTAATTAAGATGTTATACTGGTGCACAAAAGTCTATAACACTCAACACGTAAGTGCTGCATAATGCATTTAAAATTCAACTCCAGATCATTTTCTGAGCATTAACCATTTTTAGCTCTAACCAGGCTTGAACTTATTGCTGCCTCCTGTCTCTTCAGGCACAGACTCTTCCTTTGTCTGTGTTTTGAGGCTCTGGCACTCAAGCATTCATTATTCTGTTTTGCTCCTAGATTCTGGAATGTTCTTCCTTGGTTACTTGTAAAATAATTATTTAAATTAAAATGTTAAAATCAATAACACTAGTTGTAATTATTGTGATCATTATACTACACAGAGACTGAAGAGAAAATGAAGAGATCTGATTAATACAAAATGTTAGAATGTGAATCTGAAAGTTATTAAAATGATATTAAAAATAGTCTGAGTACTGGTTATAGTCTGAATTCTGAATTCTGAGTATGAAATAGTCTGAATTCTTGAAAAAGCCATTAAACAGGTAATGTATGAAGAGAATGTGATATTCTTTGCATATGGCTGTTGCTAATCACCTGTATTGCTGCTTTGTTTTAAAAAAACGCTTTGAGTTGCATATTTCATTAAGCTTGTGAAATAGATAGTTTTAAACACATTTTAAAATTGCAAAACCCGGTGACTGTCACACTCCTCTCCAACCATTAGAGAACGCTCCACTTCTCTCCTAGTTCCCTGTGATCATTTATGTCTTTCCAGTGTGTCCTGTTTTGTTGCCTATGTACTTCCTGTGTCTCCACTGCTCCTCGCTCAGCATTGAGGGTACGGATCTCATGAGACCCGCCTCATTTCCAGGTCGCCCCAAGTCTGTGGCATGAGGCCATTGGTTTCTACCCCGACTTCGAACGACCCCCTGAGCCGGGGCTAACCTCCGTGTTGCCCCTTTTTGCTGCTACGCAATGGGTCTCGACTGCTCTCCTGTCCATTCCCCGGCATGCCC
This sequence comes from Atractosteus spatula, assembly GCF_055471065.1. Taxonomy (NCBI): domain Eukaryota; kingdom Metazoa; phylum Chordata; class Actinopteri; order Semionotiformes; family Lepisosteidae; genus Atractosteus; species Atractosteus spatula. The sequence continues at coordinate 1,670,888 of NC_142721.1, read as the reverse complement.
CTCCGGCATCTGTGACAGAATGCTGAGCCAACTCCAGACCCAGCTTTTTGCAGCTTTTTGAAATTTTTTGTTTACTGGTTTCTGGTATTTTATTTTTTTTACTCCTGGTTCCGGGCTTCCATGCCCTCTGGCCTCCCTATTCTCCTGGTTTCTATCTATTGTGAGTTATTTTTTTACGTGTTGTTTGTTCCCCTGTTCAGTAAGGGTTTATTTATGTTGTGTGCACTTTATTACGTGTTTTCATCTCAGTCCTCGGGTGCCCTGCCCAGCTCCCCCTTCCTCTACTTAATAAAGGTTTTTCAGCCTGGAGGAGGGGGTAGCTGTCAGCTGTGAACTCCCGGAGGTTTCCTTTCAGTTAAATAAGGTTTTTCCTCCCCCCAGTGCTGTGCAGCTCTTTTTTTTTGGGGGGGGGGGGCATCAGGAGCCACCCTTTAAGGGAGGGTGGGGGGTACTGTCACGCTCCTCTAATGTGTGTATAATGTATCTATATCCCTGTCTGCATGTGCCCTGCAACTGGGCTGGTGAACTCCATCTTGTGCCCATTGATTGTCAGGACAGGCTCCGGCTCCTGAACGAAAGAAGAGGTTAGAAAAACGGATGGATGGAAAAAAAGATGGTAAGGCGTGCCTTTGTAATCTGTTCGTCAGTACTAAAGGAGTTAATAACCTATCATGTACAGTAGGACTGTATTTTAAGGGGGAGCACAATCTTAGGCACTGTGGAGTAGGCACTATAGTCGCCTACTGGTAGAATCGTCTGAGCATCACTAATCAGTGTATCAAATGTGGGGAAAAAACCCACAGAGTATCTGTGGGATTAAAATTAATGGCACACTGCTTTCCATTTGCCTCCAATTGCATGAAATATTAATGACAGCATGGTTTAACATCCCTCAAGACACCTTGCAATAACGTTTGCATTTTTATTTTAAACTATATTAGAGAAAGCAGTGGCTCAAAAAGTTATGAGGCAAGGGTTGTAATAAAGTAACCTTTAATAGTGGCATAAGATATTCATAGTGGACGTCTGTCACTCATGTTTTCCATTGGCTTTCTTTAGGTGTTAATTTATGCACAATTAAGATGAAGCCACTAGATAGTGATCTGTGTTTCCAGAGCCATGTCAGAGACCTGTCATGAGAAATCTTTGCTAAATGAACCTCATTGGATACAGTTTTGACAGCATCCTCCCTTAAGCTGCAAAATGCATTCATTATTTGTCATTTTAAAAAGAGGTGGCATAATGTACTTGACTTCAGCTTCGCTAGTCACTCCTATTTGGAAAATACTGTATGTGCTATCTTTCCATTCTGCGGATAACACATTGCATAGTACTTCCTACCTCTCGAAAGTCAATTTATCGGAAGAGCAAGGAGCCTGGGCCTTAACTATGAATTTATAGCTTTGTTTTTAAATGGACAAAAATAACGTGTTTCCACTGGAAAGCTACTCATCTTTCTGTAAATCTAGTCATGTAATTAATGACTAAATACCTCAGGAAATCCTGTTTAACTTGAAACCAGTCCAACCCTGGCAGTGCTTTTCTAATTATCTGAATCCCATTAAGGTTGCCCAGACACAGTCGACTGATGGTGCTTTTATGGCACTTTTTTTATTTAATTTGAACCAGCGACTCTGGTAGTCTCTGGACGTCTCTGGATATACAGGGCCCAGCATGCGCTCAGGGAAAAGAGCTTTTGTGGTCAAGCCATTTTATTACAGTATTCTTTCATAATAGCATATTTTTCTGTTGTTGCTGTCATTTTTCCAAATGATATGCAACACAAATTAAAATGTCACTGCTTTGCCATTGGTGTTGTTTCAGGAGAACTGAAACAAATTCAACTTTTTTTAATTAAAAATGAAGAAAACTAAACAAATATTAACAAAGAGAAGAAAACTGTTGAAACTAATATAAAACCCATGGCAAGTGAACAGGCAGAGAAACATGTATTGGGCTCATGTTTTATAACAGGCAGCATGGTGGTGCAGTGGTTAGCATGGCTGCCTCCAGACCTGGTTTGCTGTCTGCGTTCTCTTTTTGCTACAAACCCACAAATAAACGATAATTCCAAGCTGAAAAAATTGAAAGGAGAAACATAACTTTTTGGCTGTGCGGCCTTTTTCTGATGTCACGTTACTTTGAACCTTTAATACGGTTTTAATGACCTTAAGAAGCATCCTTCTTAATTTTCGTTTACTTGAAGGGCTTCAGTCTCATTAAATTACAGAAGTTATATATTTCCCATGTCTGACTACTCTCACTGTTGTGTAACGTGCACAAACTGTGATTGGCATCTTGTAAAATAAAATGTCACCAAAATCCCACTCTCAACAGGTGTCAAATGGCAGTTCCATCTTGCGTGAGAGCACTTTATAATTAGAACTTTGAGGCCTCTGTCATTAAAATGAATGAGAGTGCCTGTCTGTAATTTTCTTATTCTAAAGTTGTGCCTTCCTGTTGCTCTTAGGTTTGTATAATAGAAGAAAAATTCCCTGGCAAATGACTGTTTGTGTGTGTAGAGGGTAGTGTTCCGTATTAAGTTTAACAAAAATGGGAATGAATTTACAAGCTATCATCAAGAGACATTTACAATCATGCAGGTGTAAGCGCTGTTGATATAAAATGATGATACACTGAAGCTCCGCTACACACAGCGTCGGAATGGAAAGTGAGCAGTTATTTCACCAACTGAATTTAGGAGAAAAGTTTGACATGCCAATATGCAAGCCCAAGGTAGGATTTAGCCAGGACATTGCGGTTAATGAATGCTCATCGGAATACACAGGGGCCAGTGATCTGCAATGATCACGTGGTTAGCGCCTTAATTTAATATCTCACCAGAAGGACAGCAGCTCCTACTGAAGTGTGTCCCCTGGTCATTAGAGATGAGTACCACCCACCGATTCATCAACACCACTTATACAAGCAACCTGATTTATCTGACCAGGCTCTGCCTTCTTTAGCTTATGATTTCTGATGAGACCAGGCTTAAATTAAGTTTCTTAGGCCTGCCATCGATATTATCGTAAGTGACATAGTGGAGACTATACGCTATAGTCAATTGACTGACAGCCCTGTCCTGGATCACTGAAGGGAATTCTCCAGTGAATATGCTCTAGTCTTGAAGTGCTTATTGTGAAGGATATTATGTTATGTCCTGCAGCTCATTTTAGGATTAACTGTTTACTATTAGTTTTTTCAAGTCTTGTCTATGCAGGATCAGCTACAAGGCAGAAACTGGGATGTTAAGTTGAGCTAGAGATCCCTTAGCGTCATGAAAAACTTAAATATATGGCTCTAGACAAAGAACACAAGCATTATACCAGTTACCTCATCTATCTTCTTAAATTGTTGTTTTTCTCCTTTTAAAAAGTCAGTAACCAACAATCTCAAAATGTGGGCCGTTTATGTTTCACAGTTCCATGTATGCATTGTGGTCTCACTGGATTGGAAGACCAAAGCAGTAAAACTTAAACAAGAACAACAGTACAACCATGTTTTTTTTCCTTAGCAATGTATGTATTTCTTACATTTTATCAAATTATGAAAAACAGTTCCCCAAATCAGCTACTATTCCAACCACGTGCTTTGCTGTTTAATCCAGGAAAACGTTTGTAATGAAAACATGAAATCTTTCCTGTTTTAGAGGATCCAGTGAAGCTGGAAAGGACTCATATGGTTATTCATTATACCCATCAATTATTGGGATTAAACAACATGATACTATCTTTGTATTGAAATAAAAAAAATATTTCTATTTTATTCTTAACAAATATGCATATCTGTATGCTACTCTGTATGGTGTATGACAAAATCCTGGATTTAGATATACAGTTGAATTTACCCCCCAAAGAGTGGGGAGTGGGTCCAACGCATTTGCAGCACTTTCACATTATATATTATAAGATTAGATTGTATGGATATGTGGTGAAACATTATGTTAGGTAACTGATATGATATAATTTAGAGTGCTAGATTATAGGCTTCTGGATTGCTTCTCTGAGTGTCAGAAACTACATTGGAATCTTCTATGGGCTGACCTCTCACACTCCACACGATGTAGCACCTTCTAATTTAGAAATTATGGATAGAAGCCTGTTATTTCATCATTGCACACTGTCACAATCCTCCAGCGATCTCAGAACATATCTTAGAGCTTTAACCAAATGAGATCTGCTATCTTGAAGCTATGTTCTTCAAAACTAATACTAAATGTCATCCAAATCTCTGGAAAATCTGTGAAAGAACTGAAAAGAAACTACAGATATGTTTTATTTGTATTACTTTTAGGCAATGTAGTGTACAGTATATCCTTATTAATACCTGATTTCGCAAGAACAAATTAATCAGAATCAAAAATCTGAACTTGAGACTCACCCTGAAAGAGACTGTATTTGGGATTCATCTGTGATCACAAATCATATAATCATGGACCAATCTTTGGGTAAAAAACCCATGTGCCCATATACCGCCACTGTCTCCCTATTCTTTACATGGGTATTTCACAACTAGGTGTTAGAAGCCAGAAAGTAGCCTTCCTATTGACTCGTGTTGCGGGAGATTATTATTAAGGGAAATTCTGCAAATTGTAATGTTTTTACCAATTTAGACTCGCTTCAGAGTGCATATGAGTGAACCTGAGTTTCTTTCAGTCTCTACATGAATACAAAAGTAATTATTTAATATTACAAAACTTCTGTAAACCTAATAATGACTATATCCTTACCCTCAGTCTGCAACTTGAGCCTAACCATATCCTTGCATGTACATTAATAGACTGACTACAGTCAATCATGCTACAGGATGGAAGTCTGATAATTAGGCTTTAATTAATCATGGTGTCAAAGTGGGTTGGTGGCTCAGGCCAAGGTTGGATGGCTCCTGTGTTTTAATTCAAAGTTTCACAAAGTTGTTCGTATGTTAGGATGTACACACTATACACGAGTAAACATGCCCATGTTGAAGGTATGGTTTCTTTAATCAATTTTTAATCTGTATCTTAAGTTTTTATTTCCCTGAAAGGGTATTTGATGTGTTTTAATATATTTTTTACATTTTAGAGAAGTAATCTTCTAAATCTACCATCTTAAATTAAACTATAATGCATAAAAGTTGAGAAACTTGCTCAATATGAAACATGCAGAAACATTACATCAAAACAGGCTTTTATCTTCTGTCCATAAGTTCTTACATCCTTTGGAAATCTGAAGTGGCCTTTCTGAAAGCAATATTTGTCCCTTAAAACAATAAATAGTGGTAATAAAAATTATCTTTATACACCACCCTGAATTCTTCTGCCCTCTGTCTGTTTGTTCTGTGTTCAACCATGTCACCCAGAAGCTTTTTGTCACAAGAGGAAAAGGGGCTTCAGTGCAAATAATCCCCCCCGGCAGCATTATTTAGTCTCCCTCATATTCATCATCATATTTTCTTTTACCAGCATAAGAGGCCACACAAAGCCAGACATGAACAATCTTGGCTCATTTGAAATTGTTGCAATGAAATCTTATTTCATCGTCATTGTGAAAATATTGTTTGTGAATAACTATTGATAGCGCTGGATGAAGAAGTAAGTGGAATTCAATAAAATGGTAAAAAGAAAAGAGAAGAGCACTTTAACTGCAGCATGAACAAAGTCCCCAGAGGCAGAAACACACTGGATTTATTTGTTTGCTAGAAAGAAAATATTGGGTGTTTAAAGCTCATTCTACTGAATGGATGAGTCATGTTCAATTATGGACAGCACTTATATTATCATGAAATAGATATTCTTGCAGCAAGAGAAAGAATCTTAATTCTGTAAAAAAAGAAATACCCCGAGGGCAGCTTTGGTCTTATATGGGAGAGAACATCCGAAAAGGTTTAGCGATGACTTGCATGTTTTTTACACAAATCTTGGGGACAAAGAATTATAAAAATACAATTTTTACAAATCAGATGATGAAGGAGTCTTCACAGAAACTGCAGCTTCTAGACTACCTCTCCTTACCTGGGAAAGGTCACCATCATGAGTCGAAAATGACACATGTTTCTGACTGGGCTCATAAAGTTTAGACTGAAAGAAATAAGGGAGATCCAGGCCATGTCATTGTCACCACAGCATGATGACAAACAAAAGAGAGAAAGAATCTAGGGAAAGAAATTATGAAGTCAGTGAAGAGAGTAACAATAAGGACTGAGCTTACAATCTAAAAACTGTGGGAAGAAATTTTAGATGGAAGGAGAGCAGCTGTCCAACCACAAGAAAGAAAAACACAGGTTGTTAGGGCTCAGTCTGAACTTGTGTACTTGAGAAGAGACACTGGTGTTTCTGTTGTAAATTTCTGTAATTGTTGCTTTTTTGAGTCTACTCCTTTCTACTGAAAGTTGTTGTATGAGAGTGAGCCTAGAGCAATTGCCCGGTAATTCCTGTCCTCCTGGGATAAAACATGATGGTGGAGAATGTGGGTGCAGGTTTTTGAGGACACAGGTACAGGTACAGGTACAGTGTGTCTCAGACTATACTGTAGGTAAACAATTGCAACAACATGTTCAGTTCAATAAGACACAGAAGGAGAAGGGCTGACAGCTCACATAGAGTTCAACACTTGTGAAGCAACAGAGGTAGAAGATGCAGCAGCTGCAGCTGGAAGTGGCTTGGTGGTTCAGATGCTGCATGTGCAGAGGCTCCAAACACCAGAAAGATGGAAGTTGGGGATGAGGTTTTTAGAGTCAGAGAGAAAGGAGGTACAAAGTTCCTGAGCATCAGGACAAGGGAAAGCAGAAGGTGCCAGTGAGCCAGGAGGAGCCATTGTGATTCTTTGATCTGAAGAGAGAGAAAGTGGAACAGGTGACCAAAAACAAGAACCAGCAGAAAAGCTCTGTAGACGGTGAGTTAGGAGGTATACAGTAGACATGATTCTCTAAGGGTTGCTTTCATTTCCCAACACTCCTTATATAAAAAAAATGACATTATATTGAATTTAGTTTTGATGTAGGCATATTGAAATGAAGCATTCTCTTATGCGTGTGCTATTGGGTGGGGATGCAATTAACTCCCCTGTTTGTAAATGTGATACCTGTATGCTTTTTCAGCATAAACCCTTTATTAAAAAATATTTGGAAATCATAATGAGAAAAAAAATGTTTAAAACAGTCACATAAAACATTTTCCCAATTTTTTTCTTCTTTCTTCCCCACACCATATCATGAAGGTCAACATACATCTGTTGCTCACGGCAGTTGCTTCACATGCTGCTGGGTGCTAATTTAGTAATGCAAACAGACTTGGCCCGTCTCACTCCCCAGTCCCGATGCAGCTCTGAAATGAAGATTTCTCTCTAACTGCTTGGTTGCTTTGAGAAAGCAGCTTTGGGCAGCACATGTGCCTTAATACTCTGCTCCAGTTTAAGAGTGTTTCTTTGATAGCAGGTTTAGGATTGCATTCCAAAATTTGCTGAAGTATTAGAAGAGGGATAAGCAGATATAATGGCATAACTGATTTGACTCCACAGAGTGAATGGTCTGTACATTTCACAGAGGTTTATTCAAAAAGGCTCACAGCTACAGTATAACTTAAATACAATCTGTATACATTATTAACTGGAAGTAGAATAATTCATTAAGAAAGCATCGCATATGAGCTTCTGGACTGTGGCTCTCCATGTCCAGGTTTGGTCACCTCTAAACTAAAGTCCAACCGATGGCTCATTAATAGTTTATTACCCTGGCCTTGGAGCAATTTTGAAAAATAATTCTGAAATTGTTGAAACTTAGTATTGGATTACATCAGAGTAAAACCGCTCCAATGTTTTATTAAGAAATGTGTGTAAGTAGATAATACTTACATGAGAGAATTAAAAGGATAATGTATAAAAAATAACTTTTTACTTCATAGTAAACTAGTGCAAAAAAAACTTTGTGTCAAAGTCAATATTTCAGGGGCTGTTAAATACTGTACAGAGATGTTGGATTATTTTAGAAAAAATGTGTCCTTAAATATTTAGGTTTATGAAAAGGCAGGAGAGTTTAAAAAGCCAGTGAATCTTATGTTTGCTGCATTGGCCCTTGTAAGGATCAGATTTGAATATGCACAATGCAGTAGACAATTCCCTAACTACAGTCTTGCACAATGCTAATCTAAGTATTGGATTTAAAATCCTTTTAAGAGCTCTCATTTTGTTCATTTTCCTTAGTGATTTAATTTTAAAAATTGATCCGTTTTGTGCGTGACAAAACAGTTACTCTACCTGATGGCAGATGGGGGCGTCTGAGGGCTATTGATCAAAGGGCTCAGGGAAAATAAGAGAGTGCAGGATGCCAGCATTGGTCTCTATCCACTCATAGAGGCATCGTTGTGCCTTCATAACATATGGTTTTAAGTGGAGTTGCTTGTGCAGACACCTTTGCAAAGAAAACACTCCATTTAGCAAAACCACATCTTTTTTTTGTTTTTATCAAATTTATCTGTTCACATAAATTCCACAAGGAATAAAACAGACCTGAGAAGGCCTTTTCACATTGACCTGCCTTTTCACTTATCTCATTTGATTGGAATGGAGTGTAAATTGTAAAGAGTTATCAGATACAGATGGAATAAAACGTTATCTTTCTGAGGGAGAAATTGTGGTTTTCAGAGAGGAACCACTTGTCAGATATGCTTTCTTTTCTGACTTGATTTCTTTTATTCAATCTCATGCAAATAAAAAAATGATATCCTAGTTATTTTTCAGGAAAGAAAACCTTGGCCTGGAAATATCTCAATTAGCTGTACTATTAAAGCCATTATATTCTTTTTTTCTCTTATTATTGCAACTTATTTGTACTTAAGTGTGTTAATTAAGAAGCATCCTTCTTAATTTTCGTTGACTTGAAGGGCTTCAGTCTCATTAAATTACATTTTCCCCTAGCACTAAAACTGAAAGAAAAAAAACTAACAAAAATTAATATATTACAAATACTCAGGGCTGAATAACCGTGAAATAGGATAGTTAAGCTTCCTCCTGTTCTGATGTTTTATTGGGTATCAGATAATTGTAGAAGAGGCCAATCGTAAATTGAGACTGCAGTAAAAATATACTTATTAAAATGAAATATGTTAAATATGTTTCAGGAAAACTCAAAAGCATTTGTATGCAGCTCAGTGTCAGTCAAGTCCTTTTGGTTAAATTGCAAATTATTAATTGTTAATTAACAGCACTTCATACATATTTAACAGCGCAGGCAAAAGTTGTACACAAACTGAGCTGTTGGAAATAAATTTAATGTTAATTGTTTCTTGGCACCAAGTGAAACTGTGCTGATGGGAGTTCAGAAACAATGGCTGTGTGTTTAGGGGGGGTTGATTGGTGTGCCAGAGCAATATTTAAGTCATACTGTTCAGCATGGAAACAGAACTGGTATGCAATATTATAAGTGTTTGATTTGGTTAAAGAGTTCACCACACCAAGGTACTAGTGCTAGCTGTTTCAGGTTCTGTACACATGTTTAGGGGACAACACCCCACAACATTATGTACTGTACATGAATTCACTTGCAATGACAACACCCAAGATTAAAGCGTGATGAACTGTGATAGAGCAGATATTGGCTTAACCCGCTTGGCTGAGGGCCGACCTCCTGGCCATAGGACAAGGAGGCCAGGACCCCCACGCAGGGTAACCAAGGGGTAGCTGCAGAGGTGGAGGTGGGATGCAAAAGTCGCACACGAGGGAGAGTAGGAAATCACGTTGGTATTTATAGCGTTTGGTGGAGGAAGGATGATGGGAGTGATTGCTCATTACTGACAGCTGAGTATGATTGAGCGTGGTCATTGTCATCCCTCCCAAATTTTCGTTATAAACTCCATTGATTGTGCAGAGGCATTCCATAGATTGAAATCACTTGGCTTACTGGTGACAGTGCAATAGTCGGGTATTGACAAGGTTCGAGAGCACCCAGTCTATCACTTCACTACCTGATCTGCTGTGTAGCAGGACTGCTGGTGCAGAAAGTCTATGTGTGAAGCAATTTGACATTGTTTGGGAAGAAAAGTATATAAAAGCAAGGAATAATAATTATTATTGAGGTTAGAAAGCAGTATCTCCCTTATATCAAAACTATACATAACTGGTTGTGTATAGTAGCTTAGGGATGATGCCAATAGTAGCAGAGTGGTAGGATAGATTTTAGAATTTGCAAGCACAGTGTGAGTTTTGAGGAGGTGCCTAAATCAAGAATTACACAATGAAACCAAGGCTCACCTCTAGAATAGAACCATAAATAATAGAAGCATAAAAGTTTCCATTTTGCAAGATTAGTGTGGTCTAAAAAATACTGTACATTTCGTTTCAATATGAAAACTCTCTATAAACAAATCTTTTCAGGCTACAGTTGCAATTCCTGCTCTACTGTACATCTGCAGAACCTTCATACTCTGTATACTGTACAAGTCATCATCACTGCTTCCCCACACAACATCCACTACATAATTGTCTGTTTTTGCATTATTGTTATGTATTGTTATGTATTCTTAATATATGGTTACAAGAATGGGTTTTGATCATATTATCATGGCGGCATGCTTGTTGTATGCCTTGTATTGATATAATAAAGTACCAGCCTTTGAAAGTTTATTGTTTTCTGTAGGTCACCTTACACTCCAGCATATGGCTTTCTTGGTAGAAGCACATGTTGGGCAGCTCCTCCTTTTGAAGCAATAACTGCAGCATTTATTTTTGTGTGTTGTCTGGAAACACTTAACAATCTGGCCAACCTGAAAGTCATCCTGTCAAATATGATCAAGTCTAAGTAATATAATATGCTACCCTACTTGTTTACTATGTGACTGTTACGTTGTCAGTGAAACTGTACTTTCATTTACAAATTGTGATTATTGACTATGGTATCCTTGTATTACTCTGTAGTTTAAATAACTGTCTAACAATTTAGGAGGTGAGGAGTTTAGCATGATTACTAAAATTTCTGTACAATTATACTATAGCCCTTGATATGACACAGCATACAGTACAGTATGTACATTTGATCTCTTCTGTCAGGAGTTTTTTTCACCTAAAAGTCTAACATTTTGCTCCTACATGTACTGCAGCTCAGTAGAGTGACTCCAAGTGACACAAACACTCGGGGGTAGTTTTTCATCACACTATCCTGGAATGTGCCAATACCATGCCCTCTTATTCAGTCTTGCATTGATTTTATAAGCAGCTTTCTGAGCTTTTGCAGGTCGTCACTTTTGTGCATCACAGCAGGGAATGTGTACAAGTATTTTAACTCCAGCCCTGTTGATCTGAATTAACCCTCAATTCAAATCCCTCGTGAAGATTAACTTTCCAGGTATTAGCTCCAGCATATAAAGCAAATGCTGACACCTGGATATTTCAACTGGATATTTTTTATTTTCCACAAAAGGCATTTCTGAAACGTGATCTGCCTGTTATCCTCAGCCCATTTAGTTGACTGAATAATCTCATAAAATTAAATGCAAGCTGACATAAGAAGAGCAAAGACAGTGCGACTCCTATTTTCCTAAGATCACACAGCCCCCTGGCTCCACTTGACACCTTTACAAGAAACCAAGAGTATCTTGGTGTTATTTATCCCTATAGCTTCAAACATTTTGTACTTACTGTATGGAGAACTAAGCCATTGTACTACACTGCAAGATACAGTAATAGATATCTCCCTGTATCCATTTCAGAGTCTTAGTTATTCTTGCTCAGAGGCAAATTGTGGTTTCTCACACCTTTCTTTGTGGCTTTGTCCCATGCTGACATCTTAAATCATTCACTCTTAAATCCAGTCACTGCTGGGCACAAACAGTTCAGGCTTGCGTTTCAACATAATGTTTTCATTTTAAATCAAGACTGGTTTACAGTATCTAAAATGCTGTAATAGATGGTACTTATTCTTTTATCTAAAAGATGTGTGTCCGCACTTATTCTGAATCAGGTATTTAAGTATTCGGTCAAATTCTAGCCTTGACTCGCTCGGCTGAGGAAATGGCATGGAGGTAGAATAGCAGTGAGTGTAAGTTACGGCTTGGGAATGTTTGCTTGAACTGAATGACTGAGGAAGGATTTCAAGCAGATCTCCCCCCAAATAAAAAGCAAATTCCAGTTATGTTCATATGTGGAAGCCTGGGGCGAGGAAAAAGTCAAGTGCCAACACCAGACTAGTTATACGCCAGTGGTAGGGGAGGAAACCTGTGGGCATGGCAGCCTGGGTCTCTGGCACCGGGGCCAGTGTGGGCCGTGAGGAGCAGCCCTGACCCCTGACCCCGTGTGCTCCCAACCAGGGGGCTCCTGCTGGGACTGGGGAGAGTGGAGAGAACAAAAGATGAAGACGGCGGGATGGGTCGATCAGATAGAGCTCTGTCAGAACAAGAAAGGGGAGGGCAGAGAGGGGAGTGAGTGGAGACAGTAGAAGAGACAGGGGAAGGATGGCGAGGCAGCAGCGTCTGTTTTGAATTTCCAGGCAGGGCTGACAACATCGGGAGAGCTGGAAGAAAACAGCACACCTCATGGCAGGCGGAGGGAGCTGGCAGCTTTCTGTGGAGAAAACGAGACTGAAGTGTGGATTGTTCAAGAAGAGGTGAGAAAGCAACTCCTGTCCTGGCTTCGAGGAAGCCTAAACTCTGGGTGTTAGAAAAGATGTGTGCAGAGTTGAGGACAGGCAGCAACTACTTTTGTATAGGAGAGCAGAAGTGTGAGATTACAATTTAACCTCCTCCCAGACTTTTGCTCAGCAACACCATTTACCCAACGCTGTAGAGCTCCTGGTTACTACCTTAAAAATCTAGACTGGTCTTGTTTATGGCCAGTTGAAAAAAAGTTTGTTTGAATTGTAAAACGTGAAGTAACGTACTGTATGTAAATAGTGCATACTGTATCCTGTACATCTCTATCTTATTAAATTTTACCTATGATGATTGTACAATCTAGATTCTGCCTTCTGTCACAACCAAATGGGCTTGACAGATCAATTGTCCTTTCTTTCTTTTTTATTTTTTTGAAAGATATTCCTTTCAAGATAATTGACTGATTTTCAAGCACACGCCTTCTGAAAAACTTAATTAATCAAAACAAGGGCTCCTCAAAATTGATATGTGTTCAAGGAATTAAGATACTGAGTGAAATTCTGATTCTAAATTGTAGAAACTGCTTTTGCTCCTTTTATTTCTTAGTTTGTGATAGCAGACTCTGTACGTATGTGCTGTATAACTCCTCATAAGGTCACATGCACTGCCTGTTTTGTGAATATTAGCCATTAACAGTCTGGAATGTGAATTATTATTGTGATAAATTCGGGGATAATTGGAAAGGCTCACATTTCATCAACATTATTTTCTTTTACCTTTTTCTTTCAAAAAGATTTTTCAGAAAGCCTATATTTCTAGAAACAATAAAAGAACAGGAATTTGTGATACCAGTTGAGATCAGATTTTTTTAAAAAGTATGGAAAGCAATGCCAGATTTATTAAGAAATGCATTATTCAAAAGGCTGTAAAGACGGAATTGCCAGTGGCTTAAAAAATATTGGTCAAGGGTAGGAGGGTCGTGAGATTAAAGTAATATTCAATTTTTCCAGCTACAGAATGACAATGGATAAAATTAAAACAAAAAAGTCTTTCAAGAAAATAAAAAAATAAGATCATAGAATGTTACATTGCCTAATTCTTTTGCAGCAAGGACCACAAAAAGTACTACAGTTTAGAACCACTTCAATGTGAAGCACATTATGTTATCGGAGAACGGTTAAGAAATACATACAGCTGATGCCTGGAGTGCTGTTCATTTTTTTTAAAAGCCCTCATTAACAAACTCACCAAGTTTAAGTGTAGAATGCGACTGTCATTCCGAAAAAAAAATTCTAATGAGAAGAAAGTTTTTAGGAAAGAACAGCACATTATATCTGTTCTAACAGCTGTGTTTTCTGACTGAGGGTGTGACCACCTGTATTATCAGGGCCAGGAGGACCATGACAACCAAATGGGAATGCCTGAGCCTGTAAATCACACTGTGTGAGACCATGGCAACCACAAGGAAATGCATGGATTACATCCAATCAATTATGAATTCACAGTGGAGATAAAGGCAAAAAGACCCATCTCTCTTAAAGGTAAACATAAAGAAAATCTCATGCTGTAAAGGTAGCTGCATTAAAGGTAGCTAAGAACTACTGCTCATACTGTATTTTATGTCATGTTTACTTAAAATAAACTGTAAGGGCCCAAAGAAAGTATTGGGACAGCAAAGTCAAACTAGTTTTTTTTTTCTGTCCAGTCAAGCAATTGGTATTAATGGTTATGGTATTAATATGTTTGATGCAAAATATTATACTTTTTATTCTGTGGTAATTCAAATATCTGCATTTATCAGCTTTGGAAACATTAATTTCAAGTCAATTTCAATTTCAAAATTTAGTATTTGGTTTCATACCCTTTTGAAGCAGTAAGTGCACAAAGTCTATGTCACACTGAGCTCATCAAATGCTTTGTCAAGCATTGTATGGAATTAAAAAGTAGAATGGAGTTGATTGGATGCAAATTACAGGTCAGTGGCTCTGAGTTTGATATTTCTGCCTTGTGGCATTGTCATATGGTCAGAACTAATTAATATTCCCGTTTCTATCATATGTTCACATTATATTTTATGCAGTGTATTACAGTATATAGATTATCATTGACATCAAAGACTGTACAAATTGAAGAAAAAAAGTTGAGACAAATAAAACACTTTTTTTTTTTAATTCAGAGTTCTCATTTCTTCTTAATTTATCAGAATGTGATAATTACAGTGCTGGGTGGCAGGGTGGCACAGGGGTCAGCAGCGCTGCCTGCCAGTGCCGAGGCCCTGGGTCCAGTTCTGGACCTGTGGTGCTGTCTGTGTGCTGCTTGTGTATTCTCCCCGTGTTTTCATGGTTTTCCTCCAGGTGCGCCAGAAGTCCATAGGCAAAAGACATACTGTACTGGTAGGTTAATTAACTTTTGGGAAAATTGGCCTTGGTGTGAGTGTGTGTTTGTGTCTGTCCGCCCTGCAACAGACTGGCATCCCATCTAGGGTGTACCCTGCCTTGCGCCCATCGCTTGCTGTGATAGGCTCGGAACCCCCCTCAACCCTGAATTGGAAGAAACACTCAGAAAATGGATGGATGGATAATTATAGTGTCACATTTCAGTGTTGTAAATCTGAGTTTTCTCAGGAACCTTCACAAAATGCACAGCTGTTCATTTGCTGTTTGCTAAATTTGCAACACTCTCGCCATTTAAATCTTTGAAGAAAACATACTGTTTTTTGCCTCTGATGCTATTTCAATTGACTATAATGCACCACAAAACTTTCTGGATTTGATCAAACTAAAATTAAGCCAGGGCCACATTTTTGTTTTATAGGTTTAATTTATTCAATGACACATTACATTAGGAGCTTGAGGTGAAATGGCTGTGCTTTCCTTTTTTTTTACTTCTCAGTACAGTATTTAATGCACGTACTGTAGTACCAAGCAGTCTGAATGATTAGGCACAGACTAAAGATGCAGTGTGAAACCAATGACATGGTGAGATGAGATGGGCTTTCCATCAAAGGTAGTGGTATGACTGGGGCTTGTGGCACAGCCCATCACTTGGTGATGACCCTTCTCCTCACCTTTAAGGGTAGTGCAATACCACTGCTGTGGTGCAACTCTAGGCATTTAGATGAAATGTTAGCTATACCTGTGCTCCCCCTAGTGTCCAGAATGATAAGTTCTTCTGTTGTCAGTCAAAACTGCAGAGTTTCTATTTCCAACGTGGCTAACCTCTACCTGCAATTTAGTGTGCAAATGTACACACTGTTACAATGAACGTGGGTGCAGTGCTTTACTTTTTTGTTCATTTTTGTTTTTACCCTTATCTAAGATTTCCAAATCATAACAGAGTATTGCCCAAATTCACAATTTTCAGACTGTCTGCCACAATGCTGCATAATTTGATAGACAAGTAATTTGATTTACAGCTTTGGTGTAGATCCATTTGGCTGAGGCAATCAAACCCTGCGAGTTTTCTAAATAAATAAGCAAGCAAATAAATTTAAAAACATTGAGGCTGATACCCTGGCACACAGTACTTCAAGGCAAAATGTGATGCTCTGATCAATCTCCTTCCAAAAACAAATAAACTGCATGGACTGAATGGCCTCTTCACATTGGTAATCTCTGATGTGTTCTTATGAATATTATTTTTTTCTGTCATTATCCATTGCAGTGCAGAACAATATTATAAAGCAGTTTTATTTAGCTTTCTATGAAATCATTTTGCATAATCTCTCTGACTTTCGTTTGTTACAATTTGCAGATATTTATATAGTAACAAGGCATCTGCGGATTGTGATGGCACCTTATTGTAGCAGACACAATCGGAAGGTGATTATGGAGGTGCATGATCCTGATCCCATTGCTTGGTGTTGGTGTCCTTGTATGTGAACAGCTGAAATATGCTCTATTATTGGTGTTGATTGACACTGAAATGTCTCAGAAATATAGAAGCATGGTGTTTCTGACATTCAAAGCAGTTTGCTTTTAGAGACACTCCAGATTGAGAGCACCCAGCACTTCTCCATGCTCAATACTGCATAATCTTGACAGACTTTGATGGGACAGACTTTCAGGTGCTGACTTGTCTTAAACACTAAGCATTTACTTCATGTGCTTCAATGAATAAAACAGGGCCAGACAATACAATGACTTTCCTTTGCCACTGGTCAACAATTAGCGTTATGATAAGTTTAGAAATTTGTCACAGTTCCATTGCAAACTGTATAATGTACCTGTTGTTAAGCATTGAAGGAAAAATAATAATTTTTTTCAGAGCTGTATCTTGTTCAGGATTGATTATTGGTTTTAATATGAAAAGTAAATAATAAAAAAATACCTCACCACATAAAACAATATGAAGTTCTAGGGTGGCGGCAATGCGCTGGTCATTAAAATACTCCCCTGAAATCTACCAAGTGTGTCATGTGTGCTGTCGGGCATCATCTGACACATCTGTGACACATCCCACAGGTTCTTGTGGAAAAGCTGTCCAATGACAGAAATGATAACTTGTAAGTACAGTACAATAAAGTCAAATTGAATTAATAAAATAAAATTAATAAAATGCAAAAAAAAAATTAAACACAGTGAAACTGGAATTTTGTATGATATAAAATCATACAAAATCATACAAAATCAATACATGAGGACATGGCTGTTGAACACGATGAGCCATTTTACCCCACAGCTGATAAAATGGCCTCTTATCAGGCTGATAAGAAAGGAAACACAATGTCTTTTCGGCATGGAATAAACCTTTACTTGTTCCTTTGCTGACACGGCTAACTACTTGAACTACTTATACAGTATCAGACTGTTGTGAAAGCCATTCCATACAAGCCAGGGTTATACGTAGACAAAAGATTTCCTCAGTAATTGTTAGTAATCTTGCAGATGAACAGTAGAATTCATTAATGCATTACTTTAACAGTATGGGTTGGGATGCATATTGTATGAGTTATAACCTTGCATTGAATGAAACCATGAAATGTATGCATAGCTGCATTTCTTGCAAACTTGTTACTTATTCAGAACAAAACCAGAACCAACAGTTTCCCTAACCATTTATGTTCTAATTTATATTGATAAAAGTAATCTGAGTACCATATAGAGTATATATAATTTTCCCAGTCTGCTAACATCTACTGAAATTAAAAATCCCCAATGCATACAGTAAATGAAGATGACATCCAGGAATCAACAGATATTTTAGTATTGTTCCATAAGGTTTCAGCATCTGTTTAAATAAAGCATTACAAAAACATACATTTAAATCACATTTGGCCTAATAAACAATACCCACAATATACATTAAATTTAGGAGCACAGTGTTGTGTTATGAAAGATATAAGTTAATATTTTTTATAGTGTTAGTCATTTCAGGCTGAATGATGGATTTCCTTGTCTTTACCCACCTTGAAAATCCTGTTTCATGCATATTTAATGGGGTCCCTCAAATACGTTTTACATTTTGTCAGCTTCAATGATGCATGCCATCAAATAAAAAATGTATTTGTGCTGTTACAAGAGGACATTTGCAGCATGCATTTTAATAATGGCTTTAACTCTTGCCTTGTATACTTGGCCTTGCCTACACAATGCAGTGTTTTGATCCATTACATTCACGGAGCAATTTGTTTTGATTAGAAATTACAATCCACTGGTAAAAAGTGGTATTTACAATTCCTCTTCCCAGGGAGCTTGAGTTAGTCATTGGCAATGATAATGAATCAAGACCCTCAACCCAACAGCTATGCTGTAGTTATTTGAATACCTGGGAAGTGAGAGGATGTTGTATGAAGGTAATGATATCAAGAGACCATGAGAATCTCCAGGGAGCATTCAGCAGGAAAGATTAAAGGCTGTATAGTGACACTCCATTGAAGGCCTCAGGTGCACGGGTTGGTACAATAGCCCCCAGTGAAGAATGTATGCTTGTTTGCTATTCAAAAATCTGCTTCACAGAAAAACTCATATCTTTGAGGTCTTTGCAGAGTATCTCTATACTGTTTGCCAGTGAATCTTAATAAAATGTGCAGACAACTTGCAGAATATTTAGTTTGTGCCGAATAAAATCACAGTGAGATATGAGCAAATCCTAAGAAGAAACCACTGGGTGCTGAGGACCTACTTCAGATTGCAACCTGAAACGAGGTGTTAAGGTCTGCAGGAGGGTGAAGGTTAAATGAACATTTCCGTTTGTTTTGTTGAGAAATACAGAATAATGAAGAGTTAAGAGATTACAAAGAATTACAGCATACTATTTTATTATTTTTTCCTAGAAAAGTCTAGCAAACACATTTGGGTTTTCAGTCATGTACAGTCGTGTGCTGTGAAGATGTTGGCAACTCTTAATTAAAGACTAAAAGAAAATCTGAAATGAGCTTTAGAGGTTTGTCCCCCGGGAGAACAGCCAATTGGTTTCTTTGTTTTTCTAAATGAGATATAATTCTTTATCAGGACAAACTGCCAGCTTTGATAACTAACAAAGTTATACAACACTAACCAACCTTGCATCCAATTAATCAGGAACTTTGCTCTTCGGAATGCATATTGGAAATGAAAAGTTCATGCAGTTCCATTGGGCGGGGAATAGTTAAAGAATATGCTTCATCTTTCCAGTTACACATTCCATCTACAGCGTTTTAGAATGTGAAGTTTTTTATTTTCTCCATAGCATCCACGTCAATTTGAAAGCATGACTGTTATTTTAAGGTTAAAGCTTTAATACAGTATCTACAGTATATGCAACACCTCTTTCTGAAGCTAAAACAAGTTAATGAATTAAAGGAACAATAGATTGGTTGTGCTCATGTTGAAATGAGTGTGAGTTTCAAAGATTAATCTTTGATTAAACACCTGTTATCATTTCATTACAGTAACAAGTCAAGCTTTATGACAACAGTGACAAGAAGCAATGGGATGACTTGCAGGCAGACTAATTCCACTTGAAAGGAAACAATGGACAGGTCTGGTGAAATCAATCTGGGAATATACACCGTGAACCTTCTAAGTAACCATGTATTACATTTGGGTGTCGGCACATTGTCTTGCCAGTGAATTAACCTTCTTAATGGCTGTGAGTTGCCATGACAGATTAACTTATTGGGTCTGACAGCAATACAAAATGACCCTACTCAGTCGAAGTCATGCAGAAACATATGGAAAGAGACACTTAATAGTCACTTCATGCCGCATTTTCTATGAATCACTTGTTTTTGTTGTGTCTGAGACCTGAAATTGTTTTTTTTTCTTTCAGTGTGAGGTCACTCCATCTGTACATGCTGCTGGTCTCTAGTTCTGTAAGATCTCAAGTTTTCTTCATGGCCTTGACTTGGGGATGCAATGTATGCACGTAAAACCATGTTTAAACAAAATAATGATTCACATACAGTACATATATAACTACTATAATGACGCAGAATATTCAGGTAATATGGCCTTCCACTTTTGGCACTGATCTACTTTACATGCAAATATATTTATTGGAGTAATTACAGATAGACATTTTTTCTTTAGTAGAGCTCACATCTGCATTTCAAACTAAATTTGACTGCCCTTATGGTCACATGATCCATGCCTTTACAAATGACCCCTTTTTGGGGATTATGCGTATACTTCAGACATCACTATATTGTATGTAAATTAATCCTATCACAGGCACATGTAAAATGAGCTCAGCCAATAGTTTTGATGTTTAATTATGATATGCCTTTGCGTTGCTCCCAATTAATTATGTACATTGACCAGGAATACATAGTTTACATAGTGTCTATAACATACAGTACGGTAGTCATATAGTTTCCTAAATTGTTCCCTCTCATATTGATTCCAATACCCAGTTATGTTTTGTCAGCTGCTTGGCCAATATTTGAAATACATAGTAAGGACCTGCAGACCTAACCCTTGTGAGGCAGTGAGTGGTGACTTTAGAGAAAGCCTCCTATTAAGGAGAAAAACCATGTTAAAGCAAGATAAACCTGGTCTAACTGAATATGTGGCTAGTGAGACTCCACACTA
Source organism: Atractosteus spatula (assembly GCF_055471065.1). Classification (NCBI taxonomy): domain Eukaryota; kingdom Metazoa; phylum Chordata; class Actinopteri; order Semionotiformes; family Lepisosteidae; genus Atractosteus; species Atractosteus spatula. The sequence continues at coordinate 1,650,320 of NC_142721.1, read as the reverse complement.
GGATATTATCTGGATTGATGAGAAGGTGTATTAGAACAGTCAGGAGGAAAAAGGTTTCTGTTTGTGTCTTGGCTCCAGCCCAGGAGATAGGACAATGAGAGTTTCAGAGGGTTTTTGTCAGTAGCAATGCATTGAGTGGGTTCACAGACTTTTGGGACTCAGCGAACAAAAGGCACTTGAGAAAATGTAGCTCAGGCTACACTGAGTGGCATCACACACATCACAGCAGGCTGCACAGGGAAGAGTGCTTGCCATATTCAGTGGGATAGAGGTGTGCTGCAAAAGAGCAGGGTTGTCCAGCTGGACCAGAGCTGATGGGAGGCGTTTACACCTGCCCCTGGAGAACTGGGGCATCACCTGGCAAGGGAGCAGCATGTGTTTTCCCCACAGCTGATGGCAAAGGGAGTCTAGACAGCATGGGTAAAGTCCGGAGAACTCCCTGGCTCTACCATAGGAAGACAGGTGTATGGTCTCAGAGAGAGAGAGTGTGGGAGCCATTAGAGAGACCAATGAACCAGTTGCTGCTGTTGAGTCGGGGATGCAAGTGATGATTAATGAGTCAGGGAGAGGCGTCTGTGGCCAAACAGGATCAGCCAATTAGTTAAACAATGAAAGAGTGAATGGTTGTTTGTGAAGGGCATGCACTTGGGAAAGACAAGTGCAGAGTTGAAAGAGCAGATCAATAATACACTAATTAGTAGTGAAGAATGATTAATGAAGACGTGTGATTGGGTGACACAGAGTGAGTCGGGTAGAATACTCAAGTGTCTAATTAGATGAGTAATCTAGTTAGGCACCTGATTATTAATTAGGTGATTAGTAAAGAGCTGAGTGAGTTAAACCACAAGAGAACACAAATAATACAATAATACAAGATTGTACAGAATTGTGTACAGAATTCTGTACAGAAATGTACAGAAGAAGGTCCCAGAGGGGACCAATAAAAAACCTACGGACCTGGAGGGAAAGTGTGGATAGTTAAAGTGGCATACTGCCAGGGCTGTGGTCATGTTGGTTATAGTGATATTACAAACAGAAATAGTTAAACCGTCTAAATAGTCAGTTCCGCTGTAATAAAGCAATGAATGAAAACAGCTGATGATGGAAGAATGCAGAAAACTTAGAAGGAAAATGTATGTTAATGACATTATCTGTTTCTCAAGCACTCTTGTGGCATACCATGTCAATTAGTAAAAACAATCCTCAGTAATATCCAGTGTGGATATAGGGAAAAGTTATCAGATTGGGGTGTAAGGAAAACAGTTATACAGTATAAAGAAGATTTGGCCACAAACCTTTTTTTGTGAAGATGTAGTGAAAGTTCAGATTGTTTAATCTTTCAGAAACAGAAATGAGAGCATCTGCGTGATTCAAGACGCTTTTCTAACGGCACTTAATTACCACAGGGCAAAACTGACAGTCCTGACAAATAGATCCGTTGTGTTCTTAGAGATCATTACACAAGATCATAAAGGTTACAAAGGAATACCTTCAACCAGTCTAGCTCCCTTTTTTATTAAGCCAAAGACCCTATCCATCTTATTCTTGAATTCACAAATGTGCTTTCTTGGCTGGGTCCAGCCATTCACACTCTCAATTAAATTGAATCCTGCTTTCTCTTCTTTAATGGTGCAAAAGCACTCTTCTAGATTGACTTAGTCTGTACTTTCATAAATCTGAATTCTTATTTCATGTGCTCTCATTTTCCTGTGGTCTGAGCTGAAAGATTCAGCTCCCTGATATCTGCCTCCTTATAACATTTATTTAAGGCCAGGGATTATCCTTAATGCTCTTGTTTGAACTGAATACAGAGCAATAAAGCCCTTCCATAACTTGATCATTAAAAGTATTCTATTATTATATTATTGTAACAAAATTTCTTATAGAACAATATTGAGGTCCAAAATGGTATACTAAAGAGAAGTACAAAACAAAATAACTTAACCTTTTAATTATGAAATTCCCTTTACATATTAACAAGTTGAGGATTTGGTAGCTTTTAAATAAAGGAAAGTTTAGCAAAAAGCAGTAGAAATCTCTGCAAAGAAATAACTTTCTCAAATGTTTCTTTAACTGTTTTTTGTCTCAACATAAAATAATAAATCTCCATGTTTCTCATATATTAATGTATATGTTCTGCACAGTATTGAGCAACTAATCGAGAGGTCAGCCAGCATGAGTAAAAAAGAAGTAAGAGCTGGCATTCACCTTTTAAAATGGTGTTAATTAGTTAATATCAACTCCATTATTCATGAGAGAGAGAAAGTCAGAGAGGCCACTTCATTTTTTTCCCTTTTTTTTGAGAACCAGCTTTACATCATTAAAAACTGTTTTTATGCAATTAACATTCCATTAAGCTGGTTTTGATAACTTTTCAGCTACATTAGCTGATCAGAATTGTAATTAAACATTCGGAGAAGCTGACTAGCTGGGACTTTGGTGTCTCACTTTCTTTTTACTCCACATCTTTTGTGGCAATTGAATAGGTTTCTCTTTACGAAGCCTGCTTTAAAAGATAATTTTAATTAATTAGTGAGGAAAAGTGTTTTTAATGTTTTAAGGTTATCTATTAAATTTCATAATTTTGGAAGTGATTCATTTGAATTAATTGGATACAAAGATAGAGAAGCAGTCATTAATTTATACGTGTTCCTCCTCTGAATTTTCAGTAAAAAATAAACCTTTTTGAGTTGAAATAAGTAATTCTTATTTCACTGAATGGATTCACTTGATGAAATAGTAGCTATATCCGAGTACAATGGAATAGTTTTTGTCTTTAATACAGTGGTGTTATAACTATAAAAACTGCAAGACTAATCATAACTTTGTTGTTAATAAAGATTTAGCGTTGGGCAATAGTACTTAAATGTGGTAACTTGGGGAGAAATTATGCTTTGGGATCTAAAATTTAAACTCATACTCCTTTTTAAATTAACAGAGGAAAGACATTTGCCTGGAATCATATGGTTTAGGGCAGGGTAAATATGGAATACTAGTTCTTAAGGATCTTTAATTGTTTTATTTAAGTAATTTAGTTATATAATTGCATTTAAATACTTGTGCTGGAGTGGACAGTAAGGGCTAAGCATTTGACTACGGCTGATCATATGACTGTCAATCTGTTTGAATTTTCAGATAGCTTGTTTATGATTAGTTTGAATCCTGCTAGCTAGCATGATTTCAAATCACGTTAGTAATCAAGCTCTTAATGAAGCCGGAAGATCTCTGCACAATTGTGATTTGAGAATACATCAGTCTAGCTTCGTGTGTGTACCACTTGTAGACTTGTGAGCAGTGAGCAGCCCTCACTGCCTATATTTCTCAAAGTTGGTACCACTGCTGAGTTCCGATTAACTAGCCACCTTCATTTTGTATTTTAGCTCCACGAATTGTTTAACTCTACAGTACTCTATTTTGCTGCCTAAGGCAGTTGTCCTGTGTGCTTCTGCTCTTTCCACTCTTGCATCTCCTACCTGATATGACTTCATGTTCGCTCGGCCATTTTGAGACTGTCCTGTGACAGACTAGGAGGTGGCACCTGTAAAAATAACATTTAAAAGCAGAAGAGTGGATAATATAACCAATAAATAATGTAAAGGTTAAGTGGATGACCACTGACTATAGTCTCTCCTGTACTCATACTATTTCAATGCACACTTTTCCTGATCCTGAGTCATCTTAGCTTTTTGCCTGGTAAACACCTGAGTGGAATATTAATTTAATACATTAGGTATGTCTCTTATGTCTCCTAAAAGGTTCCCATTCTTACCTCTGAGACACTCTCAGGATTTTGTAGTTATTTTATAATTGTAATAATACATTTTTTAGTATTTTAAGGTCTAATGCAATATTATTTATTCTCTCTACCCTTCTAACATTTATTTACATGTGTCTTTCTCTAACAACTTTGGTCATGAACTTCCTGTGCTCCTGGTATTGAAGATGGGGTTGCCAAAAGAAACCCACCGATTTCTTTTCTCCATCTTTCATCTGACCATCAGGTGATTATTGCAAATGAACTAATATGTTCTTATACTGAAAAATAACATTCTTAGGTAGTTTCCAGTTCACATTGAATGAACTGCTTCTCAGAAAGGTGAACTCTTCGACATTTTTTGGTCTAAAACTCCCTTACCAGCTGACAAACGTTCTGAAGGATTTACAAGATAATTACTGGTATCATTACTTGCATTAATCCCACTATCTTTGGCAATCAATATTCAATCTGACCTGGTGTTAAATCTCATCTGTGTTTACATTTGTGGTAATTTATTACTGCTGCTGAAGATGCGCATCTTTGAAGGATTTAATTAATGCAGTGAAATGACCCAGATTAACCCCCTCCTCATGCGTACTATTGGTATTGGTAGTACCAACAGCAGCCAGGTTATACCAGCCTTAATTTTACTTTGATTTTATTTAGGCACACGAAACCTGTTTTCCAAACAAATACATTTTTGCAGTCCTTGCTTTTTTTCTTCTGTTCTCTATCCTCAGACTTTACTTCACTTCTGATGACTTATTTTGGTGAGAAAACACTAGCTACCAACAGCGATGACCTTGTGTTTAGCCGCACACCCTCATCTTATTTTATATGTACTGCATGTGCCCTGGCTGCATTCTACGTGGGATCAATTTTGGATGATTCTCTTTCTGTCTCTTTTTGATTTAGCCTTCCTGGAGAAGGTCATTGTAGATAAGACTCCAGCTCCTTTCCTGTGTGTAAAGGATGCATTAAATGTAAAATTGTATCACTGGGCGGAATTAATATCTGCCATTCGATGAAAGGAAGATGTTTGCATGCACTAATAAAATGGTGATTCACTAGTTGACCTTGGGATGTACATTTAATTTTAATATTTCAAAATTGGTTTTCTGTTACTGGTGGTGTTCTTACCACTAGTAACCTACATTTCTGGAAGCAAGTACATTTCTGTAGTTGCTTGATAGGTTTAGTTCGGTCTTTCCTGCTGAATTCCACCCTTTTTTGCTTTAAACATTCAACACTGAATAATGTGCTCCCTGCCCTGAACTTTGGAAGATACGTGATACATTAAAAGGCAAAAGTCTTTAATATACAGTATCAGACTGAGGGACCTCTATCACTGGTACCTGAGGTCTTCATTCTACTTAAGTTCTCAGTTAATTAGTTGAGCTTTTGGTTAAATTACCTAATTTCAACTGAGAAAAGCCATTTTGATTTACACAAGAAGCCCATTTTGAAATCGATTTGTTGCATTGTGGTGTCCTGTGTCTTTTTGGTTTAGTATGTTAGTATGTTTGTTGTTACATGCTATAATTTGTGCTAAAGTGGTATTTAAAAAAAGAGGCATATGACCGAATGTAGGCATACTTATTATGGCAGCAACTTGTTAGATTGCAAATCTAAAGTAGTTTACAGTAGGCAGCCGATGAAGTTTGCCAAGGTGCAATCCAATTAGGCCAGCAGTTCCCAAGGAGAAGATTTTGAATATGCCTGTCAGATTTGCCATCTTTGTTGACACAGAACCTTAGCTGTTGTTAAAAATCTAATCTTTTATCTATTCCAGGCTGTGCAAAAGATTAAAGCTGTTCATTTACCTGATCTTTGAAATTTGGGAAGAAAAATAAAATTAATTACAATAACTGAGAAATCCTTACAAGTGCACAGATCATCAATCTGCATCAATCTGAAGAACTTCAGTTGCAAAAAAAAAGGTCCAAAAAGGCCCTTAAGATTTGTTTTTTCTAGTAGGAAGAATCACCAGTCAGACATAGTACAGTGAAACTAATGTGCAAGGTTTATGATTTATTGTATGTGATTTTTATACAATTAAGAACCCTAATTCAGAATAGTTAGAAAAGGATTTGGATGATATCACTAAGAATTGCATTGTTTAAATTAATTAATTAATAACAATAAGAATAATTATATATTGTATGCTATTGTATGGTAACATGCTAGTCAGAGCATTCAATGATAATGAATTAGAAAATGTTCAGTCACACAGCTGTAGGAATGTGCACTACAAGAGCACAACCTTAATCATTAAACCAAAAATGGTGCCTTTGTTCAGTTGTGGAGGGGTGTACAAACATGAAAGCCGTGTTCCTCATTTTTCTCCACCAAAGAATGACTCAAGGGCCCCTCTCAGAAAACAGAAGTCCCCTCTCTGCTGAAGGTGAAACACATGTGAGAGAGATCCATCCTGGAGAGGAAAGCTGAAAGCATAAGCTGACAAATCTGGAGATCCCAGGAGATTGTGTAGTGTACCCATTGGCGCCAGACATATTTTTATTAAACCGCCCACCCTTCTCTATTGCCATACTTACATCATTCTGGCACTAAAAGCATGAAATTTATGTAACATGTATCTGTCACATTAAGTCTACATTTTGAAATACCACATGCAGGTTGTAAGGCATCACAAACATATCAGAATGCTAACTGAACAAAGGAGGATGCTTAATTTTCATAATTCTCCGTGATTATTCAAAACATGAAAAGTTTGTCTGCACTGAATCAAATAATAATTAAATTCTACCACTTCATTATACCAGGCTTCAATGTTTTTTTTCCATATAATAATCTATGCAATTCATTTTTTGTGCCAGCAGGACCTTTGTTATTGACATCTGGCTGCAGAAAGTAAGATACCCTTGAGATGGACACAGCACACACACTGACTTTCCAATGAACTTTGATTTCATTTAACTTTGTGGTCCAACTGGAACTTCATACTGTGCCCAAACTGGTAAAAGTTTCACATGTCCCTCTCAGACTGATTTTGGATACAAAATATGTGCATTACTGAGAATTGTGAATTTTAAACCAAAATCAAAAGTCTTTGATTCAAAATTAAAAAATCGGGAATTTGCATAAGGATACCTTCTGGGAGCAATTTTGCTATTAATGATGTGCATATGATGCTCCAAATCCTGCATCTGTAATAACTAATGCATTAATCAAAATTATATTAAGTAAATAATATTACACTTAAAAGGGATCATTTTCAATTATATCTGCTCAGTCAAATAATCTTTAAGAGACACTCAGAAAACATGATCAGAGGTATTGCAAATCACAATTGTCCCCAGGGTGCCTTTTTAGACGCATGGGCACCATTAATCCGATGAGTAGTTTATCCAAAATGAAAATTGGTCCCATAGTTTGCAATGTCTTAAAAGGGTGAAAATGGCCACAGTTAAGAATAGAAAAGACTTGAGATTTGTTAGCAAATAGAAAAGTCAGGGCAGATTAGACATTACAGAGAATAGAAGAATAGTAATGATATGGGTAAATAAGAAGTAAGAGGGAAAACCAAGTAGCTGGATAGTCTCTGGCATTCCAAGCAATCCAAGACAGAAAAGAGCAGATTTCTCATTGAATGATACATGTAAATCCTTTCTTAAATCCTAGGAATGAACCTGGATTCATGGGATGCTCATCAATCATGCATGCCTTTACCAAACCCTCTCTTTTTTGTGTGCTCTGTTTTTAAACATGGACGGAAGACCAGTCATAAAATAAAGTTAGCTACTGTACCAGCAATCATTTAAGCCATGTGTTACTGGACATGAAGATAAAATAATGGGGTTAGAGGCAGATGTTCATACATTTTAAACTGCAAACCCAGGACACATACAGTACAGTATTTTATTGTATGTGTACTGCATATTGTATTTTGCAAATGTGGCATGAGATGTAGAAACCAACTTATTAGAATCAGTACAGTATGCAACCTTTTCCCACCAAATAGCCATTTAACCTCTTTAATGTGAAAAATCAAATGATCATACTAAAAAATGGTTTCTAAAAGAGGAGGGATATTCGGAGGAGAAACTCTTTTTCCTTGGTGACTGAAATGCCTCTGAATTCCCAGCATTCACAGGTGCAAGACAACAAGCAGGCTAGGGAATTAATCTGCTTAACCAGGGCCTAGAGTGGAGATGATAAAGCCTTTTTAATTCAAACAGGATTTACACCAGCTGGGAAAAAAAAAAAACATCTTCTCGATCTCCTTCACCCAGTGCAGTTCTCTTACTTTATTACCTGTGTGTTTCAAGTTAAGCAGACAGTTTCACACCAGTCAAAGAAAATTCCACAATTCCAGTGGCAGCTGAGTAATTAAAACTAATGCGCATACGCTTTCCTCTGGCAAAATCTTTTTTTTTGTTTAATGGAAGTGATTCTTTTAATCAAAGTTCCTCTCATTTCCATTATTAACTGAACACAGATGAAGTCCAAGGGTGCTGCCAAGAAGCTTAGTGTATTTTGAAACCTGTAATTGAGAAATGGGGGAGGTATACAGTATAAAGGGGTTAATACACGCGCTAAAAATGGATTTTAATTTTAGCAGTTCAACCTCCTGTGTGACAATGGGTGACTTTTTGTATCTTTGTATTTTTTACTTCACTTTGCTCTGTATTCTTTGATCCACTGACAGCTCTCTCTTCATTCTCTTACCCCTCTTCTATCTCCCTCTTCCTCTTTCCCTCTGTGGGTTTACACTACACGGACTTATGTTCTATTCATTCTCAAATGGAGCTTGCTGTCTTAAGTGTCATTGGAGATTTTATTTTCTCCACATTTCACCTCAGATTTATTCAAAAGGCACAAGAGGCACTTTGGCAGGTTAGCTGGAATTTTCTTGCTGAATCCCATCTTTTAATTTTAACCATCAAGATTTTCTAGTTTGAACAGGTCCCAAATAGTATGTGGAATTAACAGGAAATTTGGACAATGTTTCACAAATTGGACTGTATGTACATGCAAGATACTTTATTCATGCATTAATTTCTTAGTAGTAAGAAACAGACATTTGCCTTGTAAAGCTGTGGTTAAAGGAATAGGAAGAATTGCAGGAAGGAAAGCTAATACTGGCACAACACAGAAAACAAGGGATGGTGTACTGCCTTAATTTGTCACTGTCTCATTGAATGACCTGTATTTCTGTCAGATTTGTCGAAAGCAGGAAAACAGCTTTTGCTAATGACTTACAGTATTACATGTTCATTTACTGTACATGTAAGCGGCTGAGCAGGTTGCAATATGAAAATCTAAAATGGTGGCTCCATATCTGTGCATTCTCTCTTTGATCACATTAAAGCTAAGTTCCTTATCTATTGTACTCACGGTGCAGCCCTATCCTCGGAGTCTCAGGCAATCATGCCTGTGAGGATTTTGATAATGATGTTGATAATGATGTTGGCAGAAGCAGCTCCTGCTCACAGCTGCCTGATCACTTGTGAGAGTGACTTAGTCAGCCTGCTGGCCCCGGCTCACCTAGTTCTTCCAGCCAGGCCTATGGAGACCTGACTGGTGCCGTATGTAGGACTGTTGACCTCCACCACGATTTGTGTTCCTGCCTGGATTTATTTCTAAAGCTTGAAATTAATTGGTGGACGTAACCAGCAACTCCTTTACAGATGTTGTTTGTGATAGCTATTTTACTCATACTCTTTCCAGTATTCTATATTTCTCTCATAGTTTTTTTTTCATTTTATGATAATTTGCTTTGTGGACTCTAATGTCTTTACCAGTGGCTCAACCAGTAAAGGTGCTCACTCAAACGCTGGCTGGGCTCTCTGAGTTGATGTTGCAGGTCTGAGTGTGGGTCATGTTGCTAATAATAATAAACTTTATTTGATATAGCACCTTTAAAAGTAGCATCTCAATGTGCTTTACAGTAAAAAAAAAGAAACAATAGTAAGAGATAAAAAAGTTAGTTCCATAAAAAACAAGGGTTTGGAGTACAACAGAAGATGCTAAGGGGCAAACGGACATCAATTAATCTAAAGAGGAAGGTTTTGAATCGAGATTTGAAAGCACTCAGGGAAGCTCTAAGCATCTGCGCAAGACTCTGATATCCTTGTGGACAGAATTCAAGAGCTTTGGGACATACCAAGAGAAGGTCCTTTCACTTACTGCCTATAAAAATGCAGTATGGATACGCAGCTCATGAACATTTACTGCAGCATCATAGGAACAGTCCTCACTAGTGGTATCACTGTGTGGTACAGCAATCCTACCATGCGTTACAAAGACGCTCTACAAAGGGAAATGGCAACAGCACAGAGGATTGATTTACCATCAATCGGAGAGAGGAACATCATCCTCTGTCAGAATAAAGCCCAATCCATCATTCAGAATCCCAATCCTTCTGTATTGCAATAAACTCCTCTACTCTACGTACTGTATAACATGTAAACGAACTAAGGCTGTGAGGTGGGGAGTAGGAAGATAATAAATCAGACAGTCACTGAGGTTCCAGCCTTGAGTAGACTCTTATACTGTAGGTGAGCATGAGGAGTTTGAAGTCAACATGAAAACTGATAGGAAACCAGTGCAAAGGCTCCTGTATAGGAGTAACGTGATCACTTGCATGCTGGCCAAATTCACACACACTAACCATGTGTGACTGGGGTTACCCAAACAGGCAATAGCATGAGTGCCGCTGTGAATAGAGGACAGCTGTGTCCAAGTGGCAATGCAACAACTGTGACTCTGTTGCTATCATGAGGGATGCAACTCTCATTCAGTCAGCTCTGAACCTCCACTGTGGGGATGCATTGAGACACTTTCAATGACAAACGGCTGTAAGGAGGGCAGGTCAGAGGAATTTACCCACGCTTTCTCTTCCCTCCCCATGTGTGGTTGCAGGTTTTGCATCTGTGCATCCCTGACGTGATAAACACACACCTTTTAAAGAAGAAGATTATTCAAGGAACAAAAAACAGGAAGTTACTTTTACCTATTTTCTCCCCTCATTGGTGTGCACAGTATATTCATAAACACATACAGTATATTCATAAACACCCACATAATAATCAAACAATATAATTCCATCGGTAAGTGCTTCTAAAGTTTTAAAATGAATTAAGGGCAATAATGACCAAGCAATTTTGTAAAGTAAAAAAAATGCAGGCTCAGAACATTCAATAAAAGTGCATTTTTTTAGATAAGATGTTAAACATATGACAGATTCTGGGCCAGAGTCCCAAAACATTTACTGCAGGGTTCAGCTTGCTGTTGCTATTGGTTTTTCTTTTTACAAAAAAGACTGCATGATTAATCTTCTCATAAACACCTCAAGGGGTCAGATTCAAAGCATTACTTTTCTATCTGGTTTTGAGATAAAAGAATCTACCCCATTAGAAGCCTAGATAAAATCATGCCAACTTAGATATTAAATGCTTTCTGACCATGAGCACCTACTGTAGGCAAATGTTGTAGTTATTGGCAGGACATCACACAATACAACCCAGATGAAGAGCACAGTACACAGGACCCCCAATGCCTACTCCACGTAAATAAACTAGATAGGTACTGTAGTTTACACATTGTTTGGCCCAAGAAGAAAATTGTGGTCAGCAGTCTCTAAACAGTATTCTGCATATTCTAACTATTCTACTCTTACTGTATTCTCTCCAGATGAAGATACGATTTTATTCTCCTTGATGTGCCATAATAAAATCTACAGTTAGCAATCATTGTACTGTATGTAAATATGGTGATCATGTTATTAGCTGAATATCTAAAGTTCGCCTGTATTCCCGTTATACTGTATATCAGATTTAAAGCTGTTAGGTAGTGAAGTGTAACCCATTGGCATTTGAGCACTTATCACTCACGCATCTCCCATGGGCATGTTGGTACTGCCTGAATCGTCTCTGAAGAGGTGCTGGCAGGTCTAGGGAAATGGTGGCCTCACAGGGCTTCACATGTCCATGGTCAATCCCCTGTGAGCAGCAGCCGTCTCTCATGTCACCCCTTGCTGGAACATAGGTGTTCTCACTGAAAGCCAGTGCTGAGCGATCAAATGTATCCAGATCTGGTACAAGGAAACAAAAGGACACAAAACAAATGAGCTCAGTCTGCTACCAGCATGGAAATCACCTCTCCATTGAAGAAAAATGCTCGTATACTGTATGGAGACAAGCACTCTCAGTACCTGGTCTGTTTCCCTTCACTTATCTAGTTGTTAACCTGTTGCTACATTCAGTGATTCCATAAAGCATGTAGAGAAAAGAGTTTCATGGCACACCACTAGTTAAACTTAGCGGCTTCATCCATCACCCATCCATTTTCTAACAGCTTCTCCCAATTCAAGGTCACGTGGGAGCTGGAGCCTATCCTGGCAAGCAAGAGACGCAATTCAGGGCTCACCCTGGACAGGCAGGTTGTGGCTCTGTGGGCGTTTCTCGAAAAGAGTAGGGGTGTAACCCTGGCGTCCTAGCCAAATTTCCCATTGGCCCTTACCAATCATGGCCTCCTAATAATCCCCATCTATGAATTGGCTTCATTACTCTGCTTTCCTCCCCACTGTGGTGAGCATTCTGGTGCACTATGGCTGCCGTCACATCATCCAGGTGGATGCTGCACATTGGTGGTGGTGGAGGGGAGTCCACTCAAAGCTGTGAAGTGCTTTGAGTGGAGTGTCCAGAAAAGTGCTATATAAGTGTAAGCAATTATTATTATTATTATTATTATTATTATTATTATTATCCTACTCCGTTGGGCCCCTGAGCAAGGCCCTTTACCCCAACTGCTCCAGGGGCGCTGTATGAATAGCTGAGGAAACCGGAGCATCCAGAGTCAACCCATGCAAACGCGAACAGAGCATACAAACTCCACACAGATAGCACCCCAGGATGAAGCCAGGGCCCCAGCACAGTGATGTAGCAATGCTAACCACTGTGTCACCATTCTGCCCTGAGCTGCTTCAATGTAGTCATATTGTTCAAACATCATGGTACATTTCATTGCTCAGCTGAAAACCCAAAGCTTGAAAATTAACAAACATCAGCTCATTGTTCTTGTTATCCACCAGAGGTGAAGTTAAGCAGACATGGTGGAAAAATCACATGCATTTGTCTGCAGATTTGCTTTTAAGACATTGTCAAAAGCTGATCTGCTGTATAAGAGCAATATTGAATAACAATGAATGGGAGACTGTTACAGGTTGATCTGTGTTTGTCTTTCCTGACTGTGAGCTGGGAGGACAGTAGACCGTAACAACCAATGGAGGTTTGTGACCTTTTTTGAATGGTGCAGCACACAGCTGAAACCAAACTCAGCATATTTCAAAAGTATGGAAAAGGATCAGGTTAGGAAAAAAACACAACTCCAGGCCCCAGACAGGGAGGTGAAGGTGGAGTGAGTGAACTGTCAGGTCTGGCTACAAGGGGCTCAATGTGGCATTGATTTTGTGATGAAGTTCTTGGCTGAGGTAAGAGTCTGATTTATTGGCGAAGGAGAGGAGAGATGATTGCATTTGAAAGAAGTGAGCCAAAACTCAAAATAAGTAGTTTTTAAGGTGAAAAGAGGACAGAATGGTTGAAATTGATCTTAAGTTAAGTAGCAACAGGCAGTAGGACACAAAAACAACAAAAGAAGAATAGAGAGTGGATCGTTTGTGAGACACTGGCAGGTGACTGATTAATGCAATGAATGGCGGGAAGATTACACTAAAAGCCTATAAATTGTTTTACCCAGGATTGGTGACAATTCCATAAGGTACAGTATATCCATTTTACACTCAGGATTTGGTCAGTTATTGTTAAAATGAACCATACTGTAAACTAATAAAACAATTTCTCAAATCAAGCAGGGTATTTTTACCAAATCTTTCATCTAAGTATATAATTAATATATTGATATGATCAAACTATGAATGCTCTTTTGAGTCAATTATGTCCCTGACAACATTTAAAAAAATTACAAGAATTTGAAAATGCATGATATGGCCAAAGAATGAAATTGAATCTTTTGGGGATCAAAATGTTTTTTTCTGGGACTTCTGGAATTAATTAAATATGACAACTTTTTCCGTGAGTTGACATTATTTTTTATTTCATGGTGTTTAAATATGTAAAGCAAATATATATTTATTAATGAGTATTTTAAAATAAAACTCGACAACACTCTAATCCAAATGTTAGAATGTCATATTATTGAGATTATTATGGTATAATGAAATTCTATTAAATTATACAATAACATGCAATATATTTCTATAGTAATGTTGTATAATTCCCATAAAACCTTCTAAATGATCTTTAACTGAGTTGTAGCATTTCTGGTCAAAGGCAGGTAAGGGTGGCTGAATCTGAGTAGAGTTCCTGCTCCAGCAGAAAGCTCTCAATCTTGTCAAAGACCACAAGTTAAGTCTGTTCAGTCCCATTGCAATGAACTGATCCCACTGACACAGATAGATACTTTACTGATCCTGTGAGAGAAATTGCAGAACATGGGACATGGTTTGTTAAACAAACGTGATTGTAAAATCAGACACTCCTGCATGCTTGGTAATTATGTGACGATGAAATACACAATGTTTGCATCTGATGAGTAATAACTTTAATTTATTTTTTAATTTTTAGATTTTTTAAAATATATTTCCATAATATACTCATTGACTAGGTCCTTGGTCCAGTCAAAGGTTAAGATCTAAAGCTTTAGATCAAAGTTCAGTTTGCATTCTCTCTTTTCAACATTTTGAGTAAAAAATGAAGGTTATTAACTGAATCTCAGGATGGATAACAATGACTAGATAATCTCAGATACAATATACTGTAGATGTTTTATCACAATCATAAAAAAATTTTGTGCAGGAGGCAGCCCATTTACAAAGATGGTTAAGACATACCTATCCTATCAATTAAACCCAAACATTCACAAAGCAACTAATTCCTGGATGTAGCTGTCCCACATGCATTGATAATTCAGTCACTTTTTCAGTTGCATGAAATTGTCACGCCCTCTGCAGCCAGAGGGCGCTCCTTCTCTGTCCGGTCCCTAGTTTCCTGCCTGCTGCCCTTCCGGTCCCTCTCTTTCCCTTGGGCTATATATCCCCGGGTCTTGCACTCTGCCCTCGCTCAGCATTGACGTTTGTATGTCCTGAGACCCGCCTAGCACCAGGTCGCCCCACGTCCGCTACCTGAGGGCATAGGTTTCTATATGGCACTCCTGAACTCTTTGCACTAATGAGCCTGGGCCTTTTTCCCGTTCCGCTACGCATATGGGTCTTTATCCGCTCTCCTGCTCTCCACGGTTAGTCCCTTTGGACGTCCTTGACAGAAATCCGTACAAAACATGATCAAAAGCATTGTGTTACTTGGTTATCAGTGTGTCTCACACACTTGGCTACAGAAAGCAGTTTGCTGCAAAACAGTAATAATGGGTTTAGATGAAGTGGTAGGAAAGGGCAGTATCTTACGGAGAACTGAACATGAGCAAATGCACTCAGCTATAGGAAAATAACCCACTGGAACACGGCTCACTGGGTAAAAGGCTCAGCAGAATATAAATTATGCATCATAGTGCTAATTATTCACTTAAATTAATAATCTAATCCTAACATCTATGGTGTAGGTAGGCTTTCTTTCATGTCACTATTAATTCAGTGGGTTATTTCCCAGTATGCTCTTTCCTGTTCCTCTCTCAGTTGACCCCCCCCACTCAAGGCAAGTACTGTAGGTTTCATTTATCTACTAGGTCAGGTGGAAGGATTAGTTAAGTCAATTCCTTTTATCCAGGTCTTTCTTGTTCTGTATCCTGTCCATCCTTTCCTTATCACTGCTCTCCTGTGGTGGCATGACTGACTTTGAGATAGACTAATGCACACAGCTTTGTTTTATAGCACCGAGGGATGTAGAGGGAAGCCCACACTGAATTCTAATTCTATTTTTCTGTTTAAGGGGAGTGAGGATGATAGATTATGTTGGTAGGTTGTGACTTTTTAAAAATTTGCTTTATGACCCTGGTAAACGTGCAGACTGGCGAGCAGGGCCACAGAATTTTAATTTCAGTTGTGAGTTACAGTATGATTAAGCATGAACAGAGACTCAGGAAGTCATCTGAAGTAATCGCATTGACTGCATCACATCAGGAACGCAATCAGCTTACTAAGAACAAGAAAACCGACAAATGAGAGAAAGCTATTTTGTATTGTGCTTGCTTGGTTTCTAAGCAGTTTATTGATCCAAGGGCATAATATTTTGAATGATTACCACTGAAATAGTTTCATTATCTTTTCCAAACACCACTACTCTTTGTGTAGTGAAGTGCTATCTATTTTCTTTTCTCTGCACACTTGTATTTGACCTTCATTGGTGCAAACATAGAGCGCATAACTCCTTTGAGTCTGGGGCTTCTTTTTAGCAGTGTGTGCTGGTAGTCTCCAACCAGACCTGGTCATAGGCCAAGAGATGCACTGCTCGTGAGCAAGTGAAGGGGGCGCAGCTACAATACTGGGGTGAAAACATAGTTCTGCAGTTCACAATCGAAAATCAGATCAGGAGAGAAAAGCAGCAAAACCACAAGAGAAAGAGATGCAGATTCCACAAACACAGGCAACAAAATAATTAAATCAAGCCTAAACTACCGGGCTCCATTTTTAGGTACCAAAAACAGATCTTCACAAATTAGGAGACCTTTTCACCATGTTAGTAAATGTCATACATTTGAAAATTATTTACATTGGGGTCTTCTCCTAAAAGTATAGCACAAAAAATCGTTGGGTTTTCATTCCATTAGACATTGAAGAGGCACTTTCGACAACATTTTAAAACTCTGGGAAACAAATCTGTTCAGTTCAGTTTCCCATATGTAACATTAAAGTGAGTTACCTTAAAAGTGCTCACACCATGCTTAACAACCTTAACCTAAAACAATCAATTTGAAATGACATGGTGCAGAGCTTCACAACAGACTGCAGAGCTCTTTTTGCTGGAGTTTCAAAGTGTGCAACATAAACAAGCAAGCGGGTGTGTTATCTCATGGTCCAAAAGATTGTAAATGATACAATACCAGTAGATATAGGGAGAAAATAGAGAAACACTTATCTTTATGAATATTTTAAACACTATGCTAAGTTCCCAGTTACAAAAGTCCAGTATGGCTGCATGTCATACTCAATGAACAGCATTTACTCAATGTTTTAACAGCTAACCAGAACAGAGATGGATTGTAAGCGCAAAATTGAGGAAAACTACAGGTTATCAAAGCCACTTACTGTATATTGGAACTCTAGAATTAAAAGACAAATGACAGAAAGACTATTGTTAAAATGCTAAAACCACTTCAAGTTACTACTTAGAGATTAGAGATTGGAGTAATTGTAGGACAGATTCCAATATTTTCAGAGAAGCTCATTTTACACGACCTGAGAAACTGTCATTTCCTCTTGTGCACATCAGAATTTGTACACATCCCTTATGGCGAATAATTTCAAGTAATCAGGTATACAGTAGGTTGAAACAACATGCTGGAGTAATAAAATATTGCATTTATGTAAAGAATTTTTATTTGGTAGACTGTCAATATTGTATAAATCACCTTATACATTTCTTGGGGATGGATCTTTCAGTCAGATATTTTTTTTCTGTTATTTTTAAAAAGTAGAACATAAAGAGAAGCATTTAGAAGTTGTCTAAAAAATGTGAAGCTTATGAAAGAATACGTAAATACTCTGAATTTATTTTACATTTGAGACATCAATAAGTATGCAACTAGTGAAAGTGCAAGCAAAAATTTGTCAGTGAATCAATTGGCAATTTCAGCCACCTTATTTCTCTCCTAAATGGAATGTTCTCGACAGACAACCAGTTAAAGACAAGAAGCAGAAGAGAGTAAAATCATTTATTCCACAGTCCTGTGGTGTCATTTGCTGTATTTAAGAAAGAGCTTTAGAATTGAATCACTTTACCATATGGGGCAACAAAACAGAGGGCATTTTAAAATGTACACTTCCATTGACAGCTAATGATTTTTTCTGCAATGTACTTAAAAAAGCCAATCTCCACTTTTTTTGTGTTTTCACTCAAACATGGGCACGAACATACAGTAATAGCCGTGGTCATTATAGTGTTGTCTTCAGAGAACATTTATTTGCTGTCAAACACAATACTTTCCATTAAAAAGTAAAAAACAAAATGCTGCACAAACTCTAAGTGGGTGATAGATACGTACAGTATTTAGGGAAAGATCTGTGGAGACTCAGCAAGAGTTTATGAGAATTTACTGTATATCAGAGAGCACATCAGCATTTGAAGCTGAAATGATTGAATCAAACCTTCAGTATTTTTTGCTCATTGTACTGTATATTCCTGTGTGTGTTTTTTAATTCTTTTTTAAAAATATATTACTCTTTAAGGTTGTATAATATTGATAGTAATCAGCAGGCACTGTGACATTGCATAGTTCAGGACCCTATGCAGACGGTATAATCCAGAAGTAAGTGGAAAGGACATCAGGGGAGGAGACGACGAGCATCAGGGCAGGTTGGCGAAGAGGGGGGGGCGTGACAACAGTGAACTGGTGCTCGGAGGGCGTGGCCATGGCAAACATGGCCCGGACTCAGCAGGGTCAGGACGCCGATAGGAGACCTATGCCCTCCGTGTTCCAATGCAGGGCCAGGAATAGCGAGAGCGCCAGACTTAAATAAGGAGCGGCTGAATTAGGGGCAGGTGCACGATATCAGCAAAACGTGAAAGAGCCAGAGCGCCCTTAAGAGGAGGGATTACGATCGTGACAAGCACTCTCTGTAACAGCAACCATTTCATATAAATAAAACACCTACTGCTAGTGCTGGTAAATGCAGTGAGAATAGTGAGAAAAGAAATTGTTTTCTGGGAGACTATTTTATACTTATACTACTTTATACTAGTTTTAGTGTCCCCTGTCGCTGCAACTACAATTAAACAATGAAAGACAGCACCAATACAGTCAGATAGCTTTATTAATTATACAGGAGTTCCTTGCCTTGATGCCAGAATAAGTGCAAATGTGAAAAGATGGACAGAATACAAAAGACCTGTTATGCAAGTGCATTATCCCATAATTAAACCTCAATTCAATTACTAGGCCTCCTCTTCAGCAGGATCTAGACAACATTAAAATGGAAGAAGGGATATAAAGCCTATGAAATATAGACCTGTACACAAATATAAGCTATAATTATACCATCCAGTACAATTATACTCCTACCTAATTCATTTATCCGTCCTGCTTTCCTCATACCAACCTTCCCTTAGAATTTAATTGCCATGGTAATTAACATAAAGTGTGTGTGGCAAATTGGGGATTAAATGATTTTATCCCCTAAAATAACAACATACTCCATCAGCAAGAATTCCTCGCTCTATTTGCCCTTATGACACGCGTCTCATTTACACTGGAATTATCAATTAGTCAGTCCAGAATAGCTCAAGCAATGCTTTCAGAAGTTGATGGGGTTAAAAGGGAAAAATGCTTCTTTAACTGGCAGCCAGTAAGTAAATCCGTAATACAGTATTGCAGCAAACCCTAGTGATCCCCAGGGTGCGAAGGACCATCCACATTGCAGATTGCACAGGCAAAGGGAGAGACATACTGTATACACACATACTGTTCACATGGTGACTCAAAATAGGAGCTTCATGGGGCTAAAAATGTGAGAATACAATACACATCTAATAAAGTTGAGTAAGGTTTATTCACTTCAAATAACTAAGCTTAACACTCCAGGTTTCTGATGCAGGAAGTGCAATGAGTTTCTTTTCCTTAATCAGTGGCTAGGGTTTCCCAGACCAGAACAACCTTTAATGTGTCCTGTCAGCTTCCAGCTCTTGATCTCTCGATCTCTCCCACTGCCAAACTAGTCCACCCACCCCATCTCTAGCGATGGTGTATACAAGAAAAAATCTCTCTTGTCCTTCAATACATCTTTTGTAGTACCGCAAGTGTTATTCTGCCACTTAGTGCGTAAAAGGTTAATTTGATATCTTGAGATGCAAATAATCTGCAGGCAAGGCAGAGAAGAGCAGGGGGGGAAGACTAAGAGAAAAGGTGACAAAGAGCTGACCAACCCAGGTCCTGGAGAACCACAGTCCAGCAGGTTAGGGTGACTCAGTTTCTATACACCTACTGTATGCCATGAGCTTTGAAGCAGGTAAATTATTAAATTAATCTTGTATTATGAAATAAAAATGTCAAAATCACGTACTGTATGTTTCAAGTCTCATACAACTGGATAATTTACTGACCTACAAAACGTGCTGGTTTATGTCTCTCTTAGAACACGGTTGGTCACCTCTGCATTTGACCTTCAGATAAAATACTGTAAAGTCAGGTACAGTATGTATGGCTTCAATATATTAATACAAATACAGTAAATAATTCAATTAATTGAAATGTATTAACAATAGCATTTGTTAAAAGTGTTTTCAGTTATGTGAGTCAGCTTGAGGTTAAGCGGTTTCATACGTCTTAACAAGAGAACCTGAAGCTCAGCAGATGAGCCTGAAGATGTTAAATGAAAACAATGAACAGATGATGAGCTGCTCCTCTAATCTCACGTCCCTGTGTAGTTACTCAAGGTATTTGACATAGCAGGCAGCTGGAAGTTTGATCTGTTTTAAATGAGACAAAGTTGTTAAGCAGCCAGCCTGGGCTCTTGATTCCTTGCAGCTCCTAGAGTGGCTTAATTTGAGGATTAATTCAAATATTGTTAAAGCACAGTAGCTAAATAAGTTTTGTATACTGTACTGGCTAAGAGCACACTTAAAATCTGCTTAATTTATTTTTAGTCTCTGAAAGTATGTTTGCCAATTTTCTTTAATTGGTCAACCCGTTTATTTATTCAAGTGGAGCTCATTTTTACTTGTTATGAGTTCAGGAAAGCGTAGGTCAAATTTCATTCATTCCCAGCTTCCCTCCTGTTTCCTGTTCCTGTTCCCATATCCACTAGATGTCCTGCTACAGTAGCTCCTGTTGGAACTTTACAGAGCAAGCCAGCACACCTGTGTCATTAATGTTGGTTGCCATGGATATGTGATCAGACAGTAGGCTTGATTCACCTGTGCGCTATTACCATCTCGCCTGTCTCAGGTGATTCAGGCTACAGTATTTAAAGGCTGCTCTGACAGTGATCTGGGCTCTGTCATAGAATTTTGACTCTCAAGTCTCAAGTTCCTAAAGTATGTTCCCCAGCTGTGTTTAGGTCAGGATTCCTGACCTGGCTTGTTTTTATCTCGCTCCCGGATCACCCCTGAGCCTCTTACACACCTCTGTATTACTCGGGTTAGACCCAGCTTATTTATTATGACAAAGTCTTTGGATTCTTTCCTGAGATTTGCCACCATGCTTCCTGGATCTGACCCCATCTGTTGGATTCTTTCTTGTGCTTTGTACTACCAAACTCGACTTCACCCCTGACCTGGGCTCTGAACTGTGTTGCTTGTGTTCTCTTGCCTGCTTGCACCACACTGTGTGTTTACTGCCTACACTGCACTAACTGTTTCCCTAGTCAGCATGCTCCCAGCCTGCACAGGGTTTCACCTATTGACCCACAGATGCTTAGTTCTGCCTTACAATATGTAGTCAATATCACTCTACAAGTGTGACCAGGTCTTATTAGGCAACATGTCTATGTGCCATATGTGCAAGGGATTTCAGTAGCATTCTGTGTTCTGCAGTACATGTGTGATGGAGACCATATGTTCCCAGTATGGCTTGTGAAGCAGATCATTTTGAAGGATTATTTGTTGTTATTAGGCCACGGTTACACTGTGACCCATGGATTGGTGGATGGGTTTTTCTGTTACAAAATGAAAAGCAAAAGAACAAACAAATTAATCTTATAAATAATGTAAAGAGGGTTGGATTCTCTTGCGGGGAGTTTATAACTGTAACACGTTAACAAGAACTTTATAAGAAGAATATATATTAACTGCAGACAAAATTTAGCTGATCAGCTTGAGTTAGAGTAGGGAAAGCAGAGGTACAGTACATTCTAAAACTGTATAGAAACCAAGACAAAGGGTTACAATGGTAGGAAAGCCATCCATGAAGGAATATGACTGTTTATGAGAACACAAATAGAAGATTCTGCTTGAATGCCTGAAAGCAATGGCCCAAATGGTTTAATAAATAAGAAAAAAATATCAGGAGAAAACAGGTACTTTATAATATACTTTAATATTATAATATACTTTATAAAATACTGTGATTAAAAAGAATAGGTATTCAATCAAGAAAAGCAATATTAGAATGAACACATAATATTGCACAATATTGCAATTCAGACTTAATAAATTCAGTATTATGCTCAAATCCAAAAGTTTATGAGAATTTACTGTATATCAGAGAGCACATCAGCATTTGAAGTTCAAATGATTGAATCAAACCAGTACATCAAACACAGCACATGTGTAACGTGTACTAGATATATTTAAAATCAATATCCAGGGACCAGTTGTATTCTACAAAATGTTTAAGGAAATGAGAAATTATTCAATGGTTTCTAAAAAAACTCTACCAGCAGTCACTCAAAACAGGAATAGCCACTGACTGATAAATCGCTAACATTGTGCCAATCCATTAAAAGGGTTTAGAAAACTGAGCCAAGTAATGATATAAGTCTTACCTCCATTACAAGGTTACATGATGATTAGAACTAAAGTATCATCTGTATGACAATAGCATCTTAGAGGATTTGAAATGGAGCATCTTGTTTAATTAACTTTAGATTTCTTTGAACAAGCAAGGACTGTAATAGATACAAACACTGTAGGTGATGTGGTATTTTTAGCTCTTCAGAAAATTTTCGATAAAGTCTCCCATAAAACATTAATTTTTAATTTGATGGCTTTATGCCTTTAAGACTGTATGTGTCTTTTGGGTTGAGAACTGTATAAAGGATAAAAAACAGAATACTGATAAGGGATAAATGCTCAGATCATAATGATGTTAATTAGTGCAGCACCAGATGGATCATAGCTCTTCCTAATTTACATTTTGTCAAAACCTGTAGTTTCAGTATGCTCTAAGGGCAATCGGCACATTGGACCTGAATTAAATAGTGCCCAGTGTGTGCTAGTTTAACATGATCACTATCACAAAGGGAATGCTACAACAGCAAGACACCCCACACACCCTCCAAAAATCACAGCAACCAGACTCTGTGAAGGCTGCAGCCTGACCCCTTTTTATCCACCCTAGTGGTTCCTGTGGAGCAGAACGGGATTCCTGATAGCAATAAAGACCCCATTTACAAAAGGACCTTCATGACCTCACGTGTCCCTACTGTATGACCACTGTTGTATTCCCACAGTCAAAGGGCTCCAAATGGACAGCACACCACAGCTGTACAGCTGCCACGCCCACCTGCACACCCATCAGGGAGACAGTAACAGAAAAGAAGGGGAGCCTATGAGTGGAACAGGAAATAAGGAACAGGGGAGCTGTGTACAGAACAGTTACTACTTTACAATATTCTAATGCAATTCTGGTTAACAATTTGCATCATCTTTTCTTCTACCCTGGAATCAGTCCAGGGAAGAGCCACTAGATACAATCCTAGGTTCAAAGGAATGTCCAGTACTGACAGGCGAGAAAGAACTGAATGTTTTATCCTTCAATAAAGAAGACTACAAAGAACATGACTCAAATACTCAACCCAAAGGTTTTCTTAGGAGTCAACAGAGAAACATGAATCAGAGGATCTGGACGGAAACTACATTGAAGTGCATTTAAAAGAAAAAAATGTTTTTTATAGAAAAGAATTCATGGCTGTCTGGAACAAGCTATCCATCCTTGTTTTTGAAGCTAGCTTCTTACAAATAATGGCCTAATGTGATCTTCAGATTCATTAGCTGAATGGACTCCTCTCATTTGGAATTTGGCATTTCTTTTGTAACTATGTGACTGTGAATACAGTATGCAGTCCACTTGTAAACCTGAATTAGACAGATTAAAAATGGAGATTTGTACTGTAAGTGCTATTGAGAAAATTTTGTTTACAACAGCCGGAAGTCAGGTACAATATCACAATACATATTGTAAGAACAATCTGTAGTCACTGTCCTTTGTGATGAAGCCAGCAAGTCATCCAATCACAGCAATTGTAGAGAACATCATGTTCTCATACACCACAGCACCGCCTTCACTCTTCACTGTATGATGGGAACGTGATCTGGACACTTTGAAGTCCAGTAGCAGCATTGCCGTGTTTGGGGAAATTAGCACACTTCTGATTACCAGCTTAGCCTTGTATAAAACCAGCCAAGACAATACAAAACAGCATTTTCCATCTAAGTCATTGAGGATCCCCCAATGTGGAGATTATTAAAAAGACTGTGAGCTGTTATTAAAACAATGGGAGGACATGAAGTATTATTATTGTTCAGAAACATTCACAATTTTTGATGAGACTGACTAGATAAATTATTAAATGCATCTATCAAAAAATAAGGAACTTTGTTATTGAGCAAATAATTATGTCCTACAGTACCCGAATACTAAAGAATCTTGGCGCCATTTTAATAATTCATTTGGGTGCTGATATTTGCTCACCTTGCTCAGTTTCTAAAGTGCTTTAAATTTCTTTCTCAAAGCAGATACTAACTAAAGTGCTCCTACTGCTGTAATTTAGTTCGATTTTATTACATTACCTTTACATACAGTACATTGCAATTAAAGATTTAAAAGGCTTCATGCAAAGAATGGGATTGTATGAGAACTGAAGTATAGTGTTCTACATTTTTGTCTGACTTTGTCTGGGAAGGTGTGTGCAATTGATATTGTATTAGGACCTCTTGTTTCAAGTCCACATATCCTCTGTGCTGTGAAGTGTTTTCCACCTATTTCTCTTTCTGTCCGTCTTGTCAAGAGGAGTAGTTCATGTTCCTTCAGCCCACTTCTGCTGTGACCCACTATGCCTTCCGCTAAATCTTTTTCTTGATCTCTTCGTCATTCCTTCTCCTCCTTCCTGGGCTACTTGCCCCCTTCTGTCACCAAACCGGCATTGTATTCCAGGACCAGGCTTTCTAACCACCCCTTATTCCTTTACAGATGTTGTCGTTATGATATAATTCCTAAAGGATTTCATCTAAAATTTAACACTTTTTCCGTTGACTCTGACACCACCCACAGTAACACTCAGAGACTTCTACAACAACTAATGCTTTCTACCACCTTCTCCCTAAAACACAGATTACTCTTTCTGACACACCCAAAGAAGGCTCCACAGCCGAAATGTTGTGTTTCTTATCTTCACTATTCAGCCTGGAATAAATCTTTACTTGATCCCTTGTCAAGAGGAGGTCTGGTATTTTGGGATTTGCATTTAGTCCAGGAGCAGAACACCTTGGAGTTGGTGAATGTCCCACTCATACTTAAAATGAAAAGGACATCTCTGGCAGACTCCTTTGAGTGATATTTGAAGATCTAGTGAGAAGCATACAAAAGGGACAGGTGCAGTAAGGAAAGATGAAAGACAAAAAGGATGAGTGTGGTTCCTGCTTGCAGCAGAGAGGCTCTAATCAAGCATGAGCTTTATTTTCCTTGTCGAGAATTTCCACCTTCGAATACTTTCATCAGCTAAGGGGCACTTTCTGTGTGAAGGTATGGGGCAGCACAATAAAATCTTTTGCAGGGCACTATAAAGAACACAATATAGGAAAGAAGAAGTCATCAAGGCAAACATGAGAGGTAGAAAGAGTGAAGCATTAAACCTAAAATAGGGAAAGCTAATCAAGTTGTTGTTTCTGTTAAAAATTGAATAAAAAAGATGTGATCTGCTCCTCTTCCCCCAGTTATTAAATCTACAATATACAGAATATACTCAAAAATCAAGAGTTTTACCCTTCTCAAGGCTTAAACCCTTTTCAAGCATCTCTCTGCTTTTCCATTTTGGGCATAAAACATCAAAAAGCCAAAGGCCAGGGGTTGGTTAAGTCAGGCACATTATATCCGTCAGGCTCCCCTCACTTTATTTTCTCTAAATCCACTGTCAAATTTTGTTTTTGGTTTCTCAAACAGGGTGGCTGAAAAGATGTGGGAAAACCCCCAGCCAGATCACGGCACAGGTGGGAGCTCTTTGAAATGATGATTTTAAACCCCCGCCACTGCCTTCCTCTCCTCCTTCCCTTCAAATCTTGACAAAGTCTGCTGACAGGGGACAGGTATTAGCTTCAAATGCTTGACTCTCATTAAAGTTTAAGTGCTGCTGGCACTGTGGGATGCTGCCGTTGTTTAATGTTGGTCAGCACATTCCTCTCGCCAATCATCCCTGAAGGTAGAAGCCAAGCGTGTGACATTTGCTAATGTGCTTTTTCTGTTTTGTTTGAGAGGATAACTTCAGCATTCAGACATCCTGTACAGTTTAATCCCTTACCCTGATATCTTTACACACATACAGTGCAAAGCATACTGCACAGACTGCAACTTCCTTTATGGAAGCGCAGAATAGAATGAAAAAGAACCTGGAGCACAAAAGCTAGATTTTGCCTAAGGGATGTCAGTCACAGAGATTTACTGTCAGCAGTTTGGCCTACCTTAAAGTTACTGAGGAAGACACAATTTTTACACTTAACTTTTTTTTCCCTTTATTTGTGGTAAGAGCTATGGACAATGGCAGTAATCTAAATTCCTCTTTCTACAAAAATAAATACAGTACATGTACATTATACATCCATTAATTTTCTAACTGCTTTGTCCACTGCAGGAGCCCAACGGGTGCAAGGTAGGGCATACCCTGGCTGGGACACCAGTCCATCATAGGGCACACAGACACACTCACACCAGGACCAATTTCCCTTGTGGGAGGAGGCTTTCGGAGGGAGCCCATGCAAACATGGGGACAGCAGAAAAAACCCTTCACATACAGTATTCCTCGCAGTTTCTCAGGAATTTAATCCAGGGACCTGGATTCTTCCTCAGACTTTCAAGGCAGCAATTCTAACATTATACTGTACATCAATATACATATATTAAAAGAGCAGTTTGTGGCGAATGAGGATCAAATACCAGATTACTGCCTACTACCAATTGCTTTGAAGCCAAGGTCAGTTAGATCTCTAAAAGAAGAACTGAGTCTGTACTGCAAGTTTGTGGATGAGAGGTCACTGGTAAAAAATGCATACAAGTGGTCTTGATGGACTATTCAGTTCTAAGTTAATATACAGTAGTTTCACTACCTATGTTTTTAATGTCTGCATGCTTATCATATGATATTTCCTTTACAAGAACTCTGTAGTGTAGCATTTACTGCACGTTCTTCACAATAGTCTCTTTGTCATTCTAGTACATGTACAGTGCCTTCAGATTTCTATGTTACACTTACTGTATATACAGTATAGGTATTGTATAAATTCCAGGCTGACCAAATATAACCACATATTAACTGTGCATTTAATTATTTTAACACATATTAATTAAAATAATGGACACGGTGATAATTCACTTCCCTTTAGTGAATGAGGCTGTTTTTTATGTTTAAAAAACTCAGATTGATTTATGCTAACTGAATAAAATAGCAAGCAAACAGCATCCTTTGTGTTTTACCCAAAACTATACAAAATCTCTGATATTGTTTTGATCGTGTGTATGTCCAGACATTTGCATTGCTGTTTTTGTTTGATTGTTTTTTTCCCACTTAATGTGATAAACAGTACAAATGACAGCAGATTTCTGCTGGAAGAGGTCTGGGATTTCAAAATACGATGAGTATCAGCTTACCATAACCTCTGGCAGCATTCACTGCAGGTTACTTAGACGTCCATGGGTACATATTAAAACATCATAGGATTTCAAAGGGCTGCTTACAGAAATAATTTTTAATTCAAATTTTGAAGATGAAAACAAAGAAAACAGGACTGTTAAAGTTATAACCTGATAATTAAATAAGGCTCATCAACAAATGCATATCAGTTTTTTGTGCCTGTGTTAAACCATTTTGACAGTAACTATCACAATGTTAAAACAACGGATTAACCTTTAAACTAAATAATAGGTTATCACAATTCCATTTTTCATTGTCACTTTATCAATTACTACAGTACACAATGCATTTTAGTTTTGTGGTTATTTAGATTATCCAGTTCAAACCAACTCTCTGAGAGAAGAGGTGCTTTTTTCTAAAATGAAATAGCAGTAAAAAAAACTTTTGCATTCTGTGTTTATTTCTGTAATATGTATCATAACATCATTTGCAATTAACCATCATTTGAGTATTAGTTGCATTAACATCTGTATTGAAAAAGTGTAACTGTTCTCCTGATAGTGCAAGTCAGGGGAATGGAAGTGCATTGGATGGTAGCTTTAAACGCATCAATAGTGAACAAGTTACTAATAAGTGATGGTGAACTGTATCCCTATGAATGTTTAAAGATGCTGAGCTTGTTAATCTCACTCCAGGAACTTTAGTTTCTCATAAATTACCGAAGGATTTAGCGTCCCAATTTTGAACTCAAAATACAAAAGAGTAAGGGGAAGAAACAGCTGACAATCATCATTGGTCCATTATTCAATCACTATGTCCAGTTAATATCTCTTAAAGAATTTTGTTACATATGGTTGGAATATGTTTAAAAGCCTATACAGTGTTTAATGGCTTCTGAGAAGCATGTTCTATTTGCAGGGAAACACTTAGAGAAAAGTTCCAAGATTCCTAAGGTAAGAATACAGAGATCATGATATTGTGTGTTTAATTTGCAATGTACCCATCAGTATGTACCTTTGGTCACTGTACAGTAAGTAGTGCTTTTTAACAAGTGTTGTAATATATTTTGTAGATTTTGCTTTAAATTAAATTAAAAAATAGTGATAACATACTGTATATACATATTTAACTTATTTACACTTAAGGTAGTGCCATTAACTATATAAAAAAGTAATATTTATTTGCAACCCTTAATAGATAGTTAAAAATCTCATACCATCACTAATCTTTGACTGTATTCCCTCATGTAACGTAAAATAAGGTCCGAGACAAATATTAGTCAGCTCCTGTTAAACTAACAGGGATTTATTTTAATCAAGGGAGTAATTGTGCTTAATTAGAAACCTTAGTTATGCACACTGTTGGTTATATGACAGAGCACAGTGCATTGAAATTGATTCAGCTACTCCTACATGGCTTCAGTATCATCTCACTTGTTTCCTTAATTGATTATTTTTTTCTTTCTTCTGTAAATAAGGTATTAGCAGTACTGGTGTCTTAATTTCTTGTAGCATTAGTTGAATTAATTTCTCATATGGATATAATGTGGAACAAAACATATAAAAATAATCCTAGAAGAGGTGGCTAAAAATGTAATGTTGTTGTGTTAAAGGGTGTTGTTTCTTTCAATAGACTAGAACATGGATTCTCAACCTGCATCAGGACCTGTTTGATACCTGGTTTAGTGCTGATGAAGAAGCATACACGTGTGGGAGCACACTGGGCAGCTCAGACTCTTAAGTGGAGATCCTACTGATGGAAACTCACAATAGGTGGTATGGAGCTGCAGGGGATCAGCTCTGCTGCCTCACAGCGCTGGGGACCAGGGTTCGATCCCAGACTTGTGGAGCTTGTACTGTATGTTCTCCCTGTGTTCGCACTAGCTCTGGCTCCTACTATATACCCTAAACTGGAAGAAGTGGTTAGAAAATGGATGGATGGAAATTGTGAAATTTCACAGATGCTAGTCTGAGGTGCGAACCAGTCAGCCAAGTTTCTCAACAACTGTGGACTTCGAAACAAGACTGTGTAAAGGGGGCTCACACAACTGATGGTTCAAAAAGGTCTTTGAAGCCAGAAGATAGGGATAAAAAATTATTTCTTTAGTAAATATTGAATATACTGTATATAAAGCCTTTGTTGGTTTAAAACGACTTTAACAGCACTTCAGACACTGCAAAAACAGCTGCAATATATTTAAACTTAATTAGTAGCTGTTAAACATATGATTTCATTCTCTACCAGTGTACAAACTGATATTGTGTTCTGAGTTAGTGCTCAACACTCACTATGATGTGAAAGAGACATGAAACAAGATGTTGTAATTGTTGTTTTGCTTAAACTAGAGTGGATAAAAAGGTATTTTTTGCATCTTATTTTCTTCTCTGATATTTTTCATCACTGCTGTTTCAGTTACCTAAATTAATAACATTAACATAATGAGAATAAAATTAATTGATAAATAATTGACACAGACCATATGTACAGACACTTTAGGCCAGTGAACAAGACATGTGCATGTCAGACAACAGTGTCATTCTCCATAGTTGAGGTGAAATAAAAGAACTGAAGCTTAATCAAGCTGCCTGTTAACAACTTCAGTGATCTTTTCAAATGGAATTATTTTCAGACAATCCTGCTGGTAAGAGCAAACATGCACAGAGTAATTTGCTTGTGCACTGCATAAGGAAGTGGACATTTAAAATTCTGCCAATGAAACAGTTTTAATCTGTGAAGGGAGATGTTTAGCTAAGTGCCTTATTAATATATAATGCCAGTGGTACAGAATTACTAGGCAGGGAGCACTGAGTTTGTTTCTAATTACAGCATGATCAACCCAGATGAGCAGGTGTACTTGTCAATTCTAGGCTTAAGAGAGTATTTAGTGAGTTGTATTTATCCTCTTGTGAACACAGAGAATGTTTTCACCACTAATTTAATACTTCCTGCTCATAGACAGGTGTGTAACAGGTTTGGTCTGCTGGGACCTTGCACTTCTGAAGAAGTCCCTGAACAACTGCATGTCAGTATGTCCTCATGTAATGTTGAGGGAAAATGTCTTCTTTTATAAAACCCTCAGATTCTAGCATGGCAGTATATAAATGTGAATTTAAAATTACTTTGGTCCAGTTCAAAGTAACAGAAAACAACAACATACAGTAAAAGCACAACAATAACACTATTTTGTTCTATAGTCATACACCCAGTGGATGAATTTAATGTTTGCTTTTTTCCATATATTCAGAAATCTGGATGCTTAAAACAAGATTGTACCTGCACTTGATATACAAACTTTGATATATCTAATATGATGTAATTGTCTCTTATTTAAATTTTAGATTTTTTGAGAGTTGACTACTCCTTCACTCTTTTCAAACATTGCAGACAGATGAAGTCTCTCTACTTTTAACCTTACTTAATTTTCATGTTTGCGGTGGCCTACAATAATAATTTAAGTTTCACCCCCAGTTTAAAGCAAAGTATCCCTTCAGTTTTTTCAGCATAAAATAGCCTCAGACAGAAGCCTATATTGACTGCAAGCCCATCATTTTAAATCCCCTTACTTTTCTAAAGGAGATAAAGAATTGTCTTCAACTCAAATACAAAGTTAGCAGTGAGTCATTTTCTATTAATTAAGATGCAGAGAGCATCATCACTATTGATTATAGTATGAAAGAAGATAGAGATGAACAATGAAATAGAATTATTCAAGACATGTACTGCATGAAATTGTGTCTTACAATCATCTTTTAATCCTGTACTTATTTTTTTAAGTTTAAACTGACCATCATACTTCCCAAACTATCCTACATAAAATGATTGGTTTGTAGTTAACTTAAAAAATGACCAGCTCTGTCTCTATACGAACAGTCTGAGGTCTACAAAAGTACTTCCAGATTGGATTAACTTTTTTGTTTCCCATCGTATTCCACATACAGTGCAGCTTTAATTTCGGTCTGCAAGTAAACTGTTGGACCAGTTCTACGGGGCACAAACAAAGTGCTTGTATACAGTTTACCTGTAATGCTTTTGTGTGAGAATGGATGACATTTTTGACAGGAGTGATTTTGATTCTCATGCAGTGCCATTCTGTTACGCGTGTCTGTGTGCGTCTGTGTGCGTCCGTGTGTGTCTGTGACAGACTGGTGTCCTGCTTGGGTGTATCCTATCCTGTCTTGAGCTCATTGCCTGCTGGGATATCTGGCTTATGACACTGAAATGGATGAAGCACTTAGAAAATGGATAGATAATGCAACTACTACCACCACTGCTACTAATAGTAATAGAATGAAGCAGTCGTCCTTTCCTTTGTATTTGTCTGCCAGTACTTTTTTAACCGATTTTTAAATGTCTCCGGCTACTTATTCCCAAATAATAGTTTTTCATTTGAAATAGATTTTTTTTTCATCTGTACATTTATTATTTTTTATTGATATCTTTGATATATAGAATTTACACTTCATAACACACTGAGAATTGTGTGAAATTAAAATAGAATTAAATTAAACAGCAACTTGAATTTCTATTTATTCTAACCTAAGTCACAATTAAGTTAAAATAAATCCATTTTAAAAAAAGAGAGTCTCTAGATGACAAGTTAAACACACAAATGAAAAATCCTGTTATAATGGTATTTACACGAGCAAGCATTACTGGCCAGTGAAGGATTAGGGTTACAAAATCCATTAAAGGTTGACAACAGTTATTTTTGCACTTTAAATGACCAAATTAAATGTGGCATCCAGGCATCAGATTTCAAAATGTTCCTCAGACAAAGAAATATGAGTCTTAAACAATCAAAAACATTGAAAAAATCTCTTGGAAGTTGATTGTGTTCAGCAGAACAAGTTTTCTTACAACTTTTGGTCTGACTCCATTTTGGAATATACCTCCTGAGCACTGCAATATACAATAAATGCAGCCAAAAGTCTCCGAAAAAAATTTTTTAGTTGGAGCAAATTATCACTCTTCCTAATATTCCCTTGGGACCCAAAATCTAGCACTGAGCGTAAAAAATGTGTTAGTAGTGTAGGAATGCTAACCTAATCCTATCTGGGGCATAAACAGAGCAATTCTGCAATCTGACTCTAAAGCCTTCCAGCCATCAGATTTGAAAATGTTCCTCAAACCAATACATTTGTGCCTAAAACAGTAAAAATAATTGGTAAAAGCTTGTGGAAATTTACATTTTTCAAAAAGCTTTCTGCTTTATTTCAGTCAAGTGGAAAATACTGTTATAATGGTATTTACATGAGCATGTATTATAGGCCAGTAAAGGGATTGGGTTGCAAGAACCATTAAATTTTAACTACAGTTATACTTAATGACAAAATTAAGAGTGTTTACCCATTACAACAGGTTTTCTTAAACTTTTCTTCTGGTGCAATATGCAATACAAGCAGACAAAAGTCTCCAAAAAATGAAAGTGAAGATAGGAGCAAATTATCACTCATCCTAAAGCTGACATGGGTCCGAAAACCGAGCACTGATCGTAAAAAATCTCTAAGTAGCGTGGCAACGCTAACCCTAACACTAGCTGTGGTGTCAATGCAACAGTTCCGCAATCTATCTCTGAGGCCCTCCGGACGTCTGATCTGAAAATGTTCCCCAAACCAACAAATTTCAGCCTAAAACAGTCAAAACTCATTTTCTCAAAAAATCTTTAGACATTTAGGAAACTTTTCAGTCACGTGAAAAGCAACCTTATCCCTACACTGGCTTATAATAATAAATTAAAGCTGACTTGGGCCCCAAACCCCCAAATTTCCCATGCAAATTAAAAATATTTAATTTGCATGGGAATGCTAACCCTAACCCTAATAAATGCTCCACAACCCTTATCTTATCTTCTAACCACCCTTAGAGTGGTTAGAAAAAGGATGGATGGAATTATTTTCTGTATTATCATACAATGATTTGGAACCACCAAATGGTAATTAGCTCAGATGTCTGCCCTAAACGATGTCCATCATCAGCAGAATGAAGACCTTTCCGCAACTCCTCCAGGGGT
Source organism: Atractosteus spatula (assembly GCF_055471065.1). Taxonomy (NCBI): domain Eukaryota; kingdom Metazoa; phylum Chordata; class Actinopteri; order Semionotiformes; family Lepisosteidae; genus Atractosteus; species Atractosteus spatula. The sequence goes on along the minus strand of NC_142721.1, from coordinate 1,616,846 downwards.
TACAAGGGTGACTAGAAGAGTAGCCCACATCTCGCTGGCATGCAGCAGGTCCTGTGTGCCCCAGTGGAACAGCAAGCCCAGGAAAATGGTAGCACTTGAGGAGTTCAACATGTTGCTCTTCTGCTTTGGAGTCAGGGATCTAACGAAATATTCACAAAATAAAACAATTGTTTAATGCTATCTTATATCAAGATCATCTAAAGTTGCATACTATATATTGTATAGCATATTCATGTCCAGGATATGAAATACACAGATGTGGATTTAAAATAATTATCAATATGTCGTTTTTTAGCTTCACCACTACTGTATATTGTGAAAACTTTCCGACAGCTTCTTAAAAGTTTAAATGGATTTTCCACACAAAGGGGTAACACCCCAGCTATACTGTTCAACAGTGAAATGCAAACAAAATATCAATACTGTTTTAATTCTGGGCGAGAGACTAAACAATGCTGCATTGTATTTGAAGACAGTGGTTTCAAGGGATTTCACTGGAAACTCAGTGTAAAGTACTCTCTCTCTCTCTCTCTCTGACAGGTGCAGTTGGTTTGTTTTTTTGTTTAAAACTGTACTGACCTCGATACAAAAGCTTTCAGTTTAATTTCCTTTGACCTACAGAAAATGCTGTTCCTGCCTACCAGTGTTTGAAGTTAATTTATTGATAAGTGCTGGCATAAGAGATTAATATAAGACAACAAAGCAGTCAGACAGACAGGGCTGATTAAATGTGTACAGGCATGCCATTCATTATTTATAATTGCTTGACTTCTCAGGGTTACGTTTCAAAGTCAGAGCGACAGGCATGTGTCATTTATGGACAGAATTTCATTTTTCAGATACAGTAAAGGGGCTGTATGGCCTGAATCTCTAAAGATCCTGATCATCTTTGCATGTGGTTGATTATCAGGGGACCCCATCATGTTCAAAATACAGGGCTTTCACAAAGAGACTCTTGATATTAGTTATGCTGACAAAGATATTTGAATTATATCTGTGTGCAGTTTCATTAATAAAGTTCTATAGTTCTAGGAGAAACTGTGATATGTTTCTTAATAATGAAGGAACAACTAAGCCAACCGAAGACTATAGTAATTGTTTTTTTTAATTTTGTTAAGTGCAGTATGTGAAAAAACAAAATAATTTACAAAGATCACTTCCCAAAATTTAATTGTTTTCAAACAGAAAGAAATATTGCAAAATGTATTACTCTCTGCCTCCCAATATAATAAAATCCTAACAATGAAAGTAATGGTCAAAAACACTGTATGTCCAAACAATTAATATATCTGAAAAGTGTTTGCATATTGTCCATAGTAAAAATTCATCAATACAGGAACTTATCTGGAATAGTTTTTTTTTTACTGAGCATACAGTATAAATTTGGAAAATAAGGCAGAGAGATACCAAAGGTCAAAGATCTTGATAATTGTATAGCAGTAAATGAAATATTTTCAGACATATCCATATAGCTTTTGTGAATGTTATGCTTGTGTCTAAATCAATATATCCATGAATACCAAATAGTATTCTTAATTCTGATCATATAACAAATAGTAAAATCCTTCATCTCCACATTTAATAACAAAGACAAACTATCTCGTATACAGCATGATGAAAACTATATGAGGGTTATTGTCCAGAAAATGCAAATGTGCTGAGGAAATTCATAAATCAATTTATATATTCCATTTATTATGACATACAGTAAGGTACATACACTGTATCACTTATTTAATTCAATATTTAATATTAATATTTAATTAATAAAATCCCAAATGATCTCAAAGTACTTTACATATACTGTAGGATAGGATGCATTTCATCCACTAGTGTAGGCCACCTGGGTATCAGCAGCTTTTCTATACCTTCAACCCCACTACAGAGCAGGTCAGGTGGAGAACAGAAAATATAAAGCAGGATAAGTGTTCAAGCCCAGAGTGGAACTCATCAGAAAAGACCATACATGTACTGTACCTCCATCTCATCTTACAGACCCTGCCTCCTGTAGTACAGTGTCCTTGGTCTCCATAGTGGGGCACTGTTTTGAAGTTTTGGCCCAGAGGCAACAGTGTGTCCTACTGGTCCACTGACACCATTTACAACCGCAACCTGTTTTTTTCTTTGAGCTCTCCTGTGCAAGTACTGGCCAGTACTAACCTTGTGTAGTCTGATGAGATTAGGCTAGAAAGTGGCAAAACTGCTGATGAATGTCACAGAAATGCAAAGTCAAAATCCAAACTTGCTTCTTCTATTAGATATACCCAAAAAATGATTTTTTTTCCTCCGCATTTCAGCAAAGAAAGTAACAGGAGTATATGAAATTAGCCTTAATTACACCATTTCAATTCATGGTATGGCTCTATAGCATGTGTAAAAGTACATACAGAATGCACCAAAAAAACCATGTATGTTTTTTTTAACAGACTTCCACGGTCACAGAGGTGTGTTCAATGCTAACAGCCAGCAAGCAGAAAAGGTCTCCTGATTAATGTTTTAACCATGGTAAATTACCCCTCACAATCCATCATCATAGTTACAATACAATATACGACAAACAACACCATAGTGTAGTTTTTCTTTGGTTTAAGACATTGCTGAAACACAAGATAAACCATAACTTTAAAGATACTAGGTTAATCTAAACTATGTTAATCTAAATTAATATGCAGATGGCATTGCGACAGAAGGAGTTAAGGGATGTGATTTTTTTATTTAAAAGATACAGTATATGGTATTTTACAGAAAACAAATCGCTTTCAAAAACATTCATTCTAAGATACAAATTGGATGGATTAAATATAGTAAACCGTGTACTAATAATAATAATAGCCCCTCTTTTTCCTCAGATAAATTTTCTATGCACTTTTTTCCTGTTGCATTTAATGTTTCAAAAAACACAAAGAACATTTGCATCAGAGTATTATAGATTCTTGATAAGAATAATAATATAGAAGTTTGAAAACTCCTGTATAATTTCTATTTCCTTTTATGCATGTATCTAACATTCCATTGCCATTATTCCAGATCTGAGATTATTTTCACATATTTGTGTCACTGATATGAAGTATTTATTGGATTCTACAGTTATAATAGCTAATAAAACAAGACTCAATTTGATTAAATCTAGCTTTCTTACATTTTTAATTTTGCAAAGGAGGAAATTAATACATTCTGGAGACTTGTTTAACACTTTCTGTTAAAATGCATTTTTCTGTAAAGATTATTACACTTCAAATAATTTACAATGCCTAGCTATTGTTATAGTGTGTTAATATACAGTGCATATGGAAAGTCTACACACCCTTTCCAAAGTAATACATTTTGCAGTCTAACAGCCTGAAGTCAAGACACATCAAGTCAGAACTTATTTACCTTTATTTACACTTTGCAACATACAGCTACTTTTAATTACCACAATAACATCACCAGAGTGCTTACAGCATAAGTTAAGGTGGTCTGTCTGAGAGGACCTGCTCAAATAATGAGGTGTTTTGCTTAGATGCCAGGGTAGTCACATCTGCCTAAATGTGTATTTGCTTTTAACGCCACAACTTTCATAACCAAAAACAGCATTTTTTATCATTTCACAAAATATCCCAAACTCAAGTGATTTCCAGTATCCTTTAATCATGACCATTAAGTTTATTTTCACTCCAGTAAAAATAATAATAAACAAATTAATAGTGTAATGTTTTAGATAGAAACTGCACAATGGTTAAATAATATACTGTATATTTTAACAGCAAAATAAAAACATAGCACCACATACTTTATATCACAAAACTCAAGACAACCTGAGCTTTTCAGAACTGCATTTTGTAACAAAATACAAAAGGCATAAAACAAATGAACCTTCTTCAAAGATATATTCATATCGCATTTCAGTGTAGAAAATCACCAACATATCGCTTCTCCAGCAAAATGTAGGCATACAAATGCGCTAAAATGTATAAAGAACGCTTTCTCTTACCTTGAAAAAGTGCTTTTTAACTCTATAAACTCACAAGTTTATAAAAACAGTGCATTATACACAAAGATTGTCTACTGAAGCCCCCTGTAAGTTCAAATCAACCGGTAATAGAAAAATCTCATCTAAAAGGTTAAAACAGCTGTCTTTCAGCGAATTCTGACCAGCCAGAGACTTAAAACCTCCTCTCTATAGCATGCCTACATAGTTTATTTTTATTTTACTAAACATTTCTTATAAGTACTGTTTAAGCAAATAAATTCCAGAAAAATGCAAAAAAGTAAAAACACTTTATAACCCCCTCTAGGATCAGCAGTAATTAAATACAACAGTAAACATAGTCATTAATGTATTCATTCATTAATGAATTCATCTAATTATTTTTATTTATTTAAATTTTTTTGGAAGGCTCACAAAACCAACTAAGGACCTGTCTTTCATAATAAATCATACAGATTTTTTTAGATGTGTTCAATCACTTTCAAATGTTTATCCAAGAGCAGACCTAGAAAAAGACATTTACATCATAGAAGTGACAAAACTTAAGAAATGAATTGAATTGAAGAAAGACAAAATGTTTTTGCTTTTGTTTTGGATATGTCTTTCTAATGTTTTACTGTGAAAGACACATAAACATTTAAAGGTTTAGACAGGAAGCCTATGGGGTTCCCTTTAATTCAATTAAACCGTTTCATTGGAAAATATTCTCCACCTCTAATAAGGGCCACAATCAGTTATTAGATCAACTGATGAATATGACATAAAACTAAAAAAATAAATAAATGGACATAATTATAACAACAGAATGTATTCCTGCAAACAACCACTCATAGTAATGTTCACTTAGTATGCTATATACGAATGGATATAATATATTTTGCACATTTTGCATTTTAGAAGTTGGGAAGGTCCAGATCGTATTATTTGCGATCTGCAAGAAGTATTTGTCTCCGCTTGTACATACGGTACCCTGGGAAAAAAAACGAAAGTGTGGATTCTTTAATAAACATGGTATGGTATATCTATCAGCTAGCTGCATAAGATGAAAATGTTTCTCAAAACCTACTTATCTGCATAAGCAGATAATAAACTGTTTGGGATTTTCAGTGGTTTTTCCAATGATTTCACTGACTGTACTGTTGAATGTTACTCGTTTTAATGGTTTCAAAGCTATCACTTGATCATCAGCACAGAGATCTGAACATTATTGTATATTAATGTTGTATTGGCACATGGGTATTATCTAGGTAATTACTGTATATGACAGTTCTTCAAAGGAGCATAAAATTCCAGAATGCATTTACAATGTCACTAAACCTCTGATTGTTATTGATCACACTGTATATGATCAAATAATGCAATCATATATTTTTCTTTAATCAGAATCTGTACTTGTGAATTGTGTTGCAATGTCATGGCTCAAATTTACTTACACACTTAGAAGTAAATTAAGGGAGTGCATTAAGGCTGCTAGGAATCAATCATTTAGAACACACAGCAAAGTACCCACCAATACTTGAATAATATCCAAAGCATACAATATACAATTTTATTGACAGAATAAGGTGACATATAAACCAATAAAAGTTCTGTATAGTCACACAAATAGCTGATCAATCACTCAGGGTATACAAGATACTAATAAACCAGGGTTAAAAAACATTGACTATAATACCTGGATTAGTATAGTCATTCTAACCATTTCTTCCAATTCAGGATCAGAGGATAAGAGCCAGAGTCTATCCCAGCAAGCAACAGGCACAAGGCAGGTTACAGCCTGAATGGGACTCCAGTCCATGGCAGAGCAGACAAACATAAACACAGACATGCACACACCCAGTGCTGATGCTAATTCACCTACCAGTATAGTGCAGGCATCTTTGTCATAGTCAGTCTCATAAAAAAACAACATTCATAAAAAGACGTGAGGCTTTTAATTGTCCACAATGTGAAGGACAACTAAAGCTTCTCTGATCTTCATCCACTGGCTTCTATTCATTCTCTGATCAGCTACTTTCAGCTAAGCTTGTTTCCATTGTGGTTCAGACAGCAGTGGTGCAGTCCAGTGATTAGTTTCCTTTCAAGATGCCAGGATGTCCAGAGGGCCTTTGCGAACGACCGTAGAGGAAACTTGCATGGTCACATGTGGTGATTGTCGTCACATGTACAGTAGTTGGCATCCCCCCAAGACATGCTCCTCATTGGTGGGTCAGTCTGGCCCCATCAGTGGATTTGACCTTCACCTGTGGTCTCAGTCCAGATGTGTCTCCCTCTGGGAGCTGCAGGTGGAGAGGTATCGACGTGGGCAGTTCATCACTGGAGGTGTATTTTTCAGTCCTGTCTTCCAAAAAAGCAGAGTCAAAGAAGTTAAGCAATTCCAGGGACTTATTTTCAGTTGAAGGCAAGAGAAAGATTATTGTAACAAACACTTAATTCTAAGTGTAATCATTCCCTTGCTGCTATACAGTATTTGTAATATCCATACAGTATATTGGATCTAGCTATTAATATCTGAGCAAATACATTTCTGGAGGCAGACAAACTAATTGCATCCATAAAAATAAACATTTCCCCAGCAGAAAACAACATTTTAAACATTACCTGAAGGGTGCAATTACACAGCCATCTTGTAATCTTTATTCACAAGGACATTTAAAAGGCTAAAATACATTTGTTGTTCCCAAGTCTTTGATGAAAGAAGTGTTCCTACATATGGCAAATTCAAACCATACAGCATAAATCAGTAAAATTTCTATTTAATTCCATTATAATGAGCAGGACCATTTCTTTCCTTCCATTTTATTATATTTTGTTTTGCTCCAACAGGCTCTTTATTAACCTTTTTATTTTACAATTCTATAAATCTCATTACAAATCATATTTCATGTAATGAATCTATCCAATACTTTGAGAAAAATGTCATTTCTTTGTTTAGTCCGTAGTTTGTTGAAAAATTAAATTCAATAAAAAGACTTAGAAAAATGATCTAACAAGTACATATTGTGCAAATTTCCTCAAGTATTATAAAGGAAATGAAGAACATTTATTATTTTATATTATAACACTGCTCTTTTTTTCTTTTTCACAGTACACTGCATGTATGCTGAGATTCAACTGACTGTATCTGTTAAGTACAGCTATTAAAATGTATTTTTATAAATGGTGTAGGTAACAATGATTTAATTAATACCTTAATATTAATTAATCAGTTATCTGATACCATTTGAAAGAAACAAAACTATATAAAGACAAATGACGTTTTAAAATCCTCTTATACAGTAAACTTTTTTAAGAAGGTTAATGTTAAATAATATAGTTTGCAACGGCTTAATTGCTAATTACATACTTTGTAATAATATAATTTAAACTACTCATGGAATGGCTTGATACAAAACTTTATCAATATTTTGAGAGTGGTGCTAGAATTTATTATGAAACAGAAGTACACTCAAGGACCTAAAGATAAGCTACAGTATACAGTAGGTTAGAGGTGCAATGACATTCATAAACTAGAGTGCATCAAACAGCCTTAAAATTTGAGCAAATGCATGAAAAATGCACAAGAAAGGTATAGTCACATTAAATTAATAAAATGATAGTTCACAACATTCAGTTTTTGGAGAAGAACAAGATTTTGCAGTGCATGATTATTATGTATACAGCATCCAGGTATATATATATATTTTCAAACTGTGTAGAAATGTCCACAAGAAAAAGAGAAGCATTCCATATGCACTCTCAGACATGTCTCTCAACATTCATTTGAGATCCAGAAGATAAGACCCAATCCCTTTTATTAAGGCGGTGGGGCTGCTTGGTAAGGAACTATGTTGGCTGGATACGATGGGTAATTTATATGAAGAATGAAACCTAATGAAGGATAAAATGCAGAATTGCCTCCACAGCCATGAGGAGGAGCTGCTGCAGTGCCACGCTGCCCTCTAGCGTGCTTGAGAATCACTGCCGCTGCTGGTGCACTGCAAGACGCATCACTTTCTCTGGCGTTCGCTCTGGCCTTCATTGTTGTTGTTCTTGGAATTCTCACTTTTTTTTTTTCCTTAGAACATTTTTCCTTTTGTTCTGTTCCAGCAGTGGGTACTTGGGCTTTGTGTCCAATAAAACAACCTAGATGGAGTTTATCTTCATGATGCCTTTGTAAAATAATCCTTAGACCAATACAAATATTCATTGATTAACTGCTTTTGATTACTGTCAATTTTCCTAATGCATTCTTGCAAGAATGACTTTCCGCACTCTGGCATTTCTTTTGTTAACTTCTGTGGGGGCAGCTTTAATTATTCAGAGCTACGCTCTCTCCTTTTATGCAGTCTGTCTTAGGCTGAGCAGTACTACATGAAGCAGAAGCACAGTCATTGCTGAACAGTAATACAGTACTAAACCCCGGTAATTTAAAACAATTGTTTTAGCACATTGTACCAAGCACTATAAACAAAGCTACAACAAATTTCAAGACCTTTTATGCACACAGTATGTCACTTACATATGTCCTATAAAACATTATGCATGTGATTGTTACATCTTGTGTAGCAGTTACGAAGGGATTGTGAAGCCATTATGCAGCAACATCCAATTAAAGCATTACTGCATTTTCTTTCCCATCCACCAATAGCAACATGATGTCCATTATTTGATGGTCAATATTGGTTTATGTGTATGTGGTATGTGTATCTAATCAGTTTATTGGTGTCTTACATAAGGCTTGGGTGATTCTGAGACTCTCAAAGTATGCTGCAATTTGCCATCGAGCTTCCTGTTCACATTAGAATCCTCTTGTGTTAATTAAGTGAAGGTAATGGATACTTCCTCAGTCATTTCAGTTGCTTTGCAAGTGTTTATGTCTGAGAGTGTGGGTGTTGTGTAGGAGGATGTTCCTTGATACCGATCTGTAAGGACAGCTGTTTCGGGATCTTGCTTGTTTTCAAAGCGTGCATGTGCTGAAATGCCATACAGCCTGTGTGTGGGGGAGGAAGGAGGAGTGAATGCATCACTCCTCTTATAATCTCTCTGTTGTTTCTCTGCTTGTCACCACTTCATATTTCAACAGCTTTGAAAGGGGAGATGAGGATGCAGAGAATGAGGTTTGGAGTTAAGACAGATTACAAGGTTTAGGAAACTATTAGCAAAGCATTTTTGCCTTAGTCAATGATTTAATGACCTAAGGACAAACTAAAGCACCAGAGGGGCTTCAGTTTAACTGCCAGCGTGGACTCAAGTGTTGCACGGTATGTTGCTACAAATTCTACAGCCTAATGGATACTGGTATTCTTTGAGGGCTAACGTATGTCCAACCATCCATTTGTATCTAATACAGGGCAGCTATCCCAGCAAGGAATTTTCCAAACACGTACACAGATATGCACGTGCACACTCTCACAGGGCCAATTTTTGCAGAACCCAATTAACCTACCAGCGTGTCTTTGGACTGTGGGAGGAAACCAGAGCATCTGGAGGACACCCACATGAACACGAGGAGAAACATACAAACTCCACACAGATAATATCTCAGGAACCGAAACCAGCACTGAGAGGCACCAAAGCTAACCACTGCAGCCCCAGTGGGAAACTTTTTTCTGTTATTTCAGTATTAGTAAATTTTTAGATTATGAGACGTTTTATGACAAGACATACAGTAGGTGAGAAACCAATATTTATTCTTTTGATTGTATTTTTCTGCGAAAGGCTTTTAGTTCTGTAGGGAATAACATTATCCAAGAAATACTGACCGAGGGGTTGAATCACAAATAAAACATTTGACCGCACAAACATACTGTATATAGCAAGATGTAACTGTTGTATTTCATTACATTTGTTGGCAGCACAAAAGAAAAAAGCAATGCATGGAATCAGATCAGGCCCCATTTTATTGAAAGCTAGTCCATTTCAGGTTTAAGATGTAGAATAATTTTTATTCTAACCTAACAGCAGATGCTATTCAAACTTGTTTCTTTGCTTAAAATAACTATGCAGAGGTAGATGTTTGAATAACAGTGACATATTTTAAAAGAGACCGAGCCAATCACTAACAAACTCAATGCCTTTTCTGTGAAATCCTCTACACGACTACTACACCTTCCATTGGCTGGATTGTAAAGATGTGAATCAAACATTCTCCTGGAACTAGTCCATACACCTCCAATTTCCATTCAGTTTCTGCATCTCAAGGAAGCTCCAAATAAACACTAATGACAGGAATTTGTAGGCAATGAAAGGGCATACTGTAACTCAGACACCTGTCCAAACCCTCATGTTGTGGACAAAGTTACTTGCTGGGGAAAACATCCAGTGTTAAACTTCATGTCTTCAACAGACATGAAGCACATGGGAAAGTATAATGGAATTATTTAAAATGAAAAATCAGTAACTTTTCAAAAACCAAGGTATGTACGGTAGTTCCAGTGTTGCAGCAATTGACAGTTACAGAACGATTATTTTGACCCATTAAAATAAAAAGTAAACAGTGCTACTGTCTTATCAATAGACAGATAAAAATGAATACAACATTACCTACCTGTCTGGAAAATATAAATTAACCTTCTAAACATGTACTATAGTAAATTATAGCAAAACTGGAGTATGGCACAGTAAAGTACAGTAGGGCCTCCACATTCGCAAGGGTTCGGTGCAGAGAAGAATAATAATTGCTTACACTTATATAGCACTCAAAGCGCTTTACGGGTATAAAGCGTCCCCTCCACCACCAGCAATGTGCAGACTCACCTGGATGATGCAACTGCAGCCATACTGCGCCAGAACGCTCACCACACATCTGCTACTAAATGGGAGGAGAACAGAGTAATAAAATGCAATATGCGTGAAAATAGTCACAGAATAATTTAAGCACATCTTTTATATAGACAAGCATCAGGTTACTTTAAAAGATGATGAAATCAACACATTAATATCCTGCCACCTTGTTTAATGTATCTTGTTTGCAATGATTAAGTAAATATTGGGCAAAACTAAGCTTATTTAAGGAAGTAAATATTGAATTTTATTCCAGAAGTGCTAAAATTGTCGTCTAGTAATATTTTCACAAGGCTTTTATGAAACACATCACAAACAATAAAAAGAAGAGATTAAACCAGAAGGAACCAGTGGGGTGCTTTGTAGAGTAATTTAATTACCCAAAACACGTGACAAAGTAAAGCTGCTTGGTGGTACAGTGGTTAGTATGCTCTAGTTAGTGCTGCTCTGGTTTCCTCCCACAATCCAAAAAGATACTGATAGGTTAATTGGCTTCTGAGAACTTTGTCCTAGTGTGAGTGTGAGTGTGCATGTATCTGTTTGACTGGCGTGACTGACTTCCCATCCAGGCTGAATTCCACATTGCGCCTTTTGCTTGTAGGATAACAGGCAAAACTGTTAAAAAACAGATGGATGTGAAAAAAAATTATTATAGAGAAAAGCATGACCTGTGACATGGATAAAACAGATAACAAAAGATTTAACCTAACAAGAAGTAGATTGTTTACACTTACAGTGATTTGGATGATGAATTTTCGCAGTTCTGCAGAGTGGATTTTTTTTTTTGGACACAATCTACACACTTTGAAGGTCTTCCCTCCCACCAGTAAATATCATCTACCAGACATTCTAGGGTGCAAAAAGAAACAATGCAGTTTTATGAGAGGTACAAGAAGTGGAAGAAGAGCTATTGTGAGGGTTTCAGCTGTAACCTAAAATAAGATTGTCTTTGCACCACACACTCAGGATACTGTGATTTGCATTAATTGTATTTTCCTAGAAAATGACTTTTACGAGTCAGGCACTAGGAATTTTCTCCATTCCTGCAGGGAACATAAGCATTGAATAGTGATGTCCTGGTCTGGAAATGCTACACAAAATCAACAGGGTGGATCAATCTTGAAAATTAAGTTCTTTCTTCCTTCTCATTTTTCATCCTCTTTCATACACATACTGTAAATCATTGTGGCATAGACACGATTTGTTATTAGTTTCAACTATACCATATAAGACAAAATATTGTATCATTTAATGTCATGCAAAATGAGAGAAAACTAAAATTAATGAGGCTCCATATACTGTAATTGCTAAGCACAACAATAACAACAATAATAATAATAAATCTGAAAATAAGTCACAAAATACAGAGTTAAAATTTTAAACAAAATTCATCTCAAGGTATATGAATTTATTTAGAAAAACAGAGGTCAGATATTTACTAATATTTGTCATGAATTGATATACCGTATAATGGTGACTGGTATGTTTAGGTGTTACTGTGTGTTCTATACCAGCAGTATGGTACTGTATGGTGTTATGGTCTATACAGCAGTATGGTCTAGGATGTAAACAGCAGCTCTTTCTTTTCTACACCCTAATGGAGGCTCTCACTAAAGATTTGAAGCAGCTCAAAAAACCCTTTGCTGTTGTATTTTGCTCCCTGCCTTTTAAAAGCAATCTTTATAGACTGCGAAGAGATGCACAATCTTGTCTGCAGGGGCATCATGTCAGCATGCGAACGGCAGTACGGCTGAATAATGATTGTTTACACACTCCACAAACATTAATCACCACAGTCCACATCTTAGTGGGGGGCAGGGAGAACTGTGTGCATCAAGCAACACTGATACCCAGCAGCCTGCAAAATTTCTAAGCTTCAGGAAAGGGTTTCACTGTCAGGCTGGGGGTGATTCGCCCTGTGGACTGTGGATAACCTGTCCACTGCACTTGCCTTGAATTACTTTCTAATCAAAAACTCACCACAAAGTACAATGAACAATAATACTTCAGACTGGGATCAAAGCTAAAAACAAGAGCTGAGAAAATAGCACTGGTATTCACATACAGAGACTAAGAGTCAAGAATAATTATTAATTGAAAAGAGCTCTTGCATTTTTTATAGACCTGTTACATATAGTGCAATATTTTTTTGCTCTTTATCGCTAAATTCTAAATTAACCAGCTGCAACAACTTTTTTGTCCTGGGAGGATGAAATTGCTTTTCATCATCCTGCCTCTTGTGCAGTACTGTAGATATTCATCTACAAACTATGTCAGAAGTATCCCCCAAGTTCACACTGGGCAGAGATACACAAAGAGAAAACTGTAATATTTTTTACTGCTATGTATCTTTTAAAATAAATAAATTACTGCTATGCTACTGGTTTTTGCTTTATACTCGTAGTATAAAAAAATATATGAGAAGTCATCCTTTGGGTATATTGTAGCTCAGCTAAAACAAAAACATGCACTTATTATCTCAGGAATGCAAGGTTGGGGATTAGCCTGATATTTAGACTGGTACCAGCCAGCTTTCAATTTTCAAGAGAAGACAGAGTTTTGCAGCTTAGAGCTACTTAGCAACAGTGAGTAAGGGAAAAAAAAACAGTTACATTTTCTAGCGTCCTGTTCCCTGCTTCCCCGAGAGATAAAAAGGAAAGCACAGAGCAGGTCTTAGGTATCTTGTAAAAGCTTCACATTCTGTGTATGAATCTTGTTTTGTTGTTACTGAAAAATATTCCACTTCTGGCCTGAAGCTGATCTTTGACCTTTCTGTTACCTTCAGCAGAAGCTCACTCTCTTCTCTCCCCAGCCTACAGTATGGGAGCAGTTGGGGGTTTTCTCTCTCTCCTGTCTCATGCACAGAAAGTGGAATCTTGCTCTCTATACGCCTCGCACACCTGCCTGTGACCATGAAGGGCACTGAGTGCCCAGTGACCTGTAAGCCTGCCCTCCACTCCTCCCCTTCTGGACTTGCCTACACAGCTACAGTAGAGCAAAAGATAGAAAAGGTGCTATTATTCTAATGGTACAACGTACAAGCACTGAAATACCCAGAAACAAAAAGTGACATGTGCTTTTGCCTTGTATTCATCTTTTTTCTTTTCGAATCTAAATTGCTTGAGTATACAGCAAAAATACAAATTTTGACACCAATGTCCATATGGAGGTACGTATGAAGGTACACATAGTGACTATAGTGATTTTGAACAGTGTGATTGTGCTACTGAGCTCTCATTCACTTCTGTGCAGTGCAACATTGTAATACAATGGTCATGTGCTTTTTAACAAAGAAATTGTGTTTAGTGTCCTTGTCCCACTGCTTTTTTATTTTTTGTGTGAACTCCTTTTATGTACATTTTATGTTTGTTGTATCGTTACTATTGTTCTGCAAAACTATTTCTTTAAAAATATCCATGGAACCTTTATGCATTTTCTCTGTGCATCAGTAGTGATATATTTTAATGTTCCTCTTTGTAACAGCTTCAGCTGTCATTCTTCCATAACTGTAAGAAATAGCATTTTATGTTTTAATATCAGCATTATGCATCTTACAACAGACATTTGAATGGAAAAAATGGACTGTCAAGGAAGTAAAACCTACAGATATTTATTCCCCACCCCTAGGAAGACACAAGAACAAGAGAAATAAGAGAAAGTATTGAAATGATTGTCTAATATGACATGCTATTAAAATGCTACATTTGTGATTGGTACAACTGTCTTCCTTTTTGATGGCATCGGTTTGCTTGTTCTCAATGGTTCATCTCGTAATTTATTCATTTTCAAAGTTTCTGGTTTTAAAATAGCAGTGGTGTGTTTATGATTCCTTTTGAAGAGTTAAAGCTGGCTGGAATAAGTAACAACAGATCCTTGCAACAAAAATACGAGCAACAACAATCCTGTTAATCTGCAAGGGGCAGGACATTTATTAATATGATAAACATTATATAATAGTAATAATAAACCTTCTCCCCATTTACAGTATGTCACACAATGGCCTGAGGAAGGCCAAAGTAGGTCCATTTTATAACAGAATGGCTCTGCCACAAAAGCACCCAAGCAAAACAAGTGCAGTCTATCCACAGCACTCCTAGTCCCCCACACCAGAAAACAAAACTCCAAAAAAGAAAAACTTATTCTTCAGTTAAATCCTCCTTTTCTCACTGATCACTCTCTGTTTTCAGTCACACTACCTGCTATTCCAACCACCAACAACCAACCCCTCTTAGGTTTGGAGGAGCCAGCTTAAATAGCTTGTAAGCCCCTCCACCTCTGGAACAAACCATTTCTCCAATTCAATGCATGTGGTTTTTCCCATCTCCTTAAAAAACCCTTGAGAAGTGGGGTTAGGTTTGGCTTTCTGAGGCCACCATAGGCCGACCCACCCCAGAAGTACAGACACCAAACAAACAGTGAGTATCAATCATTTTGAAAGCGCTCTCCATTCACACCACAATACTTACTTATATCTATGTTTAAGTATATGAAATTAGGTATGTTTATGTACATGAATGTATATGAGATTAAGTAATATCAGATACTAGTCAAGCCCTGAGGATCTAGCAACCGCTCAACGGAAGGTGTACTGTATGAATATTGTATTTTCTGTGCTATCTGTACCTCGTGACAGGCTCCTCTGTCACACAGTAATTATAAGTTTTCTCTGTTAAAACAAGTGTTTAAAAAATATTAAAAAACAAAAAAACAAGTGTGTTTTAAGATTGCATTTGCTTAATCATTGATTCCTCTGATACAACATGAGTAACCTAGGAAAAATATATGGACTGTGTACATGAGAATGCATTTCTTTTGAAGTTCACTTAATGCAATCCAATAGTAAAAAAAAAAACAGAACTACAGACCAGTCCAATCATTTCTAAATAAAAAATTTTAAATGATACATCTACCTCACTTTTTTCCTAAGGACAGTCCTACTGTATATGTGCCTGCATTCCCACAGAGAGGAGAATTCATTGAAAACTTGGCAGAGTGATTGGAGTTTGAATAGATGTAGAAGAGTAGGGGCAGGTCTGTGTGCAATAAAGACACTTAAAGAAAATTTTAGTAGTGCAGAGGAATGAAAAAACACATAAATCACGCTGGGCATGATCTGTTAAAATGTGTAGTATAAAAAGAAATAAAGAAGTTTATGGGCTTCTCAGCTCTTAAAGGCCTCTGTTTAAAACATAAGACAGGCTATAAAACAGAGATGCAAAATGACCAAGGGAAATGAGAACTAATGAAGTGCTCCTGGAGATGGATGGCCAGGACGTACCGCAGCACCATGCCAGACACCTATCAAAGTGCAGTGCTATCATCAAGGACACCACCAGTCCTCCAATGTTTCTGCTCTAATGTAGGTGTTTTGCAGTAAAGAAGGGGGAAAGCGGCCTGACCCCACACATTGCTGAGGTAAGGGTCCATGCATTCTCTCCATCTCACCTGTGCAGGTACTGTGTGAGGGTCATGGCAACAACCCTGATTGACCAACAGCTATCTTCACCAAGCCAGAGTACTTAAATAAACTACTTAAGAAATGTCACAAAAAGGAGAGGTCATTCAGCTCATCTAGCTATTTGGAGGGTCATAGTTCTTTGATTCCAGGAACTTAACTATCCATTTGTTGAAATAACATCAACTACATGTGTTGGTAACATACTCCCACATCCCTTTGGATAAAGTGCCCCCTTTTCTCTTTTTTAAATGCACTTCTACATCGTTTCCACTTGTGTCTTCTGGTTTGTGTTTCACTGCTCATTCTGAAGCAATCTGCCGGGTGGACATTGTCAGTGCCCTTACAGATTCTGAGTACTTGTGTCAAGTTCATCATAATTGTCTCTGATAAGACTAAAAAGGTTTAGTTTCTTCAGCAGTGTAGGACATTCCCCTAAGCCTTAAAATCAGAATGTGTGTCATTGCCCTTCTTCTTCTGTACTGATTCTCCTCCAAGTATTGCCTGTGCTGTTTCTTTACGCTGGCTGAAAAGCTGTCATTCTTCCTGTCTGAAATTAACGCCTTTCAGCTCCTCAAGCATCACTGACATTTAGGAGTCTAAATGTTGTCAGCTAATCAAACAACAGGTACAGTAACTTACTTTGTTTAAGGGTAAACAAAGGAAAATAACTGGCAACAACAGCTTCTATCTGGCAAACAAAGTCTTACTTAGAAAATAGACTTCTCCTGCCTTAGTTCCCCTCTAAGTTCACATTCTAAATTGTATTTTCAGAAAAAAATAACAGAAAAAACAAGTAGTCAAGGTGGCACATGCTAGATGCTCACAGATAAATGCATGTTTATATGTTCTGATGTGAAGAAATGCAATTCACGGGTCTAATGGATTTCATCAAATAAGTTAAAACAAGAATAAGAAAGACATTCATAACATGAGAACAAAAATACATGTAAAAAAATCATAATTTGTTTTTTAATATGAAGGTTGGCACACTATCAAAATGAAAACTTCTCAAAGTTAGTATTTTGTTTGTCCTCCCTGGACATTAACACAGTCCTGGCAGGTTTGGCACACGGAGCTCACCAGCCTCAGATTAAGGTGCTGTAGGATGCCCCCTCCTGCACAGCTGTCAAATGCCGGCTGGTTTGTTTGTAAGCTCAATGATGGTGTTTGTAAGCTCATCTCGCAGACTCTTTATTGGACTCTGCTCATAAGAAAAAGCTGACATTGGCAAGATCTGGCCATAGTTTCCTTGAAACCACGCTACTGCAGTATGTGGACTTGCATTGCATTCCTGGACAATCAGCACAACTGGACTGGCTTGAAGTAACACAAATACTGCTGGATCAAGGACTGGACAGTAAAATTGTAATATAGATTATTTCAAAGGAAATTACTCCTTATATTATCTACTGCTCCAGCAGTTGACTTGAAAAATACAACATCCCCACACACATTGGCAAGGGCAAAACAGCATTTAATGGTGAATGAAACACTCCAACTCTCTCTCAACTACCACATTGGATGTGCTCTGAGCTGGAAAAGATGGAGAATTTGCCTCTCTGCTGTCACCATGTTACTCCTGAATAGTTTCTGAACATGCAAATAATTTTCATGCAGACAATGATCTACAGTTATTTCGCTGATCCTAGGGTTATTTATTCATAGGACTTTGTCATGCTGTAGTGGCTGCAGTCCATGATCTACTCATTTGGGCAGTTTTAACTCAACTCA
This sequence comes from Atractosteus spatula, assembly GCF_055471065.1. Taxonomy (NCBI): domain Eukaryota; kingdom Metazoa; phylum Chordata; class Actinopteri; order Semionotiformes; family Lepisosteidae; genus Atractosteus; species Atractosteus spatula. The sequence continues at coordinate 1,598,922 of NC_142721.1, read as the reverse complement.
GATGCTAAACACTGAACATCTGGCATTTATTTATAGGGTATAATGAGAGCCAGGGCAGATGTCTGAACCAGCTTTATTGATGGATTGTGTGGTGATCACATGGGTTGGTTCCATTGACTTATTGACCATTGAGAATGGTCTACATATAATTTTTACATAGAACATTTACACATTACCTTGAGAAGGTGCAATGATTTATAATCACAGTCATTTATTACAGTTAAACTGGGCATTAATTTAGTAACCTTGAAGACACTGCAGAAAATGACAATGGCTATGTAATTTCCATCATCATGGAAGCTGATTCTGAACTTGTGATGCTTTCTGGCCCTATGTGGGATATAAGACTGGAACGATTTTCCTCCATCAAGCCGTGTCTTGAGATACTGCTAATGCCTCACTTACATTAGTTAATACATATAGTGTGTTTAAATCCCGAACTAGTACTCCTCAAAGCGCTTGTTTTCTAGTAATTCTTGAGCTATTACGTATTAAAGTGTTAGTTATTAGTTGGTTATTAAAATGTCTAGTTATTCCTGAGCACTGTATCTCTTTTCCAGTGTAGACCAAGAGCAAATGCCAGCTCTGCTATAACCCCCGTGTGTTACATTGCTCTTTGTGTGACTTTGATATGCAAATTACACTACATATCAGCATGTCTGAAGTCTGCCAGCACAGGAGGAAGTATGTCACACGTTTAGTGCACAATCTGTTTTAGAAAGTCATGCATCTTTTCCTAGAATTTCTATTCTCCATGCAGGCAAAAAAATATATCTGATGTGCTGAAACTGCAAACACTACATATAGAATTGTTGTCTTTTTGGGGGGGATCAGTATTTTATCGAAATAAATCAGCATTCCCCTTTTGGCCCTTATTTGTTTTGATTTTAATGTTCTTTTTTTGTCAGTAGGCTGAGATCCATTTTCCTCTCTTTTTCAGTAGTGCATAATTTATTTGTGCTTTCCCCTGCTCTGAAGTGACATAATTCCTCAATCATTTCACTTATGGTTACGCCTCTGTATTTCAGGCAGCGAGAACATTACTGTTTCATAGCACAATGTAATAAATGAGGTAGGCATATAGAAGAAATGGCAATAACTACATTTCTCTTTAAAGGTCATTTACAGACAGCAAACCATTATGCTTTGTTAATGTTCCCTATCATAATAGGTCTTGATTCTTATCTCTCACAGTAATTTAATTTTGGGTGCCATTTGATGTTTTCCATGAGGGAGACATTTCTGTTGCCAATGAAAGCATCAATCAGTTTGATAGGACTGTATAAAAAGATCTGCAGATGTTGATTGGTTTATAGATAAGACTGATAGAGAAACTAATGTAGTTAGCCCCTTTCTTTCCCCAGAATGTGCAATGCCCAATGAAAATTGCAGATAGAGATGCTGACAGGTACCCCAGAATGGGGTTCATGCAGCCTACAAGGTAAATGGAAATATTTAACATTTGTCCTGTTGGCTTATCTGAACCATTATTCTGCTGGTGGACTGAATGTTATTTTTAAATCTGTTCTATACTTTTACATCACTAATTTAAAAAGCCAAAAATGGTTCCTGAAGGTTTTTATTTAATTGTGGTCAGATTACCCAGAGAAGGTAGAATGACTTTCAGTCAAAGTGCATTTACTGCAGTTAACTGTGAATTAATTTTGTCACCATGAAGACATTGCTGAATGTGACAATGACAATGTAATTTCCATGATCATGCAAGCTGATACTGAACTGATGAAGTGGTACATACTCCTTGAAAACAGCATTTCTGTGAGGCAGTTATTGTATTTCCTTTTATAGAATTTACCATTTTCATTCAATTGTTTAATGAACTGTTTGCATCTGGTTTTCAAAAGTCAGCTATAAGTCTGCTGTCTGTTCCCAGTAAATAAATCATCAGGTTATCAACACTGATGTGTATTCTCATACAATAAACTAATTTAAATCTATGCATTGTTGCAGTACTGGGGTTAACAGATATGAATGGTGAGGGGATATGACAGGGATAGTCAGGGGATATCACAATAGAGGTTATTTATCAATCAGTCTTGAAACCAGCTTATTTAAAAGGACATTATAAAAGGCAGATAATGAAAAACTCCAACAGGCCAGGGACAACATGTTCACATGGCTTTCTTAATTTTTTTAACAGTTTGTTTGTTAGGAATTTAACTTGCCTTTAGGCAATTGCTTAAAGGCTAGTTAAATTTAATGACCATGGCTAAAAGGGACACAACATGCACATTACACAGTATTAATATACTTATTTGAACTATTATTTACAGCAAAGTACATTGCACACATACTAGATCAAACTTTCCGACATTTAATTATTAGCATTTACAAACATGTATCTGAAAATATCCTAACCTTTTCATAAAATAAAAAATAAAGTTTCATAAAATAAAGTCCTCTCTGATGCTACTGATGGTAAAAGAAGATCATGGTTGGTTCCCTATACAAGAATAATTAACTCTGCCTGGGTTTAAAAGGGCAATATTCACACAAATAACAAAATTCTGCTTGTTTTCCCTTCAGACCCTGCAGTTTCTAATACCCGACAGGTTTCTTTCCATCAACAAGGAATCCAAGTTGTGGTGAATTTTCTGTATGTTGAGAATTCTCTCTTCTTCCTTTTCCTTCCCCTTTTTACCTCTTCTCTCTCATGCCCTCCTCTCTCTTCCTCCTCTATTCTCTTCTCCTGCTGTCCACTCTTAATACTGCATTGATCACATGTGCTGACCCCAGATCTTGACTCAGTGGTGTCAAAACTCTTGATTTTTGGGCCCTGCTGCTCATGGGAGGGGTGGGGCTATGAACAGCCATGCCCCCTGTCAGATTTGTTAACACTTCACCATTTCGATGTAGTTCATAGTGTGAATAGGCTCTTTTATCTCATTTGTCAATTTCAATCCCAAACAAATCAAAACAAATACATAAATGTCAACTACTATTTTTTGGGGAAATACATTTTTTTCAGTCAAAAGTAAAGCTGTTTTCAGGTTAAGGGTTGTCTGTAATTTGGCCTGGATTCTAGGTCCTATTAAATTCTAAGGAATCTGATTATCAATAGTCTTGTAGTTTGTGCCCAGACATAGGTTGCCTTAGTGTTGGGTTACATTAACTGTAGGTTATAGTTTTTGAATATACTGTAAATAAAATACAATTTTAGGGTTACAATTTGGTAAAGCAACCAGATGCCATACCAAAATCAAGACTCTGCCAATATTAAAATCCCACATCTTGACTGTGACACAACTGGGAGGTGAATTTTCAGCTTGCAGCCTTCAAAGTACTGTAGCATGTCTAGATACAGAATAAAATCACAAACAGAAAACTGAGTGACAGCATAAGGCATGAGAATCCCATCATAGTCCCTGCTGGTTGGAATCTCGGCAGGCTTTCCTTTCAGCTCATTCAATCCAGTTTAATAACCTAAATCAGTTTATTGTTAGTTGAACTAGACCATGTTAACAGCTTCACTTGCTTAGATTGGAGAACCTAGGTAGAAACAAAGGTAACATGGAATATTTTTGTCCAAACCTGAGAGTAAATTCTGCTAAATCGAAGACTTTTTTTTTGCGGTTTAATGCCTTCAAAGTACGAAACACAAAAAAATGCATAACCCTTTGCTTCACATGGAGAGATATCTGTATTAAATCATGTGATGTATTTCTAATTTCTTCTCAATCATAAAACTGTTACTCTAACAATTTTACAAATTTTACAAAATGAAAGAAGAATTATCAATAACAAACAAGATTAACACAGTCACTATAGCAAAGTCTCAGAAACTGTTCCTTTTTAAGATACTCCTTTAGACAAGGATCATATCTGATATGAATCAATTGTTAAAGGAGCAATTGATAAAGAAAAAATAATCTAAAATATTGGAACAATTTTATCCATTTTGTAACTGCTACATCCAATTCAGGTTCGCAGGGAAGCCAGAGCCTATTCCGACAAACAACAGGCACATGGCAGGATACACACTGGATGGAACACCAGTCCGTTGCAGGGCACACATGCAACAGACACAAACACAGGCATGCACACACTCACACCAGGGCCTGTTTTCCCAGAAGCCAAAATATCGGAACCTTACTTATAAAATAACCACGGAAAAGGAAATGTATCAGAAGAATCTCGGTGGTCTACCACAGGGGATTTCCAGCTGCTTGTCATTTCTGCTGAACTGTGCTAAACATTTCATTGAATCTTTAATTGAAGTAACAAGCTGCTTGATTGAACCTTTGCAAATTCTAGTTTTTATGTAATCAAAAACTGGAGATCTTAATTTACATTTGAAATACATTTGAAATTACAGGGCCACCTCCAATATGGTGAGGAAATAAAGTGTTCATGTTAATCCTATTTGGTCAATTTAGGGTGTAATTTACATAACTAAGAGCTTAGTTCTAAGAAACCATGGAACAGAAGTTGTGTCAGTCCCCAGGACAAGGTCTGGGAGCCGTTCTCTAGGAGTTTAATTCAATCGTGTTTCTAGAAGATGCTTTTGTTTTTGGAACTGTGTTACAATCCAGGTTGTTTTTTTGTTTTTCATACAGATCACCCTTAAATTATTACAATATCACATTATTTCTTATCACATAGAACAATTATTCTTAACCACATGCTACAGTTAGAAAAGGATTTATTCAATCAAGTTCTTTGCACAGCATTTAAAAGTAATTGCTTTGTTCTCTCAAGTGTTGGTTGCTGTCTTATATAGCATTGCAAGTCCTGTATGGACTTGTGTAGTATATACCCAGTGTAGTTGCATGAATGTATGGAGATAATTATGAGCATGAATTTCAAAGCAGAATTTCAATCAGCAATGACAAAAGCCTCATGAGTTAACCAAAAGCATTAAACATGAATGTTAAGAAATTATGAGACATTAGAGGCATAATCCATCTGGTGATACGGATCACCTTTAAATCATCAATTTTCTACACGTAACACAGGTGCTATGAGCACAGACACATAGAATATGAATTATTCAAATAAGTTTAGGTTTTAAGGGGGTGAGGGCTACTGAGTTCATAGGATGAAAAGACAAGAATACATAAATTCGAAGGAGAACCTTTGGCTGTTAAAACCCCCAAAATAATCTTCAGACATAAAATCTCCTGGGTTCTGGAATAGTTCAGTATACAGTACTTCAGTATACATCGAGGACATGTAGGAGGGGCTCTGTGTCAGTGAAAAAGGAGAACGTGAGGAACCAGGGGTCAGAAATATAGTAATGCTGCCAATGTTTTTTTTGCTAAATGAAAATGCATGTGATATGTGCAGTACATTGTTCATTACAATACCCCTCACACTGTGCACGTGCCTTTGATTTTATGTAGATAGAAATCATAAGGTGCATGTAAATTGGTATATTATAAAGCACTTCTATAATGAAAGTCTAAGGTACAAAGGGATCTTTAATATGAAAGCATGGTTGTGTTTTCTGTGCTCTTCTCTGTGAAAAGCAGCAGGAATTTGCAATGAGCTTATGCTTCCTTTCTCCTTTAAAGGGGGAATCGAGTCTGCTATTTCTCACTTGAGAGTATCCTGCATTTCTGTTTCCAAATGGGTTTGACTTTATCTCATTCTATCTGTGCCATCCTAATTCTGGCTGCCTTTTAGGTCTATGTACTCAATTTCAGGTTACACAAACATTTTATTCAAAATTTACAGGCTACGTGATCTGGTCTCCCTCTTGAAGGCTTAACTATTTATCATTAAAATTGGCTAAACTGGAATTAATTTTCAGTTTCCCAAGGATTGTACCATATTTCAGCCATGCAGTTATTTTTTCATGATTTCCTCTCTGTGCCTTTATCATACGTTCACAGAGCTTTATTCAGCTTTACTCAGCTTTTCCAAAGGCAGAGCACCTTACAGATACACAGGCTACATAATACAACCATCAAGGAGGCAAACGAAGAGAAAGTAAAGTGACGCACAGGTTCTTGTTATTCCTTTCCCAAATGTACTGAAATAAAAAAATAGAATTTAATTCACAATGGAAAGAAGCAACTCACATTTTTTAAAAAAGCTTTTTGCACCAAACCACAAAAAGGCAAGGAAAAATCAATACTGGAGGAAACAAAAGCACATACAGTATGTATTCTGGAATCAAATGATTTACTCACTGAATATGCTAAAATGATCATATTCTTGACCTCATGTGGAGGTGTAGTTAGGACTCTGGACAATGTTGTGACCTTGAATATGATACTTCACTCAGTGAAATGTCCTTGTAGTCTTTGTAAAAGAAAACTTAATTGATTTATTGAGTTAAATAAAAGTTTATCACCATAAAAAAACTTTTTGTTCTTTTTGCGTACACAGAATATACAGTAGCTGTTTCATTTGGCTATATTATGAAACATATTTAGAGTTAGCTATGCATGTCTCTTAAAGCATAGTATGATATTAACACTGATACATACAGTATAGTATTTAGAACTGTAGTTCTCTGTGTTAATTTCATTACATTTCAATAAGTTTAACACAAGGCGTTTTACATCACTGTTTACACTAGAGATAATTACATACAGTAACTATGCTTAAAGTGGAAAGCTTATGGTTTCTAATTTATGGACTAAAATTAAAAGCAGATTTTTTTTCGTCTGTGAATGTGTGGTATTCTGTGGTACAAACATAAATGTATTAGTTAGGGATCATTTTAATTCAATGCTCATACATCTGAAAAAAGAAAAGTCTTATTTTGTCAAGCCTGATTTTAATCTTTCACCCCCTCATTTTGTCTAGGATCTGTGATTTACGGCATTTAAAACTAGTATGTACAGACCAAAAAGGGAACAATAAGATTATTAACCACAATGCCCATGCTGACAATTTAATCTTCATCATTCCGTTGTTTTTTATCATGTTAACTGTCACAACCCTCTCTGTTGCTCCATTTTCTGCAAAGAAATGGAATTATCAGTGTCTCTCATTTAGAATGAAAACTCACATTAATGACCTTGACTTTGCTTTCTCTGCATACGCAGTTCCAAAACATATATTCCAAGTTCATTTGCCTGTGCATGCGATGGGGCTCCCTGACCTGGCCATCTCAGTGAATTCTTTTTCGGTATGGTAAACCTCATCAGTGATTACTCATACTGTAGTTATTCTTACTGAAGGAGATGGCGGTGGGGGCCCCTGTTGTATGGAATTCTCTGACATATAGAAGCAAATGCATTGCATCCTTTCCCTATTTCCTCATCCTCTGGGAATGCTTGTCCAATGCCCAGCTCCCTGTGGGTTGGAGTCAGCAGCTGTATTCTGTGTCACATTGAGCCACACAGCAAAGATTATGTGCCAATAATATCAAGGTTCTCTTCTTCTCTGTCCATAACTACATCTGCCATCCTCTCTGTCACTTCACTGCACCTTTTACCTGTTCTTATACTCAGTTTTCCTGACTTGATGTTCAGCTAGATATGTTGTGGTCATTATTCTTAAAATCCCCACAGTGCTGTAATAAATAAATAAAATGCTGGCATGTTTCAGAATGTATATTTTCTGCAACAAAAAAATACTTCCTGACAGAGTAAAAACCCTTTAAGTGGTGTTCCCTTTCCTATACTTGCTGTACTTTAAACCTGTTGATTTATTTCACTAATTCTAGACCCAGACTAATATACAGTATACTGTATATCTCAAAGGTGCTGTATACAGTACCTTGCTAACTGGCAGTTTGGAGAAATGTGTAAAATGAGTCATCATGCTCAGGCATAGGTTTGATCTTTTTCAGAGACAAGAATACCACCTACTGGCCCACTGATACAGCTTCCAGCAGTTAGCTGATTTTTTTACACGTGTCCCATCCAAATAACATCCAAATACTCAGTTCGTGCCTTGGTTTATCAAATTAGACTTCAAGGTGGTTCAAACTACAGTCGAGGGATTGGCAAAGCCATTCAGATTCAAATGTGTTGTGTCCCCTCTGGTGAAAATTGTGTGAGGGCAAATTCTAAAAATAATATTATACAAAACTGCTGGAAGTTTCCTGTTATTTAAGATATGACTCATTTTATCATAATTTAAATTAGTTTTACACAATGTCGCTGTCTCCTTTTCATGTCCATTTTAAATGCTATCTCTCTGCTTTAAGCTACTGTACCTGTGACCCAGGAGGATTGTTATACACTGGGTTTCAAATTAGACCTCCTGTAAAATAATGAAGCAGAGTTTCAAACACTGTTCCTTCTTCACATCTGTTCTTGAAAGATCCGAGTAGTTTGTGACTTTTTTTTAGAATATCGCATAGGTGACATCCTGAAACTAAAAAAGGAAACTTATTGGATTTCAGAAAGAAATGAGAGAGTAAGATGCAATAATGAAACACTTAATACATACCTATATGCATTCATTTACAGTTGCACATTTTTGGAGATAATGTAATTTCTGGCAGGCCTCAAGGAAATGTACATTATGCAACAGAATTATGTACTTTATGAAAAACAAAAGCAATGACCCAGGTAGCATACAGAGTGATTTGCTACATTTTATACTGTACATGCCACAGGTGTACAGTACGTGTGTGAGAAAGAAGTCAGGTAAATAACTCTGCAGGATGGCACGTGCCATTAGTTGTCCAGTGCTTTTATTACTTACATTTGCTGCACCACTGCTCAGCTTACTGCCTTTTTCATTTTTATTTAAGAATTCAAAATGATCAGCTTCTGTTTTGGATTTGACCGTTTTTCCTTTGGCTTTGTCATTTTGTATCAGATGACATCTTTTTGCGAAGACACCAGAACAAGCACATTAAAAACAAATTGGGTAAAGTCTATTCATTTCTCTGCTTTTCCCCACCTCAGGCTGAGTAATCAACCTTGAAACCCTACCATTTACAGTAAAGTGAAGCCCAGCCCTTTACAGAATGCAGTTTGAGCCACCTGCACTCTCCCAGATGCCAAACAACATGTTTCTCTAGATGGTTACCTGATGGTTCTGCTAACCCTTTGTGTACTGTACCTCCTTGTACCTCAAAAAACAGAATGCAGCTAAATCTGAGGGTTTACACTCTTTTATACTTTGAAAAATAAAATCAACACATACTGTATAATTCCCTAGACACAGATACAGGATACTATTCTTAGTCTATTAACATAAGTGTATCCATGCCAGTTGTTTTTGTATTCACATAGTACAGAGAATCAAAAAGTTTAATACTTAACGTATGTGGCTTTAAAGATATGTTTTGAATTCTACAGCTATTTTACATTATACATGACCTACTGCATTTTGTGATAATTTGATTTTTGCTTTGCACTAGATTTTCTCTTTAAGAAACTGTTTGTTTGGTTTAGGCATGCTTTGTAAAACTTATTTTGGTACCATTTACACTGTAACTCAAAAACCAGCTTTGTATTTGCACTCTTTCTTTACCACACAAACTACCCAATGCTGCTCAAATTTGAATGGCTCTAATTGTAATAGTCCTCCATCTTAGGATATCCCTTTTTTGCTGATTTTACAGCTTATTCAGTCCTGAGTAAACTATTTGGACTGAATACATTTTACTGTCACTATCCAATTTCTCAAAATGAGATGTCTAATCATTGAAGGTTCCATTTGGTTGTTTTGTTCTCACATTTCATTTATATTGTATTGCTATCAGAACAGGTTTCACTTCCTTAACAGGGCTATTATCTTTTTGCCCATCTCTCCTTTACTTTTTTCTGTACCTATCCACAGTCTGAAGATGGACAAATGGATATTTCTGTTGTCTTAAGTGTCAACACGCTTTTGCAAAATAGACTGCCCAGGTGTTGAAGCTGGGCATCATTCCAGCTCCCCCAAGACAGTATCACTGGGGTAAAGCTGTTTGCCATATCTCTGGTTCCAACAAGATTACTTCAGACAAGCTTCCATATGCTTTAGCAATTATGGGAAATAGTCCATACGCACTCTGTCAGCTCCCATCTTGTCATCATCTATACTCCTGAGGCCCACACCACCTCTCTGTGCAAGCCAGCCTCACAAGAAAATGCTCCTGTCTGTCTTTCTTCATAATTGCCCATCTTCCTTTTTACAGTAACTTGATGAACAGAAGTGAAGACTGTCAACATATATGACTCCAAAATCACAGCTCAGCCTTCTAAAGTATTTTGGAGATGTCTGTGTGTATCTTGCAGTTCAGGCTTAAAAGAGAAACCCAACCTCCTCCACTCCTTTTGAGAATAATACACCATACTTCTGCAAACAAAGTTGTGACATCTTGGCTATGAACAAATGTTTGCTTCACTGTTGCTGTTACCCTGTAAACAAAAGCCAATAAGGCCAGCTGCCCCAAGTGTCAGCATCTTTGATAATCCGGCATGGGGGTAACTTAATTCCAAGAGGCAGCGCTAACAGCAAATTCAGTTGATGAAGATTTGAGCACTAGTGTGACTGAAATGCTAGAGTTGAAAGTCGGCTTGTTTGGTTGCTATTTGCCAGTTGATATGAAGATCTCATCCTGCTGTTTCATGCTGTTTGTTGAAGTCAAAACCAGAGTATTGACTTCAACAACATCACTACTGCTTCTTCATCATCAGATGATCCCTTGATTCTATCATCACTATATGGATGGAAACTGTAAAAGTATAGATATCCATGAACTTTGGTCACTTAAATTTAAAGTTTTAGTGGGTTCTTACTAGTATGATGCTTCACTTTCTGCACATGTAATGTATCTCATCTGACATGAGCTTTTCTCACTACCTGCTATTGGTAGAGCTATTGAGGTATTGCCAGAGGTATTTCAGTACTCTGACTGCTCGATTCCAATAGTACTGTATTGAAACTAGTACATTATAACACACAGCAGCCACGGTTCTGTACAATAACATTTCTTACCTCACACCTCCACAGTCCTCCACAGTGGCTAACTTTTGGATTTTCAGTTATGCCCACTGTTTCACCCTTGACATCATCTAGAACACTATTATTGATGATTTATCTTACCCACTACCTTTAGAAAATGCTTAAAAGGCATGGATCCCTTCTTTTACTAAAAGTTTTAGGTTGTGATTCTTAGAGACATACATTGTTACTCTGTATTTCTCTTCCTACTATTGCTACCACCAGTTTTAAAATAAAGACATACTTTCCTGTAACTTTTCTTGCAATTGTTGTGATACTCCTGTGCACCTGCAGAATGCTTTTTTTCTCAAATGTGTTAATGTTTCTACTCAACAGGTAATGTTTTCTTTTTTTCTATTGTGACCTTAGCATCTCTTACTGTACATACAGAAAACTGATAATGCTTTGTTTTTAGAGCTGTGACTATGTTTTGTAAGCATATTGTGAATTACCCTACTGCTCTCCATTCAAACACTTTGTTTTTTTCTATGTTCCATTCTAACATGTTTTATCATAGAAATCTCAAAACTCATAAACTCTCTTCCAGTAATTCCTTTTGTAAAGTATCTCACTAAGTAGATTTCTAAATACTTAAAGGACTCTTTGCGTAAAGATTTGTCTCCCTAATTTCATGATCTGAAAGTTCCCAAAGCTTGGTTGCCCAATTTTGACAAATCCAAAACTGCTGATGAATTCAGTGACAAAGCTATCGAGCTCCATAGTCCAACAAATGCACAAACTGTAGTGTTAATGTTTATCTTCTCTGCCTTTGTAATTACTGGATGGTTACCTGTGTCTACTACCGAGACAATTCCATAACTTATAAACATATTAAGAGAAACATATATTGAAAATTATTATTAAGAGAGAACTTATGGTATATTAGAGAGGATGAATGTAGATGGTCACATACAGTGACCAAATTACAAGAGTTCTTTTTCTAGACTACCTGTGGTTAATGTGTTTTCAGTACAACCATGTTTATTGATCCCAGCCTGGCAGTGTGTTGGAGTACGTTGTTTTGTTTTCCTGTGTTTTCTTTGATGACTCATTTCAAAAGAGCAGAAGTTAATGTTGAAAACATTCCACACACCAATTGATTGTGACAAGTAAAAAGTTCTTCTCGGAAACCCATAGGGCATAAAAAAGTAAAAGTGCTATCTTTAGAGCATTTCAAGTGGTTTAAGGGGTCAGTCTGATCACTGCGCTCTCCATCTTTTCAATGATAATGCTAATGTGAATTGAAGCCTGAGAGGGGATGATTGGGAGGCTGCATTTGCAACCATATGGTAAAGGTTTGTCTCAAAGTCCTTGAACAAACTAATGGATTAAACTCTGACCTTTAAAAAAGATCTGTGCTAGCTTCCATATTTTCAGCAACCATGCTGGTATACTGATTCTCCTCTAAAGACGTCAGAGGCTGTAATAGACGTCAGAGGCTACTGTCTAAAAATGTACATGCTTTTACATGTGATCTGCGAATTTTGTTACCATTATGTTTATACAGAAAATATTGTCTTAAAAATGGATGGAGAAAAATACTGGCACATTTTAGAGGAAAACTTATTTCAGTCTGTTAAAAGACCTCTGACTGACATGAAAATGCACTTTTCAGCAGAAGAATGATTCACAGCACAAGGCCAAAGCTACACTGGAGTAGCTTAACAAGAAGAAAGCAAATATCCTTGAGCAGTTGATTTAAAGTCCTCACTTGAATCAAATAGAAAATATATTCTAAGACTTGAAAATTGCTGTCCATCATTGATCCTCAATAAACTTGACAGAGCTTGACCATGTTTGCAAAGAAGACTGGGCAAACATTGTACTGTTCCTGTATATTTGGACGCTTATCCAAAAAGACTCAGAGCTGTACAGTAATTGCTGCCAAAGGTGCTTCAATCAAGCACTGACTCAGGGAAGTGAATATTCATGAAATCAGCATACACTGTATGAGTTTGATTATTCTTTGCAGAGTTTTGCTGACATTTAACTTTTTATCCACATTTGGGTTTAAGCAGTCAAGTTTTAAAACATTCACTTTAAAAAATATGTATAACCTGTCCATCCATTATCTAATTGCTTTTTCCAGTACAGGGTTAAGGGGGAGCTAGAGCCTATCCCAGAAAGCAATGGGCACAAAGCAGGATACACTCTAGAACGCCAGTCTGACGGAAGGCACACAGATACAAAAACATACAGTACCCGGGCCAGTTTTCCCAGAAGCCAATTAACCTACTAGTATGTCATTGTAGTGTGGGAGAAAACTGGAGCATCCAGAGGAGAGCCATGCAAACAAGGGGAGAACATGCAATTTCCATGCAGATAGCACCCCTAGAATAGAGCCCAGGACTCCAGCACTGTGAGGCCATAATGCTAACCACTGGGCCACAGTTCCACCTAGAATGCATATACTGTACAAATTGTTTATAATTCTTCATTGGAAGGAGGTAAATACATTTCCAAGGCACTGTATACCTGAAAATGCTTCTATCTACTACTTGAATCAAACTTTTATTCTCTGGCAGTGTGATTGACTGCTTACTTTGGCTTCTGTAAAGGAAGTCAGGCAAGTAGTCACCAGCAGACAGCTCTGCCCAGAAAAGGTGCCTTTAAAGGAATGGTGAATTCTCTGTCTCTCCGATTCCTGCGAGTGTGTTTGAAGTCTCAGTTAAAAAGACTTTCTGTTTCAGAGCCCCTGTCTGCTGCAGAGAGTGTCAGATGCTGTTGTAATGACATGACGCACATCAGCACATATCAAAGCAATAGCTGTCGAGTTCAAATCAGAACTTACCGTCTCTTTGTTATCATTTGGAAGAACATTGTAAGTAGTCCAGCTGGTCCAGTGATTCAGTTCAGACTGAAAGTCACCTCAAAGTCGTACCTTGGCTAGCGGTGTGTTACTTAGAAGCTCAGATAGACTTACAATCCTCAGTCTCCACATTTGTAAACTAAATAAAAATTTTCATGACCGTTAAAGAACAATTCAATGAAAATCTTATCCCGTTTTGACACATTAGAGAACTGATAAAATTAAAGACAGTCTTTCACAAATTGCACTTTAATATTCCTCTTTCTGCTGCCTTCTGCTCCACTGCAGAATCTGTTGTCTTATTGTAATGATTGGTCTTTCCTACTTTTTCTTGTATACAGAAATATATTTCATATATTTTCTTTGCAAACAAGGATCTGAGAGTCAATGTGTTCTGGACGCCCTCAGTCCTTTGTGTAAAGAAGTTTACCAGACCCAGAGCAAATTGGGAAGATTACATCCTTTACAGTATAATCTTGTTCATTAAAACTGCAAATGGACATATTTCTAGACACAACCTTTGTAACTGGGAAATACAGTAGCAGGATGTTTTAGCTGGCAAAGAGATTATTTCTTTCTTGCAAAAGTTTTGTACGGCTTTTGCACTTTGTGTAAAAAAAACATGATTAACACCTATTCACAGGTTAGCTTTATCTTTAAGTTACTGTAAATCTGTTCAGTGTTTAAGCCAAATCTGTGGTCTGAGCAATCAAAATAATTCTTACTTTATTACAAATTTGTATGCTTTCTGCATATTTGCAGCAGATTTCTTTAATCATCTATAGATATAACCTCTTCAAAAGTTCTAAACCTGATGTTTCTAGAGAAATACATTCGAGAAGATTAGTTTTCCTTGAAAATGTTTTTTGCTGAGTGTAGTTGATTAGGACTGTTTTATTTTGTTGTGTTGTTTTGATGAAATTCAACTGGCAAAAAAATAATTCATTAGAATAATTATTCTGTTCTTATTAAAAATGACATTTAGGCTGTAGTCATGCTTGAATATAACTCCAGTAATTTAATGGTGACTAATAAGGAATCTGTACTGCACCAGTTCAGTAAGCATTTCAGAAATGCAGAACATGTATGTGATACTGATCTTTTTAATCAGTGTCTCGGTTGTGACTGTCTGTTGATCAGTCCAAGACCTGCTTAAAATCCACAAACAACATTTTTTGAAAGACCAAATACTATTTAAGCTCATTAAAGGCAAGTTAGCTAGAGGAACATAAAAAGATAATAATAAAGTTTATAAAACATTAATGTAATAAACAGTTTTTTTCCAATTGTTATGCAAAATGTTGTTTTCTAGTCCAAGTTTAAAGAAAATATACATTCTCATAAGTTAATGAATTATTATACAATTATAAATTAATCAGTACATTTGTCATAAGAACTAACAAACGAGGTTGATGTGACTAAGCAACAACAGATTGATAGATGAGTATCATTTCAGCCCTGCCCTGCTCTGTCAGTGAGAGACTGTGGAGTGGGTGGAACACACAAGACAACGAGAGGTCCTGATTCCACAGTGACCTGAAGCCTGTGGCTAAGCCAAATAATGTTTTCCTTGATTAAAAGTAAATGACTCAAGCTACATTACTGTAGAAAAAGACTATAGCATGTTATAGATTTTACGGACCGACCTTTTACCACAGATTTTTATCTACCGCATGTGTTACAGGGGAAATTGCTGTGCAATGTGTATTAGTGTGTCATGCCTCTCCATAAAGCAAGATGACTGGACTAATTCCAGATATCACAGACCCACATCCATTGTATTTCAGTGATCATGACATGACTTGATAACAACCAGCTTGATGATGTACTTCTTCTTGGGATAAAATAGTAAAAAAAACTTTAATTCTTGACACCAAACCAGTACTGCTGCTTTGAAATTAAGATGTTAGAAAAGCACAATGTAAAAAAGGAACCTACACAGCTGTCTTCATAGATTAGTCTAAAGCCTTTGATATCATTTGGTTCTGCCAAAAAGACTCATTGATACTGGCTTCAACAAACAATCCCTTGGTAGGTGTTTGCCTACTGATTCTTGCATATGATCACATAGCTTTTAGTTTTGCATCGAAAGCCTACTGAGTTAAGCACATGTTATATCACTTGTTTGTCAGATCTGAATAAAAAAAGAAAATTTAACCCTTTGGGTTACTATAATTATTACATTGTCATTTTCATTCATGTATGTTCAGAGGAAAGGACTGGGACCCAAGTCATAATTAATAAAGCTTTCTTTTAATAACTACAGACTAGATTACTTAATCGATACTACAGAAAAATATGTTATACCGTTAAGACTTGGATTCCTACATAAGGGATTATTCACTTGTTTTCATTTTGAAAAGGAAGAGATATTTACATAGTCTTCTTGGAAACATGTGATCATGTGATACAGTATGTGGTTTTCTATCCCATTAGTCACATTAGACACATTAAGCACTGTCCATTCAAACAAAGCATCGAAATGCATAGAAGACAAAATGGAATACAAAACGTTACTAGTACCAGTTATGTGCTCCCAGAGTACGTATGGTACTTAAATGCATAAGAAATGAAAACTTAACTCATGTCATGGCTTGGGTGATATTTTATTATAACATTTCATGTCTCCCCATCACACCAACTTAACCTCACAACACAGCAAATCCTATGATTGGCCACCCAATGCACAGAACACATGACACCACTTACTCAGAAAGCAGTCCAAGTACCCCAGTTACCAGAACCAAATGTCCCAATTGAACAGTACAGCACTGCTCCAGAACCCAGTCCTGAACACCTGCTGGATTGGCGGGGATTTCCCCTCTAGCCTGTTTGTCTCCAAGTCCAGTTTTGGGTAGAGGGGGGAGGAAGATGATGCTGGGGCTGTTCTCCTCTGCTCTCAGTCACTGGCATCGAGTCGAGTTGTCTCTTGGGTTCCACTGCTGCAGTCTCTCTTGCAATACGTCCTTCTTCAAAGTCCTCTGACTGGAGCTTTTTCAAGCCCCCTAACCCAGCTCCTGACTCATCCCCAGGGGGTGAAGTGTCCTGATGATGTCCTGAGTGTGGGCTGAGCTAACTGCTCAGGGCTCAGTGATCAAGTGGCTGGATGCAGGTGGCCAGGGTGAATGAGACACCATGTCAGAGGGCACCCCCTACCATTCACAGACATAGTCAACCCTGCCTTGCAACCCGACTTGACACCTCTGAACTGTGTGGTAGTTGCCCTGCATCTGTGCTAAGAGTGCCCTTGATCAGGGGATCAAGGGCAAGAAGACATCAAGGCAAGAATTGCATCAACACTTAGGATGATGCTGGCCATTCAATGCAACTTAAGATCAATGAGCTGGAGACATCTTCCATCCCACACCCATCATTTATTTCACTGTGACATCATGAGCTCATAGATCAGAAAAAATGCAAATGTAATTGATAATATAATGCTGATAATAAGATAACCGGGGAATGAAGTAAAATTATATACAGTACATAGAAATGTCTTACACATTCAACTAAAGATTTGTTGGTGATGTACTTCAACAAACTATCCACTTACTTATGAGACTTTTGCAAATAGACTAAACTGGCCTTTCCTAGATCTTAATTTTGGTAAACACATGTGCATGCTAGCATTTCAACTCTTAGTTGACTATACTGTTTAATTGCATGAATCAATTTAATGTCCCTGCTGCAGGACACAAGGAGAGTGGCCTTTTTAAGCAGGTTGTTCCCAGAACCTCATCTACTCCCTCAACCCTATTGATTCATTTTTGTAGCTGCTAGCAATGGAAATGTTTTTCAAAAGGGTTTGAAATTAGCAAGATTCATGTCTGAGGATGGTTGTAATCACAGTACTGCTAACTTGCATTATTTAAGCAGTAACCTTAAATCATTTTAAATAGCTGAACCCAGCCTGCACTCACATAATTTTCTTGACATACCCTCTGTTCCTCTTTAACTCCTTCCCTAATCACTGCGTAAATCTGGCTGTCAGCAAGCAGAGGGAATAAATCGATAAGAGGACACCCCCCACCTCTAGAATTCTTCATTTTCTTAATATATTTCCATAATTCAATATACAGCTCTTAATTTTGATCTGCATATCTGCAGGGGGTCTTCAACAAGCATTTTGCAGAGCTGAGTATTGGCATAACAACCTTTTTGCTCTAGAACAGTGAAGAGAGAAAGGGAGAAAAAGTTACATGAAGCAAAATAATGATTCATGCAAGGAATGCATTTTAATTATTTACTAAATTTGAGTCTTTCCAGTTTTTACTACTGTGGGCAGTAGTATCTCAGGCAGCAAGTCTCAGATCAAATAATGCATTGACAGATTTATGTAGAACTTCTAAATACATCTATAGCTTAAATAAGCAAATTTAATGAAACACACTTTGTATTACAGAGCAAATATTCACATATTCTTACCAAAAATCTGTAATCACACAATTACTAATGAATGGTGTTCTGTTAGTCCTCTTTGTTATCAGTGATTATGCCAACCTCATCGTCTAGTCTGGTAACCTGTAAGTTGACTTTTTTATGTCATGTTGTTGTGACATGGTTTAAAAATATCCAATCAACTATTTTTATCATGTCTGTTTTACTGAATGCAAAACATATCTTTAGGTTTCTTAGTGTTAGACCAGCATAAATATACAATGATTTTCAATAAAAGCTGAGGGCCAGGTCAACGTCTGGGAGCTGCACACATTTTATAATTGTTTAGATTAGAGAAAATTGCCTTATTTGCACCCTATTCAGAAAGATTTTATTTTTCCTGTCTATAAAATATGTATTTTCCATCATCTTCAGTAAAAAAGACTCATTCAAGCAACAAACAAGTGAAAGCTTTTAGATTTGTCATTCATTTATTGATTCTTCTTGTAGGTTCTCTTAAAGAACCCCATTGAGCACAAATCTGAGGTGGTAAAAGGCAGGAACAAGTGACAAGACATAAGTAATGTAAACAATGGGCCTGTTTAATGGATGAAAGGAGGTCCAGGTAATAGAGGTTTTAGGGAAGGAAGAATTGCCTAAAGATCCACTCACATTAATCAAGCTGCTGTGAAGCTTAAATTGAAAACCCAAAGTGAGTAAACAACATTAACTAAGGAAAGTTGGGCCTGGTCTATACTGGGATCAGAGACATTTAAGGAAATGTCTTGCTGGTCCTATAAGTGGTATTTATACCATTGCATTATTCACTTGTTTTCATTGTGGAACAGATGAGGTATTAAAAAATCTTCCTTGAAACATTTGATCAAAGCCCACTTTATCTCTCTAGTTCTTGAGTCTCCTGTAGTTTCCTTTTACTTCCTGGTCCTTGTACAAGATTAGGTGAGGTTATAAACCCCGAACTTTACTGTTCTGGTAAGACTTACTGTCCTGTAAGAGGTGCCATATTTCATATGAGACTTTAAAACTAGGTTCTTGATCACTAGAGATCCCGCAATGCTGTTCATAACAGAACAGGAATTCAGTATCCTGGCTAAGCACCGTTTTGAGACTCAAAGTTTTGGTCACCCTAATACTCATGCTTAATTCTTTTGCTTATTTGACATGAAATGACTATTTTGCATCTCCCATGTGAGTGATAAACATCTGTGGTGGATGAAGTAGGATCCATTGGGATAGAAAGACACTCCACCGTTATCTTCTCCACCCTAAAGTATTTTACCCAATGGGATCCATCCTCTAAACAGCAGTAACTTCAGGACAGCTAAAAAAAACACATTAGAAGTTCATAGGGTGCGTCAGGTTGGTGGTTGCACATTCTGATGGGGAGCATTGAGAAAATAGTTGAGAAAATATTTTTATAAAGTCAAATAACCTCTCCTTTTTACAGCTCTTAAAATAACTCACCAGCTTTCCTGAAAACACAGGCTGATCAGCTACTAAAGTGTTTCTATTTTCTATGTTATCAGCAACTGATTATCCCCGTTTAAGAAAAACCCATTACCTTAATAAGGAATCTGATAGTTTTCCTTTCCTATTCAGTACCTCTCCTCTATAGAAGAGTAACTGAATTTAAATGAAGTTCATTTGTGTTATGCCTGGGCGAGCCAGAGTTTGCAGCTCCCGGTCTCCATGGCAATTGGCCATTATTACACAAGGAGTCAAACACCTCCAGGTGCGTGGGAATTTGAACAAGAAGGTTGTCTATGCCACCTGCCCTCACTTAATATGTAATTACCTTGTCAGTGCTTAATACTTTTACTTAATACTTAATACTATTCAGCCCTGCACTGTCCACAATCAGGCACTCTGTCATTGAGCTCTTCTATGCCCTGTATTCTTCCTAAATCCACCCAACTCCTTGATCTTGATTTGGAACCTGATAGCCAGCCGGATCCCTGTGTGTTTTCCCGTTAGTTCGCGAGAGAAGTAGGAGTTCTTAGTAATGTACCTGACCTGCCTGGCTGTGCAGCTTCCCTGTTCTGTTGTGCTTCTGTCTGTCTGCCAGTCAGCCCAGAGCATCCCCAACACTCGCCGGCCAGCTTTCACCAGGGCGATTTCAGCCATGCACACGCGCCTTTCTCCATGAAAACAGTTTAACAAAACTCTAGTGTAATCATTTTATTTCTGTCACATTACTGCAAAGGTGTCATGATGGCTAGTCTGTTGCCTCACAGTCTTTCGATCACTGTGGGGAAATAATTTTTGAAGTCAGTATGGTATTGGCTGAAACTAATCAGTCTTATAGAGGTTGTCGTCTGTCAACATGATCTATTCATAAAGTCTCATAATGTTTTCTTTTTAATATACTAGAAAAATTGTATTCTTTGTCGTTGTTTTAAAAATGAAGGTGTAGTAGAGAAGACCAAACCTTTGGCCAAACACAACTGAATTTAAATATGGGTAACAGGCCAACTTTGTCAGCATTCATACTTTTGAATCACTGGTCCTCACCACTATGCTGCAGCCAGTATCTGCACTTGTTTGTCTGCTTATTTCCTGTCTTACCGTGACGTCTCTAGGGGTGTTGCCAGCAGTTTCTTGGTGGACTGTGGTGTTTCTAAAGGTTTCTTTCTCTTCAAAAACAAAACTATTGAACATAAGGTTTTCTCCTAAAACCATAATTTGGGCTTGACTCACCATATAGTAGTGGCAGTCATGGAATTAGTGGCAGCGGTGATTGCGTTAGTGATAGTAGTGGTGACAGTACTAGTGCTTAAGGTTCTGGTAATACTGGCCAGCAACCCCACATCAGCCTGTCTTTCCCTCAGCCAAGAGAGTCAAGAACAAATCAGTATATCAAATTATATACTTTTGTCTAAAGTTCCTGAATTATTAATTATACCACAACAGCCATGATCAGATGTTTTAATTATACATGCTTTCTTTTAGTCCTATAATAATGCCTTTAAATTTACCTACTGTACTGTGACTTTCTATTGTACATCATTTTCAGCTAAGATAATCTTTCTAGCAGTGCTGCAAAGGATTTGGAAGCCCAGTACTAGAATGAATCTTGAAACCCATTCAGAATGTATCAATGTTCTACATTATGGGAACTCTTTGATAACAAATGGGGTGCAACAATGTGATTCAACTAACACACCCCCTATGGTAATGCATGCATTAATTAGAGTCACTCTGAACCAAAATTGAAAAAAATGGACAGCAGTCAATGGCGGTTTAATTATCAGGTTTCTGACGACTTTTCTCTACCTTGATGCCTTCACCTTATAAGAATTTGTCATTTTGCTTCTCCTGTGAACTTTGCTCAAAGAGGTGCACAAGACAAATAAATAAGATTTCCACAGTGTCCAAGTGATATTTCCACCTCGAAAGTGGCAGATCCCCATGGGAAGACATTGGTAGAAGGTGCAAATGTTAATTAAAAACAACAGCACTTTGTCGCTCATCCTCTGGAAATTAAGCTGGGAACAGTGCTCCTGTCTCACTGTATGTCAGAATGTTTTCTGTTCAGAAAGGAGAATTATGTTTGAGCAAAAACATTCCAGGTGAAAGAGGGGTAACACGGAATACACTAACAAATAAAATTAAAACAAAATCCGAACATCCATTAATGTCACCCAAAAAGATTTTCAAATCTCTCACCTAACACCTTGTCAGATAAAAAAAAAAAAACTACTTTGGCTTCAAAGGCACCTGGAATATCTCTGGTTCTGAGTGATAAATGGTGAAGTTACAGTTTTCCCTGTTTTTAATTACAAATGTTTATTAAGCTGCTTACAGAGGGACAGGGTATTTGGGCAATGTGCCTGTAGAAAATGATAAGATTATTTTTATTGCAAATTAATGAGCAAAACAGTTTCTGAGAGAATCTCAGTTTAATGAAAAAATAAATAAATCTGGTCCTCGTGGTCTACATATATACTTAAACAATAATTTACACACTTTGATAGTTTCTCTGGATATAAAATAGTTTTGAAAATCAGTCCTTATGCCTTTGAATCCCACTGCTAGTAGAATTTCTCTTGTTCTTATTCAGTCGTCGTCTTCAGATTGCACTTACTGTAGAGGATCTGGGAAGTAAGATCTCCCAAATTTTCATCGGATTTGATCCGGAATAAAACTGAAATAGATCGCCCTACATGATGATGTTTTGTGCTTGTGAATTGCATGCATAAGATTAATTGAAATTAAACTACACACGGAAGCAAAATACTATTTGTGCAACTTTATACTCCATTTCCTGTTCAGGGTAAAGATGTGGTGCTTCTGAATGAACTCCCCTCTGGAATTACTCAATAAAATTAAACAAAAATATTAAATTTCAGCACATACCCTCAAGTGTGCCTCAACAGGAGCTTTGATAAAATATAAGGAAGTTTGCAAATGATAACATGATGTTTAGCCCAACTAGCTTGTTTGGTTTTCTGCAGCTGCAGTAAGTAATCTGAAGTTGTCCAGCAGTTTCTTGAAAGAAACCAGGCTATCATCTTCGACAAAATAGCTGGGTAGCTTGTCCCAGACTCCAACAAGCCTTTGTGTAAAGACTTTTCTCCTCCTCTCAGTTTTAATGCACCTCCCTGCACTTTCTATTTATGTCCTTTTTTGGGGGTTTTAGTGTTGATCCTAAAAAAGTCAATTGTTCAAGATTAAAATGATTCAGTTCTTTTCACTTGTTAGAATAGGATGGTACTCCAGGCACAGGAGTGTATCTGGTCATTCTTGTCTGAACGGATTCCAGAGCTTCAACATTTTTTTGTATCATGGTGACCAAAACCGTACAAAATATTCTAAATGAGATCTTACTGATACATTGAACAAATTTCATATTAAATCCTTTGATTTACATTCTGAGCCTTTTCATATATATTTAAACATTTTATTTGTTTTTTTTTACTGTTTCTCTACATTGTCTAGAACATTGGTTCTCAAAGTGTGGTCTGCAGACCACCAGTGGTCCAGGAGCATGCGCCAGGTGATCCGCGGGATGACCTAATCATCTTTCTCAAAGCAAGTCCATGCTGTTTAGTTCAGAAGAAAGAATATTGTAGCATCCACTACGAAGGAGCTCCCCCTAGGAGCACTGTTAAGAACAGTTGCGCTATTTACGTTTTGATATGTGAGTGTGGTTTGACCGTTGCACTTACTGTATTATTGTTGATATTGTTACAATTATCAGGAGTCCGTCTTACACACACACCCCTACTTCACTAGCTGCAAAAAAATTAAGCTACTGTATATTTCAGGTAGAGAACAGCATCAAAAGACTCCACAGTTAGTAGCATTTTAGATTAACTAGAGTGATGATGACAATCTTTATTTTTCCCTTGCCTGTGTAAATTGAAAATTTTAATTCTCCTGCTTTAAAATGCTTAGTCACACAGTGCCATTAGAAATGTCTGTTTTTCTCTCAGCTATGAGCTCATTGCTCTCAATCAGTATTTACTGACCAAAAAATTTGTTTTGCTGTGTTTACAGTGAAATGGAGGATGACCTTCATTTTTTCTGGCTGTGAATTTTACGTCACACTGAACTATTTCTGAAGTTTAATTAAGGGTGTCTGTTTTTCTATCACTTTCTTATCACTCTGCAGCTCTCAAAAGCCTGAAATGTATCAAAAAGATGTGCAATTGGAGTATGATGTGTTTCTTCGCTGATAGCTCTGGCTTCATGCAACACAATGTTTGAGTGCTGAGCAATGGGCCATGAGTTCAACAGTGCTTTTAGAAATGTTCTGTTTACTGTTCTTGCATTTATGCATGTGACTGTCAGAGAATTCATCACACAGATCTATTCAAAAATATATTTCCTTTCACCCTAGCACTGTAATTATTTTCTTAATGATTATTGAACTATTCTGAAGCCTTCATTCTTTTGGTGCTTAGCTTTAATCTAGCATAATGAACAATGAAGTTGCATTGTAATAATGCATTCACAATGCGAATATTACTGGTATTCTGGCATCATTAAAATACAGCATTAAGTGTCCCAGCATGATTGCCACTCATTAAAGCTCAGGTGTATGAGCAGATAAATGGCAATCTACCAGCTTACTATTTTGCAAGATGTGGACAAGTTGATTGATGTTCTTCTACAGCTAGGCTGTATCCCATCAAGACAAGCAAGGCCAGAATAACAATTCATCACTGAAGCGTCTTCAACATATTTTTGTCACTCTTATAATTTGAACTTGTCAAAAAATGCATTTATTTATTTTTTCACCTGAGAGTGACAAGTGGGAGAAGAAGTGGAAGTATTTCCTAAAATGGTCATGTACTCAACCGTACGTAACATCTCTACAAGACCAATGACTTCATACACAACAGGTGTTTTCTTGCCATTCATAACAACGACTTCAATATGGTTTGCATTGACATCAACAGGTATGTGACTGGTATTTAATCACTGTTACTGCTCAAGTGAGATTTATACCAAGAGGTTAAACTAATGAGGATATCCAGAGGTTGTAAAATTGGAAGAAACTTACAATAAACACAATGAGTCTCGGTGTTTTTGTAGCACAAAGCACTTGAAAATCTGCACTTCCCACATAAAACACTTGTATGAACACACTAATCAGTGCAACATACTGGCATATACAGTATGGTATGTGCATATTAAAACAGCAATGCATGCATTACATTTATACACGCACTCAGGTAGACACACCTCCATATGTGTCTGCTTCTCTGATTAAGTGGTGAAACATAATGATGTTTTTAGAGAGGCAGTAAGTCTGCAATCACTGAATGAAAGGAAGAAGCAGATAAGTTGAGCTAAAGATGAATAATTATTTTGATTTAAATTAGAAATGATTTGACTTCTAGAAAAAGAGCGGAGAGTCTCTATTAGCACTGCACCACGGGGAGTAGGACACCAGTTGAAACTACTGAATGTGGAAGTGCATATAGAACAGGGGGCACTTTGTTACACAGAGGGTTGTGGGATTGTAACATACCCAGTAAGTGTACGGTTCCACCATCTCGCCACCAGAGGGCGCCCCAAGCTCCGGTGGCTGCTCCAGCTCCAGCTGCGCAGCAGAAGTGCAGACGAAGCAGACGTCAGTAGCCAATCCCTGGTTGCCTAGTGTAGTGTTCCAGGGCCTCCACGCCCCCCCTCCTCAGGTCCATACAGTACAAACTATCCTCTCAGCCCTTGTAGTGCTCAGTATGGTTCACCTCTGTGTTGAGATCTAGATTCCGGCTTTCTTGAGTATTTATTTCTCCTTGTCCTTATTCCTCCACTAGTTAGTTTATTCCTTGTTATTCTGAGCCTTCCAGACACCCACTACTCCCAGCCCACGTTGTGGGAACTGGTATCCTGGTTTTCAGTTGAATGTGATCCTCGGATACGCAGGGTAAGGGAGGTGAAATAGAATCTATTGTTTGAGACTGAAGATGATGCTGAAGACAAATAAAGTGATGGTTAGATACGTGAGTGTGTGACAGGTAAAGTGTGTTCCTTAGAGCATTTTTTCTCTCTTCCTTTTTCTTTTTTTATTCTTCTGACAACTTGGGACTATGGTGTTAAATTGTTCTTCTGAGTTAGTCCATTGTGCTTCTTTTTTAAGTTGAGAGACGTTTTTTTTTACCTTTTTATGATTTTTAGCAACATATAAAATAAAACAAAAACTGAAATGATTGCATCTGTCTTGAACTGTCTGAGGGGTCTAGCACCTGTAAAATGTCTATTTGACATAGACGGCTACGGTCCCTGAAAATCGTTACTGTTATGACAGAGACAGAGATAGAGCTTTTTGTGTACTTCTATTTTTAGTGTCTTAAATAAACAGCACTTTTAAATCTACAAGTATACTTGTGTCAGTTTTCACAAGACCCACCTATGAAAAGCAGTGTCACAATGCTCTTAGAGAGAAGAACGAAATGAATGTAAAGATTAATAGAAAGATAAAGAAGGTGCATCATCTGGTTTATATGTACTAGATGCTGCAGCTTTCACCACAGATTGATCCTGGTGGTACTGGAAGCTTTGATTATGTGGCTCAATCTGTGGCACAGTGGGAAACCTGTTTAATTGCATATACAGCTTCAGCCATGGTTTCATTCCAGTGTTGTCCTTATACTGGACAACAGTATAGGATTTTTGAAATATTGATTGCTTTTCCCTGCCTCACAATATGTCACACTAGTAACATCATCAACAGCAACAAAAACATCAATAGTAATAGAAAGAGAGGCCAAGAAAAAGCTTAATATTGAACAGAAATCTCAGTCAGAGAGAAAAGAGCTAAGATCGTATCATTAACTCCATTGCCATAATTCTAGAAAAAGTGCATCAGATTTATCAGTCATGGAAAGAGATACAAAACAGATGACTGTTCCATTGTCATCCATTTGATTTAGTATTGAACAAGTTAAATTAATATAGTTGTTAGGTGCAGGGTGCACAGTATTTCTCAATATTTTACTGAACTGTATCTCAGGTCTAGAAAACAAAAACACACAGCAAATATTTCACACGGTGCATTAAGGAGATATCTGTTAAAGGCACAAGGATTTTAGCATGGGATCAAGTGTGATCCTGCAAGAATTAATTTAAGAAAACTCTTATTAATAGGCCTCAGTGAAATAAAACATCACCTGTATCTGTGGGGCTTAAAGTTGCCAAGACATGTCTGAGAGATGGACCACAATGGAATACCTGTCAGGTTTGTTTTTTGCCTATATCATCATCAACAGCACTTTCTGTACATACTGTATCTAGCATGTGACTGGCACCAGTTCTGATCATGGAGGACAAGCAATGAAGGGGTCAATAAATGAAGTCTCTCCACATTTACTATGATAAGTGTTGTGCGCTACGTTTGTCTTGAACAAAATGTAACCAACCTTTAGTTTAGTAGTTTGGTTAGAGTCTAACAATGATGAAATTAGCAAAATACAGTCATCCTTTGCTTTTTCACGGGTTCGTACTTCGAGGTTTAGTCAACCCCCCCCAAATAAAATTCTGGGAAGTACAGGGCAGCAACAGTATTTCCGCGAGTCGCCATGTGTTGTGTATTAGTGTTGTGCCTTTTTGGGTCTGTTAACTCTCTGCGTTTCATTGTTCTGAAGTGAAGTTCTTTGTGCCCCATTTCCATTATTTTGATTAAATATGGGACCTAAACGTGCTTCTAGTTTTCGTGCTAGTAATCCTGGGCCTAAAGGATGCAGGAAAGTGATGGCTTTGGCAGAGAAAGTTGCACTTTCAAACACGTTAAAAGAAAGAAAATGGAATATGTCATTTATTGGGCAGAAAAATTAGTTATTCATTTGTTCCCAAGACTTTTATGTCTTTCCTTCGTCTTCCCCCTCCCTTTCTATATATCAAAAAATGCGAAAATCAAGCAATATGCTCTCGAATGTCCTCTTAATTACCCTTGATTAGAAAAAGAAGAGTAAAATGTTGTTTTTTGGGACTGGGGTTGTTTTGGAGAGGGCGGTCAATTATTCGCGGATTTTCATTTTGCACGGGAGGGAAACGTGAGGGATGACTGTAAATGAAAAGGGATAATGTACACAGTACTTCTGTATTCGCTTGCCTGTATGAAGAAATGACAGTTGTGTTTGTAGATCATTTATGAGGAATGAATCAGGTAGCAGCTCTAATGGTGATGTTAGGCTGGAGGGATGGGTGATAGGAAAGATGCCTGCAGATTTGCAGCCAAAGAGTATTTATAGGGGAGTGGAAGTGCAACATTTAACAAGAATTTGACTTCCTCCCAAGCCACTGTTAAATAGCATCATTACAGTAGCTGAGTCAAAATTTAATAATGTCAAACCAAGACAAAAAATATAAAGGGATACTGAGGAAATGACAGCTCTGGCCAGGGTTTTTTTGCGTGGAGGAATTGAGTTTGAGAAGCTGCTTCTTTGAGTGCTAATAAAGATGCGACCAGAGTTATGTGCAGCCAGGTAGTAGTTATACTTATCCATCCATCCAGTCTGGAGCTGCGTTGTTCAACACATGGTCACGGGGGAGCTAGAGCCGGTAGCTGGAAGCAAGGGGTGCAAGGAAGGCAGGATACATCCTGGATGGCACGCCAGTCCATCACAACGCACACAGACACAAACACACACACACCAGGGCCAGTTTCCCAGAAACCAATGAAACTGCTAGAATGTCTTTAGACCGTGGAGCACCTTGTGAAAACCTAGGCAAGCATCCGGAGACACTACACACAGACAGCACCCTGGGGACTGAATCCAAGTCCCCAGCTCTGTGAGGCAGAAATGCTAACCACTGTGCCACTGTGACACCTTATTTATACTTGCAGTATATTTCTAGTATTAAGGCAGTATATTGGTGTTCTATAACACAACATTTATTTGTACATAACAGTATTTTGGTATCAGGGTTTCACACTTTTATTACTAACTGTAAACTGTTACTTACTAGAAAGTTATCTCTTCTATGATGGGTTTAATCGAAGTCAAAACAATGTGCTTGGATGTAATTAGTTAGCTTTTCTGAAGCAAAAGCTGACAAACTGCCATTACGCATGAAAAGTCTTTTCTGCAATTATAGAAAAGTTAAGATTAGCTGAACAGAGCTTTTTAGACTCAGCTTTTTGGAAAATGCATTGAAACTAATTTTTATGCCATGCTGTTAGTGCATGTGATCTTCACATGTACAGATATAATTCTATTTGAAATCTTAATAACGATATTCTCAAAGTGAAGTGTTATAATAGGCCAAACTGGGGGGTCCTTAAATGTTTTCTTTAGGATTAATATTGTCCATAAACATTAGGAAATTCAATTTCCCTTAATTATATTGATAAGTATGGCTAAAGTGCTACCAGTTAATGTATCCTAGATGTTGAGGAAAAATGGATTTTGATACCATTAACTGATTAGGTATGAAAGTACATTATCTCTCACAATGTGAACTTAATGTGAATTATTTTAGGACACCATACCCTCTGTCTGTACTTGTAAGAACCAGACTGTCCATCTAGCTCAAGTGAAGAGAGAAAAATGAATATCCCATTACACTGCAGTTTGGAAAAGTTTTGGTTCATTCAACATGCAGGCTCCCAGACCTGGAAGATGATATAATTAACAATTTTAGAAAAGGAAATGTTTCAGCTCTTCACTGTTTCCTTGTCTTGTAATCCAGATCTATTAATCAAATTGCGCAGCCATCAATTCAGCCTAGTAAACCTTATTACCTGACTCCATCAGTTCTGGGTCTGTTCTAAATGAGTTGATTGTTTATTCATGCTTCTTACAGCATTGAGATCTTAAAGCCCTTTTGCTTGGAAACATGACCATGATCATCTTACCCCTGGAAATGAGGCCACAGCATGAATATGTTGACAGCTGTGTCACTGACAAGGAAGTTGGTAATTGGTTGGCTAATCAGGCAGGTCTCAGCATATTGACCAAAGGAACCAAGTCCATTTTGCACTAAGACATTATCCCATTCTAACAATAATGAACAGAAAGCTGACTCTTTTTTCACAAACTGTTTCTTACCAGCTGTAGAAACTGGAAATTGCACTCTTTGATTATGAATTGCTTAGCACATTTTCAACATGCATTTTTAAACAGAGCAGTTGTCAGTTAAGTATCCAATCTAGAAAATGTGCCGTCAGCAAGCCTTACTGTATATCCACAGACTGAAAGACTTCACAAAACTACATCCTTATCCAGTTAGGTAAATCACAGTATTGCTTTCTAAAATGGCATGAAATCTAGACCAGCTTTGCTGGCGTGTTGGGGAAAACACACACTGAATACAAATTCCACTTGCCTGGAAACGTATCTGTAGCAGCATCCAGCATGTAAATATTTTGTAAATATTGTAATATTGTATAATATTGAAAAACATGTTGTGATTTAATGTGGACCAAAATGGTACCATTCAGATCCATTTCTCATTTCTGTTGGTGATATTTCACCTTCAGGGGTGTGCTCTCCCGGTGAACAGTAAAGATATATTAACCATGTACTTAATTACAAGAGGGTAGTGCAGGGTTATGGTTAGGGCTCTGAAAGCATAACCGGAATGGTAATCTCTGCTTCAGATATGGTTGTTGTACCTTGGAGCAAGGTATTAGAACAAGCCCTGATTGCTCCAGGCCACCCACCTACAGTATATAAATGGGAACAAGGATTGCTGGAGGCAACTCTGTGACAGACTGTTTTTCAAATTAGGGAGGGCTCTACTATGGACACCAGAAGAATCTCCACCTTGATGAGCCCCTGGCTTTATGATTTTAACAATGCTAAGATGTTCTCCCGTTATGCCAAACACGTTCCTTTTATTCTGTAATGCATTCATTTAGACATAACATTTAAATTAATTCTTCTAAACCTTCCCCTGATAAAGAGTAATCCAAAGAATATTGTTCCGTTTTTTTGTGTTCAGAAGTAAAAGGCTCACTGTGACACCTGTGGTGTCCTCTGTCTCACTGGGAAAGCTTTTTAATGAGCTTGCAGTATATTTAATATTCTTAAAGTTTTGGCATAATTATTTTATTTGTGGTGTTCTCTATCCTCATAAAATATGACCATGGTCAAATTTTAAGGAATTATGTAGTTTTTGCATGGTTTTGCAAGGCTTAACTGCGCATTCTGTTTTTTTTTTAAACTGTTCCTCACCAGCTGTATAAGCTGCATTATTTGATTATGAATTGTTTAGGGCATTCTAAATAAATCAGATCTTTTTAATGACTAAAATTATTAATTTTATTTAAAAACATATATTTGTACTAAACTACTGCAAAGGAATCATATAAATGTTATAACCTGTTTCAGTGCTCAAATAACATGTATCTACTGTATTTCACAGAATAATAAGTGCCATGCCTAAGTAACTGATTACAAAGCAAATGAGCATGAGAAAGGCTAGTTCAACATGAACACCTAGATGCATTTGAGGGTTTTATTTAGACTATATGTATGGAGAGATTTGTCTTAACTCACTATGGTAAACAAGCAGTAATTAGGCAATTTCATCTGGCCTGCAAATAGAGATCATTCTGCCCTCTATATTGTTCAAATAATTTCACTTGGTGAAGAGCTTAATTGTTGAAGAGCTGAAGGTCACATTTTCACAACGGTTTACTTGAGACTTAAGTGTGGTACGCTGTATAAAGAGATTCATGGGGATAGATGTGCTATTTAGGGTAAGTTTGGTTTGTAGTATCCTGAAGAGTGGAGTTAAAATATAGTCTCCTTCACAGGACCTCTGTTTTCTATTGTGGTTTTCCATGGGCTTGGGTCTTGTGAGCCACCAGCTGAGTGGCAGGCTTAATAGACTACTTGGCTGAGTGATATTCCCTCAACTGTAGGAGGAGGAGGAGGTTAGAACTTGCACACAAAATTAGGAATTAACCAAAGGACAGCTGCAGAGTTGGAAGTGGAAACTGACATGTGAAAAGAAAGAGATTTATGTATGATGTGTGTAAACAGTGTACATATAGGTTTTGAGTGATGATCAATTGAATGACTTGGTTGTCATCCCTCCTGAACTTTAGGAAACTTCAATTACAGTGAATGGAGAGTCAGGCAAGGTTACTACTAGAGTGATGGCGGGTACTGATCTGAAATAACACATTCATTCTCAAGAAGGGAATTATCTGCTTCCTGCACAGGGGCCACACATCTGCTGGTCTTTCCTTTTTTGAGCTAATATCTTGTTTACTATTTGCCTGCCCCCCCACAGTCCTGTACTCTTTTACTGCAGTTACAGTTTTGAAGCTGCCTTGGTATTCTTGTATCAGTTCTGTACATTTGGATTTGGGAATTTGTGCCGATTCTTCCTTGATGATGTGCTCAAACTCTGTCAAGGTGGAGGAGGAGCATGAGTGAAGAGCAGTCCTCAAGTGCTTCCGCAGATTGCAAAGGGGATTTAAGCCTGGGCTCTAGCTGGGCACTCAAACACACTTGCTTTGTTTTTCTGGACTTGCTCCAGTGTCACTTTGGCCATCTTTGTGAGAGGTTGTCCTGTTGGAATGCGAGTCCTGTGCCGTAATCCCATGCTGACTGAAGTAGATTCTCCTCAAAGATTTTTATGTCTGAGGCTCCATTCATTCTATCCTGATAAGTGTCCCAGTCTCTGCTCCCGACAAGCACCCCAATGGGATAGTAGCGATGGTGTTACGTACATGATTAGATGTGTTCAGTTTGGACCAGGCATTGCACTTTGCATTCAGGGCAAAGGTTTAATTTTTTGTTTCCCCAGGCCTTTTGCCACATGGTCACAGAGCCCTCCCCACATTAGGGGCACTCTGTGTGTAACTGTGTCACCCAACTTCATATTTCGATGTTACCAGTTTAATCCTGGGACTGGTGGAAGCAGTCAGTCACTTTAAAAAATTTGTTCTACTCTCTGATATAAATAATTAGGCCTTCGTCTGGTTGCTTATCATGTGTAAAATATTTCATCCATAAGAAATAACCTTAAAATATTTAATTGAACTGAAAAGAAGAATAATGTAAAAATGCAAAACAGTATAACTTTATAAAATTGTCCAAGAATGGAATAACTTGAAAGAAGTTCAATTGTCATTAAATACATTATTTTCTTAATAGCATACAGAAATTATCTAAATTAATAGATGTATCTGTAGTCATGGTTAATTTGATAATGTTTGATTAGTATGCAGGGAGTTACCTTTGTCCATCTTTAATCTTGTCAAAACTAATGAATTCAGTGTCTAATAATTCCTCAAACTAAATGTGATTCTAAGAATTTTCTTCGTTTTTTCATGGCAGGGGTAAGTGTGATTAATTTTAATTAGTTCACAGCAGTCATTAAAGGAATACTTTTCCAAAGCTGCTTTGGGAATGTTATTGTTAGTCTTATTTAACTTTGCTGGATCATATTCTAGTTCATTTGGACAGAGGTGTCTAATCTATTAACACCCTAAACCTACAGTAATTTCAAATCTATTTTTACTTATTTGTTCATTTTTATATATATATATGTCTGATTTCATCCTAACTTTCTTTTACAATTAAGGTGCAGAAGAATATTTACAATTAAGAGCAATTCAAAATCTCATAGATATCCATCCACCACTGGCAATGTTAATGGACATTGTGTTGCAGAATTATACTGTACTGCACCTGCCTTACTGCAGCTTTATGAGTCCATTCAGATGGCATTTCATAATAGGGGTTAGCATGACAGTGACAGTGACATGACAGGGCGGAGCGGTGGCTCTGTGGCTAAGGATCCGCACCTGTGGCTGGAAGGTTCGTATCCCGTGGCTGTCGGAGGAATCCTACTCCGTTGCGCCTGAGCAAGGCCCTTAACCCCAACTGCTCCAGGGGTGGTGTATAAATGGCTGACCCTGTGCTCTGACCCCAGGCTTCTCTCCCTGTCTGTGTGTCTCATGGAGAGCAAGCTTGGGTATGCGAAAAGACAAATTCCTTATAGAAGAAATTGTATATGGTCAATAAACTGATTTTATAAGCAACTCATACTTCAAGTTGTAAATCAACTTCTAGCAATCGTATTTATAAAACACCTCTTGATGAAACACAAGAAGCTGCTTTTTTTACTCTTAGATACAGAAGAATAGAACTGATTCAACTATAGGCCTGGATTAAAAAGCTCCTGAGACTACAAAATTTAACACTTTATATGCAGTGATGTCACTCTTAAGACATGCTGCGCCCCTATGAAATAACCCTCACTCTCCTTCTCACATTATTTTTTTCTGCCCTTTTGAAATATGCACGCTAAAGTTCAGTCTAGTGAAATGCCAGCATAAAGCCGTGGTGCAGAATGGACTTAATTGGACTTGATAGAATGGATTTAAAGTCCCTTGCGAACATGATCAGCTCTAAAAATACACAGTCATAACTTTGACCTTTTTTCCCTAATTGTCTAATTATCATTTAAATACAGTAGTTATGCATTTCAAAATAACAAAATTGTATACAGAAATATTTATTTTCCTCAGCAGTTACCTTGTAGACCTTGTAGATTAGTCTTTCTAAAATGGATGGCTTTCTACTAATATTGTAGAACAAAGATTGCTGTTTTTGTGTTTGTTTATTCTGAGCAAAGCACTGCCTTGTCCTAGGGTTATTGATGCAGTTAGAGCTAGCCACTGACATTAACATTTTGTAAACTTCATTTCTTTAAATGTCAAGCAACCACAGGTCTTCTCAAATGCTTTGAAGAGCCAGCACAGAGATCAAACCTCACATCTGCAGCCCTTATGTTTATTTTCAAAGAGCTTGCTCATTTAACTGCTAAGTACTCCTGTGTTACTTTTCTCTCTGCCTTTTAGCTCTTTTTTTCAGAATTAAATTAGCTTCAGCATTTCAGAAATGGTATGCATTTTGCTGTTGCGGTTTTGGTATTAACTTAAAATTAATTTTGTTATTATTGAGATTCTGTCTTCTGTCTACTAGAAAGAATAGTGTATGAGTCATAACAAATTTAATGATTGGATTAATTGGACTTTATTCTATCCATCCATCAGTCTAACCTGTTGTCCCTTTTCATATCTATATTTGTATCAATGATTTATCTGTACATGTGGGTTTTCTTACTTCAGAAGTGGTGCATAAACAAACAAAGAATGACAAGCTGTGTTGGTTCACAAAAAAGTCCGACTTCCATATTCATCCTAAATACTACCAGGTTATGATCTTCAATAAGTCAACAATTCCATTGAGACTCTTCAAATCTAAAGCAAGTCCCAGTGCATTATATATGAAAATAATGTGAATGGAAGAAAACAAAATTCCCGAGACTGATCTACTGCGTGTTGGATAGTGCAAGGAAAGGGGGGACAGCTTCAGACCACATGCCAAAACAAAACAAAGCACATGATGAGGACAATTTAGTAAGTGAAAATTCTGAATAATTCATGTGTTTTGTTTAATTATCCTTTTGCTTATTGTCTGAAATTTATAATTCAATCTGGTCGTAGTTGTCGAAGTTAATGTTCCACACAACTAGCAGGTTGGTGGGTTTGAGTCAGTCAGGTCATAAGCTGCTGAAAACATCAGAACATCCTCTGAAGGTCTCTGCTGGGACCCTTTGACAGGGATTCTCTCAGGGGCAGGGCTTGGACCATCTTCACACACTAGCCCTGATTTTGTCCTCTTTAAGAAAAGAGATGCAAAGTGGTGCTTCTTGACTGTAAGCAGTGTGTATGCTGGGAGGTTTAATAACAATGGCAGCACCAGTCTACACTGAGGTAAGCAAAGTACAGTAAGTCCAGCACTGTACAGCCTCCCAGAATCTTTCACCTGATCTCTTTTGCCCCAGCTATAACCTCACACCAACTCTTTCATGCTTCCTGTTCTCTACCTCCTCTCCATTCCCTGTACTCTCTCCTAAGCCTGAAATAGACTGCCGGGTTATTTTCTGTGCAGACCCTTCTGCACTTAGAAGGCATTCATGGCAGAACCAAGAAAGCCTCAATAGGTCTGCTTTATTGCACAGTTCAGTAGGAAGTAATGAATGGGAATGTCAAAAGACCAGATGTCAATTAACATTCCCAATGTACTAATAAAGCTGAAAGACAAATATCATGAGAATGACCTTTTACTCGGCGAGGGCTTGCAGAAGCTAGCAGGTTCTTATCAGTTTGACTTGCTTGCCAAAACCCTGCATTCCCATCACTGCAGCTTGGTGTGGCAGGAGCACACAGCACAAACACGAGGGACCTTGCAATAAAGAGGCAGAGAAGATTTAATCCAGCAAAGAATAGAAGAAAGGTTTTGAGATCAATTACTGGCAAGAGAGACCACAATTTATCATGTGCAGCTTGATATGCAATTTGTCATTTCTGTGATACCCTTAGGTAGAACAGTGGTAACTACTGATATCGCATTACTGGCCTAATTAATGAGAGCAGAGTCTATCTCCTCTCTGGGACCTGCAGCCCAATTAAATATCAGCATCCGAAGAGACAGTAATGATGAGCGACAAGGCAGATCCCATAAGAGAGCTATTAATCTTCAAGCACACAGACTGGCAAGCTGTCTGTGTGCTTGAGCCCTGTGAGCAAGTGTAGGGTTGATGTTACATACAGTACACAGATAAATGATTTTTAAAAAAAGTATTGAACAGAACCGGAGAATAATTGAAGCTAATTTCTTGTCAAACACAATGCCATGTTATCTTTTTGTCCCATCATAGTCTCCAGGAAAATACTAGGTTTCTTTTCAAATCGTATTCCCTGTAAGACAGACAAAATATAGTTTGATCCGTGTCAAAAATACTGTACTAGAAAAATAATACAGAACAAAATTGTCCTGATGAAAGAGAACATCGGTATGTTTTAGATCATTTTAATTTCATTGGTGAAGTACTGTAACTTCTTTTATTGACATACAGTAACATGAGGTTATTTTAAGGTCTGCATTTTTAACGGCTAATGTAAGTTTCTGCATCTTATATAACCTGAAATGCATCAGCTTGCTGCACATTTTGAATTTTACCTCTTTTCTCTCATTCTAATGTTTTTAACATTACAATACCTGTCTAATATTCAACCATGGCAAGCCTAAGACAATTATGTCTGCACTTTATGCTGTTGGATAGAGATTAACAATTAAATAACCTGGCTTTGGAGCAGAGCTATGAAATTCTTCCACACTGTTGAAGGCCTGTGTCTTCCACTCCTTTCAGGCAGCACGTTTCAAAGATTTCCTGTCATTGTACTCTGTTCTTTTGGGAGTTCCCTGTTAATCTATAAGAGAGAACTTGGATCAACTCTGAGAAAAGATTTTATAAATCCATCAGTGAAGGTGGCCTATTCATTAGGAGTTTCTATAAAAAATACGGACAGAGTATTTAATCATTTTAAAGTGTACTGCTCCCTGCCATAACTTTTCCTCTTCCCAATCTGACTGTGGGTGATGGCTCTAGGTTTCAGGAACAGGCACAGTCCTTATTGATGTCTTTGTTGACAAAGAGAAATACTTTCTCATATTGTTACATTATTTTCTTTCCTTGTTGCAATTCTGTTGCAAACTGTTTTCCAGTTCAGCGATCACAAAACAAATATTAAAGATTAAAGATCTTCCTTCTACATCTGGCAGAGATGTTCACAGGTGAACAAAGAAGCAAAAATCAAACCATGATGGAAATTACTGTTTCCATGTCATTGCAGTTCTTACAGTGCAGAGAAAAGGTTTGTGTACCCCCTGCACTTGTATATTTTAGACCTAAAACATAATTAGCTTTTAATTAAGTCTTTATTAAAGATGAACAGGTTATTTGCTTTTCATTTCTCAAGACACTGTTTTGATCTATGATTCATTGATTATATAATCTCATATTATTCAGAATATATTCTCTTACATTTTACAACAAACTATGGCTTGAAAATGAATTTATTATGGACTAAGGCAGGGGTTTCCAGTCCTGCACCTGACTGGCTTTATTCCAGCTAGTTCTACATATACAGCTGAGACCTTCATTAACTCAATAATAGAATCAATGTGCACTATTTGATTGTTTTCATCTCTTAAATATGTTGAAGGTTGTCTTCTAACTATTGTGTTTCATTGGTAACTTACAAGTCCATTTTGGTCAGTTTTTCCCTGCATTGTGATGAGCATAGTTTATTACCTTGCAGCTGCTTGGATATGCTGTATCTGTTTTACACAGGCCCACTTATGTTCTACCACCACTACAGTAGATATGTCACAATACGTGTAACAAAAAGCAGATCTCTTATCTCTGAAACACTGTTTTAGCAAAATACTACCACTATCACTTCTGTTAGATCCCCATGTTTAAGCAAAGACTATTTAAAACTTCTTAGGACATTTACTAGATGTACCATATCTGCCAGGTGTATTTTTAGACTCCAAAGTCCATATAAACAAGCAAAATAGAAATTCTTTCATATATTTATTAGCTCACACTTACTGTATTGTTAAGCAACATATTGCACATTGACATGGTGCCTACCATAATACAAACTATGTAAGAAAAAGTCCACACAGAGAGGTTATATTTGTGTAACACTCTTTAATGTTTCATGATCTGATGCTTTTTAAATAAGACATTTTGCCATCTTGGCTTGTTCATAGAATTATCCTCTTGCATTGCAAGACTCGGGCTCATCAAAATAATAATGTATATATCTACAATCATGTTCAGTACTTTGCATAACACAATAAAATAAAAAAGAGAGCCTGAACTTTGTGATTGCAAAAAACTGAAGTGTTACAGGATATTTAAATACTCAGCCTTCTCATCATCCATACCCCCGTGCTCTCCAGATGGAGGCACAGACAAGGTTAATATTAAAATATTAACAGGATAATATTAAAATATTAATGGGACCCCCTTGAAAACCAGATGACCCAAGTGCGCAAAGCTAGACTGGAGTCATAAACATCTGGTCACATATATTTACAATTACAGTTTCAATTACCAAGTAGACTTGTTGTGACAGATCCCCCTTGCGTGGTAGCCAAGTGTGGGGGCATCTGCACCCATTAACCCCCTATTTCACCTAAATACCATCACCCCAATCTGTTCTGGGCTTGCTGTTGAAACTGGCCTTCTTCTTGATCTTTCAGTCTCTTGGGTGTCTCACTGTGAGCCTCCATTTCTCACTGTCCTCCTGACAATGAGGATCCAACCCAAACCTGAGCCAATCCCCTCCTAAACTCACTGAACACTTATACAGGGGACACTAATTCCCTAACAACCTTGTGTGTGCTCTTCTTATGTGTTTGGGGCGGTGCAGTGGCTCTGTGGCTAAGGATCTACGCCTGTGGCTGGAAGGTTGCCGGTTTGTTTCCCGCGGCCGGCAGAGGAATCCTACTCCGCTGGGCCCCTGAGCAAGGCCCTTAGCCCCAACTGCTCCAGGGATACCGTATAAATGGCTGACCCTGCACTCTGACCCCAAGCTTCTCTCCCTGTCTGTGTGTCTCGAGAAGAACAAGCTGGGGTATGTGAAAAGACAAATTCCTAATAATTCTGCTGGAATCTTGATGTCACCCCCTAATTCTGACACACCAGCTGTGGCTGCTCCATCACACTTGTCTGCAGCTGAGCAGAAGGTGAGATCTGTTTCTTTCACTGACTTGACAAACCAGCACATAAAAGCAGGAAGGTTACAAAATCCACCCCTAGCAAGTGGAATAAACTGAATCAAAGAAGATGGAGGCCTATTTGTCTTCATGTCAATAATGAAGGCAGAAGAAAGAGGGCTTGAAAGGATGCTAATGGTAACAGCTAACGGGGTCATTTCAAGTTCAGTCCTTTCCTGATAAAGAATTATTCCTTTATCTTGGCTATTAACTGGCTATGAGTTACTTATAATTATGACTCTAGGTCTTATTAAATTTAAAGGTAGTTTTTTCACAGAAGCTTAACATTCTGTTCAAATCTTACGAGCATTCATTATCTTCAGGGCCTTCAACCAAGCAGTGAGGAATTAAATACTGATGATGATAGTTACGTGCATATCTTGGATATATTTTCCAGTTGTTCTTGTTCTAGATTTTGTTACAAAACTGAAAACCATTGTATGAATATTATAATTTTTGGGATAGTACCAACACACTTAAATGCCGTATATTGTAATTTTATGAGAGGCTTGAAAATGAACACTAATGCAGTAATAAAGGAGATAATGTAATTCAAAGGCGTTAAGAGGAAAAAAGTCCTAATCTTCGTGTAAAGAATCAAGTGCTTTTTTTTACCAATACATCTTCATGGAGAATATGTTCTTTTTCAGAAAGATGCATGTCAAAGCAAAAAAGGAAATTAAAAAAGGAGAGAAATCAAATAGGTCTTATTACATCAAATAAGCTTTCCTGTTAACAATAAAATAGACATAACAGAACTCATCTTATCTAGCAGAAAAATGTCATAAAGCATATGTACAGCCTTTTATGAAATTCTAAACAGTTAGGATTAGCTGAAAGAAAAATGAGGTGACAGATATATTAAAGGAATATAATGCCAGCATAAAAAAGAGACTGCCATTGTCTGGTATAATTTAGTCCCTCTTTTCTCACCAGGCATGTGGACTTTTCAAGATTAAATCCTGCATTTACATTGAAATGATTTCTATAGAAATAATAAAAAGTATCACTCCCTATGCCGTGTCCTCGAACAGTACCAAAAATGTCCAATTATTGATCTTACAGGCTTTCATCTTGCAATACAATACTAAGGGCATTCTAACACAGCGAAACTTGAGCGTGTAGAATATGGAGGCTTAATGAATTAATGGCAAAGATTCCTATGTCTTTACACAGCAGTAGTGAATAACACATAGTTGAAGACAGATCTTAGAAGACTTATGTGACATAATTTGACATAATTTATTTTTCCTTTTTTTGCAGTTTCTGAGCGTACTCAGCACAGTGCTAGTTGCATGCCCCTGATACCTTTCTTTTATGGTAACGAGAGACTAAGGGGAAGGCATACATTAATAACTGCGCAAAATAATGGAAAGTGACCTCCATCTATCCTCTACCAGGTCTCTATCATATTTATTTCATTCTCATCCATTATCATTCAGTCAGCAAAGCTACAAACTGCAGGAGAAAGGACAGTATTTGTTTAAACAGGCCCTTAACAGCTTTCTTAGAAATTAATAGTTTATTTTTTTAGAGGTTTAAATCATTAACAAAGGTGAAAAAGTACCATGGCAGTTACAGTTAGAGAATTTTGATATTATTGCATTATAGCATTTTTATGAAGTCAGATTATACTGTGTCATTAAATTTTATAACAAGTCATGGTTTGAAAAGGAATGTATTGGTAGAGTAAGGCATGTTACACCGTTGTTTAACATCCATCCGTCAATTTTCTAACCTCTTCCAATTCAAGGTAACTGGGAGCCAGAGCCTATCCTAGCAAGCAACAGGTGCAAGGCAGGATACACCTCTACATCTCAGGGCAGACACATAAACACTCTCATACCAGGGCCAGTTTTCTCTGAATTGAACCCAGAGCCCCAGTCCTGCAAGGCAGCAATTCACAGTTTAACATGCATCGTGAATAGTGCTCTTGAACATTAGGTTGCTGTAAACTAATCATTCCAAAAATCTCTTCCAGCCACTTTAACAAATTTTGTTCCAGATGCCCTCAACTTCATGTGTCAAAATCCATCATCTACAGTATTTTTGTCCTTCTGCATGAGCTATACTTACAGCACTAAATAAGAATGATTTCTAAAGACATTACTTTTAACAAAATACTATCAAACTAGCAAGCATACAGTACTTCCAGTAGAGTCCCTTAATTAAGCAGAGGTAGTTTCAAACAAATTCAGCTACAGAATATTAGTTGATTTGTCTGTCTTCCTGTCAGGTGTGCTTTTTTAACTCCTAAATACATATACTGAATATAAACAATTATTTTAGGCATTTCTGAACACATACTTATACAATTTCTCAAGCAATCTAACACATGTGGGCATGCTCACCCATAAAGTAAAGACACACAGAAAGAGGTTATCATTATACTGTATGGTGTAACAGTGAAAAGAGAGCTATTCAGTACATACAGCAGGGTACAGTATTTTATTACTGAGATGGTGTCTGGACATGTTCTTTCTTCCAGGTGTAATGCTGTACTACTCTGTCTATTCAGGAGCATTCACAATAGAAAGTTTGGAAACAGATTTACAAATTATAGATTCTGACTGTAAACCTCCCCTTCCCCATGATCCTTTACTGGATAAGTGGATTCAAACCTGTATATGAAATAATAAAATCACCAAAGTTAAGAAATAAGACAGCATCATTGATATATTTAGATACATTAGAACACATTGGCATGGGGAAAGGATCAATACTTGTACAAGCATGCCTGTGTCCTGTCACAGTGAACACAAAGAAAAGGCTGGGGAAATGAGGACTTGGATTCTTCCCCATTATTTACCAAAATGTAGAAAAATAATTAATTTTATTAATTTTAAACTTTTATCTTTAA
Organism: Atractosteus spatula; assembly: GCF_055471065.1. Taxonomy (NCBI): domain Eukaryota; kingdom Metazoa; phylum Chordata; class Actinopteri; order Semionotiformes; family Lepisosteidae; genus Atractosteus; species Atractosteus spatula. Next base: position 1,556,936 of record NC_142721.1, on the reverse strand, counting down.
CTTGTATTTTTAATCTTGAAGTTTGATTATTTAAAGTGCCATATACAGTACCACGCTGCTGTATTCATGCAGTGCTGTGATGAACATGTTGTTTAACTTAGTAGTTAATATAATAAAGTACTATGCAAGCAGTATTTTCCTGCTAGAACTGTAAACTGTCGTGTCACTTGATCTCTTGTGCTTCTTAGGGAAGGAAGAATTTCTGTTTCTGCATTTAAGAGTTACTAAATATGGGAATTTCTAGTAGTTTATCATATTTTTATATTGTATGTCTCAGTACACATCTACTAAGGGGATGGCATTATAACTGTCTATAAACAACCACTTTTTATTGTCTTGGATGAGTGCAATTTTAATGTAGTTTTATTTAAATATTGGGACAGTGACGTGAAATGCCATTTTACTTGTTGAAGAGGAAACTGACATTCTGTACTTTTGCCTCATATTAATTTTTTTATCTGAATTATAAATGTCAATGGTATACAGCAAAAAAAAGACAAATTTCACTTTCCTGTCCTGATACTTTCCACCTCACTTATGAAGTCTTTATCAGAGAGGAAGTTGAAAGCACTCTATTTGATTTGGAGTGCCGCATGCAAAACAAGAGAAGGGTGATTATATTGATTTCCATGCCTCTCTAATCTTTCAGAATTCTTTAGGCAAAAATAATTAAGATCAAATGTGGAAAAAACAAACAAGCTAATGATGTGATAAAGTTAGTTGCAGAGTTGCAAAGCTAATCTGTGTATTTTCCTTAGCATTCTAATCTTTGGACCTGCCTAGGTTGGATCTGACTCAAACTTTGATAAATAAACTTTGAGTTAATAATTTTGTAGCTGACTTTAGATCAAAATAATAAAAAGAACAGCTGTAGACATGCAGGAACTGTACAAATAGACTTTGAAAGATATTGTTAGGGTGTTGCTGGCCTTAGAGATAATGTAATTGCAAGTTAATGGTACAGCTTTTAGGGTGGCACAGCGGTTAGCATTGCAAATTGTCAGTAAACTGCGGGTTTAATTCTGGACCTGAAGCACTGTCTGTGTGGCGTTTGTCTGTTCTTCCCATCTTCTAGTGGGTTGACCCAGTGTACTTTGGTTTCCTCCACAGTAAAAACACAAACTGGTAGGTCAATTGATTTGTGGAAAAAGTGGCCCTGGTGTGGGTGTGTGCATTTCTGTGTGTTCCCTGCGATGGACTGGAGTCCCGTCCAGGGTCTTGCACCTGTTGCTTGCTGGAACAGGCTTTGGCTCCTAAGCTACCTTGAATTGGAAGAGGTTAGAAAATTGATGGATGGATGTTAAACAATGGTGTAACATGCCTTACTCCACCAATACATTCCTTTTCAAACCATGACTTGTAAAATTTAATGACACAGTATAGGCTGACTTCATAAAAATGCCATAAGCACTACAATAATATAACAATTCTCTAACAATAACTACCACAGAACTTTTTCACCTGTGTTAATGATTTAGACAATATGGTGAAGCAATGAAAAAGGCTAACCAAGGTGAGAAGAATTAAGAGCAAGGAATTTAAATCAAGGACTATTGTTAAAATTGTATAAGGCACTAATAAGGCCTCATTTAGAATAATGTGTAGAATTTTGTGAGATGCTTGTGCACAATAAAAAATAATTTTAAAATGATTTGCCAATTAGGCTACATGGACCAAAAGTCCTGTTTCATTAGTAACTGTTCTTATGTAGAATATGCAGGATATAGGAGAATCCACTCACTCACTGTAATATGCAGTTCTCTTATGTGCCAGCTGTGTGTTCAGCCTGTTCCTCTCTGGATTCAGACAAATCGTCATGTGCTGCTTTTAAAACATCTTCAGGAGTTCTGCGTGTGAGATACTGTAATATACACCTAGCACAGTGATGTGAAAAACATCTCACATCCATTATATGTCCATTTCTGATAGAATGAGTTGACTCATCCCTGGCCTTCCGGCTGTATGAAATTTACCCAAACTGAGTTTTCTCTGGTGCACAGTGTATGTACGCATTTTTTATTTATTGTTAGTTAGGCAGATAAGCACATAACAAACCTTCTTAACTTTTGTTAAAAAATGTAAAATTCTGTTCATTCTGTTGCTGATATTACCTGATGTGTTAGTCTCTGCAGACACTGTACACGTCAAGGCGCTGCATCGAACAAGTCCTCATCTGCAGATTGATTCTAATGTCACAGTATTCAATGGCTTTGTTGCAGGAAAAGAATGTGACAGTTCTGCCAGGGATGTCACATTCAGTTTCAAGCAATGGCGAACGACCTGCGGTCTTCAGTCACCTGACCAATGGGAGGAATGCAGTGACAGTTTAGCTGCCTATGGAGAGGGACTCAAACCAAAAGAAGAGTTTCTGAAGTTTGAAGGAGAGCTCAGTTTCATTTTGTACTTTCCAGAACTAAGTCTAGTGGAAGCCTTGTAGGATGAAGCAGAGGGTTCCCTGTCAAAAGCAAGCATAACAAATTAACAAATTTGTATCTGATCAATAGCACACAGTATCAGTGAACCTGCTAGACAGGTAGACAAATATTTTCAGTTTCTTATAATGCTCAGTATATTTGACCATATCTGTCACATTCATTACTAATCTACTCTACCGTTTATATACTTTTTAAACTTTGCTTTTTAGATGCTATGTAGATTTAATTTAATGCTTGTCACAATGATTTACATTTTAATGTGTTTCCTTTACATCCCTATAATATGCTTCAATTAAGTTAACACTCTTTATCTCAGAGCCAACAGTAAGGGCATCTGCTGTATACATCAATTTTCTATTTGCTTCTCCCAATACAAGGTCATAGGGGAGCTGGAGCCCATCCCAGCTAGCAATGGGCTCAAGGCTTGGTTCACCCTGCATGGGACTCCACTCCATCGCAGGCCTCACTGACACTCACACCTACTGTAGGGCCAGTTTTCCCAGAAGCCAATTAACCTACTAGTATGTCTTTGGACTGTGAGAAGAAACCGGAGTACCCAGAGAAAACCTACACGCACATGGATAGAAAATACAAACTACACACAGTCAGCACCCCAGGACAGGACCAGAGCTGGACCCAGGGCCCCAGGGCTGTAAGGCAGCAATACCAACCACTGTGCCACTGTACTGGCTAAAGGCAGCCATATACAGTAGCATTAAAGTCTTTCTTTGTGGATACAACCACCATCAGTGTGTGACAGAACAGCATGGGTCTCTAAGAATGCAGATATTTCACACAATTGTTCCATAGTGAAATGTCTTGAAGCCTGAGAATGAATCTTTATAATTTTAATCAGACCACTGAAGAAAAAGAAACAGCCCACAGATGGCCCCAAGAGTCCCAGGAAGCCTTCCACAATACGTTATCTAAAACCGTGATAAGAAACCCAGAAGTCTGTGATCCAATATGCACAATCTCTTGCAGGGAATTGCCACCAGCAATATATTAAAGCATATTAAAGGTATTTGTTATTTTTTCTGGAGATAACAGTTCTGTAATTAAAATGCATTTTTCTATAAATAACAGAATTTGCACAGCTTTCTCTTGGCTTATGAAGTTTTCCTCTGGAGTAATTCCCTCTAATGAGCATGGGAACACCCCCTGTCTGATTTAATTAACCCTTTTGCTTCTTGAATGCATACAGATTTCAGCAGCTAACCAGGCATTTAAAGTCACTTCCACAAGATTTGCAAAGTTCTATTTTTTTGTCCCCAATGGTTATTGACTTATCATTATTTATTGCTGTCTGTGATATTGAAATAAATGTTGATTTAAAACAAACATGGTCTAAAGAAATCTTGCACAGATGGCTGAATCATTTACATATTAAATAAAAATATTCATATAAAATACAGTAAAGCTTTAGAACAATGATTACATTGAGTCTCCACAACTACAGTATGTCACATTGGTTTAAAGGTTACATCTTATTTTCATTGATTCTACTCTTAACTATGTATGAACTAATCTCAAAGTGCTTAAAGAGCAGGTCATGGACTTCCTGATGAATTTGTCTCACATGTAGAACTTTGGATTTTTGAATGGAGTTTTACTCTTATCCTGATATACTGTAATATCCTGATAATATTACTCTAATCCCAAATATACTTACTACTAAGGAAAGGTTTCAAAGAAGGAGTAGTGGGTAGCAGTAATGCTCTGTATTCATTTGTTATTGGATGTTATGTATAAGACATTGAACATATTCTTACATAATAATTGATTTATTTTCTAGCTTCCAGTGTGAATTACTGTAGCTGCTGCAATGTAGATGTTGTGTTTATATGCCTCATGTGTTTGGGACGTTCGGCTTTCAAAGAACAATGCAATGCTATTTATTTGGGTCTGCTGGCACCTGATGTTTGCATTGAAAACTAAAAAGTCATCTAGAGGACAGATGTGCTTCAAAAGTTTAAAAGAAATTAATCACTTGCACCACCATTCACTCTCAGTCATACAACCACAGATGTGTCTCCAGCAATATCCTGTCATTTATTGCCTAGCAACCAAACAATCAATGCATTGTCTCGTAAAAACAGCTTATAATCTCCTAATAGATAAACACCAGGTAGATCTGGCTGTCCCATCACAAGAATAGAATAAATCAATCCAAAACATAGAAAACATATATGAATAAGTACACTGCAGTGATATTGTGTGGAGGGACAGTTTCCTGACAGTTTCTCAGCTATAAACTCTGACCAAGAAGTAAGAAATTCTACAATGAAGTGCAGACAGATACACAAAAAATAATTGGCACTGTAAAATGTATTCACTACCACCTGCCAAAAAATTGAAATGGAAATGAACAGAATTGAAATAGCACATCTCTGATAGTTTCATAGTAGTTAATTTGTAAAAACAAAAGAGAGCTTTAGAATTTTTGCAAACTGAAAACAGTTCAAATTCAAAGGATTCATTCAAGATGTTGTGTTAAAACCCTAAGGGTTTACTAAATCTTGCAAAATTGGAAGAATGAAATCACAGTCTGATTTTGTCTTTTGTTTTCGTCTATTTTTAAAACATTATTTTACCTCTTGGCTTTTCTGCTATTAATATACAGTATGTCTGAGAACAAAGGTTGAGGTATTTTCTAAGCTGTTATATTCTCATTTCAAAGGACTGAGCTCTGTCTTTTTCCTCTATAATTCAAGAAGGCTGCAATTCTTTAACATATTCAGAAGGTTTTCCTTGGTTTTAAATAAGGTTTTCTAATTCATTTTTCCATATGACCAAATGAATTAATAAACATATTGATAAACCTTCAGGGGTTTCTCCTAGGCTTCTTATGATGTTTGACTTGGTTTGTATTAACTACTTGTATATTTATTGTCCTGCTTATGTGACATTAATATATCCTTTATGATAAATGTTTATATTCTGTAGGTGTCTCATATTCAAGCATTGTAAATTACATGAGGTTCGTATCCTTGGCAGAAGTCATTGAGAAGTGTCAGCTTTAGCTTTTTTCCTTTAAGTCCCATTATTTGGTATGTGTTAAATCCATCGGCACTGTTAAAATCTGTGCTTTGCATTCATTCATTGACTGACTGTAGATGAACTGCATCCAATAAGAGAATCTTAAGTTGGCATTTGGAAAAAAAATAATATCATCTTGTTAGAGTTAGGGTTAGAAAAACCATAAGGCTTTGACTTGAATCAGTGTCATGGTTATATTCCTAAAGTTAACCAGAGCACCACAATAAAACCCACCCCGACACAGGGAGCACATGTGAACTCTGCACAGAAGGTATTCAGGGTAGAATCAAACACAGCAGTGGAACAGCAGTGCTGACGTCCGCACCGCCATGCAAACCTATGCAAACCTATTACAATTAGCATAGCAATTTGCTTTGAATGTATGTAGAAAATACCACCTTTACTCATACAGTCACTCAAAGACCTCTTCATTTTATTCTGCATTTGAGCTCTCAGGAGACCCTTTTCTCTTCTTACCTCCTTCTCCTGATATACAAGACCAATGCCTCTGTTTTGAATATTACAACTTTCATGTCTAAAATGATAGACTACAGAAGCATCTGAAGAAAGAAGGAGTAAAGCTTTCAGTGCTGAACCCCCCTCTTTGTGTTGGGTTTCCAATTAGGACAAGTGCCAAGTGGGAATTCTGATATTTGTAGAAACCATCAAAGGGGTAAGTCCTTTGTATCTTCCCGTATTTTCTCTCAAAAGCTCAGGGGGGCATTTTGCATATTCTTTCCTGTATATTGGAGCATCCTAATTTGTAAAATAATAAACACTTAATGCAAAAAAAAAGATTGTACGCCCTTTGGCAAATAAAGAAAAAATATTTGCATAAAATAATATCCTGATTTAGGTAAATATTAATGAACAGACAGGTTGAAAGGTGTTAGAAATATCAAGGCACAAGGAGTAAGACCAGAAGGAGGAGAAGAAAATAGTGATTATGCTGACAATGAAGATAAAAACGGGAAGAGGACTATTGTACTAGCTCACTGCTGTACTCGTACCTAATCCCAGCGACACCGGAAAATGTACATTTTTTTTAGTCATGTGTGAATATTATGAACAGATTGTTTCTGTGAGACTCTTCATGCCACAGAGACATTGGTAGTATCTACAGGAAGTCTACATGAGGTGTTGATGAATATTTCTACTGTCACCAGTACTATTTGAGAGGGTTCTTGCTAATTTTAAACTTCATTTAGATATTTATAAAAGGTACAATGTTGAAGAAACACTGACCCAGGAGGAAGTTGAAACAGAAAGGAGCAGGGCAGTGGCTGGTTGAAGTTGTCAGTGACAGGAGCCAAGATGGGCATGCTGAAATTAACCCCAGTCTTTAAAATGGTCATTGTACCATGCATGTAATTCTAAATGAAATATGTGGTTCCTCCCTTTGTGAAGTGCACACACAGCTAAAAGTTACACTGTCTAGGTTGACTGCTGTCTCTAAATTACATGTGTCTGTTCTGGTACAGTCCTGCCACACACCCCGAGTTTCCAGGATAGAGTTGCCTCAACCCATAAGAGGAGTAAGGGACTTTCTAATAATGGATGGATGTATTAAATAATTACTGTATAGTACATGAGGTTATGTAGAACGTCCATTCTCATTAGTGTTGTAATTGTATCAGCATTAGCAGATGTTAATGTTGCTCTATGTGTGTTTTTGACGTCAAGCTGAAGTGAGAAGGGATCGACCTTGTTGTTTAAAACGGTGTGTCAGCCCTAACTTTTTATTCTAAAAGTGTATCTAGACTGCTTTCATTTAGCAAATGCCTTCGTCACTTTGAAGCCAAGAGGCATTTCATGTTTCTCTGCAGAAGGGGCATTACAATTCAGCTTAAAATGCACTTGTTTCTTACAGGTTATTTCCAGGATCATATACAGTTATTTTCAATGCATATAAAAGTATGTTTCTTTGAGAGTAACACAGGTTCATAGAGAATTTTTGCTGTTTATAGTTTGAGGAGCAGTGCACTTAAAACTTACAAACATTGGAAATACAAAATGAAATCATGTCCAGCCAATTGAAATAGTGATAAAACTGATTTGTTGCAGTCTTAGTAGGTGAAATTTACTGTATAGGGTTAAAAATGATTTAATTTAACACACTTTTTTTGTTCTTATATTGTTATTTGACCTTATATTTGCTTTGGTTTAATATTGGTTTTAAACTATTAACTGTGCTTTGCCACAGGAGATAACAAAATTAACAAAGTATTGTTACACATATGGGGTTACAAAAATAGAGAATACAGAAAATGACTGAGTAGGTTCATCAAGAATTAAGATAATTAATCATAACCCCCAACTAAAGATTTTGCCAAGAATGTACCCGAGTCGTTGGAGGCAGTTTCTCCCCACTGAGAGCACATTGCTGGTAGTGGTGGAGAGGATTCCCATCACCTGTAAAGCTCTTTGAGTGGAGTGTCCAGAAAAGCGCTATATAAGTGGAAGGAATTATTATTATTACACCCTTGACAGGAAGCCAGTCCATCACAGGCTACAAACAGACACAAACACTCACACCTGGGCCACTTTTCCCAGAGTACTCAAAAGAAAACCTAGTAAACACAGGTAGAAAATACAGTACAAAGTCCCCACAGACAGCAACCCAAGTCAGGGGCTGGACCCAGGGCCACAGCTGTGTGAGCATATCAAACCACTGCTCCACTGCGCCACACCCATGTGAATATCTGAAAAGCTGAATATCTAATAACCTATGGAATAATCCTGAAGGCAAATAAAACATAAATAATTTGAAAAAAGGGAATGGATTTTCACCACTTCTTTCTATAAAGGATGAGCAAATAGCAGGCCATGGTTAATATTTTACCAATATCATTACTATACCCATTATGTATTTATTTGTAATCTGTATTGATTCTAGAAATAAACATCCTTCTTTCAGGTGCAATATATACAGTATATGTTGGAATATTGTCAAGATATCAGTTTCATTACAGCTCCTGTGTGCTGGATGATCTTAAGCTTCCAACAGAGGTCATTCCAGCATTAGAGCAGCAAAAGAACATACAGTAAGACAGGTCACAAGTTGAAGAATGGCAAAGGAAATTACATTTTTTAAAGGAAAATAGCAGCATTTTTGCTCCTGAAATGAAAGTACTGAGGATCTGGAGAGATGTTGATTGTTCTGCTTCTATCTTCATTCTCTTCTCATTGATTTCAGAAAGACTGGAGTGGATTTCAAGAGCTCGCAAAGTACTTTTTTGAAGGTCCTGAGTTACAGATGACAGAATGACCACGTGCCCATGCTTGAACTCATATAGAATGACCAATGACCCTCACTCGGATATTACAGTGGAATTGATTTTAAAATCTGCATATTTCTTGTTACTTAGCATAAAAAATGCACTTTTCTTGCTTATAATCAAATTCACAATCAAATGCTCACACATATTGTATCACAAGAAAATTGAATTTCAATCAATGAATGTACAGTAGAACAAAATAAGGCCAAAAATATAATCTCTTACTATATGTTTCTGTATGTAAATACAATTTGACATGACAACTTGGCATTCGGCTCAGTCTTGATTTGATTCACATGCATTAAAGTGCAGAACATATTTTCTTTTGAAACACTGCCTATGAACCATTACCCTCTTATTTTTGCCTGCATTTGCATTTATGATGCTTTAAAAAATCAAATCCTTCCAGCAGCTGTTCGGACTGTGCTAACGTTCTAATAGTTTTATTTTTGGCAACCCTGTAATTCACCGGTCATGCCAATAAAGCTCTTTAAATTGAATTGTGCTACTTGCTTTGTGCATTCAAGACAGCCAACCAGTAAGAGCATGTCAGCTAAGGTCAGAACTTCATATGATTACATAACAATTAGAAGAGCCTTATACCTATTGTGCCACTTAGTGAACTACTGTATATTCTGAGATGGTGCCATCCTTCTACTGGCAAGCAAGCTCAAGCGGGATCATTCTGTCATTCTGTGGGGACAGGTGTGCTCTCCATGCATGGTTTTCTCTTTCTGAGTGTTCTCTGTCCCTCTTTTTCCAGGGAACACTAAACAACCTGCACAATGATGGACGTTTCCTAAGATGGGTTTTTAAACTGTCTTATGGGAGAACTGCACCTGACTCAACATATTGCATTTTACAATAACACAATGCCCATCCATCTCACTGCCTCTTACTCATCGTTTTCAAAAACTATTATTTTGCTCAGATACTTCCAGTTCCCAACCACTCAGAGTTATACAGACAAACTGCTCTGCACCCCAGTGTCACTTTTAATAAAACTTTTCTCACTGAGAAACTAAACCTATGAAATACTGCCAAGGACACATTCGATATCTGCTAGTGGTTGCATACTCTATACCACAGCAAATCAGTGATCACTGTCTCCCTGCATTCTCTCTCTTCTTTATAAGTCTGCAATGTCAGCCATGCTAAATTAACAACGCATTCAAAATAATTACAAAAATGTTTGAAATTTGCACCAGACCATTATTCCTATTTGGTACAAATTACCAAGATATGTCCAAGAATATCCTTGACTTCTCTTTTGAAAAGCCCATTCTAACTGCCTTTACATTTTTATATTATCAAAATGGACAGTCATGATACTATTGAAAAACAGTGACCTCAAAGCCATGCCAAAACATGTCACTCCATTTCTGCCTGTGGATGATATAATACCTGACCTTGTGTTTACAGAGTCACATTACAGTCTATTACTTGCAGATTTTGCAATATGCAGTAACTCCTAAGAAACACTGCTGAAATCAAAACAAAAAATAACCCAATAAAAATAATAAAGTCCTTAATAAGAGCCTAAAAAAACTCAATAAATCTTGCTGAATAAATATAAGGTTATCTCACCCAAAACTCTATTCAATAACATTGCATCCTCTGTGTAACAATAAAACCAGAAGATACTGCAATTCACATCAAGCCAACATTTCAGCTTTAAACTCATCTTTATTATATCAAAGTGGACTAGCTACTTACTTACTAATACAGCTGAGCTGTGAAGACTTCTCATTGTCTTTAAGTAATAAAACAAGAGGCCTTTAATACTACAGGTAGATGAGAAATGTTTTTTATGGAAAAAAAGAAGAGTTGCATAAAATTCATAACTTTTACCCTGTCTCCTTATTGTCAGGGTTTTTACAAATTGTCAAGGATGAAAAAATTATTGTATGCAAAATTCTGAAATGACTCAGGTTGAGGGTAATAAACAAGAATTAAGGCCTGCCATACAGTAGCTTCGCGTATCTTGATTCAGGAGGTGCATCACTCTTCCCCTGTGATACTAGTGAGTACCGCAGCACTGCAGTACTGCAGCCGAGAATTACCTGGCACAGCTGAGATCTCTATAGGACCGTCTTCACTCAGCAAGCAGTCAGTCAGCTAATTTGTCTGATTTCCTTGTTTTCAAACTTGTTATCCCAGCACCATTCCCTTTGTGTGTCAGCTCCCTCACTAGAGCAGTTCACAGATCAGAGGATTTGTAATTAAGAAAAAGTTGAGACTGCCGAGTTACACCACAATGGAAATATTGCTCTTTGTGACAAAGTGGTGAGTGGATGGCATACTGCTACACATTGACACATTGCACACTGGTTGTCACAGATCAAAATACTCCATACCGCATAGAAAGGTTAACACTTTTCCGAGCCTTGAAGAACGTCTTTACAAAATGCACTGAATATATGTTTTAAAAGATTCCACAACTACAAAAGAAAACTCTCAACAAAACTTGCATGCCTGATCTCAGGCAACAGATGAAATCCAATTTTTACTGTAATTGCTGTGGTGTCTGAGCTTCACAGGCTAAGAAAAGTCAGAAGAGAAACAGTCTTAAACAAAAGGTCTTTAGATCTGGTCCCTGAAAGTTACTGTACAAGGTCCATTAGCTTTCAGTACAAACCAAAACTCAATTAATTGATTAAAAAACACTCTGGTTAAGAGTTGAGCTTTATGATACTGTTAATTGCAGCATCCTATAAATCACATGGAAATTTAACAAAGGATCAAAAAACATCCTTTGCTTGGTTTGGTTTCTCTTTGGCTACCAGGAGCCAGTGCGTAAATCATGGTTGTTTTAGATCAGATGTAATCCCACTTACTCTGTGTGTTCTGAAAGGTCCTGTACTGTGACCTATTTAGTATTTACTTGTTGATCATATCTCTCATCATTATGGACTTGGGCATCATTTTATGCTGATAGAACTCAGGTTTATTTGCAGACCAAATCAGATAGTACTGCTGCAATTCCTGCACTTTCCTGATGCCTGTCATTTTGACATAAAGATATGAATACAACAACCTTTCTCAACATAAGCTTAAGTTTATCTTAAGAGGTTGGTGACTATGACTCATAGTGTAGTAAAAGTCAAACAGCACCTGTTAATGAAAGTTAGAAACTTTGGTTTAACCAAGAAATCAAGGTTGGTGTTACTTTCAAACATGCTGTCATCTGAAGTACGTTAGAATGTCATAATCTTCCATGTACAGTACAGTACATGTAACACTGCTTAGATAATATTTAAGCTCAAGTGCTTAAATTTTGATACAGTACAAGTCTGTATTTCATCACATTCAGAGTACTGTAACATCATAATAACTAAGGTTCTAGAAAGACTTTAGTACGTTCAAAATTATGCAGCATGTATGCAAACTACAATTACTCTGCATCATTAGTCATCACACCTTAGAGGATTTGAAACTTCTCCTGTTCAAATTCTAAGCACTGAATGGTCTAGCTTCAGGGCATTATAAAGATTTATTGAATGAGTCTAGTTCAGCCCTTGATCTGAGATCTGCTGATTCAGGCCTTACTCTGCTAAAAATCAGGCTGTACAAAGATGATGGAGCTTTCTTATGTGCAGCATCAGGTCGGTGTAACTTACTGCCAAGACGCAATTCAGATGAGATGACGGTAAAGTTTTCCAATATAGTTTTAGTCTTGGTTTTGCTAAATTGTTAGCTTTTTTATATTATTATTATTTTTTGTTAATGTTGTTGTTGTTGTCATTGTTATTATAGTAGTATTATTTATGTATGTGTTTTAATAGTTCCTTTGTGCCCATTGGATCATGTCGACAGCATCCTAAGGCATAGGAAAAGCCAGAGACTGCTGCCAGGGTACTGTGTTATGCACAGTCACAGTTTTGGCATTGATTGGACTCAGATGTTCTAACATAGAGGTTAATAAACAAATCATGTTTATGGTGTGACTGATGACAAAATGTTTAACTAGACATTTCACATGCATTTCTTACATGACTCAAACGCTTCAATCATGTACAGTACAACTGTTCCATTCCTATAAATGTTTAATTTGTTATTAATGTGCCTGTGCCAAATTGTTAAAAAAAAACAGGTTATCCACTTGCTGTATACAGAAACTCAAAGGGTGTGTAACCAAACCAGAAATTTATTTTTATTTTTCCACCCGATTTTTTTTTATTTTTCCACCCGATTGATTGATTAAACCAAGCTTGTTCTTTACAGAATTATCAGCAGCTTGTCAAAACACTTCTCCCCATGTTGATGGAAGATCACTGCTCAAAACAGCAGAGTAGGCATCACGAGTTCAGCCTGGTGATTATTGATGGAGGTTTCAGCTAAGCCTTAAAATACCTCGGTCAACATCCTTTACTGTGAAAATGACTGTATGTGAGAATGACTGAGAATTCTTGTTGTGGCATGTTCAGTGCTCAGTGAAAGTGATGCTGTTGTGTTCTTTTTCTCTTGCAAGAAATTGAAGGTTCTTACGGTGCTGTTTATATTAGTTCTGAATGTTCCTTTCATCCACATCAAAACCTTTGTTATTTTTTTAGAACAGTAGAAAAATTTTCAACCATTGCCAACAAACTTTCTTTTGCTTTCTTCTTCTACTCAGAATTCAAAACCAAAAAGGCTCTTGCAGGTGACACTTTGAATGACTGGAGTATAAGCAAATGATAATGCAGAGCCAAAGTAAGACTTGATGACTGACACCCTCTGAATCACATGGAAACATTAAGCTGTCAGAAAGATGAGTTTGAGCAGATAGGAAACAAAAAGTATGATATGAATAAAAAATAAATAAACTTACCAGAAATCCAGCAAATGATTTCACGAGCATTTATCAATTGAAATCAATCATGTTTCAGAATAAGTATATTATACATAGAATGCTATTACATAACTCCACTAATTGTGACCTAAACTTAAACATCAACACTTTTCAACTGACTGAAGGCCAGGAAACAACAAACATTACTATTGCAAAAGAAATGTCAAATACTGTACTGTATATCCATACAGTTGCTTAAACTGCTGTGGTATAGCAAAGGAGGAAAACAAAAAGAATAAACATGAAAGAGATAAAGAAAAACAAAAACAAATCAGTTTCTTGTAACAGCTCTGAAAAAAAGAACTATAATATTTATCTGAAAACTGCAGGGAAAATAACAGTTTAAGCAAACTGGTTGGGTTTTAAACAAATAAAATCTCTTTCTTGCCAGAGAGGTCAGAATAGGCTAATTTAATATATGTCACTTGTTCTCATGTACAGGAGATAGTAAGCAGTTGGGGCCTGTTGTGATATTTATGAAACAAAGAAGGCAGAGAGGCAGGAAGTGTCTCTTGTGACGGCCTATTGTTGAGACAGGCATTGTGATGGGTAAAGAGGAGGCCTTTGAAAAGCCCATAGACAAGGGACGAACATGGGGCTGTGTCTGTTAATTCGAAACCAAAGGAAATGTCACATTTCCATTTCAAATTGTAGCAGTGCACTGACTCACAATTTGCTATCAGTCAGAGCGAGGTCCCTTGACATCTCCAGACACCTTCAAACAATAGCATTCGGGCCCAGCACCTAAATCTTTTATCAGAGAAAATTAAAAACAATACATATATAAAATAAAATCATCAGCCAAGGAGCTGGAATGAAAAAATACTTCTGCTTTGGAAATGTCTAGTAGGCCCTGCTCAGCGGCAAGTGAGGGTCATCAACCAAAATGCCCCTCATGAAGAGCAGACCTAAAGCTGTATGAATTCAACAATATTGGCTATATGATATAAATCTTTAAAGAGTTTTTTTTATGGCCAAGGGTTTTACACAGACTGTATTCCCTTTGCCGTCCTGTGTTCCCATCTCTTTCCCTCTCAGCAGGTCCCTGTCGTAATAAAGTATTGTTCTGTTCTGGCGGGTGAAGAAAGCAGGGTCCTTTCTCACAGAATGTGACTATAGAGACATGGAAATACATGTCTTTTACAAAGGCTTCTCAATGAAATGAGAAGGCACCACACAATCTGAACATCATTTTTTGTTGCCTTTTTTATGTCCTTTGCAAATAAAGTATGTCATTTTCAAACAGGAATAGCATGAAATCTCTAATTATGTACATGATTTTCAAGCATATGCTGTCCCAACCCCTGACTGTGAGCAGGAGAAAGGAAGAGCAAAACTGGCCTGGAGAGTCAGACCATACAGTATGTGATATCACATAATCTTCCTGCTGAGGAAGACCCAGCCCTGGGACTTGGAGAAATTCATCACTCCCTGAGGAGACACTGAAACTTGGAGCTCTGAGTTTCTTATCCTAACAGCAGCACAGATCTGCATATCATGCATACACCACACACATCTAATAATGATTGATAAAACTGTGAAATCTGAAGTGAATCTGTTTGAATGCAATCAACCCAATGGTAAAGCACCACCTGAATATTCGCTATAGTTATGTCCTGATTTGCAGGCTAGGATTGCACTGGTGATTTTCAGTTACACTGAAAGTGTTCCTCATGCTCATACAAGGGTGAAAGAAAGGGGGAAGGAGGATGCACAGGTAGTGGGCAACAGTGGAAACAATTGGGTAAACAAGAAAGACCAAGTATGGTGCATTGAAAGCAGAGCTAAGTCGTTAATTAAACAGCATCCCGACCTGCTTATGTATAAAAATCTGGACAGGCCTCATTGCCTTTAATTCTGGCTTGCATGACTGCAAGAAGAGACCTCAGTCACTTTGAAACAACAGTGTTTGCTGGGGCTTGTTTGGAAGACGTTTTTGTGACCCAGATGGCTGAAATTGCTGATGTGTCACAAGCACCAATGTCTAAGGTGGTCTACATGGATCTCTGAGGCAAAGACGTTAAAAGGAAAGGGCATCAGTGGGCAGAAGCACTGTGATCATGATACACGTGCATCATTTTGAAGTGCAAAAGAAACTGCAGAACAATTGATCGCAAATTTTAATAGGTGGCGCGAGCAGCCAATTTAATCAAAAACTTTCTTCCCAGAACTCCACTGAGTGGGACAGCTCAGCAAATTTGGGCTAAAGTATACAAACTGCTCATCACAATTGGCAATGCACATTTGAAAGTCTAGTGGTGCAAAGAGCACAGGTAATGGAATACCGAGCAGTGCAGAAATTAGATACAGTCAGAAGACTCTCCCTTCACTGTGTTCTTGTTAAATAGATAAGTGCAAGAATGGCACTAACCTAAAGACCTCTACAGCCTGGAATACTGGCTTCAAAAGTGAATATTGTTGGATACATTTTCATGGCATGGTTTGGGTACACTCCTGTCACACTGATCTGTACTTAGTGATTACCTTCACCACCTGTGGCATTTCTTACCTGCTGGGATGGCTGTCCTCCAGGATGACAATGCCTCCATCCACAGAGCATGGGTGGTCATTCAGTGGTTTAAGAAGCATGACACAAATGTTATCATGCCCTTCTCCAACAGATCTGAACCCAATTACTAATTTCTAGGATATTCTAAAATGACACCTTTGACAACATTTTCTACCAGAACTCCATCAAACAAGACGTAAAATATTCATAAATCATTAACTGCTTCAGTCCTAAGAAACAGTTGTGGATTTGACCAGTTAGGTAAATTAGTTCAATTTAAACCAAATCAAAAGTGAAAAGAGTATATCTGAGAAGAGGAACAAAACAGCTGGATTATTAAAGATTCCTCAGCACCAACTACAGTATGTCAACACATAGAAGCTGCACAGAATCAGGATCTACTTATCCACTTCAAATTTTCTCCAATATTTCAACACCCATAAAAGAATAAAAATAATGACTTTTTATATTGCTGTTCTTATAGAGAATGGCATCTCATGGTATTACTGTTTCCATTTCACAAAGTCCATAAGAATCATCTTCTTTACTGTCATTGCTACTGCTGTTCTATCAAATGTGGTAAACAGAGAAAAATAAAAAACAGCACAAAACAAAGCCTAAACCACCTTTTATATAGATGACTGTCTTGACATTACAACTCCTTGTTTCCTCCTTTTACAAAATAAATTAAACTACATCAGTAAAGATTGCCTTGAAGATTTTAACGTTAGCCTTGGCTGCTTTCATTACTTGCAGGCAAAGTGGGTGCAGTAGATCTAATCGTGCTCCAGAAACCAGGCCTTTGCGAGAGAAGATAGAGATTGAAATGGAAAGAAGCCTTTTTAATTTCCTGCGCTGACTGGCAGCTGCTGGACCTGACTCATATTCCATGACGATACACATCACTACGCCCGGGACTCTTTCAGCACACAACTTCCACTAAATTACTTTTTTGGTACTGTTCATTGAAGTCCTTTGAACCTCTTAGGATCTTCAATAGCCCACAGTCTGTGTAACATTGCTGAATATCTCTAGGTGTCTCTGGTTCCCAGATATGTGCAATATTGTCACAGAATTTCATATTAACCCCAAAGGGAACTTGATTTTAAGTTGCTTTTGTTGATTAATTTGTCACACCTACGTTCCTGATGTAATACTCAGATGATCTTAATTATTTTACTGCCATCACAATTTAGAACATTTTGCACAGCTCTTTCATGGTAGGAAAACGTACAAAAAGAAGGAGAAAAAGATGACACACAACAAGCTAGTCAATGTGCTGTCTAGTAAAAATCAGTAAAAATAACTGTAGCAAAACCAAGTTCTTGAGTACACACTTCTTCAACTCCAGAAATAGTATATGTCAGTGTTTTGACATACAAATGCCTTACATACACCTTTAGCCAGATAAGGATTGCATATAATCAGGAATTCCTTTATTGTTAGGATTTTAAGTGAGGGGAAGCCCTATTTTAAAAGAAACAATCATAAAGTAAATAAAACCATCTGGCCAAAAATGTAAAAAATATCATTTTGGTAACAACCCTATATAAAAAATAAGTAAATACATATCAATCAACATAAGTTCAAAATATAATTAAATGTAGATAAAAATTGACCATTTTTAAGTATTCAATCGACAAGGTATTATGCTGCTCCATCCCAAGGTGGCCGGCGGTGGTGCAGCTGCCGCCGCCTGTTCACTCTCCGCCATACCGCTACGACAAACGCAAATCTGCGTCATACGCGATTGTTTCCACAAATTCCACATAATTTCCGCTAAAAAATCTGATCGGTTCCAACCAAACTGCAGTCGTTTTCTTTGCTCGGTGTTTGGAACTCTGCATCGGTGTTTTTTGCGGGTCTGAGCAGTCTTACCCATCTAGCAAGGCTGCCGTTCCCTCAGCCAGGTAGGCTATACCAAATATCTCTCGCATTTAGTGGGATCTAATCAAACTACTGAAATTTGGGAGAAATGTTAGATCCTCATCTCGTATACTTCTGCTAACCTGCTGCACACATATGTCTCACACCCAGGACTTCTTGTTGTGTATCTTGCTCATATGCCTCAGGCCTCCCCACCTGCACACCTGCAGCATCTGCGTGGCTCAGTTCTCATATACTGAGGGGAGGGAGATCTGGGCAGCCTCACGTTCCTGGCTAGACTGCCATTCCCTTACTGGGCAAGCTGCACCACATACACTCTGTATACCTCTTCTCTATCTCACATTTAATAGGATCTATCTGAACTACTGAAGGATATGTAGTACTGATGTTACCTGGTAGTGATGTTACCTATTACCTGTTTCCTTTTTACATTTACGTTGTAAAATGTGTTCTGTAGTTTTTGGATAATTCCATTCTGCTTTTTGAAACTTGTGTCCCCAAGTTGAACTCTTCGTTTCATTTCTAAGGAATTACATTTAAAATCAATACAAAAATATTCTGTATGTCCCCTTCAAGGTTTGAGTATTGAGTACTCTCCATGCTCTTGCATGTTAATCGGAAGATCTTTTTTGGGGTAATTGAATAGAGTTTTTAAAAAATACTTATTTCCCATCACTTTGGTGTTGCCTGTCTCAATTACTTGAGCCACTAGCTGCTCTGGCATAGAAAAAGGACAGGCTTGTTTGTATTTTTTTTTCAGTTAATTTTGAATTTATAAACTGAAGTACATTTTCTGTTGCTCTTCCAAATAAACATCATTTTTCCCATTTGGTGGCAAAGACATTGAATAGCAAAAGATCTAACTAACCAAATGCTCGGGGGCATTATCGAAACAGGACTTTTTGAGATGGATAATTACTAAGAGCAAAGGCACATTTAATCCGTCTTCTCTGTTCAGTTTAGCCAACCTTCCAGACTCCCAGTCCTGATACTGTGGTTTGTGTGTAGTTATGCTAATCCTGCTCTTCTTGTTCTCAATGCTATGATCCTGCTAGGCATGTCTTCAGGGGACCAACTGCATGAACTGGTGATTGTCAGCCCTAAAGACATTACATAAATGGCTCTCTGGAGACTCCACTGCCCACCCAATGTAAGGAAACCCCCTAGGGCACTGAGCATTTATTACTGCATGTGTTCAATATTTCTAAGGCACATTCGTGTTTTATAAATCAATAGTATGTTAACACATTATTGAAAAATAAGTTACAGAACAAAAATTGGCAACTTCACTCCACACCTTCTTCATACAAGGAGGGGTAAATTTAAGCAGAACAGAATTGCTCCCTTTTTAAAGAGCATGACAACAAAGGTACAATTGTATGGCTAAAAACAATCGGACATGAAATAGATGCCTCTCTCCTCAGAGGTAGTTTTTCTAAATGTATAGTTTCTTTCATGCTTTGCTTTGACACTCTGCTTCAGTGGAACAGCATTGAAAACTGTTACAGTTTCCATTACATTTGCTTTGGCATATTTCGCAAGTGACAGTGCTGAAGAACAAACTCCCAAGCTACTCACTTCAGTATCAAAACCGTGTATGAAGTGCAAGATTTAGAGTGCATTGCAATAAGTACATTATGTGAAAGTTAATAATAGCATCAAAAATTATTTTGAAATTGGCTTTTTAATTACTGAAGCCACCTAACATAAAAGGATCTTTAAAAAATAAATATCAATATAATTTCAGGATATGTTCAAAAAACAAATAGAGGGATCTCAGTTACTGTGAGAAAAAGAATTCTAGCATTAATTTAAATTTTAAAATTATGGTACCCTTTGAATTTTCTAAATGTTAATCTCCATGTTAATCATCATTGATTATCTCATCAACATGAGGCCAGAGATTTTCATCCACTTCACATCTGATGTCTTTATTTGCAAGATACCATGGGGAAAATCTGTTCTGAGTGCCTTGTCCACCACTGGGACTGCTGCACAGTGAGGTCTTCACAGACTTCATCCATGGCCTGAATGTCTACAGGCATTAATCCTTACACCATGAAGGGTGGCTTGCTCGTGAGGGCAGTGATCATACATCTTCCTTCTTCAGGCAGAAAAAAGCTCCTCTCTATGGTTGTGAAAAGATGAATAACATAGTAGGAACATCACAATGGATGTGCAGTAAACAACAGTCGTAGTACCGACACTAAATGACGGAAATTGATATTGTCCCAGACCATGACAAGTGTAATTGCAGCATTTTGGATCAACAAGGCAATTGTGCAGCACTTTCAGAAAGTACAATAGCAGATGGACTAAATTGGAGAGACCTAGCACAGGGCTTCATGCCACAATTCCTTTTATGGTAGTATGGTAACACACATCATTATATTCCCTCTGCACTGGCCTGGCACACCGACTGCAGCATGCTGGCTAATAATGGGCTGACCAGTGCCAGCACTGGCGAGCTCCAAGCCTGCTGCATCAACAAACAGGAGCTTACAGCAGTCAACACTCGCATTAAGCTCAATGTGTGTGAGATACTGGGTTTAAATTTGTATAACAATGTTCACCTCCATCCTATTGTACTGTAATGCACGCAGACACTTACGCTGCTTATCTAATATGCACCTCACTGCTCATACCAAGTATGTTATAATTGCAAGTTTCTGTACACTTACTTCAAAGTGTTCATGTCAGAATGCCATCACTCCTTCCTAATTTTGTTGAAGAGGCACCAAATATTACTGCTTCATAGTTACTCAGAGCCTTTTCGAAATGTGTCCACTTGTGGTTGTGTTGATGGCAGCAATCCCCTGTAATCATGTTGTGCTGGATGTCCTTTAGGCAAATGTATTTCTATGCCAGCACTGTAAACATCTTCTGTGCTGTAGTGAGAATACTGCCGTGCCCACCACTGACATCTTTCCTTTAGATTCTGAAATACACAATTTAATTGCATGTACAGCATTGTATAAGTGACTTGCCAATCCTCAGTCCAAAATATTCTGGCGACTGAGACTACAGCTGGTCATCACATCCATCTGTTCTCATTGTCAGATCTGTATTGCTCCATTTTAATTTCAGGTGACGACACGTATTTGTTGTCGACTTTGATCATAACCACAACTAGGACCATGAGTTTGAACTCGAACTCAACCATCTTCACATCCAGCAATATCATCTGCATGTTGCATGTTGTTACAAACTACTGCTGTTCCCTCATGGCCTGTTGTTTAGTGGTGATTGTCTATTCAGTTTCCTTACATTCTCATGTAGACAAGACCATCTGCAACAATGAGCCGTCAGTGATAAAATAATTTACTGTTTTGAAATTAAATTAAGCAATTAGCATCTGAAATAGATGTGAGACAATAGTAACGAAAGATCTGAGTAGATGATTAAACATTTTCAGTTTACATGTAGCATGATTATGTTCTGCATGTATTATTCTTCAAAATTTACAACTCAGTTTGGATTGTTTGTTGTTTTCACATACGTATTGTAACAAAAATCTGTAAAACCTGCAGATTCTTAAGAACACTTCTAGTAACTGGAAAAAAGCCCATTCCTTTGCACAAGATTACTTTGTTCCTGTCGGTACTGCCTCTCATGCATTAGAAAACTGTAGCAGCTTATTACTGTACATTGGTGGAAGTATTTCCTGCAAAAATGTCATTCATAAGTAAAATAACACCAATGTACAGTACATCTGACAAGTGTTGGTGCATTTCTAATTGATTATTATTCACCATCCTCATGTTATAAATCTTTGTAGAGTTGAAATAATAGAATTGCAATGTGCAGTATTTTTAATAGTGCTTACAATTGCGGTTCCCCACAAATCAGTGAAGAGTACCATACCAATCCAAGGACTGGCTGGAAAGAGTTGGGAGTTGAAGTGTCAGGAGTCGAAGCCATGTCTCCTGACACTGCTGACAGGCTCATTTGGGAACTTGGAGAAAAGACACAAAACTAAAAACTGATATGACTGCTGGACGAGTTGTGAAAGGACTGCAGTGGTTGATCAGGGATAGATGGAGGTGAATGCTGGGAGACATGTAAGAAGGATGCAGTACTAGTTTTTAGTTTTGGATTTTAGGAAGATATGTTTTTTTTACTTTTGATTTAGTTTCCTTTTCAATTCAGCAGGAGCTTTGTGGCTTACTGAGTCATTCAAAAGAAAAAGGAGAGCCATGGAGAATAGTACAATAAGGTCTGTCTCAAAATGTGAAACAAACATGAACGTGATTAATCAAGAAGTATGGTATTCATATGTATAGTAGGCAAGTAGACGTGTGGTTCTGACAGGTTTTGACTTCCTGTATGTTTAAAACTCCATATATCAGATGCAAAAAGAAATAAAAGCACCATAAACTGTCAAAACAAGAGATAAACTACTGTAAATGTATACATTTGTATACAACAATTGCGGTCTTCAATGGATTTAAACAGAGCTCCACAGACAGACAGTGTTGGCATTATTTGGCTCTACCGCCCATTGCGTGGATCCAGGTTTTCAACACAGAGGGAAGGTCTAAGTTGGCAGATCTAGGACAAAGAGTTAGATTATACTTAGGATAAAAACTGCTCTTTATCTTAAGTCCTTAAGATAAAGAGAAGTACAAGCATAATTTCAACAAGATGCAAAATGTAAATAATAGTAAATGTTCCAGCATAGAATCTTGTGGAAGATCCAGGGCAAGACGGATAACACAAATTTAAAGCAGTATGTTTCATGATTTTTTTCCTGGTAGACAAATAGGAGAGAAAATAATAATAAAGAACAGTGCCAATCATCTCTAGATAATTTCCATGTGATCCTTTAGGATGCTGTGATGGACAGGATAAAAAGCTGCAAAGGTCTGTAGTTGAAGAATATTAAGCAACCCTGAGTCAAATGTCATCATCAAGTTATTAAGTATTAAATTAAGGACTCTTTTAGTACTCTGTCTTTTTGTCTTAACCCTGACTGAAAAGGTTCAAATAGCTCATTAGATCTCAAATGAAATTGTAATTGACCTGCCACCACCTTTTCTGAAATTTGTGCAAGAAAAATCAAATTGGAAAGAGGTTGGTAATTGTTAACAACCAAATGTCCACATTTCATTGTGCCTTTACATGAAAACACATACTGTAAGTTGAACAATAACCATTTGCTAAATTGAAGACATTGCTTAATTATCACTAGGCACTATTAAATATAAGAAAATAATTTCTTAATTGCATTTTCTTATTTTTCAGTTACTCATATCGACAACTTTGTGCTTGCCCTGTTAATTTGTACATCTTCCTAATTTACACAGATGTTTTTTTAAGAGGTCTATAATGAAACTCAACTGTTCTGTACATCCCATCAGTGGAATCTGTGGCTGACAACAAGAAAATAAACAAATTATGTTATTCTGCTCAGTTTAACACATTAATTTGTTTCAGTTTAGAGGTAACATACCAGGCCCATCCTGTCTTAAGGTGTCTGTTTGATCTCGGGCAGTTGGACAAGGCTAACCCAGACCTGTTCTTATTAGAACATATGTGACAGAAGCAGATTTTAAACCTACAACACAAGTCCAAATTTAATGGATTCACTGGTAATGTAACTTCTTTCAGCTCAGGGCTATGGGGGAGCCAAGTCTACCCATCAAGCAATGCAGAAGGCAGGGTACACTCTGGATAGGGTGCCAGTTCATTGCAGTCAGTCCAACAGACACAACACTGACACACACATTCACAATTCCAGTCCAGGATAAACAGAGAAACAAGGCCCTGAGGGAACAAGTAGAAATTAAGACAAGTTACATTTAAGTCACTTCTTTATTCTATTCAGAAGGGTGTTGTAGCCAACACAGTCATGTTGTGGAATCAGATTTCCTAGGATCCTCAAGAAACAGCTTTTTTAAGAAAGAAAACGTAATCAACTTAGTCTGCCTTTCTTTCTTAATTATTGCCTCCACTAGCTGCACCACTCAACACCTCAAATCATCCTGCTGTTGTGTTAAAATGTTAAATCATTGTTACAAGTTTCAGATTCATAGGGTCTTACCAGAACTCTTTGCCAGGGGTCTGTCTATTTTAATCCTAAAGAAATCAGAGCTTCATCTGGTCTTTTTAAAATCAACCACAGTGCAGACCACGGCTGTGTCCTAGGGATAAGATAGAGAAGTGTTATGAAAAGGAAATAAAGTTAATTTAAATCCAAGTGACGAATCAGTAGACCCCACAAATACACTTCATTTTGAAGAGCAAATAAACTTGTATGCTGCCTGCTCTACCATTACTCATTATATATTCAGCATTTAATTTGGAAAAGCTTGCATCTCATGCCCAATGATCACTTATCTCCATTATTCAACAGAAGTAAAAAATCTGCTTTTAATCTTCTAAGCTGTAAATGTACATAGAAGGCAAGGCTTTTTGTTGAGTGTTGTTTTATGTACTGTACATAATTAATGCACGAGTCAGGAGCACCAAGTGGCTGTTACATAATTTGTGCTGTTTTAAAGAACCACAGAGAGTTCTTTTGAAACTGAGAAAAAAAAAGATCTCCGTAGTATTTCATCTGCCTTCCCAGTTTCCGGACAAACAATGGTTCATACTTTCAGCTCTGTTCCACCAAGATATTCAATTTCCAAGGACATCAGGCCTGCATATTCAATTACCAAGGTTGTGGAATCAAGGGGAAATTAGTAATGTAATTTTGGGAAATGTGCTGGGATGGTTGAGCCAAAAAGCACAGCTCTCCATCTGAGTGTAGCACCTAGGGCTTTCATGACACTTTCCTTCCATTCTGTATCAGCTGTGTGTGGATAAGGTCAGCCTTCTGGGTTTTCGTCTTCATTATAGCATTCCTTTCATGATAGCATTTGTTCTGTAAACAAAACGTCGAACAGTAATATCAATTGAGCAATGCAGTCGGGCATTCACTGAAAAATGTAGGCCTCATGAGGAGACAAGGTATACAGCAAAGGGAATCAGTTGTGTGTTCCAGTGCTTAAATGCATTGATCCCTTTTCTCCATTAAGAATTATGACCATATTGTGTGTCACGTCTACCAAAATGAGAGGGAAAATATGCAAAATGTACAGAGAAAGCTTTGCTACTCCTAGCACGGTGTCATTCTCTCGTCCTCTTTGAAGTCCAGGGGTTACTTGGTAACAAAACCCAACATGATCAAAATAGGCACTCATAGTGTATACCACAGAAGCAAAAGTGTTCTAAACATCACACTTCCTCATGCCAAATGGAAATAAATTCATTATTTAGGTAAATTACACCAATGGCACCACATGTTTTACAGAACAAATTTCTACTTCATATACTCCATAAGACATAGAGTGATCCAGACCAATCCAGGGTGGAAACCTCTGCCCAGCCTGTGCAAGGTTTTATCAGTGCTGTCTGCCTCATGAACCACTTTGTGTACACCTGGGCTTTAGGTCTGCGGTTCGGGCATCATTTATTTACTTCTCAGGTACGCTCCAAGTACCTGTGTGACCTGTCACGTGGCTTCTGGCCCGTTCAACGTTTATAAACGATAATGTGCATGCAGGTGATGATTGTCTGCAGTCACATCGCTGATATTTATTACTGGAGTTTAACAAGGAAACAGGGCCTCAGGCAGGTCACACTTTTTAATCTGCAGTGACACCTGCTGGCTGAAACGAGAAGCCCTTGGAAATGTGCTTACGGTGGGCACAGTACCTGTACATACTGTACAGTTAGAGCTGGTAAGAAATGGCAAGTTAATTTTCTTTGTTCGGTACTGTATCCTTCTAATTACATGTCCTACAATTCAGTATTGTTGCCAATGTTAATATATAGTTTGGACGATATATACTTCTATATCACAGCTTGCTGGGATGAAAAAATGAATATTGCAGCCTTGTATATGCAGTTTGTACATTTTAATAATGTCCTGGTCCTTAAAAAAGACTGAATTATATGTTAAAATGGCACAAATTAAATGACGTACATATTTAAACAAAATTAGTGGAATAGTGTGATCTAATGAAATACAGAAAACATGATGAAGCAACCCAGTGCTGCTGCTTATTCTCCTGTGTCTATGTGTACAGACTGTCATTTTATTTGCTGTTATCTTGTATTTCTTTTTTCTCAGGTTCTCAAAAGGAAACATCTAAGAACACTCTAGTCTCCTGATAGAAAAATGTTATCTTTTTAAATAATACATCTTAAAATTGTTAGTAAACAGACTGGATAAAAAGACACACATAAAGGTATCTGGATAATATTTATCAGCCTAAACCCCATACATACTTTATAATGTGAAAACAATCCAAACACTTGTTTCTGACACTACAACTAGAGAAATAGCATTACATTATAAAAGACATTTAAAGAGAGTTTTGTACCAGTGAAATTTCTTCCAAAATGCAAACATGATTCATTCAAATTGTCTAACTTTCAACATCTTTAGCTGGTTAAAAGGAAAAAAGCAACAGGTACAGGGAATCTGCATTCATATACACAATATACAGTATTTCTGCATACAATAATAGTACAGTTCTTCTATTCTTAATGCTCATCTGGATATTTAGAGTTGCCAGGATCTTCAATTAACAAAGAACACCTTCTGCTCAGTGCCTCTGAACAGTGACCTAGGTAGAGCATTTTTTAAAGTGCAGAAAATTATGTTTTATGGCTATTCAAGCACTGACCTGACATTCCTGTAAAGGAACTTAGAATAATCAAAGAGATGTGGCCAGAGAGATGACTGGGGCTGTATTCCTGGGCCAGACAGACACATGAAAACACAAAGTCCATGCCAAAAGGGCAGAACAGGATTGGATCTATCTACTGTTGCTGTCTGCTGGCTGTCTCCCATCTGCCAACTAAACAAGCCAGCTGAGCCAGAGCTTAGCATCAGTCTACTTTCAATATTCTCATTTTGGTTAAATGTATGACCATCAGATCAGTAGAGTAAATACATGCTGGCAACATCTTATTTAACATCTGAAGTACCAGACAAAGCACTTTTCAGACCTGACAACCGTGGCTTATCTGAACCTCTTGTCATATCCCCCAGCCCACCATCACATTTAAGTGTAAGAAGTGGATGCACTTTCACCCTTTGCTGTAGATTTTGCCACTAGATATTAATGACACAGGACAAACATATCCTGCCAGAATTCATTAAAATGTAACAAAGTGTCTATATAGTAGCTGTAGTTATAGTGTTGTATCAGTCTGCTTTTAATACCCCTGGTTCCACTATTGTTAGAAGAGAAAGCAAAACTCAAGAAGGAAGCCTAAACCATAAAGCACATCCAAGAAAAGCCTTACTCTACTTAGAGAAGTTCTTCAAATCTTAAAAACACTGATGAGAACTTCAGTACTTAATAGTGTTGGCACGCAGTATGAGGCACAGAAACCAGAAGAAGGCTAATCGCTCCACATCACAAAGTTGCTTCATTTTTTAAAAATAGAATATGTGCTCTAAATCAAAGAAGTGTGTGTCAGTGCCATCAGTGGAGCTGGGGAAGATGTCCCGAGAAGAGTGCTGTATGCAGCTCTTGAACTCTTCCATTCATTTGTGGAACACGTTTAATTAAAATCAGACCTTACAATTCAAATTTTAGCAGTGCTATATCGTTATCTAAAATGTGAAAGCTTAATGTTCTTAGTAAATGAAAATTCCAGCAAGACCCGAGTAAGAGTTGAGCTCAGTGCACTAAAACTAAAGTGTCACTGTTGTGCCTATTTTACTGCCCAAGGAAATACCCTTCCCCAGTCCATAGGGGGTGGTACTGCTCTGCCCTGCTGATGTCCTATTTCACTACAAAAGTACTGCCTGACTGTTCCACTCTCTTTTATTGTGTTATGTCCTGAATAAAGTGCATTGTGCATTTGGATAAACATCATTGCTTACTCCACTCACAGGAATTAAAATTTACTTTAAACGTATTAGATGCCTCTTCTGGATTGTGCTTCATCCACGTTCTTAATCACAGGCTAACTTATTTCTATTTCAATTGGACGTTTCTTTTTTCCATTTCATTCCTGCTCTTAAAATGCTGAACCAGATCTGTTATTGGTATGTACCCTGCAGGACCACACGCTGGTCCACTAGCACATGTACCGTAGGTGTGCGAGCTGAAATCTAACCAATTGGAGGTTGACTAAAGAAGAAGGAAAAACACAGGTTCACTGTAGGAGGTGTTTGACAGAGTGTCATTTTCAACAGTGTCTGTGCAATTGATCACCTATTAAGAGCTCTTTAATCAAAAATAAGGGAACAGATTCTTAATTAGCAAGTTGAGTTGTTGGAAATAATGCACTTCAGGGCATTCTCAAAACCAAGCACAGACTTGCAGGCACCAATTAGCACTGATGATTAAGGGCTCAATTGTAACAAAAAATCAGTAAACACAGGGGTACCCCAGGAGTAGTACTGAGAACAACTGAACTAGAACACGGAGGGACATAGGATAAAATAAAATCCATTCAACGATTCCTTTAATTATAAATCATGTGCATAGAAACTAACCAATAAAACAACATAAAGCAAATGGTAGGACACTCAAGATTTCACATCCAATTCATACATTTAATATTAAGCTTGCTGTAATGTTAAACATCAAATAAATTGCATAACATTTATAAACATTTATTTTCTGTCTGTCTGACTAAATCATTAGATGCATAAGGGTTATAAAGCACAGAATTCCAGGGACAGTACTTCAGAGATAAAGATGATTCTATCTTTGCATTTTGACCCTGCATCATCATCATCCCAATCAGTCAAGGTATTATCTTCTGCTGCAGCCTTTGAATTTCTTTTATACAGCAGACATGTGTGCCATATTGTATATTCTCAAAGCAACAATATACTTCAGATGTGCTTTATTGTCACCTGTGGCAACCGTCTCTATCCCACAACAGAGCACCTGCGAGCAGGATTGCCCTTCCTATCTCTCCCCATCTCTCTGCGGCTCTGCTAACTGAAGGGCTGCGGTCGGACCGTGGCAGCAGGGTGAGGTGCCAGCAGGCAGTACAGTATCTGAGAGACGATCAGAAGGCAGCCGGGGATTCCACCTGTTGTTATTCAAGCCATACACGGCTGGCCTGCCCCACTGACTCTAGACACAAGCAGCCCAGTGTTCAAAACTTCAGAGTTTCATGCGTTTATTCCACTGGTTGATATCAACTGCCTTTTGACATTTTTAATCCCAAACATCCCTGTTTTCCCCCGAATACAAACGTTTTTACTGCCAGCTGGAGGGAGGTCAAAAATGTTCTTTTCCCTGAAGTTCCTGCTATGAAATGAGCCAAATCCTCGCCTTTGTTAACACATCCTCATTATGCAACTGTTTTCTTTTGACGATAAAAAAGTTGCACAAAATACAAAAATAAATTGTATTTTTATCAATATTTAATTGGATGTGTGCAATTTCCCCCTTTGCTCCTTAGTTTTGGGTTCAATTCACAACTCGAATTGACCTCTGCTCTTGACTTTCTAGATTTCTAAACCATACTATGACAACAGACTCTTCATCACAAGCTATCCAAAACAACACTACAATAAATGATAAGATCGATCTTGTTTTTTTATTATCTATGGTAGAAAGATAAACATTTATTCTCATTACATTAAAAATGACTTTAATTTTATTTTCCAAAAAAATAATAAATGTGCTTTTCTAAGAACATCGTTCTTCTAACAATACTGACCACTGTGCCACTGTGCTGACCTAGTGTCTTACATGTTGAAACAAAGACAAAAGCATGTGGCAAACACACAGGGTGATAATAGGAAACCAGGAGCACATCATCACACAAATAGTACAAAACAGTGTGAAGGAAAACTGCACCTTTTCAGAGACCCAGCTTGATTAATGTCTTTCCAGCAATCCACTGCACCTTCACAAATCTACATTAGTAGAAACACAGATTCATTCAAAAACCGGACAGACTCTGTAGTACCATGATATAATCTGTTTATTTTTTTCTAATCTTTAATTAATATCATGACCTTCATCTCCACAAGAAATGTTAGAAGATGGCAGACATAAATAAAGGCAAACATATTTTGTCACTAAATTAAGTTATTGCAATTTCAATGAGTTAATAAGACATAGTTTCAGTGACAGTAAGCTACCTTAGCAAAAGGCTTCATTAATAAAAATCTGGAAAAAAAAGTGGGGAGAAGCAGAAGAAAAAAGGGAACGTGGGGCAGTGTGTGATGCCTTTGGTATAGCAAAGACCTCAGGAAATGCCTGCTGTGTTTTTCTTGTCCACATCTCTTTAGTGTTTTCATAATGTTTTGACACAAATGGAAAGAAAGGAACGGAGCTGTTTGCACTACAGTGGCCCAGAAATGGGTAGGTAATTATGGCATGCTTGCACACAGCGCTGCATACAAAAATGAATGTATTCCATGTGAAGTGGTTTTAAAGGCAATTATTTCAAACAGAAAGGAATACACTTGTATAGTGATTTAAACTAAGAGATGTTCTCTAGCGTTGTATATTTTTATATGTCATTAATTTGATTTCTTATTATAGGACCTGACTGACATTCACAATTAACGCAGTTAACTAAATATCCACTGCCAAAGCATCATAAAAGCACTGCAGGAAGACTGAGCTTGCAAGCCGTATTTCTGTATTTATGTCCAAGCCATTAGATTGTGGCAATGTTATTCATGGTGTGTTCTCTGATGGCGGTACTACCACATGTCAGGGAATTTTTTCATCCTGGATTACCACAGTACTGTGAGGCTCCTGAATTAATATATCTACTTTTAAAGCTTTTCAATTAGTTGCAAATATAGGTTCATATAAAAAACATCAGATCAAAACACCAGATGTGCTGGAATAGAGTGAAAAGTGTATTACAATTATGTTTTCTTGGCATATAATGGCTTAAAAAAACAATTGGAAATTAGCAAATGTGTGAATTTTAGAATGTGCCCGTCTGTTTGATCTCCAACTGCTGATAAAGCTCCAGACTTACAGTATGTTTGCCCCCACTGGCTAAGCAGCACATTTCCTTGTAATGAAGGAGATCCAAAGAAAAGCCCTGAGTCAAAATTGGTACTAGGTAACTGGGTCAGGCTTTAGGATCCTGAGCCTTTGGTGTCTCTTCAGGAAGTGTCTCAAAGCAAGGCCCTTGGATGTTAGCTGCTTGATGCCTGCTGACTCCTGGATTCTTGTAGTGTAAAGCAATCTTCTCCCCCAATGTCATTACAGCTTGTTCCTTGCCCAGTACAGCTGCCACTACAACCTGCATCATCTTGGACTGTGGGCTGGTGCCTCAGGTTGGAGGAATTTATGTGAAAGCACAACATAATCGTAGTCAAAGTTCTCATCTAAAGAGAAAGGGACCACCTCTGTCACCACCTGGGAAAGAGAGACAAGTTTTAAAAGTATAGAATTCCTTTCAAATTCACAAAATGTAGTATTAATAATAACAACAATGATACAGATTACAGTTGTTCAAAACGTCTGATAAAGTTTGCTGTAGCAAACTGTAACAGAATATAATCAGTTTTGAGGAAAGGTAAAAGTGCAATGCTATGCCAAGGTTTGTTATATTGACAGAAGCCAGCACAGAGACACAATAAAGCTGTGACAAAAACACAAAGCGCAAAATGGAGTAGACTAATCTCACTGAACATCTGCAACAGATTTCTACCAGTGATCAGAAGTATTTTCTGGGAAACCGAACAGTTCTCCTAGATTCGGGGATGCTCAGAATTAAATATGAAAGGAGTCAATATCTGACCAGAAAATGTATTTCAGTTTTTTTTCTATTATGTTTTTTTTAGGATTGCCTGCACTTTCTTAAATTTAAGTTCTGATCTGGCTCATTCTAATGGCTCATCCATACAAAACAGTTCCTTGTGGAAGACCTCTGGTAAGGGTGGATGGTGGAGAATCAAATTGTATCCCGGTAAAACTCAAGTAACCCTGTAACCCCACCACACCGGAGGCACCCAGTCTAACAGTGCCTAACACTAAACTCCACTGGCTGAAAGAAGTCGACATAAAATACCTGAAATGACCATTTAAGGAAAGTAAAACGAAAACAGGAAAAGCTTCTCCTCAAAGTAGTGTTTGTGGATCAGTGTGTGGCACTCTTTCCTCTAACCTACAAAATAGCAATTGATATCTCAGTGTGGAATTCATATGGTAACAATAGGTGCTGTGTCCAACATACACACAGTCTAATTAAAGACCTCATGACACTCTCTGAAAGAGCACAGACACTATCCTCAGTTACTGTACCTGATTGAATTCCTATACTTTTTTATATTATTCTAGCCTGTCTGAATTATCCCTCTGTTTAATTCCTCTTTTCTCCATCTCATCTTCTGAGAGTAACAACTATCTGCTGGGGACCCCTGCTTCACTGGGAGCTCAGATCAGTCCACTCTCACTGATAAAGTACTTTGGGATCCTTTGCAGTCAAAAACATTATTTCAAGGAATTGTCATGTGTATATAATGCAGCATTTTAACAAAATATCAGCACAAACATCAACTGCAAACACAAACATTTCAGTATTTTCTGTTCAGTTTTTGGATGTGGTTTGTTTGACCTTTTGAATCTGCAATTCCTTTGTAAGGAGAAGATTAAGATTCTGGGTTTGTGACATGATAGGTTATAATTTGCATCGCAGGCATGTGAATTTACACACTGATGGAGACACATGGTAAATAGGTATATTTGTAAGACCAATGTGAAACTCTCAGGAAGGAAATGTCTGCTCTAAACTGGTTATTTGCTCAGTTAAATACCCTTTAGTCACAGCTAAGCCATGAAATGCAAACCATGATGAAAGACCAGCTTGTTTTCCTTTCCCACTCTACATTGAAGTGTGTTTTTTGGAAAACACAGCCTCATACTGTCAAATAGCTTAAGCTGATAAGACATACACACACCAAAATTATATACTGTATGCATAAATAAATAACTAAACATCACATGAATGACAATGGAAAATACAAATATATGTAATGTTAGATATTATGGGTTTTCCTATTTCATTTCCACACCTTACAATGTTAAAAACTAAATCGCAGCTGCTGAGACTCAATATCAATTATGTATTATTTCTATATAAAGGTCAAAGCTAACTAATGACTATGAAACTGAAAAGAAATGTAGAATTTGGGTGAAGTTGGGTTCATTTCCTAAACCATAAAGTTATTAATCTCAAGGCTGTTTCCAAACATCATTTAACTTCCAATTCAGGGCATAGGTTATGCCTGATTTAATGCCAGAGATGAAAACACAAGCAATGACATGAGAATCTGTAAAGTGGTAAAACGGGATGGAGGGTATTTTGTGAACCCATTACTCGCCTGGAAGCACCCCTACCTCACACTCGGAGCTTGAGGCCTTGAGCTGCTGTTTCCCCGTCCTGCAGTTCAGCTGGGTGTGGCGTAGAAACGATGGTATATAAGATGGCGCCTCTTCCTCTGCTTCTCCAGGAAGTGTTCCCTGAGCTGGGGCCACGACAGAAAGCAGAGTTGAGCAAACTGACCAGATGCATTACTAGAGCAGACTGCGTGAGGATCCTTCAAGGAAAATGTGGATGAGATCTTTGGGGCAATAAACTGAGCATGATGGGTCAACTGACCCCCTTTCACCTGTAACCCTTTTTATGTCCTTATTAAAAACAAATTTTGTACCCAGTGGACTTAACAGGAAATTTGCTGCAGTCGCACCTTTGTTGTAAACCCTATTTCCTCAGCTGCCCTGTGAACCCAAAAGAACTGCAGCCTCCAGAAGGACCTGCTGCAATGGCAGCTGCGTGTCACCCAGGTGCTACACCTCAATAGTGGAAGAAATGTGTCCCCGCTTATACTGCATATAAAATACTTTGGGATTGTTTGGAATTTAAAATGTCCTACATAAATGCAAATAATTATTATTGTCATTAGTAAGACACTGAGATGTCCTCCTAAAAATGTTCATAAACTACCTGTCAGCTACTGCCTTGCAGCCACACAAAATTTATTTCTTCTTTTTTTCAGCATGGAATAAACCTATTACTTGTTCCTTTGCAGCCTACGCATGCTGACGTAGCTCCCCACCTGAACTACAACAAACAGAAACAGCCACATGATCAATTCTACCACTAGTGATTTCGGGAGTTGGCACAGATCTAACCATGAACCTTAGCACTTACTAAGCAGTGCTCTACCAATAGAGACACTATCACTAATCTGTACGTATGCATGCATGTATGTATACAGTATATGCATACACTATGTACTCACATACATTATGCTTCTGAGAATTTTAAATCAATTTATAATAACCACAAAGACATCCTTAAGATAAATTTTCAGACACTATTTATCATTATGTTTTAAGTACATTAAACATGATCCAATTGCTTACATTGGTCACATTTCCAGACCCTTTCATCACAGGACCTTCTATTATTAACAAAAGCCTGTACAACCCCAGGAGCAGCAAGCCAGTTTTATCATAAACCTGCTCTGCATTCATCTCTCTAGACAACCAGAATAATCATGCATTCCCTGCTGAGAGAAAAAGCTCCCCCACATCACATAATAGGCTACTGTAATACCAATGACATTACCTGATCTACCGCCTTATGTATCAAAAATCCTGTACAATCACTGCCATGCTGATTCTACGTAGACACCCTTGACTCTATAACCTTTATCTGTGGAGGTAGCTAACCTTTCAAATTCATGCATTGTACAGTAAATAGAATGAGTTGCATCTCATGCATAGAGTTAGCAAATCACATAAATGAAAAAAAGAAAAAAAAACTAAATAAAACATCGAATGCCAAGGAAGAAACAGATGAAATTCCCGTTTGATGTGTCACCAGGGAGATAAGGCTTAATCTCCATTGAAACTAATCAACCAGCAATAATCCCCTTCATTGGGGCTGTAATGAAATATAATCCAAAAAATGTGAACGTGGACCTTTTGATAACACAGTAAAGCATCTGTGAAGTTAATCAGAAAAAAAAAGTGTTTGTTCAAAACGACTGTCAAGAAGTGATTTCTTATTCTGACATGAGAAAAGGACTTAAAATGTAAAAGCCATTAAATATTGACACTTCTCCCTTACAGCCTTTCATAGCCCTGTAGTCAGCCTTGGCAGTAAAAAGGATGATAATCCTAATTAAAGCAACTAATTAGTTTCTCAGTGGAAGCCATTAATTACCAGCAGGGAAATAGACAATTCTGATGCCTCCCAGGTGATGATAGCGTGGTTGAACTGGGAAGGCAGCTTGCCCCATGCTGCAGCAATAGACAGGGCTCCAACAGGAATACAGACCAACACGTACCCCACAAATGCATCACTTTCTGCAATGGAAATTGAACACAGAATCCCTGGCAACAGCATGGAAAGACTGCAGCTATGATGTGAACAAGCAGCTCTCCATCCCAAGTGACTCCCCTGGCTCCCCAGGCCGTGGTGTGGCAGAGGAGCAAAAACACAACAAAACACGGAGCCCCTGGAGACGTACCACCCTTAAAACATCAGACAGAAAGCGATAGGTAGGATTTTTTGGCAGCAGCATATCACAAGAACACAACCATCCCAGCACAAGTTGTTTGAGGAGACATTTTGTGGCGAACACTAGAATGATGCCATCAATAATGCTGGGAGATAAGAAGACACCAGTGTGCTCTGGGTGAGGAATTAAAACTAACCAACAAGTGTCCGAGGCATTAACAAATGGTGGATGTGGCATGATTAGTGTACTGAGTGGGGATAGCCTTTGAGATGCTACTGAAGAAGAAGGAAGGGGGAAAGTTGAGGTGGCTGAAAATTGAGCTGAGAAAGTAAATGCAGCACAGAGGGTTTGGACACAACAAAGACAAAAATAAGATTTTTGTACTAATAAACTGAAGGTGAAGGGAAAACTGACCAAAGAGGGCAGAAGTACATGTAAGAGAATGGAAGCTCTCCAGACTGGCTGTATTAAGTGATAAGAGGTTTCATCTATCAGATTAAAGCGCACCCTCTTAAGATTCTATGGTTTTACAGGTTAACACATATCTGACCTTCAACTAGTGCTCACCAAGTCCTATATATACAGTACAGTCCTATACTCTCCAATAGACAGGTGGATGCACACTTCTTGATAATCACTAATAATGTTCATTTGTTTAGTAGCACCTGATTTTAATTGCCTTCCTGGTATGGGAGCAGTAAGGGTGCACCTTGATTTTCACATTAGGCTACTGAATGTTGGCTGATTTTTTTGTTTAATAATGACAAAGCAAAATGTGTGTGTGTGTTATCTGTCACTTGAGGTTAGCTCTATTTACTGTTAGGATTTGGGGAGGACCAGGTGAAGGTCAGATGGTCAGATATGTAAAACCAGAGAATCGTAACGCGGTGTACTTTCTTTTGCATATCACTGTAAGGAAGTTGAGTGAGATTCTACCTACATGAAATATGTTTAAACACTGTTGCACTTTTTCTTATCATTTGGGAGCCTGCCAATGCTAACATCCTTAAGGACAGACAAAGGTCCCTATATGTTTTCATGTGATCCTCTCTTCCTCTTGTTTGCTTGAATTGTCACATGCATCACCGAAGTACAAGGCCAAAGCTACACTGGAGTGGCTTAAGAATTGATCAGTGTAAGTCCTTGAGTGGCCTGGTCACAGTCCCGACTTGAAGTCCATTGAGTGTCTGTGGGAAGACTTGAAAACCGTTGCCCACAACTGATCCCCAAGCAGCTTGAGAGAGTTTGAGCAAATCCGCCAACAACGGAGCAAGCCTGTGTGCAGAGCTGGTAGAAACTCACCTAGGAGACTTCCAGTGGTAAATGCTGCCAAAGGGGCTTTCACCAAATATCGAGCTCACAGGTCTAAATACTTATGCAATCAGCATATTTCAGTATTTTCTTTTCATTTTTTTGAGTTACATTCACTGCAAGTTATCTTACCCTTTAAAGTCTTCAGTTTGAGGAAATTAAATTTTAAAAAATGTGTATGCATCATTTTGTAATTTAACAAAAAAGCACACCATATAAAGGCTCTGAATAATTTTCCAAGGCACTATAATCAAATTATGACAAGGTCACTATTAAACCTACAGTATAAGACTTCCCCTGAACAATGTACATCCTTTCATGACAAGCTACTGTAATTAGTTAATATGTTGGTGGAGATCACAGGAGATATTTCACTTACCTTTTAAACATTTAACATACCCAAAGCAGACATGAACAGAGGACAGGAACTCATTGATATCTTCCATGTGTTAATTATTAAAAAAGAAAATTTCTTAAAATAATACATTCAGAAGATATAAGTCAACTTTTTAAGCTTGATTTTATAGGGAAATAGTTATTCATCTACTAAAACAAGATTTTTAGAGAATGACTAGCTCTGCAGTGTATAGGTTTAATACTGAAGTGCAATGCAGAAAATGAATAATTGTCTATGCTAATCAGTGTGAAGCTAAGTGTAGCAATTTCCATTCGTCAGCTTATTTGAATGGCAGTGAAAGTGTTGGAAAATTCTATGAGTAATGACATAGACCAGACCTCAAAACATGACCTCCTCTCTTGAACTAGCAGTAGCCCTTTCAGTTAAATCTATACTATCTGGAGTCCTTAAATCATTTTATACTACTACAGTATAAATAAAAGTTTTTTTTTCCAATTTATAAATAAATATTTTATCACTTTAATATTCACCATGTGTAGCATGCTAGTGTGAGGTTTTCAGGTTCAGGGTTCGACTTCAGATTTAGGGTGGTCTTTAATGGGGTTTGGCATGTCCTCTGCATGTCTTCCTCAGGACGAGACATCCAGGCTGCAGTCTCTACATTGTGTGTGTCCTGCGATGGCCTGATGTCCTGTCCCAACTCTAACTCTGCCTGCTGCCCTGTACCTGCCAAGTTACAGGAGGCTCTGACGCCTCGCTCCTCTCTAAAGATGAAGTGGTTACTGAAAATGCACGGAACTCAAATGAATATCCATCACTGTGTGTGACAAAAATTTCAACAGCCCCTAGATAGTAGGATAGTTCTCCTTAAAACTCAGGCTCAAAGCTTACTACTTTCTAAAACATGCCTGTGTTTCTTTAATGTTAGCTCTGTTTAAAAGCAAGGAAACTGATCTCAGCTGCAGCAAAACTAATGTATATACTGTACCAGAACATCACAATGAAGACTCGCTCAGAGATGCTACAGCTTACAACACATGGCTGCATAATGTTATTTTAAATGGTGTTAAAGACCATGCTTGTTACCCATAACAGCTAAAACCTTTACCAGCCATCTGTTGTACACACAACTACTAAGGGCTAAGTGTTTAAACAAACATTTCCATGTTCCATTCTTCTACAAAATTAACTCTTAGGAAAAGAGAACGGAATAATTTAATAATTTCAGACAGTACATTATGTAATATATGACCTGTGGAAAAAGGGAATACAATGTATAAACTAGTGTACCTGTTCCTATGGTCAGGTCACTTTCTTCATCACTGCTTAGATGCACAGATTCCAGGTAGTTATCCAGCTGTGAAGAAAAATGTCAACTATAAATGCATCTCCTATCACTACCAGACCAGTGTGGGTATTGGCACGTTTCACTTTTCAAAATGGATGGTGAGTTTTTTTAAATAAAATAGTTTATATAAGACATATTTATATCATTATTTCCACACAGTAGTCATTCAACTGTTATATACTGAGCATTAAAAGACACACCACTATGCATGTCTGCTTCTAGATAAAGTTTAAGGATTCTGGAAACTGACTAAATGTTTTTTCAAGTCATTCTGATTCACAGATCATTCATGACAGACCATATACACCTGGGGAGATTATGACTTTCGCATAAGAACTAAATTACCTCATTAGAGAGAAAGTACAGGTGATGAGATCCATTAATCTGTTAAATGCAAAAGCCTGGTAAAAAACAAAAAAGAAAAACAGAGAAAGGAACCAATATGCTCTGCCTATGAGGTGAGAAGTGCCTTCACACCATCGGCATATTGGAGCAACATCTCAAATGGATTTACTAACAAAAGAGACAGGATCTCTTTTGCAGTGAATTTATGTTTTGTGCAGACCTCCCTGGTGAATGTCAGTGAGCATGACGCAGACAAGCAGAACAATATTTTAATTGTGGTGTACAAGATCAAGATCAATTTATTAGCCATATATAATTTCTTGCATTAGAAATTTGTCTTTTCGCATACCCCAGCTTGCTCTCCATGAGACACACAGGCACACACAGAGAGAGAAGCTAGGGGTCAGAGCGCAGGGTCAGCCATTTATACGGTGCCCCTGGAGCAGATGGGGTGAAGGGCCTTGCTCAGGGGCTCAAAGGAGTAGGATTCCTCTGCCGGCCGTGGGATTTGAACCGGCAACCACCCAGCCAGATCCTTAGCCACAGAGCCACCGCTCCGCCCCTGAAAAAAGACCCATGGATGGAGAGGGTGGTTCCAGTGTGACAGCAATCTGACTACATGGTGTTACACAGATTAAGTCCTGGGACCTCACTACCTGTCTTTTCTGTGGGCTCATCCCAATGTGACAAAACACCAGCAGAACTCCTCATGCTGCTCATGCAGCAGAAGCTTTCTTGGAATCTGAAAATGCGAAGGGTTTGCTGTAGGTACAATAGTTTCCAGATTTTCCAGACTTGAGCCACCATTTTTGGGATGAGCTCAGACAACATATCTAGGGCTCAGAGACCAGTGAACAGGCACATGCCCGCACAGACTCTATAAGAGGGATGAAATGGATTCCCACAAGATAGCATCTGTAACCTAGTGCAAACTGTGTGTTACAGATGTACAGCTTGTATTGCTTCCAACAATGATTACACATACTAGTAGCCTGTAATCTTTACTGTAGACTCCCTGTCGATAAACCCTGCTGATGACAAATGTTTATCTGCATAATGAGTTTATCTAAACCATATCTGTTCCAGAAAATACCAGTGTATCTGCTACAGAAAAGGTTATCTTTTTCCTGATCATAACTTGGTGAATTTGTCACAGTTGTGCTTCAGAAATAAGGTACTATATATACTGTATAATACAGTATTTCCTTTGTTTCAACTCTGTGACAGCTCTTAACACATTAACTGCATGATTAGTAAATTACCACTGACTAAGGCTGTGAAAAAGAACTGTATTGGAATGATTGGAGAGTCTAACAACTGAATGTTGCTGAACCAAGTTACTCAAATAAAGTCAAAAATTCTTACACTATTTAATGCTTCATCCAAAGAACAGAATAACAAAATTAAATAATTTCAACTGAGAATACAGTCACCTTGCTTTATACCATCCATCACCCTGGTCAAACTGCCAGTTTCACTGCCTGGCAGTGTATGCGAAATATAATACATCTGAGAGGTGTGATTAACGCAGGTTGGAAGAAAATATGCGGGAGAGAAGACTCAAAAATCCCAAAACAAGAAAGCAGTCAACAAGAAACGTTATGTCAAATTAACACATCATTGCTCTGAATAAAGCAGCGTAACGAGAGAGCAGGATTACTGTACTAAGAGCTACCTACAGTATGCCAGTTTCATTCATAAAGGTACAGATAGAGGGAAAAGAATTTCCATGAGCACCTACTGCAGAGTTTAACACAATTCTCACCTTTAGCTTTCCAGCCAGGCTCAGCTCTCCACTGTGTACACTTCCCATCCTAACGCCTGCATCCAGCACAAACTATAGGCAAAAAATATTGATATTTTAAAACATATACTGTACAGTACAGCAGGTACCACAAAACAGTTGTATTTTAAGGTAATGCAGTATACTGTATCACAATGCATTAATCCTTTACACCACAATATAAAACAGTCTTTTAATCTAATCTGACTATATACAGTCCATACTATCTACCTATCTATTCATCTATACATCTATATGTTATCCATATTCTGTCTTTCTTCGTGATAAGGTCAAAAAATACCTTCAAAAAGCAGAAAAGCAGAAAATCCAAATTGGGTATAAAATGAAAAACTAACGCCAACTCAGTCTGGAAAGGAACAACCAGCTCTGTTACATACAGGACAGTAAAACACAAATGGTCTCCAGCAGGATGTCCAGTTTTCATATCAAACCATTAGGCATGTTTCACAGGTTCCTCAATTAAAACAAAAAATCATTGATGACATATTCCATTGTCAAAACTCAACTGCTCACTAAAGACTTCTTCTGCTTAAGTCTGTTCACAAGAGTTTCTACAGAAGTATGAGGAGGCTTTCTAATTATTTCCCCAGTGTCTCTGCTGTGATTACACCATGTTTTACAAATGCACTGAGCAGGCACTTATAGTCTCTCTGAAATCGCTTTGAGTCATGAGCTCTAATGGATAAAAATGTTTTATGTCAAAAATATACATTCTAAGAACTTAATCTGATTCCCAGGACGAATGTATTTTTCTTAGTTTGTGACATTTCTTGAGAGACGAGCAGACAGAGCACTGCATTAATGCAGCCTTCCTGCACACAGTGCTCTTCCCAAGGGCTGCAGCT
Source organism: Atractosteus spatula (assembly GCF_055471065.1). Taxonomy (NCBI): domain Eukaryota; kingdom Metazoa; phylum Chordata; class Actinopteri; order Semionotiformes; family Lepisosteidae; genus Atractosteus; species Atractosteus spatula. Next base: position 1,515,470 of record NC_142721.1, on the reverse strand, counting down.
CTGCTCTGGAGAAACACTGACCCCTGATTTGGTCATTCAGCCTCACTGTGCTTCTTCCCAGTGGCAGATCAGAGCACAACCATGAAATCAAAGGATAAAGTGTGTAAAGGGCTCTCCTTTACAGAATGGTTCATACAGTACGTGCCTGGGACACACAACTCATTCTTTGTTTCTAAACTTGATTCCCTGGGATCCTTAAAGAAAAAAATGGTTAATTAGGTGCTGTCAAGTAAATTAACAAGCTGGGCTGAGTGGCTTCCAATTACCTGTAAGCTTATTCATCTAACCATTTTATCTTGTCTAGATAAGACTAGATATGAAGATGAAAACCTCTTAAAGAGAAATTAACGAGAAGCTCCTCACCTTATAAAAAGATCTTGATGAAAAATTCATTATTTCATATACGAAATTAAGCAAATCCCACTTCCTTAAAAAGGGGAACTTGGATCTGAGTCTTTGAAGGAGGACACCACAATGTGCCTTTAGCTCTTATGGAGGGGATGCAAATTAAAATCAAATATGCATATCCTCTCCCTTAGTTCAGATGGTTTTGTAAAGACTGTAACATGTATTTACATGTAGTGATTCAGTCATAAGTCTTTATAATGTAAATCCAAATCTTGTAAATGATGTAAATCTAATGTAAATGCAAATTAAAGCCAACGAACCAGACACCTACTGTATGTATGCTGAATTTTTCACAATAAAGGTGTTTCTTAAGATCTCAGTCTGAGGAGGAGTATATTTCTTTCATTTTTTCACTTTCGCTTTTGGCTTTGGGTTTCACACTGATGTTGAGAAAAGCATGCTGATTTCTAAATGAGGGGAAATCTATTCATAGAAGCCTTTTAGAACTATAGGACAGCAATCTCTGAACAATGTTATAACATGTCTGCTGTAGGTTCCTACTGTAAGCCTTTTCTTCTTTGCTCTCCAATAATATCTATTCCTTCTGTATATTTGAATTTTGAAATGGGCCAAGCATTTAGAAATAAAAACATTAAAATCAATGTTATAGTGCTTAATTACACTGCACCCTAGAGTGAATCAGAGCAAGGGCATCCTAGGTTGCCTGTTGTTATTAATTATAATAATTACCTACAAGTAAAAAGCAAGGGCTTTTCCGTGCACATCTTTTTTGAACAAACCACAAGACTTGCTGTACAGCAAACAGCTGAACTTTCTTTTTGTTCTCAATCTCATCCTGAGCGTGTTTATGGAAAAGTACAAAAAATCATTCTAAGGAAACTCAATTATAAATTGTAATAATTACAAAAAAACTGAAAAGCTTTTAAGAATGCACATATAAAGAAGCATAGGAAAAAAATGCAAGGATCACATACACCAAATAGAGCACAATGTTTTCAAATGATAAGATTGAGAGGGCAATAATGTAACAGATTGGAAAACATCCTTTAGGTCCTGAGTCTCAAGGTCTCTAGTTATGTGGTCATTTAAGATTGAGGGCAACATTTATTGCATAAAGCCTTGAGGGAATGAAGACAGATGATGCAATTATGAATTCAAATACCCTAGAATATTCAAAAAGGCTTTTACTCTCATTATCACTTGATGAAACCGATACATGTCTGTCTTGTCATGACAGATGTCATGTATATTTTTCCAATCCTTTTTCCTAATTTGATTTTTTTATACATGAAAAATGTAGCTTTTTCTGGCTTGATCATTTACAGTTCTACTTAAAAAAAGGTACATTCTGGTATCTGGAATCACAATTGATATGAAAATTACAAAATGTCTTTTACGATGTTGACACATTTTGAATTCCACCAATTGACTGTAAAAACAAACGGTGTCAAACAACGAATGTCAGAAATGTACCTGGGGCAAATCATATCTTTACAGGTGACAGGTGAGGAAGTCAGGTCGTTGCAGTGCATGTGGTTAATAAGAGAACAGAAAAAAAGCCTTTAAGTTGAGCACCCCTCCACATTAAGCCTTTAGATTTAAACAACGAGGCTTAAGACATTTAAAGGAAATCTATAAACAGTGAATAACCTCCTTTTTTTCTTCAAGGCGCACTGCGTGACAAGGGGATGTTCTTGTTCTCACGTCAGGTGTTGCCTTCTCATCCTCGTCTTCTGAACTAACATGGGCCGCTTGATGCACCTCATCAGATACTGAAGTCAGCTCATTGCTCCCTGTGCCTGTGGGACAAATTACTGCAGTAGAGTGAGATGCTACAACCCCATTGTTCTGCCTGCTGCACTTTTACTCTGACATACTCTTCTGTTTCTTGAGAACCACAAGTCCTCCAGTAGAATCAGACTCTAAAACAGCAGAAAAGGATGATGGATGTGAGAATCTGGAGAACACAGTTTCATTTTCTTCTCTGCAGTGATTTCAAGTAACAAACGTAGAAAACAGAACTCAGACTTATATTAGAATCCAGAGCTAAAAAATGCACTTAAAACCATTTCATACAATGCTTTCCCAACATTGTAAACTAAAAATATGACATAATTTCCTGTAGAGCTAGCTATTCAGATGTGCGAATCCGAACATCTAAAATGTTTTGTGTTTTATTGTTTCTTTCCACTTCTAAGGATGAAATTACTACTTGTTCTTTTCACAAACTGACACAGCTACTCAATCTAACCTCTTCATGATACTTTCATGTTCAGAGTTGATGAGCTATTTATGTTTTGACAACATCCACATCTTAATGATGCTTTGCAACAAGATAACAGGGGTAAAAGTCACGTTTCCTTTCAAAAGCATAACGCCCTGTTGCTGACCTGGTGACAGGTGGGTGAAGGAGCCCAAAAACTCCTGGTATGTCTGTTCAGAGGAGCTGCAGAAGAGGTGCAGGGCTTCCTGAATAATCTGCTCCAGGTCCATGGAGAATATCAAACTTCTGAGCACCTGGAAGACACAGAGAAACAATATTATACCAGAGATCACACTATCTACATAACATGCTTAGAAATGAATAAGCATCATACGACGTTATGATATTTCTGCAAGAAAAATAAATAAAATGTATCCTGATTTTATCGTTATTTTATTATATTCATTATTTTGATTCATTTTAATTTGAGACATTTGAGAGTAGCTTGCAGTAGTATCTACAGTGTTGCTACAGGACAAAGCATTTCCTTTCTCAAAATGCACATTGCCAATGCCCTAGCCCATAAAGGGATATATTCAAATAATGTTAATTACACTGCTCTCTTAAAAAGTAAATATCAAGGGCTATTACTGCAATGAGAGAACAGTAATATACCTGCAGATGCTCTGATTTTCTGGTGAAACCAATACCACATAAAGCGCGCCCTCCTTCTGCAGGAGTGTATTTCCCTTAATCAGCAAGTATAAAAATTACTTTGCTCAACTAGGAGCAGACAGCTTTGTCATCTGCTTTATTAAACTATATTAATTTTAAAAAATACAACGTCTACATCTATTGAATATTCATTTATTATAAAAAATAGTAGTTAAAATTTAAACAGGATTTTTAACTGTTTCTAAAATAGTATAAGTGCCACTTTTCTCCTTAAGAAGGGGAAAAAAAAGGGAAAATGTATTTTTGTGAGTGTATACAGTAGCCCCTACAAAAGTACTTGAAAAATTTTCCCCTATTAATTCTCACATTTCCACAATATCATTCCCTTCTGGACTGGTAATCAATTATTTTCATCTGTGTTAACTGTATGGAAAAGACGAACATATAGTGTATGAGAGACTGTTTTGGGAAAAATAAATTGTTGCTTTTTAGGTTGACAATTTTACATAGCATCTCAGTGTTCACAATAACAAAAACAGGAACTGGGCCAATCAAGAGTAAAAAAACATCTTGGTTTCCCAGAACTGCTAAACAATCTTCCACTATTAAACTGCCCTTGAACCAGGACTTTGTTCAATCCTATCAACCTGGAGGACAGATTAAACCACAGCCTGTCGTTCAGAGCACATCAGTTTTGCAGCCCAGGTTACAGGTGTGAAAGAAGATCTGCAGTTGAAAGTTGAAATAGAAAAGAAGACACTGTTTTGGGTTTGTAATGCCCCTCACACGCACATTCTTCACTTAAACCCCCCTTTACCCTAAATTTTCACTCAGACTCACCACTGTTCATTCGTCAGCACTGAAAAACAGGTGCTCGCGTGTTTGTCTTTCTTGGAGTAACGTTCAACAAGACACTTGTGGTCACACTCGTCTTACATGGTCTCTTTCTTGTTTCATAAAAAACACAATGCTAATGAAAGCCTGACATCTGCTCCACACAGACGTTCCCTCTCTGGGGGAAATGAAGCAGCAACCAACACAGTAACAGTTAATGAAAAATAAAATGAGCCTGAAGCAGGAAACAAAGCTATTAGTTGTTAACACTTTCCCCTTGAGCTTCAACACAGCCTGCTACAGTACATGGCTCCTGATACAGTGCCTCTTGTCAAACAAGACCACAAATTGAATGGGTCACATTACATAACAGCATTACTGTATACAGTAGTTGCCTCAATAAAATGCAGGCATTAATACCAGTTCAAAATGTTCAGGAAAACAGGAGATCAAAAACCGTGCTACAGTAGTCAATACTGAAGTCAGGTTAGCAGATCCAATCTCTCTCTTCCATGTTTCTATTTGTTTTTTAAAGGTCTCCTAAATGATCCTAATATGATCACACAGCTACTGTATAATGGAGCTGCCCTGCAATAAGGCTTTAACGACGTCAGTAGCAGCACCTAAAGCCTCCACCTTCACCCTCACTGGCACTAGGGATTCTAGCTGTGAAAAGCAATTTCATATCAAATCTGGCCAGGATGTAGTCTGTGTAGGCCCCCAGCACAATGCAAAATGCTTTTTTGAATTATGTTATTGGGTGTAATGGAAAAAAGTAAACAGACCTGTTTCGAGAACCACCTCTGCAAACTTCCAAACCATTTAAAAAGGTGACCATAGAGTCTTCTGAAGAGACCTAGGATTCTGCCTGACTATTTTCTAGGATTTTTAAGGCAAATTGTATGCCAAATATCACAGGAATGGCCTCACCTGCGACAATCAAGTCCCTATTACAGATAGTAACCACTGCTAACGGTTTAATTGTACTCTAGGGACATAATAATAAAAAGAAACATAAACAAAAGAGCAATCTGTTTCTTTTGCCAAGTTTACTGTGATCTATAGTCCTAAAAACAATTAAAACTGGATCACTTTTTTACATGCAGTAATTGAAATAGGCTGAGTTATAAATCATGGCTCATGAGTAAAGATACTAAAAGATTAAAATACAATTTATGGAACTAAGCAAAAATGTCCCCTATTCTGCAAATAATTAAGAACATTGTGCAAATCCAAAGTAAATCTAAACACAGCTCTCTACAAGCAGGTGAAAATCTGCCATCCAATATAAAGATGGCCTTCCTACATTGGCAGTGCTAAAAAAGAACAAGAAAGAGATTAAAATCTCATTAACTGCTGGAGACTGTAATCATGCTCTGATCTGATATCTGCTAGCTGTCCATCAAAGTGCAGAACAAACTCTTATTCCTTCATATTTATTCTATTGAAAAACTGAGCTGAATGTCTTGCTATTCATTTCACCTCACTGATTTCAGCCATGAACTCTTCAGTTATTGCAAAATGTCACATTTTCCAATCACTGTTTAGGTGAAATTCAAACTCTGTCCTACTGCAGGCCCTCCAATCGTACTCCTTTCTGCACCCCTTTCCAGTTCATGTCAGCGAGTTCTCCCCAGCAGCTGCTGACTGACTGCTTGTGATGAAGGATCACTGTGTCTGCAGCCACCGCAATGAACTGCAGATCTCACAAAACCTAAGCAAGGTGTCAAGGGCAACCCTCCCCCAAACACAGGTGCCCTTCACACCGTACACGCTTTGCTAACACAACTCATATTGTACATCACTGCATGATGTACATTTACATTCACAGATCTGTTCGGAATACAGAAAAGGCGTCCTTAACAGTGTGGGACAGGCTACTGCAGCAGGACTGTAAAGAGTGCGTTGAAAATTAAGATGATAGGCTTTCAGAACTAGGTTAATGCCTCATTTTTATAGCATGCAACAATCTGGAGTGAAACGAGCTCAAACGGGGATTAGAATGAATATTTTGTGGGAAGAGAGAATTTACAAGAAGAGAAAACTCCCACCTATTATAAATTGTAAAAAAATGCACTATACCCTTAAATTACAAAGACAGTGAATTCAAAGTTCCCACTCATAATTAAAAAGGATTTTTAAGAGTACTGAGATTAATGAAAAAAGACCAACACTGCAGTGTTGATATATTCAATATTCATGAGCAACAGGATCATGCACTAATTGTACAGAAACTGCAGAAAAGTGATGCATTTTATATTATTTGAACTTGACAGTGCAAATTTACTCAAAATAAGGTAACAAGCTTGAAATATCTAGCATGCGAGTTACCCTGCACCACATCTTCCAAATCACAAAACTTGAAAGTTAATCCAGCTACCATGCAATAGGACTCTTATCCATTTTCCCTGGTGTTAAATTATGTCAATTTTTTCATTGTTTTTAGAAACATAGATCACAGTAAACTTGGCAAAACAGACTGCTTTTCTTATTTATGTCTCTTTTTATTTCAGTAGAGTACATACATGTATAAACCATTAGCAGTGATTACTTTGTAGAAGAGGGACTTGAGTGTCGCCGATGAGGCCATTTCTGTGATATTTGGTAATGCATCTTAAACAGAACTGAGCTACAGAATGACAGATTAAAGAGATTATTAGAACCACACTACAGTACTACCAAGCAATACCACTTACTGTATGATCTCAAACTAAACAGTGGCATTGATGTTAGCAAACAGGTGTAGAGAAACAAGGGAACAAGGGAAACAAACAATGACGTAATTAAGAGCAATCTGATAACATAGACTATAATGCTGTCCCATACTGTGTCAGCAATAATCTTTAAAAGAGCAAGTTATAATCTGCACCATTTCATATACTGGAAGATTTGCCGAAAATAGATTTTCCTCACCACTGAAATTCTACAGTCTTTAGTGAAAACCATGTCCAAGGAGCAAAACATCTGAGAGAAACATGCGTCAAGTGCATTATGTCAAGAACCTGATGGCATCTGCGTTGCAGTTTATTGTGTGAAAGCTGTGAGCAAGAGAAAAGCTAACTGCCTGGAGACAGCTAAACACCAGGAAGGGATTACACTGCCAAGTTGTTATTTCATTTAAATAGGGCAGATCAAATGTCATCGCAAAGAGCACAAGTTGTTCTGTCTCAATAATCAATAGGAAAAACTAATAAAAGGTGCAAAATAATCAAGTCACTAATGTTACTAAGAGAATGAAATTATTATATTTTTATCCCCAATAAGGTACTGTATTAATGATGAGTGAAGGAAGGAAAAAGGAAGATGAAATCCAGCACAGTTCTCAGACTTTTTTACTATTCCAAGGAGGAGCCAGAGCAGCTATAGGGAAATCTATCTTAGTTATGAAGTGTCAATTTAAGCTGTGAAGTCTCAACAGTTCCCCGGGGGCAATTTTCATCAGATATGGATTAATGAGATGGCAGCCAGCAAATACTTGTACATAAATACACATTAAGTAAGAAGCCCACTGAGAACATGTATGTGAAGAAAATCAGAACTGTTACCGTCAAATACATTCCTGATCAATAATGTAATAACCTACAATATGTACTGTTTACATGTAATACTTTCCTTGAAGCTCTGAGCAAAGTTGAGAGCTAGCGGTGACCAGAGAAGTAAAGTTATTACTATTACTATTACATTTGCAATTTACTTGTAATATTACTTGGTTCTGGGGATGTGGGATCTGCTACAGAACAACAATCCCGCTGTCCCTCTTCATAGGAATTGTTTTAGATTAAAGCAAATACTAAACTGCACATGCATTCTACATTTGGATGATTTCTGGAACTTTACAACATTGGCTAAATGTGCATAAAATTATTAGTACTATAATTCTGAGGTCTTCAGTGTCCATTTCAGGAGCTAGTTCATTACATCCGAAGGACTATGATCTCAAGGTTATTTAAACCCATACAATGTAATTTACACCCCTAAGCCTAAAAGGATCTAGATATACTGTAGTGAACATTAATGATAAAACGTCTTGTTGGAATACAAATAACATGCTCAATAGTGAAGATCAAAAGAAGAGCAGGCAGAAGAGAAACATACCTAATTGTACTAAAGTATATGGGCTCTGTACAGTATAACCCAGCAGCAGTAAATTAACAAGTTTTCAAAAGCTTTGTTGTCCTACAATATTTTTGTTAACACTGTAAAAATATAGTTGTAACATGTATGAAAATGTATACTGTATATACAGTATGTCGCAATCAACTTTTTGAAAACTATTCAGAACCCACCTTCGAACTAAACTAAAACAAAGGAGTAATGGGGAGTCTTTTCAATTTAAATAGCCTTCTGTCAATTTCTAAGGGAAAAGGTATTATTTCATTGTGCTGCAGTCCAGTGCCTAATGCAGTGTTGCTCACTAAGACAATGGAAGGGAGGTCTTTTGGTCGTATTCACAATCCATAAGGAGGCCACAGGCTCTTGCAGTGACTTGGTTTTCTATGCAAGCTGTCTCAGAGTGAGGACTCTAGATGGCTTGCATTACGTCTGCAGATCCCCTGCGCTGCGTTCCAGGCTGAGAGAAAGACAGTGTGCTCTCTGCACTTGCTAGCAACACATCTGCTTCACAAGTCATAGCCAGCTGCCCCCGAGCCCTCATCTGCACACCTCATCTCAGCCTGGCGGTGTCTCTGCCTCTGTTGCCTCTCCAGCTCTGCAAGGTGAAAATCACACACACAGGCTTTTCACAGGATCATCCCAAGAGCCCTAGTGGAGACGCTCCCCCAACTTCCCTAAGGTAAGAGGAGGATTCCCCTCGCTTAACAGGGAAAAACGGGGCCTCTTTCCCTAAATGTTCAGAAGAAGAAAGCTTAGCAAAGTGTACAAACTCTGCAGTGAATTCCAGAGAAATCACCCACTGCTTTATTAAAGGTGACTTACTGCTACTAAACTGTAAAATAATAACAGTGCAAAGGGGGAAAATAAAGGATTGTTAATACAATATTATCAGATAACACAATAGGCAAAACAAAATGTCATGACTATTTTGATGAACAGTTGTAGACCACAGCAAGTACTTTACAACAAAAGGAATGTCCAAAGATCATGCGAAAGAGTGGATCATTGTGGTCAACGGAAAGCAAACGGAAACTGACAAAGTAACAGTAAAATAAATAAAAGATAAATTACCGAGCGTATTTACTGGGGTAAATTTCCAATGGGAATTTCTTGGGATGTTTTCACTCCTGAAATTAAATATTGTATCGTGATTATTACAATGAATAATTGTAATTTATTATTCTCATCATTGTAATAACGATGTGAAGAGAAAAAGATTCCTCTTAAAATAAAGGGCAATGACAGATGCTGTAACAGAAAACCGGCGAAAGAACGGTACTGTAAAACGCGGGGGACACGTCCGTATACAGTACATGTACAGTGTACGAAAAAGTGAATTAAAGCATTTAAATGAATCTTTTCACATCCCGTAGAACTAATGCTCAAAACACAACAATAATATAATAAATATAGAATAATAACGTTCTAGGCGATTAAATGAAAATTAAATACCGGTAAATCCAACTAATATTGAGAGGTCTATTATACCCATGCAATCACACAGATTGCGTATTTGCATGGGGAGTTACGGAAAACATTGCACATACTGTACGATAGCTATCATTAATTATATTACCCTGGATGTTCTTGTTATAAGATTAAAATAACTTTAACACGCGAAAAAAAGAAACAACATGAAATAAAAAACTTACGTTACTTCCTAGTTTCCAAAACCTTCCTACATCACCAAGCAACGGGTTGGAGCAATGTTACATGGGAAATGTAGTTTCCTCTGGCACTTCCTGTGTCTCCGCACAAAATAGACTATGAAGTCCGTAATCTGAGAATGGCACCAAAAAATTACAGTAAGGTGTCTACGATAAAGTACGTTAAATAGGTTTACATGATGCTGTAAAAAAGAACACAATCTGTGGATTCCTGAATTACGGAAGCGCATTGCTGCCACCAAGGAAAAAAAATCCTCACCTTATCTCGTAATTACGAGAACATTATCTCGTAATTATGACTTAGTAATTCACGCGTAATTTATGAACTCACGTGATAGCACAATTGTTGTATAATACCTATATCACGTAGGTAGCTGTCTGGATGCGTAGGACACGTTAAAGGTTTATTCCATGCTGAAAGAGAAGAAAAGAAGCACAACGTTTTGGCTGTGAGGGCCTCACAGCCGACTTGTTGTGTTACTTTTTTCTCTTTTCAACATGGAATAAACCATTTGCTCTGGCACACCTAAATTAATTTAGGTGCAAAAAATATCTGAACAAGCCATACAGTTTCCTCAGTTTATGTGCAGTGATAGTGATTCACATGATTTCATGTCCTCTCTGTAAGGGGAAGCTTGTAAAAACTGATGTGATCCTAAATGGAGCAAATTACTGGCAAATCTCAGAAGAAAATCTGTTTTAGACCTGAATCTGGGAGCAATTTGGGCATTCAGGTTTTGAATAAAATAAGAAATATTAAACATGTGAATGCATCTTTTTTATAAATTCTCCAAAAATTAAATACCATACAGTAGGAAGGGTGTGAATACTTTCTCAAAATCCTGAAGTCTCGGAGACCAGTATATTCATGGGTTCTACAACTATATACTGTAGCAGCATTTCCTGACAAATCCTGCAGGAACATTCTGTAGGACTCATTTCATGGGGGTATTAGAGATTTCCTGAAGGGGTCCTGTAAGACACCAGTAAGAGTCCATAAAGAATTTCCAAACTCTGGAGAGTTATCAGTGTGGGCTTTGCTGATATTATGTATTTGTGAGGACTAGGAGCTCAGATGGTGTCAGCATGATAAGTATTCAAAGAGACCTAAGGTAAGCAGTTCTCTACAAAAAGTATTATTTATTTTTTCATAATGCAGTTATGAATCCCTCATGACTGATGTAACCTGCTCCAAAAACCCTTTTGAAAACAGTAAAATTATTTTTCTTTTCCAGATCATTCACGGATAGTTGAGAAATGTGTTAAAGGGCTGGGACTCCGGCTGTTAGTGGAAAAAGAGGAGCCTGTAGAATTGCAGTGAGTCGGGTTCCTGTATGTTCCTTAGGAAAGAGAATGGGGCTCACTGTTTTCAGGGTTAGCTGGGTTATTTCACCTTTCTTTGTGGGCAGATTCTTACACTGTCTCTGAGGAATAAATACCTCCCTTGTAAATTAATGATTTAATTGTGAGTTATAAAGTAAGTGGTGAAAGTCAAGATTAAAAACAGAAAAACTCAAAATTAGACTGTCCTTGAAATGCTTATTCATATGCAGGAGGCTGAAGGACGGAAACGTCCCGGAGGTGAAATGAAACTAATGCTCAGTTTTCAATGCATAATGATTATATTTACAGCACAATGCAAGCCAATAGGAGATTCAAAGCATGGCAGAGCCAGATATGGATTAGTAATAACCTAACTTAACTGCAATTTTAAACAAATCTGCATTTATGATTTCTTTTAAAATGAAGCAATGACCTGAAATTTTAGATAAGTGTCAGACTTCAATTTTCTGCAGACAAAGAGTTCTGAAATAGCCTCCCATTCAAAAGTAATGGAGCCAACACAGAGAGCAGATTGAGCCATCAGTCTCGCTTTGCTTTGACAGAGAATTTATCAGACAGAGATTCACTGAGATGTGGAAGGCATGAGCTTTTTAGAGTACAACATATTTAAACACAGCAAATGGTAGAACTGTCATTTTTGTAGATACCTAAATGGCTCCAATAGTTTCAGCTTATGTTCTATAATGTCATTTTACAGGAAAAAAATGAAAAGGTTATAAAAAAAATAATTTTCCTCAGTCAAATTGCTTGTGTCCTGGAAAGCTTTTTTAAACTCATAAATATATATCTACATAGTTACAAGGAAAGGTTAATTCCACAAGGAAAAGCTGAAAGAAAGGAAGAATTTGATGTTTCGCTGTTGAGTCTTTTTCAAGCGTGGACATCTTCACACCTGAACCTTCTTCAGCTTTAAACCTGTGCTGTGCTTTTCCTTTCTACGCTTCTGTGTGGAATTCGTTTCTGCTATACTGTATGTTTTTGTGTCTCACACAGGTCCTAAAGCACAGCAAAATACAATGTCCCTGCACTTGGTGTCAACTGTGAACTGCTCCAGCCTGATCCACCCTGGCTTCTCTCTGATGAATTTCGATGGAGATGTGTTCTTGTTTGGCCAGAAAGGTTGGCCCAAGCGATCTTGCCCCACAGGAGTCTTTAACGTCCGCCTCAAGAAGGGAGAACTCAAATTGAGGTCAGTTTTGTTCTCCAATGACTCATGCTACTTGCCACCTTTGCGCTGCCCCGCTATCACCCACTCAGGAGCTGAGGATCTAGAGTCAAGTGACACTAAGAAGTTCCTTATTCATGGAGGCAGGACTCCCAACAATGAGCTCTCCGGTTGCCTCTACATCATGTCCCTGGACAGCAGAGGATGCAACAAAAAGGTGACCCTAAAGTGTGTGGAGAAAGAGCTCGCCGGAGACATTCCTGAAGCCCGGTATGGTCACACAATGAGCATGGTCTACAGCCGTGGAAAACGAGCATGTCTGCTTTTTGGTGGCAGGTCGTATATGCCCCCTGGGCAGAGGACCACTGAAAACTGGAACAGTGTGGTTGACTGTCTTCCAAAGGTGTTTCTCATAGACCTAGACTTTGGTTGCTGTTCTTCTTATACCTTCCCACAGCTGACAGATGGCCAGTCCTTTCACGTTTCTCTCTCCCGAAAGGACTCTGTCTACATTCTGGGTGGCCACACCTTGGCCAACAACACCCGCCCTGCCAGGCTCTTCCACTTCCGTGTGGAGCTCTTGCTGGGCAGCCCCATTGTCACTTGTGAAGTCCTGAACACCGGACTCTCTGTGTCCAGTGCTATTGTGACAAGGGTGGGCTCGAGCCATGAATACATCATTATGGGCGGCTACAAGTCTGAATCCGAGAAACGCCTGGAGTGCAACACAGTGCTTCTGGAGGACAGCGGGATCCACATAACAAGCAGAGAGCCACCGGAGTGGAGTGGAGAAATCTGCCACAGCAAGACCTGGTTTGGAGGAAACATGGGTGAAGGGCTGGTACTCATTGGAGTCCCTGCAGATGGAAGGCACAATGTTCCAGAAGTCCACTACTTTTACACAGTCAACTTCCGCCAGGAAGAGGAACCGGGACAGAACTGCAGCCAAGAATCCACCGACCAAGAACTGGAGGACTCCGCCCCACTGGAAGACTCGGAAGAGTTCTACTTCAACCGCGACCCCAGCGAGCTGGAGGACAGTAACGATGAAGACACCTACAATGAAGAGGATGAGGACGACGAATCTCAGACCGGTTACTGGATCAAGTGCTGCCTTGACTGTCAAGTGGACATCAACACTTGGGTACCATTCTACTCCACCGAGCTCAACAAGCCAGCCATGATATTCTGCTCCCGGGGAGAGGGTGGACACTGGGTCCACGCCCAGTGCATGGATCTTTCCGAGACCCTACTGGTCCGTCTCTCCCAGGAAAACACCAAGTACTTCTGCGTGGACCACATGGACGTGGTGCAGGGCCTGCGGACCCCTCCGCAGAAGATCCCACCCCTGAAGCGCACGCCCATGAAGACACAGCACAGAAAGGCACCTATCAAGCTCAAGATGAGCCCTGCAAAGAAGACCTTTCTCAGGAGGCTATTTGAATAATATCAGCTGTCTAATTCAGACAAACCTTTCTTGACCAAAAGGAATATGTGGAAAACAGAACATCCAATTTATTTCCTCTATTATCTTTTCTAAGATTATTTTAATTGAGTGCATTGTAGTTCTTGAAATTGTTTTTTTGTATTTTTCCATGTAGCACACTGGCAGCTTAAATAAAAATAAAAACTTTTGAGCTACAAATATGTCTTTTATTTTTTCATGTAAACGTTTGCTAGCAAAATGAAAAAAACATGACTTTGTCACATTATTATTTTATTATCTTTAGAACTCTCAACCAGAAACTAGTGACCTCAGTTGATTTCTCATAAAGCACTTGGCTTCTTAAACTAAAGCTATACATTTATACGTCATGCATTCGTCAGTTTGAGTTAAACTTTAATACTAATAAGGATAAAAAACAATGAAAGGGGTTTTTAGTTTTTTAGTTAATGGGATCAGCAACAGTAATTTTTTAGGTTTACAAACACCTTTCAGAGACAGCTCTTTAAAACTCCACAATAAGAAACTTGCAGACAAATAGAACTAATATTTTTTTTCTATGATACACATCACTGCATATTTATTCCTTTAACATTACTTACAATTGTCTGCATAATTCACCAGTTACTTACTATGAGTTTAACATCCACACTAGCAAAATGCTGACAAAATAACTTTCTCTCAGTTTGCCTTCACACACATGTCAGCTTGATTCACATTCAAAAAGAGGAACCGACAGAAAAACCCAAATAACAACTTCATGCTTCACTAGTAAACTAGGACCAGAGAATATGTGTGGCTGATAATAGGAAGCAGTTCTTCACACTTACATATTTGGAGCAAACCACATTGAGGAAGCTCATTCACTCTGATCCTTTAATTTCTTTTAGAATCTTTTTATAATCAGATTTATAATCAGGCAACCAATTAAGCGTGAAGGTCTTAATACCCCCCTCTCACATGCAACCTTCCCTGTGATTTTATGTTTTCTATATAACTGAATTGTGTTCGTATCACTCCACAGTGCAGGGGATTGGAGACCCGGACCTGTTAAAAAGATTTTTAATTATTAAAATAAAGTTCAGACCCCTTGTGCGTCCAATTTTATTTAAAAGAATGTCCAATAAATTGTGTTAATAAATACATAGATTAAATTGCTTGTGTCTTTATAGCTCAAAGCAAAATTAGGGAGTGGAGCCTTCAAATAAAGGTGCTCATTTTTAATTGAATAATTCAATTTATACATATTGTACATATTGCACCTACAATTTGGTCTTTTGAGGAAAGCATAAAAAAACTATTTAAGTACAGAGCTGCATCAGGATGTGTAGACTGCAAAGGAACAAATAAAGTTTTAATTACATGCCGAAAAGTGAAGAAAAGAAACACTAAGTTTCGGCAGTTTAACCCTTCTTCAGTTGTGCTTCACAGCCGAAATGTAGTGTTTCAGAATGGAATGGACCTTTGCCTGTTCCTTTACAGTAACACTGCAAGCATAAGAGACAGATTTGATCTAGACCTCACCTTAACAATGTATTTTTTCAATTGATCAATTATCTTTGCATTCTTTGCCAACCATAAATTGCTAACTGGCTTTCCTGTTTTCCCTGCATCCCCTGGTTTCACATAACAATACTTTTTCCTGCTAACCTAGAGGAAATCTGCCTCTGAAAATGTGACATAAATAAAACTAGGAGAATAAAGAAAGAACTGAGAAAGTGTCAAGACAATAACCAATCATTCCCCCTACATGGGTCACTGTGAACTTTCTGCTTTCCTTTTCTGACAAACCACTCAAAACCAATGGTCTTTTAAATTGGCTCCCGGCCTTTTTGTTTTCAGGAGACCAATATTCTTTTAACTGAGTCCACTGAAGGTCAGCCATTCAAAAGTCATGTTTCTCAGAGGAACACCATTACGCCAGGTTTATTTCACTCTATTTACCTCAAAGAAGCGTCTCGCATCAAGACTGATACTCAGAGTTGACGCAACGTTTATTTTTATGGTGTCTGCAACAGAAGAAGGCAGGAGTCCGAAAAAAAAAGGAACATTTTATTTCTTTGGCAAGTGCAGTTGAAAGTTGTGAAAAACACACTTGAATTCCAACGGCTATAACTGCATTACAACACTGCACTACTGTGTTTCCAACATCCATGGTCCAATTAATCCAAATATCATGGACTACTGGCTTGGAAGGTGAAGATTGGAGATTATATACTGCATTTAATGGACTTAACTCAAGTATTCAAAATGTTATGACATGATCACTCAGAGACGTGAGTTGATGCTCCACCAGCTGTGGAGCACATGAAAATTTGACAAACAGGAGCCCTAAAATGCCTAGAAGGAGGGCATGTTTCAAATACATTTGTATTGTGTGAGTCCAGCGCTTCAACATTGTAAAGTGATTTTTATCAGAACTCAGAAGCTAATCAAGGTTTGGCCTCATTAATACTGTCATGAAAGACCTCTTAGGAAAACCAGGATACTGCTAAAAGGCACGTTGTGGGCCTTTTTGACCAGACTTTTCCAAATAATACCCCAGTGTGGTGACAGGGGCACTGGGGATTGTAGGTGGTGTCTTTCAGGTGAGATGCTAAACCTGGAAGTCAACCTGGCGACTTGGTTGTTAAACATCCCCTTGGCACTTTTCACACAGTTGAATTGGTCCTGAACTACCTGGCTTTCCTCAAGTTCTTCTTTCCTTAGTGACTTAATTTCACACATATTCACCTCAGTGGCCGTGTGGTTGGGCTGCTGGTTCATATAGGATAACTGTATGGGTACTGCACTTCAGTGGGTCACCTATACAATACAATATATCAAGTATTTCAGAATTGTTTGGAATAAAACAATGATTATACAAGAAATGCAATGCATTAATTGATGTCCTCTTTTGAAACCAAGAAGTGGAAATTATTAGTGTTGAATCAGACAAGGATACACTGCAGTGCTTTACAGTACACCCTACTGCAGTACCCAGCTGCTCTTTTTTTCCTGTTCTTCTTAGATAACGTTGTCCTGGGCTCCAGGATTTAATCCATACCCTCGCCAAGAGGGATTGAATCAACCTCTTCAAAAACAGAACTTGCACAGGAAACCAGCCAAAAAAACAACAAAACAAAATCCCAACTGGGGCTTCTCTTTAGTGTTAAGCGGCGCCAGAGATCTGGTCAATATAGTTCAGAACAAAAAACTAAAATTAAGCAATGAAACAACTTGCTTCTTTGATGCCATGTATTGTATCTTGGAAATATCTTTGCATTGGAGGCCTGTCGTGACACAGCACTCAGTTCACAGACTGGAAATCACAGCCTGCCTTTCCTAACCCAGTGACAGCTTTCATGTCATCTATTATGAAGAATGATGGAGCAAAAGCAGTGGAGGGTTTTAAGCACAAGGTTTTTAAAACCTATAAACATCTTACACTGTGTAAGCATGCAGGTGTTTTTCCTTAGCCATCCATCCATTGCCAGAAAGCCAATTAATTCTATTAGGGGTCACAGCACAGGGACAATTAACTTGGCCAATTAAAACAAGCAGCATGTCTTTGATGTCCAGGAGGAAACCAGAGTCCATGACAAAGCCCCATGTGAACACAGAAAGAAGCACATTCCTCACAGAAGGCAACCCAGTGCTAAACCGAAGCCGAGGCAGAAGAACTGTGGGGCAGATTATTCTTCGTGTCATAGGGATTGATTTCAAACTCTTCTCAATGACAAAAGGTGTCTCCAATATTAATTTTATTACTGCAAATCACATACAGTAAGGGCTTAAAATTGTGTTCACGACTATGTATTGAACTAGAAAACTTTTGTGTTCAGTTTCCTACTTTTCCAGATAACTTTCAGGTGCAAAATAGTTTAAAATCAAGCTGCATAACTCTATTTTATTTCTTATCAAATTGCCAAGTAAAATAAATTGTAAACATCAACACTGCAAAATCCCAAATCCCCAAACCTATGAGTCAAATTTTAATATAAAGCAATTTTGCAGTTATGGCTACAGTTAATTGACTGCCTTCTGCAGTATTAAAGTCTTTGTTCTTCGGAAGAACTCTTGCTTCATATTTATGAAATTGTACAGTATTTATTCTGGTGAATCAACAACACAGAATGTTGGATTTCAGAAACATCTGTAAAGTTTATAAGAATTAAAAGAATTCTCACATTTTTTTAAAGATTTAAAATGAGGCCCAGAGTATAAATATTAGTTGACTACTAATAACATGTAATTAAACAAAGGACCAGCAGCGATTTTTTTCAATACCTTTATTAATTTCCTTACTACATAACATAATTATTATAAAACAACAATATGAAATAACAAAAAGTAAAACAATAAAATAAACAGAGATGTTGCTTTGCAAACAAGTGTGCATTGATAATTCACAAGTGGCAACATCGCATCTCAAGTGATGTCAAGTGATGTGGTCATACGTCATATGAATGAAAGTGCTTTAACTGTAATAAAACAGTGTAATTTTTTTAAACATGCATAAATAATCTCCAAGACTGAGCTATACCCCAATAGGAGTAAAGTGTGTAAACTGCAAAAAAACTGATTACTCCCCGAGGAATAAATCAAATTTAATAAAACAACAGTATAATAAAATATACCAATAATAAGTCAATAAACAAAAGAAATGAATGAATAATTCAAAAAATATTCAACATACCAACTTTTTTCCTAAAGTAAAAATTCACCACTCCCACTTTACACTGATAGGAAAATTAGTGTAATAACATAATACACAAAGTTCACAACTGGACTGAACATTTAACCTCAGTATAATGCATTAAATGTTTCACAAACCAAACTAAAGATAATGCATTTTATAATAGGTACTTAAATATTGTGTATGTAAATCTTCTGTATGTCTTACTATTCCTGGCATAGGTAAATATTATATTTAACTAATCGAAAGGGTTGCTTATTGATGGTTATGGGAGTCCACAAGACTATATGTAATACTTATCGATTATCAACTGATTATCAATTGAGCTTTACAAGCTGCTGGATCACATACTCTACACTCCTCTAAATGACTGGGGTAGACAACTGCTTTGTCGTCGCATTGTAGTACAATATACTGTAGGACAACATTATCAAATATTTATATCAGCAATAACACATAGTTAATATAAGACAGTACTAAACTGAAAATGATTTTAAAAAGTAACAAGAGTAAGAAATAAAGACAAGTAATATTTTTAGGCTGTAAAATATTTCATTTCTATGTCCTTTTCCAGCTCGCAAAATCTACTCGTAAACGTGCATCTCAATAAAAAATGTATGCAAATAAATCCCATATCGTTACATTGAAAATCTGTGCTAGATCATTTATAATAGGTTATCTGCAAAGAAATGCTCTTTGACAACAGACAGTGACGAATTGAATTGCACTTAAGAGTTTTGTTTTCTGCTCGTTTGCGGCGGAACCCACGCTATTGGTAAATGCGGAAGTGAGGAACGGTAACAACAGGATTGCCCGAAAGGCTACCCAGAGCTCCAGCGTTTTTATCTGCTTTGAAAGATCATTTTATTGTTTATAGAGAAACTGACCTATAGGCCACCTCTCTGCATAAACCTGAAATAAATAAAAGAAGGGCATCATGCAAAGACCTTCCTCTGTTCACAGATTCCTGGTTTAGACTCATTAATCTTATCTTTTTGTACTTGCATACCTGATATTTTCCATCCTTCTTGTTTAATGTAATATGGTTTGAGAAGCTGTCCTTATTTGCCGTTTGTACGTCTTTGAAATGTATTTAAATGCTCATTAATCTAGGCTACTTTGTTTAGTTGTGCCAACAATGCTTTAATACATGTTCTGCATCAGTGATTCACTTTGCTGCCAATACATGTCTACAATATTATACTTTATTGATATGAGTGTGTGTGAGAGAGAGATCAATACCAGATAGCATGTACTCAAGCTATATAAAGATGTATCTTAGTCCTACTGCATAATAATATCAGAATATTATTCAACGTGCAATAAAATAAGCAGAACAAAAATATGTTACTTAAAGTAGTTCAAGTGGCTTTGCTACCCTTTCTCACACCTTGTGTTTTCTTTCTTCTCTTTTCAGCATGGAATACACCTATTACTTGTTCCTATATTATTTAAATTCTGACATAATGTTTGATTTTAGTTGGGATTTACTGGGTGATCTGGACAGAGGAGACAAAAATCTTTGGAAAGGTGTCCTTTCCCATTTTCTGGAAGGGGAATTGGATTAGAAATGATCTCATTTGACATTTTTTTTGTCTTCAGCAGAAAAAAGGGATACAGTACAATCTTGTCTTTTTTGCATTAGGTCAATGATTCATTGCAATATGCTATTAAGCGTTAAGCATATTAATTGCTATTTCACTGCAATATGCCTTTAATGACTAAGAATATAATGCTTCACGCTACTCTAAATATATAAAGACAAAGATTCAGATTAATTTAAAAGAAATTCAACCAAAATGTTAACAGCATATTCCAAATGTCTTATTGATGACTTTAAGTTTTACTGTGATTCTTTTTATCTAAATTAGTTGACATTTATCTTGGTTTTGACATTAGCCAGTGGTGAGTGATTTTCATTGAGATAAAAGTTTAAAAAAAAAAACAAATCACAATATAAACATAAAAAATAATATTTTCTCCAGACTTAAACTTTACTAACTAACCGATTAAACTAAGAAACAAAATTATATAAAACAGTAAACATTATTAAATGTTTAAAATTAAAAATAACTAATTGAAAGTTCAATTGAGATTAATATTGTGCACAATATTGCTGTGAGGTAAACTGGTTAGTTTGTGTATCTTAATGGTTTTGTAAGAAGCAAGGTAAAAATTAAGCCTTTGGTGAACTCAAATTTACTGTCTTTCTGTGAAATCTTGCAAAAGAAATCTAGTTTTCTTACCCTATCAAGTGTATTTTCCATATCACCAAAATATTGACTGCTGCCCACAAAAGACAAATACATATACAGTACAGCCTGTTCTAGTGCTACAATATGCACTTAGTTCTGTTATTATTCTAAAGTTTTATAATAATTATATTTACTAATATTATTGGTCTTCCAATGTGAGGTAGAATATTTGCATCTCCATAAATTACATTTATCTCCAGATTTCTGATTGAAACTAAAACCTTCAAAAGACAGTCTCTCCTACACCGACAACAAAAATGTCTTTTAAAATGAAGCAATTAACACAGAGCATTAGTGGAATGGATTGTGCAGGTTTTTTGTTAGTTTTCAATTTTAATGATGCTCCAATTTTAGTGTTGTCTCCACGGAGCGCTGAAAAAACTACTTTATAAAAAACATGTGATTCAAAATAGATATACTGTAGATTAAGTATATAAATGTAATTCTCACTACTAATAAGTTGTTTTTCCTTATTCAATATGTAATAACTGCCAGTGCCATTTTTGAAAATGACTCCTGCCAATTTCATCCCCCAGTTCTCCTCAGGAACCAACCGATATTCCAACTAGTAATTTTTTCATTTAAATGTTTAGAGCAGAATCTTTAAAAAAAAAATTAAGAATTCCTTGAAATTCTCAAATAAAATAACACTTTTGCCTCACAAAAACAATATACTTCCTAAATCCTCAAAGCCACATCGGCATATACTGTAGTAATTTGTGGATCTTTGTTAAAAAGTGATATGCTTCTTTCTCTTCTCTTATGACTGAACTGTCAGCTGTAGCATGACATAGGCCTTAAAGAAAGTCTTTTACTTCCTCCCTTCCATCACTCAACTAAATCATATACAGTAAGTGCCTGAACTCAAGCCGCTCGGCTGTCGCAGCTAATTTGAAGACTGTTTTCCTCAGTCTTCCTGGCCAACAGCCTTAGTTCTAAACAAGAACCAGTTTTCAGGAAAACAACAGCACTGCCTTGGCTTGCTCAAAATTCAAGTGAGTCCATGACATCGATATCTTCGTCTTGGGTCTCCACTGGATTGATGGTGGCTTCCAGTGCTTTGGCTGAATTCTTGTGCGCCTCCATGAACTTCTGGAGGTATTTGGAAGTATAGAGCCAGTGGTGTTTGAGAATATCTTCCAACTCGTAGCTTTTGGACTGCCTGGCATTCATCTTGCGGAATCTGCGGAAGAGCTTGTTCCCGGACTCGTTCCCTTCGCTTGCCCAAGCCCCAATGGACCCGTCTCTGTCGATGATCTCAGGCACGTGGGCGAGGGTCTTGTGGAGGTAGTTGGTGATTTTTCCGTCGTAGCGGTACTTGAAGGTGGTAGACAGGAGCTCAGCAAAGCGCTGGGAGTTGAAGCTGTAACGACAGAGCAGGTCAGGGCACTCTTTGGCAGGACAGGTGGAGCGCCAAACAGGCTTCATCTGCAGGTAGAGATGCATGAGCTCCCTGAGGGCCTCCTGCCGCTCCTTGGAGGGCACCAACTCGCAGACTGCCTCCACCGTCTCTCTGCTCATCAGCTTTCGTGAAAAGTTGCCGTTCATTCTCATGACTGGCTTGAGGTTCATTTTCTTCCTCAGCTGTTTGTCAAGAGCAGATTGCCACCGTTTCCTCTCCTCCTTGGTGGGGCTGCTGTTCAGGTGGACTTCTCCGATTTCATCTTGGAATATTTTGTAGAACTCAGTGGCATTCCCGATGTCGCAGTGTAATGCATCAATGCATGCCTGGGTCTCCATAAAGGGTTTTGCCGAGATTCCTTTGACCCGATCACGCAGGTCATCTGCAGACTCTGAGTAGGGGTTGGTTCTCCAGATCTCATACCTCTCCAGGTTCTCCTCATGGCTCCTAGTTATTGCATGGAGCACCTTGTTCTTGGAAGCTTCTGCCCTTGTCGAATCACAGAGGGTGCAGATGTAAGTTGAGCCAGATGCCTCAAGTCCTTCTACGTCCCTAACCAGTTTTTCATCATACCCTGTTCCCCTAAAAATAAATCGAAAGGACCTCAGGAGACCTCCGATGGAAAGGATCAGACGGCTTTCTTTCATGTCTTCCCGTTCGGCCATCACAGGCCCCAGGATAGCGGTTAGTGTTTCATGGTCAGATTCATCTGCGAACATCAGGCACAGGGGTTTGCAGCAAAGCTCAGAGTTCGGTTTCAGCTCCTGGAAGACTTTCACATTTTCCCCTTCTTCATTGCGAGCCAAAATGGACATAATGGTGAAGGAGAAGCGGACGGCTTTCTCAGGAACTGCTGGGCCACTCCCGTGTTTCTCACTGACATCTCCCATGCCATCACAGGACTCCTTGACCACAACAGTGAAGCCCTCAGTGGAGCTATCATCCAACCCCTGTTCCTTCATGCCCTCCAGAATGTCCTCTTCCAAGTCTTTCAAAGCTGCAACAAGAGCCACATCATAGCGAAACCTCCGAGTGATGGTGTCCATCTGTTGGTCATCCACAGAAGGCGTCCAGCCCGAAAGCCCATCTATTATCCCGACATCTGTGCTGCTGGAGACGTTCTTCAATGCCGGCTGCCACTCAAAGTGGTGGTATCCTGGGAGCAGGGCCTTCTCTGCATTGCGGAGGGTGTGCAAAGGCTGGAAGATCTGCCTCCCGCTGGTCGCTTTGACAGTGCGGTACATCTTGTGATACTGGCTACAGCTCAGGAAGGTGTTGACTCGGATGGCAAGGCAAACAGCAGGATGTAGCCCATATCCTCTTCCTGAAAATACAAGAAATTGCACTGTCAAACGAATCGAATTTAACCACTACATAAACATTACCACAACTTAAAAGTATGTTTTTGGTTAAGATTAATATACTGTTACTGTAGCTCATTTTGTATTCATATTGAATAAACTAACATTTTCACCTGCCCTTTGATTATACTGCAATTATTTGCACTGGCTGTAAGATTATTTATGTATATAAAGTAACAGTACATTGTTTTTTACATTTTTAAGGTGTCTTGCAATGACAATCATTCCCTGAGGCATTATTTTAATGCTAAATTAAACGCATAATGCATTTTTGTTTTGAATGGAAGCATTCAACAGAGAAATTAAAAAGACATCCAAACTACTCCAATAAGAGAATAAGAGGTAAAACACATTCATGGATAAATATATTGCAATCTTGACTTCCAAGACACTCTCTGAATCACAGAGAAAAAGCTTTTAAAACTACCTAACTGTAAACATGATTTTAGTTCCATAATAAACGATTTTCTTGTGTTAAATGTTCAGTAATAAAAGTAATTCTTAATAACAATAAAAGGATTAGATCAATCTTGTGGTTTGAGATGAAAATAAAGGCCATCTGGTTTTATTCCCTAGAGAGGTGGACTATGGTTAAAGTGAATTATGTGTGCTTATGGTATTTTTATCTGCACACAGTCATTGCATATGAGTAAGAGAACAATTTTCCTGCCTTTCGTTTAGCTTGAAATTATATGAATAAAAATAGCCTCTGGTTACAATTTATTTCTCAGCAGGAACTCAGCAGCAGCCCTCAGAGACATACGTTGCATTATATTCAGTTAAATAACTCTTTTACTGAATTTCTTCATCAATTAATCCTTCAATTATAATTTTTGCAAATTTTTAGATCAGAGATCGTAACAACAGTGACCTTGCATCATGGCCTCCAGCTCGTCCGCCTGTCGGTGCTCATTGCCTGCTCTCAGGGCCAGCAAAAAGAGGGTGAGACAGACGGACTTGATGTCTCCCCCTTCTTCCTTCTCTGCAAACACCTTCACCTGGTGCTTCAGCCCCCTCAGTCGGTGCTTCTGGGCTCTGCGGGTCAGTGAGAGCAGGTGCTGACGTGGTCTCCCTCCTTTATTCACGGGCAAGTAATTGTCGTTGCTTTGGCCTTCTTGGTGGCTCAGGGTATGCGCCCCGTAGTCCTCTAACCGCACGTGCTCGTCACAGTCCTGCGCTGGGCACCGGATCACGAGGGAGTGGAGAATGACCATAAAAGCTTTAGCTGGAGTGACCAGGTCAGATGGGATGCAGGGCTGCCTGCAGGCAGGGCATTGGGTTCCAAGAGCACGGATGTACTTCAGGATGCACGCTCGGCAAAAGAGGTGCTTGCATGATGACTGGACAGGGTCAGCAAGCAGGTGATCACACACTTGGCAGCTGACGGAACGGACGAAATCAGCTGGGTAGTCCCCAAGAAGGAGATTAGCGCTGAGGTGGATGTTTTTGCAGCCTGTGATCTTTTTGACCCATAAGCTTCTTTGAGCATGAGGTTTGGCCCACGCCTTGCCGTTGCCCAGATTTTTGTGTTTCCGGCCCCTGGCACCCCGTTCATGAAGGTCTAACCTGGTCCTCTTGGCTATGTGGGAGCTGGGAGCCTTGTACTTCCTTTTGAGAGACACGCCTGTCTGGGAGCAGAGCCTGCAGTACGCTGAATGCGGTTTCCACTGGGGAACTCGAGTGTTAGAGAAGCAGCAGAAGCCTCCCCCTCGCATAGCCACCTTCCAGCAACGGTGGCAGAAGGAGGTGGGGTGAACTGTTTCTAGGTCACTTGTCACGTCCACCTTGAAGACTTTCAGAATGACCTCCGGCCAGCCTCGGGCTTTGCACCCCATCTTCCTTAGCGCATCTCGGCTCGTGTCATCCAAAGGGCCCTGGACTTCATGCTCCAGGTTGGTCTTGCCTCTTTTCAGAGCCCCACCACAGAGCCTGCAGAGAGACCCCAGTCGCACCATGTGGGTTTCTATCTCCACAATCTTCAGATCCACTCGACTGCTCTCCACAGTCTCCTTGGTCTTCGCTCCCAAGCAGAGCTTCATGACACCCATTGAGGGACTCTTAACCCCCGTCATTTCTTCATCTTTTGAAGGTTCTGATAAAATAATCTGGGCAGTTTGGGTCTCTTGTTCCCGGGGAAGTGGAGCCTTCTCAATGGACTTGATACGGAACAGCTTGAACTTCCAGTCAGAGAACTTGGAATAGGGATGCTGGATCTCATCTGGCATTGAGCGCCAAGGGGTTTCTGCCAGTGGCACTGCCATACTTGCAATTGTTCAGTTCCTACAGGAAGAAAATAAGAAAAGCCATGTAAATATTATAGAATGTTTTATATTTCTACATCTATAAAAACTAGCTCATTTATAATATAGAATACTGTAACTTCTCTAAACTTTCTCTCATAATCATGACAAAAAACTTTTCCATTTTCTTAGAATTTCAGTGTCTCAATGAAATATAATGCACACTTTTGCAAACTGTTCAAATTCAACGTCAGTGTGTCAGTCATGTTCAATACCACAGTACAAGTCAACACCCAAAAGTTATAGACTCTTAGATTCTGTCTGTATGAGTGAAACTGCCATGAAGGTTTTAATTTTCAGTGTTATTAAAGGTTTATGTTTCCATGGTAACTCACTAGACTTTCGTCTTCTGCATTACACCATACAATCATTACTAGACTGAATATTGTTCGGAAATTATTAGTTTCATAAAAAAAAAGCTCAGCACTCAGCAATGTAGGACCCTACACAGCTTGAGTTTAATTACATGAAATTTTCTAATTTTGTATTTCTGCAATTATGCCATGCCCATGTGTATTGTGAACCTTATTTGTGCTAAGTTATTGACACCTTTTATTTCAATATGAAAGACTGTGTGAAGGTTCAAAGAAAGCAGTGTTTCAAAGACGTGGTTCACCTCTTAGCAAGAGGATCTTGGAACTGACAGCAACTAATTTAGTTAAAAATAAGTTCAGCATGTAGCAGTAATATGGAGTAACATAACATCACTTTATTAGCCCTATACAATTTCTTGCATTAGGAATTCATCTTTTCGCATACCCCAGCTTGCTCTCCATGAGACACGGACACACAGACAGGGAGAGAAGCTTAGGGTCAGAGCGCAGGGTCAGCCATTGTACAGCATCCCTGGAGCAGTTGGGGTTTAAGGGTCTTGCTCAGGGGCCCAACGAAGTAGGATTCCTTTGCCGGCTGCAGGATTTGAACCGGCAACCTTCCAGCCACAGGTGCAGATCCTGAGCCACAAAGCCACCGCTCTGCCGAAGATGTGTGGAAGATATACTGTAGGTCAAGATGTGGACAAGAAACAAGCCTAGATGTGTGCGAGACAGAGGTGTAGAATAATATTTGTAAATCTAAATAATGCACCCAGTTTTTTTACAATCTGAAACTGTTTCAAAGTCATCATTATGTAGAGATATACATCATGACAGATCCCAGCTTTCTGCTGCACTTTCTTTATTAGCTCAAGGCAGTATATTATTTGAGAATTCATGGAATCCGAAGCAACCGTCTCAGGCTGACTGCAAAACATGCTTAAATCTTTTAATACCTTCAATCATTATTCATCAATGTTCAGTACAAAAAAGCACAACGAAGTAAACTAAACATTCACTGAAAGTTTAATGGTAAAGCTATTGTGTACATCAATAACATTGTCATCTGTTCTCCTTCTAAAGAAGACTAACAGAGTGTTTGCAAACTTTCTTGTAGTTTTTTAAGGATCTAAGATCAAGCATTCCATATTATTTGTAGCACAGAATTACATCAAATCTGTTTCATAGTTGCAATGAAATCTAAGTGGAACACCTGTTTCCCTTAATATCAATATCACACTATAGTATTTGATTCCTTAGAGACAGGCATTGGTTGACAAATCATTTCACAATTAAAGAAATCCATTTTTGAGACATTAGTCTAAAATGTGTCAGTGGATATCCAAACAACTCTCTTTTCACTGACATGTGCTTCATTTATATTTTATTAATACTTTTTCCCATATTTAAATTCATTTTGAATAAAGAATGTGTACGGTTTTACTTATTAAATATATACATATATTTATTTTATATAGTACATGGTGGTAGTAAGGAGTCATTTAAAATAATTATTACTACTGTACTTTATAATGTTTAGTAATCAATAATATGTTACAACCTTTTTAATATTAACATTATTTTATTGTTAACTTGTTGTACCTGCACCCTTAGTAAGGTTTAGTACAACATGGCTCTGCTCTGGCTAGAATTGTGCATTTTACCAGTTAATGAGTTGTAGATCCTTTGTAAATAAAACACAGAAAATTCACAGCTCTCATTGTTAACCCTTCCAGTGCTTGGTCAAGATACTTTACTTAACAAATAACCCTATTTCCCTGGACAGGTTATACTCCTCCAGTGCAATCACTACATCTTTTTTGTGAAGTTTTTTGTTTAAGGTGTATAAGCAGTATTTATATATACTGTAGGAATGGTAAGTCTTTGATTAAACAAAGGAGAAAGGAAAACAAATGAATCAGGTATTTCTTTGTGCATTGTAAAACACTTGCATACATTGTTGACACAAAACTGAAAACATCTGCAGTTGAATTAGAATTCCTCTGCTGGTGAATAAACAGCCGAGTTGATTTTCCTTGCCTAGTCTGAGAACACTTTGATACCACCAGAAAGTGTCTCTCCTTCAGAGTGTTGCACTGTCAGTGCCAGATTCAGTTTGATAATACATCTAGTGTTAATCAACTTATGTAAGACTGTCAGTTACCTAGCATCTCAATCCACCACTTCTTGATTGAAACTGATACCTTGGAATCTCTTTCAAGAAACAGCTGTAAGAGATCCTTGGATTAATTTGTTAATATTAATCCAGCTGCCTCAGACGGCCTAATGGTCCAATATATTTAGTTGTAATGTCATTTATTTAGCTCTGAAACAGTATTAAAGAGGGGTCATCTACAAGGAAGAACTCTACAGTAGTAAAGATTCTATATTTTTAATGAAAATTACAAATGCTTACCATTATCTTGGTTTTCCCACAGTATGTTCATAATGGCGTTCGACTGTCACTCTTCTGATCAGTTTGAATAGATATTCTGCTTAGCCCAGAGGACAATAACTCAAGTCTCCATACAGTGTGTACCACTCTTTATTAAAAACAAACCAGTTCTGCTCTCTCTTACCTTGTTTTTGTTTCTGCGAAGAAAGTTTGCATCTGTTGTCAGTGCTGGTTCTGCATGAGAACACAGAGCCACGAAGAAGCTGTGGTGTATCTCTTACTGTCTCTGCAGATTGGGACCAGGGTGTAACAGTAGACACAGACATCTCCTTCCTCATATTTATACTTCCAGAGGACCTCAAGGACCTCTGTCTCCAACAGCCAGAAGCAGGCACCTGAGCATGTGCAAGAGATGAGAGTGCAGATAACTCCTCCAACCATCAGCTGCTGTCTTTGTGTCGGTTTAACTTGGTAGTGGGGTAAAAGTTTGGTTCACCTCAAACAGGTGTTTCAAAACGAAGATGTCTGTCCGCTGAGGCTACCCCTTTCTGAAGCTATGGGTGAAACAGGAATGTTAGTATTAGGAGCAGAAAAACTATTGAAACGTTTACTTGAAAACACTGCAACTAATGTTACAGTTAAAGGAAAAGTTCCCTGGTATCCAAACAGCTTTACTATTGAGGGGATCTCACACAACGTGAACACTAGGAAGTCTATTATAAGTTGGATTTTGTCACTGCACTGTTATGTATTGTATGTACACCTGATGTTTGTTCCCAAATTCAGCATTTACTCATTCACAAATTTATTTTATTGCTTCACTGATCTCAGCAGGTTAGTCAAGATAAAGAATTGTGGTGTCAAAGCAGCAATTTATACAATTAGTCCTAGCACCAGAATTAGCCTGTAGTGCTGCTAGAGGCAAGCACAGACCCAGGCAGATGCAAGCAGAGCAGCAACTGGTGACTTGGGTACCATGCAGGGCCTGATGCAGCCGCTCCTTCAGAAGATGGTATTTATCCTCCAGGCGTGGAAATGATGTCTCTGTCCGTTGATCATTTAAAGCACCAATAGACATGTAGAGCCCATTGATGGTTCCCAACAGGCTACTATGGTGCATCAGAATTAAGCTTGCAGACCCCTTTCCCAGCATGTTGGATTGCAATCAAGTAATGAGCCTATAAGTCTAGTTAATCTGAATTAAAATACCTCAACTAGCAAACACATTAGAATACAGACTGTCTAAAGCATGGAGCATTGCAAAAGCTACCGTAAATAGACAGTTCACCTCATTTCCCAAATCACCTGGAGAGCCCAGCACTGGGTTATCTTTGTCTCTCTACACATGAACGGTAATCTCTTTTACATTTCCAAACCCTGTAAAAGTAAAATAAAAAGAATAATAGATTTTGAGTAACAAAATTCCAGACAACATCTAATCAGAGGTCAATAAGTCAACTAATACACACATGTTTTTGTTCATTGTTGCATTTTGTTATGGATATTTGACAACAATTATTGATAAGACTTGTTGATAGGATTGCTTTCAGTCACCAATCTGGACTGTGCAAATGACATTATGAAGGAACATAGCAGTCACAGCACTGAACAGGATCAACCAGTAAACAGCAAGAAAATTCCAAGAATGGGAAAATCCAGAACAGAACAACTGGACACAAATCTTAGCTTAAAGTGCTAACAAGATGGTATCCATGTAAACCATCCAAAATTACAAGCACTTCTGGGTGTAAAGGCAGTCGGTCCAGGCTTCCGTCGTTCAGGACCCTATGCAGACGGTATAATCTGGAAGTAAGTGGAGAAGGACAACAGGGAGAAGACGCAGAGAAAAAACCAGGACGGGTTGACAGACAGGGGGGCGTGATGACAGTGATCCGGTGCCCGGGGGGCATGGCACAGGCAGACAAGTCCAAACAGTCCAAGGGGGAAATCCGGGGCACAGTCCAGGGTCCAGGAACCGGGGAATCCATTCAAGACAAACAAGGTTAAAATCCGAAACGGGATCTGGTACAGGAACAGGGAGTAAAAACAAGGTGAGGAAGCCAGGTGCTCCGAGCCCTGGACTCAGACGATTAGGATGCCGTGATGAAGCCTATACCGTCGGGTCTCTCCTGGATGTCTCCTGGTTTCCGGGCATCCATCTCCCAATGCTGAGTCAGGAATAGTGGGAGCGCCAGGCTTAAATAATGATGGACAAACAGGGGACAGGTGCACGTAATCAACTAAAATACGAAAAGTACGGAGCGCCCTTAAGAGGAGGGATGACAATCGTGACACTGGGCCTGCAGTTTGTATGATATCTGTAACAATCTGTAGTGAAAGACATGCAGTAAGAATGAAAGGTAGAAAATGTTCATTTCTGCTGAAAGATTGATCTAAGTTTTGTTTTAATGAAGAAACAGGGAGCTCTGCTAGAATGAACACTGAGAATAAGTCAAGATTCTAAAAAAAATGGTATTTGTTGTCCAAGGGGCGCTTTGCTGGGATTTTGTGAATGCATGATTTACAGGTACCACTGCTACTTTCACAGTTGAGCAGAAGCTTATTTGCTCAAAAGTTCTGGTATTATCTACAGTAACTGACTTTCTTCTGGAGGTACAGAATGCTGGAAGCTGCAGGTGTCTGATCTGTTATAAGACTTACCCTGGAGACATGCTGATTCTCTCAAATTTACTTGTTATTGATAAACCAATGGCAGTTGTGGAAGTTGGGAACTGTCATAAAAACCATCTGGCATATTGTGTTTTTCAATGCCAACATAATGAGGTTTTTGCACCACATGTTTTTTTTTTTAAATCCATCGTTAGAATAATATTTACCAAAATCACTCAGGACTACAGCTTCCAAATCACACACCAAGCCCAAAGGAAATGCAGTTTTAAAATGTCAAGAACTAAATATACATATAAAAATTCCCTAGCCACGTAACAGTATGACAACCACAGATCGATATAATTCATGTGCTGTAGAACTGAATCCCTAGCAGGGACACACAGAGACAATGAACAAGGAATGCTAACTATACATATTAGATGAATTACCAGAGCTAGCCCATTCCTATCGTTTTATATGCTCGTTTTCTGTTTTTCAGAAGTGCGGATATTCTACAAGTATCAAGTAACGAATGTGCAGATAATTACAGAATAGTGTTCTTAAATAAAATATTATTGAGATTGAATTAAAAGCACACCTCAAAAGCACACCTTCATGGTCTCAGCATGTGCGACCACAGCTGCAGTACAATTTGCTAACACAGAGCAAAATGGTCATATCTGAGGAGAGAGGTGACAGTCAAGGTCAGGAGGCTATGTCTGCGAAACGCTTAGGGATACTGAACGGACTAAAAGGGAAAGATAAAAGGGGCATTTGGAATTCAAACTGTGAAAAGGAACGTTTCCCAGCTGGTCATTGGAGCTTTACAAAGGGAAACGTAATCTGGGCTCAGAACGGTGATCCTGCCTGACTTAACAATCCTTACCCAAACACACATGCACATCCTTCCGTATGCCGAAGTTAAAACAAATGAACTAAGAGCTAAAAAAGTCCATTAAGATGCGGAAACTCACAGGAGACACAGGCAGAATTACAAGATTATCATAATTTGGAATGGATTACACAAGGCTCATGCATAAAAGAAAATAATTAAAATTAATCGCCCCCATTAAGCTCTGTAGCTTCAGCAATGTTCCTTTGAACTGAAACAAATCTGGGTTTTACAAGCATGCTCTTAGCAAGAAAGGATTCGTGTGCCAGGAATGGATAAACACACCTCCCACCACACACCTCTTCACTTCAGGGATGACAAAAGATCGATGACCTGAGTCAGTTCCACCCTTTCTCAACTTTTAATTTGCTACTACAGTGGTCCATTTAAGGTCAAACTAATCAGTGCTACTGTATAGTTGATGACTAAAACTAAGAACAGCAAATAGACTCTTGCCTTAAGGATCTTGGTGCTACCCCTTATTATGGATTTTATAGTGCTAGTGAGCACCTACTAATTAATTTCTATACTTTTTATTTGCCTACAGACCATCCAGAAGGAATATAAGAACATATGAAAGGTTACAAATAGCAGGAGATGATTCAGCCCATGTAGCTCATTTGCTTGCCAGCAGCTAATTGATCCAAAAAACTTAACCCACCTTTTCCTGAAAGAAACAGTGGTATTGCTGTTACAAGTTAATCATAATACCAGGATCCAGACTCCCACTTGTACAAAAAAGTGCCTTCTGATCTAATGTTAAATGCTTTCCTCCTTATTTTATATCTGTGTCCTCTGGTTTGTGTCCATTCGGTTGGATTTGTCAATATCTTTAAATATTTTGAATACTTGAGTCAGGTATCACATCACAGTCTCCTCAGTCAAGACAAAAAAATTAAACACTTTCAGCCTTTTAGACAAAGGATATTCCTTTGAGCCTTCTCTACATTCTCTACATTGTCTAGAAGATGGGATGTGTGAATATAGATACCAAAGTATTTTTCATACATAGCTTCTTGAAGCTCATTGGTCTCCTAAAGTTTAGAATTATAGGTTTTGTTTTTGCTATTTGCATGCAATACTCTGCTGTTGTCTACACTAAATGTCATTTGCTGGGTGTTTACCCGATCTTGAATTGCACTGAAATCTTTTTGAGTTTTCTATGAAACATGAAGAGACAATGAGACCCCCTCACTAGTACCAGAGCCCATAGACACACACATGGGACTGAGCTGATGGAGATGGTCTTCAAGGTGACGGAGCTGTTAGATGGTGGGACCCAGGAGGATTGTGCTCATGTCTCTCTCCACTTTGTACAAACAAAACCTGACTGGCATGGGAAGTCTTTTTACTGGGGCTATCTCTCTGCCAGGTACAGGGGCACTAATCCAAATTTCTACCTTTTATTTTGCCTCAGTGCTTTTATTAACACACTGCCTTTACTAACACCTTATTTTGCCATTTGCTAGAACACTTAGGACTTGTTCTCCTAATTAAGTCTCAACAGGAAAGTGAAAAAAACAAAATTATATTCTGTCTACTATGCTTGAAGCATTTGTTTTTAACCAAAGGGAGAAAAAATGAAGCAGAGCTTTTAGTAGCATTTTATTTCTGAAAAAAAACATTTTAACTCTTTCCAGGCTTTTTAGAAAAATACACAATATTTGTCTGAAATAGCCAATGAACTGCTCAGAACCATGTTGTGCTGGGCATGCTGAATCCATGTCAGGAGTTCACAAAGCCAGGAGAACGTTAGGGTTTGTTGCTAGGTTGGGACATGGGAGATGGGGTTCCTTAGCTCATTTTTCACTTCCTAAGGGTCTGGGGAGCCCCTTCCTCATTTGTCACTGTTCTGAGGACAGGGATGTCTTCATATTACCTTAGTTTCTTCGGGTTTATGGGATTGCCAACAAGACCTACTGCAGATATTCATATTAATATATATTCATATTCAGATATTATACTTTTTGGTTTGAGAACCACAGGGCTTATGTTTTAAGAGCATGTGTCAGATATGGTTTCACGCTCATTCTTCTCAACAGAAGCAAACCTGGATCCTTGTGATTTTCAGGCCATCTAAGATGGGTGCCACTGGCTTAACTGGACTAGTTTATTATTTTAGTTTATTATTTTTTAACAGTTAAAGATTTACAAACACCAATAACGCCTGTGGGTCTGCAGTGGTACCAGTGTCATAGTCTTCTTGGGAACTGCCTGCACTGCAGCGGGCCATGCACCTTCTCCAGTAGCTGAACAGTGTGGCAGAGGAACCTCCATGAGCTTAGCTTTTATTTTCTGTGTATCTCAGTGATTTGGTTGACTCTTCCCTGTCATTCATTTTTAATTAGTTTAATTCACAATTTGCATTATTCTGCTAAAACGTTGTAAATCCTCACCCCACATACAGGTTGTAAATGCAAGTGATATTTTCATGGTGATCCTTAAAGTAATACGTTATATGCAACTCCTACTTTTTGAGTGTTGAATAATCTGCATGTCTATTAAGCGGACATAGAGTGTTATGCAAAATAATTCTCTCTCCACAGACCAGTTTGGATTGTGCTTTAGTATATTTTCACAACGGACCAATCCTGACTTCATCCTCATGGCATGTAAAAAGTTTTTTTGCTCCTGATGCTTTAGGCTCTTTTAGGTTACAATTAATTTTAACTTGTTTTTAGTTTATGTACTGTAAGAATACCAATGTTACAGAGTCATAATATCTTACTGAGTGGCATTGAGGCCAAGGTTATGCTTCAGTTTTCACATATTTCCTTTTGTACAAGGAAGGAACAAAAGATTGAATTCTGTCTTCACAGTGAAAGCACTAGTTTTAATAAAACTCTCATTACCTCCAGGTCTCATTGCTGGTCCACTATGAATGCCTGGCTTAAAAAAATTAAATGAGTCACAACTTTCATCCACCAAATGCAAACAGAAGAGAAGTTACTGTATTTTAAGTGCCTCACTTTTCATAATGATGTTTAATGTCATGGCTGTCTCCATGAGAGCAGAGCAGTGGAAACATCTCAGTTCCTTTATTCACACTGGCTTCAATTTAAGTTCAAGATTTTTATGACACTGTACATCCTGTGCCTTAGTACATAAGCCAACCATGGCTTCCAGTATACTATAACACCATGCAGTAATTCACACTCATTTTAAACTCCATCAAATGACGAATAGCACCTATCTGGTCATTACATCCCAGTTAATGCTGCAATAACTACTGCTTCATGTACAATATCTATGTAGCTATCCCTTTCTCACAGCTTTATTTCTTCTCTCATGGTGTGCTTTGTTTAATTCTGCCAGCTTTCAGAGTCCACTTGCTCAATGGCATCATTAACAAGCTGTTTAATTTGCTGCACTATGTTTCAACAAGTTCTACAGCCTTTTGTTTGGCTCCATACACTCTCAAAGGCAAAGATATTGCAGTGCTTAGAGGTAATCTCGGTATGAGGTGTCTTGCCAAATTAACAATTCTGTCAGTCCCACTTGTGTTCGCTCCGTATATGCCTTGATCCTGTCCTGTCTGGATGCTGGCTTTTTTTTTATTTCCCCACTCCAGTGTTTTCTACAAATAAATATATTCTTTAAGGAATTGCTAGCTTCTCTTTGCGTTGTGAAGAACTTAAAACACTATCCTCTGTTTCAGGCACATGGTGGATTTTCTTCTTTCCTTTCACTGTTCAGCATGGAAACCACCCCTCTGCTGTTTCCATTGCAGCTCACGCGCTGACACAGCTCTCCACTCGAACCTGTTTTTGTTCTTCACATTGCGTGTGAGCAGCATTCTTGCATAGCAGTTAAGGCTGCTGCCACAAAGCGTTTAGGTCCTGCCCTCCTGTCTGATCACTTAGCTGCACATATAAAAAGCTTGTTAATCTCCTTTATTGAATGCATTGAACAGAAGTGCGTGACCTTCCTAGACCCTGACGAGTGATCGTGGCTGCACTGGTAAAGGAGCTGCCTCAAACACAGACCGAGCTCCATAATCTGGGTGTTGCAGGTTAAAAGCTGTACAGTATATCACTATCTGAAAGGAAACAGGGTCCACCAGGCAGCAACATGTAAAAACCTAAAGGAGTGGGGATGACAATAATTCTATTTTTTTTTAATCTCATAACTGGTTTTAAATAAATAATGCTATTAGACTAACAACATGTCCAATCAAATGGAGATATTCAATAGTGATTTGCATAGGGCATCATGAAATTATACACATGTATGTGCAGTAAACATACTTCTTCTATTTTTTGTCCATTTCTATCAGGCACTTATCATTAAGTGTGGTATTGTGGATTCTATGCACATTGTACCTTAGCTCTTCGTACTTCGTTTTATTTAGTGATAAAGAAAGAAAGTGCAGCTAGTACTTTTTAAGGACAGTTGGGTCTTAAAGGTTTTCAGGCTGTATCTGGGTTTGCCTGGAAAAGCAGTAGCATATCTCCTCCACACTGAGGGATAAGAATCTAGAAGACACAGATTCAGTCCTGAGTAGTCCCTTGGCCTTACAATCAGCAGACAGGCAGTCTTGTAGAGTAAGAGAGAAAGAGAAAACAGCAAACTACTGCTGCTGTGTCAGGGACTCGAGTGTTGGTTATAGGGACGAGTCCCTGACCAAACAGGATCAGCCAGCAAAGTTAACAAAGAGTTGACTTGTAGTTAGCAACTTCTGTAATGTGAAGACTGAGAGCTGGTCAACACAGAGTTAATCAGGTTTAATGCTCCAGTGTCTAATGATTACTGAAGACAGAAAGTAAAGAGTTAATGAAAAGATCTAGTGAGTGTGATCAGCAGAAGGAAGAGGAACATGATGCCTTTCCAAGGAGGGGGACCAACGTTAGAATTTCAGAGGGGGGTAAAAAGAACAGGAAAGGGCAAAAAGTAAGAGTGAAGCGGCACACTGGCAGTGGTGTAATGTGCAAGCTTGTACTATCTAAGGTGGAGTGTGGCCACCATTCATCACAGCGTGAAATAACCCGTTTCCCTGAACTGCATCCATAGAGGAATTAAGCATACTGCACGTACCTGGTATCTTCTTCTTCTTCATCCTAGCGTTAACCCCGCATCGGCAGGGTCCGCTTGTCGGCACGCCCGTCTCCATTTGGCGCGGTCATAGGTGTCTTCCGGGGTGACGTTCACTTTCCGCATGTCTTCAGCGATCCGATCCATCCACCGCTTCTTGGGCCGCCCCCGCGGCCATCGACCCTGCGGGCTCAGTCGCATCGCTGTCCATGCACGTACCCTGTATGAAACCTGCTTAACGGAGGTTTTCACAGAACTGACCTGCACTGCCATATACACCTTTCCCTCGCCAGACGGACTCTCGCTATCTGGAAATTTGCATCAGCAGATACCAGTATTTAATACCCAAAACTCATTATACTGTAAGTATGAACTCTTGTTTTGTCGGACAATCCACCATGAATGCTACAGACCAATTAATAAATATTTTTTGCGGACTACTTCTCTGAGACTAGCAGACGACTTGTGGCAGGGGAAAACACAGTTTACAGCATCCCAGACTCCTCTCCAAGTGCACCGCTGTTGTTTGAAATCACACATTATTAACTAGCTGCCATGGTGTTATTATCTGAGATTTTTTTGCTTTTTTCTGTAATCATGGGTCCCAAAGAGCACAAAAGGACAAAAGCAGTGTCTGTTGATGTTACTAGGGTAAAAAGGGAAAGGAAATCAATACCCTTAAGTGTCAAATTAGAAGTTTTAAGAAGAATTCAGGTCAGAGAAACAAAGGCATTTGTTTAGCCAAGAATTCAGCTTCATCTTCAGTACATACCATATTTCAAAATAAGCAGAAAATCAAAGTGCAGAGAGTGGTTGTTGGTGCGAAGTGAAGATGTATATCCAGGGCTAGACAACTAGTGTTTGAAAAACTTGAAAATCTTTAATTCCACTGGATCG
Organism: Atractosteus spatula; assembly: GCF_055471065.1. Taxonomy (NCBI): domain Eukaryota; kingdom Metazoa; phylum Chordata; class Actinopteri; order Semionotiformes; family Lepisosteidae; genus Atractosteus; species Atractosteus spatula. The sequence continues at coordinate 1,477,521 of NC_142721.1, read as the reverse complement.
ACAGCCGCAGACAGTGCAGAACACTGAGCACCATGCTGGTCCAGTGTAAGCCGTACTGTTTTTATATTTAGTTTTCATTATTATACTACGTTATGGCCAAGATTTGACACTCAAACCTTTCATGTGGTGACTTTTGGGGGGGTTACAGAACAAATTGTTATTTTCCCATGAGGAATAATGGAAATGGACAATTTGCTAAAAGGAATTTCGCTATCTGGACAAATTTTTGGAATTAATTAGATCTGTAAAGCAAGGGATAGGTGTATATTTTTATCATTTTTTGTGAGGATGTACTGTATTTCGTTGCTGGAATTCCTTTTACCGCCCTCATATCTGGCTCCTCTTCTTTTCTAAGCCACTCTTCATAGAGTATTGCTCTGAGAATGTCATTGCTCACCCATCCAATAAAACAAGTGTCATAAAGACTTCATTAGTGGGTCTTACTCTGCTGCAATACCAGTGAAGTCCTCATCACACTTCAAGCGGCATACAGTACTTTAATTTTTCCCAGTATCACTAAATCTCAGGTTCAGATGTCCATTACTTCTGGACGTTCTTACCATTCCTGGCTCTCCTAACCGGTCTGCCAGTATTCATGCCAGCTGAACTCTCAGTCATTTAATTAAACTCTTATAGCTAAGCTAATAATTTGCTTAATTAACCTTTTGGCACCACTTTCAGTTGCTAAAAAGTTGCAGATTTTGCATTTCTAATAGTTAACTTAAAATCACTTGTATGTTATGAGCTAAGAACAATTTACAGTCAAAGTTTAAAATGAATCAATTTCTTAGTTACATAACCAATTAAATAACAGAGAATTAAGCTAGATAACACCTGGTTTGACCAGAATGAGAAATGGGAAGCCTTCTATTCCATCTCACTTTGTCTTGGAACACACTTCCTGCTCAGCACAAGATGTGCATTACAGCAATCTGCAGGGGGAGGCCTCTCATGGTATTTCCCTGTGGAGCTTTAATAAGAGTGATCTGCATGATGTCCTCTTAAACTAAGGGGACAGCAGTATTATAATTGTTGCATTGGAATGTAATTGGCCATGTTCACCATCAATAAAGAAGACCTACATCCTGACTCCTGTAATTAAAGTATTGCTTTACATCCAAAGTTTTACATCTGAAGAAGTAATTAAGTTATTAAAAACGGCCGACTGAGCAATATTGAACTAGGGTTCACTCGTGTTTGAGTGTACCTATTTAACACTGTCAGCACTCACAGTCCTGTTTTAGAGACAGTGGGCCAACAGTGTTTTCAGAGTCTCCCCCTTGTCTCACTTGAGAGTCTTTATGGTAATTTGCACAATAATTAACCGTAATTAACCATGTGATCAACTCTATAAAGACAGGTTTTTTTTGCTAGATATTAGGGAGTAATGAAACCATGATACAAAATTACAGTCACATTGTGGATAATGTACTTTTACTGTTCTGCACTACAGTACATTTTTCAGAACTCAAAATGAACAAATCCAGACCATAGAGTGTCTTTTTGCTGTTAGCCTGCTCAGAGATTTCTTTTCTTCATAACCTACTACTCCTGTTCACTGTATTAAAATGTCAACTCCTCACATACTATTGAAGCTTTTCCTTTTTTTATGTGATATGTTCTCAGTGAGAGGCACATTGGAGCCGTGTTTTCATTGCTGCCTTGCAGTACTTTGGCCCAGGTTTCGGTTCTGGAACTTGGGCACTATCTGTGTGGATTTTGTATGTTCTCCCTGTGGATATGTGGGTTTTCTCTGGATGCTCCAGTTTTCTTCCACAGGAGTAGGATCACTGCCTTTCCTAATTTATATCAGTCATTTAGTTTCCACTACAGTTAGTAAACTACAGTAGTCAAGTTTGCAGATGATACCAAAAAAATAAGCAAATAAGTAAACACTGTAGAAACAGAAAATGGAATTATAAAAAATCTCAATGAGATTCAAGACTAGGCAAACTCTGGGTAGATTACTTTCATAAAGACAAGTGCAAGGTTTAGCAGGCAGGTGACAAAAACTATAAATACATATAATAAAATCTCTAAGCCCCAGGGTAAGCCAAATCTGCAGTAGTTCAAAACTGAGGATTTTTCTTCCTGTTGTGTGTTTTTCCAGCTTGGAAGCAGTGTTCTATTCAGTACATCACAATCTGAATTAAACACAATTAGAGGAAGCCAGTAAAATGTCCAGATACAGGACAGGAGCACAAACAGTGTGAGATTCTTACAAAAACATGAGCAACCAAGTTCTCATGGACTCTAAACAAATCACATACTAATGGTGTTGTTTTAATATACATTAGGAAATAGTCTTTGTGTCTTTACACTGAAATTAATTTCATCACTCTTCACGGTCCTGGTTCAGATAATTAATACTATTGGGGTGCTTTCCCTGTCTCTGCCTGTTTGTTAAAACTAAACACAAGATTAATTAAATGCCTCTATGGATCGTCAGATTCACATCAGTCTTATTTGCTTGCCTGCCTTTGTTATTATCCTAATTGTTATTTTTGTTATTAATATGATTGTTAGATGAAGTGCTAGACATTCCATTTTTCTTTGTCTGAGGCTGAAAGATATTGCTAATTAAAATCACTGACTATATGGTCAGAAGTAAACTATATGCATGAGTGTGTTTTGTAAATGATGATTGTAAAGTGTGCTGTACTACAGAAATATTTCATGTTTTTTAAAGGATTTTTTGACAATACCCTAACCAACACATGCTTCCACTTACTAGCACCAGTTGTGCACTATAAACCCGAGATGTCTACTTCAAGTTTGGAATATGTATCTCAGGTTTATGCTACCTGACTTACCTAAGATTCCCCATTGAATTGAACTGCTGACAGTTTTTCACATTTCCACCTGATCTGCAGTCTAGTGGAAAATGGATGCTGTGTATCATCAGGGGTAAATGAAGTGAGTCCATTCCTATACTGTAAATAAAGCAATTCAGTATCCTTTGGGATTAAAAACGCCAAAACAATTGGTGAAAAAGCAAAATGCAATGATGATGACGTGGCACACAGTTTACTGAGAATTGAACATGGTTCAGTGGGTTTTCTAGTCAGTCAGGACTTACTTGATTTGGGGCAGAACTGGGAGTAAAGTGTTATCTCTTTGCTCATTGAGTGTTGTTTGTGTGACAGTATAAAATGCTTATAATCTTATCCATTTCAGAAAATAAATACAATTGATGACATTTACATCTTTTGCTAAACTTTCTGGCCATTCGTCTTTATTTTGGCAAATTCCCTCCTGCTGTTTTCATGCTGTTACAAATAAATATGCTGAGTTTACAGACTTGCAACTGCTTTGAGGTGTTTTAGATGACCAGAGTTGCTGCAGCAACATTTAATGAACAGAAAAGCATTAATGAGATATATAATTTAGAGGGAACAATAGCATTGCATGAAATTGAATTAGGTAATGAAAAACCCAGCAAGGCACAAAATAAAATAGGCTTATTTAGCATCTTACGAGCACAATTCAGCTTTTCACATTAGGCAATGAAAGCAAAAGCACAAGTAAAACAATTGTGTTGGGGTTTTTTTACGAGATGTAACCTGAGCACAGACACACATTACTTAACTTAATTAATGTTATGAACTGCAGATCAGAGAAATGATAACTGGATGTTTTCCAATTCATCTACAAAATGGAGGAAAACACTGCGGAAGGCTATATATATTTTTAGGCGATTAAAAATAGATTGATATTCAATGTGAGATAAGATGATATTTATGACACTTGCTACTCAATAGTTTTAAAATGCTCTGTGTAACTAATGCTTCAAGCAATACCACATTATTTTAAAGGGCTCATCACTTCAAACTCTAAGACGCATACACATATACACTTGCTAATTAACCTTGATAATACTGTATGAACCATAAACATCTAGTAAACCAATTTCAGGAAATGCTTCCTTAACTTAAAACATGTACCATCAAGACAACATAGTGTACATCTGTACCACTCTAAACAAGTGACAACAAAAGCAAGAAACCTCAGCATCCATTTCAGTTAACTAAGATCATAACTTTACAATGTTCTAAGGAATAAATCCCAAGTTTTTAAAATTCTTAGAAGGTGAGATTGTCACGGATGTCGGAAAGGGCATGCCGTGGAATGGCAGGAGAGCAATAAAGACCCTATGCGTAGTGGCAGAACCAGGGTTAGCTCAGGCTCAGGAGGTCAGACAATGTCGGGTAGAAACCTATGCCCTCAGGCCGCGGAGGAGACGATGTGGTGCTAGGAGGGTCTCAAGACATCCGAACCCTCAATGCTGAGCGAGGAGGAAAGGATGACCCGGAAATATATAGCCCCAAACAAAGACACACCGGAAGGACAAGCAAAGCACAGGGAAACTAGGAACAGGACAGAGTAGGAGTGCCCTCTAGCTGTAGAGGGTGTGACAGAGATGTGTCATCTGACCAATAGTACTCTTTCAATACAGCACATTTCTGCCTAGCCAGGGTTATTTTTGTGCAGCTGTCATTGAGGTGTCCTATTTTAGTCATCTAGGAAAAGAAGAGGGTGAGATTAGGGGCTGACCTCCTCTCAATTCCAATTTGAAGATACAGTATACTGTAGAGTACATGTTGGATTCCTCAGTGATACACCGATGATGAAAAACTCACATCCACTGATGAAAATTTCAAACGATAACTTGCATACAGATGAACAGACATGGGTACATCCCACATTGAAAATGACTGGTTTTGAGGTGTTCCTTTCAGGGAATTTGACATTGACATTTTTCTTTTACCATGCTCATCTTGCCATTGTTACCCACAGTTCATATCACCTCACAATGCTTTGCCATGAGTCTGTTTCCTACAGCTTACTGCTCTTACTGTAGTATGCCAAGGCAAACATTCAGAATGTTACCCTGATTAAACAGAATGATGCTCAGTGGACCAAAACAAATCCTTTCCCAGATCATTTCTGCAAACCCCACAGAGATCTTGTTCATTTAAGTAGAATCTGTGGGTTTCCACTGAAGCCACTAAGAGTGTGGCAAAGAGCAAATCTTATTCCTGTGACCAGGGCAAAAAATAAATTGCAATATCACAATTTTACTGACAAAAGAATCTAACAAAGCAAAATACCGTCAAAGCGACCAGCCTTTTACACAAGTGAAAAACACGCGGCACATTTTCTGACTTAAGATAATTGTATTAAATGCTCAATTAACTTAATCTTTTTCAGAATATTATTGTCTTTTTCAAGGTCTGCAACATTAAGTGTTTACAATGATTTACAGGGAATGGGAGGCAGGAAGCATGAAACCCTTATACAAATAGCAAAAAGCTGTGTCAAGGTGCTTTAAAGAAAAAAAATGACAAAGCTAAACCAACAGAGACAGGTAGACACAATGTAACACAAATAAATCTAACAGACTTAAAAACTGGTGCCAGAGTCCAAACGTGTAAGATTATTTAGGATTATTTAACTGATGTTAATATAATCCACCAATATTATTTCAACAACTTCTGAATCCAAAAACTTTCCTGCATTTAATATAATAACTTTGCATAAACCTTGACATCTAGAAACTGGGATTTTGGTAGAACCTCATTTAAAATGGTGGATAATGAGTGACTAGATATTCACTCATTCACTCATTATGCACCATCTTAAATTAGGTGGTTATGGTCTTTGATATACAGTCATATACTCACTTGCTATTTTTCAAAGATCTTAACCATTTTAAACTGTCTTAAATAGCACCTTAACAGCTATTTATGTGGATCAAATTAAAATAAAAAATAATATAATACACCCTCATTAAACCTGAGTTATGTGGGCATATTGTGCTTAACATATTGAAAACAGTTAATATATTAACACATTAAACAAAAGGGGCATAAACATTAACAACCAGGCAATTTCATTGACTACATTCACCAGGGAATGAACAAAAATGTCTATGTACCATCTACCACAGTACAAAAGGTTACATATGAAAAATTGTCCTGATATTTTTTCCCATGAAACTCATAATTAAGCATGCAGCTTAAATGTTTTGTATGCTACTGTATTGAAATATAATACAGTATATTGAAGTAACAAGTGTTTTTGGTATTAGTCATATGCCACCTGCTTAGAATTTGTAATGTCGTCAATTACATTGATTTAATAATCATGTACAGTGAAATTTGATACAAAATGTGGTTCTTTTGGTCTTCTGAACGATCTACTTGAATAGTTTTTAAGCTCCACCTTGCACTTCTGTCCATGGTATGATATTATTTGGAAGATACGTTCTGCCCCCAGATCACCTCAAGGCTGATCAATATTGCTGTACAGACCCTTCATACCAGTGTAAACCTCACAAAAACAGTTTAAGGCAACTTTAAAACACTCCAAAATGCTTTACAAGAAAGCAGTAAACTGAAGATAGCTACAATAATAATAAACATCTAAGCACAGTCTAATCCTGTGGTCATAGACTTTGGGTTTGGTGAAGTTGTACAGTATATCTGTCGGTGTTCAGTCCAGCTATGGTCTTAATGTTAATCAGCTCAGTTATTTTCCAGTTCAACACCAGCTCACAGCTCTTCAGGTAGTAAGTAACTCTCCATTACAGTACTTTCAGCTGCCTCCAGCACCAGACTTGGGGACCTCAGTCAAATCTAAACATCAGGAAAAGGAGGTTTAAAAAGAAGTACTTTAAAACAACTTGTAAAGACTGACGGAGACCCAGAGTCTCTAACTGTAATTGGTAGGGCATTCTACAGTTTATATGCTTTACTATTAAAGGTTATATCACCCATTTTACAGTATATTACTTTGCTTTAGGGCAACTCAGCACTCCACAATCACTATCCAGTCACTCTCAAGTATGTGTAGGATGAAGATGTGATTACAATTCTAGTATCTGAGCTTTGGCCAGAAGAAGACCCTTAAAAACATGAAAATATGAAAAAGACTTACTGTATGTGTTCACACTGAGATATCAGTTTAATCTCTAGACACTGTTGAAAAGTACTAAAACAGAAATTAATTTTAGGACATGAAATTTAAATTAAGATCTACTACATTAAATTTGTATAGTGTACTCATAAGACCCAACTTAGAACCTACTGTAATTTCTCCTTTATATTTTTCAGTGTGGTACTAACCTTTACTTGTTCCTTTGAAGCTAACTAATGTTGAAGCAGCTTTAGTGTAAAATATATTGTACAGTTTTGGTCACCACACTGCAAAAAAAATATTGCCGTTTCTTGGATCTATAGAAAAGAGCAACCAGATACTGTACGTTACCTGTCTTAAAACGAAGGTCCTACAATTACAGTCTTCAGCAGGGATAACTATAAGGGGTTTGAATTATTTAAAAACCTCAGAGGCATTGACAAATTCTGTGTTAGCCGACGTCTTCAGACACACCTATGAAACACGAACCAGACTGTGGCCGGTACCCTGTCATCTTTCAAGACACAGCTGAATCAGATCCTTGGATCAATCAACAACTAACAACTGGTCTAGATGCTCCAAATAGGCTCCTTTAACTGGTCTTATGTTCTTAGAGTCATGAATTTAGATCTCAGCATCCTATAAGAATGGGGTTGGATCAAGGCAGGCAGTGTTGGTAAAACTGGGTAAAAAGAACATACCCAAAGAAATGTCTGGTCGATGCAAATTAACGAGAAACAGACTATACTCAAACAAGACTCTGCCATCAGAGTCTTTAAAATATCTGTAAAATAAGGATTAATTAGACTATAATTTGCCACTCTATTGAGGGTTCGATGCCAGTTAAATCTACAAGATAATTAAGGAGGTGCAGAAATAAGCTTGTATCAAACTTAGCTTTGGATTTGCTTTTGAAGCGAAGCTCACAAAGCAGATAACAGTGTCAAAAGATTATGTTTAGAACTGCTAGAGCACATCAGCATTTTTATGATATCTGAGATTACTCTTTCACTGTATGTTGAGTGGATTTGTGGGAGTAACTAGGACTTTGGGGATCAAGGTTTTGAATACGTAATGAAATCTTGCCACAGTCTGATCATAAATTAAATCAAAGCAGATGTCCCCCAAACTTGTTACTGATATTTCATCACAGATTTTCTGGTATATTGATCTGCAAGGCTTAGCACCATCTTTAAGGTATGTTCAGCCACTTTTCCTAAGTGAAAAGGAGGGAAAGTGGTTGGATAAAATGACAGAATTCACACTAGATAATCAGGACACATGACACCTCCCAGACTTGATGAAATTCCAACAAGACGGTTTGGAAGGCTGGATAAGGGGGAGTAGTTTTGCTTTTTAAATCGATATAATGATTCACTATAACTTAGTGTTAATTAAATCTCACTTACCCCAATCAGCCTACTGTGCAGCCCTTTCCAGAGAACTCATCTCTTGCTCCTCCAACTGCACAGCCCCTGTGTTTTTATTTAAACCTTCTCTGAGAGCATTTCTTAAAACGGGATAACAAAGTCAGTCCATCATTATCAGGCTCAGTTCAAAAACTTAATTAGACAAACACAGTGCTCAATCAATGTGGCTTCACATAACCATTACAAAGCAGCCTTGATGCTTAACAATTATGGCCATTAATCACTCCACACTCTCTTCAGGATGCTCAGAGGGAATGGAAATGAATCAATTGGGAACAGGGAGACCTGATGAGATATAATCTGCTTTTTCTTCTCATTAGTTACAGATCATTCTCAGTCTCCCAGGTGTGTACTTTCTTTAATAAACCTCCTTGTCTTAATTGTAGGGATATGTATCTATTGAAATCGATCTTGGCATTGCTGGAGGTACAGTGTAGGTCAACAGCTTGTAAATGAAGAAAAATGCAATAGGACAATGGCCCAGAGTCCTTCTGATCTCTAACACTACAGAGAGAGCAAGGACAAACAGTCTTTTCCTCTGACAGGATGCGTTCAAGGAGATGGCATGATGTAATCCCTTCATCATTGTCTTTCATGCCTGTGGACACTGATTTTTGTAATACGTTCACCAACATGATGAAAATTGTCCTGGTTTCACAGACCACCTCAGCAAAACTAAAAACTTACAAGAGTGCTGTGTATTTTACCTGTACGGTTCGTGATGTGTGATGTGAAATGGATCAAGCAAACTAATTGCAGTACAGATTTAAATCCACTGTAGTTTGTTAATCAAGATATATGCTGTTCTCTTTTTTCAGAAGCCTATACTATTGGGAATTATCTGTTGACGACTGCACTGTATACGATTAATCTCTTTTATGTTTAGAATATCAACACAGCTCAATGTGCAACGTTAGTGTATACAATTTGAGCAACACGGGTAAGCAATCAGCACATAAATTAAGAAAAATGTGACAATTCAAAAGGCACTAGAGATGATCAATCTCATTTACCAGTGAACATATTTTTGTCAAATATCAGCTGCTTTCAGCTTAAGGTTTAACATGCGATCATGATGACGTGTTGTCAATGGTCACACCACGGAGAAACAAAATATCATCAAATTATGATCTGGTGTCTCTCAACAATCAACCTGTATCAATCAATCAACAATTTTCTATAGTTGGTAAAACATTCAATCAATTTCTATATTTTCTATCACTTAATATCAGACTTCAGGAATGGAGCAACTTGACCAGGGTAACACACATGGAGTCAGTGAGAGAACCATTCATTGACTGAGAAACACCTGGCTATGAGCTTTTCACAGTCTCGCCCTTCAAAAGTTTAGAAGCGCAGGTGGGATGCAGGAATAATGATGACACAGCCACAATTGCAAAGAAGTGCAAAGGTGTTTATTGTGTGAAACTGTGTTCCCAAAGTCCACACCCAAAAAAACACTGCAAAGAATACAAACTAACCAAAGGCAAAAAAACCCCACAAAACTACAGTACAAATATATTAATTGATTTTTTAAAAACGATTACTGTAGCTAGCTCCTACTCTACACTGCTACAAACTTCCTCCTATCTCTCTTTTTCCGAGGAGCTCCTTTCCTAGGTAAAACTCCTCCCCCTAGAATATTCCACTACATAGCAAAAATCCTACAAAATAATAATCAGAATTCTGATATACACCTTTCTCCAATAAATACACAATTTAACAATCAACATATTATTAACAAAAATAAAATGCCATTAATCCTTTTATGTACATAAATATTTTAAAGAAAATACTACCACCTCATAATGGTATTTTTTTTCCACATCGATCCACGCATGCGCAGCCCTGGAACAGGCACTTCTAAGCCAGCCCCTGTTGTCATGGTTTGGGTCCTGCAGGTTGTGGGAAAAACAATTTTGCCGTTGAGAAAACAAAACAGGGCGTTTATTAGAAACACGTGAGTTAAACACCAATTTATCTATATACATTCAGTTAATTTCACATATAAAAACTAAGTAAACAGGTGTTTGGCTTGAGTTAATGTTTAGTTTTGATCATACGTGAACGACCTTACTTTACTCTCTGTGTACACCCACAAAGCAAGCAAAGCTATCGCTGGAATTCCAGACTAATTCAAGTTTGTTTGAAACTAGATTTATTGCCTTTGTTTAAATAGTGAATTGCTTGCGTATTTGCCTGTACATGTGGATACCTCAGGAGCGCCAGGTGATCTGGAAATGGAGTCTCCAGTCACAGAGCTCTTTACCTGAATCATTGAAGCTCCAAGTCTTAAAACACCTCCACCTCCATATAAAGAACAGAACTCTTCCTGCTCTCTCTGGGCGCCAGTCCCCAGAGAGTGGTAACCTTGTGCCTAAATTACAGCCTCTGCCCCATGCTTGCGAAAGCAAATTACTGTAGGTGGTGGAAAAGACTGATAAAAAGTGATGCATGGCAAAACTGGAACAAGCAAAAGGGAAGAGTAATTGAACCATATTTCACAAGGTTGACACCTAGTTCTGAGGAAAGAGAAAGCAAAAACAAAATCTTTCAAACACGTTATTTAACCTCTTCATCCCCCCGTGTACTGTGCCACATGCTACAGTATCCTGTACACTCTGTGGAGGCTAGTCACTAATAAAATTAACAGCTACTAGCTATGGGAAGGGGTAACCTGAATAGTCTTCCAGCCACTGGATAAGCAAGTGAAAAACAGGCAGAGATGTGCAGGCTGTGTGCTTGGAAAAACTAAGGAAATCAGCCCCCATTTTATCAGCATGCTGACTGGCCAATTAACAGGAGAGCTGCTCCAAGCCATTACTGAATGGAGCCTAATTACAAAGCCAAGCTGAGGCTGTGAAAACCTGCTGAAGACAGCCAAGCAGGGCGCTGTTCTGACGGACAGCTTGTTACTCTAGTGCCATTAGTGGCTCTTTTATTAATTGGCCAGCACACACACAGAAACACATATATCTACTGTAGGTAAAAGAAACGAATCACCAAGACTCATCTGTTCCAAAAAAGCAGGAAATGAATGTTTCCTTCCTTCCCAGTCTCTCTGAATGTGTATGCGCTGTGTTGCAGATCTCTGAGCTGATAGCCTGTCATTCAGCATTCGTACCCTTCCAGCCCTCTTTCATGGATGCCACTTGAGTTAGAAAGGGAAACTGAGGAATGTGGAAAGCCCAGGCAGCCGCATTTTCCCCAGCCCTTGTCAATCAGTCACTTGACAAGCCCCCTAGATAATACTAGAGAAAATGCCTGATTGACTGTGCTCATCTATTTCTTTTTTTGTTTTAAAATCTCCAGTTTTACCTTCAGATAATGCAATATAAATGTACAACATTTGCTTTTATAGTCACAGTTATTATACTTACCATGTTTCAGTCACTTTGATGTTTCAGTAAAAATCTATTATTCTTTTTTCCAAAGACTTGGCATCCTGTCCAAGGATAGGGAGATTCATGGGAATCTGACCACCTCTGCTCTGATCCAAAATCACAGCGATCAAGAAAACGTCCAAAATTCTGTCACCTCCACAAGACACATTCCAATACATATCTTGTGTATTGGTATTTGGAAATCATTTAAAGCAGAGCGTCACACAAGGTGAGGACAGAGAAAGGGCATGAGCAAAACAGAGAAGGTGAAGAAATGAGGAGACCGAGACATAAGAAGCAATACTTATATTCCAAAGGTGGTTTGTAAAAACGTAGCATTCCTAAAACAGAACCAATCCAGTCATTTTATCATCCACACTAATAATTTGGATGAACAGTATGTAAACAGCATAAAAAATGTATGTGTTGTTAAGATCTTAATTTAAAAGTTGTATGTCTGGAACCTCAAAAGTGACCTCTCACGCATACCTCTCAGATAATTCATTGTCAAGAATGGATTTTTTTTATCTGGAATTTAACAAGCACAGACAAAAAAATATATAATGCGACTCGAAATTCCCCTGCTCACCGTACAAAATAAAAGGTTACAGTCCGTCAGGGAGTGACAGGGAAGTTGAAAAAGAGCAACACACAGCAAGAGCCCAGGCCTGATCTGCCATGGCAGTGGCAGTGTGTGATAAGTAAACCTCACAGACACGTACAGACTCAACCGGTACAGAAGAACTTGCTTCTTTCTCCAGGGGTTCATTTTCTCACAGCTAGCAAACAAGGAGCATAAAAATGGAGGAAGCCAGGAGTTTGGGAGAACATTAAAATAGACTAGACCCTTCTTTCGTAATTTGGTAATATAAAAAGCATAAATATTCTAAAAGCCAACGGATAAAATTTGAAGCGCAGATGCAGCTGGGTAGCATTAACACACACAGAAGCATGTATTCGTCTAGGCATAAAGAGTGTCCTCTCACCTGTATTCACTACTTCATTCTTCTTTGCAGGAATTAATTGAATGTACTGTACTAAAATTCAATGCAAGCTATTGTAATTCTGACACACTCACTGTAACAGGGGTCAATGGGAGTGTAACACCCCCCACACATACATTTCCATTGCTTTCCCCTGTATCCCAGACTCACAAGCATGCATTTTATCAGTAATGGCATCAGGGCTGTATTTCAGCAATTGCCTGCTATCAAGCCTGATGTCTGCAGTTTCATCTGAAAAGCCAAGGCTCAGAGCTGAGTAGGAAACATTTAAAAACCCATTACTAACACATCTGAAATATTCATTAATTCAGTGTCTATTTGTCAAAAACTAATAACACAAAAAACACGTTCACTTCTCTTCTTTTTTATTGTGTGCATTTTTTATGTAAAGCTGATGAAGAGCAGGAAAGCTTTTATGAAAACAATCCATCACATTTTGAAGAATTAAGGGAATGAGGGCGGAACAGAGTGTTTTGACATATGTCACCTAAACTATTGCTAATACAACCACATGTGTTTAACAAATGGGCTCTGCTCTGATAGCTATAACAGCAGAAAAGATTTTGAAACTTTTCCATATTTTTCATCGCCCATGTCAAACACTTTCCAACTCAGTTGCTCATTCTGCCACATCAATTCAAACAGAGCTTCCTTTCTGAAATGATACTTGGTATCATCATTAGCTGGGCAGGCCCTCTTGGATCCCTCTAAACAAAAGAGCTCCTCTGCAGGCAGAATCGAAGCACAAGAAGGATGGCCGTTATTTGTGAAAATGCGAAAAATCACAAGAGACAACTCCCACACTACTTCAGTTCTTGTCAGGGTTGCAAAGGAGAAGAAAAAAGGACTAGAATATATCTCTACCAAGGTTGGAAGTTCACATACCAAGTGTAAATCATGCTGCTCAATTTCCTGCAAGAAGAGTATGGATCTGTGTGACCTGTAGGGGGGTTTGCCTGGCTGCCCCAACAGTCTTCCTTTCACAGAACACAGTGAAGATAAAGAGCAGCTGGAAAGTCACTGATCATTTGAACCTCAAACAGCAAAGTGAATGCAGCCGCAGACATGCCAAACAAACAGAATCCAAAGCCAAACAAAATCCCTGGACACTGGCGTTCTGTAGAGAAGAGCCTTTCACTGTTGTAAGTTACATTCTCCCTTTTAAGTCAGAATTGTCAGGGCTGGGTCTTGTTTTTATAATACTGCCGCTGATCATCTTTCTTGTGAGAGGCTTCTGCTGCATCGTACCTGGAATATTGCACCACTGTATTTTTGCGGAGCAGCACAGTGGCACAGTGGTGAGCATTGCTACCTGGAGATTGTATGTTCTCCCAGTGACTGCGTGGGTTTCCTCTCATAGTCTAAAGACATTCTGGTAAGCTATTGGCTCCTGGCAAAATTGGTTTGTGTTTGTGTGTTCTGCTATGGACTGGCATTCTTTCCAGGGTGTACCCTGCCTTGCGCCTGTTGCTTGCCTGGAAAGGCTCCAGCTCCTCCACAGTGTTGGATTGGATAGAGTGCTTAGAAAATGGATGGATATATTTTTTCTCTGTCTTCTGTGACTTCTAATGTTTCTCTTCTATGCATCACAAAATGGATTACATTTGATCGCTACAGTATGTGATCATAGTTACTTTGGGGAAAAAAAGCACCACTGAAATCAATATCCCAAAAGTAATTCTTAGTCTGTAGAAGTGGTCAAGGGGTACACCATAGAAACATGCCACACCCCTACTGACAAAATAGTGTAGTCTTTACTTTTTTGAGTTTTGTAGTGCAAAGCCTCCTGCCACTGTACAGTGATATTGGATTGTATTTTCAAGTCCAAAGGAAATAATGGCATCTTCACTGGTCCAAATATACTATACCACTACCCAGCAGAAAACCTAGTACAGTATTTTCCAAAAGACTCCAAGACACTACATGAAACGGTCTCGGTCTCACCTTCTCCAGGCTTCAGGCTTCAGCGGTTGCCTAAGAGGTCCTTGAGCAGTGATGCTTGCTTTAAACACATTCCATCTCTATGATAAGAACACTTGGCATACATAACGCAGATGAGCCTGTAGAGACAGGGAGAGAATCAGCCTTGAAGGGAGCAATCTGCCATACTTCATTGTCTCACCACTGCCAACATCCTCCTGCCTGCCTCTTATCTCTCACTGTCAACAGGAAGTAATAGCGAGAAGTGATTGAAATTTCTGGTTCATTGCAAAGAACCTCACATGATTTCAATAAAGCAAGCACCAAGGATGAGGCTCATGACTTATATCCCACCTGTATTCCTCCCACAGCCCCAGGCTGAACGCCTTTGTTACTTCTTTTTATTTCTGTCCTTTTTTCAATATGTAGAAATCTGTCTTTACGGATGTCATTCTGCAACATTTATTTTTAAGAGATTTACCTAGCTCTTGACAACTTATTACTTTTTTTTTTTAAGGAGCAGAGTTGAGAATGAAGTTAATTGTGGAAGAAGTTCCATGGTTTGAACTCTGAGAGCTACAGCATGAACAAACTGCAAATTACAAGAATTCAGAATAGTCCATCTATCCGTTTTCTAACCACCACTTCTAGTTCAGGGTCACAGAGAACCGGGGACTGTCCCAGCAAGCAACGGGCACAAGACAAGGTGCCAGTCCATTGCAGGACACATACAGTAAAGAGACACGCACACACTCACACCCAGAGCCAATTTTCAACATACAAATATGCATACAGACAGCACCCCAGGATCTGAAGCCAGAGCCCTAGTGCTGTGAGGCAGCAATGCTAAACACAGCATCAATGTTATTACAATCATGCAATGTTAAAGAATAAAAACAAAACAAAAAGAGCAATGCAGATGAAGAGCAGTCCCTTTCACTCACATCTCTTCTTTCACAGTCTTCCTTATATCCATTCTGAGACTGCTAGTACTAGGATTGCCCTCACATCTCCACTCTCTGTTGCACAAATTGTGCTGCAGGTCATCATCTGCCATCAACATAGACTCAACATAGGCTACTATTGAACAATGTAGAATGGAATAAGTACAGAGAACAAGAAACACTTCTTTACCCAAAGGGATGTCGAAGTAGGGAACAAGATACACAGTCACGCCATTGAAGCAAATACCTTGGCATCTTTCACGACACGGTTGGATTAATCCTCAATTAACTACAAACTACTAAACAGACAAGATGGGTGATTTGTAATTGGTCTGATGTTTTTACACCACATTACACTGCACATTGGAGATACTCGTCAGTCACACAGCACTTTTCTGACCTTGCAAAGGCTCTTTCTTGGGGACAAGAAGGCTGAGTCAGCGGTCTTTCCTGAATAAGGACATGCATTGCTGAGATCCCTGGTTACAAATTTATTTTAGGGATTTGGGGATTTATGGTTGGCATGGTGGAGCAGTAGTTAGACTTGCTGACTCACAGCGCTGGGGCCCTGTGTTCAATTCAAGACATAAGACATAGGGTGCTGTCTCTGAGGAGTCTGTAGCTTCTCCCTGAATTTGCCTAATGTACAGTAGAGTCATACCTTTAAGAAATATAACAATTTAATGGTTTTGTAAAGGCCTTAGACAAAAACGTTCTGTAAGACTTTTGATTAATCTCCCATTCATGGAAGACATGGGGGCTGTCTTTATTACTTTCTAAATTAATTTGGACAAATGTGATGGCTGTTGATATGCTGAAATTGATATGCAATGTGTTTATTTTCCTCCTAATGTCCTTTTTCCCTCATGTATTATAGTGGTTCCTATTTTCTGCTTTGTAGGCTTTATGTGAAGGGAAATGTAGCCATAGCACTGTTCTGTACTTAGTTTGAAGAGCATAATTAATCAACATCACAGATGCAATTATGTGAAACACCTTCCTCTAAGTACTTAGGAATAGAAAAGCAAAATCAAAAACAATACAAAGAAAACAAGGAGTGATGTTCAGAATTAATGTACCAGGAACTCACTCCCTAATCACATAAAAGGCAGGGCTGGAATTTGTGACTTCTCTTCTTTTATTGCAGTATCTACTGTATAAATGTTTTTTGTGAAACCAAACTTGCTTAAAGTCATACTTGGCTCAAAGGCAGAGCTACCAGTCCTTAGTTTTTTATCTTGTTTCTTAGAATTTTTTAAAAAAACACTGTTTCCTGTGGAAGCAGGAATCTTTCCAGTCAGGACAACACAGCATGTTATTACACAAAGGCATAAACACATAAGACAAACTCATATTTCTGACCTTTCAAAGGCACTTGCTCAGGGGTGAGAGGGTCAAGTCATCGGATAAGGTAATGGCACTTGAATAAATAAAATAAGAAAAGATGCTGTTCAGACAACAGCCCTGTCAATTCCCCACCCCTTCTCTCTGGGTACAGTGAAGATAAACAACAGACCTTTTCAAATATTTAGTTTTTTTCACTTGTCCTTTAACTAAAGTCTATTATTTTAAATGCCAGGATGCCTGTGCCCTTTTAGCAGCGCCAATATAATATCTCTGTGAAGTCGCTGTCAGTAACAGGACAATGGGTTTTCTGATATTGGATGATTTAGAGCTGATTTAGTGCCTCATACCCTTAAATCATCGAAAATGTAATTATTAGGAAACAGACAATCAGCGTGCAATGCAGTGCAAGGTAAAAAACTTGTGTTGTCAAAGAAAGAAACTTCAGAAAAGTGTAAGTTTTTTTTAAACTATAGGAAGACAAGCAGGCTGCATTAGAATTAAACCCCAGTTAAACTTCTCAAAGAAAGAAGCAAAAATGTTTCCCAAATATGAAAGCCAGGAGAAACTGTTTTGAAACCTGGGGAGAAAAAATCAGGCCAAGTAATTTAAAAAACCGTAAAAGACAATGTTAATGAATTCTGAATATGTATAAAAACAAGAAGATTGTCAACAGTTATGTAATGGAGTGTCATAATATAATTCATCCTCGAACCACTTTTTCCAATACAGCCAGAGACTGTCCAAGCAAACAGTGGGCACAAGGCGGGGCACACCCTGGATGGGATGCCAGTCTCCTCCACAGGGCACAGACAGACAGACAGACACACACACACACACACACACACACACACACCAGGGCCAGTTTTACAGAAGCCAGGAGGAAACCCACAAAAACATGGGGAGACCATACCAACTCCACACAGACATCACCCCAAGTCTGGAGTTGAACCCAGGGCCATTGCCAGGCAGCAATACTGACCCCTGCGCCACTCTGCCACCCTTGAATATTTCTGATGTATCTAAATATTATATAGTATATGTGCGCGCACACCTCTAGTGTACATGTGAAATTGTGTTCATGAGTGGGAAGGGGGGGAGGGGCTGTGGACAGGTGTGCATGCTTGCCAATAACTGTGGGTAAACAGCAGAGACGAAACCAGCTTCATACAGTAATCCTTTCCTTGAACACAAGCCAGAGCCGGCAGTCGCAGAGCTCCACAAATTAACCTCCAGGAGCTCTGGAGTGAGCAGGGGATCAGGTCTGTCACCTAAATCCAAACCAAGGAGAGACGTAGGGAAAGAGTGTCAACATAGGATCCCAGAGTTCATCTTGATCCGCGCCATGACCTTGATGAAAATGTTGCTCAAGGAGACAGGGCTGTGGAATATCAATGAGCACTCATAATACAATCCTAAATGGAGTGGGTAAATAAATAATAAACACTGGGGGGGAGGAATAAAGCAGACTGAAAAACCAGTTTGCAAATGAGCTACTCAGAATAAACCTGCCCTTGCAATCTCCCAGCAGACCCTAAGGGAACAAAGCTTTCTAATAGAAAAGGCTTTTTATTCTCTCTCGCTCAAACCACTTGATAAAAAATCCACTGTTTAGTCAATAAGATTCTTTAATAATGTAGCATGAACAGATTTGATTTGTCTAGCCCTTGGGAGCACATGGATTTGACAGCCGCTCATGAGAAAAGAAGAGCTTTATCATTTTTCTGAAAAAAAGCTGTGGCAAATGCACCTCACAAGTTTAACCGCAAGTTTAACGGCTTACTTTAGGAAGCTCATTATTTTTTTTAAGTAAGTTTTTAGTTTTTCAACTTTGGCTCCACTGCATCTTCATTTAATGCCACTTGCAGCCTAAGCTTGTAAAAAAATGTTAATTTGAAGCCTGGGCCTCATTTGTTTCTAATGTGTTTTGAGTTCTGAGGCTTTTGTTGTTTATTGTTTTTCTATCACTTGATTCTGGTAATGGGCTCTCTCTCCTGATCTTGCTGGCTGGGGTAACTGAACAATCAGTAGCACCTGGGTCTCTCAGCCACATGAAAGCTTTACATCACCTGGAATCACCTGCATGATGACTTTGTGCTGGGTGGCCACCATGGGAACGAGGGCAAGCCCTGAGATCATCCTTACACACCCTGACTGAGCTGGAAAAGAACAAGATTCAACACAAATCTCTGGACGAAACCATGATGCCAAAAGAGACCTCCTGCCCATGCCATTCCCTGTCTGTATGTTGTTCAAAATCCTGACATGCTCAATGTAGTGGATATTGTTCTACAATGTTTGACCAGCCACTGTAAAGCTATGGAGAGACTCATCATAATATGAGTCAACTGTTCATTATTTGCTCCTGTTTCCTCTCGCATTCCAAAGACAAGATAGCTTGTGAATTGATGACTATAATCTGTCTGGATAAGAGATATTTGAGAAACTCCCACCACAGTGCAATAGAAAGGGTTCTTTGGTGATCTGAGCAACGCATGAACATTTTAGAGCACAGATTCATCCTTTGTGCCTAAAAACAATCTTAAGTCTGATCTCTGTAGTGAAATGATGGGACGAGATGATAATTTCAGTTCCAGGATTATTTTTTATTCAACAATTTTTGAACTAAATTCTTCTTTTTCACTGCTATCAGTGAAAACCAGATATTCACAGTGTTGTATTGTTTCAAATTAGTTAATGACATTGGGAGGGCAAAAAATATCAAAGTGCGTAATTATTTAACCAAGCAGTCCCTTGGGATCAGAATACCATTGAACAGGACAGCAGTACAAACTTGCACATACAGTAGATTTGTCCCTCCTGAAAAACTGAAAAACTAGAATTGAGTTTTCTACGGTTTACGTAATTTAGATTGGCCATCATGATACAGTATTCATTTCCAACAGCAAAACAATTTTATGTTTTCTGGCAGCCTGCTCATATTCCTTGTGCAGTGTTGTTTAAAATCAATATATTTTGCGACATGGTATTGTGCAGCCCAGTACCTGAATCAAAAGGCTGCATTGCTATTGGGACAGATGGCTAATTTAATTTCCCCCTTAAAATATCTGTTTAAATTTTCTGTCATCCACTGTCTTGGAATGTGTCTGCAGTTTATTTTGCATGGCAATTTGTTTTACAATGTTGGACTTACAACAACCATGTAAAAACAACTCTGTGTGATTTGTTGCTGTATGAAAGTAATAGATATTGAAGCTCTGTGTAGTCATTCAGAATCACATTTTATATATGTAATTCTTTAAGTGAGATTGTGCTTTTATCCATATTTACTTACAGTTGTCAATAAAAAATCTTAATAAAAAACATGATATGCTCTCAAGGAAATGTGAAAACACAACAGCAATATATTGATAAGTAAAATAGATATGCTGTGAAAGAACAGTATGATCACAGTATGTAACGTACAAGAAACATAGCAAAACACAGTTGAATAAAAAAAGATGTGATTTGACATTTCTCTATTGGAAGTGTTTTAGAGCATTACTCTTGCTGTTTGCAGGTAGCAAGGGAGAGACATCATAGGATGCATATTATTTTGAGGTACAGTGAAAAAAATAAGGTCTGAAGATGCACTTTTATGAAATGTCAGTACGGGATAAGACGTGGTTCAGAGAAGAAATGTTATAAATGG
Organism: Atractosteus spatula; assembly: GCF_055471065.1. Taxonomy (NCBI): domain Eukaryota; kingdom Metazoa; phylum Chordata; class Actinopteri; order Semionotiformes; family Lepisosteidae; genus Atractosteus; species Atractosteus spatula. Next base: position 1,456,926 of record NC_142721.1, on the reverse strand, counting down.
TAGGTGCCCAACACAGTAAATACAGTAAGGTACAGTATTTGATCATACAACTCACAAGCAATCCAAAATATATTTTTAAGTTGTTTGATTTTAATGGTTTTATTGAGGTCAACAGATCTTTGCTTTGATCCCCTACCTGCAATTTTTGCTAAGTTCACAGTCTGAGAGTATCATCTCTTTTCTTTGAAGGGTGATAAGTACTTCTTTGTCTGCTGGTGTGATTCCTCCAGCTTTAAAGCACAGTATTGCAAAAACCCTTACATGAAGTATCCCTCTACAGTCTACAGTCACCCATTCACAAAAGGCATGTAGCAAGAAGTGATTTCCAGGAAATATTTCAATCTGCATTTCATTCAACCTACAGCACAGAAACAACCTTTTTAGGGTTGCAAATGATCTGTTAATGGCTGAGGATTATAGTTTATTGGTCATTCTTATGTTGCGTGCTCTTAGAGCTCCATACTGTATGATGAATCGCAACATCCTCTTTAAATCCCCATAGATCTGATCAGCACTCCTGACACACTCTAATGGTTTGAGTCTTATGCAGTGGGACACACAATTATTGTACTTTTGCCACAATAATTGTACTGGTGTGCGTCATGGGTCTGTACTGGGTCCTGGGTCCACTCTTGTTGTCATCTACTGTATATGTTACTGTTAAGTCAGATATTTCTTTTGTTCAAATACTTAAACAGTACTGCCTTTTCTTACATAAAGCTATCAGGATATGAAACATAAATGTACCAAAATATACTGTATATAATAAATCAGAGGTTACGTTAGTTGGTTCTTAGCCTCAGATTGCTCCATGTACAAGTCTGAGATTTTCACTTCACTACTCCAAATGCTCCGGTCACTCATCATTTGAAATCAGTGTCCAGTAAAATACACAATAGAGTGGGTTCTATAAGTTCTTACATAATCTTGTTCCATTTTATTTGTGTGGACATTTTGCACATATACTCTTCTTTTGCCTGACGTTCAGTAGATCTCTGTGTATATGTGCAAAAATACTGTAAATGTCACAAAGCTATGAATGTTATTTTTAAATCTGTGCTTAGTTTGAATAATTTTAATTGAGTAGAACTAGAGGGTTTTGTTCAGGGGTAAGGGGTACAAACTGAACAAAGAGTTAGCTAAGCTTTGCACACTGAAGACTGAATTGAAAAAGAGCTCTCATCCTTTCCTAGTTTATGAGGCCTGTCTGCATTTATACAGCCTACATCTGGTGCAATATCCCTCTGAGACTTTTTAACAATATAAGAGCTGCATACATAATGCACTATTCAACAGCTGGTTACCATTCCATTGCACTGTCAAAAGAAATAAGCATTATCCACATGTATGTCATTTTTTTAAAATTTCAGTTATCTAGCTCACAGGAAATACAATGTATCCTGATCTATAGAAAACATTCCGCCTGGCATCTCTTCCTTTTTGCCTGTGTATTCAGATTTGAACATCGACCCAGAGTTACAGCCCTTTCAAGGCTTTATCCCTATTTATTTATCTTCTTCTGTTTGCAGACTGACTGCTGGTGAAACTCTCCAGCCAGTTGTCTCTTTCTTCCTTTCTGTCTCTTCTTTTTTCAAAGGATGATTTCGCTCAGTTTGAATGTTTAAGGGAAGGCAAGAGAGCTTCTGTTTGACATCTGGGTTAAATGGTGTGACATCTGCAGTCCACACTCCATACTCTGATGTCCAACGTGGTCGCCGCCTATGTAAATCACCTCTGCTTCTCTATTATACAGTACTTACAAAAAATATGTCAAGCTGGGTCAGCTGAGTTTTGTACCACGCATCCTCAAAAATAATAAACACTACAGTAAAACTCTAAACGAGCCCCAGAAGACTTGCAGTGAGAGCAGAAGGTTTAAGGAGGCTTATTAAGTTTACTGCAGAGAGCTGCAAGGTCATGCAAAACTATAATTTAAGTTACTGTGTGAAAATGAGATTGACTTTTTTATAGTTTTATTGTAATGAAATAGCTGTGCACTTGGACGCAACTCCACTGGGCTACATGTCAGACATATCAAGGATAAATATATCAAGTGAATTTAAAAATAAACATTGTGTTGAAAGGAAATGTACAGTTTAAACTTAATTTAATATAAGAGCATTTAAATTTCAGTGTAATCTCAAGTACTTTAAAATCTTCCCTGTTAAGGACAGAAATAAGAGAAATAAGAGTGCAAAAAGCAGAATAATATAAAGGATGATTGACGGTAAAACAGTAAATTGAATCAGGGCAACATGGAATAGCAGAGCAGGTACTAGGGGTTGTGCTCTCAGGACCCCATTGCAGCATATCTGCGTCTGGGTCAGGTCAAAAGTAACATGACTCTTTAACAAGCCTTTTCTCTTCACAGTGTTGCATCTGAAACTGTATTGTCCCGACATGAACTCATTCTATTATCCATCCATCCTTTTTTTAACCACATCATCCACCTTAGGGTCTCTGGAGAGCAGGAGCGACAGGGGACATGCAGGAGACATCTGTCAAAGGGCAGACACACACACACCAGGGCCAGCTTTTCCAGAAGCTAATTAACCCACCAGCATGTCTTTGGATTGTGGGAGGAAGCCCACACAAACATGGGGAGACCATACAAACACCACACCCCCCCGACAGCACCCCAAGTCTAGAACTGAATCTAGGGCTCCTGCACTGCACCACTGTGTCCCACCCGCATTCTGTTGTGCATGAGAGAATATTCGCATTTATATATTCTTGGCTGAAAATAATAATCAGATGTAAGACCCTGAAACAGTTAATACTTGCAGTGCAGAATGAGAGATACAAATGACAACTGTATAAAAATGGCACAAAATGCCTTTCTATTATTACTTGCATAAGAGTACAGGAAGGACAGCAAAGTATTGAAAAGTCTATTTGCTCCTCTGCAGTCCTTTTCTTTGCAGAGAAGATTATAGCTTGTTGGAATAAGTGCAGTGGAGCAGCAAAGAGCCATTAATAAAAACCCATTTTCCTTCCCAACCATGAAAAGTTAGAGATTGCCGACATCTCAATGTGAGGCTCATCTGAAATACTGATGCCACAGCAGTATGAAATTAGAAGTAACATCTCTGTGCCTGCAATGCATAAAATGTCTGTGTATTAAAAGATGACAACACTGGCACAAACAACTATCACTCAATAATATGACAAAGAACAATATTGAATTGTATTTATGTAGGGCAGCACGTCCTGGGGTGCTGTCTGCATGGAGTTTGTATGTTCTCCCCGTGGAGAACCAGTAAGTGAATTGTGAGTGTGTGCATGTCTCCGTGTCTGAGAGTGTGTGCCCTGCGATAGACTGACAGCATCCTGCCTTGCGCTCGTTGCTTCCTGGGATAGGCTCAGGGCCACCGTGACCCTGAATTGGGTAAGTGCTGATTGAAATTGAGTGATGATGATGTACTGTATTTATGTAGTGCTTTTCAGCGCAAAGGATCACAAATTGCCCGACATAAAGGAGGGGAGGCACTGCTTCTACCGGCAAATTGCAGCACCCATTCTGTGTCTGTAGCCCCACTGCTTGGCAGCTCACATAGAGAAGTGAGAAACTGTCATGTGAGTGGCATTTAGCCGAGTCACCAGGATAAAAGCCCTTAATCTTGCAAGCAGTACCACGGGACCTGTAGTTTCAGTTTCCAAGTGGCTTAACATCTCATCTGAAGGATAAACTGAAATCCTGGTTCAGGAGGAAAAGTGCAATCAACACCACTTGTAGGAATAATCTGCTCTTCCTTGTCCATTAGCAGGATTGCTGTTTTTGAACAGGACAAAACACTGCTGACCACAAACTCGCAGCTACACCCACTACTCCACAGAAAGCGCCACAGTTGCCTGAAAAGTCTCCATGTCTGACCTGTAATGTCTCTCCTGAGGGAGGGGCAGGGAAGGGATGTGACAATATGCTTCCTCCAGCTCTCTGGCCCTTTCTCAAAACAGCCTAGTTTTTATCAACCACAAGGTGCAAGAGAACCTCAGCCAGCCCTCCACCCACCGAGTGAATAGGTAGGATATAGTAAATGCTAACCGAGATCCTATTGTGTGATTGTTATGCTTTATCTTTCTTCTGGCAATATGAAATTCAGGGGTCAGTGCTGCCAGATTTATATTCATTGTTCATATTTTTTAAAATGAGGCAGCCATGCAACGCAGCAGTAAATGGGTGCTCAAATATTCAAAGACAATTTTTAAGAATGCCTTTAAATGTTTTCTCCCCAAAATAAATGACCTATATCCAATCTTCATTTTCCCCTGTGTGTAGTGAAGCCATTAATACATTCCATATTTGTTTATAAGTTCAGGTTCTTGAAACTCAAAGTGAAAAAGAACAGATCTACAGAGAATGAGACTGCATGATGCAACGAAACCTACTTCAATAACATTCGGGTCTCAATTTAGTGAGACCACAAGAACGTGCACCATGAGTGCTGCTGGAGTTTTAGCATTAGAAATTCAGTAGAGTTAGATATTTGCATAAATTACAGCTGATCTGAATATTATCTAATCCTCTCTTGAGCAGAACAACAACAAGTGCTGTACAGTTCATGTTGAAATAAAGGCAATTACAGGTAGGAAACATGGGACTTTGCTTCCCAAAGTGCAGATGCAGAGCATTGGATGCACATTAAAAAGAAACTCACCTTGCAGCAGAGCTGTTCATGAGGTTCATGAGGAAAGACATCAAAGAATTAAGCATAAATAATTTAATAATAAAGCGTAAAAATATTGCATGATTTAGACATGGTACAAATGACATCACCCACGTGGCTCAGTGTCATTCTCCTGACTATAGGAGACAGATGCTGGGACCCTGCAGAGTGAAAAGTGAAGGGGAGGATGGATGTGAAAGAGAGGGTTTACTCCTGGTATTTAGTGGGTTTTAATTGAGGTAATGATGTCAGGAATGACAAGTTTGGGACAGCTGAGGCACATTGAGCTTAGCGGCAATCATTCCCCTCACATGTTCATTGTAACTTCCTTGAAAACATCGCCTGTTGTTGGCATCTGCATTTAGCAACAATCCATCGAATCTGAATGAAGAACGGGACCTAATTACAACACACTATATTTGTTTGAAAATCCCTTGTTATAAAAAAAAGGAAATACAGCCGCCTGCCATATCAATGTCACCCCACATGATCGAATTATGCAGTTTCCCAAAACACGTTCGTGTAGTATGAATATCAGCCTTCTGTGTGACCACCCCATCAGCATCAGGCCCTGTGTACACTACAAAGGCTGACACAAGTTCGGAGGAGCTCAAGTCTCCTCTCTTTTGTGTTTACTGCTCTATCTCCTGAGGTATTTCGGGCAGTGCCACTCATTTCAGAGAGGCAGGGCTCTTTATCTTACAATGTTTCCAGGAGACATTACCAACTACAATCACTATAACAAAATATAGTGACTGATGCAGCCAAGTCAGGGGCAAGTGCAGCAATCCATCACAAATCTTATAGAAGGAAGAGAGAATAAAATGGCATAATTAAAGGATCACTGCACCCATTAACAACCATTTAGCATCAGAAACCAGGATTGCAAAAAGTCATCTTCACATTGGGTCCTATAATCAGGCACATATATCAGTTCCAAAGAGCCAACAGGGATCTATGTAAAGGAACTGGAGCAGATAAAGCAACGTTCTATAAAAGTTCAAATTCAGGATCCACCTGACCAGGTGCTAGTCTTCTTTTGGGAATTCCTTGCAGTGACTGAAATATTACGAACATGTACTACATCTGCAAGCGTGGCAAGTATTATTTTCCACAAGATTTTGAACTTGTGGTTTTAGTTCAGTTCCACCCTGTTTTTCTCAGAAGATCGATTTCAGCTGAGGTTGTGATGAGGATAATGGTATGTGGGAATGGACTTCATATTAAATTTGCAACCACCAGTAGTTAATACATTTGATGTTGAGAGCTTTTTGTAGTCCCCTTCATTTCAAGCCAACAATGTGTTGCATCTCCCTGACTCACTTGGATAGGGGGTCCTAACATAACAGACACTGTGTGTCTATTTTGAATCTGTCTGCAGTGGTCAGATAGCACTGCACCAAGCACCCTTTCTCACCTGAGTTCACAGGAACAGTCTTGCTTCAGCTATGAGTTTCTTAGTTGCCATCTCTTTCTCAATAGCAGCAGAAATTATAAGAAAATGCTATTATATGAAAATACAATGCAGCTGCCATGTACAAGCTGCAAAACTAAAGCCACTAGATTGCAGTTCAATGGTGCTCCAGTCTGTGTGGCTCGAGTGGAGAGCTGTGCAGCTGCAGAGAAACCAGGTTAATTCCAGGCTAAGAAGTAAGAAGAAGCAGCAGTTCATCTTAAGCACACCTGGAGAAGAAGACATGTTTTGACTGAAACAGCATGTTTCAGTATTGAATTAACCCTTACTGTACATGTTCACTGACACCAGAATAAGGCTCAGAAACCAAAACAGTTTCTTCTTTCTACTTTTCAGCAAAGAACCTTTACTTGTTCATTTTTATGTTTTTTTTAGTCTCCTTTCTTGCCGCTGCACTGTTCGTTCTAATGGACACATCTGACCTTTTGCCTCTCGCTCAGCCTCTTCATTAGCAGGGTGTTCTTTATGTGGCCGGGTCTAAGCTAGGACATCCGTGTCTGTCACGCACTGAAAGCCAAAGATGCATGAATTTTCTTTTAGAACACAGAATGTAGATATTGTATGAGGCATTCTCAACATCCAGCTCCAAGAGTTGAAAAATACAGTGCAAAAATAAAAGGAAAAGTAAAAAAAAACCTTTGGTTATTTAACAGTTTCCGTCTAGAAACTTTCATTGCACCAGATGAACTGCATTTAAAGTTTAATGTATAATAGAAAACGTAATTGAATCATCTTCCATCTCTGACCTCTAAAACTCAGTTGCACCAGCCTGATAAAATGTTTCCTTAATCTCAAATTAACTCTAATGGATGACAGTGTCCATTATTCAACATATGAAATTAGTAAAAGTCACAGAAGAGAGAATCCCATTTGATTTACCAATGGTTGCTAGTAGCTAATTAATAAGATATCACCTGATTTAGTCATTTCTTGAGTGAAGACAAGGTATTGGCTTCAGAAAAGCCTAGGAAGCTTGTTCCAGTCAAGTTCCTCTACCAAACAGCAAGGCCTGCAATTCCCAGTCTAACATACATTTCCTCTTACTTTTCCCATGAGTGTCTGGACTTGTAGCTCACTGGTGATCCTGAAGGTGTTAAGCAATTTGGTCAATATTAAACATAGAATACGGTACTTGCATCAAATCCTTTAATAGCCTTCTGTGTTCAAGACTAAAGAGATTCAATGATTTTGTTCTGTGAGTGTAGGTAATGTACTAAGTAGCTCATCTTTGTATCATGTTCAGAGCCACAGTATCAATTTCTTACCACAGTAAATCTGAAAGAGGACAATCACAGGGAAAGGCTCCTTGGTCACTCCCTGTACTCTCTCTGTCAAAGGTAAAGTATTTTTTTTTCAGTCTAACAATGCAGGTGAGCCCAAAATTGTATTCAGCTTTTCCACAAAAGTGGTTCCTTCTTACAAAACTGCTTATGTTTTGTAACCTTTTCCCTCTAAGATAGGGATTCTGCTCATGATTAGATTATGTCTACTTTATTCTTTCACATGGCAGACTTTTTAAGATTTTATCTTCATAGCCAAAAAAATGTTGGTTATAGCACCTCTAAAGTTGTCTTTATTAGATTGTCAATAAGATGATATCTTTAAGGAGTGGTTTCTTCTGAAAATACTGTTTTCATATAGGGAGATCAAGTGAAACTAGTTGTGTTGGGTTTGATACCTTCAAAACTACTTTGTGATCTGGATTGTGCTTTGAACTTTGAAGTGCGCAGAGACTAGCAATAAACCTGATATTGCTGCAATGAACATTTGTGTAAGGAAGAATGTAAATACATTGAAAAATGCAAAACTAATAATGTTACAACAGCAACTTTCCAGGGAGACAAATGTGATCTAAATGGTTTAACAGTATAAACTGCTTGGATATTTTCATGTTTTTAAATGGAAAGCATTTTGAAAAAGGAATGAAAAGTGGTATGTAAAAGGTTATTATTTTATGTTAAATTGTAATATAAACAAAGTATTACGAAGGTTAACTGAAATTTTTCTCATTTAAAAATTATGAAATAGACAGACAGGCAGACGGGAATCATGGGTATGAATATAAATAAGCATTAATAAGCTCCCTGCCAATTTCTCACTGCTTAATCTCCTTCAAAACTAGATAGACAGACAGATTAGATAGACGGATTCTCTAACGGCTGTTCAAGTAGCACCTTAGTTTCTATAGCAACTATAACTCTTAGTGTTGAGGGGAATTCAGAGCACAAGCTCAGATCTTATTCTCATTTATCTCCCTGTTCCCCTCTGTATTATCACAAATCCATACAGCATACAGCGGGCTGGGCTCAGAGGTTTGTAGGTTTTATTTGAGTGTCATTCAACTCCCAGAAAACTCTCTCGACTGTCTGCTATTTATCATCATGTACAGTACGCCAGTGAGACAGTGTGGGAGGTCATTTTCCTAGAGGAGACCCATTTTTTATCCTTCCTCCTCACCGTTACTCGTTTAATCAATATAAATCAAGGTGCTTCTAAAATTAAAAGGAAACCCAGGTGTCACATCTCATGTCTGAGGTGGTGAGTCTTTCCCATGGCCTGACTTCACACTCATCCCTCTATGCAAACAGGCTTTTCCAACACACAGAACACCACATATTCTCCCCTGGGATGATTATATTCACAAAGTCCACATTAATATACTCAAAAGCACTGGCACAAAAACCTCTGAAATATGGATCTATTTATTCTGCCATTCATCTTTCAAAAAAATGTTTAGATTCTTTATTTTGCTTATACAGATGAGTGAAGGATTGGCTGACAGTGCATTTGTTGAGCTATACAGAAGTGACTTGTTCATTGTGACTTGTGTGTGTTTAAAGGGCTAAAAAAAAAGCTTTTCCTTCTTAAGGTACTTTTCACTCTATAGGACGAACAGTATTGTGCCACCACCTACTTTTAAAAAAAAAACACTCAAGATAGCATTAAATTGTTAACACTTATGCAAACCCAGGAACCCAAAGGCTGCTATTAAGTGTAGGAGTGCTGCTTTGCTTCAGCAGTTTAGAAGGCTCAAGAGGGATCCTATCATTTACCAGATCCTCCATCTCCCCTGGTCACGCCAGCTAGTGTCCTGATCTGATTTCTTCTGTCTGTCAGTGGGCACAGCCTTTCCTCTTGCCCCACCTGGGGTGAGATGCACAAAGACACAGGAGCCATGAAGCAACTTGGTCTCTCTGCCTTTTGCTTTGCCTGATCTCCCGCCTCTCCCATGAAAAAGAGACAAGAAACTGTCCCCCATGTCTCTCTTCCACATACCAGCTGCATTTTCCAGAATGGCTCTTGCCAGTAAAATTTGTGAATTTGTGAGCAAAATGGCTCAAAAGATAGAGTTGTCAAAGTACATATTAGCTGCTCATCTGCACTGGTTGAAACAAAGTGGGGCTTATTCATCCTGGCCCTGGAAATCACTACAAGTGTTGAAGCAAACACCTTGATTCAAATTCCAAAGCTAAACTGACCTATCGGAACAACTGCAATAAAATTCATTAGAGGGTAGATTTCAAAAGTGTGACTTCACCAATGGGGCAGCCCGCCTTGCACCCACTGTTTGTCAGGATAGGCTCTGGGTCTCCCGCAACCCTGACGTGGATGAAGTGGTTAGGAAATGGATGAATGGACTTCATGAATGTTCAGGATATCCTCAGCACAGGTAGAAATGAGGGTAACAGCCATTTCTGAATCCTAAACCTTGGGTTCACAGCTAATGGAAGCCACATTTTTGAATAGCAATGAAATAAGCAAAAGGCTTCTTTTGTTTCATTTGTTGCAAAGTCACAATGTGCACAACAGTTTGTTTCTCTCTACATAATCATCTTACCAATCAAGCTTGACACCCCCTAGAAGTCAATAAATCATTTACATCTGAAAATCACAACAATGTGAAGCTCAACTTGTCAGAGCCCTGCAGAAAACAAAGCAAATCTAATTACAGACCGCTGAATTCATTAATCATCATCAGCTGTAGGTATTTCATGTTTCTTCTTCCAACACAATGTTTCACGAAACAGGCATATACTGTACAGTCGCACTAGGGGCCAAATGTGCCAAAGTGTGAAATGATCTGTAAAAAGCTTCTGGGAGGATGGAGTGGGACGGAGTTTTCTCTTCATCAATATTTGATGTCCTCACATTTATACTGTATATAAATGTTTATATATTTGCAATGACCAATAATCGTTTTTCTCAAATGTCTAAAATATAATCTTGATCTTTTCTTTTTAATGTACCTCCACTTAAAAGATCAAAGTGATTACCTTCTGAAGAACACAGCAGCCAAGACCACCTGTGACCGAAGTGTTCCATGTATTTTTAATTTTAAAGTGCTATACTCCCAATGTGTGTACTCAAAATCATACAAACCCTAACAAAGGAAATACAGTAACAGGAACTGACAGGGAAATATATATTTGCTCTTCCAGTTGTATTGTCCCCATTGTCCCCATATCTCTGTTAATATTAGAAATTAAAAAACAGATGCAGCTTCGTGGTAGTATGGCTGCTGAGTACAGTGTATGAGCCGTCTTTTGCACACAAAGATGAAATGTACACAATCTTTGGCATCAATAGCAGGCTTCTTTTCCATCTGAAGCTGCAATTGTTATTCTGAAAGCTTGTGTGAATTTCTTTCACAAGTGGATCCTATTAAAAATGGGATAACTATACGCTGTACATCTTTGTAATACTGATGTACTCTATATGCAAAGCAGATTCATGCAGTTGAGGTAACTTCAGTCCTGTGTGATTCCATTTGTAATTTAATTTCCTAGGTTACAGAAATGATAAGAGCAGTGAGAAGGCGTTTTTGGGTTGCTTCTATCCAGATGTACGTACACTCTGAAAAGCAGCAGTCAGACGAGGGACGTGCAGGCTGGTAGGATCGGGGCTGAAGCAGGTTTATAATTGAATAGGCCCCTTGTTTAAAAAACACAAGTGTCACTTTTGGAGATCAATTTGTGCTCATGGTGTGATCAAAGAGCATTCAGAAATTATTTGTTTTGCAAAATAAAGCTCTAAAGGGACATTGGGTTTCTTGCACCAAAGTGTCTTTGCCTTTTTCGACATTTCCAATTGCTTCAGTCATGAGAATGAAACTGAAGAAATAACAGGGGTGCTTACTGAATTGTCAATAGAAATACTTTAGCGTAGATCGGAGCGTAGGAGATCAAACAGACCTCACAGAAGTGTACTGACCAGTCTCATGAATGTAACTACTGAGGTTCACAGATTCCAGCACACATTCATGAGAGACAGACATACCTGAGGATGAGCTCAGAGTAACAGCCATCAAAAGCTAAACTTAATCTGAACCATTTACAACTGTACACTTTAATGTGGTCTGAAGCAGTAGTAACTGATTTGTTTTGAATATGGACAGTATTAGGATGCAAAACTTCTAAGGAAAACCAAGTTGCTGCTTTAAGTAGCACCGCTAGACCAGCAGGTGGCACCCTTCCTCAGATCTAAGGACTGGACACTGTGGCAGGAGGTGCCATCCTTGATGAGGTGCCGTGGCACTGCTCTTAAGCGCAGGGGCTTTTAATCCTTGGTGTGCTGGCATTGGCTTGCAGGCTGTAGCATATTTAAAGGCCTCCTTTTGTCCCCCTAAACTGCTTCTTGTGGTGTATTGGGACTGCTGATGCACACGAGTGCTGTGTGTCAGGGGCTGAAGCACTTTGAGATCCTTTCTGGATGAAAGACTCGAAAAAGCAAATGTGTACCATTTATATGGTCAGTTTGGGATGAAAACAAACAATGACATCGACTAGGCGAGGGACCTCCGAACTAGAATCACGCTGTTTTGACAAAAAGCGCCGCACATCCATGACCTGAGCATCTCGGCAGCACCCCTCCTTCAGCAGGACAGATAGCTCCACAGATACGACGCAGCCAGCCGGATCCAGAGACCAGCCAAGCAGATCGGCCGCCTCCGCTGCCAGGGGCCAGAATGGTCATTTAGGGACAGGTGAAAGCTAGGAATGACTAAACCCATTTGACTACTTTAAGCATCTTTGGCTGATGCCCTTATCTGTAGTGATAAATGAAGGAAAAAAAGGATATGCAGCAAGTGGGTTACAAAGATTCCCCACAGTATGTTAACAAGCAGAGAGCAAAATGGACCAAAGCCCTTGATTTCCAGCATGACCTCAGAGCACAAAAAATGACTATTTAAAGGAATCGCATCTCTAATGTAGGTGGTGGCTTCTTACAGGAATAAGCTTTCTGTATCAAATCTCTGTAGCTTTCGGCTGTAAGTTTGCATTCATGCAGATCTAACCATTGAGTTTTAATCGATCTTATTACAATACAGAGAGTTCTGCATGCTACCGGTTGTCAATCATGTTGGCTATTCAGAGTTCAGAGCATTAAGTTCTGTACATGCAGACAGTTGTGACAGTTTGGGGGAGTTGCTGGTCAGCGTCTGCCTTGTCCTCCAGCACAAACCCAGGTACAATCTCACCTGAAACAAAATACACCTCTAATAACCCCAGAAAAATACTATATTTGAAGTTTTAACTTAACTTTTCCACAGTTCTTAATCTCAAAAACAGAAAAAAATATCCTATTTTGAGTCTTCAGAAAACACTCTGCAAAACAAACTTGTTACTTATTCTGTTTAGGATTCACAAACACCCACCCACCTATCCACTTTGTCCATATAACTTTACCCCGTAATCTGTCACACAGAACACTGTATGTACATACAGACATAAGATATGCAGTGATTTGTTTGTTAATCTTCTTTCTCATTTTGCTGTGGGAGAAAAATTCTTCAACAACAAGTTGGATTAACAACCCATTCTGCTGTTAGCTGCATAGCTTTAAATATGCATGTTAGCATGCTTGAAGTTTAGGTTGCAATTGTTAAAAAGCCTGAAGGTTGGATTTTATAGCTGATAAAGATCAATTGTTGAACCATGGCATTCTGTAGAAGAAAGATGTGCTGTGGAGTCTTACAAATATGCCCTGCACCAAAGGATTACTTTAATAAATCCCTTTCTTGACAAGACACACCAGGAAAAGATCTGTGCAGCGTACCAGTCACTCATTCCAGCCTTCACTCACTGTCTATCAATCCCCAGCCAAAGTCATATTATTCCTGCTCTAACCATACACTGCGCACAGAACAAAGAAGAACAGATATTTAAAATTCCCCAGGAGTATCCGGGGACATTCAGAAGACCATTAAGGACTAACACTGCACTGGATTTTCTTTTTATACATTCATTTGAGTTGAAGGGAGCTGAAGCGATGCCAAGGCAACATTACGAGCATCATCAACAATTCAGAGCCGATTTTACTGTGAGGAAAAGCAGTCTCAGGGACGTCTGGTATTGCTTGCTAAGTTTCAAAGAAAAAAGTCTAAACAACATGGGGTTCAAGATATTGCCCTATTCTCAGCCAATCCCTTAATATTTATTGAGTTGCTTCATTTAAGCTCATACAGGATGTCTATTTGATTATTTATTTTTGGATTCTCTCTACGGCTGATTTCCGATAACCATTCCTCTGATATTCAGTAAAACTTTCAATTTGTGGCATGAATAATGCATGGCATATCCATGGAACACCGTCATTTTGAACACGAGTGTGACAAGTTATTTACTTGGCCTGACTTGCAGCCTTCCTACACAAGGAATGATTACTGATTGAATCATAAAAAATTCTTGTGTTTCTGCCAAAACTTCTAGATTTATGATTAAAGGTGACCTAAAAACACATAAGGCTCCTGCTAACACTATGCATCATCGAAGCAACACCTTTTAGGTCTGTGGTGTGTTTTAAGAGCACACAGTCATAATGAATAATGAGAATGAATATTAATTAGCTCTGGTTGTTTCACAGTGCTGAGGGGAGCAGCCAAGGAACTGCTCTTAGCAGCTGTCCAAGGCAGCTCATTTTGACTTTATATATGCAAAAAGTTTAATTAGAAATCTATTTAGATGGCTCCACCCTCTCAGCATTGTGAAACAACCAGAGCTAATTGATATTCATTGCCATACAATGCACTGATGAAATTAGGTGTCCTATTCAAACTCTTCTATTGGGAAAATTGTGCAAGTTGGAGCAAATAAATTAAACGCACGTGCAATGAGATCACAGGGAGCACATGAAGATACAGAATCACAGCTCCCCAGTGGGCACTGGGCTGAAAGGGACCAACTGTGGCCAGGTTTGCTTGCATGGCACATACTGATGAGGATAGAGCACTTGTGCTTCACGGTTCCCAGTGTTCATGTTGAAGGCTAAGTACAGTACGTGTATGGTATATAAAGTAAGTAAACGGAATGGTCACTGGTTTTTGGTGCAGAGAACACCTCATAGAAAGTAAAAATGGAGCTTTTCCTGACACGTGACAGTTAAGTGTCTGTGAGCTAATGGAATAAATGCTGTGATGAAATAAAATAATGATGCCCTTGAAGGGCCCCAGCTGGTGATGAGAAGTGACAGGGAAGCACAGTTAAAGATCTCTCAAATGTAGTGCTTGAGTGGCCAATACCAAACACATCATCAGCCTGATGGCGCTGCAAAAGGCCGACCTCAGGCAGCCCAGGGCATTGTGTCACAGTGAGAAAGGGCACAAAGGTTGCTCTCTCCTGGAATATGCTCTTGTTTTTGAGTAAGGCATGTACATATAGTAGGGTGGAATAGTGGTGCAGTGGTTAGCATTGTTTCTTTGCACTACTGGAGCCTTGGGTTCAATTCCACACCAATCCCTGGTGAAAAATCCCTGTCCAATCCCACTGACCATGTGAGAGCTCACACACAGCTGGCACTCCAGCCAGAGAAAACCACTCATACATCACTGCCAGTGTAACAATTTGCAGGAAAATGTTTGCAAACTCTCTGTTTCAGAGTGAAAATACTGTTCAGCAATTTGAGCTAGTTCAGTTTTTACAAACTGCAGGATCTCATTCAAATTTCATCAGTGAAGCTGAATTCTAAGTACTCATTGCATGCAATAAAAGTAATCACAAAACATGTAAAGGTTGAAGCCTAGCAGGAGATAATGCAGGAATACACTACCTTTTTGTTTTTTTCAAAATCATTATATTTAAAAAATGTTTTTTAATATGGGGTTTACAAAAGCTGACCAAAACATAAAACCTTTACGAAAACATCATGATAATTGATATTAATTTAACTTTTTGTGCATAAATGCTTAATATTAAAATCACAAGCAAATCACACAAGTCCAGCACTTAGCACTATCTATGCAACAAGTACTGTATCTTGGTCCCATTTATGACATTGTACTACAGTTAAAAAACACTTTGAAGAAATGAGATGTGCATTTTAGAGTTGGGTTCATTAGGAAAATGCAAAAGCTTTTTAAAACAGAACTGTTGACACTTGCCTCAGAAGGAGCTATGCCAGCTGTTGCCCAGGGAGATGGAAACAGCAAACATAGACAGGACTAAAGGAAAAGTTATCCTGACCACTTTCAAAAGATCACCTTGATCTTAAGGCACAACCAGCTCTGTTCGCTCCAACCTGTAAGAATAATACAGGGAATTTCTGTCTTTATTCATCCTTGTATTTTCAGGAACCACTTAGTCCAATATAAGGTTGTGGGGAGCTGGAGCCTAACCCAGCAGACAAAAGGTGTAGGGCAGGATACATTCTGGAGAGGCCAGGAAGAGCATGCAAACTCCACACAGTGTGCCTCTGGCTGGACTTGAACCCAGAGCTCAGGATACTGAGGACAGTCTGCATTCTACTGGGCTGCTCATGTCTCTATACATAAATACAATATCTTTCACCTAGAATATAAAGATGCATGTAGTTCAGCGAAGTTTTGACATGCATTTATTTAATAGACGGGCCCTTCTGGAGAGCACAGCAAAAACATGCTTTAAATACAATCATTTTCCATGGCCTTTTTAGCAACTAAGCACATCTCTGGCCAATCTGTTGTGTTACCACAAATATCAAGACAAGAACAGAACATATATTTAACTGCATAATGTAAAGGTATGGTATATGAATATATTTAAGAATGAACAGAATAGATATTCTAATATCACGCTGTCTGAAAATAACACAGTCAGCTAAACTAGATACAGCCAGCAAGATTTACATGACAGGTTCGCCTCCCTCAAATTTACAAAGCTATTTTCATTTTAATTCTCAATGGACAATATTACCAGAAAACAAACAGCAAACTGAGCTCTAGTACTGTTATCCTCGTATACTTTTTGTTGTGCTAATTTAATACAATTAAATACGCTCATTTTGCGTGGTACACAAAGGAAACGCAATTAAAAATGCAGTTGTGAAATTCCTGAAGTACTGTGTGTCCATACCCAGAAAGATGTTTCAGCACCAGTTATTATTAGCTATTTTTGACCGTTTTTCTTCAGCTTGCGTTTTAAAGAAAGTGACTGCTCAGATCTGCCGTTCCACTGTCTCTGGGTCACAGAATGAAATACACACATCCATACATAACCGCTCATGACAGGTGTTTATTCTACATTGCGTGCTTCTTGCAGGTATCAAGCGGAGGCAAAAGAGAAAGTAAGATCTTAACTGAGTTTTTTTCGTGAAAGTTAAAAACGTGCACGCGATACAACAGCGCCACCAAAAGGCTAAGATTATATGAGGCTGTTCATTTTTATCTTTTTTAAACTGCGCTGCCAATGTACAGTTGTGCAATGTGATTAAAGGAAATTAATTTTGGCAACAATTTACATGCAGTTCGCGGAATGCAGTGCAATTATGCCGACATGTACTCTTATTGAGCATTCATTTATATTAAGTATGTCATCATTACCTTCCGATATTTTACATACAGTACTAGGGTGGACACAATTCAATTTGTAGTTAGCATTGCTGCCTTACAGTGCTGGAGAAATGTTTTCAATTTATGGGGTGATATCTGTGTGAAGTTTGTATGTTCTCCCCATGTTCAGATGGGTCTCCTCTAGTTTCCCCCCCACAGTCCAAAGACAACCTGGTGGGTGAGTGTGTGTGTCGGTGTGTGTGTGTGTGCCCTGTGGTGGACTGGTTTCCCTCCCAGGGGGTATCCTGCCTTGCCCCAGTTGCTTGCAGGGATAGGCTCCAGCTCCATGAGCCTTTACTGAATAATAGTAACAATAACAATCTGCAGCCGAATGGATAAAGCTGAGAGAAAACAGATGCATGAATGTTTGGGGAGGTACTAGACCACACAGTTGAGGCGAAGAGATCCGGACGAGTCACTGTTTACTTCATGTTGAATAACTGGGGGAGAGTGCAGTCTTGCAATTAGGGATTAGGAACTGGCTGGCAAAGGGACTAAATACTTCATGCCAAAGAAATGTTCAGCTTTTCTAATGGCACGGAGACAAGATTGAAGTTGGACCCTATGCAGTAGCCAAACAGATAATAAGCACGGAGTTGATGAGTAAAAGAGAAAGCCAGGTGTATTTCGCCAAACCGTCAGATCCCAAAACAATGTTGTTGGAAAGCGCAGGTCAGATAGCCGGGAGATCAGAGAATCTATCAGTAGTCTGGTAGCAAGGGAAACGTGGGTAGGCACTCCACTGGTATACCCAATACTGAACACCGTGAGGAAAGTAAGGAGCCATGAAATATACTGGGAACAGGGAGGTGTGGTGCTGACCGAGGAGTGCGATTGGCTGATTAGGTCAGGCGCCGGCGTTTGCTCTGATCACCGCGAGCCATGACAGCTTTGCAATGTAACTTCGGTAGAGAGACCACATTTAGCCACAAGTGAGAGCACCACTTCCAAAGTCCAGTCCTCAGGAGACACTCATTTACATCCCAATTGCGTTCTTAATTAAACCCATAATTGAAGTGGAAATCTGTTTCTTTAGGTCTTGTCTTATTTTGATTAAACTATTATTTTTATTAAACTATTATAAACTCCAAAAGTTTATACGTTTTTTACGTTACTGGGGTAATCACAATGTTTCAGGGGTAAAATTATTTTTTAAAGACGCTTATTACATCAAAATATTCAACTTCGAAAATGAGTTGGAAGTAAAACTTCAATCCACTTAGCAATCACAAATTAAACTGTAAACCCTCGAGTAACAGAATAAAGTCTCTGTCAAGCAAACTGAGACCATATCTTTCTAGGTTTCTAACTCATCTGGAGTTTTGGTTAAAAAGTTGATGTGGTGTTAACCTGGTTGTGATCTCCCAGAAACTGTGTTTCTGGAATAGAGGGATTGGAAGATACTGCAGACTAAGAGAATAAAAGGCAGATGAGGGCTCTAATGTTCGGACCTTAGGGGTTACAAGTAAATGTGCTGCATTCTCCATAGCAAAGGGATCTGAGCAATAGTGCTGCACTGATCATTGCAGAGGCTCCATGACCTCTTATGGAGAGTGCATTGAGCAGAGACGGAGAGGCCTTGTGTGAAAATACACCCTGGACTGTGTCTTAAATAACAGTGACTGTTTGCTGAGCAGGGCCACAGTTCTCACTATCAGGTAGACAGTGCAGCAGTGCAAAAAACACATCT
Organism: Atractosteus spatula; assembly: GCF_055471065.1. NCBI lineage: Eukaryota > Metazoa > Chordata > Actinopteri > Semionotiformes > Lepisosteidae > Atractosteus > Atractosteus spatula. The sequence goes on along the minus strand of NC_142721.1, from coordinate 1,438,294 downwards.
CGTGAATACAGGACTGCACTCTGATCATGTCAAGGCCTGCACCGCTGGTACAGTATATGATTGAACTTGAGACTTTTCTACATCCATTTGTCTGATACTGTATGTGAAGAAATGAAGATGAAGAAACCTATCTAGGTTTAGGACAGGGCAACTCAACCTGGGACTTCTCCAGCCTGCTCCCTTACATAATTTTACTACAGTAAATCTGACTCCTTAATTATTCAATTGCTTATTAACAGAATCAATGTACTGGAGTGGAGCTGAATGGACGAACTGTACAGTGAGTAGCTCTGTATGTTAGTTTTGGTTGGAAGGGGTGTGTAGGGGCTAGACTAGCTTACAGTTTAACAGTATGGAAATGGTAGGTTGCTCAAGGGTCTTGGTACAACTGCTAAGGAAACCAGGATCTGTGGTTTACATTGCAAAGCCTGCTGGGATATGGTAGCCTTCACTTTCATGGTGCTCGAGAAGTGATGGGTAATGGCAGTGGTTATGAGCACCATAGTCATCTCTTACACAAAAACATAGCAAGCTTTGAGTCTAGGTCAATTGACTAATTAAATATTTTTTAGCTTGCCCCCAGTTGTTTAAAAGTTAAGTTAGGTTCTTTTTCTGGATTACTTGACTTTTTTGTTATCATCCTGGCTCAGGGTGCTTATTGACATGTCTTTCAAGAAGGTCTAAAGCTCATTTGATTGCTAATTAAGCGCTGCACTATTGATAAATTGAAAATATTTCTCATTAAATTTAATAATGAATTCAATTAAGATTTGCTATTGGGGTGGAACTAGCCTGTAATTAATGCCTAATTAGAAAGTTGATATCAAATTAATTATTTTCATTTAGGTATAAAAAATAACTTCATAAGTATAGGTTATTGCACTCTCTTATTCAATTATCGAGAAAATTATTACTGAAAAAAAAAACAGAAATTAGAATCAGCTCACCATACCACCAACAATGCATCAACAAGTGCACCTAGATTTCCATTTTGAGATTGTTAACTTACATAACCAGTTTTAATGCCTGTGATTTTAAAATGTTCCAAGTGTCTTAGAGTCAGTCATTCATCAATCCAGGAGGTTAAGTGAAGTCAATGTTTGTTGCTGATTTTCCTCTTCCTCAAACTGTGTAATAGCTATGTAGCATTAATCAGGTATAGGCCAAGATTAGAGACAATTTAAAGACAAGCATGACACAAAAAGAAGTCTAAATGCATGCTAAATGCAGCAAAAGTAACCCTAGCACAATATGACAAGTGTACACAGGGTGTACTGTATATGGAAACAGGGTGTATACTGTATACAAGCCTTTATATTATGAACTGAAGTGCACATTTTGGTTTAAATGGTTTTACAAAAGCTTAAGAACAAACACTGGGCCCCTCTCTTTAAAGCAGGGGTGTGTTTTAGGAAGTCATGCATGCATTCACACCAAATGTATTCTTATAGCCTTCACATGGAGCACAGAAGTATAAATACTCTTACCTACAGGTTACTTCACTTGTAAAGGAACAGTTGATGTGACCCGAAGATCTCACATTGGTATCAGGCAAAATGAGAACCACAGCTTTAAGACCCTCCATGAAATTCCATCTGCTTCTAGGGGTAGTTTTTGCAAGCTTTCTCCTGTGTGCTGCAGCATCTGTAAGTATGAGAACTGTTCTTTATACTGAAGAAGAAAGAAAGAATAAGCAAGCCTCAATATGCATTACATTTCCACAATTCTAGACATGGATATCTGGATAGAATAGAGTAGATAGAGTGCACTCAAGAAAACATAGTTGCTTCCATTTCTTTTCTTATTTTAAATAATATATAATGGATGATACATGGACAGCATTAAAACCTTTTCCAATTGCACAGAAACTCTTACTACAACTGGTAATCTAATTGACCATTCTCTGTCTGCATTTTAATTTCAAATCACGTCACAATGTACAGGATTAGATGCATTCTTTAAGCAGAAAAAATGTTAAAAGTGATCCAGTATCATTGCATCGCTCTCTCTCTCTTCCAGGACTCATCAACTGGCCTCCTGCAAGGTAATTTCTGATCGTTGCTTTTCTGTCCAATAGACTTGCGCAGTTTGCTGCTTTGTCTTTCTACCAGGTTCTGCAGTGAAAGGGATGAAAGCAATTCAAAATCAGCCTCTTTCATTTCCATCAGCCTACAAAAGCATTATGCAATCTCATGTCGTCTTGTCAAGTGGACACAGGGGCACATACAGTATGCTCTATACCGAGATGTACTGGGGAAAGCCTTTCTCTGTTAGTAATGGATTGTTACTTGCTATGTAAAGACATGTTTTCAGCCTGTTATAGGCAACAGACCAGAGGTATCAGCTTTTCAATGTGTAAAGGGAGCTGATTGTTATATCATAGAACTATGCCGTGGTAACACCACAGAGACAATACACAGCAGTTATAGTGCTATATTCTTCACTCCAGGAAATGTGTACAGAGGAGCTCGATGGGGGGACATACTCAAGCACTAGAGGAAGGTGGATGTCAGACCTAAAACCTGTGATCCATATGACCACTGCACTGGTGTGTCAGCCAGTGTGTTGCCCCACGCAGGAACATCTCAGGGCAGGATAGACACACGCAAGGCAACCAACAGGTACACTGGACTGTCAAACCCGGGCTTCCCCTGGGAATGACACAGTGAAGTGTACACTGATCTTTAGTGCAATCTCCCAGACTGTCTGAGCTGGCAAAGTGGGCGATTTAACAGCAGAACAGCCGGTTTATGCTAAAGGCGCTACAAACCGCAGTGTGAAATACCGTGCAGGGGCTTGTACATAGAATACATAATAAACCTTTACTTGTTCCTTTGCAGACTACGGATGCAGATGCAGCTACCTACAGTACAGTTCTCTCCAACGGCTCGCAGAAAATGTCCGGCTGTTGAATCGATACGAATATAAGGGATTTTGAGGGGGAAAAATGCGTCAGGCAAATACATTCTCAATGGACAGCAGCACATATCTTGACTTTTTAGGACAAAAGTCTACTCCCAGCAACTATGTTATGTTACAGTGAGGCCTTCTCAACTGTCCGAAAATATAGTGCCACTGAACAGGAGGTCCCGATCCAACTGGTCGGCTTCTGGTTGGACGGGGGCACTAGGAAGAAACCAGCATTACTAGGCATTAAATGTTAATTTTAAGGCTGAGGACTTGGGAACACTCTAGGAAAATAAAACTCATCAGACAAGCAAATAATAATACTTTTCCTGTATGGATTTTTTTTACAAACGGAGTTCAGCAGTAAATGTACGTTTGTCCAGGAGAGGGCGCTGCTGATACAAAAATGTCAAATTCACACACAGGCTAGAAAGGACCCCTGGCTCCTGCAGCCCTTCCACATGGGACTTTTCAGTAACACTGTAGCTCTTTCATGGGATATTCGAATTAAAAACATTAACCATGAGTCTTTTGGTCAAAAAAAAATCTCAAATTGCCCATCACAGTTAAAATAACAACAGAAAAGGCTTTGCCGGAATTCAAACTTAAAGGTTAGGAATTGAAAGCCTAGCTTAAAAAAAATAAGGTACTTCTGCAGAGACTCATCATAATAGAATAAGCAGTTCATCTCCAGTGTCAGACACAAAATAGGGCAGTACAATGACACAGCATGAGTGGATTCTTAGCTTATTTTTTATTTTATCCATCTCTGGAGTCGGGCTCAAGAACTAGGTTTCAGCTAACAACCTCTTCTCATTGAATATACTGTATTATGATTAATAATTCAATTCAATTTAGTTCAATTAATTTTTATGTAGCGCCTTGCACCACAAGGTTGCCCCATGGCACTTAACAAAGCTGTTAAGACAATCAAACAAATAAGACAGATCCACACATTAAAACTGTGAATTCCACAGAATTAACGGGATGTGAAAGTGACTTGTGATATCGGCAGGGAGATCATTTCCTAGCCTAGGAGCCAAGAGGAATGGCACCTCCAGACCCTCCATCCCCTGAGGCTTCATCAGTTTGTATATTGGCCACCTGATAACGACCTGGTCCAGATCATAATCATGACCAATCAAGAGGGCAACGAGTTCATTTGAACGGCAACACCTCCGGGTGGACCAATCATGGCCGCCCTTTGGATTTTAGGTTTCTCTGTTTCCGTGGTGAAGTCTAGGTGCCTCCACCATCGAGCCACGTGAGCTCACCCGTTTTCATTGTGGTTGACAGGACAGGGTGAGACCATCGAAACAGTGAGTCCCAGGCCAGTCTGTTCATCTCCCGTCTCCCCAGGTCAGTATGGGAGGGAAGACGGAAGAGAGCTGCTGTGCTCTCAGGCTTCCACCCAGTGCAGCAGTTGTTTTCCCAATTCAATTATTTGGACCAGTTTAACGGCTTTTCCCAGCTCTTCAGGTGCTGGTGATTTAGAGGCTGACCTACAGGACTCGCTAGACTCCCCATCCCTGATCAGGACTGGAAAGCAGTAGTTCCCAAGTCCAGTTCAAGGGTCCCACTGATGCTCCAACTTTTACATTAGTCTGTAACATCACCATTCCTAACACAATGCATTGAAAACGTACAGTACAAATTCGCATCAGCTTACAATACGGCAGCACAAATCACGCATCCCTCATGATGGGAAAGAGTACAATTGTCTGGACATGTTCTAAAGGGGGTTCAGTACTATAATATCTATACTGACATATAGACATAGATTTAATGCCATTCCTTTTTCAATTCCACAGAAGAGGAGTATTCAGCTGATGGAGGGCTCCTCCTGCAAGCTGAAGAAGCATCAGGCTTTGGCCTGATGGAGGAGGTGGTCCCTCCGAACACGAAAACTGTGAAAACCAAGGGGCAGTGACATCACATCAGCTCCCGCCCCCGCCCTGTCAGAACAAGTGACCTTCTGCTGGATAAATTGTCTTACATCATCAACAAAACTAATTCGGTGCATTTCGTGTTTTGGTCAGTTTCTTTCACTGTATTCAAAGCTTTATCCTTTGCAACACATAATGAGCTATTCTAAAAATATGTTTTGTTCTATCAAAATGTTTCCCGTTCTTCTTAAAACAAACTGACCTTATTGTTCTTGTAATGGAAAGGTGAACTATTAAATTAACAGCAATAAATACTTCGTTGTATAGTTCTTCTTTTCCATTTGAAAAGCATTAAAATAAACTCATTTTCAAGAATACCAAAAGCTACTTTTAATTCATGTGACAGGGATGTGATGTTCAAGGCCATTTAACATGAAGTGCTCTTCATAACCTTCAGCTCTTAAACTGAGGTCCTGACTCCTTGGTCATTACAGTTCTCTTGGCTCTGTTCATAAGACAGGTGTTAACCCTGCTGTCCTGCTGAAGTTCACTCTAGGCCTGGACAGTCTGGCCTATGTAAAACTTCCTCCTGCATCAGTTTAATTGTTGAAGCAATGTCCTGCTCATCCACCTGATCTCCTGTGCAGTCAGGATGCAGGCGCAGATTATCTACTGCATGTCACCTCTGTGGCCACTGCACCTCAGCTGTGGGTTTGGATGAGACCTTTTAGGATCCTGTAGGAGAGAAAGCTGTGAAACAATGTCGAAGAAGTTCAATTGACGAGCTGCAAGGAACAAGCAGAGGTTTATTCCAAACTGAAAGTCAAAAGAAAGAGATAAACCATCTCTACCCATGATCAAATTGTCTTTTTTTGTTCTGCCTAGGCTCATTTCCAGTTCTCTCATTCCCCTCACACACTACAAGAAGTTTTACAACAGACTTCTTGCATTTCTCATCTCTCTTTTTACTTTAAAAATAATTAACCTCTATTTGCTCATAATAATTATTTGTGGCATAACGCGGGGGCGTGTTCAGTGTAGAGGCAGAGTCCTGGATCAAGGGCTACGTGCTGCCTTAGCAACCCTGGCTGATTAAGGACGAGCTGCAGCTGTGGAGCCCTTTAAGACACACTGAGCACCTCCTCGCAAGGGGAGGACCTTCCAGTGACAGTCCTGAAGGGGATTGTGGGGAAAGCGTTAAGTCTGCATTTTTCCTTCGTTTTATTTTTTCTCCTGTCCCACTGTGAGGACCCTTTTCAGACTGGACCCCGTTAAACCGGAACAGGCCAGTCTGGACGCCACTGTGCAATTTTGTTGGAACAAATAGCATTGCAAGTGTTAAACAGAACCATGTTTTTACCTAGTGCCCCCTTGGGGCTTGCCCCACGATGATTTAAATTTATGTGAAAACCATTAACTCTCTCACCAGCGGTGAAAGATGTGAAAGCACAAGAAAACCTTGTTTTCAAGCTCGCAGTAGCATTCCTTGTGCTCATAGTAAGAGGATACCTTGGCAATTTGAAAGCAAAATAGGAGAGTTTTGGTTTTCCTTAATCAGCAGATGTTATTCAGCAGACGTGAATAACATGTTGGGCTGAAAAGTACTAACTTCTACCGTGGTGTGGAGAACAGCTGTCTCCAGACTGGAGAGTGCCGTTTGTGTTCATGTGGGTTTTTGCCAGATGTCCTGGTTTTCACCCAGCTTCCATAGACATGCTAGTGGGGTTGGCTGGTGGCTCTGTACTGTCCCTGTAGGCATGTGTGAGTGCTCTGTGACAGACTGGGGTCACATTGGGGTGCCTTTTGCCCGTGCTTCAGAACAAGACTCTGGATTCTGCACCTGCACCAGGGCAGTGAAAAATAATAGGTGGGGGCTGACGAAATGGTGTCCATTTTTAAATATATGAAAATGTGTTCCCTTGAAAGACCATTCACTTTGTCCAAGCTTCTAAAAGGACTTCGTACTAGACAAGTTAAAACTCAGAAATGTTTAAGCTTTTACAGCTTTAAAGATGAATTCTGAGGAAAACCAGTCTCCACAAAAACAATTCTTGCCATGATTGGAAATGTCGATATACAGAGATCGATATTGCAAAAAAAAAAACCGTAATTATTACCCGTTTAAAAAATGTGTTTTATTACAAATATAGTAGCACTGTTTTTATATAATTCACTATAAGATAAAGCCTTAATCGTGTAAAACATACAATGGTCCTGAAGAATTAAAACTCCAGTGTTACAGAATATTCATTCTGTATTTCCATAAAGAGATTTGTGCAGTGGGTCATTCCACTATTGTACCCTTTCTAAAAAGCACATAGTTGACTATCATCCTGTTTCTTACTGCCTTATTATTGAGAACTATTAGTGTTGTCACCTGTATAGCACCTACAGCTCCTTATAGTTTCATTTTACAGGAAGTCAAAAGTCACTGTAACAGTAATGGTTATATCCAATATATCTGAAAGTTATTCCAAGAATGTACACAATCTCCACTATTTAAATGACATACTTATATAATTATAGTGTAACACATTTCTAACTAATATAGACAGAAAGTGAAATGCATTGCATGTTCAGGGCACTATATAAAGTCTAAACCACAATCAAGCACTGCTGCTAGGAAAATGAAGTACTCAATAGCAGTGCTTTAAAGTTGGCTTACACATCACATGTTTGTAAACAGTTTAATTGATCTACAGTTTGGACTTTAATATCCTCTTGTGAGGTATTCAAACAATCCTTGGCATGCTAAAGCTCTTCACAGTCTTTTGTTCTCTTTCTTCCCAATTTTCCTTTTGCGTGATAATGTTTTTAATTGGAAGGGAACAAAGCCTCCAGTGCTTAATCCATTTGCTCCCTTTGTATCCATCGAAGGTGTTCCTTGTGTTTCCAAGCATGGCCCAATGGAAAGGAACAGATTGGTTGCTGTCTACTGGGAGATGGTTATGAAACTGTTTGTAAGCAGTAACATTTTTGTAGGTAAGCATCAAGTAGTCTTCAACTAGTCGTATTCGGTGCATTGTTGTGTTTTACAGTAGTGTGCATTTCTCCTTTCATTCACAATGAAATCCTGTTAGGGCAGTGATCTGTAGCTCATGTCCCTGCTTAATGAGCCCGAGTACTCCATTCCTTCATTGTAGGAGCCTAGCCCTGTCTTGTGCTGCATGGCTTCTGTTTCCTTCAACAAGGAGCTGACATCTGCCATGAGGTCAGGGCAGACATACTGCTCCACAACGAAAGTCAGAGGCAGGGCCCCCAGGAGTAGAACCCAGCCCAGGGCCCCCAGCCAATAGGAGGAGCCCAGGCGGGAAGGGTCACTGATGATCTCGCCCAGATGGTGCTTCGTGAAGAAGGACCAGCACATGACAAAGAAGAACCCTGGAAGAGAGCGAGACATGAGGGTGACTGGGCTGGCTGTTCAATCATCATGAGGTGCAGCAAGACTTTAAGCTGAGACCCTCTCTCAAAACAAGACACACACAAGCATAACTGAAGTGTGTGAAGTGCCAAGCAGGCAGCAAAGTATGGAAGTGGAATTTTTTCTTCCCTTTTCATTGCTAGTTTTTCCTGGTGCTGCTAACCAGTATGGTGTATTTGTTTGCAGAGATAATGGGAGAATATGGGAGGAATACCAGATCTGTTGCAAGTCAAGAGATTTTCCAAAACATCAATGTAATCATTGCAGGGTCACAGCATATTAATTAATCCATTTTAGATTTAAATTATTTTTGCTATTTCATAAACTACAAAATAATGTAGTTACTATTACATATGCAGATACCTCTTAGATGGTCTAATTAATATGAATTAATATAAGTGGGAACAATGTATATTAACAACATCAAGAGAGAATCTGGGGAATAGTATCTTGAACCTCGGTCTTGTGTTTCATGCAGGCTCAGACTGATGTATTATAGCACTGAGCACTGAAGGTCTACATGGAGAACTGTTTGTCTGATCCCATGATGCCCATACCTGTCCTAGCCAGCCTATCACAGTGTGCCGAAGCACCAAAGGCCCCCACCCACCATGAGCAGGACCCAGGACCGCACTCCCCTACCTGTGGGTACGAGAACGACGAGCAGCAGGGTGGTGGGGTAGAGAGCCTGCCCGGCCATGAGGAGGGATCTGATGTTGGCGTAGGAGCGGGTTGTGTGGGAAGACCAGCAGAAGGTGAAGATGAGGCAGAGACTGGCGCCGCTGAAGGCCATGAGAAACGCCAGCACTGCAAACACGCGCTCCACCTCCAGCACTGCAAGCACACGGCAGCCAGCGTTAATACCTGGTGTCCACCCCCCCTTGTGCACTTCCTCCGATTGAGTGAATTAGTTTGCTACCTGCTGGAACCTCCTGCCTTACATGGCCAAACCACAGGTACACTCGAGAAACACTTGGGTAAAATAAACAGAAGCTTAACTGAAGAACTATTTCACAATCTGAACCTTGGCAGACCACATTAAAACCATGCAAAATCAGCCTGGATAGGAATTTGGGGTAAAGAGACATGACCACTATTTTAACCTCATATTAACTGGTCTCTGCAGAGCCGGAGCAAGGCTGACCAATCTGCTCAGCCAGCCCTGTAGATACAGGTTCAGGAAGTGCTCTGCACAGCACTTCATATAAACAGTGCACCAATGCCCTGTTTTATGAACATGATTTGGAAAATTTGAATTTGAGGTGGTGTGTGCCCCTAAGTATAAAACACATTGATGGATTGATTTTTTTAACTTGACAAAGTGGAAATTTGTATTCATGGACAGGATATTCTCAGTTACATTTTCAAGTCAAAACCTGCCTCCCAAACCTCTTACTACTGTTTATGCATTTAGTTTCACAAAGAGGAAAAAATAGGGTTTTACTTTGGAGTAAAAAAGACCTGTTACAGTGGTTTTGAATCCTAATATCGCATTTTACACGTTTGTCTTTTTCTTTAACTGAGGAAAACAAGTAAGTTTCTGTGAATATATTTTCTACCACATTTTCTTTCACATCACTCTTTAACAAAAAATCTGTCAACATTTATAAACTCACACAAATCTATGTTCACAACTAGAGTACTAATTGCAAACACAAACATGAAATGGAAAACCCACACGAAAACAGTACAAACCTTTTATAACACGCAACAGCAAGGCTTAATTTCACCCTAAGCTGGTTATTTTTAACAAGCCAAGACCTGCAACCAAGGCATCCACAGCTGAATTCCTTAAAATCCAGAACCTTGCAACAGATTGTACATTATATCCCTGGAAAGTTCAGGGATTTATATTTAAGCCGTGCAGTGAAACTTACTACACTGTACTGAAATCAAAGTTTGTGAACGGAAAGTAACAGTTCAGAACAGAGATTTTGAAATATTATCCAATTATCTCAAATGTAGACTCTCCCCTCACCAACATACAATACATTATTTTTTATGCAAAACATTCTTATTTGGGGGGAAAACGAATATTTAATTATTGTACATATTTTGCTATTTGTTATTTATAATATAGTACTAAAGTTTCCTTGGAATGCCCATTTTCTTTTGTTAAGGATATAGCGACTGTCCACATACTGTTTACTGTACGAATCAAACCACAACATAAAAGCCTTCCTGTGCTCAATATCTTTCTCTTTATTATTCATTTCTAAAACAGGTGTAAATATTTGCCTGTTACAGTTATCACTGATTAAATGTTTTACAGTAAATGAAAGCAAGTGTCACAAACTTCATAGCAGCATTTATCAATTCTTAGAGGGGACTTTAAAGGTAATGTATATTTAGAATAATGAAATACTCAATACAAAATGAAGAAATAACATTGGTAGTGCAAGGTCTGTGAAGATGGATGTGATAGTTTGCAAAGAAAATACAGTGAGACACCAAGATGCTAATAGGAGACGATGTAGTCTTTGGTAGGGTGATATTTACACGACTGACTTTAAGTCAAGTGGTCCTGAGCTATGATGAGATGAAATGACAAGGAGTATGTTTTAGGAGTAGATTACAGCCTTCACTGGTTTGGATTATTAGAAATATTACTTTCTGAACTACCATCAGAAAAACAGGTCATGTGGCCTATATTTGATGATATTTGAAACCCGAGAGACCGCCATGTACTTCTGCAAGGCCTTTTCGTGTGCTATAAACAAGAAGAATATTTTATCACCAGGAAGCTATTCCTGTTTGTGACTGATGCTGTCAAGAAGTATGTTTGCATTTATTGATCTGAACTCCATGTACAGTAGATTTGGAAGCTGCAGCTGGTGTCATGTCTCTGCACCGCTGGAAAGCATGATGGAACTTGCTTACTCAGACCTCCATGTGCTTGCCAGGGGGGGTCTCAGCCACAGTGCTCGATTCTCACAGCAAACATTCATCATAGCCTCATCTATCACACTGCTTTCTCAGTCTTTCCTAGACTCTACTCTCAGAATAAAGCTTGCTGAACAGAAACACACATACCTGTACTCAGAGATCGTATCTTAACCTCTAATGTTATTAGATTACGATAATATGATATTTAAAAATAGAAATGGTGAATAAAAATGATAAACATAAGTTTCCAATTAAAAGGGCAGACAGGTCTCAGAAGTACATAAAACTGTATCTTCCGAATCTTTAAACTGTCAAAATGATCAAAGTAACAGTTATATTCACTTCACTTTTTATTACCAACAATTTACAATGTCACATTACAGCCTATAATCAGTTTTAAGCTAAAGCACAAAAAATCCCATTTTAATTAAAATTCCCTTTTTTCCTGCCCCGTTGTTCTGAAATGAGAACTAATGTGACTAAGACCATTAATAGCTCTGTTCTAGCAATACTCCTGATCTTTCTGTGTAGCCTGACATCAGCTGATTCATCTATAGCTCGGACGTTGAAGGAAGCAAAAATTGTAGTTGAAGAAAAAGAATGAATATACTGCATTTAACAGGGAATCAATGAAAGAAAGAAAAAAGCTTCTTCGATGATGGGCTTACTGTGGTCAAAGTCATTCCCCATGTTTAGTTTGAAGGACTAGTAACGTGGCACATGTAAAGAAAGCTGGCCTCACCTTTAAAGATTTGCACTCCTGAGGAATCCATGTCCCTGAAGTAACTGTCTGAGTTGGTGTCATTTTCTTTTTCTCCAGTCCAGAGACCCACACCCCCCAGCCAGTAAGGTGTCCACACTGCGTATATCACACACACGCAGCCCGCGAGACCCAGCACGGACTCGATGAAGCGAAATCTGCTGGTTAGGATGTCCAGCTCAAACACGGTCATCTTCTGTGGAGGAAGGCGTCTACCTGCACACGAGCTGCAAGCTGTGAGAGAGGGAGGTGTGGAGCACAGGCAGGGAGCCCCGCCGGCTGAAAGAAAAACACACTCATGAGAAGAAGCAGGCAGGGATGACAAATACATCAAGCAGCGGAACAAGAGATGAGGGAGAGAAAATAATTCACTTTGCTTACCCGCTTTTCTTCTTTCACTTCAGAAAAATCTTCAATTCAGGCACACGTTCCCCAGTTAAAGAGTAAGGACAAAAACAATGTTAAAGAGTAGTGTTTTGGCTTGAGATGGATAAAAATTACTTAGGAAACTAAATTACGACTGATTCCAATCATGTTTCTGGTTTCTTCACAAAAGTGGGAAAATAAAAAGTTGTTTTCTAGAAAGACACCACCATATGCAGAGTTGTCAGGTTTGTTGCTGACACGTAATCAGAGTGCCGCACAAAGCACTAGTGACTTCTAGGTGATGTACAGTACGTTATCACTCTGTGTACAAGAGCGAGCAGTACTGTTTTCCATTCTTTGTACAGTAGTTAACCCCTGAGACAGAAAACCCCGACAGCAAAAAAAAATCCCCCCCCACAAACGTCAGCTAACCTCCCCCTCCCCTCCCGCCAGCAGAGCCAGCCCCCTGCACGTTCTGCTGATGACTCGCTCACCAAGTAAAAGCAAAAGGCCCAGCAGGAAAAGAGACCAGCCTACTGCTCTGAAAGTGAAAGAGTGCTGAGTGAGGAAGTCCCTACATGGCAGCTCGCAAATGCCGTGGAAGGGAAACGCTCACGGCCCCCTGCCAGGGGAAGGGTGACATGTCAGAAACCCCCCGCACTTCGGAAACCGGCAGCAGAGGTCATGTGTGGGGAGCGCGAGGAAGGGGGCGCGCGCGCTGGAAAAAAAAACAACTCTAACGAAGCCCCTCAGCAACACTAAAAGTTCATTGGAGGGCTGGCATTTCGCGGCGAGGATGACTTGTCCAAGCCCACACAGAGCGCGGCTGCCATAGTAACCTCTCTCCAGCCACAGTGACCATGTGGGCTTCGGAACGGAATTTTCTATGCAGTCAGAATTTCGCTGCCCTCCCACAGGTGATGCCGATGGCGCACTTCACACTCCTGTGAACAAATCCTGATGCGATTTGCACTGGCCGGCCAGAAGAGAGGTCTTGTAATAAAAAGCTGTTAACTGCACTACCTTTCCTTTGCAAGTTTTCCCTGAATTCAAACAGAAAAATACCTGGAGGATGTGGAGGATTCATGTGAATTAACTATAACTATCAAATAACTATTTAATCCCATAGATTTTCTAATTCTTAACAAGTTTAAATGTGATGGAAGAAAAAAAAACTGCTTTATTAGTGACTAAATGAATTACCACAGACTCAGTACTGCTTAAAGTGAAATTACAGGGCAGTAGGCACCTCCTGTTGCAGAAGAATAATGACATCACTCATAGTTTATTGGATATCCATTCTTATATGAAAATAACAAGCAGGTTAAGAGATTTTATGCATTATTCTGGCAAACAACTTAAACTAAAGTTAACTACATTAAACTACAGCATTGCACATACTCAATGGCTATTGTTGGATGCTTACTGAGCTTGTCAGAATACTTTCAACAGGGACTGACGGTATTGTCCTTGTGTAATCAAGATAAAGTGAGCAAAACAGAACTGATGAAACCAGTAGGGAACCATGAATACAAATTTCATATTTTGAAGAATATTTTGAAACTCTACAAATGTTTAGAACTGTAGGAATGTAGACTGGGAAAGAGAGTTTAAAGGTACTGAAATAGGATCTATACAATCATAGAGGAAGGATGACAACAGCTTTAAACATTCTGCACGAAGCTTAGAAAAGATACATTCCTAGAGTAATTAAATCAAAAGCTAGAAAGCAACCCAAATGGCTTAATTAGGTGAAAAAGACGGAGATACAATTCAAGACAAACACCACCAGCACTGGGCAGATGACATTTATTGTAGTTAACAGCAGGATGTTACATGTAATTATCAAAAATACAGTATAAACTATAAACGCACAAATAAGAAACACTGAGACGTCTGTGAAAATGCCCTACTGTAGGTGGTTTATGTTGGGGGGGGGGGCACAAGAAGAGAACTGGGTCAGTCTTCAGACTCATAACTGGTGGGTTGTGAGTTGCGAGACCCACCAGTCTCCTAACCCCCCAAGGGGGCGGGGTCATGTGTTCTGCGTCCATTTAAACTATGGTAACCTGTATGAGCCATTGTGCTCTGGACTTTGCCTTGTTTTGACACACAAGTTTCATCTTGGAGATATTGTGGGGAAGCAGTGAAAAAGGGCAAAAAGTGACACACAAGAAAGACTGTAGAATTTAAATCAAGGGAAATTAGGTTAAAATATTTTGATTTCTGTAACCTGTTTACATGAACCATTACAGAATTAAAGGAATGCCCTACATGCACAGGTTCAAGATCTTTTGAAGCCTGAACAGAGAAGACGATGAGGAGACCCGATTCAAGTATTCAAAAATCCTCAAAGACACTGACAAACATAACCCAGGGGATATCTTCAGCCTCAACAGAAACATGAAAATGTCAGAATCACGAATCACAGGACACAAACAGAAGCTTAGGGGAACAGAGAACAAGAGGCACTTTTCCAGCCAAAAGGTTTGCAAGAGTCTTTCCTACCTCAAACCCATCATGTCTTGATGCCAAAACCTTCACTTCTTTCAGGAAAAAGGCTAGATAAAATCTTGAAACAAAGTTATTAAAAACTACTAGAAACCAAATGAGCTAGATATGGTGAATGTCCCAAAACTTTTTTATGTTTTAGTTGACAACTTAGGAAAGAAACCAATACTACAGTAAATAACTAGATGCATCAAAGCAGAAAAGAGATAATTACAAGGCACCGATCTTGCCTTGAAACACGTTTTGAAATGTGAAATCCCTCACACCTAAATAAGAGGGGTTCAATGTTCCAGTTAAACAATGTTGTTTTCATTTGTAACAGATGGTCAATAATTCTTGTCAGTTAATTCTTCACTGTCGAAGTCTTTTTTTAACTTCCATCCCCCTCTATTTAAATATTCATCAATTTTTCAATCTAAAAATATATCATATGTACATATATGGATATGTACATTATTAATCCATAACATATGTTAAGGCTATGTACGAGATACAGTATGATCAGGACTAGGGTTTGTTGCTAACCTGCAACTAACCTACACCAGAACCTGATAATCATCACATTTGTCACTTTATGAATACTATATCGATATATATTTCATTTAAAAGGATTTGCTTAAGGACTGCGAGAAGAAATTCCTGCTGAAGTCAGTGCTTACAGTCTAGAATTTAAATGTTTGGCTCCAGAAACACGGTCTCAAAGTATTTTGAATAGTTCATTATCTAGAGCCGTGTCCTTCAGATGGTCTGGTTTCTCATTTACACAGAAGGCTGTGATTTTCTAACAAGTCATTCCAGACTTAGACTGATGGATGTCAAAATGAATCTCCACTTCTCTCTGACCCAACTGTATTACCATGTAAAATCCCCTGTATCGCTGCACTGTTTCACTTCCCCAACAGCTACAACCCCAGAGAGAGGTTTTAGCGAACAAAAAACAGTCCGCGATGACCTCATTCATCTTTGGTAAAGACTCGGTCTTGCCCTGGCCCTGGTTCAAGTGTGTGAGGGGCGTGGGTTCCTTAAATAGTTCTGTGTAAAACTGAAAGTTTCACTGAAACACAAGGTCCTTTTCTATAGCTATATTACGGACCACACAAAACATAAAAAGGAGACATCTGATTTCAACTGTCGCAACGAAAGAATTCATTCAAGTTATGGCAATTGTGATTTTGTAATAACTTCACAATATATAGCTTCTTTAATATGGCAGGGCATTGTTTAAAAAGCAATTCTAAGAACTTTAAAATATCTGAATGTATTTTTCATATAAGCTGTGTTACTTTAATAATACTTGCATTGGTAAACCCCAAACCTTGAAATAGGAAATTTTTCCATCCCTGGTTAGGGGACTTTTCAGTTGCTTGGCGTAAGTGTGAAGGGGTCTACTCCTGTCTGCCTTGGATCATGGCTGCATGCAAGCACCCCAGTTTCTGAACCAACAGCCCACAGGCAGTAGAGCAAGTCGCTACATCACAATACACCACAATACCGCCTCTCCTGCTGTGGAGAATTCAGGGCTGTCCAGTGATTCGGAAGCTTAAATGTTTTTATCATAAATACATAATTTACAGGAAATACCAGACGGAACATTTACAATTCTAATATGCCCACAAGTTTAAATAAATTTATAGATGGAAAAAAATGTGAATTTGACAGTTTGGTGACTACTAATATTCAAAAGTGCAAGAGTAACTGAACAAAAAAAAATACATATCATTTCTAGACAGAAGAGTAGGATAAGTGGGTCGAAGTAGCCCTGCTTGCTTGCATTGCTTAATAATTCCTGTCTGAATCCCAGTGTTTTTAATCCATCCCATACCTTTAACTAAACCCATAATACCTCTTTCATTAGAAACTTTCTACATTCATAATGTAATCTGTCTGTCAAATGTCAAGAAATCTACTGCAAAATCAGACGGACTTAGAGTTTAGTGCAAATAGACAAATATATAAGACTTATATTAACAGTAACAGCTGAAATCTCAAATGTCAGTTCAAAACGAATTGAAAAGAAAGGGAATTTTCAGATCCTCCTACCTCAAAATATCATTGGCAAAGTCTGAAAAACTCTGACTCCTGCTGAAAACGTACAGTCACTAAAACAACCGAGTGAAACAAATCCTTTTGCTTCTTATTCATGGTTGTAACACAGTCGTGTCCTGTGTTAAGAAAATATGTATATACAGTTAATAGTAATACTAGCTTTTTTTCTTTAAGCACAACTTTTGAAAATCTCATTGCTCTTTATTCATTTACCTATACAGAGTAAGAGTACAGTTCTTGAAATTGAGGGCTGCCCAAGTGTTGATCTTTTAGTAATGATCAAATATAATTTCATAATGCCAGTAAGGCTGATTGTTATGTGGAGAGGCTGTGCAGACTCATGTACTGTACTGTATGTACCAGAGACATGAAACGAGAAAAATGAGGCGTTTCACTTCAAGAACCAAAGAGTTTCTTGTAGCAGTTGCTGAATCTAAGGACCCGGAAGCTCCCATCACTCCCTGGGTCTTTCTACCAGCTTACTGAATACTTCAAACACCTCAGGGTTCTCCTGGGCAAATGACTCCGGGGTGTTCTTCTCCAGCCAGTCCGAGGTGCGGATCTGTTGCCACAGGACGCCGATCAAGCTGTCCAACCCTGAGGCCGGGGGGCCCGACTGCAGCGAGACCTGGACGTCGTCGTCAGCACCACGGCCCAGTGAGAGTTCTGAACCCGGACACGCCTGCCTCTTTCTCAGCTCCGACTGGGTCAGCTTCGTCCTGCCCCCAGAAGTGCCAGGTTTCGCCTTGCTGCCCTCCAGCACGGTCCCTTGGTCCAGCTCTTCCAGGGTTTTCCTAAGTCTCTGCATTCCTGGAGTGGAACAGCAGTGTTACTGAGATTCTCTCACACTGACACACGAAAGCCAGAAATGATAACCGAATTAGCCTTTTACACCTCTCAGCTTTAATTGTAAGCTGCAGCTCTTAAACTGAACTGTTAAATAATAGAAAAGCATTGTTATTAATTTACAATTAATTATTTAATTTAAATGTCTGATTCTTTAACAAAATTACATCTGATTAGTCTGTTACTATTGTTATAAAACACACAATCACATTTACATTTAGGGTTACATTTATGTTACAAAATGACACCTTTATAAACGGAAATTACTCTTTATATTTTAATATCCGTTACTTTTATTCCACTTTTACATCATTAATAATATTACAGCATCATTGCTTATCATCAATAATGATATATTATAATCTTATAGTATTATTATAATACACTCATAATAAACAGATGTTCACATAATGGTATTCAGGTCTGCATCCCATTTTGAAAAGAGTACCTGATTACAGCTGTGAAGTCACAAGTGCAAACCTTTCAGAAGAACAGTAAAAGAACAGGGAACAGGGAGCACTTTGATCAAGGCTGTTCAGCTCCCATTACACTGCCCTGGGTAATGGCCAGAACGCATCCAATTTTCAGTGCCAACAATGAACTGTTCTCCATTGTACTCTGGGACCAGACAATTTCTGCTAGTTCAGATTTAATTGGTGAACTCTGTTAATAAAAATGCAAATGTATCAGAAACTAGAATATATGGGTGTCCAAATTAAGACCCACCAGTAGAACTGGATGAAGGCCTCTCTGGCCTGCTATGGCTGTCTGGGGAGGGACTGGGCTTCTCCACTGTTTCTAATGGTAGGAAAGCTGAGACACATTGACACCTGGGAGGATGGAAGAAGACAGAGCAGACACTCACCTAGCTGAAGCCGATGCGTCTTGTCAGCGAATACAATTCTGAACCAGCCTGGTGTGCTGCAATGAAAAGCCTTCCCACAGCTGACCAGGACCTTGTTGTTGAGAAACTGACGCCAGAGGGTCAGCTCCTCCTCAAACGTCTCTTCTCGGAGGTACTACAAAAAAAACGAGCAGACCAATAACCGTGAAAACATGAAATCAACATGCGATCTCATCACCCCCTGGGATGGAGAAGTCAGGATCAGGAAAACACTGAACTGCTTCCCAAGAGACCAGACAACAAGGCAACAAGGTGATATCAGTAACTCAGAGGGCTGGAATCGTTAAACAAACAGCACTGGCGACGCCCACCTTTCTGAAGTCAACCCAGATGTAGAGCCCTGCTGGTCGGTTGAGAAAGGGAACATTGAGGGCCTTCAGCTCACTGACTATGTACTGGTGGGCAGTCTTCAAACGGGCCCGATTGGCCTGCAGATAGACCTGATTGATCCAGTCTGCAGAGAAACAGAAGGGTTAAGTTCTTAAGTCCTCACAGCTTCTGTGCAATCTGCACCCCGATCACCCTACTGAAGAATCATGGGAGAATGGGCAGTCCAGAAAGAAGAGCGAGAGTGAACCAGGACTGCAGCACTTACAGTGAATTAGGGTTCTGTGATCTTGGAGACCTGTGTGAAAGCTGTCACTCGCTTAACAAAACACTGACGGGATCTATAAACACTAAGGATGGCATGATAATGATAAGGTATTCTCTATAGAGCGAACTTCTGAACCCAATTAGATGAGTGATGGGGATCCACTAAAAGTGGAATCGGGGAGATAATTTTGATTATCTACAAAACTGTAAATAAAGACTAAGTGACCAACAAAATTTGCAGAAAGATGTCATGCTTAGGTTTGTACCACACAAAGGATGTCAACTTCTTTTCACTTAGAGATTCACTGAAACGCATAGTTTTACCAGGGGTGCCTACACTTCACACTGCACACAAGCTGTAAGGTTTGTAATGATTCTGTCATTATCTGAACAGTACTCTCCTCTGCTTTAACCAAGGTATACAACAGTGGGTAGATCTACTTTAACAAACACCGTCTTTTATTTTTTTTGTAATGTGGAGGGTTTTATGATTTGCAAACACTTTCTTTCCACACTTCTCTACTGTGGCTTCAGAAATAAAAGTGTTAACAGTGACTTGATTTGCAGGAGCTGCTTAAAGAGTTTACTCATGATTAAAGACAGTGTGCACTTAAAAAAAACACGCAGTCTGAAGAAATAAAATGGTGAGCTTCTGTGAAAGTTGACATTGCTTGAAAGCACAACCACAAACAAATGGAACCGTCAAAAAACTGTACAAAAATCTCAGCAAACAACCTGCTTCAGATTTCTGGCATAATTTGTGAGTGTCAAAGTGCCAATCCAGCTGGAATAATTTGAGTGTAGAAAACAAAAATTAAGGATGGCACAGTGGTTCGCATTGCTGCTTGTTACACTGGGATTGCTGGTTCAATTGCTGGGACACTCTCTGCATGGCGTTTGTGTGCTCTCCACATGTTCACATGGGTTTCCTCTCACAGTCCAAAGACATACTGGTAAGTTAACTGACTTCTGGGAAAACTGGCCCTGAGGTGTGTGTGTGCGTGTGCATGTGTGTGTGTGCACGCGTGTGCGTGCGCTTGTGTGCCCTGGTGTCCCGCCCAAGGTGTCTCCTGACTTGTACCCACTGTTCCACCTTCCCTGCGTATCTGTATTAGATTATTTTGTTTCAAGACTGCACAGTAAGCTGATTATTGTATTGCTGCAGAAAGCTTTGAGACTAACCTCATTAAGTGTTTACTCACAAACTTCAAAGATGGGTAAATTTTACCTAAAAACATTTCTCAGCACTTTGGTCAAGATGAACTGAACTGAAGCCAGTGTAATTCAAGACAAAACAAACTGCACAGCAGCAGTACTATAAGGAAGACAGCTGAGTGGGTTTAGTTTGCTCAAAGGGAGGCTAGATTTCCACCAGATGGGGGCGCTGTGAAGCGGGGGGACAGGCGTGGGCCATGGGGGCGGTATACCCCTGTCGCGCAGGAGCCGGGCCACCTGGTGCTGCGTTGGTCCCGGCACACCGTGGAAACTAGCCAGCTTCTCCAGAGCTTCCACCACCTCGCGGTTCTCCGAGTACAGCGTGCCCACGCGGATCCCGGATGCGGAGAAGTCCTGCGCAACACGAAGCAAGACAGGAAACACGGAAGGGTGGAGACGTCCCGCTGCCAAACACCTCCGCTTTTGTAAGGCAACGTCATGCAGAATTAGAATGAGCCCACTCGCTGCCCAGCCCCTCTCACAGCTCAGGGACCAGCACTCCACACCTGCTCAAGACCTCTCAGCTCTCACCTACAGTACACCCGCAGTAGCTCCAACACTGTAGGGCTGCATGTTTTCAAAGCAATCCACTTGCCAATCTTAAATCGCTGGAAACGCGAAATACCAGTCACCAGCGTACCTGCATGAACTGCTCCGACATACCTGTACACTTGATTTCACTTTGATCACCACTCTTGTATTCAGCACCTTCCTTACCACTATTATCACTATTGTCATTATTGTAATTTTATTACACGTGCCTTCAATCAGATCTGCTGTTTCCTTTTGTACCAACGCAATGTAAAGCAGTAAATTGCTCACACTGTGCATAGGCTGCTATTAAATAATAATAACATAAAAACAGAAAAAGGGGGTTTTTACTACACTATATGCTTAATTTCTGTCCAAAGAATGACATAAAATGTATCGCCAAGCAGAAGCTCATAAGTGACAAGTATTGTGTTTCTGGAGCCCGAAAGCTGCGGGACAGGTTTCTTTCTCCAAGGACACAGAAAAGGCAAAACTTACCTTACTGAGCCCCCATAGCACATGAGTCCTCTGTGGGTCTGGCAGTCTGGAAACACATAAGCCACCTTTCAGTCATGAGTACCCCCTCAACAGCTCCAATCTTTCCTACAGCGCCTTGAAAGATTTAATCAACACTGGATTTAATCCATCCGCCCTCCATTTTCTAACCACTTCTTCCAATTCAGGGTCCCAGCAAGCAGAGGGAGCAAGGTGGGATACACCTGGACGGAATGCCAGCACTTGGAGGACTCGGATACAGATACACCAAGGCCAGCTGTCTGGTGGGAGCACCTGGAGGACCCCACACGAACATGGGGAGAACATACACTCCACACAGACAGCACCCCAAGTCTGGAACTGAACCCAGAGCTCCAGTGCTGCAAGGTAGCCCTGCTGCCCTTGCATTTCTTCAATTTAGCAAATGGGTTCAAAGGGATGAAGTGCATTTAGGCAGAAGAAAAAGCCAGTCACTGAAGCTCTGATTCAAATGTATAAATTTCATGTCACTAATATTCACGCAATCTGTGAAAATCAGTAGCCGAAGGTGGTGGAAGGTAGACTTTCTCAGCCCAGAAACAGTGTTTCTTCTGCATGGTGGCAAACATCAAAATCCCCCAAAAAACTATGAGCAAAGCCCTGCACTCAGTGCCACTTACTGTACCCCAAAGCCACAATCCAGCTCCTAGATGTTCCAAGTTCTAGTGATTTGCAGTCATTCATTTGTCACACATTCATTTGCTGTCATGTCATTCATTTATAAAACAGATCATGTACATTTCTGCATGATGTTCAACTTAATATGAAACACAATGCAATAAAACATGGAAATGTAGTTTAGCAAATTTTTAATTTCTTTGGATTTTTTAACTCAAATTTTGTGTCTGTCAAAATTCCACCCTTTAGCTAGAGCAGGGCTACAGAACTGGAAGACTCGCTAAATTAATCCATAAAGCAGCTTCAAGGAAAAAAAAAAATACTACAATCCCCAACTTCATAAGTATTTAAAGGATAACCAGCGGGATCAATACAGCACGTAAGGAGCTGGCTTCATGAAAATACTGCACTGGAGAGGCCACAGTTTGAGAAATACTGAGCTGGAGCCTAGCCCTGGACACAGCTGGGATTGAGTCATCCGGCTGATCTGGATTGTTGGACAAAAACAACCAGAAGACCTGAGAACGTTTGGCTGAAGCCCACTGGGGTATGAGCTGAACTTACTTGCTGAAACTGAGAACACTGTGAAAGCTGACACTGTCGTCAAACACTGAAAGCATGTAGACTTCATCAACAATGCTGTGGAGCTCGTGCCTGAAAGAGGGACAACAATGAGACACTGACAGGGAGTCCGAGATGAGCAGCTTGCAGGGCATCAGGTCTATTGCAGAGCCACACACAGGAGCACGAATATTAATTCATTTCCAAATTAATGTTTTGTAAAGTTCAAGACCACGGGATACAGGACCAGGCAACAAAGAGTGGACAAGATGAACTTCTTGTTAAACTTGTATTTACTCATCTTAATGAGTTTTTAAAATACAACTGAAATACTAGAGAAATGTCACAGGTGAGAATGTGATTTTAATTTTTTGGAGTACTCAGTGTTTGTCTGTTTTTTTACTTTAGGAGCCAGGTTGATATTTGTAATTATGGATAAGTATAGAACACGAATATAATACATGAATCAGACTTCCCAAAGGAAGAAACAAGAGAGGCTAATTCCATGCTTAAGAGTAAAAAGAAGTTGTTTCAGTTTCAGTTGTGTCATCTTGTCCTGGCGTGTAATTTCTAACATCTTGGCCTGCAAATAGATCAGTTAGGGAGGCAAATCTTCCCTCTCGTTGAGAATATATTTACCATTGAGACTGTTTCATCCATTTGAAACCATTATGGAAGACCACAGATCTTCAGAAGCTGATAACCCACCTCTTTGCAAATTCAAGGAATTCCTTCATCTCACTTGGAGAGTAGATATCTCCCAGGGGATTGTGAGGGTTGACCAGGATAAGTGCTCTGACATTGATACCCTGTGCAGCATGAAAACAAAGACTAAGCAGAAACCCAAGGCTATAGCATTCCACAATTCTGTAAAGAATTAGCAGTCTTTACTACATGAACAGAAGATCATAAAACAGATACACAAGCAGTGTAAGCAGTCCATTGAACAATACAAACTACAGGTACAGGACATGAATGTACAGCTCCCTTTATCCACTTTATATCCAATTTCTGTATTAATTTTAAATTCGGAATCAAGATAAGATCGTTAACCATTAACAGTTTGTTATTACAGATCAAACAGGTTCACCAATGCAAAAATCATGTAGGTACTGGAGAAACAAATAAAAGAAAATCTTGTATCATCCCACTGTCGGCTTTTGTTCAGGCTGTGGGCCAACACCAAAGGCCAATGTGTCACACTCACCCATCTAGTCATCAGGGGACACTGTCATATCACAAGTCGAGTGAGCACCATCCACAGCACTGCTAAGTCAGTTCTGTAGCGCTCACTGGTTATACCAACAGTCATCTAAAAACAGGCCCAGACCAGGCTGGGAGGCCTCCTCTAATTACGATACTGGCCTTCCGTGTGAACCCTCTCTGTCCTGCACTATTCTGTGGAAGGAGATGACTGTTCTATCTGAACAGTCCTCTCATCAAGCTGTGGTTGAGTCAGTAAGCCAAGTCTGAGTCTCTTAGGCACGCGGTCACTCACCTCCAGCCTGGCCTCCTCCAGGGCCTTCTCCAGCTTCTCCACCGTCAGCTGGAAGGGACGGTCTCCGCTGTACCTCGGCTGGGACACAACCAAGAAGAGACTCGCTTCAGCACAGGTCTCGGCGGAAACGCTAACTAACCCCTCAAGGCAAATGAGCAAAGAGGACGATCTGCAGAAACTGATCGAGCGGGACGGAAGAAGGGTGTCACGCGGGGGCTGTCCTGGTCAGAGAGTACGGGTGGCCTGTGCGCCGGGTACCTGGCAGTCGAGATGGGCGTGGACCATCCTGACCCCGCTGTACAGCCTGACGTCTTCAGTTATCACTCCGTAGAAGGGCGTCGGGATGAGGATGGCATCTGAAAACACAAGCAGCCTGAGCCAAGACTGACCCGGACACTGCCCACTGTTCTCATGCGCAATACAGATGTCGATGGAGCTGAGAGCTAAATTCTGTTAGTTGACTTAAATTTTACCTGGAACCTTCACTGCCACTTTCTACGATGAAATCAGCACATCAGCAGAAACAAATATCATGGTTTGCTCATCTTTATGGGCCTCCTGAGTCTCTCAGCCAAA
This sequence comes from Atractosteus spatula, assembly GCF_055471065.1. NCBI lineage: Eukaryota > Metazoa > Chordata > Actinopteri > Semionotiformes > Lepisosteidae > Atractosteus > Atractosteus spatula. Next base: position 1,413,634 of record NC_142721.1, on the reverse strand, counting down.
GGCTGCATGGTCTGAGATCCTAAGACTGGGCCTCATCGCTACTGGCCTGCGACCAGGATTCCCCAGTTGAACGCTAAAGGGGGACAGAGTTGGCATCGCTCTCCCAGTATTCTCTTGGGTTTCAGGCAAACAGTGGCTCATGCAGTTTCCTGTAGCCTTGTAACGATGTCACTAGGTGCCAAGAGTACTGAAGAGGAGAAAGGCACAACGGCAGGGAAGAAGAGTTGAGTGAGCATGCTAGTCTTCCCCATCCTCACTTCTTCCAGGGGCTGCCGCTGAGGAGCTGAGGCTTCAGCAAAAAACTGGAAATTGTTTTATTTGGTCTAAAACAAGACAAATGAGCCACAGACATTCTGTGCGTGTTTCAGGAGCTGAAAGCTTTTCCTGATAATGACTCCTGTTGTAAGCATACAGACACTGACATTGTAGTGTTTTAGAAAGGCTTTATCCTATCAGCCTGTTCGTGCTGCAGGTCTTTCCTGACAGCCGCCAGCCTCTTGTGGCCACTATTCGTCACTGCACCTGCCATTTCACCACAGCAGTCAGTCAGACTGACAGGGCCACCGGCTGCAGCACCACTTGTGCTGGTGGCACTGATCGTGTCTGATGGGGTGGTTCCCAGCCCTACTCCCAGGGCACCACTGTGTCTGCTGTGTGTCCCAGACAAACTCTAAATCACCAGCTGAAGCTTACCTTCATAATCACACAACACTGCAGCAAGACAGGAGAACAGAGACCCACAACCGTTCATCACCACCACCTGAAGGGAGAGGAAAGCAGAAACACATCATTCCTGGGATGTAATAGCTGGGATACAGCACACAGCTCGTTTATACTAGACTCCTCCGCAGCTGCAGTGCTCTCAGTCTTTGGTCCACCATGTGTCTGCAATAATAAGTTGGCCACAACAATGGATTACAGCTATCAATAAATAATGAAAGACCTGGCCCTCAGGGGCTTCCCTATTTTCCAAATGTACAGAATTTTTATTGTTTATTATTGTCATTTATTTTGTGTGTATTATGTGAGTAAAGTAGTGTGCCTTTTTGCCTTTCACACAACATCAGAATGCTCTGAGGTTTCTGCCTGTCCTTATGCAGTTACTTATTATCATCAAAGGAGTTGAACTCAAGAGAACTTTACGCCAAGTTTACATCGAGAAGCCCCGCAGGCTCTTGTGTTTCGCGGTAAAACAGGCGGGGAGGGAGGGGGAGGAGCCCACCGCGACTTGGACACCTGTCGCACACACACAAGGCGACTCACGTTGTCCGGACTGAGAGGCGAGGGGGCCGTGCAGTAACAGGACAGGAACCTGGCAACCTCCTCCCGCAGGCTGTGGAGACAAGGGGGTGAGAGACCAGGTCGCAGGGCCCTCCAGCAGCAGCCCTTCGCCCCGGCTGACAACAACACCTCTCTTGTGGAGAATCAAGTCAACACAAAACGATCAGGTTTGATCCTTTTATAGGCCCAATTTCTAACAAGTGGGATTAAAAAAAATAAAATAATTGGAATCATCAAACTTTTGCAGTGTGGCTAACGCCAAGGCCTGGCTTGTCGTAAATCGTAAATTGTAAATCTTTACTTGTTGCTTTGCGGCCAACAGAAGCCGACGCAGCTCCCTCCGCGTGCCTATTTACATTGAAGCAGTCTTAGTAACGGCTTTATTCCCCACAGGGCCATGGTGAGCCAGAGCCAGGCTTGGCAGATGCAGGCTGCAAAGCGGTCACATACACTGGATGGGACGTTGTACAACCATACTGTACGTACAGACAGCGTGCCACCCTATATTTGACACAAAATAACTAAACTAACATTGTTCAGAAGTCTACGCATGTCCCGAGAATAATTAATCTGAGGATTTTCTGTAAATGAGAGCTGTAATCTGACAACTATTTTCTTTAAATACATAGTTATACTTCAGTTAAAGACTGGCCATGCAAAAAAACACAATAGCACAGGTCTTTCTCTCAAGGTTTAGCCATAAGGCATGCTTGCAATAAAAGAGAAAAGGGAGGAGCTAGAATCCAACAGCATAATGTGATGATAAATACTTAAACTTGTATCCAATATGCAAATAGCACAGTAATTCCTAATGTGCTTGCAGGCTGGAAATTACAAACAGCTCCCCCTGCTGGCCTCAATGCTGCTGCATCAAGTGGCTTGTTCCTGGAAATGTCATACAATCTGAAGCAAATTACCGTACATAGCGACTTTACAGATAAGAGGCACTGAAAACTGTACAACCCCTGTTCAGCGACTGGCTTTGTCAGCAGTACAGCATGATCCTGCTGGAGTACAAAACCCATGATATCAACACGATAAAGCTTCTTACGTAAACAGCTGTCAAGATAAGGTGGCATTGGCTGTGGCCACAGGCTGGATCTGTAGATGGGATGGAGTTTTGGACAAGCTGTTCTGTACTCATCCCTGATCTGGTACAACTCAGCTTTTCCATGCATGATAAACGACAAGAACGTGCGAGCAATGTTAAACCAAGATGCTGCACAACACTCTGTGTTGATCGGGAATGACAGAGATAGCGTAACAAAAACAAAAAGTCTTGAAATTTCTGCCACCACTTATCACCCCCTGGAAGATACTCTTGGACCTGTAAACTAGCAGCAAATGAATGGGCTCGGCCGTTTGGTCTTGTTTTTATTTTTAAATTTTCATAGGCTGTAGTTCAGCAAATTTAGCATTATCAGAGATCTGCCATATCCTAGTCTCCTGAAAGAGATCAAATAAATCCCCTTAAAAAATTCTGGAAACCATTCCCAAGCTAAGAAACCCCACAGATCTTTGGGGCAAGGAGCGTGTTGAAGCTGAGATCAAATCTCACAAGTCCCCAAACAACTCAGGTCCTTGATGATGACCAGTTTTGCAGGTCTGCACCTGACAGAAACTGTAGACTACAATTTATCTTCTGCCAGATGTTTAGCTTTTTAGCATAAAACTACAAACAGAAGTCCTTCTGGAGTTTCATTTTAAAATGCTACATTATACAAAACCACACTGCAGCACAGAAAAGCAGTTTCACAGAAATAGACGTCACTGTTTATCCTGATTAACTCTGATGACTTAATGTACGCATCAAGCACTTCTTGGTCATGTTGCTTGGCAGCATGGCAGTAAGGCGGCAAGACAGTGGGGATTGCCCCTGCTAGAAACCCCAAAATACTTTTGGGGGAGGTGACCTACCATCCGCCCTCACCTGCCCAGCAAGTCAGGTGGCCAAATACAGCCAGCAAGCAAACACCTCCTGCAGCGATCTGCTGCCTACAGAAGGGAGCAGATCTCCAGCTGCACACAAACACAAGGAACTGCGCTGTGATAAAGGTTAAGTATTTGCAATGCAGGCATGGCCATTGCTAGACTTTTGTTTTGTACCTGCGTGCCAAGTGAACCGGTTTCTTGCATTGTGAATTCATTGTGTTCACGGTTTTGGACCATATTGGTAACTTAGCACATCTCCTTCCCACAGACCCCAACCAGCACCATTCCCACAGTGTCCCAGTGCTCCCAGCTTCTCCAGCGCTGACTCGGCCAGGTGGGTACTTACAAGGGATGCCCTTTCCAGTCGGGATAGCGCAGCAGTGGGGCGTCAATCTGAAACATGTCCGACTGCGTGAGCTGAGGAGTGACCAGAAACACAGAGAAAATAAGAACCATAAACTGCCCTGCTGAGCTGGGAGCTGCAATCAAAGCGAATTCCAAAAAACATTTGGGAGAAGCCTAACTGAGCACATGCATCCCAAACTGTGGGAACACACTCAGGGAAACATCCCTGGATCAGATATGAAGAGCCGACTTCAGCAACACTCATCAGGACCTGGTTCAGCTCCAAAGACTTGGCGATGGCGCAGGAGATGAAGTACGCAGCCAGATTAGAAAGGACATTACTAAGCCGAGTGCCAATGCTGGAATTTCAAAGCTCTAAACACAAACTGGCACAGTAAGATATAAAAAGACCATGGACATCCCTTGATTTAAATGGATATGATATAAAATGTTGATGTCTAATTGAATACTAGAAATAACTAAACTTACAGTTGTGTAGAAAAGAACTCTCACTTGATTCCGAAGATCTGAAACGTTTCTGAAGTTGATGCAATAAGCACCTAATCTGTTCGAGTACAGTAAAACTAGTCTTTGCAAGCTGAAGCCTCTTTATTCCGAATGAGACAGGCATGACGTGACTTGACAAATGACCTCCTTGATCAATCTTGCTGGACTGGATATATATTAATATATAATATTATATATATTAATCTGAGACCTTCACAACACAGTCCAACCCTGCTACCAGCTTGTCATCCTGCAGCTCACAACTGACAACCCACTGGAGCCCAGCAGGTGTGAGCCCAGCCAGTACCTGGATGGAAGACCTCCTGGGAAAAACTAAGGTTGCCTCTGGTGTTAGTGGGGCCAGTAGAGGGCGCTCACCCCGCGGTCTGTGTTGGTCCCAATGCCCTAGTATAGTGATGGGGACACTATACTGTAAAAAGGCACCATCCTTTGGATGAGACGTAAAACCGGCTCTCAACTAACTCTCCACGGTCATTAAAAATCCCAGGGAGTTACTCAAAAAGGGTATCACTGAGGTGTTGTTTGAGTTCTGTACCACAGTATCCCCGCAGTAGCGAGTCCTACTTACCCGTTTGGACAGCAGGTCAAAGCATAGCTTGTTCTCACTGACACCAAAGTTAATGATACCCTGAAATGTAAAAAAGAGGGAAGCTGATGTAGTGCCGACAGCTGAATGAAACACAAACCACTTCAAACTTCCTCTTACCCAAAAGCAGCTAAAGGAGTGAGACAATTTGATAAATTGGCGTCCCTTAGCTGCAAGAATGCAACTGAAACAGCATTAGCTTTTTAAGCATGTTGTGATTCCTATAAATAAGCTCTTATCGCTTATAGACAGGCCCAAACTTCTCCTTCATTTAAGCGACAGAAACCAAAAGAAACTACGCAGTGGGTGTAGCCAAGACAAGCACTGCACTGAGGAGTGAAACTTTTCCGTGGCTGCTAAACGTCCTGCCTTCCAAGTCGCCAAGGACTTTCTTTTGTAAATCCAAACACCTGTACGAAGGCACACACACTTATTTCTGCACAGTGTCACTCCTTTAACCACAGGCACGGCGCTGCAAACGACTCACTCCGATCTCCCCCCTTATTAGAGGCTTGGCTCCCAACTACAAATCCTTGCAGGATTCTTCCCGCAAGGTGGGAAAATGGCAGCCGGAAGAGGAGAAGAGGGGTCGGAGTCCCCTTAAGCAAAACGCCCCCAGTCCGCCCTCTCTGCGCGTGGGGCACGTACGTGGGGGTTCTCGTCCTCGTCGTGCTTGTCGGCGTGGTACAGGGCGTAGCCCTCCTGCAGGATGCCGTCGTGGCCTCGGATGCGATTCCCGCGCCGGGAGAGGTAGCGGCTGGCGCGGAGGGGACGGGGGCTTCCCTCCGGCTCGGGCTCGGGCTCGGGCTCAGGGGCCCCGGCGGCGCACGTGGGGGCCCCCCCGGGCCGCAGGGCGCTCACCAGGCGCGCGAAGATGCCAAACATGCGGAGCTCGTGCTGGCGCTCCAGCTCGGCCCGCCGCTGCTCCAGCCGGGCCCGGCGCTGCTCCGCCTCGGCCTCCCGCTGCAGCCGGCACTCCTCCAGCGCCAGGAAGCGCTCCTCCGCCGCCCGCTGCGAGCTCAGGAAGCGCACCAGCGCCTCGTCCAGGGACTCCCGCCCGCGCCCCGCCTTGCGCCGCTTGCGCAGCCGCGGCGCCGCGCCCAGCGAGGAGGAGCAGCGGGCGGCCGGGCGCCCCACGTCCCCCGCCGCGCCCGAGCCCCCGGTCCCCGACGAGCAGGCCGCGTTCTGCTCGCTGAAGCCTGGAAGAAAGAGACCAGCGCTGAGGCGGGTAACGGAGACACTAACACGAGCTCCAAGCTCACAGCTCGGCCTTTCAGTTTGATTCTCTGCTCCTCTCGACTGTTGTAACAGAACATCAAATTTCCCCTAACAGAAATCGTCAGGATATTAATCTAATTGTGATTTACAATAAAATGTTGAATGCAGGATTTGTAAAACTAATACTGATTCACGATTGTTTTTCCGTTTTATACAATGAAATGTTTTATTACGATATAGGGGAGCTTATGCACAGTATTGATATCACATGGCAGCTTCATGCTCTAGCTTACTACAAGACTTAACTAATAATTTTTGTTCAGTGACATTTTGATGAGTTAATATACTGTATTGATTGTTCATGTGATCCTGCAAATTTCATTTCTCCACACAACTGCTTTATAATACATTGCAACATAACAGCTTGAGTAAATAAAAAAAGTGAAGGTAGATTCTACTTGTTGTGATATATACTTTACTTAGCAATTTATGGTGCTAAACTTCTTACATTCATCAAATAAGTACCAAAATTCAACTAGTTTGTGTCCCGTTACGAGCACTAGGAGCAAACTGCATACAATTATATGGATTTTAATGAGAATTTGTCACTTTTGTGTTTTCGCCTATGAGCAGAAATGCTGGAACCCACTGTGCTCCTATAGTGAGGCATGAGTGTATAATGGTTAACCTGGAAGGAAGCCAGAGGATTGTGGATGGCATTACTGTGCACAAGGCCAGTGTCTGTAGAAAACTCTTGTATATACAGTACTGTATGTGGAACTGCATCCTGCATTGTGTCAGGGGCCAAGTACACAGCAACAGAAAGCATGATTCTGAATGACACAACCCAGCAGGGTCTTCTCAGATACTCGAAAGGGAAAGATGTGGTTCATTCTTCTCAATAAAACATATTAATCTCTCAACAATACACTGGTAACGGTTATACTCTTCACCTCCACCACTTCTGCAGACATTCAGTGCTGTGGGTGGACTAGGTCTTTACTGTAAGCCAAACTGGGTCGAAATATTAAAAACAAAATAAAAGACAAATGTATAGTTACAAACACAAGATGGCTAAGGAGGAAGAGATGAAAGGCATTTGAAAATATTATTAAATAAATTCTAAAACGCACTCGTATATGCACAGTGTTTGCACACACCAGTGAACCTAAGTGCCAATTCATGTTAACCTCGTGATCAATTGAGGAGTTCAGAAAAACAGTGCCCGGTGATTTTGCTTTTGATAAATGTTATATTCTTCGGTTTTAGTTATGCGCAGCTCTCTTTGTGCGAAGAATGATATCTAAAAAATTGTAATTTTCACATTTACGCCAAAGGAAACCGTGTGCTACCAATATACAGATGTGTCCCGATATCAGTTTAAATAAAGAACAGTCAATTTACATCTCACTGCGTCTTCAAATGGGTTTCTTTCTGCGATTTTTCACAATAAAATATGTGTCTAAAACACCCATGTTTCCCACAAGGGTGAGTTCTGTAACTATAGGTGATCTGATCGTCCCGGGAAAACCTCTGATCTAAGCGCACTCGGACAGCTGGGAAGATATCTCTGCCTGCCAGATATCTTGCTCTGGAGAGCAGCGTCTTTTCCAAAGCGAACGAGGAAACATTTAATCCAACTACAAGTAAGATCTACTGCATTTTCAAGTTATTAAACACCTACATTTCCAGTATCGGCGTTAACCTGCCAGCTCCACAGCTTCGCTTTGACCAGAACGCCTAAAAGCAGATCTGCGCGAACTGATTTTCACTTCCTCGAAAGCAGGCGACCATAACTTTGCACTTACAATGCTACAAATGAGAAACGTAAGATGTTCGAAAATTATAACATGTTGCTTCCCCTCTAGCCGCTAGACAGGGGTCTGCTGCCCGTTATTACGCAGAACTCCTCGGTACCGTCGCCAAAGTGGTGCAATACTGCATTGGAGTGGGATACAGCTGCTTAATACCATCTTTTTGACGTGCAGTACGCTTCCTTAAAAACTGTTTCACATGCATGGTGGATGCATTCCTGCTGTCTCACCAGAGAGACGCGTCCGAGAGGTGCCGGTCCCGGAGCACAGCCTGCCTGGTAACTTCTGAGACACCCCGGGAGGCCATGACAGCGGCCCGGGTCCCCGGGTTCGGCATTACCTGAGGGGGAGATGCTGGCCTCCAGCAGCCCGTCCTCACGCCCTCCCCCGACCGACCCCTCTCTCTCCAGCCCCAGCGGCCTGTCCGCCTCCGGCTCGTCCCCGGAGCCGATCGGATACAGCATCTCAGGCGGTGGGTCCGGGGTCAGGCAGGGGTCGTCGGAGTCCACCTCCTCGCACTTGATCTCCATCAGCTCGCCGGCCTTCGGGGGGTGGCCAAAGATGAAGGCGCCGGGCGGGGGCGGGGCGAAGGCGTGCAGGTGGTAGCCGCTCTCCACGCCGGACACGCCCTGCAGCACCTGCTGGGCGATCACACTGCCGCCCAGCGAGCCGTAGGAGATGGACGGCCGGTTGGTCAGCACCCGGTCCATCACCTCGTAAAACTTCCAAGTGCGCCCCCCGCGCACGGTTTTCTGGTTGTCCTTGATGCGCCGGTACTCCAGCTTCATCTTCTTGATCTTCTCCCGACACTGGTCCCCGGTGCGGTGGATGCCCTTGTCCCGGAGCACCTCGGCGATGCGGTTGAAAACATGCTGGTTCCGGAGGCAGCTCTCCAACTCCATTTGGACCGACTCGTCCGCCCAGAGCTGCAGCAGCTCCACCACCTCGGGGTCCGACCAGTTGCTGCCCCTCTCGTACTTCTTGCCCCGAAAATCCATCCCTGACCCGTCGGCGCTCGGAACCGAGCTGGACTTCAAACCGGCCGGTGGTTTTGACCCGTCAGCCTCTACACTGGTTCGGTGTCAGGGGCCAGTTCTTCAAGTGTATTAAGAGTGGGGGGGGGAACCCGTTCTTTGCAAGAACGTAATGCTTACTGTTTTTTTTTTTCTACCCCAGTAACCACCTGGTTAAATGCTAGCAACTTAGACTGAACTAATTACAGCTGGTGTGCATCGGGCTATACGAATAGCCAATTATTTACCCCGGGTTTTCTTTAGCACTTATCTGTTTCATTTCAGCCCGAGTGAAACGCTGCAGGTCTGTGCACTGCTGGTGTTGCAGCTGCCGCCCGAACTCCCTATTACGAGCTGCGAGCCCCCGGCCCGGACTGGCCCGGGACAGCTCGCTCGGCTTGCAGGGGCTGGAGGTGACAAGTCTCCCGAAACGGTAAGACTGGTTATTTTGGCCACACAATAAAATGGGGGAAGAAGCGTACATTTTACATCCGGGTTGACGGCACATGCGTGCTGTCCTTATTCCGGGATAACTTTGGTCCGTGTCAGTCATTCTGCACAAGCTAGCAAAGGGGCATTTCACAGGAAAAGAGCAAAACAGAGACAGCAGGCGAGATAGCCGCAGCGCAGCCCGCCGGCGCCCTCTTGTGGAAGCTGTGTGCTATTGAATACTCTGAAAGGGGTCAGTACAGCACAAAGACAACCTCATACAAGCTCAGCAAGCCAGTAGACATCTTCAGAATTTAAATAAAAACATCAACTGTAGAAATTACACTTCTTTGCTCTGCAGAATCAATTAACTATCTCTAACTCTAACTGCAACCTTAATCAGAAGAATTTACAGTGTTGACTGTTGTGAATAGAAAGTCAAAACGTTTTTAAAATAGAAATAACTTGGACATAAATAAGTAGTTAATTATTTAACAAGTGACCAAATGCTGTTTTAAAATTTCTACCTCAATAACCACCTGGTTAAATACTAACAGCTTAGACTGAACTAATTACAGCTGATATGCTGATTATACAAGTAGTTCAAGTAGGGAGCTGTGTCAGCATGTGTAGGCTGCAAAGGATCAAGCAAAGGTTTATTCCTGCTGAAAACAGAAGAAAAGAAACAGCGTTTCAGCTGTGGAGCCTTCTTCGGGTGTCACACCTGAAGAAGTCTCCACAGCCAAAACATTGTGTTTCTTTTCTTCTGTTTTCAGCCTGGAATAAACCTTTACTTGATTATACAAGTCATAAACATCCAATCAAGCCATTAAAAATACAGTGTTTAACAGGAATAGAAACCAGATGTCCAGGACCAGGTTAGACACAGTCACCCTAATCAAAGGCTAACTGTATGGGTAATATAGAAATAAAATCCTAAGTAACTGTCTCAAAGCGGTAAGACTTTTGAGGCAGGAAAAATAAATCACATATCAGATGCACTCACATCTGGACAAATCAAACTAAAATGCCTATGGAAACCCATTCAAACCTCATATTGTTGTTGTGTTCATCTTATCTGTTTCCTGAGTAATGAACTACTGCAGCAAGATAATCAGTAACCTAAGGAACTGACAAACAAAACTTAGGAACTGTACATTTAATAAAATCTTTTTTATAAAAAAGGTGCCAACTGCAAAATGCAATTGTCTTTAATTGTTTATTTAGCATTCTCAAAGTGATACTTTCTCTCAGAACTACAACAAAAAGTCTTGTTTTTATGCACATGTTCAGTCCTGTAACCTTTGCTCGTCACCACAGAGACGGGAACCAGAAATTTTCAACTGTTATGTAGTGAAGAAGATTAGATGGCCTGTTCCCTTTTTCCCATGAACACTAGACCCTGGCAGAATAAATATTACCCAACAGAGCCAACCCATAATATTAGGAACACCCATTCTTTGTGCCCCCACAAAAGCAGATTGTCTGATGGTTGTGTGTGAGTTTATATAACTGCTGCTAAACAAGGCACAAGTCCATCTTTTCAAAACCTATGGGTTTCACTAGTTCCCAATCTCAAGAGATTGCAAACCACTTAGTAATGCTTAGTGTCTGACAGCAAAGCATCAAACCACAGAAAACAGCAAATCCAGCACTACACTCCCCCCCGTTCCCTCCTGTCACTGTGTGGGGGAGCCACACGTGTCCCTTCAGGCCTGTTCTGTTTTTCCATCAAAATGTTTTTAAGCAAACACAGATGTTCCTATCCTCAGCCAAGTCATTTTACCAAAACAGCTCAACTAGACTAAAGGGCTTCAAGTAACTTGGTACCATTGCAGGCCTGAGAGAAAGCTATACAATGAGTGTATTGTGTAACCCTGGCTGCTTTGACTTTGCTTTGCTCTCCACTTTATTACTATCTAGCAGCCTTTCGCTATTTAACTCTCCTGGTTGAGTTCCTAGCAGGGCGGCACAGTGGAGCAGCTGTTAGCATCACTGCCTCTCGGCACTGGGCCCTGGGTTCAAGTTCGGAGCTGGGAGTTCTCGTGTTCTCCCAGTGTTCGTGTGGGTTTGCTCTGGGTGTGCTGGTTTCCCTCCCAAAGTCCAAAGACATGCTGGAAGGTAACCTGGCTCTGGGAAAACAGTCTTGATGTGAGAGTTATGTGTGCTCGTTTGCGTCTGTGTGTGTCCTGTGATGAACTGGCCTCCAGTCCAGGGGGAATCCTGCCTTGTACCTGCTGTTTGCCAGGGTAGATGTGCCTGTATTGGATAAAGAGGTTAGACAATGGAAGGATGGTTGATGAAAGTATTATATGTCATGTCGCCTCTTCAGGGTGTGTATCCGATGAGTGCCTGAACCAAATTTCCTCTCCAGAATACTTCAAACTTCTTCACCATTAATCTAGGAGATTGAACACATTGAGAGTTGAAACAAGAGAGTTGAAATGAAAAACTATCTATGGGAATTCTTCATTAAAGAGTTCTTGTCTGTTTCTTAATAATTACAACTCAGAGCAGAACAGTGACTGGAGTGGCAGAAATTCACCACTTCTTGTGCTGTAACATGTTTTTGGCTTTGTTTTGACAGAAAGTATTATAAATGAGAGAAAACAAGACAGACCCTTGTTTACATGACATGCACATTTCTTTCAGTCTTTATAACTTTTTAGTTTTAAATCACACCTTAGAATAATTTCCTTGCCACTCTTGCTGTAATTCCCCTTCTGAAATCCATTAGCACTTAATTGCAGACCCAGAGGCAATCTGAGACGTGCTAACTGGCTTACATCTTGTTCCCAGCTGGCCAGCCCTTAAAACTGACATTACAGACATCTGACTTTGTGCTTGAAAACTCAGTTGTTAATGACCAGAGAAAGAAGCAGGTCATCCCACTATACATCACACTAATTTCCTAAACAGGAAGGAAAAACTTTAGAAAAAAGTTTTCGTAATTACATAGGAAAGGAGGTTAATTAGAATCCATCCCAACCCCAGTCCCTTACTGCAGTTTGCCTTTCTCCTTGTCAGCTACAGACCGGCCATCAGTAAATACAGACTGAGCAAACTGCAAGAAAGCATTGATTTCCTGTTTAGGGAAGTGCAGTGAGCCCTCCTTATTTTCCATTACGACACTGAAACATAAATTCCTTAAAGAACCAGATACGCTTGGACTAAGAGTTTCCATTGTGACAGGGCCAAATTGGACTGTCTGCCAAAGCCCCCTTCATCATTGGGAGTGTAAACCCCTTTACAAAGCACAATAAAATGCCTTTTAACAGCGTTGTTTATAATTCCCACCCACGCAGAGTGTTTGGCCACTCGAAAGGGCTAAGAAGAGCACACAGGTGAAAATGGTTTGCCTCATGTGCAGGACCTATGGTTTTTCATCTTTATTTAGTGTCCCTGTTAGAAGTTGGAGTCCTCACACAGATAACATCTCCCAGAATTTCTTGATGTGTAGCAAATTGCATCTATTGCCCGCCAGAATCTAGGTCACGCAGAGTGTCAGGGGAGTTTAGATGCCCAGGCATTTGACACTGGCAATTTCCCAGCAACACCGGAGGAATTCAACGGATTAACATTTACGTTTTTAATAGCCAGTGTTATCATATGTCAGTATGAACTTCAGGTGCTCTGTTGGAGAAGACTTTAAAACTACTGTACACTGTGTTCCGAACCACAGATTTAACTGAAAGCTGAACTATCAGTAAATTTAATCATGTAAAACAATTTTTGACATTTGCTAATTTTCTGTCCTATCACTGACGGTAGCTTTGGTCAATTTTGTCTCAGACCAGTCCTTCCAAAACATTATCTTGCTGCAGAAAGACAGCCATCCTAAAAAGGAAGTTGAAAAGTTTATACTCTTAAACCCATTAAATTAAAGGCCTCATAATTTGTCTATGAAATGACACTTAAAAATTAAAACTCTCTAAATCAAATGTAGCAGGCCTTGGAGGTTAGGAGTCAATAGTATAATCTACGTTAACAGCTTTACAGTAGGTTGTGTTTGTACCCTTGCTTGTGTCAACGTGCCCTGTTGCACACACTGTGTGTATATTTTGGGGCAATTCAAAAAGTGACGGGTGCATTTCAGTTTACAGACTTTGCTTTTTACAGACAGCTGGTCTGTGTTCACTTGACCCTTAGATCTAAGCAAAGTTGTTTCCTAGAGTGATTTAGAAGTTGCTTGACGTACATTTACTGAGGGTTACAGGAATTGAAGCCAAGCGTTTGTCCTAACAAAGTGCTGCAGTAAAAATACCACCAGTCACAGCAGCAGAGAGGACAGGATCAGCCAGGAGCTGGGGGGAGTTTACAGCAAACAAGCAAAATATAAAGGAAAGGAAGTTGTGAATGCATTCAGAGCACAAAGGTAGAAAATTTGTGGAAGTGCATTTACTGTAAAAGAAGGAACAAGGGGGACATCTTTACCCTAAAAGTTGTGGGAGTATGAAATAAGATGCCCAGCCTCTCATCTGTAACCTTTCGAAATGTGCTTATGTTTTCTGTTCCATTCCCTGCTCACCTCAGGGTGAATCAGCATATGTTTCAGTCGCAAACCTTCAAATAGTCTGAAGTTAAGTCACTTAGTGAAAAAGATGGACGTATCAAAAAGGGCCAGTTAGCACTAGAACTCTATCCTTTATCAGAAAGAGCACTGAGGCCCTGGGTTCAATTCCAGACCTGGGGTGCTGTCTGTGTGGAGCTTGTCTGTTCTCCCTGTGTTTGTGTGGGGTTTTGCCAGGTGCTCTAAGTTCCACCTACAGTTCAAAAACATACTGGGTCACTTGGCTTGAGTGAGCGTATGTGTGTCTGTCTTTGTGTCCTGCAATGGACTGGTGTCCTGTCCAGGGTGTATCCTGCCTTGGACCAGTTGCTTGCTGAGAGCTGGAATAGGCCCCAGCTCTTCTGTGACCCTGTACTGGGTAAAGTGGTTAGAAGATGGATGGATGTCTTCAACACTCTGAGCTGTTCCTTTCAGACAACAAACAGAAGAGTCTATCTTTAGAACAGGAGTGTTTTTGTAATGATACAGTCCAATTATATAATAAAGACGAGAGCCAGGATCTTACTTGATTCTTTTGTTTGAAGACACCAGAACAGTAAAACGAGCCCTGCCATGCACTATTAAATACATTTTGACCAGTTCTCAGCTCAGCTGAAGAGGTACAGAGCACTTTACAAAAAGGGCCGTTGCCCACACAAAAACTTCCCCCAGCAATGAAGTGCCCTTATCTGTATTCTGAGTGCCATCATTTTCATTTCAAAAAGGCCTGATCAGGCCCCCTGTCCTTCAGTTCACACAATGATTTCTAATGGGCCCCTTTAATTAAGGCCTTTGAAACAACCTGAATGTCTGCACTCTTATTGTTAATTAGGACACCACACAGAGATTCGGCGTAAGTGGGCCATGAGGAATTAATGGATATTTATCATTGTTAGTCACACTCCCCCCTACAGTTTGTTTTTCCATCATACTCTGTTTACATCCTGTGGGTTACAAGTACCCAAACACAAAGCCGATCTGTCCTGTGTCTCCTCCTTTCATGGAATAGTCTTCTTTTCTACCTGCTGCCTTCCTTTCAGGGTCTCAACGAAAAGGGTGACTCAACAGGCCGAGAGGATACACCTCAATGTCCTTCTGCTTGAAAGTACCTTAAGTAGATAAGTACCTTATCTATTGCTAAAATGTGTCCAATGCAACCAAAACAATGTATTGGAAATGTTGTTCCAGTGGTAACAGTCTGACACCTTTGACAATAAAAAGAAGGCAATAAACAGTGCCATTATGTTGCGCCTGATAAACATGACTAGCCCTCCATTGCTCACTAATAAAAATCAGAGCGCACACTGCAGTTCCAAAAGAGAGAGTTCATTATATAACAATCATATGTTCCCACACATCTTTAAAGATTCAAAACACAGTCCCCTCACTCCAGTCTTCTTGTTCCTAGGGTATCCCTCTTTTGGTTGATGTTCTTTATTAATTAAGCTTATTGAATCCTTAATTAAATTATTTAATTACAACAATGCGGTAGCTGCCAGAACTGTGCTTTTACTTCACAGATGTTCAGTGCTGTGGCTCTCAGCCCTGGTCCTAAGGGACTGCTGTGTTTCGTTCCAACTGGACCTTTAATTACTGGCATTAACTGAAATGTCTAATTGATCTGCTTGCTTCTGTAGAATTTATTTTCTGCACTTAGTCCTTGGTTTAAAAAGTGCATCATGTCCAACATACCTCATTTCATGCAGTCTCTCCTTAACTTGCTAATTAAGAGTTTTCTCTTATTATTACTGTACATCAACTTATTTTTGAATAAAAAACTGTTTATTTCTGATCAATTTAGGATGAGCAGACCTGGGTGGGAATGAAAATGTGTCATCAGCTCAGGCAAGTTCAAAGTTCAGCTCAGACACAAGCTCAGAATTTATGTTGTTGTGAGTTCAGTTCTCAATGAGCTGTTTACAGAAAAGAGTTGGTGTAATTAACTCTTATATTATTAGTTCATTTTGATTAACTTGCCGAGCTAGCTAACTAAAATATTTATTAGAATAACATGGTTTAGAATATCAAAATGCTTACACAGAAATTAATGTTTTACTCTTTAGCAACTTGGAGTCTTGGAAGATTTTATTTAAAAAACTAAACACATGATGGGTGACATGGAGGTTAGAGCTGCTGCCACAATGCTCTTGGGTCCTTTGTTCAGTCCTGCCTTGAAGTGCCTTCTGTGTGGAGTTTGAATGTTCTCCTGAGCCTGCCTGGGTTTGCTCTGGTGCTCTTGGATCCTTGCACCTTGTAATGACATGCTGGCTAAGTATGACTGGCTATTCTAACAGGTCTCTTTCTCTCTGTCTGTGCGATGGGCTGATGTCCCTGAGTGACAGCAGTGACATGCTCCAAGTCCAGCCTGGCCTCGCTCCTCAGCAGGACAAGCGACTTTCTGATAATAAATCAAAATACCTAACAATACAGATTTCACTCAGAGAAGTTACTTATGAGACTTAATGAAGAGGGTTTTTTTAGATAAATTAACATATAAATTAAAAGATTTTAACAGCAGTGTATGAATCCCTGAGGGATGTGGCACTAAATTAATAGACTTGATAACTCCAGTTTCTATAAATAGGGCTGCTGTGAATGCTTTGCAGATTCCAGCACATACAGTATAAAGAGGCATGAAAGTAGAAACCAGACAAAAAAAACTACCTCTCTACTTTTCATTTTTGCTCATTACTTAATGAGTTGTACTAATTGAAATTGGACAAGCATGCTAAATGAGAATAGTCACTGTAGTTTTCTGACCTATTTCTCAGTGGTGGTTCACAGGCGGTCTTTGTGTGTCACCTCCTGACTCTAATCTTTGTTTGCAAAACCATAACAAGCAAAATTGATGAAAGTATGATAGACATATTGACACTGCAGATAGGATGAGCAGGCCTGAAACGGTCCTTCTGTGGCTTGGCAGACGCATTGCTGTCTCACAGCTCTTGGGTGTAGAATTTGAGTCAGATTACAAGAGCGTTGCGGCTGGACGGCCATCTTGGTTAACTTGAAAGTAAAAGAAAGGTCTTTCCAATCACTATGGGTAGCCACTGTTTGGCAGGCTCATAAAAGCAAAGACTGGAGTTAATGACTAAAGCGTCGAGCGTAGGTTTGTGCAACAGCCTCACAGCTGATGGCTGAATTCCAGATGGGGTGTCCTTCTGTGTGGAGCTCACAGGTTCTCTTCATGGGTTTTATCTCAGTGTTCCCATTTGCTCCCACCCCTAGAGATGTGCTGGCATCTCTAGATTGTCCCTGCGCATGCCCTGCAACAGCTGGGCATTCTTTACAGGTTATAGTCCTCTCCTGAGATCTGTTTTTCCGGGAGAGGTTTCAGTGTTGTCATCAGCCCTACCAGAAACGAACTGCTTTCTCATAATGGATACACGGATCCCAGATTTGTTTTCTGTTTGTCACGTTTCACTTATGTAATGAAAATGTCATAGCAACCACCTAGATTTTCCTGAACATTTCCCTCTGTACAGGCACCCAGTCTCCCAGATAGCAGATTTTCTCCTCGGTGCTCTGAGCCACTATGCATCTACAGAGCTTTTCATACTGCTGTGCTGTTTTGTTTTCTAAGTTTTGAAATAACAGGAAGCTCGCAATTGAGAAGTAACAGCCCTCTTATCCAGAAATTGCAGTGAACCCTAGTGCTTTTACCACACTGTGGAGTTCCCTTGTCCAGTTTAAGAGAAAGTATCCTGACCTCTCCAGTTCCTTATAAGGGAGTATAAAGGTTGACTGGAAAGATTCAACATGTCATTTCAGCTCTTCTTCCTATACTTCATCAAAGTCCTCACAGCTGTTGTGTCTATCCACTGGACACACTGAATATTGCGAACAAATATTTTGGAAGGGACTATGAAATAAAAGTGCATAGCAGCTGGGTCAAAACAAAATAAAATCTTCTCTGTCGGCAAACAGCTCATCTTGTTTATTTATTGTGCGTTGGTAACTGTGCTTACTGGGGATTGTATTTTATTAATATAATAAAACAAAATCACAAACAAACAAAGCACTGAAGCATTTATCAATACTATAGTAAAATAAAGTATGTCATGAATTTGAAGCCATGTTACCTACCAACATTTGCCTGAAACACGTGAAGATAAAAATTAATTTGATTAAAATGTTTACATTTATTGTAGTATGCCTAAATTGTGCATTCATTATTCATACACTGCTTCTTTGTGGGATAATTTCCCATTTGTTTTAAAGTTTGAAAACTCTTGAAAAACTTAAATATAAAGCAAAAGCCAAATGTAGCTCTACTTCTCTTTCAACTACAGCCGTAAAATAGTCTTTAATTGTGTTGTAAAATAGTGTACAGTGTGCGTTTCAGACCACTTTACTCTGCTAACTTCTCCAAACTCCCACTTGGAAGAAACAACCTGGCTTCAGATCAGAACGTTCCTCACCAGGGTGGGCTAAATGAGACCGAGTTAATCAAAACGACATGTAACAGCATCCGTTTCAAAAACTAATAACCATCATCATCTTCACTACTTTGAGCCCTAACCAGGAATGAAAGGAAAGTCAGAAAAGCGTTTCTGACCCACACAATCTAAAAAAAAATCAGATTGTAGGACTGCAGTTACCAAGGCAACGATATAAAAAATAGGTTAAAACATGTTTTCCAGTGAAACCCCAGAGATTTGGGAAATAAGAAATTACAGAACATAATGATTTGGAGCAATTTTTAATGAAGGATGAGGCACAGGTTTTCAAGTGACAAACAGCACCAATCTCCTGGAGAACAGCAATCGGTAATATTAGCTGGATTCCATTAAAATGCTTTCATTCCTTTCAGGCAATTGGCAGTAGTTTATCTGTTCCCATTTCAGGGAGAGTGATTCACACATGAACTAGAAAGAACTCGAATGTGTTTTAGGCCGTGATGGATAGCAGTGGCAGTACTCAAGAGGATAAGAGGTGAAATCCATTCTTACCTACCCCAGAATCTGGAACACACAAACACACAGGAATTAAGGTATTCTATTCTGTTATGTCTTCCCCTGCCTGGCACAGACTGGGAGAGAGACTAACTGCCTAAACGGACTAAAAACAGAGGATTAAAACATGAGTCACACACGGACATGAAACACAGAAAGGCCCACCTCTAGCAAGATAAATACAGAACATAAAAGTACTTTCTAGAAATGCATTTCATACTCTGGAACTGAAAATTGGAACTTATGGAAAGGCCTGAAAATCTTTTACTTCCACACCTCTTGGCACTTTAAAAATATGAGCCTGTTTACAGAGTCCAAAAATATTTTTTGGTTTAGAGTAAATGTTATAATACTGAAAATTTGTCAACACTGCTTTTGATTTGAATACATTGCGCAATATTTTAAAATGTAATCTACTCTATGGGTGTATGTATTCATTTGATACATGCAAGAAAAACTGCAGCAGGCATTTTGCAATAACTTTCTCCAAACCACAAGAAAGTTTAGCTTCTCAAATTTCAAAGTCACTTCTGTGTAAGACATGGTGGACTTGAGATTATCAATCACCACAGAGAACAATGTACATTGTAAATTTCATTTGTAGGCCTGCACGGTGGGGAATGCAGGTCAGGAGCATTAATTCACTCATTCCTCAAGTTCTGCAGCCCTCAAGGTTAATGACAAATGGTAAACCTCAGGATCCACATGGGAGGCAGTGATGTTTAAGAGAAAGACTGATTTTTCCCCACAGAGAAACAAAGCACCACCAACCAGTCTCTCCTGGGTCTATCTGAACACAGAAAGTTGATCATGTTCCCGGTTTGTGGTTGAATGTTATTTGCACCACATGCAACATTTACTATATCACTTCCCTCCCGAAACACTGGAAGGATCGGTGTAGGGCCAGAATTTCCAGACCTCAAGAGCAGACTATGGAAGTGAATGTAAAACACTTTGTATTTATTTGTATTAAAACAATTTTATTGAAATTTAAGAAAACTTTCTTTAATTGCCCAAGAGGAAAAGTGAAAATGCTTCTTTTATGGACACATTAACTTCAATACTGTGTGTCTCATCACCAAGTACTTGGTTGTGTGACCAAGTCCCACCCAGACAAATGTTAAAGCAAGCTACAATCAATGTGCCAGACAACTTTATTTTGTTTTCAGTTATTTATTACAGTAAATAAGAAAGCTCCAGCTTTACAAATCTCTCAGAATTTCATTTGTGAAAAACAGTAGAAAGTTCTTAACCTACAAGTGATTTAGAAACAAAAAAAGATATTTCTTCCATTTCCCTATCAAAAAGTTCCTCTATTAAATAAATAATTGGAGAATTTGACAAGCATACACAGTAAACTTGCAGTTCATTTTTCTTCTCTCAGATACAAAAATAAGGAGATGGGGTTAAACGCTTCGCTGCAGAGAGCTGGACCCCTGCCAGTTCTGTTCTGTGTTTGGAAGTGAAAGTCCCTTTGCCTAAAAGGATTAAATTTGGCTTGCTGGCATGTATCCCTCTCTGCTTTCTGAGCATTAAACAGCTGTAACCTATATTAAACCCCTTCATAAATAAGCAAGACGTTGCTTAAAACACACTCCACAATTCAAGTCTCGAGTCCTCTGGGCCACTGATAACTTGCTCGTGTGGCGTCTACTCCTTCAGTCTTCCCAGTGGCTTCGACAACCTACAGCTCGTCGCAGGATGCATCCTGCTGGACCGTCCCGTGACTGTCTTTCATATAAAAAAATGACATTTTTCTTTAACTCTTATAAAAGAAAGCAACTGTGGAATTAAACCTTTCCCATCACCATTAAAGAAAGAAGGCTTGCAATGTCATTCCCCCATGCTATAGCGATGTACTGCACTTTGTCATGAGTTAACAAATTCCCTACACTGTGCTCCCTATGCTTTCTACCAGCCTATATTAAACCTCAGGAAGTTTATAATGCATCAAATGCATACAGAGCTACATATATATAAATGTGTTTATATATATAAATTAGAAATAAATACAAATGCATATACATACATAGAGCAGTTTTGTTCTAGATATTTGGCGAAGAAAAGTTCAAGTGGAGTCAGGCTTCAGTATGAAGCAGCAGTGAGCCCCAGGGCCAGGCGGGGTGCGGGCCGGGCTTCACTGCGCGGAGTCCGAGTCGCTGGAGTCCAGGCTGCCCTGCATGGCTGAGGCCGCCACCCAGCCGCGCGCACCCTGCAGGTTCTGGGTGCTGCGCCGCAGGCTCTCCAGCGACTGCAGGAAGGACTTGCGCGCCTTCTCCTCCTCCAGCGGCGAAGCGCCTTCCTCCTCCACCTCGGCGATCTCCGCGAACGTCACCGGCTGGGTCTTGAAGCGCGACTGGCGGGGGCGCCGCAGGCGGCTCTTGCCCCGGGCTGGGGCTTTGGGCACGGGCAGCTGCTGGGGGAACTCCTCCATTGCTGCTGCCAGCAGGTGAGCGGGAATCATCGTCTGGAACCCGCCGACTTCCAGGTGCCTGGTTGCCATGGTCTGTACTGGACGCTCAGACTCCTCGGTTACAGCTTCACCAGCTTCAGAGCTCCTCCGAACCCAGAGCTCCCACAGGCTATCCGCAAGCTGAGGAAGCAGGAGACAGTTCAGCCTGGCCTGCAGCAGAAGGATTCTGACAGCCCCTGTTTTAAATTCCAATCCCAGGCAGCGCTCCAACTTGAAGGTCCCGGCACACGTGGATCAGCTCCTCTCCCGGCTGCAGCTCCTCTCCGTGAGCTTGTCTGTCAGCTGCGCTGCTGAAGCACTGTGGATGTGTCGCGAGATCAGATTGCTGCTGGCTCAGATCTCCGCCTGTCTCTCTCTCTCCCCGTCTCCGTCTCGTTCTGAACTCAGGCAGGCAAGAGGAGATTTATATAGCCCTCTGCTGCCCACTCAAGAGCAGGCTCCCTTTGCCACTCCCTCTCCGCAGTCACAGTTCCGGCTTCCATACCAATCCTCCGGAATCAGCCCCTGAAATAGTCGGCTGTGATGATGAGAGCTGAGAGACCATGACTAGGAGTCACCCCCCAGCACTGCAGCAGAAACTCCCCTCGTGAACACACCAGCTCACACACACTTGCAGACAAACTGGGAAATCGGATGAGAGGCGTGGGTGTGCTGCTTCAAGAAGCAGGAGCTGCTGACTTCCGGCTAAAGCCGAGGAACTGAGAGAAGCTGCATGCTTATAGCCAATACTGAAGAAGCACACACTGGCACGGTCAAGATGCAAACAAGATTTAATGCAGTGAGTTTCCTAAGTTAGCTGGCTTATTCAAACAGCTATATTGTGTGAGGGGTGCACACATACAAAGGAAACTATCGTGTACAGGTTCCATGGACAATGAGAGTGCACAACAGGCTGCCCAGCTGGGGAACCTGCTGCTCCCTCAGTCTATCTGAAAACTGAGGACATGCCCTCATGCCCCCCATCATCCTGTTTGCATATTGACTGAACTTCATCCTCCACAGTACAGTTGTCATGATAATTGCATATGCAAATCTACACAGAAGCACCCTCCATATAAAACATTCCCATCTCTCAATCAAAATACTTCAAATAAAAATGAGGACTTTGGAGTGTTTTATATGCAGTGATCGTTTTCAGATGAATACACAGGTGCCTGGTTCAAGCACACAAAAACTTGGCTGAAGACCAGGCCTGGAAGCCTCACAGACAGCAATGACATGAGAAATGTGAACATTGAAGATCTCAGACTGTGTGCTCAACAACTTGGGAAAACTGGGCTTTCGGAGTGGGGCCTACTGATCCCAGTGAGCTCTGTCTTTCATGTAATCCACACTCCTAATTGTTACTTCTTTTATTGAACAGATTAATCTACTAAATAAAAGTAGCTGATGTTATTTGTTAGGAGTCTTCTGCTTATCATTAAAATGTTAATACATCTTAAAATAAACAGCTTTTCAGTAACAGTTTTAAAGTGTCGAAGACGTGGTTCTGAGGCTCAGGATTGGGATGTTTTAGGGCTACAGGATCAGGTGAGTGTCTACAGAACAAATTGTTCATGTACTGTAATTTGAGAAACTAACTTTTGTTCTTGAATGCTTAGTCAGCATTTGTGTAGTGTTCATTACAACAGAATAGAGGAGGAATGCTAAAGCCTCAGTTCACAGGGAATAATACAGACTGTTAAATACACAGCACAATCTGAAACATACTGTTGATACTCTTTGGCAAAAGCAACCGCAGACTCAATTGCATCACAATCTGTCCTATCCTAATGTGATGCTTACTGGAAGTCTGAATATAGAATTGCAGATCCATGTAGTCAACACTTTGCAGAAGTTCAAAACAAAAACAGCTACAGTATCTGTGTATTGAACATCCACCCTGACCCAGAAAAGTTCGAATTTCAGGTTTTTACATAGAAGGATTTTTTTTTTTTTTTTTTTTTTTACAACAAATCAGCCCTTTTTCCAACCAAAACAAAGTGGTTGACAAAAAAAAAACAGATGACCAGTGACTGGTCACACTCCACTGAACCCGTCAGAACTCTTTGTTAAGAAACTCTTCAAACCCTCAGAAACCCCCTTTCCTCAAGCCGGAGTCATGTTGCTAGGGCAGGGAGTCCTAGGTGGGGAGATAATCCGTTCTATATTTGGGACCGGGGTCTCTCCGTCATTCCAGGTTCATGTGTCAGCGCATGACGTGCCGATTTCGTTTCGTTTTTCCGACTCGCGTAACAGGTGGCCTGGACGTGAGCCAAGGACAGCGGCACAGCCCTTCTATTCTGGGTACAAAACGGGCACAAACACACATCGCAGCTTCCCAGCCTGGGCTGATGTAACCTTACAGAAAAGGGACGGCTAAACAACAGAAAGAGGCTATGATTAGTGAGACTGGAATCATCTTCACAAGTCCTATATTTAAAGTATAATCCTCACACATTCTGTTTTTATACTCAGCGGTGGCTGAGGTGGTTTTGGGTTCATTAAATGTTCAAAGCAACACCTCAATTAGCTTACCAATTATGAGGTAACCAGAGACCACCCATCTTATTGGACATGACCTGGGTCAGATTCTAACCCAGATACCACAGAACTGAGAAGGTAAAGCAGCTGGAAGAATCACTACCTGGGTCAAATAGCACAAGGTTTCTTTCTCATCTAATTAGGGGGGGGACAGGCAAGGACACAGGGTGAGTTATATTGTTATTATATAGCAGGCCTGAAGAGCAGAGCTATTGGAAAAAAGAGCATTAGCAAGTACAGCCAGATTGTGCACAACATGTATTCCTCACGGCTCCACGGCCGAAACGTTGTGTTCTCTTTCTTCTTTTTTTCAGCATGGAATAAACCAATTACTTGTTCCTTTGCAGCCTACGCATGCTGACGCAGCTACCCACCTGAACATGTATTCCTCACTTATTGGTATAAACATAATCAGTCTTCAATCTCAGCTGCAGAATGTCATACAATTCAAAATCAGCTCTAGAATGTAGCACAAGGCCAAGCTACTGAATACTGCTGGGCTGGTGTCTGCTCTACTTTGTGATCGGTGTTGTGTAGCACACATGTCGGTGACAAAGCTGCCAGTTTTAAGGGTTTCTCATTTTAAATTGATCACAGGAGGAGAGCTAAGGCAAACGATGAGCACTATTTTCTGAGTCAGCTGATTTACCCTCCTCACTACCAATTTGTCAGAATTTGGTAGCATAATCCCTAAGAATTAAACAGCAAGTTTAGCAAGAAACAATGACAAGCAATGTGTTTTTGGGACCTATAGAGTCACAATCATAGAGGAGCAACAATGTATCGAATAAAAGTCAGACTTATCAGTCATAAGTGTAAAAAAATGTATTACTTATACAAGATTTAGTACTGTATGAACCTGCTAAATTATAATAGTATAGTATTTAGTATTACGTGAAGCCTGACACTTACAGAAAAGACCATATATTTTCTACAAACCATTTGGAATGCTTAGAAAACAGCAAAATCACATAGAAATGTCTCGAAACAAAGAACTTCCACTTAAACTCTAACAGCACAGTCAGTGCTGAATCATAACCTTTAATAGGGTTAAGGAGTTATGAGTGATACATTCTGCTGCATAACAAGTTAGGATGACCTATATGGGAAGTGATGTCTTTCTTCATGAAGTTAGAATCTGAGGCATTCATACAGTAGCTGCACAAAGTTTGTCATCTAAAATGTCTTGAGTGATTACTTCACATCTATTTAGAGGTTAGTAAGACATGGCAACAAGCAGGGATTTCTGCTGCAGAAAGGATCTTGTGTGTCAAGTATTAAATTTCATTCTTCACCGCACTTTTAGCATCTCTTTAAATCAGCAGCAGCTTAAGGCAACGAAGATGGGATAAACCTGTCCAGTTAAATTTTAATTGGATCAGTTTGACACTCCGAGATGAAGAGCCGTTAATGGAAAACTGCTGGATTCTGGATTCCAAGGAAAAGATTTGTTACAGAGTTCAAGTTACAGAACTTCCATAAACTCACATTTCCTTTTGTAGGCACCACAAACTACTACGGTAGAAAAAAAACAACAATTCAAAGTATGCTTAAGACCCAGACTGCTCACCAGTTTATACTGTATTTTCTAAAGAAATTATTATGATGAAGTGAACATTTTGCAATATACAATCAAATATATAATATGTGAATTATATATTTAAGAGCTCTAAGTAATGTTAATGTTGGACACTTTCTGGTCCAGATTTTAAACACTCTGGGCATATCAGGTACTTCAGGAAAAGAATTACAGTTTGCCACTCTGTAAGAGTCCTCTGTATCTACAAACAGAGGATCTGCTCTTGGGCACATGTTCCTAAGGTTGAAATCCCTGAATAAAAGATTAATAATCACACTGGTGATTATGCCACTTAATTGTCTACAGCAATAAACAATCACACCCTTCATTGCTAAAATCTGCAAACTCTGGAGATGTGTTCTGATGATCCTGTATGCATTCAGACTTAATTCATTTAAGAGGTGTCTCATTTAAACATGTCTGAAGTATGGAAACTGAATGCAACTTTGCTTAAAAACACTGTTTAAAATCTAAAGTTTTTAACTCCTGCCTGAGAGGAAATAAAAATTGGTTACCAACCAGAACTGGCCATTCTGTTCATCTACTGTGGATTAATAAAATACCAATATGCTAATTTTCTTATGCAGCTGTTTCTTGATAAAAAAACATCTGGATATAAGCTCAGATAGCATAGCTGGGTACATTGTCAGAGAGACTCATAAGCCTTTGGGGGAAAAAAAAAAAAAGTCCTCTGTTCTCAATTCTCAATACACTTCCCTATAATTTCCACTAGTGCTTATGTTTCTCTGTCGGTTCTGAAGAAGATCTGGGGGTTGGCCTTGTCAATGCCTAGAATCTAGCATCTCAATAATTTTCTGGAACATTGATTTGCAATCAGATCGATCTATTCATTCTAAATTTGTACTGTTGATCCATACAAGTTTAAGGATCAGGACTTTTCTTGGTCTGTTTACAAAAGAAACAAAACCATAACTTGCGTAGAAGTGGAGGGACGTACTAATTCAGACCGTCTTAAAAGGGTGCAAAACTCTCATTTAGCAGTTACAGAAAATATTCCCTACAGAATGAAGCTGGTGTTTATGCATCATTTCATATAGCACTTTTCCCTCAGTAGGATCCCAAAGCACTGCGCATACAGAACGGCACCATGTCCATCCACCACAGCTGTGTGAGACAGGGCTGTCGTCACGTGACGACTATGACTCAGCAAATCAGTTAAGAACTGGAATTAAGTAGCAAATATAGGTCGACCCCATTGTGCCGACCCAGAGTGCAATTCAGCCAGGACACCCCATCTTCAAACAGCCTCATGGGATCTTCAAAGAGTAAGTAGTCAGGACCTCGGCACATGAAATTTTTGTCAGCAGCAATAAACAATAAGATTCTACATTGCCAAATCTCCAAACTTTGGGAATGTACTCTACTGCATTCTAAAGATTCTGCATTCAAGCTCAATTCATCCAAGACTTGTGTCCTGGTCTGTGAAATGCTTTGAGATGTTGGAAAGTAAAGGCACTATATAAAATTGCTTTTTCCATTGCTCTTGATCGTATTACTATAAAATAAAGGTTTGTTTGATACAGCCTCACCTGATTCAATCTGATAAGGCTTTTAGTTTTATGGGAGAGAACAACACAGTTTGTGCACTCGGAGATGTGCTTCTCTGCCTTTGTACTCAAGTCAAAGCTAAAATGGAACAAACGAAATGCAAAGTAAAAAAAAGGCTTTTCAGCTAATGAACATTACTACTGACATTTCACGGTTACCTTATGCTTTTATGTTACAAAGGACAAAGAACATTATTTTAAGGAAGCAAAAAGAATTCAACCAATGAGAGACTGACACATATTTCAGCAACAGAAAAAGAGCTAATCCAGGGATAATAGTGGCCTGCCCACCAGCTGGGGAGGGGTTGCCATAACAACCAGAAATGTCAGGGAAAAAAATCCTCAGACTGCAATCTGTAAACACAAACACGGAAGCAGAATACATACACATAAGGTTGCTTTGTGGCAAGACAACACACAAAAAATAGCCTGGGCATCTTGCTTAGTCTTTACTGTACTGTATACATAGAACATTCCTTCCAAATCGGTTGGTGAACATCTTTATTTATAGGGAGCAACAGACTTTCAGATAAGAGTTTTCAAGACAAACAATAAAGATAAAAAAGTGAGGTGTATGATGATCATGGCAGCCGAGTAAGTTACATAAATAAAGGTTGTTACAAAAATCTGAATCTATTAATTTAAATATGAATCAATCTCACCCATTCCACCTCCTCAAAAGAAATAAATAGCAATGAATTCAACTAAAACATTGACTTTGCTATAGGGGCCCCATGCCCCAAACATGAATGCCCAATGAACTTTCACTTGTCTTGTTTTATTTCAATACGTTTTCATCTCCCATTGTGTGTTGCAAACATTTTTTTTCTTCTGAGTTACAGTTTTCAATACTAAAAAATGTGAAGGTATAGATGTTTTAGGAAAAGTCATTGAGCAGTGTCAACACTGAAATAGATTAAGAGACCTTAGCATCACATCCACACTGGTACTCCTCCCAGACAACACAGTCCTGGGGCTCACTCAGAGCTCTGCGGATGTTAATGTGTTCTGTATATAGTATGTACTTTCCCAAACAGATACTGTATATCTGCCTATTTACAGATCAGTCAACACTACACTCCTCAAGGCAGTTTTTAAAAGCAGTACAATATATAACTAAAGAACGACAAACATAAGAAATGTTTATATTGTGGGGAACAACTTTGAACTAAACATTGTTACTCTCAACTCTAGGTACATCTGCTGTTCAAGTACCTCAGTTCAAATAATCTATTAGCCTGTGTGTTTATGTTGAATCTGAGGATCCATGTTCAAGTAAAACCATGCCTGGATTTTAATTGATGCACATTAATCCCGACTAACCCACAAATACCTTTGTGTTTTTCTCTAAATCTTTTCACTCTAAATCTGCCATCCTCTGCAGCAAAGAACAGGACCCTCAGCCTAAAACAGCCAGCATTAGTCTAGAGTATGTCTAAGAGGTTGCCTCAGACCATCTCAGCCACTGTAAACAGAGACTTGTCAGTCACGTCCTGCCTGGCAGCACGCCTGCAAGAGAGAGCTGGATTCTTCCAGTCGCTCACAGGGACTCAGACAGCCCTGAGGACACGCACTGCTTTTTTTGCGCTACTGGCTGGTAGAGGGGTCACCCTCTTGCGACGTCCCCGCTCAGCAAGCTCATGGGAGTCCAAGTGGCCATCTAGTCCTGAAGTACCTGTCACTGTCTTACAGCGCCAGCCCCATCCCCCATCCCCCATTCCCTAAAGGGATTTAAAGGTCCTTTCTTCCTCAGATCCAGAGCACCTTTTGCTTATGTACAGTGGACTTTGAAGAGAAGTGCAGAATGATTTACAAACATCTAAATGAAACATCTCCAAAACCCTGTGGAAGTATATGGTGAATTATAGTGGTTATGTTTTTTCTAAAATATGACCTTATCCTCCATGCCCAGTTCCTTAACTTTATTATACATGCCTGTCAGACTCACTGTATGCTACATGTACTTTGTAGTCTTAAGAATACAGCATCATCCGATTATATTTCGATCGGAGCTCAAACACATTCAGAACAGTAGTGTACAACTGGCCAAGCTGTGTCAAAGACACATGGTCCTTTGTATTACAGCTTAAAATTATTTACTTTTTGTACAGCAGTGACACCTATGACACCTTAGATGCCTGCGAGAACACCATGACAGTCGGTGAAAACCACAAGTGACACCTAACCGAGCCAGGTGAGCGTGTTAGAGAGGGGCATGAACACATCCTTTAACCACCCTCCATGCACAGGATGGGGAATTGATAACAGCTGGCAATTCCAAATCCGAAGACTATTATAACTGATGTTTCATTTCAATTAAAAATAATATAAATTGAACCTCTTTTGCAAAGTAGAGGGGTGGACAGAGGTGACTAAAAATCCAATCTAGGGTAAGAGAGTTCAGTGTCCATATTGACTGGAACTTGCGTCAGGGCTGTTTGGTACAAAGTCAGACATACTGGTATTGTGGATATAAATAACAGGGCTTCCTGGGCATGCTGACAGACAAGTCTAGCTATTTCAGCACAGTTACTGTAGCTACCAGGATGTTCATCCCACTGAAATACCAAACACTCTTTTCAGAGCTAGGTGCAGTCCTTAATGGAAGAACTCAGTCCAATGTCAATCTTTGTAGAACAATGCATGCATAGTTTCCAAAATACTGTGCATTTCCAAGGAGGGATAAAGAGGAGAAGAAGTATGGTCTCGGAACCTTGAACACAAGAAAGGAACAGAATAAAACTAAGTGGCCTAGGCAAAGTCCAATAAAACATCTGTGGCAAAACGTGTACATCCCTGTCCATCATCAATCCCCACCTGACTTGACAGAACTTGAGCAAGTTTGTTAAAAATAGGTGAAAATTGTACCATCTTGATGTGTGAAGCTTGTAGACTTAATCAAAAACGCTTGATGAACAATGATCAAGTCAACATTTTAGATTTTTTTAAAAGAGTTGGAAGACATTTAAACCATAAAAGTATTCAATTTGACCATTCAAGTCATGCTCTAAAAATATTCACTTTTAAAAGTGTAGATATATTATTCCAGTTTGGCAAAATAGGATATCACTGGAACTGAATAAACTACGGTGCCTCATGAAAGTAATTGCAACTATAGAATATACAACTTTTTTTATACCTTCACAAGTTTAGCAATGGAGTTTTAAAATGTTTGTTCCATCCAACTCCTCCAGCTGCAGCACTTTTTACGCTGTTTACTTCTTTTGGAATGTCAATGTCTTTCAAGATCGAGACGTTCTGCCAATATGCTAGCGAGGTTTAATGACTTTTACAATAACTTGTACTAATAATCACATAATTTAATTCCCTACAGCAGCACCTACATTCTGCTATATAGAAATAAGTCATTGTGCAATATCGAAAACCCATGAGAAAGAACCTGAACATATTTTTAAAAAAAAAGTAATTTCAGGTTTTTCCACAGTTCTAACATTTTTCATTCAGAATTAAGATTTCTGAGGATTAGGCGTGATCAGAGCACCATCTCCTTGGTGCCTTCAGACAAGAAACAAGAACCTCTCTAAGTCCTTGTATCTCACAGCTTTAGGATGTCTCCTGATAGATCAAAACTTAAATAAAGGTAAACCTGTTCCACTCAGCTGGTTTGTGTACAGCAGCTTGCCAGAGGAAAGTGTGTGCTGCTGCATTAGCAGGAAAGCTCTGCTGACTGAGTGGCCTGACCTGAAAGCCATGCAGAGAGCTAGCAGGTGGAGCTGCCAGCAGAAGAGAATAAACCGTTTACAAGGGATCTTGCAAAGTGAGAGGACGACTCTCTATCCAAGCCCTAACCAGAACGGCCTGTTCGTGTGATCAACAGGACTTGAGCAAAATGCTTTTCTTCCCTTAAAAAGAGGAGGGGAAACAGAACAACAGCTGCTGTCTTATGGGTGTCCTGTACAGAAATAATCTGAGATAGGTCTGTAAAATCTGGCAACAGAATGTTGTATTGCCTCATAGATTGATAGTTCAAAACCATCAACCAGAATCCTAGTAGAAAAAACAATGAGTTATCTGTTGACTCATCGAGATGAACATCGAGATTTCATTTCTGTCACCGTCAGCCTTTCCCCCCCCCCCATCTCACTCGGCAGCTGCTAATAAAAGTATACTTTATTCCTTCAACTCATTTATTCCTCCTTGACTGTATGCAGGTAACCTTCTCCCACTATATACTTGGGTCTCATCTTAACACACCAACAGGTCTGTAGATTTTCTAATAAGAATTCAGCAAGGTGGTTAAAGAATTTACTTGAAATCCAGAGGCAACTATATTTTTGCCTCCCCAGCAATTTTATGTGGTACAATGCCAAAACACTGCTTGCTGTCACAGCATCATGGCAACATGGACAGATTTGTGCTGATGAGCCCCAAACCAGTTAGAAATTGTAATGCTGCACTGTTACAAAATGGGACATTTCAAGCAAAATTCGATTAGTCTCTGGCTTTAACCCATGGTTTATACAAATACTGTATCTCTGCATTCTATGGGATTTGAATTTGATTTGCACTTGGGATCGGGAGAGGAGAGTATTGTACAGCTAATCCGATTACCTCACTTCCGCTCCAGTTAGCGGCACATGACCCGAAGACAACCTTCATGCAAGGGCGCTTGCTTATGCAAGTACTTTCATAAACGCAGAAAAGTTCACTCAAATGCACATTTAATCTCTTACTGCACAATTTTAAAACTGGGTAAGGTTTATCGAAGCATTACCCAATAGGTCCAGGCTATTACAGAAAACTAATGTCATTCAATCCTTATAGAAATTGGAGAAAAGCCAAGGCTAATAAATCATTTTAATAAACAATTTCAGTGGTTCCCGGTACTGGTCCTAGAGGATCACTAGGTCTTCTGGTGTTGGCTCCAGCTGAGATCATAGGCTAATCTGAGATTTGCTTTCAGTTTTTATAAATCCAATTTGACGTTTTAATAGGTGCCAAACCTGAGTTTTAGAACTGCCCTCATACAGGTGTGTTGTCCATTTTGTTGTATTTTAGGTATCTGTGGAAGGAAAAAATATGCTCATTGTGGACATGGCAGCCCATCATAAATTGATCCACTAGTAAGAGCAATTTTCTTAGAAATATCAGAAAGGATGTTGAAAAGAGGTTGCATATAGCCCTGTATGTTGAAGTTGGAAACGATTTTTTGACATTTAGGATTAACCAAAGCAAGTTCATCCACACTAGCAAGCACTAGAGAAAGTTCAATTGGAATAACAATCTCCCAAACTCACGTCACTGAACAGTGCAAGACTCAGACAGTTGAGCCATCTCAGGTTGGAAATCCACTCTACCTTCTTCAAGGACAGCTGAAGGGTGAAGTGAAGTCCAGGAGGCTTTATTCTAGACCTTAGCAGATATTCTCAATTAAGAAAACAACACTTAAAATATACTGAACACATGCCTAATTACACCCATGTGAGAATGTGACCACCACTAATTTAATCAGATTACCAATTAGCACCCAGTGTGAGTATTTACAAGAAACAGACTAATAGTGGCAGGTCAGCTGTAATTATAGCCACGTCTTAAGCTGGGCTTCCACAGAGCAATTGCAAGTAAAGTCATTTTAAATAGCAGAAGTACACTTTGATAACAACTAAAAATGTGTTTGCCAAAAAACAAATTTAAAGTGCTGGACATTAAAAGGATACTTTTCTTTAGGACAATAACATACTAATAAATCAAACCAGTATGGTCAAAAAGAAAAGCTTTTCCATTTCAGCTGAGTATTATTTGTCATATGAGTTGGGCTATATTGAAAGGCCTGTGATGGATTGACTTTGGGCGTCTGCCAAAGGGTGACAGATATTTTGGGAGCTCCTCCAAGGAGACTGGTGAGCCTTAGTGAAGATGTCTGGGATGCTGCAGCATCCCTGTATAAAACCATTGTGGAACAAGTCTGGAGCTGAATGTCGCAGGCTAGAAATGGAAAAAATACACAAAAAAACCTTTAGAATGGGATCCTTCTCACTGCTGCAGCTACTGGTACAACATTCCTACACTGAGGACTGATCGTTTAACTTCAGGGGGCCGAAACGAGAGGATCCTTCCATGTCTGTAGTTGGGGGTTTAATTACACTACACTGTTGGCACTCCCAATCTGTCTGAGTTTTGAAAGCCAGCCATTTTCCACTAGCAGGTAAAATGTCAGACAACAGACTCATTGTGCTTTCTTATGCCCATGAGGCTCTCCACTTTATTTCGATGAACAGACAGCCTGAGAAGTAAACTAGCAGCTGGACTGGCTGGGAGTACACATCATGAACACAATGTTCTGAGTAGACTGTTGGCTTGAGTAACTGCACATATTAGAGTGATTTTATCTGTGCAAAATAATAATCAAGAACACCATTATGTGAGAAGGGCACATCCAGTATATTCCATTAAAAATAATGAGAGCTCTAACTTTTTTTTACATTTACACTCCTCTCCACATTGTACTGTACTGTAGGTGTTACGATGTCCAAGGCCTTATTCAGGAGTTTGTCATTCCAGATATAACCTTCAGGCAGACAGCAGGACATACAGTACAGTATATAGCTCATCACCATGAATGCTAGGCTTACAAAATCACTACAAACTGATTCAGGATCTACACAAAGGCGTTTATAGAGATAAACAGCTGAGAATGTAAAGCTGCTGTAAATCTGACAAGAGATAAAAGAGCAACACTCATATACATTTTGCACATTACTGTATGCATTTTGGAAAGAATCAATGATTTAAAGCCAACTACCCTATTCTGGCTGCTTTTTGTGTTAGTACTTAAGTGTAGCAGTCTGGTGGTGGGATGTCTGGATGATTAAATGAACAACTAAAAGATTTCCAGATGACATAAGCAATGTGAACTTACAGCTGTGCCAGCTTATTGTGGTCATGAATAATGTATGTTACACTTCGATTTCTATGTAACTGAAAAACTTTTGTATTCAAATTATTCTGCAATTTGTTATACATTTTGACCATATTTTTAAACGCACTGTATCTAAATTTTGACAATACAATGCCACGTGATGAGACTGGGAACTGCAAGTGATTTGTGAAAAAAGGCAACAGCCAATTAGATGAATCATAATAAAACTGACGTAGAGTTACTAAAATGCCTTCTGCAAAGTGCAGTAAGTAATGTTTTTAATATGTCAAGCAGTGCTGTAGTTAATAAAGAACAGAGGCACCTGTGCTCAACCAGCTTTTCTTGCTGTCATAACTGAGGTCTTCTACTTCACGAGAGAAATGGTGTCCTCCTGACCTTGGCTCAGTCTTACAGTCACACTGCAAAGAAACTAAAAGTTATTGTTAACATATCAAGTACCTCAGCTGATTTAAGAGCTCCTGTTCTTGTCTCTTTGGTATATTCTGTGCTCAGATGGTTTAGAAATATTAAAATATGATGGCCGAAGAGAGTAGCGACAAGAGAAACCTTATTTCTAACATTTCTGTACACCGATCCCTCAGCTGAAAAAGTAATCTGACGCATCCATTCCTCCATCCATTTTCTAACCTCTTTATCCAATAAAGCGTCACAGGGGAACCACAGCCTTTCTGATACATTAGTAATGCGATTTGATTTTACCTGTAGGAGCTTTCAACAACGCCAAAACAAAAGTGGTGTACGCTTTGCAGAGAATTTGGCCACCAAGGAGCTACAATCACTACTGGCCTCCTCTCTTCAGCTGGTATGTTCTCCTTACAAAGAGCAAAGATAAAAGATAAAAAAATATCAGTTTGGAAAAAAAATGTTTTACCATTCCATCCCATTTCACAAATGGCAGCATAATAAACATTCTAAAATGAATGACAACTCTTCCACTCATGAACAGTGACTGACAGACGGGAGGAATGATTGTTAAGCTGGGAGGTCACCAGTCCATCACAGGGCACACACAGACACACACACTCACACACCCTGGAGAGGACACCAGTCCATCACAGGGAAGACACACACAAACATAGCCAAACACACCAGGGTCAGTTTAACCAATATCCAACTAATCTTCCAGCATGTATTTGGACTGTGGGAAGAAACTGGAGATAAAGAATGCATAATACATTTACATTTTAATAAAACAGTATATTCAAGAGCTTTTCTGTCCACTAGCCCTTGACTTCAGAATGACAGAGGAAAATCTCACAGAAAGGTTTCTTCTGGGAATCCTGCAGAACTGAACACATGTGCTTAAAAACTGTCTGCCAAACTATAAAAAGTCAGCTCAAACTGTTC
The DNA here is from genome assembly GCF_055471065.1 of Atractosteus spatula. Taxonomy (NCBI): domain Eukaryota; kingdom Metazoa; phylum Chordata; class Actinopteri; order Semionotiformes; family Lepisosteidae; genus Atractosteus; species Atractosteus spatula. Next base: position 1,378,593 of record NC_142721.1, on the reverse strand, counting down.
TAGTTCAGCAAATTAGCTAATTTTTGTCCAATTTTGTACACAATTTGGACACTGTACTGCTATGAAACAATGACTGTTGCCTCTGTTTGGGGGAAAGTTTGTGGTGTTTCTTGTGATTTAATGCTCGGCAGTAAAATTTAGAGTAAACTTCCCACTATTGCCACTGCAGTGCTCGGCAATGTGTTCAATACTGACAGGTGTCCCAGAAGGAACCAATGTCCTGGCTCTGACCCAGCCAGAGCAGGAACATTTCAGAATGCTCTCACAGCCCCGTCTGCTGCAGGAGTGTCTGCTACAGGCTGCACTCCCACTCCAACGCATTAGTCAGCACGCCCCAGCATTACAGCCGGTTACATAACTTTATCATGAGGGCATTCTGTCCTCTTCTGAGGATTGAGTAGCAACAGAAATCAGAGTCAAGCATACCTAGAGCAGCTTCTCATTTAAAGGTCTTGCCACCCCCCTTCTCCCTGGATAAAAGAAATTAAATATCATCTGTAACTCTGAGACAGCTCTGGATTTATAAATATATAAATGCACCACATCGGTCTTGACAACTGAATTCTCAGCAGAGGCGCCAGCTGTACTGAATGTCCTCTGTGTTCTGGCTTGCACAGATTAGGAGTACTCCTGAGATGCAAAGTACTGAAGGTACCGCGTAACTTTCTTGAGCAAATCACATACATTTCTACGGTACTGTATATCATCAAAACGATTGACCTCAGAACACAACATTCTTTCAAAAGCAACACAGATCGTATAAAACTATTGAAGACTTTTGAGGCAGGATATGTGACAGCCCCTATCTTCAACCAAAGCTGTCCCAAGGATCTGCATAAACAGAAATTCATGAGGGCTGAAATAAAGTCCAGGAGACTTTGTTGTAGACCTTCTCAGGAATTTCCAATACAGAAAACAGCACTGTACTGAAACACATACCTAATTACACTTATGTGGGAATGTGCAAAATCACCCTTCACCACTAATCTAATCAAATCACCCTATTAACACCCAATGTGACTATTTACAGGAAACAGAGATTGTACAGCTGCCCCAAGTGGCAGGTCAGCAGTACATATAACCCCATTTTAAGCTAGGCTGCCATAGAGTGATTGCAAATAAAATAATTTAATAATTTTTGTGTAAAAGTACACATTGATAAATATTAAGATATATTGGCTAAATATAAGGATAAGGAATTGAATTTAATGTCTTAAATGGAAAAGCTGGTAGTCTCTAAATCATATCTCCCCCCTCACAGTGGCACTAACAAAACCTTATAGAATACAGAAGAATGAGGATTTGGAAATCCATCAGACAATCAATAAACACTGTATTTCTCTTTTTAACGATGTCAAGCACTTATTGTTATGCAGAAGGATTCCCCGCTGCCTAATAAAAATACTTGTGGCTGTTCTGAAAGTAACTCTAAAAATAGGTTCCCAGAGAGCCTTAGCAGCATCATTACTGGTCCCATGAAGTCCTCAGCTGAATTACACGCCGTAAAGACTAACTGAAACTGAAGCCTGTACAATGATAAAACTGTTTAGCATGTGTGATGTTTAGCTTTTCTTTCTTTCCTATAACTAAAAAATCAAAGAACTGCTCTATTCAAATACAGGGTTATCTCTTCTAATTGAAGAGAGCTCCGCAGACACACTTTGTAGAGGTGATCTAACATTTTACCACCCTCCTGATTTAATTATTTGACAATTAACCAGTATTTACATTGATCATACATTGATTTAAACTAAGACGTCCAACAACGATTCCCAATTAGAAAGGAAAAACAAAATCTGCAATAAATTCTTTGCAGTGCATGTGCATTCAGTCAGTTTCAATGCAGACTGTTTCTTGAAGAGCCGGTCCTCTTCTGAACAGAGGTTTTCAGCCCAGATGGTGACTTCCTCAAGGAGCCACCTCTCATGCCAACAAAGCGTGTTAAAAACATCTGTCCAAAAAGGCATGATGCATCTCCTATGAAAGTCGATTGGTGATATTTATGCTGTAAATATTCTTATTCAAATCTATGACCTTTAATAACACAAAACCTAAAGCACAAAAAAACCTTGCAGTATGGAATTAAGGTTTCTTTGGGTTTCTCACAAGTTTTCTGAGATGTTCTGTCCATGTACATAAAGTGCTCAACATCAACATCTTTCATGAGACTTACAAGGCGCTGGACAATAAACCAAGGTCTACCCAAAACCAAGTATACAATAGGGCAAAGGACCCTTGTGCGAGCCAGTCTTTTCACACCGGATCGCCACATGTGTAGTAGATGCTGACTTAGGGCCCAGAATGCACTGTGGCAAAACAACACCATGGTCACTGGCTCCTGCAGTAAGCAGTCAGGTCTTGGGGACACCCTGAGAGCTGGCATCTGATGGGCAGACCACGATCATGACTCAAAACCCTCAACGCCAGAGACAAGCAAGAAAACCCCTTGGGGTTCCCCCAGGATGTCCCTCATGGAGTATCTAAGAGGACAGTAGTGTTTTTGTGTGCATGCCGGGATCGAGTTTAAGTATAATATCAGGTGTCACACAAACATTTAAAAATAGATATCAGAGCAGACTGCGACTGCTAACAAGTTCTCAGTAAGGTGATCATGTGCTCCCGTTGACGCATTGCAGAGCATTCTTCATCCGAGAGAAATCCAACGTCTACAGACCTCATGCCAGTACACGGTGTTCACAATTATTCACTTAATGCAACAGCTAATGAAGCAAAACATCTTCTTTTCCAAGTAAATCCTGCCTTTTGGCTTTGGTATTTCTCTGGTTGGAATGGATACTTGCTCCTCTGAAATGGAAAAGAACTGCAAGCTGTACTGGCCATTGTGTGATACTTTTAGTCTTTTATCTGCTTATCTCATTTAAATGTTCCTGTAGGATTAAGATCTTGAATCGCTACTGAACCAATTACTGTTCTGCTATAGAAGCTGATTCTCGGAGCACATACAGGATGTCATTTGTTTTTGGCCTTCCAAGCTTTCTAATGCTATCTTATGCATATCATAGAGGAAGAAAAATTGTATTATCCCATCTTCAGTGCACACTATATTCTATATTTACGTTTTAATGTATTATTTAAACAGCATTCAGGACAAATCTGCTTCAGAGACAATTTCATATGCAATTAAAAATGTATTTTTTTATCCATTCAAAATGAAGGGCATATTATGAAGTGAAACATCATTCTCATCATTCTAAATGCTTATCTATACTCGTATTTCTTTAATGCAGCTACATACACAGTAAACTAAGGTCCTCCTAGGCAGGGACCAAGTGCACACTGTAAGTAACTGGTCATCTTGCAGGTGAAACATTTCCGAGGCCTACAAGACAGAATGCCATCGTAACATAAGACTGCAGAATAAAGACCATATGACTCTGAATCACTCAGTTTGAGAAAGTCCAGAGTGTGTGGTTCACTATTGAAAACCACTGTGATTCACAGTCATGACCACAGATCATCCAAATCCAGTCAACACTCCTCATCTGAGGAGGCTGTCTTCCTAGTATTTTTTCTGCTAATTTAAAGTAAAGTTGGCTTTATCTGCAATGAAGCTTCAAATCTTCATTGAAAGCAGAAGAAAATTGTGGTTCTTCCTGATGGCACTGTGACACTCACTCAAAGATTACCATGGGGAAGTTTTGTAACTGGTTTCTTGTTCTCATAAAACCAGACAAAGCAAACATACTAAATCTTCAAAAACAGGGTGAAGAGAGCTCCGCAGACACACTTTGTACAGGTGATCTAACATTTTATTGTGTGTTTAGTAAACCACCATCCTGATTTAATTATTTGACAATTAACCAGTATTTACATTTATCATACATTGATTTAAACTAAGACGTCCAACAATGACTCCCAAATAGAAAGGAAAAACAAAATCTGCAATAAATTCTTTGCAGTGCATGTGCGTTCAGTCAGTTTCAATGCAGACTGTTTCTTGAAGAGCCGGTCCTCTTCTGTACAGAAGCTCTGTGGGCCTTCCCCTCCGCCCATCTGTGCCTGCCAAAGCCCGGCTCTGGGTAGACTGTGCGGAAGGTCAGATTGATTCGAGCACCTCGGTCGTGGTATTCTTTAGGAACACGGTGCTGCCAAAGCAATTAAGAAAATCAGTTTTTCTGCTGCAATTAATGGGTACTTAGCTCAGCAAAGATCCAGTGCAGCAGAAACACAGACCAGGGATACTTGCCAGGTTGGGCATCAACAGTACATAAGACCAGTGAAAGAATTTTGCAGTATCTGCCTGAATATGTTCCATGTAAGAGACCATAACATTTTTTGCTTGCAGTACAAAGTCATTTGACTTCCAGTTTACATCTCATATGTTCCTTTAAGGCTTGTATTTGTTAAATTGAGTATACAAAAAAAAATTTCAGAGCACGAAAAATAAAATGGGATTTAGAACGTGACTGTAGATTGTTTGACATGTTTCCAAATTAAAGACCTTCTGTAAAACTAGAATTGGTAGGCTGCTGTTAAAATTGCTTATACGCGTCTCAAAGAGCTAAGATTGGAAATATAGAACTGCTGGAATTTGTCAACTATTGCAAAATCTGGTGGATGCATAAAAATACTAATAGGCTATCAGCCAAAATCAAATTCAAAATGCTAAAAAGCTTTAAGTCAATGTTTATTGTATTTATTTTCAAAAGGTTCATTTTTATTGAACCATTCTAATGTTAATTCTTTGGGTATGCTGCCCTTGGGCATAAGGCACAGATACGTTGGACTGGATGTCTGAACCAGCCCTTGGTGCAGCAGAATGTGCTCTAGGGAAGCTCACCAGCCTGGTGACAGGCCAGGCCAGGCCAGAGCACTGGCTCATGGAGCCAGGCTGCTGTTGCACAGGACAGGAACTTGAACCCCCGCTGCTTTTCACTCCAGCCCAGCCCAGTAACTTTACTGAAGCCTAACGAGTGAACTAACAAGTCACATGGTTGGAAAATTTGAAAGTTTTTTCTTCCTTCTCAGACATCTGGGATTTTATTTTACTTCTGACCTGCAATAATTAAAAAGGAACTTCCAACATGTTAAAGAGCTGAAAACTGTCAAACGGCTCAAATTGGTCTTGTTATTAAATCCTTATTAATGGTATTAATAATTTAAGGGTACAGCTGTGTGTCTAAGAGCTTGGCTGCAACTAAAAACAGGAGACCAGAACTGGGAGCCCCAGGGAGAGGACCTCTGGCTTTATAAGAAGCAACGATTCCTCTTAAAACCATCTGTGTGTAGATGTAGAAGCCTCTGGTCCTGAGGGATGGAAGGTTGTTAATAAAACGAAAGAAAAAATATATTTTTTAAAGAAAATGGAGCTATATAGCTTTGCTTAGAATACAGTTACAACAAACCGTAGTTTTCTATATTTGCACTGTTTAATTACAATGTCTGTTCTTAAAATTAAGGAAAATAAGACCTTGACACTTATTACATCTTATCTTCCTTATTAGGCATTGATTGCACAAAAGGGAACATTCGTTTGTTAAAGCTTTTGTGCCAAAGAAAACAAGTTTGACTAAAAATAACTAATGGAATTCACAGACGTTTTAAAACATTATCAAAATGATCCAAATATGTAACAACATGACTCTGAATGGGGGGAGGTGGGGGCTTGTTTAAATCATAACTATCATTTTTAGCCAAAAACCTTTTGGCTAAAAATGCAGTCATCAAACTTCCCAACAAGGCTGTTAATGCAGGAACATGTTTTGGATCATATTGACATATGTCTGCTTTTACCACTGTGTACAACATCAATACTTCATAATAATCAATACATAGACTGCTCACGTGTGTGCTCACGTTCTATTAAATTAATTGCCAAAATCCTTGATCACTTTTAATGTTGACAACTTTTCAAACATGTTAAAATGGTTGCAATGTAATTATCAGGCATTGTTCTATGAGCTACAAGCCATTAAACGTTTGATACACTCTGGACCCAACCTTTATGTGGTCTGAACTTGACAATTTGCACCGCGACCTGACATGCAATTGCAAAGCTCCCAGAGAGGCTTTGTTATAATTCCAGGAAGGTTCTGTGAGGTGTTGAAGAAAGCTGCATGTTTCTGTGACCTTTGAACTCACTCCACTTTATGAGCAGACAATTACAGTTGACTGTCTTTTTGGAAAGGATACCAAAAAAAAGGAGGCCATTAGCTTATCTGGCATGACTGACAGTTTAGCAGATAAGTCAAATTAAATTTTAACTAGTCCTTTATTAAACAATCCTACAGTTTGGGCCTCAGGTTGGTGAAACCTGTTACAGACGCCCCTAACTCAGCATAAGAAATTGTCTCCCATTCTCCATCTGAAAGGCGTCTTTATAAGTTTCCAATCGTGCTACCCCCCAGTACTTATTTCATTGCTGAGTATGAAAAAGTCTCTTGGGAAGGTCTTATACATTTCCGTAAAATTGTATATATTCAATAATATTTCCTCTGCATCTGCTTTGTTCTAGACTGAAGAGATTTATCTCCCTTAACCTGTTTGTAAATGGCTGCCCCCTGAGACCAGAAACCATTCTTATTGCTTTTCATTGCATGCCTTATAAAGCTATTAGATATATTCTAGATGAGGTGTTACTAGTGTGCTGTAAAGCCTTGGCATACCTTACATGGATTTAAAATCAATACCCTATGTTATATATAGTGAAATGTTTATGTATTGGAGCAGGGATTAGACAGTTTGGAGAAAAGGAAAAATTGCTGGAGGAGTAAATAAAGCAAAGATCATATCATCCAAGAAAGAGCTGATCATTAAATCATTTAAATCATCAAAGAAATGTGAAAAAAATAACTCAAGGGGAATGAACACTTATGCAATTAGTTATTTTCACTTTGACATTACAGGGTATTTTGTCAACCAATGGCAAGAAATCTTAAACACATCATGATTCCGTATGGCACCAATAACATGTGGAAAAAGTCCAAGGGGATGAATAATTCTGATAGACATTTTATGTTCTAGCCTTGTTTTTCTAAATTAGTCAAACATAAAAACCTACAGTAAGACTCTTCTACAGCTTCTTCAAGCTCAGTTTTCCCATTTTAGATCTAGACTTGTTTTCTCTCCCTGCATGTCATGCTCTTCCACTGCCCACAGTAAACATCAAGTCTGCTTTGCTGCTGCTACAGTTTTTTGTTCTTATGTGGGTATCACCTGGAAACTGAAGGCATCTTCATTTAGCATTAGAGAAGGACAATACTGCACAAACATCTTCAAAGACACACTTGTCAACTTCTATAGTCAGATGCCTGTCACTTGGCATCTCTGCAAAGGGTCCTTTGCTTAGACTTAATCTTCCAAACTAAGGAAAAGAGCTCTACCTGATGGCCATTTCTGATCGTGAAAGACTAGAATATTAGCGATTCAGAATCCTCCATTCTCACTGCCTTTGGACTTGTTTACTGGAGAGGGTTTTGACATGCATACGACAGTTAGATGACCTAAAAACGCGTCAGTTCTTTCATTTTGATATTCCTCACAGAGGCTGCTCATTGTTCCTCCTAAGCAAATCAGTGTATTTTGGGGCTGAAAGGCCCAATCTCCTTTAATAGATCATGTGGAAAAAATGTTCCTAAAAATAGGTCTCCCATTCCCCTAGTGCCCTTTGTTTCTCAAAATAGCAGTAGAAAAGGACAGAATAACTAAAGTTGTTTACTGGATCTACCAGCTCAGTGCAGTCAAAACCAGTTAAACAGAGCAGAGCCTCATTCAAATCCTGGTTCTTTTAAAATACCGCCTAATGCTGTTGGCGTAGAAGGAAAAATGAACAGGATATTAGCTAAAAATACAGCAACACACTACAATTTTTTTAAGTCAACTGAGTGGGGAAAAAAACAAGAGGAATGAGTTGACCAGGGCACTAGAATCAACTTCCAAAGAAGAAAATCTAGAGTTGAAAGAACAAGGGAAACCCATTCGTGTTCTGGCAGATCCCTTGTTTATGGGACCTGTTCTCTACCAGCCAGGTATGCTGACGAACGGAAGAGCACACCGCAGGAGTTGGGGGTGGGAGAAGTAAAGACACACAGGCTGGGGAGACAAGAGCCTGCATTTACCTGCCAGTCCTCCTGCACCGCCCCGTCCATCAGCAGGAGCGTCCCATGAGCCAGCGGAACCCGCAGCCGCTCCACATACATGTGGTCACCACGATCTTCCTGCCACACAGCACAGGGGAAGCAGAAGACAGGTTAGTCCCTCGGCCCATTAGCTCCTCTGGCTGCTCGGTGCAGGGAGCAGACATAAGAAACGATTCCGCATCTGTCTAAACCATTTCTGCTTGTCCAATCCAATGTTTTTAAGAAGCACTTCTACACTGTAAATGCAAATTTATGCAAAAAAGGAGTAGTCAGAAATAAGCAGTTTTCTGGTTTTGTTAGATCAGAAAGCTCATGAGGAGGAGGTTTCTGATTAGAGCAGATCTGAGGAGATCTGGTGCCGTCTTCGCCCACAGTGAGCCTGCACAGCAAGCTGGGAGACCACATTCAGAAGTGAAAGATTTCCTCTCTGGTTTGAGCCCAGTTCAGCCCGGCTTAGACACAGCCGGCGCTGCAGGGCGAGACAGCAGGATAAGCCCCCCCACTGTAATGCCAAGGAACCCACTCTGTGGTGTCAAACGCGCCAGCGGAGGCGCCGTCTCTCACCGCGGAGGGCTGCTTGCGCATCTGGAAGGTGCGCGTGTCCCCGAGGCTGAGCGAGGCGATGGTGGGCCGCGCCCCCAGGGAGGGCTCCGAGTCGCTGTGCCAGGCGATGCTGTCTTTGCCGTCTCGGTACAGATTGCACAGCAGGGAGTTGAAGGAGTGGCCGGACACCAGCTCCACCTGCCCTTTCAGCCCCAGCAGGACAGGGTGCCACTGCCGTGAGCACACAAAAACAAAAGAGTCGTCACTGTTGTCTCCGTCGACTTCCTCCTGCTCTCCAGAACCACACCGACAGCAGGATTCAGGCATGCGATGAGCTCTGCCACCTATCGAAAGGTTCATTATTCTGCAGTAAACTGGGACGGCAAGAGCGACACCTGCAGGTCACACCACAGAAAATCACCCACTTTGTGTTTTTAAGGGGATAACTCTGAAAATGAGGGTGGCTTCTGACTTTGATTTTCTGATTCATCCGTTTCCGAGCTAAGTCTCCCATTGTGAAGCAAAGCGATCTGCAGCTACATTGGGCTCATTTCATCTCACATAAATGTGAAGTTAAAAATAATATTAAACATGCATGTACCCTTCACTCCATACATTCTGCCCATTATCCAGCACGGAGGAAACCGTTTTGCAGTTGAAGCCTTATTTCCTTACGCTGATACAGAAATGGGGGGGAAGCAGCAGGCAGAGCTCTTCACGTATGAGAGCAAACCCGCGAGAGGCAGGCGATGTACTTGGCTTAGAACAGAATACTTCATAACATGAAGAAAATAAATATCTAGAGCTCATTATTTTGCAAGAATAATAAATGAAACAGACAGTAGATTAAAAAGAAAAACAATTCAGAAGCCAAGTTCTTTACCAAATTCAATTTTCATAACCAGTGTTCAAGTGTGCTGGATAATGTTTCTGCTGTAGTGATGATGAGCTACATAAAAACTGCTGTAGTTTCTGAAGATCTGATTTCCACCAAACAGTTCCACAATTGAGAAATCACAATCACAAGCACTACAGAAATCCAGTTTTTACCTTTGTTGTGACAGAATTGGCAAGAGGCAATACAAACAGTTCTTTGCTTCCTCTTGTTAATGCTGCTTGAATTAGTTTATCACTGCAATGAATCAAAGAAACAACCACAGTCCAAATAGCTAGGATTGATCTGTGATTTGACAAGTTATGAAATAATATGGGGATCAGTGCAATCTATTGGGTAGACCCCACTGTGTTCACTCCTGAAGTCTACAAGGCATCATCCAACACAGAACTGTCCACTGACCTGCAAGAACTCCGTTATGGTCAAGCATCAATAATACCACTGTGAGACCCTAGGAATCACCTTATCCAAGAAGTGTCCAATTTGGTTAAACTGCCCCCTGGGCAAATCCAATGCTATAACATCATGTGCAAGACAGGGTGCCTGAGTAACCTGGATATACGAGGAAAGATGCTGAAAACTGAAAAAAATTCTCAGGCTCCTAGGAGAATTACAGGAATTAATTAAAGGAGTCCTGGCCACAATAAATCATCCATGTTGAAACTTCCAAGCACAAAAATGAGTTCCAGATGAAACAGGGTATTAATTGTATCCCAAACCACTGCCGTTTCACCACTAAACACATCATATTCCACACAGCTCCCTGCAAATATCTTCCCCTGGCGTTAAAAGGCATAGAGTCCGCCAGCAGCAAACCTCAAAAACTCAAGTCATATATTTTGTAACCAAGACTACCTCTGTATTCTGCTGAGCAAGTCAATGTTAATGAGAAAGCCTTTGACCATGACAATGCCTTCAGTATCACAACCCATAGTCTCCCTAGTATTCATCTGCCTATTCTGTCACCAACTGGCCCTTTTCAAGCTGAAGCTCTAGTCGCATCGGTGTTTAAGATGAATGCTCTAGTCCCTTCTTGTTGTGACAGCTATTGAGGAATCACCAAGACAACAAACATCACTACCACAGACTAAGAGACAAGTGTGGTAGAGTCTTAATAGATGGACATTTAAACAGAGTCACCAGGTTCTGCAACACTCCAGCACCCACAGCCCTAAGAACCTGGGTGCTGGCAGCAGTCATAGAGTCATAGTATCAAATTACAAATCAATGTCATTTTCGGCCAAGAGTGGCATTGAGAAACAGATATTCTCTGAGCATCTGAGGTTCCTGTTCTGCGAGGCAGAGCTCTTGCACTGAGAAATTGTGTTTCACTGAAAAAGTGTTTTGTTAGCCAAAGTGGTCTCTCACCAGGTTCCCAGATCAGAAGTCTACTATACCTCCGGGTTTGCCTGCAGGGTGGAATTTGAATAGGTGTAGGGCAGCTCTCCAAACCAGCATGTCAGCCTGGGCTCGTCATATAAAACCCCTGCAACCACACAGAGCACAAACTCAGGCCGCAGTTCACCGACAGCCCCCTCCGCATGTGACCGAAACAATCCAAACTGGCACCGTCTAACCTGTCAATTGTATCGCAGGAAAACAACACTTTCCATTCAATTATCTAAGGCAGGATCAATTACTGGGTCAAAGGTGATCTTACACAGCATGGTCAAAGAAGCCATCCGATAGATGCCATAAGGACACATGGGTTCTCCAAATTCAATGTAAAAAATAGGGAAGATAAAACAAATAAGATGAACAGTTTCTCATGTGTGCTAAAGCAGATTACCAGAAAACACTCCGGCATAACGATCAGCCTCTGACCAAAGTGGAAAGCAGTATTTAATAGAAGTTTTTGAGTCTAGAAAATACATTTTTAGTTTTTTTGTTTTACATTTACTATTTGTTTCTGTCACTGTTTAAGCTGTTTTAGCTGCTAATTTTCCCATATAAATGCTAAAATTGCTACAAATCGCTTATTTTAGAAATAGAGAGAGATGTCTTACTAGCCTGTGAAAGAATTATTGTAGTGGTTGTAGCTGGGCCAGTCATCAAATTCTCACATTTTCTGGAAATGCTTAATTTGCAAATCTTCATGCATTATGGCAGCGTTTCAAGTTTTAAAAAGGTGCCAAGCACTGTGAATTGCTAAGCATGCATGTTTTTGATAAGCACAGATTAGTGAAACTCAGTTGTTTTGACAAAATAAATTGTTTTTTTTAACATGAACCCTTGTGATTTAAATGTGATCATTATATCATGGTATCTGGTGGACACCAAATATATAAATACAGAACATAAGCAAGAAGAATATACACAACTCCCTTTTTCACATTTTGGAGAAATTTCTGCCATTTAACATATATTTGCTAATAAGTGCTGCCCACTCATGTTGGCATCTGCATCAGAGCCTGACAAGTTAAAATGAAATGGACCAAAACGGCCACAAAGTACTCTTCTTAAATTTAGAAGGGCACAGACTTTATGGAACGAAACATTCGCAAGTCTATAAACAAAGCATCATGGAAAAAGCCACAGCTCCCATCAGACTGGCAAAGGTTCCAAAGTACACATTACAGCTGGATTTGTTGTATATTCAGGAAAGCAATTACGGACAACTGCAAGAACAGGCCGGCGCCTACAGGAAAGCTGGGATACTGGCAGACATCTCGCAGAGTAACGTGACAGCCCAGGAGCCAGAGAATGAGATCCATCTAAAGCCACTGAATTTTCTTTCGATAAAAGCTGAAAAGCTAAAATATATGCCTGGATTTTAAACCCAGTATCCACAGCCTATGAATTGTTTTTTTTTCCAGCATGATGAAGCAGGGCAGCAGTAAACTTGAAAATTATTTTGAGCTTTGATCTGCCAAGGCAATTTTAGAAAAAAAAATAGTACAACACTCTCTAAAAGAAAAAAAATATTAAAGCACATCAACATCTGCCTATCAGGCTTGGTCAGAGACCTGCTGAGCTATGTTTCTCTTTCATTTGCTTGCTCTGTGCAAATGGAACCAATTGAAGGTATTACACTTGAGAGGTCCAGCATTTAAAAGCCTGCAGCTGGCAAATCCCGAAATGGATCATCTTGCCATAGAATGGGAGTTACTGCATGTCAGTTTCCCTGCAAGGGCAGGAGAGCGAGGAGCAGGAAGAGAAGACTTCGTACCCTGATGCATGTTGGACTTCTGCTGCCAGGGAAGCTCCTCCAGGAGTCTTGCGAACATCCAGTCAGCCTCAGCCACAGAGAGGAAAGAGGGAAACAGGCGCAGCCTGTGGGCACAAACCACATGAATGAGCAACTCCCCAGGCAAGCATGATGCTCCATAAGTCTTCTCCCATTAAAGAAACAGACCAATTAAAATACTAAAGGTTCCTTACTTTTTTACCAGTTACATAACCCAAGAATAGTTTTATGCATTTTTCCTGTCTCTGGAAAGTATAAAGACCCCAAAACTTCCATCCATCCATTTTACCAGCTTTACCATCAGTTCTCACTGTGGACAGAGAGAAGAAACAAGTCTCCTCCTCCCTGGGGACACCATCAGCCAGAAAGTGCAATAAACCGGGCTGCGAAGCTTCACACAGCCTTCCTCCTCACCTGGAAATGCCTGTGGGGCCTTGGCTGATCACAAACTCTCCCTCTTTCCTGGGCACAGACAGAAAAAAGAGAAATATCTCAAAACTGATCCTGCTCTCCTGCTGCAAACTATCTGGATGAAACCGTACTGTGGGCAACAACTGTGGCCTCCTTTTAACCGGTAGTCCAGAGAGGCGAAGACCTTCCTCCCTCTGTGGCTCGTGTGGGACTGGCGTCCAACACTGCAGAGCTCCTGCTCCTGATGGGGCTGTAACCTTCACCAGATACCAGGCGTTACAGGCGTGGTGGCACAGTCCTCAGCACTGCTGCCTCGCAGCCTCGCTGCTCCGGACCTGGGGTGCTGTCTGCATGGAGTTAGTCTGTGCTCCCCGTGTTTGTGTGGGTGTCCTCCTGGTGTTCCAGTTTCCTCCCAGAGACCAAAGACAGACTGGTATGTTCACTAGCTTCTGGGATAACTGGCCCTGGTGTCAGTGCGAGTGTGTTTGTGTCTGTGTGTCTATGTTAGATGAAGCAATCAGAAAATGGTAAATGGAAATAGCTAATTGCTCCTTTGATTGAAACACGGTGTTCCACACACACAGCAAAAAAACAAAACAGAATGAAATAATAGAAATGATACAATGAAGGCAAAATTTAAAAGCATTACTGCATAAGTATTCAAACCCTTTTCTGTGGCAAACCTAAATAATGTAGGTGTACAAAATAACCTCAACAAGCTTCACAGATAGCGAAGTTGCCTTTGTGTGCAATAACAGTGATCCATATGATCGCAGAATAAAATCTCCTCTATCTTAGATTTTCCAGGCTTGCAGCTGCACTTGCTTCTAAAGATGTTGCCACTGAATATCCAGTTCCAGTTCACGTGTCTGAATACTGATGCAAACCACATATTTCCATTCTCTTTAGTTTTGGCTGACACCTACTGTAACCTATCTTAGCTTTAGAAGTCATGAAAACGAACATTACAGCAAGGCTCTGAATACGGTCTGAGTACTTTTGCAAGGCGCTGTATTTTCGGGTGCATAAAACAGTTAAATCAATGTAACGCAGTTCGACAAATGTGGCATGGATTTAGAAATACCAGGAACTGCTTTACTAACTACAACACACTGTTCTCAGTTTAATTTTATTCACACTTGTACTGTAACAAGATGTGAATATAACCAAACTCACAATGTCTTCTTCTCATTTCACTTATAGTAAGAATGCAAAATACAGTACGTCTGTTTTTGCCTCAGTGGTTATCTGAGGAATTTAGAACACTCAGATTTAATCTCAACGAGGATTCATGCGTCACGTGCAGCAAGGAACTGACACAAATTGACCCTTTCCAGGAAGAAGTGGCACACCAGTCCTCTTCTCCATAAGCTCTTGAAGCCACTGTTACTCTCTGTATCCCTAGTCCAGGTGTGTATCAGCCAGTTCCTTACCACTGACCCTCACTGTGCAGAGTCAGAGAACTGTGCCAAGCAGGCTGTGCTTCTCTCATGACATAAACATAGGCTCTCTATTACATAAACAGCCTCAGCTTATGCCTGAACTTTCTGTTTTAAAGGAATGGAGAGCTCTTAAGGTTAAGATTAAGCTAAAAGACAAGTGAAAAACTCTGGCACCAATGAGTGTTGTGCAGACATGTCTTCTTATCCCCCCCCAAAAATCCATAAAATGTCATCTTGAACAAAGTTCGAAGACCCCAAGCAATAAAAAAATAGTTTTACAAAAACAATGCTAATACAGAATTAGAATAGAATGAGTAAAGCACCTGCAGAAAATTAGATGAAAAGATTTCCTAAATTATATTTAGCCTGAAATAAAGAAGTTACATTAAATAAATAAAATAATACTTAATTTAAGCATTAAAAGCAGGAACACACGTGTAAATTACTTTTACTGCTGGCGTCACATCTGAAAGTACTTGCAGATGGTGTGATCTATTCAATACAAGTAAGAAAACTATACTTTATGTAAAGGCAATTACACAATCATAAATCATGATGGATTTTGACCCCAGTTAACTACATTCCTTATGAAGAGAGTATTCTGTTGGTTTTAATCCACCTCTTTCAACATGGTTCTGTCAATGTAGGGTTTGTGTAGTAGACTTGGACCTTTTGGCTCACAGCTGCAGATCATGTGAGTTTTGAGTTTACTGAGATTTTTTTTATAGTGCTGAAAACTATCTTGGGAATCAAACCCATTCCAAACTATCTAGGTCAGGAGAGGCTGACATCTCTGATGACTGGGGAAGATGTTGATGCCATTGCTGAATGGTACCACGTCCATCTAACAACTACATGTATATTAAATATTTTTCTCTCTGTTAAAGGAAGTAAAGAAAAATAAATTTTGACTATTAACCAATGTGATTGACTGCTAAACAGTCTACAAGAGTGTGACCCTTTTAGACAAGAGCACAACATCAATGATTTTGAACATATTTAAAACATTCTAAAAACTCGATACTGTAAAATGGAACATCATCTCTAAACAGACTTTTTTACCCTTAAAGATATAAAGTATTGAAAATTATTGCTAGGGTGTTCATCACTGGAATGCTCCTTAGTGTCCCCAAGTATGCTATAACGTTTTCAAACTACAGTCTTTTTGATTAATTTTCAATCTATCTGAACACAGTACACTTGTTAACGTCTCAGCAGCAAAAAGTAAAAAGGGAAAAATGAGCCAAGCATACTCACTCAATGACTTTCTCTGCTGGGATTTCCCTCCTGAGCTGTTGACAGAGAGAAGAAAGACTAGATCAGGCCTAGATCCTTAGAAGAGCACAATAAAGACACACTCCAGAACTTAGAAATTGACACAAATTGATCCCTTTCAGAAAGAAGTGGCAAACCACTGTCTCTCATAAGCTCCTGGAAGTCACTGTCACTGTCTTTATCCCTAGTTCAAGTCCGTATCAGCCAATGCCTTGAATTGGCCCCTCACTGAGCAGTCAGAGAACTGTGCTAACATTTTAGTTGTAGAGAGAGGGTAAAACAGTGCACAATGATTTGCCACACAATCATTAGTTTTTGTTGTAATTCTGTAAGGGTTACGATGCAGTTACAAGCCCCGTTTTAACTGTAAAACAACCCTGCAGAGGACTAGGTGTTAGGTTACTTTCATATATCTGATGTCACAAAAGTTACTCAGTAAAATCAAGTTTGTCCTATTTTTTAAATGAATGTCCAAATAAAGATGAAGATGAAGAAATCTGTACCACTTTAACTCAAATGTAACTCTTTCTGCAGGATTTAGACTGCAGTTCCCTTCATGAGGGTTTCCTCCCACAATATATGGTAGGTTAATTGGCTGCTGTATAACTGGAGTGGAGTGTGTGTGTCTGTATCTATGTCCATGTGTGTTGAGCAACAGACAGGCATCCTGTCCAGGATGTATCCTCCCTTGTGCCCAGCTCTTTCCGGGATAGGCTCTGGTCCACTGTGACCCTGAATTGGATAAGCAGGTATTGAAAGTGATGATGATGATTATTACAGTTCCCAACAACAGTCATTTCAGGTTCTCTGGCCAGCAGCTCTAATGTGTGATCTGGCACCACCTGCTGTCTGATTCACACCAGGCAGAACTTGTGCTTTGTTGCTGGACAGTGCAGTCATCCGACCAATAAGTTGTGGTACACAGACTAAACAAATTTACAATCAATTTCACAGAAAACATAATGACTGGAAAATACACCAGGCTACACAATGAAGGTTTTGACTGTGGGATCATTCAAAACTACAGCAGACCCTGCAATGGCACCAGTGTGGCATAGTGGTTAGGGCTCTGGGGCTCTGGAATCCTGCTTGTGGATTCAATCCCAGGTGGGGACATTACTGCTGTGCTTTTAAAGACCCTTACTCAGACTGCTCCAGCAAACCCTGCTCTATAGTCTCTCGTGGCATAATTCAGATAACTGTAGCCTCAGGAACAAAATGTGGATTAAAGTGTTAGATCAGGTCTGAGAAGAGCAAGATACAGTTGCACCCCAGAGTTTAAGGGTCTCAAAACATTTTGAAGAGAAGGTTAAACGGTGCACAATGAGCCTAATTATTAATAACAGAATTACCTAATGTGTAAGAGACCAATGAGCCAAATAGCCTGTGTGCATCATACATATTTCTTGCAATTGTTTCTTCATTGACAGCTTTTAGATATTAAGGGTTTTCATTTTTGGGACGTGCTCAAAAAATCCCCACGAAGAACTACATTCTCCTGCCGATACATTCATTCCTCAGCTCTCACCTGTGTCGGCTGTTGGAACTCAAATTTCACCTCTTCCGGCCCCCAGCAATTTGGGGCTGTAGAAGGCGAGCTTATTACACCTGGGGTTTCTGAAACAGCACCATACACGTTAAATAAACAAAACAAAGGGGTTAACAAAATAACCCTCTGAAACAAAAAAAAATCCTTTGTTCCACAGACACATTTAATTAACCTTTTAGTGCTGTGGTAGGTTTGGTTACCTACTGTCGTGAGTCATTCTGAGTTACTGGCTGTTCGTACAGTATATTCTGATTTATTATAATAACATCTTACATTTAGAAGTGATCAAGGGTTTCTGATGATATGGATTTTAGTGATAACAGAAAAACAAATAAACAGGTAACTGGATAATTTCACATACTGTACCTCTGGGGTTAGGGGCCTTTGGCAGAGCTCTGGCCCAGGCTCCTTGGACCCTTGCTCGCTGTCTCTTGTCTCCCATCTTCTGGCTGATAACTGCTACCAGTGGAGTACAAAAAACTGGATCTGGTATTTCACCCCCCAAAAATGGTCGTTGTGGTAAAGTTACCCTGATTAAAGATTTTATTGTCCCCTGAGGGAATTTTTTTATGGACACACAGCAAACTGATTCACAAAGACAAGTGATTACAGATTTGGGCGGTGCGAGAGAAGGTGGTTAAAAGTAATTACTGGCAATTCGAGCATCATTCAGGCAGGTAGTCTGTGAAAACACCTTGCGGATCCACATTAGTGCACAAGTCACACCCAGACATCTTGGCCGCTGGTCAGGATCTCAGGTCGAAAGAGCTGCTTCAACGCCTATCGCTCAATAACAGCGTTTTACTGACACCTACAGATAAAGTACCGAAGCAGACCCACTTCGTTTTAAATTTTCGTGGTTCTGAAATGATTTGAAGTCTTCGGGTGCACTCCGTAGAAACTACAACAAGGCGCAAGGCAAAGGCAAGATAATCAGCGATCAAGAAATCATTATAATTATAGAAAGCACTCATTCCCATACCTGATAAGAACACGAACCTGAAAGCAAAACTGCTTCTAACAGCAGAGTCCGAGTCTATTTCAGTGTTAAACAATCACAGCACTACAAATACCCACCACAAATATGTATTCAACTATTTTAAAGTTTGACATGCCAAGTTGGAGTATTTTATTGCGCAATTTAAATAAAGACGACGCGACGAGCGGTACGTGCGGAAAAGAAAATTTCAAATGATACATTTGATAAACATCGCTAATGATATTATAAATATGTTTTTCTAAAAAGCAAAGATTTGTATTCAAACCTGGAATCTCACATTGCCGTGTTATTGAGGTGTTGCAAGAAACAATACGGGAGGGAAAACGAGTCCCACTAATCAAAGGTTCCTACCTATAAATATATATTCCGGCTAATTATTACATGCTCGTGTACTCGTGTATACACAATAGCAGTAATATAGACGTGGTCGAAATAGTCTCACATTCGTGATACTGATAATACTTTCCTGATATTGTTCGAGTCGTTTTAATTCAATTTTTACAATATAAAAAAATCACCGTTTACCAGTTGGCACAATGTGAGTGGCTCATTCGTTGGTTTATTGCGACGAATAAACGTGCTCTCCCCCACTTGAGGCTAAACTAGCCCGAGGTGAAATTTAGTCAGGACACCAGGATTGTTACTGCCACTCTTAAATAGAGCTACGGAAAGAACCAGGTAGAGAGTCTTATCCTGAAGATGGCACCTCCTACAGTATATCCTACTCAGCACTGCAGTTTGTCCCGTTACCGGCCTGGGGAGCTGGTTTGGATATTCGGGACACAAGCAAAAGCGCCGCTTACAGGCTGCTTGTTCACGGAGGTCTCCCAGCACCAGCTCTGCTTAGCCTGCGAGATCCGATCTTAGAGGCCGGCGTCCAAACTGGTAAACCTCTCTTGCACAGCTGAGGAAAAGGGGAAAAGGAGAGCTGTGTGGCAGGACCGTTCTCCACTCCCCGACATGCATTACAGAAGAACAGGGCAATTCCTCAGGCTGCTTCCGAGACACGTATGGTTGGGCTTTGGTCTGCATTTGCCTTAGGAGGAACTACAGCACAGTCAGGCTGCAATGTACAGTATGTCCTTAAGGAGAATGGAAAACACTCCAACAAAAGGCTACATTGCTGGTCCTTGAGGACCATACTATGGATGTTTTAGGGATCTCCTTTGATTACCAACGATCAAGTTTAAGACCTTGAAAAAGTGTAAGCTTTCTTCAAGGAAGAAGGGGGGGAAAAGCATAGCACTCAACATTACCAGTTGAAGTACAACCACAACTCCCTCAAGTTTTATACAACAGGTAATTTGTTCAAGTTAATTCAGACTGCTTGTGAAGAAGCTCAAACTATTCTAGATTATGGTGTATTATGTCTTACTGTCCCATGACATTACACACCCTCTTATAGTTGCTGATACAAGAGTTCGCAAAGGGAGGTTGCTTAACTACAATCAGGTGCTTCAGTCCTTTCCCTAAAGCAAGTTGTTTCTATGCTTATGTACTCATGTTTAACACAATTATGTTTTGATTAGAATAGGTAACCCTACCTTGTATAACGATGTGAGGATTTTAAAAACAATGAACAAGCTGTAAGAACGTGCATTACGGGACAGTGGTAACTTAGGATGAAGAAAAAAAGACATCTACTTTACAAGATGAACATTCTTATCAGCATTCTTCATTCTCTATTCTGTTTCTATGTCATTTATTCTGCATGCTTAAAGAATAAAATATTACTGAGAATTCAAACTGCTGAATTCATGCTTCCTCAGTCTTTTTCCACAATGGCTTGAAACCGAAACATGAACAAGTAATACTTTCAGTGAACAGATCAAGTCAATCTTCCTTAATAAAACTCACTGCTAGTGACTTCCAGGTCTACATCTTCTAAAAACTAGACATTTTTAGAAGTAACAAATCACTATATGAATGTAGGTGACTTTCTATTTAATGCTATTGTAAGACTTTTCATATCTCAGGGTTTAGTTCCATAATGAAATTATCTATTAATCGACAGGCAGGAAAGATGGGCCAGACCTTTTCTTCCGAAAGCCTGTTGCAGATTTACAATAATTAAAAAATGACTTTCTGAGAAACATGATGAAGATAATGTGAAATTAAAGTAAGAAGAAACACAGCAGGCTCAGTCTTTAGTAGAGGCTTTTATTGTTAGAAATACTCAAGTCGGCATCAGTTTGTCAAATCAAGTCATGAGAAACCATCACAGGCCATGGGTGTAGTCCCTGTGATAGCCAACAATCGCTAGAAAAGATCAACAATTCATTACCTTAAAACAAATGTTATGTTGCTTTTTCACATTGAAGGTTCCCTGTTGGGAAATAAAACTGGACGGGAAGACTAGAGTTTTCAAAGCAAATCATTAGCACTGGACTTCATTCTTTTCAAAAGTTAAATTTAATTGATAAAGTTAATTTATACCAGGACAAGAAGGAAGCAGAGCACAAAGAATTAGCAAGAAATAAGACTCGCATTTGATTAACAATTCAGTTTAAGGCTACATTATCCTACATACAGTACATACAGTATTTTCCATACAGTTGGGGTAAGTGAAGTTGGAACATGTGGCTACAATCCATTTAGATGTGTAGTCGTTTGATTTAAAAGGCATGGAATATCAGTATCAGCAAGCTGTAAAAAAATATTTTATCTTAGTTCAAACCGTTAAAGAAATAATCCTACATAGGTACAAGTTAGACAAGTACTTTAAAACATTTATGATTCATAGTGTAGGACTGGGACTGAGTGTATAACTGTGAATGAGATGGGTCCTAAGTTCACCTGAACTTTGAATATGGCTTCTAATACATTTAAATAGATGCCAGGTTTATATGTGCCTTACAATTCCTCTCTCTCTAACCTCAAACACATGCAGACAATCTTCTGAGAATCACCATGTCGACATTCAATGACAGCCTTTGACTTCCACACAACATACTGTATGTACACAGAGCAGCACTGTCTAAAACACAAGAAGACTGCATAGTGCTGTATTTGCACCCCGGCAATACTGCTGGTATGTTAGCCTTCATATACTTCAGCAACCTGACAAAGTTCTTATGAAGGTACAATGCTCATCAGAACTGAAGATAAGGCACCAAAGTTGACCCCATTACAGAAGCTCTATGGTCAGACATGAAGTTAACAAAAAAACAGAGGTACTTCTAGGCTAAAGCCACCCTAGTTTTGCCCATCTGAGAAAAGAATAACATTTGATTTTACTCTAAACTTGACAGAAGAGGTTGTCTAACTCTCCCTGCCAATGTGCTGTTTAACCACCTTCCCCCTGCCAAATCCAGAATCTGGCAGGATTCTGTCACCTGAAAGCTGAGACTCTGCAGGAATCAATTTGATCATCCAAATGTCAAATCCTGATTCCAGTGGCCATCAGTGAAAAATCATTCAGTCCTCACGTTTGACAGACTGCAGGCAGTATGGGATTCAAAGAACCATTTTTCTTCAAGTAAACGGTAAAGATTAAATTTTACCTTAATGCAATTTTTTCCCCTAAACTTCCAGCTGATTTAACAAGTTTCTGTATGGATAGGAATGACACCTTATATTCAATTATTGCAGCCTCCACTTCTACATTGTCATCAATAACTTCAGCAAGTCCATTAGAGGATTTAAATAAGCAACTCCTGTGTGCTCTGTGCTTCAGACAGAGCCCTATCATAGTACCAGATTTGTGCAAAGACATTACCCTAACAAATCCCACACCCTAAACGCACGCTCTCAAACACCCAGAGACGGGTTCTCAAAGCGTAATTAAAAACTAAAAAAAAAAAATTCTCGAAGCCACGTGTGTCAGACTAGCTTTGGTCCGTGACTGAGCTCCTCCAGCAGGAGAGGGGAAAGGCCCCTGCCCCTGCCTGAGGCCTCTCCCCTGGACAAGCGAAAAGGGCGGAGGAGCTCCCACATGCAGCTCTGCCTTCTAATGCTCCTTCTGCCTCTTCAGGTAGCGAGCGCGCAGCCTCTTGTTCATGTTCATGGACACGTGGATCACCACCTGCACGGGCACCAGGCACGTGGTCACCCAGCCCTGAGGGAACCAGAAGAAAAGATGTCAGAGCGGTGTTGCAGCCCCGGTTCGGAAGTCATTCTGTCATACGGGACTACTGGAAAATAAGTCACTCAAGCAACCTGAATGTGCATAGATTTATATGGTCTATACCTGGAGCGTGCAGGGTTGACGTTGTACTTAGCTTGCAGGATGCCAAACGCACTGCAGTTTCCATTTAAAGATATTAAAAACTTACTATGCAAATGGGATTGAAGAACACACCGCATCTCAAGTTCTAACTTTAATTCTGCTTTAAGCCATTTCTGGTATTGTACAGTTTTAGAGAACAATTATTTTCCTGTACTGTACATGTATAAATGTAAATCAGGTTATAATGTGACAAGTGTAGAATTTCCCTCAATCCTCACCAGGAGCAGGACTCTGAAAAAGGATGGATGGGTGGAAACAAGGAAAGTGTTGAAACAAGGAATATGAAATTTAAGACAAGAAATATGAAGTTACACATTGCAGTAATTAAAAGTATTCTTTGTGCACACCTTTTCTCATTACATTAAAGACATCGCACCCTCCACTTACTGGAGACCAAAAGAAAATTCTTCCTCGATGCATTAAGTTTTGTAGAAAAAGTATATAGATTGTTAATATTGATTAAATGTTTTTGGTGTCATTTGGATTGATCATTCATGAATGGTCATAATGCTCTTGAGTAACTTTTGCAAAAGCACTAAATCACCTCTTTAGGAAGTCAATATGCACAATATGAAGTAATTTAACCCGCTGAACATCCAGCCTGCTGAAGTGCAATAAAGAAGAAAAACACAAAGTAACCACTGCTCTTCTCTTATCAAGAGCACAACACCTTTGTGCCATTGTGTTGGAGGCAGGGCTAAGTTGACGCACTGTCACCTGCCATCTGGATTCTTCACAGCTAACAATTTCTAATCTGGCATGATGCTACACAATTTGGGAAAACATGAATCACAACACCAAGCCTGACATCATGCTCTATTTTCCCAATCCTATTTGCACTGCCGGCATCTCCACTGCACCAGAATCAGTAAAGAGCCATCACGTGTGTGAGCATCACCTGTGAGGAGGCAGCTCAACAGTCAGCTTGCAAACCAGATGACCACTCAGGAGCCCACTGCTTATGAATGTTCATCAGTGCATTGGTATGAGGTGGAGTGAGTAATATCACCAGACATGGCCTCTTTAGCAATGAATCAAGGTTTTGCATTACACAACACTGATGCACATCACTGAGCATGGCACAGATGTGTAGAACTATACTCTTGTTGTGTACAAAAGACCAATCAATCGATGTGGTGTTCTAAGTGTAAAGGTGTGGTCAGGAGTGTTCAGCTGTTACAGAATTCCACATGTAGTGACCTGTGGCAGACTCTACGGCACTATGTTAATCAAAATCCCAGGATTTTACACAATGCCCATCAGGCGCATCCTGATGCGACAACATTCCAGCAAGACGACGACAAATCTTCATGCTACTCGAGTAATAAAAAGGCTTGAAGGCCCCACTGAACATCTGTGGGGTACGCTGGGACATCATGTGGTAACTCATGAATCCCACCAGACAGCATGGAATCTAGAACAAAGCTTGTGACACAGATGCACAGCTAGTATTGCTTCTATCAGTGGTCCCACACACTACTACCCCAAAGTAACATTCACTCTTAACTCATTGTTGATCAACCCTGTTGTTGACAATCAGCGCAATGAGCTTAGCTATAACAACTGTTCAATATAATGTCAAAAAATCCTGGTAACTTCAATGTTTAAAATAAAAATTGATAAAGAGTTGCAAAAAAAGGGTTAAAGATTAAAATCAAATGACCAGATCACTGGGTCAACAAAAAGACAGGAACACAGGAAAAGGAGGATGTGCATTAGATTCTGATAACAGGAGACTACCTATTATAAAGGATTGAGGGTTTCTGAAAAAAGTATCAGCCACATTAATTAAACCGATTACACCATGGGATCTCTCAAGAAACGACTGAGCAAGACAGGGCTAGCAGCCAAATATCTGATCCCTCACTCATACATGTAACTGCGCTTGTGCACCATCTATCAAAGGCAATGAACTCCACCCCTGACGTCCAACAAATAGGCTCTGACAAACTCATGGAATACGAATGAAAAAAGTAGCAATACAAATAGGAATTTTAGGGATTTGCAGAATCTCTGTGTAGCGGGCCTAATTTTTTAAAGCTTTAAACATGAGGACATGGCATTTTGACTTTTTACCAAAAGGAAACATTTGAAGAAACAGGGAATGATTAGTGTAATCGGATAAAGAGAAGATTAGGTCTCTGATGTTACTCGTTTCAAATGTGAAGAGAAAAACAGTAATTTGGAGTTCTGAACAGAAGAGGAACAAGTATTGAAAATGGGACCAGCACAAAGGCGGAGCAACTGGCCCATCAGCCAGACAGGGTTGTGACTGCAGTCTGCACCGCCT
Source organism: Atractosteus spatula (assembly GCF_055471065.1). Taxonomy (NCBI): domain Eukaryota; kingdom Metazoa; phylum Chordata; class Actinopteri; order Semionotiformes; family Lepisosteidae; genus Atractosteus; species Atractosteus spatula. The sequence continues at coordinate 1,353,674 of NC_142721.1, read as the reverse complement.
GCCCTCTCACCATCACTGCGTGAGGTAGATATCCATTGGTCTGGTCCTCCAGCCCCACTGTGTTCAGCTCAGCCCTGACGTAGGTCTCCGGACTGGGCTTGTCCAGGGTGGGCTTGCGGATCTTAGTCATCTTGGTGGCCACAAAGAAAGGCAAGACGCTCTAGGTGTGAAGGAGAGAAAGACTGAACAATTAATCCACTGTAAAAACAGCTCTTACGAGTTGGGGAAGGAATGAACTCCACTGTCCAAGTGAAAACTGCTATACTGTAGGTCCCAGGTGTGAGTGACTGGGAGATCTGAGCCCGTTGCTGTAAATGCAGTTCCACATGCTGAGCTGGAGAACATTCAGGTTCCAAATATCTGGACATTTTGCTGAGTAGATGGTAAAGGCCACACACCTCCATTTTTTTTTAAGAAAACCCCTAATTTTTCAACCTAGAACAACGTGTTTTATCATCCTTGATGAAGGCAGGAAATATTGGTTTGCTTTGGACACTATGAAATCAACAGTTTATACGCATCCACATCCTGTAACATTAGTTACTGTAACAGTGGCCCTAGGCTGGGTACCACCGAGTCTTTAAGCATGCAGTTTGGCTGCACAGAGCAAAAACTGTCCGGCATAAAGAGAACCTTGGACCTGTCTTTAAGCCTGTAGCATGTCAAAATGTCTGCTCTAACTTTCTGTATTAGGTTATGTTTACTGTATAATGGATTTTTGTACTGCGCAGAAGTGCTGTTTGTTCAGTGATGTAAATATTTCTGCAGCAACATATTTCATTGCATAACGTGAGTAACTATGCAACACAACTGATTGCACTTGGTGAATGCTCTCTTTTACTGTGTGCAACAAACTTAAACAAGAAAATAAGTGAAATAGCCTGTAACATATGGTACAGCAAAGACTGCATACCTACGGATAGTTGACGTTGCACATTCAAATTCAGTACCGTCTTCGCACTGGTCCAAACCAGAAAGACCGATGCTTCCTCGGGTGACGAGTTTTACTAAAAAAAGTACATTTCCAGACTACCAGCCACCAGGGTTTAAAAGGGAAACACTGAAGGTCAGACAATAAGAGAATTCTTATATCGTTCAAGATAGCCACATGGTGGGGCTATAACACAACTTAACAAAACACCCTGAGCTGCACTGAACTCCAGATACCAAGTGCAAGGCACACCCTGGAGCTTCTACTGGGGTATTTTTAACCAAGACCTCAACCAGTCTTTAGCACATTTATCAAAAATCCTTGTAGCCTTACCATTCCCTTCAATTATGTTCAAAATTAATAGCTTTCCATGATATATGCTTTCAATCAGATCCTTTACTGACTTATTTTACAGTGCACTAACAATGAGAGATGTGCAATTAATTTTGCAGTCAACTGCAGCCTTTTCACCAACTATGACCTCGGAACAATTTGGAATGATTACTAGAAGGTAATTATTTTCCTGTCAAAAAAACAAAATACTAAAATAGGCAGGAATGTGCCAGCTTTAAGTGGTTGAGCTTAGAAAGGCAGTGAATTTGTCTCCAAGAGCTACTTCAGCATTCGTCCCTCAAGACGGGAAAAGCGTGATAAAGAGGGCTGTGCCTTTAAGGCCGAGTGGCGTCACAGCCCTAGGTGTGTGTGCGCGCGCGAGTGGATGCTGTTGCTAGGCTGGTGGAGGGTTACCATGGGAACAATATACAATGAGAGAGGAGGATCGGGGCTCTTTACTGGTAGAGCAGTGCATTACCTGAACAATGATCCCCCGGCTCTTGTACTCGGCGTGCAGCCCTCGAGAGAAGAAATCCACAAAAGCCTGAACAGAGCAGGAGATGATGAGAACGTTAACTAAACGGACCACAAGCAAACATTTTGGACTTTGGCTAACAGCCCAAAACAGCAGTACTGCATATTCAAATGAACAGCTCTCACTACTTGAAACAAGCTGGTTCTTTTCAGTTTTTAACCCTCTTTTCCTAAAGAGGACCAGGAACTCATTTTCCCCACACGAACACATTCCTATAGCACATGCAGCTACTGTGGAAGCGCTGCAAACTCTGTACACCACCACAGTGGACAGGCTTTTCATCACAGCGAACACAGTATACGAGGCTGAAAAGTGTTTCCTCATACTACTGTAAAAGAGCACATGTAACTAATCCATGTCCTGTGAGGTCAGATTTATAGCATTTATAAAGCCAATAAGATGTATTTCAACGGCTGCATCTCTCACAGAATGATGCAATACTAAAACAAGCAGCCAGGATACAGAGGATCTGGAACATGTTCAGCCTGACGGCAATACAGCACCTACAGTACAACAGTCACAAACTTTTTTCTGTATATTGCAAGACCCACGTCTCCACTTGTGCTTTACCAGCTGGGCCTTTAATATTATCCAGTGCTCCACAATTCCCTGACATGAAAATCATTTCAATCATGAAGACTGCTGAATCAAAATGTCCACTGCACTGTGTGCCATATGGGGCCAGAAGGCAGATATTTATACCATGGGCACGAAAGCACAGGGGGTATACTGGGTTACTCCGCTGCTTTTCCTGGGTGACTAAACAAGCCTGTGCCCCTCCAAGGTCAACACACTCATGGGAATCGTCTGCGGCCTTCAGCTATTGGAGACATGGGACCAAGAGGAAGAGCACAGCCAAGAGCAGTGCCCAGCTGATCCCAGATCCAGAGAGGATCAAGCTGAAGGAAAGGGAACCTACCTTGGTGGCAGAGTAGAGTGTGAGCAAGGGGATAGGGTACATGCCACTGGCTGAGGAGATGTTCAGGATCACACCTTTTGACCTGGAAAACAACACGTACATTAACGAGCTGCCCCAGCCCAGAGGCAGGCAGACAGTCGCGTCGAGGTCGATACCAGGGTGTCTGCAGCAGCTCTGGCAACGTCTCCACGTCATTTACTCACACACTACAAGATGGATGCGTAAAGCCAAGTTTCAAGGAAAAGGAGACACCAAAATAGGTAGGAATATTATTTAAAAAATTGCAAATTTTTAAAAAAAGCAAAGCATGCATTCAACAACTGCCTACACAGAGACTAATGACCAGGTTCCCTGTGTGTAAATGCCACCAAAGCAACAAGACCAAGTTCTAAAAGGAGAGTTTGGGACTGAAACGCACGAACAGCTGTACGCTGAAAAAATCTGGAAAAGAAAACAATGCAGGACTTCCATCTGTCCATTTCCTAACCACTTTTTCCTGTTGAGGGTCATGGGGAGCTGGAGTCTATCAAGCAGCAGGTACAAGGCAGTACACCCTGGACAGGACGCCAGTCTACTACGGGGCACACAGACTTGGACACAATGTTCACAAACTCACACCAAGATGAGGAGAACATACAAACTCCACACAGCACTCCGGAAATTGAACTGTGAGGCAGCAATGCTAACCACTGAGCCACTATACCACCGACAATGTGGGATTTTCCCCTTCAAAAATGAAATATTGTATTGGAAAAGATTGTGTATCCAGATGAGCCTCTCTCATTCCGTTTTGAGAATGCATGCATGCTACAGCATTACTTAAACAAAATGTCACTTATTCCAAGACGATGACCAATAACTCTACTGAAGCAGTGCTTAACTGAGTACAAAGGGGAGGGCAAAAAGGTTTTCATTCAAGAAAAGTCTGTTGAGAATTACCCTATCCAGTTGTAAAAAAAAAAAGATTCAATCCAACTTTTTCTCATCTGTTGAGGTCTTCCAAGAACCCAAAAGTCATAACTGGGGTTAAAGTTTAACATCCTTTTCTAGTGAAAGATGGTGTCTGGGACAATACAAGTGCTTGTTATCCATTGTAACACTGGCCATCTACTTTAGGAGTGTGATTTAGCTTTAATCTTTGCACCTGACTATCTTCAACAAAGGAAAACAAAAGAAAACGCACCACAAAGCTCTGAAATTCAAAAGATGAAGTTTGCTTCTCTGGCACCCATGAACGATGAAGTCTTGCTCAATGTGACGCACAGATTTAGAATATTCAGCTGTCTGAAAGAATCCCTTTCAAGCAGTGATGACAGGCACACGCGGCTCCAAGCTGGCACGCACACACCCACCCACGCTGACACACAGCAGCACAGCATGCTCTATTCATTGCTGCTACCTTCTGTGTTACTATGGCAACCGCTTCCCCGTGCACGACCTACAGAATATGGTTCTGAGGCATCAGATATCTGTTAGAGCATAGAGACAGAGAGAGAGGGACAGAAACAAAGAGATCCCTCTCTCATCAGTCCAGTGAACCAATTACATTGGTGAGAACAATCTATTTATAGTGTTCCAATCAGATAGCACTTTGTTTTCAGTGTCTCCGTCGTGTGGAACTTTGGAGAGCCCAGCATTCTGACTAGGCGATCTCAAAGGGATCTTTATAATAGGCAATAATTGAGCGAGCCCAAATTGCAGCCAAGAGTGAATATTACCTAGAGCAGCAGTATGGGTCTGCCTCAAAAGCATTACTGCAACAAGTTCTGTTGCTATGTGATTTTAGTTATTAAACGCCACAATGTTGAAATTAGAAAGACATTTAGTTTTGCCATTTAAGGAACTTAAAGAACTGAAGTTTTCTTGGTAACTCCCTGGGTTCAAGATAATCAAATTCCTTTAGCTTTAATATAAGAAAATTTAGTGCAAATTGCCTTAATCTCAAGCCATTTGTGAGGTGAGGGACAGAATTTATGCAATAACAGTTTCTCGCTTTGAAATTCAATATGTTAGGAATTTGTTGTTTAACAGTCACTTTAAAAAAATTCCAAAAGGATTCCCTTAAGTGTGCTGTAACAAAAGGTACATCACAGGGAACGCGTCTCCACAACAAAAATGTTTTTGTATGTGCATGATCTGTAATTTCTTTCACATCTTCCATGTCTTGTCCTGCACCAGAGTGGCTGAAATGAATACGTAAATCTCTTGGGCTAGGCACACTGACAATGACACAGGGAGTGCACAGACACTGCTTCACAAGAAGGTGAAAAAGAGTTTGAGATATTTGCATCTACCTGCTGCTGAGAGCTTATTAGGAGGAGCTACTGACCGTGCCGAAGAGGTCCATCGTCCACATTCCAGTACATTTGCAATCCTCAAACAGGGATCACCTGCCCAAGATGAGCTCTATCCTGACGAACCCCATTGGGGGAACTAGTGGACTAATTTAATAAAAACCAGGAATGACTGCAATCATTCCTATACATCTTCTATGGTTATCCTAGCTTCCAAAGGAAAATGTTACTCAACATGTACAGTAGCAAATGAAAAAAAACTTAATGAAGTGTCATAATTTTTTAAGATGACAATTAGCTTAAACAAAATACCTGGAGGACCTGTAGCTCATTCTAGATATCTTAATTTTACAGAACCTAAATGCTTCAAAATAAAATAGTGACCACTGTGATTACATTGTAATTAGGAGCAAACCTACAGCACATCTGTTTTTTCTACATGTGCAGCACAGTCCACAGAGCTTTTGGCAGTTATCATTCATACACGGAGAAAGCCACTGATCTGCCAGTGAAAGCACCCAGGAGCACATCCCTTCATCTACAGCCCCGCACACTGCGCCTGCTCAGCACACGTCTCTAGGTGGCCTTCCCTTGATCTGTGTACTGCTGACACACCCATCACCCAGGGCTGACCAGTCAGCAGGTTTTCCAGTCCATGCTCTGCAAGAACAGGGCAGCCCCAAGCATCACGGACCTCCTTGGGAGAGGATGGCAGAAAGAGGACAATATGGGTAGAATCCCCCCCCCAACCACCACCGACCCCTTTCTTCGGCCGAGCGTTAGTCACCACGATTCAACGACAATTTTCTTTATTCCGTTACATAAGAGCCTGCAAGCAGCACAGGCAAGGGGAACCTGTACAAGGGATGATTCAGCCGCCAGTCAAAGGCATTCCCACCTCTCTTCTGTATGGCATGCTCTCTCTCTCGTACACAGTGTTAGTCATAGGGGCTCGACCAGGATCTCCCTCCCTCCCTCGCAGTGCAGGAAAGCACCCCTCACGCTCTCTGGTAGGAGTGCCACCTTATTATACACACACAAGGATGACTCATGAGATCGACGGCGTGATACCGCCGAGTAAAAAAATTGCACCAAAAGCACTGGTAAGTCGCTGGCAGCATTTTAAGAACTGCAAAAGAATGCGTCATTTCTGAAGGGTGTTCAGGACATGCCCTTCTACACTTTCTATAAAGCCTTTAAACTTAAGTATTTCCCTTTTTTAAGAAGGCAGGGCTACCCGCTAATTACCATGTGGCTCTCTGTCAGAGTATATCCTGATATTTAGTGTTGTACAATCCACTGCTATACTGTACACAATTTATTGAAGAAAAATGTGCATTAAGAGTTTCAGATCCTATAGTAATCATATTTTCAATCCTAACAATAGGTTTCTCTACACAATCCTTTAGAAAATGCCAAGACTTTACCTTTCACAATCAGCTGTACTGTATACTGTACATCCCGAGGACTGACTGACTTCAATGTGCAACATCAAGCAGCTCTTGAGTGGGGGCAGTATGGGGGCTTTCACCCATAAAGGACACTTTCAACCTTTTATATTCACACCAGTAAGGCAGACTGAAATTAAATGTATTATTGAAAGACGTTTTCAACATTAAAACACTAAAAGCTCTGTCAGTGAGAAACCAAAAAAAAAAGCATACATAATGCATTAGAAACAAATAGAAGAACAGAGTTAATCTGTGCTTTAGCCCATCTCAAACAAGGATGAATTTCTTTACTGGTGCTCAGAAGCCTCTTCATAAGGGGACTTTGTCTAATGCCTCACCCCAAGAAGCTCCACATGAAAAAATAAAGCTCTACACTCAGGGCCCACTTGTTTTAAGTTAAAGTTCAGGGCAGTTTTCAAACCTACACCCCATTACACAGGTCCCCAAGACCCACAGTTCCTTGGCGAGGGGTCCAGGCATATCCTCTCCTAAAACCAAGGGGAAGAGTGAATCTGCAGGCGGCAGCAGCAGACAGCACCTTCCTGAGATGGCCGACTAAGGGAGCAGCCATGGCTCTCCAATACGCAATCCCACTCAGCAAGGGATCCTGCTGACATCACAGCTGTGCACCACTCAAGGAGCCAGCTCCTCTTGCCTTCAGCAGACGGACAAGAGGACTGCAGTCGCTCCGTCGGGAAAGGAGGAAAGCAAGTGGGATCTAGAACAGCTTCAGCGAGTCAGAGAAGGAGATATCCCTGCTGTATCCCCTCTGGTCCAATTGCTCAAGAGTTGTAAACCTCCCACAGGTAACCTCTAGCAAAACGTTTGGCTACAATGGCTAACCAGATCCACTGAAGATCTGAGAGAGCACAGAGGATTTCTGACCATTCCAATGCAAGGAGTATCAGGCCTTGTACCTTAAGGTTTCTCCACTGCGCACTTTAACACCTCATCCTTCGGGTGGTCAGAGGACTGGCTGCACTGGAAGCCCCCCCAGTGGACTTCCACTTCAGGAGTGTGGTGCCTCCTGCTGTACCTGGTCAGCCCAGTCTATTCTTCATACCACAAGAAGCACAAAGAGGAGTCTTGGACCTACAGAACATTAATGCAACGTCTAGCCGTCTCCTGCTACTTTACTGCTCTACAGCAGGGTTGGATGTTTTTTTAAGCTGTTCTTTATTCTGCGGACAGCCCTGTTCGAGAATGTGCTTGAAATTGTTAATGAATCTCCGTGAAACAAATACAAGTGTTGTTTCAGTATTCTGGGGGTGAGTGCTAATGCCTTCTACCTTACTGTAATTTATATTTTATACATCATAGCATGAGGTTCTCTCAACCCTGTTTCCAAGCCACAATCATTGTTAGGTATATTACAGTAAAATAACCTCTCCCTATGGGTTCTATCCTGACGACCCCCTCAGGAGCCCCTGGAGTCCAGGAGAGACAGGGTATGTCCGTCATTCTTGACTACAAAGGTAACAAAATCCCAGGTCTGGCTGAGACGCGATTTCCAAAGCTCTGATACTGTAAGACAGCTTGTTAATGTCTACTGTAATTCCACCAGTGGAGGTGGTCGATTCAACCAGTGAATCAATGCAGTAGAGACCATGCTGCAGCAGGCTTCATTACAGCGGTCTTGAACTGATGCCATGTGGACAATGAACGGAAATACTGTATAACCTTGATCATGTCAACAAAGCAATGAGATGGGGATGTCTAGAGAGTGCTTGAACTTAGCGTTTCAAACCAGCTGGTTTAAGTTCCTGCTCAAGGAAGCTGTGCTGAGGTTGTGATTCCAACATCTGAATAAAGACTGAAAGAAAGCTCCACTGACAAAAGAAATTAAGTCTGTACATTTCTTAAAAAGGCAGAGCCAAAATCAAGTACAAGCCTCTCTCTTCTACTAGTAAAAATAGAGGAAGACCAGGAACACTGGCATTACTTCCAACATGCGTACTGTACGAGTGGCTCTGGATGGAAATGGGTGAAGTCCTCATCCACACATGACTGCAAACCCTGCCGCACACCTGCAGGCCCCCTGCTGGGCTGGACAAGGTCTCAGTCCACCTGCCACCACATGGAATGTAGTGCCTGTGGAAGCTGCCCGATTGTCAGATCAGCACCTTCTGGAGCAGGGCACCCCCATGCAGAAGACTGTCTGGCCCTCTGAGCAGGGTCTGTGTCTGAAGAACTGGGTTTTTCCTTCTGGAGTGGCAGGGCCAGCTCTACACACCGGGCGCGGTAAAGGTGGAGGTGGTGGTGTTCGATGTAAGCTTGACCCATGCCCTCCAATTTGCATTTTCCTGGAGATCTTTCTGCGGATGGCAAATTGCCTTCTGCACATAAGGTTTACTTAACTATTTCCATTTGTCATGGCAAGTGTCTCTCCAGTGGCCTGGCCTCCTGCCACACATGCCCGCAGAGCTTTAAATAAGCCGCCATTGTTGTGCTGTCCATCTGGACCAACATATCTGCCCTGATCCTGAAGATGTTCTTGGAACCACTGAAGAGTCGACAGTAAAGCACTGGTACTGTATATGCAGTCCATATAAGCTGGACCTTAAAGTACATATCCCCTCATGCTCTAGCCATTCCACATGACTCCCTACCACAAGTTGGTCAACTGCTTGTCACCTTCACCTGGTAATGGAACTCATTGAAAACCAATATCCTGTAACAACTAATTTAGTGAATGGCAGCAGTGTTGGGTGACCAATTTGATGGGCTTCTGGGGAAATTGACACTGATAAAAAATGGTCTGTTTTAGTTGTGTGGACAAATCTAGAAAGGTAAAGATCTTCAGAGCCAGTGAACATGATCTTCCAAAAGATCATACAAACCTAAGCACAGACCTCAAAATTGTGATGTACAGAAACTGATTGAATCCTTCGACAAGACTTTCAGCCATGAACCAGTCTTATTTTGCACAAAAACTCCCAGATGGAGATGAGGTTGCAACCTGAACCCTGCAGTTCTGCAATCAAGGTAGGGAAGAGCATCTCACCTTTCGACCATACCCGGGAGCACCAGCCTCGTCATCTGGGGGAAGAAAGCAAAACAGGTTTAGACAAGTGCTAATGGACACCATGCACAACAATCTCGCTGCGTCACAGAAAATAGGAGAATATACTTGAATATTATACCTGCCTTTTCCTGCTATTTAAGGTCCAATCAGTCAGCTGTATAAGCAGTATTCTGAGAGATGAATTGCACTTGTTTTCGTGGAATATAGGAAAACTTTGTTTTTCAGGTAAGGCACCAGAGAGCTCAAGAAATATGTATGACAGTCTGTATTAGTGGCATTTTCAAAATGCCTGTTAACACTTACTGTACAAAAGGGTTCAAAGATTAATTTGGAACGGATCCCCCTCACACAGTTACTTTGGTCTGTAAAAAACACTGAAGCCAAAAAGTTTAAATCTTTAACTTGAAAACTCTCCCTTGTGTGGGGGATTGTACATCTACAAACTTGACTCAGCGTTTCCAAATAATTCCCAGCACCACAAAGAAATACAATGGGATGCTACTGAACTCATCAGTGGCAGATGGCAATTTTCTTAATTTCTTGCCAATGAGATATGAGATCATTGATGACAGTCTTCATCGGAATAAAAAAGCAGGAGTAAAAATAACTTCTCACATACTGTAAGCAGCAAATAAAAAATTAAATGCCAAACCTTTTCTATCAGGTTGAGCTTCATATAATCTGGGAACCAGAAACTAACAGCCAATAAGAGCTATGGACTTCTCAGGCTTTGCAGCAAAGTGAACCTGGCACCTTCTCATTTTGAAATAAAAACAGCCCAAATACTGTATATGGCTTGCTTCAGCTAAAAATAATTGACATGCACACTGGAACTGTACTACATAAGAAGTCAAAGCAGACATGAAGGCATCGCTAACAGGACATCTGACATCCTGCAAGACCCCACGGGTGCTCAAAGTTGAACACCACTGGCTAAATGCATTAGGCTTTCCCATTTAGGCATTTAATGCAGTTAATAGTGCCATTTTTGAAGATGGCCCTGTACTTTAAAGAAAACAAGGAATAAATAAATTGGGGAAAAATGTGATCATTAAGTAGTGAGCCTCACTCCCACACCACTAAAATGATAATTCTCTCCCCAGTCATCCAACTACAGTACCTCGACCTCACATTATGTCACACAGTTGTCACCATCCACCCATCTGCTATCAAAGAGCGGTTGATCCTGACAGGCGTTGTGGCAAACTTAAGCAATTCCCGAGTCCAGTTAGGAGCATGGGGGCACAAAGCACAGCCGCTCTCCCCTCTAGATGGGACACCATGGACACAGAGAAAGGGATTCCAGGGAAAAGATGACTAAACCTAGACGGCTCTTCTTCGGAAGGCAGGAGGAAACTGGAGCATCCAGCAAATCCCTACCGGAACAAGCAGAACATGCAAATTCCACAGAAACCAGGCCCAGACCAAAACATCACTACAACCCCGTCTCCAAGCCTCTAATGCCAGACTCCTTCACACACTCCTCAACTGCCAACACCTGCAAGGAGAAGAGTCCCTCTCTGCAGTATGACAAATGAATGCTGTCGTTATAAGAAGCTGAAGAAATCCATAAATTAAATTTAGGAGGTGGCAAGGAGCAAGGCAGGACAGTGCAGGCCGGTCTTTCTTCGTTATAAAGTTTGAAGAACTGCAGGTGTTGGAGCACAGAGGAGTGGGCGGACTTGTGGACAAGAGGGGAGAGGGAAAAAGAGGAATGGAGAGCGAGAGCAGGAGTGAGAGGGACTGCGTGGGTGGCAAAGAACAGACAGCGTGGGTGTAGTTCACTGTTGCTCTGGGAACCACAGGAACTGCAGGTACAATAGCAAGTGCGGGGGAGGGGGGAGCGGAGACACCCACCTCCCTCTCCGTGTCCGTGTGCTCGCTCCGGCGCACAGCTGAGCTCGCGTGCTTCAAGCACAAACCTCCCCCAACTTTCCAGCACAAACTTTCCCCACGAGCCAGCGGCACGCGACACCAGCCACATAAAGCCAGACAGCAAGAGAGAATCGGCGCTGCAACGTGTTGGCAAACAAAGGTGCCCGTATCTGAAAATCAGCCACAGCACCGAGCAATAACAGATTTCAGGAGCTCAGGTGACTGCTGAAAGGGCTATCAGTGATGGATGGCTTGTTACACAGGGTGTCAGAGCTTATTATTCAGTCAAAGATCTGGCAGGACGACCACGGAAGGCGTTAGGAAAGTTTCACCGGGTGCTTAGCCCCTCTCCTTCCATTACTAGAGATGGCAAGCGGGTGGACACACGCAAAGAACAATAAAGGGTATTGATGATACTCTGCCATTAACAGTTGATTTCCACCCAAGCCCATAACTCCAACAATGTTCTGAAAGAACCCGGCTTTGCTGCATCTCAGTCTTTCTGAGTGGGGAACAAAAAGTCTATGGCCTCTCTTTGCTCTTAGACTCTGCAACGTCAGGTAGCACCCTCCTTGCTAGGTACAATAGCTTAAGTAATCAGTCTTGGCCGTAGTTTCCTGGTGAGATAGACAAGAGGCTCTGTGCTGGTTTATCAGTTTTAATGGCTAACAACCATGCTGTGTCTGCAGGGCTCAACGGCAAGTACTGACAAACACTGAGACTCCCCCCCCAGTTTCACACGGGTTTTCTTTGAATGCGTAGTTTGTCTGCGTGTGAACGACATTGTACAACAGACTGGTGTTCCATCCTGCGTATAGTCCCACCTTGTGCCCTAAGTCTCCAGAACGGGCTCCAGGTTGTGAAGACTTAGAAGTACGTTTCTGAAACAGCAGCAATGGATATTCCAAGATTTGTGCAGACAGTGCTCGGAAACAATCATGGAAGTACATGACATCCAAATCCCATGGAACAAAGCTTCCCATTCCTACACGCCCACATACTGTACCTGCAGGTTTTCATTCCAGCTGGGCTACCTCATCACACACCTGAGGCTAAGCAAGACTGGGCCTAGACAGTACTGGGATGGGAGAGCTTTAAAGAAAAAACTGAATGCTATGGCTGCAAGTGCCGTTGGTGGACCTGTAGGTGGCACTATTTAGTCTGGACCAGATATTCCAAACCGTTGCCGTGATCTGGAGATCAGGGACACGTTGCTGTGCGACGTTCTGTCCTTCGGATTTTAAGAAAGCCCGGGACACATTAATATAACAGGCAGGTTAGCCAAGTGACCTGACTAAAGTCACGCCGGGCTTGTACAATCTGGCCTACCCAAAGACCCCCTTAATTCAGCAGGTTCTCCCCTCTCTGCTTCCTCTGTTACATAATGGGGCTGTTGGTGCATATCGGCCGTCATGCATCACCCAGGTGGGTGCCGTACGTCAGCAGGGCTTCTCCTATAGGCATAGCACCTCATTCTTAGGGAGGAAAAGCAATATATAAATGCAACAAATTATTAATTTAACAATTATCCGTTCAGTTAAGGTCCCCACCCTTTAAGGAGAAGAGACCGTTGAAAGTGTTAGAATTTGACAGTGATGTCAGTTCAGGATTTAATGAAGTAAAGTTGGAATGAGAGACCAGGGCTGGGAATCCCCACCACAGAACACATCACACTTGGAACAGCATCCCATCTAAGAGAACAGAAGTTCATTTTCAATACGGAGCCTTCATCTGCCCAATACTATTATGTATGTGGAACTTCCTCTACATATCTAAAAAAAATTAAAGGGGGGAAAAATGTTGTTTTGAGCAACTGCAAATACAAATGCAGTGTATTACCTGGCAAACCGACATAATATTGACGTTAATCATTTTGTTGATGACCTGAAAAACACAATGAAACCAACAGTTTATGAATTTATATTTAGAGCAACCACCACAAAGACCACATGAAAAACAGGTGATGACTATTATTTTTTTATTAACTTAACTTTTAATCTTATTAACTCCAAGCAGTCTGTGACTCGAGTAACACCAAACTATCACAGATTCAGATAACTTTCCTAGTAATTGAGGACATTGTTTTCCTCTGAAGATCAGTGAAGCACTTAATCAGCAGTCATTTGCTATTGTTTAAGAAAATCAGAATAATATGAATAAATACAGGAAAACAGAAATAGCCTTTTCTTACAACAAAATCGAGACTGCTTTTTTTACATTAATGCAGATGAAGTCAAAGTTGTACCATTGTATTGGGAATTTGAAGACAGTCCTTTTAAACTTTAAAAAAGGCACAATGTCCAGAGGCAGTATATTTTTGTATTTTTACCACAGACCCCATTATAAATAATTTCTTAAACTTTGTATGAATCCCACCCTCACCCCCTCAGCTCATTGCTGGGTTGTTCTGAAACAAAGCAGGCTGAATGATTTTATAAGATCTGTTCGTCAGCATCAAAAATTAAAGGATGGATGAGCACTGCTCTGAAACCCGCATCTTGACATTTTAAGCAAATTATTTTGTTTTCAAGTAGGAAAACAAATAGAGCACTTACATTTTCTGCATCAGGGATGTTGAGGAAGAATTCAGGATAAGTGTAGGAAACGCCCACATTATTTACTGCCCGAGAGAGAAAAAGCAAGTCAATCCCATAATTGCACATTAAGTCATGCCAAGCCATGGCAGCTCCTAAGGCAACTCTGGTTCTGAAGAGCAATGATCTAGTGCTTCTTACACATCTCCCTAAATCTCTTTTCAGAAGGATGGGAACATTAAGAGTTTGTTCTGCTAGACAGGTAACTCCCACCCTTGGGTGCATAGCGGATTGAAATTGTTGGTGTTTGCTTGGGGAAGGATAAGGGTAAGAAGGTCTACTTTTAGGGGGTGTAAAGATAAGCATCTAATTTTTAAAGACACTGATGAATGTTTTAGAATTTTTATTCCTCATTTTTTTGCAATAACTTTCTGGTATAGAAAGAATGGACTCTTATGGGTGACAGCAGAAAAAATGCAGTGCGCATGAATATAAGTGTAGTACAGGCATCTTTAGATTGTCACTAGTGGACTACTAAGCAGTGCGTAGTGTTGAAAGATTTACGATTACCTAAAATAGTTACATTGTCAACATCCTTGTTTTATGAAATTTTTCAACGGCTTATACTTTCAAAACCTATAGGTCGGCGCTGACAAGTTCTGTATTAGCTGTCAGTAAATGACTACTTCCAAAAATATTGAGAAACGTAGATTCCTTTGTTAACCACAAGATGGCACCAGTGCATTAAGTATGAAATCGCCACCCTCCCTTTGCCTATACCAAGACTAGTTTCATAGAGGGAAACCACACCTAAGCAGCAAAGAATAAGCATTTAAATATGTTTTTACACTGTTTTACAATTAATATACAAAAGAAAAATAATTCAATAAAGATTGATTTTCATTGTACCTCCTTTTGTAACAAAGCACGTAGTTAATTATGGAAGGCTTAGCTATCCCTGATACGGACAGAGACCCCATCGCATTAGTCTTAAATTGAAAGAATTAAATTTTTACTAAAAAGAAAGTTGAAAGCAGGAGTTATTTATTCCATTTTAAGACGGGTTTATTAAAACATTTTCATCTGGTGTGAAACAGACAGCAAACCATTAACCACCTTAATAAAAAATAATGCTTGCTGTATTTGAATATTTACATGCTGCAAAAAGCACCTTCCAACTTCTGCCGATGACAAGTACTGCAATGAAAATGACTTGTGCCGTCAGTCGGGGTGATTGTAATTGTGTCCTTCTCAGAAATCTAATTATACAAGTTTCATGTTACTCCACGCAATGTTTTGAGTTTTAATTTCCACATTATGCTACCATTTCAATAATTTGAGATCAAGAGCATGTTCTTCATTACCAATGGGCATCAGATCATTTGAGGACACAGATCAGATTCTGTTGTACATTTCCAAAACGTATAGTATTTACAGCAAATATATTCAGCTGATAAGTCATAAAAGATCATGCATTAATATAGAAATTAATGAGAAAGATGAATATTTACTGTATAAAACTATTTTACTCTTCATTTTTTACTATCTGCCCATTGTCCATTTCCCACACACGTGAGGTAATGAAATGGTCTCTGAATCATTTTGCACAATGAGGAGTCTTACTCACCCAACACCCCGATGTCCAAACCAGTCAGACCCAGCTCAATCTTGCGGTAAATCTCACGTCCTTCCCCAAAATCCACAGCGATTGTTTTCGTCTCAACGCCGAATTGGCTTTCTGAGAAAACCATAAAAGCAAAAGGGTGTAAGCACTCAGAAAGTCCACTGATCTTGGCGACCTGGCCTGACGTCTGACATTTTCTCCCTAAGAAAGTACAACCGAATGGCCTGTTAACCAGTCAATTGTTGCCTGTTACAGTTTTGATATAGTTTAAACTAACATTAAAAAAAAACTAGATCTTGTTCTTGTTCTAAAAGATTCATGGTAAAGACAAGGAGAAACCTTTCAAAAGAAATGATAGTCAATTGAGGTAATCTGTCATACATATACTGTATATAACAACAAGACAACCCGATGGGCTCAATATAAAATAAAAATAAGACAACAGTGGAGACAAAAACTAAGACTCTAAGGACTTTATT
This sequence comes from Atractosteus spatula, assembly GCF_055471065.1. NCBI lineage: Eukaryota > Metazoa > Chordata > Actinopteri > Semionotiformes > Lepisosteidae > Atractosteus > Atractosteus spatula. The sequence goes on along the minus strand of NC_142721.1, from coordinate 1,337,674 downwards.
ATTTGTCAACTTTCAGCATCTTGACACGTTGTGGACAGCTCTATTTGGTCACATCTGTAAGGATCATTAAGGCACCGGCGGCCTACACTAAACCATGCTTACTGGGTTATTAGTCTTTGTTTTGCAGTAAAAAACACCCTCTGTACCCAAATAGCAATTCTGAGAATAGTTCATGTACAAGTGTGCCCTTTGACAACACGCCTTCAGGACAAAGGAGAAAACAAAACAGATTTTATTATTCATTGATTAATGGAGAATTGGGTAAAATAATAAAACTGGAATATCCCTAACTGTTATTACTGCATGGGAAGGATGTCTGCAGCTCAGAAGGTGAACTGTTCCACCAATGTCCCTCAGTTAAGAAAAGAGGTTGCACTGCTTGTGTGACAAAAAAAGGGACCCTTTCTGTAATGTTTTGCAGTTAAAACAGGTTCCTTTCAATAATTACAGGAAAATGTGATCATTAAAAATCTTCCCAACATGTGCAGCAGTTACAGATGAAATTGTTTTTAGTTAGATCGGGAAATCTAAAAGGCTGGTGTGCACACTACAAACATTGTGGTCCTGCAGTCTAGCGACTGTTTGCCCTCATGGGAGATTGTGCATGTAGAACAGTAGAAAGCCAGTTGAACATGGGGCAAATAATCCTCAAGCCAGGGGGTACACTGTATATGATACTGCTCTGGTTTTGAGCAGTGCCGCTGGAGTGAATGCAGGCAATCCTCCAGTAGATGGCAGTGTTTCACACAAACACTGTCCAGACCTGTCAGTGCGCTGTCTGGAATTACAATTTTTAGAAGCCTTGTGTCTTAATGACACTGCATGAACTGGGAGCATTTCTCAGTTCTACAAATGAGGATTCATCAGACTTCTGTTGGTGGGGAAAAAAAGGGTTCTCTACCTTTATTACCCACTCCCTGATTTGGAAAAAAGAGAATAGGGCTGAACATTTGGAATAAGGAGAAAATGCTGCACACCCATCAGTTTTGTAAGGTATAAAACAAACACTAACCCATTACAGAGACTGCTTTCCTACATAACCATGACTGATCTGCTTATTAAAGTAACACATGAACTCTTTGCTGTACCCTCAAGATTGGTGACTAAACAGAGACTCAAAATTAAAAGCAAAGTGAAGATGCCCATATGGGGACAAAGTCACTATACTAAACTACATGTGGAAGCCGTTAGCTCCTTCAATACTCAAATCCCACCGATGGGCCTGAAAAAAGATTCTGATTCATTGACCAATGAAATGCTGGGGCAGTCTGACCAATAGTTTAATAAGGAAGTGTAACATTCCACTCAGGGAGGAAAGGAAATTGCTTCATGTGCAACTGTTATGATGTACATGAACCTGCAACAAAATGGTACTTGGATGATGCTAAACTTTGATACAAAATCACCTATATTGACCAGCAGGGGGGGCTGGTTTGTGCCACATAAATGCCTTATGACCAGACCATTACGCCCATGTGCAGCTTTCCAATATGTAGGTCCAGAGCAAATACCTGTGAACAGAACATGGATTCTGGCTACACACAACAGCACACATACAGTACTGAGACATGAGGCTGAAGGACTACAGGATCAACTTTTTAATGCCAGAAATGACTGGATTGACAAGTGGGAAGCAGCACAATGATCGCCCATGCCTCTGTAAATCACAGTGGACTAACACCAGCAGTTCATCAGAATCTGAGGTTATACAATGCTTTAAAAGGAGAATGAAAAAAAAACAACTTGCAGATTAATATGACTTTGGAACCTCTGAGTAAGCACGTGATATTTTGTGGGTCATTAAACTAAGGAACAAACAGGTCTGCAGTTTTAATAATGACACATGCATGAAACCCTACAGACCCAGGATATATTACACAGGAAAAAGAGCCAAGCTCAAAGGGGACATATGGATAAGAAACTCATTACAACTGCAGCTTCCTGCTCTTGAATATGCTGACACTGTCCACTCCACTGCATCTCCGACATGTCTCAATAAATTAGACTTGGTTTATTGTGGAGATTTGTCTTGCAGTGCAATTATAAACCTCGTCACTGTCATGGGAGTAATAGTTTGAGATGGCTTGGTTCCTGTGACAGGGGACGGTTTTATGCAAAGCTTCTTAATTGTATCGACTTGCACAGTCCTCTCTCCTTGAAAACAAAACTTGTTGAAATAATTACAAAATAATACCATAGGAAGTTACATACTGTATGAGAAGCAGCCATTCGGAAACATCCAGCCCGTTTTGGTAGTTAACAGATAACTGATCCAAGGATCTTATCCAGATGTTTCTTAAAAGATGCCAGGGTACTGGCTTAAATGATTTAGCTAGGGAATTTGTTTGATAAACCTTTATGTTAAGAAGTGCATTTTGTTCTCGGTTACAAATGCACAAAGAAACAAGGAAGAAGCCAGTGACTGAACCTGATTCACACCATTTCCAACCAACCTCGCAGCCCCGACATTCTCTCATGCCTGTTTTCTACACAACTGGTCCATCTCTCGGTTATTAGCATTTTATCAACATTTGACCACACAGCTTCCAGGTTTCCTTATTTAAAGTAACAAACTGAGGGGGGGGGGGGGGGGGGGTTGAAGAGGAAGCACAGACTACAAATGAAATCCCTTATCAGCTGTAATTACAGAAGCTCCCTGGATACTAGCATAGATTAAAAGTGGCCTGTAGTTATCCACAGAATGCAGCAACAACGTATAAAGGACTACTTCCTGTTCATACAAGAGACACTGAAGGCAGAAGGAAAATCCCATTCATGGCAAAAGCGATCCAGAAGCTTCTTTCCCAGCAGCCCCTGCTCCATTGAGGAAACCGAGCGCCGCAGCCCCTTCCCACTGTGCCCATTCAGGCAGAATGCTGGAGCCAGCAGGGAGCGCGATGCTTCTGACAAAGCCAGGCAGAGGGGGAGAGAATGACAACCGGGAAAGCGGAGGTAAATGGAAAGAGAAGGCTGAGGGGAGGGGGCTGCGTACAAAAAAAAACAGGGGGGGGGGCGTAAATGTCACAGGCGGAGAGGAAAAAAAAAAGCGAGTCGTGCAAACATGGCCGTCTCGGCGCATCACCTTGCCCTCTCGCGCTCCGACCGAGCGCGCCCCTCGAGGGAAAGGCCTCCAACGCGAATGACACTGAACCCCCAGCGAGGGAGCGAGCAGAGATCCTCATCTTCCCGAAGTCTTTCCATGACGATCAAACCGTCGGAGGGATTCTGAGCTTCTATGGGGGGGGGGGGGGGGGGGGGGGTCTTGGCACAAACAAATCACTGGCTCAAAGCACAGTGTACCATGCCTGAGCACATGTAGCCCTGCTGGCGATCGACAACACTTTCATGCCATTTAAGGATGCACTCGTACCAACACTACGATTTAAAACCCACTAGATCGAAGGGCTGGAATCACAAACACGTCAGCGGGCAGCTGTGAAGGAGGAGAGCATAGCTTTGCAGTTTGCAAACGGGCAACGCCAAGACTGGAAATCTGGTAATCAGCCAAAGGATTCTCTTAATATTGCGGTTTCTGGAGTTCTCATCAAAATTGTTTGATACCTGAAGTGGGCACAATCCTACTAAAACATTAATTGCACCATAAAATCAAATAAACAGCAGTAGACTGTAATTCGAACACTTTTCAAGGACAACAGTCAAATGTGATGAATAATGTGCCGTGATGTATTCAGACTGATAAACACACTGTCATTTCATATTGTGCCGACAAAATGTAAAATAGACAGATTTTCTAAATCGAATTCCTGCAAAATGTGTCGAGTTTGGCATCAATTCCAAATTTTAAAGTGGGGGGAAAACAGCAGTCGATTCCTTCAAACTGGAAGTTTACATATCAACAGGGCTGTCTGTTTTCAAGTGCCTGGAAACTGGTCATTGTGATTTTTTTACAGAGTGCAGTTAAATGGGTGTAGGCAAACAATATGTAGTCCAAATGGCTTAAAGTTTGTTCCTAGCAGAAATGGTAAAAAGAGAAAGATACCAAGCCTTTCAAGCACTGTGGCATTAGGGCTGAGTGTACGTCTTGGCTGTGACAGGTCTGTGCACTCTGTCTCTTACATGAATAAGGACCCAGCAGCCCATACAGACAGATCCTCAGACACCTGCTTTGATCAAGCAGTAATTTAGTGGCCTGGCTGACTCACCAATGCTTGCTTCCTTCACTAATTCATGAGTGGGGCAGCTATGCCCTGAAACCCTTAAGATAAGATCAGTTTATTGGCCATATACAATTTCTTGTATTAGGAATTTGTCTTTTCACATACCCCAGCTTGCTCTCCATGAGACACACAGACAGGGAGAAGCCTGGGGTCAGAGCGCAGGGTCAGCCACTATACAGCGCCCCTGGAGCAGTTGAGGTTAAGGGCCTTGCTCATGGGCCCAAAGGAGTAGGATTCCTCTGCTAGCCGCTGGATACGAACCGGCAACCTTCCAGCCACAGGTCCAGCTCCTGAGCCACAGAGCCACTGCACCGCCTCTAACCTATGGCCAGGCAAGCAGCATGTCTGTGGGACATGAGTGTACAGTGAAGTTTTCCCATGTAACGGTTCCAGGTCCTGTGTCACTAAGACTGTTCATCCGATTGTCTGATGTCTGAAGCAGAGAAGGCAGGAGTGAACTCAAGTGATTGAGATCTGATTCAATCCAGGTGTTCCTTCACTGCCCTCGCCAGTGATCTGCAGCAGCAGCACAGGCCTCTACTGTTTGCTCCCCAGGCAGAATCTACCCCCCGAGTCAGGTGCTGCACGATTCAGAACAGCACTAGGATTCTAATGTTGTTGTGACCCAGAAACAACTTAAGAACTAACTGCACTTGACTCAGTTGAGCTGCACTTGTCACTCAGCAGTACTTACTGTATTAATAGAAAAGGCAACAGTCTACAAACAAGTGCAAATCCAAACCTAAATCACACTAAGCATCGGAAGAAACTATTTATAGCATTTATATATTCACAGTACTTCTGTGATTGAGATTGTGCTGCATTTTGTCTTTGTAGCAGATGCAATGACATTTACACATGACCTGTGTAGAGCCCTTATTTTCATTAATATTTGTGATCGGTGTTGCTTGTCTAAACTGTGAAAGCCCCAGGCAAGCAGTGTGTGAGACCACCCCTGGAAGCCACACAAGCCATGATGTGCGTTTAGGGATTCGGACCTATTCCTCTTGAAGAAACTGGAGGAGCAAGTGCCTGTACACCAGAACCTGCTGTAGACTGGGATGAGTGGGGAAACTACAATATAAGTTATAGGTTTTCCACAATATATAAAGTCAAAATATTCTTATAATGAGAAATGCTGCCTAATTAACCTTGGTCCTGTAGAGTACAGACTTCTAAGACTAAGTTTCATTATGCATTTGCACACAAAGTTAGACATTTCTGAAAACTGAATACTGGGATCAGTGGTGTAAGAATACAATCGTGTCTGATGGTATAGCTCAATAGGCACCTATACCCATTTCCAACTGTGAATTGCCCTCTAAAATTGTATGCATATCACTTAAATTAACCAAACAACAATCATTTGTCTAAGTTTCTACATAATTCAATTTCTTTTACAGCGAAATAATTTCACATGCACAGCAAATGACTGAACCACAGACGTAAGAGATGTTCAAATATCTTTTTCAGTCTTTTCTAATCGTTTTTCATACAGCTTTGATCCAAACTGGATTGATAATTTAATGTACCTAACGTATGTTATGAGGCTACCAGCAACCTCCAGTGTAATATCAAAATAAAACTAAATCCTGGGACTCTGATGAGCCGTTAAGAGACGTGAATGACCACACCAGTGTCACTAGATGAAATTCTGTGTTCCATCACTGCTAACATGTAAACTGCACCTCTAACCAAACAAATTGGGCCTTCTAAATCTATTTTTCCCCCCAATACTCAACTGATTTTAAGCAACGAAAGATTTTTTCGCCTTCCAAAAAATTAACTACACTCTGAAGTAAAACCTTCACCTTTGTATACCTCTAAAAATATTTCAAAGAGACTGGAACTGCACAACGAAGATTTTATATGAAAAACAGGGCAAACTGTATTTAAAGATCACAACTGACATTTATGAAGGTCTGGAATTCAACCATTTGAAAACACAATAGGTGTGTAACAGGCATGCTACTTGTTTTATTTTTCCCTTTATTAGTGGTCTAGCATTTTGGCAGCACTCCTGAAGCAGCCTCACGCTGGAATGGTCGTGACTGCTGGCGCGGTACGTGTGCGGACATGCCTGCACGCCACTCCCAGAGCTCTGGATCTGAAATACCATTTCTGCGCTCTCCAGCGGGCCTGTGGCAGGCAGGATACACAGCTGGCTGAACGCCTGCCTTTCAACAGCGCTAAAAATAGCCGTGGCTCATTTGCATCAGCCTGAGTGACATTCATTCAGGAGACGACTCACACACGAGCGCTGTGCCGTCGCATCACGACGCGCGACGCACACGCTCGCCGACTCGATCACAAGCACACGAGCCAGGTCTCCGAAAGGGCCTTTCAAAAGGTAAATGCCAGGGAGGAAATCTCTTTGCTAGAAGCTTCTTCCCAGCTTTTACTCCAGAGCAGAAGAAAGGCTGCAGCCAAAAACAGAACACCCACCATCCTAACAGCTTCCTAGGTCCCGGCACTTCAGAGTCTAATTAATGGAACCACACATTTGTGAACAATTCAGAGCATGCTTATAAGAGGGCTTCATTTGCACACCTCTTAAGAAAAGGCTGCATCATGTCTGACCATCTTGGATACTCCGAAAACAGAAAATTGAAGAAAATGCACTCTGCTCCCATTTTCTCAAATTCTGGAGCTGGAGATTTTTAGGTCGCTTTATTACCTAAACATAGAGTGATTTAAAGATCCTACAAATTAATGAGACTGCAAGGCCTGGGTTTCATCTTTAAACTGGATGAAAAGAAGGTTGATTGTTAAGGTTTGTTCCCTCTCAGAGGGAGACTGAAAGGAGATCTACAAATTCAACAAAAACATCTTATGTTCGTCTTCAGACAGTGTGCAATCTATCACAGTAATTGACGATGGTTTGAAAACCTGAATCTCGTTAGAAGACGTTAGCCTTATCTGATACTCCAGGGTAAGTAAGGTGTTGCAACCCTCTGAGCTTACTTATATATGACTATTATTGTAACCTCAGATAGAGCCTTTAATGAGCAATATAACGTTCTTCATGTGACAGCTTGACTGACAACAAGATCAAAAGTTTCTAACTTCTGTCAAGGACTTGATTTCAGAACCATCAGCAGCAACACCGAATTCATGGAGCTTGTGAAGTGGATGTTGGATGTCTGTGAACATGACCACAGTCTTGCTGCAGTTTCACATATAATCTGATTAAGAGTCAAAACACTTAGGGTCTCAGCACAGAACTATGCGGAAGATGAGTTGGACTAGATATTTAAAACATCCAGAATTACTGTAGCTCCCATTACCCAAACAGTAGACAAACCAATGAAGAGAAGTAACAGCCATTCTTGTATAATTTCTCACATGATCCAGCAGGGTGCTGCTATTGACAGTATCAAAATCTGCATGTAAACCAAGAGGAATATAAAGTGAAAGAATCAAACCATCTTAATAAGGAGAGCTAACGCGGACTGAAAAAGGTAGGAGATTTAAGATAAGCTCATAACAGAGCTGTCCAGAATTCTTGCCAGAAATGCAAATTGAAAATAAAATGGTAGCTAACTACGAGAAAGTCTGGGTAAGTCTTCATAAAGCTGGGGGCATTTTGAAAGCCTAGCTCACCATGTGAAAGAGGCTGATTGGCTGCAAGCCTTTAAAAAAGCCTCCAATCGAGCTTCATTCTCAGATAACTATCCAAACCAAATCACTTTCAACGAGAACCTACTTGAAAACAATTCTTGCAATTAAGAATGAGCTGAATGTTTTGTTTGTAAATGCTTCTAAGTGTTTAAAAATGTAAACCGGGTTCTTTACACCTGTCAGTAATTTGTGTCACATATACAGAAATGCTTCAATACCTTTTCATCCATTATCCCCGTATTGCAACCCAAATCGTCGTAAAGAATTCCAAGACTTTTATATCCTACAGACTGACTATTCATTCATCATAGCTGCTGCACTCTAAGGAGAGACACGGCAAGCCAGGAGCTATCCCAGGGCACAGGTAAAAAACACACACCCAGCCAGCATTATCTTTGGAATCTGGAAGGAAGAAACAAGCAGCTAGAGAAAGCCCAAGCAAACCCCACCCAGAACTGTGTGTAGCACAAGGCGACTGTGAGCCATCACTGTGCTGCCCTCACCCAGAGGATTACATACAAGCTTCGGACTCACCGAGAGATTTGGAAACCAGGTCCAGTTTTTCCTGAGACCTACTGATGAGAAAGATGAAAAAACCCCGTCGAGCCAGCTGAAAGAAAAAGCACAAGAAGATTATTTGCCTGTTGCCAAGAGCAGTCATAGAACACAGAATACCAGCACACTCAGATAGAGGTACTTCTCCTCTAAACAATGTTCCTCAAGGTCCTGTTAAATCAAATTCAGTATTCTTCAGTTAAAGATTGATCATACGTGTCTGAAGGATTTAGTACCAAAAAAACCCTAAAGGTTCTTAATAAAAAGGAACATCAATATATACAGGACACTTCAAAACTCTTAAAATTGGAAATGCACATCCTTGTTGATACTGCAACAGTGCTTTTAATCACCATTTACCATCACTGAATTTATTGTTTCATACACCAATATTATATTACAGACCATCTGAACACACGAAACTGTACATGTCTATCTAGGATGTCATATTTGAAACATTTTGGACCTTATCTACAATATGTAATTAACTGCTGTTTTCACTCTTGGGATTTTCAAGCTTGTCCCAGGTTAAACTTCTGAGTCATGGGGGTAATGTTCTCTGAGTAGAAACAGGATTGCAGTAGCTCAGCCCAAGATGGAGAGGACAGAGGGGGGCCTGTTGTCTGTTGAGGTGGAATGATGCTCACCCAGATTCTGCTGTTTGTAGATCTGAGGCACACCAGGGATTGAACACTCCAGATTAACAGAAAATGCATCATTCTCAAATGGCACAGGATTTTCTGAAATTTAGGTGATCCATACTTCTAATTTAGTGGTGTCCTATTTTTACCTTGAATACAAAAATAGCTTCCATGTACAGCACCCTTATGACACCCACCACCCTTGATTCTCTGAGCACTAAACCCCCCGTAAGCCTTGTGACTGGAGGGCAAAGAAGTGAAGTCCTACCTCCTCTGCGTAGGCTTTCCCTATTCCATCTGTGGCTCCGGTGACAACTAGACCAGGGGAACAAAGAAAAGACAGTCAGTGTGCAGAAAAGTACAGGGGGAGTACACTGCGTCTTTAAGGGCCCAGATAAGTAAATTTAGCATAGTTTCACTTTAATAAATCAAAAGCAAATCCACTGGATCATCAAACAGGAGCTTGCTTCGTGTACCAGAATAATCTAAGGCCAAAGTAGTAGAATTAACTTCCAAATGCCAGGAATCCATTTTAGTGTGGCTAAAGTGCCTAATCAACCATGAGCAGTTAATTTTAGTAGAAAGAGAATAATAGTTTTGAGAATATTAAAATATAGAACTTTAAGTTCTGAGAATAATTAACAAAGCACTGCGGCTTCCTAATGCCACGATTAATAGGGACACCGTCTGATTAAAGCAGAGAAACCGAGACTCCAACTGCGATGCGGCTTGATCCATTTCAGCAGCTCCACAATAGAAAATACCAACAGAAAACCAACGTTTCAAGTCATTTTAAATGTCAGTTGTCAGTCTGTGCCAGACGGAGTCAAAATAAGGTAACAAGTCTAAAACTTGAACAGCTGTTGACTTATGCAAGAGCCTGCAGCTTGAAAAACCTGAAACAGATCAAACTTTTGCAGTGGGAGTCCCTCCCCGGTTAAAACTTCACAACTACACAAGTCTGATTACATAGACAATTTCAGGTAAAGGGTATTAGAACTTGTAGAAGCTCAAGGAGCATGAGCCTCTTTCTGTGGAATCTGAAAAATCTTTGAGGCCACCAAACAAAAATCAGTTCTTACAGTTCTTGTGCAGAGCATTTCTGAGAGCACAGACCATTCATGAAACAGCTTTGCTCTGCGCATTACAGAGGCAAAGACTCGCCGAAGAGCCCTTAACGCAATGGGTGTACTATACGACAGGACACCACCAAGCCAATTCACACCCATCCCGGAAAAGGACAAAAGCACTCGTCATATCTGCTTGTCCACTGACCCTGTCCCAAGTGTTATTCTGTGAAAGTGGCACGGTCTTTTCTTCAAACTTATATTATGGCTTCAATTCCTGAAAGGGAAACCTCGTTAGCTAAAAGCCTCTGTAATCAAACAGTTGCACCCAGAAGACGCCCCAGTCCAGAACTGAATGTAGCACAAGATAACCTTGTGCCATCACCATGCTGCCCTCAGTCAAGTGTCGAACAAAACCTTGCAAGCATTTCCGACTGAAAACTATATGTCCTTCCACTATCCCATATTGCGGCAAACATATGCACAAAAGTGAGTTTTAAATTTTCAGGACATTAGTGCGACACCAACTGCAGTGTGTAGAATTAGTTTTGGGGAAATGCAGCAACTTGACTCCACTAATTGCTCTCCTGTGGAGATCTCTAAAAAAAGTAGATGACATTTTCAGGATACGTACAGTAGGAGTTTTTAAAGGTCAATAAATGGTCAGGATCTGCATTCAGGACAGTCATTAGACCTGCCCATTTACTAAGGCACCCAAAAGAACACACATGACAAGACATTTGTTAAGCAATGAGTCCCACTTTTTTGCAAGATTTAGGTTTTGCTTAAATGATTCAATTATGAAATAGCACCATTTAAAATGGAAAGATGCCCATTACGTTGACTTATTAGTATTCATTTAATAGGGACTGCAAAAACAAAGTTGTTGGCAATCATGAAGGGCTGGCACCTACACATCACCAAGACCAAAGAAAGAGCTGTGACTGGGAGAAATGTCAATAGTGTTGCTAATATTTCACAGTTGGGCATAAAAAGGTGGGCTGTGATGACCTCCCACGTTTTGGAAAGTTCACACCAATGTTGGCCAAGAACAGCAGACACTGGGCAAGTACAAACTAGTCCCAACTCCTGCTGGGACTGCAAGGTCACTGCTGTCCTTAAAGCTGACCAGCTGCCCACGAGATGGGGTGTGGTCACCAGGAGTGTGGGGATGACACTCAACTGCAGGCACCTGTACACCACAGACTGGTAAAAGAGCCATGCCAGTAAAAAGGCAGCTGCTATGCAGCAGCAAGCAGGGGAAGGACAAACTAAACCCACAAGAAATGCTCCTGACTGAAAGGGTTAAAGTAGATTCCATTCTGCCCGGCTGCTTTCTGATGTGCTTGCTTCGTTTGTCCTCACCTTGCTAAGACAGCAGGCTATTTTAAGCCAGTACCCAATCACCCCCGTTTCAGTTCTCACATCTAAAAATAGAGAGCCAGAAGCAGGCGTGTATTTATAGAAAGAAAGGGGGAAAAAATGCCTTTTCTTCTTGCACTCTCCCATCTCAGTATTCAAGGCAGACCCTCCTGACCTCTGCTCGCCTCAGTGCTGATTAAAGATTAACATCAGCAGTCACAATGCAGCGGAGCTGCGCTGGAGGGGGGCGGGGGGTGGGGGGGGGCTGGTGACGAACAATAGGACTGAAGGGAGTGAGCAAGAATCCTGAGGTTAGCTAAAAATAGAAAGGGAGAATGAAAGGCAAGCCGTGAGCAGAGGGAAAGCTTGAAGTGAAGATGAGAGAGAATAAATCAAAAATCTATCCCCCCCAAAAAATGAAATCGGTTGCCTAAAAACCTCTATGGACAGATGACAAAGCGTGTTGTTCACTGCAGGTGAGGCAAGCGGTGTTTTAGGCAAGGAGATCACTCTCCTCATTCGGCTCTGCTGCGAGACGCCACCCCTTCACAGCCATAGGAAAACGGGAGCTCATTTTCTTCTGCCCTGCTGCTGAATTCCTGACAGGCCTCCTGCCACCTTGTGCTCCCCATCATTTAGTGTCCCACCACACGGCTGAATTCACTTTCGCAACCAAATAACCAGACAATTCTAATGGCTGACGCTGAATCTACTTCAAGCATATCTGCGTTTGCTGTACAAAACTCATTCTTAGCATTTTAGGTTAAGACCTGTATTTTGCGACGACCAGTATTGCGGTGAAAACTCAACATGCCAAGAGGGAAAAAGTGGGCTGTGATGACCTCCCACGCTTGGAAAGTTCACACCCATGTTGGCAGGACCATCCTGGGCAGCTGGAAAGCAGGCAAGAACTGCAGGGGCAGGACAGGTGAAGACCAGGGCATGCTGGGATTGCTATACCAGTGCTGATCCTCGAGCTGAGCAGCTGCCCACTGAACAACAGGAGCCCAGACTCTCCATGGTGGACATCTTATACTGGCAGTTTCCTTTCTTTAGAGTGCTCTAAATACAGCCGTTTTAAAAACATTTAAAAAACACCTCCGGGTCACAAATGCTGAATTGTGATCTGCTCAAAAGATTTGGTAACAACAGTTTGAAATTTTACCAAAGAAGGTTCAAGTGGTTTTAAACCACATTGCCCTTAACCATACTCACATTAACTTTCCTAGGCAAAGGGCTAAAATATTAGCAGACTGATATGGATAACGGAAAAAAGGCTTAAACATATCTGAACTACCTGCACACACCAGGATCATCATGAGACTTCTAGTGTGTGATAAGATACCCCGATGTAAAAGCTACAGGACTTAAACGAATTCCAGACTGTATCCCTCAACATCGAAGCTCCCAACATAAATAGGCATTCCATGTAAAATAGGGAAATGGGCTTATGGCTTTGCACTCTGGAATCTTTCACAGAATTCCTTTTCTTCTTACGACCCCAACACGGCACGCTGGCACACTCGTGAGCGGAGCATCTCCTGCCAGTCCGCTCTTCGAGATCTCGGGAGCTGCGCTTTGGCCGTGGGCCGTGAGCAGCAGCTCGTACAGGATGTGGGGAGGAAAGAGGGCCAGCAGGAGAGGGAGCAGGACCTGGGCCACCGCGCTCTTTATTTAGAAATGCTCCCGGGTCCCAGAGTGCGCGTGGGCGGGAGTGCAGCGCGTGACGGGGAATATTGATGAGGCAGAGGGAGTGGGTGGAGCTGTGCGAGAGGCAGGGAGCACAAGGAACGCAGACTACCACCGATTCCCAGTCCCAGAGAAAGGAAAACGGCAAAGGTCTTGGGTCCTTGAACAGGCCTGGAAAGAGTTGGAAAAACCTCAACACTTCCGTGTTCAGCACGGATCCAAAACGCACTGGTAAACAGATGGTAATAACACTGCTGAAGTTGGAGGATAAGCAAGACAAGAAGATTACTTGTTTTTGCCCATTTACAATGCATCAGATTTCAGTTCAACTTGTAGTATGAATTAGAACAGAGCTAAAAATATTCATTTGAAACTGAGGGTCTTCTGATTATGTACATCTGTCCATAGCAGATCTGCATGAAACCCTGTGGATGCCAGTAAACAATTACTCACGTGGACAGACTAAACAAGCGGAAATTTTGGTGTTTTAATGCCAAACAGTCCTTCCCTCACCTGGCTTGAACACAAGTTCTGGACTCTGATCAGCTTAGTTGCAACCACGTAGCAGATTAGAGACTGATTTAGTGTTCAGATTATGAAATGTGGAATTCTCTTCCTTGTTTTTTGGAATTGGCCATTGTTATTCAACTCTATTTACCGCTACAAATCCCCAAGACAGCCTGAAAGGGATGAAAAGAACACAGTCAAGCCCTAAAGCACAATCAACAAAAAATCTGTTTTTTCTGCTGCTACAATTGAGGAATGCAAATAGAGTTTCAAGTTCCATTTTTTCTCAAAGCCAAGGAAAAACAATCCTACTGGTATTGCACAGTCCCACAGGTGTTGGGCCTGTCATTAACATCCTTTCTCAGCTCCCACCTCTAATGGACGAATGCTACAAACTAGTTCTGAATGAACACTACTTGGACATCAACACCATATTGGTTTATTTTCAACTTTTGCACAGAAGAAAAAAAGATCAGGGATATCCTCAAAAGATACTACAAAAGGGTATTGCAAAAGACTGCTGTTTGTGGAATCATAGCTTCAGATCACAGAACACTTTCAGGCACTGCTGAGACAGAAAATGTTACAAAGATGAATCTTTACAAATAAGAGAAGGAAAGTGACAAAAGCATGAAAACATGAATGAAGGTCTGAAAGATCACAATGCACTCAGACGACTGCACCGACGCTGTGCTTTTTGTCTTAAGTGTTGCTCTGGGCTTACAAAACCTTCAAGAGGACTCACACACCCAACCAAAACATTCTGCAATACAGGCCACAAACTGGTCAAACAAATTATTCACTGCCAACATGCCCTGAGCCAGTTTGCACTGGCAAAGTCATTCCCATGTAGGAACCTAACAGCTCTACTTGGAGAGTCAGGGGGTTGTGCAACCTGAACACACAGGAAGGTAATCTTGACACTTAAAAAATGACGACCAATGCCACGGTGCATGCCCTGATACTTTAAGCTCATGATCAACAGCTTTCTTTATAACACTAACATACTGCAATACTGAGAAATACCAGGACATCACCACCACAAAATGGAGGCCATCACTACAGAGGAGGATAAAATGGAAGTACTGCAACAAAGGCATCACAACCACAACAACTGGATAAAAAAACAGCTGACAGTTTGCAGAGCCATTTGGTGAAGTTCACATGTAAGGTGTAAGTCACGTTCATTATCCAAGAGAGGGAAAAAAAAAAAGTCACCCTACAAACAAACAACCAATTTGGCATCTAGTTAATACTTCTATCCTGTTGGAAAAGGTGTCGGACACAGGTCTCAGTTTCGGTGTGCCTGTCTGGGCTTGCTGGTCTATGTGCACAGATCGCCCTCTTGACGCCTGTCGCCAGCGTGGCGCTCCAGCTGCCACACACAAGGCCTTTGCGTCAGCCCCCCAACGAAGCCACTTTCTGCGCAACAGAAACGTCTGCACTGCTCTTTTGTTTGCCGCATAATGGAGTTTAGAGTAACTCCTTCAAAGCACGACACCTGTCCAGGCTTCTGGGACTGTCCCACAGCCAATGCAGTGGACAGGGTTGGCATGTTACAATCCTGTCACAAATCCTACTGGATGGGGGGGAGGGGGGTTAAGTCTTTATACACACTGCAGTACTTTCACCCTTCCCATCCGAAGTGGCACAGAGACAGGACAGCCCAATTCTGCAGCTCTCCAACCAGCACCCCCCTGTCTTGGTCAGGTCAACTAAACTGGGACTGAAGAAGGGAGTTTGTGCTGTCGAATGCAAGAGCTCGGTAAGGCACGAAAGTGAGCACTGGGGGGAAAGACCCCTAATCCCTTCTGTTTAATGGCGTGGGAGGCAGGTGGAGGGGGTCCCCTCCTCCCTGCGCAGACACACGCTGCAGCGATGGTTAATCCCTACTCGTGCGTGACGCCAAGGAACCCGTGACACACGACGATAATCAGATGCGTAAGCAAGCGCGTGAATGAGACGCTGCGTGAAGGATCCACGGAGCAAGGCTGACAGATGCACGAATCTCAAACCCAGTGTAGGGTTTTTTTAAGTTTAAAAAAAACTGGAAAGGAGAGAAAAAAAAGCGCGTACCATCACGTTCAGAAATATTGACATCCTGACACCACAAACTCTGCTACTAAATATTCTACAGGCTAAAAAAAGAATGGGAGAGATTAAAAATAGCAGCTCACTGCTGCAGTCTTGTCTGGTGCAGCTACAGCCCTTGAATACAAACTAGCTACTCAGCTTCCTGGCATTAAACATTCAGGAGCTTCACAAAGCACCGCCTCAGCAGAGCTCGGCAGAGCTTGTGCCTCTCTGCTGAAACGGCCATAGAGGAGCACACAAGCACGGCGCTCAATGGCGCTGCCTGCGGGAGGAGCAGGGCTCTGCTCAGACAGATGCAGCTTTTATTTCAGATTGAAAACTGGATCCATACAGTCCGCTGCAGACACACAAGGCATCAAACCTCCCCGCCCCGCCTTAACTGCTGTTAAAGGCAAAGCTGGAGTGAAATTAAGATTAACATGCCACAGGAAACCATTGTATCACCCCTCAATTCCATGTAGCTTCAGACAGCAAAAAAAAAAGACATTTCTACAGGTGTACTTAAAATTTAAGAAATGACCTTTACCCCCAATTGAAAGGCAAACAAAGCAATTATCTTTACTTAGCCTTCAATTGTAGCCATCAGAGAGTCTGGTTTGAATAAAGATTTAGGCTCTGAAAATACTAAAAGGACAGGTGGTAAGCCAAACAAATGACCATTGTATAATGGTTTAAGAATCTTTTTTAACTATTGCTCAGTAGAAACCAGAAGATAAATAAATCTTTTTGCAACCACACTTGAAAGGGATGTTTTTCTATGTCTATTGTTAAAACAAAGGGTTAAAATGCACTGCTAACAAAACACGCTAAAATTTCTGAATCCTCCAAACCCATCAATGTCAGAAACAGATTTAATTACAAGGGTGTGGGTTCTAAAGGCTTTAAGAATTACTTTTCAATCATCAAACGTTCAATACCTAAAAAAGCATGTCAAATTACTTCTGAACCAAATCAGTTCTGATTAGTAGTCAAAATTAAACCAGAGACATGCAGCAATGCCCTGACCACAGCTCAGACAATTCTTCTAAAATACACAGGAATGACCCACCCAGCTCATCATTCTGAAAACGGTAATCATTTCTGATTGCACTAGCCTTTTCAAGATTTACTTAAACCAGAATGACTTCAGCTGTGGGACGCTAACCATGACTTCACTAATGAAACCTTTAGCAGTGTGAATTCGGGAGATTTACTTTGGTTCATCCACTATAATTACTTGTACATACTATCGGTATGCTTATGAATACTGAATTATTCTTATGACACCCCTTAAAATAGGGATACATTGCTTTTTTGACAGACTCAGGACCAATAAATACATACAGTAAGGCATCTACATTTCTCTGATGTTTTGGGCCCATGTGTGCTGTTCTGTCCTGGAACAGCCTGGCTACTCTTCTAACCCAGAGAAGTATCCTACAATCTGCCTATACCTAGATCAGATACATGGTTGCACGTTCGGTGCGTGAGACTTTGGGAGACACAAAAAGAACTACAGGAAGGATCGGAAACGAGGAGCCCTGTGGCACAGTGAAACTGGCCCACTCTTACTGCGCCATCTACCGAAAAGATTCAGGTTTTGTCATAATTGCCAGTTGGAGGACTTGAGGACTTGAGGACTTGAGGACTTGAGGACTTGAGGACTTGAGGACTGGGTGGTCAGATCTCCAGTTTGTAAGTGCAGTCTCCTAGGAGTTTCGAGCAAGAGACCTGCACACTGTGCCGAAAGGCTGGGCTCCTGGCATGGGACAGGCGTATACAGGAGCCCTCCGAGAAGCCCTGGAGACCATGCCAACAGCCTCAGAGATTCAAAGATGGACGCTTTGAAGAACCATATAAAACAATTTGGACAGCAAAATGTTAATTCATAACAGATCTTGAAAAAAGATACAGGAGGTCTAGATATAGTATGATATGCCATTAAACATCGCCCTCTATAGGCATGACTTAAAATAGCACCAAAGGGAAAAAACGCTTCACACTGAGCAGAAAAGATCTTTGAAAAATGTTTACACTTTTTTAGATCTTGTCACTGTGATAGAATGCTTATATCGTGTTATTCTGAATTATACAGGGAAACTAAAAATATGCTATTAAGGAACACAAACAAGCTCTTCCCAACTAAAACCTAATGACCGGCCAGTTCGTACCAAGATGTCTAGACAATGTATTTAGTCTGTGAATTAATCTATTTCCAACAACTTATGAAAGAAAAAGCAGAATAGGCTCCGATGTTTGCACTTCAGGAATTGACAATGAAACCTGGAGTTGGTCCTATAACGGCTCCCCAGCTGTGGCTGGTCACCTTTAACACATAAGAAGAAAACAATGAGGAACAAATACTGGGTGAATTCCACCAGCAGAGAGAAGAAACATTTTGTTCATTGAGCCACCTTCAGCTTTGTTTCCT
Source organism: Atractosteus spatula (assembly GCF_055471065.1). Classification (NCBI taxonomy): domain Eukaryota; kingdom Metazoa; phylum Chordata; class Actinopteri; order Semionotiformes; family Lepisosteidae; genus Atractosteus; species Atractosteus spatula. The sequence continues at coordinate 1,319,550 of NC_142721.1, read as the reverse complement.
ATCTTTATTATTGCACAACCGGGAAAGCTTGCACTCAAGGGGTGTGTGTGCTGTGACAAGGAGATGCTCAGGAAAAGAACGTCTCCAACTCTGCGGTTCCAGTTACAATGGAATCTGGACAAGCCAGTAGGAAACAGTTTTGCAAAATCACCCTACATCACTCTTGCACACAGCAGGCCCCCACTGGTTTAAGATCAGAGGTATTGCTATATGCACACCCCATGTACAGCAACAACAACAATAATGAAGCACCTAAATATTTTAAGATTTTTGTTCCCTGAAAAATCTTTAGAATCACCTTCTCGCATAATGAGACTGGAATATAGTTGACATTTACCTTGATCAACAGACTACATCACGACAGTGCACACTAACCTGCGTGATTTAATTTCCCTTCACATTCAGACAGGACTTGGGTCTGCTTGCAATATTTGTGCATATGTAGCCTGGCATTAACACAGCTAAGCTTCACGTATGCCCTTGTTGTGGAATAAATAAAGAGCAAGCTTACAGCATGATTGGCTGATTCCAGCCTGAGCTGACTGTACCGCTCCAGTGACAATAAAGGGCATCAGAATAGCAATTTCTAAAGCTGCAAAAATAAAAGATTGAAGGCAAGAGGCCTTTTAAACGAGAGAAAAGGGGAACCTGAGCTATAGATTAAGTTACAAGGGGAAGATAAAAAAAAGGAGAACGAGAAAGAGGATTGACTTGATGGGAGATTTTTTTAAAAATAAATAAAGAGAGTCGTGACACAAACAGGAGGGAGAGGGGAGGGGGAGAGGGGAGAGGAATCGCCGGAGGGAAAGGGACGGATGTGAGCGATTCACTCCATCTAGCAGGCCCAGACACGGCACGTGTCCCAGACCGTGTCTCCGTCACGTGGAAAACAGCATCTAACCCCCCGCCCCCCCAGCCCCACTGAGGAGCTCCAGTCACGTCACGACACCATTCACAGTGCAGGGGGCGCGCACGCGCACACGCACACGCACACGCACACGCACACGCACAGGGCCACATTACATTCATCCCACTGAACCGCTCCGCATGAATGGCACTCCCCAACTAATTCACAAAATAAAAAGGAAAAAAATCTCAAGAAGAATGACTGAATCCCCCGTGCAAGCTGTGCCTCCTGGCTCTCTATCCCTGGTTCATCCCTAGAAGTTTGTGAAAGGCTACAGGCCGTTCTTTCCAAAGGGACGAAGCAAGAAAAGCTGCATTAACCTCTTGGTGCACAAATTTTGCAAGGGAAGTTCTGGGCGCTTGTGAATAACCTGACTGCACCAACTTCGCGTTCATTAGCAATGAGAAAGACACACTCCAAGGCACAGAGGTACATTTAACCCTGCTGAAAAGCAAACCCCATGTCCTGAAGAGGACGACACTGTCCCAGATTGACTGTGAAGGCACGGTATGGGGTTCTTTTATCCTTCTGCATCACTGAATATCACCATTAGACTGTGCCTGTTTGTCTGTCCTAATCCGAAAGACTTGCTATACTACTGAACACTGAACAAGGAAGGGCATAGTCACCAATGAAAGCGAGGTCAGCTCTTGGAAAACATCAAGAACCAGCCCCCACCCTACAGGGAGACACATCAGCTGCAGCAATGCAACAGCACTCTCTGGCACTCTTATATAATCCTGCCTTTCAACCGGGGCTAACGAAGGAGGAATAGTCCACCTTAAGTGTTCACCGAGACCAAGAAGAAAAGGTCAATGTTCCTGATTTGATGCATGTCCAAGCTGTGCAAAATGTAGGACCAAAGACATCAAATCATTTTAAAAAAAGTAACACCAACCATAAATCGGATTAATAAATCTGAATTATTTCTTTCATTCCTTTTTAGAGTTCAAGATTTCTTTTAAGACCGCGATAAAATCTGTAAAGTTCCATTTCCATTCAATCACATGTGGGCCTGAAAGAATTGGCCATTTGTTATGAAAACAGATGTTGGCATCCTAAATAGCATCATAGTACATCACACAGGATCTTCCTTTATCAGAGAGAATCGAATGGAACACAGGGAATAAAGCACAGCTGATTAGAAATATTCAAATCTACAATTTTATTGTAGAATTTCAGCTTTCATATAGAAATAGAGGTAATAAAGTGGAGTACAATAGAGATGTATGGAAAACTAGCATTGTGATCAAGTAATTTCAAATCAAATCAAAGTTTATTTATCAAATGCACAACAGTACATCGTGCAGTAGCAGTTGCTGGCAATGAAATTTCTTTTCTGCGAGCTCACAAAAATCACAAAATTGAGGTTCCGATACAATGCAATGGATATTTAGAATTAAATATTCAATTTTTAAATTAAACAGTTGCTTGAGATTTGCATTTACTTTAAAGTGTTTTCACAGCTTCTCTAATATTAAGACAGCGAATGAATTAAAAGCTGAAAATCAAGAGGTGAAAAACGCTACTAGTACTGAGAAAAAAAAATCTGGAGGTGATAGATGCAGTACCCCAGCTCTCCAGAAGGTGTCTCTCATAGACAAGAGCAGAGAGCAGGGCGCATGAGAGAAGGGTAATGATCTATATACTCGAAAGGCTTGTGCAACAGGAGTCAAGTTTGCTGCATTTTTTCCAGTGAATTTACTTCAAAACACCAGAACACCACATTACTTTTTTTTGTTTGCATTATATTTAAATGTATAGGACTGCTGGATGCCCATAAAAAAAATCCCTCAGGAGACGATAAAATCTTATCATGCTAAAAAGCTAACTACCCTAAAATCCAAGAATAACCTTCCCTCGAACACATCCAGGGCTAATTGGCTTGTTGATTGTGGAGAAAGCTGTCGCAAGTCTACTTACTGTATCTGCAGTACAAGGTGCTTGACCTTGACGGTACCCGACCTATACGATCAACTGCATTGATTACCGGGGCGATTACTGTTAACATCCATACAGAACTGGCCTAGCTCATTCACTGACCTGCTGTCTCACCATCACCTCTTGAGAATTAAATGGTTTTGAAAGATGGACTGTATACAAGTAGAGAAAAACATCGAATAAGTTGCTACCGAAGCACATCCTTCTTACACTACAATGTTTTAGACAACACCAGGTAATTGGAGTTCAAAACTGTGCAAGCGAACGGCTCAACAAAGGCATGTGAAGTCTTTATGACTGCATACTGTTTGGACGTAAATCCATATCCACCAGTGATAAATGTCAGCTGTTGGTCCTGAAACATGATGAACACGCAGTTTGGCCATCTGCTGCGATAATCCATTACCAGAGTGAGAATTAGTACAGCACCTGACTGGGGGCAGAACCTGCATGTTGTGAACATTTACTTCTCCCACAACCCAACGCACTCAAAGGCCTTGATACATCACTGGATAGAAACTTGCCAAATACCACCAGAGCAGTACGTAAAGTAAACTGCACTCTGCACATTGCACTTCATTTACCCTGTACCCTGTCAGAAATGTCTATGTCTACATTGCCTTGTCAGTGTCTGTCTGTATTCGCACAGTAGACCTGGAGAACGATATCTTACTCCTCTGTATGCTTGTATATGGCTGCACTGACAAACTTGAACTTGAGCATCAGAGACATGGAGGGCTGTGTAAAAAAAAACCATCTAACTGCTTCTTCCAACTCAGGGTCGTGGGGGGGCCCGAGCCTATCCCAGCAAGCAAGAGGCTTAAGGCGGGGAATGACCTGGACAGGGTGACATTCCACCGCAGGGATTCATCTCCACTTCCTCATGAACCGCAACACGGTCATTGCAAGGCATGGATTTGTAAAGCTTCACATGAAACCTGCCAAGATGCTGGCTTAAGGAACTCCGTTTTGACCGATGTTTCACTCTTCCGTGAACACAGGCCTTACCTCCTGGCAGTAAACAGCCCTTCCTGAACATGACCCACTGTGTGATAAGACAGGACACACAAGACACACCACCGCTAAGGTTTCAGCACCCAAAGATCCACATTAATCAAAACCTTTGACTGCCCCGCCAAATGTAAATCACCGTCAGGACTTGCTGGCTGAGGAAGATGACTCAAACAAGCCACCACTGAAGAACACCGCCTTTGTGCTTTGCAACACAAGTGGGTTGAAAGATCTAACCAGGGATGTGGTGAGGGGTGAGCTTGTGGACTGAAAGCACAAGGTATTTCTCATCTCAACGAGTTGTTGGGGTACAGAACAAACTGGCCATGCTGTTGAAGCCGACTCCCTTACATGGCGCTTTTCTGGACACGCCACTCAAAGCACTTGACAGGTAAAGGGGGGCGGTGCCGTGGCTCTGTGGCTCAGGATCTGCGCCTGCGGCTGGAAGGTTGCAGGTTTGCATCACGCAGCCGGCAGAGGAATCCTACTCCGTTGGGCCCCTGAGCAAGGCCCTTAACCTTGCAAAAAGATGTGAAAAGAAATTCCTACAGTATGTATCCTTGTATATGGCCAATAAAGTGATCTTATCTTGGGTAATGGGGATCCCCTCCACCACCACCTGTGCACAGCCGCTTCTGCTGCGACGGCAGCTAGAGTACGCCAGAACGCACCCCACACACCAGAGCAGAGTGATGAAGCCAGTTCATACATGGTGATTATTAGGAGGCCATGACTGGGAAAGGCCAGGGGGAATTTGGTCAGGATGCCAGGATAACACCCCATGAAAACTTTGAGGATGTTTAATGACCACAAGGAGTCAGGACCTCGGTTTTACATCTCATCCAAAGGATGGGATCAGTAAGCAACCAGATAAGCAAGAGGGGCTCCATTTGAATTTTATCTGTTATTATTCCTTCTGAATTTAGAACACCTGTTATTTATGGTCTAGATTTTCCTTTCACGTATCACCAGTTCTCCATCAACGGAGTAATTGTCAATTAGGGAATGACTGTCCATAGTTCTAATTGCTAAACAAGAGAAGCTTCTTCCATCAAGGAGATGTTTCTTGTACCAAGGGGGAATGCCATTACTCCACAGTTTAGGCTCCATAAATCCAGCTGAAACTCCGAACACAGGTGTTAATCTGATTGCTGTTCTATGTGAAATGCAGGATCCCTCGGAGTACTGCTTGCTCTTTAAAACCAAGCGCACAGTTTTCAAGAAGGAAAGTCTACAGTGCTCGAGGTGGCAGACGTCCTGCACAATACCTCCTCATTAAACCTGATTCACTTGATTTGTCGTTTAATGAGCTATATGAAAATGAAATCATAATTAAAAGCAACTGATATTTTATCTGAAGAAGTGTCTGTGCAGGACAGCCACTGATCAAATTAAACAGAGGATACTGCAGAAAATAATAATTTGGGAAAAGAAAACAAACCCTACAAAAAAAACAAACCCCAGTATCTTTACTTAATTTACCTTCTGGTTTTGAAAGCATGAAAAAAATCTGACTGTCACTGTGTAGCTTCTACCAAAATAATGAATACAAACATGTGGAATGAATTCTGCGAAGAAAAATGCATTTTGGTACTGCATATTCCCGGAGACTGTTTCTGTGGGTGTTGAAGATGCATGCAGGCTGAGTCCCCTCTCAGGGTCCCCTCTGGGGACAGACCGGGTCCCCTCTTGTCTGTTCAAGGAACAGTTCCTTCTGTCCATCGGCACAGGACACTTCCTTGTGCCCTGGAATGTGTGTTAGGTTGCTCTTTGGCAGACGGACTGCAGAATAGCAACACTGTTTCTATAACAGGGTGACAAGTTGTACACAATGCTCTAAATAAGACCCTGTTAGGGGGTTACAGAGTTTTAACATAATATTCATTGATTTAAACTCTGTCCTTTACTGTATATCCTCATATTGTTTGCATATAATTGCTTCCCCCGATTGTCTAAAAGACATAAGCCTTTTTCCCCCCCATAAGTAGCCTCTTCTTGCTCTGCATTTCCCATTTTGAGATTATAGTTTGTTATAAATATATGCAACACCTGGACTTACTTTTTAATGTCAAAACGAGAAACCTACTTATCGTAAAATGTCAGTGAAAAACCACAAATTCCAGTTTATCAGAAAAAGAGCTCCGTGATTTCCAATTTTTCTAAATCAAAATCCACCCATCCTTTATCGCAAAGCACTTTGTCCTGGGAAAATCTGAAGCAAGAAGGAGACCATCCCACACAGGACACAGGCAGGAGTGCACCCTAGACTGAACCCCCGCTCACTGCTGGGAACACTCGGACAGCAGGAACAACGGTAGACTAACAGGTCTTTGGAAGAAGAGAAGAAAGTAGAGCCCCTAACAACCTGTAAACCTCATGTAAAAAGTGACCCAGCCCAAAGTAAAATCCAGAACTCAATAGCTATGAGGAAGCAGTGCTAACCACCATGTCACCCTTATCCTTAATATTTGAAAACAACTCCTTCAGAGCAACACCTCTAAAGGTGTCTAGCTCGTTAGCGATTGTTTCCGCTCCTAGAGATCAACTCAAGTTTGGTGAATTTGCACTCATTACCAGGGAGTAATTCAGAAGAGATGAAGGATTAAGTTAGATAAAAGTGTAACTACATAAAAATAAGCAATATCCTAAAGTCTTTTCTGTGTGAACCAGAACTGGATGAATCTTAATCTGGCTAAAATACAGGTCATGATGACCAGACAGGCCAATAACAATTTACAGAATGAAAACACAATAAGGAAACAAATAAGCAAGTTTCTGTGACTTGAGAGAAGTTATTAGTCTATTAGTATTAAAAAAATAAAATCTAAATAACGTTAAACTAAAACAAAGAAATATAAGCGGGAAAAGGCAGACACTAATTAAAGACCTGACAAAACAGGTGTCTTGAGTCTCGATTTAAAAGCTATAAAGGAGTTCACACTTCTCCGAGCACTAGGGAGGGAGCGCTGGAGCTGTGGATCAAGGGAGCTGAAAGCACACAGCCAGGGACGCCTGTACTACTGTATAAGAAGGTACTACTGTTCCTTTTAATTACTGTACCTGTAGGATGTGCCTCAGCACATACACACCAAGGAGATGTCAGAGGGATTTGGCCTTTGAATGTTAAAAGTAAGATTCTGAAGTGAAGGCACTGGGGAATGGGAAGCCAGCGAAGACGTCAGAACTTGGGTAACATGGTAAAAGAGCCTTGAATGCATTAGAAGCCAAGTAGCTACGTTTTGGATCACCTGAAGCTTGTATATAGGGAGACCAGGGCAAAGACCATCACAGTTATCCAGCTGCAGGAAGCAGGGGTGTCCACCTCGGGCCTGAGCCACCATTAAGGGCGACTCGTTGAATCATCGATTTTGAAACACCTGGATCACGTGAACAAATTAGTGTGATAGTTCAATTAAATGAGGAATGGCCGAACCTCAACAGCTACAGTGTGTTGGCATTTTCATTTGGAGTGTTTGCTGTTTAATGAAGAAATCACCTACCTATGCAGCCACATTCCTGCTGCCAGTGCACAGAAATTGAAGTTTAAGGCAGCCAGCTGGATTGAGACTATCCCAGATGAGGGCTGGCCATCCCAGGACTAAAGTGAACACCGGCACTTAAAAGTGTAAGAATTCCATTACTAAAAACTTTCCCCTCCACTGAATTCTACCCGTTTGTGCACAAACCTGTATTCTTGGAGATTTTGTTTTTGTTCTTCTGTACACAGACATCTGTAAGATCACCAATAAAGTGGAATAATGACCTAGAATTGTTAGCACATACAGTGTACTGTGTCCTTTGGTAGAAAAGTGCCCAAACCATTTTTTTCTTTAAACCCCGAGCAGCCTGTGAAGAAGCCTAGAGTCCCTGAGGTCACATCTGTCCTATTTTATTAAGTGCACTATCCAGCATTCAAACCCCAACCCAAAGCTATTCCTATCACAGATCAGGTGATGTCTTTGCACAGTCAATACCATTCAAAGTGCATGCAGCTTCTAAGGTTTTTGTGTTCTGGGATGATTTCACAGAGCTACAGCACCAGCTAATTTGTTTGTTCTAGGGTGTGGAGATCACAAGTTCCAATTCAGTGATGCTTTAATGCAATCACCAGGGCAAAGATGTCAGGACACTCAGCATACCGAAGTACCTGCACCATGACCACGACTGTAGCATCATTCTGCTTTTTTGAAAAGGAAAAAGTTATCCTTTCAACAGGAGGAATTCTTTCAGTCGTGTAGCAACCTTCAAGTCAGGCTCTTACTCCAATCATACAGACAGCTTGAATAAACACCTACTTGAAGAGCAGTATACAGTACGTCCGGCAGCACTCATACTTGCCTCACATGCCCACAGCAAGCTGGTGGGAGAAGAGGAAGTTACCCACAGGGCTGTGGGTTGAGGGAACCGGCTACCCAGCCATGCTGTTCAAGCCCATGTCCTGGTTTCCTTCAAGCAACGCCTGCATGAGACGCTCAGATCAATTCACTGCCAACTACCAAACCAGCCAGAGGGGCTGTAGGGCCTCCTCTCGTTCGTAACCTTCATGGTCCCAGGCGCTCGGGACACGCCCACCCGGCAGGACCACTGCTTTAGCAGCTTCCTCAGACAACTGTTCGAGCGAGGCTTGAGCAAAGAGGTGCACTCCGACTGCACGCGCATACAGGGAGGCAGACTGCTCTTTCCCTCTCCACACTCACGTTCGCGTGAAAAATCACAAGCTGTTTCCAATACCAGGACCAAGACCATCTTGAAGCTTGCAGAAACAAAATCTTTAAAACAAAAATGTTAAATTTCGGAACAAACCAGTTTCCAAATTGATCATGGACCTACAATCCCGATCCAGACTATGCCCGCGTCTAGACCAAAAAACCACAGGACAATCCCTCTGAAGAGCGTGCCCACATTCAGCAATGCTCACAGGACAGTATCCATTGCCACATGGTTGAACTGCCATTTATAGCTCCTTTCCCATGATGCTATGACTTTTTTCGTCTCGCCACATCTGTGCCCAATAGCATAGTTTCGTTTTTTCCCCCCTTTAGGGACTTTTCTGATTTGTGAACGTCTTCAGGCACAGGGAGAGAAAGAGAAGAGATAAAAGGTCTACTGACTTTACTCAAACACCGAAAGCTGTTATGATTAAATAAAAAGATACTGTTGCAGTTTGAACATGTTAAGGACTACAAAACACATGGGAAAATTAAGGCATGTACGCTTCAAGATTACTACTGGAAATGGCCACAAAAAATATGAAAACAGATTTTAGTTTAGTTCTTGAGTGAAAATACAGTAAAACAGTTTAGTGTTTAGTGTTCTCTTCTAGAGTCTTGCTTGGTTGTTAATACTGCATTTGCTCAGTGAGGGACTGGTACAGTAACTCCCTGGAGAAGAGAGGCTCTCTGCAGGCTCTTTTAAACTTAAAGTTGAATTTCAGACAGAACCTGCTTACAACTGAAGTAATTAAGAGCTGACTTAAAGGAATGAGGACATTTCACAATCTTCAAAGACTGGAAACACCTACTCTCAATAACAGAGACTAAGAATGCGAGAAAGAACAGGCTTGGTAGAGAGCTCTTGGGGCCTAATGAAAACTCCTAGGCCAAGCTGGCTGCCTTTGAAAGATATTGCTCTATTTTAGGAGGTTTTAAAAAAAAGTCAACAAATAATCAGTTATCCTTCCATAAGGATATTTCATGCAATTCCATGCAATATTCCTGTTTGTTGCACTTCATAATCCATTTACCTGTTAAAAAAACTAGGATTTTTATTTCAGCAAGATATCAGTTGAGAAGCACTCTGTACCATCATGCGAGCTTTACATCATGAAAAGCGACTGCAACGAAGACTACGGTTCTCCAGGGGAGCAGGGTTCAGCGTCCGGGTCTCGGTCACAGCTAGCACTCACTGGGCACTGGTCTTCTGGAGATCCGTGAACTCTAAACAGACTCTTGATTACGAAATGCATGATCGAAGGCACTGCCATAGCAAACTGCCAAAAAGTATAAAGCCACTGAGCTTTTCCCCTCATCAATCCTACATTCCCATTGCCTCTGACAACTGCTTCAGTCAATGGACAGTGAGGGGCAGAACTATCAGCTTCATTTCATGCTTGGGGTGCTACCTTGGTACCGAAGCTGCTCGTTTTACTGCAGGGCCCTGAAGAGATCAACAGGCCAACATGACAACATCCCTTGTCATCAACACTGCATACTGGCATACAACTGCATATGCAGTATAGGCACAGCAAACAGAGGGGTGGGCTAGAGGATTTAACAGGACGAGCATTAGGGCTTTGTCCTTTCTCCAGATTCAAGAACTATTTCTTAAAAGGGGCATTCCTAAGCTAGAAAAGCCGGCAGTGGCGACCCATGTCCACGTCCTTGAAACGGTGCATCTCGAGACGAGTTCCTGCATTCCTGCCATAGTTCGCACAGACGCCGCCTTGTCCCATTGGGCTCTGCTCGCCCAAGCCAGAGGGACCTGCGCTGCAGGAACTTCAGGTCCTCCCGGAGCGCGACAGCCACACCTGCCCCTCGGCGCACACGCGTGACATCATCCTTGATACTTACTGCAAGATCCGTTTTTCCTTCTTATAAGGCACAATAAGTTTTTTTTAAACCTGGAATTAACTTAAGGACGACACTCAAATCTTGTTTCTTTGGTAATGTTATGCTGATTTCAAAACTAAATTCTGTTTCCATCTTGCCTCATACGCTGCGATTCTCTGCAGTACAGGTTTGCAATGCAGAATTATCAACTGATTCCAAAAACCAAACAGCCCAGTTGAGCCAGGACAGGCACAACACCCCCGGAGCAGGATGACAAATCACACTGTGAGCCAAGCCCATTACAAAATTTCAAGTGGCTTTGAACACACTGAAGTCTCAGGGTGGCCTGGTGGGCTCTTCTTGTACAGTACTTTGTTTGAATTAGGAGAAGAAATGATTGGACGGTTTCATACTGTTCTTTCCTAACAAATAGCATTGCCGCATTAGAAATGAAATCTTTCTAGAAACAAAAGAGACCACAGGGAGGGACTGTGTTACTGGGCCAAATGTTTGAGGACTCAAAGTTTTAGGAGCAAAGCCGCTTGCAAGAAGGCAGCTCCAGAGGTCTGAGATTCGTTGCGCCTGCCTTGGCAGACACTTCACAGGCTTCTGCACGCCCCCCCAGGAGATACCAGGACCATGAAAGCAGAAAGAGGTTAAGGGACATTCACCTGAAACCAAGGCCGACACTCAAGACAAAACACACCCTTCACGTCACCTTTTTTCCCCCGATATTGAGCAAGCACGCTGCTGGGGAGCTTCCTGAGCGGTGAATCAGAGAGGTGCGCTTGAAAGGGATGAACTCCTTGGCCTGGACTTGCGTCACGAATTCCTTCAGCGAGAAGGACGCGGATGGTCCCTGGGCTGGCGCGCTGTACACGGCCCTCCAGCAGCTCCCACACCGCAGGGGCGCACGGGTGTGCGGGGCTGGCTGGCGGCAGCGTCCCGCACTTACCCCCGGCACCACTTGACCTGCCTCAAGCACTGAGCACACAGGCGTTCGGGCGAACATGAACGCCGGGCGGTTCAGACGGATCACCGTCCACCCCCTGCGAAGACAACTCAGCTTTCTATTTAACTTAATCTAACTTCACTCTCGTCCGTCACGAACCAATGCTGGACCGTCCTCTTTCGGCTTTTGACGTGCAGTTAACACGGTATACTTGCCAGCGGCTCTCAACAGCGCAAAAACAGTCGGTGGCCATCAGCCCCCCCGAGCACATGTGTTTCAGTGGCGAAGTCCGTCGTGCCGGACGAGAGCTGGACAGCGGCGTCGGCACCGCACCAGCCGAGACACACAGGTCACCGGCCCGGGCTGCAGAGGAGCCCCCACCCTCACCCGGCTGCACGTCCACGCACAGCCCGGAGCGCTCCCGACTCGAAGTTGAGACCATCACCTCTGACCCAGTGCCTTGCGCGCCGCGGCGGCGGTTGCCGTAATGAGCTGGCACAGGATTTCAAAAGCCCTGGAATCAGCGGCACTCCCCTGGCGCGTCTGTCCAACACCCTTCACCGGCAGGGACAGAAACCGACTCGGTGCGCCTACAGCCACTGCTGCGCAACACAGCGGCACACTTCTACCTGCTTCTCTACCCACGGGCTGCCTTCACGCTGTTAAGGCGGGGGGGGGGGGGTCCCGCGGAGGAAGGTGCTCACCTGCCCATTTCCCGAGCCGAGTCCCGACCTGCTGTCCGTTGCCCACCACCCACACACGGAACCCGGCGAGCAGCTGGCAGGCGAGCCGCAGAGACACCCAGGCCGCGGTCAGCGCCCCGACCCAGTACAGTGGCGCCTCGGACAGGCGCAGGAAGGCTTCCAGCGAGGACTGCATGGCGGCGGCTCTGGGGTCCACTACCGTGCCGGAGGGAATCAGATTGGGGAACGTGGAGCAAAAAGAAAAATCGCGGCCAGACCCAGCGAAGCGCAGGTTGCAGCACCTACACACACTCTCTCTCTCCACCGTCTAGCAGAAGCGACAAGGCTACGCCCCCTCCTACTCCTATACTTCGGGCCCGCCCACCTCCGCTTATGATTGGACGAGCCGCACGTCCGTCAAGGAAATCCGCCCTGCCATTGCTCAACTCAACTGTCAATTTCGGAAAGGACGCGCTCATTCATACGGTTCTCTTTCAGGAGCGGGGAGGGGGAGGGAGCAGGGCTGCGCTGGGGCGGCCGGTGATTGGATGACAATGACAGCAGCCTGCGGCGCAGCCCCGCGATTGGCCGCGCTCCCCCCCCAGCCGTTCTAGAGCGCAGGACTGAGCCTTCGAACCCACGCGCTGTGCTGCTCTGCCCACGCCACTTTATGAATGGGGAGCTGTCGTTAATGGAACGCTGATCTGATTGGTCCCCGGAAAGTCCTCTCTATCCCCGCCCACTTGCGCGCCTTTTCAAAGAGATTACAGGCTCGAAGACACGCCAATCATTAACGACCGAGGTGCCACCACCAACCAGCGTGATCTGTGGAAATCAGGCACTCTCTTTGTCCCGCCCACAGAAGTGAGTTTCACCCATGGACAATATATCTTTCTGTTTCATGGTTTGCACTGTGTGCTTTTGTTGTTAAACCTCACACTTCGACACAGATGGAAGGACGTACGGTTTCTGTTCCGAAACCTTACCGTGTCGCTCCTTTAAAAGCATCCCTTTCCTGTCAGCGGGTGTAGCTGCGTCTTCTGAAAATAAAAGGCTGAAAAAAGACTCTAATTCCCATAAAGCAGAGCAAAATCGCCTGATTGGTGCCGTCTCCCTCAAACTCTCGCGAAAACAGCAACACGTTTCAAAGGCGGAAGCGTCGTAGTTACATAAACAGCTTTCAGAGAATATGGAATAAATAGTGTTGTATGTATTAAAAAGCAAACAGATCTATGATTTTGGTTTATTGGCGCTTGTTAAGAACTGCAAGGTGTCTGAGAATTGTGTCTGAGTGCAAGCTGTATACCTACGCCATTAACCCATTCCTGGCCGAGCAAGCTGACCAGAGTGTGCATGGAATTAAAACACAAAATATTGGCAAACCACAAGTCATTTTAAAACCAGAACACAATAGAGCCGTTTATTCTTGATAGCTGAGTTTAAAAAACAACTTTGTCAAAGAAATGTTCACATATTTTCTTGTTTCAATACAAACAAACATGACAGATCCAGAACACACGAGGAATGCTGCTTTCTGTCAAAAGACAGACAGAATTTATACATCATATTAAAACAAACATCAGTCTTGAAGGCTTGATCTTGGAACAATTTTGCCTGTTAGCGTGAAGATCCTTCCCTTGACTGTAACAATTCAATAGAGAAAAATAACCTTATTTAAGGAACTTTACTTTTACCCCAACATACTTCACCTGGAATATATCATGCACGTTTTTTAAAACAACAACAACAACAACAACAACAACAACAACAAGTAAGATACCCTAGCTGAATCGATGTCAGATTATTACAGTATGATTTAATTTTGATATGTCATCAAGATCACAGAAAAAGTCCAGAACTTAATTCAATACTAAATTAAAGCCTTCAGATTTTATACCACTTTTTTCCAAAATATCCGAGTTAAAAATATGCAATGTACTGTATATGCACTACATATATACACAGAGAGACACACACACACACTCGAACACACTCACACAGCGCCGCACCCGTTTGCTCACTGCTCTGATTCACGAAGAACACACCTCATTTTACAGCCTGTCTAATGCAGAAAAAAAGGCAATCTGTTAAAAACATAACTATACAGTGTATTGTGTAATCCTCTTAAAAAGCAAAATGCATGTTTTTAGGATGTTGTGAGTAAATATTTATGTCAAGATAGGTTTTAGTATTCATACATAAGCTATTCGTTTTTCTGCCTGGATGGTTACACTTTCACAAAGGGATAATTTAAGAATACTGCATTCAGAATTAAGATTTCACAAATACAATTATAGCAACATATTGGTCAAATATATTTTTCAGTTTCTTACACCTGCATTCTTTTAGCATTTCATTACTGTATTGTAAAGCACAAATATAATTTTGCACAATGCATTTGTATATTTAAATAGTAGAAAATGATATCTAGTAAGCATTAATAAAGGTGAAATTAAACCTAACATTGTAGTCATTTTTAAAAACGACATTTTACCTCTTTTTATGTAATGCCTCGAGCAATGCTTAGTACAATTCTATGTTGTTCAAATGCTTAATGTTTAATCAAATAGTTGCATAATTTTACTTTGTAAATAAACTTCTTCACTTCACTTTTATATTCATTTACAATTGTATTTTAATATAGAACATCGTAATTCGCTATTCATTTTGAGAAGCATGGCAGTAAACGTTTTTTCAGGAACCAACATTTGTCTTTATTTTTAGAATTCATGAAAAATAATCCAAATGCACAAACAACACATTCACCCCTTTGCAAAAAAAATACATTTCTTTCACAATTTTACAGAATAGGTATGAGACTTATTACACGTAAAGAACTCCCAAAGTAACGTTTTATCAATAAAACATTCTGCGTTCAAAATTGCAAAAGCCTGTTAGTACTGAACGTTTTGAGCTACTCCTCCAACATACTCGAGACAATAAAATTGTTTTATGCAAGACCTAATAAAGCCTTAGAGGAACAAATTTAAAAATAAAAGGCAAAACTATGCATATAATCAAAATATATTGATTTTTTTTTAAAAGTCAGCGCATGTTACAGTATGTCAGACTTTTGATTTCAATGTTTTTTCGCCATCCATTCCACAACAGGCCAGAAGACCCCAAAGATCGACATCTTTAAATTCAGACGGTGGATTCCAACGTAAATGATCCATTTTTTAAATCCACGTCACTATTAGTATTGATGCATTGATGTTGCTCTGCGACGCTCCGTCCTGTAGTCGGATCAGCACTCACACACACTGGACAGCGAATTCATTATGTTTCACTTTTTCTGGGATACAAGTTCTTCCAACACGAAAAGCAAAACAGCCCAAAGTTGTGGATATGACTTGGCGTCAACCTCTGACGTTTATTCGGGTGTCTTCAGTGCGTGCAATTATATGATCCGGGTTTGATTAATAAGACAGCCCTCTCACAGTTATTACAAATAGTATATTGTAATATAGAATTGAATAGAGTATTATTGAAACCCGAACAAAATTCTGGTAAAAAATAATCTTTTAAACAAGCAATTCTATGGGCGCACTATTTAGTAAGCTTTTTCTTATATAGTTTGACAGACCCCCTTCTGCAGTGTGTGGTTTTAAACTACATTCATCACAGCCCATCTTTATTCTACTTTCTTATTTCTCGTCTGTAAGCAATAAGACCTTTTTTTCCTTTAATTAAAATGTCTGCATAATAAAGTCAAACCAAACTCTATTATTTGTCTACGCTTAAACAATATATTTTTCAAATAAAATATTTACCTTCTTCAATCTCTTTCCTTTTCTATTAAAAAATCTTTTAAAACAGCAACTTTTATTTGAAGAATCCAGGCAAGTTACAGTACACATTCTGGGGAGATTTTAAAGCAGGCGGATACGTTCAAATTTAAAAAATAACAGCCAATGTTTGTCTGAATTATGTCAAATTAATTCAACAGTTATTTTAACGGTAAATAGAGTCTTAAAAATGTAGCTACTGTACCCTAGCTGACACATCTTTTTCTTAATTTGTCGGCCTGCTTTACAGACTCTAAGGTTGTTGTCGTAAGAGACGGTCTTTTTTTAGAATTGTGTTGTTGAGAGAAAATAATTCTATTTTAGGAGTTGTTCTTTCATTCAAGCCTGTCAATTCAGCAATTTAATGTTTTTGTAAAGTCTTTGTAAAAATATTATATTGAGGAAATATATAATATCGCTACCTGATTCAGGTAAGTTGAAGAAACAGACTAGGGAAAACAATTAAACTGTTTTGTACTGTTAAACCCTTGAAATGAATCGGTAAAAAGTAAAATTAGATTTACCTGACAGTCAGATAGCACCTTCCAATAAGGACTGCATCGCTGGAAAGTTTTCTCTGAAAGGAAAGTATAACGTATTGGTAATAGGACAATCTTCAAACAAATTACAATTATTAGGCAAAATATCATATTTTAATTTAAGATCTGAATTTTTTAAATGTATATATTATACAGTAAATTAATTTTTACGTAAGGTCATTTTTAAAGGGTTATGTTTCTACAGCGTTTATTGCATACATGAAAAACAGTACCAGATTTCGCATATACACGAAACAGAACATTAATTGAACCCATAATTCCCTCCCCTCTTCTTATTAATTAATATCACAGACTTTTACTTGAGCAGAAGTATCTAAAGCTACCAGGAGACATATCTTTTCAAAAATATATATTATTGGTAAGTAGACTGTAGATTAGTCTGTATGCAGTTCTATTGTTCTAACCTATTGTTTTCATATTTATGGTATTTTCAAAACATAAAACAATGCACTGTCTATGGACAGTATAGCTCTCCATTCAGTAAACGTCATGCAAACAAGAATGAGCCATGAAAAGTTTCTAAGGGTTCAGATTGGGGTTACTTTAAGTGGTGAAAATATCTGCCCTACTGTCCTTTCCTTATGCTGGACTTTTCCCTTGTCTTTTCTACCAGCCCTGTGATTTAATACACACGAGGGCTGGACCACTCTGGCTCTGGAGAGTCCTGCTCTCGCCCGTTTCACAGGCCCCCCATAAACTACACTCTTCGAAACACCGGGAGCAGGTTCATTTTGACCACTGAAAGAGGTTATTTGTTCAATGAAGCAGTTTGGGGGATCATTTGATCCTCCATAGGTTTCAAGGACCAGAGCTGGCCATTTCCGACTTACATGAAACCAATTCATTTATTAAGCAGAACAAAACCCACGTGTTCCAAGTCTTTACAAACTGCTCATCTGATCAGACGTGCCGGTTAGCAGCTGTGCTGGGCCAGGGATCAACCCCTTATGGTACATATGTGACCACATACTTACTGTATGTACTGTAAATGCACACATAATAATACACAATGTAACGCACTAAGTGAAATCTTCCATGTTTCACTTCATGCATTTGTCTATCAAGTGGCTAACCCTCTATATCAACCGCATGCTTTTCTTTCAAGAACTACAGCCCGAACTTGGAGGCCGGAAAATATACAGCACCCCTTACAAAATTCATGTCATGTCAGGTAATTCAGCTGCAGACTAAGTCTGAGCAACAGGGATCTAATTAATAAAATAAAAAGCAGATGCCATGTCTAGTATGCCTACATTAAAATGCTCTCATGCTAAAATCTTTTACTGCATTCTTAAATTATGTTACCCCTTATTTGTATTCTTCAAAATAAGAAAATAATTGCATACAGTACAGTATACTGAAAGACGTGTAAACTGCGTTTGCATACTTTTTGCTAAAGAATAGTTCTAATCCTCCTGCAGCTTCGTTCTCTCTCTGTGCCTCTCACTGCAGCTCATAGCAGTCCTAGGCCCTCCTGCACAAACATTGGTGCAAAGAAATAAGAAATTAGTGTTAGAAGCCCTAGCACCTCCTACATGAATAGCACCCAGAAACAAGCACTGAGACCCCTCATCAATGAGCATTTTACATGTGGCTGTGCAGAGCTGTTTCTGCTAACTAGCTGTACACAATTTACTGGACTTCTCAGCCTCCACTTTTCACTCTCCTTCCGTGACTCTTGTTTGAAACTTCTATAACATGCCCGTTAATTTCTCTCGGTTCCATTCTGCTCGTTTCATCTCAATTTTTTGCAGAACTTGTGTAACATGTCTATTTAAACATGCACAGTACCAACACCACAGGCAGGGCCCCAGAATAGATCCAGCATATGAATATCCCAAATGCTACATGACTGGATAGAAGCTACTACCAGCATCAAAGTTACAAATAATAACCTGATGCTCATTTTAATGGTCCCTGGTGTTTAAGTGGTTAAAAGTTACTTTTGAAGTAGGAGAGCTGTAGAGAAACAGTTGTGATATCTATTTTCCTTTATAAAATCATCCCAACAACACTGAAGGTTGCTTTTTAAAGATTTTTTCCCCTGCAATTAAAAAAAAGTGTTTTAAGCAAATTAATTCTGTCTGCTAAAATAATACTATATATAAAAGAGCAACTGTTATCCTCAGTAATGATTTTTTTCTTATAACTTGAAATAAAAATAGAGACTGATATATATAGCTGTAAGATCAATATATCTGACATCAGTACCATCCATGTTTTCTTAGAACAAAAATTTTATATTGTAATGGGTTCAAAATCACATACACTAAGTACAGTATCAGCATTCTCTATAATCCTGACATCTTTTCTCCAAATGTACAGAAAACAAAAATAAATCATTTTCATTTTAAGAAGAAGCATGCCATCTACTCCAAGTGTCTCTGTGAAGAACTATGAAGGTTTTGTTTGAATTAACTGAAAATAATTGCTGTACTTCATATTGTTTTTCTTAATACTTTTATTTTAGTTTTATTTTATACTTTAATTTTTTACTACTGCACATACATTCTGCACTATGTAAATATTGCTGTAAATGTCAGTAACTGTTTTGAATGGACACCATCTGGTTAAGACCACAGCTATATACCTGTAAACAACTAAATTATCTAAATATTAATAATAACATCTACACAAAGCAACTGAACAGTCTTCACAAAAATCCAGAAACATAGTGAAAACTACACACCCTCTGGATATTCTGTCTGCATGTTGTTAATGGAAAATTTAAGACTATATAGTTTTATGACTGCTCTTCTGGTTGTTACTTATTACAGTGGTACTGTACCTGTGAACTTGAACTCTGTCTGAAAGCATTGTGGAAAGTCTGCATTACCTAAAACGGGACAACGTTTCTAAATGTAGGTCTTTTTATGATGAATCACTACAGAAGATGGCATGCTAAATATGCAAAACAATCTTATATCTTTGACAGAAGATTATCATTTTTGAATTTATCTGATGTTCAAGTTTTACTGTAATCAACACAATTTTGGTACCTTATAGTGAACTCCTGGCAATATGAATTATAAAGATATTTTGTGTGAAGTTTTCTTTTTTAAAACACATTCAGCTGTTCAATAACAAGCTTGTCTATTCAGTCATTTAATATTTTTGTAAAGTCTTTTTAAAAGAAGAGAAGATGTGTTATCAGTTATCCAACATACTGAGCAAACCCACAGGTTTGTGTTATAGGGTATATTCTTACATTTCCCTAATGGAAAAGTTATTCTGTTTCTTTTTTTAGTCACTTTACCAAATAGTCTTTACAGGTGTATAATTCACCGGACCTTTACTTTGGTATGTCTTCAGTATCTGCTTATCATTAGGAAATTGGGGCAAATTATTTCATATGAAATGTTTTTATTTTCTCATTGGAATCATGATAAAAAGGGCATTTTGCCCAAAATGTCAAATATCTTTTTTTTAGTACAAACTTTAACTCCTAGAAGAAAAGTGGCTTAATTTGTCAAATTATAAAGACCTTTCGCAAAAAAGAGAAAATACTATTTTGAACCCTGTTTCATCTACCATTCAATACTCGAAGTGAAGTATTGAAGACCATATTGAAGATCATAATTACATTATATTTTATTTTAATCAGAATGACAATATCAGCACTGACATATAATCACATATAGTCATCACATGTTTAGCATGGCCTGTTGTCTGAAACGTGAAGAATTTCCCCTTGCTATTTACCTGATGCTGGCATCTGGGTTTATTTCACCAGAGAGTGTCATGTTTTTGTCTTTTCAACCCCTGACTGTGCCACATACATCTCCTGCAAACAAAATGAAATCAAAGACCAGAAAAAATTACTCCTTCAATTAAGAGAGCACAAAAATTCAGCTCAAACACTTTATGTTTTACAGATTTTTTTCTAAGCACTAAATGAGCTCAAAAAGATTACTTTTTGTACTTGTATTAACATGTATTGAAGTGTAATGAAATTCTACATTCTAGGGTGTTATTGAATAACCATATGATTGAAAGTCTAAATTCTGTGCATTGAAAGATATAAGTGTTATATCAATATTGTCAATATCAGATCAATAGCTGTTAGCCTAAATGCAAATTGGTTGTCTTTTCTAGTATTTAAAGACTTGAAACTTGATAGCTTGTTACATCACTCGTGATACGCTACTCCAGTGCTGTGCAGTGACTAGGATCTATTGTAGCCTGCTGTCATACAGCGCCTCTGTTGTCATACAGCACTTTCATATACTCACAATGTGGTGGTCATGACCAAAATATGCTGCAGTGTAAAACAAACACAGACTGATAGCTGACGGCTCTTATGATTTTTATTGTTAAAGTATTCGAAATTTGGTCCAAACATTTTTTCATAACTGTGATTGAAATACTGCAAGGGTGACAATTTAAGATACATTTTTAAAATAATAGGTATTTTTTAAGCCTTCTTCTAA
Organism: Atractosteus spatula; assembly: GCF_055471065.1. Taxonomy (NCBI): domain Eukaryota; kingdom Metazoa; phylum Chordata; class Actinopteri; order Semionotiformes; family Lepisosteidae; genus Atractosteus; species Atractosteus spatula. The sequence continues at coordinate 1,298,730 of NC_142721.1, read as the reverse complement.
TGGGATTTCAAACATTTTAACTCACTGTGCCAAACAATGACTATAAGGTGGGCAGAGATCATGCTGCTCCAATAGTTACAGTAGCATTTTAAGACACTGTAAAATTGCGTGTTCATTTTGCACTGGCTGTTTCAGTAACTGCAGGTCTTTCTCAACATGAGCATGGTCTGCTTTTTCCCCATTTCTAACAATACATTGATCTTTAATAAAGTTGGAATTGTATCACCCCTGTTTGCTATACTTCAGAATATTGGCTTAGAGGAGCCAATTTTATTCAGATCCAATTAAGGACTCTAGATCTGCAATTTGGCATCAAGTACCATCACATGTTTTGAGATCCAGTCTTTGTTTTCATTGCTCCTGGTCTTTCTGGGCTTTTTTTTTCACCTTTAAAATTTTAAAGAAATTTTTAAAGGTGAAAACTCAGCAGGAGACAGCAGGGTGAGGGCAGCAGTGATTGGTACATGTGCCTGGATCTGAATTTTTCAGTTAAACACACTTTGCTACACTCCCTCTGGGCACTGCCCTGCTGTCACTGAGCCTTTGTGATGGAGCTGTGCTGTTGCAGCACAAACAGGGACAGGACTGGACTCTTCAGCCTTTGCTGCCTTCACTAGTACCACATCAGATGCACATTGGTTCTGGTAGGGGGGAAAATGGCTCTTTCTATCTTAAAAACTGCAACACAGGTCCTCACCACCGGAAGACTTCTCATTTCCCTTTAAATAGGAGGGAGGCTTTAAGATGCTCACATACATTGTTGTGATTTGGAATACCTTGCTCAGATTGCAGCTGTGTATTGGCACTTCAGAACAAAAAGATTCTCCTGTTCCTACCCACGTTATTCCAGGAGAATACAACAACAAACTCCATCTGTCTTTTGGTCTACCAGTCTGTGTTTCAAAATTTTACTCTAAGGAACCAGCTTATAGTTCTCTAGACTGATTTGACTCATCAGTTAGTGAAGGAAGTGAAAAAGAAGTTTCTCTCATTTATTAATTAATGCCCGTTTTCGTTTTCCTTCAATCCTGTCAATTTACTGGCTGAGTCACAGCTGCGCTGTGAGACTTTATTCATTCATGTTTTTACATTTAATAAAAAATCATTTATTCCATTTCACAATAAACTAAAGATTCACATGGCCCTACAGAGGTATTTGTAGTTTTCCACAAAATTGTAGATCTACACAAATATAAAATTGGGTAAAAGTATTTCTGATTTTTTAGTGGATTATTACATCACATAATAGAGTACTTCAGAAGAAATTTAACACGTATTGATACAGTACATCATGAAATTTCTATATAAATGACAGCAGAAATACCCTTTAAGTACAGCTTTAAAATGTTTTATACTGAAGCTATATCTTAATAAATATACATTCTAGAAAAGGGATGCAGTTATTTTACATGAAGAGTAGTTTATCTACCTTAACAATCATTTCCTGTTGTTCATGACTGGCTAGCAAATTAAACTTGAATCCAGATGTTCTATAGTTCTACCTAATATACAGAAGGTTACTCAACCAATCCTTTGGACCATCAATAATTTGATCATTAGAGTTGTTTACAACTTAAATTTACCATTAGTACCCTATAAATAGATTCCTCTTTATCGGCCAGCAGAGTTCCTGCCAGTCATTTTTGTTTTCGCGTTTAAAATTAGCTGTCCCTTGCTGTAGAAACTACCAGTACACTCTTTCTGACGTTATCATTAAGTAGCATATAAATGCTAAGTGTTCTGAACAACTCCTTTCTTAATTCAGTTTAGCAAAACAATAACTTGGGACACAGGACAATGTTCTGGCAATGTTATAATAGAAGCATGTTTTTTTGTTTAGTTGTTTGCCATTTAGGGAGCTTGGAGACAGAAATATCAAGAAAAGAAAACCATAATGTTACACTTTGAAGAACATTATTATGGTCTGGAGGGTTTTCATTCTTTGCCCAAAAGCCTTCTGAAATACTTTGTTGCTTAAGAAAATCACACATTTTGCCTGCTGGTTCTTGTGTATTTATCTGTTGAATTTCTTTGTATTTATATTTTCTACAATAGATCTCCTTCAAGAAGTGACAGACCGATGTTTTAAGATTCACTCCTGAAGGACTAGACTGGGCCAAGACAGGCCTGCAGCCTCCTCTCTCTTGTTCACAATCTCTGTTCTTATGTGTTTTTATGTGTTTTTTTAGTTTTTATGTGTCCACTACATGTAAGCCTTGTTGTGAAATAGGGAATAAAACGGTAAAATAAGCAATACAAATATGTTTTTAGTAATTCCCAAATAAAAAATGTCCTATTTTATTTACTTATGTACATTAATGTCTTTTCCTATTTTTATTTTTGTATTTGAATGTCAGTATTTATGTGCATCAGCTTTTCCAGATTTATAACATTACAGCAGGGAAACCATAGCTGAAGTTCTGCCCTCAATGAAGAGACTTCAAAACAATTTAGAATTGCATTAATTTCAATGCTGTCCCTGCAATAGGGATGCTTCATTAAGAATTTTAGAAAGACCTGTAGCTCATTTCCCTTTTTATAGTTTGGGACATACAAATAAAAATCATACATGCGAACAGACAAAAAGCAATAATGTGGGGATATATAGAGAGATTTTTGTCATTATATTTACCTATTTAATCAATAAGGAAACAAAGTTACTGAAACTACCTGCAAGATGGCAGTCTCCTTTCTCCAGACACATGGAGTCTGGTGTCCCCGAAGACAGTGAGGATCTCTTCCTAACTTTCTACCCAAAAATATGTGGAGACAAGAAAGGTCAGAAATACTTTTCATTGATTTAATCTTAAGAAGAAGAACATTTGCAATTTTAAGACAAATACTAATTCATTTAAAATCTAAGTGATACTTTGCCTGTTGCAATGAAGGATTAACACAGACTTTTAATTTCCAAAATGACAATTGTCATATTTTGACATGTTAATACACAAGTTATTGACCTGGAAAAAACCCCAAAGAAAATGGATATCAGCCATTGTTGCCTTTCATCAGATTTTATACTGTTATTTTCTTTTTATCTTTAATGGGTGTTCTTTACTCTCTTCTAAAGAAAGGAGTTTAAGTGACACTTTTGAATGACAAGCTTTGTAAATACCCAGCTTTGCATGATAAACTACAGAGTAAAATGAATCGAGTTTACTTTAACAGTGGCTGAAAGAAATTCCTAGCAGATAAGGAGTAAAATATTTTAGAAAATGTAAGATAGTTGCACTATCAAAAAACTATACAGTGTAATTCCAACTGTTAAAAAGGCTTTTATTATTTTATAACTAAATTATATATATAGTGTAAGCTTAGATGATTTGTATTCTACACATATATTATTAATAATATTATAAACAGAATTTATAATAAGATGGGACAAAATTGACAGAACTATCACACTTTTACAAGTTGTGTGATTGTTTTCATACTTACCCAACAGGTGACCTTATATTTTAATATAAGACTACATTAGATCTCTGTAACAGTCCCACTCCTTGTGAGGGAGTTTGTCCATCCCATTGAAAAAAAAAAAGTTAAAGACAGATCTTCTTGGTTGTGTGGAAGAATATTTCTGCATTCAGACAAAGTCATAGCCTTTTCCTCCTTAATTTACAGTATATTCTTCCTGACATCTAATTGCTTTAAAAAGTGGGTTAGTGCAATGAATCCTCTGATATACCCCTTTAGGAAAGGTGCAATCTGCTGGACTGTGAACTTGTTTTTGTTATTGTTATTTTACTCACTTTTTTGGTCTCCAGTGTCTTGTAGTCCTAGTAAGGATCAACAGCTTCTCATGTTCCAACACACTGTCATTTTCTTTACCCAACTTCTTGAATTACAAATTCTAAAATACCATTGACAACATATTCATTGCAATGAATTGATGTGCAGGATCAACAGATGATCTTGCCTCAAAATAAAAAATGGAAACCTATCAAATTTAAAGCAGATTCTTGATATGTTTAGCAGAAAAACACGAAAATTAAAGAGATGCTAAAACACAAAGAAGAATTGGAAAAAGCTTGGTGATTTTGATCAGCTTTAGTCCACTTTATGAAGATTACCTAAGTCAGACAGTATACAAAGTATACATCCTTTTGTTTTTATTGATCATTGGGTCTATAATAAGTAAACCATTATTTTAAAAAACAAGAGCTTATTTTTAAAAAAACAGACATGCTTGTTCATTTTACTACATTCTACCCAAAGTGTGTTTTACCTTTATAGGACAAAAGGGAGCATTTACAAACGAACATCTTATATGCAATCTTGGTTAAACTGTAGTTTAATACTTGCAAACAGTAATGTGTTATGAGCTACACATTTAAAATGCATTTACATTTACCCATTAATACTCAGCCAGTATTCTGTGTGCTCAGAAACATACTACGTGCTTTCTTCCTACTATGGGCTATTGCATTTATCTCTATAAACTAAAAGATTGTATTTGTCATTTGGAACACAGGACCTATGTGTTTATTTTTAATGTGGGTTGTACTTTATTAAAGTTGATCATCTGCTGGCAAAGCTCTGATTAGTAATTAACAAGCCATTTCAGAACTGATTTCAATGTTGATGGAAAGCAAAACATAACATGTACCTGGAGTGGGGCTCGTCGGCAGAGACAGACGAGAAACATGCGCTATTTAGTTCATGCACTAAAAGCCCTGAATGTAATGCAGCTCAGTACTTCATAAAAATATGTTAGAAGTAAATTGTTTAAAAGATAGAATAAAAAAAGCATGTGATCGCGCATATCTCCAAAATGACAAAAAGCTACATTTCTGAATATCCACTGTTGCTTTGTTAAGTCTTCTCAATACAATATTATTATAGTGAATTACATATATAGCAGTACAGTATATATCAGACCCTCCTGATAAATGTGTACCAAACAGCCCACTCTATGTGAAAATTAACATTGTGTTATGTACAGAATTAAAGAACAATATTACAAGCTTTTATTTACTATGTAAAGAGTTCTTAATTTCCATATTACTGTTCATTTGTTCACTACTGTGTACGTGGATATACTCTACTTACTGTGTTCACATGGTAGTAGAAGATACATAGCATAAGGTTTCCCATGGCAATATACTATCACAAATTCAGTGCCTCTGATCAAAACATTAGCCAGATATATTAAATATACTGAACATCTCTGATTTTTTCCCTCCAGAAATGTCATAGTCCAGAGAATATTCAGGTTTCCATTATTTATTATACCTTATCGCAGAAATAATACTGAAATTAAACAGTTAAAGACTGTCTCTCTCATATCTTACTAACACTAATGTTAGATGTGCTGAGAAAGTAATAACTAAAGATAAAAAAACTACAGTAGATCTAGCAGCGTTATGACTTTACATCACTGACTCCATTCAATAGTTTTATTTCCTGATTTTAACATTAAAAAAATTGGGAGAGAGAGAGAGACTGTCAGCTGTTTACAACGTGATTCTGGAAGAATACGGATAAAAACATTTAGTTTAGCGTCTGATACGGTGGGGACGATGCCAAAAGTTTTCACCTGGATGAAAAACATGAGAATTTTAAAACATTACATCCAATACCTTTTCGGTTTTCAAACTCATGTGTCTCCAGAAACTGCGATTTACGACTCAATAAGATACCCTGGATAAAAAGATAGATAGATATATTGTATAGTACTATAAACAAACAAACTGAATCTACTATATTTTTATTTAAAATAGGTACATGATAAAAAATCTAAATGCAAAATAATCTTGCCAAAAATAATTACTTATATCAAGGGTTACAGGAAAATAAGCATTCAAAATAAGCCCATGCTATCTTTTCTTCTACACATTAGCTGTCCCCTTCTTATGTACAGAAAAACTTTAGCAAAGAATTTAATGTGCTGCCGTGATTAAGATAATTCACATCAAGCCCCCTCAGTGGTTAACGGGTCAGGAAAGGTTTTTTTTTTCCACTTTAAATAGTGTTCCCTTTTACAGCGTGAAAAAAAAGGCAGAATATTTCTAGATAAATAAACGTATTTTCAAACATCCTGTAAGCTGAATGCTTAACATTGCACCAAAAAAAAAACTGCATCGCTGCTAAATTAAAATTGAATCATCATGTATAAAAAAACGAGAAAAAAGTAATGATGAGAAAAAAGAGCATTGAAACATCCATCACAGTTACTGTATTCCATTATTCCGAAAAAAAAAAGACATGCCCTCTGGGAGAAATATGGACCGCAGTACAACATATTAGATCTCTTTGTATTGATAAGTTGATAAAATAATATATACATATACATTTGGAAACCCTTCACTTACGATAGTGGAAATTGATTTTAGTATTTGGAATCTGAGATCCTTGTACAACACCATCTTCACAACACTCCCCACTCAAACCCTGTCCCAGTAACAAGCCACAAGCTGGTAAGGAGGTCCAACATACATTAGTATGATGTGGATTAAGTCTTATTAAAGGAGAATGGAAAGATACAGTACCAAAGAGCTACAATTACTGCTTAGAGACAAAAACACAACAATGGTGGCAGTGCATTTTGACTAAGACAAAACAGTCTTATGATCTTTCAGGAAAAAAATACATCTTGAGTCCTAGAATATTATTCTGTCATCATTATGTATACTGTATATATGCCTCTCTGAAAAAGTGATGCAGGTGATATTACTAATAAATTTAAGACTGTTTAACTTTGCTCTTGTGGGTAACAGGTAAAGGCTTACAATTATTGTACATACTTTAAGTTCTATATTTACTGTGCACTTGTGTACTGAAAGCAATTCCTTACTCCGTCTTCAAGTGCTCAGGTGAAGTTGAGTCATTCCATACATTATTCTAATAGAAATCCTCAGGAGAGCCTATCGACACTGTTCCTGTAAGAACATTTCTGAAGACCAAATGCCTACCCAGGTACAACAGGACGACGTTTAACTAGTAGGATATTTTACCCAACAATATCATTCAATAAAGTCTTTAATATTCAAAATAAGCGCTTTAATTAACTGTGACCAAAAAGGGAACAATGTTATGACTTCAGAATTTGATTCTGCAGTCATGCCCTATTATTTCACTATATGGTTTTGACTGTGAAGATCCAAATCCCAGGAGTTTTTTTCTACAAATGCTTCAACTGAGATGAGACTGGTTTAGCTCAGGGGGAGTGATAGATTTATAAGGAGTGAGGTCTTGTTATGTAGTACACAAAAACATTTTGGAGTAGATATTTTAATGATCATTAGTTTTTAACATTTTGACATATCAATACATACAACGTATTCTAACCAAAATAACAGGTTGTGGACAGGGTCAATAGTTCTGCAGATGTCCCGATGGGAATTAAAATCAAACTAAACAGTTTAGTATCATGAGTTTTTTACACTGGGTGTACTTGTGTTAAAGTTCATCAGCGTCAGTTTGATCCAGTTTGCTGTTGTATTCACGGTCCCAAGAAGCAAATACAACTAGAATTTTACAGTGTAGCATGTAGTTGGACGTTGCATGTATATAGTACATACAGTATGCTGTACAACCATTCCATTCCTACAATGTGTTAACTGTAGTTATGGAATATTGAATGTGTTAATTTGAAATGGGCAAATGACTTGTTAATTTTAAAAAATAACACAACCTGGAATCCTTCATATTTTTAGTAATGACAAAGTATATTTAGTTTAGTAAAGGGCAGGACAGAGCTTGAAATGGCAGTGTAAAGGTTTTAACTATTGCTCAGTGTGGGTAGTGCCTGTCGCTTATACAGTTGTGTGGCGAGACCTGAATTGCCTCTTTCTTCATCTGTTTCAGAATTCTGTTTTTAGGAAGCAGAAATGTCTCAGTCATATGTAGTCAACAAATAATATAACCTTGAACTGATTTATGCAGGTTCTTACTTTAACAGTTTTGCAGAATATTTTTGTTCAGAAACCTGTTAACAGGAGGCTGCTGAACTAAGAGAATCTGAACCTGATTGTTTTCCTCCTGATCTGTATATTTTCAAGAGAGGAATATAAAAATGCCTTCTTCATAAATTAACTTTACAACATATTCTGACTAGGAAAAAATGTCAATTTGAGTAATTCTGAAAAAATAACTACGAGGTTTACTCTTTCTGGTGCCTTTTCTCTGGTTTTTGAGTCCACTTGTAAAGGTTTAGATAAAAACACCACTTTTCATTTGAAAGGGGCAAGGAAATGTGTTGACAATTTCTTTATGTGCAACAAATGATAACCTTTATTAAAACATGAAACAACTTTTACTCCACTTATCTACAGTATATTTTAATGTTTAATATGATTGCCTGAGAGTTTTTCATGCAAGATTAATTTTCTGAATGAAAGGTAATTCTTTTCTACATTTAAGTATTTTTAAAATCAGCATGGCATCTTTGAGGTTCTTTACAATTATTATTTAATATTGTTGTTGTCAAATACAACATTATGTTAAAAGACAGCTGTCATCCACATTTTTCTGAAATCAGGACTGCAGGTGTGTTTTTCAACCCCAGATCGCAAATGCCAAACAAAGTCAATGTACCAGTTCTTCATCTTTGAAGTACTGTGTCTGTGTCCTGCGCTGACTGTGTCTACAGTGGAAAACTGATTCTTATTTGATTTTTCACAGATTGGTTCATGTAACACCCTATTTGCAGGAGTCTTTTAAAAAGAGCTACATTTAAAAAAGTAACCATGTAGTGTGCTCGGAATTCAGCAGCTGTGATCCTGCCTAATTCACACGCAGCCGATCACATCACTTCTGTGCTGGAGTCCTCGCACCAGCTTCCCGTGAGGCTTTCAGTTCATTTAAAAATCCTTCTTCTTTCTAGAAGGATCCACGTCCTTTTTGCGGTTAAGGTTTTGATCTTAAAATCTGAATGACTGATTTTTGTAAACAAGCAAAAAAAAAAAAACACAAATCAAAAACAAGAACAAAATGGCCCCTGCTGTCCCCCAGCTCCTCCCTCCCTCCCATTCCCTCCCAGAATGGCAGCCGACACCTACAGAGGAGAAAAACAAACTAAAAACAGCCTATAGCTACAACTTCGATAGGGCTGGAACATATAGAAATATATATATATACACTATATGAGCTGCAGAAAAAATTTAACTAAGACAATTGCTGACTCCCCTGATCTGATTGTCTGTGTTCTGTTTACTCTCCTGCCTGTGGTTTTCGCTCTGTTGATACTGACGTGCCGTGAGGCCCCAGCATTTGGCTACACCTTGTACCCCAAAGCTCTGGTGCACTATCCCAAAAAGATTTGAAACTATTCTGAAACCCTGCTTTTATAGAAGCTTTTGTATGGTTATGTTTTGTGTTTGCTTTGCTTTCATTTGTATCTTTGTAATTTTAATTTGTTTTGCAGTAAGTGAGTATGATATATTATAAATCCCCATGGCATTAATAGCTTTTACGGGCATAAATATATTTTTAGTTCTTATTATTAATCACTCTTACATCTGAAATTGTGGATTTTAAGTATCCTGTCACTATTACGTTTAAAAATGTATTTTTAAGCACAGATTTTTTTTGTAAATATTTGTTTTGACAGTCTAGGCATTAAGCATTTATCTACACATATTTGTGAATGTAAATGACTGAAATTTCCTTTTATGAATGAAAAACCAAAAATGTTCATTGAAACAGAAGTTTATAAAATGATGAAATGACAGAGGCCTCACCATTCTGGATGCATGTAGATAAAATTTAATAGATGATAAAAAGCAAAAAAACGAATTGACTGTACATTTCACCATGCTTTTCTAACAAAACAATGTTTGAAATGTACAGAGTAATAAAAGTCTCAGTAAATATGATCTGACACCATTTTAAGCTAAATTGCAGAAATGAGTATTAAAAAAACAGAAACTGCAACACGAGAATAATACAGAATACATTCTGTCATACACTGTAGAAAATATATACATAATTACCAGTTTAAAGGAAAATTCTTGAACATGTACAATCCCAAGCTTAAATATACAATTAGAATATTAGCAGTTTAAAAAGAACTTGTTGTTTGAGACCTGCTTACATTGTATTTAGTATCTCATCATTTTTACACTTAAAAATTAATTTTTAACCTCAAACCTTCAAAAAATATCTGTGTTAGTAGTCTAGGCATTGAGCATTTATCTGTACATTTTTGTGAATGTTTCTTAGTAAATGACTGAAAATGTACTTTTATGAGTGAGAAACCACAAATGGTTATTGGAACAGAAGTTTGTGATGATGCATTTAGTAGATAGCATTTAGCAGATAATAAAAAGAAAAAAAACTGAATTTACTGTAAATTTCATCATCCTTTTCTAACAAAACAGTGCTCCGTATGTACAGAGAAAGAAAAAGATCAAAATAAACCTGACACCATGTTAAGCTGCATTTCTACAAGAGGGTTGGGAAAACAGAAACTGCAACAAGAGAACAGTGTTGTATGAATTCTGTCACAGAAAATAATTTGAAATTTTTCAGTTTAAAGGGAATATATAAAATTTCAGTCTTAAAGATGCAAATAGAACACTAGCACCTTTAAAGCAATTTGTTGTTTCAAAACTACTAATATTGTATTTCAGTATCCCATCCTAATTACACTTAATAATTCATTGTTTAACCTTAAAACTTAAAAAAATAATTTGTGTTGAAACATAGTCAGGCAAACAGCATTTATCTATACATTTTTGTGAATTTTTCTTAGGAAATTCATGAAAATCAACTTTTTTAATAAATGAGAATCCAGAAATGCTCATTGAAACATACAGAATGTTTATAATGTGCTGAAATGACAGAGCCCTCACCATTCAAGATGCATATACAGTAGATAGAATTTAGTAGATCATAAAAATAAAAAAACTGAATTCACTGTACATGTCAACATGCCTTCCTCACAAAGCAATGTTTGACATGTACAGAGACAATAAAGTCTCAGTAAATTAAAGAAGGCTAAGAAAACAGAAACTGGAACAAGAGAATAATATTGAATGAATTCTATCACATTGAAAATAATACAATATTTAACTTTCCAGTTTAAAGGGAAATGCTTGAACATATACAATATCAAATTTAAATATGCAAATAGAATATTAGCAGTTCTGAAGCAACCTGCCAAAAAGACAACTGAACTAAAATACATTCACAAACTCTTTTGCAGTTTAAGGTTAGAAAAATAAGAATAACTGTATATTTTAAGGTACAAGTCTCAGGTCACAGAACAACCCGTTCTCTGAAGTACTTCTGAACATCTGAGAAGTAAGATGTTGGCAGGACCTGCTGTCTTTTGCCTCTCAACTTACCTTAGAGAATATTATCATTTTCTTTGACACAACCATTTATAACATAGATGTATTTATTTCATACAAGAGCATAGTATTGCTCATAGAATTGTTTCAAGCTGTTGAATCTTTCTGTCTGTTTTTGCTTGTTAATTATTCTTGCATATCTAAATCAACGTGGCATAAAAAAAATTTGTGGCATTAAAAAAAAGTAAATCTGAAAATCCAGAGACTCACAAGTTTTCACTCTCTATTTTAGACATTTGCTGTTTTCATAGGATAGTAGTATCAACTGTGTCCCCCAACACAGCAGCCTAGACTGTACAACTATTGCATTATGATATACCTTTTTTTCACATGCAGCCCCTATACTGTATGTTGGAGTTAAATGCTATTCATTCACCGACCTCCTTTTATCAGTTTTTAAATAGTCTGCTTCTTAATCAGGTGAATGAATTAACTGAAAAGCAGCAGGAATCTTGTGTTTACTCAGGTAAACTCCAGTTCATTTACTGATTTTGTTACATCTAAATGGTCTCTGTGTGGATTTAAGTCTACAGTTTCTAGTATTACCAGTGCGTTGAAGTTTGAAACACCTTGTCAGAAGTGTAGCCCTGATTTCTCTTTCTGTACGGTTTATTTTTATCTGAATGCCATGCTAGCAGCAAGGGAGATACTCATTTGGTGTGGGAAGAAACTGTGTTCCACTGTTATTAGCACCATTTTCACAAAGAAACAAAGAAAGTGACAAGTACCTGTTAAATACTATGTGAATACCACAATGTCTTCAGGATATACTGTATTGAAAAGTTTTGGAATATCAGAGCAAAAAATGATGGTGAGGGGTGTTGTCATTTTAGAATCTCCAAACTTATATATATTTTGGATAAAATCTGGTGAAAAATAAAAAAGTAAAAATCTGAAACCATTTAAATGTAATGGTTTTAGAGGGAACCAGCCCAGAGCAAGCGCTTTCGGCTTGGAGGGCTCCAGTCCTCCGTGTGGTAACTGTAGGAGCTGTTAGCTGAGGCTTGCTCTGGCCCAACAGCTCTGTGAGTCCTGGGGTTACCGCACACGTATGTGTTTATATCGACACGTCATCAATATCATGCAGGCAATGTGTGGAAGCAACTAAAAAGGCAAAGTGTTTGACTTAAAATTAATTTAAACTAAGGGGTGTTATCATACAGCCTTATTTAGAATACTGTGCTCGGTTTTGGCCTCTACAGTGCAGAAAATAAATTGCTTCTCTGGAATCACTCCACTGGATACTTTCTGGGGCTTATGGGATATGTCATTGGTAACCTCTCTTGTGTTCTTTTGAGTTTGGTTTCGGGACTAAGATTCATCTCCTCACAGTCACACCTCGCAGAGAGCAGCTGGCTGGAGCAAGGAAGGAGCAGGGGATGAGTCACCTAGAATCAGGCCTTCAAACCTCTCAGATCTTAACTCTCCCGTAAAATTGACTTTGGGTACCACGAGAGAGACCCATTTCAACATACAAACCTTTGCCTAAATTGTAGGCATTGGTTTTTCTCTAATGACACCAAGTCATTAGAGAAAAACCATTCGCAGTGAAGCTGAATTAACCTCCTCTCAGTGTGTGGTCGTTTGGAAGGCCCTTTTCTATACTGCTTCCTTTGAGGAACTGAAGGTAAAAATTGTGAGAAACGTGTGTGTCTTTCAGAGGTTTACATAAATAAAACAATGCAGAAAGAAAAGGTGAAAAACTGTTGTTTAAAAAAAACATGCGATATGTAAATCCTGACCTGGATGTCTTTACAACAGTGTACTGTACATCTTTGTGGCCCTCAAATCTATGGATAATCTTCTATTTCATTCTACAGTATATGATTAACCTCTTGTGTAGACTTACTGGAACGCTGCAATTCAAATAAAGAAAATGAAAAAGTTTTTTAATGAATGGAAAATAATACAGATTTTCTCAAATAGATGATCGTTCACAGTCCTTGAGGAAATGTGAGATATCCATAATTTACTGGTGTGGTAACCTAAAATAACACTAAAGAAGTGTGGCATTCTCATTAAACGATGTAATATGTGGACAAGACATGTTTTCCTGATGGTGTTTCAACATGTGAATATGAATCTTTGAATTTAATGAGAGGAAAAATACATGTACTGTACCTTTCCGATCAAACAACATGGTACATTTTTAAACTCCTATCACTCTATCATTATCGGGATCAATCATTCCTGGATTTGATTACAGCTATTGAGAGTACAAGGGGAATTCCTGTAGAAAGCATCAAGCACTAAGGATATATACTGTACACAGCCAACAGATAGGCACTATATGTAATTTATTCACCAGGTTTGTCTTGGAAGGGGATAAGATTCATACAGCTGACATTTAGTAACTTACACTAGCCAACTCTTCGCCTTGAAAGAATAGGACAAACCTCAACAGATACTTTGTTCAGTAAATAGATTACAGTATATGACTCTAGTCTTAATTGATGTGATATACAGATATTTTAACAGGCTAAAATCTGAGAATAGTCTGGAACTTACTTGCAATGGGGTCTGTTGTTTTTGTCATCCCAGCATGCAGGGCAGGAAGTCCGTAGGAAATACCCTCATATTCAGCCAAGGGTGAGAACTGCACTGTAATGTCCAGAGCTGATCAGATTACCTGCAAAGAATAAGAGAGGTGTAGGCATACCGACAAGCACAAAATAGTTTTTGTAGAAATGTAATTTTTTAACTGGAGGGGTATGGGTGTAGGCAGGGAGTTATTTTTAAAATAAACAGACGTCTTGAGTATGACAATTACACATTATAATGTACCATAGCTCAACAGCCTTTGTAGTGTCTTGTCATACTGAATCATTCCCAGCCACGGTCTGCTGAGGTCTACAACAGCTAAACACTCTGGAAGTCAGGAGACCAAAAGGACACCAGTGAAATTAGACTGATCTGATTCAGGACCAGACAAAACACAAGTTAAATACCCTGGTCTGTTTTAAAACCCACCCTGCACCTTCCACCCGTGGGTGGGTGCTGATCACAGCTCACAGATCGTTGGGTTAAACACAATCTTCTGTACATAACATGCACTGACTGTGAGCAGAGCTTTGCAAGGGGGAATGTGCAGTCTGCTGTGATATGTTGAAATATATTTTAATATACCTTCCTAGTCTTTATATTGCTAGCAGATCTGGAATTTTTTAACACTATGTTATGCATATGTTTGCTTTCTGAGTTCGGGTATGGGTATATACATTAGGTACTGAGTTTCTGAGTAATGGGTATATACAGTATCTCCACCGGGACACACACATCTGCTAAGTGAGTTTTAGCATTATGTTTCTTTTCTTTCAGGAACCCCACACTCTTTAGAAAAGCATTACATCATTTATAACGTTGAGTATATATATACACTAAGGAAGCGCTTTGCCACTAAGGGGAAAAAACAATTCGCCCCCTTATCTCGTGATTACGAGATAGCAATGCTTACGTCAGTGTATGTACAACCTGTTACGTTGTGCACTGAACGCATGTTGAAGCTACGATGAACTTGGCTGGCACTTTCGGTTTAATGATCGTGTCAAGCGCTGCAGAATTTGTACAGATTTCGACTGGGGTTTATTCATAATGAAATCTCATTACAAGCATGAGGACCAGTTTCGTGGGATTTAGAGATCAAAGCAATGATGGTTCGTTATGAACAGTTACACGTGCAATCACTTCCACTGCTTAAACCTGTAAGTCTGGACATAGTGATATAGGTATTGTAATGGACATGGCCGACATTACAGGTTGTGCGAGCCAGTTGCCAGCGTGGTGATGTCACCGCCCTTCCCTGTGAATAGCAGGGACCTCAGCCGTAGGGCTCAGGAGAGATCTCCCTTTAGCTCAGCTGGCCTGTTCCCTGTTGATGACGTTGGAGACCCGGGTTCGAGCCGGTGGAGGGCTAACCCAGGAGAACCCGAAAGCGCAATAGTATTAAAGGAATAAATTAAAGGTTTATTCCATGCAGAAAAGAGAAGAAAAGAAACACAACGTTTTGGCTGTGAGGGCTTCACAGCCAAAACGTTGTTTCTTTTCTTCTCTTTTCAGCATGGAATAAACCTTTAACGTGTTCCTTTGCAGTCTACACATGCTGAAGTACAGTAGCTCCCTACTTGATAAAGGTATTATACAACAATTGTGCTATCGCGTGAGCACATAAAGTACGCGATAATTACTAAGTCATAATTACGAGATCATTTTCTTGTAATTACGAGATAATTTTCTCATAATTCTGTGATATGTTTCTTGTAATTACGAGATAAGGGTGAGGATTTTTTTTTCCTTGGTGGCAGCGATGCGCTTCCGTAAAGTACACATACATTTCACTACTTCTAATTGAACACTTCTGTCTGTGTCTTTATATGTGGCCTCCCAACAAGTGGAATCAAATGCACCTCAACAGAAACGAGGCACAAAAAAATTCTCTCGACTTGGAATTAATAAAACAATTCTTTCTTCTGTGAACAACAAATTCTTTTAAAAAAAAATTTAGGCTGTATTGTTTCTTACACACCTTTCCATCTCCAATATTTTGGATGCTCCAACATGACGTGTTCTCTTGTAAGAGATCAGATGGACAGAAAGTGTAGCTGCCTTTGCTTGGTATCATCCAAAACAGGGGTTTCTCGTTTGGAAAATGACAGTCTACATAGAGTCCCAGACAAACAATTAAACAAAAACTTGCTTTGCTGGCTATCAGAATAGTTTAGGTCACAAATAGACTTCTAAAAAAGTCATTCGTCCTTCAACAAAAGTTTCCCAACAGATTCTCCACTCAGAGAGACAAATACCAATGAAACACAATGATGGTCAACATTAAGGAAGAGGAATTGCGCAAACAAAGAGAACTGAGGCTGAACCCTTGACAGCATCTCCAGTTCCTGAATGAAAACTGAGTAGATGAAAAACTTGATTTACTTTGAGAACCTGAAATCGTTAGGTACATCATCAGGAAGATACTTGAAGAGTTTCCATCAAATTGGAGTCCTGCAAAGCGGAGAGCTGGACCTGAGCTTCATTTACTCTTGAGCTCGAGAGCTTGCGTCAGCCTTCACTCTGACAGAAATTAAGGTGCGTTTCTTAATAAAATACTTCCTAACATGAAGATGAAAAAGCATCCCACACAGAGTCCATTTGTGAATCACCATATTCCACATGCACAGAGTGTTAAGAAAGTCAACCTGCTAAGTCAAAAAATGTTTTGGGGAAACCATGCACAAACTGGGTCCGAGATATTTGAAAAGGGTGATGGGGAATACACTGATTAGCCGAATGCAAGCTGGTGTGCCGATGATTTTATAAGCAGCATCATACAGTGAAATCAGTCTTTCTGCCATCCAAGGGATTATGTTCCCTAAGGTATTTGTATGTAGTCTAAACTTCACTACTTCTTTCAAATGCTTCAGGTATTTCTGAACCTCCTTCGTATGCCATCCAGCCTCTGCAACACCACCTACTGCTGTTAATCCAAAGTTTTTTTTGTTTAGTTTTGATTGTCATTATAGTTAACACCTCAAAGCTTCAGTGTACTCTGTGGTTTGCCGTGGAGTTTAAGCTCTGACATACCTCAGAGACAGAAGATACAGTCACCATTTACTCATGCAAGTTCCTTTCAAAAGGTGAGCAAAGCAAATAATTGGCTTTGACTATTCTTCATAAATGACACCAAGTACTGCTCTTCACCATGAAATAATTTACAGGCTGCTTTACACAAACAATATTTCATCTTTACTTCTTATAAGTAGCATTTCACCAGATTGAACAGAGCACCCTGGATTGCCAGAAAGGAATAAATAGAATTTTAAAGTGAATTTAAAGAAGGGATATTAAGAACTTATTGCAAGTGTACGTCAGATCTCTTAATCAGAGATCTGATGATTTTAGTCTTCTCATTCTACTGAAGACCAGTCTCCACACAGGGAGTGACACAGCCTTCTGACTCTGCTGAAGCACAGGGTCACACCCTGTGATAGAGCCTGCCTGGGTGCTGCACCATGTCTGTGACCGTGACTGTTTGTGACTGTTGACATTCTTTGTTATATTGGGGTACTCGCATGTTACACACTGGCTATGTGTGGCACTGTGGGTTTGAAGAAACAATGAGTGCAAATGTATAATTTTTTACTCTCAGAATTATGAATGTCTGCCGTCTGCAGTGCAAACAATCTGACGTCACCTGCGTGTTATCCGAATGTCAACGTTCCATGAATTGCAGAACTTAAAATGTGGATCTGAAGGAGCAGAAGAAAGCTACAGCAGCATCTCATGTAATGGTACTCAGCTATTGTGCCTCTAGGACCCTGTGACTTCTGCTGATCAGGTAGCTGCCAGTGCACTGTTGTTCCTTATTTATGCTCGTGTGGGTGGGAATCTGGCTCCATCTCAGTCTTGTACCAATCTGAGAGTTAAAGACTTCCGCCCCGGCATATGGCAGGTGAAAAACAACCATAAAGGACAAGGAGTTTGTTTTTCATTATATCAAAGTATTAAGCCTCATGTCAAATTGTCATTTAAAAGACATTGTGTTTTTCGTTCAAAAATAAAACGTGGAGTGGTGGTGGTTCACTGCCAGATTGGGGGCTTAATCAAGAGGCTGTCACACTCCACACCCCTTTACTTCGATTGATTTGATATGATTTTTAAAAATCAAGCTGGGTCTCATCTGAGGGCAGTTTTCATGGCTATTCTCTGTGCGCAGGCCACAGAGAACCCCCTCCCCCAAAACCCAAGAGATGAAAACAGGAATCCACTTCTTACCTCACAGCATGCAATTACAGACACTGTGCTTTACTGTGATGAGTCACTAGAGGAACTACCAAGGTCTCTGAGGCACCGGTCTCTGCACCCAGGGATTTTCCTGAGGTCTGCTTCACAGCCTCTCTGAAAACCGACGCCTCATCCTTTAGGCTATCAGAGAAGAGGTTAGAAAAAGCGCCTCCCCCATGCAGAAGTCCCTTCACCATCTTGGTGATGGTGTGAGGAGCTGCCCGTTTTTACCATGTTCTTCAGAACTCGCCCCAGTCTGTACGACACTGCACGGTGTCTGGGGGCTTCACGAAAGCAATGTCCAGCTTGAGTACTGCCCCTGCTCTCCCACTGTGACATCCATTTTTTTCCTGTCTGTGTTTAGTGGCAAGTCCAGTGGTCATAGTGTATTCAGATTCCTTTCTGAAAAGCACATTTAAGAACCTCACTAATGTTAGAGCACAACTCCTAATAAAAAAGAAAAGGCAGCTCTACCATGAGCATGCTGAGAACCCTTATAATTACTGAGGCCAAGAGAAAAACAAAACAAGAGTCTAGCTTCTACTTGAGGTGACCAAGGATATTGTATGCTCAGATTCTGAACTGGTCAATATCTTTTTTCAAAACCTCTACTCACACTTCTACACTTCTTAGGTGGGCACAAAACCTACCCACTGAAAAAGTCTCTAGTCTAAGTGAGTGCTGGAAATATCCTAACCTGGACTCTATGAATAACATTCCTCATCCGTTTAAATAACTTTGCAAAAACACCACCAGGGCACAACTTTAAATAAATTTCCAGCCCCTCAAGATACACTATGTGAATTATGCTAAAATTACCTAATACTGTTGGAGTTTGTTCTATAACATGGTGCATGTTATTGAGATCTCCTATTGTAATATCAATTAGATATCTTTTTATGCTTGTTGACTTTCATTGGCAAAGTTTTTGAAATATGTACAGTTAGGTTACATTTTGCTACAGACTATAACAGCATGCCCACATTTTTGTTGTTTTCTTCCAAACATTCTTACATCACCGGTGTGAGTTCCCTTTTCAGTATGCCTTTCTTTGCGTTTGTTTTTGCACTTGTTGTTGTTCTGTTTTGAACAACTAAACCAAATTAAAAATAATCCCAAACCGAATCTCACAAGTGTTGGGGTACTTTCAGGCCAACATCAAACTGTTTTATGAAAACATTAGTAACATAGCAAAAACTTATGTTACATGAGGCTGGACGCAGATGTCGATCTGGAAAATAATTTTGGTAATGGAATGTACCAATTTTTGCTGGCTTTTGACTAATGCAGGAAAATCATTAAAAGAGCTTTTTGTAATCAGAAGCCTGAAGCACAAATTGAAAAGGTTAGGTAAGGCTATACATTGTCCTGTGGAGAATCTCTTATTGACGTTAAGGGTCTCCGAGCTACAAGGGCATCAGTACTGATATTCAAAGCTGGAGTGTACACGTAGAAACAGCTGAAGCTTGAAGGTAAACAGGGACACAGGAGCACTCAGTTTAATTGCGTGATTTAATTGGCTCTAATACTGATGTACAGGTGAATAGCAGACCCCTGCATCTGCTCTGAAGCACACACTGGTTTGTGGAGCACTGGTCCCTTCACTGGCAACAACAGCAACATGCTCCAAGACGACAAACCGACAGAACTGCGCGATGACAGCGTTCTGAGGAGGAAGCGTCCGAGCTGCAGGCGAAATGCCTCATTATTCTGGTGTAGGATGTACAGTCCTGTGTGTCAGTGAAGAGTGAAAAAAGCAGGAAGCTACTGGAGGTCAACACAGCAAAAAAAAACAAAATACCAACTGGATGGCCCTTTGTGATATCCTAAAGCGGGTTTTCATTGTAATTCACAAAATACTGTAGAAAATATCATACAAAATAATTTTGTATGATATTACAAAATTTGCCTGTTCCATGTAAGGAACAGGCAAAGGTTTACTCATGCTGAAAAGAAAAGTAACACAACATTTTGGCTGTGGATAATATTATTTTGTATAATAAAAAATAATCAAAATCTTGAAAGACATTTTAAAAATATATTCAGTAAATTTTCTTTTAGGTAGACCTCGACAAAATATGTACATGTGTTTTAATACACTGTTACAGGCTATGATAGGTGACTATAGAAGTGTCTCTAAGAATTTAGAGACAATGGGTAACTCTTAACTAGTGATAACATTTCCTCTTCTTAGAGCTTCAGACTAAGGGATGTTTACTTACTTGTGCTGGGTGTGAGACACTGATCAAAAAGTTTGTTTAAATTAGTTAAATTCTGGGTAAATGATTAAGAGTGTCAAACATGTAGCATAAAAGACAGAGAGATCAGAAAAGAGGACAAGGAGAGAGCAGAGATACAGAAGGACACATAAAATGAAGTGTGTGCCAGGCAAGAGGTACATCCATAAAGACCAGATTATAGATAACTATTTGAACCTCGCTAAGAAAGCCTACTTTTCTGTGTTTGTTAGGGAACTCTGATTTCCAGAGTGAAGAATCCCTAGGTTAAAAACAACCTCTTTTGGTAAGTGAGTGCATTTAGAACAGGGAGATAGGCTCCCATTTATTTTGTGGCATCTGGGTTTGTAGAGAGAGAGTTTTAACCACAGGTTAAAATTTAGTTTAGAAAGCAGCTTTACCTTATTCTGGCTTTTGTAGGCATTAAGAGTTGAATACTTGGCAAAAGTCTGGGAGTTTTTTGGATGGTTAGGAGATTAGGTCTCAACGATGCCTTGTCTGTAAACTTGTACTGTACATAGGGAAACCTAGGTGTTGTTTGTTCATGTAATGTGGGTATGGTCATTGTTAGTAAATATTTGTTTAACCAATTGTGCCTAAATTATTACTATTTTTACCAAAACTGTGCCAGATAATTCACATGCCTCTAACTATACCAACTACTTGGGTATATTCTTGGCCAAAATTCTTATAAGTTAAGGGTTATGAATATTTATTTTAATTATTGTCTAATATGCTTGATCAATTTCCTGCTTGTTCTCTATTTTTTGTAACCTGACACTTGTAAAAATACTTGTTATATATATATCACAAAGTAAATACATAACATGCAGTACTCTCCATGGAGACATCCCTGCAGTCATATAGATTTATGTAAGTGGCTGTCATCTACAGGAAACAATATGTCTCCCATGTCATTCCCATGAAAATATGTAATTGCAGGATTTGCAGGTTCAAACTCTAGCCACCACAACTCCTAAGAAAACATTTCATTTTGAATTTTTCACTTGAGTCTCTCAAAAACAACATCAAACATGAAGGCAGGGAGTGGTGCTCATCACTTCACATCTGTATAATTTTGCCTGTCATAGCTCTACTTTTTTGTTTCATGTATTGGCTTAAAGCTGACATGAATGTCATGGGACACATCTGGGAACTAATTGATTGAGTGCTGTGAAAAAGTGGACCTTCACAAAATAATACACAGAAGATAAGGCTAAAATGCATCCATGTATGTCATGATCTGCACTAAGCTTTGAATACAGAACCCCTTTTATTTTATGTCTTCAAAGTTAGAAGTAATGTACCATTCCAAAGTGCAATGCAGATCCTAAAGATATACAGGGTATACACAAGGCCATGCGGAAAACATTGAGTGGAAAGGTTGGAAATTTGCTGGGCACTAGGCTGGGTGTGACCCTCGCAGCTTACAGTGAACCCGAGTCATACAGTATGTGGGTAGAGTTTACAGAGCAGGAAAGAGTTGTGAAAGCATAGAACTACACCACCAATCGAAGATGACTTGTGGAAACAGAGCTCAAAGCAAGTGCTTCCAAAGAACGCAGCCTCCTTTGGAAGCTGCGCTTTTTTCCTGAAGTGTGAAGGACATGGGTCTGGATCCTGTTCAGAGCACATTGCAGATTATTGGAGGGCACCGGTAGTGGCACGGACAAGCACCAAGTGCCTCTCATGCAGCACGATGCATCTACATGCAACCTTCAGGCAGAGTCAGGGAACTCTGGGAAGGGTCTGATGCACAGCTCAAGCATGAGGTCTCTCTGACACCATCGGGGAGCATTATCAACAGGGCTCGTATGGCAGGGTGCGCGTGCATACACTCCGAAGCCTAGAGGACTCAAGTTCGGATATGAGCTCTGTCTTGGAGCAGCAGCTCCATTTCAAGATGTGGGAAAATATTGTACTATAGTCCTGCGATTCTGTGAGAAGTCAGCACACTGGAATCGAAGATGAAAGGAACCATGTTTACATCAATCCTATCGTTAGCTGTCTGATATCTTACATTAGCAAATATTATGGCAATATTTCTTTCAAAAGCTGTTTTCTTTTTTGTAACAGGTCACTCTTAATCTTTAAGGAATTCATGGAAATTGGTACTGTATACATATGGAATAAGCTGGCTGTTTCTCATGCATGTGAAGTGCACTTGAAGGGGGACACAGCTTAACGTCACTTCAGCTGAAGGCTGCAGTGTAGTCATAATGCCTGAGCCAGCAGCGGTAGAAGCCTGATGTGCGAGCGGGGCTGCTCTCTGGAGTGGAAGCTGACTCATACACCCAGGAGATGACTGGCTGGAGTTTGGATGGCGTGATTTTTGAGAGACCCTCTGAAATACCTGAATACCTGAATACCTTTTAAAAAACGTATTTCCTTTGTCTCTTTCCTCTCGCTCCTTGTCTTTCAATTCTGGGTTTTTCTCTATTACGTATATTTTTATGCTCGGTTACGTATGCTCTGAAAATCTAATAAAAAAAGAAAAATAATGTTGCTGTTTTTTAAATGTACGTGTATATATGATTGTGTCACAGCTATCAAACATGTCATCCAAAAGCTTAAACAGGTTTCCTATGGTCAGTGGGCTGACACTCAGCCAAGCAGGTTGATCAAATTTTACAATGACTAAATGGTCAATAAACACTGCAATGCATTTAATTCTTGAGTATTAAAGTTCCCCGTATAGTACAACGTAGATTGGAACTGTAGGTGTATTAAATGAACTCCACCTTCAAGCCTTTGGTAGAGAACACAATAAACAATTGTAAAGTTACACTATACAAAGATATTTCAATGTTCTAGATAATAAAACAGTGAAGAAAAGGTCTACCACTGCTAATGATCTTGTCTGTCTCAGTATTAAAGTTGTAATTACTACAAACATAACTATTCCATAAGTAAAATTTAGTTTACAACAATGTTCTTAAGAGTTAGGAGTGCTGCCACTCTTGAAATTTATTTGGTAGTTAAAAATTTGAGTAATTTTACATTTACTATTCCATTAAACTCCCTTTGCTGAGGGTGTATAATAGAAAAATGGTTATAAAGGTTTATGATTTCCTGAATACAAGTATGCTGTTGTTGCATTTTGGTCCTAGGTGTCACGATCGGCATCCATCCTCTTAAAAGCGCTCCGACTCTTGTATTTTAGTTGATTATGTGCACCTGCCTCCTCTTTTGTTTCACTATTTAAGCCTGGCGCTCTCGCTATTCCTGGCTCAGCACTGGGAGATGGACGCCCGGAAGCCCGCCTACCAGTGGGTCGAGGAGAGACCCGACAGCACAGGCTTCATCACTGCGTCCTGATCGTCTGAGTCCGGGGCTCGGAGCGCCTGGCCTCGTTACCCTGGTTTTATTCCCTGTCCCTGTCCCGGATCCCGTTCCGGATTTTAAATGTGTTTGTATCATCTTGGATGGATCCCCCAGTTTTGGAGTCTGGACTGCGACCTAGATTCCCCCCTTGGACTGCCTGAACTTGTTTGTCATCGCCACGCCCCCCGAGCACCGGATCACCGTAGTCATGCCCCCCTGTCTGTCAACCTGCCTTGATCATCTTCGTCTCCTCCCCTGAGGTCCTTCTCCACTTACTTCCGGATTATACCATCTGCATAGGGTCCTGAACTACGCTTCGAGGGAGCCTGGACCGACTCCTGTTACACTATGTATGCACCAATAACAGTGACTGGCTTACAGCTGACAAATGCTTAGCAATTAAAACTGATAGTAAAAAAGCTACAAATGAACAAAGGTGAATTCACAGTTGATGGCATTTGCTTTTACTGCAATGCCAAATTTCTAAATAACAATGTGGTGTTTTCAAGTTGTTGAATAATGAATGGTACTTCAATGCCTTATAATAAGACATTTTTTTTAAATTAATGAAAATCACAGTTAATTAAATCAAAAACTGAATTAATCTTTTAGCATCTCTAAAATTTGCTTTCTTTAATTCTTGAACAGCAAGTAGTGTTAGTATAGCATCATATTGCAGATGAATGCTTAAAGCTATGATAGAGTCCAAACAGAATAATGCAGATATAAACACAGCCTTTGATTCTATTTGTCGTTACCCTTCTGTACCCTTGGGAAGGGGTAAAATTGTTCCAAAGAATTGTCTCAAATCTGTGACCCCATCTCTCAACCCCATGGACTGAACAACGTACTATGACCAAACCTTGCGTTTTAATACAAATACAGTAACAGTTCAATGCCAAGACTGGTTTTAATACCATGAGCAGGATTAATATGCCAAAACAATTAAAAAGGAGATAAGCTAGTTTTAGTTAACATCGTACCAAGTAGTCTGTCGATCTATTTTCTGACTGCTTCTTCAAATGCAGGACAGTGCGGGGAGTTTGATCTTAAACTGGCAAGTAACAAGCACAAGGCAGAGTACACCTGGCACAAGACAGACAGGCATGCATCCACACCTAGGGCCAGCTTTCCATAAAGCCAATTAACCTTCCAGTATGTTTTTGCACTGTGAGAGGAAACAGGAGCATCTGGAAGAAACCCATGGCAATATGATGAAAAAGTACAAACCTCCACACAAGACAGCACCCTATCCCCAGGTCTGGAACCGATCCCAGGGCCCAGCACTGCAAGGCAGCAATGCTGACCACTGTGGCATCCCCAATTCATCCACTTAAAGTAAAACTGCCTTTTTATAGCTTAAATCACTGCAACGAGGCCACGTGTTTCCGTTAACAAAACTGTGAGCATGTAGTCTTGACCAAGCCAGCTGGAGGTGTTTACACTGGTCCTAGGTTTGATTTTCATAGTTCCTGTTCAAATCGAAGTTGGAGGAATAGTTAAAGGAGCTAAAACTGCCTCTCCTTTGTTAAAAATGAGTCTGGCATTACTCTTAGACTATGCAAAAGTTTGTTATTGATTTCCATTCTATCATCTCCGTCCCAATCATCATATGCCAACCATAGGATATTCACATTTTAAAACTCTTCTCTCTTCTAACATGATCACTGCTGTAATTATTAGCCTTGGTATTAGTACTATTTCTTTCAGCAATTTTCTCATGTGGTATTTCTTCAAATTTCACTTTTCAATTGGCAAT
Source organism: Atractosteus spatula (assembly GCF_055471065.1). Lineage (NCBI taxonomy): Eukaryota > Metazoa > Chordata > Actinopteri > Semionotiformes > Lepisosteidae > Atractosteus > Atractosteus spatula. Next base: position 1,273,342 of record NC_142721.1, on the reverse strand, counting down.
AAAAGCAATAAATTGAGTAAAAAAACAACATTTTGAATTCCAGTCAGTTTTTCATGTATTTTGGTTATAATTCTATGAAGGGTCAGTAGTTTATTGTGCTATGAAACCCAGGAAATAATTATCTTTAAGCAAAACCAACCATGCAGTTTTTGAGCAGGAGATCATTTGCTTTGCTTTGCTCAGATTCGACTTTACAGAGCGGTGAGAGCACACAGATTGAATTAACAGGAATGAAGCCGGCTGTGATCTTTGGGAAAGGGCAGTTGTCATCATCTTCATGATTCTACCAAAACGTCCACCTCATATTAGGTAACATATTAATTGATACACAGTAGAATATTTTCTATTAATAATGTTTTCCATGATGATAAATTTATCACACCTGATAACTGACATCTGAGTAGTACAGAGTTTGTCATCAGGTAGTTAACTTGTGAAACATTTGATCAGAAGGGGCAGAAAGATACAAATACTAACTGTCAAATAAGTGTGTAGTACAGGGAAGAGCAAAAAGAAAGAAAATAAGTATTACATAGTGTGACAATCTTCCAACGTCTTCCAATGTGATTTAAACGCAATCCATGCATTTAGTTTCCTTTAAAAATACATATTGAGAAAGCTCATATTACAGTATTAATGGTCGTGAACATTTACAATATAAAACGCAACGGTATTTTGCATGGAGCAGATACAGTAGCTTCAGGTATATCATGGCTTTGTTGTTCTTCTAAAAGATAGAAATAATACAACCCCACAGTTCTTCTGCAGGATATAGGAGTTTTATAAGTCAGGTCTTGGATAGAGAAAGCAACACTGAACTGAAATCTTTTTTCTGAACCAATTCCCAGCTCTATTGTAATTAACCCATCATAGTCATGGGTGAAAAAAAGAAAATCACAAGTTCTTCTGCGAGTTTTGAGATTGCTAGTGCTATTTACTAGTTCTTAGAGGTAAAAGACCATTACAGCCAGTGAGATGAGACCTGAGACCAGAGACATGAGATAAAGTCTCAGGTCTCACCACAAGGTGGGCACATTTGTCCTTTTAGATTAATCAAACTTGTGCACACAGACTCGGAGCCACGTGTGACCAAACATGAACCATTTCTTCTCAGACTCTAACTAGGAGATCTGCGTCACAGAGCAACAGAAATGCATGAGCAAACAAGTTTCTGATGCCATTTCAGAGAAAGGAGGTAAAGAGGTATCTTTATGATTCATGCACCTGGCATTAAATGTGATTAGAAACATTAGACATGTTCAGCTGCTTTGGGCTAGGTCAATCAAGAATTGCTTCCTCTACCTCTCTGCTGCGGTTGTCTGCAGCTTGTTCTTCACAGTACAACCTCAATCATGACATTAAGCCATTTTAACAGGACTTAACCTTTCTTTAAACAAAAGTGCAATCATCTGTTATTTTTCTTTGTATCTCCAATTGTCCAGTATGGAATTGCCTCCAGTTAATCAGCCTGGTGTTGGTGCTGGTGCCACAATGGGAGGCAGGGCAGTGAGGTCTGTCCACGCTTCCTCGGAAAGGCTCACCTGCCAGGGGCATCCATTACAAACACAGGCGACCTACAGCCTATCACTGGTACTGGCTGGAGGAGCCATCCATGTCTCAATGACAACGCAGCAGGACAGCCTGCACATCACAGGGGTCTTTGTTGCAAGGCAAAGCCAGGATAACCTGGGTGACTCTAGTCTTTCCAAAGTCTACACTGTATCTCAACCTTTGGGGAACACCTGTCACAGTTTGCCTGCTGGATCACCCAAGCTCAAAGCTGTACTGTCTAGAGGTTATAGGCTCCACATCAGCAGTTCCCAGTCCTGGTCTTGGTGAGTCACAAACCTGTTGTTTTTAATTTCAGCCTCAGTTATACAATAAAATCCATCATTGATTTAAAATAATAATAATAATAATAATAATAATAATAAAAATGTGAACTGTTTGTTTCTAGCTCTTGAACACGTTGGAGCTTTATCCACTGTATTTTGAGATAAAATCCAGAACTTGTAACATGAAACAAAACTGCAAATATTGAGTTGAAGAAACTTCTTAGATCAAGTAAGGCTTCAATGATCTCATGCTGGTGGGATGGAATGAACACCAGCCAGAGTCTGCGTCACCAGGACTGGGATTAGTAATAGTCTATAGAGGTCCATGTGCTCTAGAGGTATAAAATGCTCTCCAAACAAGTGGCTTTGCTTGGTAATCCACTCACCCATCATTCTCTGATGGCTACTTCTAGGCTCAAAGGCCAATATCTAGAAACAGATTGCTAAAATTGCTGGAAAACGTCACGTGTTGTCAATGCAGTCGTTTCCCTTTGCTTGGATTATTTAAGGTGGACCATCCCTGAGCTGGTGAGGGCAGCCTGGACTTTCCAGCAGACAGAGACACACACGGCTCACGCCACGACTGCAGGCTGAGAGATGCAGTGCTGCCTCTCCAGTTGGCAGCTTGCAGCATGCAGCAAGACGAATGGCTACGCTGGTGGGCAAGTCAGAGGAGTGAATCTACAGGCCTCCTTTCCTGTGTGCAGTACAGGCGTTGAAGTGGTGAAGCCCAGCCACGTACAAACAGCGATGCCACATTATCATGGCATAAAAATAATCGGTGACATCAAATGTTTTGCCAAAAAAATAGCACAGCTGGTCATATAAGTATACTGTACAACTACTCTCTCTGTCTAAAAAGCCCAAAAGACTGTATTACCTCGCATATTTCAGGAGCTGAGGATAAATCCAAAATATTAAATGAAAAATAAAAAATAGAAAGTTAACACAGAGATGATTTTGAATTACAAATTGTTCCATAAATTAAAATCTGCTGTTGGTTTTATGATTACATGTGTGCACTAGCTAACTATCCATTGTCTAAATGCCAACAAAAATCTGCAAACTTTTCTCTTATATATTGACTCTTACTCAATTATTGATCTATCAGACTCACTCAGGAGTCTGATAATGTTCAGGAGGCCAGTCAGTGTTCAAGGTCATAAGTGGAGACAGGAAGGGCAATGAATGAAGCCCAAGCAAGACTGAAGCTTCAGTAATGTCAAAGTGAAAGGAGGTACAATTTGTTTATTTCACCACTAGGTATAAAGGCTGTGATACTGAATTACACCTTTCCGACCGCTCTACAGAAAACCATGGGATTTAAAGGGTTAATACAGTATGTGTGATTAAATACTTAAAGTTCCTGGTCATTATGAAGACTTGTCTTGTCTTTTTCCCCACTATTCCCCACAATCAGAAGTGTTTTAAATTTCCTGCAGTTTTATGAGGGACCCAGATCCATAGATGACTGTCCTGTGAAAATGGCCCTTCATGTTCGGTACAAGACATAAAAAATAACAAAAACAGAGCTACAATTATGTATGCATCCTGAAAAGAATTTGCATTATTCTTTCTATAAGAAAATAATGTGTGTTTATTAATATATATGCTAGTACATCCTTTTTGATACTTTTCAAAAGGATCCATTCTCATTTCATATTTAACTCTAAAAGTATGATAATCAAACAATGAGAGTAGAAACAGGCTTTTTCTTATTGAATAGTACAGTATTTTAGTATATAACAGTATTTTAATAATATTTTTGTGGTACTGTCTGTTAAGATACTGATACATTTGATATTTTCCAAATTGAAAAAGCCAGATTCCATGTTGTATTCCCTTTCGATCCTCAACACAGTGCTTTCCTTCAATCAAAAAGTTATATATATTAAAAAAAAAACATCTTGCGTTAAACTCCAGAAAATCACTCTGGTTATTTTTGACTTTTAACAATCAGTGTGATATTGTCTCATCAAATTCATATTGGAATAGAGAAGGGAAGCAGAGTTAGATGTTATTAAAATCCAAAATAGGCTCATGCCCTCTATAGCTGCCACATCAATCTCATTTATATTTTTTGGATGTTTTTAATTTATATTAATTTGCACTAGACTATAATGCTTTTCACAGAACAGTGTCAAGTGTCAACCTGTTGCCTCAGTCATTACAACTTGGTGACTAGTGTGTGTATAGTATATACTGTAATTAAAGTTTCAGCTACCTCCACTTTTCTGTTGTTTTGGAGAAACAAACCGTACTCTTAGTCTTACAATTATGTTGCACGTGCTTTTGTCCTCCTGTGTACGGGCATGTACAGTAAGTATTTGCTAAAAATAGTTTTAGGTTGATACACTATGTTTCACTTACTTTCTGCTATTTATTTTTGATATTCTGGAGGGCTCTTCTTGCTGAATACATAATCTCAAAAGTTTTTTTGCAGCTTCTTGTTAAATTCATTCCTGAATCATCTTGAAAATTTCCCGTTTACATTTGATTGTTCTTTTCTTCATGAAAACAAAAATTTCCTCTCCTCTTACAGAGTGGAAAATGCACCATGCTGAAACTTAAAACGAAACATTTGTGTATTTCTTCTTCCAGCACCGTCTTGCATCGTCTTGTGAAGAAGATCATCGCTATTAGATTTGTGATATACACAAATTCACAGATGTCCTTGTGTTGTCAAAAATATTACATAGGTTTCCGTAACATAAAGTACAATTTAAGTAGTAGATCAGTACAAGTTATTCTTGTAATTTGTATTTTTATTGGCATTTCCTGTGTTGGTCTTATCGTCATTTGCAATTGTTTTTACAATTTAATCTAAAAATCTAATATTAAAATGCTCTATAAAGATCCAAACAGATTTTTTTAATGCAAGAGTCCCCAAAAAGTAACCACTCTCCCTTATAAAATTAAATCACTTGCATTTACATTTTTTGTTTCCATCCTAATTGGCCACTAACACAATCTTTTGGGTTTACATATTCCTTGTTTGCCATTGTGCTGAAAAAACATCTTAAAACTACAGAAGAGTAAAGCCATCATAAGTCATTTATTTTCAAATTAATGACGTTCTCCACATTTAAACAGAATTTTAAAGACTTTGAAAGTTGTTGTGAAATACACTACAAGCAGAAGTCACATGCAAAAAAAAAATACTTATGGTTTTTGAATATTTACATTCCAAAATACAATTTTTTTGCATACTATGAACGTGTCTATTAAAGAAGTGTTTATGTTAAAATACACACAGTAAGGAACAGGGAGCTACAGTAAAAATCTATTAAATTCAAGTTTTAAAATATGCTGAGAAATGTTTAAAATTCAAGACATTATTAAATTTATTTAAGACAAATTCTTAAATCCTTTAATATATGCAAAACAGGAAAAAAATACAGTACTGTATATCTACATGACATACTGCTTCAGTAGGGAAGGGGTAAAAATTCTTTAAATTGTTGTTTTGTTTTAATTTGATGTATCGGTCTGCCTAGGCAGTCTCCTTTACACTAAAGAGAGGCAGGCTGATTATGTAAGGCAAGTCAACGGAGAAATCCTTCTCTGTGCACATGTCTGTCAGTGCGTTACATGTGACTCATAATACTGTCATTCCAGAGCTTCAGAAAGAAACTGGGGACAGCCAAATGCAAGCTAGGTTGGACTGTACTTTTAAAACTTTGTGTTTGTTTTGATATTTGTCCTGTTCTACACTTAGTCCAGAGCAAGTCCTCCAAAAGACAACTAAGAATCATCAACACACACATGTCTCCAGAACAAGGGGCAGAGAGCAGCAGGGGACGGGCCTTCAGCTTTAAAGATCCAAGCAGTTAACGTCAGTTTCGAGTTTCCATATAGTAAACTGTGTCACGTTAAACAATGACTTTCCCAGTGACTTGTGATTGGTGCCGCGGGTTAGTTCGTTAAGTAAAATACTAGGTTCTCTTGCGAAGCACGTTCGTGAGATGAGGTGATATACAGATGCCGTTGACAGAAACTGTCTTTCAAAAAATAAAACAGGGGATTTTGGATGTTCATTCTGATATCGTCCTAAAAACCACTGGTCACTCCTGGGATGTTGAAAACACTTATAAAGCACACATAATTAAGCCCATACAAACAGCAGCCTGTCTCATATACCTAGTGTACATTGTAGTAGTTCAGGTGGGTAGCTGCGTCAGCATGCGTAGGCTGCAAAGGAACAAGTAATAGGTTTATTCCATGCTGAAAAAAAGAAGAAAGAGAACACAACGTTTCGGCCGTGGAGCCTGAAGAAGGCTCCACGGCCGAAACGTTGTGTTCTCTTTCTTCTTTTTTTCAGCATGGAATAAACCTATTACTTGTTCCTAGTGTACATTGTGTCAGTTTGGAGAACATACATGTTGAAACACATGTTAGTGTGGCAACATAAAATTCTATGACAATATCCTAAATGCCAGGCTAACTCTTCTGCGCTGCTAAGGGTAATGTCACAGCTGTTGGTGGCTGTATAGATTCCCATATCGTTGTGGACATTCTGGACACTGTCTTTGCGAAAATAAGTTCTTTGGCCAATATGACACAGATGATGATCATGAGTTGAAAAGCAATGCTGACCAACATAAACATATAAAAAGCATTTACATGCACTACAATCTCCCTAAATTAAAATCTTATTCTTTAGTATGTCTTTAATTGAAGTACTGTCAACCAGTTACTATAATTTCCTAAATTTTCTAAGGTTCATTTAAACCCTCATGACATACTAGAACTGGCTGATCTCTCAATTAATTCCCCTTTTTCCTCTATTACTGCATTCAAATTTTCCCCAGGACAATGAAAAGTCCCCACACCTGATGAAAACAGTTCCAAAGCTGAAAGAAATATAGTGAACTACTCAGTGAAACAAGCAACATCCTTAAGAGTCTTCATGATAAAGAAAAACACAGACAAGCAGAAACAGGACTATAGGCCTTAAAAAATAGTTTTGTGATTACGTTACCTTGATTATATTGATTTTTTTAAAGTCCGCATTTAAAAAGCAGGTTGTGTGAATTAAGTAAAATCACTGCTTTGGACCCAAAGGATTAGTAACTGCGTGCAACCCAATACATAACTAATAATTTTGAGCCTGTCCTATCTAAATGTTTCTCCAATTGTTTTAAAGCATACAACAGAAAAAATCATTCTCCAGCAATACAGTCTCCAAGCACATGGTTTATTTGATGTTATTTTTTCTTAGAATAAGGAAAGTGCTGACACAAAATGGGAACATATGGATTGCACAGGCCTCAGTGTTCAGAGCTTTGGCAGTGCACTTCATTTTTGCACTTCTTATTGCACCAATAATATCGCCAGACTCACTGCCTTCAACTCTGTCCTGAGAAGATCATTCAATTGTTAGGGGAATGACCTAACAGAAATCAACAAATCAGAGATTGAACCACAATGTCTAATAGAGTTTTATAGCTTCTAAGGAAAGAAAGTAAGCAGCAGGAAAAAATACCTTCGTTACCGTTAATCGATGTGTTTTAAAAGAGCAAGTGGTGGTTTTCTGAAAAGATTCCATTCTGATTTGTGCTGGGGTACAACTCCCTAAGTCACTACCAACCAAATGCTTCCACTAACTCTTAATATAAAAATTCTTATATTTTTCCCAGTGTCTTTTTCTGGCAAGTTTAGGTGTTTGACTCTAATACTGTAAATTACACACAACCAGACAGTAATTAAAAAAAAATTAACAGAACATTCTGGGACAGTGTAGTTACAGTACCTTTTGCTAACTTCCCACATTTCTCTCATTTTGTAAATATAGGCATCTACACCTACCTAGGAAACAATTTTTCACAAAAGTAACTATTTACCAGCAGTCTAAATTTATATAAAGCTTTTCACCACAAAGCTTCAAATTAACAAAAACACAGAAGACATTTAATGAGCACATAAAAATAAAAATTTGCTGTAACTGGAGAACAGATTGAAACCAAATCTTAGCTCACTAAATCCAATTCTGCATATCGCTATAATATATTGTATTGTTATGGAGAAGATGCCCCCAGTTTACAGGATCCCACCATTACGTTTCCAGAGTTTGTCATTTGAACTTTCATGAAAACCAGACGGAGGTTTAGTTTTTCTGCCTTACAGCTAGACTTTTCCACCAGACTGGAAAAGTATTCTTTTTTTTGTTCTGACTAGATCACAGGAAATTAATAGAAACAATTTAACACGTGGCTACGTTGAACAAATACTGTCTTCAGCTACACTTGTATGTCAATGATGTCTCTTCTGCACTTATCATATGTACATGTCATAGATTCATTCATTTTGATGATGAGTAGTTAAGACTTTATAAAACATGAATTTAATTTTACAGACATGTACATTTGTAAACACCCAATCACACTTATCTCATTTACTGGATCTAATTGTCTGTTTTGGCTGCAGAACTTTCTGACCTACATTTCTAACACATATTTCTACCCTATAGTATGCATATAAATACTTAAGAACATAAGATGGTTACAGATGAGAGCATGGCCTAAACCTCATTTTGCTCATATGGTCATATGGTACCTCATGTGGTAGTTTAGTAGCTGAGCAAACCGAAAATGTCAATTATCTGTTTCTTAAAACAGCCCCCAAACATCTGAATGGGAAATCTGTTCCAGATACCTACAATACTGTATTTCTACTGTACATAGCAATGCCAACCTGCTGGACTCTCAGGACTTCCATCTCCACTTAAAAGGCATATAAGAAAATATCATGAAGCCAAGTCATCATGAGACCCGCAATCCCTTACAGAGGGTTTATTACCTAACAGTCACAATTTCTAGCATGACAGCTGGCAAGTGAAGACATTCACTGAGTCTGAATCATTGGGCACGGTTATATGCTAAGCAAGTCTCAGTAAAACTTGTATTGTGCCAGGCACCTCCATCGAGAGCTCTGAGAGTGCAGGCCGACCTCTCATCCTGTGGACATTACGAATGGCTGTTGCAGTTCAGTAGGCATTGTGCACACTCAAACGCTCCTTTTGAAACCGCGAGGAGCAAACTGAGAGAAGCTAAATTCTACAACACAGATCCACAGTCCAATACAAAGTCTTTGAAATATAAGCTATTACTGTTCATGACTGTTACCACAAAGGTTAATGCCACTTAAAATAATTAAATGCAATGTAAAATTAGTAATTTCATGTTACTGCGGACTTATAAGTCTAGATACCCAATTAATCACGTGATGATTCAGAAATTAGAGAGTTTAAAACAGCAAAAGCTACTGTCAGGAAACTCATCTTGATATTTAGATTCCAGGAATATTGATATTGCTATGTACTGTAGGATTCAGAAATATATCCTACCCATTGAGTAAATGTGTTTAAAAAAACACATCTGAACCCTGAATGTCTGCTCTGGATGAGCTTAAACTAGACAAGAATGTATTTTTAAACATTTGGCCTGTTGAGAGTTTTTGTTCACTTAAAATAAAAAATTGAGCCAGTCTGCTAGAAATTATTATTTCATTTTTTTAAATTATTTTTTAAATGTTGATGTAGTACTTTTTTTATCATGAGTACGAATCACTTATTTTCAAAATGTAGACCTAAATTATAGGACAATAGCTTTATTTTCCCTTGTGAACATATATTAGATAATAAGATTGTGATTTTTAAGATCAAGACAGGTCACTAATTAAAATATTTGCTCATTTAAAAGAAACAATAGAATATTTTAATTAGCAAAATGACATAAGTAAAGGCATGCCAAATACTTTTAAGATCATACACGATTACAATTGATAGTTTGTGTTTTATGTTAATATTTAAACTTACCTAGCCAATAAATTATATAAAGATAACTTGGAACCTATTCTTTTATATGTCTTTTCAGCTCTTACTCTTTACCATTTAAAACAGAGTACAGTATATATATACAGTATATATATTTTTAATCCAAGTCATTCTTTTTAAAAGAAACTTTTTAGTTGTGAAAATATAGACTGATAGCAACTAAGCCACGTGCTTAAAAACCTGCCTTTCTGCAATTAGTAACAGTTAATTAATTTATGGGCAAAACTTTACGTTTGTCTTAAGTATAGCTAGGTAATGATAACTTTTCATTTCTTAAAAGGTGTCTTGTTTTGTTAAAACTGAATTTTCCACACAATGGTTAAAACATTGAATCTTTTTTCCAGGGCACTATACTATTGATTTTATTATTAATTAAAATCAGTAATAAGAATGGAAAAATGTGCAACAATGTTGTTTAGAATCATGGAATGTTCTTTAAATTAAAAATTAAATTAATTTTAAATTTCAATCTTTCATCCACACAATTCTAATACACTTAGCATATCACTTTAAATAAAAACGAATACAATAAAATAATATTTAACCGATTTCAGGCAATTTGCTATTTTTAAATGACAGTGGGTATAGGTTTTCCACATTGATAACAAAATGATCCAAAGTTAAAATGGGCTGAACTGGCACAAAGACAAAAGACAGACACTAGCAACACATTGACGAGTTCACAACTAAACATAAAATGCTCAAATGTGCCGATCACACAAAATACAGAAAAAGATCAACTGTAAGTTTCATTTCAATTTCAATTTTAAGAAAACTGCACTTCTTGCCTTCAATATAAACAAAAACAGTATTATACATAATTTCTATAGCACTGTACACTTTGCAGATGAAACTATGAAACTAACTAATAAAGTGAACCTGAATGTGATTAGATGTTACAAACTGGTCAAGCTATGAAGGAGACATTGTTTGAATAGAAACCAATGTACATTTAAAAATATAGTTTGTCTAAGTGCACAGCTGAAAAGAATCGACTTGTAAATGATTGAAAAGGTTTCCGTAATCTTAGTTTGCAGTGCTCTTAGGATGAGGATTATTCATACCACAAAACAATACAATTATTTCCTACATTTCACATTTAGATTTTTCTCAATCTGTTTTAATGCTTTCTTATTTCTCAAATTGATTTTCAGTATAGCATACATGGTAATACTGTTCGTCATAAAGATAAAATTGCACTTGAAATAAGGAAATAATAAGTACTTCACAAACAAAAATAAATAAATGAGCCTTCCAGAATGTGGTGACTCATTTATGGATCTACTTTGTTTTCTAACGTTTTATGTACTGAAAACAGATGTGTATTCTGTTCCTCACACGAGGTCATTATTGTGTGATTGAAATCCAGGTGTTAGTTTTAACCACAATAAGCATTTTATGTTAACTTACAACTACTATACTTTAAAAACTAGAATTTAATGTTGTTCTGTAATCTTTCTTCAGGACGTCAGGAACAGTTTACTTCGACTCTCGAATGAATATGTTCTGATCAAGTATGAAAAGATGAACGACTTCTGCTGTGAGTGTGATTGAAGGCATCCTGGCATTTTCCCTCTACTTCCTCTGTTTCAGCCCCAGAGAGGGAGAAAACCCTTGCTTTCCAAAATCCTGAGGACTGCTGAAGAAAGTTCTGTTCCTGCCCCCACATTAGAATGTTTCCCAGCATTGTCTCAGCTTCGGACATGTTAAACTCCCACCAAAAACAAGGGAATCTGAAAATAATTTGACGTGTTTCTGGCTTTTCAGAAGTATGGAATCCACGTTTCAAATTTAGTTTTTTGCATCCTATCTCAGATTTAATGCTTTCTTGTTTCACACATGCTTAATGATAAGATAGAGCGACAGCAAAGACAACTGAAACACAAACATGGAAAGTTAGACTCTTCTCCTGCAGTCTGAACACGAGAGAATTTTGTTTTAATCTCCCCAGCACACAGGAGTCCCAACCTCTCTTTATTAAGTCTCACCCACCTCTTGCTTTCTCTTTCTCTCTCACTCATTTCTTCGCGCTCTCACACATACACATAGTACTGTATATACGTAGAGTTACAGTCCACAGAGGCAGTCACTGAGCTGTTAGCACATCTAACTGCTTAGAAGCACTACAAAACCAAATACACTGTATCCCTAAAGGCCAGCACAAACCTACACCACTTCTTCAAGGAGGACTAAGAATAATGTTTAATTAAATACTAGTGACTTAATATAATTATTAATTAAAAATCTGTACAGTCATTCACATACATCCTCATGACTGGCATCTGATTTCTAAAGGCGTGAGGCAAAATTACACAGGCGAGACTTTCCTCTTTGCTAGGCAGCTGTCCTGGTTCTGGAGTCCTGTCCTGTAGCTGTCCAGCAAGGTCGTTTGTTGTTGAACTGTGTCGACAAGAACAAAGCCTTTGTCTTATGGAACATGTGACAGATATTTTGTCACAGCTTTGTCACCTAGTGTTTTTTTTCTTACCGGCACACTTAGCATATTATAACTACTTGTGATTCTATGATGACTCTTTGTCTCAGTGACTCTTAGTATTTTTTATTTGCCTGAATCTTAAAATGTAGATGATTGTGTGTGCTGCCAGTTTTAGCTGTTACACTACAGTAACGTTATGCTATAATAAATAATAAAATAATATTTTTTTTATAAGCAGTGGTGGCGTGGAGTGTTTCTGTAGAGTCACTATTTATTTCCATGCCTCTCTTTTGGAAACACGTTCTGTATATGTGTGAAGGATGGGCTGTCCTGTCAGCTCAAATAATTTCTCTTAGGATAAGAAAAGGTTTCTCCCACCACAGTGCACTCTTCTGCATGAGATGATCACACGGAAGGAGGCCTGGTCTTATGAAACCCAACACTGGGATGAACAGATATCAGGGCACAAGTAAGTCCTCTTTCTCAGCAGACTCCACTTTAAAAGTCAAAACCACAAACTTGAATCAGGTGAGGTCCTACAAAGAAGGAAGCCTCTTTCTGGACTGCCCCTTGCTCAGTCAGTAAAGGTCCATGACCGATATTCCCCGTAATCTTTAACGCTCACGTCCAGGAATGGGGAAAGACTCACTCAGTGACAATAAGCAGAACCGATCAATGCTCTTTGAGTCAAAACAGAAATCCACGTTTCTTCTTGATTTCACAGAAAGAAAGTTTCATAGCTGTTGTTTTAGCTCTTTACTCACCACTTAATTTGATTACCTAGTACAGCTTATAAGGGAGATCTTTTACACAGTATTTCTAAATGCCCTTATTTTTTAAATGATCTTACATCCATGGCGATTCATGGAAATACAGGGTTTCATGACATAATTGGTACAATTTACAGAAAATTTAACTGAAAAAAAATCACATAGCATAACATGGTATTTCTAAAATGTCTGACGGCGAACACTATCTTGAGCTTCATACACTGAGGACAATAAACAACCCAGGACAAGTTGTGGACATTGGTCAAAAAATATGAGAGTACCTGACTGCTTCACTCCATTTCCACGATTCTCAAATTCCAGATCATAAAGAAAATGAGGAAAGAAAACAGGATTACACATCCTTATGTGCTGCTACTGCACAGCTCTTTAAGTAATGTTCCTGTAACATTTTCTTTTGTCATCCTAACACTTGTCTGCGCTTGCAAATCCACAGTAAGGTCTGTTCAACATTTTATCACATGCCACTCGATATAGATAGCAGGCCTTTGGGTCCCTCATGCAGTGACCAGTGTTTATAAAAGGGAAAAGTGATGCCAGCAACACCTCAATCTGTCCACCTGATCTACCCGTGTCAATGCTTCAAAGGGACAATGATGTTTACACTATGACCACAACCAGCAGTAATAATGCTGACTAGTCATGAGAGGAACTAAGAGACAGGTGCGTGGAAATAAATCCATCCAGCTCCCCTTTGTCACAAGGGCAGCTTGTCCTTGTGAGGGCGATGGTGAGCTGGAGGCTGTCCTGGAAATAAGGGCCACATGGTGGAACTGGGCTCCCTTGAACAGGGCAGTCCAGCAAAGGGCCACAGGAGAAGAGACAAGCTCAGCTGCCAGCACGTGTTAGGGAGGTGGGAGGAAGCTGGAGCTTCCAAAGAAAACCCATGCCATTACAGGAAGAACATGCAGACTCCGCCAAAAACCGACATCGGAGACCAGAAGAGCACTGCCGGCCTTGGCAACACAGTGTTGGCCACAGAAATCCAAACATTTGTTTATTAAATCTATTTTTTTTTAATCTGTCAGTAAAAAAAAAAACAAAAGACTGCTTTGAAAGTTTTTTTTGGCAAAAGCTGTATCAGATCTATCTCTCATGGTCTTACACTGCTGTCAGAGCAAGTGGACTTTCTGTGGATAATGATATATAAAGCCTTTTGACTCTTTCGTGTTCCCTACAAATAATAACGTGTTCTTGCACTAATATCACTGCATGTGAGCAATAATATTTAAAGTGTAAACTACATTGGTAATAAGTCATTGAGGACCTCAAAAGTAGTAGAAGAATGAAGCAAAATGCAAACCAAAATTAAATACTTAAAAAAAAATGTTGAGATCCACAGAACCTGTCCCAAGCTGTCATACCTTCATTGTCAAATGTCTTTGGCAGGATCTGAAACAGTTTTATCTGTAATGTTCATGCACTGGTTTCAGTAAAGAGTGTTGTGTGAAGGCATTATAACAATGAACTCTGTGAAATAAACTATACACTCACCTTCTGGTTTAATAAATGCACTGGATTCCATAAACAGATTACAATCTTCAGTCAAATATGCTAAAGGAACTGTAATCTCATGCAAATAATACTAAACAGAAACTACCTCTTTTTCTGTGAAAGCTGTTTGACTGTGGAGACTTTCTGTTTCCTGACAAATTAACTATTAAAAAGCTATATTTTGTTTTCTCTTCCCAGATCACTATATCACATTTAAGAAAAAAACAGCAAATTAAAATTGCTAATGGCATAATGCGTAATAAATGTTCAATGACCTATCACTGCAGATATCACTCATGACAGCACCTTTTAACTGAGAAACACTTTTTTGGGAAGATGGGGTGGATGGTTAATATTAAAAGCAAACGTGCCAGTAATGTTGAACACTTCTGGAATCTTAAAAAAATGTTCATTAAAAAAGATTTACACAGGCTGGTCACCTACTTAGTGCAATTAGTTAATTTAAGAAAACATTTTTTTAAGTTTTCAGTTCTTTTAGGTGCCATAATACAAGTTGTCTAACTCCAGACCATAAGAAATTTGATTTGTGCATCTCCAGAAGTCGTACATTGAGATATGCAATAGGAGTCACTGTGAAAGTCCCCACACAACAGCAACGGCAACAACCCTGAGTGTGTGGGTCTATGACACTGATGGCAGATTCACAGGTCTGTTAGTCTGAACCTCCACTTGATTTCTGGCTTCTACATGTTCAATTTTCAAAGCCACGTTATATTTAATGTACACATTTATTCAGATAAAATGCAAACTTTTTTTCTTGCTTTTTTCCAATAAAATAATAGAAAGCATTTTATCATTTGGACCCATAGTGCTCTTAGTAACTGCTTCACAGTTGTGCGACATTTTATAATCTGAAGACAGAGCACAATAGTTAAAATTACAGGTTACTTTCACTCAAACTCTTAAAACGTGACCAAAGGGACAATTTAAGATTCTTGGAAGGAAAAACCACAATTTATACTTTAGAAAGCATCCAGAGTTTTTGAAGCCCACAAATACATAAAAAATGTAAATGTTTTAAACACATTTCTCCATATAAAAAAAAACATTTTTTGCATGATGTCTTGCTACAACTTGTTGAAAAAAGCTCCCTGACCACATATCACTCGTGATCCCAGAGACAGAGTTTGAGACGAACAACACCAAAACTCAGAAGAGATACACAAAATTATATTTTTTCTATCTGTGCAATGGGACACAGGTTTTGTGCCTTATTCTGTGTTTTAGCAAGTAGGTACAAACACCTTCTTTGACTAGTTAGACCCTCTCAGAGATGCATTTAAGTTTTGGGTGACAATCAGCTTAAGAAAAGTTACAGGTTTGCAAAATGATCATAAGCCTATTGAGGTCACAGAGCTGACTGTACTTTTAACCCTGACAAGTCTAAAATTAAAACACACAAATAAAATACAAAACCTATATACACTGTTCTTACTATTGATCAAATTATGTTTAAATATATGAATGGTTTTAAAATATTAAATAATTTGATCAGGCAGTTAAGGAAAGTTAACACCCGTATTTCCAAATACATAGCAATTGATGAATTACTGTATAAATTAAAGAAAACCTTCCAAAATGTCCTTTGGTTAATCCTTTATCATTACCTTACTTTAATTTAATACCTTACATTAGTTTAAGTGTAGTGTTTTAACGTTAAAGGAAATAACTAAAGCAGTTTCAAGCAATTATTTTTAATGCGTGTGTTGAGCCCCCCAAAAAGAAACTATACAAATATAATGCCAGAACTCCAAATCTATTCTTTTGTGTTTGTACAGTATGTTTTTTGAACACGTGTCACAACAGTTATTAAATGACATACTGTATATTCTATAAGTGGCTGTTGTATCATTCTAATGCATCTTACTGATAGCATCATTTAAAACAAAATTTAAAAACTTCCTACATTTACAATTAAGATATTTATTAAGTTTGCTTTTTCATGTCATTTTGACAAACCTGTTTTTGAACAAAAGAGCTCATCTGCCTCTGTTCTCTATGAAGACCTTTGCTCAGATGCAGTTTATGGCTCTTTGGGCAAAACAGCCTTTTCTAATATGTAAGTCTGTCATTTCCTCAAAGACCTTTAACAAAACTTCATCATAGTTTATTTTTGTTATCTATCTTCAAGGTGCAAATGTGCAATTAATCTATTAAACCTCTTTCAACTTCCCAATCAAAACAGCACTTGCTTCAGAGTCATGTAACAAGCTTTTGAAAATACTTCATAAAACAGAAATAGTTCCTAAAATTCCATAGGTTTTTAATTACCAGAACAGTCTCAGCACCTGTCTGTTTTATGACTCTGTTCTATAGTGGAGTGCAATAGTGTTGTATTGCAAACCAGGCTAGTATCTTACCTAACGTAGCTACCTGCACTGTACCCTGCATTGCATTTCTAAAACACTGTGTAACTTACTGAAATCCATATCTGAATATTGTTATATTATGTTTAATTCTGTCTGCAGCTGGTAAATTGTTAAATCCTTTTTCTTCGTATTGCACTCTGTAACATACTGGTTTTTATATACTACTTTGTGCCAATTTACCTAAATGCAATGAAATGGTATTATTAAGTGTAATGTTTATTAGTGCTAATTAATATATAATAGCAACAGCAATAATAACTACAATACCAAGTGGATTTATACACAGTACAATTAAACATTTTGCTCCACCCAGACCTCTCCCTGAAGCACCTACACTCCCTCAAATGATAGAATCCATCTAAGGGTGCGAACGTGATATCTAAAATTAAGAGAATAGAATCACAACTCATACAGTATGTTTTTGTCTAGATGTAGAACTGCACTGACGCAAAAGTTCAACAAAATCCAAACGAAGACACGTTAAGTTCCACATGCATACTGTGACTCGGCAGCTCTAGATGAGAGGGTATCTATAGCTGGCCACGTTACTTTTTCTCGTGTGCTCAGCGAGAGCCTGATATGTATCAATTCTGTTTGCATTCTGTGAGTGACATCCCTGCAGGAACAGCTCTTTTATTGAATACTGGGGTCCCACCCTCTGATCTCCTAAAATGACCAGCTTCTGCACAGGCATAGTGGCTCCTCTATACAAGTGCAACAGTAAGGAGTAAAAAACAAAATACAGACAACTGTAAGTCATGCGCTACAGTCTTTTTATCAACATTTTTTCCCTAAATGGGTGAAATTTATCTTGTTTCACTTTAGAAGTGCATCCTGTTTCATGCATTTCTTTTTCTTCGATTTTGACTTATGTGCATTTAGTTTCTAAAGCACAATTTGGAATATGTTAGTTATCACATTTACATTTCTGGACAGCCAATGGCTCAATGCTATTTTCAGCAGTCAACTGCTTCTGTATGTCTGCCTCAATATTTGGGGGTATTTCTGCTCCTAAAGTGTCCACCTAAGGTGCAGTAAAGGTGTCTCTGTGTCCCCGATACAGCAGCCAGAACATGACGTGTGATCAGTGCTCTTGGGAATGTGGTAGCATTTTACTTTTGTGCAGTTTCTTGAAGATTTGTTCTTTAGTTTAATAATTTTATGTGTTTATATGAACAAAAAAATGCTAATATTAAAACATAGTAAATTAAATGGTAAAAATTAATGTACGTAAATCTACAAGGCAAATACATATAATGCACATGTATGTATTTATATATATATATAAACACAAGGAAAATTATATTTTTGGATTCTTCCTCCTGCTAGTTTTAGCTTTTTATGTTTCTGCTTTTTGTTTAGATTTCAATTTTCACCTTTGTTGCATTTCTGGCAGTTTCTATTAATTGCAATTTACACTGAAGTAGGAGCAGATCTTTACCTCTAAGTAAACAGATTTATTTACAAACTAGAAAAATAAATGCTGGAGAATAAATAAGCTAATTGCAGCAACCTTATCTTCCATTATTTTGTTCACAATTTAAAGTACTTGCTTTTATAATAGGGACCCTCCAGTTTCACAGAAGGTTTGAGGCTCCATAAACAAGAAAAATAAAAGTCCAGTTTTTCTCTTCTACATTTACCTTCCACATTTCTCCTTTGCTGTGATACTGTATAACTGAATTTCACTTTTAAGGTGTTATTATTAGCAGATTTCATAATTATTGTTTTAACTTTATCTGAAAATAGCCATATTTGCAGGTTACTGGCAATATACATTTTATTTTTGAAATGATAAAAAATAACTTCACTGGAAATTACAAGGATGTTATCAATATAAATGCCATGAATGTCATTTTTTAAAACAAGGGGTTTTGTTTGATGCTGTAGATTACAATGCTAATACAAAATAGTTCATCTATTTTAGAATGCCTTTCAGTGTTTTTTCAAAATCTCTATACTATCTTTATATGGGAACTATTAATAAAGAGAGTGAACAAGCAGGCCTGTTTTACCACAATAAGACTTGCACAGGATTTCACTACAATAGAATAATTAACAGAATACATTTGTCAGCCTTCCACATCTTAAAAAGCAAGTTGTTTATACCTTAGACGGCAAGAAAGTTCTTATTCTGTAAACCCTTATTTACCTTCAACCTGCCAAAAGCTAATGTGTCTTTTAGTAGCCCAAGTTCCCTGTCCTGTGTAACTCTCATACACCTAGAAAATCAGAGTCAGTTTCCAGAACACCTGCGTTAAGCACAGCTTTGAAGGTTTCAAACAAGAGGAGGCCCTTGGGCCTATCTAGCTCTTTTCCAAGTTAGTATTTAATTGATCCAAGGATCTCATCCTGCCGTTTCCTGAAAGAAGCCAGAGTACCAGCTTCAAAAACTAGGAGTAACCATCACATCTTTAAACACCATCTGAAATCCATGCCAAACTGGTGAAACTGATGCCCCTCAGCACTGTGGTACACCACGGGCCTGCTCCTCACAAACATTAAACAGAAGGCCACAAATTAGAGAATTTCTATACTATACACAGTAAGGTGGCGATGTAGCATCTTAGCTCCATCTACTTCAGTAACCTAACCATCACTCCATCTCTGAGCCTTGAAATCGTATGGTGGAATTTATGGAAACTCAATACATCCTTCGAGTTGTTACACTTGTTGCCTACAAACTTGTATTACTTAGTTTTCACATGAAAACATAAATCCTCTGTTGCTGAGGAAATTAATGGCAAAAACTAACTGTCAATATAAATACACGGGATAAATTGTTGATCCCTGTCTTTGATTTCCTTTTCGTCATTTAAGGGTTTTGTTTACACTGGTCATTAATATGAAATTATAGTCCATCTGGAACAGACGTAGACTCAGAAAGAGAGCTCTTCTATATATATATACTTTGGGAGACATAATGTGACTCATCGTCTTATCTCATGCTGTAGCTTGTAACACGGTTGAAATTCAGTACTCGTTATTGTGCCTAATCTATGAAACTCCTGTTGTAACGGATACAAGTTAAGTAAGTAAAGACAAAGTAGGAAGAGAAAGAGTATTAATGCCCTATATCCTACTCCATACACAAATACACGCAGTCTATGCACACTGAAGAAAACACAATTAACAATCTGCTCCAACAATTTTCATCTTCCAGTTTCTAACATCCAAGAAATAATACATTTTCCAACAGCATGTGTGGCTGCTAAACAAATCAGTTTGAGCCTGATTGAGCCTCTTTCACACTTCTTGTACTGAAGGCCCACCATTCAATCTCCTGTCCTACTAATGAAATGTTAAGGCTCAAGGCATGTGGGATTTTCTTAGAAACAAAATAAAAAGTCAAAATTCTGCTTTTGAGTGCACATTAAATAAATAAATTAGTCATGTCATGAAATATAGCTGCTATCCTTTGGAACATTTTTGCAGAGATTCACAAATTCCAGCCCTAGTTTCACAATGATTACAGCTGAAACTCAGTCTAATTTTACGAGCGAGATAGAAGACTTTCAACATCTATATGGCCAATAATTTCACAGGAACGATTTACCAAAAGTTGCAAACTGAAGAAGTTGCCTTGAAACACTCACTGGACTTTTTGGGCAGCAAAAACATTGTTTTTTAAAGTATCTGAGTGGACGAGTAGAAGGTAACTTTTGCTATCTTTTCTGAAACGTAATAAGAGCTCATTTACAATTTCATGCTTGCACTTTAAAATGCAGACACATATATTTGACTTTGCACTTTAAAACACTGCCACCTTCACAAGACATCAACCATTTAATCTCTCTTTGCCTCCTTCAAATTATAGCACAACTACAAAAGCTGAATTAACTTTGAAGAGTTTTTCTCTATGTGCTTTCTCTTTGCCAGTTTTTAAGGATTGGCTTTTAGGCTTTTAGCCTTTGGGCTTTAGGACATTGGTTATGTGTATATCTGTTGGCTTTGATTAGTCTGTGTTAGCCTGTGATTGCTGTCCTTAACTTTTGAAAAGCTGTACACACACTGAATGTACAGTACAGGCTGTCATGTGTATCTCAATTCATATATGCTTCTCTAGATAAACCTGACCCAAAAAAATCGCTTCACTTGAACATTAAAAACAAGATCTCTTAAAACAGCATTATCTTTTTTAGTAATTTTTCAACAATGCCTGTCCTTGGAAGAGAACATGAGAGCGAGCACTCACCTGTGTCCTGGAGAAAGCTGTGGATATATAGGATCCTGTAATCCTTTCTGAGTCTTCACCGGGGAACTTCTGGGGAGCTCCGGGGACACCAACCACACGAACAGCAATACTGTTGTAGCCTAAAGGAAATTAAGGGTGAAGTGAGAAATCTGAAAACGTGCTTTTCTCGCGAAGAGACAAAGCGATACGTTCGCGAGGAAATGCTGTACTTTTCGTTTTTAAATAGTTACCCTGAACAGCCCAGAACTGACTCTAAAGTTCGTAAAGTAACACGTTTATCTTCTGCGGGTTAGGGGAACCAGCTACTCACCGGCTGAGGACTAGCGCGTAAAGTCACCCACGCTGTAACAAGTCCTGCACACCTGCACAAAGCGCGTGGAAAGGTGCTACAGCTCGGCGGCTCTAGGGTTAAAAACTCGCTGCTTCAGGTTCCTAAAATGCCTACTCGTGTACATCATTATAGATCTGCCTGCTCAAATGATCCCTGAACTGAGTCCTTTGGGAAACAAAAAAAACTGCACAACGTGATACTTGGAGGAGAAAACAGAAGAAAAAGTTGCCCAACAAGGGGCACTGAAATAATTTCACAGCATGACAAAAGAGGAAACTACATTAACAGCCAGAAAAAAAAAGATAAAAGCTACAACAGAACCACACAACTTATATTAATAGCTTTAGGAATTAATATTCTTAAGGCGAAACAAAGAGTGAAACAGGTCAAATGTAATTGTTTGTTCTCCACCTATATGCTAAAAAAGTATGTTGTTTTACCCTCCTTCCACGTTGTGTCGGGTTTCACATCAGCAAATTCAAAATTCGCAGTTTAACATTTCTGTTTCCATTAAAATTGACCGGTTGTTTGTTACATGTGAATCATCATACTTTACAAATCTTTGCGAGCATCACACTATATCCTATAATTAACACCATACAAAGTCACTTCGTAGGCATGAAGTTAAGATCTCATATTTAAATTTTCAAGATTAGACCCGTCTGTTTGAATAGCTTCCGATATTGGTAACAGCAGGAGACTAATCAACTTGGGAACAAGAGCAAATAGTAAGCGATAAAAGTTGAGGGTTTGATACTGAAGTAATCTTTTTAAACTTAAATATCGTGATGTATCACTCAACTAAAAAAATAAAAAGTGAGCCTAGACAAAAGTTATGTTTCTCCACATTTAAAACAAGTTATCTTTATTCTCGTGAACCAAAGAAAAAAAATCGGATTTCTTCCGAGCACGTAGAGGAAAGGAGGAATGGAAACAAGTTATTTGCATTCCTTATGTCCTGTTAAATGTTTTTTTGGAAACTTTTCTTTTTAACCGTGGATCTACGCCACTCGAGAGAAAAAATACTTTTCAGTTAATCCATCAGAAGAACTTGCTGAAGTCCGTATACAGACTGTAAAAATAATAATAATAATAATAATAATAATAATAATAATAATGGAGTTACTGGTGATTCTAAAACATGTTAAAGGCTATGTACTATTGCAAGTATTAACCCTGCAAATGAGCCAGTGGGTGATCAGTGGACATTGTTTTACAGAAGGTAATTTATTGTGAAGTTATTTTTATAATTATTATTATTGACAACATCATAATCATTTCTATTCCTGTCAGTGTGTATGGTCTTATGAAGACTGACGTCCAGTGCCACAGTGCTTGTCACTAACTCGGCCAGTTTCAGTAACAGGCTACGGCTCTCCCCAGCAACTCTTGCGTGTTGTGTGGGGGTCGGGAGGGAACAAGAGAGTAAGGGCTAATTAATTAATTAGGAGAATAATTGTGTATTTTTGGGGAAGTCACTATTATGAAGCCTCAAAGATTTTTATTATTGTATTTTTTTTAAAGATGAGGAACGGTCAGTCACATAAATTATGTATGCACTTTGTTGTTTTTAAATAACACAGTCATCACCCTTTGTGACTAACGTGGAGTGTCATAAAGTGAAACTCACGTTTTTAAACTCTGCTTGAACTGAGTGATGTGAACGTAATGATTTAAACAGGATCACACTGTTGCGTGTCTACTAGCATGCTGGATTTCAAAATCCCCACCAACCTGGGCCTTTTAAAGGGACGTCATTTACTTTGTAGACCACCGGGCTGTTTGTCCATTCAGTGGTGTTCAATTGTATCCACTATAAAATAACTTGAAAGAAAACACCACACCTCTGTGGAGGTCAATTTTTACAGACGTATTCCTTTCAAACAATTAAATACGTTCTTCCTCCCAACAAAGTAACAATATTATAGTTTTCATTGTCACAACCAAATGACACGTGCCATCCTCAGATCCAGTTATGCTTCTCGGTAGTCTGTTTTTTTCCCCTCAGATTCATATAGAAGTTAAGTACGTCTCTATATTTCCCTGGGTATGAGCTGATGTTAGGGTGTGTGTAAACTTCAGTAATGCTCATCACACTTTTCAATTGTGTAGAGTGTTAGGGTCTTATATATAGCACTGTGTGTTTGTGTGTGTGACTGTGTGTGCTTGTATGTGTGATTGGATACACCCAAAGATAAGTTAATATTACGATGGAAGCAATATTTATTTCTGGCCTAACGCTCCTTACCTCTTGTTTAATAAATAGCAACAAATTGATCATTATTATGCTAAGAAAAAGAATTAAAGCTGTTCGTGGGTTAATTAAAAATATACATTTCTGTTTGTGATAAAATAATTGATCAAGAAAGTAAACAAGCAGACATCAGCATAACGTTAACAGGTTTCTATACGTAGTCAGTCACAGCTCAGTGTGGCATGGTGTTTTGCCTTTCTTAAAAAAAGGCTTGTTTTTGCTTTCGCGGTAAATATAGTGTCATTAGCTTGTTATCATTTTACTCTTCTGAACAGTACCTCAATTGAGTTTCAATCTGTTTTGTCTTTTGCAGGAGAGGGGGGTGTTACGTGGCTAGGTTGATGTGACAATACAAAAATGTATCAGGGCTGGAAAATTGAGGAGTAAATACCTGACCATTTGATCTGACGTTATTTTTGCACAGGGAAAAATATTTTTTGTAATTTAAATCAATTAGCATGTTTTACCCAGTTGTACCCTTCTTCACACACGGCTGACTGCTGTTCTGTTTGAACGTCAGCTTTTGAGAGTCAGCTGCGCAAGTTTTCCAGAACCTAAGTGTTGAAGATTCTAAGAAATGAAACTCGATTAAATAGATTAAATAATCACATCAGAAAAGGAGAGAAAGAAAGACACGTGTAGGTATAGAAAATGTGCCTACAGACCTGCGTGAGGGGGAGATGCCGTAGTGTAGTGAAATATAGTGTGTGTCAGACAGTGGCCACACAGCAGGTGACTGCGCTGTCTGCTTCGTACGACATTATTAAGAGGAACTGCTTCTTTGCCTTGTTGAGCATTTATTTTAGATCAAATTGTCAATGTCGTGTGCATATGAATGTATGGAGATTAACGGCTCGTGTCGAATTGTTTATTCCTATGTATATTTTTTTGCTGGGCTAACATAGTTGTTGGATTGTCGTGCCTCAAACTTTAACCATGTAATTTTTGCTGTGCTGTGTTTTCTAAAGTGAGTCTTAGCACTCTCACCCCGGCTGTCTCCTGTACTCCCATGTGCAACTGAAACATCCCGTCAGCGTGGGGTCATCTGTGTATGTGTCTGTTAGTTTTATTATTGTTGTTGTGGTGATGGTTGCTTTTTAAATTCTGACACATTTTATTTTTCTTAGGAAAGTATGGGATTTACGTATTTTCTTTTGACAATTTGGAAACATAATTTTCAAAGGAGGATACAAAGTGGACTCTTAAGAAAGTTGGGAACTTAAAAAAAACAAGCAGTCGGGCGGATACTCGAAGCTGGGAGGGGAAAAGGGTAGAGTGGTTGGTTTTGGGAATTTGGAAAAATTGGAAATCTGAGGGGTTTTACAATAATAACAACACGAAGGGGTTAAAAAATCCAAGAAGCCAGCGAAGCGATCACTCTTCGGTTTCACGTTCGAGTCGGCGAATGCGCCCTCCGCAAATGCTTTTTGGGGTAAGGGCTTCCCGGCTTGATAGTTATAAACAGCAAGCCCAGACCGCAAAAAGATTCGCGAAGGACATTGACATTCCTTATCCAGTCAACCCCCACAAAACATCCAGAGGGCACGGGCGTCCCGAATTCTTCCAAACGCCCCAGACTTCATTCTGTCCAGCAAACGGCAAGTGAGATGTTGGAGCCTTTTTTTTGCGCTCAAGTCTTTCTCCAACTCAGCGCGGTCTACTAGATACAGGGGTTTTCCAAAAAGGCCATATCCGAGTCCCGGTAACTAAGCGCTGGTGTCCACGGTGTTTTACTCCTTCGCGTTAGTTTCTTTCATTTTGTTACGGACGACGATGCGGCCGTTTTAAAAGTGCTTGACTTTTTTTAACAGTGATTTAAAAAAAAAAATAATACCACTGTTCTAGCTGATCTCAGTATTAGATCCTCTTGATGTGTCGCTGGAGGCTGCAGGAGCTGCTGCTGCAGCCCTGCGAGCTCTGCGTGAAGAGACGCGCCCCCCCTTCCACACTGAATAAATAGAGACCAGCACGGCGTCTCATTGGTTCACACAAAAAATCGTCACCCACCAATCAGGGCCCTTCTCACATCAGGACCCCCCTTTTTGAAAAAAAAAACACTAAATTGTATCCCACAATTTGCGATACTGATTATATGAAAAAAGATAAAATTATTTACGGTTGACCAATTGATTTCTCTTACTTTTATCCCCACCAATAAGACCACGAGAGACTGTGCAGATTATTGTACATCGCCATGCAAATCATCTTGTGAAAGCCATACCATATACATCAGTCTTCCAACACAACAAAAACAAAAACAGTAATAACAGACATACAGAAGGATACAGAGCTCATAAACCAAGAGATTACTTTACAACGACCTTAAAACACTCACAAGGAATGTATAGCAACGTTACGCACTGCTCAGACACAAATATAAACTACATCAGAAGCATCTCAGTCAAAAGTCCAAAATCCCTGTCCAAGATTCATTAAGAACAAGAGACTGGTAATACAGGACAATGCAACAGTTCGTTTTTTTAAAAAATAACTATAATATGATATAGAGAGATGCAATGTGACTACATTAGGTACAAGGGTTTGCATTCATTACTATAAACAGATGTTATTGTTTTTGTTTTTTTTCCCATAACAATAACAATAAGGAAAAAATACAATGTAAATTTTGGGATACTGATAACCTACTGTAGAAGCAAATCCAAACTTCGAAAATGCAACCATTCAACGTCAATTAACTCCTCCAAAAGTACACCCGACGTCCAAGTTGGCGCAGAACAATTAATACGCGTCTTCCAAATGAGTCAAAGGGTTTTATTTAAATCCCACTTACCATTTTGATCCATTTCCTAGTCCTTTTCCTTGCAAG
The DNA here is from genome assembly GCF_055471065.1 of Atractosteus spatula. NCBI lineage: Eukaryota > Metazoa > Chordata > Actinopteri > Semionotiformes > Lepisosteidae > Atractosteus > Atractosteus spatula. Next base: position 1,246,957 of record NC_142721.1, on the reverse strand, counting down.
GCCATGCTATAGTTTTGTGTTTTCTTTTAGTCAGAAAACATTACAAAACCCGGTATCCCTTTCTCTGGAATTGTATATAAGTTACTGTACTGAGTGGGAGGGTCACGATCTTGGTAATTCTGTATTTCTGGATCACCCAACTCCCCTTCTACAACTTGGTGCAAGGGCAGTAGAGGAAAAAAAAGATCCAGCCCCGATACCACCCTGGTGATGTTTTGATTGGGTGGTCTTTTCATTTACGGACGTCTCAAGTAAGTCACGATTTCCCCTCTGTTTCGAATGCACAGTGACTGGAGCCCCTGATGCAGCCAACGCGCATTACTCACTCTCACAGTCACGACTTGGAAATCCGCGCTGTTTCCACTAAAATTACACCGCCAGCATTGAATTATTTAAGAGGATCCTGCCCTGTCTGGATTATGCGTTTTGGCAGAATGGCAAAGAGTTTATGAGAGGTGAAAACAGATAAAAATGTATTTTCGCAGTCAACACACACAAATGCACGCACCGACAACACCATTGGGACACACAAAAGGCATAGACAACGACTGTGACAACTGTTGTGATTTGAGAACGTGGAAAAATAGCGACAGCAACAGATTCCCACCCTTGTCTTAATTTGACGAGGCTGTAAATACGACCAAGAAGCACGGTATTAAAGACAAGCAAATATCACGGGGGAAAATTGTCATTTTTACATTGCAAAATGCAAATGCATAAAGCGCATTTTACGAAGATAGCGTACCAGTCTCCATTTAGCAGAAAAAAAACGATCACACTGCATTACAGATTGAATTTGATTTCTAAGACCAACATCGATATAGGTGTTTCCGTTTCTTTTAAAATCCTGCTGTTTCACAGCCCCTGCTTTTTAATGCAGTAGCTGTTATAGTATAAATGCTGAGATGTGGAACTAGCTCACGGATGTGGTTTGCCTGCGTGTGTTGTTTTACATTGCTGTACTCTTCAGTATAAAGTTACCAGTTCACACAGTGCACAAAACACTAATAATAAAGAGATCTACAGACCGGTTGAATTTGTTCTTTCTCCCGCGAACATTGTGCAATTACTTTTCTTGCTTAATGATTATAATATTTTTTCTTATACTTTCAAAGAAATGCAGTTGTTTCTCGCTCATCGGGGAAATTGTCCTTGGTTTAAGGAAGACCATGGGGTCATTCTTAGTGTAGCACTATCGATTTAACACAGCAAATTCCATAGCTACAACAACAGCATCGCTGAATGAAAGGGACAGACGGCAGTTTAACCTCGCCACCAACTCAGGCAGTAAGGCTATGACTAAGAATTTCAAACGAAAGGGATATAAAATGCTGTGGTATGCCAAAGATTGGAGTACTTACAGAAAACAAAAAATGATGACGTGGGTGGGAGATTAATCCGAACAGTGCTGCCTATAGCCTCCTGTTTTTGAAAATCAACATCACCAGGCAGAATCTCTTCAAAAAGACGCAAGCGGGAAGAATCTGCAAAGCAGACTTTTAAGCGTAAGATAAGCCTACTTTTAATTTGTAGACACAGTTTAACAGCCGTTAATAGGGAGTTTCTAATACTGTGCCGCTGGACAGCTCCTCTGGTGACAGTCTATTGAATTGCAGCCTTGGAATTTCACCGAAGTGGAATTTGATAGTTTCCAAACGCGTTGTTCTGCGGGGACTACGCGGAATCACTACCCGCCGTTTCAGTTATTTTCAGCACCTCCACTCTGGACAGCTCTCGGGTCCCCCTTGATCCGAAGCTGGCGTGTTTCCCCTTTTCCGACAGCGCTTTGCGTGTTGTGTTACTGTTCCATTCGGACTGAAAAGGTCGAGTGCTCTTTTGCGCCCATCAGAGGGGTTTCCATGAGGAAGCTTTAAAATTCTTGCGGGGGAAAAAAATGTGAAAAGGGACTCAACAGCGCCGACAGACAAAGGAGTTTGCAGCCGCTATTGATTCACGGATTTACCGTCATGGTGATTCCCCATCTGCAAGAAAGGCTGGTTTGATTTTATACACATGCATAAAAACAGCCGCCCCAGTAAAGACATGCATAACACGACAACACACACACTGGTAAAGGAAGGAGACGCAGAGAGCATGCAGAACGCTAAGCACTCAAATTATTTCCTAGGAACCTTGCACGTGCACGGATTACTTACCGGTGTGAGAAGACGAGCTGCAAACAGGAAAACACGAGAAATAATAAACTCATATATGTATGCGAACGCATGTCTGCATGTGTATGAAAATATGAGTGTGTGAAAAGTAAGCAATTCATCCCCTGTTACTGTTGCAAACATCGCATGCCTGTCCAAGTTTTCTTAGAGTCGCGCTCCTTTTATACAAGTGCAACCCTCTATCTATTTCTGGACCACGATCAAATCCTGGTGCTATTTTTAGTACGCAGGGAAAAAAAAACACTCACAAAGGCATCTCGCAGGAACGTTACGTGAAAAGCATTAAATGTACATTAATTTTCCTTCTCTAACTGCACTACAGCATCTGACTTCCCTTCGTTGCATCATTGCAGAGATTTTTTTTAAACCGAACGCCTTCTATTTTCTCTCACTCTGGGTCTCGTTTCTCAAGCCAGACTACTTGACTTCAGTGATCTCGTCCTCTCTCTTTTTTGCCGTTTTAAGTCTGGATGCTGTCCCGTCCGAAATCATACCGCGAAACGATTAAACAGTTACCGCTTCAGTGAGCATAAGACCGGTATGGGAGAAAGAGAATAAGGGAGCCTTTGTTGTGCTGGTTTGCAAGGAACACGTTAAAACAACAATAGACATTCCCACGCAAAACCCTTTATTTGTATTTTTCAATAATACATTTATCTTGAAATGTCATTTCAAATCGTACGGTTACGTATCCGTTTATATTGTGCATTTTATGGCGTGATACATTTAGCTTACAGAAGATTCAGTAAAATGCAATAATTAAAGCTTGCTGCCTAGGAAAAAAAATATCTTTTTCTGCTCAAGGCTGCGTCAGTTACTAGGCATTGACGTCACGTTTAGATTCTCCCACTTTACAGCCTATAGTTGATCATAAAAGACGTCTCTACTGGACTCGCTGCTTTTCCAGCTGTTATGAAATTTGCCCCCCAAAACACTGCAGGTGAAACGAGAAGACAAGGGTCGGTACATACTGACATGTTGTTCCACTGCGTAATTATAAAAATTAAGACGATGCGTTTATTTTCTAATTTATGAATGCAACGTTTATTCCCCTAAGCCTTATACAGCTGAAAGAACGCGAGATCACACCCTCTGTTTTCTCTCTGTCTGGGCAGCTGTTCTCTGCACGAAGGCAGAGCGGTATTGATAAACCTTAGGGCTCATTCTGTATATTTGTCAGGCAAAGAGTCTCGTTTCCCGAAGTGACAATAACAGAAGAAGCTATTGCACTGGCTTTTCTGCTGCCTGTGCCCACGCACGAGCCGCGCTCTCCCACGGAATCGACTCAGAAGAGCTTCCCACAGAGTATCCATATTGCATCGGAGATAGAAACAGCAACAACAACAACAATAATAATAATAATAATAATGAGCAATTTGGATATCACTATTTGTATCTTACGGGTGATTACATAGAAAATGGCCAAATACCACGCAAGAACTATGTACAAAACCTGAGTGAAGATTCTCCTTTTTTCAAATATAGTCTGTATTTCTACACTATTTGCATTCTTGAAGTCGTCCTCGGCAGTCACGAGCAGTGTGATTACAGTACTTTATTTAGAAAGCACGATTTCTCTGCACACAGGGGAAAACGTTTTCTTGAAATAGACGTTTTAGAAAAAGGGCAGCGCCTGTCGCAATAGGTTGTTGCTATTTTTAACCGACAGTATATGCACGACTGTTTTATATGCCCAGCTCTGCAGGCTGAACAATACTGAATGAATGCACACAACCGCTGGCAGAGAAGAAAAATCAGAATTGCTAGTGAGCATAGTTTGAAAGAAGAATAACATCAGATTGCTACACTGCTGTTAATCATTATGAATATATAAAACGTATCTAATATTTGGAAAATCTACGTCGGTGTTTTACTTTGTATTAGTAGAAAAAAGTATAACCAAAGAGAATGTATGTATTAATGTCTTTATGTATTATTGTGGATATATCGAGATAAATTGCCAGTTGCTAAATATTTGACCAGTTTTATGGAGCGTTCAGCGTGCAAATCTAACAAGGCGTTGTCTCAAACGGGCAGCCGCTTATACCAATGTTGTTTTTCCCCCAAAATATCTTATTTGATACCTTCACGAAACCTCTAATGAAGAGCAACAGATGAATAGACTTCACGGTCGGCTGTGTTAAGAACAGGGTGTGTGTGCATTTGACGTCCTTCTGTCTGGGTCCGCGTGTCATTAACACTGCAGTGGCGAACCTTTCAGTCAGAACAGCGGTAACAAATATCAATGAGGGGCGCCTACGGTACTTGCAATGAGGGTAATTCATCGCATGGGGTCGCCAGATGCAGCTGGAGACTCAGTGAAAATCCCCAACAGCTTCTATGAGTTTCAATGGAGCTTTCTTTGGATTAATGAAAATGTCAGCAGGAGCATTCTTTTTAAAGAGGCAGTATCTCCCATTCACACGGAAACCGTCCTCCAGTTTTCACAATGAAACTGGGTATTTTGTGTGCGGCGGTGCGCGTTTGGATCAGCACACAGTTCAAAATGCAAAAGGCTGTTATTTCAGGAGGGCAAGACAGCGCTTTATCTTAGGGGGTTTACAGGAGATTCGACACGTCACATTGCATATTTCTTTCAGAAAATCTTGCTGCTAGATCATGCCATCGCGTCAGTCGTGCCAGTTCTCGTCTGCGAGATATCGGCAGGAGAAAGCTAAAAATAAACTGGGAGATATTCCTTATCCAATTTTAGTTGTCACGATCACACAATGGAAACGAAACCACACCACTGTAATTTGGCTTGTTTGCATCATTAATATTTTCATTGAATCCGCGAAGGTGCCAAAATAAAAAATAATTTAAGTACATTACACGTCAAAATAATAATAAAACATAATGCACTTCATGTTCTTAAAAATCGCTTTCATAAAATCATCAGTCTGTATCTGTATCAGTCTTGCCCAGAGCATCATATACAGGATACACCTTATAATCTCGTAGTGTATCTTATGTCTATAAACCATTAAACCTTTAAATATATTGAAAGTAAAGTGACAACGTCACGTCCAAAAGCCATACTCAAGTCTTTCCCAGCACTTCCCGCGCGCTGAACCTATTAACAACATTTAAAAACTCGACTTCAGAAGGTTTCTTTCAATACTGTTGTATTGATCAAAACTGGAAGGTGATATTTTACAAATTAAAGATGGCGTTTTAAGCATAAGAGTATTATTGAAAAAGGCCTAACGTGGAGATCAGTCTGCATGAAAGAAGAGTAATTTCTTCGTTTCTCTCCAGTGAAACCTGACATTCGACCTTAGAGAAAACCGTATAAACACTCGTAGGACTCCCAGGGTTATACATTAATCGTACACATGTGACCTAATGTAATCAAATCTCAAATGAGCTTTAATGGTGCACAGAATAGAATGCATTCCTATTAAAAGGAGGTTGTTTGAATCTCCAATGTGTGTGTTTCCTTGAAAACGGTGATTCAGAGTGAAGAACCCAGTACATTGTCTGAAGTCCCATTACCGAGTATGCTTTCGACAGATATGCAATTCTTTTTACTAAAATCAAAGAATTAAATGAGCCTCATTCCAGAGGCTCGGGTTTCTTCTTTTGATAAGTAACCCTCTTGTTAAATGAGGTGGGTTTTCTGTGCATTGGGTGTGTAATTTTGGTCAAAAGATAGCAAACCCCCCAAACTGACTCAGAAGCCATTTCTTTGTCGAAAACCAGGCATTATATGCGCAAATCGACAGGCGTGGGACTCCGGGTGAATTAATGGACATCAGGAACAGAAGCCCTTGCCCGGGCTTCACTCCGAGTTTACGTTATTATGCACTAGGCGTTGTAATGTACTGTATGCAGCATACTTTACAGTCATTCACTCACTAAGCCCAGCTAGCCTTACATTAGTAGCACACCCCTCATTACTGCTGCTGTCAATGTATCTGCTTCTCATTATAATACAGGTTTGGAAGCTTAGATGTATAATAATCTTCTATTAAAAACGACATTTAGTGTAATTTTGAATCATTGGGCCCATTTCGGCTTTTGTACAATTGATTTGTTTTATCCTTATTCGACAACATTCTCTGATAAACCACAATAACATAGACGTTGTATTGCTCTCATTGAAGCTCTTTCTTTCAGTACTCAATATCAAACATTACGTGTTCACCTTGTATGTTCTTTTTTTGTGGACATTCTGTTTTCTATTTGTGTGTGGGGGATCTGTTTGTTCCCAAGAGCGCATATCAGGTGGTGTGACAGACAAACGTAAAACCCAAATACAATTTCCTCGTTGTGTGATGAGATGAAAAAAAAATGGAATCCGTTCTCCTGTATAAGGTTGTTTCTTTTTCCAATGGCACATATCCCGCGAGGTTAGATTGAACTCCACCACCTACTCTCCCATTCATATTTCCTGCCAAAACCCGAATGCCTTTGAATGCATGAAAACAAACTGAAGGCTAATGGGAAAACGTCATGATCAGAACGGGATATTTCTTCTGAATTTGAGCGCTAAAGAGGAGTTAGTATACGGAGAAGAGATGAACGGCATACCCGCCGGCTTCCTCTCACCATGGTAATTGAGCTTGCAAATACACCCTGAGATTGGGAACAACAGCAACAACAAAATTCACTTCAGAAACGGAGAATTCTGGCCACTTTTAAAATAAAGTCTTGCCGATATATATCGTACACACCTGGATCAAAGAGAAGAAAGGAGCGGATCATTTAGCGTTTTCCGAGCAGAAGCGCAGAGTTACTATGTTTCCTGTGTGGATGATAATATAAACCTGAGCTGACTGGCGTATGACACAGGACCCGAAGAAACTTCAGTCCCCGAAAGGTGGTCTCAATTAGTCTGGTGTGCTGTACTAGAGTTAAGGCAGGAGACCTGGAATGATGTCATGAATGTTGGAGGCAGCAAAGACATTCAAATGTAGGGATGATCTATTAACATTAAATAATCCAACTGATCAATAAAGGATCCATATCATGTCCTGTTCTGTCTTGTGGCTTAAATTCACTTCTTGTACATTCTAACTTTGGTAAAAACCTTTGAATGAGTCTTGGTGATTTGATGTCCCAGAGTTGGTATGGTGGTGCAGTGGTGGCAGCCTTGCAGAGCCTGGGCCCTGGGTTCGATTCCAGACCTGGGGAGCTGTCTGAGTGGAGTTTGTATGTTCTTCCTGTGTTCATGTGACTGTGGTTTCCTCCTACAGTCCAAAAGCATACTGATAGGTTAATTGGCTTTTGAGAAGGTTGGTTATCGAGTGAGTGTGCGTGTCTGTGTGTCCTGTGATGGACTGGCATCCTATCCAGGGTGTATCCTGCCTTTCACCCCTTTGCCTGTCTGGACAGGCTCCAGCTTCTGTGGGACCCAGTATTGGATAAAGCCATTAGAAAATGGATGGGTGGATTTGAGGTCCCAAATATCTTACTGTGCCTCGTAGCCCTTATTCATCTAAATGAAACTAGAATGTTGAGTATATATTATGTATAAATGAATGGATAGGACCTCAGAAAAAGGGAGGTTAAAATATTGAGATATACTATTGAGTATGACAACACACTATTGCCTGACACTTTGTGTGTGCATTGACTGGGAGGAGAGATGATAAAAAATCTGTTTCTCAAGCCGTGCATATGACTAAGACTTTTATTCCATCTACAGGAATACACTGATTTCTGGTCAAATATAGGTGGATTGTATATCTAGACGTATTTAGCTGTTTTATTTGCTCTTTAAGAAGAGCAATCTAAATCTCATGACAAGCTGTGTGCTTAGAAATGATAAACTAAACAAGTACTTTGTGAATCCTCTCTGATCAGTAAGAACATATCCGCACATATTCACACTTAGTTATTACAGATTCACACCCACTACCTGTTAACAAACATCAAATAAATTCTGGTGTGGTGAATAAACACACTCAAAATTGCTGCACGTCTGTCAGATATGCCTTCTATACTGTGCTAAATAAAGTTTAAATATGAAACTAGGATAAAGAGCTTGGTAAAAAAAAGGTGGATTGAGTCCCTAAGACAAATGCTTTTCTTGCCTGGCCTCACTATAACCTATCATCACAGAAAAAGGGCTTTACTTACTCTCTTTACATGGATAACTGGACTTTTTTTAAGGGAATCCCTCTGGCCTGAGATGACTTGTGTTTGCCTAGGATTTATGACAAACTAGTTACTGCTAAATGGTAGTCGCTGTCCGCGGTGCTGAAGGTTAAGCTCTGCTGTAAGATAGGTGAAGTTACAACACCAAAAAGTCCCTATATAGTAAAGCAGAAACTTTTTGTTTCTTTGTAAGGAAACTGTAGTACCCCTGTTTCCACAAAACCGGCTTTCGTATGACACTGGAGCTATTCGAGGAGATGAGGTTGACGGTGAGAGTTGTTACAGTATGCGCTGATATCTGCAGCGTTGCGCCGTATGGAGCCATGTGTTGTTCTTGAAAGGGGAATCAAACCATTGCAGATCCTTCAAAGCACAACAGGTGGGGACCAAAGCAATAAGCTTCGTTACACGATTTCTCTACACCAGGGCTTTACAAAAAAAAGCATGTCGTGTCTCAAAAGGAAGAGGGTTTCCATATCATATAAAATTACACCAGAAAAGCTCGTGTCTAGTATTTCTTTTACTCGTCTTAACAACAGTGTGGAAAGGAACCCCAGTCCTTGATTACACCCACGCAATGTTACAACTCGCTGCTGGATCGTGCTGAAAAACGCGAGGAAAACATTTTACATTTTGACCGATTCCAATGCGTCTCTCTGCTATGTCCTTGTATGCCTGTGAGTTTGAAAACAAAAGACGAGAGCATATTCCCAAACAGCACATTCATTCTCGCATACACATCGTCGGATTTTTAAGAGGCATTTTCCGTATAAAAGACTAGCGTTGCGGTTCACTTGAAGTATTCTCATTAGAATGTTAGTGCAGTAAAATATACAGTCAGCGATGAAGTTGATCTCCAAAGATCCAGTGAATTTGGCAGTGTCAGCTTTTTTCTCTCCACTGTCAAGTGCGTTCTAGACACGAAAGTACTGCATGCAGTGAGAAATGTTCTTTATCTTTGTAAAACAGAAAATAACATGTTTTGTGCATTAAGGTTTATAAAAACATGCTTCTGTGTTGAACAGCAGTAATGAGGTATGTACTGTTCTTGCGATTAAAGTACATTCATGAACTCCGCGAAAATAAAACTTTCCAAAACACCACAATACAGGCTTGCAAGAAACACTTATCACCTACCTTAAAACGCTTCGATGTGCTTACAAATGTATTTTCTTTTTTCTTTAACATAATGTCTTTAAAAACATAAAAGGGAGGACACACTTAATATTTCCCTTGCAGAGTGAAAAGAGAAAAGGGAATCACGCAGTGTGTCTCCGCGGTTCTCAGTCTGAGGCAAAACATTTCGTGCAATGCCAGTTGAGAAACGCGAGGAAGGGGGAAAGATATTGAAGACAAATGTACGCACTAGAGCAGGCTAACAACAATACAACCAATCCCACCTAACGTGGGTTTGCACACTTGAGGAATAACGCATCTTTCCGTGTCGGTCTATTTTTAGAACGGGTTTAAGATGGTAAGATGCAGCAGAAAATTGCACTATAATGTATGAAAACGCTTTTCGGCGCTTTGGAGAAGCGGGGGGGGGGGGTTATAATCACAGTGAGTATGTGCTTAAAACACCGCTGTATCGGTCGTTAACATCAAGGTTTGTTTCACTGGCATACCTTTTGTATACATTCTAGTTGTTTGAAAATATGTAGGGACGATTTTAATGTGAAAATTCGTTGGCTGTTTGGTGTGTAAAAAAACCAGGTTTCTCTGCGCCCCAGTCTGAGCCCCGAGCTCGCTTCCACCAGTGTGCTATTGACCTGCATTGACGTCATTGCGTCATTAGGTCTCCCTTAGAAACACAGACTTTCAAAAATAGTATCAAATTAATTCAGCAGGGAAGGGGGGTTAGTAGTTAGAATCAGCCATAAAACACTCGAATTTTCATCCCTGAGACCTGCTGATGTTCTGGAAATCCGACAGTAGTTTGACTGCACGGAGAGCACCGTCCGCTAAGTGGAAAAAGGCGAGATATAAATGAATTAGATTGCAAGACCAGACTTGCATTTTCACCATACTGCCGTTCTAAAAATAACCTGCAGCCCGAGCTGACTGCAGTGCATTTTCGGAATCTTTCCGAATTTAGCCACATCTCATCAAAATGACAGAAAGGATCAGTGTCCCAAACGTACCTATTTTGCTCTGCTATTAAAGCAAACACATAAAGAAGCACATACATTAGCACACAAATTCATTCATGAAATCTTTCACACACACACGTTTGCACAATCCTTTGTTTTAATGTTGTACTGCCTCTTAGTATTTGCAGATATTTTTTTGAGAAATGTGTAACCTACAGCAAATTCAAAATAAAACAGACTGGGTTGATAGTCAGTCATGTTTTTTTTCAGTCAAGAAGTTATTCATTTAATGTCCATTCCACTTAGATTTCCTCTCCTGATGAACACTATCTCAAAGAACTTCCCAAAATCTGAAGTTTAAAGAAAACACAATAAACCTATATGATATGAGCAATATTGAAATACAATGCACACCCCACAAACAAATATTTTCTTTTGAAGCAAATCAATGCTTCAATAATCATTTTTATTCAATGGATTTAATTCATCTATACATGATCTAATTGTTTCATCGAATATAGGGCTGTTGGGGGGCTGGAGGCTATCCCAGCAAGCAGCAGTCTCAAGGCAGGATACACTCTGGATGTGACACCAGTCCATAGCAGGGCAGACAGGCACAAACACACACAAACACTCCCTTCATGTCTTAGGACCGTGGGTGGAAACCAGAGCACCCAGTGGAGATAGCACACCCCAGGAACTGAACCCAGTGCCCCAGCACTGTGAAGCAACAATGCTAACTACTGCACCACCATGCCACTCTCAAAGGCTTTTATACAGTATAAGACAAATTGCTGTCAATTCCGAGATTCTAAAAGCATTGCCTCTACAAATGTAAAGTCTAAGCAGGTTGTATAAGTCTTAGCACACTCATCAAAGATATTTGGTTTTATAAATGATGTATCAAGCTAATAATAACAAATGCAATGGGTCAACAAATCGTCAGAAGGAATATGTGTCCTCAGTATGGATTTGTCCAAGTTGTAGGCAAGAAGCATATTTAACAGTACCTTGTGTCCAAAATGCACTTCTTGTATCTAGTTAAGGTCAAGGATTTATAGACAGGCAAGAATCAGAATCTCCTACCTGTCGATGTGAAACAGAGTGGGTTTAGGACTTCTGACATGTAATGAGGATCAATGTTGTAAATGGTTCTAAAGGTAAAGAAAGAGAGAGCTTTGAATGTGAAAACCTAACTGGACACCAGTGACGAGGAGCTTGATAAGGAATAATTCAGTCATGCTATTTGAGATCATTTAGAATTCCAAGTACTGTATTTTGTAAGAGCATATTTCAAGAACCCCAAAGTACTACAGTAAAACAGTAATGCAGTAATTTGGGCTGAAAAAGGAAGTCTAGTGCAACAGAGATTCTTGGTGTGTAAGACAGTGTCAAATATCAGTAATATTCAGAGGCAGAAGGCAGAAAGTTTCCTTAGGGATACATTTATATGTGGCAAATCAAGGTCACTGTCGAATACATTTCTAGTTTTCCAACTGAGAGTGCAACAGTTAATGCTTTTCCATGTGTACCATTCACAAAACCCAAATGCATTAACCTCTAAAGTTATTTGGTGAATATATTTGTGGATGTATTTTGTACATTTGTTTTTGTAGCTTGCATTTTAGTATGCCTACCCCAAATAATTCTGAGTTAAATCACTCAATTACTGTTAAGGGTGATGATTGTAACAGGCTGAGTCAGGCAGTCAAGACTTCCTTTCTTTGGCAACAGTCTCCAGCTCTTCCTGGGGGGATTCCCAGGACCTCCCAGGCCAGCTGAGAGATATTACCTGTCCAGCGTGTCCTGGCTCTGCTCTGGGGTCTCTTCCCAGTGGTACATGTCTGGTACACCTCCAGCAGGATGTGCCAGAGGGGCATACTCACCAGATGTCACAATCAGCCCAAATTGTTCCTCTCAATCAAGAGGATCAACAAGTCTACTCCAAGGTCCTGTTTGTCAAGGTCCTAAAATGTAATGGAGACTGACCCCAGCAGCCCAGGTGGAGAAACTTCATTTCTGCCACTTGAATTTGCACTCTCAGTCTTTCAGTCACTACTCAAAGCTTGTGACCATAGGAGAGGATGGGAATGTAGATCGATCAGAAAACCAAGAGCTTTGTCTGAAAACTCAGCTACAGTTGGTCAATCGCACGATCTCCTCTAACCTCACTCCTCCACCTGGGGCAGCTGCCCCCCCCCACCTGGAGAGAGCAAGCCACTCTTTTCTGGAGGAGGACCATGACCTCATATCTGAGGGTGCTGACCCTCATCCTGACCCCAACACACTCGCCTGTGAACCTCTCCAGTGCGCAATGGAGATCACAGTCAAAAGAGGCAGAGAGGACAACATCACCCATGAACAGCTGAGATGCAAATTTCAGTTCCCCAAACTGGACACACTCCAAACCTGGCTGAATCTGACACACCTTGAATGGGCTCAGCTTAACGCTGAGAATGCGGACACCACTATCGCTCTGTAAGTCCAGGGACTGGGTTACACACAGCAGCAGACTCCTCTGGCACCCACAGGATACCTCAGGGTACAAGGTGGCAAGCCTTCTCCAAGTACAGAAAAGCACTGATGGGAACAAAGTCAGAGCTGGTGCGTGGGGTTGAAGACTACCTGACGATATATAGTTGGCCCCACCTCTATGCACTGCATTGGAACCAGACTTCTCCATTGGGTTGGTCTCTCTCCTGCTCTGGGAGCTTTCTGCAACTACGAGTTGCAGTGAGAAAAAATCCATCATTTGTGCTGATGCACCTAACAGCTCTTCAGTGTATCTGGCCTTCTTAGAGGCGGGGGGTGCAGTACTTCATAAGGTGCTGCCTGCTGACTCTGTAGTCCTGCTGGGAGATTTCAGCGCTCATATGGGGAATGACAAAGAGACCTGGAGGAGTGTGATTGGGAGGAACAGCCTACCTAACCTGAGCTCAAGCGGTGAGCTGCTATTGGACTTCTGTGCTAGTCATGGTCTGTCCATAACAAATGCCTTGTTCAAGCACAAGGTGGCTCATAAGGGTACTTGGTACCAGAGGGCCTTGGGCCAAAGGTCAGTGTTCAACATTGTGGTCGTATCATCAGACCTAAGACCTTATGTTCTGGATGCTCGGGTAAAGAGAGCTGTCAACTGATCATCAACTGGTGGTGAATGGGGCCAGACAGAAAGGACTACAGCTGTACAGACCCAGGAGGCCCAAATGGCCAGTGAGGGTGTACAGGGAATGCCTGGCAGATGCCTCCTTGTGGGATGACTTCAGCTCCCAGCACCACAAGAGCTTCTCTTGCTTCTCTTCTGGGGGAACATTCTCCTTTCTGGTTTCTGAAGCAGGCCTGGCTTGGCTCAGAAGTGACATTTGTAATGCTGCTCTAAGTATAGGATATATTGTACAGGTGGGATCTGGTGCAAACCCTTTGCTGTAAATGTTGTTTTTATATTACAAGATACTCATTTGACCCTGTATCTTTTCTATATGTTTCTTCAAATGCTGATTATGGTAACTGGTTACTTACATATGTAAGTGATTAAGATCTGTGATTTAGAATAGAAAGTACAGGTAGTTACCAAACAGTTCCAACCTTGTTACATGAAGGTGTATCGTTACCAATGTGTGCTGCCACCTAAAATACTGTGCAGAGAAAACATACATACTTGATCCACATATCAGTGTATCTCCCCACTGAGAAAAGTCATTCCCTTGATGTAAGAAATTCAGTGTATTGTTGAATAAATTATAGATGACAAACAGGCTCTTATGAAAAGATAACTAAAGTGGAAATAATTATGTTTAGATTTAACTGTGTTTTTAAAAAAAACTCTTAGTGACACATCATTAAAATGCTGCGACCGTGCTATGCGCTACAAGTGTGTGTTCCACTATTTCCCTTTTGTAAATGGCTCAGTCTTCTAACTGTGAGCAATAAGTATAGCCCCCGCAATCAGCACAAACCCAGTCACTTCAGGTCAGACTCTTTTCTTTTTTCCCTGCTTTCAAAAGGCAAGGGGTGAGCTCAGTTCACAAGCTGCTCACCACACTTGTATCCTTGTGCCTCGCTGTCCAGGAAACCTCACAAACAGTGTTTCATTTTCGTCAGTCCTCTACACACAGAATGTCCTTAAATTACTGCTCACTCCTGTCTCTTCCAACGCAGTCAAGCTGGTGTCTGTTCTTTCTTCTGCCAGTGCCCAAGGACATACTTAATCAAGAAGCACACACTGTACAGTTTGCACTTCATTCCACACAGCCTTATATATAGCACAGGACCATCTTGAATCCAAAGACAGCATCATAATTCTTACACGCGTCACGAAGAACATGCACCTATCCAGTCATACAGCCACAGAACATTTGAATATTCAACATTACTTAACTGCAAAGTCCACTTTAATACCTTTTGTGTTCTTCATTATGTTTTCCCAGTTTAAAGAATAAAGAAGTTTTTTTAAAGCCACAGATTCTCTTCAATGAACTGGGATATAGTGACAACAACCTCAGGGGCTCAGGAGATGTTCATTGTCAGGCAACTTTAGTTCAGCAGTGTATTAAATGTTAAATATTGTGTTTTACTGATGGTCCCTGCACTGTCAGAGTAACTGTCGCTGTCTCTAGATAGTGAACGTTTGCATGTGCTTGTCTCCTGTAAGTGTTTCTGGTTCAGAATGTTCTGTGGTGGGATAGGCAGGACTTTCTCTCTGGACTGGGCAGGTCCAGGGATATGACTGGCAGTAGGTATCTTTCATGGTTTCTGGTAAAAGTGACACAGGTTTATCTCTCTAAACCTAGATTTACCACTGTCACGTATTATTGCTGGTTATCTAAAAAATTAAATCACAGTTCTTAGGCTTGAGCAAACCAGAAGTCAAACCCAAGGATGATTGTGGTTGTTATAAGCTGAAATATGTAACAGCCTTGACAAAACACCAGTCCATGCCATGTTAACTCACATGGTAAGACCACCAAGGACAATAACAGGCATTATTCATTTCCCTAGCAGGGACAAACATAAAAGAGTATTACTTATGACTGACCAGTTTTGAATTTAATATTTTATACTTTATATTTGATTTTAACTTCAGTCCACATGCAGACTGTAAACTGCGGTCTTCTAATAATATTCCCAGATGTGATCATAGAAAACGAAATGACTTGAGGAAATGGATGGATGGACAAAGCCTTAAGGAGACTGAGGAGGAAGGCAATTCATGTAACAAATAGTGTCACAGGTGCAGTACAAGAAAAAACTGGACTCAATGCTGGATTCACCCCTGATCTTGGACTCTCATGAACTCGCATCAATGACAGTGCTAGACATAGACATAGCTGCCCCTATCTTCCACAGATACCCCTGGACACCTGAGAGAAAGGCTGATAGGAACTCCAAAAAACAGAAAGCAGAGTGTAGAGCTACACTTTTCAGAAGAGCATCCTGCCTACTGATATCCATTGTTTCATTAGGAAGAAGAACAGGGGTCTTAGCTACATTTAAAAGCAGTGAGTTAAAGTTTCCTTGTTAAGGCACTGGTCTACTGAATTGTGGATTCTGAAAGGTTCCTGCCAAAACGTTTTATATCGTTATGAAGACATATCCATCTGCTTTTTGCTGAATATTATTATTCATTGCATTGGGTACCTACAATCACAGAATTTTAGGTGTGCCTCTTGTTCTAGCTGGGGCTCCATCTGCATTAGTTTACATTCCAGTTTGAATGCCCGCAGACACCTCAGTCTGACTCGGGGCATGTCGGTGTGCTGTCTGCTCTCAGAACTCGGGGCGCCCATGCAGTGTTGAATGGCATTTAATGACAACTGGCCACTCTATCTGTCATGTGAAAGAGACTTTGTATTTACTCATTTTAAATAATAAGCAAAACAGAAAACAATCAGAGCTGCTTGTGAAAACTGCTTTTAAAATAAAAACTGACGTATGGCGTTTCAATACATTGTTTCATATAACAGCTGAATGGTACTGATTCTTACTGGTTCATGTCGTTTCAGTAAACATTTAAAATAAGAACTAACCGTTGGATTAAAAGGCCTTTTGGGGGAATTGGGGAGTCATTGATCATTAAATTGATATTTAAATAATCTTGTAATGTTTTGCCTCTGCTTCAGTGAAGGGGAGCGCTGGTAAATCATGCGAGGAGCTGTCCAGGGTGCTGATCAGGAGCTGTGGGAACTGCTTCTGCTTTTCGAGCAGGAGTCCGGCAGCACTGTCCTTCCGGGAACGGACTTCGAGCGCGAAGAAGGACATTCTCTCTAATTCTGTCAAAGGGTCTGGAACACAGTATTCATTGAAGCCAGCATTTGAACAAAACAATTCTCTTTATTCAATAGTATTGTGTAAAGTTAAATCAGGAATTTAAAATGTGCTTTGTATCCCTTTTATGTGAATTACTTAATGTATTCATAAATTAGAATAAGCGTACAAGTATTTTTTATTTTAGTTTCCGTTAAGTCACGCGAGTAAGAGTACTGTCAGACGTCTGTTGTAGAAAACCCTATAGTTTCCAGGCAAGGCCCTAAAGAATGGCTTGTTTCATATCAATACCACAACTCAACCTGTTCATTCTTGTATCGCTGCATTATTCATTCATCAGTTCGCCGTTTCATTCATTGCTTTGTTCATTCATTATTTTCATATTCGGTGCAGATGAATCAAAACAGAAAGCCAGGCTGTCCTTGATTTTACAACACGAACATTAAGAGAGAAATAGTGGTTTTACATAGCTCACGGGAGGAAAAAGAAACAGTGAGCAATGCCTGAAAACAGAAAACGGGGGTCAAGATTCAAAATAACCGTGACTCTGTTGCAGTAGTAACGATGAGCTTGTGTTTTGATTCCGAGGGTAAGCGACACTGGGCAATGGAAAAAAAAACAAAGGCTTTTCTAACATGAGAATGAAAACACCAGTCTTCCTCTGGCAGATTAACAAGCCTGTAAAGGAGGTACTACATCTGATAAATTGCTCGAAAATAGGCCCCAGACTAAAATGAATCAATATATTTGTGTTTAAGTAGTCCCAGCTCTCCATTCATGCAGGACCAAAATATTTGTCGAGGTTTTCGCGATCGTGAGTTTCATTTGTTTGCTATACTCCTCCCGACAGCTCTCACCTTTCCATTCCTCGGTGTGAGGTGTCACAGACATATTCTAGGAAACGGGCCCGTTGTGTTGTTGTTTACTATGGAGATCTGCACGGGAAATGTTTGAATTTCAAGCTCAGATTGAGAAGAACTTCCCCTCCCCCCTCTCTGTTTGTTTTTCCATCTAAATGATGTCAATGGGAGCCGAGCTATTTATAGAACCTCGTCCCACCTCCCCCCAGTCCTTCCTAGAGCCCACGTGGTTGACTGCCGGCTACACAAGACTAACCTAAAGAAGTCCGCCTGAATAGAATCGGCACCTGAATATTTATGAACCCGTCCCTCTGTGTGATTCTCAACTTACAACAACAACTGATAGAAACAACTGATCTCCCATTTCCTCGATTCACCTATTAGCTTATCTGAATGTCTGTTTGCGAACATAAACCAGGACGTGCTGTTTTTTTCCGTGTGATTTTTCCTCTCTTCCACAGGCATCGTAACGCCCCGCCTTTCGGTTGACAAAAGCTCGCCCGTTTCAAAGGTGGTAACAAGGGACAGACGAAGGCAGGCTCGCCTCGAATTACACTGCTCTTAACATGTTTTCTAGAGTCGTGAGTGTAGCATGATTCCTTTACCCTCTTCGGTCTTTATACCACTGTCTTCCAGTACACGTTTTATTATATAATAAAGCTTCCAGTCATTTTCCCCAGTAAGAAAAGCACGGTTTACTGCACACGTGTCTCTGAATGAACCCACCCAGCCAAAGTCTATTTATGTACTTTCTTCGGAGAGTTCTAAGAATATCAGAGTCAGTTCGAAAATCTGTTTTCACAGACAGATTACTGTTTATCTTTAATTGGTTTCATGCACTTGTATGACTACTGTACAGACATACAAAGTCATTTGGAAGAACAACTCACACGTCCTCAATCCTTTAATTCTAAGAGTATTGCGTATATCGCCCCGCAGGTAGTGGAATCTGTTCTGCAAGAAGACCAGTCGCTGTGTTTTAAACGGCCACTCGGTTTTTAAGAGCCGAATACATTGATGATTACAAGTTTGGGTTTTTGTTTCGCTTTTCCTTGAATTTATTCCCCCCGACATACCTTCAGTTTAGTAAATATTTTCTTTAATAATTGAAATCAGAAAGATCTTTGCGGGCCTGTGGCATTTACGCGTTATGCGAGCAACAGAACGTGTCTAAATTCATCCGCAATACATATATATTTAATGCTTGAAACAATCTATATATAAATGCCACGTGTGACAGTAAGCATTTGTGAGTTTACATGCTCCGGATGCTATATATAGTATGCCTAGTAGTGCCGTTTCTATTTTGAGTGTCTTACTTGAGAGTGGAAAAAAACGCACTTTTATGAAAAAAAGTTCCATACCTCTTTAACAGCCTGGTTTCCCTTCTGATTCATTGCTGCATTTTTATTCTCCATTTACTTGCATTTTCAAGAACTGAATGAAAGGCCAATTTAGGTTTCAGCAATAACTGGATCTCTGTTCCGCCCAGGTGACTGAAAGTTGGGGTGCTCTGTTTCTCTCATCCTCGCAGGGGCAGAAAGGACAGGGGGGCACTGCTTATTCTTTCTGGCACAGGCCTGCAAAGATGTTGCCATCTGCAATCCTCAAAAAGACATACAACAGTATCATCAGTATCAATCTGTTTTCTAAACACTCTGTCCCAATTTAGGGTCACAGGCTGGAGCCTGTCCCATGGGTACAAAGCAGGAAACACCCTGGATGGGATGCCACAAGGACATGGGGAGAACTTACAAACTCCACACAGACAGCACCCCAGAAACAGAACCCAGGGCCCCAGCTCCGCAAGGCTGTAAAGCCAACCACTGCACCACCTTGTCAGTCCTGAAAGTGCCACTTACTTTCCTTACTTAGTCATTATTAGGTCCCTTTGCTCAAGAATTTTCAGATTGTCCTGATTTGGTGGTGGGGTTTTTCCAGTCTTTATGTTTAACATGGAAACCAGTTTTGGACAACAAAGACAAATCTGAATGATAAACGATTCTGCCCTACAGTTTAAACAATCACTGGAACAAGATGTCAAAAAACCCTCACAGAAATCTGAACGAAAGACATATAACAACATGGACTATATAGAACATGTATTTTTATTTTACATTCTTCTGTTGTTATGTTATTCTTATTGGTTAGTTCTTATTGGATTGAAGACTTCAAGAAATGACCAGCTCCCAGTGTGAGAGCACCACCCTAGAAGATATACTTTTCATCTCTTTTTAGCATGTACAGTCCAATCTTCCCTTTCAATTTCCAGTCCTCTCTAACATGAAATGCAGGATTATCCTATAGTGGTTTATTTGCCCTCTACCAACCAGAAGGCTGAGCAAAACAAGATCATCTGTTGACCTCTGCTGAATTCCCTTTGCAGCATCCTCACCTGGTCTTCTGGCTCAGCTCTGTGCTACACTACTCCTGTTAAACACAGAGTAAACTAGCACGCTACCCTCACGCTTCTACCCATTTTACATGCAGTGCAATACATTACTGTCTGATTGCTCAGAAATTTGTCTTGCATCAAAGCTGCTTTGTTTCACACTCACAGAAACCCAGAAAAAAATACCACAAGGAAACATTATATTAAAAATAAATATCATGTTAAAGGGCAGTATGTTGTAGCAGTGGCTACCGTTGCTGTCTCGCAGTGCTGGGGCCCTGGATTCAATTTCTGGGGTGCTATCGTCATGGAGTTTGTCTGATCATGGGGGTTTTCCTCCCACAGTCCAAAGACTGTGTTGTCTTTGTTGTGAGAGTGTGTGGTGTCTGTGTTTGTGCCTGTGGGAGCCATGCACCCGTTGCTTGCTGGGATAGGCTCCGGCTCCCTCACCACCCCTGAATTGGAAGAAGCGGTTTAGAACATGAATGGATGGAGATATGGCAAACCAACACTTCCCATCCCTGCTCAATATGTAATATATACATCTTCATCATACTGCAAGTAATAAAAATAAGCTTTTCATGTCAACTTTTTGGAAAATGTTAATAACAATCCCCGTGTATTGATGTTCAGTTATTTGTGCAACTTGACATAGATCATGTGGGAGCACTTGGTTATAATGAACATGAGCCCTGCTTTCAATGCCAAAAATGCCTACACCAGCAACAAGTTACACTGTTTTTTTTGTTGGGATGGAGGTAAATGCACAGCATCTCATGCACAACTAACAGTGCGAAAGTGTTTTGCTGAGCACTAATATACCCACCTTGGTGCACTGGATCCACAGAAGAAATGCACGACAGTGGCTATTATAAATTTTAATATCCAGGTTAGCTACACATAACCGTGCCTTTAAAAGCTGCAACATATTTTACAGTCAGCTCTGGACAACCTCTCTACCCTGGCCAAGGAGAGAACTGCTACAGCATGGAAAAATGCTCAAGTTCCGATCATGCACACTTGTTTTTCTTAACCTTTTTTTAGCCGCATCTCCGTGCTTTTCCCAAAAGCTTCACTTTCTCCGTGAGCCTACACACTCGCCCGCCTCCTCCTCCACCTCCTCCTCCTCCGATTATTTTCAGCAGCAGTGCTGTAAGAGCGCCGGCTTATTTGGGAAATACCTGGTCACGATCAATCAGCAGGCCGAGCCAAGCAGAGCCCCCTGCAGGGATGAAGCAGGAATGAAAGGGAAGCGGGCTTGGCTCCAGTTCTGCTGCGCGGAGGAAAAAAAAAGTGCAGCAGAGGCAATGCAGCCATGGTTACAAAGAAAGGGAGAGCTCACACAGGCTCTGGGGCCCCAGACGCTGCAGCCAGAACGCAGGTTCACTTAAGGGCGAAATCCCCCCTCTTCCCAGGCTCCTGAGCACCAAGCTGGGTACAGATCAGCACTCAAAACCTGGGAGACCGCAGGAGTTGGCTTCCCCTCCAGGGAAGTGTCAGATGCCACCGACACCGATTTTGGAGTGTCCCTTCGGAAACCTCCCATGCCCATGAACCCGAGCTGGAGCTGGTCTGTGCAGCTCGTGCACAGGGCAGCTGTCGTGCTTGGCTCCGACTGCAGCTGAGGCTCAGTGGAAATTCACTCTGTGAGCAGCCCCTCCCATCAGAGGACTCACACCTCCCATTGTCACGAAGTTTCTTCACATCTGTCTGGCGGGGATAACGTCAGTCAGGCCCTGATTTAAAGAGCGGGTTCTTAATTGCATTAGTGAAACGTGATCTTTCAATTAACCTTCACTCAAAGTGCACAAATGCTCTCGAATCCTCAGTCCTGGCAGTGAAGCTGCGAGGAGACGAGGGAAGGACAGCCCTGCCTCATTCATCCACATTGAAAAATATATGAGACACCATTGAAAACTATAACAGACACCTTCTGCAAGCAGAGTAGCCTTTTAGCAGTGATCTCTCCTTGGATAGATTATGACAAAAGAGGCATTCAGACAATCAGAACTGATCTTTTTTCTTCACACTATAGGACAATGGTTCCCAGTGCCGGTGCTGGGGTGCTGTCTGCATGGAGTTTGTATATCCTCCCTGTGTTCATGTGTGTTTCCTTCAGCTGCTCCTGTTTCCTCCCACAGTCCAATGACATACTGGTAGATTAACTGACTATCCTGGAGAACTGGTCCTGGTGTGAGTGGGTGTGTTTTTCTGTGTGTGTGCCCTTTGATGGACTGGCGTCCCGTCCAGGGCGTACCCTTCCTTGCAGCTGGTGCTTGCTGGGATAGTCTTTGGCTCCCCACGACCCTGAACTGGATGAACCTGTTAGAAAATGGAAGGGTGGGTGTTTACACTGTGTAAAAAATGAAAGGGAGACATCTTCAAATTAAAGTTCTGCTCTACAGCCAGCCTCCTTACAAGACAATATTTCCAGGAAGTTATTTTCGAGGAACAAATCAGCTTTTTATTAATGCCAATTACCAGAACAATTCTCAGGGTTGCAAAGTTCAGACAGTCCAGCAGTAGCTCGCAGAAGCAGCAGACAAAGCATTCAGTGCACTAGCTTACTGGATAGTAAAAGAGTGTGAACCCCCTGCTTCTAGGTTACTGAAAGAACATTTATTAATCTCTTAACAGGTCAATATTATTAATATACTAATTATATTAAGTATTGGTCAACATTGTCCCTGATTTTGGAGACAGCCATAGAATCTGCAGGATTGGGATTCCATGATCCCAAATGGATATCCATCCATTCATTTTCACTTTATCCACTACAGGGTTGTAGGAAAGCAGGATAATCAGGCGGCAATGGGCACAAGGCAGGGTACATTCTGGATAGGATACCAGTCCATTGCAGGGCATGCTCACACACTGACATGCACATGGCCAGTTTTCCCAGATGCCAATTAACCTACCAGTGGGACTGTGGGAGAAATGTGGAGCATCTGGAGAAAACTCCACACAGGGAGACCATACAAACTCCACACAGACAGCACCCAGTGCCACAGCACTGCGAGGAAGCAATGCTAACCACTGCACCACTGCTGCACGAGAGATGGATTTCATTACTGTGAAATAATGTGAAAGGTTTCAGGTTTACTAAGCCATACGTGTGACATATTTCACTGAAATTTCTGATTATTAAGCCACGATAAATAGAGAGAAGAGGTTTTCACTGTACGTTAACTGCAAAAAACACACACAGGGTCAGAAGAATGGCCACAAATCTGTAAAATGTCCAGGGTTGGATATTTCACCTGATCAAATAGAAAACAAAAATGGTCCAAGTGCTCAACAGCAGAGAGCAAAATGGTTCCAATGGAGTGAGGGAGCAAGTTTTGCTGGAGCTGCTGCGGACCTCAATTGTCTCAATGTAAAAACTCCAAGTCTGGTCTGTCTAGACAAAAAATAAATAAATAAAATAGAACTGCAGCAAAAAATAAAACCAAAGCTCTTGGAGGCCACCTAGTGGACCTGATACCAATGCAAGAATAAAACAAATCATTTTGTAAAAAAGGACAAAAAAAACCTATTTAAAGTAAGCCTCTTACTGGTGGCAGCTGAACATGCCGTAGTGATAAAAGCAAGTGTGTTCTGATACCGTGATCAAGATGTCTACTTCCAGAGGAGAAACGGAATAAAATCACAAATAAATACTTTGAATTTAAAATGTGTGAGGGAAGTCATACTGTGAAGCAGTGAGCAGTATTGAGTTTAAAGACTTGAAAATGAAAATGTGTTCACTAATTTTAAAAAGCAAGGAAAGCAATTTATAAAAAGAAAGACAAGATATACAGTGTACATGTACAGAAGAGATAAAGAGACAGACAGATGACAGTTTTATTATACCTATGTCACAGATACCCACTGCATCTCTTATTCTGAATTCTGAGTTAACAGCCACATTGACATACTGCAGTACCACACGAGTCTTCCCACAGTAACATGCAAGGGCATCCAGCATTGGGGATAAAAAGGCTGTTAGCAGGAGGTTCCTAGCTCATGCCCTAGCTCTGCTGCTGACTCTGCTGAAACTCAGTGTTTCCCTCTTCCAGATAAGGTATAATACCAAGACTGTCGTGAACCAATAACATTTAGTTTAGTTTTTTCAAGACTCTTGGATTTGGATTTGCCATTATGTTTATTAGTATTAACTCCAGTACAGCATATATAGGATTAGAAACACCTCTGTTGTACACCTATCAGTCAGCTCTTTTGACACTCAACCATGGCGCCTTATACAAGAGTTAGCCAACTGAGCAATGGCTTATCTTTCTCTACCAACTGGCCATCTTGCAGGTAAGCTGCAGGCCTCTATTACACAGCTTTACCACATCAGAAATGTGAACAAGACCATGGAAGGACTATCTGGCTCTAGTAGTCTGATATTTAAGGTTTATATTTATTCCTGTCATCATAAATCCCATGGAGTCCACTTCAGCCCTACAGTACTGGGAGTTGGCTGCAGACTCCCCCAATCTTCTGTGTGAAGAAGTGTCTTCAGCTTTCAGTCTTAAATGGTCCTGAACCTGATTTCCATTTGCTTCCCTAGGCCCCTTGTGCTGTTTCAGAACTTGAAGGAGTGCCTTAAGTCCATCATCAATACTTTTCAGGAAATTGAATACCTGAATCAAGCTAAGGTGATTAGTAGTGTATTCGTATTAGACTCATAGCTAATATAGTAGGACATTGTATTATCCTCCAGTACTTCCTGTATGTGCTGTGGCACCGAGTCTACCAGTGTCTGGATGTCTGCAGGACAGGAGAGGCACCATTCCTTCACCAGGAGGACAATCAACTCACTCCTTGCTGATGGAGGTGGAAAAGCTTCCTCAGGCTTCCTTCCAGAATATTCAATTGAGTTTTATATAGTGCCTTTCACAACAAGGTTGCCCCAAGGCGCTTAATCCAGTCAGTACTCCGCTGGGTTCAGGCCAGGACACGTGTATAGCGTCAACATCATGCTCCTCAAACCACTGCAACACCACACGTGCTCTTTGGTGGGGTCATCCTTGGAGACAGCCCTCCCTTAAGGGAAGAAATGTTGCCACACGCCATGGAAATGATCATTCAGGACTATTAAGAATCAATCAGCATTGATCTTACCTTCTTAGGGAATAAGTGATCCCCACAACCCAAACCAGCAGAATCCTTCATTGTGAGAACCAAGCACTCAGGGCTGTAAAGCCTTTGCGTTGACACCACATGTACACTTGTCCATTTGTCGAGAACATGGTGAAGAATATTCTTTTGACCCTGTCACATGTCTCCATTGCCTGCTAGTCTAAAACCTGTGATGAGCAGTTTGTGCACTGCAGTCTGACTAGGGTATCCCACACTGTAGAGGTCTGGGCTATACTGCGATCCTGAAGTGTGCACTGTTGCCCTTTTCTCTTGACCTCTTGCCCTTGTGGACATCACCTTAGATACCGTTTCTCTTGAAGACATTTAAATATATGAAACCAAGCATGCTGGGGTGTTGCTTCCAGGAGGCATGAATTACAATTGTATGGAATACTTTGCATTCAATATATTTCATGTTCCTCATTTACCCAAGCGTTCACATTTTTGTGTCATTGTTTTGAATTCTGGAGCCCACTGTTATTTTTCTGGGTGTCACAGTGGTGCAGCACTGGGGCCCTGGGTTTAACTCTAAACCTGGGGTGCTGTCTGTGTGGAGTTTGTAAGCTCTTCCCATGTTCACATGAGTTTCCTTCAGGTGCTCTGGTTGCCTCCAACAGCCCAGACACTTTCATACATCAACTGGCTGCTGGGAAAATTTGCCCTGGTGTGAGTGTGGGTGTCTGTGTGTGAGTGACCTGAAGGGGCTGGAGTCCCACCCAGAGTGTATCCTGCCTTGTGCCGTTGCTTACCAGGTGAGGTTCTGGCTCCCCAACCCTGAACTGAATAAAGCGGGCTAGAACATGAATGGACAGCCATTAGTGTTCTTTCACACTCTTCAGGTTCAGAACTTGTAAGAACTGATAACCCTAGCTCACAACTATGACTTGCTTACCTGTGTGGCAGGTGTGATGATCACGAGCTTTCTTCTCAAAACAGACACTTCGCAGAAATATGCCCGAAATCCTGGCCGAAAGTCCCACAGCACCCATGAGAGGTCACACTAATTAAAGCTGCTTTTTAAAGCATGCACAACCTTCGTGGAGGTCAGACATCTGTGTGTCCAGTTCTTGCAGAATCTTAGTCAGCTAATTACATAACCAACAGTCAAACTGTGCCAGTAAGATTACAGTTATAGCACTGAGACTTTCATCCAAAAAAAGGTGACTACTCCACCCCAGTGTGTGAGGAAAAAAAGTTTTTTTCTTTTAACTACAAATATTTAACATCTGTCTTCACTCTGTGTCCAGTTTGCAGAGTCAATCATACAATTAAAAAGCAATCGACAGCTGCACTCAAAGCACATACAGTACTGTCTGGAACAGGTGTACGGCCAGCTAGCAAACCTGACTGTTCAGGCTATAGGTTTCAGCAGGCACCTATACTGAGCTCCATAATTACACTGTGCTGGAAGTAATCTCACTGCATTGCATTGCATGAAGGGTGAAAAGCTGTAACATCTTGAACTGGAAATATCAACTCAGCTAATTATTTTAGTTCCATCAGAAGTATATGCCGTAAGCTTTTAATGACAAGTCACTGTGCACTTTTCATTTTTTTTAGTCCAAAGGGATTTTAACTAATTGTGTTTTGTAGCACTGTAACAGTTAATGTATAATGTGAGAAAGAGCAGACATCAGGATATGTGGAAAAATGCAATTCACTAAAACATCCCAGTTTAAAATAGATTGGGGTATAAAAATGTAGTATTGGTTGCTGGTAAAATTATAAAAGAAGTGTTCAAAATGTAATAAGCAAAAAAAACATTGCAACTGCTTTTTTGACTTTGATGGTTGTTTAATTAACAAAACAACATTCGTGGTCCCTGACATATTTATTGATTTATTTACACATCCATTATTTTTAATCTCATTAGACTTGCTTTAACAGTTATATTAATCTCCTTTATTATGATATCCCTTTAGTCACAAATATTCAGTTTCTTTTCCGTAAGAAGTAACAGTCTTACCATTAATTACATGGTTTTCTTGTAGTGTGTTCAGCAGTAAAACAAGGCACCTCACCTAAGACTGAACTCCATATTCTTATTCACACCTGCAGCGCAGGGGCACCACTTCACAAAGACAGTAAGAAGCTGCTCTCAAAACGTAGCATTTTCATTTAGCGACCTGAATGTTGTAACCTTTGATTGGAGGCAGAAAAAACTAAATTACAGAAACGAAGGAAAATGGACAAAAATCAATCATTAATTCAAGTGTAGTTTTGTACCCAAAACATTTGGTTGTAGGTCTGCTGCTCTGGAAGACAAAAATTACCACCGTCAAAAATCACCAAGCGACTGGCATTCAGTTCTAAATACATATTCGGAGAGAAGAGAATGCTGGGACAAGAAACATTTGGAACTGCGTGTGGTTTGGGAATTCAGAACAGGATCTCAGTGGAGTTCTGATTTCTGTACACGGTTGCGCTTGCTTATAGGTCAATGCAACAGATTGCCGTCAGTCAAGAGAGCTCGTACGAGGGCAGGAGGCTTTCGACAGAGAACGTTCTGAACGCTAAAGGGACCGACCCAACACCTGAACACCGCAGAACTGCCAGCGAGAAGGAATTCCCAGAAAATTTCCTCCTAAGTGTGGCAACTGACAAAGGATCAATGGGTGGCTGAGCTATGGAAAGGACAAAGTATTTGTGACAGAAGATACTGGTTACTGAGCACTTGGGACTTAGCAGGCTGAAGCTGTGCAGGCTGGACTCTGAGTTCCATGTTAATCAGAAGCTGCCTGCCTTTAAGGTCTAATAAATGGCAAGTGATTAAGGCAACTCAAGGCCTAAATATCAGTAACCTGGAGCCTTGCACAGCAATGCAGTGAAGAAAACTGCAGAATGCAAAACAGTATGTAATTAGATCTCGGGCAAAACTACTATAACAGTTGTACAGCCCCACTCTGTACTAGTTTACTTTTTGATACGTCACAGCTCCACTATCTCCTTGTAGTCTTCAATATATATGTAACAATACCCCATCTGCACTGGTCCAATGAGATCCACTGAAGTTTAGGAAGATCCAATTCATTTCTACAAATACTCTGCACCTTTCAGGACATAGTGGCAGCATACACTTTTTAGCTACTCTCTGAGATCTGAAAATTAAATTTATTGGTTGTTTAAAAATTAAACATGGATTATTTTTTTCTGTACCCCGTACTGTAAAAAAATCCTGTTTATAAAGGACTAAGGAACAGAAGCACTGTTGCCTTTTCCAGATCCATTTAAAAAAACAGAATTATGTTGGCTAATTGTAGCTAATGACACCGACACAAGAGCTGCACAACAACCTCTAAAGAGCTGCATAACTACAACCTGTTCTGCAATGTGCAACACTCCTGACCTTTACGACTCTGTCCAAGAACAACCACAAACCAATGGGATCAAGCATAGCGTCTACAACACTAATTCAGCCATTGCTCTATTTCTCCCCTTCTAATCTTTTGCACTGAATTGTATTCGGTATGTGGCCACTGAAACTTGTAAAACATTGTTTTTCCACTTTGTTTAATGCTCTTCCAAACTGTTAGAACAAGAAGAAACACTAATACAGATTGCAGGTGCTAATGAAAGTCTGTGTCAGCACTATGGCAAGAGATTCACCAATTCACCAGTGCAATCAAAACTAGTTTTTGCAACAGAATACACACAATAACTGTCAGTATTTTCCTCATAAAGGTTACTTGGTCAGAAGTGTGCAAATATGAACTCTTCATGCCTGTTCATTGCAGATGGGAGAAGAAGGCTTTCAAGAAGGATTCAAGGGGAGTTCAAGTGCAAAAGAATTTGCAACAAGGAACAATGCAAACTGACACATGTACAGTACAAAACAATCTAAAGGCAGATAGGATTTTAAAAACGTATGGAAATTTGTTTTGGGATTCTGAACTACTAAGCTTTGGATTCAGACTGATTAATTCATTAGACATACTGGAAATAAAATCTGCTTGTGCTACAGTATGGCCTGTTAGTTGAAAAAACGTCTCTATATGACTTTGCTGAAACTTGAGTTACTCTTCAATCTGATTTTATACGATGAATGCATAATAAGCACACACCACAAAGTTATCCATGTAAGGGCACAACAGAAATGCAGACAAGCATCCAAACAGAAGCTACAGAAAACATTTGGCTATTACCTATCTACTTAAAATTGTTCATTTTCACAAAGTCAAAATGTGAAAGTCCATGCTACTTCAAACTTCCACTTTTGAGAAACAGGACAGCAATTAAAAACATACAAAAACTGAAACTGTACGAAGAAACACATTAGTGAGATTAATTTCTGGGAGAACTATTTTCTGGTGGAAGATGGCCAGTGTGGGGAAATCACAAGTCTAAAATGGTCAGATGGAAATCGTGGTGTTATACTTGAACAAGAGTACTAGAATCTTCAGACCGAATGAATGTTGGAGAAACATGAGTTTTCTTTCTATGATGCTACATCCAGAGTTACTATATAACCAGAGAGATTCTACGTGAGAAATGTGTCCAATCTATCGTTTAGTTTAGGAGGTTAGGTTAGAGATGAACTCAGAAATCAGAAATTCAGTCACTTAGCACCATGAAACCATTACAACTTAGTAAACTTTCTGACTATTACAAACAGAAGTAGTGGTTTAAAGAAAAAAAAACTATTGTTCATGGACAACTTATGAGACATGATTAATAAAGAGCTGGTTTCTGTACACCTGTATTTGAAATGTTTCTGCTAAACACAAAGAGGTCACCTTTTTGACATTTTCACTTTGAGAAAAAAGATTTTGTAGAAATGAAGCTTGGCCTGAGTTATGGTTGTAGACAACATTTGGCAATGGAGTTTAGTAACTACCTGCTACATTATCAGTACTGAGGTGTAAATCTCACTCATCTGCTCCATTCAATTCTGTTTTTCCACAGAGCTACAGGTCCCCAAACAAGGAATGGTCCCCATTACTGTACGGAAGTTTGACCTCTAGCTCAATTTATCCCTAAAATACTATGAGTGGCACAGCTTTGCACAACAAACTTGACTTGAACCTGTATGACACAGTTTTAAAATAATTTATAGCAGTTTTCTATATTGTATTAGAAAAACTGAACAATATTTTTTTTGCCTTATGCTAAATAACTAAGATTTCCCATTAAAAACTGACAGAATTTCATAAAAGAGAGATTATTACCATTATTTTAAACTTGTGATTAGAGTATGTTATTTTTCCACATACACATGAACAGATGGAACATCACGAGAATAAATTTTGCTTGAGAGGAGATATGTGTAGCTTACATCTTCACATCCAAAAAAATATTTGATTTCTAATTTGCTATACTAGAACTCTGACATTACTGGTGCTTCTGTGGTAATGGTTTGGATTTCAGTTGCTTTCACAATTTACTCCTAGAGACCTTGAGTGTATGAGGGAACCCTCTGGAAAAATGAAGGTTTGAAAATCCTTCTTTTAAAACAAAAATAGATGATAGACTTCAGTGTTTCAACAGTGAACCTTTGTTTCCACAAAGGTCGTATTTTATAATCCAATAGATTTATGTCCTCATAACCATTAATCATAAATCAAGCAAAATGCAAAAAACTCATTCCACTCAGCGAAGTTTCTTGTGAGTCTGGGCCAGGCGGCAGCACACAGACTCAGGTATGGATCAAGAACGGTCGGCGTGGGGGCAGCCAGCAGCAGGATCGCTCTGCTCCTTGGGGAGAAGATTTATTTCAACACTGTTATTAAATTTTCAGTCAGAGATGAGGGGTTTCTTTTCACCAAACCGTGCGGCCTGGACTTCCACAAGTGGCAAAACTCAACACTTCCAAAATCTGGGAGCAGGGCTGGCCAAGTCCAGTCAAACAGATAGTTGTTTGTGGACCAAATTAATACACACCAAAAGGTCATCAAGACAGGTCAATGTCACTGCTATTCAGGACTTCCCGGGTCTGCTGGAAATGTACAATTCAGCCTCACAAGCATCCACAAAACAGCCAACAGGCTGAAAAGAGAAGTGGAAACAACAATTGGGATTTCATTCCAGTATTTATGGAAAGTGTCCTAACCAAAGCTCCCTTATGTCAGCTTCAGCTGATGTACCTTCTGTGCTGAATTCATTGCACGCACTCTTCCTGTCCCAAAATACCAAAAACATCACAAACCACACAGGCCCAAATTCAAAACAAGGTGTTTCTTATAAACTGCTATAACCCAGAACTCTGCCCTTGAGTAGATTTGTGGAAACCCTAACTTAACTTGACATTGATGCTGGCAGCATTATGATCAGAGCTGACCTGCCTGTTGACAACATTTTGGATTTCCTGTTCTTTAAAATGTGTGAATATGCGATAGCAATGGCTTAGCTCTGGACACAGAAATGAGGAACACTTGATATGCCTTAATATCGTCGTCTGTTCCTGGCATCCACAATACAGTAAAGGAATCTGTGGATCAAATATTTTAATTAGGAGATGACAATTGCACCAAAAAGAATGACCCAGGCAATCAAAATCCAGAAACATCACAACCCTACGGATAAGCTGGGATAATATTGAAAAACACAAGGTATGCTGCTTCACATGGCAGTCTTCTTCATTCAATTATGTCATTTCTAATAGATACGACCTTTTCTTACCTATGATTAAAGAGATAAAGTAATTACTCTGAGACCGGAATACAAACGCTGGTTTGCTTGTGGGACGTATTGCTGAACCCCCTCAGATGCAAATTCTGATAAATACATGAAATTAAATATATTTAAATTTAAGATATTAGATATATTTAATAGTCATTCATTATGACAGAGTGGACAATGAAAAGAATTTGTGGGAGATTTCTATACCAATTGTTAGAATTCTTATAGCACGTATTATGAAGATGATTCTAAGAGCTGCCTCTATTTCCAGAAAACCTCAAATTTCCACCACGAATAAAATTTGATTGAACATCTGATATCTTGCCTAATAAAAATGTTTTTGTAAATGTCTGCATTAGCATTTGATTGGGGTGAAGTTACTGAACACTGCAATAAACCGTCAGAAGATGATTATAAATGTAATTTCCTAAAATAAATAAATAAAAATATAAATGGATCATAACAAATTTGGGAAGTGCTGCATGAATTTGCTATTGGGCCCCTGTATAAGTCTGTATACCAGGTTCTGGTGAAGTACAAAGACCTCAAAATCAGTTCCACAGGGGTAAAGAGGATCCAGAATCAAGAGTGTGCATACAATCATCGTTAAAAATCAATCTAGAAAAAACGAATGGAAAAAAAATTATAGTGGAGACCATGACGACGGTTTCCGAGTTAATCGGGAAGAGAAGATGAATCCCAGGCTCCAGACTTGACTCGGTGGAGACCCAAGAAGCCTGGAGCTGGAGAGACTCTGGAAGCTCAGTGACCCGGTCTGGCTAGCCCTGGTCTAGAAGCTGGAATTGATACGATCAACAGAAAGATCAGGTGTTTCGATGAGGGGACACATTTTCAAGGACCACTGAAAGCCAAGTGCCACGCCTGGACCTGACACTAGGTGGTGCGCCTCTCCTTCTTCGTCAGCAGGTAGCACTGGATGGTCCTCAGGCGGTCCTTGGCGGGGGCGAACTCTGGCTGCAGCTTCAGCGTCGACTCGTACCAGTGCATGGCCTTCTCAAACTCCTCCTGGAAACACAAGAGCAGCGCGGTGAGCGGCGGCTCTGCCACACGCATCCTCCTTCAGCGCAGCCTGACCACCAACTTCTACATAATCTCAAATACAGAGTGCACAGCTAAAACTCATATAAAAATGTAAGTGAAATAAACTTTTGAATCCGTTTCGACAATGACATCATGCTTATCGGCACTCCCCCGAAAACAACATCCAACACCAGTGGAAACAAAAGTAACATACTGGCAGGCTGACTGGCCTCGGGGAAGACTGGCCCTGGTGCGTGAGTGTGTGGGTGGTTGTGTCCCTGCAGGGTTTATCCGGTCAGCCCAACTTCTGGGAGCTGCGTCTCTCACACAGCCCGGTTTTCCCAGGGCTGCCCGCTTCAAACTCACCATGGCGATGTAGACATTGGCAAGGGTGAAGTGGTTCACCACAAAGTGGGGCGCTATCTCCACTGCCATGCTGGCCACAGTGATGGCATCATCCCACAGCTTGGCGTTGTGGAATATGTTGGCCAGGCTGATCAACGGGACATCCTGAGGAACACAGAAAACAAGTAGGACCATGGATACCGATATTCCCCCGAGACCCCTAACTCAGTTTTTCTCGACAAGCAAGGAAACTAATTCTCTTCTAAAGGATACTGACCCCCTTCCCCTAAAAATATAAGGGAAGTCAAAAAGCTGAACATGAAGCACTGCACTAAGGAGCTAGCAGCTCTGAAGAAAATTAGAAAGGTGTTAATACCTGGGAAGTTAAAGGCCTTATGCGTACCCCTCCAAAAAGCTCTGACGCACCACTACACGCACCTCAGCTCTGTTCTGCCAGCGCACTTCTGCCCAGGTTTGATAGTGCAGCCTTGAGTAACTTTTGAAAGAGTGAAAAGGGCTCAGAATGTCTTCTGGATCAAGCAAGTCTGACCGGGCCTAGGATTCCTCTAAGAAAGTGTTCTGTCCGGATGTGGGGGCAGGTGACAGATGATGTGAAAGCAGGGGATTGCACAATGGTAAATGAGTCAAAGCTCCATATGCAGTGTGGGGCAGAAAGGTTTACGAAGAAACCTGTGTCAAGACTAGACCCACCTTCATGTAGTGGGGGGCGTAGTTCAGGGCATGCCGCAGGCAGTCAACGGCTTTCTTCCCCTGGCCTTTCACTCTCCAGTAGAGCGCCGCCATACTGGACAGCACCCACGACGTCTGGTTCTGTGGGGGGAGAAGACACGGTATAGCTGCGGCAAACACTTGCATTTAGGAACCTTCTCGGTCTCATACTCCACGGCCAACCCAAGAGGGGAACAAGCTGAATGCATGACTACATGGGCCAAACAAATACTGCGTATTGGGCTTCACGTTCAGTAACACATCCTATTCCTCTGCCCCAGCCGCCCCAGCCCTTCCACCAGCATCCATAGAACACTTCATGACACCATATCCTCATGACATCGTTGGAATAAAAGCTCATAGACAAAAGACATTCTCCCATGCAGCTTTCTTTGGAGTAAAACAATCTTTGATGATAATACACGGAAAAAAAAACATTTCCTCCAGGGAAGTACCTGAGGAGGTTTTTCCAGACCAATGCGTGACATGAATGGCAATCTGACAGTCTTGGCATGACGACGTCAGGAAGTGCTGCCTCACAGCCTTGCATACGCACCTTTTCCAAGACCTTGGCAATGCGTGTTCCCACCTGCTCGAATGCCTGGGGAGAATACTTGTCTTTTCCCAGATTCTGCAGAACCTGAGGGGAAGGGATATACAGAACATTGCTGCAGCACAGGTCCACCACTCGCACATCCAGTGGCCCAGGAAGGAAGCACTTTTACTGCAATTACATAAACTGGGCCCATTTCTATCACCCTTACTTGTAGCCGCTGTTCTGACACTGCATGAACACAGCTGCCTTTACTCCCGAACAGAGAAAATCAACATTCTGTAAGTCAACCATGGAGTCCGTTTCAGGTTTAGTAAATCAAACAGGCTTACACTACACAGCCGCATCCCTGAGAAACTGATGCAGGAGATCCTTGCACTGCAACAGAACCTACAACATGGTAACTACGCTCTTGCAAAAAATGCCATGGGTGCTTTAAGATACAGAATCCCCGTTTGAGATGATGATTCAATAGTCTACAATACTGCACCTTCATTTTGAGTATGAATTTTGCTTCCAAATTTCTGATACAGAGGCAAGAGTGCCACCTTTATCAGTGATCTATCACCATCACTTCCTGCACCAACCAACTGTGCTTATGTTCATTCTACACAAGTACTGCACTCCTGCGCAACACGAGATCATGTAACTATTATTTCACAGACCTCACTCTAGCAAAGTGTACAAGATTTTTCTGCCACACCATTTTTTTTATTTTATTAGTTGCGGTTTCTCTGATAGCTGGGCAACAGTATCATCTTCTGCAACTTTAATATACTTCAACTTTTAGGAACATGCCTGCCTTGAGAATCACATCATGAAGAGCATCACTATCAAGAGTCTAAGCATTATTGCTGACTTAGTGTTTACTGTCTGGAGGGAAAACTCAGGTCTCTATATCAGAAAGAGATGACCCACTGTAGCTATTTTTACTTAACATTATGCTGTGGAGCAGAGTGTGTATAACTGTAATTATGCTGTGGAGTAGAGAGAGTTTCAGAGAACTTTTCCACACTATCAGAAGAATGGAATCTATTCTATGCTGCCGTTTCTATGCTCCTATAAAAAACACTCACTGAGCTCACTAACCTACTAAGAGATCCTACTGTATATAAGAGATCTAAGTGATGCATTTTGCTCTCCAGCTGATAATCTTTTACTAGTGAAATCCCTTCTGATCCCATCAGAGCTTAGGGTGTCCGTGAACTACAGGTTTGATTTTATTGCAACCCTCACCACCATCAAGGGCTGAAAAAACATCTTTTTTTGTGTAAAAACAATCCCAAATCAGAAAGGACACAGAGAGAACCACTTACGTCTCCGCAGGAATTACTGCTGGTTACGAGGTTCTCCAAGATGCACAGATTTGTGTATTTGTAAGCATTCGGTAAGAACAAGTAAGCAAGTATTTGGCAGGTAAATAAGCGTACTGAACGGAAGGGGAGCTGCTCCAGTACCTCCCGGAGCTGGCTCTCTCCGGTGTAGTGGATACTCCCCCGGTTGGCCACTCCGGACAGGTGGTCCAAGGTGTGCATGGAGGCCGGCAGGTTGGGGTTACACACGGGCTCCACCGCAGGCTCCTGCAGCGGGGTGGCGAAGTCGATGTGCTCGGTGATGCTGGGGGAAGAGGCACAGAGCGGTGAGCCTTTGTCTGGCAGACTACAGCAGCGCAGGGGACAGCTTGCACTGGGAAGAGGACCACAGGGAAAACGAGAAACACAAAGCAAGCTAGCACAGGAGAAAGGAAAGCAGGTGAGCCAGCAGGTTAGAGGAACGAGTGGATGTTTCAGGTGCTTGACTACTGTTTCTCCTCATACTGCAGAAAGCTGATCAACCTTTCCAGTAGCAGACGTTTTCCACGTGCCGCTCATTTTCAGAAGACCCCTCTCCCTGCTGCAATTCCTGTCGCGTGATTCCAGAGATGGGATTACATCAGTACAATTCAGGCAGTGCAACGACAGAGCCACAGCAGGAACCCAGAGCTAGACAAGGCAATATCCCTGTTACAACCCCAGCTAGAGGAACTGGAGCAAGCGGTCAATCTGGCCTGTTGCAGTCTCGTCCCGGAACTGCAGTGTGGAGAGCACACCGTGGAGACTCACTCGATGTTCTTTGCCGAGACGGCCAGCCAGGTGCTGGCCACGGTGGTGAGCTCCACCCGGCGGATCCGCTGGCACTCGTCCGGACTGGGCCAGCCCAGACTCAGGTAGTCCCTGCGCTTTCCTGCCAAGACAGAGCGCAAGGTCACTTTCAATGGATTGATCAAGAAAAACAATAGTGTCCAGTCAGCACACAGGGGCTAGCCTGTTCACAACACCACTTGTCCTTCTCATCTAAAAGCAGTGCCCTCCCAGTTACCATTACACAGAATGGAGAACCTGACAAGGCAGACAAGAATGGACCAAAACTGGAGTACTCGCAGTGCAGACAGTATTTATTCCAGACTCCTCCAACCATGGGTATAAAAACCATCTCCTGTTCTTAGGCTTAAATGTACTTCCACACAGTTTCCATTTGTGCTCTCCAGTTTGTGTTTCACTGATGACTCCACAGTGTCGCCTTTGTGAATGCCTTTGAAAACTCTGCATACCTGAATCAGGTTCCCTCATAATGTTTTCTGTTCCTGACTAAAAAGATTCAGTTTTTCATACTGTCAAAGCAGAACATTCCTTTGAGCCCAAGAACACATCTAGTTGCTCTTCTCTGGCCTGATTCCCGAACCTACTTTTTGTGTCATCGTGAACAAAACTTAAAACTTTAGCCAAGTCTTGCCACTGTGGAATTTTAATTTCTTCAAAGCTCTATATGTTATGTATGATACATTTTAGTGATGCATGTTCAAAAAAAGTCACTGCCTGTGTGGCTTTAAGCGGCATTTAAACATTTTAATCGGAATAAATAGAATCTAAAAAATCTTATACTATGTAGATTTGTCTGTGGTCTGACCATGAGGATCAGTTATTTTGACACTTGTAGAAATTGCTGACTCAACGCTGTGCTGAGCAGGGGGACAGGGCGGAGCAGAGAAGGCAACCTGCGGGGCCCGGCGAGGGGATCCGGGGGCCGCTGATCTCCGGCTGGGCCTGGGCGCCCGCCCCCCCCCGGGGGCTGCCCTCCTCTGTGGCCTCGGACAGGTCAGCCCTGGGCTTTCTCAGCCTCTTCACCTGGAACGTGATCTGAAAGGGGGAGACGGAAGAACTGTGACCAATGAGAGGAGGCCCCACCTACCGGCGGTGTAGCCTGTTCCATGCTCCCGCATCTGTTTGAGTAAGGAAGTGCGTGCGGTGGAAGTGAGGACAGTGGCTCTCTTGCTATGAAGGCAGCAGAGAAAAGGGAGCAGGCAGCAAAAGCTTCTCAAGGGATGGCAATGAGTTCCTGGCACAGAATCTGTCAAATCCAGGGCAGCTCACCTGCCCGTTGCATTCCCCTGATTTTCAAACCCGGTGACGGATGACTGCTCTGCGCTTGGACGTGGCGACTGTCG
The DNA here is from genome assembly GCF_055471065.1 of Atractosteus spatula. NCBI lineage: Eukaryota > Metazoa > Chordata > Actinopteri > Semionotiformes > Lepisosteidae > Atractosteus > Atractosteus spatula. Next base: position 1,209,184 of record NC_142721.1, on the reverse strand, counting down.
GCAGCAGGGCTAGATTTGGAGCAGCCAATCAAACCTGGCTCGTTTACCCAGGGGAGGTGGATGGGAAGGGGGGTAGCTGAGAAAGGCCATGCGAGCACAGGAAGAGCACGCCACCTACATACTGACCAACGCCAAAGGTAGCTCAGACCTGGACATGGAAGTGTTACTCATATTCCCTCCAATACCTCCACACCCAGGAAAAAGGTTTCAGGTTTTCTGCATTTTTGCAGCATTATCAAGCTTCAGCTGGGTGCATGTTTTGTTTATTTCCAGTGCTCCTGTGTGAAATGGTTAATGCCCCCCTGGATACAGTAACTGGTTGCACCACCTTTAGCTGTAATAACTACAACCAAACACTTCCTGTAATCTGTGATGAGTCTCTCACATCACAGTACAGGAATGTCAGATTTCTGGGCCCATTCTCCCATTGTCAAACTGCCCCAGCGAACACTGAAGGGTTTTCTATCATGAACTGCTTGTTTCAGGTCCTACCACAACACTTCTATGGGGTTTAGGTCTGGACTTTGGCCTGGTATTTCTGGAACACTGAATTTCTACACTCATTCTCTTGTAGATTTGCTTGTATATTTGGGATCATTGTCAGAGTTGTCAGCACCCATGGAGCCCTGGTGGGTCATTCAGGTGCTGTTTGGCACACCTGAACCAGCATCAACCTTCCCGTTAGCGAGCACTGGTTTCCGCCTAGCTACTTCCCCATGACTCCACCTTTTACCCAGTGCTTTTCTGATGCTGGAGTCATGAACACCGACTTGAACCAAGGCGAGGGAGGCCTGCCTGGATGTTGTTCTGGGGTTCTCTGTGACTCCTCAACGATTTTACTCTGTGCTCTTGCAGTGATTTGGGCAGGACGGACACTTTTGGAAAGATTCACTATTGTCCCAACTCATCCTCAAGACTTCTTTCATGACTAAATTGCTTAATGAAGTATACACAAAGCTGTTTCTAGATATCCCTTTAATTGAACTGATTGAACTAGGGGGCATTATCTTTTTCACAGGGACATCGGATGTTGGATGACTCCGTTTATAATATAAACTAAACTATGGTGTAATTTGTTCAACTCAGGCTTCCTTTATATATCACTACCACCCACACGAAGCTCTGATAAAATTTACAACAACTCTGAAAATCCGAAAGGAGGCTCATACTTTCTCACGGGACTGCAAACGAACCAGTGCCAGTCACGAAGCCTGCCCCGGCAATCCTCCTATCGTACATCTCTGCTTTCCTTTCAGATGATTTAGAGAGGGAGCCGAACCCACACCACACCGCTGTGCCCTCTCCTCTGGCCCTGCCCGTTACTCACCCACTCGGCCTCATCGTCGTCCTCGCAGTTTCCGAAGCAGGGCCCGGCGCGCCCACTCCTCACCCCACTCTTCAGCACGCGGATGCCCTGCAGATCCACGCGCCGCCCTTTCACATCCAGCGCCCCCTCAAAAGCCCCCATCAGATCCTCCTTCAGCTGCCACTCCTCTTCCTCTTCCTCCTCCTCCTCCAGCCGCCCGACACGCTGCGCCGCCTCGCCAGAGCCGTTACTGTCCACAACCACAGCTTAGAGGAGGGAGAGAGACACAGGGAGCCCACACAGGTCAGACCACTGACCAGCCTGGCCTCCTGCTCTCTAAATAAGACTTACAGGAATGGGAGAGACACAGGGAGCCCACACAGGTCAGACCACTGACCAGCCTGGCCTCCTGGCCTTGGCACCCTTACTAGAGCAAGAGAGACACGGGGAACCCACCAAGGACAGACCACTGACCAGCCTAGCCTTTCGCAGCTGGCTGGCAGTTTGAACAGGCAGCATGTAGCACGCGGGAATGATGCGCAGACCACCAGATAACTGCAACAGCCCGATTTGCTCTCTCTTACTATTTCTGGCCCGCAGCTCTGCATGACGCATGATGCACCACTCCAGTCTCCAACATGCAGGTGTTTATCGGCTCTGTTTCGTGTTGGCAATTTTTAAAAAGAGCGGTATCTCAGCCTTTCAAGTTGCAGGAGAATTTGCACCGCAGACCTGTGGCTGCAAGGAGCAGCTGGCGTTCCTTTTCAGCATCTGGGTGCCCTAATTAACATACAAATTTGACGCCCATGTCAACATTTTAACTTAATGTGCATAAGTTAACAGACGTCCAAGTCGGGACTGAACACCTGTTCATTCAGGAACATGAGTATCACTCCTCAAGCCAGGTACCTGATTACTTTTTTTGACGTGAAAGATGATAGAATCATGTCATGAAATGCCAGCTCATCTATTGCACTTAACAGCATTTTAGGATTCACCAGTAAACCCTTTTATACTGTAGTCAAAAGCTTTATTTTTTAGGCAATTTACTGTTAGCCATTTGGTTTATCATACCTAATAAAGAAAAACTAGAGAAGCTGATGATGGAAGAGAAAAGGAATTGTGTATCACTGATACCGTGACACTTACTCTCAAACTGTAGGGAGTCGCCCACAGTGTTGGGAAGCAGTTCAACAGATCCTGCAGCCTCCTTTCTCTGTGTAGTTGTCTCAGACTCAGCACCTGCTGGCTGTGACCCAGAGCTGCTCATCTCCTCAGTGCCGTGACATGAGCCTGCTGTCAGAACATAGGCAGCAGTCAGACAATCACCCTCCACCTTCAATATATCAGCAAATGTAGATCTGTAGCTAGAATCTCTCTCTCATTAAATCATTTGTATTGTATAAACATCCCTGAGGGCTTGTTCTGATTTATGATGGGTTGCACCAATTCAGTGACACAGGAATAAGGATGAATTCTCTGTCAAATGCAGATCCCCTTAAAGAAAAAGAATAGGCTCTGTGTCAGATGATCTATGACATTCTGAAAATCACTGTGGGCTTCTTGTTTTATGAACAAAATCATGGAAAAACAAGAGAAGCAGCTAAGCTAATAAGCAGCTAATTTCAATTACAGTGGCCCAGTTCATTTTACAATCATGGGAGTGGTATGACAATCTAACACAGGCCAGCCCGACACTACAAACCGACTGCCAAGAGCGAGAGACGTCATACAAGAAAGCAGCCCAGCTCTCGGCCAATCCACTACTCCTCTGTTCCTGCTGTCAGCCAATCGCTGACGCAACGCCACTCCAGAGCTTCGTTTAAATTCAGCTCACACATCACTATCCCCAGCGTCTGCTTTCACGCCATTTCAGAGAAGAATCTGCTCTGTCTGTGCGTGCGTAACTCCCCCCCAGCCCCCCCCACACACCTAAAGTGAACCACGCCGAGTGATGGCAGAAGCCAAAATTAGCAGTGACATCAAAACCCCCTTCACCTCAGAAACACTGGCATGTTTGCGCACTCTTTCGGTTTCCATTCCTCCACAGGAGTCCCTATTCACCCCACCCCACACTTTTTCAGCCTGAGCCCAGCTGATGACCAGCTGTGTGGCAGTAGCCCAGTGATGTTCAAAGTAAGTCTCAAGACACACGCTGAAAGGATGGAAGAAAAGAAAAGACTGAACCACAGCCACAGAAATGCAAAAGGATGAAAGGGAATGGGAAATCAGAGTAGCCTGAGATATTTTATGTCCTTTCTATACGCAGTATTCTAAATATAGTCTGCTGGTTGAACAGCAGACAGGAAGAAATGAATAAACTCAGATACCAGTCCTAACAGCACCATTCTTTTTTTTAATTTAGAGATGGCTTAAAAAATGAAAAAAATATTTCTTCTGTATGTCACCTGTGTGTCCATTTGCATCAGGACCAGAACCATGCTCAAGGTCGAGCTGCCAGGTATTGAAGTCTTGTCTGCTCCTTTTTGTGCAAGGTGGTTTGCTGCAGTTACATGTCATGGTCAGTTATGCAGCTGAACAATACAAGCTGAACGAATGAATAGGCTTGTAGTTTTTAAGGTCTTTGGCAAAGGCAAAAACACTTTAGCCGAGAGACAAAAATAACAAAAAAGTCCTAGATTTTTGTTTAAAGTCTTATACTGACAAACATTAGTTGCCGAATCCAGTGATACTTGTTTTTCCCCCAACAGAATTTGAAAATACTATTTATTAATCACCTTGAACCTAAATCAATGCATAGTCTTAAGACATCCATCCAGTGTCAACGAACCCCTAAACCACTGGTGAAGGCTGCAGCAAGCTGGAAGCATCTGGTCCCACACAGCTATTGTATCTCGTTATTTATTAAGATTTTACCATAACAGACCAAAAACAAACGGTACAGTGTTCAGGAGCAAACAGTGTTTCAGTTTTTAAGTATTACTCCACAGCAGCATAATTTCCCAACCTGGCAGAACGACAGGAGTGCCAGGACGAGGTGAACTGGAAAACGGGAGGGTATGAGATAAGACTTTATTGGCCATATACAATATCTAGTTCTAGGAATTTGTCTTTTCGCTTATCCCAGCTTGCTCTCCATGAGATACACAGACAGGGAGAGAAGCTTGGGGTCAGAGCGCAGGGTCAGCCATTTACACAGCGTCCCTGGAGCAGTTGGGGTTAAGGGCCTTGCTCAGGGGCCCAATGGAGTAGGATTCCTCTGCCGGCCGCAGGATTTGAACCGGCAACCTTCCAGCCACAGGCGCAGATCCTGAGCCACAGAGCCACTGCACTGCCCCCTACAGTACTGCGACACTGCCACCCACAACCAGCACATGGACAGGTGTGGAAGGGTACAGACAGACAGAGGTCCTGAGGCACATCCGTTCTTAAAACCAGGTGAGAGTTCAAGGGAGCAGAGCACTAATCTTGTATTCTGAAATGTTAATCAATACAACATAAAAACAGAAAAAAATGCAAACTGAATATCTGTAAAAAATGGAATAAATGTTTTCTGAAGGATAATCCTGTCAATAAAAAATAATGCTGCTGCTAGTATAAGTGCACATAATGCTCACCACCATTCCACTGAAAAACAATTAGTCCAAATTCAGTCTCTTCTCATTTGCCAGATCAGAGTAGGGAGGATAAGCTACTTGAAACAAAGCAGGTTCTGGATTATTGTAACTACATAGGAACGACTGTCATCATTTCTAGAGAAGATCCACTTTTTATAGTCTCTGATAGGCTTTTAGTTAAGTGAAACTAGACCTTCAAAAACAAAATCATCCATTGTTCTGGGCTGGGCATGCCCAAAATAATAAACCCTGCTCCACTGCCACAGTGCTTAAAAATCTTTAAGCTTTTGGCTAGAAAATGAGTGCAAGAGTCGTATCAGAATTTGTTGACTGGACTGTGCATCATGTAGACTGCTGATAAATTTCAATCCATGACCTGCCAGAAAGCATTAAAATACTTGACCTTTAAGAAAAGGAAAATTGTTTTTTTACTATATACCAATTTAAATATTTGCGTTAAATATTTTTTGCAGCAAATGCTAATGCCCAGGTTACTATAGTAGTGGCCTCTGTTAATCATCTGTGACAGATACGTGTATGTTATTCCTCCAGAACATAATGCGCAGAAATTCGGAATGGAATCCGAGTACAAAATGATGTTGAGATGCGAGTCATGATATTTCATATCAATTTATATTTAGGTGGCCACAAGATCCTGAATACAGTGGTGTTTCAAAGTACCCTTCAAAGCAAAATCTACTCTATCTTTTTTCCGTTCTGCAGTAGTGCTTCGTCTGCACTGTCCACTGCCTGACGTAAAGGCACTGCCAGAACAGTCTCCCCTGGGGAGCCCTGCATCGGGAACGCCGCTGTGGAACAACGCACACTTCATCCTCAGTATTCTACCGGACTCCCACGCCCAGCTGGGGAACCTCGCAGAGCCAAGTCAATATGCAGTCCTTTGTTTTAAACTTAGCGCAAGTATGACTTAAACCACACGTGATGCAAACATAGAGCTAAAAATACCTTTCTCCCTTTACTAAGCAACTTCTAAACTGCACATTTAGTTTCAGATACAACACTGCAGCACACAATGACTCAACAGGGCACAGAACAGCTCTACACATTTTGAGACTCTAAGTCATCGGCTAGGTGTGCCAGTGTGGCTGAACGTGAGCTGTAAAGACAAAGCCCCCCCAGGGCTACTGATCAGGCCTCACCCCTCCGGCTCAGGTGAGCAGGGAGAGAAGACAGGATTCACGGCAGGCATCTCTGCAGCGCCTCGAGGTCTGCGCAAAAACTGGAAGAGCTGTCGAAATAAGACCACGGCTATTTTTATCTGCTTCAATTATTAACCGGCTGACTCCCTCTGCACATCAAAGCACAATCTCCTTCCCCTCGCGGCCTGCGCGGAGTGGGAGAGGGAAGGGCGCAGCAGCTCTCGGAAGGGAAACAGGAAGGGGGATGAGACGAAACAAGCGATGCAAGGCGCTGCCGAAGACCGATTGAACCAGGGCTGCGTTGGCTTTGACTGAAGCTATATGTGGAACACAGTCCCTGAGCAACGGGCTAAAATTAGCTGCTTTTCAACAGCGGCGGATAAAAGCGCCCAGGGAATACAGAACAGCAGCTAAAAATAGAGCAGGAGGGAGACTGCAAGTGAAGGGGGGGGGGGGGACGGACAGACCAGCAGGATTTCAGGTGATTTTCCTGGATTGAAATCCCACATCCTAATATAAACAGCTGACCATTAGAATAGACGTTTTGTTGGTTTTTTTTTGCTGGTGCTCCTCTGAAAAGTGTTTCACTTGCAGTCCTGCAGAAGTGGCAGGGAAGACAAGCGAAGGCATTCTGTCGCACAGCAGCCCTGCGTGAGGCGGGCGGCGGGCAGGCAGGCAGGGAGCCTCCTGCACAGCGAAACCTGCTCCTGCACGAAGAGACGGCACGAGCGCGCACTGAACCCAGGAGGCGGAAAGAAGCCGTGCCCACAGACTGCCAATACCACAAGCACAACCGCCTTCCATTGTGTTGCTGATAGTACCTCACGTGTTGCTCTCAGAGCTTCCCGCGGTATCCTCTGCAGTGCGGAGGAGATGTTTCAAGACAATTCCCATCAACTTCAAACTTTTCATTTGGAACACTGGGTTCCCGCTTAGCAATGTTTGCAATCAGCAGAAAAGCTAGGAAAACCTTATATTCAGGGCAGCATTAAAAACGGAACATAAGATTGCTAGAACCAAGTGTTTTATATACCCTTCGGTAAATTAAAATATTTTATTTAAAGACACGTCAAACCTGCTCAAATTAAACTCCAACACTGTGCCTTTACAAAAATAGATAATATTTCAAGGTTATAACATATCTGTATAACCTTGAATAATACATTATTAACCCTGACGTAATATATCAAGGTTGTGTAGGTCCTGTATTGTAAATGCTCCCAAACCTCTGATTAAGTTAAATAAAGTTCTGTCTCGGAAGGGACAAACTTGCCCAGTAACACTAATACAGCGCTGCTTATGGGTATTAGTGAGAACGTAAGGATGACCACAAACACTGCCAAAAAATGGACTTAACAATTAAAAGAAAGGGTTCTTCCTCTTCCATCTAGGTTGGATTAGCCTAGCGGTGGCCTGGATGATGCGCCTTCCATACACTTTACTTGTTTTGTGGTTGTTTTGCTGGATTAGTGATGCTCCTTCTCATCAAGCACGTTCTGGCGCTCAATCTGTTGGTAGTCAGTACAGAGTCCCTGCAGCATAAAAGCTGATTTTCTTGGTACCGATATCAAAGTGCTGTGCGATCTAACAAAGGATTCACACCAAATGCCTAAATGTCAGCTTTAGAAACAAATATTTTAGTGATCATGCGTTGATTTGTTTTAACATTTGCCAGATCATCAATGTTTTGAACAACTGCCTGATTCTGTAAAACACTCTGCACCCAGAACACTTGACATCATCTACAACACTATCAACTGGATCTTTCCCATGGAAAGTTTTTTTTCCCGACTCATTTCAAAGAATGAATTATATCTCGTTATATAAGTACCAGTCACTTTCAATCTGCAACCACAATGTCAGCCATTATTTCATGAGGAATCATCAAAAGCAACAAAAATTAATGCTGCTACTACTTGTCTGATGATTAAATAAAATCAAGTCTAATTATGTTTTAAAGCAACACCACAAGACCAAAACTTAATGTTAGGTTCAGAGTCTTTATATACTTAGGGTAGAGCTTTAAAGCTGATTTTATCAGTGCCTTCTTCTAAAGCCTATAAATAGTTGTATAAGCCACAAATATATTGAACAATGGTATCTAAATATAAGTAAAACAAACCTTAGATGTTGTGGCTTTGCATTCAATTACACTTAGATATGTTGTGATTCCCTTTCTTTTGAACTTCATTTGTGCGTCAAAATTTCAATTGGCTTCCTTCAGGCACAAAAGTTGCAAAGGCAGGCATATAAAATATATAATAAACAAATTTCATAAGAGATGAAAAAACATACAAGTAAGGCGAAACAATGTCGTTTCTATTATCATAAGAAAAATTTGCTGAACATCTCACAGATGGAACATTTATCATCCATTTTCTCACCGCTTTATCCAGTTTAGGGTTCCAGGGGAGACAGAGCCCAATTTGGCAAACAAAGGGCACAAGGCGGGGTACACCCGGGATGGGACACCAGTCCCTCACGGCGCAGGCGAACACAAAAACAACCACAGTCGTGCACTCACTCACACCAGGGCCAAGCTTCCCAGAAGCCACCTGACCCAGCAGTGTGTGTCGGACTGTGCGAGGAAACCAGGGCAGCTGGAACACGGACGGAGCATACAAACTCTGGCAGATCCCAGGGACAGAACCCAGCACCCCAGCGCTGCGATAGCAATGTTAACCACTGGGCCACCCCCGAGCCAAACAAACAGCGCTGACACTCATTAAGTGTCATTTCAAATTCCCATTATTGAGGCGCAGAAAAATCCCTAAAAAAGGAGGTAATTCAACAAGTAGCGGCTCACTTGAGCAGGGAACTAATCCTGTGCCTGTCCATCCCAGCGCTCACCTCATGGGACCCAGCGATTTCCCCCAGGCGTCTATGGCAGAGGCAGGTACTCACGCTCACAGGGCGGGCGGGTCAGGTTGTACAGGAAGGGGTAGAACTGCAGGCAGCGAACGAGCCGCAGGCTCCTCTCGCAGTGTGGGCAGGGAGTGGGGAGAGACAGGGCCTGTCGGAACGCCGACACCGCCCGGCTCACGTTGCCCTGCGCCAGGTACGCGTTCCCCAGACTGAGGAGGGTGACCGGCTGCAAGAGAGAGGCACGCGCACACGTCAGTCATCAATACCCTTTCAAGATGGGCCAGCAGAGCCATGTGTCGGACTTCAGTCTTCAAGAGGAGATAGCTGCAATTATTATTATAATAATTACTGCTGTCAATTAGCCTCTTTCTACCCCTTATTGCTCCACAATGGACCTGTGAGTGAACAAGTACAAAAAACTGGATTGCTGATCCAGTAAAGGTTTTCGCATGGAACACAGGTTGAGCTCTGTGATCCACAGGCAGAGGGACTGAGCCTGTACCAAGACCAGGATTCCCCAAGGGGCAGAGCGCCCCCTGGTGAGGTGGGATTAGTTAGCTGGGGCTCTTTGGGCTTCCCTGCAAAGAGCGATTCCTGCGCATGGTCAGGCACCCGGGGGCTGGCAGTGATGGCGACACAAGCTGCTCTGCCTCTCCCAACAGGCACTGCTCTCTGCAGCGTGGCGTGTCAGACGGTCAAGGCCAAATCCACTGCCTTCCAGGCAGCACGGCAGCCGCTGCCGGAAAGCAAGAACTGGCGATTCTAAATCAGGTGGGGATGTGATTAAAAAAAACATCCTGAGATTTGCTTTTAAAATCATGAAATTGCTCAGTAAGCAGTAAATCTGTGGTCCTTGAGAGCTGAAGGGTATTGAGGTTTCTGGACCAAATCATCTCAAAATGACTTAAATCACCAGGTAACACATGTAACCTATAAACCCTGCTGGACTGGATTTCCTATGGACTAGGCTTTGGAGCCCACTTGGTTATGGAGAGAGGAGAAACCTGTATTTACGACTAGAGTTTGTTGACTCCCTTACTGCTTTTCCCTCTGTTGCCAAGAGGACACTGGCGAGACATGCATCTGGGATTTCCAGCAGCTCGCACGACAGCATTCCTGCGCCAGCTCCAATTTACCTCCGAGCCGTTGATGGCCACGGCGCGCTCCAGAATGCGCCCCGCCTCCTCGGGCAGCCCGCAGCGCAGCAGGAGGTTGGCAGCGTTGACCAGTGGGATGTCGAGGTGCTCCTGGGGGACTGAACTGAGGGCGTGATGCAGGCAGGAGAGCGCAGAGCTGACATTACCCCTCGCACGCCAGAAGAGCGCCGCCTCGTTCATGACCAGCCACCGGGGGGCAGCAGACTGCGAGAGGGCAAGGTAGATCAGAGAAAGAAATCTACAGGACTCCAGATTACAGTTAGGGTTTCTAGTGTTTCAGCATGCCCCCTCTTTAAACTACAATAATTGTTTTATGTGATCAGTACTTAATATATGGAAAGAAGGGTTTTTATGAGATAAAAAACTGGGAACTCCTCTTGTAATGTATAATCAACAGACCAGACAATTGTATCTAGCAATCGAGAGCTCTGTTAGTTTCATTACTGGTGGTGGCAACAGCTTAAAAAGAACAACATAACATGACTTCAATGTCTGGGCAGCAGACAATATGGCAGATTGTCACAAGAGAACACAAGTCCTGCACATGAAGTGGAGAGCAGGTACATTTTCAGTCCTTTGTTTCTCAGTAAGCAACACGCAATATTTAACTGGAACAATTTATTACGATCACTGCTAGGTTTGTGACAAAGGATGGGCTGCCGCCGAGATGCAAGCTGAACAAAAGAAGCTTCAGCTTGAAGCCCAACAGCAGCCCATCCTTTGGGAAAAGGGAAAGGAAACTTGTTAGAATGATTATAAAATACAAAATGTAGAAGGTTTCGTGGGATTGGATTAGCCCATATCTGACATCCATGCGTACAAGACGTTTGCATTGATCCCCAATGTAAACTTTACACACATCTACAAGTGCACAGGGACACAAGAGCAAAGGAAAAAGCGCCACTCCACCTATTTCTGCTTGTTCTCCAACATAACAGACTTATGTTGACTCAGTAACAAGAAGTGCTGACAATAATTAGCAGAGAAAAAGCCTTTGGAAATCCATAGTAAGGTGAAATACCCTTTAATATGGGAAGGAACGCTAGAATTCATCTATGTAATATGCTAAAAAAATGACTGATTTACTGAAAAAGTAGATTAAAATTAGAAAGGTCTTGAGACATAGGCAGCAAGGAAGGATGGGGAGCAGAAGGAAAAGGCTGAAAGAGGTCCCACCTTGGTCAAGGCCTGAGATATGAGAGCTCCAATCTGCTCCTCGGTGTGGCTGAGGCTGCCGCTGCGCGCAAACAGCATCTGTACGGGACAAACATCTGCACGTGAGGACGGCTCTCCACCACAGCGGTGTAAGTTAGGCCACAGAGATGATATCTCCATCCGCTTTCTACCAACTTCTTCCAGTGTGGGGATACAGGGGAGCTGGAGGCTATCCCCCGCCAAGCAACAGCCACGAATACACAGATACACAGACACTCGCACCTAGGGCCAGTCTTTCCAGAAGCCAACCAACCTACCAGCATGTTATTGCAGGAGGAAACCAGAGCACCTGGAGGAAACCCAAGCAAACATGCAGGAACATATAGACTCCACACAGACAGCACCCCTGGTGCTAAATTGTGAAAGTTTCTGGGTAATATGAAAATAGTGGAGTGAAGAGGTATCATGGGAGGTTGTGACATCTACTGAAATATATTTTTCTCCTTAAGGCTTAAGGCAACATTCTGTACTAACAGCAACAGTTCTGAAGGGACAGAACATTTTCAGTCTTGAACAGAAAAGACTGTGAAGGAACCTTATACAAATACGTAGCATCCTCAAAGGCCTTGACGCAGTCATCCCCTGTACTTATTGTTTCTTGACAAGGCCAGCTTTTCATTAAGAACTTGCAATCATTTTCTTGGATTCCTCACATCCAAATTCTACGACTTGGTTTTTTAACAAGCAAAGAAAATAATTCAACAGGAAACTGAACTGAAATTTGCATTATCCTTTTCCATCATCCATTTAAAATTTGAAACAAAAGGATTTATCCCCCTCCTACTTTCACAAGGACAGATGGTCAAGGAAATTGCAATGGAACACTGAAACTCCCGACTTAGACCACCCTGAGCAGCCACAGGTGGTCGAGACGTGCTAGATAAGGTTCCCAGGTCCCCATCTCTCTGTTTCACACAAGTATGATCCCCATCAGTAACTCAAGGAAGCAGACCTGTTTGGCATGGCTGTCTGGGAACTCCCTCTCCTCCAGGGACCTCCCCAGAGAAGCTGCACTGCCCCCCAGGACAGGGACAGCCCCCGGGCCACAGTCAGGGGCTGACGGAGATGTCTCGGGCGGATCGTTCCGGTACAGCACACCCTGGACCCTGTAACAGTTCAGAAACCACAGTATTCGGTTGTGTAACTGCTTATACACTGTAAAACCCGGCCTTGCTATATGGAAAATATCCAGGTGATGGAGTTGTCCCACCTTCCCCACTTTTGTGATGTAACAAATCACATCTCTGAAAATGTCTGAACCATTTCTCCAAATCCCTTTTGCTGCACAGAGGTCTCCTGACCAGGCAAGCATATCATGTGTCCACTGGAAAAACGGCAACACAAAGTGTGCAAGTTGATTATCAGAAAGCGTGAAGCGACGCAAGATTAGTCAAGTACCTGCAGCGCAGGACAACCAGCTGCTGGAGGAGCAATAAAACTAGGAGGATTCACTCCTAGCAGCAGCTCTCAGTACAATCTCCCGTTAACCTCATCACATCGACATACAAATGTCAGCTTTTTTGGGTTGTTTTTGTGATGAGACAAACTACTGTAGCTTCTTCACCGTCTTCATGAGTTCCTGGCCTATGTCTTTCTCTAGTTCTGCCCTTTCAATAATATATCCTTTTTACACTGGACTCCGGACACCTAAGACAGAAAAGGAATGTACTTGGACATTATCTGTGGTTTATTGTTTCTGGCTTCTCCGTTTATAAAGCAGGGGTTCAGCAGAGGACCCCAACCCCAAGACTCGGCGAGGAGAGGTTGCTGGGCTATAACATTGCAGCTCGTTTTCTTCCTGACACTCATGTTGTGAAGCGATGAGCAAAGAACAGCATGAAAAAAGTTCAGGTAATCACGTAAAAAACAGAGTTTTAACGGTGAAGGCTATCTGCGCATTTTCATGCTATTAATTTCTTACTTTACAAAATCTTTTTGGAATCATGAGCTATTAGTGAGACATTGGAATATCGGCACGTCACAAACACCAAGCATGGAAACCACTGAGTTTGCCATTTGAATCCAGAATTTGATCAAGTACCTACAACCAACATTTTAAAGTTTCTCTGTTGTGAGCCGTGCATGAATTCACTAAATGCCAAAGTGAAATGCATTTTTTTGGGCAACACGCAAAGACAGTCTCAAACAGACTTATTTTTGCGGAAAGCTAAAGGAACAGACTTGAATACATTATAACTCCTTCTTTGCAGGACGTGAAGATCAAGAGCCGTGAAGCTTCCGAGAACAGAAAAGCCTGATTTACTTCACAGCTGAAGCCCGACAAGCAACCCTGAGCGCGTGAAAGACCCGAGGCGCTGGGGGACTCTGCCAGGCTCTGTGGCGAGACGGCCGCCTCTCTCCTCACCCTAAGCCACGGCTCTCCGGCGGCAGGAAGAACGTGGGCAGCTCCTCGGGCGGCGGGACGGAGGGGTAGGCGCGGGCACAGTCCTCCCTCCTCGGCCACAGCACCTCCGGACTCTCCTGCGGAGAGGAACCGGCTAGTCAAGCCGCCATGGGGCCCTCAAACGGGCTGGACAGTTAACGCTCGCAACGAGTCCTCTTCTTTAACACAGCCTTCTGTCCACCTTGACAGACTTACAGGAATCAAACTGCGCGCTTTGTGTAATAAGCTAATTGATATCTGCAGCTGACTGTCAATTCCCCCACACTCACATCACATCTCGAGATGCAATGCAAGCCTCTTCACAGCTCTTCAGCTATACCTGCCACGAGATGTAAACGGACACACAAGGAGGTCTTCTACCTTTCATAATTGCACAAGAATCAATGTGAGCAACACTTGTATGAATGACGCACTTTTCTACGATCATTACCAACACAACCAGCATTGAGACCTGCCATTGGAGGTGAACCCTTGAGAAAACAAGATTTAATAAATAAATATCTAAATATCCTGAGAAAAAAGTTTAGTACACTAGGAGTTTAGCTCAGTGTTACACAGCAGCTCTCCATGTTAAAATCAGCAAGCCTAAGAAAGAGATAATCAAACTGTAACAAGACATCAATCACACCAATCTGTTGGTTTGGCCTTCCTTATGCATCTCATAGAGTCTGGCAGACTCATGCAAAAGGCTTATATTTGTTTCACTTGTGTGGACCCACAGTAGTAGGAATAACAGAGAACAGGATAATCATTTTAACGTGCCTGGGTTAAATTACAGTATATCATCTGCCCACTAAATGCGGAATTCTGGATCTCAAGAGAGCAAAGCCCATCCCCAGCGCTGGAAGAGGGGCGTCTGCTCACCATGAAGGCAGAGGGCTCTTTGCCCCAGAATGTGCCCAGGCTGGCGCCCCCGGAGACGGACTGGAAGGGCTCGCGGACGTGACTCGTGTTGAGGCCGAGCTCCGAGTTCAGGGGGGTGCTGCTGGCCACAGACACGTCCTCTCCAAACTGCAGCGAGGAGGTCGAGAGCAAAAAGGAACAGTTCATCCTTTCCACATAAAACTGGCTATGAACATCAAAGCTCATAGAGGTTTTCTTTCAACAAAACCAGCTGGAAACTTAGGCAAATGTAAACTGACTCTGTGTTAATCTACCCAAAATAAAGAAATGACCACAGGTGAACTCCATTCAACTTGTAGAGTGATCTTGCGAGGAAATCAGATGCACCTGGGTGAAGACATGTCAAATCAGATCGATTGAGTGTTTAGTTGTGAAGGCGAGGAGCTGCCCTTCACCTGTATGAAGTGCACGGTCTCGAAGAGGTCCCCGCGGTGGTAGCGCACTGGCAGGTCGAAAGGGCAGTGCAGACTGCGCTGCTGCTTCCCCAGGTGGCACATCTGGTGATTCCCTGCAACACAGTCCGGCACGCAGCGTCAGCGCAACGCCCAGCACCCCCAGCCCCCAGCACCCAGCCCCCAGCACCCAGCACCCAGCACCCAGCACCCAGCACCCAGCACCCAGCACCCAGCACAATACACCAGCCTCCGCACAGGCTGCAACGGTTTCAAATGCAGCGCTCTGTATATAAAGATGTGCGCCATAACCAATGATACTGTCCTCATGAAGCTACTGGGGCTATTAAAGCAACTGTCATGCAGGCTGTGCACCACAGAGTTTCAGAGCCCCTGCTCCGCTCCGGTCGCCCCGAGCCTCACCTAGCTGGGCCTCCTTGGCCATCTGGGTCTCGTGGATGATGTTGCGCAGGATCTGCTCCTCCTGGATGAGCTTGTGCTTGTCCAGCACCTCCTGCTGCCGCAGGTAGTGGTCGTGCTGCTTCTGGTACTCCTTCAGCTCGTTCAGGGTCCGCTGTAGCGACCTGCACAGGCACACGGGCACCGAGAGAGGCCCCAGACTTCAGAAGGGTGCTTGCCCGTGTGGCCATTTCCAGAGTGACCCACTTTAACAGGTTGGAATTCACAATCTGCATCAAGTAAACACACGCACTCCACACAGACAGAGCCAGATTTGAACCCGGGGCCCCGGAGCTGCGCAGGAACAGGGTTACCTCCCACCCGATCACTGTGGTACACCGCATTCAGAGCCCCGGCCCTCCCCCGACCACATTCCTCCCTACCTGTGCTGGGCCTCCAGCCTCTGCTCCAGCTTCTGCTGGCACAGCACGGCGTGTTTGCGCCGCAGGGCCTGCTCGAACCCGGGCTTGGCCTGCAGGGCGTGGTCGTAGCACAGCACCGAGTGGTTGTACTCGCCCAGCATCTGTGCAAAACACAGGAGGAGACAGACAGTTCAGCTCAGATGCGTGGTGCCAATGTAGGACCTGGCAGAGAAAGAATGGCAGAAACAAGCATGACAAGGTCAGATCACAAGATGTGATCAGATGAGATTACCACATATGGTTAACCTTCTGCAAAAATACCTTAGAAAGCTTTACAGGAAAGCTGCCGATAAAAACGAAATGGAGGAGCTACAGATAACTGGAGTTATCATGCTGCAGTGGCTCTTCCCTTCCACACCACCTCCCAGACACACAGCACATGACATGCGCCAAGTCTACAGAGGACTTCTCACCGCATAGATGTTGCCCAAAGTGTAGTGGCTGGTGAGGAAGTCAGAGGTCATATCCAGGGCAGCGTGGACCAGAATGGCAGCGTCCGCAGAGAAGTGTGCCCGATGCAGTACGTTGGCCATATTGACCAAGGCAATGTCCTTGTGTTGCCTGCAAATAGACAGGGTACATTAAGAGCAATACAGACCTCATCTGGATATATTGCAGGTGTTATGCAGAATTCCGCCAGCAGAGGGTAGTGTTTTCCTGTTAATGACATTAATGAACAGAAACTCGTGAAGAAAACCCGAACTGAAAATATGCATCACTGATGGTCCGCAAAGAATCCGGTTCCACGTTACTTTTTTTTTTAGCAATCAACCTTCTCTCCATTCCTCATTGCTCAGCATGGATGCTGGCAGGACTCTGCTCGCTGTGCTTTGTTGTTAGATTTTATCTGTGCAATAATAGCAAGCTTTTTAAGTAGTTCGGGTTAGTCTGGTGCACACATGCTGCTACCTGGCTGACTAGGGACCACCTATGACCTCCCCAACGCAGAGGGTGACAGGCAGGAAACAGCTCACACCATCATGCTGCGTGTGACAAACGTGGCGATGGGACCAGGCTCTTGGGAAGAGAGTGGAGGCAGTGATTAGGGCTGTGCATTGTAGGTCCAGGTTTAAAATAACACAGCAGCTCCGCCTTTGATCAACGTACATCCCTCCCATTATTTCAACCAGCCCATCAAGAGTCCCAGCTGGAGATGAACCTGCATGGAGCTCTCTAAGCACCACAGAGCCTTGGGACCTGACAGCCACTTTGACTCATCAAGGACTTTATATGAAAGAGTTCTCTACGTGGGCAGGACAGTGGCATGGCAGGTAACAGTACTACCTCACAGCTCTTGGGTAAGTCTGTCTTTTAATTCCACTCTGGGGAACATTTTGTGTGGAGTTTGCATGTTGCCCATGTTCTCAAATGTTGTCACTCGCTGGGTATGGTTGAGGGCTGTTTCCAAGTTGCACCTGTGATCTTGTGCGCATGCTCCTTGCTATGGGCCGGTGTCCTGCCCTGCATCCTGCTCTTCCAGGGAAAAGTGGTGTTCTGTTCAAGGAACTCTGGCTCACCTGGGAGAGAAATGCAGCGCCCGCACAGCACACTCCACCACCTGCTGCGGCTCATTCTTCATCCTCCAGTAAAAAGCCGCGAGGTTGTAGAGAACCCAGGAGGAGGAGTTCTGTCAGATATGAGGCAGTGCATTACAGACATTCAGAGCTCGGCAAAACAAATACACTGGCATTTGGAAAAAAAACTGCTCATTAAATTTTTACAGTACATTTTGATGGGAGTACTTTTCCAGGTTTGATCACTCTAATTCACCCAGCAGAGCACAAGTTCCCTTCGTCGCACATTTAAATCAGATCTTCTAACACACACTTCTCTTCAACATTCATCACAACCAGCTATTCTGGTGGAAAGAAAAGAACATTCCTCTTACCCATTACTACAGCAGTAAAATTTTTAAAATATAATGGAATATTAAAATCCATTTTAATGCCTGATTAAGAACTAACACACAAGAAACATTTACAGAACAATAATATTTTAGTTAATATGAATATTTAAAATAAAAATATTAAGTGAAATCCAGTGAAAATAACAAAAACAATCAAAATCAAAATGTCTACAAAACAGCAGTTTAGAATTTATAATACCTTTATGATCCCTAACATCTCAGCAGTTTCCTCTCTGCAAAATCTCAATAAACAGTCGTATCAGTGCACAGCTTGTGCCTTCTACTCATCAGATCACAGAGGCAGGGTATCTGCTGTAAGCGCTGCAGTCAGACACCACTAGGTGGCACTCTTGGGGAAATACACTATGTGCTATAGGTGTAGGAGATGCCATTCTTCAGAGGAGACATTGAACAGATCAATTTTCTGATCGCTTTTTACAATTCAGGGCTGTAGGGTAATCGAAGCCTATCCCAGCAAACCACATGCACAAAGCAGGATACACCAGTCCATCGCAGGGCACACACACTCACACCAGGACCTATTTTTCCACAAGCTAATTAACCCACCAATGTGTCTTCGGACTGTGGGAGGAAACCCATCCAAACATGGTGAGAACATACAATTTCCACGCACAAGGCACCTCAGGAACTGCACCCAGAGCCCCAGTGCTGAGAGGCAGCAATGCTAACCACTGCACCACAAGACCAAAACCCCAAAACTCTCCTGTTCTCAGTTCCACACCTGTGTATTGAGGTTGGCACTAATCATCCAGGTGGGATCTGCACTACAGTGCTCGAGGAAGTGGGCCTCTTCCTATGCAAGGTACATGTTGGGATGAAAAGTGCTTTAGCGATGCAACAAAAACATTAACCTAAATAATGAGAAAGAGTTCCTTGTGCTGAAACATTCCGACTCATCACATCTACAGCAGATCCCATGGAAAGTCTCCTACATTAAAACATAACCCTCTGCTCTTGTTAGTCTATATTTTAAGTCCTGCATCCTTGTTGTTAAATACTGCATAGCTAACTTTACCTGGGTAGACAGGTACCTGTAATTATGTACACAATTACAGTACACTGTGCAGCACTTTAATAAAACTGTAATTCAAAGAACACATTAAGCAGCACAGAATTGTAATTCCTAGAGCTGGCTTGATTTTCACACCAAATCCACCATGACCACACGTGCCCAGACTGCACATGCACAGCGGAGATTATTCCAGACAACACACGTAAGAGACGATGAGCAAAACGAGAATGTGGCCACATGCAGGATGTCAGGTCAGAGGATGTAGATATTTTGAGATAAATCTATGAAAAGAGGCAGCACAGTGGCGCAGCAGTTGGCAGTGATGCCTCGCGGGGGCCCAGGATGCTGTCTGCATACAGTTTGTGTGTCATTTTTGAAACTTCAAATGGCAGACCTGTTGATTATACTTTGTGCATTAAGTGTTTTTGTGCCTTTCCTCCAGGAGCTCTGGTTTCCTCTCGCAGTCCAAACACGTACTGGTAGATCAACTGGCTTCTGGGCAAACTGGCCCTGGTGTGAATCTGTCTGTGTTTGGGTCTGTCTGTCCCGTGATGGACGGGCGTCCCTTCCAGGGTGTATCCTGCCTTGCACCCATTGCTTGCAGGGATAGGCTCCGGCACCTCTGCAATCCTGTACTGGATAAAGTGGTTAGCGTGGTGGATGAACGAGGCAAAGACAACACACTATGTCTGTGGCATAGTAGATGTTGGCAGCAATCAAGAGCACTGAAAGATGGCAGCAACAGATGACGCTAGCCAGACAGAACCAGAAATTGTCCTCACTAGTGAAGCATGATTTTGTATTGTTTTAAGGAGAAAATGCAGGTCAGAAAATAATGTTCATAAAAGGCTGAACAATAAGGGTTTTACTGTATTATGTGGCACCTGGCAACATTTGCCAAGTGTCTTGTGCTTCTGCCACTGCTCTATGCAGTGGACAGGACCACAGAAACAGACTGCAAAGCTTTAGATGTCCCCCCCTAGCACGTAGGACAAACCTCCAGAAACTGCATGCTAAGCCGAACACGAGTATGCTCACATTACACTTTTCATATTTCAAAAGTGCATCGAGCCGTCCAGATCAGGTCAAATTAATTGCGCTATTGTCCACCTTGAAGTCACCTAGATAACACAGCGCAGGCTGACTTGGCACAGGGGCACAAAGGCTGTATTTGTGGCGCTCAGAAAGCCTGAAAAAAGACCTTTGTTGAAGGGAAGGGATATGAAAAACCTAAAGGACCCGACTGAGATGGTGCGGTTACAGCATGAGCAGCTGTCACGATCCCAGTGAGTGTGGCCAGGGCACCGTCAGTCAGCAGGGCAGTCTCACCCGCAGCAGAGCCTCGTGGATCCGGTGGCCCACTTCCTCCATGCTCCTCCCCAGCTTCCGGGACAGAGAGCTGAAGATGGGGTCCTCCTTGGAAAGGAGTGGGGAGGTGAGGTTCACCCTCTCCTGCACGCCCTGCGGAGGGGAAGGCAAGCAATCTTAACACTGTTCCTGCCTCTGGATTTCCTTTACAAGAGGGAAATGCTTCATAGGCCCACCTTACCAGGACTGGGCACTAGCTCTGAAGAGGTGGGCACTGGTTCCCAGCCGGAAGACTAAACACAAAAGCAGAGCTGAGATGCAGGCATGAATCTGGAGGGGAAGACATCTGCTTTACGGCCACAAAAAGGCCACCACATGGCCGTTGTCTGCAGCAAGTGAGAAGGCCAGAAGCATTATCCTGAAACCAGAAGACCATGCTGCACATATCTCTTGCACCCTTCGACTTGGAGACAGGTCCAGACTCATAGCAGACTGCATGATTAACCACACTGGACATTACCACACACAAGATCCCGCCAGTCGGCAGAACCGATTCTCAAAGGCTGCCCTTCAACAGGGCCAGACAAACACTGACAAACTGAACTGCCAGGTTAATTGGCTCCTGGGCAGACTGGCGCTGGTGTAAGTGTGTGTTTGTGTCTGTCCTGCCTTGTGCCTGTTGCTTGCTGGGGAAGGCTCCAGCTCCCTCACAACCCTGAATTGCATGAAGCAGTTCGAAAACAGATGAATGGGTCAACTGAGAGAAAGCACATCACCAGTGTTGACACCAAGAATCAGTCTGCAGATGAGTGAGCAAGCTAGGGCCTTTTTACAGGGCTGAGAAAGTGCAGGGACAGGACAAGGTCATATACTGTATACTCACCCGCAGGTGCTGAAAGGCATGCACACTGTAGGGAAGCTCCAGAATCTTTGTACAGTCTGGTTTCTCTAGATCAGGAGGTAGTGCTGACCTGGGATCTACATAGTCTTCAGGGCTGCCAAGAACAAGAGGTCATAATGACTAAAGAACAAATAACAACAACCAATAGCAATAGAATATTATGACACAACAGAACGCATACCCATCTGGATGGTTTCATACTGTAACAGCTCACAGTCTAAGCAAGTGGAATTACACGTCTTAAAAGAGAGTTTTGCAAGTTCCACTCTTGTAGACAACCTTCCATACATCACAGCTGTAGCCCTCTGTGTCAATGGGCAGGTCAGGTGGAAAATCCAGAGTGTTTGTCAGTGCACAGGTGCGCTCTTGGACAGGGGAACTACCTGATGCCTTTGCTCTCCAGGGAGATGAAGGTGCCATCGTACAGGTCCAGGTCTCCTAGAGGGACCTTGGCAGTGATGCAGTCTGTGTCCTCCTTGTAATGCCTCTGCTCCAGCCCCGTGTCCCGGTCCTCATTCTCCTCTATGTGGATCTTCTGGGCCACCAGCTGTTTCTATAGAGGCAGAAAAAGAAGCTTTCAAAACAGCACATGCTAAACAAAAGCCAAACCACAAGATTTTGTAAATGCTGGGGCTGCACATCTAGCACAGTAGATCTACATTTTCATTTGCCCCGTGACAGAATAAGATGCCTCAGTTCACTTACCTCTAACTCCTTGAGGTAGTTGACTCTAGTTTCCTGTCGCATGAAAATCACCAGGTCGTGTGGGTGTTTCAAGTTCAAAGGGGAATCCACCTGCAAATCAGACAACAGCTGCTAAGATTTTGAGAGCTGGCAGAACTAAATAAAGATCTTCACTGGAGCTACTGACGTCTCAATATTACTGGACTTAAAACAAAGATACCACATTCTAGATCTGAAAGGAACCAACTAGAATAAAGCAGCCCAGAACACAGTAGAAACCCTACTGCTTTCAGCAGACATCTGCAATCCTGGTGCTGAAGGGCAGTCTGTGAAGCACAAAGCTCTTTTGTGCCCCATTACCCAAGTACATTGCAGGTTACAAACAAGAGGAGTCCATTCAGTTCATTCCTGCTCATAGCAATTAAAGTTGCCGATTACGTGGTAAAGTTCCAGGTGGACTTTGGAAGGTCTCCAGATTCTACAAATCCATGTAGATTTAGCACTTTCTACATTAACCAGACAGTTATGTTAGAAGATTAATCATGTATTTATTCCTAGTAAATGTCATGTGTTAAGTTAATAAATTAGATTCCTTTCAAGCTGAAGACGTTCCCCTCTGGATGTCACACTGGGGTCCCATTTCCCAGAGATCTGTCGGCTAAGTTAATGGGTCTCTCTAAACTAAGCCCGTGGTGGACAGCCAGCCCGTTCAGAGCGCACTGTGCTTCTGAGCATGACTCTAGATGGACCAGCATGAAGTCAGAGTAACATTAGGGGGAAAAACAGGAATTCACGAGAATTATAAATCAATAAGACAGCAAAAGCTTACCTATATCGTATCCGTCTTCATGCACCTGCAAAACGCCGGGCAAGTGAACTGACGTTTAATTGAAAGACTTTTTTCATCAAGTCAGCTTCAGGATGGCCACGCCATATTGACTCAAAATACTTATTTTACATGTCATAACGTTCCAGACAGACACTTTCGATGCACAAAACGTTTCAGTCACCGCAAGCCAGACACTGAAGCGACGGGAACACACCGACACTCCCCTCCCGTCCCACGCATCGTGGCAGGCAGGCAGGCAGGCAGGGGACCGTACGCCAACCGAAACATTTTGAACGGACAAAGTGTTTGAAAATAAGACAGCAACAATAAACCGCCTGGCTCAAGGGAATTAAGGAAGCACGAAGGGCTCTCGCAGCTGACAACTCGCCGCTAAATGATGCGAAGACAAGCAAACAAGCCCAGCAAATCAGCCGCCGACCCCCTCCTGTCATTTAAAGGGAAGCACTGCGCGACACTATGTAAACAGCCCCGACCTGCGGGAAGGAGACTGAGACTAGACTGCACGCTGGAAGATCCATTGCTACGGGCGGACCAATCCAAGCACAAGGCCCAGTATTGTGCCTCTCACGCTCTGCGTGATCTCCGCTACCGATCCCTCCCGGAGAGCTGTGCAGGTGTGACACGGGACCCTGTCCCGGGGAATCCTCCTTCTGGAGAACTCTCCCTGCCTCGGCTTCTCGGTACGCAAAACAGGCCTCGGATTTACCTGCTGCTGAATCTTGCCGTCTTCTGTCACGATCCAGTGGGTGGTAGCACCGCCGGGCTCTGCAAAGGTGGCAGTCAGGAAGAAACAAACCCAGCCCAAAACGGTGACCCTCCTCGGGTTGCTGGAACAGAGCCGGGGCTCCATTCCTCTCCATTGGTACTCCGCCATTTTTCTTCTCCGCTCGCTAGCACGAGCCACGGGAAGCGGAAGCACCGGAGTGGAAGAGGGTGTTTCCGCGTGCGGCGCAAAGGATGCCGCCATATTGGAAAGGGGCAAATGTTATGTGCAGGTGCGACTTCAAAGTGATTACCTACTCGGGAGTTTGCTTTTTTTTCTCCCAACCTTTCAATCAACCCTGACCATTCAAATTTGAAATGAAATACATTCTTGGATTTTCCTTTAACCCTTGAGTCTTACATTTCTGATCACGTTTTCTCTAGCGTATTCCTCTTTTTATTGTAACATGCACGGAAATAGTTCCGCGTGTGTATACTAAATTTGATTTTAATGCTAGGCATTAAAACGTGAACTACAGGAAATCTAATGCTTTGTCCTTGACTTTATCCATACATTTTTAAATATTTGCAGAAGCTTTTTTGTTGCATTTGGAATTGCTGTGATTTTGGAACACTGAAATGTTCATACTGTATGACTGTTTTAAATATTTATGACTACATTTATTAAATGTAAATAACATTTGCTATTTTAACCTATCTAGAATAACCGATTATTTAGACGTAAGTAGTGTGAACACGGATAAACAGCAATATTTTAAAAAACTAAGCCCCTACTTTTCCTGTGGGCAAACTACAGCAAAGGTCACTCCATGGAAAAACTTAAGCATTTTACCTACAGGGCCATGTTAGCTCTACACCTTTCAAAATCAGGGTCCACAATGTAACCTCTGAACATTATACACCCCAGAGCTATACTAACTTGAAACCAAGTCTAGGCGATATTTCAATATGCCTTATCAATATACCTCTCTATAAAATACTTACAACCAGAAAGGACACTTATTGCTGTTAAAAATATTTAATTTTGACATTTCACTTTCATTACTTACATCTAAATATTGGTGTACATAATGTAAGGTCAAGCAAATATCACTACCACTAAACTATCTCCAAGACTGTATGCTTATGTGGTGGACTCAAACATGCATTATAAAACCTGTACACATTTAAACTGGATTAGGGAAAATGCCCCCAATAGAAAACTGTGAACACTGAACGGCTACATGCAGCTGTTTCATGACTCTGGATAACCATGCACACAAATTATGTTCACACTGAGCCAGTGTAGTGCTTTCTGCAGTGCCCTTTGTACTGGTACCAAAATTCACAGATTCATAGGACAGTTTTAATGACAGATTGAAAAGTTCACAAAACCTCACAAGGACCTTGTACATTAACTATGACAGCAGAATTCACCTGTTTCTCATCAATAATACAAAATCACAGCTTTGACCTCAGCAGTTTTCATTTATCTCCACCAGTTAGACCAGAGACTAGAAGAACACTGCGTACGTAAAGAACAAACATGTAACAGTCCTTCTTTTACATGCTTCTGAACAAGCAAGACTCATACAAAACACTGACGTATGTGCTGTGCTGTAAATTTAACAAATCTTTTCCAGAAATGCTAAATTTCCTTTCCTCTTGCCAAGAGAGCTCAATGCCATATTGTGTGAGAAATAAGAGAATGTGACCGTTTCAACTGCAGGGTGTGTAAACACTGTTCTGAAGTTTATTCTAGCACATTATAACCAACAATTGACTATAATCAAACAGTGGCTAAATGTATCATCTGTGCGCTAAAAGTTCCTGTGAAAATGTTCCCTTCAGCCTTTTAATATTTCTTGGTCGGGGATCCTTAACATGGTTAGAAGACATGTCAAGTCACCATAGAAAATCTATAAAATTGATGTCCATCATAATCACACCACAATCTATTACACATTTGGAGGGCATCCGGCATTTCTGAACTTGGCATTCGTCTTAAGAATCAGGAATGGAAGTATTAATTCATATTTAATTTGAAAAAAACCTTTAAAGAACCTTTGCAGAAATTACCACTTTATTGAGCTGACCAATCTTCAAACACATTTGGTTACCTGATTCAACTGAAGTCAGGGACATAATTCCCAAATTTAGTTGGAAGCAACAGAACTTTGACAAGGAAATAACCATTATGTGTAAGTGTAAATTAATTTTATGAAAATGCTTCACAAATATGTAAATGTAGAAATCTAGAAACTTCTATAGAATGGCAAGACTTTCTTTAATTCTGAATGATTAAACAAAATATTGCAGAACCACACAGAATATTTTCAAGTAGGAAAAGTTAAATAGCAATATGGAATTCTCCTTCTATCAAAAACATTCAAATTAGACAAATGGTAAACAAGATAAATAAAGTTACATTGCTAACATTTACAAACCTAAACATAAATGCAAACACACTTGCTTGGTGTAAATTTCATCGTTTTAATTGAAAAACATTTTAAATACCACTTACGGTAACAGAAAAGCCAATACAAAAATCATGCAAAGTTTTAAAGCATTTTTTTCTTACACCAAAACTTGCCAGAATCAACTTTCCAAAACTCCACTGGCAACAAAGCTTTAAAAGCCTATTGCTAAAATATTTAAGTACTGTTGCCTTCAAAATAGTCTATACATTACCAATTATCTTTGCCCTGGTCTTCAGAAATGTACCAGAATAAAGAAATGAGTGCCCTCTTGGTCTTTTTTAACCCTTACATAGGCAAGGCATGAATGAACAACTAATGAAGTTATAAAATGCAACATTCACAAGATATTACTAAACTGATCTTTTTTCTTCATGAGGCCAAAGCCATCTATTCTACCACCCATTATCCTGGTGTTCTCATGCACACTTCGTCCAGCAAATTAAAAACAAAAGGGGGGGGTTAAAGTTAATGGCGAGTCCTTTTCCTGATGTTTGGAAACTACTGCTGTTCAGATATGCAAAAACAGTTAATTCCATCATTGCTCCATACAAACCTTTCATGTAAAAAAAGCTGTATAAAATCAAATAAAAACACAGGGTAGGCCTCTTAGTAACTACTTTAAAAAACATAAAACTGTTCACTGGGAGTCAAACAACCTTGCACTGGAGCCTGACAAAAGGCTTTTGTTCCATAGAAGCATGTTCAATAAACAGGCGTCCTGGTACAGTCTTCCTGAATGTGAACGGATTGAAAAAGTTTATAGAAAAAAATAAATCAGAACCTTGGATTCCTTAAGGGTCAGAAACCAAAATGTCTCATTGCTTATGGACGATTAGAAAAATAACAGGTGAGATCATCATGTTCCAGACAGTGTATAAAGACAGATGCATTGGTATAAAAGGTGCCCTCCCAGGTGCTCTGAGCAGGCGTCACTGTGTCTTGACTGGCGTGCTCCACAGATCTCCCGTTAGTAGATCCTCCCTCGGCTCCGATTCCCTCGGCCTCCCCAGCCTCTGCCTCTGCCTCCTCTGAATCCTCCTCGCTGCTCTGGAACCCAGCACACAAGCACATCACCACACTGCTCTGCAGGTCTGGCTTAAGACCTTTCAGACCAATGAAACCATGTTGTTAAAGATTGAATTAACTCCAGTGCTTAAACTTGGATTCATTCATTGTTTCCAGATTAGGTGGATGTTGAATGTAACTCACAGCTACTGTATTCTTTCACTACTGCATCGGTAAGAAATGCTCCTCTGACAAGCCCCCTCTTCAGAGCCATTGTTCCACAGTGCATGACATGATCAGCTCACCCTCATGTTACTGCGAGCCTGCAGATGCCTTGTAGATCAAGACAGTTGCTGTTCTGCTAAGAGGTCCTGTCCGACTAGTGGCAGCTCACCTGGCAGTGCTCTGGCAAGCTGAGCATGACCACTTCACTCACAGAAGCGCAGGCAATTAAAATGAAAAACCTATGGTACGTTGTCTTGTAAAAGATGGGATGAACAAAGTGCAAGATACCCATTTCATCACCACTCACCGTAAGAGAAGTTTCCAATGTTGCCACTGTACTTGCCACTTGGCGGATTATATATCTGGCGGGAGTCCCTCTTGGGCAAGGGGGACGGCTTCTTTGAGGGGGTGCTGGAAGTCGTATCATCACTAGTGGTACGTTTGAGACTGAAGAAAAAAATTGAAAGCTCTTTAATGTAACTCCTAGTATCACCCTTTACATTAAGTCTTGCAATCCCATTTTTAAGATAGACTGAAACTCAGCTGTGGACTTCTGGTATCACAGTTATGGATTGTTAGATCCTTAATTAGAACACTGATGTGTAATAGGTTTATTAATTTCACAACCATAAAAAGTTAAAATTTACAGATGCACAAAAATCAAAGCAACTACATTTCCTTACCCTGCAGCCTCTACTTTCTGAACTGGTTTCCACGATAGTGTCACTGTGCTCTTGTATGAGGGAGGGTTATGGAAAAGGTCCTATGGATATTAAATGAACAGAAAACACAAACATTCAGCTTTTTGGTCTTTAAGTCACTAAATGATTAAACTACTTTGTCTGAAGAAATAAAGAGGTAATGATCATTAACACAGGACTGATTCAAAGTGTTCCACATGGTGCTGTATTTGGTCCTTTGCCCATTTAACATTTACATGTTACCTATTGGTCAGATGTGCCACCATGAACTTGGGTTTTATGACCGTCAACAATTTTTAAACCACTTTCTACTGGCTTCTGTATTCATGTTGTGAATTTCTTGGAATGAAACTTAAAACAATCCCAGCATTCAGAGTATCAGTCAATAGCATCAGTCTTCCCTGATGGCTTCTTAGAAGATCTTCCATATAAGCTTACCTTTATTAAAACATTGATGTTGTTAGTGATCTTCAAGGCCACTACTTTTATTTTATTCTGAAAATAAATAAATTAGTAATGAGAAACATTTCAATTCAAGCATGTTTAAAGATGCATAGGTAAAAACAAAAAGATTTCCATGTTATTGATTAGTACTTTTTTGATGCTAACATTTTTTATTTTGCAAACTGATACTTTTAAAAAAGCACCACAATAAAAAACTATTTTGTCTGATGAGATTGTTACACATTTCCATTAAAATGATAGCTGTAGATTCATTAGCCATTTTTGTTCTCATGAATGTGGCTGTTGCCAAAGATTTTTAATTTTTGAAAAAAGCTGGCTGATCATTAAAACATTTTCTGAGAACTAATTGATGCATTTGTGCTGTGATATTTTAAAAGGCTAGTAATCAGATTTTACATAGTTAAGCACTAACAACCCCTTTAGATTAAAACACCAGTATTTTCTTTGAAATTAAAAATTTAAACAAGCCAATAAATTTTACAGCAGGAAAAGCAAGGGTACTTCATTCAGACGTAGAAACTACAGGCTATTCTGAGGAGTATTATGTATTCAAATCAATGTACAAAATATAAATCTTTAAAGCGTGGATTTAATCAATTAATCAGAATGGTGTTTATTATATTTTCAAGTGTTTCAAAGCCTTTGAAATTCTTATAAGCACCTTCAAATCATTAAATCATAATCACCACTAAGAACCATTAATCCACAGTATTGATTACAATGACCCTGAAGGTGCTGTAACTAAGACTTACCTCCTCTGTCTTCAGGGCATCCCCCGTTTTCCCTTGCAAAGCAACTCTTAATTGTCTGATATAGACCTGCAGCCCCCGAGCAAAGTACTGCAGTCTGTGGAGTGGAACAGGTAGAGGCATTAAGCTAAAATAACATGAAAAAGAAATTGACACTCTACTGCAAATTAGCTTCCATCACAGGAAAGCTCTCCCGACTCTAAATGATCTCTCCATTTTTTCACAAAACTAGCTACTCCCCATATTTACAGTTGTACCCAAAGGACTTGGTATGTAAAATGTTAACAGTAATTGTTAGTTGACTGTAATCAAGTACTGGGTGCAAAAGTGGATTTTCATGTGCTTTATTGCAGGATTTGAAACTGTGATGACTACAATGACTACAAACTACAAAGCCAGTCTCAGTATGCTTATATATATATCTAATCTCACATGGCTAAAGCTATAAAACAACTGCAGATCCTTTCAATCATGTACCTGATTTTGAAGTCTTTAAGTCTTTCTGCATTGACTTTGTCAGTTAGAAAGTCAGGAAGTTTCTTGCCCAGCTGATGGAAGCTATAGAGAAGGCACTCCACATAGCTGAACTGAAGCTTGGGCTCCTCGTTGCCTGAGTTTTCCCCATTCTCTGCCTCCTCTGGGGGTAAAGGCATGTATTCCTGACAAAAATAACACAAAATCACAAGGCAGGGTTAATCACCTACAACAACCACCAAAACCTCCTGCACCGCTTCCAGAGTAACACTGCCAGGAATTCGTGATTATTATACCAAGCCAATGATTTTGAAACATTTTTAATTACAAATGTTATAAGCCAGAATAACAGGCACAAAAAATCAAACACATGCAACAGGACGTCCTCACCAAAATGCAAAGTTCACATCCTGTTCAACTATTTAAAACTCAGCTCTCCATATGATATACAGTAAATGTTATATTGTGATGTACGCCAGGGGAAAAAAAATGAATCCATCTTACCAGAAGTTTTTCAAAGAGCATGGATAAATTGGCTTCCAATTTATCCATATCCCCACAGAAAGGGCTCATCTCTGCCAACAACTTCAGAACCTACAGAGAAAAAGCAAACAGCATCACCTATTAAGTGCCATCTCCCATGGTTTGCATGTTTCTGGTTCAAACAACAAATCCAGAAAGTGTTACATGCCTTTGTGCAAATCACTGGGAATGTGAAATTGTGTTAACTTCAACTTTTGATAATTTCTCATTACACCTTGTGTAATGCAATTACCTTGTATTCTTTTTAAACCATCTCTATGCACTTTTCAATGGAAAGCCTCAATTTGCAGTCACAAGTAGGATCAGTTCTCTATAGATATGAACCTTGAACAACTCAAACCAAAACATAAAACCAATGAAAGGATTGCAAGTTACAAACCACACTGGGGTGATCCGTTTCAAGTTTCATGCAGTGGGTTTGCTTCTCTGAGAAGCAGCAAGGATATATAATTTATTTTATTGAGTAATAGCATAACAGATCTCTAAAACTTATTTCTGTAAAAAGAAGTGCAGCCACAACTTATCTGTCAGATAATCATTTCAGGTGCAAAAGGCTCTTGCATACAGAACACAACCACTGTAATTCATACGCGTCACTGTCGTTGGTACAGACCAAATACTCCCAAAGTGGACGAGCACTGCTCTGGGATTAACCAGTGGGTAAATCCGACCACAGCCCATGGTCATAACCACAGGTCAGACAGCAGTGCTTACCACATGAGTCTGTCTTCGGCTCAAGTTTAGGAACTACACCAGAAACTTGTATTTAAGCATTTAAACATTTCAAAATACTAATAATGATAATTGTCTAATATTTAACCTAAACAATCTTAAACAACGTTTTACATATAAAGGAGACTTTGCAGATCACCTTGTTCTTCTGTAGTACACAATCACTTTAAGGCTGTTAAAAGTATTTCTATTAATCTTCATTTGGAATAGGAATAGCAATAAGGAGATATTCTGAGCACAACAGTAAATCTAGGCCCCAATTTGACCTGAGTGCTGTTGTTGGGGTGGAACTTTTTTTGTTGAAACCTGCTGCTACACAGACCAACTGAATCAACAGACTACTCCAGCAGGCTAGAAGGGATCATAGCATTTCTGCCTAACAATGCTACAATAGATTGGCCAACTCTCATGACATAGTAAAGTTAAACTTTAAATTAGGCACCCTTTAAAATAATGTAATAAACTGTTGTAAATATTTTCCTGCAGTTCAAAACAAGATTCAGTTTATTGAAATAGTTGAAATTACTCTGGATGGGATCATTCATCTTAACACATTACCTACGCTGTCCATCATACTTGGTCTTGACATACTTTACAGTATTAGGCCCAACTAATTTTAGTGTTCAGAAGTGATATTCTTGTCAGAAAACAACTGAGAAAAAAATCCAAACTACTTCAGCTTTGTATTGGAAAAAAATTCAAAACCTTTCATTTCAGTATTAGGCTGCAGATACTAACCTCCAACTGAATGTCCAGTTCAGCCACAGGACTGGTCAGCGTGCTGAGATTGGACATGACATGCTCACAGAAGTAGGTCACAAACCTTGTGGAATGTACATTTTTCTAAGATAGAAAACAATGAACAAATTGGAATTATTTCCTGTGTAAAATTAGTCAGATTAACGTGACCAGTAATGAGACACTGGCAGAGAGAACCAAGAGGGGAAAAATGTTTTTATATAAAATAATGGTGTTTTTTCATCCATCCAGTTTATAATCACTTCTTTCAATTCAGGACTGCAGGGGAGCTGAAGTCTATCCCAGCAAGCAACAGGCATATGGCAGGGTGCACCCTGGACCAGTCCACTGCAGGGCACAC
Source organism: Atractosteus spatula (assembly GCF_055471065.1). Taxonomy (NCBI): domain Eukaryota; kingdom Metazoa; phylum Chordata; class Actinopteri; order Semionotiformes; family Lepisosteidae; genus Atractosteus; species Atractosteus spatula. The sequence continues at coordinate 1,177,466 of NC_142721.1, read as the reverse complement.
ACACACACATGCACTCACACACACACACCAGCACCAATGTTCCCCAACAACCATTTAACCTACTAGAAAGGTTTTGGACTGTGGGAGCAATACTGGAGCGTTCAGGGGAAACCCACACGAACATGTGATGAACATACAATATCCACGCAGGTAGCTACCCAGGGCCCAAGCCCTGCAAGGCAGCAGTGCTAACCACTGCACCACCATGGCTATAAAATATACAATTTATTTTTGAAATGTTAAATTTGCCAATAAATAGCCTGAGACATGTCACGAGACATTTAAAAAAATATGAAAAAAAATAGTAAGCAGAAATCTCATAATCCCATTGCAGAAAAAATAAAAAGGAAGCCTTGTGTGAACTATTCAGAGCCTGACTGGGCAACTCACAGAGAAGAGGGGCACAGCCTGGCGCGTGCACTGCAGCAGGCGGTCCACGCTGTCGGCATCAGCAGGGTTCAGGTGCTGCTCCAGGTACGCCTGCTCCGCTACCAGCTCCACCAGCTGCTGACGCCCGCTCACCGTCTGCAAGCTCTTCAGGCCCGAGAGGATCTTCATCAGCAGGACGAACTCCTCCCCCGTCACGTCCTCCAGCACCTGCAGCACAAAGGGAACACGTAAGAAGACGCAGAACACATCGAAGATGCCAAGACGACTACACCGAATCCGCAGTATGGTAAGGTGTCAACATTTACCGATTTAACCTCAGAGGATTCGATTACCTGTTAACAAGGGTCACCAGGATAGAACTGGGCTGAAAAATAAATTTTGCAGGATGGGGCAGCTGAATTTTAAATTTCATGCACTGAAGGCGAACTGAAGTCCTTGTACTAGCAGGTGAGCCCTATCCTTCTTTTTGTGGAAACAAATCCACTACAACACAACTAAGGCTATAAGTTAGAAAGTCTCAGTTCTCACCACACACAAACATCTCAACAGCAACAGCTCCACTATCCTACATGCTTTTGCCACTTACAACAGTAAATATTGACACACAAGCCATAATGTTAGGAGGAAAAAAGCCCACTGAAGAATGTTATAAAAGACGAAAGCATAAATTTTCAGGAGTTAAATATTGTAATGTGAGAAACTCAAAAAATGTAACCAAGCGTTTCTAGAATTTCATGAATCTTGACAAGGAGAAACAAAATAATATTCATTATAAACTCCGCAGGACATATGTCAAGATTTTAATTTTAAACTGTGTAATTATAAGAATGATGCCATCAAGGATGTCTACATATAGAAAAGTACTTAAAAGGAAGCAGTATGCTGAAATCTAATTCCTATAATGGTTCAGAGTCTGAGATGCACTGTCTAATCTAGTTCAATTATTGCTCCCGTTATTTAATCAGATTACTGAAAGGCATGTGGCCCTACTCTTACCCTCTTGGACTCAGTGAAGATGTAATCCTCCACTTCCTTGGTCAGCACCTCTTCTGGCAGAGTCTTCAGTTTGGTGGAGAGGAACTTGATGGCCCTCTCTCTGACGATGTCTTCCCCTTGCAGGATCTGAGTGAACAAGCCTCCCAGTGTCCCTACAGGGACAAAGTGGCAGAGATAAGAGACTGACACAAAAATAAAAGAAATGAAATAGCTCTGGACGTTCACGTGAAGGACTGGAACCAAAAGAAACAGACCATAAAGGTGAAAGATAAAGAATGTTCCTTGTATTTTTATGTTGATGTCAAGGACCAGTCCCTCAAACACACGGCCCAGACTTTAACAACTGCTCTAAATTCTGATTAACATGATGAAGAAAAGTGATTTAAGGAAGAGACTATAGTATTAGTTAGCAGCGGTTTTTAATCCCAAAGTCCACGTCCTGTAAGATGCCGCCATTCCACCATTAAAGGGGTGAGTACAAAAGAATAAGTCGATCTAGTGAATTACGTAATCCTACCTCTGGCATCCATCTTGAATATGGACAGCAGTGCATTGTTTACCAGGTTAAACTCTGCAGAGTCATCTGTTGACAGAAAATGCAAAAAATAATCATTCAAACCAATAAATTACTAGTTAACACTGGAGATGAAAAGAAAGACTTGCTTGACTATTCAAATCCTCTCCTAGTTAATCAATATATTGGCCAGTCGAGTTTACTCAAACCAAGAGAGTGTGCACTAAGTGCAACGTTGCTAGCCAATGGTTAAATTTAACACACTGCACAATTAAGAGGGGGAATATAAAGGAAAATGGTGTACAAAAACAAATTTCAAGACAAAACGATAAAGCCGTCTTTTGTATGGGACTGTGGCACTGACAGGGACCAAGGCGCGGGTGGAACTGAAAGCTGCTCTGGATGTGTACCTGTCTGTAAGAGCTGTGTTAATATGTCTGCAACCCTGGGGAGATTCTCTCCAGCAGCGAACTGAGGGAGCTCTTTGATGGCCTGTCGCCGGATCTAGACAGGAAAGAGAAAGAGAAACTGAAATGAATTGCACGTCACAAGCGAGGGTACCATTTACCTCAATCACCCCAGTATTTTAAAAATCAATCTGCAAAAAAGCACTTGTGCGAGCCTCTGGAACAAAAGGGCATGCCGAGCTGCAGCTTGTTTTACTGTTCTTACCGAGACATCCTCGTCCTCGCAGAGGTCGAGCTGCGCGTTGATGGCAGCATCCGCCAGCTCGGGGAAGCTCTTGAAGAACTTGGGAATAAACTGCGCGGCCAGGCGCTTCTCCTTCGGGCCTCCCTTCACCCCGTCCAAGATCACCTGGTACGCATCCTTGTGCTGCGGGGAGAGGAGCTTGTTACTACACAGACGTCACAAACCATACAGCATGTACCGTGGGTGAGCATCCCATCCATTCTTCAACCACTCCTTCCAATTCAAAGTCATGGGGAAACCGGAGTCTATCCTTGCAAGAAACTGGTTCAAGGCAGGGTACACCCTGGATGGGACGCCAGTCCACACACAGACACCAACACACACACTCACACCAGGGCCAATTAACCCACCAGCATGTCTTTGGACTGTGGGAGGAAACCCACGCGAGCACAGGGAGAACATACAAACTCCACACAGACAGCACCCCAGGTCCTAAAGCAGACACTGTGAAATCCATTCCCAATCCCACTTCTGGCTATGAAGCTGCAATGGTTGCTTGTTACAGCCTTTGGAGTCACATTACAGCAAACTTACTTGCCAAGACCTAGCTTTGCAGAACTATCAACAATACTAAGCACTCATGTACAGCAGCAGTAAGCCAGCGAGCACGTTAAATTTAAACACATTGATTTTATTCTCCAAGAAGGGCCCAAGAAAACGGCCTTCAAGATGACCACATGACCAGACTCAGGCAAAGGACACGATTTGCAATCTCGAGCTTTAAAACTGCACCAGGCAGAAGTGAAAATTAGATTACAACTTACAAAGTATTTTTAACGTTTTTGCTATATGAACCTCCTATCTACTTCAGCTACGAAACAACTGAGCTGCCATCTTCACAGCACAGAACAATTATTTTGTTCTGAGAGATGGGAAGAAAGATTAACCACGACAGGCTATGAAAACCGTGAACTTACTTAACTGGGAGGCATTCAATCCTACAATTTTGTTCATATGCAAATGAAAACCTTAACCTGGATAAATATTTTTTTAACGTAACATCAATAACTGCGCTTAAGAACAAAGGGGCATGACCTTCTTGAAAACCACAGCATTTAACGTCCCAGAGTCACGCTACCAGACACTGAATTGAACTGGCTGAACCGAAACGTTGAATCACGTAAGCCAGAAATATTATCAACACTTAAGATTCTGTATTTGGCTACTTCCTTTCTGCCCTAATGTAAGCTGGGACTTGTACTGTATACCCAACACTCGTACAAAAGAAAAAAAAGGGGGTTGATTAAAAACATATCAAAATACCAGCACAATAACCCATCTAGTGTTGTGGTACTAGAAACAGTGAGGGGCGACTCTCATCGGCCCTAGTTCGGAGCAAGACGGCCCTAGTTTCTCTCTCTCCGTGCACCGGCCTGCTGGGCAAGCCGCACACCGGCGGCCCGGACCGCACAGCCGCCGCAGCCACAGACAGCGGCCCCGGCCTCCTCCGCCCCCGCTGGCGTCTTCCTCTCCCACAACACCGACACGGGAGGCAGGCTCCGCGGTGGCCTGCTCTCGCCTCGGCGCCGCGGACGGGCCCTGCAGCGCACAGCCGGCGGGAGCGGCGAGGCCGCCTCCGGGCCCACTCCGCGCCCCGGGCCTCAGCTCCCTTACCTGGGCGACGCTGTCCTTGGCGTCCGCCAGGATCCCATAGTTACGATACAGCTCCTCCACCGTCACCGCCATGAGCGTGGGTATAGAGGCGCAAAGCCCTGCTATGCCTGTTGCCCGATCCCGGCCTCGGCCTGCGGCACGCTTTCTCCGGACGAGCGGCCCGTGTGGCCGAGCGCTCCCTGCGCAGGAAGGTTCCAGAACTCGGCGCTGAGGACCAACGGCCGCCCGGGCAATAGCGAGACTGCTCACTTCCCAACAAGAGCGACTCGGCCAGGGAAGATGGGGAAGACTCGCAAGACTCACAACGCGCAGACGCGGGGCTCCCGCGCGCTCGGTTCGGGCTTTTCGTGCGACGTCAACATACGGGTGAGCACGCGTACGCATGCGCAGTCAGCTGGGAGCTACCGGTGTGACAACGGACCAATTGCCTTCCAGACGGAGCCACGCGCAAAACTCCCCGGTGTGTGACGTAAGTACACAGGACCTGACGTGTAGGGAGCATCATGCAAACTGTGGATGTTCATATTATTAGAGCACAACTGATATATGTAACAGTATTAGCTTGTTGTGCTCAGATTTGCGATGGTCTCTGGCAACATATTGTTCTGTTATTTTTGGCTCACTTTTCTGGACACTGTTTCTCCTTTATTTCAATCGTTTGATGTTCAATGAAACATAAGAAACAAAATGTTCATTTTATTAGAGAGTTTATTTTACAGTTATTATTTTACCACGGCCGCGCTATTCATTGGATTTATAGCATTATGCTTTACAGTTAGTTGTTTTAGTGTTGTGATTCGTCATAGAAGGTGTTATCTTCATCTGTTCATAATCTGTCATGACCTTGCTCAACAGATGGTTTTTTGTGCATGCATGCGTTTATGTGTATTGTTTTTGTGTTTGCTTTACATGTCTGCCGCTGTAAAAGAAATTGCCCCTTGGGGATAATAAAGACTCTGTCCCAAAGACATCTGGTCTCAACTCAACATGAGCTCGTCTGTTTGCGTACCCAGCGATGGCCTGATGTCCCGTTTATGGTGTACTTCTGCTGTGAGCTTCGTGTTTCAGTGTTTCTGGAGTAGAACCCGGCAGCTAGACACTTTCCAACACAGGATGGGCGAACACAGTGGTTTTCAAAACTATTTGCTTTTCGTAATGCCTCTCAAAAAGGATTTCAGTTTCGACAGAATGCCCAGAAAGTGTCCAGAAAGACAAAATAAATCATACTACGTTGTTACAGCAACAAAATAAACATAAGTCTAATTACTTAGAAAGGCATCAGTGCAAAGAATTTAAAATACAACTGGTGAGTTGGGAGGGACTACCTGTACTCGGATTGAATCTTTACAATTCCGGGTTTAATATCTTGTAATTACCGGTCCTCTGCATCATCGGATTTCAGCCTGTGTGTGGAGGACCCGGTGTCCCGTTTTTTTTTTCAACGGAGCTTTTAATCATTCAGGCTAATTTATCTGTAGCCGCCTTTTGGGACAAGTTGTTTCCAGCTGGTAAGATTTTAGGGTTAATAAGTGGTATCGACCCTCAAATACTTTCCGAGTTCTTCACGTGCCTTTCCCCAGGAGTGCGGGATGTTTAATAACCGAACCTCTCTGCAGGACACGGGAAGAATCATTTTTTTTTTGTAGTATGAGGACTGGATATAACGTAATTCCTCTTCCTGCTGAGAACTGTTAAGGAAGACAAAAACAGAGGACCCACTTAATATCCAAACGGATGATGTATGGATGAATGGGTTGCGTTCTTGTCTGCTAGATCTCCTTATGTGCTATGGACACAACTGCAGTCACAGCATCTGTGGAACGCAGAGCCGGGAAACTGGCTGAAGAGATATAACCCGGTAAGGCTTTTGACTTAAAGGCGGCACTAGCTAAGAGCTCGGGCGGAGCAAAAACCAGAGGGAGGCAGGGCAGGCGTTTTAAGAACCAGTGTGTGCACAGAGAAAAGTTATTTATTCAGGTGTGTTTGAGCAGAACACCGAGGTCATAAACCTCCCTGTCAGTAGGGGGCGCCCGGGGAAGCGGCGCTCCCCCGAGTTCGCGATGTCCGGACGTTCTTGACTCGTCAGACGCTAGTGCGGACGGAGAAGTGAATGCGGATTATTCTCGCTCCTGGGGGGTAAGACGGGTCTAAACCCACCAGTTCGGCGGCTGCTTGGGTTTGTAGCGGTTCCCCGGAGAAAGGGGGGTGATCGGGGACCCCTGTACAGCAGCGGGAGGCCGCTTTGCTCAAGTGGTTCATTTCGGCGCAGTTCCGTGAAGTCGCCGCCTTGTCTTCAAAAGTTCAGCAGTGCAGGCGTCTGCATCCAGGACAGGTCAAGCTGTCAAAGCCTGGGTCTTTTTAAATGAACTCTTATGTGGCACATTTATTTAATGTTCAGCGTAGTTATCCATTACTTGTTTCGCGTGTCTTGTTTTTTACGGGTTTTTTTTTTTACAGGACGAGCTAAGATGTCAGTGTTGGTAAATGTCCTTATTTTGTGCCTTTTCCATGGGGATTTCTTCAACTCGAGTAAGAGTGATACTCTACGCGAAATAACTGTCGTCAAGCAGTTAGATTAGGGGTTTCTCTTAATGGTTTGGAAAGTGCTTCAGATGGGCGTTCAAGGACTTCCCCTCGGCTTGTTAGTTTTAATAAATTTAGTCCTGTCACTCACTTCCCTCAAATGGCAAAAACGTGCCGCTTTAATCGTCGTTTTTCGTGTGTCTGCTTTCGATTGTATGGGGAATGATATGAAGTAAACTTGTGTGTGCAGTAGCTACAGTACAGTGAGTATGTTTGATCAAACAAACAGTGGGGAAAATCACTGGTTGCCAACCCATATTTTAGGGCTCGAACAGATCGGATCGGACTTGAAAAAAATCCTTATTAATTAATGGACGTGGAGTTGCAGCGATGCTTTTAGCTAGGCGTGGGAATGTGTGATAGATTTCAACCTTTAGAATTACTGCCGAGAAAAACGGTCACTTGTGTAGGTCACACTTTATCTGTAGGAATAAAACGTCTATTACTGTAGTTGCGGCAATGTGCTATCAGCACGTACAACTCCCCTTCTCATTTCTTGAAAAGCTTTCTGATCCCCTCGATGACTTTAATGTTGGGTTTAAATGTAAAATGTCAGCTGCTTTAATTGTGCATCAACGTCCGAGACTTTTTCAGTGCGAGAAGCTCCGAACTGCCGCTTTTATACTCTTAGAGTAACTACATCTATTGGAAACGGTTACCGATTGAAAGCCACAAACATGGTCGTTGTAAACGAACGCAAGTTCGGCTCTAGAAATGTACTTGTATTTTACTTGTTTTGTATGTTATTGATCCAGGCATTGTATTTTCTCACTGCTGCTTCCAATTCTGTGTCCCGGGGAGCCGGCAAGTCTATCCAAGCAAGCATCTGACGCAAGGCAGGGTACACCCTGGATGGGACACCAGTCTCTTCCAGGGCGGACACACTCACTCGCACCAGGCTCAGCTTTCCCTGAAGCCAGTTGACCTACAGTACCAGCATGTTTTTGGCTGTGGGAGCACATCAGAAAGACAGCGCCTTGGGAGTTGAACTCGGGACCCCAGCGCTGTGAGGCAGCAATGCTCACCACAGCGCCACCGTGCCACCCAGTTTTAACACATTTTAAAAAAATAATAACCCTCTTTATTCTGAAGTGTTTTAAAAGTCATATGACTTGCCGCGCACCTGCCGACCTGCAGTTACATCAGTGAGAGAGACAGAGCTGCACCAATCGGTGCTGACTCCCCTGTAAGTCAGTGTGGAGATTGCCGCATCTCGGAAGAGTGCGTCTTGGCTCCTTTTTCTCTTTGTGCATCGCAGGATATGGAGTTGTGAGCCTAAAAAAACAATTGGTGATTCCAAAATATTGGCTTACTTTAGCACTTCCTATGCCCATATCAGATGCTCCACATATCCCTTGTCTCATCATCTTTGTGTAAGATTGTAAGAGAATAGCACAACCTGAGAAAAACGCTTTTGCTTTTGCAGATCATCAATACATTTTTTTCAAGAATCTACATCTGTACACCCACTGATACATGCCATGTTCTGGCTTGGTGCAGGGGCAGTATTGGAAGTGAAATATGACTCCTAATCGGATGTGGGGAAATGAAAGGTAGTTCCCTTGTTCGATGGTAAATGTGAGGATGTTGTCTTTTTAAAATTGTCGACACCTAAAACGTCTGTTATAGTTTGTTTCTTGGGCTTTACAAACCCTGGGCAGTGCACTTCATTCTCCTTTTGTGTAAGGAAGAGTCTGTAATGTCTCTTTTTCTTGTTGGTCTTGTAGGTCCACAGACTGTGTTGGAAACAGCTTGTCAGCCCCAGAGGTAGCGAGGCGGGACCCTGGCTGCTGGAGTAATCGTAGCGCGGCGGTCCGTGCGATTACGGACTGGAGAAATACCAGGCTGCTTCAGTTTGAGAGCAGGAAAAGAACTCCCTTTCTTCAAGATTAAAAGCAGCCATTTATTTTGTTCTAGAAGCAAGGAGGATGAAGCCAAGTAGTCGTGTTTGAAGAAAACATACATTCCATGCTTTGGTGAAAGAGAAAGGAAGTGGTGTAGCTCTGTCCCAAGTGGAAAATTATGGAATTATGATGAAGTTATGGGAGGCTTTGTCCATCAGATAGAAGGTGAAAGGAAGAAAATGAACACTGCTCCTTAAAGACCCCAGCACAGAGGGTGGAAATTTGTGACTTGGAGGGAAAAAACACCATGGTCAAACACTCCCTCTTCTGGGAAGGCGTCCTGTAGACATTTAAGCCAGGAAGACTGCCACAGAGCGAATTCGGAAAGAGTGCTGTCTTCAAGGTGAGAACTTTGATGAGGGGGACTGGTGTGTGTCCGTGGATCCATGTCAACTTGTCAGAACAAGAAATGGGTTGACAAACACTTCCATGCCCATGTTACAAATACCGGCTTTCTACATTCATGTGATGCACAAAGACAAGATACCTGATACAGCTGTTTTTTTTTGCTGCATTCTGTTCTAATAATAATAATAATAATGTTGCTTTATTAGCCCTATACAATTTCTTGCATTAGGAATTCGTCTTTTCGCATACCCCAGCTTGATCTCCCTGAGACACACAGACAGGGAGAGAAGCTTGGGGTCAGAGCGCAGGATCAGCCATTGTACAGCGCCCCTGGAGCAGTTGGGGTTAAGGGCCTTGCTCAGGGGCCCAACAGAGTAGGATTCCTCTGCCAGCCGCAGGATTTGAACTGGCAAAATCCCAGCCACAGGCACAGATCCTTAGCCACAGAGCCACCGCTCCGCCCATGTTCTATATGTAATTGTATTGGGACTGTTTGATTTTAATATGGGCAGTTAATTTAATATTGATTTTAATGTTATTGTACATTTCCTGATTAATTTGTAGTATTTTTCCTCACCGATATCATCCCCAAGATCTCGGCAATGCAATGCCTGTGGTTGATCTGTAGGTGGCACTCTAACTGCAGAAACTCAAGTCGAAAAATACTGAGCAACAATTGTAACAGACCTTTTAACCTTAGGTCCTGGCCTTTAACATTTCAGTGCCCTGTGCTTTTTAGTGTTAGCTGGGAAACTGGCTAGACCACCTGCCATTTACTCTGTAGCTTAAGGGTGGTGTCTTTTAGCTGTTTTGTCATCATCACAGGTTTAGGAATTTGAAGCGAGTCCCTACAACTGCAGAAATAGGAATGGTTGGTCTTCATAATAAGAGGGTAACTTAGAAGGCATTTTGCCCTAGGGAGAAAATGAGTCTAATTTTCTGTGCTCCAGAAGAATTTAAGCTAGTGCTGCAAGTCAAAGTGAAAAACAACATTTGTCTGTTGCCAGATTTTCACTTTGAACTCATGCTTTTCATTATAAAGTTAATATATAATTTCATTTCATAGGACAGAGGCACATGAAATGTTCACATTTTTTCTTAATGTGAACACTGGTATTGGGTCACTTGGCTTTATGGGTAGTTTCCCGTAGCCTGTTTTTGAGCTAGCAGTGCTGTCTGTGGGGAGCTTGTATGTTCTCCAGTGTCCCCGTGCAGTCCCAGGACACGCTGGTGGGATAATGGGGGTCTGAGAATTGGCCCTGCTGTGAGTCCTCGTCCCGTGACGCGACTTGCCGGGACAGGGCCCTGGCTCCCCGTGGCGCTCCGTGCTGAAACCAGCCCGCGTGTCCCCCGTTTCCGCTCTGCAGGGCCTGGCCATGAGCCAGTCGAGCTGCGAGCTGGAGAAGGACGGCCTGGGCAGCGCCTGCTGTGGGGCCGTGGCCTCGGCCTGCGCCGCGGCCTGCGCCGACAAGGGGGACGGCTGGGGCACCCTCAGCTCCCACGAGGCCAGCGCGCACACGCAGGGCTACGACGTGGAGTTCGACCCGCCCCTGGAGAGCAAGTACGAGTGCCCCATCTGCCTGATGGCCCTGAGGGAGGCCGTCCAGACGCCCTGCGGCCATCGCTTCTGCCGGGGCTGCATCGAGAAGTCCCTAAGGTGAGGCCCCCTGGGCGAGGTCCCCCTCCTGGTCCAGGGAATCCCCCTCTTCTGGGCTTCAGTCCTGTTGAGCTGTCCGTCGGGTTTCAAAGGGGAGCTGCACCGCGGTTTTTATAGTTCTGGGTTGGAAAGAATCGGCACTGATGAGCGCCTTTCAAACCATGATGACCGTAAGGTGACCACAGTAACGTGTAAAACATAAAAATAGACCAACTTTCCAGGTTTTCGCCACGTCATATTCTGCAATTCGATGAGGCAGCGAAACGTCCAGTGAGGTGAAGCAGCCTTATTGCACTGTAAACAAGCAGGCAGGGGTTTTTGATTGTGAACAGTAGCACCTATCCACTTTCACAAAGTTTAGGATTTTGTGCTTAATTTGAAGATAATTAGCTTGTAAAATTTTTCGATAATGTCAATGAATTTATTTTGTTACCAAGATCTCATTAGCAGTCTGAGAAATTGGGACTGCAATTCTGTTATTACCAAGACCTTTTACAACAGAACCCAGTTCACTGTTTTCATTTTTTTTAAAGCAGCTTCCATACAGATATAGGTCTTCTAATAGTTTGTCAATCAGGAGTGTACAAAAGTTAGCATTTTTAATTCTCTTTATAGAGCAGACTTCAACTTCTTCTTAGATATAAAATGGGCGCACAGTTGGCAACAAGGTTATCATTTTTAATTAAAACTGACAATTTATTCACAATTTATTTATTTTACTTTTTATAAAATACGAGATTAAATCAATTGTATCTAGCAATGAATTAGATAAAATAACCAAGTTTTAAAAGGGGAGTCTTAAGAATAGATTTCCAACAGGCAGCAACAGTTCCAGAGAGGTGGAGCTTGAATAAAGAGGCAGCTGCTTCTTTTCTCTTGAATTAAACTGACCTTTGATGTGCGGGAAAGGTCACTGTGCACATCCCTGTTTGCATGGAGACGGCACAAGTCTCATTTCAAAGTGTGGAATGGTTCCACCTGTAATTAGTCTCTTAACTCTAAATGCACATTAAATGGCCGTCGGAGTACCTCCAGCCTCTTTCCTGGGTCAAGACCTTTTCATGGCTCTGGGAAAGGAGGCTGTGCTGCTCTCCAGTGCGGCGAGCGTGAATCGCAATCTCGCAGAGCTGGTGAATTGAGTGACACCATCTTTGTGCAAGGTGTGCTAGTCAGCCTCCTACAGTACGTGAACTGTACTGATGCAGCATATTTTTCATACTGTGTATTCAAGACAAAGCAGATTTTAAACAAGTCCCATTTTCAAAAATGGAAGTAGCATTTGAATCTTAACTCCTCAGTAAGTCCCTAATTACTTAATTATGACAGTGGCTGTGCTGTATACCAATGAAACCCTGACTAAAAAGATTTTTTGCAGTATTAATCACTTTGTGGTTAAAGCCACATTTTGGGGCGGGCTGAAACGGGAATTTCTCACTTTCAAATTAAAAAAATAATTTCCCCAATGATCTATTATTCAGAAAGGACCTTAAATTTTTCTTATTTAGGGTGAAGAAGTGCATCTGTCTGTCTGCATATAATGTGACTGAATCTACATACTGTATGTTGTGCTTCTTAGTGGGTGTTTCATCCTGTAGATCTTCATCTATTCTGTTTTACAATCTTATTAATGTGTTCATATGTACTGGTGGCATTAGTCCAAGGTCAATTTAAACAAATCTAACCTTGACTGGGGCAAAACTACCAAGAATCGTGCAGAGGTGATGAAATCCGTTAACTGGCTCATCAGCAGTGAGTAAGTGTGCCAGGTTCAGCTGCTTTAGTTCCGTGAACCTGACCTAGGAAACCGTGTACTTAAACAAGTATAAATGTGAAGCTGAACACCTGGCACATGGTCATTACTAATTATTAACTAAAAGTAGAACAGCTCTCCAATCAAGCTAGTAGTCTAAGGTCCCATTAGCCTGACATATAAGGAGTTGTACTGGGATGAGAGCTGGAAGAGAATTAAGGCCAAATCCCTGGATTACTGCGCAGGGATCCCTCCAGTCACTCATTCTGTGGGTAGCTGTGTGGTTTTGGTCTACAGTGGCAGTGCTGGATAGAGTGTTTCCCAGAAAAAATTCCACACCATAGCTGCAGTGGAAATGGAAACAGTGACTCTCAAGATAAAAAGTGGTTCTTCAAGTAGAATGGAAAGCAGCCCCTGGGGGTGAGATGTCGCCAGTAAATAGCACTTAGCTTCTTAGCTTAGTAAGAAGGGCTTAAATGTAAATGAACTGTACAAACTTAACATGTGTTCAGTTTGAGTTTCTGCAATGTTGTTAGACTTACGAAAACAAAATGTTTAGTTAGTTTAAAGGAAAGCAAAATTGGTAAATTATGTAACCAGGCTATCAACAGATTCAAGTGATTTGGCCGATTTGGGAGCGTTATAGAATGTGGTAAAATTAAGTGTTGAAACAATTTAGAAGGAAACCATATGGAATGAAAACAGCTTATTGACTTGCCTTGGCTCATGGTGCGTGTTCCAGGGTCAGCGTTGAGTGGTGCCATTCAGGCCCCTTGGCGGTAATGAACATGCTTGTCTCCAGGTGGCGCTCTTTTCCCTGAGGCCCCAGTGCTCTGTTTCTGCAGGGACGCAGGGCAGAAGTGTCCCGTGGACAATGAGGTCCTTACCGAGGACCAGCTGTTCCCAGACAACTTTGCCAAGCGGGAGATCCTGTCCCTCACCGTGCGCTGCCCCAACCAGGGCTGCAGCCAGAAGATGGAGCTGCGTCACCTCGAGGTAGGGCTCGACTGCAGCGGCCGGCTTCGTTCCCTTCTGCTTCCTGTCTGGGGTTTCCGGGGGGTTTCCATTCCGCTGTCTCGTATAAGAGCAACACAAGATGTCATGTACAGCTTTAAGTCGCTGTGAATCAAAATCCTATTTATTGGGTCAAGAACGAAGACCCTAGTCGGCATCCTCAGTTCAAATATTAAATCAACTACACAGCTGTTTTTCAGAAACTCTTTGCTTTGTCCTCCTGTTGTTTGTTTGAGGATGTAAAGTTGTATTATAACAAGCTGAACCGATTATTAAACTAGCCCTAGACACTAGCCTATGAACCCCAACTCAAAGAGCTTCTCATGTTTCACATTTAAAATGTTTCTTTACAAATGCAGTCAATAGGATAAATGCAAAGACAAATGTTAGCTGCTAAAATGACTGGATTTCTTTAGTCTTTCGGCTGCTTTTGGAGCAGTTCAAGCTGTGAGACCTACAATTGCTTTAACTTTAGGCATGTTAGAGGTAGGAGGCGTTATTTATTAAACCTGCTATCCTTTGAGTTGCCGAAGCAGCAAAAGAGGCTTTCTTGCAAGCAGATTTTGTCTCGAACTGCGCTTTCTTTTAAATGTGTTACTGGCGCTTTTGAATTTCAGGCTGTTTTTTCAAGAGTTACAAGAAGTCTCAGCATATTTCAGTCATGGCTGTTTAAACCACAATCATGAAAGAATGCTTTTGTGTGGTGTCTGTTGGGTGACTGTCAGCAAATTTACATAATGTGTTAACCTTCAGACATATTTCTGTAGGTGATATGGCATTTCAGCATGATGTTATGGCAGAAAATACTGTAACCAAAGGAAATAAACTGCACAGTAACAGTGAAGCCAAATTGCCTGGTAAATTTTGACTTGCATTGTGGGTTTAGTGCCTTGCCATCCATGTATATATTCATATTCCAAATAACACTTTTTTTTATTCAAACTCGTAATGACGAAACTGAACACTGTAATATGTGAGGAGGTTGAAGGTTAGCAAAACCGCAACTAAGATATGTAAAGAACCTAAATATGCTGGTTACATAAATATTCAACTGTATGTTGCTGTATGGAATCACCTTTAGCACTAATTACTTCTGTCAGTATTTCTGTATAGGTCTCTAATTAAAGATTTGCATTAGTGGCATTTTGCCCATTTTTTCTGCCAGTTCTGAGGTTTGTTGGTTACTGTGTCAAGATGGCAATCATTAAGCCTCATCATAAAGTTTGTATTGGATTCAAGTCAGGACTGTGACTGGACCACTCAAATATATTCACTCTCTTGTCAAAGTTGGGGAATGCAAGATACTACAGTATTTAGACACATTTGTCCCTTTATTGAATCTTAAAATTGCCCATGTACTACATTTTTTTGGTTACTAAACTGTCATGTGGTGGTGACTTTCTCTGTTTTTTACTGCTGAGCATTCCTGGTTTTGTCTATAAAGGGCACAAAGCAACAGTTTGTTTTTACTTCCCTTGTTATTATGAATTTTTTCTTTTATGTTTGTTGCCGACAGGTATTGCTTCAAGTGGAAAGATGTTTAAATCTGTTAACTGCACAGTCTGCTGTGGTTTCAAGTAGTTTAAATTCATTTGCTTTTTATTGATTATAGGATCATCAATAGCCTGAAAACTTCACTGTGCATTTTCAAATTTGTCTGTCGGTCATGTCTTGTGGAACTGTGTGAAACTTATTGTTCCTTTAGAATACAGTACTGTATTTAAGATTGCTGCTATAAATAGGGCACAGCGAACAGCTGCCTCAGGACCCTAAGCCCCTCAAGGTGTGAGATCTGTAAATTTTTTGTCCAATTCAGGGTAGCAGGGGATCAGAGTCTATCCCAGCAAGCAATGGGTGCCAGGATGTTACACCCTGGATGGGACGCCAGTCCGCCACAGAGCACACACATAATAAAATATGCTAGAGGTTTTACTCCTGTAGGTGCTACATGATCACCAGTAATTGAGCATCACATAGAAAATGTGTGAAATAGGTATACTGTAGATGCGATTTAGTTGAGGTTATCATATTGTGCTTTATCAAAAAAGCATTGCGACAGCTGCACATTTTACTTGGTGCATGTCCATTTGAAGCGTCCACACTGTTTTTTAAAGGACAAACTCAAATCTTGAGGAATGTTATGTGGAGAAAGTGTTGAAAAGGTTAACTTTGAATCCCACAGTTCCCTCAAGCCTGGAAACCGCACGACGCCAAGCTGGGTGCGGTGGCAATTGTGGGAAGGGGGGGCGAGCAGGCGTTGCCCTGGCGCTCCAGTTCTCTGCCCGGCGGGCTGACTGTCTCTGCTGTTCCTGTGCCCATCTCCGCAGGCTCACGTGGCGGAGTGCGTGTTTGCCATGGTGGTCTGTCTGTTGTGCCACATGTCAGTGTGCAAGAGCTACCTGGGGCAGCATGAGACCCAGGAGTGCCCACGTCGCATCGTCCCCTGCGTGAACTGCGCCTGCCCGGTGGTGTTTGAGGAGAGCAAGGTGAGTGCTGCACTGTGCCAGGGATGGAGGCATTGTGAAAATGATCCGTTACTGCACTTAATGCATGGTGGGAAATTTGGCCAGAAGACCAGGGTTACACCCCTACTGTTTTCAAGCAGCCCTGGGATTTTAATGACCATGGAGAGTCAGGTTTTATATGTCATCAGAAGGATGGAGAAATTTTTAAAGTATAGTGTCCTCGTCACTATACTGGGGCATTAGGACCCACACAGATCGCAGGGTGAGCTCCCCCTACTGGCCCCACTAACACCTCTTCCAGCAGCAGCCTTTACTTTCCCAGCAGGTCTCCCATCCAGGTACTGGCCAGGCTCACACCTGCTGAGCTCCAGTAGGCTGCCAGTGGTGAGCTGCAGCTTGACGCAGCTGAAAGTGAAAGACTGACGTGGTGAAGGTGTGTGAATTGAGAATTGGTGAGCTGCTCGTATGCAGTGGAGAGGGGAGAGGCATGTCTGCCTTGTGAGCAGTGGTACAGAAAGCACAGTGAGCTGTCTGCCATTCAGGATGAGACGCCCAGTGAAAAGGGGCTCCATGTCACCCTGAGGGAAGTCTGAAAAGGGGCTGGCGAGCCGATACAGCGACTGAGAGTAGGACGGAAAAGAGGAGAGAAACTTCCCTTGAGTAGAGAAAAAGAACATTGAAGGCAGCGGGGAAGAGATCCCTGCTCATTCAGGGCTCTGGGAAGACAGGCTTGAGGAGCAGCTCACTGCAGTTGGTGCTGTAGCTCAACTCAATGTCGGTGCACTGAGCTTGAAACGGTCCACTCCTGGAGCAGATAATTGGATTATTGGTCACCTGATTGAAGAAGAAGAGGCTTTCAGGAAACGGGTCCTGTCTGCATCCACTGCTGCTGGCGAAATAGACCACCAGACGGTTCCTGGAAGGTTCTCATGAAGTCTTCCTCACGCGCAAGGCTGGAGAGTTTGTCCTAGACCACCACATCTTTCAGTAAAGTGTGTCCGACTTTCTGTCCCAAATATTTTTTTTAGTTGCCCCTGGGTCATTGTATCAGGTTCTCCAGCAGCTATATTGGTCATTTTAATTTGCTTTCATAGATTCTTTTTCTTGACAGATCAAATATACAATACTCACTGACATGCAATACTTGTAGACATATAAAGCTCTTGGGCGATTTCAAATTAAACACTCCTGTTGTGTGCCTGAAATTCAAGTAATGTAGTGTAATTGCAGTGTTTACTTTCTTGAACTGCTTTTTCTTTTACAGTATCATGAGCAGGAGTGTCCTCTAGCAAATGTAGTGTGTGATTACTGCACTATGGAGCTGATCAGAGACCAGGTAGGTGTGAGGAGATTCCACTCAGTGCTCTTCATTTCACTACCTCCTGATTTGTTTTTTAATCCTGGAGGCACCAGGTATCTACTCTGAAAACTGAAGGTCCTTTTAGTACATCTCAAGGTCCATATCATTTTGGGAATTGTCTTAAGAGACAGTGGGCTGAGTTCATAATTATTACAACAGTAGCATTAAGACGCATTTAAGACCAATTAGAATTAGAAGGGTGAGTAGTTCTGCTACGCGTTTCTGTTTTTTAAATCCTTAAGTTAATTTGTCTTCTCTGGCACTGATTTGTGATTTGTCTTCAAGTACAGGTAAGATCCATAGTTCACTGACAAAAGCAGATGTTTCAGTCAGTGGATTCTGATGCACTGACAGCATGTTATTTTCCTTTCAGCTGCAGTATCACTGTGATATGGATTGCCTTAGAGCTCCGGTGGCCTGTACGTTCAGCCCCTTTGGGTGTCCAGAAAAGGTGAGCTCCGCAATCTGGCGTCTCCTGGAGATAACCACGAGTGCTTCTCCGTTTCTGAAGCTGCGCTAGAAAGGGGCAAGACAAACCAGGCTCTCCCTGGTATGCTGACGTGGTTTTAACACGGCAACGTGCTGCTGTTTTGCAGATGCAGCGCAGCGACCTGGCCCAGCACATGCAGGAGTTCACCCAGATGCACATGCGCTACATGGCCGATTCCCTGCGCAGCCTCAGCCTGAGCGGCAGCCTGCTGCCCGCTTCGGAGATGCACGACGCCAACTTCTGCCCCAGCCGGCCTGTGCCTGGCCCCCTGCCACTCCGGGAGCCCATGGCGGGGGCGGCCGTGGCTGCGCCGGCCTCCTCGCCGCACTGCGGCTGCTCCGAGTCGCTCCAGCACCTGCGCGAGACCATTCAGCAGCTGGAGGCGCGCCTGGTGCGGCAGGACCACCAGCTGCGGGAGCTGAGCATCCGCACGGAGACGCAGAGCGGGCAGGTGGGCGAACTGAAGAGGCAGGTGCGCCTGCTGGAGGAGAGCGCGCGGGAGCTGGAGGCGCAGCAGTGCAACGGCATCTACGTGTGGAAGGTGGAGAACTTCTCAGTCTACCAGCGCAGCCAGGAGGCCGGCCAGCCCGTCGTGATCCACAGCCCGGGCTTCTACACGGGCCGGCCCGGCTACAAGCTGTGCCTGCGCCTCCACCTCCAGACCCCCAGCGCCCCGCGCTGCGCCAACTACATCTCCCTCTTCGTGCACACCATGCAAGGCCAGTACGACAGCCAGCTCTCCTGGCCCTTCCAGGGCACCATCCGCCTCGCCATCCTGGACCAGGCGGACGGTAACCACCACACGGAGGTGATGGAGACGAAGCCGGACCTCCTGGCCTTCCAGCGCCCCACCATTCAGCGCAACCCCAAGGGCTTCGGCTACGTCACCTTCATGCACCTGAGCGCCCTGCGGCAGAAGGACTACCTGCGGGACGACACCCTGCTGGTGCGCTGCGAGGTTACGCCCCGCTTCGACGTGAGCTGCATCCGAAGAGAGGGTTTCCAGCCCAGGGGCCCCGAGCCCTCAGTGTAATGCCTCGCAGGGGTGCCAGGGGCCACCGAGATGGCTGAGGGTACGGTGTCGGCAGAGGGCACGCCGTGCAGCGCGAGAGACTGCCTGCAACACGCCAGCGGCTTTGATGACGAAACATGCCTCGCAGAGCAGCGTTTCCGAGAGGCAGATAAAAACATGTGTTGTAGAACAAGCTTAGACTGAGCGCTGAATTGTTGTCTTTTTTAAATTAACTGATCCCCTTGCAATGTCCGAATAAAATCGACTTGGTTATTTCTCTGTGAGATAAGGAAGCATTCTCTAAAAGAAGAGTAAAGAATGGAGGGAGCTGACGGGATTATGACAGTGCAGCTCTCTGCACTAACTGCTAGACAATGGAGTTGATAACTTCCGTAGACAAGCTCTTTGGGTCCAGGAAAGCCCCCTGTAAACAGATGGTTCCTGTTACTTGTAACCAGTGTGCAGCTGGATTCCCTACAGACACCTGAAGCTCAGCCTCTGGAATTCAGATCTCAGAACCTGTACACCGATATTCTATCTTTAAATCCTCCATGTAGCACAAGGACTGAATGTTTGGAAAAAGTTATTTATTTTTACCTCCACTATTCTTGTACCTGGCAAAGGGGCTGAAACTAGAAATACAGAAGAAATTTAATTCTCTTTCCCAGGGGACCTGGAGTTATTGGAACCCCCTTCTTAAATCCAAATAGTCAGAGGATGCCAACAACTAGCCTATCTGTAGCCCTGGCTGGGCCCTGCCCAGTCCTGCTGCAGGAGGGCCTCCTCGCTGGCAGTGCTGGCTCGGACACATGCCAAGGGGAGGCAGGTTGGTGAGATTCGGGCGAAGGTCTGATGCCTGGTTATCCCATCCGTGATGAATTTGTACGTGAGTCACAGGAATGTTTCTCATTTCTACTGTATATGACCTGTTTTGTCTAAGCTGTGGCAGTCAGACCTGAACTCTGTATAACATCTCCATTTTCGACTAAATTTATTTCCCCAGGAACACCTTATCCAAATCTTGCTCAACAAGACTTTCAATATTCTGCTTAATGCACTTTCAGAAGACTTGTGATCAAAAAGGGACGATAAATGCCGAAGAGTTTATACAAAGCGTATTTTTTATTCACCAGGTTGTTGTAAGCATATAAGAATTTGGGAGCGTGTTTTTTTTTTTTTTTCTATGAAGCTACGAAGGGAAGAAGTGATGAGTTTCAAATTTGGGTTTAGGAGCTCAGCAAGCATCATTCAAGATGTGAGTGAAGTTGACACCAGGTTGGTTTCTAAATGCTTGTTCAATACCCATGAGTGGAGACTGCCTCAGCTACCCATTACCTTCTATTAATCAGTGTTTTATTTAATCTGTAGGTGTACTTTATAAATCAAGCGTTTGTCATTTTCACATGCTTCAAATGGCATTTTAGAATTCGTAACTGACCGTGGAGGAAAACTCACTGAATGCATTTTGCAAGTAGGATATTAATTTCAATATTTAGATGCCAATTTAGCCGACATACTTTATTAATGTGTTGTTACATAAAACCTTAAACCAGTGAGATTAAAATATCACCAGTATTAAGGACTTGGATACTGTGTAGCTGGCTTCTCCTTTCTTTTTTTATAGTGCAGTTGTCTGTGCTGCTGAATAATTTGTTGTGGGAAAAGTTGGAAAATGTTGAATTTGCCATGTGAAACTCCAGATTACTGGCTAAGTGTCATACTGTATGTAGAGCAAACATGACCCAAAATGTTTGAAGAAAGACCATGATGTAGTAATAGCGAGACCCAACCCATAAGGGGTTGCTTGTGATTTGGAAGTTCGCGAATGAGAAAATGGACGAGAAGAGAAACGTGAATGATTTATTCAGCACTGATTCGTAGTTGGAAATCAAACCAATTATGAACGTAGATGTGAATGACTTTCCTTCACCTTGTTGCTCTGACTACACTGGCAGATTCTTTTATAGTGATCTAGCAGCTATACTGTGGATTTGGTCTTACAGCTGCAGTATGCAGTTCTCTTCGCCTTTTAGCCTTGCTGCACATCTCAGTGATGGTTATCTGTCCTAATTTCTATAATAAATGTAGCGTATTCCAATGCTTACTTCATATGCAGAATTCTCGTGCATATTTTATTGTTTGTACATAAATTATATAATACAGCAGGTTTAGGCCGAATCCACAATGGAACAAGGGGTTGGTTACACTGCAGTGTGACCAATTTCTTTTTATTCAATCTAGAAATACTGCATTTCTCATTGTGTAGTGGTTCTGTAATGGATTTCAATACCTTTGGTGTTGGTATATGTATTTGGCCATCTTAAGGATGAATAATTCCATCATTGAAAGCAAGACAAAAGAATATCAGATATAACTGAAACAGGCTGTTATTCTCAAGGGTCTAGAATTGTTCTTATAAATCTGTTGTGGTTTTGGGTTCCACCACCCATCTGGCTATATTTTGTATAGGCTGCTGTTCTACTGTTGTCTGTCAGTGTAACCTGAGCGGTGATGAAATACACCATGCATGTTCTCTTCAGGATGACTAGCCATACATCCTAAGGCTTTCTCCCATTTTCTCAGTGGTAGAGATTCAGTTTTCTGACTGAAGTGAAGTTATTCTGTTACCCTTAACTGCACCCCAGTTTAATGTCAGGTGGATATCTGAAGCTCAATCAACGCAGTCCTTTCCAAGGTAAAATGTCAGCTGGGTTATATGCAGTACAGGGTCAATATCTGAGCCTGAAGCTGCAGTCAGATGTGTAGTTACTTGAACAGTAGGACACGGGGATCCTCCGCTCCAGGGTTATCAGGGTCACATTTCAAGCCATAGTGCTAAACCACAGATTAAATAAAACATCTTCCTTACTGCATCCGTTTCCTTGAGTCTATAGTTACTAGTCTAGTTTCTTGAAAGGGTCCTATCATGCGCAAGATTATGACCCTGACAGACTAAAGCTGAGGATCCCTGGAGCGATATACATTTCAAGCCCAATAGCTAAGTTACTGAGACACATGGTCGATCTCCTGGTCAGAATAAGTAGATGTTACATGTTTTGTTAGGCAGGGTGCTTTCAGATTTTTCACCAGTTTCCCGTTGCGTTCTCATCTCCATTATATTGGTTAACAGTTAAGCTGGCCGCCTCTGTATTGGAAAGGGTTCAGAAGTGAATGAATGGAAATAACTTGGACCTGCTGAGCTACTAGCAGATCAACCAATCTGTTGAGGAAGAGCATGGTTTTCCCTAGTGCCTCGTCTGTCACAAACACTAACATTTAGGAGCATCATGCTGTTGACGGCTTCGCAGCCTAGTGAATGCTGACTAGAAAAGGAATATGGTGAAAACGGGCATTTCTTTCCGAGAGCCTCACAATAGCCTGTTTCTGTGGTAAAACTGAATGCAGTACAACTTGTTTTTCGCTGACATTTTATAGACCTGTGAAGACCTACTTCAGTGGAATCTTGCAGCTGGAGAATAAAAGCATCCCCATACCTGCTATTGACCAGCACATCCTGTTTAGATGTTGGAGGTCATTATCCCTTCCTCCCTGGTAGTATTGCTTGGTGCTGCTGAGCTGTCTTCACCTGGTTGGTTCAGATTATCGTATCCTTTTGTTCATGCAGTACTTGAGGCAAGCAGATAAAAAAAACATGAACCCAGTAATCTCTCTAACTACCTGTCCATTAACCCTGTCAGTTTCCAAGTCGTGGGGTTTTACCTGCGTCTTCTCATATGACTGTAGATCACTGGGGGGGGAAAAGTGTGAAAAGGGTGCACGGAAATCAATTCACTTTGCTAAACAAGCCAATGGTTGACAGACCAGGGAGCCAAACATCAAACTCGTGTCTCTCGCAGTGCGAAATCACCCTCATTCGTGAGAGCTGGAGATCTGATCTATGGAGTCAGTCTATTAAAACTGGGGAGGAAGGGGGATTACCATTCAGAGCGGATTTACTGCCCTCTGCACAGACAGGCTCTGGTGCTGCTGCGTGGGGATATCGGGGTTTGATGTGGACTGGAGTCTGGCCTGCACTGGGCTGGCACTGGATCAGGGTGTGATCTGGACTGGTGTGTGTATGTGTCCCGCACTAGGCTGGCGTTCCACCCCGAGTGAAGTGCTGCCCTGTGCGCTCTCCTTCTTTGACATGGCCCTTCCCAGGAATGTGCAGCTTCTGCTTGTAACACTTGACAGCTCTGAGGCTCCATGTCACATTCATATTACATAGCAGGTCACATGGTGCGTTCTTGCATTTCTTTGTAATCATTGAATGTATATTTGTCAGCTTCAGTTACCTTGCTCTACTAAAGTGAATAAAGCTGCTGGATTTGGTATGTACATGTTTGACTGTTTCTTTTTGGTCTTGGAACACAAAAATGACCAATTAGCCTAATTTCAATTTCTGTTTTTGTTCATGGACACCTAACATTAGTTTGCTGCCTGTTCTGGTCTGTTTATCAGTTTTTCGTAGCAGGTCCCATACAATGTTAGTATTTGAAATACTAAGTGAAGGAGTTGGCATTCTGGTCAGGTGTAAATGATTCATCTTTTAGACATTATTTTCTTGACAAGAAATAAAGATACTTCTGGTGCCATCTTTCACTAGCAGGAAAAGTGTCAGGAAGGAAATGCAGACCTCGATCGTTTGATCGAGCAGGGACTGTTAGTAGAGCTGGTATCTGGACTCCCATTGCTAGAGTAGTCTGTCTCAATGAACAACTCCAGACTAATCAGGAATTTTACAATGATTACTAGAGGTGTAAAAAAGGGATGAATCCAAAATTCTCTCATATCCAGCAGAATAAAGGAGGGATGTGTTCTGGAACCGTCTTGTTCGGCACTGTACAGATCTTTTTAAGGACCCGTATGGAGTATTTTACAATATTGCCCTGTCATTGAAAAATGTTACTAGCCTCTCGGCATTCCCTCAGAAGGTTACACGGGTCTTGTCACTGCTACCATTTCCTACCCTAGAATGATCCTTCTACCTCGTCGTCCTGCTTGAGGAAGAAATGTTCCAATAGAAAACGTTAAATAAAAACTTGAAAATGCTACTTCAGGAACGCTCTATGTGGTGATGTGGCAGAATGTGCCAAAATACCAGGTATATGAACAGATGATGGCAAACCTCTTGCCCAGGGACCTGAAACTCAGTAAGGTCTCGTGCACAGTTCAAAACACACGGGTATTGGCAAGTGACCCACCTACAAATTCTTTTTCAGCTGACACAGAAGAACAAGATGTTTGTGACAGCAATAAATGGAGGAGAACAGCTGAAAACATGTAGCATCAGCCAAGAAAATGAGTCCAAAGCAGAGCAAAGAACGTCCAACACTGAGGACAAACCATTATGTAACATCCAGTATGAGGGACAACATTTATTCCAAAAATCTGGCTCTGTCACTATGGATAATTTCCTTTTCAAGCAGTATTCTCAAAGTAATACAGGGCAAGTACTTACCTAATATTGTGCACACTGAGACCTGTGCTTCTTTACCTGTCCATGTAAAGAAAAAGCTTCTCACCTGGTTCAAGTTCGAAGTGTTGCAGGAAGTAGAGAAGTAAACTGAATTATGTGGTACTAACCTAAGACCCGCCAGAGAAAGACTGAAGGAAGACTGACACTCGTATAACAGAATCGAGCACTCCTTGGTGTCAAAAGATTGGCTATAGAAGATCGGAGATCAGCTGAATGATCATCAGGTATTGCTCTTGTCCCCTTACAAGCCTTGCGAAATACAGCTTTAGCATAAACTGAGGAAAAGGTATCCCTGTGTCCTCAAGATCTTCCACATTACAGGATCTATTGAATGGAAAAATACAGAAATATCAAAATGGAGCAGGACAAAGGCTGTGTGGATCCCTGGAGCAGGACTGTTGTATTGTTACATAAAAGAGTAATGCAGTTTATTGTGACAGGGAAAATAAACCAGTTTGTTTGGACTGAGAGTCTTTCAAACAGACTGGTAGTACCAGAGTAAGCTCCTGCACTGGTCATCCATGACACATCAAAGTAAAAATTCCTGACTGAGAGCCAAATGTACCAGAATGCCTAATTAATCCCACTAGGCTCTGAAATAGTTGCAGTCCATTTCCATGCTGTTCTTTGTAGAGGTTCAGCTGAGGTTGCAATGAGGACAGTAGTGGGGGGGCTGAACTGGACAGTCCGCTAGCCTACTGGTTTTCAATAGGAGTGAGACCTGTGGAGTGATCTGTCTGGGAAAGACAGTGGGGGTCTGTCCTATGGACCCCCAGCTAGATGTACACTGCATACCAGAGAATCTGCTGGGTGGGTGAATACTTTAGTCAATGCATACACTGTCTTACAGCTGTCTTACAGCTCTGTTATAAGAGCAATTGAAAACCCCTCCTGATTGTACCAAAGTGTCTCAGGAAATCGATTTAAACTGGTTGTGTAAGTCAACTGGGTCTTACTAATTAGATATTCAGATTTCATAAAAACAAATTGCTTATTTCAAGTAAATTCCATTTGATAAAACTCCTTTCATGAGCTGTCAGATGGTTGTTGGAATGCCTGATTTGTGCTAATGGTGATTTTATTAAAAATAAATTTAACATTCAAAAGTAAAAAAGAAAAGCTAATTTTCAGTGTGCACACAGCTGGTTGGAATGGGTCTGGTACCAGCTGGTGTGGATTAACAGCTGTCTGGTCCTCAAATGCCATGTAACTGGAATCACATGTGAATTAGACTATCTGACTCAATCCCAGCAAGCCAAAATGGAAAACTTTACTGTACTGAGCCCGAGTGCCTGGGGCGTATTTTCTTCTTTTCCATTAGTGTTTCCTACACTCCCCTGTCTTCTGCTTCAATTCAATGTATGAGTTGCAGTTTTCATAATGTTAAAAGACAGCCATTCAAAAACCTATACAGACGGAACATGCACTGTGTGCTATAATGTTACAAGGCTGTACACCTCCAGGCTTTGTGCTCCAGTACAAACTGATAGCAGTGTGCAGGGTGTTGCACTGAAGTTTATTTTCTGGCTTGCATACATTTTCTAAGATGGCCTTGTCTGTCTGTTATTTGTAGAGGTCTCTGGTGTTCGCGACTGTCTCCAGTGTCAAGTCAAGCTCAGCTCACTTCAGGAAGCTTTTCATTCAGACCATGCAACGCAATTGGTAGGAAACTCAGACACTGAGATCACATCCTATTTTCCTAAAACTTTTACAGTATATATAAAAATACAAAAATCACAATAAATTAAGTTCATCATGAGTTCCCCTCTGGCAAGCTGTGGTTTTTACAACTGGATCAAAGAGACTCAGCTTCTTTGCCCATTAACAAGATTCATGCTAAAGATATTTGATTGAGGAAACAAAAATAAAACCAGCCTCAGTCTCCTGCTCAACCTCAACACAGACACCTAAACTGTAAGACAGAGCTGAAAAGGAAATGAATGTCAATCCAGGGAGCCAGGCAATAATGAAAATTGTTACCAGGCCGTAACTCCTAATCCATTAATCCGTCAGTGATCAGTTTCAGCAGGTCCTTGGATCAACTAGCTATCAGACATAAGATAAAAATCAGAAGCCGGGAGGCCTCAATGTCTGTGTGACGCTCCTATTCGCCCTTACAATTTTGTCTGTGTTTCAAGACCCTGGCTTGCTGTTCAGCTGGCCATGAGCTAGCTGGGTAGAGCACAGCTCAGGTCCGAGGAGCCTTGCAGTGACATCATGACCATGCTCCCCGGAGACTCTCCAATGTGGGGCTCGCTGATGAAGTGCCGTGGCCCCATAGTGCTCTCTTCCACCATCCCAGAATGCATCATGGTTGCCACGGTGAGCAGCTGCAAGTCAGAATGTGCGTTGGCGACAGTGTGCCGGCGGACACCGCCCACCTTCTCCAGGTACGCCTCTCCCTCCTGTTCCACTAGTGGTGCCAGCAAGGAATCTGGGGCATGCTGGGTAACCATAATCTCTGGTCCATAGTGCATCAAGCTCCCAGCCTTGTGGCGTGGTGTCCGTCCTTCTGAAACACAACACAGACATCCAGTAGACATAACACCATGCGGTGCTCTCCAAGAGAGGACAGACTGGAACAGAATACCACTTCAGAATAAACTGTAGATTTTTTAAGATACAGTAAGCTACAGTAGCTCATGAAATTAATAAAAGTAAATAATCACACTAACGAAAGAAGCAAAAGCATGTGTTTACTCTCACCACTTCCATCCGAAGGCCTTTATCTACTTTTAGAATACTTCTGTTGAAGGACTGAGGTCAAGCGTTAGGCGTGACCGTGGCCACAAATAAAGCACCAGGCAGGGCAGTTGAGGAGCAAGGTGAAAGATCAGCAAGTGGCCTGAGCAGAGGTGTAGATTCAGTTACACGTTTAAACCTTCTCACCTGTTACAGTTTAATACAAATCCACATTGTATCATGTTTTTGTATATGGCAAGTCTCCTCTTACAAAATAGAGTATTTTAAAATACTCCTGCAGAATTCCACCCTTCAATCAGCTGGACCAGAAACCCCATAATGAATATAAATAATCTCCTATAAATGTTTATATCAGCTTAACTTCACAGCTCTAGGATTTACACCTACAGTATGTCTTTGCTGCCAAGCAAAGCATACCATTTCTTGGCAAAGGCAGAAAAAGCATTGTGTATATCCGTGCTGAAAGGCAGCAGTGCTTACCCAGAAAGCTGGCCGCCCGGCTCTTCTCCAGGTAGTTTCCCAAGTATGGCGATACCACCAGTCCCACCAGTTTCTCCAGCTGGCAGTACTCATGGCTGGGGCCGCTGGGCTCATGGGTGCCCTGAAAGGGAAGAGCAACCTAATCAACTGATCATCATTCATTCACTCATTTTAGTGCATCGCTAAAACTGTACAGTATACCATACTGCAGCTCCTGCACCTTTCATATCATATTCAGCTTGGTTGTTCCCTCTACAAGTGTGAAGATGTGCAGTGGGACTTGAATGACCTCCTGGGTTAAACCTTTATCCTCTTAGTCTTTGAAACTAAAGACTAAAACACAACCCCAGCAGCTAGATTCCCAGTGGGAGACCAGGCCGGTTCCTTTCTCCCATCCAAGGGCCTCTGACACAAACCGTGTGGACACGGGCGGCTCCCCTCACCTGAAGGATAAGCAGCATCTGTGTGATGGCAGGGGGAGTCTGGGCCTCCACGCTGGGAAGCAGCTCCTCCAAAGGCAGCTTCAGCAGCACAAGGTCCCTGAAGCCCAGCAGAGCCATCTGTCTGACTGTCAGCTCCTGGCCCTGCATCACGTCAGACACAGAAAGGAAATGAGGAAATAAAACAGTGTGAAAAACAGCAGACTTCCTCTCTGCAGTTTCCTGGACATCTACAGCAACAATCTTGCGTCTGCTCAAAAACAACCCGCAACTACTTGACTGGAGTTTCCATGAAACCAAATATTTCACTGGCCAGTTAAATCATTTCTGAAGTGTAGGTATTTCCCTGTTCAAGGCGAGCAGAAGTGGCAGGAGACCTTATGGAAGTTTTAAATACTTGTGGAGAGTATCTGTTTAATTACAGAACAGACCACCCTGTGCAACAATGTGCACAAAACACCTAACAGCAAAGAGTTCGGGGAAATGTCTGTAAAAGCCTAAAAGCCAGGAGGAATGATGTGTACAATATTAGTTAATTATTTGGCTCACACACATATGCAAAGCTACTTGTACCCCTTTTTACATCCGAGCATTATCCTGGAGATACCTGAGTACTGTATGTCATCTTGCTCAAAGGTACAGTCAGAGCATCTCCCCAGGATTTGAACCCACATCCTTTTGGTCTGAAATTCAGAGCCCTAAACCCTAACCTCGCCTCCACACCTCTAGCTCTTCAACTGTAAGGTGTAAAAACCTTACAAACCTTAGTCAATAAAGGTCATTGACTAAGAAACCGAATCCAGAGGGAAAAGCAAAGCATGAATAGAAGAACTGAAGTAATGAAGACACATTGACCATTTATATCAAACATGTTTTTTGCATCCTGCGCAACTTGTGAAGCGAGACGAAAGGAACAATTTATCGTCAGAAGCAGAGTGATACTGCGGTTTCTCATTAACTGCTGCCATTCACCTGGACTGGATAGAAGATGGCCTGCAGAGTGGGCAGAATCTCTGTGAAGAAGCGGTCCCACATCTCGGAAAGAATAAGAAGCTGGCTGTCACCTGCAAGTGACACAATCAGAGACAGAAGAGGCTCATACACACAGGCATCGGAGAGGCAAAACAGGGACCAATCCAACTCGACACTACGGCTTTGACCCCTGGCCCTTTAAGTGGGGAACACTAGCTGAAAGTTCTCAGAGCGGTCTGGGAAGATCTGGGAAGTTGTCTTTTAAAATTTTCTCCATTCAAATATCCTTTTACACCCTTTATATTTGGCTTCTGAGTCCTTATATAATTTAGTAGTTTTCCAGTGGATAAGCAGCACTTGTGCACGAAACTGCAGCTCACACAACATGAATATGATTAAGCTGCCACACAGTGGGAATCTGTAAGACTTCTCTGTGCCAACAAGGAGCTGAAGGGCAGGGGATTGTAGTGGATTACCACAGTACCACAGCTTGAAGTCACATTTCATTTGAGCACCCTTACAGTTTGTAACTTTTCACTCCTCTCCCCTGGTGTACAGTTTTCCATGGCTTTGAAGAAAACAATGTGATACAGGATCAAAGCATTATGGTGCTCCTGCTGTTTTTGTATATTCGCTCTCAGTTGCCAGACTTAGAAGCTGGGTACCCGCCTGGAACTCTCTAGGAGAGCAGGAGAGCACTGCCCATATAGTACTGTTGATCCCTGTAATGAACTATCATGGTCCCCTTTGAAACACCAACACCAAAGAAAATCTTTTCAAAATGTTAACTTGTAAAGCTGGGGGTAGATGGAAAACTCCATGAAAATCTCAGGTTAAGTGCAGGCCTGCGTCTCGAGTGATTTGACTGTGGCAGCACAGGATTTAGTGGTCACTGACATTTCTGTGCAATAAAGAAAGTGCAGTGAAGACTGCCAGGGTGCTAACACTGAGCAAATGCCTTCAGCCCTGAAACACTGCCTGGTCTCACCAGCTTGTTTTTTCAGCTTTCTGAAGCTGCTGTTATCCGCATGACCAACATTGTAAGGAACGGGTGGTCAAAGAGTACCACCCTGATTTGACAAGCATTTTTTTGTGTTTCAGTGATGCAGCTGAGTTCACACCTGATCTGTTCTTCTCAGTATCCTTCCCTGAATTTAGCTTTTTTGCCTTTTTGGTTTCAATTTATACCCAGGCATTAGGCATTGATCATCCATGTGGAAGCGCAGCTTGTTTGGAACTGAGACAAGATGAAGGAATTTCATTCTTCCTAACTGAAGCATTTTGGGAGCTGCATTACCTTCATAAAGCTGGATCTTCTCTGCAATGTACACCAGCCCTTTGTTGAGGAGTTGATTCTGTAAAAGAAACAGACTTTCAGATTTTCCGATCAGAGGTGCCAGAGGTCTTGCAGAGGTGCCATCTTTATCTATCAGTGCACTGAGTGCTGCCTCTTCCCGACACACAGAGAGCTCACTGTAAGTCCTACCTGCCATCCTCACTGTTTTTAGTTTAAGTACGTAGACTTTTCAAAAGTTGTGCCGCAACTTGGGATAGGGTGCTAAAAAGATATTTAACGCTTTTCAAAGGTATTCAGTTGCTGGCAATTTTAATAAGACTTAGAAACCTGCCGGACTGTGGTCTCCGTGGGACTTTTCCTAAATTCTGCAGCACAGCCATTAGAACCACTGTGCACCAGCTGAGAAACACTGTTCAAGTTTATTGCACAGGCAGCAAGAGCCCGTCCAGCTGTGAATTACTGTATCATCTCTCACCATTTGTCACAATATTTAATCTTGGGCAGTTGAAGGAACATCAATGCAGTGCTCAAGCAATGATTTTGTTAAAGGTTTACATTATTCTTTTTACAAAACTAATACTACAGACTCTAGTGTGCAAAGGTGATGAGTATCAGTTTTATCTGCAGTGTTACACTGGCTGTTGCATTTAGCATTAAACCTTCAAACAAGACTAATAAAGGTGAGTACAGGTCACTTAAGGTCGCCCCGGGGTTAAATCAAAGCAGCAAAATGAATACATCTAAAGACATTAGTAGGAAGATAACACAAAAATAATAAGTAAATGAATACATAAATGTTCTAATTTCAATTCACATTTAAATGAAAAAGAGCTTTAGAGCTTTAGTGGCCTTCCAAAAGAAAGAATGATCTATACTGATAAAAGACTTTCCACCTTTGAAAGAATTACATTACAGAGCTTTGGCTTTCATGTTCTGTATGTGGAGCTGCTATGTCCTCCTTCTGGCATTATCAAATAGCTAAGGTAATTTTTGAAGGAGAATAAAACAACAATTTGCTGTTTTTTGTGAATTTGGGAAATTACCATCAACTGCATTGAAAGCAAATCAGTGAAGTGTCTGTTGTTGCATAACAGTGCATCGCTGTGCAACACCAGTTCAACACCAGTCGTGCATCAGTGCATCCGTAAAGGAGTCAATGACTGCAGTTTCCGAGCTAAAGCCTTGCAGATTATTTTTATGTCCACATTTAGTAATGGTAATGGATGGTAGTGTGAACAAAAGGGCTGAATTTATGGTCTAGGAGTTGGGAAAAACAACTATAAAT
Source organism: Atractosteus spatula (assembly GCF_055471065.1). Taxonomy (NCBI): domain Eukaryota; kingdom Metazoa; phylum Chordata; class Actinopteri; order Semionotiformes; family Lepisosteidae; genus Atractosteus; species Atractosteus spatula. Next base: position 1,146,002 of record NC_142721.1, on the reverse strand, counting down.
ACAGTAATAAAGAGCAGGTATGAAAATCCAGAAATAAATAAAATAGCAATTAATAAAATTAGGTGAAAAAGAGTTGAGTCTCTTTTTAAACACAGTGAATATAGTTTTTTTTTAAAGAAAAACGTTTTTATGTTGTATGCAAGATATGAATGCTTTTTAATCATTCAGTTCAGAACATTGCAGTTAAAAGTGTCCGTCTTCAGCTGTTTAGAAAGGAAGGAATAAGTTGAAATAAATATATTATATATGTTATATAAATATATGTTAACTCTCAAAAATGTAACGAGTCACAAGTCGACAATATCTACAAGATACCAAAAGGGATATACTGTAGGTATATCCTCATACATTTTGTATTAAATCATAAAGCGATGCACTGAAAATGATATGTGTGGTGCTATACAGAACTATGTTAACCAATGTGTAAGTGATCCTGTCCATGCATACAGCAGTCTGACTCATTTGTGACAGGGTACATGGTGGAAGGCAGTGCTTGTTCAGTTTAACCTGAGTCTCAGAATGTTGCTCCTCGATGTCTACAGTTCACAGACAACCCACTCGTCTTCTGGAGATGCATCTGCACACCATCAGATGTGACATCAAGGTGTGACCCAGAGTGACGCAAGAATATTGCCGGCCAGTTATCAAGCCAGCTTTTAAGATCAGCTGTGAAGATGGCTGTAAAACACGCTTGGAAGGAAGAAACTACCTGAAAATACTCAGTGATGAATGAGCCCAGCTCTGTCTTCAAAAGCCACCTGGAGAGGAAGAAAACACAAATAACATCACTGGCACTGAAAACATCAATACCAGACACACTGCTGAAGGCTAGAAGTCAGCAAGCTCTTCTGTAGAAAATGTAACACACAGTTGTGACCGATATTCCAAACCACACATACTGTATAGGGAAAAGGAACTTCTGTCGTGGCTCTCAGCAAAAAAAAGGATTGGGGACAGAAAAATGTCTGCTGGAGATTCCTGTGCTTAGTCAGATGTATTAAAATACCAGCCAGTATGCAGACACAAATAGCAGAACATCACATTAATAATAAGGAAACAGCTCCATTTTATTTTATGGGTCACCTGTAAGCTACTGTATGTCTTACTGCTTTGTTACTGAAACACAACTTGTTGAGTGCTAACTAACTAAGGACTGATGAAAAGATTTCATCATAGCTAATACAGGCCTTATTAGGGAAATTAGGAGCCCGTTCTGCCCATTCTGCTGCTATAGGGAATGTGCTACACTGACAGGCTGCAGGAACTGACCTCATTTATTCTTGAGCAGGGACTGCCTGCGAACAAGCAGTGAAACATCAGCCAGAGGGCACAGCTGGACGCTGCGTGGAAGTGCACTTAAAACTGAGACTAAGAGGCAATGCTGTACCCAAAGGGTGGTAGGAGTGTGGAACAAGCCACCCTGCCATGTTGTTGAATCCGATACCCAGGATCCTTTCAAGAAATATCCGGATGCAATCCTTGTGTTAATAAAGTGCTAACTATAGAACGGGGAGTGGCCTCCTCTCGTTTGTAACCAGCCTTATGTTCCTATATCTAGTGGACGTGTAAATTATTGAAATTCCTACTGTATCTAGTCTTGATGCAGACGTTTTTCATCATCTGTTAAAGCAATAATGTGTCACCTGCATATAAATAAGTCACCTTACGGGTGACTTCTAAAATAATGCACTGACATAAAAAACCATCTCTGCTAATGGCTCAGTGAGCACTGGCATGCCCTGGCTCTCTCCTCTCAGGGCAGCACTGCAGGCCAGCTGACGGGCCTGGCAAGCAGCTGCACGAGCTGGCACAGACACAGCGAGGCAGGAAGAGGAAGAGGAAGAGGTTCTCTCTCACCTGATGCTCTCGTTCAGGGAGAAGAGCTCGTTGGACTGCAGCCCCCCACCCTGGAACACCTTGATCACGGCCGAGTGGACACTGCCAAAAGAAAAGCACCGTTTCAGACAGAGGAGCCTGCAGAGCAGGAGACAGGAGATCTCGGTGGGCTACTGTATAGTCATTATATGCGGTTTTGCTATGACGCACTGTATCTTGCAAGGATTCGTCAGCTGTTCTTTGTTCTTTTTCTTGAGCCAGCTTGTCGATACAGCAGAATTTTCATATCAGATTGAGATTTTTAAAAAAGCATTTAACTGCTTGCTCTCATATTAAAATGACCAAAAGTATAACAACGACACTTCCGTGCCTGTATTGGCTTGGAATACATGACGCACGAGGCCAGGCTAGCACATGCTGCTTTGTGTCTGATCTGCGTGGTGCTGGGCATTGCCTGCAAAGACCAAGCATTCTAATTGACAGGGTTGCGTTTGTTCAATTATAATTCTCTAAATTGTAAGTGGGCAATGAGGCTTCATGTAGCATTCTCCTTGATTGTACCCTGTCACTCTGCTGTGTGCTCTAGAGCATCTGCTCAGTTGCACAAGCATGCAGTGCAGTTGGGAACAAAGTGTATGAGACATCAGATAAGATTTCGCTTCAGGTTTTGCGTAATTCTTTTGTGTGGATACCAGGAAATCAGTCATCACACTGAAACAGACTTGCCATTTATACTTGAACTTCTACAGTTCCAACTGTCCTTATTTGCTGCAGTAGAGATATCACCTATACCTTGATTTTGGTGTGCTGAATACATTTTCAGTATTTTAATGAGGTTTACCTGATGCAGTATTCATCAATTCCCCTTCGGGATCAATAAAGTCTTATCTTTTTATTAAAAACTGTTTCAAATGACCTGCATCATAATTGGGGTTACAGAACGTTACATAAAAGGGGCTCTCAATAAATGTTCCCCAATTAACATTTTAAATGAACGATACAAGAAAAATGTTTATTAAATGCAGGGGAGTCGGGGAAAAAGAAGGAGTTTCTTTTTTTAAAACATACAGTATATGGGTTGCTTCCAAGTCTCCAAGTTGCTTCTAAGAGGCTTTTATCAAGAGCAGTGTGGATAATATCTACAAGCAAACACTCAAGGAGACAGGAAAATCACAGTGCATGTTGCATTAAACTGCAAAAGCATGCACTGAAAGCATTAAACTAGGAACCATATGAGGTCCAATACAGTGTTTCACAGATCTATATGGAAGTGTTCTGGTATACAGCAATATATACAGGAGCTTTTTTCAGTTCGGAAAGACTGAGTGGAAAGTGATGCCCACTGTCCATGGCACAGCAGTGGTGCCCGCAGAGCGATGATCAGATCGCGATCCTGGACAGTGCTGCAGAGGAGCCGGCTCAGCTCCGGGAGCAGAAAGTTCAGTATTCTCTACCACATCCTTCTGGCACCTGGGAGGCCTGATCATTTCCCTGACTGCCCCAACCCCCAGAACATCCTGCCAGTCCAGGCGCCTTCCCCGCAATGTCAGGAGGTGGAGAGGTAGAATGTGTCTGACACATTTCCATCCGGAAAGGGGAGATTTCAGTGCTGTGAAAACAGCTGGATCAACAGAATTCTTTGCTCACATTCTTTCAGTGTTGGGCATGGTGACAATCTTTGCTGTTGGCCAGGCTGCGAGACGAGGAGTTTAGACCTATTTTCCTGTTATTTTCTTCTTGCACTCCCAGCTACCATTGGCTTCATCCAAAAATGTCGGCTATTCCAACAGTCATCAACAGGCATTGGAACAGGACAATTCTGCCCAGTGTTCTGTCCACCTTTGCTTTTCTGTTTCTGTTATAGGGAATTTTTGACTACCATAAAACCATTTTGCTTATTTTGTAGATCGCAAAGTGCCGAAGCTCAAAGCCTGTTAGTGTGATCTGTATTAGTAACTAATCAAGCTGACAATAAAGCTCAGGAGCAGATGTTCAACAGTCAATGGAGGTACTGAAGCACTTAACTGTGACATGCTCATAACATCAATGTTTTTAATTAGTCATTTCAAACCATATAATCAGATGCTAATGAGCGTACTCTATTCTTGAAATACTTCCAGTCTGATACACCTGTCATTGGGTCTGACTGTACGATATCAAAATAGCCCATGGGTAGCCATGTTGATAAAAATAGATCAGGTGGGTAGCTGCGTCAGCATGCGTAGGCTGCAAAGGAACAAGTAATAGGTTTATTCCATGCTGAAAAAAAGAAGAAAGAGAACACAACGTTTCGGCCGTGGAGCCTGTGGAGCCTTGCTCACACCTGAAGAAGGCTCCACGGCCGAAACATTGTGTTCTCTTTCTTCTTTTTTTCAGCATGGAATAAACCTATTACTTGTTCCTTTGCAAAAATAGATCAGTTCATTTTAAGAATAAAATTTGCATGTTTTTCATTATTTTCATGAAACCAACATTTAAGCACCTTCTTGTTTTATAAACACGTGCAGATATGTAGCATGACACTTGTTCTTTGTTCAGATGTGTAGCCTCATCTAGCTTCTCAAACAGCCTTCTGGTTTCTGAGGAAATGTGTTGTGTGAGCAACACTGGAGAGCAAAGTCTGTCCCCTCTCAATCCCATTCTGTTCCTGACTGTCTCCACTGGCAGAGCGCACAGGGCACCAGCAAAGACGCTTCAGATCCTGTTCCTTGTTTTTCTAGCATGTCAAGGCTATTTTAATGGAATTCACACATAGTGGGCAAATAAGGACTTTTTTTGCAGACCTGTAATCAAAAAGTCAATAAGATAAAATAGCGACCTTCTTGAAATTTATTTTTTAAAATTGGAAAGGGACATGATAAATTTTTCACCTCATGAGGAGGTGCCGGGTGGAAAGACAGCTGCAAAATGAGGGGTACCAGACCCCACACAACTCCAGCACAGGGTAAAACAACAGCTGTAAGGTCTGTCAGATAGTCCCCTGTAGCTTTAGATGGATTCATATGAGGACATTTCTGTGGCAACTGAACTACTTTGAAACACCCACTTCAATTAGAAAACTCCTGGTCCCTACATACAGAAATTGCTCCACTGAAGTTATATCTAAAGTCAATGTATATAAAAAAAAATCCTAAGATTTCACAATTTCACTCAGCACCAGTCCCTCCTGGGTGTCTGTGCAATGCTTCGCTTACAAAGTTATTTACCATTTTGTCTGCTTAGCTCGGTGAAAACGGGTTCAGAGAAAACATGTTGTTTAGAGCTGATCAAGAGGAAATGAAAAGAGGAAGTACATCGATGATAAACTGAAATAACCATTGAGCTGACCTCTTTTATACAGCAGGAGTGGCAGTAACACAGAGGCAAACAACTGCTCCTGTGAGGCAACAACACGACCTCAAGGGTCAAGAACACAGGTCTGTCTGACTCGAAGGCTGTAATACAGGGGTTCCCAACCCCATTCCTGGTCCCTGGTGTTCATTCCAGCCTGCCCTCATTACATCATTGAGGCTGTACTTGATACAAGAGGTTGTATTATTGGGATTACAGCGTTTCGGTTCTAGTCACAACTCTGGGATTTTATTTCGCTTGCAAACATGTTTAAGAGCTGGGAACAAACACTTCACACTGACCTTATTCTTACTGAGTCAATGAAGGTTCTGACTGTGTAACTGAGGGCTCGGGGGAACAGGGTGTGGGGGCACCCTGCTCCCCCTTGCTGCAGACGTGGGGGTGCAGGTTGGGATTGCCACTGGATGTAGCTTCTTGGTCTGGGCCTTATTTGCCACACTTTTCTCCCACTTTCTAAAGTTTACATAGTTTAGTTTAAATACGGTAATATTAAAAAACCCAGGAAAAATTACCAAAGACTACCGAACTACTGCAGGGATATACAGTATTCACAGTATTTGGACTGGCCTTTACTGCTTTCTTACAAGGTACTGAAAAAACACAGGCTTACTGAATGTGGTCATTGTCCATCTTCTATAAATACGATTTGTGAATCTTTAGAGGAGATTTCTTAAACAGCAGCCAACGGCAATATTCGTGGATAACAATCACATACCTAGCAGGGTGCAGATGGTGTTCAGTTTGCTTTGTAGTAAATTTCCACATAAGTTAAAAAAATACTCAGATTTGGATGGTCTGCTACAGAACCACTTTGAAATACCTGTAACATCATGACCCCGCAAGGCCGTAACAGCATCTGATATCGCATTTCCCCACAGGTGAGACAAGGGACCATAAACTGTTTATCTGTAAACAAATGCCGTTCTACTGCATGCTATGCAAATAGAAAACAAGATAGTGTGACGACAGTCTGGTGCTGTTTTGAATTGGAAGTTATTTAGGCAAATCCAGAAGAGCTTCAGATCTCAAAACCGATTACGTTAACCCACGTGTGCCAAGTGTGAACTGTTCACGGGCCAGAGGGGCTCCCCGAGTTTGTCACCCTTCAGTTCGGACCTGCCAATTGTTCGTCCACTTAACCCCCCCTATAGCCCCAGCTCCCCGGGGGGGAGGACTGTGCCCACTCAAAGCAAAAGCCACACGTCATCAAGCCACTGGGGGTCTTCCAGCACCTGGGCCCAGCTGGCTCACAGCAGTGCATGTCACGCTGGCAGCACCAGCTCCGGGGCGCCTGGCCAGTCAGCCATCACAGTCGTATGCCAAGCTGAGAATACCCCAGCCAGCTCAAACCAGTCCTGGTGACACTGGGCCAAGCGTGTGACCACTGTGGGTATCCCTGTCACAGTCAGAGAACCAGGAAAACGGCCCAGGCTCACTGCAGGAGCTCCTGCACTGGCTGAGCAGAAAGATGAAAGCAGAGAGGTGTACTAGACCCCAATGTCATTCAGCTGGGTCTGAAACAGCATTATCTCTGGTCTTCAGGCAAAATACAGCCTCAGAAGCATTACAACAAGACTACTGGTCTGCTGTCTGTTCTCTGTGATCCTACTCATTTTATTTTAAAAAAAGACAGTAATATAAAAATGAAAAATCCATTTTAAAATATTTTTTTTATGTTGAACAATTTAATTTACAGAAGTGCAGGTGTGAATATGTCACTTTGCAACTATTAATGTGCTGCAGGGAGATTCTTCCAGCTGAAAGTCTGTGATTCCATACTGAAAAATAACCACTTCACAAAAAAAGCATGTGTGAACAAGTTAATGGATATGATTAACTATTCCATTTTACTTTTGTATAATTAGCTGCTGTCTCCCTTGTCAGGAAAACAATGGATTAAAAAAGGCTTCAAAATTATATCTGTTAGGTTCTGTTTGTGTTTTATATCTAAGACTACAATAGCTCTATTATGCTTTTGACTAACAAAAAGGCGTTTCACATTACAATTGCAATAAATACCCTACTGAAAGAATGGAGACACAGGCTTTCTTCTATGTTGCATTTTTACAAAGGGCAGTTAAAGTTGACTTGCTTGTTAATTACCGCCTGCACAGATTTTTGATTTTACTAGTTGGGTTTTAATAAATACAATGTATTTTTCTCCATCCATGAACAAGTTTTTTGACAGTATTTTGATCTGATAAAGCCATATTCCTACTGTGTAATGTATTTCAGAGTTTGCATGTTCTCCCCATGTCTGTGTGGGTTTCTTTCCACAGTGCAAAATCATGCTGGTAGGACAGTTGGGTTCTGGGAACACTGGAGTGTGAGTGTGTCCGTGTCTGTGTGTACCCTGTCATGGACTGGCGTCCCACCCAGTGTGTGTCTTGCCAGGAGAGGCTTCGGCTTTCCTGCAATCCCATATTGGATAAAGTGGTTAGAAAATGGATAGATGGATAATATATAAATTATTTAAAAAAAATAAAATAAAATTCTGCCACCCAAGAAAAGCTGCAACTCGATATGCAATGCTGCCACTAGGTTGTGTGTGGTTCACATGACACTTCTGTAAGACCCACTGGAAGAACTGCCACAGGGAGCTCAGCACTGGAGGCCTCCTACCTGTTCCACACGGTGGCGTTGCTGAGCTGGACCGCCTGGCTGCTGGCGTGGAACCGGGGCAGGTCCGTCAGAACCGGGGAGCTCATGAAGCGGGGCCGGGGCCGCCGGAAGGAGCCCATGGTCTCAGACGAGGCAGCAAGCCAGCGGAAATCAGCCGGGACTGGGACCGCACAGGTCGGGCCAGCTGGGATCACAGGAGACAGAGGAAAGAATGGAAATCGAGCCTCTCAGGAACAACCGCTACACAGAAAGGAAGATGGGTACAGAGATCTCTTTCTCCATTGCTACAAATCACAGCTCCAGTCCTTGTTCCATCCATCTATTCTCTAACCGCTTTATCCAATTCAGGGTCGCTGAGGAGCCGGAGTCTATCCCAGCAGGCAACGGGCACAGGGAGAGATACACCCTGAACGGGACGCCAGGCACTCATTCACACCAGGAGCCAATTAGCCTAGCAGTATGTTTTTGGATTGTAGGAGGAAACTCACTTGAACACGGGGAGAACATACAAACTCCACACAGACAGCACCCCTGGAATTGAAACCAGGGCCCCAGTGCTACAGCAATGCTCACCATTGCGCCTCTCCAGCACCCTAAAATATCATTGAATAAGCAAAATAAAAATGATCTCATTTTGAACGTTTAATGAACAAAAATCTCAATTATTCAATGAAGCATCAAAGGCAAACTGGAAATCTGCTTTAAACCAACAGATCTGTGGCACTAAATTAATGGGTATAAAACAAACCGCCCCTTGAGGATAATAAAGACTCTCAATCTCTTTCTGAATGTGGAAATCCAAGCAAATACAGATAACAGAATTAAACAAAGGAAAAATGCAGAACTGAAATACAAAAAGTACTAGCAGGAACAACTTGTTTTACAGTTCTAATAGTGAGTTTTCTTCTTCCTCCCTGAAATTACTTCTTGGTATGGTATTTATGGTTTTAATTCTAGAGCAAGGAAATATTTGCAGTCCCAGTGTATGAAACTTTGCAACATGACTGCAATGTGGGCTCCTTGTTAAATTGATTATGTTAAGTATTTTATATATTAGAATTTTCAACATGTAACACAAGAACAGTTCTAAATGAAAGACAGCCTTTCAGACTGTAAAGCTCATTTGGTTTTTCAGTACCTTAATGATTCAAAGATCTCATGTTCAACAGTATGGCTGGGCGGCCTGTTTCAGACTTTCAAGACCCTTTGTGCAAAGAAGTGCCTGTCCTGTTTTAATTACAATTATTAATAATTCCTTAACAGTTGCTGAGTCTAGGTGTCTTGGAATTCTAACACATTTTAAGAACAAGGGTTATGTTTGTAAAGACATGAATAACATGAATGAAATGAATGTAGAAACATTTATATCTCAAATATTGTTTTGGATGACACAAAGAAAACATTTAACAAATATAATCAAATATATTAAATCAAATAAAACTTATTTTAAAACACTGACCAAAGGTTGCTACTTCTTACTGCACAGGGATTTTTGAGTCTGGATCCACAGTTAAAAGCCTTTCTGGGTTATGTCTACAAAAAAGAGGCATGACTGCAAGAGTGCAGCTAATAGAAAAAATGTGATACTGAGCAAAATAAAGTACAGTATATTAAATTATACAGACAAGACTGAGTTTGCTTACTGACATACTTTTATCCATTAAAAAAATATTTGCATTGAACAACAGAAGCACCCGTTATCAATGCGGTGAAACTGCTGATAACAGACCACACAGTTTTCATCCATACGACGTTTTACTTAACCGAACATCTGTAATATTCCTATACTATAGTAACATCTCAAAGAGTGTGAGAAAGTACTTAAAATAATGTCACACCTCAAGGCAGAGGCAGTTTTAAAACCTCAAAAGATCATTTTCATCAGTCTAACTGCTACCTGTTCTTCATGAGAAAGTACGCTCAGTAATTCTGAAACCACTGAGCAGGCACTGTTATAGGCTGCAACTGAATCTGCATAAGTACTTCCTGTAAAACCAACTAAAATTGAAACCTGTTCATAACCAAGTACCCCAGCTCACGATCTGCCTGCAGCTTATAAACAAGGCAGGACCAGTACTGATATGGACAGTCCTTTAGGAGAAGCATGATGCGCGGCTTTCTAAAAGTGGAAATACACCAGGCTACAATTTACCCTCTAAAAACAATGTAATCAGTTTAATCAACATTCATTCAAATTGGATCATTTCCATGGTGCAAGGACTGTTTTTTTAAAAAGGGATGACGGGGGTGGCAGTTATTGCATTTAGGTTACAATCCAGTCATTTTGTCTTTAGACACCTACAGTACTTGTTAGCTCCTGAATAAATGCCACCAGATGCTGGAGATCTACAGCACCTCTTACACTGCCAACCACCACACCGGTGGGCAGCGCCTCACCGCCCTGACTTATCGCCACCTCCCTTGGCGCACATGTGCATGATAAACAGGAAGAGGCGCTCGACATTCTGACATCAAAGGCCCGTGTGTCAGTGCTGACTCAGTGCTAACCACACCACACGGGCCACTCGGTGCGCTCTCCTGCTGTCAGGCCCAGGGCTCACAGCTCACAGCGAGCCTGAGCAGCCTCCCGCCCACCCACAGCACCACACACCCATGTAGCTGTGTGCTTTCACGTGCGTCAACACAGACTACACAGTGCACTGAGAAGTGTGAGCAGGCAGTTAGAGGGCCATGAACACCATGGGATGCAAACAACTTCTGAATTTATACTCCTGCAAGCTGATGAAAGATTTTTATTACAAAGGGGAAAAACATTTTGAGACCACACTCCTGAGCACAAAATGACACAGTCAGATTCCCCTAATGCATGCATGGCTCTGCAAACTCTTTGTATAGCAGGTGCACACTGAAGAGCAGAGTGGATTTTTAAAACCATTTTAGTACATTTTCATCCAACCTTAAAAAGCTGAACCTCATGCTCGTGTTCTGCCAATCACAGATTCAATTAGACATGCAAAGACAGCAGTGCGTATATTTGGCATTGCAAGAGTTACACACTGTCAGATTTTGTACTGTGCATGTACTGTAGCTATAAAAAAAGTAACAGCTGTTTCATCGCAATCATGCAATTCATTACAGAACAATACACATTCAAACTAAATCAGTTCCCTATTTTACCAGGAGATGAGTAATGTTTGAACTGTTTTTTTTGTATCTGCATGTATCAGAATAGGCAATGGACAGACTCCATCAGGGTTCCCCTCCCCTCTCCTCTGCTTCTCCTTTTTCCTCCTTATGAAATCATTACAGGACAGTAATCCTGTAACACAGAGGCGACCTTAGGGTCTGGTTTCTACAATGTGTATTGCAAATGTCCTTGTTTCCCTTCAGTCTTGATATCAAAGTCAGATAAAGGTGAACAATAAATGGCTTATTATCAGAGTTAAATATGTATACACACCGGGATCTTTCAACAGGGAGCCATGAGGGTGTGATATTTAATACCACTGACTTGGGCGATGGGCCCAATTTCAGTTTGGGGGTCCTTCTGCATGAAGCTTGCATGTTCTCTCTGTGCTCACGTGAGTTTTTGGCATGTACTTTGGTCTCTGCCCTCCTCTCAAAGAGATGCTGGCTGAGAAAAGCGATGTCACTAACATGCTTCTGTGTGTGTTGCAGTGATATGATGGTTTGAATTTACTGACACATTGAGAAATTGGAACAGTAAATTGAGAAAGTACCTTATGCCTCCTAGGGATCAATAAATAAGAACAAACAGTGACATACACATGGATTCAAAAAGTACAGTAGACAATTTTATTAAAGAATTATAAAACATGCCAATAAATCTGTCATGGTTGATCAATCACTCAGGGATTACAAAATATAGTAATATTTAATTGTTACTAAATAATAATCTTTGTTATTGAAGTCAAACTCATAACAATTATTCTCATACAATCATATTCATTTTTTCTTCAAGTATTTGTTTGGAATAAAAGCTTAATTCTCAAGTGTTTAAATGTGAATATTGAATGCACTGTGTACTCATCAGAATTGATTGGACAGGTACAGTTATGATGAGCATTTTCGCAGGAAGAGGAACAGCAGGACTCCTTTCCCCATCAGCATTCTCTGAATTTTGTGCCAAGAGATGCCACAGTAGGGAAGTGATCTGCTTAGCATCTCACTGAAGTCGACTTCCACTGTACGTCCATATAGGATTGCGGAACCATTCGCAAGTGAGACTTAGATGGGGAGAAACATCTGAAGTTCCCTCTCCCATATTTTGTAGCTGCTATGCTGAATATTCGTTGATATTCAGCAGTACCAACAAAATGTCCCACCGATTGGTCATCAAGTATAGTTTGCATCCACTCTAGACATGTTCCTCATTGACTGATCACTCTGGCCCCTCACTTGATTTGACAAATCTGTTTCCCTCTAGGGAGGAAGACTGAGAGGTATTGATGTAGGTCATCGCTGCAGTTGTCAAGACGAGACCTGTTTGCGTGTCCTAGTTTGTAATACAGAGTGTGGACATCCTGCTTATCCTGCTTATATGAGTCCTATCTCATCAATCTTCCTAGGAAGCTCAGTCAAAGAAGTTGCAGGATATTTTCAGTTCAAAGAATTCTGAAATACTACTTTTATAATCTTTCCAAACACCTAATTCTAAGCAGAATCATAATCCTGTTGCTGCAGTGTGTGCTCCAGGATTGACTGGTGTCCAGTCCAGGGTGTAGTCTTGCCTTTTACCTTAAGTTTCCAGGACAGGCTCTAAGTTACTCCAGGACTCCTATCAGGAATAACTGGAGTTCAGATAAGGGACAGGTGGGCACTTAGAACATTTCTGTAAAGTAATGTCCCATTTGACACTTTTTCCATCAGCAAGTAAGCTTCTGCAGCTTTCAGACATGAAAACATTAATCCTCTCTGGGGAGTATTACTACAACAGTAAACCAAGTGGCACATTCCAGGTGGAAAACGGTGCAAAGCTGCAAGAATACCTTAGCAAGGTCCGTTGTATATTACCTCCAGGCTCCTCTGATGCATATGTTCTGGATTGGGAGCAACCTGAAGCACCTACACAGCAATTCTTTCCACTTTCAATACAAAAGCATCATTTACAGAGAGGCTGGAGAGAGTAGAGAACAATATTATTCTTTCTTTCTATCCACTGTAATCCCTTGATTTGCCAATACCTCTGGGACTGGTAACATTCTTTTCTGTGGCCCCAGTGTTTCCAAACTTTTGAATGGTACAAATGCACACATTCATAAGAAATCCACTTCACTGCATTTAATTGAAAAGCTCATAGTATTTATAGTATTTAAGTGCTTATAGTATTATCTTCCTTTTGTTTTTAACTAACAATGGCACTTTAAAAACATTGGTAGACAGGTTGAAATAATCAGTGTGAGGAAATATCTTTGTCACAGACACAGGCTACAATAGTTTAGCTTGAATTACTACATCTATTGACCTTAGAAATCAAGAAGCACAACCTATGCTTGATGATTTAGAGATGTTTTGCCTTCTAGTAGAAAAGCTCAGTTTTGGGTGTTTGGTGCATTGGCAATCAATAGGGAGACCTTTGACAGTAAGACACAACCAGTTCAACTGGCCATGAGAACTTGGCAGAAGGACCACTCTGGTAGACAACCTACAGTACAGGGCTTTCGATTTTCCCTGTTAACACTGGAATTCTACCTGCTCAATAAGAGCCCAAGAGAAGGAGGTGCTGTCTCTTTTGGCTATCAAGTGTTCTGCAGCCAAGGTCATTAGGGCCAATGGAATTTCTTTGAAGCATCACAATAAAATGGAACTCTTTCTGCCTCCCAGGCCTGCACAGAGATCCCATGCCTTTTGTTTGCCTCAGCATGGTTGCCTGGCAACTTGGAAGAAGTATTTTGTGAACCTTGCTGTTTGGCAGAGAAAATTAAAATAAACAAAGCCTTACTGTGCACAGCTCTTGTGCATCTACCCTCCCCTCAATCATCTGGGAGGAATTAAGAAGCTCGGATGGGTATCCTTTTACTACCAACTGAGTGTAGTGTCATTGCATATTTGGTGACTGGAGCTTAGTTAAGGATCCTTCAATAAAATTTCAAACTGAAAGCAGTCTTGTCTCAAGGGCTTTGGGAGTGTTTCCAAACTAACTAGGGCAGTTTTAAGGCAGAATGGGAGCAAACACTTGGGCAACCCACGGCAGAAAATTCAGAAAACAGTTACTGCAAGTTCTAACTCAACACTAATAATCTGGGAAGCAGCTGAATGAATATGAGGTCTCCGCCACACACCTGAAGAAAGCTCCACAAATGAAACCCTGCCTTTCTTCTTTCTACTTTTGTTTCTACTGCCAGGCAACTGGATGACAGATGTCAAGAAAAGGAAGTCCTCAATGCAACTGGTATCTTGGTGGTAAATGACTACTAGCTCTGCATCAAGGGACTGTTTTACCAAAGTTAGTAAGAGTAGTAACACATTAGTTTAGGGTTTGGTCATTTTCTAAATGCATATAAAACTATTAACACTACATTTTCAAATCAACATATTTTCAGAAGCATTTGAAAAGACAGATTTACACATAACATCCACAAGTCATCCAGCAAGCTCCAAATTCACACACTATTCAGCTTCACAGTAAGCGTCTGAGGGATGTACAGCTCTTCACATACTTGGAGAGTTATCTGTCACAGAACAGGGATTTCCTTATAAACATCAGCCATCATCCGAAATGCGTTTGAGGATCACCACATCAATTTTCAAGCCAAACCGCTTGTCTACCAAACCCATCTGAGTTGTCAGCTCAGACTTCAGGGTCCCACAGAAAAGTTCTCTTCTCCCAGTGCAGCCAAAGCAAACACACCAGAGGAGGTTGGAACAAGCATGAGAGATATCAGAACAGCAAATACAAAGCTCTGCGACATCCATTTCAGCTCCATTGACTCCTCACTAAATCAAATGGAGGACGTTGGTTACCTTCAGGGCGATGGATACAATACTCCTTGATTCTGATTCTAATGAAAAACTTGGAAACGTGTTTGCGCGTTTGTGTCTATGTGTGTGCCCTGTGATGGACTGGCGTCCTGTCTGGGGTGTATCCTGCCTTGTGCCTGATGCCTGTTGGATCAGATTCTGCATTGGAGAAAGCAGGTAGAAAACAGATGGATGGATTCTATTCTTCCTGTTCACAGTTCTGTACAAGTCTTGCTGTTCAGCTATTTGGCCTCCACACCTAAACAGAGATTCCTCGCCCCAGCCTCACACAGGGAAAGTGGGAAAAACTCATCTCATTCACTTCATTTCCTGGCTTCCCAGAAGGATCCCTTTCCCTTCCCCTCAAGTTTCAGTTCAAAACCAGTAAACTCAAGCGTAACCTTGTTCATGAGGTCATCTCCTTCAGGCTGCAATGCAAATTTACACTGAACTGAAACTCCACTTTTGCTTTAAAAAACAACAAAACAGGAAAATGTGCTTGTTTTTCTTCTAATTTCCCCAAAATATAATATTGCAAAAGTGCATAGTTCACTGTGGAACCTTTATTCATAGTAGATTGTAATCAAACACATCAGGCAGCTCACCCTATATCAGAAAACACTGACTACATGTATTTAGGGAAGCATTTTGTTGTTTTGCAGTCTGATTTTTCAGCTCAATGTATAAGTTGGAAAAGTGCCCCTTTTAAAGACCTTGAATTTCATAGGAAGCGTTTCAACAAGTGACCAAACAGAGGAGGAAAAGGACAACAGCTCATTTTAAATTCTTCATACAAAATACTGGAACATTCAAGAAGTGTAATCTGCATTTGTTTCACCTTCAGTTTTTGGGTGCTGAACTAAGCATTCTGATTGGGATAGAATGTCCACAATATGAATCAAGACCAAGTTCACATTCAACAGCAATCAAAATAATGTGTGAACTAGACAGAGAAAGTGACACAAGGAGTTTCTTTGGGCTAAAACATGTTATCGACGATCAGCCCTGAGGACTTCTTCAGAATGAACAGTGAAACCGTATACCGTATCAGATAAATCCACAAAAGGTACAGGCTGAGACTAGTATAAAAATGCTCCAACACTTCAATCAATTTGACAAACATTACAACTGAAACAAAGCACTTTAAGGTTGAATTTATCCTCCAAACATATAAAGAGAAAAGTAGAAAACCTTTAAAAAAATGTAGTTTCAGTGCAAAGAATATCACATTTTCCCTGCTAAATGTTAGTACTTATTGAGTTAACAACCGTTTTCTTTATGATAACTCAAACCATTTATGTCTCTTCCTATTCCATTTGTTTGACATGAACAGCTTCTGATGTGTTTAATCCTGATGACATGATGCAATGGAACTTTGGGAAAAATCTTGAATTACAATGTCCACTTTACTGCTTTTGATGAATGTCTCCCCCATTCCCTTTAATGTTACACTTTAATGAAAAGCACCAAGTCAATGAGAGCACATCCAAGTATACTATATCTCAGTGTATAATTATACAGTAACTAATTACAGCATACCAATTAAGCATCCAAACCAGTGATTATTTTCAAGAAGTATTCTGCACAGTCTTCAGCAAGATTTTCCTGTATTTGCAAGTGTAGAGTGCATGATATTATCTTGCAAGAAGACTCCCCCAAAATTGGGAAATGTAAATAGAGTGTAAAACACGAAATACTGCTATAGGACACAACCGCTGTAGGAGGGTCTTATGTGTGAAAGCAACAGTCTTAAAACCGTATAGTTCTCTATTCATATCGCTACCTCAAAGAATACTCGGCAGTTAATTTGTGACGTATTACTTTATAACCTTTATAACCACAAGTAAGTTGAAGTTAGTTTCCACCTAGTAAACTACTTCAGCCCTGTACTTAGAGCAAATGACTCATGAAAGGAGGGAAACAAGCAATTTTAAAAACACTTCATGTCATTCTCAATACTAGCTCAATTCTTTTCGTGTTTGTGCCACGAAACGTTATTAACGGAATGAAGCACGGTGTGGCTAGCTCTCACTTCGAGCTGAGCTGCATGTACTGTATATAGATGACGATTTCGCTAACCACACTAAATAAAACTTGCAGCCTGTGCTTGGTGCTAGCTGTGGAAGCAGCTTTAATGGTAAACGTGCCGTACACTCTCTCAAAACAGTTTCCTTCTTTGAAGTGTCAAAACAAGATCGTTCCAACAACTACAGTACTGTATCAGCCGCAAACACGTGCATAATACGCAGGTGCACGCTTTAGGAACTTTCTAGGCTTGCACAGTAATAATTTACAAAAGTGCATTCCCAATTTACCCAATTTCTCCACATCAACAGCAAGAATCAACATTACACATCAGCATAAATAAACCCACTCAGTGACACGACAACCTCTTCAACTACAGTATACTGTATATGCTCAAACGATTAACTTTATTCCACCTAACAGGCTGCTGCCCAGTACTATAACTACATCGATAAACAGTACTGTGGTTATTTCACTTTCAAAAAGACTCTAGTTCCAATGGGTCTAGATAACCATTGGCCTGATACTTTTCATTCCAGCTTGAACCAACACGCAAATGGGATGAGTCTATCCCCGTTGTTTATCAACAGTTGCAACTGGTTGTTTTTGTGTTACAATGCTGCGCTTCCACGTCTCGTAAATAGCAAACTACAGGACAGTGTGCAGTCAGAGGATGTTTAATTCCAGCACTCCATAATAAGCAGTTTGATCACCAAGCATACAGACTGCTGCAGAAGTGAAGTCCACACACTGAAAAGAGAGTAATTACTGGCAGACCGGTCTCGTGGTGTGTCCCCTTCTTTGCAGTCATGAACTAAACTGGATTTACTGTAAGATTTTTGTAATACAAGCATTTAAAAAAACGGAGCACTATAAACTCGCCAGTCCAACGGTTAAACTTACCGCTTTGTCACGTACAACTCTAATCTTCACTTTTTCGTAGCCTTTTTTGTTTTGCCTGTAAAAGGCATCAGGAGCGGGGACGTGATGGGTTCCTTTCACATCTGTGCCGGAGAGCAGCGCTGACACAGCCTGGTAAATGTCAACACCAATTATACTGAACAATATCCGTTTTTTTTGGCAGCTTTTCGTAGTTTCTGCTGTTCCTCTTCCAGCGTGGAGAGTCACAACACGACCTGAACAACAAACAGGACCGTCCCAAAAGCCTTCGGGCTCGCTGCGGACAAACTCGTGGAGAGGAAGTTCCCTGAGAGCAGCTCGACTCCGGCGCACTGAACAATGACTGACCGAAGTGGAAGCTGCTAGTTGTGACTTCAGCAATCAAGCGTGCTTCTCTCCTTTCGGCTAACTTCACTAAAACCAGTCGAAAATGCAGCCGGCGATCCCCGGCCACCTCCCCAAACCAGACTTTGGAAGTATGTCTCCTAGTCTGTTTAATTATTCATGAGGGCTTATTTTCGCTCCCTAGCATCTCTGTCGAAGTACATTATGCAGGCATCTCACACCGTGGAGACTCTGTCACACTGTTGAAAAGGCACAATGCATTGCTTTTCTTTCACCACATGCATTTGTTCATCTGTGTAAAAAAAAAAGGCACAAGAGAAAAGTTTTGAGCTTAAAACAAGAGGCGGGCACCAAAATGCGTTAGAAAAAAAGTTCCGATTCCTATTAAAATCATTCGTTTTATTTTGTTAAGAAATGACCAGGTGTGCAGCATAACCAAAGAGCCTGAGAAAGCCCTCTGTAAGAAAACGAAACAGGTAGCATTGGTAGAAATACTATGTGTGACTGCCGCTATTGTGACAATTGTGAGGTCTTGGTCAATATACGTCAGATGGCCAGTCCAGTGGAGCTAGTGTCTGTACCGTATGAAGAGCACGAACCTGCCAAGGGCCTTCTCCCACATCCTGACGGCCTCTGCAAGCATGTCACTGCGGTCTGCCTGCCCACCCTCCCCCGGCGCCAGCTCGACTGATCACATGAGGGGCCCGGGGAGGCGGGAGTGTCACACCGGAGTAGTCGCCCTTAGGTGCGAGTTCGTCATATCAGTATGTGTAAGCCTGGCAATGCAAGCAGCAGAATCAGTCGCCCCCTCATAGAGCAGTAGAGGAAATGAGTGCTTCCAAAACACTAACATGCCAAAGCGAGTTTTAAGATAGACCCACGAAAAAGAGACCATTCGTCCTTGAGATGCACGGCAAAATTACACGCCCTCCCATGAGGCATGTCATCACTCTCCTTCCCCATCTGCCACAGATCCACTGCTTGAGAGACACTCCCATGGAGTTACACCACTGAAGGCAGTGGAGAAGCGTGTTCTGCTGTGGCTTGGAGGAGGGCTGGGGTCATACAATGTCTTCGGTTCTGCTAAAAGGAGAGAAATGATATGGGCTGTATTAAAAGTAATGGTCTGAAAATCGGTTTGATGGAAAAGAAAGGATACATATGAACAGAGCTGGCCGAAAATCACAGCCTGTCGGCGATCACACTTGAACTAATTGTATGATGCCACCAAAAAAGTAATTACTGCACCGAACCTGGTGTTTCACCGTCGTTTCTGTTCTGCAAGATGAGAGAGGAGTGCGATTAATGGAGACAGGTTCGGATAACTGCTGGAGTGAACAGTTTGATCATCTGTTGTTTGATGCCTCTGCTTGTGCTGTCAGGCTCCTTGCTCTTGCCTGAGTTCAACTGGAAATCCATCGGTGGTCAAGAAATACAAACGCTTCCGAGTGACCCCTGTCGTCCAGGGAGCAGTCATTAAAATACAATAGCCCATCTCCCCTTGCTCAACAGATCTGAGAAGCTTGCACAGACATCAATGATCTGAATGAATCACTTGTGACGATATGCATGATTGCGCGAGTTTCTCAAGAAAATCCCTCCTACAGTGGCAGCTGTCCTGCCCCAGCCCCCTCAAAACGTGTTCTGCTAATGTTGGGACTGAGTTGTCCAAATGAGTTAGCGCTGAGCAGGGAGTCCTACCCCAAACCCAGTTAGTCTGTACGTCTTGCTGCAATTCAGCCAGATCCATTCTGTTATATATTATCCTCTTGATAAGACAAGACTTTAGTATTCAGATCAAAACGCATTTTCAATGATGTGTTCTGACTCACAGTGCTTTTTTCAGTTTATGTAATGTTTGTGAAGACTGATGCAAGCTTAGAGAATAGCCAATATCCAACAGCATGTTTACCGAGACCTTTAAGGAGATATGATTCAATCACGACTCCCAAGAAAATCTTTGAGCAAACTTAATTTGTTCAAGCACTTCAGTTGCTGGAAATATAATAAACGTGGTATCTAAAACAGATGAATAAGCACAATATGAGTTTTCTAAAGATCGTGTAAAAACTACACCTGGCACCTGGATAGTAATTTCTGTTCTGATAACACTAATACCAAATCAGACATGTCAGAGATAGGTAAGCACTGTGATCTTCTTTCTGATCAGTGTCGGAAGATTGTGCAGCAGTGTTAACGGCTTTATTGCCAATTTTTCTAAATGAATCGATTGTTGTCTAAGGACTTTGTTGCAGAATTGCTGGTTGAATATAACATCTCTCTTGGTAATGTTTCACTGGGCATTTATTTGTGGAAGTGATGCGGTTTGCAAAATGTTATGTTTTGAATTGCAGTAATTTTAAAGAAAAAGGCATGTTGCTTCTGGGAAGTAAGTATTTAAATCTTCCTTAGTTATTTGAAAACTGTTAGCTACTACACTAATGCCCACTACACTATTAGCTACTACACTTATTAGCCACTACACTTATGCCCAGAGTGGGTTATTTCAATGAAAACATATTTTGAAAGGTGATATTTTGTAACATGAATACTGGTGCACAAGTTACACATCAATAAAGAAGAATTATTTCAAGTTGGGAAAGTTGCTCTGACCTCAAGTCAGGAATTTTGGAGGAAAGCTGAGCCCAAACGTATTGCAGTGTTTTCATTTTTAAAACTCACTCACTTTTCATTATCACTTACAAGTTGAGTACTGCGACATTCAACATGACGTTGTGAGTGTTCACAGTCGTGCTAGAATTAGTCTTTACCGGCAGTGAGAACTCAGAGCTTTGTGAAGTGCGCTGTATATGACTGGCAGAAGGTCTTGCAGATCTGACTATTTATAGGAAGAAAATGAAGTTCCAGGCAACGGCGTTGAAAGTTCGCGCAAAATCACAAGCTCTTTCACTTGAGCAACGAGAAGCGGTTCCAGCACACGTACTCGTAATATTTGGGAACGGTCTCTCATTTCGTAATTTGGTTCCAGTTCTCTGCGTTAGGCTGCTAAACAGCGTGCAACAGAGAATCTTGTCCTTAATTCATGTCCACCTTTTAGGATTTTCTTAAATACGGATAATATTTCTGAGTGTCACTTTGTGTTAGCCTTCGTAGTTGAGTACATTATGATTTCTCATTTTAGTCGTCAATCTTCAGATTTTTTCGCGGCTAGCATGTCACAGGAAAACTCATTTGGTCGATTTTATCATGCGAATTCTCGCCAGTGGAAAATTGAATTCCATGTCTCCTCCTTGAATGGCGACGTGGTGGCGCCTCGCAGCGCCGGGGCCCTGGGGTGCCGTCTGAGTGGAGTCTGCATGTTCTCCCCGAGTTCGCCTGGGTTCTCTCCAGGTGCTCCACAGATATACCCGTAGGCTGACTGACTTCTGGAAAATTCTGTGTGCGCGTGCTGATGATGGACTGGCGTCCTGTCCAGGGTGTACCCTGCCTTGCACCATTTTATCAATGTCTGTTTACGCTGCCTTGTTTAGAAACTCCTATTTCTGGACTAGTAGTTTTTCGCATTTCTCGCAAGAAAGGCTACAGAGACGTGATAACGGCAGCTTCTAAGGAAACTGTTTAGTTCATCGCCGAGCATCCCATGAGATAGTGCACTGAAATGAGACTGCATAAAATTAAACAAAAGAAAACCATCTGCCAGGACAAAGCTTGGGCATGTCTTTAGGCAAAACAAAAAAAATGCAGATCGCGCATTCCGCAGGAAAGCTAACCTTTAATTAGGACTGTGAGAACAGCGAGAGAGGCCGAAGCTTGGTTAATATTTTCTGAGGTTTTATCACTGCACTAGGCTTCAAGATAAAACAGATTCTCAGCCGGTGCCCCTCCCCTTCCCCATATGTAACTAAAAATAAAAAATAAATTGAATTAAGGCAATTTAACGGTAAATGGTTACACGCGATAAGAGGAAGTGGGGTTCCTTTTCTTAAAAAACAGCAGAGTTACAGTATATACTGTAGCGTGTCATGTACAGTGGTTAAAAGGGGCTTAACCTAGCTACAATAGAGCCTGGTGACCTCTCACTAAATCCCGAAAAGGTTTTCTATCAACAACAGCAATAATAATAATAATAATAATAACCATCATCATCTATGACGAAGTTTCCTTGTTTCCATTCATCCATTTTTTATGTTCAATAGAAACACTTCTTTAAAGTGGATTTGCGCAAAGTGGACTTTGTGGGTTCAGAGATCAGTGATTTCGTGCGTGGGATTTCTTTTTCTTTTTTTGCTTGTTTGTTTGAGTATGTTTATTCTTATCTTTTAAAAAAAACTGGAAAGTGGCTTCTTCAGGTAGTGCAGAAAGCCGCGCAGGAGAGGGCGAGATGCGGTAGCGTCTGGCCCAGGTGATCCCACATTCCTGCATTCCTGGGTGGTGACTTTATAACACTTTTCCAGTAATACACTCTGGAGACAACAGGGCAACAGTGCTAAAGAAGACATACGCCCTTTGTGTGATGTTCCTTGGGATTCAGAGTGGCTACACTTGAGGCCATCAGAAATACCGTCACTACCCAAAGGAAAGTCAGTCATTGTAACTGCAGAGAAATTTTGTACTTATTGATCGACTTGTCATGCTTCGCTAGAGTGTTTACATCAGGCTTACCGCAATTTAACATGGTGGCTTTTAATCACTTATGTACGTTTTCTAACAACACCTTAGCCTGCTTTTATGTTGCAGCGCGATGCAATTTACCGTGCAATGCACTGCACTTTTATACAGACTAGGAAAATTGAATGAGAACTTTTGAAAACGGCGTTTAAATGCTTGTCTAGGCGATGTAAACATGGCATATTGGGCCAAAAGGGCAAATCAGGCAGGAGGGACGTACTCAGGGAAACCCTTCTCGGTCATATCGCATTTTCTCCCTTTCAACATTCGGAATTCAGAAACAAGGGAGAGACAGAAGAAAACACAGGCAGTGACGGGGAGATCCCATATTTTAGATTTCACGGTGGCCGACGCCTGCTACCAGTCAGTCACCAGTGTCTGCTGCAGCTTTCAGAAACGGGCTCGCTGTCTGTGTGCAGTCTGTGTTCCCCCAGGCGTGCGTGTGGGTGTCCTCGGGGAGCTCCGGTTTCCTCCCACAGTCCGAAGACATGCTGGCAGGTTAATTGGCCGTGTGAAAACTGGCCCCGGTGTGAGTGTGTGTCTTCCCTGCGATGGACAGGTGTCCCATGATTATGAAGGTAATAATAATAAGAAGAAGGTGCGGGGTCGTGCATTGGGTAGTATTTGGGCTCCAGAGGTGGCAAAGGTAGTGGACCGGCGTCAGGCGCTGTGGATGATGAGGCCCAACGCGCCGCTTTGGCACCGACAACGCAAATATACTGTATGTATATATAAAGCAAAACCCCATATAATTTCCCGCAATGGTTTTGCTTTACTTGGCACCGTGCTTTTGAGAATGAATTTCCTGTTTTTGAAAGGCAGTGTGGACGTGTTTCTGTACCTGATGGTTAGTCTTTGTGAGTGCCATGGGGTTTTCGCTAAATGTGTAGGTAACACTAGCGCCAGGAGATACCGTACTTCCCCCGGCTTACTGTAATTTGCGGTGCCAGGAGTGACATTTGAAATCGCTTTCGTGGGCAGCCCTGTGATGTACGTCAATCACATCGCAGCGTCCAACCACTGTGTAAATTACCTAGCGAGTCTACAGGGCATGACATATAAATGTTTTCCTGCGTCCCGGTGATTCCAATCATGATGAAATATAGCGGAAAGTAATTTTGTTTAATGGACTGGTTCGTGAAGAACATGCATCCTAAAGACAAGCGTGTATTAACGCCAGCTTTTCACAAAAACCGGACACAGGACTGCCTCCAGGAAAGAACTGTCTGCCACTCGGGCACAGATGCCTGTTTCCCTACTGCCAGCAAATAAACGCCCCCTGGAGGATTTGAAAAACACTGCACCTCTGTGGTAATAATACCACATATCACCACAGGCTTTCCTAAGCTCTACTGTGAAGATTTAGGATCCCAGAAACGATCATCAACCTTTTTTTTTCTGCAGGTAGCCTAATTAAAATGTGATGTTTTCTGCAAGTAAAACTACATCGTGTTTTGCATCCCTGGGAATGTTAATGCGCTGCGATTTGGAAAATTACCTCATAACAAAATTAGCTTAATTGGGCAGTTTAACTTCGTGGTGCATAAACGAGGAACTAAAGGCGTTTATACGTTTTTTGCAATTACCTTAAACAAGGGTTATCAGGATTCTATTCCATTCTTTTATATACAGTTTGTTTACCTTACATAAACTAAGAACTGTTTTTGGAGATGATTGGGAACAACAAAGCATCTTACGAAGGTGACAGCTTAAAAACTTAGGATGATGTTTTTTAAATATCCAGACTAGATTACAAGCAAGAAATGTATAAAAGTTGTTACCACAAGATCAACCAGTAGAACACATTTATCTATTCATAAAACCATTGTCTTAATTATTGATCGTTTGCTATCCAAAGGTTGTAATCAAATTGAAATTTTGCTTCACATGACAGATGACATAAAAAATTTCCATTTGTGGTTGCATCATCCAGGTGCAGGAATTTGTCAATAAAAGTAAAAAAAAAAGTCAAATCTTGTGGTTTTGTACACTTTTGCCAGGCTAAATGTCTTTCATGGACAATTACAACAATCTCCTACTATTCTATTCACCTGGGGTCCGACATAGACTAATAGGATTGTAGACTCTACAGGGAGAAGATGTGCCAAAAGACCTTCTCTAATCAGTCATTCCTTCCTGTGCTGTAAATAACTGACCAAGGTATTTTCTTTACGGACCTCCAAAGAGATATAAGGAGACCTACATCTGATTTTCTGTCACAGAGCCCTTCAGGCCACAAATAAACAGAGTTGCTCACAAGGTAGCACAGTAGATGTACATTAACGTGATACAGGAACAAGTAATAGGTTTATTCCATGCTGAAATACTCCACGGCCGAAACGTTGTGTTTTCTTTCTTCTTTTTTTCCAGCATGGAATAAACCTATTACTTGTTCCTTTGCAGCCATGCTGATGCAGCTCCCCACCTTAACATGATACAGCCTTAGAAACCTGAAAAAATGTGTCCAGTCAAGCTAGGAACAATGAAGCGTTCAGGAATCTTTTGCCTGTATCCCAGTATTTCCCAAAAGGAAACCTGCATCTAAAATTAGGTTTCCTGGTTCACAGGAATTCGGAAGGCAGTCAGCCAAAAGACCTTTTAATGTAGACAGAGAAATATAACACATGTAAAAACTCATCGTGGTGTTTAAAGAGATAACTGTGAAATGGCACACATACTGTAGCAAGTCCATTCAATTATGCAGTTTTGCTGTAACCAGATCCTCAAATATTTAACTAATATCAAGAAATATTTGTATCAATTCTGCAATGGAGCAGGTGGGAAAGACCACAAGCTGAATAGAGCTAACTCAGTATTTTCCTGAAAAGCAAAATAGGATTGACTTTTTAAAACATTTATCAGTAAGAAACCAGTGAGTGTCTTGTGGGCCAAGATTGCAACATTGTGTGGAGGAAACAGACATTAAGCTTCCCCTAAATCATCACTGAAATCAAAACTGAAGACAAGCAAACTGGGGAGGATTCAACTTCCAAAACTCATTTATTTTCTTCATGATTTATGTGGTAAACGTTGTATCTCAACGCATAAAAAGTACAGAGTATAAATATCTCAGCAATTCCTTCATTCGACACGTGACCAAACAGATTTCTAAAACAATACAATTCCCAGAGGCCCCCGGAGGAGGGGTCACATGTCCCCTTTCACGTGAGCTAGGGGTAGTGGTCACATGGTTAGAGATGGCGGCCTTAACAGAACAGCATTTTAAGTCGCTACAGCTTCTCCTTAAGGTAACTTAAAACAAATATTTGTAACATTTTATCGTTACTTTGTAGGTGATCAAATTGGTTTTTATTTATGTTGTAATTATCTTGAAGTAGAAATAAGCACGTTTTTAAGGTGATACTAACGTCTGTGCATCTCTGTGTTGTCAAGAGTTTATGGTGTTTGTATTTGATACATAATATTTATATTTTTCGTTTAAAAAAAAAAGACTTAAAAAGAGTACGTGCGATGGTTTACACTCCTAGGTGATTTCGTGTACGATTGTGTGCAAGGTGCATCTTATGGCGACGAATTGCACTCTTAAGTTTCCTGTCGAGTCCAAAGACTGGAAAAATGAAAAACGTTTAACACACGTTCACCTACCTAAAATACTGCCACAAGCCTCGAAATTAACCCTCCTGAAAAGGCAACTTGTTTCAGTCAAGCAGGGTCTTCCTCTTAGAATTGCGTCTAGCAGTCGTAAAGTATATGAAAAGGTCATTCGGAGTTGGAAACACCTGTGTAGGGGAGCCCATTTAGTTTGCTGATTCCTTGCCTCTGTGTGCTCCTGGTTTGCCCACTTTTATACATTTGGCCTCTTCTAATCTAATCTTCTAAACTAATTCTAAATCTAAAACTGATTTGAGTTACAGTACAGCAGTTTTTTTGTTACCCTCAGTTGTAACCAGTGGGATTAGCTAAATAGTGCAGTTTAAGAATTAATGGTGATGCGCTGTGTTAAAGGTTTTAGTAAATTGTTTGAAATGAATAATACTGATGATTATATTATGAGTAAACCCTATCTGTTCAATAAACAGTAGAACTCTAGTTTTGCCAGTTGAAAAAAAATCTACTACAAATGTTTGGAGATTGTTTGACCCAGCAGCAAATCGCCAGAGTGAAGTCTGCTTTCAGGCTGACGGTTGTATGTCAGTTTGAATTCACGGCTTATTCTTTTATATGCAATTGATAATTTACAGATGAAGGATGAATATTCAATTTACAAACCTGATACATAAGGACATAGGCTTAAAGAAAATTGGAAAAAGGGGCATTTACTTACGGTAAGGCTTACACTTGAGCTCAGATCTTGGAGGAGCTGTGTTCTGTGCTGTCAGAGCCCCTGAGTTTCATGACTTGAACTGAAGTAGCAGAACTCAGCCCTGGATTGCGCTCGGAAGTGTCTGACCCTGCCTGCTCTTCTTTCCTGCACCCTGTCTGCTGGGCGGAAGGCTTCCTCTAAAGACGCGGTGAGGCAGCTGGTCCAGCAGTGCTTCCCGCCGGGGGCGGCCCAGTCCAGGAGCCTGATGGAGACTGCGGCCAGCAGCCTGTCCGTCACGGGGGAGGAGTCCCAGCAGGTGAGGCAGGACTGGCGGGCTTCAGCTGGGCCTGTCCAGAGACCCGCTCCTCCCTGGTCAATCGTGTGACACATGAGTGCAGGACCAGGAAACAAGTCTGGTGGTTGTGTGTTTCAACTCATCTGCTGCTGTAGTGGTCATATACTTTGAGCCAGACCTTCAGGGTAACTAATCTGTGTCATGTTTTTATTTATACTCTAAAAAAAGTAAGCTTTTAAAGAGTCGGAGCCCCTACTCTTTTACCCTTTTATCGTCATTACTTCTGCAGATGGGTGGCCTGGATGTTGGCATTGCCGCCTCTCCCTGTCTGTGTGGGGTTGGCATGTTTTCACAAGGGTTTCCACTGGCAGCTCCCAAAGACAGCTTGACTGTGTTTGATTGACTAGTTTCTTTCTGTTGCCTCAAAATGACGTGGTGTCCCGTGTCTGCATTTCTACCAGAAAAACACTGAAATGAAATCGGACACCTAAGGTGGATATGCTCGTTATAAAGAGCTTGTCAGCAGCTGCGCTCCGTTCTTCCACCACAGTGGACCCAAGCAACAACTTTTGTTTTGACTCAGTCTGCCCCTCGTTCTTTCTTGCAGCTGCTCAGTGCCTTACACACCCTCTCACGGCATGTGGTGCTCCATGGCCTGGCGTCTCCAGAGCAGATCCTTGGGGTTTTCCCCGACGGTTTCCACCCCAGCCTAAAAAATCTGCTCACCAAGATCCTTTTGGAGCAAAGGTACCGAAGCCCCCTCACACGCAGTCTGTAAACAAGCATGAATTTCTTTCTTCTGAGGCACAGGACGGCTAGCTAACTGAGATAATTAATCGATTTGATAACATTGTGAGTTTTAAAATTCAGCAGCGATACAACAATTTCAGTATGGAAAAGAAGCTATACAATATTTTGAGACAATACATTTTCAAGGAGATATCTTCATTATAAGAGTGAGACGGTGGCACAGTGGTTAGAATTATTGCCCTGGTTTCAGTTCCAGACCTGGGGTGCTGTCTTGTGGAATTTGTATGTTTTCTGTGAGTTTGTATGGGTTTCCTCCAGGTGCTTTGGTTTCCTCCTGCTGTCCAAAGACATGCTGGTAGGTTCACTGGCTTCTGAGTACTTGGGTACAGTAGTGCTGTAAAGCCATCGTAATGTAATAACAGCTACAATAAGATACAGAAGATATCTGTAAGAACATAAAAATGACCTTGAAAGTATATTTTGGGGATTTTCTTTTCGTTTTTGTCAGTACAACAAAGTAATATATAAGGTTCTAGCACACAAACATACATAAAGGACATGTAAAATTTTAGTTTGAGTAACGTCTTACTTGCTTTTTGTTTTGCATGTAAAATAATCTTTAATGGTGTGGTTGAATAACAGTAGTTATCTAACGTGACTTATTAAATTAGTTTGAGTTTCTGGTTTCCTGCCACCGAAAAAAGAAGTGCTTATGCAATGCACAAGTAGTTATGTATTTTGCAACATTTCTTCTGAGATCTCCCAGTGGGGTGTTGCATTTTCAGCAATAGAAGCAGACCTGTAGAATTAAAGGGAAGTATAACACATAACCTTCATAGAGGGTGGGAATTAAGCAGCTCAAACAGCTTATGCATGAATTTCCATCAACTAACTTGCATGGAAAACATTATTGCTATACTTGCTGGAAGTTCATGTGACAACTTACAGAATATATTTTGGTAATGTACTGTGACCTGATTACTCGAGTGTTTGAGTATGAGAACGGGTTTCATTGTACAAGCCTGCGGGACATCTGCCCAGCTGATGCTTTTTTATTTTCTTATTTCCTACGAGCTCTTAGTGCCGTACTTGAAATATACTTTGAAATTTAGCTCAGGGCCACCAGTTTGGCTCTTTTCCACACCCACCTGGTTTGGAATAGCCAGCGATTAGAATAGGCAGCGAGAGACCCTGTGATCACACACCCTGCAGAACCAGGGAGTGCGGGCGGTACCTTCCAGCACGTCAGCCTTTCAGTGACCTGGTTTTGGACACACCACGGGCACCTGGGGCCCGTACTGGCTTCCAGTGCCAGTTGGAGGACAGGCATGTCCTTGCCTGCCTGCAAGGGCCCAGGCGTCTGTAAGTGTCGCGGTCACTGGGAAGTGAGAGCTGGACATGTTCGCCACTGCCTTAAAGTACGGTGGACTGAAACGGACAATCTTGATGCTGTAGAGCAGGGAGAACCCTGGACCCCAGGTGTTCAGATTGATCAGATAAGATCACTTTATCGGGCCTATACAATTTCTTGCATTAGGAATTTGTCTTCTCGCAGACCCCAACCTGCTCTCCATGAGACACACAGACAGGGAAAGAAGCTGGGGGTCAGAGCGCTGGGTCAGCCATATTACAGCACCCCCGGAGCAGCTGGAGTTAAGGGCCTTGTTCAGGGGCCCAACGGAGTAGGATTCCTCTGCCGGCCGCGGGATTGGTTAGTAGGCTTGAAGCCCAGGTCCAGCCCTCACGGGCTCAAGCCTGGGCCACACCTCCGGTCGGCTGTGGCTGGGATTCCAGACTGGGTGGGCAAAGAGAAAACCCCAGGTGACTTATTCTTTCTAACAAAGAGGGGAGCAGGAGATATGCTGTAGTGTGTAAGGCTGATGTGCTGCATCCCTGGCGGTTTGTGCTTTTACAGTAAAAGCAGATCTCTCCTGGTTGCGGCCTGGTTTGTACATGGGAAGGGATCTCACCTTCCTTCTCTTCCGGCTCCTCGCCGTGTCCTGAGTCTTTGGGAATTTCACCCACAGCGTAAGGAAAGAGAAGCACCGCAGGTCCTTGGATGAAGGAGAAATATAATCTCGAGAATTCAGAGAAGTAAATTTTAAAAATGTTCGCATCACTTTAGGAAATTAATAGGTTGTTTATTTGTCTGAGACTTTTGTCCAAAAGTATTATTTTTATTTAAAAATAACAGGCAGTATGACTCAATTTCTGAGCCCTAACTCATAATTTACAAAATGTGCCATTAATGCCAATGACGTTAGGGCTTGAAGTGATTTCTTACTCAAACTAATGTTTCGAAATGGATGTGGTGTTGTATTCAGTTTGGTGCATTCAGGATTCCTGCATTACAGTCTCTTAACACTTAAAGTAATAGTCTGTTTTTTTATTTTGAATATGATATATAGATATACATATACTTGAATCAAAAGTTCATAACTTTACATAAGTAAAACATATCTGCCACTGAGATCTGTTGTAGAAATGAACACTAATGTTTTGAGTGCCATTTCACTAGGAGCCAGTCAGCCGCTAGGTGGCAGCCGTGATACGCATGGCTCATGTTGACTGAGGGTCTTAGGGTTTCAGATACTGAGCAGTAGTACAGTACGTATTACAGTAATGTATTTATTCTGAAACACATTCTAGGACCTGTTGCATAAGACAAGAACCGAAATGTAATTTGTCCACACAGCTGGTGCAGTATACAGAACTTACGGTAGAGTTCTGTATGTGTTTTATATGTATGGGTTTTGGACATGCAGTTTAAGACTTCGATAGCTCACTCGTATGAGGTCAGTAATCTAATTAAAAATTCCTTTCAGTAATTACATGAACTCATTTCTCTTTCACTCAAGGTATGCATTGAGGCAGTAAATAGATATCTTAATGAAGGGCATGAATTCTGCTACTATAGCTTTTCTTTCATTATAAATTTGTAGTTAAGTCCTCAATGGTAACTGGGGTGCACCGTGTGCCAGTTCAGGGACTGGGGTGCACCGTGTGCCAGTTCAGGGACTGGGGTGCACTATACTTCAGTTCAGTCTTACAATAACTTACCCATTTTGGTCCTCCTCTTCTCCTCTTTCTTCTTCCCTTATCTCTGTCACATCTGCGGCCATCATCTCACCCTGCTTCTCCCCCTCTTCCTCATCTGTGTCTTCTTCCTCCTCTCCCTTCTTCCCCTCGTCCTCTCCCTTCTCCTCCTCTTCCTCCCCCTTCTTCTTCTCCTCCTCCTCTTTTTCACCTTCTTTTTCCCCCTCCTCCTCTTCACCCTTCACATCTTTGTTTTCCTCCTTTCCCTCTCCCTTTTCTTCTTGTTTCTTTTCCTCCATGTCCTCCTCTTCCTTCCTGTGGCTCTCGTGCTCATTGTCCTCTGCCACAGCCGCCTCTTCCTCCTCATCTTCCTCATCTAGCTCTCTATGGCTCCCATATGCTTCTTCATATTGCCTGATGAATTGCTGAGCCTTGGCTTCTCCCATCTCTTCTGGACACAGCTGCCTCGGTAGCAGGCTCTCCAGCGCCTCCTGCAGCTTCTGGAACACAGCAGGAGGGCAGCAGGCCCAGGGGACACAGTGACTGTGGAAGTGTGGCGCTGCTCTGGGCAGAGAGCACTCAGTCACGAGAGAAGGAGATCAGCTCTCTTAAGATTGTAATAATGGCAGTGAAGAGGTGCTAAATGACCAGAGTTTGAGTGTGCAATAAAAATGTACAGTAAATATACGGAAATCGTTTCCTGCACGTTGGATCACAGCCAGCAGTGATGGGCGTGTTTGGCATATCTGTAGCCTTATCCTCAAAACAAAGTGACTCAAATGTAAACCGCATAATTTTAGTGGTGCACTGGATTGACTATTCTTGTACAGGCTCTTGTGCCGCAGGAGAATGTAGTGGGGTATTCAGAATGTTTTTTTGTTGGCCATTTTCACCTACCTCTCTGTTCTGTAAAATGTTCTTTTCCACGGCCTGTATGGTCTCTATGTCGACCGTGGCCTGCGAGAGAAGGGATGAGTACAGCTCATGAAACCACAGTGAGTTCTAATGCACGTGCTGCAAACACTGCTGTGTCACCAGGAATCTGTACCTTGACAAGGATCTCTGTACCGTAATCCAATTCATTTTCCGTCTGACGGAGTATGTCCTGAGAACATTAAAATGATAAACCACATTAAGAATGCCAGATCTAAGTCGTATATGACCAAACTTGCAAGTTCAGAAACTATACAAAATGCTGTCTGTTCTTTGAAGCCAGACTTCCTTTTTTTCCACTTTTGGTTTATACAGCTCTCTAGTCTGCTTGCAAAACCCCTTCACCTTCAGTCCGAGATGTACCTCCAGTTTTGGCAGATTGTTTTCGTTCTTCTTAATCCAGGCTTTCACAACTCGCGTCCCCTGATCTTCTAGGAGGAGCTGACAAAAAAAAAAGTTTGAGAGCTTAGCCCTTTGTTGGTTGAGCTTGTGATAATATGCTTGGATTAGTCAGAAATCAAATGGCAACGCTTAGTTTTTAATTCAAACAGCCATTCTAAGAAATGCTACATTTTGGGTTCTCCGAACGATGTCATCTTCAGAAACATCATGGGATTGTGAACTACACTGAAAATGTTGTAGGAGACATTTTTATGTATTTATTTTGAGTATAAGAGCTAATAACTTGACTTCTGACTGTCAAAGGTGTAACATTGTGCTTTCTGCTTTCAGTGTCAGTTCTGTTGTGTCACCACAACTAGTAAATAGTAGTGAATGTAATAATAAAGAATACATGTTACGACCGTCTTCCTTGAAATACTCTGTTGATAATCCGCACCTTCTCGTGTGAAACGTTGCTCTTCTTCCTCAGCTCCTCATTGTCACGCTCCTGTTTGGAAGGAACAGTGAAATGTTAGCGCAAGTGATCCCGGAGAGCCACAGCAAGACCTCTTCTTTTTGTTTAATTAGGTTTTGAACTTAGTTAAAGCTCACAACCCAAACCTGAAGGACTGGGGATCTCCAACACCCCGGTTCTTGGAGATCCTCTCTAGAAAAAGAACTTGGGAAAGCCCAGCTCTCTTTTTTAGTGTTTTGCCAAAAAACAATTTCTCAGATTCTCCAATAACGTGGCTTTTGCTGTTTACATCTGATTGTTCCTGATTGTCTGATTTTTGCTCTGCAAAGTGTTTTACTCTGTGAGATTCAGATACTAATGCTGGAGCTCTGCTCAAGGTATGAAGAATACAAGAGCATCTTACCAGCAAGCATGTTTTCCGGTGAAGGTCGTAAGTCAGTATGGGGAGGGCTTCCCTGACTGTGCAGGTGGAATCTTGGTGCTGCTCAAGCCCAGAATGCTCCTGACTTAAAAAGAAAAAAATTGCATAACTACATATTCCAGACTGAAATGACCTTGATAACTTGTGTTCTTGTGAAGGAAAGGTTTATATAAGAATGTAAGACTGGTTTAAAAGGCGAAGAAGCCATACAGTTCATCTAGTGAGTTTGGTAGTTAGCAGTTAATGGATCCAAGGATCTCATTCAGCCATTTCTTTAAAAAAAAAACAGGGTATCAGCTGCAACAGTATGGGGGTACAAAATCTAGGCCAAGCTCTTTTGTGTTGTGGAAATGTCAATGTTCAGAGAGTTAAGGTTTTGGTGACTTACTTAGAACCCTGGGATTCATTCTCTTTAATGCCAGTGAAATCCTTTTGTGCTGCATCTCCACGTTGGAGAACTAAGCAAGAAAAAAAGATTTGTCCTGCAAAGTGAGTGCCAGGTGCAAGGTCTTTGCTACTGTAAAGGGTTAATAATTTTTGGTTCTGTATAGGATGCTCATCCTACCATTGTGACAGTTTCCTGGTAAGACCCCACACGGGGACTTCTGGGAAGGTGGCAAAGAAGCAGCTTGAAATGGAGCCATTGAAATTGTTAGAATATCCCCCTGGGAAGGAATAGTTATGCCACAATTTGACATGGGTGCGTGCCTCTTGCAGGAGAGAAGTGTCATGTTGTTACCTTTTCCGTCTGTTCTACTGAGGAAACAGGTCCTGACCAAAGCCTCCTGTGTCCCAGAGCGATCCAGAGGACGCAGGTCAGGGCCTCCTGTTTCCAGAGGAGAGTCCAGACTGGCTGTTCGTCCTGGAGCCCGGCTGCTCTGAAATGGGCGTAGCTGGTGCAGAGACTGGGATCGTTTCATGCCAGGGGAAAGGGACGCCGCAGTCTTACACAGCGGTCACACTGAGCCCACTGTTCTCTTTAAAACACAAACATCAGCATATGCCAAGTCTGCACATATGTACTGTACCAAAGTCCATTATAAGGCAATAACATGATAATATAAAAAAAACATGTGAAATGATGTTATTGCTGAAAATTTAATTTTATTAACTTGTTTGCAGTGGCATTTTTCATAGCACCTATAAGGTTATAACAATAAGGTTAGATATTACGTAATGAAATGGGAAATACAGAAAAGTAGCTTGAAATCAAATAGAGCTAAGAAAAACAACTGAAACTATAAAATAGAGGAATAAAGGGAATAAAATGAAAAATACATTCAAACTAAACTTCAAACTAAACTTTGAAGAAGATACTTGAGGGCCCTGATTCAGATATTCCAAGTCTCCAGATGTATTGACAAAGTTAACCCCCTGGACTAATTCCACAGAATCTTCATAAGGAATGAAACACCAACCAGAGGATACAAGTGGAAACTACATGGAATAAATTATAGCCACTGAATCAAATATTTTGTGGAATAAAAGATGTAAATGTTGATAACATTAGAGTCTATGTCATATACTTGTCAGGCAGTTGCTATAGCAACATGTTCCTACCTGTAATTGGAAAAATAGCAAAGTAATGTATAGATTTTTTGGCCTTTTTAAGGATACAGCATTGTTTTTAAATTAATTAAAATACAATAACAAATTTAAAAGAAATAGAATAATTCAGGAATAGAATTTAAAATGATTTACCTGCAGTTGCCTCAGAAGCTCTTCAGTCTGACTCTGAAACTCTGAAAACGAAAACAAAATCTTTTTTTTCCCCCAAGTCACTACAGTATATATTTTTAAATGAGTGTTTTTCAATATTTTTAAATTGGTGATTTTCAATAATAAATACATATGAACAGAATTTAGTCAATATCGAAGTTTAAATATTTGAGACGGCTCAGGAAATGGAGATGGAGATGTCTGGCTGGTAGGAAGTTGAAAACAGCAGTTGTTTACTTCAGACATCAGGCATCACCTAGCGCCTATAGAATGTTCATTCACATCACTCAGCTGTGTCATACGGCAGGAGCTGAAGGACTCAGCTAGGTCATCAGTAATTCTTTTATACTCTCCATCCACTTTCCCATCGCTTTACCCAGTGCAGGGTCGCGGGGGAGCTGGAGCCTGTCCCGGTAAGCAGTGGGCACAAGGCGGGATACACCCTGGATGGGACGCCAGGCCACCCAGACACAAACATTCACACAATCGCTCCAGGGCCAGTTTTCCCAGAAGCCAATTAACCTACCCGTATGGACTGTGGGAGGAAACCCACATGAACACGGGGAGAACACAGGAAGCTTTATGAGGCAGACTCTGCAACCATGTACTGTAATCTTGTTCAGTTCCACTGAGTTGATGGAGTATAAATACGTTTGCCATAAATGTGTGTCTCAGCTTGGATTAGCAATCTTGAGATTTAAAGGATGAAGAGGTTGTTGATGAAGTAAGGATCCAGTAGTAATGTATTTTATCATAATATATAACAATGTGTCATGAATGCTGAAGATTTTCAGTGGTGTCTTTTTTTCTTAACCTTTAAGGACAAAAAATGAATGGACAGCACGTTAGTTTTTTAAATGCATCTGTCTTCCTTCCAGTTTCTGCCATCTTTTGAGATCAGAAATTCACTCATGTGCTTCTCTTAAAATGTATTTTCTCCCCCAGCCCTACATGGAGAAGTGAAGCCCTCTCTAATCAAAGTAAGACCTTTTTGTTTTATTTTTAAATAAATGG
Source organism: Atractosteus spatula (assembly GCF_055471065.1). NCBI lineage: Eukaryota > Metazoa > Chordata > Actinopteri > Semionotiformes > Lepisosteidae > Atractosteus > Atractosteus spatula. Next base: position 1,110,064 of record NC_142721.1, on the reverse strand, counting down.
TTGTATTAGGAACCATTTGTATTAAGAAGATTAAGAACTCTTCTAGTTTTGTCATTATAGAAATTAAGCACTCGTTAAGCCTGCACTTTGGCCTCTGTCTGAAACTATTATTAGATAAAGTGAAGTTGGCAAGCCGAGAGACCAAGATGGCTGACTGTACTAGTCAGCCATCTTGGTATCATATATCATGTTAACCCCCTAGATGAGCTGATAGCCATTGACACAACTGAAAGGACTGGACAAGATCAAAGATTACAACACTATCTGGGGCCAATATGGGACCAGTTCATTGCAGCCAATTTAGTAGTAGTGTAGTAGTTTTTTTTCCCAGTCTCTTATTCTCTTACATTTCTAGGTTGTCTTGTTGCTGAGGGCTTGGTTCGTCACTCAGTGATCTGTTGTCTTGCAGTTGCCCTGCCCAGGCTAGTGGACATGGACTGGAGAGTGGATGTGAAGACTGCCTCGGACTCTCTGAACCGCATGGCTGTTCCCACCTGCCTGGTGCAGATGAAGGTATCCTGAAATTCCACCATGGTTTCTCTCTGTATTTTTCATTTTATTCCCTTTATTCCTTTATTTTATAGTTTCAGTTGCTTTTCTTAGCTCTATTTGATTTCAAGCTACTTTTCTGTATGCAAGCAAATTTGACTTTATATGATGTCAACAGGAGATAAACTATAGTGTAAAACAATTCCACCCCAGAGATAAACTATAGTGTAAAAGGTTTCTAGAACCCCAGCTGACCATAGCATTACTGCTGCTATGAATATACATGTATTGATCATGATCATGATTGATGATCATGTATTCTACTTATTTATGTATTGTTTAGAAGGGTCAATTTACAGCATTAATCCAGTGCTTTTCTTCAGCTCGTATAGCTCAAATATTGTTTCCTAAATACCTGCAGATAAATGTGTTCTAGTTATATGTGCTAACAGGAGCGCATTCACTCAAGTAAAAAGGATCATATTTATGACAAAAGTATATTTACTTATCACACAGTAAGTTACATACTGTATAGCTGTATGCATGTGCACAAGTTTTTCCAGATTCCAACTTTCTACAATAAACTCTTATGAACAACATAACTCCTGTAGCTAAATACAGATAACAGAAAAACGCCAGGTTTCATCATTGTGTTACTCATGAGATGAATGTCAGTAAAGGGGCTACCTGTGGAAGTAGCTTGAATTTTGCAGTCTTGTCTGTTGTGTCATACAGTGCCTTGAAGCCCAGTGCCCTAAAACAACACCATTGTTCTCTTAGCCTTACACATCTTACACACAGTCAGGAAACGTAGTTGGAATATTTGTGTTCTGACAATTTATGATATTCAAAGTCTCCATTGGCCTTTTCTATTACTATAACACTTTGACTGCTATGAATATGGATATATTTAGGTGAAAAAAACCAAGCTTGTTATTTAGCAGTCTTTAATTCACACTGATTGGTCTTCTGAAACTAAATCGCAGGGAAACTGTTCAAGAGCAATATATAAAGGATTGTTATAGACATATTGATATATGTCATGTATCCCTTGACACTTACCTCATTTGTTCCTCCCTATAAACAGGCAAACTTAAATGACTAAATGTTCAGAAGGAGTTTGTCATAGAAGTGTTTCTACACAAAGAAGGGAAATCATTAGGTGAAATGAGTAGGACAGGGAAAATGTTGCAGGACTTTAGCACAGCAGCTGTGAGTTGCTTCGCAGACATGCTAGCGTCAGCCGGAGAAGTGGCACAGTGGCACAACACTGCTGTCCTTCGGATGCCTGGGAGGCCACAGGAGGCGCTGTTTCACTGAGAGCTCTACCCCTCTAGCCAAGACCCGGGGAATCCCACTCGCAGCCCACACTCCGACTTCAAGGCCGTAGAGCTCAGACATCACCTACCGGACTGCACTGGCTATACAGTTTAGTGCCAACTTTATATGCCTTGAACTTGCCACAATTTACCATGCCTGAATATTTTCACATTGTTTCCCTAAGCCTTCACTGTATTTTACTGTGTTTTATAGTAATATAGGGAGGTCAAGGAATATTTACTAACACAACACCGTTATAAGTTCTGCTGTTTCTTCATAAACAAATGAGTGGAAAAATGATTGCTAAATCTTACTTGTTAAACGTTTGGGGAAAAAATAGAAAACTTGTTGACCCCGAAGTAAAAATTGTTTTAAGGTCCTGTCTTACTAAAGAGACCACAGGAGTGTAAGAGGAAAGACTTTCATTCCTTTGTCCTAACTAAAAAATGCATTGCTCAGATTTTGGATAAAATAAATAAGCATCTGTCTCTGTTCCAGGTCCAGGATGATCCTAGCCTCTGTGGGTCGGACTCGCTCTCCACTGTGACTGTGGAGCTCAGCAAGGAGACGCTGGAGACGATGCTGGATGGTCTGGGAAGGATCAGAGACCAGCTGTCCACAGTGGCCAGCAAATAGGGCAGACCCAGCAGCTCCGCGTAGCTCCGTGAAGCCAGCAGTGTAAATGTGGATGGTGCAGTGTTGACGCTGGTATCTGGGACCAAATGACTTGCTGAGTGTCCACTGACGTGTGCTTGAATCGGTGTTGTCAGTACTTAGTGAAGCTGAAATCTGTTGGCACCTTGGTTTCAGTGCTCTCAGTTGTTGGGCTGACTTTTCAGATGGATTTTTCCAAATCATCACCAGTTCAGTTTCTCCTGGAGGCTCAGATACAAAGCCTTCCTTTCACTCAGAGGTAGCAAGCAGAGAAAACACTTTTTCAGCTTGCTTGCTCTAGAGTAAGGAGGGAAGTTCCTGTTAAAAATAGATAAAAATATGTAAAAAGCAGAAGTGTTATCTGGGTGGTTCACAGGGTATGCAGAGTTGATGCCCTACTTTTGCTTAGTTCTAATTTGATCTTTCCATAACCAACCTCACCCTTTGCTAGGGATGTTCACCCAAACCTCACAATGACCATCACAGTGAAATCCAGCAGGTTTTATTTCAGTCATTTTCAAGACTAACCACAAAAGTGAATTCAGAAACCCAGCCCACACTAACCCAGGGCATGCTGATTTTTGCCAAGCACAGCACTAACTAAACCGGTTTAGCTGCCCTTTGGCGGCCTCTTGTGGCAGAGTGTGCAGCTGCAGCTCCTTCTCGGGCCAGTTGGCCGCACTATTTTTTTTTAACATTTAATGCACGTTTTATGTTTTGTATATTCTTTTCGTGTGATACAATTTAATGATTATCCTATGTTTTCAGTTATGGGCAGAGTTCCCCACCTCCCTGAGTGGATGATAAAGTACAATAGCATATGTGGAGTACAAAAACAACTCATTTTGTATGTCTTCCATTTGGTTGAAAAATGCAATTCTGTACTCTCTTGGATTTTAAAATTTTGGCACTCTTAACCTCTTTGCATTTATTTACACAGAAATGCAAAAAGACTGAATTACTTTGCAGGGCATAATGTACTCAGTATTCAATCTTACTGACAAAGGACTGAGCGCACAAAACAACACAGACGCGGTGTGTGGGGAAATGATGACATCATGTATGTCGGTATAGGAGGGAGTAGCTTTCTGGGCTCAGTTACTTGAGCGCCAGAGCCTTGTAGCACAGTGCGTGTGACGTGATAGTGTAGCCCTGCCTGAGCATGACTCAGTCCAATTCATATGTTTTTCGACTTTATTATAATGCTGTTTCATGGGGGGAGGATCTGGAGGGTCTGTTCATTGGGTGGTTAAGTGTTGAATGCAGTCTGTATAGATCAATAACTGGGCTGCAGCGCTAGCTAGAAGCCGAAGAGAATCCTACTCCTGGTTCAACGCCGATTCCTCATCCTTCACATAAACGTCATTTTACATCTCCCAGATCCCTGTGGCTGCTTAAATTGTGTTTTATATCGGCAGATGAACATTAAGTTCCCTGCACTGGTTTGCTTTCGCGGCGAGTGTTACGCAGAGCAACAGCGGGAGAAGGATGACTTTCTAACAGTTGTCCACACCTATGCATTACCCACAAAACGCCTAAATGGAAGGAAGAACATGTTTTCCCGATTGTTTTATTACGGGAAATGAAAGCAGCTTCTGGAATATCGGTTGCATTGAGCGTGGTATGTGAACTGATGGAGCCGAGCCCGGTGTGTCCTGGCAGCGGTCCGGGGACCGGGAGGAGCGCCCCCGGGAGACAGCCTATAGGAGGCCGGGGAGTGGCGCTTGAGATCTGGGCTAAAGTGCAAATGCGGTGCTACACCCTTGAGGTGCCGAGAAGGCAAATGGGCCTCTTCGGATTCGCCCATGAAAGTGTGCAACATATAGATTAGTCGTGATCGTAGCTCAATCCCGATGCCCCAGCCTGCGTCTCATTTCAGACAGACCCCCAGCGGCGTCATGTAGCCGAATTATTCACATTAACTCCCCTCTACTGCAGGGCAGATACCTGGAAAAGATCACTTTTAGGCAAGGGACGGGCACACCAGACCAATGGTTCTGTCAATTGTTACAATGGGAAACGCTGATGAAATCTCGTTTTTTTATACACTACTCGGTGTTTACATCTAACTTTTCACAAATGGGGATGAGAAAAAAAAGTAAATATTCTGTAATATTCTGTTACGGAAACCGAAAACACGTCCCAAATCACTGAGCGCGTTCATCTTTCTGCTCTGGAAGAGAGCCGATCCGTGAGATCAGGAGCGGGTGTCCTGTGCCGGACCGGCCGCAGCAGCGCTGTGACTGCCGGGCGGGGCCTGCAGGGAGGCGGCGGGGCGACCAATCGCAGCCCGGGCTGTGGGAGGAAGGGCAGGCCGCAGCCCGGCAGCCCCCAGCCAGCTCCCCGCTGGAGTACAAGAGCAGCTCTCACGGCAGGGACCAAGTTCACGTCTCGGAAACACCTCTGCAGCCGTCGGGATGGCCGAGAGCAGGGAGAAGTCATGCGATCAGATGAAAATCTGGAAAGAAAGTAGAGGCTCCCAGGTGAGCCTTTTTTTAAAACAGATCTGTATCCTGACTGTAAAACGGGTTTGAACGTTAGAGATGAGCTGTTTGTGTGTGTGTGTGTGGGCCTCGAAAAATCTAAACAATAAAATCCCTATTGCAGTGAAATTAAATTGGACTTTTTAGAGATTCCGGTGCACTTGCTGCATACTTCTTTATGTGACGTTGTTTTGCTGGGTTTCTGCTTCGCTTTTGTTGTTTATCTTCAGCACTTTCACTTTCCGAGCAGCTTTCCACATTGTGCTTTGCCTTTAAAACGGCGGTTACGTGGTGTATTGTGTACTGCCCGGTTTTAATTTAAGTGCATTGCGTTGCATGTGGACCCTAATAAAATGACCCGTATTCCCACCCAATGGGGTAAACGTGTGCTTGTTAGACTACACTGCAGAACGCTTTAAGCGATTATAGTGGCTTTCCCCCCATGGTGACACGCATTAGCGCGGTTAATAAAACTTCTTTGCTGTTGTTCGCACCCCGGGGATTTTGCGAAGGAGTGACGCCTTTCCAGTCCGACCTGCAAGGTTGGCAGAGAAAAAAAAACAGCTGACCCATTCTAGCGTCATGCAAAAATCTGTATGTACCAGTTCAAATATTGCGGTAGGTAAAATGTTCTGTAAAGAGTTGTCGTCACACCTGGCGTCTGTCGCTGACGCAAAACGGGTAAAGGACCCGTTAGTTTCAGTGCTTAGCACGCAGGGCTGTATTGGAGAAACGGCCTCGTTTGTTACCTTTCTCATGTTCTTAATGTGGGATGTCTGTCAGTACTTGTGGGTCACAGTACTTATGAGTTATGAAAGAGAAACTGTGTTCTTTGTCACCAGAACCGTTTTTTTATATGTAAGCTTTTATTTCATTATGCTATCTTCCCACCCCTGGGCCAGTGTAGAAAAAGCTTCTCAAGGTTGGAACCAGGCGCCTCAGAGGTCACGTTTATTTTGCTTCTTTTCGGAAAGCTAGTCAGTCACATGCCTGCGCTCAGAACTTTGCGTTGTGCTGATTGCGGGGTGACAGCGGCCGGGAAGGGTTGGTTCTTGCAGTCCACGCACCCCAAGAAGCAGTCGCAAACCGACATTCCTATGAAACAGTATTGTTTTCTTATTCTTTGATTAGTGCCAGCGTTGTTACGTTTGGTGTATGGAGAATGAAAAGTCAACACGAATGTTAAAAGAGAAAGAACCGGTAAAAAGGTTTATTCCACGCTGAAAAGAAAATAAAAAAAATTGATTGCTCTAAATGTGCAGCTGTATTATTTTCTCATCAATTGAGAGAATACATAAGCCCAAAGCAGAATGAAGAAACATAAAGTATAAACAGGTTTAATTACGCTTTACATATGTATAGTCAACTGTAGCAGCAATAGATTCTTTCCCTTATTAGGTCTCAGCAGTGTGGCATAGCTGTTGTTAGCCAGTGAAACAGTTTTCTGCATCTTGCAAGGAATATCTTGTTGGAATATCAGTTATCTCTCACTGGTTTACAGTGCTGAAAGCAGGACCATTAGTTATCCAGTGTGATTTGAACGGTCAGCCTCCCTACAGATTTTGGCACGTTAGTCCTTAAGGTTTGGCCAGTGGGTGAAGAAGGAATGACATTGATATCGCTGAGGCAGTGCATTGACCCATTACCCCGGTGCTCTGGCCAAATTTCCCCCTGGTCTTTACCCATCATGGCCTCCTAATATTCCCCATCTCTGAACTGGCTTCATCACTCTGCTCTCCTCCGCACTGAGAGCGGGTGTGTGGGGAGCGGACTGGCTGCACACTGGCGAGAGTGGAGGGGATCCCCATGACCTGTAAAGCGCTGAGTGGAGTTGTCCAGGAAAGCGCTACATAAGTGTAATGATGTCAGTATTATATTATTTGTTCTTGGACATGTAAGCAGCATGTGGACAGAGGTTTTCCTGTAATAAGTAATCAAGCAGTGTCCCAGCCTGCGTGTTGGAGCCGGCTGAAGGAGAGTCTGTCTCTGGTCGTTCTCCAGAAGGCGGAGACTCTGACGACGGGCGCTGGGATCCCTTTGGGAGACAAGCTCAACGCCCAGACCGCCGGCCCGCGGGGCCCCCTCCTGGTGCAGGATGTGGTCTTCACGGACGAGATGGCCCACTTTGACCGGGAGCGCATCCCGGAGAGAGTGGTGCACGCCAAGGGGGCAGGTGGGTACAGCCAGGGCCCAGGGCGCCCCGAGGCGTGTGTGCGCGAGCTGGAGAAAGTGCCCTTTCCGACTGCAGCGCCGGAGACCCGGTGGCACAGGGGTTGAGTCAGGGCCTCCCCACGGCGGGGGAGCGCTGGGAGAGACTGTGGGTCCTGTCCAGAATTCCCTGTTCCCTGAGCTCCAGCTCCGCAGTTTCAGAGCCGGGACAGGCAAATGGACAAAAGAAAGTGGTGGGGTTTGGAGGGACTCTTTCACTGTGCAAATCTGGCCCCATCATCCACTTGCACTGAGTCATAAGGGAAAATCGCCACTGCTGGAAAGTTTTTTTTTGATGATATTTTGTGAGAACGTGTACTGATTGTGAGATGTTTTCTTTGATATCAAGTTTTTGTTAGGGGGGAAAAAAGCCTTTTCAGGAATGTCCCTAGAAGTCCAGTCTCTGTCACTAACTCAGTGTTCGACATTGCTGAAATTAACTGAGCCTCTTTGTGGTCTTTAAATGGAGTACAAATCCATATTCCTTCTTTAAGTGTCTCTGTACATTTTCTTTGATAAAAGCTGCATCGAGATGACTGCTCAGGTAGCTACTTCTGTGGCTCCCAGTCCTTTGAGTCTCAATGCAGCATAGTTCGTTCATGTTGCGATCCTTGTTGGAGTGTTGTGGTTAATGTTTCTGCAAGGCATTTAATCCCTGAGACTGGTGTTGTAACAGAGATGTCAAAAGGGTACATTCCTCAGCTGCTGGAACTGAAGGCCCCTGTCTAATCCCAGTGTGCTGAAATCCTGTTTTTGGTGTTCTTGGCAGTAAAAATGAGCCTTGAAACTCCTGGCTTAACGTGAGCAGAGTTAATTGTTCACAACAATTCCTTTGTGATCAGGGGTAAACTGGTGTTTTGTTCGCCACTTTGGGTGTTGTTGGGGTTTTTAGGAATGCCTGTGAGAATAGTGTACTGCATTGGGAACTTTTATTTTACTGCCAAGGACAAAACCTCTCCTGTTTCCTTGTGAGGTCTGCACCAGTAAGCACAGAGACCTCTTGTGGTGGGAGGTGTGAACTGCAGCAGGGGTGGGGGACTATCTGGGGTGCGTTGGCTGTACAATGTGAATTTCCTTCTGTTTCCAGGAGCCTTTGGATATTTTGAGGTGACCCATGACATCACAAAATACACCAAGGCCAAGGTGTTTGAGCATGTGGGAAAGAGGACACCTACCGCTGTGAGATTCTCCACTGTGGGTAAGGAAATACCGTCACACGGCATTCTCTGAGTGTCAGCCTGGGCTCTCTAAATACTGAGACATACTTAATAAAATTGTTCCACCCTAATTCTCAGTTACATGCTGGGTCTGTTTAACTGCGTAATTGTAAAATTAATCAATAGGACTAGCCAGATTTGGAGGTGTTTATATGTGATTGTACCTCAGTGCAATTGATGTTTTCAGTAATTCATTGTAAAGGACCTTAAAGAAAATCCTATTTAGGCCTGACTAGGAAATTAGAAATTAATTCCCAGGCCCCAGATTTAAGTAAATAGTATTTTTATTTAGTGGTCTTCTGCTAACTCTTGCACACACTCCCTGAGTCTGCCAGCACATTGTTTACAAGTCCACGGTGAACCCTGGACTCTGCCCTTCTGTGCTGTTACAGATAAAATCTGGATTTGCAAGCACATTCTGTCAAAACAGATTTCATTAACATGGTCTTTATGTAACATATGTCTTTATGTTTACTTGTGATGTGTGCCAGTCTTTAATCTGCACTGGAGGAGATACCCAGGATTCCTTGGTTGTGTTTGAAACTATGGTGAAACAAACAAGCATGTTTTACTCACAGGGTGAAGAGTGAGGCTGACAGCACCTGAAAACCCCCAAAACAAAATATCAAGGCATTTCAATCTTCAAACTTGGGGAGTTAGAAAAAGTATAGAGGCACAAAGCGGGGGCAGTAAAAAAGTAAATCATGCACACAGCAGTATTCCAGCTTTTCCCAGATAAGAATGTTTTCCAAAGCCCAGTGTGACCGGTACGTGAGTAGTGCTGTATGTTCCCTGATCCACACGGATTGCAGGTCTTGAATGAGGTCTCGGGTGGAACAAAGCCCTAGACCAAGTATTTTATTCACAGTGAGTCTATCTCTTGTACGTGGTTACAGGGTTTACAAAAACAAGTCCATGGTGCACACTGAACTGTGACCTTCTGTGTGGTTGGTGAAGCCAACTATTCACTGTCCCTCCTCTCTCTAAGAGTAATGCTGCCTATTCCATGACTGATTCACCAACTGCACTGCTTTAATTATTGTTTCCCCTCAATGTAAATGTTAATCAACAGAATCGCCTGGTCAGACTTAATACTGCTCACAGAAGGGAGAGCTGGGTGATAATAACTGCCCCATGCTGCAGATCGCTCTGGAAAGTGTCTCAGAAGTATTTCCTATAATCTAAGCTAATACATGTTGTTGTTGTTTTAGGTGGTTGTTTAAATTGAATCTTTATTACGATAGGCAGAGGTGAGGGCTTGGGACTTGTCGCGAGTTAAAATCCCAGGTGCTGCGGTTGTATCCTTGAGTATAGTATCACACTCAGTTTCCTCATAGCATGTGAAAGTTTGTCCTTAATTCACTTACCTGGTAGAATGCTGAAATGAAGGTAACTGAAGTGCAGGTATCAAGTTTTTCATCTTTCATCTTAGTGTCGCAGAGCATTCACTGAAATTGTACCTGAATGGGCGGATTGAAATTCAGTCCCAAGATTTAAAGATAAACCACTTGTGAGTGTGTTTCCAGGTTGGTGTCAAAATTGAATGTCAACAGTAGGAAACAATAACCCCAGGGAACAAAGAAACTGTAAGTGATTAAAGGTGCTTTTCTCTCCCTGAAACCTGATCAGTAGGTGTGTGCCCAGCTTCTCATTTTTAACGCTTGTATTTCTGAAGCTGGGGAGTCCGGCTCGGCGGACACTGTGCGAGACCCTCGTGGGTTTGCTGTGAAGTTCTACACCGAGGAAGGAAACTGGGACCTGACTGGAAACAACACCCCCATCTTCTTCATCAGGGACCCGATGCTGGTGAGTCCGGTCCCTCTCACTACCGGCTGCACAGCCCAGCAGGCTTTCCTGTGGTTTAAGCCTGCATGTGCACAACAGGAACATGTTTAAACACAACACCATGTCTCTGCCTTTTCCTAGTTTTTCAGTTTATACATTTTCCACTGCCCACTAAGCATGGTGTGAAAGAACTTGGCAGTCTCTGCGCAGCGCTACCTGAGCTACCGAGAGTCTTTGGGTCTGCACCAAGATGGATTGAGAACATATATGTCACGTCTTGACAGATTCCTGGTCTTTCAGTGATTATTCTTCCAGTATCTGAAGTTCAGTGAACCAGACAAATTGAATGGGTTTTGCTTTGAGAAATATGACTACAAAAAAGTCTATTGTCAGTTAAGTAGTGGTAAGGTCTACAGCAGTACAGAAATGGATCTTGGTTGACGCAAGATCCTGACTTGAAAAACATAACTGAGGTGTCTGATCATGTTCAGTGGAATGCAGTTGCATGAATCTATTTTTCTCCACAATGTTTAGGGATATTTTGTTGCTCATCTTAAATGACTTTGTGCAAATAAGGAACTGTAAATGAGGAACCAGTAGTGGGACCCGACTGTTCGAAGTGGGTACAGAAATGGCCATAAAGGCTGCTGATGGCCAGAGCTCTGAACCTCAGTGTGGCAGGCAGTCAGCCGAATTCCCCTCCCAGAGGAGGCCGCGGTCAGTCCTCGTGACCCCAGGGCCTGAAGCTGTGCTCCTCTCTGTTTAAACGTGTGGGTCTTACCACACACCCGCTGAAGCCTGGAGAGTGCCGACAGTGTGTCAGCTAGGTCTGTGGGAGAAGCTGACGAACTAACAAAGACATCGAGAAACGAGAGGAGGGTTTGGTTTTGGGCTCTCGTTAGAGGAAAATAAGAGTGTGGATGTGCCCGTTTCATTTGAAATGTGGCTTGCTCAGTCATTTTTCCCTAGGCCTGTAGCACGCTGCCTTGCTTTGTTGGCAACTGATGACAATACTTACAGTAGGTTGCTGCAGAAGAACGTGTCATCTCCTGTATCTGATGTTTCCTCATGGCTTCTACAGTTCATAGCTCTCTTCCCTGTCTGCAGTTCCCGTCCTTCATCCACTCCCAGAAGCGCAATCCTCAGACCCACCTCAAGGACCCTGACATGGTCTGGGACTTCTGGAGTCTGAGGCCTGAGTCCCTGCATCAGGTACAGAGATGCGCTTCTCTTGCCCAGCCTTTCTCTGGTGTGGGAGAGGCTCAGACATCTTCCCGGTTTCCTTGATTTCCTCCAGTGGACCCTGCCGGTCACTCCAGAGGCTAATCTGCTGCTGGGGAGAATGAGGTTTCGGCAAAACAAAAGCTTCCAGGTTTATCATGCCTGGTCTTTACTGGTGGTGGAGGGGATCCCCATTACCTGTGAAGTGCTTTGAATGGAGTGTCCAGAAAAGCGCTATATAAGTGTCAGAAATTATTCCTACTGTGTTCCCACTGATTCCTGGTGTAGGTCACGTTCCTGTTCAGTGACCGGGGCATCCCCGATGGGCATCGTCACATGAATGGCTACGGCTCCCACACCTTCAAGCTGGTCAATGCTGCAGGAGAGGCTGTCTACTGCAAGTTCCACTTCAAGGTAACGCCAGGCCAGGCTGTGTCCAGGGCATGTGTGCAAGGAGATGCCAGTGAGGTGGCCTTGGTGCACTCCTACAGACTTCAGACTAGAGAAGGTCTTGACCACAAGTCTGAACTTTGGGCATTGAGGTTCGATTTCCTGCTGTATGCTTAAGCATCAGTGTAACTAATGAGAAATAATTCGTGAAATGTTTAAACATTTGCTAAAGTGTCAGAGCGGGTGATACCTGTATGCATGCAGCAAGTGAAATATGAATCATTTGAAATTTCAGGTTTCTGTACCAGCCTAATGTAAAATCCCTGCTTCAGGCAGGTCTCACAACCTCACAAATGGGCCAGTACAGTAATCACTCGCTGTACCAGCAACCACTATATTCCTTCTCCTATATGCAAGATGTAGCAATTCTTTTTTTTCATATAATGAGCCTTATTTCACTCTTATGAGCTGGTCTCCTATAAAGCATATAGTACAGAATAATACCTAATAATGCATTTTCTAACAAATATGATATAAATATTGTACTCTTCTGCAAAGGGGAAGGATTGTAGTTTTCCTATTTATGGTTTATGCATCGGCTAATGACTTTAACATGTTACTCGAATAAGTGACCTTAAATGTTACTGCTTTCTTACTTGGGTACCATTCTGTGCAGTAAGGTGAAGTTTGGGCGTCTGTACATGTTTGAGTTTTCACCTTATGAATAGTTTTCCAGACTGCGTTAATCTCGTTGAATGATTGGTTACTGTGCTTTTATAGGCTTTGTTGCTTCGTAACTGTGGGACATTTTCGTCCTTCTGTGGAGCAGTGTAATAATGGGCCAGTCCTAATGCTGGTTTCGGTTCCTCTGGAGGGCGTGGCTGACGCTGTGACACATTAAGAAGCCAGTAGTCATGGTTTTATTCACATGGTGCTCTTCAGGTCTGGCCTTCCCCAATGACTGTAACCACAGAGGCTGTCTTGTGGTTTTGCAGACTGACCAAGGCATTAAGAACCTGTCTCCAGAACAAGCAGAGCTCCTGGCTGCCACTGACCCCGATTACAGCATCAAGGACCTGTACAACGCCATCGCCAATGGCAACTACCCCTCCTGGACATTCTACATCCAGGTCATGACCTTTGAGCAGGCGGAAAGTTTCCCCTTTAACCCCTTCGACCTGACCAAGGTGCGTACGAGAGACCAGCCTCCTGGGTGTGCTGGGTCCTGCTACACCACTTAGATCTCTTTGCTTTTTAACTCACGGTTTTGGAGGTTCCTGCCAAGTCTTGTTAGTTTCTATTTTGAATTAAAGAAAAAAGCATTTAACCTTGGCAGATCTGTATGACCAACTGCAAGATATTTTAGATTTTTTTCATATAATGGGGAGCAGTTTTAGATCTGGAGCACTAGGTTTGAGAAGTAGCTTTTGTAATTTGTGCTCGACGTTCAAAAGCAGAGAGTGTGAAATCTTCCAGATGATTAGAAGTATGGAGTTGGAAATGCTTAAGTGGTTTATTTTTAATTTTTTTAATAATTGATGGTAGTTAGGGGAAAAGTCATTAGAATTTTTAAAAATCTAGTTAATTGTTTTCCTGTTTAAATTGCTGGAATTATCTTGTAAAAATTGAACAAAATGACTGTAATAATCTGTTAGTCCCTGTGGTTGGTTGTGGTTTTGGTGCAAGAATTTATTCTTTCAGTGAGAAAAGAGGACGTTTTAATCTGGCAAATGGCCTAGACAAGCTTCTGTGTAGTTTTTCTTGTATAACCATTCATGACCTGGAGGGGAGACTGCTGGGAAAGCTAAGGTTGCTACTGAAAGAGGTTTTAGAGGGGCCAGTAGGTGGCGCTCACCCTCCTGTCTGCAAGCTGCGGCTGCACATTGGTAGTGGTGTAGAGCGTTTAGAGTGGAGTGTCCAGAAAAGTGCTATGGAAGTGTCTTCTTTTGGTAAAAAGTCAACTTCAGTCTCAGCCTTTTAAGAATATGAAAATAATTTTTGTCTGCATTTGAAATAATTGCACTAAGCACAACACTCATGAAGTCTGTGTTGCCTAAGATGTCCCAGTTCACAGCTCTGCTTCCGGGTCCAGTGTTTTTAATTTTACAGAAAGAACAAAAGCCTCAAACACAACGTGTGCTTTTAATACATTCTTGTGCTTCCGAATCTGACCGCTAGAGGTCAGGCTCTTACACGCTACTGTTCGTACTAAAGAAGCAAAGGATATTCTGTTTCACTGCCACTGCTTGATCTTGTTCTTGAAACAGTGGGGCTCGCTCTTTTTTCCTTCCTGTTTGATTTTTTAAAAAGGCTTTGCTAGCTGCAGGTAGCTTGAGGTTTTTTTTGTTAATTCCATTTTTAACTTTCTAGGCATTTGAATGTGGGAAGCAATGATTTATTCTCTGCTCAGTCCTTTCTCTGGTGTCCGGTGCTTGAAATACAGACTCAACGGACAGACGCTTCTACTTCAGTTTTCTGGGGTTTTTTAACTGACCTGTGCTAAAGGAAGATGCTGTTGAATCCGGCGTCACCAGAGCTGCAGGCCCACAGGCCGTGGTGCAGGCCCACACACCTCCCTTATTCAGCTCTGTTCTTCCTCACTCAGGTCTGGTCCCACAAGGATTACCCCCTGATTCCGGTGGGCAAGCTGGTGCTGAACCGCAACCCCGTCAACTACTTTTCGGAGGTGGAGCAGATCGCCTTTGACCCCAGCAACATGCCCCCTGGGGTTGAGCCCAGCCCGGACAAGATGCTGCAGGTGGTTATTTCCTCCCGGAGGAGGGGCTGGCGGAGCCATCTCGTGTGTCACTGCAGAGCTGCGCCCGCCTGTGTGACGTATGGAGGCTGTTCTGCAGCTCCTCTGCACAGCGGACTGGCTGGGGAAGTGAGCGGACTGATGCGTTTTGGGAAATCTTCAGCTTTGTGTTTTGGGAAATGTTGATTGTGATGGGGCAAATGGTAACGTAACACTGTGAAGCAAGGTCTTATGAACCCATTTGTACACTAACCACTTCCAGAGCAATTTCACAATCCTGTTGATTTCTGGGACCTCCGGTTGTTCCAGAGCCCCTGTCGCTGTTGTGCAATGCAGGCAGGTGCCCTTCCTATTGCAGGTTTTTAGCTTACGTTTGCCATTAGGTAGATGCTTCACTGTTCCTTTCCACCACAGCCTGAGGCCTGTACAAGCCCTGGCGTTCTAATACGTTAATCGTGTGTCCATGTATTTCAATATGACCTCACCTGGGATTAAGGTTGAAAGCGATATTGAGAGATGAAGGGCTTTCTTCACACTAGGGCAGTTCTGCTTGCATGATATGGAATTTCTGTGAAATGGGGGGGCTGAGCTGCGTTCCCAGATCTCCAATAGTCCACACAAACCAGGACTGAGGGGCTGTCTCTTGCCATTCAGAGACAGGTTCTTTGGGTGTTCAGAGTCCCATTTTAACAAAACATACTCTTGCCTTGAGGGAAAATCCCTTGACAATGATAGTTTGTTAGAATTGCATTGGATAAACCACCGCTTGCCCTAGTGAGTCTCCACAGGCCTCGATTGAAAGGTTTGTCACTCTCTTCCCAAATCGCCTGTGACCCACGTGCAAGTGTTTCAGTTTGAGACGGGTGTGTGCTCACTGTGCTGTCAAAGCAAACGTTGTTAGGAATAGCCATCAGTTTTCAGAGAAGGCTTGATATTCGATTAGGGATCTTTTAAAACCCTGTCGAAGGCACGTGACTCATAAATGCGCAACCCTTTTTCTGCAATCCACCTCTGTGTTGAAAATGCTGTTTCTGCATCCTGCCAACTGGTCTTCCTAGAGAAGTACAGCCATTTGCCCTAGATGGGCTTTGTGGCATGAGGTTAATCTTGAAGAGTTCTTCTGTCTCCAGGGTCGCTTATTTTCATACCCGGACACGCACCGACACCGCCTGGGCGCCAACTACCTGCAGCTGCCTGTGAACTGCCCTTACAAAACCCGGGTCGCCAACTACCAGAGAGATGGGCCCATGTGCATGTTTGACAACCAGGGTGCGAGACTCTCTCTACTTTTTAAAAAGCGGTCTAATCTTCTCTTTCTGTGTCCTCTGTCATGCTTAGTCATGTGGGGTGTTGTTGGAATCTTTGTACTGGCACAGGAGAGGTGGAGGTATGTAAAAGCTGAGCCTACAGCACAGGATTAACAGGGGCCACCCCAGGGTATCTAAATACTCTCTAAACAAACAAGTGCTCACATTACTCCTGCCCCTGCGTCCCTGCACTGGCTTCAGGTTTCATGTCAACTTCAGAATCCTCATGCTCACCTGTAAGGCTCTGCATGGCTTGGCTCCTCAGCACCTGTCTGACTTACTATCTTCCTGCTCCCCATCGTGATGCTTTTGCTTATCTCCTTCTAGTCTTTTGTTTGTCCCCCACGCTCATTTATGTTCTGCGGGTGACAGGGCTTTTCCTTGCTGCACACCAAAGCTCTGGAGTTCTGTCCCTAAGAATATCAGTCAGACACCCTGAGTGCTTTGACATCCAGACTCACAACCTTCATCAGAATGCCTTTCTGTTGAATTGGTGTCTCTGTTCATCTACTGCATTTCGAATCACTTGTCTTTTAACCATTTTCCTGTAAAGCACTTTGAGAAACTACTTGTAAAGATTCTGTATAAAATGTTTATTGCATTCCTCAAGACAGTGTTGGATCAATAAATCTTAACAGAGTTGATAAGGAAATGGAAAAAGTAGCTTTAGGAGGTATAAGGTTCCCTGCCAGTGCTTCTGCTTATGTTCTTTAATCTTTTATTGTGAGCTGATCTGCATGCCAGAGTAGAAAGTGTGGTGTAAACTTTGATTTACTGTCTGCCAATTCCTTTATTGCTCTCCTCTTCCTCTTTCAGTCTGCGTTCATGGTTGGTGTCTTGCATCCTGTGTGTTGATCCTGGTGCAGTGGTTCTGTCAGTGTTGGTGGTGGAGGTTTAAGATCTGAGCAGAGGCTTTTGTGTTTTTGTAGGCGGAGCTCCAAATTACTACCCCAACAGCTTCAGCGCCCCCGAAGCCCAGCCCAGATTCCTGGAATCTAAATTCAAGGTTTCCATCGATGTCGCCCGCTATAACAGCTCTGATGAAGACAACGTCACCCAGGTAGAGCGAGAGAGACAAATACGCTGGATGGGCTGAGCATCCCTCCTTCATTTGTCATCTTTCTCGTGTTTCTGCTCAGCTCGATTTTCATTCTTCTCTTTGGAGAGATGCTTGGTTCTTCTTCACTGTGCTAACATGAGAAGAAGCGTGGGTAAAAACTGTGCTTTATACAGTTGCAGACTGAAATATTCAGCTTTCAAAAACATTATTAAAATCAGTTTGTTTTAATGTGAGATTTATAGAGAATCTGTCCGTTAACCCGTTCAAATGTCATCATCTTTTCAATGTCTTTGCACATATTGGCGTGGGTTTCTGAGGATGTTGAGTAGTTCATTTCTACGTTTCAGCAAGGGGAGTCCATAACAGGAATTTGTTTTTCTTTTTGTGCTTTTTTGTTAAAGGAGAAAAGTGATTTTGTATTATTTTGGTACTTTTGTGCATCATTGTCCTGATTTAGATTCTGCATTTCAGTTACAATTTGCAACTGTTTCTTTTTAACAAATTTACAGCTGAGCCAATTTTGTATAGGTGCATGTAGCCAATTTGTAAGTTAACTGTGGTCAGTAAAGTTGCAGATAAAGAGTACTAATGAGGAAGAGCAATCCGTTAATGTAACCTCAGACAGGTTGATACAATCCATTACGTTACAAGGGAAAACAAAATTCATGTAGAAGTAAGAGCACTGCTGTTTGTACCAGCATTGCTCCATCTCCACTATCACAACTGCATGCGGCCTGTCTGCAACAGCAGGGAAGAGGGAAGCTGTGGTTTGTGTGTAACACAGCAGACAGAGAGGGGCCAAGGCTCTGCATCGGCCAGTAAATACAGCAGGTCTGCAGCTGGGACTTGAACCCACAACCCACCCTGATTTTTTTAAACCCATTTGAACGGTGTGTCCCCTCCCTGCCAGGTGCGCACGTTCTACACGCAGGTGCTGAGCGAGGAGGAGCGCCAGCGGCTGTGCCAGAACCTGGCCGGGCACCTGAGGGGAGCCCAGCTGTTCATCCAGAAGCGCATGGTGAGTGGGCACTGGCGCTGGCGCGGCGGCCGGCAGACTCTGACCCCTGAAGGCAGCTGGGGTCATGCCTGAGCGGGATCTGCGAGTGTGGCTAAGCAGGCAGCACAGGGAAGAGGAGGGCGAGAACAAAACCCGCCAGGCCGCAATGTGAAAAACCCCTCAGCCGAGGACGCGGGCAGTGTGCAGCCTCCAGTCTCCTAGGGCAGTCTTGGATCGACCTTTCAGGCTGGTTTTGTGCTAAAGGGAGATAAAAAAAGGTTTAGGTTTTTGGTTGAAAAGAAGATTGAGACCCAATAAAATCATAGAATTTGCTTAAGAAGGAGGTAGTTGGTTCTGAAACCTACAGACTTTTATAGAGGTAAGGGATGAAGTCTCTTGCTCTGCTTTTTAAGACCCGTCATACAGGTGTGGCCTGCAGTGTTTTCTCTTGCTTTTGTAGCTGCAGACATGCTTGCACAACAACTGCAGCAAGACCACAGAGCCTAAAAGCTTGTGCTGGCACCATTGTGGCAAGAGGCCTAATGGACTTAAATGGAAACATTTAAGACCCGATCTTACAGACCTGGGGACTGGGAGTGCCGAAAGCACGGTTTCAGGGTGCTGGCCTCTCACAGACCGAAAGCACCAAACTTCTGAATCCTGCTTCTATGTCCTTGTCCTTTTTGTGGCAGAAGAAATGAAAACTTGAAAAATCCTAGCTTTTGACATTGGAGTCTAAAATATAGTATTTTAAAATCTTGCCATCATTTGGTAGAACTGATTTTTTTTTCTGTACCAGGTACATGAATACAAACTAAAGAGTGGACCATTTAGCTATTCAGAATTCTTACAATGTACCTGGCATGGCATATTTGTGGATCCCCCTAGTATATCTGTTTTATAGCCCCAGGCATTTTTTCAGGATTGGTAGGGTAGTGGAACAGTAAGTGCTGAGGATGAACATCCTAAATTTTTTAAGCCCTGGCAGATGATGCCCATAAAAGCTCTGTACACTGTAGTACAGCAGGAACTGTCCTGATGCCCAGCATCTAAAGCATGCCACTGTTGAGCTGTCTTGCCTGTGCTTGAGATGACTCTGAACAGTGCTCAGCTGAGCTGCTCAACCTGCTGAATTCACATCACTGCAGAACCTGAGCTCGTTGATCCCGCTCGTTACCAGTTGAACGATCAAGGAGACGGCGCAGGACTGTGGCAGGACTGAATCTGGTCCCCTTGGCTGATATTTCTGCCGCCGGTGATGTTTCAGTTGCAGAACCTGATGGCTGTCCACCCAGACTATGGGAACCGAGTGCGGGCTCTGCTGGATAAGTACAACGCTGAGGCCGACAAGGTAGGTCAGGAGTGCTCTGAGCACGAGGCGCTGCCTACTCCCCTGTCCCTGATCCACGGTTCCTGTGCTCCTGAACCGTTCAGGGACAGTCGTCGAGTAAAAAACCGCTCATCATGGGGAAAAATTGAATAACATTTCGCACGTTAGATTCATGTTCTACAGCCTCCTTTTGTACTGCAGCGGGCATTTGTTTATCACTTATCTGATTTGCCTGTACATTGACATTCCTGTATGTTTTTTTCAAACGGCTGGGTTTGGCCCCACAGTTTTGAAGAACATGAGACTTGTTCCGATCAAGAGGAGGCCATTCGGCACTCAGTCCCTAACTGACCCTAGGAGAGGGTCTTGGGAGGAGCCAGGGTATTGGGTTTGACGAGACTGCAGGGTAGCTTGTTCCCTGCTCCCCCACCCCTTGGTGCAAATGGCCTTATTTGTTTATATACTGTAGTTTTACTCCAGCATGCATTACGTATGAAAATGTTCATCCTTATAAATATCCATTTTAACTGTGAACTGACTTGGATTTCAGGATTAACTGACCATAAATGTTTTCGTTTCCTCCAGAACGTGATCCGGGTCTATTCCCCCAGCTCCCAGTCGCTCGCTGCCTCCAAGATGTAATGTCCCAAGTCTGCAGAGACGTGCCAGTGGACACCACGGGCTAATTGTGTTATTCCTGCTGTTTCCTGACATGTAACAATAAGCTGAAGAATCGGATTCCTAATGACGACTAGTAATTGGATTCTTAAACACTTAGGATAAGAATTGGTTTTATAAGCTAGGTTTTGAATTTTTCAACTAATCAAAAAGTTTGGCCAGGCAGGGGTAAAGCTTTTAGGTCTGGCTTAGTGATCACACTTTTTTTCCAGGGAAAAGCAGTTTGTGTAACTTGTCTGAAAAAAGTGATTGGTGTTTTTTTTTTTGTCAAATTTGAGTCCCATTAACATGGCTAATAGGACTAGTTTCTGAGACAGACACCTGTATGAGGAGACGTAGTTCCACTTTTCTAACTACTGGAGGGACAGATACTGCTCACCTGTGCAGTGGGATGAGGAGCTGAAGGATTTGCAGTGTTTCAAAAGTGGCATCATGTGATTGAAAGGCAAAGCCTTACCGATTTCATATCCTGTTCTGTCATGCATGTCAGATTTGTTTTTTCATCCAGATATTGGAGACTGCACAATCCTGCAGTTGTGGGTTACTGTTTGGGGAAAAAAAAACAACTTCCCCTGCTCCTCAGGATCTTTGCATTGTACAGTTGGGCACCAGTGCAGTACCAGTGATGCCATTTTTGAATGGGGGGTGTACAATGCACTGCTGTAGGCTCAAGGAAACCAGGTTCAGCGGAGACAAATCTTTTGCATTTGGATAATATCCTCTTACATCAGTCCCAGTAAACCTGGCACTGGAAAAAAAAATGCTTTTCCTAAAAGTTGGTTTTCATGTTTTGCTCATCCGAGACGTGTGGTGGCCCACGGAAGCAGCACTCGCAGAGTCTCCAGTGCCAGAATGAGGCTGTTAATTAAAGACTTGTGCTTTCTGAAGGAACCCTGTTTAATCTCCTTACTCCGTCCATGTGCATGAGGAGCAGTAGTCAAAAACTGTTTTGAGCAGTTAAGGTTGAAATGTTCATTATTTGGAGGGAATTCTTCCTTCTTGTTGGGGAAAGTAAACTGACTGTCAATGCAATTTCATTTTCGATTGATTAACCTGCTGATTTATTATATACAATTGTTAACCTCCAGCTATGGATGCTTTCAAAAGCTTGGTTTTCTAAACAAATCTGCTAATAAAGTGACTTTCTTTTCAGTGGATTTGAAAGTTTTCCCTGGTGATCTTTTTAGATTTATTTGAAAAGACATTTATGGTCTGGGAAATCCAGCTTTGTACCCTTGATTTCTTGAGGTTTTTTAGTCGGCAAATGTGTAGACACTTATAGCACGTCAACCCAGACAGCAGCCTGTACAATGCAGGTCTAGGCCCCACAGAGATGTGATTTTACAATTAATTACCTGTCTGCAGGTATTGGTGGAAGAGACTTGGATGGACTTTGACCGATTCAGATTACACCTTTGGGGAAAAGAGAATTTCAAGCAAGATCTTTAAACTACAGACCTGTCTGAGCAACCAACCTCATATCTGAGTGTAGAGAAAAGGAAAAGGTGGTGCTGGGGGAGGAGGGAGAGTAATAAGGGAGAATGCTAGATCCTGTAATGGGAGCAAAGGTGAAACCATGCTTTACAGTTAGAATCGCTAAATCCTCTCTGGATTTTTTCTGGAAGGAAGCCAGAGTACCCAGAGGGAAACCCTCATGAGCCAGGGGAGAACATGCAAACTCCACACAGACAGGCATCCAAGGCTGGAATCTGCTGAATTAATCTCCATACCCCTGTACTGTACTGAACATAAAATTGCAGCATATTTGTCAGTACTTTCCCGATAGCTGTTGCATTTCAAGTAATCCAAACCAATTAGGTGTTTATGTACAGCCACCACTGAGAGGGGGGAAAAAAATCTTCCAACCGTGAAACAAAAACCAGGATACACAAAAAAGTACAAAAGAGAATGAGGTTGTTGATTGCTGTTTGTGGATCTCTCTGATCTGGCTATCAGTTTCTGCAAAACAGCTGGAGAGCATGAGGCAGAGCCCACCCATTAAGTAATAAAGGTTTTCACTTTCCTTCAATTTTCATTTGTGGTCTCTGGCTTCTGTTTTACTAAAGTGTCTGAATTCTAAGGGGTTGATGATACTATTGTCACTGAACACTGATTATTGCTAGATTTGGACTGAACTGTGAACCAAATTTTAAACCTTTAACAATTTTGCACACATTTGGGTGCACCTCTCTGAACATCCTGTTGGCAGGCTCTGCAGGGCATGCAGCTAATGTCCTGTTCACCTACACCTTGCAAAACACATACAGGCCTGAGCCTGTGGTTTCCATTCTCGAACAGCTCTGTGCCAGCTTGGTTTCCTGTAAATGCGAGTTTGTTGCCAAAAATTGATTCGTTTGTGGTTTGGAATGAAAAACCAAAATGTGTGCTATGTTCTCCTACATTTCAAAGACTTTCTCAACGTACAGTATCTGTGTGTTTTAGCGGAAAGTTTTACATGCAGCCATCAATTGCATGTTACTGTAGGTGAAAGCGATTAACAAGTTCAGGAAGGATAACCATGACATTTATTGGTAAATAAACTTTGATTGATTGAAGTCAGTCTTACACAGCTGGTCCTAATTGCCACCATTCCAGAAATTAGATCCAGTACAGTGTATATCAAACATCTCCCTTCGCATTTGTCTGAAGCATCCCTCCACCTTGCAGCTGTCCCATGGTTCTCTCCTCCCTGACTGGGGTTCGAGACCTCTCATCCTGGGGCCAGGAGGCTGCCCATTAAGCCAACAGGATAACCAAACCTACAGCATACCATCAGAAAACCAGAACATTCACAAAGGCATCTCATGCTTGGAGATTGTTGTCTGTAGTAAAATATATTTTCTGAATATACTTTTACCAGTTCAGGTCTTCTCGGGTCTGGTATTTGTTTTTCTGTTCATGGGCTTCGAGAGGTCTTGCCGATGGCTGTGGTGCAATCGGCCTGAGCCCGCCCCCCGCTATCAGAGAGAGATATAAAACAGGGCGACAGAGCTGGGACCCACCTCACACTCCTCACGCCGCTAGAGCCCCGGACACTCCTCAGCCTCCATGACGTCCACGGTCGCCACCTCCAAGGTCGAGGGCACAGCTCAGTTCCCCCAGACCGTCGTGGTCGAGGTGGGAGATAACCCGAACCTCATCCGCGATCACATCGTGTGGTCAATCTGCAGCTTCTCCATGCTCAACTGCTGCTGCCTGGGACTGGTGGCGTTACTGAATTCCGTAAGGGTGAGTAGGGCTCCGTTTTTCGTGCCTTTCTCTTAGAGCGGATTTCATGCTAAAGTTTCTTTAATACACATCAGAGCTGCTGTTCTGCGGACAACCTACTCCATTATACACTACAGGTGCAATTGAAAATGTGATTATCTTTTCTTGCCTTAAATCTTTTGGCTGTTCTGTTGCAGGTGTTGTATGTGTTAAAATTCCTATACTGCATCACATCAACTGATAATCTTTGTCAGTTTGAACAGTATAATATGTATAACCAGTAACTCTGTTGGTAAAGTTAAACCATTGAAAGGCTACTGCGCAGTACCGAGTACAATCTGGAAACAGGTGAATAGTTTAGCTGCAGTAGCGACAGAAAAATAAATAACAACGATGTAAACGGTCAAAATAAAAAATAATGAATTGCTCCACTTACACTGGGTCGCGCTTGATTTCTACATTTAGATTTTTCCGGGGATGTAAAAACTATTAAGTTAACTTATTTTTGTATCACCACGTTTGTTTTTGATAACAGGCGAGAGACCAGAAACTTGTGAGGAACCTGGAGCTCGCCAGAATCTTCGGGAATCGTGCGCGAACTTTCAACATCGTCTCCAACGTGCTGTCGCTTCTCACAATCGTGATATTTCTAGGCATATACGCGGCAGCAATCGGCCATGTCATTTCATCTGTGAAGAGAACATAACTGGACCTTTTGAAAGACCGCAAAGTAGTTTTGCTTCTGTCTTGAATGCTTTTTAAAAAGGGCATTTAGTATGTTAATTTTTTATTTCAAAAGCTAAGGTTATAGCAAAAAAAACGAACTATGCTTTTGTGAAACACCCTTGATTTCTGTGCGTAAATGCTTGTGATTTTGTTATCATCCTGCTGTTAGTCCCGCAAGCAAGGCTTTTGTCCGTATGTCACTTTGAGCTTAGTAACTGTAAGAACTGTTAAGAGCTATTAAAATTGCCAAAGCAACCGTGAAGAAGCAAGAAGCGATTTCTTCTGAGATTCTCAACTGCACGTTGGGCTCAAATATTTAGAAATCTGAAAAAGAAGATGAACGATCCGTGCTCGATGTGCGTAATCTTGTAATTAAAATTGTTGGATAAAATGCTGTGGATTTAATGTTTCCTCATTGTTGCTGGGAATAAGGTGTACATAGATTATTTTGTGTACGTTTATGAGAGTGTGTATATACAGTGTACGGCATATTACAGTTTTTGAATATCGCATCATCATTACTGTTCCTTAACAATTTGAAAGAAGTTCTGAAAATTCCGAAAATTGCAATTTCAATTGATCACTGAGAACTAATATACAGCAGGTATGTCTCCTGTGGAAGATCCTGGGCGTTGATACTGTGACTCGAGGTACCTTCTGCCCATTCACTGCTTGCGCAACAAAACCGATCGGCGATCCTTTCTTCTACGAGGTAAGATACAGTAGTTCAAGACAAACCACAGACCTGCACGCCCGTTCTGGGAGCCGTTAGTGCACTACGTTGTAACCTACAGGACGTAGCTATGAAGTGAGATCAACTAAACCGATGCCGTTTGTGTCACTAAGACTCAACCAAAGATACTTTTTGTATCAGTGATATTAACAAATCGAATTAATTTAGCATGAAAAATGAAAGTAGGCTCAGCAAACCACTGCGATATAAAATAGGACAATTTTAAAATGTTGCAGAAATTTAAACTTGGATATTTCTTAGTTACGATTGGTTAATATAAATCTGAGTTATGAGGTATGCACTTTACAAATCTATCTATTAATGCAATTTGGATTAATGAAGTTTGTCTTAACTCTTGTATTGTACTTAATTTGTTTTAAATATATAATTAACAACATGAATTGCCTATTAATAATTACATGTTAATAGGTAATTATTTAAAGATCACCTTTCTTATAATGTTGCGTTAAGTTCAATCAGAATCGTAAAGAAGCAAAGAAGAATACGGAGCACGGTTGTCTCAGATCTAGAAGATCAATATTATCACTAATGAAGAGAATCTACACGCAAAAAACACTTTACAAAAATGAAAACAGATTGGCTGGTACTGTACAGTATTAAAACGTCTTGCAAAACCCTTTGGGCTTACTGGTAAAAAAAAACGTTTAAAATGTAGTTTAGGGGCAGTAAAAATATTATTTCACGCAAATAATCTGTAGAGAAAAACACAAAAAAGCACATTTTGCTGCACAACTTCTATGTTATTAATAAAATTATGTTGGCCAGTTACATTTTCTGCAGTGATAACACGATTTCAATAAAAAGTGGTCACCGTTTTTATTAAATACGAGTTCAAAAATACGACACCACAGAGACGTCTGCCAAAAAAAAAATCATCATCCAGTGAACGTGCAGTAGATGATTCAAGGTTGTGATCAAGTCTCAGTTACAATGGATTTTGTACAGACTCGTTTCAAGCTCTAGAGTTGTGGTTTTCCACATCTCATACAGCATTCCTATTTGTTAATGCACAGTGAGCCTCTTGGGTCACTTGCAACGAACTTCACGAGTGAGTACGCAGCTGCGTACTAAATTGCGGTTTAGTTAGTACGGTACTTTCTGGAGATCATCTCCAGCTCCGAGTTCAACTGCAGCGAAAAAACGTGCGGAACAAAGCTGGAGTTCAGATGAACTTGTTCCTAATCCGGTTCCCAGGGCTCGGCGTTGTTGTACTAATTAGCCCGAACTGCAGGGGACTGTGCATCAGAACATTTCAATTAATCTAATTAGTAGGCTAATACGTAGGCCATGTTAAAATATAGTTTTTACTTTGTCTGTTTCTTGTTTATATTGAAACTAAATTTCCTGACAAATTAATGTTAGTTTTTAATTTAACAATTGCATTTAGGCTACAATTCACCGGATGAGGGGACGTAGTTATTAATGAGATACTCAATTGCAATTAGTCACGAAACAAAGGAGAACCGCAGCTGCGCCTTTGAAACAGAACGCTACAGTATTATTGCGGCTTTAATTTCGTGTAACAAGACACTCCAGACGAACAAGCGGACATGTCGCTACTGCTAAATCGTTACAAAAGACACCAACTAATGACCAGTAAAGTTAAGTTTTATTAACATATCTGGAAATTAAGCTTTATAAAATTACTTGAGCAAAAAACAAAAACGTTTATTGTTCCTCTGACCTTCTAAGCATTTCTATTTTTTTAAGTTAATACATTTCTTTAGCACGGTGTGCCTTTTGCTTACTTTTCAGAACTTTAATTTTCTCTTGAAATAAACTTCTCTCTCTCCTCCTGTGTCAGTACATTTCAAATTAAGTTCTTTTCTTAGTCAGTTGCAACATCTTCTTTTCAAAATGGGGAAGAGCGCGTTGGCGTGTTGCTTTGCTAAGTCGTGGTTATCCTTTACGACGGTATCTTCTGGCACCTGTGCACAATCCTACAGCATTACAAGAGCAGAGCTATAACTGGAGTCATAAACACGCAAGAAGCCACATTGAACGAGCTTCTGGAGTTGTAAAACAACGCTTTGCTTGACTGTCATTTGGTTTGCGTACCAGTCCATCAAGAGCCAGCCCCGTCCTGTTGGCATGTGCAGCCCTACACAACCTTGTGATTGACTGGGACGAGCCGCCTCTTCCGTCTCCAAGGCACGCAGCACACTCTGGCCGTTTCAACACGGTCATTACTGGAGCACAGCCACACCACAGAGAACCATCAGAATCACTTTCAAGATGCCGAAACGTATGCTTGGGTACCACCCATTTCCTCTGATAACCACAAATATGGAGCCCCATCACAATAAAATATTTAACAGATCTGTTCAGTTGACTCTCCGATATTAAAGAACACATTAAAGCTCACGCTCCATTTATATAACCATTGGCTTTAGTTCTGTTGTCTTCACTCCCTATGATATCTTAGGATTCACAGCTAGTAATAATGACTGGCATTAAACGTATTTATTAGAAAATGACACTTTTGTTAATACAGACGTATTAATAAACTTCATTATTAATAAATGTGGTATGAATGTTAAGCAATTTGAGTTAAATATTGCAACAATTCTCCAAGCGATGGATGCATAAATTCAGTACGTAGTGACGATATTATTTCCACTACATTCAAGAGCCTTCTAATGCGATCTGGCGTTACGCCAAGTACTGTACTAAGTTGCTTAAAACCCTATGAAGAGGTGGTTTAAGTTAGTCCGCTACTTTAGTCTTCTCTAGAGGGCAGAAGCTGTTACCTTGTGTTCATTGCAATTGAGAACAGGTTTAGTACGGCGCTGCGGACTAAGCAAAGCGGCAAAGTTAGTTGCAATTAGTCTTAAGGTAGATCACACATTTAGACCGCAGCTGCCTACTAAGCACGGGTTGAACTCCCGTTAGTACGCTACTTTCAGTTCATTGCAATTGACCCCTTGTGTTTTTACAAGCCTCTTAGAGTACAGCAAAGTGTGTCCAAAACAGGACCTTTGACGTCAGTTAATAATTGCTTTCACTTATATAGTGCTTTTCTGGACACTCCACTCAGCGGTTTACGGGTAATGGGGACTCCCCTCTACCAACCCCACCTGGATGAGGGGACAGAAGCCATAGTGCGCCAGTATGCTCCCCCCACAGCAGCTCTCAGAGTGGGCACAGCAATCTCAGTTTTCCCAGCAAGTCTTCCATCCAGGTACAGACCAGGCTCACACCTGCTGAGCCTCACTTGGTTGCCAGATGTGAGTTGTAGGGGGACATGGCTGCTGGCAAAAAGCTTTGCCCCGTGTGAGGATCGAACTCACGACCTTCAGATTATGAGACTGACACGCTAACGAGGCTCAGTTGTAACATCACGCTGGGGACGGGGTGCAGAAAGTCTCCAGAATATTGGAACAGCGCTGCAGTTCTGAACTCGACAGACTGAATTGTGAAGCAATGGTTTCGTTTTAACAGTCTTCCCATCAAGCTCTTTCTCCCCCCCAAGAGACAAGTATCCTTACTGGGCCAGACATTATGTTTGGACCTGAATAAAAATCCCACTTTTGGCACAGATGAAGAAAAACGGAGGGGAAACACTGAAAAACAGAAAGCAACTCTGAATATCTATCACAATGTGAACGTAAAGTGAACGTCCTTTCTAAGTTTCGTACAATAAAATATCATTTAAAAGGCTGTCTAGCTATCGTATTAACGTTTTAGACAGACTTAATAACCAGTTCATAATATAGGAACAAGTAATAGGTTTATTCCATGCTGAAAAAAAGAAGAAAGAGAAAACAACATTTCGCCGTGGAGCCTTCTTCAGGTGTGAGAGAGACAGGGTAGTAGGCAAAGGTAAAGTAGCGGGAGAACAAAGGTTGGGAGGGAGGAGGAGTGAGAGGCGGGAGCAGGGGACAGAAAGAGAGGCCAATCAAGAGGTGTGAAGTCAGAATGGGTGCAGAGAGGTGTGAAATGAAACTTTAAAAGAAAATTTAAAAGAACAGGAGTCTGTCGTTAAGAGAAGGGGAATGTGTGATCCTAGCTGCAGAATAATTTTGGTTTCGGTGGTCTTTCTGATGTATGAGTTCGGAAAACCGTCTTTGAGAACACAGACGGAGAGATTAGAGTGGTTGTGGCCGTCAGAGGTGAAGTGAGAAACAATGGGCTTGGAGAGATCTTTAATCTTCACAGCCCTGACGTGTTCTCTGAAGCGGTCTCCGAGTCTCCTTCCTGTTTCTCCAATGTAGATGGCTGGGCATTTACTGCAAGAGATACAGTAAATAAGGTTGCTGGAGGTACAAGATGCTGTCTGGGTGATCCGGAATTGTCCTGAGGGGCCTTGAATGAGTGTGGTGGTGGATGTGTACTTGCAGGTGATACAGCGAGCTCTGTTGCAAGGGAAAGTGCCTGGTGTGGATGGTTGTTGAGGGCGGTCAAGGGAGCTGTGAACAAGGAGGTTATGCAGATTAGGTGGTCGGCGATATGAGATGATAGGGCGATCAGAAAAGAGGGCCCCAATGGAGGGATCATCCTGTAGGATGGAAAAGTTGTGGTTAATGGTCCTGGGGATAGGAAGTGTATTAGGGTGGTAAGGAAGCACCAAAGGAATGCGGTTGTTACAGCGGGAGTTCCTGATCGGGTTGATGGTCCGGGGGGTGTTTTTGGCTCGGGCAAGGGCCCTGTCAATCACACTGCTGGGGTATCCTCTGCTGATGGAAAAAGGAGTACATTTCGATTTCGAGGGCTTGGTTCTCGAAGTCGATGTCGTCGCTGCATAATCGTCGTAGCCTAAGGAACTGTGAAAAAGGAAGAGAGTTTTTAGTGTGGTTGGGGTGAAATGAGCTGTACAGGAGGTAGCTGTGTGAATCCGGTGTGAATCCAGCTACCGGTGAGCTGTGCTACCTCCTGTACAGCTCATTTCACCCCACATTGGAGAAACACGTCAGGGCTGTGAAGATTAAAGATCTCTCCAAGCCCATTGTTTCTCATTTCACCTCTGACGGCCACGACCACTCTAATCTCTCCGTCTGCGTTCTCAAAGACGGTTTTCCGAACTCATACATCAGAAAGACCACCGAAACCAAAATTATTCTGCAGCTAGGATCACACATTCCCCTTCTCTTAACGACAGACTACTGTTCTTTTAAATTTTCTCCATTCATTGGAAGTTTCATTTCACACCTCTCTGCACCCATTCTGACTTCACACCTCTTGATTGGCCTCTCTTTCTGTCCCCTGCTCCCGCCTCTCA
Organism: Atractosteus spatula; assembly: GCF_055471065.1. Taxonomy (NCBI): domain Eukaryota; kingdom Metazoa; phylum Chordata; class Actinopteri; order Semionotiformes; family Lepisosteidae; genus Atractosteus; species Atractosteus spatula. Next base: position 1,080,265 of record NC_142721.1, on the reverse strand, counting down.
CTCCTCCTCCCTCCCAACCTTTATTCTCCTGCTACTTTACCTTTGCCTACTGCCCTGTCTCTCTCACACCTGAAGAAGGCTCCACGGCCGAAACGTTGTGTTCTCTTTCTTCTTTTTTTCAGCATGGAATAAACCTATTACTTGTTCCTTTGCAGCCTACGCATGCTGACGCAGCTACCCACCTGAAGTTCATAATATAGTTAACAGGCAGGTCTATTCGTCTCCATGGTTTTCTAAAGTGGTCTGCCTATATTTTAATACAATATTTTAAATTGTGAACTGTTAATCATAAGTATTTCACATAAATGTAATTGAACTCACAGTGTGTAACTAGACTGACAAGCTCAACCTCACAAGCAATCACACCAAAAACCACAAACGTTGCACGATTTCACACTTTCCTTACCAAATGCAGCAAAGACGGAATGCACAACAGGCCGAGATTACGGTCTTGTGTTTGCAAATGCTTTTGAAAACCGTGATCGTGGGCGCTGCGGAAAAGCTTTGTTTTCCACAGTCGACTGCGAGCCACAAACTTGAAGGTCGCAGTTCACATTGACGCCACTAGATGGCAGCCGTAGGCTTTCAGGAGCGGCGAAGTTCCTGGCTCCGGTTGCTCCCCATGCCCAGCAGGAGCCGACAGTGGAGGGTGCAGTCCAGCGGAGGACCCTCCCGAAGAAGACGTTTTAGCCGAGTTGCAACACATAAAACCCGGGTACTATTGCAGACTTCAAGTAAAGTTATTATAGTATCGTTGTAGGTTTTCTGGCACTGCACTACTTCCAGGAAGGTGGGTATAGGTCAGTTACCACAAGGGAGATTTCCTGGGGATCCACTGTGAGACCCTCTGGCAAGATGCGGTACCCCAAGAATGTCTGGGTACTGAGGTGGCAAGAGAGCTGGAGTGACCTCAGAGGCAGCAGAGACCACAACCCTGCAGCCCCCCCCCCACTAGGAAACTCCGGGTAAACCCAGCTGAACAGGCATGGAAAACCCAGGGCCAGCACACACGGGGGAGAAGAAACGATGAACGTTTGCGTCTACAGAGCCGCTAGAGGGCTGTTCTTTACTCACACCAGTGCCGACGGGCCATGCCTACAGGGGCGGACACGTTCATGACCACCTCTGTGCGGATCCCAGGACCACCGTGGCGGCAGGACGAGGAGGATTCTCCAGTCAGTGAGGACTCCTCCGGCCTCACCGAGCCGAGGCCTCTCCCCGGAGCGCAGGACGGTGGCGGCGGGAGCGACTCTTGCCCCCGCAGGAAGCACCCGAGGCCACTCGGGGGCAACAGCCACCCGAGATGCAGGCGACCTGCTGCTCACCACGGTGGGCTTGAGGGGAGCGCGGCTGCCCTTCTCCAGCAGAGGCATCGTCGACACGGGCGGCCATGGCAATCCGAGCTCCCGCTCAGGGGGCAGCTCCCCGCAGGCCAGACACGCCCTCTCGAAACAGGGCCAAGAGCGCCTCGTCTCCCCAGCCACCTCGGCAGCGGAGGCCGTAGCTGGCCGCCGGTCGACCCCCTTGCTGGAGATCGAGAGGCGCGGTCGGGGACGTCACACACCAAGCGGAGCTTCTCCTCGACGTCAAGAAAGAGACCCCCTCTCTCCCACAGGGCGGCCGCCCAGGCCAAAGCATCTCCGGACAGCAGAGAAGCGATATCCGCCACTTTGGCCAGGTCAGAGGGAAAACACCAGGTCTGCATAGAGAACACAATGACACACAGCGTTGAGAAGCCACGGCCGCTTGCAGGGCTGAGGGGGGCGGATAGGCGGCTCCCGGTACCTCTGAACAGGGCGCGGCACCTCGGGAGAGAACGGAGGCAGAGCTGGAACCGAGGCCGGACGACAGAGCGAGGAGAGCGCCTTCAGCATGGTGCTCGTAGTAACGCACAGGTTTTGTACCGCTTTGATCAGCCGGGATACTGTCGTCTCTTGGGAGCTGAAAGCGGAGCTGCGACAGGCCAGTGTAGGAAAGATATCCTCAGAGCTGGACTCCGCCGTACTGCAGCGCCTCTGCGCTCACCGGCAGAGCCGCGACGGTGCTGTGTCCGAGACGGGCGGCTGAGGCGAGGGGCAAGCAGCGTTCGGGCAGACACGTCCAGGTGAAGGTGGCCCAGGAGAAAGGTGACGAGTCGAGAGGCAAAGGCGGTGAAGATCAAGGGCGCAACATAGGGGATTTTCACGAGCTGCCCGAGAGCAAGCCGAGCTTGGTACAGAAAGACAGTCTGCGAACCGTAGTCAAGCCAACTGGGTCAGTGCAGGAAAGCAATGGGGAATAAGGGATAATCCTAGAATCGAGATCCGAAGAAAAACTAGATAAAACCTAGAGAAAACGTACAAAAAACCCCATTTGCGACACACACGAACGAGTGAGGTATATTGTCTTCACGAAACTTAAATATCCGCTGGTGATCAAGGAAATTAATTAATTACGTTCAGGAAGTGTTCATCTCCGTCCCGGTCCTGATTCTAATCACCGGAAATCGGTGGATTAACACTGTTTCTAACAGGCTGTCTGGAGACGGAGGAATCACAGTTATTAATAATGACACACTGTGACCGGACCTCTCCACCTGCAGAGCAAAGCCAATTGAATAGTGAACTGACACTGGTTTAAAAACCCTAGCACAGGAGACAGTCACTCTCCAGTCGGCACACAGCGGCCGTTGTTGTGTTTACGACGCTGTTGCGTTTATATTCTGTTACTGCGTTACGGCACTTTTTTTAGTTTTTTTTTGCCGTTCTCTGCCAGTTCCAAGACATGTTCAGGTACAATAAAGAGCAGACGTCTGCGGAACCTGTCCATCGCAGTCCCTTGTTTTCCGCTGTGTAACAGTCACGCTATGAGCTCATACATGGAAACACAATTAGCAATTACAAGAACATGTATATGACTTGGTGAATTAATGCGTTTCCCTCAATTTGAGAAACGTTAGTCCTGAAGAAAACCAATGTCAGATGGAATGTTAACAATTGTAGTTTTATCTGTAGACATTATTTTCCCAGATCGTTGCCAAGGTGCCATAATATCAGTTCACCACTAAACTTTGTCTGCTCTTAACAGCTAACAGCAATGAACTAAAATGTTTTTAGGTGTTTCTTTGCCATGAAGTATATAGTGAAACGTCCACAGAAAACCATTGCATAAACGCTGTGTGCCTAATGTCTTTTTTTAATACATCAACAAAAAGTTTTCACATCACTGCAGAGCTTAATCTTTAGAGAAAAGAAGGAATGTAGTTGCCTGACATCACGAATGGGTTTACGGGAAACTCTCCACAGCCTCCTACTTCCTCCCCAGTGCCACTGCCCCCCTCTTCCTAACGACGTTCCCAAGGTGGCCCTGGGGCAGAGACGGGGCCAGCAGCAGGCTGCCCGCTGCCAGGAGAGCACCGGGGCCGTGGCCGGGGTGTGGAGCCCGGATCTGGCCCTGAGGCTGCGGAGCGCACAGGCACGGCCCCCTCTAGAGCGAGCTCCTGTGCTGGGAACGTCGTTAGCAAGAGGGGGGCAGTGGCACTGGGGAGGAAGTGAGAGGCTGTGGAGAGCTTCCCGAAAACCCATTCGTGATGTCAGGCAACTACATTCCTTCCTTTCTGCAGAGATCAAGCTCTTCAAATAAGTACTGTTCGTATGTCCATATCTCACTGGAGAAACCCAACGTGTTTTATAGTGGGATCCTAATGTCTTGTGTACAATGCGTGCTTTCTAATTGTTTGCTGAGGCGCACTGTGCGCATTCGAAATAAAACACCTCTCCCAGTAGCTCTGCAGTGATGTGAAAGAGCACTGAACTACAGGCTTCGGAAACCAAAGCTGAGTTACGCTAAACAAGATACCAGCAACAAAAAATGTCGCTACTAATGCAATCTCGAACACTGCTATAAACGGAGACAGACAGTTTAGGAGCTCCGACTGATCCAGCTTGTTACGGATTTCTTCATGCTTTATATAACTGCACAACATTACACCAAATCATAAAAGTGAGTCGTGATGAAAACATCCGGCATTTTGGTCGTTTTCTTCAAAGTCAGGGCGTCATGGAAAAAAGAAGAGAAGAGCAGGATTTTTTTTCTTTCGACGCATTAATTTGGTTTTCGGGAAAAGGGGGTACCCGAAGGTAATGTGAGGAGGCAACAGCATCAGTGGAATTCCATTCCTTATTTGGGGGCAAATCACAGAAGCCCTACTCCAGCTGCTGGGGCGGAGGCAATGACGTCACCTATTGGGGAGAACAGGGGACGGCGATCAAACGGGTCTCGTGTGCGCTCGGGGATAAAAGCATCCTTCCTTTATATTCCGGACACACTCTGCATCCCCTGGTGTTGTTCTCTGTCTTCCCGGGCTCGGTTTGCGGTGTCTTCACGGGACAGGGTCGATAGCCAGCATGGAGAACTTGAAGTATTCGCCAGAACTTCTGCCAATGCAGGGCAACAGCTACGAGCGTCTGAAAGAGCCGCGGGTCGTGACTTTGGCGAGCAATGCCGCGGTGGTCAACATGGGTCCCCCTGCGAAACCGCCTCGGGACCACATCATCTGGTCCCTCTTCAGCACCATCTATATGAACTATTGCTGCCTGGGATTTGCGGCTCTCTGTTACTCGATCAAGGTGAGTGCGAACAGCCGAGCTCTCTACCGTTTGCGCTTCGCTTATACAGCGCGCCTTGATTTCCGAGGTGCACTGTTGAACGCTTCTATCCCTCCAGAGCACCCGTTACTGCGGTATACGTGTTAAAAATAAAAGCAGGTAAAAAGTGATCCTTTTTGGGGCCTTAGAACGGTTTCTCAAGTGGCGTGAACCGTATTTGTTCTACCTTATCTTTTTTTGTGTGTATGTATATATAAGCAATATTTTTAATATAAAAAGACCCGGTTTAAAGAATGGCATTTGAAGGGACCGCAGATAGATCTTTTCGTTTCTTTTATGATTTGGGATCTGGTCAGGCTAACACTAGAAAAAGTTTGCGTGTTGGAAATATTTTTTTTTCTACTCCAGGAATAGTATAAGTGATTTAATGTTACTCGCTATGATTTAATGTTTCTACAGGAAAAAAATAAACAAATCGCATGTAGACACGTCAAGCTTCCAATGGAAGCCCACTAGCTTCTGTCTGTTGTGCCCAAGATGCCATATACAGTAAATGGCTCTTTTGTTCTAAGCTTGGGAAGGGTGTAATATATCCTGTTACAGTGCTCGACAGCGCTGTGGGTTAAGAGGAGCACCACTAACAATGAGACCGAGCTCAGGGTAGTCTCCCCCCCCAGAATTTGGGGGCCCTACTTGGGGAGTCTCTCTAAAATGCAACTCCTTGTTCACCGGGACAGTTTGAGATGTTTCTATTGACTTGAAAAAATGGCACTCAATATCCACAGCAAATGCTTAATAATGATCAGTGGTTTATTCTTCTCTGGGTGTGATGGATTGCAGGAATAATGAATTTTACCAGCCTGACAAGAGTGGCTTTATATATCCAAGAGACAGGTTGTGGATTTTGGTGCCCTTTCTGAAAAGAGCCTTCGCCCCAGCCTTGTGGGAGCCCTGCCACAGACTAGTGCCGCGCACATGCACTCTTCGACATGCTTTGGAAACCAGGGTGCAATCCAGCCAGGCTATCTGATCTTCTAGGCTCATGGTGGGGGATTAAGCAACTACAGACGTTACTAAAAGTGCAGTACTTCATCAAATGCGATTGCACTCAGACATTCAATAACCTTGAAGCAGTCTTGTCGTGGTGAATATGGAGTAATTGCATGGGATGTCAGTGAGATGTCACTGGAATATTGGTGGTGCGGATCACAAGGCTTGTCAGAACATGAACGGTTGCTGCATCTTGGGGCTTCAGATGGTCCCGAGAGTCCCACTGAGTGGGTTCTCGCCCTGCGTCCTTTCATCAGCGCAGATGGACAGCTCGCTCCAGATTCCCACAGCGCAAAGGCTCTTGCTTTGCTGGAGACCCATCCTGCTCTGTTCTGGATGGAGCTGCAGCTGTGCTGGGCTCATTCCTGGACGGAGATGCGTGGCGGCGCGGTCAGTCCCCATCCTCCTGATGGTGATGTGTGTTTGTGTCTCCCGCTGCAGGCCAGGGACAGGAAGGCGCTCGGGGACCTGGAAGGCGCCCGGGGGTATGCGTCCACCGCCCGCTGCTTCAACCTGACCACCCTGATCTTGTTCCTCATCACCGTCCTGGTCCTCATTATCCTCATCTCGGTGGGAGCAGTGTACCCCATGGAGCTGCGGCCGGTCCCACCTTCCCTCAGAGAGCCGGGGGGTGTCTAATGCGCTTGCCCCCTCCAAGAACGTCACTCGTACTTGGTTGTTCTGACTCTTTTTTTTTGTACACGAGACTTGAGTTTTCTACTTTTGTACTGCTCTTTGTGTAGCGTCTCCTTTGAAAAGTTTGTCTGACTTTCTTCTTGTGCAACCGTCTGTGAATGTGATTTAGTTCTTTTTTATTCCCCCATCTGCTTGTAATTGTGGTTCTGAGTTTGGATTTAGTTTTTCTTCTCTTGGTGTGTGTGTGTGTGTTGAATGAAGCCTACGGGTCAGAGATGTAAATGGAACGCATTAAACTTTGACTGGCAAAAAATCTGGACTCAATGTTTTTTTTTCCTCAGATCTTTGAGTAAGAGCTGATTTGCCAACTATTATTTTTTCTCATAGACTTCTTCAGAATCAGCTTTGAAGCACTCACTAGTGTGGCACAAATGGAACACTCCAGTGTAAGAGAACTTCTGTGCACCCAGAAAGCAGTCACCTCTCTGGTGGGGTGGACAATTAAGTGTACTAATAACTTTCCACTTGATTTTATGTTGTCTGTTATTGGGGAATTAATAATACATTTTTCTTATTACAGTAGAACCCTCAATGATCACCACTTGAAATGGCCAACCTGATCAATGTTGCTACAGCACAGCTGTGTCTGTGGTACAAACATCAGACTTTTACAAGACTGTAAGCCTCCAGTCCCTCATAATTCATTAACATGGTCCTGGAGGGCTGGGGTATCTGGTTTTCAGTCCTGCCAGGACATTAGAGACAAAAATCAGGTTGTTATTGGTTTCACTGAACCAACTGAATAACTTGTTCACACTCTTCAAGGTGCTGATGCATCAGAGATCTCCCAAACCTGCAGACATTCCAGCAATCCAGGACAAAGACTGGGGATCTGGCGGCATATACCTAAGGTTTTTCTTAGGATGGTGTTTTGTAATAGCTGGGTTATCTGTGTCTCAAGGCTGCCTACTTAATCTTGAAATAAGGACACAGGCTCCATTGCAAGAGTTCTTAAACTTGTTTTATTGGAGGACCAGGCTGAAGGAACAATTAAAAGGAGGCTGAAATTACAGGAGTGTCCTGTAGGCGACACAATGCCTTGGCAAACTGTGGTTTTTCTGGGTAATCAGGTATCAACAAATGTTAATACATCGCTCTCTGGGTCCTTTTGTGAGGAATGTTCTCAATAGTGGCACAGCCCACTGATTATTGTTATTTTTTAGTTTGTAATGCAAACATAATTCCAAGGTTTGCATTACCTGGGTGAGAAGCTCTGTAAGAGTGCGCACCAAACCTTTTCCATCTTTTGTCAGGGTCTGAGAACTGTGATAGACAGAAATGGAGATGTTTAACATCTAGCTAGGTCCTTGCCATTATTCCAGGCTCAGGCTGAATTTTGATGGGTATCCAGAAGCGCTCATCAACAAATTGCTGAACCACCTTAAGCACAACTTTATTATTTAACTCAAAGAGCCTCTCCTTGCCAAGTTTTTCTTTTTACGTGTTTGTCTTGTGAGAAAAAATGATTGCATAACAGTCATGTGGAAATGAGGGAGGGGGTCCCCTTTGACAGGGTGGGATAAATTTGAGTTCTTTTGGGGTTATATATAAAAGATCACGTGCCAAGTTTAATGAAATTAAGAGTGTGGTTACACGCTTGGCTGAGTGAAATATCCACAGGAATTTTCCCAGCTTATCTCCACTGTAAAGCAGCCCAGACCAGACAGAAATGTAAGAAAGTTTGATACATATGATCTCATGCAGTCATTTTTTTAAAGAAGCCAGGGTGTCTCCTTCAACAGCCTGACTGGGTAGTTTGTTCCACACACCCCCAACCATCTGTGTAAACCTGGAATAACAGTGTGACTGAGAGGATGGAGCAGTTTACTCTTGTATAAGGAGTCATGTAGGTCAGACAGTTCAGGTTTGGGGTGGGCAGTCCCAGAGGGTTGGTGTTTCTGCAGGTTTACCTCTATTCTTAATGCCCAAAACCAGTTCATAATTGACTTAATGGGATCTTTTGACAACATTCTCCAGCCCGATGGGAGCTGGTGTTTGGAAGAGATCTAGAAAGCCTTCAGACTCAACAGCCCTCCAGGACCGGAACTGAACACCCCTGCACTAGAGCGTGACCTGCAGAATGAAGTATGTGATCTGGGTCTGCTTCCTCCTAGATACCCACTGTTTGCTGTCAGGGGAAAATCAGGAGCGATAGAAGATATATATGTCCTAAACTTCCCCTGAAAGAAGCCAAAGAAAATTGTTTATTCCATTATGCAGGAAACTCATTAGCGGAAGGTTTTGTCCTGTGATCCCAGGATAAGATACTGTGTTTACTGTGACCCTATCCAGGGAAAACAGTGTGAGAGAGAACACACGATTTCTCACTGGGGACAGAATACGGATCCATCTCTGGGAAACAGAGAAAAAGATCATTTTGAAGCCAATAATACCCAGCCTGCACTGCTTCAGAGGCTGAAGTAAATGGAAAATGCACATGATCACATCTGGGTACCACACAAACTCCATACAGAAGATGTTCCAGCACATAATTGAGCCAGGACAGAAGAGTTTTGAGGCCATAGTGCTTAACACCATGCCAGTCTGCTGCTTATTCCATGTAATATTTTTAATGAGCAGCTCCTTATTTTTCTTACCATGCTGTAGACCATTTCATCCCATGCTTTTTCCTGGAGCTATCACCCCAAATCCTCAGGCAAAAAGACTGACCAAGAAAAAAAAGGTTCTTTATTAGTTATAGTCATCCTTTATCAGTCTCACACTGTTATTGTGTTTGTAAAAATCAGCCTCACATTGCTTATTGATAACTGTTGCAGGGGAAGGTTTTCTGTTAACTTTTAGACAATTAACATGTAATTGTCCTTTCTTTTGTGAAATAGTCACTTAAAAAGGATTTTAAGAGGAGCCTGGTATTTAAGAAACTCAAGTACTGTTTTCACCGCAGTGGCAGCTACATTGAATCTTTTGACAGGTTGGAAAATGGCACTAGAAAGAAGAAGAGAATATCTGAACTCCAGACTTGGCCACACCAGTGGTAACGTTTTTATAACTTGCTAGCTGTGGTGCTATTCCAGAGGATAAAACAGGGCCCTTTATTTCTGGTTTGTTTCTGCTTGGCTGGGACAAAGACTAGAGCTTCCAATAAATCATGCCAGAAACAATGGTAACAATTAACACTGACAGAATGTTTATTCACAGATAAACGCCAGAGAGTATCTGTTTATTTCTACATTATACACACATTTAAATTGAATTGTGTTTTGCTTGCAGGAATGTCCTTGCTTTCCTGAGCGAATGAAGCATGATGATATTGCCTCAATGCTACTCTCTAGTCTTAACATTTTGTTTTTAAAAGGAATGGAGTCCATTTGCAAAACACTTTGTGTTTTTCTTTCTTTACTAGGGATGATATTGAAAACCTCATTTCTCTCTTGCTTTATTTTTACATTTCTGGAACACATTTTATCCTGGTTGAAACAGTTTGCAAGAATGGTCCAAGAACTTTCTTTAATATAGTACATTGCAGCTAATCGAGCCTTCACCTTAATGCCAATATTTATTGCACCAAATGCAAATTAAATGTAAAAGACATTTGCAGGCTTTTTTAAACCTTAAGTTGAAGAAAAAATTAAAATTAAGAAAAAACGTGTTTCTAATCCTTCCAGAAGTTGTTTCTTAAGTAGTGTTGTTACTGGATGAATGAGATAATGACAAAACAGAACTAGATCATTAAAAGCACATCAGATATGTGTTACCTGCAAAATAATGGATCAATAGTAAGGGCTGAAATGTAGGAGTTATCTATATCGACACGATTCAGCTCCAGGTTATGGGTGTCTTTACATTTTCCCTGATTTCAACCTGAAGAAAATCTCGAGAGAGTGAATAAGTAGTTCTGTTAAGCTGCAGAACAGATGCAGGATGAAAATCAAGGACTCTTTGACACTCAAGGATCACTTGGCAGTAGCCTGAAAGATGCTATTCTGACTTTAAAAAAACGTTGTTTTAACAAAATTCGTTTAATTAGCACAATGCACAATTAAGTGACACAGGAACTGCACATATGGTATATATTATGCAGAAATTTAGGAAACTAAAGGTTAATTATTGATGTCATACAGTAGCTCTAGTAATTCAGTGTAAATGTTAAGCCTGTCTGTAAAGAATTGGTTGCTGTACAAAAACACATGCCGCAGGGCGTAAATGTGCAGGAATTTCAGTTCACAGTGACGCATTCAGCAGACTTGGACAGCAGCTCTTCGTAAAGATCTTACAGAGACTAACCAACAAAGCACAGCTAGACCTGCAAGCAATTCTGTTGGCTTTGAAACTTTGCCTTTGAAAGTTCCATTGCTTGGAATGTTTTCATTTAATCCTTGAAAGTACGTTTTAGTCTGTTCATGCTTGCATTATGCTGTTATACTCTCACCAATAGTGAAAACAAGCTGGGATGCTGATTTTTTAGATACTGTAAACATGCTGTCTGCATTTTCATTCTTTCAACTTCCTCTATCCCAATGATGGTGTCTGAAAAGGGGTGTCTGCTCCAGGGATCTGCATGACTTTAATACTTATTTGTAAAATCAGTGCAAAGATTATGGTTTAATTTTGTAAGAGCTCAGAGAGTGTCCTTAACTATATGCAGACATGTTTATCACTAACTGTTATAAAAAAACATAAAACATTTATATTCTGAGGATGAAATCAATTTGATTAGAGGTACAGACGAATAAGATGTCAATGATTAAGTTAATGAAGTTAATGAAGTCAAACTCATATACACTATTTTTTACAATTAACATCCATTCTATAGAAACGTAAACATCACAAAACTTTACTGCAAGGACATTTGTTTGTTTATTCATATTTAAATCTTACACATTCTTTAAACTAACATTCATTCTATTGTAACCTTGGCACATTGTTTTAATATACAGTACTATTCTCCCACAAAACAACTGTTCGCAGTGCAGTTACCGCTGCAGACTCAAAGCTGTGATATTTACGGTCGCTCCCACTAGAGGGGAGTAGATCCACATCCATTCCAGTTATATTGTATTTTATTTCCGTCCATCCATTTTCAAACCACTTGTCTAGTACGTGGACATAACCCAGCATCCTGGACAGGACACCAGTCCATCACAGGACACACACACACTCACACACCCTGGACAGGACACCAGTCCATCACAGGACACACACAGACACACACACACACTGGACAGGACACCAGTCCATCACAGGACACACACACACTCACACACCCTGGACAGGACACCAGTCCATCACAGGACACACACAGACACACACACACACTGGACAGGACACCAGTCCATCACAGGACACACACACACTCACACACCCTGGACAGGACACCAGTCCATCACAGGACACACACAGACTCACACACCCTGGACAGGACACCAGTCCATCACAGGACACACACACACTCACACACCCTGGACAGGACACCAGTCCATCACAGGACACACACAGACTCACACACCCTGGACAGGACACCAGTCCATCACAGGACACACACACACTCACACACCCTGGACAGGACACCAGTCCATCACAGGACACACACAGACACACACACACACTGGACAGGACACCAGTCCATCACAGGACACACACACACTCACACACCCTGGACAGGACACCAGTCCATCACAGGACACACACAGACACACACACACACTGGACAGGACACCAGTCCATCACAGGACACACACAGACTCACACACCCTGGACAGGACACCAGTCCATCACAGGACACACACACACTCACACACCCTGGACAGGACACCAGTCCATCACAGGACACACACAGACTCACACACCCTGGACAGGACACCAGTCCATCACAGGACACACACACACTCACACACCCTGGACAGGACACCAGTCCATCACAGGACACACACAGACACACACACACACTGGACAGGACACCAGTCCATCACAGGACACACACACACTCACACACCCTGGACAGGACACCAGTCCATCACAGGACACACACAGACACACACACACACTGGACAGGACACCAGTCCATCACAGGACACACACACACTCACACACCCTGGACAGGACACCAGTCCATCACAGGACACACACAGACTCACACACCCTGGACAGGACACCAGTCCATCACAGGACACACACACACTCACACACCCTGGACAGGACACCAGTCCATCACAGGACACACACAGACACACACACACACTGGACAGGACACCAGTCCATCACAGGACACACACAGACTCACACACCCTGGACAGGACACCAATCCATCACAGGACACACAGAGACACACACACACACTGGACAGGACACCAGTCCATCACAGGACACACACAGACTCACACACCCTGGACAGGACACCAGTCCATCACAGGACACACACACACTCACACACCCTGGACAGGACACCAGTCCATCACAGGACACACACAGACACACACACACTGGACAGGACACCAGTCCATCACAGGACACACACACACTCACACACCCTGGACAGGACACCAGTCCATCACAGGACACACACAGACACACACACACACTGGACAGGACACCAGTCCATCACAGGACACACACAGACTCACACACCCTGGACAGGACACCAGTCCATCACAGGACACACACAGACTCACACACCCTGGACAGGACACCAGTCCATCACAGGACACACACAGACTCACACACCCTGGACAGGACACCAGTCCATCACAGGACACACACAGACACACACACACACTGGACAGGACACCAGTCCATCACAGGACACACACAGACTCACACACCCTGGACAGGACACCAATCCATCACAGGACACACAGAGACACACACACACACTGGACAGGACACCAGTCCATCACAGGACACACACAGACTCACACACCCTGGACAGGACACCAGTCCATCACAGGACACACACACACTCACACACCCTGGACAGGACACCAGTCCATCACAGGACACACACAGACTCACACACCCTGGACAGGACACCAGTCCATCACAGGACACACACACACTCACACACCCTGGACAGGACACCAGTCCATCACAGGACACACACACACTCACACACCCTGGACAGGACACCAGTCCATCACAGGACACACACACACTCACACACCCTGGACAGGACACCAGTCCATCACAGGACACACACAGACTCACACACCCTGGACAGGACACCAGTCCATCACAGGACACACACACACTCACACACCCTGGACAGGACACCAGTCCATCACAGGACACACACACACTCACACACCCTGGACAGGACACCAGTCCATCACAGGACACACACAGACTCACACACCCTGGACAGGACACCAGTCCATCACAGGACACACACACACTCACACACCCTGGACAGGACACCAGTCCATCACAGGACACACACACACTCACACACCCTGGACAGGACACCAGTCCATCACAGGACACACACAGACACACACACACACTGGACAGGACACCAGTCCATCACAGGACACACACAGACTCACACACCCTGGACAGGACACCAGTCCATCACAGGACACACACACACTCACACACCCTGGACAGGACACCAGTCCATCACAGGACACACACACACTCACACACCCTGGACAGGACACCAGTCCATCACAGGACACACACAGACACACACACACACTGGACAGGACACCAGTCCATCACAGGACACACACAGACTCACACACCCTGGACAGGACACCAGTCCATCACAGGACACACACACACTCACACACCCTGGACAGGACACCAGTCCATCACAGGACACACACAGACACACACACACACTGGACAGGACACCAGTCCATCACAGGACACACACAGACTCACACACCCTGGACAGGACACCAGTCCATCACAGGACACACATCGACAGAAACACATACTCACACTAGGGCACACACTAGTTTTCTCAGAAGCCTATTAAGCTACCAAAGTATCTTTGGACTGTGGGAGAAACCCAGAGCCCCCAGAGGAAACCCACTCGAACAGGGAGAACATACAAACTCCACACAGACAGCACCCCAGGCATTGAACCTAGGGCTTCAGCTCGGCTAACCAGTGGACCACTCTGCCTGTTGATCCACATTCAGGTTTTAAATGTCAGACTACTGCAGAGATTCTGACTAATGCAACCACCCAGTTTGCGAGACATTTAATTAGAGTGGCACAGAATTTGTTTTTGTAAAGTTCTAGACAGAAGTTACAAAATCCATAGGACTTTTTTGAAAGTCTACTGTAGGATTTTGTCTTCCAAAATAGACAGGGATATTGAATGGCAGTTAAGTATTTCAGATGTCCATGGTACCGATCAGAACCTTGTTTTTAGTTCTAAATCCTTTTCATGGAACATAAGCATTTAAAGCTTAATTGCTAATACTTTATTTAATTTGCAAATGACACATCATGAGGAATTAAGGAGTGTTAAGAGGCGCATACATTCATCAACCCAAAATGAGTTTCTAACTGAAATTGCCATAATCGAGTACTCTGCTATATCCTTTAGCTAGCATTCCACCTGGTTGGGGAGAGTTCTTTCAATATAATCTCGTCCAATTTTTGTTATTTTGTTATGCATAAATAAGAAATATCGTCCCTACGGCCGAGGACTATAATATGCACGGGTCTACCACTAGGGGCCGCCAAAGTACCGTCTCGGAGACAAAAAGTTCCTTTGAATGCAATAGTTTCCCTAACTGAATTATTGTTCATAATACACATTCTCACATGGGTTTAATTAGTGTGTTTGCTGCATATAAAGGAGAAGAAACGGGAGGAGGGTTGTATTTTTGTTTGAAGCATTTAGGCAGATATATAGTTAGGTTAACATTAGCTGGGGTTGGCAGTAGCACTCTCTAAAGCAAGTTAATTTTGTAGAAGTCTTTTGTATTTTTATTTTTTTAATGGCCAAGAAACCTTCTAGACTTGTTAAAAAAAGCAGATATCTGGCAGTGTTTTACTCAACATCAATGCCTAAAGCTGTTTTGTACTTAAAGCTGCACCTCAAATTGCTTGTGTACTGAACTACATATTTGCTGAACTTGAATGAATGACTATTAGCAAGCTAATACAGTGGCAGAGTTTTAGGGATTTGTTAATTGCCTGCATTAGTCGAACAGTGACTCCAAAAATTTCTTAAGTTTGTGAAGGTGTATCTACCACATATAAGCATGCCAAATAATTTAATTGTGCCAAAATAATTAGAAAGTTAAACCAGGGAGTGCACCGTGATAGTCTTCAACTCTGCTTTGTTATTGAGGGCTGGTGGGAGCCCTGGTTAATGAGGGCCACATGAAAGCCCACACACCCTGCTGGAATGTACACAAGGAGATACCAGATATAAAAAGGGGTTTACAGTGAGTAACCAGCTCCTTCTCCCTTCCAACTTTAAAAGCACCAATATAAAAGCCCAAACCACGTAATGGTAGCCTTCCTGGTCTGGCCATGTGGAGTGAGCCCTCAGCTGCCTGTGACCGAAGCAGTGGCTCAGCCCACCCCAGGCCTTGCATCTATAAAACCGGTGTGCGAGTCCAGGCAGCCTGACATCTGATTTGGAGACGGCGTGGAGGACAGGGGACAGCCAGCAGCAGAGAGGATGGATAATGCCACTTACACATGCCCTCCCGACTACACTCCCCTGAGCAGCAGCAAACCTGGGGACGCTCCCTGCAGCTCCACTGTGGTCAATGTGGGCACTCCTGCCAAACCGCCCAAAGACTACCTGATCTGGTCCATCTGCAACACCCTCTACGTCAACTTCTGCTGTCTGGGGTTCTTGGCTCTGGTGTACTCGGTCAAGGTAAGATACACTTGTGCCTTTAGACCCACAACCACAGAAATGTGACGGAGCTTGGGAAACTGTGGGGCACTGGCAGAAATCATTCTGAAACCCGTACAAGGTTCAGCATCAGGTTCATGCAAAGGCAGAAGCTTGCCGAAGGCGACAGAGTTTGGTTAATCACATTCCCTCGAAATTCAGAGATAATATTCTTGATAAGATTTTATGTCTCATGTTTTCAGAAGGCCAGGCCAAACACAAGAATAATATTTTGACATTTAATGCCATTTGATATTTGACATTTAATGTTTTTGCTAGATTTCACTTAAGAATGTTTTTAGACTTTCAGAAATTATTAGCTTATATCAAATAAAAGTTCCACTCTCATAAATCTTTAATGTATGGACTGAGATCGGATTCACTTAACAGACACAAGAAAAGACCATGTTTAACAATTAACACATATTGTGTTATTGTTCCATAAAAAACACAAACATAAAAAGACAATTCTTGTATTTTATATACCTTTGCTTCACACAGATCTTCACTTGTGAAATAAAATGCACAGGAATTATTACAGAGGTGCCAATCGGTATTATTACTATTAAAATATTTAATTAATTAGAATAGGTAAGGATTTTTGTAGATTTAAAAATGTACAACAAGTTGTATATATTTTATTTACATGGACATAGGCACATGAAGGTATTTAGCATATTAGAAGCAAAACTCTGGATATTTTAAGATAATTAAGTAGCAATGATAAATTATCTTTTAGGCTTTATCTTTAGGCAGTATTTTTAAGGATATATATTTGAGGAAAATGTTAGCAGTTATGCTGAAAAGAAAATTAAACTGTGAATGTATTTGGCATTACTTGTTAATGCAGAGCCACAAACATTGTTGTTAATAGTTTTTACTCTTGAAATATTTGTTTTTCTGAATAATCCTTGTTGTCTGACATTGGCACGTTGAGATACCTCCACTTGCATGATATTAGGCAGTTAATCGGTTGCAAGAAAAACCTCAAATAATACCAATTTATTTACCACAAAAGCAAAAGAATGCATTAAAGCAAATATATTATTCATGTTTTTAATGGCACCTTTTTTGAAGGACAGTACTCTCCTGTTATATTTAGTGCTTGGCTTAGTCTGTGGGAATGTACAAGCTGTGCCACAGGAATGCTGGAAATCAGGAAGAGAGCAGACAAAACGCTAGCGAAGACGTCGGTCACAGAAACGACACAAGGCTCAAATTGCAAAAGAGATGAAGGGAGGCTAGCATTTGTAGTATTTAAAGCATAATTGGCATGTTCCAAAAAACTGAAAGTCTGCCTGAAAATTAGAGGTTGCAGATGAGCACAAATTTCTCAAAACTTACAAGTCCTATTTACCTTCAGAACCAGGTGGCTTCTAGTCATCTGATGCTTTGACTGTTGCCACGAATGCACCAATGGTGGGGTGAAAGCCAGATGGTGTTTAGTCATGTTCCTTAGTCCCATTGGAGCTGTGGGCCCTGAGAACAGCGCTGTGATTGGGGGCAGGATTCTGGGGCTCCGTCTGTGACGCAGGACGTATGCAGCTGGTGAAACTGCACGTTGGTTGCAGAAACTTCTGAAAGGAATGTAATATTTTTGTGGCATTGTTAGTTGTTTCCCAGAAAGCTTTTACCCTATTTTTAAAAAGGATTTTGAAATGAATAGTACACATTATGGGGTGATGTATGCCCATTACACAGCCCTCTCAAAAGCAAAAGTCTCATAAAAGTTATTGGATACATACAGAGACCTTGTGAGTCCTTATGGGATTTCTTAGCCATTGTCAAGCAAGTTTAAAAACAGAAGGCTAAGGGAGAGTTTACACAACATCATTTCTACATACTTGCCTGAAGTAAGATAGGGACAAGTTGGCAGGTGGCAGAGAGGTCAGCATTGCTGCTTCACAGTGCTGGGGCCCTGAGTCCAAGCCCTGATCTGGGGGTGCTGTCTGTGTCGAGTTTGTATGTTCTCCTCATGTTTTCATGGGTTTCCTCCAGGTGATCTGATTTCCTTTCACAGTCCAAAAACATACTTGAAGGTTAATTTGGTTCTAGGAAAACTGTCCCTTTGATTATAGTTTATTATAGCTCTGATCACAGCTGTATCACCAGACAGCGGGACTCAGCTCAAATAGTTCAGACGTGAATGTACCTGCTGAGAAACTAAATTTTCTTGACACAATTTTTCTTGCACAAACACAAACCATTCTGTACAGTTTAAGTGCAATATAGTTTTGGCAATACCACTCTTCAATATTTGTGCTACACACCAATTTTGCTTTAATAAATTTTGCTTTAGTTTCACTGGTGAACCATGCATTCATCAAACACCCCTGGCTCTATGAAAATACCACCATAAGGAGTCCTCTGTAGTGCCAGCTTAGCACTGCTTTTATAATTTATTTATACAATCATTTAGTATAATAAAAAAATGTTTTGTTTTTTTTTAATCACAGTTGTTCCCAAAGTCCAGCCAAAATTTTCTGTGATGTCATGGTACCTATTTTTGGTTTTTATTTTTAAACACGTTGCACTGGTTTAACTTGCTGTTGTGGCTGGGCAGCCATAGACATCTTACACTTGAGGTTTCGGACTCTCCCACCCAGACCAACAAGCTGTGGCGAGAGGGCTGGGTGGGAATCGAGACTTTGACAATGCGAGCAGTTCAGTGTTTGCATGCGAAAATCTGAAAATAGCGATAGCAGGAAACCCGCTGCCAGCCCTTGCTGCTTTAACAACACCAGAGCCTAGATTTACGGAATCTGCTTCACATGCAGAAAAGATAAATTACTCTGTACGCAGCATGGGTGAAACTGTCGGCTAGAAAAGTGTTCACGGTATCTTTTGCAAAGCCCGCCCGTTAACGCTGTTATTAACCTGCTCACCTTTCCCGTCCAGGCCCGAGACCAGAAAGTCCTCGGTGATCTCAAGGCTGCCCGGGACTTCTCAAACAAGGCCAAGTGGTACAACATCCTGGCCTCCGGCTGGAACGTCATCATCCCCCTCCTCATCATCGTGCTCTTCGTCACGGGCATCGTCCACCTGGCGAACGTCCGCGGCTCCTACGACTTCTTTGGGGAGGAAGGCTACGAAAACTTCATGAGGCTGTTCGGACAGTAGCCGACTGCCAGGGGAAGAGCGAGCTGCTCCCCCTTGCCCGTCACGACAAGCGCCCTCTCCCGAGCCAGGAGCAGGCAGACGAGGACATGGGGGTTAAATCTGAGACCCCTGGCCCTCGGTGCGGCTCTCTTCCCTTCTCTCTTTTCTCTGACTGCAACTGGGCGACCAGCAATCATCTTCCAGTGTGTTCGTATTTATTGCTTTGGCAACACTGTAATTCATCGGTCATGCCAATAAAGCTGGTTGAATTCGAATATAGCGAGACAACTCTGCATTGTTCATCTGCATGATCCTCGCTGTTCGTACAGTCTTTGATCCTGCGCGACTAGAATTGAAAATGTTGCGGCCGGACTTTCACTCGATCTTTTTTTTTCCCTTAACATTAATTTAAATACCTTTTTTTTTGTTTTTTTTTTAAAGATAATTCTCTAAATATTTTATTCAAGGCTCGTACAACACTGAAAAATATTTTATGTGTGGCTAGAAGGGTGAATGACTGTTGGTACACTGCTTTCCAGCTTTCTGTCCTTCCAAATAAAAGTTTTTCTTCAACTGTAAGCCTGAGAAATAGTTTGTTTTTATAATAAATAACAGGTTTTAAAAAACTGACCAAGAATGTTGCTGTATTTTATTTTGATCAGAACAAACTTCACTCCATCCACAGGGGGTCTGCTGTATCGTTAGTCTTGACCAACACTTTTCACCAGAGAGACTTACAGTATGTTCGCGTGGTGATGCAATTGAGTCAAACAGTCTGAGTGAAGCATCTCACTCAAGTGTCCGGATTTGGACCCACAACCTTCCAGTTAGGATTTGTCTTCATCTTTTATGCAGACTTTCAGGAAGATCTAATTGTGTTGAAGTCTAAGAAAGAAAACGATATAGATCTCCCTAGTGGGTCCACAAACATTCTCACAACACTGCATGGCTCCTGTATACCTTCAATACAGTGTGTTGCCTGGCTCCTTGACAGTCTCAAACTCAAGCAAGTGAGTTTGGACAACGCTATAATTTATTTTCTAAAGTAATACTAACCATGTGCCATCATTTTAATTCAAGAAGCATTTACTACTGTAAATACAGTCACTTTTCCTGGAGATCTAAAACCTAAGAAATAACTAGTTCACTGATTATTCCTTCGTTTACACAGACTAAGCTCTTTTGTTCTAAATGCAATAATCCTCACAGAGCAAATGAAATGTTGAAAACAGAAAGTGCCATTGCGTTTCAATGCTGTTTACTTTCTGTTTACTGGAGTACAATTAGTCCGTCTGGAGAGCTGTTTATGAGTGGGGCTGATCCATAACGATTCTATAAGCATACCACAAGAGCTGTTACAGCTTGGCTTCGGAGTCATGGATCTGTTCCACACCAAAGGCAGTGACGTCTGCTGACGAGAGCTGTTGCAGGATTGGGAAATGTTTTTATTTATTTTATATAGACATTGGACAGCACAGTGGTGCAGTGAGCTCAAGGAAGTCTCTCACCATCACCACCTGCACGGGGGTACCCCAGGGCTGTGTGCTGTGCCCATTGCCTTGCACATTGTACCCCAATGATTGTGTAAGCAACTATGGCAACTGTACAATTATTAAGTTTGCAGATGATGTTGCCTTGATTGGACTTTTGAATGATGCTGAAAACAGTTACACACAGGAAAATTCACTGTTTTTAAACACAATTAAAAGAAAGGAAATGATAATTGATTTTAGAAAGAAATGTTCTCTTCTTATGAGTCTTGTATTTGTAAATGGAACTGACAGTGAAACAGTAAATGAATATAAATAACTTGGTACTGTTATTGACTGCTAATTGACCTGGAATGCAATATGGACAATAAAGGCAATATTTGGGCAATAAGGCACAACAAACGATTTTTTTTAGGGAGTTTTAAATCAAATTTCTGACAGTTTTATTCAGGGCATTCTAATCTTTTGCATTCAGAGCTGGAAAAGTGCCTTGTTCTTGCAAAACAAAAACAAGTTGAACAAAATGATCAGGACTGGAGGCAAAATTGCCGGGGCATTCCTGGACTCAATAAGATGTCTAATGGAGCAACATATTATTAATCGTGCACGTAAAATCTTACTGTAGATAACCCCTCTCATCCACTCTTTTTAGATAATGTTTTTGTAAATTATGTAATTATGTAAATTACAATATCTTTTTGTGGCACCTGGCCTAGTAACTTGTATGACAGGTAAATTAATTTTGAATTGATGAACATTGGTAATAGCTTATCGTCAGCAGCATTGATCAACAGATTTTCTTTCCAAAGCATCTTAAATTTAAATTCAGTTATTGAGACTCAGTCAAGAACAACTGCATCAGTCCTCTCAGTCCTCATTAAAGCCCGTCTCTCTCCTGGTTTAATCAGAGGCTTCCTGTCCATCAACAGGTCTCAGGTGTATATACAATATGAGGTTGTTTCAGTTTTGTAGTGGTCTAAATCTGTCCTGCTAGTTTTACCTGGTCTGGGAGTTTATACCTAGCCCGGTGACTGTAATTTGTTTTAGATACCTGTACCATTAGCTTGACCTTTCCTTGGAAGACAGCCGTGTACTGATTTTGCACGTGGATTTCTGCACAGAGCATTTGAGTAAACAAACACCTTTTTGTACAAACCTCTTTGTCCGTGTTTTTATGACTTTTATGATATTCTCAGGTTTGCTTTCGGGTCTCAACCACCTTGAGTTACAGGCTCCAGGTTGTCACAACCCTTAACAGCAAAAAGCAGCTTTCTGACAATGGAACGAATTAGTAAACACTTCAAATATCAGTCAACAGTCCTCTAACTCAAGTGTAACCTGTTAAGAAATACAGCATCCTTATAGGGCTTTAATCTGTTACAAAGACATCTAAATATTTCTTTTTTTGTAAAGGCTAGAAAACTAGTTCATAAAACATTGGTATGAAAACAGTACAAATACAAAAGTTTTTTGTGACTGATATTTTCTTCGGATAGAGGCCAGGGGAATCCTTACTTTTAGAAGGTGTTCTTTCATGAATAATGATTTTACCACTTGTGAAGCTGCTACCCTAAAGCTAAGCATCCTATAACTAGAACATGTAATTTGGTATACACCAGCTATAAAAATATTCCCCTCATCTGCACAACATATCCTTCACTGCAGCCACTACAAAGTGTGGAGCAGAAGGCGAAGCTATCATTATGAAATATGTGGCAATTTTTGGGTACTGAACAGCATACTTTCCCAATTAATTATGGGCTTACTGCTTCCCCACCCTCATGCTATCCCAGTGCTTTCATTAGAACATCTTGAAAGGCACGTGCTGTGTAGAGCACATGGAGAAGAGTCCTGTGTTTTATTGCATGAATCTTTACAGAAGATGTTTGGCAAATTCATTGTGAATTTACAGCTAAATAAACATTAGGTAAACAATCATCAGTTTATACTCTCACTATCTGATTGGTAGTATATCAATAACAAATCCAATTTGCAAACAATTGTTGGATGGTAAGATTTGGTCTCAGTAGTAGCTCAACCAGAGAAGATGGTCATTCAATACTACGCTGGTTTAAGCATGTGTTCCTGTCATGTACAGTAGCTGGGTTTCCCCAGGTAGTAGTGCACAGACTCTCTTCAGCAGGGGTGCCTGGGAGTTC
Source organism: Atractosteus spatula (assembly GCF_055471065.1). Taxonomy (NCBI): domain Eukaryota; kingdom Metazoa; phylum Chordata; class Actinopteri; order Semionotiformes; family Lepisosteidae; genus Atractosteus; species Atractosteus spatula. The sequence goes on along the minus strand of NC_142721.1, from coordinate 1,057,359 downwards.
TGTGACTGGCTAAGGGCCTGTGAGCACTTCCCGCCTCTGGCTGTATAGGTGTGAGATTTTGTGGTTTTGAGATGATTAATTTTTTTTTCTAAACTGGAATAACAATAATCTGTAGAAACGATTGTCAATTCCTATATTTTAAATAAGATCACAGGATTTTAGTAATAGATTGCATTATAACATACTTGAAAGCCTTTTACTTTTTATGTACATTGAATCAAATGGGCTAGACTAGCGACGCTCAGCTCTTTACATCCTGGACATGCACAAATTTGAGCTCTTCCTAAGCAGAAGTCCAGGTCCCGATATTGGGAATAATGCAACTTGCAAGGCAGTTACTTCAGGTCCTTTTTGTCTTTTAAATTTTGCAAACTTGTGAGGATATCTTTCATATCTGAAAGTACAGTATGCAGGTCTTTCTACAGCCTTTCTTAATCTCTTCCTTTGGAAAGGTCTGAAAAAAAGGTCCAGGGCAAAGTTATCTGGCATTTTTCATGCTTTGTCTACCACAATACTACACCATCCATCCATTTCCTAACTGCTTTATCCAATACTGGCTCATGGGAGTCATGGACATGTTTCAAGAGTCTTCAGTCATATCCTTAAATACCCAGAGTGAGCAGAAATAATTTGGAGAGCAGCCTGTAGCGGATGCAAAACAGAGAAGCGCCAAGGTCCGTCCATGAAGAACTGCATGCCCAGCGTGTGTCTCTCCCACACATTTCGCCCTGTCCTTTCCTCTCATTCTGGCATGTTTCTAACCAAAACACTTCCAAGGGCTCTTCTCCGAACCCTGGACCCGCCACCGGTCTGTTACAAACCCTGCATTTAGCATCAGTGTTCTGCTGGACAGAGGTGGGAGGCCTCTGGATGTGAAGGCATTTCCATCAGAGATTTAGACCAAATCTACTGGTTCATCTGGGCCTTTGAAGAAGTAGTCAGAGCAGATCACATACACGAACATAAAGAACTGAATTGGAAAAAAAATGAACAAATAAGACATTAACTGCTACTTGAAAGACTGTTTCAAAAGTGTCACTAAACTGAGCTGTGTGGAAGATCCATTCTTCATTAACTACTTAAGGTGTTATGAAGAACTGCTTCACTCATCAATTTTCATTTCCCAAGTTGCATGTGTTCTTTCCTTGTACAGTGCTGTGCAGTCTTAGCTATTACTGTAGCCCACCCCCCTCCCCCCACTGTTCCAACTAGGACTGATATTTTTATGTGCCTCAATTATAGCTTACTCTTCCAGCTTTCTATTTTCTCCAAGCAACAAAGTAGTTCCATATGTGTTTGTGTAAAGATTACAGGCTGGGTCAGTTTCACCCATCTGAAAGGAGATGGGAGTAGTCTTTTCCTTCCTAAACTATCTATATCGGTGAAAGAGAAACTCACCCATTTCTAACAAGCTGGTTTTTAAACAGTCTTGTTTTCAGAGAGGCCCTGATTTGAAACGGTTTGCAGGATTAAATATACAGGGGGTTTACTCTTTGCACTTGTAAAAAGTGTGGCAGTTATCCGTTTTGTGGAATAGACGATGCTCGTGTGTCTCTGTATTAGAAATTGTGCATGAAGTCAGAGTGAAAGAAAATGGAAAAAATGGAAAAAAAAAACATCTTCACGATCAGTACAAGTGTTAAAATGTATCCCCTAGAGGGCGCTGCAAATCTTCACACGTGTTTCATACTAAACGGTAACAAGACGTCACCAAAAATGTTTTAGTGCGCACTTTTTATTTTTATTGGCTTCAGTCCTGGTTCTGGGAATCACAGTAACTATGTCATTAAAATGTATTTTTAAAGCTAGTTTGACTTTTGGAGGAAATGAAATATTAAAGGGTTACGATTAAAAAGTTTATCACGTGAATTGTGAACATACTGTACCACTACAACTGCGGCACAAAGATTAGCACCTTGTAGCCTGATCTCATTAGATCTCAGAAGCAAAGGAAAACTGGACCTCAACAGCACTGGGGCAGTGGACCTGTAGGTGATGCTCTTCTGTCTGGAACATCCATCCATTTTCTAAATGCTTCTTCCAAATCAGGGTAGTGGGGCAGACAGAGTCCGTCCTGGCAGGCAACAGACGCAAGGCAGGATACAGCCTGGGTGGGACGCCAGGCCATCGCAGGACATACACAGACACAATCACACACACAGTCCAACCATTGCTGATTTTTCCAGAAGCCAATTAACCTACTAGTACTGTACATATATGATCTGTGGGAGGAAACTGGAGCACCCAGAGGAAACCCATGCGTAATCAGCCAGGTGACTGCAGCACTACTCTGAGTGAAGAGGGTGCTCTTCTCGATAGGAGCAGTGTCTGGGGAGTCCCGTAGAAAGGCGCCTGCTTACACCCAAAGAAGTTGTGTTTCCTTTCTTCTCTTTTCAGCATGAAATAAACCTATTACTTGTTTCTTTGCAGCCTACACAGCAGCTACCTACCTGAACTACAAGTCAAGTCCTATGGAAATATTATTAGCTGTAAATAGTAACTTAATCTAAGGATCTCATTTAGGCATTTTGCTGCAATCATATGTTACCTGCTTAAACAGGCTAGATAGCCTTCCAATTGAACACAACATAACATATTTTCAGGAACTATGGCATATATATGCGTTAATTGCTAACATACTAATTCTAATAATATTTGCCAAGCAGTATCTACTGGGCTTGTGAAAAAATTATGCATTGTTATTAAGGGTAGTTACAATTTGTGGGGAACTGAAGGCACAGTGTCCTTAATTATTTCTCACTTTGACATTTACTTTAATATCAACACTACTGACAATGTAGGAGCGTCTGAAAAGTGAACAGCAACAGAACAAGTGTTTAATCTGTTTAATCTAATACCAGGCATGTGGCAGACAGCACTGAAGCAGCTGTATATAAATGTGCACTGATTCACTCCTCAACTGGATCCACCCGTATATACCTGAAGATCCGCTCCACAGTCTTTGCATGTTGCAGACAAGAGGTACAGTATACTGCAGCAGTCCAAAAGCCTTCTGTGGTTGAGTTCCTACCTAACTTTCTGCTCTGACTCTGGATTTGTATTACACATTGAATCATTGGCAACGCACCCTGCAAAACAGGCATTTTCTATTATTTACATAAATATTAAGGTCTGAAATAGCAGCAAGATGCACATTTAAAAAGTGTTTGTGTTTGAGAACAAAATCCAAATACGTTATGTCTGTTTCTACTACTACAGTATATACATTGCTCTGTACCTGGGGATAGACTACAATTTTGTTCCATAACATGATCACTGTCATGGAAAATCCCATAATTCCTTGTGTGCCAACCAGTTGGAAAGCAGTTTAGACCAGTGGGAATTTATTTTCCTTTTTGCTTATCTTTTTGCAAGTGCAAGTGCAGTTTGCTTTAATTAAAAGTCAAAATGCAGTCATTTTGATCAATCGTACATCCAGAGGTGAGACAGGGTTTGAGAACAAAGATCTGTCACCATCTGACTATCATTTTTTCTCAGTTTCTCAAGCAAAAGATTCAAATGGGAATTCCCAGTGAAAATATTGTATAAATAACTGTATAGGGGTGTGTAAACTTTTGACAGCAGCTCTGAGTCTTCCAGAGGTTTATAACCAGTCAATGGGAACTTGTTATCCAGAGAGAGACTGTGAATTTGTCATTGGTAGATGGGTCAAAAAGTGAGCTGATCTACTGTACACCTCAGAAAACACAATAAGTGCTCGATTAATCAGAGGCATGGTTCGTGATTGTCAGTTTCATAGACATGGTGATTGAGTAACATGGACAGTCTGCAGCTGACTGTAATGATAAAGCTGAAGAGGTGAAGAAATTAAGAAAACAGAGAAAAACGAAGGAAATCTCTTTGGGACAGCGGCTGATATTTTATTATCTAGTTATGTGTACAAAATATATTTGCGAAAACAAAACTGCTTTTGAAGTATTATAGAGCTGGAGTTGTTATTATAAAAAGTAATTCTAATTTAATATGCTTTGATGTGGAACAGTCACTTTATTTTTCTTGTCTAAATGTTATGCAATATGGCAATAATCGTTTTAGAAATAGGTGAATGCAGAATAAATCTGATGGGAATAAGGAAAATATTATCTTTGAAGAATTTATTCATGTCTGACCTTGTCATTTTATCATCCAAAAGGGTTTGTTTTTTAAACTACAACGGTAAAAAGCAGCACAGAAGGTCCATTAAAAATATTTATGTAACAGAACAAAGTTCACCGAATTCGGTGGCCTTGTGACCTCCCTCTTTTTTTCCGGAAAATACCGATGGTGCTCAATGAGTGCTCGACTGGTCGCTTTTATAAATGGTGTAAAACCCGGCGGACCTGTCAGTACTCTGGGTGTTTCCAAAGAGCGCTGCTCTACCGCCGACTCCTGTGCTCCCATTTGCTAACGCTACCTGTAACTGTGCAACACCTAGCCGACGCTGCCAGAATGAGCAGGTAACACCTCTCAACCATTATACAGTATATCCTGCCATTATTCTTCTTCTTAATATTATTATTTCTTGTTAAGAATGACAATCAATCGCTTGCCTGTAACTAAAGGAAAAATATTATGAGAAAGTAGTTGAAATATTATGATAGAACTGTGGCATACACAGAAGGCACTGTAGAATTTTAGAAGCAATCTGAGTTATCTATGAATTTCATTTCATTTATTCACTGACATTACTACTTACAATAACATCACAGTGTTACCGCTGTCTTTTTAAAATAAACTGTATGGCTGTTCAGTGCGTTGTCATACTGTCAGGGGTAACTACCCGTTATTATTCCATTGCCTTTTTTAAGTCTAGGCAGGTGCGCAGATTAATTGCGCCTGTACGCGCGTCCTTCTCTCTTCAAGTTTTTGTCTCTGAAATTATTGATATGACCACCAAAGTCGGAAATTGCTTTTCTTGTACCCCACTGTCGGAATTTAAGAAGCGAATGCTCTCAGGCGCTTGGGAATCTCTCTCAAAGCACCAGGGTCGCCTGTCGGGCGTCAGAGCCGATTCGCGGACTGGGGTCATTAAGGTGTTTGTGACTAAAACACTGTCCGTGCTTTAAAGGTGAGCAAAAGACTGTTAAACCTTACCTCGCTACAGTAATAATTATGTCTTTGTTTAGAGGTTCAAACAGAAAAATGTTATGTAGTTTACGTGAAATGAAGGGGAATAATCCTTACACATATTTATGAAGAAATATACAATCTCAGTGATGAGATAATTGATTTCGATATTGGTATTTTTGAGAGGAGATGACTTTAAGAGTAGTGTCCCTGAGACGATGCCACTGGAAGTCACCATCTTGGCTCAAACCAGGGACAAAGTGTGGCCTTGAGCCAAGATGGCTGTTGCGTGTGGAGCACTTGGAAGCAGGTTTGAATTAAACACACCAGGGCTTCGAGTGTGAGGTGCACTGGGAAGAGTGCGTGGTGCTTCATATTAGAGGTAAGAGCTGCTGGGACAGCCTGTCCTGGAATTAGGCATGCTCCTGTGTCAACTGGGAGGCTTATGAAAGAGCAGCCAGGAGTGTGTGAGACAGTCTGTCTGGATCTTGAGGTCAGTTGGCAAAGGAGCTGCTGTTGTGTTGAGGCACCAGAGTTTGGTCTGGAGGAGTTTCCCTGACCAGCTGGGACTGTGAGTGGGAGACTCTCCCAGAGTGAGGTGGACAGGGCTGTGAGACTCTGAAAGCTGCCCCTTGCCTCGAGAGGAGAGGGATGCTGGAGCTGGAGCCCCACCAGCACTGGACTGAAGAGCTGCACCGTGGCTTCGCCTGCCTGACCCAGTCACCAGGCGAGGTGAGGAGCTGAGGGGCTAACAGGCCTGGGGGACTCGACGAGAATCGTGAAGAACAAGTAAGACCTGTGAATAAAGAGGTCCAGAGAGGGACGTGGAGCATCCTGAGGGGGGCAACAGGAGAACAAGACACAGCGGAAAGCTAGGCCTGGTTTTCCAGGACCGGAATCAATGCAAGACCTGTTACCCTGGAGGGGGTCAGTAAAGAGTTGTAACCTAACACCAGTTGAGTGTTGGGCCACTATCAATGCTCAGGAGGTCATGGGTGTAAGATACTGTGGGTCATGTGACTTGCTGGCCACCAGCATTTTCATTACAAAGCCTGTGCTTGATGGGGGCTTTGCCTGCCAGCTGCTTTTTACTTTTACCCAGGGGAACCCTGCCGATAAGTCCAGGGGTGGACCGTTGTGGTGTGGCAGGTGGGTTGATGTTCTGCTTTATTTCAAGTGTTGGACTGTGGAAATGTTCATTAATGCCCAGGTGCTGTGGTAACGACCTGATTAAGAGAGTACGGTGGAAGACATGTGTCCTGTTTTCATGTTTTAGGAATCATGTTTGGGTTTTGTCTGTTCATCAGCAGTGGTGGAACATAATATACTTGCAGGCATCCCAGACTGGTATATACTTCCCCCAGCATGTCTGAAATCCGTATGAGAACTAAGGCTTGTAGAATTAAGGCAGACAGGTGCTTTCTAATGCATCTGAATCTATCTCTCTGGGATTTGTTTCTTTTTGTAGTGTCTTACCAGAAATCATGAACAGAGCCTTCTAATGAGAAAGAAAGAAGCAGCATATAATTTTAAAAACAGAAGTTGACATGGGCAAAGGCCCAGGCCTCTGGAAAAACTTCTTATGTTTCTTTTAACTCAGTTCATCTCCAAGCTGACATTTAAATGAAAAAATATCATATCATATCAAACATCTGCTGATAACCTAATCTTTGGTCCAATGCTCACTGATAGTAAATCTACTTTGACTTACTTCACATGTAGCAGATGTGCACAGTAAACAAGGGTTTGTTAGTATATTATACAGAGTGTTAAGAAATGTAGATGTTAAATACATGCTCAGGTGCGGGTTGGATCTTACCTGATTTAGTGGGTGGGGGCAACAGAGTATGAAATGCTGTAACTTTTGATTGAGCAAGTGTTAAGTCTTCTTTATGAACATATCAACCCTCTTAAAGTGGCAGCTGTATTATATATCCAATATCTTTTAAAAACCTCATTCTTGTTCCTCATGCTGCACTGAGGGACAGTCCTGATTCCTGAAAGGCCAGTGTGTCTGCAGATTTTTATTCCAAGTTCTTAATGAGAAAAATCAGCTGCTTCTTCTTATTATTATTAGATTGGTCACTATAAGAGCTTCCCCCAGCTCTTCGACTGCTGGCGCTGGGAAGATGACTAGCAAACCCGCAGACACATCAGTTCTCCAGAACCAGGACTGCCCGTCCCTCAGCTGTCTCAGTGTGTTTCTATGTGCATATTGTGAGGATTGTCCCCAGCCCTAGAAACAGGTGAACCTCGTCACTGCAGTTGTTACCTAGCAATATCTCGTCAGCCACACAATTAGAATTAATTTCCTCCCACCGGAATGGTGGTTGTTTTCAAAACAGGTCACGGAATGTCCCTTGTATGTGGTGCTAATCAAACTGCGAGTGGCTGTAATCCACACAAAGTATTGCTTGGTAAAGGATTTTGGACTCCCTGGCAGAACAATGTCACAAGTGTGCTACTCCAATTTGCCTTGCTGACTGGCACAATATTGGGAAGCCTGTTCCCCAGCTGTTGCAGTTCTCTAGGATTTTATAAATAGATGCCAAGTTTCTTTAGCTAGAAACATTCAAGAACTAGTCCAGTTTGTAGCCTTCAGAGAAGTCTTATGAGCATGTTTACACCCTTTGGATTTGGATATTGGACTTCTTCTTTCTGCTTTTCAACATAGAATTAACCTTTAAATATTTACCTTGTAAATATCAAATTTATATCCGTAACGTGATCTACAGGTGTAGATTGTAGCACCTTTTCAATCTCTTGTAAATAAAGATTTACCGGATTTAATTTAAAAGATTTAGTCTCTTGTAAATGACCAGTTGTAAATTGGTAATTATGGAGATCAAGGGAATTAAGCTAATTGCCCAGGCTATTCTGTTGCTTTCGATGTCTCCTGTTTCATTTCACACAACAGGAGGGATGACTCAGATTGTTTTGTATAAGGACATGCACCTGGCAGGAACTGGCTTTCTGGGTGTAATTACTTTTTAACTTGCCTCTATATATCCTGGCAAGATCTAAGGTCAGAGTGGTGTTGTGTTGTAATTTAAAATGGTCATATTGCTCAATGTCATTTTCCTAATTTTGATCAAGGACAAAAGAAAAGTTTTCAGAATACATGCTTTCCAAAAGGCTTGATATGTTGAACTCCTGCAAGTCTGAAAATTATTTAAGTGCTATTTTTTTTGCTTGGCAATTAAACAGCTGACAACATTACAAAGGCAGCGAGGTCTTTATTCTGGTTTGAAGAGATCTAGACAAGAAACTTCCAGGCCTGATGCAGTGAAACACAAAAGAGACAAAAATCTTTTGAATTCATATGCTGTTCTGTCATGAAATTGAAACATGAGAGTTCTGAGCCTTGAAACGACAATTTAAATACTTAAAAATATTTGAATATGACATTGACAGTCTTTGTGCAGAGGCAGGGATCTTTTCAGGGTGCAGACTTCAGCACCTCTTTTTTGTGTGCTCTTTGTTTCATCCTCAGATGCATTTCTACTCTAAAAGAAAAAAAGATAAATGTCCTTTTACACAAATATGACTGCACCTGCCTCAATTCCAGCAAACTCTTTAGATACACTGCAGTTTGTTAGGTACAAAACAGCATTGGGCTGACTGTTTTTTTTAAAAGTACAATAGTCTGCCTTGCTGACTAATTGTAGTGTCCCAATTCTCCATCTCTCTCTGAGTCGGTATTGAAGAGGATAGCTTTCAGATCAGTTCAAAATTAAAATGGCTGACAGAGCACTCTGATACTTCTGAACAGAAATAGATGGATTGTCACCCTAGTGCATTTTAATGTGCACCTCAAAGAGAAGAAGGGAGTTTTGTATTTATTGCCTGATCCTTCTGGCATTTTCCCAGCTAGTCTGTTGTGAAAATCTGGCTCAGCTGCTGCCATTGTGTGGAGATGTAGTCTGTTGTCAGACTCAGATCAGAGCCTGGAGAGCTGGGAATGATTCAGTTTCTCTTGCCTGAGGCTGTGGTGGAGATAGCAGTGCTCCTTCAAGTCCTCAGCAGTTTGTCACACGGCATTTGGTGCAAGCCTTTTCTAAAACAAACCGGGACGGGGTGTGTGGAGATGGGAGGGAGGATATTTTGTTTAATATGAAGCGTGATGCAAAAATAAGACTTTTTGTCATAGTTTCCAGAGTGGTGCTTTAGTGGGCAGCAGAGGGCTGTGGTGGGTGGTGCTGTTGCCTGGCAGCTACAAGACCCTGTGTTCAGTTTCAGGCTTGGGTGCTCTTCAGTGTGGAGGCCTCATGTCCCCCCGTTGGTCCTATGGGTTTTCATCCGCCACCTCCCACATGGCAGGTGGGTTGTGTCAGCTTCTTTAAAGAGAGGCTCCAGGCCGATCTGGTCCCCAGACGGCAGACTCATTACTCTGCTCCATCAGGAGAGCTGGGGCTCCTCTGCCCTACACCCAGAAATGGGTCTGTGTCTAACACAACAGAGAGAGTTCAGTGTACAGCTTGCCAGGGTAGGATGTGGCTCCCCCGTGACCTGTGCTGGATAAATGAAGAAAATGGATGGAAAGAGTTCAGTGTGTAAATCTTTAAAGACTGTGAACCACACAGGGTAACTGATACCTGCAGAAATGCATAAGGCCCGTACACTGTTTTTGTCGTAATATTCAGGTGCGTGAAACATACTGAAACTAGCCATCCCTGTTTCCACCGTACTGCATAGTGCAACACATTTAATCCATTAAGGAATGTTCTAATTCTGCTCTTTTAGTCTGTTGAATATAAGTGAATACCACAGAAAAGAAAATGCAATTGAATGTATTAAAAGGCATAATTATTTGCATCAAATTACAGATTAGTTTTAATTTAATTGAATTTCTAGGATCAGTCCTGGGAGTGTCTTTATTTTCCTAGAATAGACACTATAATTTACTACATATTTTAAATCCTGATTGTTTTACAGTCCAATTAATACTGACAAAAGATTAACAGGTTCTAAAGTATTTCCATGTGTAAAGTGAAAAGTAAGGTACTAGTAAGGCATTTAGTTTATGACATACATATTGTCAATGATTCACAGAGGAATAAAATTAATAGAAAATAAATTTTAATCTCATAACAATTCAACATTTTTTCATACAAATTTAAGTAATAATAAAGCAGTAGAACATTACTCAAAAAAACAAAACAAACACGAATATAGTTTAAAAAAACAAGAAGTAAATAACTGGAGAACTGCAGTTCTTTACGTCTATATTCTAAGTTATCTCAATGCTTAACACATTTCATCACAGTGAAGTGAAACCCTACGAGAGCATTTCTCTCACAGCCTGTAGCTCATTCTCATTCTAAATCAGATTTTTTTTGATCACGTATGAACCTTGACAGGTTTTAAAAATAATTGGATCTCAGAGATTTTAATGTATAGCTTGAAAATAATACTTCCTGAACAACATGCCTGTTGGACTACAAGTGTCCTTGTTAAACTATGAACACAGTGTTCGACATGGACACCCAGGAAATGTTTATTTTGGTCTGTGCTCTGATAAAAGCCGGTAGATAGTTTAGATAATCTGGCCCAGATATTGTCAAACCATCACAGCGCTTAGCATGCTGTTGAGGGTTCAAAGCAGTGACATGGGACCAAAGTCACACAGTGTCCCTGATGACATCTGCACCTGTCATATTTTGTGTGCAGTATTGATCTGTACATGACCCTTCCTCTCATTTTCCTTTGGAACTGGAGAGGATTAAAACTCTCATTACTCCTTATCCCTTCCAGAAGACTTTTTGTGTTCATATTCAAAGCAATGGTGTGCTTCTCTGTTATTAATGTTATCATGTGCTGTTTATGTGCATGGAGTGCAAATTGAAGTGAGATAAGCCTGTGCCCAGCTGTTATATATTTTAACACTTCTTTTCTTTAAGACTTCTCTCTCCATACCTGAATGTTTTTCAAATTCTAGGTTTTCGCTTTACCAAACAAGGAATTGGGTGGCTTGAAAAATCTTGTTAAACAGTCATTTAGTCACGTCTTTCCAACTACTTTTAAAACGAGGGATTTGAGCAAATGTAATGGAGTTCATGATGGATGTTTGAGAGGTGGAAAAGTCTTAATTTCAATCAATTATCAGCTTGCTTAGTGATCTCTAGACCACTTCTAACTTCCTAGTGCATTTGGTCAGGCAGTTATCTCTCAAACCACACAGGGCAAGAGCAAAACGTCAAGCGAAAAACCTTTAAAATATCTGTATTGTTTGAGTTTGCAGCTTCTGCAAAGTGATTTATCATATCTATTTCCATCATATAAACATTTTTATATCAGTATGTTTTCCTCGTTATCTGTAAAATGTAATGCTTGACTTGATTCATCATTCATACACGCACCCTTTTAAAAAAAAATCTAGAAGTCTTTCTGTGCCATAACATTTGCATGACCGTATTTATCATCTTGCACTAAAGTCTCCAAAAACAATGTTTCACCATCAGGCAAAGTTCAGAATCTGAATGCCGACTGCTTTTGAAAGATCAAACAATCACAGTGTATGAAACCAGCATCATTGTCAATATGAGTGGAGTAACCTTGCTGACAGGCAGCTGTAACGTCACAGGGAAGTGCTGTGTTGGCTAACACTACCTGCTACAGCAGGACAGCATGAACACTTTGTCTTTCACGCTGTACAGGGCGGTAGCTGCCGCTGGTGGCCCACTTCTTCTGTGTTTTTTTGTTTTGTTGTACATTTAGATGTTGACTTTTTTCATTAAGCTTTCTTGTGCACCAAAACTGAACACATCAGTAGATTAAAATGGACATTATGCACAAATTTATCAGTTTCTCTGCAATTCAGGGACCACTGTACATCCATGAGATTTGAAGAATGTCTGTACCAAATTTAATCAAATCAGTCAACTCATATTTCACTTTTCATTTATGGAGCGTGGCACATACTCTTGAAATACTGTACATGTAATACGGTAAATGAATTTTACTAACATACAAAGCCTTGCAAAAGTACTCATACTCTTCCTATGGTATCCCATTGTGTGAAATGTATAACACTTAATATTTTATTCTAAACCAGAATGCTCAAAATGAAGATTTCTAAGGGTGACTGATGTGCAGTATATCTCATCTCAGCAATTGAACTGCGTATCTCGTTCAAAGCTCGCAGTGACATTTCCTCCTTGCCCAGCAGCTCTCGTTAGGTGGGAGGGCAGTGCCTGGGAGTTATGATGCAGCTTCCATTTCTGAATGACTGAGGGAATTTCAGAAACATAAATACTGTATATGTTGTTCTCTTTTCCTAGTCAGTGCCTTTCAGTGACTTTAACCCTGACTATCTTTAAAAACTCCTTAGTCTACAGCTTTCGTCCATCTATTTTCTAACCGCTTTATCTAATCCAGGGTCATGAGGGAGCCAGACCCTATCCTGGCAAACAACTGGCACAAGGCAGGGTACACCCTGGACGGGACACGAGTCCACGGCAGGGCACACACAGACACACACGCTCACACCAGGGCCAGTTAACCTACAGTACTAGTATGTTTTAGGAATGTGGGAGGAAATTGTGTTTTTATTCTGAAATGATGGGCATTCTGTTATTGCACACAAACAGGGGTCACTCAACTAATTGTGGCGCTCATTAATTATGTGCACCAAAGTGTTTGAGTACATGCAGTATACAGTCATGACTTTCCCATTTCTCCTTCATATTTATCTATGTAATTCTTTTGTTTCTTTGATTTGAATGTGTGGAGTAAGTTGTGTGTTTAACAAATATTATTTGCTGCTTTGAAGTGTCATAACTGCAAGCTTTAAAGCAGCAGGGTCTGAGTACATTTGCAAAGTGCTGTATGGTATTGTGTGTGATACAGTCAAGCACAAAACAGAGGACACACAAACACAGCACTGCATTTTATAGCATGGGCATTGTGCCTACACAGGCATTACACAGTCACTCATGCAGGAGGCTGATATCAAAGAAATCTGATAGGTGCACATCTACACACTGCTTGGTGACTGTTCTTTGCACTATGACAGGGATCTGCACTTTGATCTGCAGAAATAGATGGTAGAGCACTTAATAGGAAGAAGCAGCTTCTCATCTCATTTGTGTACCTGAGGGGTGGTGTGGCACTTTTAAGGATCTGCTAGTAAGATTACACTTCTGCTCTGCTCTTCCAGGTGTCTTGTTCTCCAGTCGGAGGTTCAGAGCTTCATCGAGAGATGTATGATCGCAGTGGGAACGAAGGTCTCTCATGCCAGGGCTCTGGCTGATGTCTTGGTGGAAGGCGACCGCAGGGGTCATTACAGTCATGGACTGAATAGAATGGGTCAGTGGGGGTCTTGGCACATGAAGTGTGTCTCAACGGGAGTGGTTTTGAAGTTATTCGGCTTATCAGACATATCTGTGTGTAACTTCTCCAGCAGAGGGGTTTGTAACCAACCTGTTCCAAGCCTCTCTGATGTAAGATGACACTGTTACAGTGATGTTACTCCCCACAGTTCTCAAGAGATGGGCTTCTTTTCTGCTTCCAGCTTAGCTCTTGATCATTTAGTTCAGGGGTGCCCATCTCCAATTCTGTAAGGCTGAGAACTTGTAGATGAATTGATTGCATTTTAGTTCAATGAAGGATTCAATTAAGCAGATGAATTTAAAGATGGATATTCACATGGACCCCAGCTGGGAAGCCCTGCCAACACAACTGAACACCAGGAAACAGTGGCCCAATTTTTAGCATTAAAATTTAGCAATTAGAACAGTAATTAAGCAATGGTATTCCAATTATCAGGGGTGCATTGCTTTATTGTCAAGTTAAAATCCTTGCATTCAAAGGCAGCTTCAAAATCCTATACTGTCTTACAGTGTTCTTATAAAAAAAGAGGCCCTTTTTTGTTCATTTATTAATGTGATTCTTGACTTTAACAAAGGTAACTTGCTACTGTTAGAATGAGATGTATAACATGAACAAGACAATGCTGTTAAGATACAGAATTGTACAAATTTATCATCTGAAATAAGCTCATTAATTTATGTGGGTCATAAACAGGTGTTCATGGAGCACATTATACAACATAAATGATGTGCCATCCACCAAAATATGGATTTTAATTAAATATAACGTGTTCACATTTGTGATTCCACAGATATGTATGTCAAGGAGATCCAGACAGGAATCTGTTCCAAAGATGGAGAGCCGATTATCGAGAAGGAGACAGTGGCCACGGCGCTGGTTGATGGCTGTAACCTCCTGGGGCCGGTGGTGGGCAACTTCTGTATGGACCTGGCCATTAAAAAGGCTAAGGAAGTTGGCATAGGCTGGATCGTGGCCCGGGGCAAGTGTTGATTTAGCTCTGCCTTTGATTTCAATGGTCCATCCAGCAGGTTCCTGATCAGGGTCGAGGGGCAGCTGAAGTCTGTCCCTGCCAGCAACAGGTGCAAGGCAGGGTACACCCTGGATGGGATGCCAGTCCAGCACAATGGCACACACAGACACAGACAGACATACACTTACAGTCACCAGGGCCAATATTTCCCAATAAAGCCCCGTGACCCCGTATCGGATAAAGTGGTTCGAAAATGGATGGATAGAGGAAAGAGTGCCCACACACTGATCTACCACCCCTAATTACAGCAGCCTGCTTTTTGTCAGAGGTCTCGAACCCAGGGCCGAGTCAGCCCAGCCCAGCTTAGCTTAGCTTTGGAGATCTGGTGAGATCAGGCCCAGCATTGGTCACACCGCCAGCGGTGAAGTTACTAAGAAATGCAGATTGAATTTTTGGTATGAAAACATTTTTTTAAGTCGTCTGAGAAAACTGCCTGATGGTGAGAAACAAGGAGCGATATTTTTTTTCTGCTTCTTAGTTCATGAGGAGTAACAACACCCAAGAACTAAGTGCAATAAAAAAATTGTTTTTATATAAGTGTTTATAGTAACTTTGGCTCAACCTCTTGACTGAGGGCTAGCCTGCAGGCCATAGGACTAGGTATTTATAGATTTAGTAACTGATGTCATGAGTGATTATACGTTAGAGCATCTGAGATGAGATTGAAGTTGGCTGCTTTAATCCCTCCTGAACTCATTGGAAACTTCATTGCCTAGAAAACTAAATTGCCTAGTTTTCTTCTACTGGGAAAAGAGAAGAGATATTGTCTTCCATCAGTAGAGGAGCGCTAAGAAGGGATTTCCTTTCCTCGGGTTTTCCTAAAATTCCCAATTCATAAAATCATATGAAAACTCACGGAAGAGTCTTCCATGCCCCCATATCTGTCACGATATGCTCGATCAAATATTGTTTGTTTAAAAGCCCTTGTTTTTTATTCTCAGCTAAATAAATGTATGGCTTGTAGATTCATTCTTGTTTTATTTTTGCCTCTCAGGTTCAAACCATTATGGAATTGCAGGATACTACTCCATGCAAGCACTGAAAGAGGACATGATCGTGAGTCTCTTTCACTGTTCGTTAATAGCGTCTCTTCAGAAACATTGGAAAAAGCCTTCCTGTCCAGAGAGAGTTTGAGGGACAACAGCAATTACAGACCTGCCTCACCTATGATGGGACTTACATAAAGACGCTGCTCCTCTATCTCATATAAGGCCTGGTTGAAAGCAATTCCAATTCTGAAGTACTGTACAAACCTACTGCACAGTCCACAGAACCCACCCTCCTCTCAAATCAAGGGAAATGGGAACATCACATCAGGAGACTTTCTCCTGCTCTTATTCCAAACAATAAATGGAAAAAGATCCTCTTCTTCAGATCTGTCAATTAACAATAAATACATTACTAACAGCAATAGTTACAAATATCTTAAGTCATTATTAGAAGGACCGTTTAAAAACACAGCATTTACTAAACATTTCCAACCATTTTTCTATACTGTGAAATCACAATTTCTTTGTAAGAATCAAACTTTGTAACACAGTACTCGGTTTATATAGGTGGTATAGAACAAGCACATTTAACATAAAAACCACAAGAAAGATACAAAACCCAGTTCTGTAAATTCATAAAAAAATCTGAATCGTTCTCCAGGTCTCTGAAGGGATGTGGCTCCCCCTGGTGGTCAGTCTTCAGAGCACAGTTCCCAGTTTATGTAGCTCAAACCTCTTTAAGGCTTAAACGTCTGCTAGGCTCCAAATTGAAAATAAAATGTATATTTCACCTAGTTTTCGCCAGTGTGGTTATGCAATTGTTTAATGTTTCTAAACACCCTTTTCGCTTATTGAGTTTACCGAGCTTTTCCTTCTTATTTCTGTGTTTAATTAATTAATATTTTATTTTCGAACTGAGCTGCCCTAACGTTATTATTTTGATGTTCTTCACAGGGTATGAGTTACACAAACACCTCACCACTGGTCGTCCCCACCAGAGCTAAAGAAGTAAGGTGTATGCGCGGATATGTCAGGTTTGCCAAGCGTGCGGATTTTTAGACACATTGACTAGACACTTCTGCTGCGCCGAGAGGAGCGCACGGAAGCGCATAGCTCCCAGCAAGGAATAAAGATCCCCGCCCTTATCTCGTAATTACGAGATAGTAATTCTCGTGATACCACAATTGTCAGATAATATCGCTACGTGCGGACTTATTAAGCAGTGGAACTGGTTGCACGTATAACTGTTCATAACGGAACCATCAGTGCTTTGATCTCTAAATCCCACGAAAACTGGTCCTCATGCCTATAATGAGTCTCTTCATTATTTGTTAAAAATCACAAGACTTCATTATGACTAAACCCCACTCGAAAGTAAATCCGTACAAATTCTGCAGCGCTGGACACTGACACGGCCATTAAAAGCGAAAGCGCCAGTCGAGCTCACGGCGGCTTCTGAATGCGTTCAGTGCGCAACGTAACAGGTTGTATACACCCTGGCGTAATCATTGCTATCTCGTAGTTTCCCCCTTGGTGGCAGCAATGCGCTTCTGTAGGACCAGACTGAGCTCCAGAAAGGAAGTTTGAGCTGATGGACACGGCGCTAGACTCGAAAATTAAATCTTCACCTTTTGTTTTCCCCGTGTATGAACTAGCTTTCTTGGTCTGGTCACGTTTTTTAGTGCACCTTGGGAACCAACCCCATCAGCGTAGCTGCACCCGCAAACAACGGGGACAACTTTGTGCTGGACATGGCGACCTCTGCGGTGGCGCTGGGCAAGGTAGAGTTAACCACGCCGACTGGCCAATGGCTGTGACACAGGGAACAGCTGGAATTAAGTCAGTCTCCAGAGGACCACAGAAGCCACAGCACTGTGCTTAGAAGTTGCTGTCTTATCTGGTTCAGAAATGTCCTGAAACTTATTCTGCTTATGGGAACTCCTTAACAGCCAAGGAAAAAAAACCCAAAGATGTAGAGAAAATTGATACTGCATTGTGAAAGAGAAGCGAATTCACCACGTTTTGGCTGACATTCAGTTTGAATTTTAAAAGAAGTGCAATTCAACCACAGTTAATTCAACACTACTGTAATTGTGATATTGCAGAACAGATGGAATGATTCATGTTAGTATTTAACATGTATTCTAATATAGTAGCTGCGTCAGCATGCGTAGGCTGCAAAAGAACAAGTAATACTGTAGGTTTATTCCATGCTGAAAAGAGAAGAAAGAAAACAACGTTTCGGCAGTGGAGCCTTCTTCAGGTGTGATGGCTGTTTCTAATATAGTATTCTCCTTAGAAACAGTCTGAACCAAACAAGGAGTCTGGTAAGAAGCTCTTACCTCTCCGTTAGTGACAGACAAAGTGGTTCGTTCCATACTTAAGTACACCTGAATTTCAGATTGTAGATAGTTCTGTTGGAAGTAAATGGTTTCTGGGTGCTGGAAGTGGACAGCCGGAGAGTGGAACACTAGAGAGAGCTTCCTGCGCCCTCTGGTGGACACCTGTTGTATCAACACCTCCTGGTTTGCACTGCCCTCCTCCACACCAGTGTTTCCACGTGTTTCAGTAAGACACTTAAGGGACACGATCACAAAAAACTTTTTCAGAACTTTTCCATCTCCTTTCAAGGCTGGTTTCCATTTTACTGACAAACATGACTGTCAAGAGACCTGGTTTTCTGTTTTGTGGTACAACATTGATTCCACCAGCAGCCATATCACTCTGCAACTCACAACTGGCAACCCACTGAAGCTCAGCAGGTGTGAGCCTGGTCAGTACCTGGATGGGAGACCCCTGGGAAAAACTAAGGTTGCTGCTGAAAGAGGTGTTAGTGGGGCCAGCAGAGGGCGCTCACCCTGTGGTCTGTGTGGGTCCTAATGCCCCAGTATAGTGACGGGGACACTATACTGTAAACAGGCGCCGTCCTTCAGATGTGACGTAAAACTGAGGTTCTGACTCTCTGCGGACATTAAAAATCCCAGGGCGTTTCTCGAAAAGAGTAGGGGTGTAACCCCGGTGTCCTGGCCAAATTTCCCATTGGCCCTTGCCAATCATGGCCTCCTAATAATCCCCATCTTTGAATTGGCTTCATTACTCTGCTCTCCTCCCCATTGATAGCTGATGTGCGGTGAGCGTTCTGGAGCACTATGGCTGCTGTCGCATCATCCAGGTGGGGCTGCACATGGGTGGAGGGGATCCCCATTACCTGTAAAGGGCTTTGAGTGGAGTGTCCAGAAAAGTGCTATATAAGTGCAATAATAATAATAACAACATTGAGATAATCTGCAAAGAGAACATGTGAGAGTCACACATGGCCAGTCAGCCAGCAGTTAGCTGGCCAGTGGCTGTGCAACAGGAGGCTCAGACATACTGTACCATCCTGCATATCCTGCTTCACAGTCCTTTTCCAGGACGATATCGACAGTATCGTCTTCACCATGAGGAAACATGAGTAAACAGTGTCCTTCTGTTTGACTGTCTGCACCAGGGCTAAGCTTGGTGCTGTGCCGAATACATGCTGCGAATACAGGGCGCCCACAGAGGCTGTGCCGGCCAGTGTCTGCTGCGTGCCAGGCGCTCTGTGGAAGCCATTGCTGATGAAGCTGTGCTTTTGGCTCCCGTCAGATCGAGCTGCACCACCGGCGAGGCGACATCATCCCGGAGGGCTGGGGCTGCGACTCCGGGGGGAAGCTGAGCACAGACCCGGGGAAGGTGCTGAGTGGAGGGGGGCTGGTTCCCATTGGTGGCTGCGAAGCCACAGGTCAGGCTGTTTCTGCCTTTTTTATATTAGAGATTTAGAAATGCCCTAAACTGTTTTTTAGTGTTTAAGAATTCATAACTTCTCCTTTCCTTACATGAGCAGCACAGTGGTGCAGTGGTTGGTGTTGCTGCCTCGCAGTGCTGGGACCCAGGATTGAATTCCTGGGCTGCTGTCTGTGTGGAGTTTGCATGTTCTCCCTGTGTTCGCATAGGTTTCCTCCATGAGCTTTGATTTCCTACCACAGTCCAAAAAGAACCTTTGCACTTCTGGGAAAGCTGGCCCTGGTGTGAGTGTGTGTTTCTGTCTGTGTCTGTGTGTGTGTGTACCCTGTGATGGACTGGTATACTGTCCAGGGTGTGTGTCTGTGTCTGCCCTGCGATGGACTGGTGTCCTGTCCAGGATGTACCCTGCCTTGTGCCTGTTGCTTGACAGGTTAGTCTCTGAAGCCTCCATGACCCTGAGCTGGATAGTGGTTAGTAAATGGGTGGATATTGAGTGTTTTTTACATCGTACGTGTTATCGTCCTAATAATCAGATAACCTTTTGATTATTCTGGATGCCTGTACTTGTATAGTGAATTATTTTTGTTTTTCTATGGAAAGTGCATTGCAGTCCTGGAGATGGATTGTCAGTCTGCCCACTGCACTGCAATGAGCTTGTTTCTGAATGCAAACCTCTGTTATAGAGCTCAGCTCAGCTCTACACTTCTAGCTTATTTTCTTACAACTGCATCAACCAAAACATTCCTGCATAGCATTTTCAGGGAGCACTTGCATAATTGTGGTTTTCAGTGTGATTAGATTTTATCTAAATTTGGAAAGGGAAGGAATGTTCCTTATAAACAAACTGCTGGTTCTCTGGATATATGCCTTAATTGAGCAAAAGTAAATACATTTTTTTCTCTGCTGCTGCTTTCTGATTTTGCACATTAATTTGTCACGCTGACAACCAATGATGAATTGTCGGATTTTTAAGCTACAGGTAGTGACAATAACTCCAATTTATTTACAAAGTTCCATTTCTTGTCTTGCAAGAACAGTACCTTGAATATTGAATTAATTAAATAAGAAGTAAAAGCTAAGCTTAAAAAGACAAAACAATTAAGGTAGATTAAAGCCTGTTAAAAGCTTGTGCGTGTAAGTCTCTGAGTTTTAAAAATACTTACAGACTCAGG
The DNA here is from genome assembly GCF_055471065.1 of Atractosteus spatula. NCBI lineage: Eukaryota > Metazoa > Chordata > Actinopteri > Semionotiformes > Lepisosteidae > Atractosteus > Atractosteus spatula. The sequence continues at coordinate 1,037,005 of NC_142721.1, read as the reverse complement.
AGATTTGTATGGACCCAGGAAAAGAATTACTCGGCTTTGCTAACCAAAACAAAGGGCATCACTGCTGAGAGCTCACTAGTAGCCATATCGCTCCTCCTGCTCTGGCCTGCTGGCAGAGAAGTGATACTGGTGAGGCTGGTGTCCCCTGGACACATTCTAATCCTTGTAATAGATCCTAAACTGGGTACTGGGACAGAGTGTTTGACAGAAGTGATAAAGGATATGAAAACAAAGAACATGAGATGCAAATACAATGATTTACATGTAAGAGCCAAGGATAACAATGACCTTTTATCCTCTTAATTGGGGAATACCAAAAAGGTACTAAAACTAAAAAATCATATGGCCCGTCTTGTACATCCAGTTATCTGGTATCTTACATTCCTGAGCCCAGCCCTTCAACAGTGAGGCACGGTACAGTAGTTTGTGGCAGACACCCACAACTCTCTGTGTGAAGAAGCACCTCCTGTGCTCATTCATGTCTGCTTAGGTCCTCTTGTAGAGCTTCGTTTTTCATTGTGTGTTCACATTTGTCTTCTTTAAACACTGTTAAAACTGGGATTGTGAAGAACTGTCTGTCTCCTGCAGGAGGGTACAAGGGCTTCGGGCTGGGGCTGATGGTGGAGGTGTTCTGCGGCATGCTGGCGGGCTCCCAGTACAGCCGACACATCCGCACCTGGAAGTTCACGGAGCGCACGGCAGACTTGGTACGTACTGCGCCCTTTCTGCTATATAAAAGCCTCTTCACTGGGAGCACTGCGGACAACACTCTACACGGACAAGAGGAAAGCCCTGATGTCTTGATGGTTGAATCAGTTGCAGCATAATTGAAAAAGGAAGCTCATTAAGGAGGTCAGACAGCAGAGCAGAACCTTCTTTCATCATTTATAAGTGGGATAAACCACAAAGGTGCTTATCATTGAAATAGTTCTTTACCTTCTATTTCCTATAAGTCAAAATAAGCCAGTGGGCTTTATTTATATCTTATATAGTGTCCAGTCTTTACAGAGGTATCCATAACTCAGCCTCACTTCAGCCTGTTTTACCTGAGTCACCAGTTGCTACTGAAATTCACTTCATAATTAAAAAAAAAACTTTATAAAATAGAGTTCTTAAAGTACAGGTCCAGGGTATATCTTGCCTTGTACCCATTGTTTGCTAGGATAGGCTCTGGCTAATCCGTGACCCTGTACTGGATAAGGCAGTTAAAAAATGGATGAATGGAGGGAACTATAGGCAGACTGACTCCTGCAAAAAGGCTGGAAGTAGTTTTGTCGCTGTATGCTGACAATACTGTCCTCTGCTGGTAGATTACTGTACTACAGCTTCAATCCTGAGGCGTTAGTGTAGTTCTCACAACCTCTGGGTTGGTGGACCCCTTTTCTTGTAAAAATTCTCAGTTTAAACTTTACAGATGAGCGATATAATGTTCATAATAGATTACTGCGCACAAATATGGAATTAACCTTTACCTGTTCCTTTGTGGCCAATGCACGCTGACACAGATGTAAACTCAGACATCTTCATGCTGTATTGACCTGTGAAGACCAGAACTGAATTAGTCTTTGACTCAGAAGGCCTCAATGCCCACTGTTCCCCAGTCTTCAGACATTGAGGGTTGGAGATCCCTAAACAATTTGCAGGGCTGAAGTACTGAGGAACTCCAGGATCCGAATTACATCATACCAATATGAGAAAAATACTTTTTGAAACCAGATACACTGGGACATTAGTGTTTATGTGCAGTTAAATGAAGGTGACTCAGCATGTTCATTGAAGTAACAGAATACTTTGAAAGCCCTGCTGCATTTTGGTCTTGGATGCCAATCTGAGCATTTTGATGAAAGTGGTATGTTTGAGCTAATTAAACCAGGAACTGGACTACAGTTTGAAATATTGCTATAGCAGCCTTTGACTGGGATGTGTGCAAGCTAGACTCTAGCCGCTATAGTACTATTACCGTGTTTTTAATGTGATGATGGTAACTGAGTTCATTCAGAACTATTTCTTTCTAGGAGGTATAGGTTTTATTATTCCTTCATTAACTCATTTTTGATCTGGCGACTAGTTTAAGATGTGTTTTCTGTTTCCTTTTTCAGGGCCAGTGCTTTGTGGCAATAAACCCTGAATGTTTTGCTCCTGGGTTTAAGGACAGAATGTCTGACTTGCTTTCTCTGCACAGAAATCTGGAGCCGGTGAGTGACTATTTTACCCAAAGTTACCCACCTTCTTGATCTTCTGAAGGCTGCTCCTCTTTTGGCAGAAATTTCCCCATGTCCCCACTTTTTTTTTGCACCAGTTTTTGGAATCTCTTTGTACTTGCTTTATGATGAAAGCTCTAGGGAAGTGAAAATTCAAAGCGCCTGGAGTTTTCACTGTACGAACCTCCCACACCTAATCATCTCCGTGCTCAGAGCCACCACGTTGCCCTGGACCCATATGCTGGATTTGGGTTTAATGAAGTTGAGCACTTAGTATTTCCTTTTTTATGTCTAACACACGTTATGTACAATTGTAACAGTGAGGTGAGTGCAAGCTTTTTAAATTCTGTATACGGTGAACTGTGGGTAATTTCACGCGGTATGGGGTTGTACCATGCATTTTGAATGTCTGCATTCAACAAGTTATTTCTTGTTGTTATTAACATTTGATTTCACGAGAAGCAGTGGGATCTTGTTGTTTTTTTGCTCACTGTATCAATTAAAACCAAGCATAAATGTGAAATGAATTAATTTAGATTTCCAAGACATTTACAACATTATTACTTTAATTAATGGGTAGTCAATGAATATTTAAGGAACAATGGATTAAGTGTATAATGCAGAATGAGAAAAATACTATATTTAAAAGTAATTACATACTGTATGTGCTGCACACACACAAGTCTGTAATTACATGCTTAGATTTCAGCTTTTCACTTCCTCATTACACCAGTCCATTTGAAATGGCCAAATCTGTGAACCCTCCATCTCCTGTCTATCCCTGGAAAAGTGAACAGAGCACACACAACACACAACACGACACAACACACAAGTTCAGACAAGTGTATCATTCACACAGCTGCTTACTGTTACAGGACCAACGAAGCCCTACTAGTGAGCAACTCACTAAGTCCACGGTTAAATATATTATACAATGGGTCATGACATATTATTTTATGATCATATACAAAGCTTGAAGGTCACTCAAGAGATTAATTTCTAGTTTAGGATTATATGAAGCCACAAGAAGTCCCATGTTTGCTGAATTAAATCTGGCACATTCATTTCATTTGTTTGTGTTCACAAAATCTTCTAGGCTGAACTGGGGGTTCCTGTAATGGCCCCTGGAGACCCAGAAAGGAAGAACATCAGGAGATGTGAAGACCTAGGAGGCATCCCTTACCACATCAATGTCATCGACCACATGGTAGGTCCAGTAATGGTCAGGTGTGTGGAATGGCAGGAGGTCAGGAGGTCAGACAATGTTGGGTAGAAACCTATGCCCTCAGGCTGCGGAGGAGACGACTTGGTGCTAGGCGGGTCTCAAAACATCCGAACCCTCAATGCTGAGCAAGGAGGAAAGGGTGACCCGGAAATAGATAGTCCCACACAAAGACACACCGGAAGGACAAGCAAGGCACAGGGAACCTAGGGACAGGACAGAGTAGGAATGCCCTCTAGATGTAGAGGGCGTGACAGTACCCCCCCTTTCACGGATGGCTCCTGACGCCCAAAAAGCAAATGAGCTACACAGCACCGGGGGGAGGAAAAACCTCATTTAACTGAAAGGAAACCTCTGGGAGTCCACGGCTGAGCGAGGAGAAAAAGGGTGACCTGGAAATGTATAGCCCCAAACAAAGACAAACCGGAAGGAAAGGGAAGCACAGGGAAACTAGGGACAGGACAGAGTAGGAGCTGTAGAGGGCGTGACACAAGTGGCACGCTGGGGTAATGTCTCTGCAAGCGGATCCTTACGGGTGAACTGGGAATCCAGAACCCCAGAGTGAGGTTGTGCCAAGCAGCATTGCCAACGCAGCATCACTGTCTCTTCACACACGTCTGTCTGGGTGTTTGGGATCGACAAACACGCTTTGCTTCAAGGACTTACTGGCCACATTAGTGTCAGGGTTAGGGTTTATGGATCACAGTCTAAATTCAGTTTTATTTTGTCATTTTAAGGACCAAGCTACCCAGCGGTGTTGTTAAACCCTATTCAAGAAATGGCTGAGATTCTTGGACCAGTTAACTACTAAATACCAAACAGGCCTAGATGAAACCAAAAATGGCCTCCCATTGTTTGTAACATTTCTTATTTAAAATTCATACTGAGAGTAAATGCTCCTGGGGGTAGAAGGGTTTTTTTTGAACTGACAGATGATTAAAGTGCAGATCAGGTTCTCTTCACTGTGTTTTCTGTTTCTAGAATGGAGTTGCGAGGAGTGTCGGGGTCAGCCCTCTGCTGCCATCCAACAGGCTCATAGCAAACTAGAGCTGCTTCTGCGAGAGGCCCCAGCAACACCGGTTTAGACAGAAGAGTTCTCCTCAGTTTTTAATGTGTGCTGCTTTTTAATACTCCTAGACAAAAACCGAAACGCTTGGCTCCTGTTAGATCAGTATTTCATGGTACGCAATCCCACTTTTAAGAAAATGATATTGAGAGTCTTTGCATTTGCTAACCACTCAGGTTCAACTCTTTTGGATTTTAATGCCAAACTGGTACGATTAGAGCTTTTACCAACACATTTATTTTATACTGTCCGGAACAGAGTTAGGGCTTCTAGTTTTCACCTGTTAGCTGTTGTTCATTGGCAAATAATGCCTGTTCTGGAAAAAATAGTTTTCACCGCTACAGGAGTTAGTTAAAATCAGATTCCAATAGGTACCTAAAAAGCACCCCAGAAAAATTATTCAGAGTAGATTAATCCCACCACAACAATTCTGTTCGTACTCACCCAGTTTTAACCATCGCAGATGGATAGATGGAACACTACATGCCCTGAGGGGAAAGTGGAGGCACAGAAAAACAGATTTCACTTCATAGTAGACTGATCCTTTTCTCCTAAACAACAGTACAGAGAAACTGGAGCCCTCAACACAGCTTACCAGTTGTTTAATTTGAGTTCTCATTGTGCTTATACACCTTGTACAAATAAATTATTGACCAAACCAAACTTTAAAAAGCGACCAGCGCCGTTGCATGTGTTTTTATCATAGCCAGTGCACACTGGGCCCAGGAGCCCTGGGGGACCAAGCCAGGCCGGGTGGCTCGTGTGCTGTTCCCCAGGGTAGGAGAAACACCTGCACAGCAGCGGGTATCTGGGCTTCCACTCCCCACCTGAAGACACCCTTCTGGAAGGGCTGGAAATGGGGGCGCCCTCTGCTGGCTGTTATGTGTCACGTCAGGGCGACTTGGTCTCTGTTGCACGTCTGTCAGCAGGCACTCTACCATGTGCACTGGCTCCTCGAAACAGCCTTCTGAGAGATGAGGAGGTACATGAGCCAGATCAGTAAGAAACAAACCCAATTAATGGACAGATGCATGCCATGTATTAAAATAAAGAGGAATTAGGAATATGATATTATTGGTTCTTAGTCCAGTTCACAGGAACTGAAAATATTTTAAGATGCATATAGTTTACAGTGTATTAGGAGTGGCAATGATCCATTAAGTAATCAGGAATGCAATGGATGTAGATGCTTCACAGAACCAGCAGGGGTCATATTTGTGAAGCTTTCATCTCTCCTGGAGATGAAAAAATGAATAGTAATTTGTCTTTTTTACCGTGCTTTGACACAGGCTCATCTTCATTTTGAACAGCATATAGTTCACTTTGTCACTGTCAAAGATCGCAGGCAATTTCCCCAAAGATGTTGAGGAGGAGGAAGAAGAGGAGGCCTATCAAGCTCATTTTGTTGCTACTACTAATATATTACGAGGATTAGCTACCATTGTTTTTTCATGTACAAACACTTAATTTTAATAATTTTAGTTTATTAGTCATGGAAGAAGAGAAAAGGCCATATATTTTAATAAATCATTGACCTCTAATTTGCATTATACTAATATGCTGGGAATCCATGTTGTACAGGAATTCTTTATTTTAATATTATTAAAAGAAGTAACTGCCAGAGCTGGAAGGCTGCCTCAGTGAGGAAACTGGCTATGCAAGATGATTCATCAAAATCTAAAAATGCTGCAGAATATCCACTTTCAGTGTACTAATTACAACTAAGAATGTTAAGAGGACTGTCTACCTCCTTAACCAGGAATAAGAATGAAATTATTAAAGGCATTCAGGAATTGTCTGTCGGTTCTTGGGTTTCAAGGCATTGACGTGCTCCTGTTGTAGTGCAATTTGAAGCTGCCAACAGCAGCTGTCACCAGGCCTGAACTTTTTGAGTTCAATTAAGACCAGTGATGACTTTTCTGATTTGTCAAGGATCCGCAAGAGAAGGATTCAAGGTCACAACATACTGTACTGCGGAGCACTGCAAGCAACTTGCTCTCCTGGGGTTTCAAAATCTTTCTTGGTTTACAGTAAGTACATGGCTGTTCATGTAAAAGTTTATAAAGTGAAAACTTAATGATTTCTGATGTAACATGAGAAAGGATTAGATGTACCAAAATGTGTTTCATCAAAATCTGGCCAGGTTGCTGGAACATATTTTTTACTGTAAACTAATACACACTAACCCTGAACGAAGAAGACCTGACTAGACCTGGACAGCCTTATCAAGATGTGGTAAGGACATTTCAAAGCAAAACAGAGGGTGGATGGAAACCATCACTTGGCTGTCTGGCCCCCTGTCTGCCAGCCTTTTGTTTGGCTAAGCAACTGAGGCGCCTGTATCTGCCAATGCGTTCTTCAGGAGTAAAATCTCAAATCCTTTCCTCCCGCATCGTTTGTCTTGATAATTACCAGGGAGCATGCAGGCTGCTTGATCCCGAATGGCCTGTGAAGTGGAATGTGAGAGTAAACAGAAACACATGCACACAGTTCCAGGCGAGGGCTGGGTCCTGGAAAATGCGGGCCATCTTGTTTGAGACTCCTGGCACACGAGGTGCTGCGCAGTTCACTGGCCAGTCTCTGGAGCAGCTCCTAGAGTTGTCATTTCCCCTTAGCCCTTAGTGAGTTAACTGATCATTAGCTTAATTGAACCATTTGAACACTTTGCAAAGGTCTTTCGCTGTTGATAATTTAAAGAAACCTGGAGAACCTGGAAAGCCTGCTGGATAGTGTCTCTCAAGGACTGGAGAGGTGGTTGCTGGATGCTGCACCTTGTTGATCAAAATGCTTTTACAGCTCTGAATAACCTTCCAGCACTGGGGCTGGCCAGGATGTACTGTACACTATGGCTGTTGCCACATTCACGGCTCTTCACTGCCTTAACAACAGCATTCTCTACAAGTGCATTGATTCTAATGGTGGCGTCAATGACCGGTTGAGTTCATTTCACATTATACTTCAGCATTACAAGAATTAGTGACGCCATGTTAGTCAGCAGCACTGCATGATAACAAAATTTGGGACACAATCACACTAAAGTGTGGGAGAAGCTGTTACTTGAAGCTGAAATCTTAATTTTAACGAAACACAAACCAATCGTAGGCTGCTGTTAATTTTACTACACCCCCCCCCTCTTTTTCGAGAAATGCCCTAGGATTTTCAATGATGATAGAGAGTAAGGTCCTCGGTTTTAAGTCTCATACGAAGGACGGTGTAGTATAGTGAACTACTGCACCCTGTAACACAACTTCCAGCTGCATCCCGGCCAGGATCACACCTGCTGAGCTTCAGTGGGTTGCCGGCTGTATGCAGCTCTAGCCAAAACTGACTTTATGATTCTGCTTCCAAGCCAGAGGTACAACAGTTAAACCGCCAGCTGCCTATAGTTCCTGTAACTACTGTATATATAGAAGGCTTTAGTGTCTAAACTGAGTGCTCAAAGTGGCAAAATAGCAGTGCAAAGTATAATTACAGATTCTTAAACATGTGGGGCCATATTTTTAGAAATTTTAATTGTTGCTCCAAGCAATGGCCTTTAAAATTGATAAAATCAGGGGTTTTCAGATCTAAAAAAACCTGGTGAAGTCAGGCCAAGGGTTTCATTTTTCAAAGAAGTCTAGGAATTGAAATAAAGTCTCAGTGGTTTTCCAAAAGGCCAATTGTGCAAAAACTTCCTTACTGAATGTCTGACACATCATTTCATTCTTTGAATTTTCTGAAGCCTGTTCTCTGATTCTTCCTGTCTGCTCTTCAGTCTTTAAAGCCGGAAGCAAAGTAAGATTAGCATAAGTTCTGACATGAGATTCCAGTGTAGACTAAATGTAATCAATGACATGCTTACACCTTTCTTCATCAAAGAAACATCTGTGTTTTATTGTTCATTTCAGCACCATGTCATTGACACAGAATTCTTGATGCTGACTTAATGCTGATTTAATTTGAGAGTGTTGATGTTGAACCTTTTCTCATGTAGAGAGAAAATCAATTCAACGGGTTTGCTGTTTAGAATTTTAATTTAGAACAAAGGTCGTACACTCTGTGCATGCTATCACCCTCTTTAAGGCTGTGTGCTAAGGTGCTACTGTACTCCTAGTACAGGTCCATCAGCCCAGATTAGCATACCTTGTTCTGAGAGGTTTTATTATAGGGCAACTAATAATGTTTGCAGCCGCTTGTACATTATACATGCAGCTACAAATGCTGCCTTTCCTTGTGCTGTTCTTTCATTGAATGGCAAGAAGGCTACATTTTACTGGCTCAAGGGGGAATATCTACAGTTGGTGTTGGATTATATTGGCTTGGGAACAGGATCCATCAATTTGGTAGAGGAAAGCAGCTGATGACCCTTTGGCAATGTGAATAACAGGCAATATGTGTTCTTCTCACCTTATTTCTAAGGGCACTCATGCCTTGTCTTTAGAGCTCCAAGCTCAAGCTATCCATTGAACTATTTCTACCAACAGTCCTCAGCATTGTGTATTCCTCTGAGTTATTGCTAACTGATTTATTGCTAACTGTTGACAATGTTCCCCAGTTCCTGCTTCAATGTGTTCGGTACTCTATCACTTCAATTAATTGGTTAAAATTCAGATTTTTCCATCTTTACATTTCACAGTGGAGAGAACCATGTTACTTTTTAGTTGCTTCAGATACCTTGGTATTGAGCTGTATTCTTCTATAGAAGCAGAAACACACTAAACAATTTTTACTATTATGTTTTAAACAGAAAGGTGTTGACATGAACAGATGGACACATTTTCACTTCAAGCTTCCATGATAAAAGTGAAAAAATAATGATACTTTGACTTTCACTCCCTTGTGCCCACAGCAGTCATTTATTTAAATACCTGCAAATTTACTCAAAGGAAGTTGTGTAATGTAAATTGATACTGCGCCAAATAATCTTAATCTTTTAAGATTAAAATATGTGATGAAATGTTCCTAAAGGAAACTGATGTGACAGAAAAGTCCAGTGTTCACCGTGTGACTGAAATGAACAAAGTGGCATTGAGATCAGCTTTGTTTGTGACTGGCAGGTATGTAGTCTGCGTGAACATCTGGAAGCTCAGATGTCTCATTAAGCCAAGAGTGTGTCATGTGATTATATAAAGGATAACATAACGAGGAAGCAGACAAGACCAGAGATCAGAGAGTCAGACAAATCACGGGAAAGGCAAGCCACTAAAAAATAATACACACCGTAGTTTTAAGGAAGTTCTACGTGAAGAAATAAATACTGTATAGCTGAGTTTCCAAGAATCTGATTCTGTTTCTTGAACTTCCATTCAAGATCTGGTTTGTTTAAACACTAGGATCTGCAGTGATGGTACGACACACTAGAAAAAAAATATTTAACAAAACTTTATGGTGGTTACTCATCGATCCATCCATTTTCTAACTGCTTCATCCAATGAAGGGTCACTGGAGTGCTGGAGACTTTCCCAGCAGCCAACTGCAGGGCACACACAGAAACAGACAGGCACACAGTCACACCAGGGCCAATTTTCCCAAAAGCCAATTACCCTACCAGTATGTCTTTTGTCTGTGGTCACAGGAAACCAGAGCAGAGGTCAATTACAGCATAACAGGGGTATTTTCCACTGAATAGGAACTTGCTACCATTGCACCCATCCATAAAAAGGGTGAGAAAACCAGCAACTATAAACCACTAAGAACATAAGGATACAAACAAGAGGAGGCCATTAGGTTGGTCAAGCCTGTTTGGTAGTTAGTACCTAACTGATCCAAGGATCTCATCCAGCAATTTTTTTAATGAAGCCAAAGTATTGGTTTCTACCACATGGCTCAGTAGCTTGTTCCATATTTTCACAACCCTTTGATTAAAGTGCTTCCTATTCTCACTTTTAAATGCTCATCCACATAGTTTCCACTTAAGTCCTCTGGTTTGTTTCACCATTCATTTGGAAGAAGTCCTGATTTGACTCTGCTGATGCCTTTGAGGATTTTGAGCACTTGTATCAAGTACGCTCATAGTCTTCTGTAGCATACAGCTCTGTTGTTTCAGCCTGTCAGTGTAGGACAGTCCCTTAAGTCCAGGTGCAATCAAAATAATTTGTGATTTGCCATGATGTCCTTTGCAAGATCTCCACAGAGCGTTTTACTTAATTATGTTGTAGGCAACATTTGTTTTTAATGGCAACAGCACTTTCTCAGTGTCCTACACTGACAAGTGTAGTAAAAAAAGAACTGAATCATTTTAGCCTTGGACCCACTGGTTTATGAGGAGATCTAATTCAAGTATTCAAAATCATTGACAGTCTTACCAATGGGCTCCTTAGAATCAGCAATGAAACAGAAACAAGTGCACTTCAGCGAAAAGACTGTCCTTTCTTCACATTAAACAGTCAGTGTTTTGTTTTTGGTCATCTTTTTTGTCTTTCAGAAACATAAGCCTCCAGCACCTTTCTGACCTTTGTAAAGTTGGTCTTCCCACTGAGCAGCCTTCACACAAACATTATGTGCACCCTGTAAAACACAAATTCAAGCATACATCTTGGTACTGTACATCATGCAGGGCCTGAAGCAGATGCTCCCACAGCAGGCTTGTGTACTACACCACATGGTGAGGAAGAGTTTTAGGAAAACCAAACTGTTAACTGTTGCTGAGAACTGCTTAGATAGGTGCAGAGCTCTGTAACATTAATACGCCAGCATTTATACCAATAATTTTAATGACACTCCCACTGTGAGTCAGAAAAAATGTATAAAAAAAACAGGCCAAACATGAAAAGCTTGTATAATCATCAGCTTGTCTCTTTCCTTCTAGCAATAATGTAATAAACCTTATAAATGACTGGCTGACACATAAGACTGCCTGACACACCTGACATTTATTGGTTGCTTTCAACACTGCAAAGCTGCAGGTATGTGAACCTGACAAGTCTGGGTTCACCCACTGTAAGTCATAAGGCAGTACATGCTTTTGAGCTAAAAATAGTTATTTATTTCCAGGTGTGTGTTTTCGAGGTAAGCTAGGAAATGCAAGCTATGCAACATCCAATTTTAACCTGTATTTAAATCTTACTCCTCTATGTACTATTGATCCAGAAGCAGCATGAATAATGAGCATCATAACTGTAATCACCTAAGCTACTGTTCACTGCTCTGCTTCCTCAGGGATGACATTTGCAAAAGATTGTCTTCCAAACATGTGCATCCTTGATTAACAGTCTAAGGGATTGATTGTTTTGGGAAACGTCACCTCTTTACATTCATTAGTACATAAGACTATTAACTCTATGAAGCCTTTTTCACGGATGTTAATTATTTTGTACTGGCTCAAAACACGGGGGCTCTTCCTGTCTTAGTTCTGTTTTACAGGATACGCTTTGAATACTGTGTGAACCATAATAATTGTCGCTTTCCTGAAGGGTGTACTTGGCATTCCTGGCTCTGTCTTCTCTAGGTTTAGCACAAGAAATTTGTCTCTATGGGAGTGTTCAGGTCTACTAATAGTTTGGTCAACTCTGGTGCCCCCCAGGGCTCCATGATGGAATCTCTTGAGATCTCTTGTTAATTACCCAAGCATGACATGACTGTAGCTGTACAAATCTGTAACAGGCAGGTAGCCTTATGATCTCCTGGCCATCCAGATTTCCTGTTGTCAGGTGTGTCAAGTAACTGGTAAGAAGATGCTGCGATCACACAGCAGGACTCTGTGAGAGAGCGATGATCAGATGATCAGAAAGTCAATGGATCTTTGTGTAAGCAAAAGAATAAAGTACTGATTTGCTATTGTCTGGCCATAATTTTTTCTACCATCCTCTTACAATATTGCATAGCTGATGTTAAATTTTGGACATGGCACAATCGTTCAGAACTTATGAGTAATAAGACCAAGGTCATGCTACAGGAAAGTCCTTATGGACTGCAAAAAGCAAGTGAGCCAGCTTTGCTAAATATGATGTGAAGTAGCGAAAGGTGGCTTTAAGAAAAAGACATGTATCCATTAGCACACCTGGGCTAATTGAATAATTGGCATCCAGTGAGAGTGAGATTCCCCATTAGGAAGAGGAGCAAATTGGACAGGCTCTGAATGAATTTAGCTACTCCCCTGGACTAATGCGAAAGGAGGAAATATGTTTCTGTTCTCAAGGAGGAGTTCTCAGTAACCACAGTTTATGTGGCTTATAGGCTTGTGGGACTTGAAAAGCAAGTCCCACAAGAAAGAACTCAGGCTGCACTGAGGGGCATTATGGCTGTGCTGAGAGATTTCTTTACTAGGTTCTATGGAGTAGATGTGTTCTGCAGAAAAAACGGGTCTGGCCTGCTGAACCAGGGTTGATGGGTGGTGTTAGCACCTGCCAAGGTAGCAGTGCATCTCTTCCTCAAAACTGAGAGCAAAGAGAGTCCAGATGGTCCTGAGTCCTTACAGGTTGTACCATCTGCAGACAGATGTGTGGTCTGGATGAGTGTGAGAGAGAACAACCCGGCTGCTGCAGTGAGGTGCAACTTGTAAATAATGAGGACAGAGAGGGATCCCTGGCCAAACAGGATCAACTGGTATAGTTAACAGTGCAGAGTGAGGGGTTATTTGTGAGAGCATGCACTTGGGGAAGATGGTGGGTGAAGTTGAAAGTGCAGCTGATTGAGTTAAAGTGGGTAAATTAGTGAAGAAAAGTAGGAATGGATGTGATTGGGTGACCTGGAATACATTGCAAAGAATACTCCTGTGCCTGAAGGGTGATGATACAACGTTAATGAAAGACCTTAGTGAGTAAACCCTAAGGAGAGAGCAATAAAACAGAAGATCATGCAGACTGCCCCAAGAGGCCCAATGAAACCAATCAAAACAATGGCTGTGAGCTTGAAGGGGTTCCACCCGAGACTGAATACCAGCTCACTAACAGTGCCAGAGGGTTGCCTTCGCTTTATATACATGCTGCGTGTGGGCTGCTTTTATTACACAATTATTATTTTATTGTCTATGACTGTCTAAGCTTTTATAACTGGGTTTTGCTCTGAAATTTTAAGGGGTATTTTTTATGCCACCAAGATACCTTCCCTTCCTCTCAGGAACAACACTAAGTTTTGTTCTGTTAATGGTTGCTGTAGAAAAACTAGTACAAGCTTTTGTTTTGTCCAGGCTTGACTAGTACAATGTCTTACTTTCTGGCTTGTCAAAGAACACCATACGAACACTGTTAGGCTTAAAACACAGCAGCTAGAGCTCTGGATTAGACTCATTCTAGTCAATGTACAACCCCTGTCTAGAAATTCCACACTGGGCTCCTGTTGAATTTCACATACTGTAGACTTTAAGATATTGCTCTTGACTTTAAGGTCATAAAGGGCATCACACTAATTTCTGACCTACTGAAAATTTACAGCTTTGTACACTCAACAAGATTGTACTCTGGGGTACGAAGGCTTTTCTTGCTGTGAGGGGAAGGTGAAGATTTTTTTTTTGTTTTTTTTAGTGTACAAGAGTTTGAATTCTGTATATAAGGTGCCTTGTAAAATCTTATTTATTGATTTAAGTTACCTTGACGTCTTTATGAACTTTGCTTACTTAAATCAAATTCTCCCATAATCTATTTTCGGTTATGTAGAAGATCAACATGAGATTTCAACAGACAAATATGTTATTTTGAAAGAAAGCTCCTAAAAGTATAGTGTGTGCTTTCTAAGATCTATTTCTTAGATGATACTGCTTGTTTTCCTCCCCAAAAGCTGTTTAGGAAAATTGGTTCTGACAAGAACAGCCATCTTGTCTCCATCTAGAGCCCTCTTACAGTATATAAGAATAAATATTATTCTGAGAAGCATTAAAAAGCAAAAAAAATACTATTGGGTCTAATGCTTATTTGTCTTTTATTGCCTCTTAGTATACTTTATGCTACTTGCACTTAATACTCTGTATGTCTTTATTAAATGTCATCTGCTAGATGTTTGCCCAGTCTTGAATCTGGTCTTAGTCTTTTCGAAATACTGTTTCTTCAATAGTTTGTCATCCTTCCTACAGTGGTGTCATCTGCAAACTTTAATAGTTTGCAATCTATACAAGATTCAAGATCAATGTTCTTAGGAAGAGCAGGGGTCCTAGTAGAGATCTCTGTGGTATCTCCGCTGTTAAATATCACCCCATTCAGAATATTCAGAACCTAGTCCTCATCTGTCCTCTTTGTTTTTTATGCATTAACCAGTTCTCAATCCAAATACATACAGTACAATGAATGCCTATAACATGCAATTTAAGAAACAATCTTTTGTGAGGAACTTAATCAAAAGTATAGCAAAACATGCAGAGAGAGAGATGCATTTTTTGTATCCATTACTGCTGTTGAATGTTCAAAGAACTTGTTTGTTGCTTAAGTTATTTACTTACATCCGATTGTGGCAGGCTGGTGTAAAAAATACAATATTAATTGTAATTGATATTGCAATTACATTCTAACCTGCCAGTAGAGACTGCCATATGTTCTATAAGTGTTGTAAATAGCCACACTAGGTGTCATTACTTAATTGTTGGAGGTGGATCCAGAAATACATATTCTCACATGGTGTTTAATTAGGAGTGTTTGGTATACAAAGAGTGTGTGCTATGCTAGAGGTGGTTGTTTCTTTTTTATTAAAAAAGGCCTTTTTTTCTATTTGTATGTCTCGAAAATCTACAGTAAAACTTCCTGGCTTTTGCTCCACAGACCAATGTGAGTTTTGGCCTTGGAACTGCCCTAGCTCAGGGTGGAGTTTATCACACCTACCTTTTCTAAACTCATGTTGATTTGTCCCTAAAATCTTATTTCCACATACATAAGGTTCTAGTTTAGTTCTAATTGTTTCCATGACATTACATCTACCAGAAGTATAATTTAGTCTTCTATAATTTACAGGGCTCTGTTTTGTCATTCTTTTACAAAGTACAGGTACATCAGCAATTTTCCTGTCAATGGTTTCTACCCCAGTTTTAAATGGCTGTTGGAAGAATCTGTGTTTCCTTACTATAGTGGTGAGAATATTATCTAGCCATGTCGGTTTGTGTGCATTAAGTACCTGTTCTCCTTAAGGATAATCTACACTACAAGGGTTTTTAAGCATTCATCACCTGTAACTGATGTCCTCCTGTCTTTCCTGTTACACACTCATGATTTTCAACATTTTTTCAACATAATCCACGCTGACAGCTTCAGCAGTGCAGCTGAATGCCAGGCTTTGCATCATGTTCAGTTTTTTGTTCTCTGTGCTTCAAGTCTAGCACATAGACGCCTACGTGTGTTACATGGAGTGTAAAAAATTAGCAATGTAATGCAATATAAGTATTTCATTTTTCCCCATGAAGTCCTAAAGCCCCATACCTCTCCTCAGGAGATCTAATATAAGAGGTGCTAATGAACCCAATTGTTCCTGGTTTCCCTGAGCTGACATATGAAACCCTGTCTCTGACGGGTCGATGAGGTAATGGGCTAAGTCAACAATGAAGTGTCAAATCGTCTGTGAGATCCTGTTTGCTCTCAGTGAAAAGTTCTAGAATCGTTTCAAACATTGGCACCATAAAAAGAGAAGAACAAAGAGCTCAAATAGAGCAGTCACTCACCCAAGGATATCGCTAAGAAAAGAAATGGTCTAGAATGCTGTTCTGCAGACCAGGTACATTATCAGTAATGTATTTAACTACATGACAAAATATAATGAAGTTCAATTATTATAACTTCATTAAGTAGTTGTGGCATGTCTCCCTTAATTAGTAGCAGAGGAGTTCCTACTCATGTTAACCACCTGAGCCCTGGGCACCAAGACTGGACCAACCCTGGTGTAATAAAACCGTCGTTCCGAGCTGATACCGTCCATCTTCCAAGATGGCATCGTCTTGCACTTAGCTCTCTCGTTTATGTTATTTTCGTGTTAAGAGTTGTTTTTTTGCGCACAAATTACGTGTGTGACCATCACTTATGACCGATAAACACTCCTGGACCTGGGATTTAGAGCCTCGAATCTAGCTTCAGTGGAACTGAAAGCACACGGCTTTGCTTCTCAAGTGCAGAGCAGACAGGGACACGAAGGCGAGAGGAGGCGGGGTAAGAGAGGCAGCATGTTGGGGTATCTCCAG
This sequence comes from Atractosteus spatula, assembly GCF_055471065.1. Lineage (NCBI taxonomy): Eukaryota > Metazoa > Chordata > Actinopteri > Semionotiformes > Lepisosteidae > Atractosteus > Atractosteus spatula. The sequence continues at coordinate 1,020,449 of NC_142721.1, read as the reverse complement.
GAGAGAAGGAGAAGCATCCTGCTGGCAAACGTGCAATTGCCAAGCACCAAGATCAAAAAAACTTCAGTTGCATCAACACTCAGCGCGACTTGAGAGACTGCTGCATCTTCTGTGTCATTGAAACCCAACGTTCCCGAAGGCTGCATGACCAACCGATTTCACGCCGTATAGAGAGGATCGCACAGCTGATCCTACCGGCAGGGAGAAAGGAGGCGGAGTGTGTTTCATGGTTAATAATAATAATTATAATAATAATTGCTTACACCCCACTCAAAGCGCTTTACAGGTAATGGGGACTCCCCTCCACCACCACCAATGTGCAGCATCCACCTGGATGATGCGACGGCAGCCATAGTACGCTCACCACACATCAGCTATTAGTGGGGAGGAGAGCAGAGTAATGAAGCCAATTCATAGATGGGGATTATTAGGAGGCCATGAGGAAAGGCCAATGGGAAATTTGGCCAGGAGGCCGGGGTTACACCCCTACTCTTTTCGAGAAACGGCCTGGGATTTTTAATGACCACAGAGAGTCAGGACCTCGGTTTTGTCACGGGTGTCCAAAGGGACTAACCGTGGAGAGGCAGGAGAGTGGAAAAAGACCCATATGCGTAGCGGCGAGACGGGAAAAAGGCCCGGGCTCATTAGTGCAAAGAGTTCAGGAGTGCCGTATAGAAACCTATGCCCTCAGGAAGCGGATGTGGGGTGACCTGGTGCTAGGCGGGTCTCAGGACATCCGAAAGTCAGTGCTGAGCCAGGGCAGAGTGCATGACCCGGAAATATATAGCCCCAGAGAGAGAGAAACACCGGAAGGACAGCAAATAACCGGAAAAGAGAGACAGGACAGAGAAGGAGCACCCTGCAGGTGCAGGGTGCAGTGGGCGTGACAGGTTTTCCGTCTCATCAGAAGGACGGTGCCTGTTTTTTTTTTTTTTTTTTTTTTTACAGTATAGTGTCCCCGTCACTTTACTGGGGCATTAGGTCCCACATGGACTGCAGGGTGAGTTCCCCCTGCTGGCCCCACTAACACCTCTTCCAGCAGCAACCTTAGTTTTTCCCAGGAGGTCTCCCATCCAGGTGCTGACCAGGCTCACACCTGCTGAGCTTCAGTGGGTTGCCAGTTGTGAGTTGCAGGGTGATATGGCTGCTGGCAGTTAATAACCATTGGTGCACTGACGCAGAAATTCTCTACAGATCTTGCACATCTAATCCGGAATACCTCAGTATTGAATGTCGCCCTTTTTACCAACCGAGGGAATTTACGGCTGTTACGATGACTGCTGTGTACTTTCACCTGCATGCTGATGCGGCAGCAGCGCTTGGCGAGCTGTACAGCGTCATCAGCAAGTATGAAAACACGTGTCCGGACGGTGTCACTATCGTGGCGGGGGACTAACAAAAGTACTATCAAAGCACTTCCAACACACCTCTGTTCCCACTCGCAGCAATAATGCACAGGATCAGTTACACCACCGTTGCAGGAGCAGACCACTCCATTTCACGGCCGCATTTCGGGAAGTCGGACCCCGCCTCCGTGCTCCTTCTTCCTGTTTACAAGCAGATGCTAAAGAGTGCCATCTGCAGGAGAGACCGTGCAGCGCTAGTCAGACGCTGCTGAGCAAAAACTCGCAGACTTTAAAATGACTGATGTGTATTCAAAGATTCTTCCACTGATCTACATTAGTATACAAAGGTGGTCACATCCTTCATCGGTTACTGTGTGGACAGATGTGTTCCTACCAGGAGGATCTGGATAATATCCCAATCAGAAGCCCTGGATGAACAAACACAATCGCTGCAGACTTAAACTGTGGTCTGCTGCCTTCCAATCAGGTGATAGAGAATTGTATAAGAGACCCAGGTATGACCTGGAGAAAGCTATTAAACTGGCAAAATAGGAATACACACACAAATGAAAAAAAAACAGCTTGGGGCTAACTAAAGGTGCATGTGGCAGGGCTTGCAGGCTATTACAAACTACAGGGACATCACCAGCAGTATTTCCTCCACTGAAGCATCTCTACCCGATGAGCTGATCACCTTTTACTCCTGCTTTAAGGCTCAGAACACCATGCTGCTATCAAGGCTCCCAGTGAACCAGGGGACTTTGTGTTACAGTTCTCTGAACATGAGGTGTGTGGAGCCTTTAAGAGAGTGAAAACATGTAAAGCAGCCAGCCCAGATGGCGTCTCCCCTCATGTCCTTAAAACCTGTGCAGGTCAGCAATCTCCTGTATCTCTCTGTCCCTGTCAGTTTGTACCAGAGTGCTTGAAGAAAAGCACAGTTGTGCCACCACCCAGGAACACCAAGGTAACTTGCTTGAACGATTATCACCCAGTGCTCTCACTTCAGTGGTCATGAAGTGCCTGGAAAGCCGAGTATTGTCTTATATAAACTGCTCTATCCCAGACTCATTCAGACAGATGGGGCACCTATGTTAGGATACTTTTTATAGATTACAGTTTCAGCCTTTACTGCAATTGTTCCTGCCAAGCTGGTCCCAAAATTCAGGAATCTGGGCTCTGGACTTCCTGATGGGCAAACCTCAGGTGGTGAAATATATTGCAAACAATATCTCCTCTATAGTGATCCTAAACACTGGAGCTCCCCAGACTGCTGTCTCAGTCCTAGGCTGTACTCGTTGTTCACATACAACTGTATAGCCACTTACAGCAGCAACAACATTATTAAGTTTGCAGATGACACCACTATTACTGGTATTATATTACATAGTATTGTTTATTTAGTTGTATAATAATTCTTTGAAGTTATATAGCACCCTTTTCCCCAAAGAATCCCAAGCACTTTACATATAGGAAAAATTCAGCTCAATCGATATAATATACAGCAAAACAAGGAATTGCGCTGTCAGACAAGTGAAGAGGGAACCTTTGACTAGGCTAGATCGAACATGTCCAAGATGGAATTCAGCCAGGTCACCAGGGTTAACACCCCCTACCCTTACAAACAGAGCCATAGCATATTTAATGACCCAGTAGTCAAGACCTGTTTAAAGCACAAGATGCCCTTTGTGTAGTTCATGTAGGAGAATGAATACTTTCGCATTAGACTGCATATTTGTTTAATTTATTAGTTCTAGAACTTAAACGAAACTAGTATATTATACAGTATGGACATTATCTGATATGCAATAACGATTATTAAGAATTTTAATAATTATAATATTTTATATGTATTCTATCTTTAACCCTACATAAACCCTATTTCTTATACTGCTGACATTTTCATATTATTATTCAGAGGCTGAAAATAATAATAATTTCTTCCTTTAGAGTTCTCCACTGAAAACTTTCCCTCTTAACTTTAGTTTAGTAGCCATTGGGGCAAACTAACATAATTGCTTCCTATCATTTCAACTCCTAGTAGTTTATTTATCTAAAGATCCATGTGTCAATATTGGAGGTCTTTGTGAGTTTTTCTAAAACGAATGAACCACATCATGTCTTTTTGAGAGTACAACACCTTAAAGCTTTTAGATCTTCTTTGAATATCTTTACAACTATTTCCAGCAATACCTAATCAAACAACAATCTTTCAGTGAGATACACCTCAAGGCTGACTCATGTCCCTGATCTTTAAACAATGTTGTTGAAATCCAGACTATACACTGTACGTCAACAAAGGATTTTGAAAGAAGATTTGATGACAGAACACTTGGTCAAGATTAACGTGAAAGATGTTCATAGTAAGGCAGTGGGTCCTGATGGTGTCAGCTCTAGAGTGCTAAAGATCTGTGCGGACCAACTGGGTTCAGTGCTGCAGTACATCTTCAACCTGAGCCTGAGATTAGAAAGGGTTCTGGTGCTCTGGAAGACATCTTGCCTGGTGCCAGTACCCAAAAAGGGGCACCCTAAAGTCTTGAATGACTACAGACCAGTGGCACTGACATCACACCTAATGAAAACTCTGGAAAGACTTGTACTGGACCACCTCAGAACCCTGGTGAGTACAACACTGGACCCCCTGCAGTTCGCCTACCGGTCAAACTTGGGAGTGGAGGATGCAGTCATCTATCTGCTACACAGAGCTAACTCTCACCTGGAAAAGACGGGGAGCATTGTGAGAGTTATGTTCTTTGACTTCTCCAGTGCCTTTAACACCATCTATCCTCCCATTACTGAGAGATAAGCTAAGGGTGGCGCAGGTGGACACTCCCCTGCTGTCCTGGATTATAGACTATCTGACCTGCAGGCCACAGTATGTACGCCTATAGAGCTGTGTGTCCGAACAGGTTGTTAGCAGTACTGGGGCTCCACAGGGGACTGTCCTTGCTCCATTCCTGTTCACTTTTTACACCTCTGACTTCAGGTACAACTCTGAGGCAAGTCATCTGCAGAAGTTTTTGGATGATTCTGCAATTGTGGGGTGTATTAGTGAGGGGAGGGAGGAGGAATACAGGAGCTTGATTATCAGCTTTGTGGAGTGGTGTCATCTAAACCATCTCCAGCTAAACACCAGCAAGACTAAAGAAATGGTCATGGACTTTTGAAGGAATAAGTCTCCGTTGAACCCTGTTTCCATCCAGGGTGAGGACATAGAGGGGGTGCAGTCCTACAAGTACTTAGGGGTACACCTGGATGATAAGCTGCAGTGGTCTGGTAACACTGATGCCCTGTACAAGAAAAGTCAGAGTAGACTCTATTTTCTTAGGAGGCTCAGGTCTTTTGGTGTGTGTGGAACACTGCTACACATTTTTTATGAATCAGTGGTGGCAGTGGCCATCTTCTATGCTGTTGTGTGCTGGGCCAGCAGCATCATGACAAGAGATAATAGGCTCAATAAACTTATCAAGAAGGCTGGCTCTGTGTTGGGGCTGAGCCTTGACCCCTGGAGGTGGTGGCTGAGAGGAGAATGCTGACCAAGCACACAGCCATCATGAACAACGCTTCCCATCTGCTTCATGACACTGTCATTAGGCAGCGGAACACTTTTAGCAACAGACTGCTCCAGCAACGGTGTTCAAGGGAACGTTTCCACAGGTCTTTCCCCCCGGCGGCTGTCAGGGTGTATAATGCTGCCCTAGGCTACGACTGTTAGCCCTTCATTTGCTTGTCTATGGACAGCACGTTGCGCCATTGTACTTTTTTTTGGACACTCAATCTGTATATACCTATGCACATTTTGCACATATTTTACTGTTTTTACAATGACTATGAGAATATTTTGCACACACCTATGTATATATTTTTATTTATTTTGTAGTACTGTACGGGTTTTAATTTTTCATCTATTCTGATGTCTGTTTTGCTTGTCTTGGGCTGGGCTACTGTGACACATCAATTTCCCTTCGGGATCAATCTTATCTATCTATCCCTGTGTGTTCCATTTTTATTTTTAGAACAAAAATTGAACCTGGTTTCCTCCCATAGCCCAAAAACTGTTTAGTTGGCTAACCAGCAGCCTATATCACCCTACAACTCACAGCTGGCAGCCAACTGAAGCTCAGCAGAAGTGAGCCTTTTCAGTACTTAGATGGGGGACTCCTGGGAAAAATTAAGGTTCCTGCTGGAAGAGGTGCTAGTGGGGCCAGTATGCCCAAGTATAGTGACGGGGACACTATCCTGTAAAAAAGACGCCGTCCTGACTTTTCCTGCACCAGGGCATTTCTCAAAAAGAGTAGGGGTGTTATCCCAGCCTCCTGGCCAAATTTCCCCCTGGCCTTTACCCATCATGGCCTCCTAATAATCCCCATCTCTGAACTGGCATCATCACTCTGCTCTCCTCCCCACTCAGAGCTGGTGTGTGGGGAGAGGACTGAAGCATCATCCAGGTGGGGCTGCACACTGGTGGTGGTGGAGGGGATCCCCATGACCTGTAAAGAGCTTGAAGTGGAGTGTCCAGAAATAAAAGCGTATACAAGAATCAAAGGCATGACAGAATGTCCGGATCTGCACAATGAGATGGGGACATTCCTGTAAATGTTTCAGCAATGAGTAATGGAATTGTTGAATTGATGAGAGGAGTTACTGTAGCTGTTATGATTGTCGTCTCAAAGCCACCTGAAGAAAGCAGTAGGATATTGGCTTTTTTACATCTTGCAGGTGTTCTGACACATAAGGGTGGCTAAGAAGGGAAGAGGGGGGGCGATGGTGTATGCAGATAAAGCTGAGCTCTCAAACAGCCTTCTTCAGGCTCAAAGTCAGAATTAATCTTTCCTTGTTCCTTTCAATGCACACTGACACAGCTGCCTACAAGAATGCACTTAGAAGTATTACAATTATGCAGCTGATTACACCAGTTGTGTATCTCTGAATACAGGAGCAACAGAACCCCGAACTCTAGGCCCCCCAGGAGTTGAGTTTGAGACCCCAAATATAAAGAGATCAGTGTCTCCCTGGGGGAGACCAGCGTCTTCTGCTCTGCTGCTCATTCTGGACTATAGGAGAGCCCGGTACAACGTGAGTTACTTACACTCCGTCATAGACCGTTGATCTGCTTCACCTAACTCTGTAGTTGGTGTCTCGCACATAAGGACAACAGCATTATTGTTGAGTGTTCAAAAAATAAAACGTCCGAAGGCTGATGCTAATATTTCATTAAGATAGTACTGAAAACATACTCATTTGTGGTTTCAGTTTTCTGGCAAATATAGTCCAGCCGTTTCCAGCTTCAGCTTTGTCCTTGAAGGCTGCCTACAGTTTAAGCAAGAGGATGAAAGTGAACAAAGTGGAAACAATTCACCAAAAAGTTTACAGAAGTTATACAAGTGTACCGGGTAGCGCCACACTTTCAAAACTGTAATTACAACTATTTTTTGCACGTTTACGGTTATATACTAATGCACTGTAACACAGGACATAAGCTTGCACTACGTTGTAATAAAAGCCACTTTCTGTCAAAATACCTTCTGTTATTTGTGCCGGTTTTGAATTTTCGATATTAAGAACATAACACATTTTAGATACCTTTAAGAGAACGGTACTGACTGTGCCCAGCCTGAATCTCTGTATTGCCTCAGTGTACAGGTAAGCTGTATTTTACGCTTACACCTTTAAATAAAGTGGTTCTGTACCGACCACGCCCACTTCTTTTCAGTGGCCATTTACGTTAGTTAAAGGAAGCCCAGCCCTTGGTTGAATTAAAACACACACATGCGGTAAGAAAAATTGCACTGTGTAAAAAGTGTTATGATTAAAAGGGTTGTTCTTTATCCCTGATTTTTTTTTTTTGCAATGAAGCAGCAAACCACTTGATACCTCTCTTAACATGTAACGGTAAGTTAAAAACAAAAGTCTAATTATCATTACTTTTTCAAACATGCTTTATTTCGTTCACTGCCAACGGAGACGCATCAAAGCCCGGGAGACTGATTATTTTCAATTAGAGAAAACTGAGCCATACTTCTTGCCTTTGAATATCCGTTTTCGGTGCGTTGACTGGAAATTCGTTTTATTTAAACAAGCACGATTAAGGTGATTGATTTTTTTGATTTAGTGATGGAAAATTAAAGATTTAGCTATTAATGCATTTTATATGTTAAAATCGGAAAAAAAACTACTAAACACAACTGCGCACGACCTTCTACGCGAAAAATTAAGCAGTACTTAAATTTTCTTTGCAAAGTGTCATTTATTATTATTATGCCTGTTCCCATTCTGGAGGGTAAGGTTGTACTAAGAAAAGGCGATGAATTCTGAGGTTTTAACGACACTACTTTTCCTGTACAGAAATAGACGCTTAAGAAGGACTTCGCCAAGGGTACTGTCACCTACTGCTTTTGGACAACCAGAGTCGTTAATTCCATTCAACCGGTATGTCATCTCCTACCTCTAAAAAGAGGAGCACATGGGTTTTTGGAAGGAGGAACTCGGCCACAAGGAAGGGTGGACCGAGCCGGCGGCCGTCGGGGCTGGAGATGTCCGAGAATGTAGGCACCCAGTCCTATGAGCCCATGCAGTCGGGGGTACAGCCGGAGAGCGGCAGCGGCCCCGACAACAGACGAGCCGGCCCCGGCTGTCACCCGGAGGACGAGATTGCTGTGGATGTCTCCCACCCGGTTCCCCCTCACCCCGGGGTGAGTTTCGACCCCAGGATGTCCGTATATAGTTGCAAGCGCCCCCTGTTTTCGCGGACCAACATTCAAGGACGAGTTTACAACTTTTTGGAGAGGCCAACTGGCTGGAAGTGCTTCGTCTACCACTTCACTGTGTGAGTCCACTGTCTTGATCTTTGGGCTGTGGGGAAAAAGGGTTAAACTGACGTACAGTCTTTTCATACTACAAAGGTTTTTTGGGGGACGCAAACTCGCTGACTTGTTTATTATCAGTAGTATTGTTATTACGTGACCATACGTCCACAACGGATAACGCGCTTGATACTACATTCTCGCCTATCGCTCGCTGAAATGCGTGGAGCTGGTTCAAGGGCATTTTTAAGTTCTGCTAGTGCCGTGGTTATACCCCTCTCAAGCATACATATGCCTTTTCCAACCCTGTGCGGACCAACCAGGACGTTTAGAACAAGGGTTTGCCTTGTAAATTGTAGTCTAAAGTACAAGACACAAAAACATAAACCGAAGGATTTTACATAGGGCTTTATTTGTGACTTTAAACATAAAACGATTTATATACAGTACTATTTAATCAATTCATAAGATAGTATTGATTGAGTTGAAAATGGGTTGTTTTGAAGCATCGAAACGAATTGATGGAAATATTATATCCGCAACTATGTACGTTAACTTTGAAACAATCTGACATTCTTGACCCTAGATGACTTTATCTCAAATGAGACCCTCAAACTAAGCCGTGATACAAATAATCTTGGCGCATATAATTTTGGTTCTTGATGTTGTGTGCCTCACCGAATGAAGTGGGTTCATAAAGTTTTTCCTCCTTCTAAACAGGTTTACGATATTTGATTTAAAAGTTATTTCTCGAATGTTCTGTTAATGTTTTGCTTGGCTGACAAGGGGAATGTCTTTTTGTAAATTTGTGCATTTGTGCATTTCACAGAGCAGCTGAGTTTCAGATGTGCTTTGTGTTTTCTGTTTTAAAAGTTGGTGTTATGGATTGGCAATATGCTTTGAGATGAAACAGGAAAGACCAAAGGAGTTCATCTAGGTAGAGCCAGAGTATGGTGCTATAAAATGCAGACTTGAATATAACAGCTTTATTAAACCAATTGGGGCATCACTCTCATAGAAAAAGCCGGACGACTGACTTGTAATGTGCACACAGTGTGCTGAAGCATTATGCGATACCTGTTGTATGTATTAAAGTGTTTTTATATTTCAGCTTTTCAGTTATTGTATGTGTACAGTTTATATCCAGGGTGTTAGGCACCAATGAGAGATAAGTAATACGTTTATTCCATGCTGAAAAGAGAAGAAAGAAAACACAACATTGTGTTTCCTTTCTTCTCTTTTCAGCATGGAATAAACCTTTACTTGTTCCTTTGCAGCCTGCGCATGCTGACGCAGCTCCCCACCTGAACTACTTCTACCCATGAGAGATGATGCATCTTGTCAGTTCTGGTTGGAGGTGTGATAGGTGGCAAAGAGCAGCAGAGTGGCTCAGGGGTCAGCATTGCTGCCTCACAGCGCTGGGGCCCTGGGTTCGCTTCCAGACCTGCCTGGAGATTGTATGATCTCCTCCTGTTCGTGATGCGTTTCTTCTGTGTGCTCCAATTTCCTCCCACAGTCCAGAGACATGCTGGTTTGAGTGTGTGACTGTGTCAATATCGGTATCTGCCCAGCGATGGACTGGCGTCCTGTCCAGGGTGTACCCTGCCTTGCGCCTGCCTCTTGCTGGAATAGACTTCGGCTCCCCCGTGGCCCTAAATTGGATGAAGTAGTTAGAAACTGGATAGGTGTGTAGGTGGCAAAATTATTCTACGTGAAAAAATGATGGCATTTTGATGGATCATTCGCAAGGGATGACTCTCGAGAAAAACTCAAGAAAACTGAAATGTGAACTTTCTGGCTGATTCAGAAACGAGTTTTGGATTTTCCTTCATGGGGGATCTGAAAGATCAGCGTTTGACAGAGGAAGCGTTCCAAGCACTACAGGACAGCCCTGTGCTCCCAGAATGCAGTTGAGCCGTTCATGGAGAAGATGGAAAATGGATGAGAATTTTAAAACCCAACAGAACAAGCTCAATCCACAATTTATTAGATACGTAGTCTGTGAATTATCCTTTCTGTGCTGACAGTGATACAGTCATTCATATAGTGACCAATGAAGTTAACAATTTAATTATCTTTATCTTAAAGGCCAGTTCTTCAGTTGCAATTCTAGTATCTATGGAACAGTGATTTCATTTTTTTCCACAAAAAATCCTAGCACAAGTAAAACGAGTCATAATGATACTGCACATCACAAAATAACCTGTTGTTCATGGGTGCAAAATGCATTTTTTTAATGATTTCATTTGTTTCATTATTTTATATCAGATGCAGTTGATGCTATTGGTGGATTTATTACAAAATAAACATGACAGTTTATATTGTATCAGTCATGCATATTGATTTAGAAATGTAATGGTTACTCATAGGGAAAAGCTAACGAAACACATTCTAATATTTTCATTTCTTTGTCTTACATCATAAGTCTAACCACCCTGTCCTCATAATATATAACCTCTTGACTCAAAACTAGATTCTTAATGGTCAATTCTCAGTGACAAGGCTTTCTTTCACTGAAAAAGAAGCAGCGCTCATCATTTATTTTATTATTAACTTTAAAGCTGTGGACTTCTGTGAACAGGCTTTATGCCAGTAAAAACAATTAACCTTGAACAATCTGGTCCAGAGAGCAGTTTACATGTATTCATGTGGTTTATGTAGAGTACTTATTAGAATTCTGTAAACAGTTGTTGGAAAGAGAATTTAAGTGCTCTTTAGAATGTAGAGAATACTTTCCACGAGATTGATGTGATCCGTTTACCAGACCGTGTGAAAGAGCCAGTGAATTCCTTTGTTTGCCCATAATACGGTGTTATTGGTGTATTGACATTGAGATTATGATGAATAATTTAATGTTAAGTCCTCATGATGTCATATGCCCCCTAACGTTATTTCTGTCAGCACCTTTTGAGTTCATCTGCAGTTGGTAACAATGTGATTATCCGTTCGTAAGCCCTGTCAGATGACGCTCTGCGTTTTCCTACAGGACCTATTTCAGTTATCGTGGGGTGGTTACTGTGGTTACTGAACATTGCCGTTCATCACTCAGAATAATTAATCGGACCCGGGCTCAGCCAGTAAAGATGTTAGTTCAGAGAGCGGGTTGAGACCCCTGAACCCATGACCATGTTACTGGTTTGTGTCTGGGTTATACCAGCAGCTGGGTCTAACCAGGATGTCTGATACTATCACAGAGAGTTGCGGCTGGGGCTGGTTTGATATGGGTTGACTAATGTTCTCTCAGCTTTTGACTTCTAGGACCAGCAGGAATATAATGAGAGATTGTGAGCTACTGTGTGACGGATTCAAATGGCTCTGACAGGGTGTGTTGGCTCATCACGCCTGCAGGCCTTCATTCTCCCTGCGTGGTACAGGGGCTGTAGCTAACGTGCTGTACCATGAAGGTTTTTAGATGCAGATCCTTCCTTGTTTGCCACTAGAGGTATGTTAACTGAACATGAACTTTTCTTTCCTGGGCTAGACAGATGGATGCACCGACCGAAATCGTCATTCTTTAGATTCATGATGCATCGCACATACAAGCCAGCAACTGAACATTCAATTTTGTTTTTAAAAAGTTAATTTTTAGTTAGAGCTGTCATGATGAGGACTGTTGTCTCCCTCTTAAGGCAAGCTTTGTCATTTTCGCTTTGCATGCATAGAGGATTAGCCTTGTGTCTGTTACTTTCCTGCTCCTTGTGTGGCAGGTTGTCCTGTAAAAGGACTTTAATAACCACAGTCCTGCCACTAGGAACTTCCAAAAAGGACACATCAAAGATGTAAATGAGTTTCACACTATTTGTATTAGTCATCTTCTCACATGGGTGGGTGCTTGGTTTGTTTTTTGTGCACAAGGGTGTCTGGGCCAGTCCATCGCCGGGCACGCACATCGCCGGGCACGCACATCGCCGGGCACGCACATCGCCGGGCACGCACGCACGCACCAATTAACCCACCAGTATGTATTTGGACTGTGGGAGGAAACTGGAGCATGTGAGCAGGGGGAGAACCAGGTCTGGAACGGAGCCCCAAGCGCCAGCGCTGTGAGGCAGCGATGCTGCCCTGTGTCACTGAGCCGCCCTCAAGATGATGCTCGTCTCAGCCAGAAGGAGGAGCTTGTTGTCGAGACAGGCACTACTCATGGGGGGGGAAAGGGAAACAACACAAGGCTTGAGCAAAGTCAGCACAGGGTTTTCCCCTGTGAAATCAAGGCAGTCTGGGGGGGTGGCAGCATTTCGATTGGTTCATGTACTTTGTTTTTTAGTAAAGGGGAGCAGCATCCTCAAAGGCGTTTTAAAAAGGGAACATGTCTGTGAATAAATGGGACCATTTGTTGTAACAAAGGAAATGCTAAGCTCTTCCTTCCCACAAGAGAAAACATGACACTCCCAGTACCCTCCACCACCACTGTTCCCAGTCAGTGCCCATGCACAGCCCCCACTTCACTGCTCCAGCTCACCCCCACCCCTTCACTCAGCACACTTCCAGAACCCTGGGTTGTCATTACAGATACACGACCACCCCTTGCTGTGTACTGTATGTAAATATAAATTCTGTGCCCTCCTTTCCAGCTGGACTGGTAATAATAAATAGCGATGCAGTTTCAGCTTCCGCTCTCTGGTTCATCGGATAATCCAAAGCAATATGTGCCAAAGAGTTTCAGCACGACTGTGAAGAGGATATTATCAATACACCTTCCAAGAGGAAGAGTTTCACGTGTAACATTCAGTTTCAACTCGTTAACCTTTGGTTTAGATGTGAGGGCAGTGACTTAAATAATTTCTCCAGTTAACAGAACACAGTAGCTCTTGAAACCTGAGAATCACAGTGGGCTTGAATAGCAGTGCGTCACCCTCCCAGTCCGGTCCAGAGCAGTACGTGAGGCTTCTCCGAGACACCGCGTGGACTGTCAAGCGTGGATATGGGTGTGGAGAGTGCCTGCACATCGCTATTTTTGAATTTTCATAGCCCTGAAAAGAGGCATTGTTTGACATGATGTTGAAAGTGAACGGCTGAACTAATTGCCGTGCTTTTGAATGGCTGTGTAATGGTTGTGACATAATGAAATGACATAATTTCACTCAACCTTTGATTGTTAGGTCAAGTTTTCTTTTGAAATTATGGTAATTTAACACCCGTTCTCTGCAAGTGGACCCATTCACCATCTTGATTAGGAATCTAGAATCCCTACAATGGATTAGACTTTAATCTCTGTACACCCACTGAATAGATCTGGAATGCTTGTGGAAGTTGTACTGAATTTAAGCCACATTATCCGTCTGGAAACACTCCATGGTGATCGTGCTGAGAAAACATGTAATCCCTTCTTGCTGTTTATAGAAGTGCACACTAAGGTCTGATTCCTGTACACCTGATGAGCTAGAAAGCAGTGGTTCTACAAGTGGGGGGGATTTTTTCCCTTGAGATTTTGAGCGTGTTTTGGACCGTGCCTGAACCGTGAAGAGCTGGACTTCACACCTGGATAAAGATCCTTTGCAGGGCACACACATACTGTAGGCTTATGGGGGTAATTTATTTAAACTGGAGAGCATGGGTTTGGATTATGGCAGGAAACTGGAATCTCCAGAGTAAATGTTGGGAGAACAAGCATACTCCACACAGTCTGGACTCAATCCCTAAACCCAGGGCTCTGAGGCAGCATAACTGACAGCCACTGTATATCCTCTTATTGGGTATCCTTTCTTTTTAAAAACTATTGTACAACGTAGTGCGTGTTTGCTGATACTGTACCTGTGGTTAAGCAGGCCTCAGAAGCAGCACAGATTTCCTGAGCAAAACAGAAATAGAAAGTGAAGCCAGAGAATGTTTTGAATGGTTGCCATACCTGCTCAGGGCAGACAGTATCTTGGGGAGAACAGGAGATAGCAGGCGGCTATTGTTGGCAGCTTCTCTGGTGTTTTGAGTAGATCGTTTGCCTTGTCCTGCCACCCTGTGACTTCTGGGTGTTTGAATGGAGGTGCCAGTAAACAGGACTGTCCGATAAAGGGCAGCTGAGAGTCTTTGCACAAGTCTTGTGCAATTCACTGTGCACTTGACTGCAAACAGTGGGGTGTTTCAACATGAGAAGCTGGTGAGAATTTCAATGTTGTAATGTGTCCTTCAGCATTTTTTCTACCTTTCCTTTGAAGCCAAAAAACAGTTGTCTAAAAAACAGTTCTGCTTTATTGCATTGTAAAGATAAGAGCACCACTGTCTCCTGTAAGACCAGTATTGTAATAATAGAAGGGAAAATCTACACTGATGTGTTTTTATTGTACAAGTAATATTGCTCCTTGGGGTAACAAAATCCTGGGATGAAGTCATAGCTAATTAAATCAAAATAACAGGTTCTCAGTGTTTAGAATTTAAGTTGTCAAATTGCCTACATTTTTATAATATTCAAATTGACACAATTTTAATTAATACGTGAATAGCAAATGATATGACTAAGCTCACCCACATAATAATGAAGGATGCATAGTTGCTCTAGACATGATTAAAGGCCCTCTATCTATGAAAGAAGTTGCTCAGTGTTTTGTGACTGTCAGATTACGTTCTGGAAGGCAGAGGGTCACCATACTGGAACAAGACTGTCACAGCTGTCTAAATCATCTACATAATAATCCTTTTCACACCTCAGTGGCTACAGCACAAGAAAGAACTCGTGCACCAGCGGAATGGCTGCATGAAAATGAAAGGTGCAAGCTTGGAGGCTGCTCAGGGGTGATACTTTCTGTTGGTGGCAGTAAGAGCAGTGAAGTGTTTTTTCCTACATATGAATACAGGTATTTTGGCAAACCTGATGGAAGACGTGAGAGTCATGTTTAGCGTTACTTTGATTATTGCATTAGTGGAGCCATCCGGTGGGTTGGTGGAAACCTTATTGATCAGGGATACATGGACAAAATCCTTGAGCCAGACAATGCACAACCACGCAGTACTCGAACTAAAGGGACTTTAAGGAAAAATGTCAAGGTCTAGCTGTGGCCAGCCTTTTCTCCTCTCCTCAAGCAGAATACAGTTGGCAGCAATTTGCCAATGCTGCCAACAAGAGAAATCCTTGATGAGTCAGTCTTTCCCAGCTGGCTACACAGGAAGCACAGGAAGAGGGTGGAACATCCCACAGCAGTCTGTGCAGGGGCTGATCGAGTACTGTATAGACCTTAACACTACCGGAACTGTGCTAATGCTCACGGAAGTCATACCGACTTTTCAGTCCAGTCAGTCGGTCTGAGGGCAGAAGTCCAATTGTTGGTTGTGTCCAGATTTGTTGGCTTCTGTGCATGTTTGTGTCTGTGTGTGCTTTAAGATGAACTGGTGTCCCGTCCAAGATGTATTCTGCCTTGTGTCCCTTGCTTATTGGGTTAAGGTCTATGTCTAATTGATAAAGTGGTTAGAAAATGGGTGGATGGATAGCAGGCTGAGTTATGTCTGTTGTCTTTCCATCAGACCTACTGTATACTCCAGCTAATCTTCCCAAAGCATGATGACATTTTTATTTAATTATTACATTCTGCTTTCTTAAAGATATTATCTGCTGAGCATTTCCAGGACAAAGGAGATTTCCTTTCTCACCGTGTCTTGCTAGACTGTAAATGCAAGCAGTTTTGTTAGCTGTTGCCACAATTCTCTGTAGATTTAATAGTAATTTCATATGCTTTGTGAGGATAGATTGCTTTCATAATTTAAGTTGTAGAATGAAGAGTGTCTTTTAATTTTGGTGTGTGACAATCTCATTGCAGTTAGAGGCGATTTTCCATTGCCAAGAATCTGTCCAGCCTTATCAGCTGAAGTTCCAGTGCTAGGCATTCCAGATGGATACATTATGCTAATCACTGAGAAGGTCTGATGCAGTCATACTATAAATGCATATGCTGTGTAACCTAAATTTGTAACAATAAAAATGGTCGAAGACAGTTCATAGAGAGACTTGCACATGTGTTTTCATTGTTGTTAATATATATTTTGAGCTTAAATATACAGTGTAGGTTGGCACAGTGGCACAGGGGTCAGCAGTGCTGCCTCGCAGCGCTAGGGCGCTGGGTTCGATTCCGGACCTGGGTGCTGTCCGCGTGGCGTTTGTATGCTCTCCCCATGTTTGCGTGAGTTTTCTCTGGGTGCTCCGGCTTTCTCCAGCAGTCCAAAGACATACTGCCAGGTTAAGTGGGGGAAAACTGGCCCCGGTGTGAGTGTGTGAGTGTGTGAGTGTGAGACTGTGGATCGGTGTGTACTCTGTGAGGGGCTGGTGGCCCATCCAGGGTGTGTCCTGCCTTGCGCTCACTGCTTGCTGGAATGGGATCTGGCCATGACTTTGGGTTGCATAAAGCAGTTAGAAAATGAATGGATGGATAGACAGCCTATTCATGTTTTCTTTCTATGCTGTTAGAGGTATTAGCTCTGTGTTTTGGTTTCTTACAAGACTTATATAGAACTACCACACAGCTATTCTTTTATGAATTGCCAATTGAAATGAGCTGTTATTTCCTTCTCAAGTTCATCTGGTTTTATGTCAAGCTATTGCGTTAGCTGTTCAAGCCTGTAATTCTCTCCTCTTCTATTTCAGTCTGCCTTTTTGTTCATAATATTACCTTTAGCAGACAATAATTTCTCATGGACCTGCAAGATTATTACCACGCCTGTACTTAACACTCATCCTAATATACGGTTTTACAAGCTCAGGAGGGGGGCCCATCACCTGGGCTTCATTCATTTGTCAATTTTTGTTAAACTATCTCCATGTTTTCCTAAAACTTCGTAAAAACATGGTAAAACTTAAGTGACAAAACACAAAATCTGTTATCCACCGTAAACCTAGACTCCCCAAGTTCAATACTTAGTACAGTTTGTTCGGTATTATCTTACAGTGTGTCATTACACAATTGTTCTAGCAAAGAGTGCGTGTAGTTCCAGCGCTTTGTTTTTTTTCAGTCCTTCTTTCAACATTCAGAATAGTGGATTGCATTGTTTTTCCTTGCAGATCTATCTCATCTATATAAAAAAAGCTTGTTTGGCAGGCGGAGTTGCTGAAGTCTGTTTTGTTCTAGGAAGGGTCAGTGAAACATTTTTGAAGTGCCTCTGGTGTGCTTTACATTGGCTTTTATGGCTTGCAGAATCTGAGGGTTTTGGGGGTGATGGTGCTCTTATCAACGCTCGGAAGCCTGGTAGCCACTGACTCAGTCTCAGCCCCTGATCTCTGCAAACTCCCCTGGCGAAGAGCCAGAGCTCACATTTCTGGAGCCTCCGTCTTTGCCATGAAAAGTTACACGACTAAGGAAAATACTGATTTATCCTGCTGTGGGCTGCTGACTGTTCCTTTCCTGCTCCAGTATGAAACATCCAGTTCGGCATGGTGGCATAGTGCTCAGCATTGCTGTCTAGCAGAGCTGGGGCCCTGGGCTCAGTTCTGGACCCAGACTGCTGTCGACATGGGGTGTGTATGTACTCCCTGTGTTCATGTGGGTTTCCTCCCACAGTCCGAAGACACACTCGTAGGTTAATTGGCCCTGGTGTGAGTGTCTGTGCCTGTGTGTGCTGCAATGGACTGCAGTGGACTGGTGTCCCATCCAGGGTGGATCCTGACTTGCACCCTTTGCGTGCTGGGATAGGCTCTGGCTCCTCAGTCACCCTTTATTGGGTGTTAACATCCTTCTTAACTCTGGTTACTTTAGCATCCCTCCAGTTGTCTCCTGATTCCCTCCAGGGTTCAGAATAGCTCATTCTTCTGGCCAGAAGGGTTTAATCCAGAGAGTGGCTGCCATATCTTCATACTTACCACTAAACCACATGAAAGCTCACTATGTAAGTGACATTGTCTGCATTTCTTGGAATGTTGTATATTACATTGTTATTGATGCTTACTGTTCACGGTTCCTAATCTCAGAGAGTGCAGCAGCAGCGCACAGTAACAGGAGCTGAGCCGAACTGAAGCTTGCAGAGTGTACATTTGCTAGCGTGAGAACCTCTCGCGTCTTTCATGGGCAGTGGAGCTTGTTTGGCAGCTGAGCAGCTTTTCTGGATCACTTTGAATACCGAAAGTGTCCATATGCCCTTTGATTTGTCAGCACAGTCTTTTTACAGCTTGATTTTCTTCCAGCTGAGCCTATAAACGTGTGGTCTAAATCAGTTGGTGTCTCTAAATTGCCCCTCTTATGATCGTGTGAAATACTGCATGGGTGTGTGCACTGTGATGTACTGGCGTACCGATTGACAGTAGTCTAGATTGGCAACTCGCATGAAGACCCCTGGGCTAAATTGCAATGATATTCGGCATGAACGTGCATCATGTTTAACAAGCTGCAGGCTGAAAGAGGTGGTAACATCTCGAGCATTGCTCCTCTCTGCAGATGAAGTCAGCTCCGGTTGGATTGAGCAGACGAGCTGGGGAACGGCTCATCACTGGGAGACCCCACGAGGGGGTGGGGCAGGACGAGCTGGATCGGGGGCGTGACAAGACAGTCCAGTGGCCACCAGGGGGTTGGGAACTGAGCTAAGGTGCGGGAGCATGTTGTATGTCATGTGGACGACTAATAGAGTCCAACTAAAGAAGGAAATCTCTGCAGCATGAGGAGACAGGAGAGGAACCGCTACACAAGTTCAACACGAAGCACATAAAACTATAGCATAGGCCTTATCTGAAAAAATCACATCACCTTAATACTTTCAAGGCAGAAAAGTGATGCCTATTAACATACGTTAACTCATTCAAAATGCTGACAATTTGTTTTCTTCTGAACTGGTCCTGTCATCAAAATGTTGACATTATGAAAAATGTTTCATTATTATCTTTGGGAGGAAAGCATGGCGGAATTGTTTCAGTTGTTTGTCAAATTGTGGTACCACACATGCCAACGTTTTGGAACTTACACTGGAGTGACTCATAATAATATATAATTATAACCCAGTTTGTTTTTTCATATTTAATACCATGTTGGAATGTGCATGGCCGCTGTTCCATCCACCCATCCTCTAACTGCTTTATCTGGGACAGGGCTGTGGGGGGGCTGGAGCCTATCCCAGCAAGCAGCGGGCGCAGGCTAGGGCCTCTAACCGGCCGTTAGCCACCGTGCCATTGTGCAACCCACATCAAAAACATATTCTGGATTCTACGTTTTTGATGAAAGCACGGTTTTAATGTGCTTTCCTGATTTTATTTGGGTTAGTAACTTTGAATGGAGCTAGAAGGATGGATGGTAAAGTTTGTTTTAAGTGGGCTTAACGGGTTTCCTAGATTAGTGCACTTGAGGATTTGCGACCAGGTAGATCACCTGTTGCTGCCTTCTCCTACCCTGACCTGGGCGGGTCTCCGAACGACAGAGGGCTGGGCCTGGGCAGGACTCCGAGTGACAGAGGGCTGGGCCTGGGCAGGACTCCGAGTGACAGAGGGCTGGGCCTGGGCAGGACTCCGAGTGACAGAGGGCTGGGCCTGGCCAGGACTCCGAGTGACAGAGGGCTGGGCCTGGGCAGGACTCCGAGTGACAGAGGGCTGGGCCTGGCCAGGTCTCCGAGTGACAGAGGGCTGGGCCTGGCCAGGTCTCCGAGTGACAGAGGGCTGGGCCTGGCCAGGTCTCCGAGTGACAGAGGGCTGGGCCTGGCCAGGACTCCGAGTGACAGAGGGCTGGGCCTGGGCAGGACTCCGAGTGACAGAAGGCTGGGCCTGGGCAGGACTCCGAGTGACAGAGGGCTGGGCCTGGGCAGGACTCCGAGTGACAGAGGGCTGGGCCTGGCCAGGTTTCCGAGTGACAGAGGGCTGGGCCTGGCCAGGTCTCCGAGTGACAGAGGGCTGGGCCTGGGCAGGACTGCAATGGGAGACCTCTAGGTAAACCAGCTTGCTGCTCTAGGTGGTGTTAGTGGACCGGTAGGTGTTGTTCTTCCGTCCTGACCAGAATGCCCCAGTAAGGTGCAGGGGGACACCTGTGTTGTAGGAGGTGCTCAACCTCTGGGTCATTAAAGACACATTTACACTGAGAGCATAGGAGTGTTAGACCACTGTGGGGTGTAAAACTCTGGTGTACTGTCTAAATTCTGATCTGTTTCCCCTTCATTCAGCTGAATTAAGACCCATACTGAAGTTTCTCCTGTCCTCACCTGTTCTGCTGCATAGTAGGGCTGTTGTTCAGTAAAATATAAGAATCTAGTAGAAATTACTCTTGCATGGTCAGACAAATGAATGATTTCTGTCTTGTTTTAATTGTTTAAAGACAAAAATTTGTTTTAGCAAAATTTCGGCAAAAAAAAAATCCAAATTGTGTTGGGTCATTGCCCAGAATTTATCCAAACAAATCCAGGTGATGAATGACAGATGTACTTTCGACTGCCACACACCTGTTGTATAGTATAAAGCATCATATATTGTACAGGATGTGTCCTGAAGCTGTGGTATAGTGGTATTGTTATTCTCAAGTGATGCGAGAATGCTCCACATGTTCATTTAAGATTAATGTTTTTTTACATCTGAGTAGAAGAAAATATCATGTGGCCTGCTCTGTTATCTGTTGGTATCTTGTTTAAAAACAATAAGGGAAGTGGAACCTAGGTGGCTTAGCTAGTGAAGACGCCCATTTGGTGAGATTTACAACAGGGACTCCCATGAACAACTTCCATCACTAGATGCAAACTCTCCTGCAGTGTGAAACATGCTGGATGTTTCAGGAGAAAGCCTGCACAGTCATTATGTTGCTGAGATGGGTGATGTAGCAGTAAAGCCCAAGTGGATTAATAGTCAAGGATTCCAAATTGGAAGGGCACAAATGAAAAGTGAATGGAAATTAAAAATCAGAATTCTGCACATTGA
Source organism: Atractosteus spatula (assembly GCF_055471065.1). Classification (NCBI taxonomy): domain Eukaryota; kingdom Metazoa; phylum Chordata; class Actinopteri; order Semionotiformes; family Lepisosteidae; genus Atractosteus; species Atractosteus spatula. The sequence goes on along the minus strand of NC_142721.1, from coordinate 999,513 downwards.
TCTTTGTGTGTCCTGCACAGTCGTCATTGTCACACATCTTGGAAGGATGCTAGCAATATTAGCTTTACAGCTCCTAGTTACCAGTAAACTGATTAAATGTGTCAATCATAAGAAATGTTATAATTTATTATTGATTTTTAAGGTCATTCAGATGAGGCCAGTTGTTTGGGTTTCCCAAGTCTAGTTTCGTTTTGAGCTTACCCTTCTTCTTCTAGAGCACATTTTGCTTCGCCTGCAAAATATTTGCTTCATAAATAATGAAGTTTTGCTTTTCGCTGCCTTGCTTTCATTACTTGCTTTTTATTGTCTGCGCTGCTGCAGGACAGGGCCTTCAGGCAGTAGGGAACAATGAGCTGTTGTGTCTGCATCATTGTACAATGGATCTGCTGCAAACCCTTACTTCAGAATTGGGTCAGAATTGTAGTCAAGGGGTTGCGAACATACAATTTAAAAACATATAATAAACAGTCTGTAATTAATACACAAGTAAAGCATTTGCAGTGGTCAAAGCTACCTTTTATCAGTAACTATAGTATACTATTAAGGTTAGAGACATGGTTTTTATTAGGGATTTGTTATTAGTCTACAGCAGAGGTTGGTTATCATCATGTTTATGTCACTCTGTATGTTCTTTGTAAGTTTCACCCAGAACTGTAGGTTGGGATCTCTGCCTATTGAGAAGTTTTTGTAGGCTTGGCTGTCTTGATGTCTGTTTAGTGTGGTAGATGCAGGATATAGACCGCTGCAGCCAGCGAGCATGCTGTCAGGAATGAGAAACAATTTGTCATGTGCAGAACAGCACTAGAGGCTCTGTCAGGATCCCGGCATCTCTGGGCGGTAGATGCTAGTGCTCATTTCCTTTCGGTTCACTCGGCCACATCTGCGGATCCCTTCGCTGGAGAGAAAGACCCCAGGTGTTGTTTTTTAGTCAAGGGGCGGTAAAAGAGGAAATGAATCTGGTGCATTTTACATTTCTTTCTGAAACCATTCTTTTATATTCTCTGTGCGTATGTGCCAGTATTGCTTTAATAAAACAGTTGCATCATGGTATTTATCCATGTAGCCTTTTCTTTTCCCTGTTGCTCACTGACCCTGAGCCTTGAGGCTTTCTCTTTCTTTGTTTTTTCATGTTGGTTCTCTCAGCTGTCAGTGCTTCATATTGAACATCTGCAGATGGAAACTTACATTGTATCCTTATTTTGTGTTATCTGAACAAGCTGGTGAATGCAGGTTGTAAGAAGGGTCACTGTCTGTGGTCGCTGTGGTGTGCAATAATTACTCAACCATATTTATTGGAGATGAAACTTCATGATTGTCTTGCTTGACTGCCATGTGACTGTGAACCTGTGCAAGCTCTGTGCTCCTCTACAGCTCATCATGCGTCTTAGTAATGCTGCACAGATCCCATGCATACATAGGCTGGTGAGAAACGAGGCAACCCGCCTAATCAATCACATGTTGTCCAGAGTAGATGTTGCAGAACTTGATGCGATCAGACACAAGAGATGACAAGAAATGTTTCCTTTTTATTGTCATTTTAGTTTAAAAAGTTTGCTGCAATAATGAGCAACTGTCTGTTAATTTCCAGACTTTGCTACTAGCTTGTTTTTACAACTTTGTTATCCTACCCTTTTGCATCATAATTGTCTGCGCCTTTATTTGTATTTTGTGGATATTTCGCTGGTAGATATGGAGAGTCCAAATGTTTTTTTCAAGGTGAGTTTGGGCTTTTATTCTCACACATGGGTGTTCTCACAACCTGGCAATTGTGTTTGAACTGTACAAAACACAAAGAGTGAGCTTGCACAGTTCTCTCTCTCTCTCGTTCTTTCTGTGGCAGGGGCAAGGAAGTATAGAGGATGTGAGATATGTTTTATACTTGTGTCCTCGCATCCTTTCCCGGTTTAGATTATATCCAGGTTATTAACTTCCTGCTTAGCTTTGCCACTTTGCATCCTGTCTGTCTCTGTCTCTGTCTCTGTCACCTTCTCTGCATCTCAGTTCTCCTTACCTGTTGAGGCTGTGGTTCAGGGCTGGGATTTGGAAAAGCTTGTCCTTCTGGCCCGGCTGTCTGTCAGTGAAGTGGATTGGAGCTGTCATCTCTTTGTACCTTCCTTCTCACCAGACACCAAGTATTAAGAGCTTGAGTACTGAGATTAGCTGATTCATCTTGGTTTCAGGTCACGGGCTCTGAGGTGAGATGGGGAAACTGCAACAGCGAAGTGTCATTATTTTCTGCAGACATTGATAATCTTTACTGTATACTTTGCCTTTTCTAAATTCCCATTCATTCCTGTTGGAGGAATAATCCCTGTTGCGATGAATGTAGTACACGTTGTAACATAAATCCTGCACGTACAGTCCTGTGTTTTCGTCAGTTGTGTTTTAAAGAGAAAATTGGATCATAATTTGAAAGAGCTTCTCTTACGTACTGTAAGTACATTCCAAACTCATGTGACGAGATTGAATTCCAAAGAACTGTGTTAAAAGGGATTGCTTGCAGGCTGGAGCACACACCCTGGTGTGCAGAGCAAATGAATTCCTGAAGCCTCACATAGATTATACCGAAAAACAAATGTGTTAGTTTTGCAAAATTATCACTTAATGTGGGGGGAATTTAAATCTAAACACAAGGAGGGTATTCATAAAAAATAGTGTGCCAAGAGCTGGGTACAGAATGTCACCGCCCTAGAGACCTAGACAGTGTGGAGTACTCCCACTACAAGGGACGTGGTCTTCTGGCATAATGATTTTCACTGCTGTTTGCTTTGAACCCATTAGTCACAGCCGATCAGATCCCAGCAAAGAGTCCTGTAACCATCCATCCATTTGATAATAATAAGAGACCATTTATAAAGAAAGGGGGCAAATGTGTTCAATTGCCATATGAGCAGTATTGGAATGGAAGGTGGTGGGAAACATTCTTATATAAACATCGACAACAGGTTTGCCCCACACGTCACTGCAATGATCCAGTTGCAAGGAAATGAGCAGTTTTGCAAGCACAGGAACTTCACAACTCTGCATTTCATTCTCTGTTCTCAAGAGGTTTTTTCTTTTTGGCCTTTGTCTTGTATCCTGATCAGAAACAAGGAAAAAATAATTAAGCAATTTATGGGAGCCTGTAACCAGATTCTGATGAGATGCAACTTACAACAACTGTCCGCTATAAATTTGCCTGTGCTCCTCAACCCAAGGTTATGTCATGCTTATTTGTTTTGTTTTGCTGTACCTTACGTTGTTTATGCCCTGGTGCTCCAGAGTTCACTTTTATAAGGGTCTTTTTTATAAGAGCAGCAGTACATTAAGACCAAAGAGACCTTATCTGTGCTTATCAGAACTGGTGAAGTATGGAGCATTGCCTTGAAACATCACATTAATGTAGTCAGAGTTCTTTACTTTGTTAGCCTGTTGTGTCAGATATTGTAGCTCCTGCGTCAGTCGTGATGTCACCGTTGCATTCCTTCTGATGTGTACATCTGTGATACGAGTGTGCTCTTGCAACAAAGATGGAATTAAAAATGTGCAGTGACTGTGTGCAGACGGATTGCCAAGAATTGTTCCAGTGGCCCTTGCAGGACCTCTATCAGTGCTTGCCTTTTCTTCCTGAGCCGGCTGTGCTCATCTTCAAGGGCCTGGAACGTGTCTAACTGCAGCTTTCAAGGAAGGGTTGACTTTCAGTGAAATTAACAATATCTCTGTGACTAAATCAAATGCACTGTCGCAGGGTTAATAAATCGCTGGAATTTCCTGCCTCTCGTTCATGTTGTAATTATCAATACTTTAAGAAACCATCTGGCTGAATGCCATATGTCAAAAAAGCGACTCCCTTTTCTTGCCAAAAGGATTGAAGAAACTTTTGAGTTTTGTCTGTAGTTATATTTGCTTAGAGGCAACCATGGATGATATGTGTCTTGAAATGATCAAGATCTGCAGGCAGCGGAGGATGTGAAAGTGGGTTCAGCTGAAAAATAATTGGATCAGTTTTACTCTTTTCCTTGGTGTAGTGCGGCTGATAACTCACAGGGGGTCCTGGAGGGCCAGTCTGTCTGGAGTTTTCAAAGTCTCTTTGAAGTAGGAGCATCTAAAGAGCAGGGAGAAGTTGTTAAGTTGTTCCCATGAAGCCAATGGTGGGATGATTGAGGCTGTTAAGAGCTGAGATTGAGGTTGAGGAATGAACCCTGCAGACACACTGGCCCCCTGGGACCAGGGCTGCCCACCGGTCACTTGCAGAGACTGGAAAACACGCTTGGTTTCTGATCCCGAGGAATAAACGATACAGTAATACTTTTTCTGAGAAATCAGAAAAATCAGGCATCATCCTGTAAAATAACTTTTAGATACAGGATACGGGGAACGTTTACTCCCCTGACAACCACCCTGAGCCCCTATAACTGCACAACACCCCTTCGTTTTAGCACATAACCACTAACTACACGTGCCCATGAACAAACAACAGACGTTTATACAGGACTCGGCGATGTCATTTGGGTCCAACTGCAAGTCATTCTGTAGTGTTTCTGCAAGGATTTGTGCTTTTTCAGCTCTTTGGATCATTTGCCAATGAGCAGTAAGATCTTTAACAATGCGCAATCTGACATCTGGTGAGGTTACTGATGCTGAAATTAGCAACAAAAAACAATTTTATTCAAAATGTTAAAAGTTTTGATAAACAGAAAATTGCAATGAAAAGAGTTACCTCTGAGGTATTTGTCTTGAATCCCCCCAAAATTGTAAGTTGTATTTAATTGAAACTAGTGGTTTGAAGGTTATAGAGAGTTAAAACATACATTTACACTTTTTCTGCAGTTGTTCCACTATTGTAAGATACAGGTTTTTATAAAACGTGAAATCAGCAGTCTCAGAATTATTTTCTGGGGATGCCAAATTAACCTAATTAATTTCTTAGTGAATTTCCTTAGAGACTTTCATAGTTGAATACACATAACATTTAATTAAGTACTGTTACTGATAAAACTCTCATTACAATTATACAGCTAAACAACTCAAAACCTTAGTATCTGACTGAAGGCTTGGCTGGAGTGAGCCATTCCAGTGTAGTCCACTTCAATGTTTCACTGCAACTGTATAGAATTTGTAATGTTGAAAATGATGATGCTATTGATCAATGAAAGAAGTGAGGAGTTGACACTTTCAGAATTTTACAGTACTATGGATTGGAAAGGTCAGTACAAAACATCTGTTAAGGTTGTGCAGCAATATGTCATACGCAACTTTGACTAGGAGACAATTATTAAATAAAAGTGGATATGATGTAATGCCAAAATGCTTTGGTGTTTGTTGTCTGATGCCTGGAGCACAGTCTTAATTGGTTGAGCTTTGAAGTTGCTAGACATGGTGCATGCTGGTGGTAAACTGGAAACTGAAAAAGAGGTTTAACTTTATTTTTACAGTAAAACTGAAGCTATATTCAGACTCCCCGAGTTAATAAAGAAAGTTAACAATACTGAAGGCAAAACTGAAATGCTGTTACATCTGTTAGTGTACTTTCACCTTCTGCTGAAATGTACTAATTCTTCTGATCCAGTATTAACCTGAGGGCTGAAAAAATATAATATATATATATAAATGTGTGTAATGATAATACAGTAGTACCAATTAAATACAGTACAGTTAAGTGTAGTAAACCTACAACAATTTAAAACATTAAAAGCAGATTAATAATACAGAGTGATAATAAATCTGTACACATCAAACTCTGAGATCTTCAGTGTAAATGCTAACAAGATCTTGGTTATATTAATGAAACAGCGTGCGAATAAATACTAAATACAATGAGGAAAACCTGTGAAATTTGGAAGTGACAACAGAGCTGTGTAGTCATGGAGCCCACATGTAGCAGATAAGATCTCAGAACAGGAGTGAAGAAGGTGCTGTGTCATCTGCCTGAAATGATGCACAATCTCCTCCCTGCCACAAACATCCTCCTCATGAGCTTTCTTTTCAGGTCTGTCCAGGGTCCCAGCTTAGACCCCTGTCATCGGCTTTTTATACGTCGCTTCCACAGCATGGCATGGTGGCACAGTGGCCAGCATTGCTACCTTGCAAAGCAGGGGCTCTGGGTTCAATTCCTGGGGTGCTGTATGTGTGGAGTTTGCATGTTCTCCCCGTCTTAATTTGTGTTTCATCCATGTGCTCTGGTTTTCTCCCACAGTCCAAAGACATATTGGTAGCTTAATTGGCTGGCGCCCCCTCCAGGCTGTGCCTTGCCCCTGTTGCTTGTCAGGACAGGCTCTGCCTTCCCTGCGACCCTGAATAGCACAAAACAGTTAGAAAATGGGTGGATGGAAGATTATTACTGTATATACAGTAGTAAAGGTTTTGAATGCAATTCCACTCATTTTTTTCAATTTAAGAACAACACAACTCTTTCTTACTTTAATACAGATGGGTGGTTCTCTCTCTCCCAGTATGGCAAATTTTTGGTGCAAGTAGTTAAAAGTTAATTATTCCTTTTAGAAACAATTATATGTGTATCAAAAAAAATCTCAAATAAGGATTATAAGTTGAAAAGAGAACTTGTCCTTGGAAAACAGTGCTTTGCCATACTTTCCTCTTAAACTGCATTTCCACTGGAGCGAAGGAAACATCCAGAAAAACTGCGATAACTTCAGATTCTGTCTGAGGTTTGTGAGGTAATTTCACACTCTTTATCACTTGTGTGTTTGTATAACAGCATAAAGCATGGTGATTGCAGTTTACCAGTGGTGGAAACATTGAAAAACATTGCATGTCATCTTTGTTATTCCTGGGTTTTTGTATTGTTAGTGGAAAGGCAGTCTGCCCTATCTCTAGAAACAAAACAAATTTATCTTTCTTTCATACAACAGCCACAGAAGTCACATTGAATGGAGTTGTTTTCTTTAGGAACCCAGAAGTGACCTTGAAGCATAGAGCTTTATGAAGGAAATGTGAATGATATCAGTTGGACCGGTTTCCCAGCTCAGGTGTGCCAACAGCACTTTTCTACTGCAGGGAGGTTGAATGTTATTGATTAGTTGGTGTTGATATGGTTTCTTTATGAATAAGACCACCCAGTCAACCTTTTTTTTCTAATGACCCCTTAAAGTTGCAAGTTCTCCATTGCTTTTAAAATTGTTTCTTTTTACTATAAAAGGTAGGTCCCTGAGCGATGTCTTTTGTATGTGTAAGTGTGTTAACAACAGATGCCGAATGATAAAAAAGTGCTCAAATTATGTATTGTGGAATATCTCTCCTCACAAGTCAGTGTGGTTCTGTGATGTGCTGAAGATAACTTGGTTTAACACCAACAGTTGTTGATGCATTGCACTGCATTAACCCTTTACCCTTCACTTGCATAGAAAAAGCAAGTTAAAATGCCCCTTGTAATCTCTTTTTTCATATTTTAAGGGAGAGCATGAGTTGGTAAATTCTGTTGGTCACTTACTGGGCTGAATATTAAATTTTTAATTTAATTTTTGATCTTGGCCATTCAGCTAGGGTGGCACGATGGTGCAGTAGCCGGCATTGCTCAACCACGCAGCGCTGGGGCCCTGGGTTCAGTTCTGGACATTAGATGCTGTCTGTGTGGAGTTTGTATTTTCTACCCATGTTTGAATGGGTTTTCTCCAGGAGCTCCAGTTTCCTCCCACAGTCCAAAGACATTCTGGTGGGATAAATGGCTAATGGGAAAACTGGCCTGGTGTCTGTGTGTGTCCTGTGATGGACTGGCGTTCATCCAGGGTGTATCCTGCCTTGTGCCTGTTGTGTGCTGGGATAGTCTCCGGCTCCCCCATGACCCTGAATTGGATGGAGCGTAAGTTGCAGTGTAGAATAGTTATGGCTCCTGTAACGTAGCAAAAGAGACTGGAGGGGTGAACAGCCCACCATCACTCCAGTGAATGAAGGAGCTCCGTCAGTGTTGTCACAAGGGATCAGGGAAGAGATGACTTTTCAGTATATAAGCGGAGTAAAGTCAGACCCACATTGTCAGTGACCTTCGGTTGGAGACTGGTTAAAGTCATGAGTGAGGCACAAGTCTCGATCAACGTTTTATTCCTGACCTCTGGCCAAACAATATCCAGTGGCCGAGTTGTTAGCTTCAGGATTGCTGCTTCCCAGAGTGCAGCTTGTAGGGTTCAGCTCCTTGTGCACAGGGAGGGAAGGGGATAAACACAGGACAGAGGAACCGGAAGCTGATTGCATGCCCGGAAGTCTGGGATGTCATGAGCAGATCCTTAATCTACATGCTACCCCTGAAAACAATCTGTTGTACTCTGGAGCCACAGCTGGAAGGTAGCAGGTTCAAATCCACACAGTGGACATTACTGTTATTCTCTGAATCAAGGTATTTTATCCCAATTATGTGAGTGAATTGTGACCACTCAATCCTACAGAAACCTACAGAAACCAAGACTGGCTTTCAGGTATGAGTATGGACGTTACTCTCATTAATTATATAGTTATAGGATCCAGCATGGACGTTACTCTTATTTACTATGTAGTTGTACAGAAATAGTTTAAAATGCCATACCATAAGTGCATGTGCTCCCGACACCGCTGATATCCAGAATCATATGCATGTTCAGACAGCTTTTAACCGCTCAGCACGCAACTGTACTTCTGTACGCAATGGGGCAGAAATTCCTAAAAGCCTAAAACATTCCTTTCTATGTCCTCACACGTTTTAATAACTCTAGGGGCTTCTTCAGCATGTACAGATTAGCATTTAGGCTGTGACTTTAGACCATGGGTTTCTTGTAAGGTTGTTGTAAATAGTCTGGGAAAACCTGGTGTCTGTTTTATCAGGGTTGGCAGCTGTTAAAGGAAATGATGCATATCCCAGGAATATTTGTTATTTCTTAAATTAAAATTCAGGCAAAATGTTATTTTAATTAAATATAATTAAAATTAAGGGAGAAAGACATGATCATGTATGATTATGTATTTAGAGCTCCAGCTGCTTTCTTTAGGTTTTCCTACAAATTGCTGTTGCTGTCCATCCATCCATCCATCCATTTTCTACCCACCTCTTCCAGTTCAGGGCCAGGGGGAGCTGGAGTCTGTCCGGGCAAGCAGGGGCACAAAGCAGGACACACCCTGGACTGGATGCCAGGCTATCGCAGGGCAGACAAATACAGATGCAAACACGCGCACACGCACACGAGGGCCAGTTTTCTAGAAGCCAGTTAACCTTTTTGGACTTTAAGAATGAGCCGGATCACCTGGAAACAGGAGGAACATGAAACGGGAGAGAACACACATACTCAAAGCAGATGGCACCCCAGGAATTCAACCCCCAGGAATGGCTTGGGGGATCCTTATTGTGAGTGACCCCTTGAGAAGGGGATGCATGAAAGTAAAGATTTCAGTATAACAGTAGTCCAAAAAAGGGGACTTGTGCGATTTAAAACACAGAGAGTAAGTTCCTAACTGAGTATTCTCTCTGGATTCGCAGGGGAAATGTGCAGGAGCCAGAGGTTTCTTGACTCCTGTGACTACCTGTTTGAACTTTGAGTTTGCTTCAGAGCAAATTTAGAGCATGTGCAACTCCAGCCCATGTTCAGGAACAAAACACTTATGTAACAGTGGTGAAGGAATATAGTATACTGTGTCAAAAGAAATTGCAAACTTTTTCTGCAAGAGACATGATAATGCAGAAGGGAATGGTAAGTTGGTATCAAGTTTAATATGACTAACAGATTAAATCACTGGTTTATAGAATCTGGATTTTTCCAAGGAAGAAAAGTAGTTTCCAAAACTTCTAACAGTAATATTTGCTGACTAGAGTGAAAAGTGCTGATTCCAATGCTGGGCATATTGAATAACTGCTGGGTCTAAAAGAGAACCCACTCAGACAGCTGCTGCGAGGCAGGTGACACTCTAGATGAGAAGCCGGCCTATTGCCCCGTGCACACTTCAGGACTTAGCTGTGGCAGTGGGAAGAAACCAGAACACCCAGCAAAAACCTACACAGCCACTGGGTGAACGTGCACACTCAACCTGGAAAGTACCCCAGAGCAGAATCAAGCCCAGGACCTGCGAGGCAGCAGCACCCAGGGCTATGGCACCTCCTGGGAGGCAAGGGGAGAGATTTCCCTTTCTCAGTCTTTCCCCAAAGTGAGTAACGGTGAACCGTCCTTAGACTGATTAAGTTTTTTAAAGGAAATTAAAGCACTGTATCCTTTTTCTGCCTATCAGCTGAGTAAAAAAGACAAAATGACAATGCCAGGAGGACAAGGGAGACCGCCTTTCTGACCTGAGTTCATGATCCCTGTAAGTGAAGGAATAAAGAATGATCTACTCAGGCCAACAGCAACAGAGCAGGATGGAGTCTGCCCATATCGTGTGTTGTAGAGAGCCCTGTTCTCCAGCGAAGGAGGAAACCGTTCAGAGGTTTTAAAACTGTTTAAACATCATCTTTCTGAAGGTTTTGGGAAAGAGCAATCTCTTGATCCTGAACAGCAAAACGCCAGAGTCACATTGCTTATCAACAAATCAAATACGAGGGATATATGGTTGGTAGAATAGAGAAGGAGCTGGAACTGGATAAAGTAGCAGATAAAAAAATGGCCTTAGCTGAAGGTTAAAAGTCACAAACTATTTTGTTAAGGTCTCATAGACTATTATTGCCATTGTGCTTTACAACTCCCAGATTTGTGGAAAACTTTGCGTTTTTCTAAAAGGATCCTCTTTGGTACAGACATACCTGAGACAACTTTGGGCTGGAAAAGAACTCCCTGTGCTGTGATTGAGCCATAAATTAATTCTGAGAGAACAGAACTGCATTGTGATTGAAAGGTACAGTAACTTTTTAAACTGGCAGTGGAGGCGTTAGGTGTAGATCGTGCCACTCTGACCTGGATGAGGTTAAATAAAGAAAAAAATGCCTGAATAACCTGGTGGTTTGTTGCTCTAAAAGCCTTCAGGTTTTCTGTTGAACAGTGCTCTCTTGGTAGGGGTGCACTACTGTGCTGTGACCGTGTCCTCATCCTGGGGATTGGGTTGGGTGCTGGGATGTGTAACAAAGCAGCTGTCTCTGATCTGTCTTGTTGGTTTAGGCAACTGGAGAGCGGCTTAGGGACAGACGAGAGAATATTATACAAGCAGACATTTGCACACAAGTTTAACAGAAGGATCGGATACAAGTTTTTCCAAATTATATTTTAAATTGGTAGAGGACACAGGAGAAGGAGGCTCTTGTGAAAACGGGTTTTAGTAATAGGGCTGTCACCAAAGTGAGTACTGCACCCCCTCAGCCAATGAATGTTTAGCTGCCAGCAGTGAGCTCACTCTCCAGGGAGCTGGTACTTCTCTGGGGAAGGAGGCAGAGCCAGTTTGGGCTAAATATGTCCCATTACAGTTTTGAAAACAGGGGAAACCAGGTGGGGCAAATTGGGTCATGGATCAGATTAGGGAGTAAAGGAGGTAATTCTGTAATTCAGGGACTGGCCTCGCCTCATCCCTGGCCAAGGTTTTCCCTTTACTGAAATATAGATGTGTATTTTTCACTCAAAGACACAGCTGATGAGTTAATGTGTGTAAATCTTTCTCTGCCACGCCACTGGCTGGGAGGATCTGCCACAGTGCGACAACTTTCTTAACTTAAACTTGATTAACTTGTTTCTCTTCCACAAAGCTTCAGTGTGAAACACTGAGGGAGCTCTGCTCCTGTTTCTGAGCGCAGCACTTCACAATGCCTGCTGTTAGGTGAACGTCCATTAACAGAATTGGCCATTTTTATTGCTTCCTTAAGAACAGTCATAAAATTAGGGGGAGTATTTTTGTATCTGAAAGCTACAAGGGAAATGAAGCAGTGATTCCAAATGAAGTTATTGCCAACTGTCTGGTATATCTTTTGTTTCACGTCTGCTATTTCTGTTATATTGACTGCACCATCAATTGCAGTTCCTTTGCAATTTGACCAGTTAAGTCTTTGAATAGTTGTTCTGTTCTTCGGATGTCTGTCCTCTTGTTCTACTTGTTGGTTCTGTTAGACAACACTACGAATCCTGCATGAGGTCAATTTGAAATATCAGTTTTTCAGTTTGATACTCCCTATATGATTAACCAAGTACACGACTAAGCTTCTAAAATCTGTACAATATTACTTATTGGCCAAGGCTTGATGTTATTACTAAGAGGTACACTTTTCCATTTTCCTAGCGGAGTTCTTATGTCTGTACCATATCCAAAGACGCAAGAAAAATAAAGTGCTGGCACACTGTATGGACCTTTTTCTCTCATAGAGCCAAATAATAAGCCACTTGTGCCTTATCTTTCAAAGTAGTGGACTAAGAAGTTGTGCTGATAACATTAGTTTCCGTTTCTTTCTTTGACGGTATTCAAGAGACTTACTCCAAGTTTTCTGTGTTTTGCTTCTTTTCTTCTTTTAAAGGTCTTATCAACCACTATGGCTCTAAACATTTGCAAGAGTCCCGGTGCCTAACGTTCTATGACCTAATACTTTGAAAGTCTTTGAGTTAAATGGACATAAGACCATCACAAGTTTTTTGCACTAAGTTTACTGAGCATGGAGGGAAGTTGTGAGACATTAAAAACCTTTATTGTGCAGCTCATCCTGCTATCTTCAGTACAAGCCGTCGTATTTTTCCATTGCATTGTGTAGCAATGGAGATCGTATCCATCTTTGATCAAAATAATAATAATAATAATTAATAATAGGAGCCTGCTCAGTCTAAGGATACATTGCATTTCACTGAGCTGGATTGCCAAACCAAAACACATTCACCAAATTCCCCAACCTTAAAACCTTGTTCCATAACTGCTGTACTCCTGCACAATAAGGAGGTGTCGCAGCATCAGCCTGCTCCAGAGAATGTGGACAGTTTGCAGAGACAAAGCAGCCTCTGTTGCAACACAGAAGAAAAATCTGCAAGAATCTGTGGCCTGCGCAGAAAAATCTCTACAGATCCTTGCAAACGTCATTGGAAATCCCACGGGACAGATCCTCGAGGACTCATTTTACAGGAAAAATAATAGGAAATTCGAGCGAAATTTGCCAGGATTTTGAACCTCAGGGACATTTAAGGTGTCCTCACAGGTCATGCAATATTTATTTTGTGCAGATTTCCTCAACCTTAAAGATGCTATTACTGAGACTAAAATAGCTGATGATGAACTGACCTGATCTGTTGAAACAATTGAAGCTGTTTACAGTTTTTTTCTTGTCATTCGACACCCCTGGGCTGTCTGGAATTTGTTCCATTCTATCTTTAAGTACCAACCACTTCAGGCTGTGACGCTGAAATCACAGCTGCAGCACCTGCGGTTCATGGGGCAAAACAACCATTCAACTGCTTTGATTGAGAAAAATCTCTGGGCCCCTCTGAGGGACTCTTGTACACAGGAGACATTCCTGCTGCTTCTTTGTCTTCAGTACAGCAACACTGTTCACTCAGAACAAAGGGCACACAATCTGGTAGTGGAAAAAAGATGGTAAAAATCCACATAAAATGAAGCAATTTCAACTAATGCTCACAAATAATTTTTTTAAGGTTAAGATCTCTGAATATTTTTGGTGCTTCCTCTGTGCAAAAAAAGATAAACATTATTCTTCTGTTGTCTTATTTTGCTTCTTGTTTGCTTTGTATAGAAACATTTTGTCTATAGTAAGAAGATGAGAAAATTTTTCTCATTTACCATGAGGATGAAAAATATGTTTTTGGGTTAAGCTTTCATAGGGTTGGGTGAAAACTTGGATGATGGAAAAATAATATACAGGTGTGAAGGTAAGTTGTCGCAGTCAATCAGAGTGAGCTGTGCTTGCAGCAGGAAATTTACATTGTATAGATACACATTTCACAGGAATTCTTTGTATTCCCATAATGCACAGCTTTCTGTACCAATTGGCTCTCAATGTTGGTACCATTCCATCCGGCCCTGGCAGAAGAGAGGTCAGTACGTGTAGGTGCTGTCATGTGCATCAGTATGTAGCCAATGAGAAACAATCTAGTGACCATCTGGAAGAAATCCCTTCTGGCTCATGATTGGCTGTCAGAATCACGTGACTTCAGACACATTACTGAGTCTGATTCAAGTGCTTAAAATAACAAACCAATAAGGTAGTTTCCTTTCCGGTGAAAACTCCTAAAGCGGAGCTTTTGAGCTTTCGATGCACCTGTTTGCAATGTAAGAGCTATGAACAACAAATTCAGAACCTCCATGAGCACTTGCTACAGTATGGTAGCGTGTATTTTGTATGATGCCTGTATGAAAGGACTGAGCTCATCTGCTCTCTATCTTGTGTAATGTTCTGAAATCTCGAATACACTGAATGTGAGAGGTTTCATGTTTGATGGGTCACGTTTATATTTAAAGAGAGGTGAGAGGGTTGCTGAAACCACATGGATCTGTTCCAGGTTCATCATATAGTCTGGCTGGGGAGGTATTATCTAAGTCCTCATACCAGCTGCTGAATATAGGATCCTTATCTGAATGTACTGGAATTCCAGACGGTCTATAATGTTGACAGTATCTTCTGCAGAGAAAATGGCAGGCTCTGTGCCAACTCAACTGAAGTATCTTCTTTAAGCCATAAAAAGTTGTCTTCACCTATTTAAGTCTAAAACCAAAGACTTTGTACAGAGTACAGGAATGTACAACCAATAATGCATTTTTTTTTTTTAATGATAGCTGCTCTAAGGTAAATAGTATATGTCATATTTAATCTTTACATACCAAAACAGAGAAGGCTTCCGGGTGACTTGAGACATCGGGGATAACTGTCTTGATGCAGTAACAACAATCTTACTCCATTTCTGCATTTGCCCTGCTTCATTCTCAGCAGGGTTAATTATTAGTCAGCCTGCGAAGTTTTTCTTATTTTTTAGAGGACATTAAGGTAAGTCTCGCTTACCTGAATTGTACCAGGTTTATGCAGGTTAGGTTATGTGTAAATATGCATTTTTGTGCTTCAAAAAGTTCAAGTCTCGAAGCTGCTCAACCAGCTACGAGTAGGCTTCTAAATTATAATTACCAGCAAAGATAACTTTAACAGTTTAACAGTAGTGTTAATCTGAAGGGTTAACTCCGTGGGTATCTTGTTTTTCACTCCCTTCAGATCAGATAGAGCTACAGTGCAATTTTACTTCATTGCAGTGTGTACAGCTGGATTGTACAGCAATCTCTTCAGGGATATTTTCTTTCATTCCCATTTGAAAGTTTTCTTCTCCTCTGAACATTCTGACGGTGCTTAACTCATTTTAAGCTTACCTTGGAGACACGATAATGTTTCTTATCTTTGGTGAAAATATTTTGTTTAGAATTTCTTCTGCACTACCAGTCTGTTAATACCAGATCATTTGTTTTGAGGTAGAAGACGTTCTAATGTTGTCTGAATAAATACTGCACATACTGCACAGAGAGATGGAGACTGTCCTCAGTATCACAATCGATTAAATATAATTTGCTCTAAACTCCTCTTTATACTGAGGCCGAATCATATTTCACTACAAATTATTGGTCTTTTATTAGGTAGGCGCTGTGATAAAGTTCTGTTTTGCGTTCTTTTGTTTTATGTCATGTTGGCCAAGTGCAGAATGTTACGGAATCCAAACCAATTTCAATGGAATGCTAAGACTGAGCCACAGCCTTTTCAGAAATTAAGAAATCTGCTTCCTGTTCATCCTCCTGTTTGAAACGCTGCCTTGCTGCAGTTGTGTACCTGTACACTTGTGGAGGCATTTAAATTGTCCATCTATCAATAAAAATATATCCATTAACATCTTTGATTGCACCGCATGTTTTTTAATTCTTCACATACATATAATTCCAATTGCACATAGTCCAATCAGGCCACTCGTTAGCTCAGTTATGGCTTCTATGAGATGGTTCAGAGGCGCTGGAATGAAAACCAGCAGGACTGTGGTCCCCTAGGACTGGGATTGGGAACTCCTGACCTAGTTGCTTTTGTCATCAGTGGCCTCACAGTGGCACCCCAGTTTGAAGGACTAGCTTGATCTTGGCAGTGTCTGGGTGCGTATCACTGCATAGTGATCAATTTCACCATACTCATAGAGATACTGATGGTCTTCAGAATATTTTTAAACCCTTCTTCTGATCTGTGCCTTTCTACAGCTTTACCCCTGAGTTGCTTTGAAAGTGGTCTTCATGGTTGAATCCTTGCTGGAAATGCAGTTAGGAACTTGTGATGAACCCATTTTATCCTGGGAAGGAAATCTCACGTCAAGTGCATAGCTTTTGAAGTGTTAGCTAAAGAAAGCTAGTCCAGTCAATAGATTGCAGTCTGGCTTTACATTTTATGCAAGACCTTGAAGAAGGTTCGTGACACATTAGTTGACATTAGAAGCGTTTTGAGAAGAAAAGGGTTCAATGTGATGTCAATTTTCTATGTCTTGATCAAGTAAAGATCAAGATCATATAAATGATTTTTCTGCAAGTACATGCGTTAAGGTTGCTTCAGGAAGAGTAAGATACAAATTTGCTTCAAATGGTCTCACTGGGTGTGTAGCTGTTTGGAAATGTTTACAGAGAAGAGGCAACAAAACAAAAAGATGTAAATGGGGAACAGAAATGTACTAAAGGGATGAATAAACTTGGAAAAAGTCTTTATAGAAAAGTCCAAGCTTGAGCAGTTTGGAAGCAAGCAATGGCAGTTTGTGTGATGGTGGACTAGACAACAGTAAATACAGTAAATAAATCTGATCTACCTTGCCACCGCCTCAGGAACACATCTCATTGGACAGCGATTCACCTTCATACACGACAGTGACCCCAAGCATGTAATACCGGCCTGTCTGGAACATGAAGACACTGACGGATCACTCACCAAGTCCTGATAAGAGCAGCATTGAGGCCATCAGGGAATACATGCTTACTGGATATAAATGGCAACCAACCAACTTGGGTGACCTGTGGTAAATGTTACAGGATATTTACAACAATATTCCTCAGTCCTTCATTCATAGACCGTACAAGAGTATGAAAACAAGCATTAAATCTGTGTGCAAAGCAAGGAATAACGTTCATGTTCTATCGTTTGCTGTTTGTATTCCTTTTGTGCTGTAGTATTAGATTGTGCTCATGTTTGTGTGCATTTGTTTAATGTAATTTACACTGTATACCCACTTTGTCCTCTGTTTCCACAGTTTTCATCATATTTTCCAGTACTGTATCTTCTCAAACATGGCCTTATCCAACACCCTTCCTTTCTCTCTAACCTCTGTGCCTCATATCTGATCAATGGGGTACTCAGCAGTTGCCATATTGTCTCAGAGGCTTGTGTCGTCAATTAAAAACCATTGTAATTACAGTCTGATTATCGAATCTGTAACCTGTTATGTACCATTCCCTGTATTATAAATGATAATCCTCCACTAAAACACTTGATCCCTAACAAAAAGAGTAGAGAGAATCTGTGGTAACAGTGAGTTTTTCTCTTTTACAGATTTCTCATAGTGCTGGCCTGCCTGATATTTAGTGTGCTGTCCACCATTGATCAGTATCAGGCTCTAGCCAATGGAACTCTCTTCTGGATGGTGAGTAAGAGTACTCATCCATAAATAGCTAAGCACAGTGACTTTATTTTTACTTATGTGATCATTATACGCTTTTGAAACCCTTGATACAGTATGTGTATCGTTAGAAGTGTGGTAAAGCAGGCCAGGAAACGTTTTGTCCAGTGCTGTTATCTCTGAAACCAGACACTGATTTTAGAGATACAAGATATTTTGAACAAGATTCCACAGTCCTCCATTCATAATCTGTACAGGAGTCATAAACAAGATGTCGAGCTCTGTGTAAAGCACAGAGCCAGTTATGTCATATTCAAGCTATTCAGCGTGATTTTATACAGGTGCTGTACATACTGTCATCAAACAGTGCGAACATGAAAGTGTCCTGTCCATGTTTTCCTGTGCTCATGTGATAGATCGAGCTGTGGGTGGGGCTCGGGGCTCAGGGCTCATAAGTGGCAGGTTGTGGGCTTAGATCCCAGGTGAGATATTGCTGACAACCTTCAGTGTGTTGGTACTTGTCAGGCCTACTTTGTAAAAACATGTTGCATTTTTTGTGTTTATTGTATAATTAGAAGAAGTTTGTAACTGTAATGCCCCGTATATTACATAAAATGTATGGATAATCTGAAGAGCACAGTGAACAGTATGGAAGTGGAGGCCCAAGTGGATAGAAAGAATAGGAACGAGAAAACAATGGTATTTCAGGCCCGGTACGTCAATTGCTGGTGCAGCGCGTTCATCCAGAGCTCAAGCGGGACAGAACGCACGTCTCTACAGGAACAGAATTTAACCATCACTGTTAGGACCACGATGACCACTAGATGGCGGTAAATGATTAATAATTCACAGATCACTCGAGACTCGTCTCAAGGGTAACTTTATATTTATAATATACTTTATAATACTTGACTGTATTTGAAGGAGGGTTTTAGAAGATCTGTATATGACATTTTTTATCTTTGTTAACTTCTACAAATACAGCCTTTTTAATTTGCCAAGGACAAATTTTCCAGAATCAAATATATACTCATTCATAGGGTTTTCAAAGTTGTACAGCCACAGTTTTCTGTTCTTATTGTGCTTTATATACTTTGTATACTATTTTAAAATATTTTTATGGTCTGAGAACCAACTTTTAGGTATCCAGATATTTGTCTCATTTAGACATGCCAGTGAGTTATGAATGTTACATATTTTATTTTATCAGAAGGGGGCAGTATTTACCCATCAAAGCGGATTCCTCTCTTAGCATTGCATTTTTAATTTGAGATTAGAACCTGGCAAAAGTAACTATCATAAAGGATGAAAAAAATGAGCATTTAATTAAGCATAACTGGTCATTAAAAGCTGTTAAACATAGCTTGGTTCAAGAGGTATAGAGTGTTTTATTGATTTTAAATTTAGATTTTGTTGCAAATATCTATAATACAGATGTGAAATGTAGTTTTTAAGTTATTTGTTATTGTTCCATGCTCAAACCTTTCTCCGTTCCTTCGGTGTGTGTAGTGTATATCGAAACATGGAATTCATGCATTATCAGATACAAAGACAACAAAATTGTGCTTTTAAATTTAAATTAAATTTAGTGGTCAGTAATTAATCTTGTTTGAAAAAGAAACATTTTTTCAGATGTCACTAAACTGCTTTTGTGTTCTTTCTAGAACATTAGTGAGTCTGGTTGTGTTATAACATTATTAACCTGGACATAAAAGATATAGCCTTCATGTATAATTAATTCATTCATTATTCCTATATTTTAATTCATCCAGTTGTGTTATCAAACAGCACTTTTTCCACGCAAGTCTCTGAGTTGCCACAAGCCCGCCCAGCCTGCAGGCCCAGGCAGTAGGGCAGGACTATGCTCTGCGTGGGGCAGCGGAGGAACATGCAGATTCCACACACAAGGCTCCCAGTCCGGAGCTGAATGCAGAATAACTTTTGACAAGCAATTGTGGGTTATGGGGTGATTTGACTTTTCTAATCTTTGGTGTTTTTTTCTGTAAGGTTCTTCAATAATGTTGTTACATTTTGTTCATCAGCTAAAATATTGCTATTCACCAAACAACAAATTTCAGTAGTTTCAAAGCACAGAAAGTATAAATCCATAAGTTGACATTGTCTTCTCAAGTGTTAGTCATCAGTTTACAGTAACTAAAGCTTTATCAGAGTTCTTATGGAAACCCATACAGTAGTTATCCCAAGCACCCAGTTTGCTTTAACAGCTTATCCATGATTGAAACCACAATATAATTTTTGTGGATGCTTTGTTTTTTCCAAAACAGGAGTGTGGTTGGCATTGTCTTGCTCTGTGTACCCAGCGCGAGACGTGCTATTATCTAGCTCAGTCAAGCTTTTGCGAATGCAGGGACTCCAGCAGTGACTGGAAATCAGACACGCAGAGAGCTCACCTTGTTTGCAGTCCTTTCCGTTACAAAGTTTTCACTTATTTAAGATCTACCAAACTGAAAGCAGAAGTCCAGTTGTTTTGGACAGTCCTTAACTGCGGTGAAACTCCATGCTTCTTAATATTCTTAATATTAACAGATGCCCAGAGTGGCCCCCTGGTGTTTACAGTAATGAGTCAATTGGAAAAATCTGCTGCTTTAAGGCCACAGAAAAGAAACAGAAGAGGAGATAAAGAAATCAATCTTTTCGAGCTGACTGAAAACAAAAAAGGGAAAAAAGATGAAATGCAGACAATAAGAGTTGTCCTAGTAATCTCCGTCGCAGTGCTTCGGAATAGCCCGCAGAGTGCTTGACGGATCTTTGCGGTGTGCTGATGAGATTAATGTTGTAAATATTCGGTAATTAAAAGCAACAGCGAATCACAAGTTAATCTGCAGACAATGACTGCTTGTACAGTCCCGTGTCCTGGTATTAACAGGGAGGGGCCCGTGTGTTTGGGATCTCTGGGATTAGTCCTGGGTAAGAACGTCCTGTGACAGGTGTCCCCTATTGTGACAGGCCCACATGTCATCGGTGTGACTTCATCATTAAGTGCTGAACCTCGTGTAGGTCTTGTCCTGGATTTGAAAGGGGCTCCGGGGGCTTTGTTAGGGGCTTCTCTTTACATCTGACCCCTCCAGCTGGACTCTGTTGTTTTAGCTGAATGTTGTCTCTGAGAAGGGAGCTCTAGAGCGGGGGTGGGATGCCTCTGTGGGCTACAGAGCTTTACCCACAATACACAGCGATTCAGGAAGAGTGGCCACAGGGTTTCAGCCTCCTGAGCTGCCTTGGTAGATCATTTTGAACTGAAAGGTATTTTGGTAGTCTAGTTGGTTAATTATTATGATATCTAATTCCTTGTAGCTAAATAGTGACAAAATGGAAATTTTACTGGTGAGCAGAGAGTGTCAGCTTAAAATTCTGGAGAGCTTCACAGTAATGGTGGATGTCTTCCCCTTACAGGCATCAGCCGAAATCAGGAATCTGGGAGTCACACTTGATCCTCTCCTGTCTTGAACCTCATGTAAAACATTTCATTAAGACATTTTTTTTCACCTCGGAAATATTGCCCTCATTAGGCAATTTCTATCAGTGTCCAATGCTGAGTGCGTTTATAATATCAAGGCTTGATTTCTGGATCTCCTTGGTCTGTGGGCTCCCTAAAACTCTTCTCAGAAAGCTGAAATATGTCCGGAACTCTGCAGCTAGACTTCTACATCACACCAACATGTCCTGCCTACACTTAATCTGTACAGTGTTTGCCAATATAAGTTGTGTATTCAATAGAAGATCTTGTTACTGATTTTTCAAGGGTGTGAATAACCTGGCTCCATCATACATGTCTGAGCTCCTTCCTTCTGCAGGCTGCGTTCGGTTGAAGCTGCTCCTCTGCTCTGCACCCGGGACTAGATCTCAGACTGTTCTGTCACCTTCCTCCAACTCTTGAGAGTCAAATTCTTTGACTCTTTTAAGATCCCATCTTAAAACACACTTTTTTACTAGGGCCTCTATCTGATTGGTGTACAGTTTATCCTGTTAATTTTCTTTAACTTTTCATTTGATTTTTTTCTCTTTTTCTTCATCACTATGTACAGCATCTTTGGGTTTGGAAAAATGCTTTCTAAACACATTGTTGGTGTACTGTATAATGGCATTATTCTAAAATGAGCAGATGGCATGCTTCTGCATTTGCCTAGTTTTAGCTGTATCTGGCTGCGGCTAAAATGTAATTTATCTTCATTGAAATGGCTCTGTATCCGTTAAATTCTGGGAACACAAGGGAATCTGGATTTTGAACTGTTAAAGTCTTGAGTCAAGAGGAAAACCTCAGTGCGTCTTGCCTGTGCTTGTTTGTAATGTTCTGTTCTGTAATTAGGCCAAGCATGGTGGCACAGTGTACACTTGTTTGTAACACCCAGGCTTGAACCTCAATTTGCACATCATATCAAACCAGTAACTGCCACAATGGTGTCCTTTGTGAGCTCAGCATCAAGAGTGGATGTGTTGTGTGATAGCAGATCCTTTCATCCGGGAACGGTGCTGCCTTGTGCAACCCCATTGCTCTGCATTTGGACCCTCCAGGAGCATACTTTCTGACTAAGGAAGATCCTCTGTAGACGAGAGCCGCTCAGCTCTTAACACTTCACTTTTGATCTGAACACAACCCACCTCACTCCACTACAGAATACAGTGGCTTTTTCTGCTACTTGTGACCTCACGGAGGGGAGATTGTCTCCTCAGTACCTTATAGATTCAGCTGGAAATGCCTGTTTAGACACTAGAACTACCGAGTCCTACATCTCAGGGTAACTCCGTCCTTGGAGCCTTACCTGAGCCCATTTGAAGAAGTGACCATTAAAAACTGTTTCTTTAGCTTTTGATCAGGTACTAATTGTACATAATAGTAACCAGAGTAACACTATAAGAATATCAGCAAAGGCTGTAACACTTACATCGCTACCATTGTTGTACTTAGCAGTCGTTTAATACTAAACAAAATGTTATCCAAAATACTGCAAACTAAAAAATATTTACAACATAGTACCAAAATAGTACTCTACACCACACCTTTATTTCTTACTGAAAAAATCATTCAGTATTTAGCTTTTTAAGTTTTCTGCACTATTAGGATTGTTCCTTCATATCTGTATAAATAATCTTCTGCACGGGAATAATAACTCTACCAAGACACACGATAAATAAACCCATATTGTGTAAATGTTTTCCTGAGCAGGATTAAGAGGACATCCTATGATTACTTGTGGAAACAGTGACACAGAAAGCAAGCGATTTCTTTTGAAGGAACAGCTGGGAGGCACAGCGGGGAAACACAGGAACTGGGTGGCAGTTCATTAAAGACACAATGGAGGAGTCACAGGAGTTCACCCTGTGGCAGAGGCGATTTTCATTCAAATTCAACATATATTCTGCTCTGTCAGTTTACCTTCTCCCTGAGACTGTCCGTCACGCCTACGAGTTCAACATCACATCGGGTTCGCTCTGCAGTTAATCCAGAGGGTTTGAGTTTGTTCCATATTCTGGCTTCCACTGATGGGAATACAAAAAAGTGAGCAAACACATGCCTGCAGACAAATGCAAAAAAACTGTACCACAGATACAATCTTATACAGGAAACACTATTAGGTGAGTTTCAGAAAGATCAGCATGTCGAAGTAGCTAAAATTGCAAAAGTCTGCTAAACTTCGAGTCACCAGATTTTTATTAAAATACAATAGAAGCAGACCAGTTTCTTACAAAATGCATCAAAGGATAATGCCACATTGTACAGGACGTAGTTGTAGGCCTGGATGAGGTTACAGCCTCTCGGCTTCATGGTTTTGACTGTGGACTGGGCTGCCTTTCTATGTGGAGTACATGTTCGACCTGGTTAGCTTGGTGTGCCTTGAGATTCAGCCCACTGCCCAAGAATACACTGGCCTGGTTTGATTAGCTAAATGCTCACTTTGTTCTTTGCTCTGGGTAGGTCCCGGGCAATTATCCAGGCCACAGACAGGCTGTTACTCTAGGTTCTGCTCCATGCCCTGTGCTTCTGGGATGGGCTCCTGGCTGCCATGACACTCACCTGGAAGAGAGGCTTTCTGTTGATGGAGGGGTGTAAAATGGACATGAAGATGTGCCGCTGTCGTTAGGGTTAGGGTTGTCGTTGTCGGTATTTCAGACAGACTCAAATGAGCTGCAGAAGGCTTGTGTGCATGTGCAGACAGTGGCACCATGTTTGTTGTCAGATTATGATCCCATCCATCCATCTTCTAGCCACTTCAGAGTCCCGTTCAGAGTCGTGGGGGAGTCAGAGCCTGTCCCCGCAAGCAACGGTCTCAAGGCAGGGTACACCCTGGGCAGGATGCCAGTCCATTGTAGGGTAGACAAACAGACACAAACACTCACACCCTCACACCACGGCCAGTTTTCTCAGAAGACTATTACCTTACCAGAGCACCTGAAGGAAACCCACACAAAAATTGGAGAGAACATACGAACTCTGTGCAAATTGCACCCTGGTTCCAGAATTGAATCCAAGGCCCCAGCCCTGAGGCAGCTATGCTCACCACTGCGCCACAGTGCTGACCTACAGTTTGCAGGATTGTCATATTAAATATCCTAAAACCGCAAAAAGTCCTGGTGGCAAGCTCCTGCTCCTCATGCACTACAGCACAGTGGACGCCCCTCCCTTTTTAAGGAGGAGGAGTAAGATACATCATATTTATCATACACAGTGCTGTGGATTCAAATCCACATGAGTTCAGATCATTAACTTGCTAGATATTAATCAAACAAATAGACAATGAAATAGAGTGCCTGATTTGTACTCATGCAGATGACATTTCACTTATGTCTGAACCTCAAATATTTGGCCTGGAGTTAGTTGTTTCCATCCAGTAGACGGCTTTGACAGGCACCGACACAAATCCGTGTGCCTCTGCCTGATAGTCTGGTAGTGTGCTCACTTATCGGTGGAGGCTGAAATGAAATCCCATGGAATCTGACCTCCATTGAAAATGAATTGGCATCCCGTTTAACGGCAATCACTCTGGCCTCCAGTGTACAGGAGAAGAGTACCTGTAAGTGAAACTGATGTGCTGGTCACTACTTTCCCTTGTTCTGATTTTTCTTTGCTGTAGAATCGGTGAAAGCGCAGGGAGACTAGCTGGAGAAATCGGAGAAAATTAAATGCGACCTTCGGTGTAAGTGAAAATGCTGTGGAAAGTTACCTTGATCATGTTTCCCAGGTTATGTGCGTACAGTAAGAGGCAGATTTCGGTGTCGTTCCCTGTTTCTGGGTTTGCGAGCGTTGCGGGACTCTCAGGCTCTCTGCGGCAGATGGGAACTGCAGTCCCAAGCCCCATGCTGTGGTAATAGCAGATGATAAATGGCTGAGCCTCCCCAAGGCACTTTGAACCTCTCCTGATTCCATCTACATTGTCTCCCATTGAGTCAGCTTTACAGCCATAAAACGGGGCTGGTTATTAGAAGGCAGAGGAAGGCCGCAGGTGCATGTAATGAAAGGATTTGCTTTTAGATAAAGCAGGAGTAGCTGCCCATTCTGTCCACAGTAAATTGTGCAGTGTGTGTTCTTTCTCACAGAGGATGTTCATCACCAGACTTGAAGAGGTTATTGGTCTTTGTTCTGGCTAGTAAAATGATGTGCCAGTGTTCATGTGAAGTCTGCAGATGACGGGCTTTAAACCCGACCAACCTGTAGTCCTTAACTCCTTTTTCTTTTCCTTCAGAAGAGTGGTGCTTTTAGAACCTTTGTTTAACGATGGCACTAAAGCCAAGCCAAGGGCAAGGATAAGGAGGCTACAACATCTGGCCTTCAAACTCTGATTTTCTGCTCACGGGCATTTTCCCATCAACACAGGTCTAAAAAATAATCTTGATCTTGGTAGATACGGAGAAAAGTTTTTGTTTTTGCCTGCTCATTTACCTTTTCATAAAATCGAGTCAAGCTACATCTCTGATCATGAATGTTTTTATAAAAAGTTCAGCTGGCTGTCTTCCATTGATTGTGAGCTGCAACCTTCTTGCCACACTTCTTGGTTTAAAGAAATGGAAAAGCCCACTAATATCAGAGACAAAAGAGCTTCTTCATAAAGTAAGCCCTGATAACGGAAGTTTGTCTTTTGTATGCCTACTTAACCCATTTGTTTCCAGCTTAATTCAAATAAAGTGCTTTTAATTAATTTATACATAAACGTTAGACATGTTGCCAATTCATTAGTTTCCTCCTCAACTTAAAATGCTAGTACTTGATATTCCATTTCTCAAATACTTCTACCCTGTTACTTTCTGGAAAATATCAGACCATTGCTAAGTCCTGGAAAAGGCTGATTGCGGTTTTGGTTTCATATGCCATCTCGCTGGTTCTGATTTTCAGTATGAATCCTGCTTTCCTTTGCTGCCTTGAGTTTATTTGAAGTGTTAACAAAAGCCAGGCCTGCAACCCATTTGCTTCCTCCATCATAAAGACTTGTATTGGACAGAGCCAACCAGTCAGTCAATCCAGACAGGCACATTTCACCAGCTGAACAGGCTACTGATTGAAACGGACTCATTGATACCCCCCAGCTAGCGCTGTTGATCATAATAACTGTTTTTCATCTGCCTTCTTGTACAGTAAACTTTGGTTGACTTTGTTTGCGCTTTGCGGGTGCTTATGGTCTGCAGTTTTACAGAGTGTTACACTGTGGCTCCGCTCTCTGCCTGTTCCTCAGGCATGGCACATGTTCTGCCACCCACCTGCTGTGCTTTTTCTATCGCCCTCCTTTGTGGTGCGGGGCTGTAAATGTCACAGTGGGCCGTCTGCTTGAGCAGTTTCTTTTCAGATGCGCTTTGGCTGCTGTTGTGTTGAAAATGAAGTAAACAGCACCAGGTTTGCAGTGGAATGGCCACTGACAGTTCGTACAGGAGCTGACACCAGGGCTCCAGAAACTGCCAGCTGTGCTTCGGCACGCGAGAAGTGTGGAGGTGTCGGGTGATGGCTTCTGATTGCCGCCTGCCTCCGGGGCTGCTGCTGGTCCCCAGGAAGTCCACTTCGCGAGGTTATCACAGGCGCGCCGAGCTGGAGGTGACGCGGCAGTTCGTAAGATCTGTCAGACTTTCCATCCTCTCTGGGTGACAAACCCTGTTGTGTCCCATGATGGAGCGACACTTGTGTGGGATGGTTTTGAAGTAGCGCTAATCACTTAAATCCTCTTCTCCTTTGGGCCCGGTGGCTTTGCTGCACATTAACAAGCCAATGATCTCCAGTCAAAAGGAGGTGTTTGACGCAGGCATCATGATTTATTCAGCGCGGTATTATCAGGACTTGTGCATTACTAGGCAGAAGGACTTTATTCTTTCTAAATAAAGCACAAGGCGACAATCAGTAGAAGTGTTTTTCAACCTCCCCCATGGCTGGAAGATCATTCTTTTTTCAGATATTTAACAAAATGTTTCACAGCCCAACAAGATTATGTTACAGCATCATTTGGTTAAAAAGGAGCAAATTTCAAAGTGAGTACAGTTCATTAGGGGTGAATCGTGTTTTTAACAAGAACTGTGATGAGGCATCAAGGAACAGAGTAATGCAACTAGGCTCCTCTATAGCCAGACTATTCCAGGTTGTTCAATTATGTTTTTTTATAGTAAATGTTTTTGGGTGTATCTTTGGCTTAATGCTATATGTGCAGAAATACAGATATTACCTGTGGCTCCTTTTAAATCTCAAAGAACCTGGCAGTAAAAATAACTTGGAATTAATACCAGGAAATATATTTATTTATCATCTGTCTTTTTTACTTTATATATAATTGTCAATATGTAGAAAACTGCATTTCAAGATGCAAAAATAGTAATTGAATGAAAATCAGAAATGATCAGTAAGATTTTAGTGAATGAAAGTAAATATTTTTTGCATTTCTCCAACTTATCAGGCTACAGTCTGTGCTTTATAAAAAAAATGATTATGAATGAAGATTAGCCTACACAGAGAGAGAGAAACTTGCAGTTTGTTTGGAAAGGCCAGCCTTTTCAGAACTTAGTCAATAGCTGAAAAGCAAATTTCTGCTTTTAAAGAACTGGTTCCAAAAGGACATTTCCCATCCCAGAGTTCTGTGCTGGTTCTGTCCAGGTTCAGAAGAGACTGAATGGCTGAAATGTTCCCCACTGGAGTGTGGACTAAAGTTTGAAGACTGAAATATTCCACACTCTATACCTCGGTGTAGAGGCAGGTAGAGTAGAGTGTATTTCATGCTGTAGTAGACTTGCTGGAGAAGAGAAATGCCATTAAATATCATCTTATTTTTACATTTGATGAGTTTTATTTGATTTTTTTTACACTCAGACTGAGTACATCAATGTGGAAATTATAATAGTGTCTGAATGAAGAAATGTAAATATTTTCCCAACATTTGCATCCGCTCTCAGTGTCATAACAGTGAAAACCATAAAGAATCTTTCCTTTATTGCGGATTTCAAACCGGTACATGGAGTTTGCCTTGGCGAGCCAGAGTCACTGCTGCCCTCCTAGTTTCAACGGGACCCGTGAGTCGCTTGCCGGGCAGCTGTGAGAGGCAGATCACCTTTCCCGCCCTCCCTTGTTTGTTCAGGAGCATGGACAAGTCTGCTCCCGTTGCTCCAGGGCTCTCCTGTGGCACTAAATCCCAGCTGAGTGGCCGGTCCAGCTGAGTGGACAGAGAGCTGACCTGCCTGACAGAACCACACGTTAGCTGGCTCCTCCTGCTTCACTTTTCTCTAAAAAAAATCAGACTGGAAAGACACTCCGCTTTGGCTGAACTTTCGTCCACTCTTTCTGCTGTCAATTAAGCTGACAAAAATAACTGCAAAGGAAAAAGCTGTCCAAGACTAGCGTTTCACAAGTCCAGTGTTGAAAACGTCGATTTTGCCATGGGTTTTGTGGTTTTGAAGTTATAGGAATGGATGTAATAAAAAAATTGATAAAACATAATTAAACTGAATTTAAATCCTAGCACTTTTGCCTTGTGTATCTGATCCATTTTTCTAGGTTTTCATTTGAATTTTTTGAATGATCTATCATTTGAATGATATAGTATTGTTTTTTTTCACTCGGAGTGTGTGTGTTATAATATGTAAATAAAGTAATAATAAAATAAAGATAAATTCTAATTTAAAGTGTCTTTAGTTGAGTTCACTCTATTTGTAAACCTCCTTTTAGAGCAGGGGTTGAAACTGCCTTCTGAGTATAATGGGGAGAGAAGTAATCAACTGATTTTTTCCCTTGCGATGTCTTTCCATGTCATGGAGTGGCATGTTTCTGTCCTGTACTGCTGGGAGGCCGTGTGCTGCGCTAGAATTTAGAATCATAAGCGTGAAGGTGGGGGAGTTCAGATCCCAGCATGATGCCTGATTGTGCTGATTCGTTTGTGGCCTTGACCTCCCTGTGCTCGGCTGGCTTAATGTTTACTTTGCCACTGTTAGAGAGAAATTTTATTGACTAAAAGTGCCCCAAAAACTACAGCCTGTCAAGATTCCAAGACCAAATTGTTTTCATGTTTTGGCTGGTAATTTTTCTGCTTTGGTACCTTGAGTTCTTGAGAGCTGGACAAAAAACTTTGGCCAGTTTTTTGGCCACTAGGAGGTTAAGCTTGTTACATTGCCCAGTACAGTCAGGTGAGACTTCTGGCATGCTGTCGCAATCTGCTGGAAACAAGGAAATAGAATATCAAGCATTTGGTTTGATTAAACCTTACGCATCTGTAGAAATCACTCAGACAGTGTTATACAGCCAGATCTGAAAGAATCAAGAACTGCCTGAAATAATGCAGTCATAATCCTTTCATAATTGATGATTGTATTCCCTCACTGAACACGTGCGCAGTTAAGGGCAAAAGCTATTGTACAGAAGACCTGGGGCAAATCTGGTTGAAATATTTTAGTTTATCGTCGGGTAAGTCACAATAACAAGCAACAGCTGAATGCTAAACGTTGTCCTGAGATTCTAACATGTGAACCTGTGGGGGTTCCTGTGTTGTCCTCAATCACCAGCTCCGCTTGATTCTCAATTTTTTTACTTTTACTTTGAGTTTTACTTGTTTTGCTCTACGTAATGATGAAAAAATGTTTGAATGCTTTCAAATAATATTCATTTGATGGAAAGGTTTTGGACGGTTTCTAATTGGCTCTGGCTTTTAGAGCTTTCCCATCATTCACAGGCTGGTGCTGTGTTATTAACCGGTGCAGCTAACGAGGCAATCATCTGAAGCAGTAGAAGGTCATGCAGGTCTGGCTCAGGTACCCCTATAGCTTCTCCGGTTGCGGGGCCACCTTCACCGATTCTTCCCAGCCGTTCCCCATCTGTGTGCCTGCCTGCCCTGCCTCAGCCCTGGGGGGTAATGAGAGGAGGGACAGCGAGAGGGGCTGCTGTCTCCTCTCTGCCCCGGGTCTTTAGAGCTGGCTTTCCCAGGCAAGCAGAGCCAAAATCCACAGCCGCTCCCTACCCCCCACTAACATGCCCCCCCCAATTCTCATGCTCAGAATGGAAACACGGTGCATACAGATGATGATGAAGAAGGCCCATTCCAGGCTGGAGTAAACATACAGTAATACTGGTGTTGCTTTCTGTCTTCTTGACCAAATGTACAGTAACATGGCTATGTTATATACATGCAGTCAATATATACAGTCGTAATGGCTCTGTTAACAATAATTCTTTCATTCCTGATTGTCACTTCATTTTGACAAAATCATTACACAGTTCTGTTTACAATGGTAAACCGAAATGTGTTTTGAAGGATTTTTACATACTCAAAGAAAAAGTAATAGTTCTACCAATTACTAATGAGATTGTGTTTCTGTGTTGGTTGCAGGTCTTTTTTAATTCTTTTTGTCAATAAAATTATAAAATGTTCAATCATTTCTCAGGGTGCCTAAGAACAGGTTCAGTGGTAAACCAGAGCATTTGGCAAAACCAACTGGTCTATCAATTGGCGGTTTGAAACAGTTGTAAGAGGTATAGTATAAAGAAAAACCTTTTAATCCAAAGATTTCTGAGATTTATCATATATGTAAAAAAATCCTGTTAAAGATTTAGTTAAAATCCATTGGGAATAAATTCCTTTCTCATTTAATTTTTTGTCCTCCTTCTCTTTGGGTTTTGATGGCACAGAAGAAGGCATTGTAAAACCTGACCTGCGTGTTACTGTATTGTGTTTGTCGTGTCCATTCATACAGAATAAAGATCAAGGCTCTCATTCATGAAGGGGCACGCTAATTGCAAATGAGGCTTTCTAACTTGCGTCATAGTTATGAAAAATACAGCACCAACAATGCAATGTCGCTCTGAGATGTGGGATGTACGCTGTTAAATATTTCTACTGCACAGAACTCCTCTGTGCCACTGTTTGAAAGTTTAATTGCTTGATTATTGTAAAGGGAAATACGTTGCAGTTTCCTCCGGTCTTGGGTTCCCAGGCTTCCAGTTCTTGTGTAAATCAACAATCGCTCAGCCCCTTTATCTGAAGAAACATGACAAGCGCTGATGTGGCAGCCCAGCGTGTCCTCCTTTCCTCACGGAACTGGTAGTGGGAGATGGGGGGATTCCAGTTTTAAATGTTGCTTATTGATGATTTCAAGAATATATTTTAAATAATCTTTTTATTAAAAATTAGGTATTAGGCTTTTAGGGGCAATACTGCGAATAAACGTAGACTCAAAAGAAACCTCTCAGTTCCTCATTGCCACTAGTTATCATCAAGGAAAAGGGACAATTTTTTTTGTAGCTGGTGACATTTTACTGAACAGAGACAACAATTAATGTAAAAATTCATCATGCTGGTTAATATTTTCTACTCTCCCAGGCTAGTGGCGTGTGTGTGGTACGAGCTGTCCGTCTCTGATACATCTCTGAAGGTGCAGACACTGTCTTGTGGGAGTCTGTCCCATTCCTCACCTAAAGCCTGGACAAGCGTGTGCCTGATCACTGGTCTCTGAGCCCCGGACGTCTGTGGAGAATAGCTGTCACATTCCTACATGGCAAAAGGCTTTTTACAGTAATAAAAAATCACACCAAAAATGTGTAAGCCCAAATCCTTACACTTTATTTTTTATAAAAACAGTGATAAGCTTCTTTTGATGCTCAGTACTGTACGTATCCATACACATCTAAACAACAGTGCAGTCAATGCTTTTTCACCACTGTGGGGTGAATTTGTGTGTTGGTCGTACTGCAATACTTGAGAATCTTCTTAAATGATGAGAAAAGGTTGAAAACGTTCTATATTGCTCATCATCTGTAGCTTTCTTTGGTCGGTTTAAGGATGTAGGAATGGCTTGGGGCAGAGCTTTTCTCCCTCTCCTAACGAATAAGTTACAAGACACCGCAAACAGTTTCTTTGAGTCGCACCCCCTGAGCTGAATAACTCAAGCCCCAGGTCTCAATTTTTAACTGCATCTCCAGTTAAAGAGGATACCGCATGGTGATAAGACTGATAAGATATTCTATTGTTTTCAGATACTGTTGCTTCTCCCCAGTGGACAGCAGTTGAGATTAATTTGGGATTTTTTCTAGTTTCAGTTTCAGTATGGTATCTGGGGTAGGAAGGGACCTTTTCTCAGATTAAAGGGCCTTTTGTCTGACAGTCTGTGGCCAATTATCAGGCCACTGATTGGCATCTGAAGGCAGGTCTGCTGAAGGAAAGGATTTTGAACAGGGCACAGGTGGAGTTTGCTGGGAATGTGCACTTAAACCTGTTTGCTTTTTCCTCAGTATGTTGTTCTGTTGTTCTTCCTCTTGGATTAATATCCATGTCTCACAGCATATGGCTGACAGTAACTGTACAGAAACTGACAGCACCTTTAATGCCTTTGAGGCCAGATGAAATGGGGCTAGAAAGAGTTAGCCAGGCTGGGCCAGGTCAGTACTGGGATGGGAGACCTCTATGGAAAACCAGTTACTGCTGTAAGAGGTGGTGGCAGAATTTTCCAAACCAATGCCCTTACACTAGACCCAGCACAGTGCAGTACTGTGACCTAGTAGGATCCATCCATTGGATGAGACATTAAACACAGACTGGTGTGTTGGCTACATGTGGATACGCACGTCCCACCCTCTCAATATTTCCTCTGAAATTACTCCACCAGTTG
This sequence comes from Atractosteus spatula, assembly GCF_055471065.1. NCBI lineage: Eukaryota > Metazoa > Chordata > Actinopteri > Semionotiformes > Lepisosteidae > Atractosteus > Atractosteus spatula. The sequence continues at coordinate 966,967 of NC_142721.1, read as the reverse complement.
AATTAAAATGATGTAACTCTTAAAAATAACTACCAAGATAGAAAAGACACCTCTCCGTAAAAGAAGCATTTTATGCTTTGTGTTGGCAGAACATTTAGCTATAGATTAAAAATTATGTGTTTTTTTGTGCGATGAAGGTTTGATCTAGCATGACTAAATGAATTATGTGCTAGGCCTTCACTGTGACAGATTCCTATGAATGTTGTGCTACATGATAGGGAATTTAGCATTCTGAGAGATATTATAGGCTCTTTAAAAACAAGACACAGACGCTGCTAGCACACCATGTAAGCTCAGCTGTCTCTCAAAGCCACGTGAGTGCAGGGGAAAGATAAGAACTGAAGGCAAGAGGGCTAACAGAGCAAGCATTATAGACCAAAGTTAGTGTATCTTATCGACCTGGAGACAAAACACAGAAAATGAAGTCCATTTATGTTTACAGTCAGTGCATATTTAAATTGCTCTAGCCTAAATCTGCCGTATTTCAAAACACTAAACACTAAAAATACATTGTGAGATGTGAATACTAAGACTGAACAGTTGTATAAAAATATTGAAATGTTTTTTCAATATTTTTATACAACTATATTTTATTTTATAGCATTTCTTACCTAAAGCTGTATGGCTGGGGAGACTGGCAACAGCCCATTAACATGAACATGAAGGTGATGCTTGCCATTATACTGTTATGTTTTCCCCAATGCAAGGCCTCACTGAAGAATTTGCTTTAAATTCAAACTAGAGAAAGTGATATTGCAAATCTCCATTCATTACAAAATATTCATTAGCTTCTTATCACCCTGATGCTACAGCTGTTTATCTGTAAAAAGGGAATATTTTTATATATTTATACACCAAATGAATGCAGAAAGGCTGGTTCATGTGTGGATTGAAGATGGATAAAAGCAAATAAGTTAGAAATGTGGTGTGACACTATCCAGTGGAATTAAGATTTTTAAAAACTAGTTTGGTTGGTTGGACCAAAGTTTAGATTACAGCGTTCTGTGTAACGGGAGCCTTGCATATTATGCAAAATTTATATTTTGCTTTGATCGAAAGTGGCGTTCTTCTTAGAAATGTTGTTATCACTCATAACACTGCGAATAATATGCACAGCACTTTGATTGGTGTGAGTATAAGTCAAACTAGGTTTAAAAAATACAATGCAAATTTGTATAAATTTCTAATTTGTGTTCCATGCAGTTGACTTCTGTTCAATAGGTAGATTCCTGTTATGCATTGTACAGTACCCTCAACTTAAACATTAGTGAAGCCAAGAAGTGACTCAGATGCTGTAGCTTGAGCTGTCTGCTTCATTAATTTGTTCAGAAACCTGATGAAAACTGTATTTTGTTAAATGGAGAACTTAGTCTAGTTTGGCTTTCGTCCTGCATCACAGAGCTCTGTAAATCAATCTGTGCTGAGACCAGAGTCTTGTTAAATCAATAAATAAGTTAAAGGTTTTTAATCAAACAAATGTTAAAATTTAGGAAAGGAATTGAAATTGCTTGGTTCTAGAAAAGCAGGCCACTGACTTTCACCTATCAGGTTGTTGTACTTGGCCACAACCACCCCAGCAGTGGGGTATATAAAAATAAAATAATCCAAAGATATAGCAAAGACCATGATGAAAGGTGTACTGCCCTGAAGACAGCAGGTCAAGGTTAGTAATGGTTACAGAGTCCCCCAAGATCTAAGGATGTCAGCTGCTCTCTGAGTTTTAAAATTCCTCGCCCCCCACCCCACCCCTCCTGTCACCAGTTGGACATGCTGCAATTACCGAGCAGAGAAAGAGGGAGGTGTTCCCGAGCAGCAGGGGATGGAGTTCAGGCATGCCTGAATTGGTCAAGCAGTGATGAACTCTGTTCAGCAATGAAAAAGCCTTGTTTGACACACTGTTTATTAGAAGGCTGAGCCAGGGTGTAGCAGCATGACACCGCCAAGACGTTTACAAGGAGCTCTTTTCAATCTACTCAGCATATGTTGTCGACCCAAGAGAACTAATCAAAAGAAATGCCCCCCTTCCACTGCTACCCCCCTCCCCCACTAGACCCATAAGCATATCGACCCCCCCCCCATTTCTGTGATGAACTTCACATTCTGAACCCCCTTTGGTGTGTTGTTATGACTTCAAAGGTCTCCTTAAGCGCCTGCTAAATTGGTCATTAACTCCACAAAGGACATAATTAGTCATTTCGACTTGGCACTCTTTGGAAGCTGCAGAGAGAGGGAGAGAGGAGAGAGGGAGGAAGAAAAATCAGAAAACAATAAGGAGCTAAATCCCGACCAGTTTCCAGGTTTTGTGTTTTTTTTTTGTGAAGTGCCCTCGGTAGCCTGCGTGGCCTCAGGAGGATTAGTGACCTGCTGGAGAATAGAACCCTGAGGACTGTTCTTCCCTTCACATCCCGGACTTCCATTCACCCGCGAGACTTTTGTTCACAAGCGTGTGGAGAAAGCAGGGCTTCAGTGGGGCCAAGCACTGCTCCCAAAGTTAATCTCATCACACTATTTAGACGGGAATCCTTCTGTTTCAGTGAAGGTCAAACAGAACCAGCTGAATGTTTTTATGCTTTCGGTCATTGTTTTCCCATTTTAAGCTATGAATTTGGAGCTGCTTTTTTCACACAATGGACACATGAGGGGAACAGTATATACTCATGCCTGTCTATATAGAGCTCTGCCATATTTAAAGAAGCGTCGGTAACAAAGGGATCATGCAACATCAGGCACAAGAAGGAGCAGACACACACAGTTATGCCTTCCAGCTTGACCATGGTATTTTTCATTATTCCAGGCCTGATTCAGACACTTCTGCACTCCTTTGCAAGCTGGTACATGTAGATGGTGATGTGGAAGTGAGGCTGGGAGGGGGGGATCATTTTATTGTATGTGAGTATATACACTGCTGGGAAAAGGCCTAAGGCATTGTGCATTGTTCGGCTCTTTTCACTCAGTGTTTTTTCCTTCTTCATGCGGAAACTCACTTGTTGGTGAACTTACACTGATATTTTATCCATTTAGTTGTATACTAATGGCTTCTCCTGATAGATCTGTAATGCATAATACAGAACATAGCCTTTTATATTTATGGATGGCTAAAAAAGAAACAAAGGATATTAATGATGAACACCATTCTGATGGATTAGCTACTACAACATGTTGTATTGACTGCTTATGTATAGCCTTGAGCTGTTATGATTGAATTCATGCAAGTGAATCGTCAATTGCTAAATGACCAGCGCTGTACTGTACATGCATGTGAGTGTTGCATTTCATTAATTGAAAATTATCCTCCAGGATTTGCTGTTTTCTTCTACACTTTTGAAGTTGGGCTGCTGAATAAACATTCATGGTATTCAAAGCATCAACGTCATTCATTCAAAATCCATCTTTGTCATCAGCCTTTAGAAATCTCCTGCTAGATGAAGCTCTTCCCAAAATTCTTCTACAAATTGGCTTTGTCTTTGGCTGTCCTCTGCCTACTGCATACATTCTGATTCTATCTTGTAAGTGTTTTGTGTTGGGATTTAGTCTAGGTTTGCCTCTGCCCAAAGTGATCCATTCTGTTTAAAGTGTATCTGGCTCTATGCCATTTAAATCTCTTTCTATGATCTTCTGGGCAGTGTGTTAAAATGCCAGTTGTTTAGATCATTTTTGCATTCAAGGAAAAGACTTGAAGGCTGTTTCACAGTTGATTTTCTATGGCCCTTTTTTCTATTCTTCTATATTGAACCAATTTTTTTTAATTGATAATAATTAATCGACAGAATTGCTGTCCCATGTCTGTAGTGGTGAGGGCAGAGCACTGTGCTCACTGCGCTGGGGCCTGCAGCAGGCCACGCCTATGCCTGGCAGTTTCCTCTGTCTGCTGCCCCCACCCCCCTCCTCCTCCACTGGATTCTGGGAACAAGACAACAGCTGGCACCTGCTCCAGTCCCCCGGCTGCAGGGTGGATGGGAAACCCCATTGCCACAGCAACTCAGGAAGGCATTACATCTGCTGCCGCCCCCCAGCCCAGCCTACTGTCTCAGCTGAAGGCAGGCTGAAGACAGCTGGTCAGTGCAGCCCGTTCCCATGGGGAATTAGGGGACTGTCAGTCCGCAGGGCTGAGAAGCCCTGAGTGATGATGAAGAATGGGAGGCTAAGCAATGGGTTTAGCCATTCTGAAGGTCAGGGGTTATCTTGTTCCTTGTGCACAGAAACCCCTACAGTTCCAGCTGGTATGAGGGGTTTGTGTATATCGCACTTACAAGCACCAACCAATGTTAAAGTACAGTACACAAAGGGTGCAAACTGTGGTACCTGCTGTTTAACAAAGGCAAAAAACATTTTCCTTTCAAAATGACCTGACAAATCAATAGACAGAGACAAAGGCATTATAAAAGCTATCCTGCAATGTCAACTGGAGGTTGCCTGTGTCTCATACTGTAGGTACCTTAAAAAAAAACTCTTGCTCGGGTTCGGATCAAGCAAATTTGTTAGGTTGCTGAAAGGTTCGGTTAAGTCAAGAGCTGAACTGGAATGGAACCCGTAGATATTACTCATGTAATGATCTAAACCACTAATTTCCCATAATTGTTAAGGCAAACTTAAAATAAGTAATTGCTTTACAAAAATCAAAGTTATACAGGTGTGGAGGAACTTAACATATTCAATAAGGGTAGCTGTGTCAATTTACACCATGAAAGAACTGTCTGGTTCTGAGTCTTTTAGGGCTAGGTTGTCCACCAGGTCTCTCTCTGAGCATTTTCTAGTTCTCTTCAAAGCATCCACACGTGAAGATCAGGGACAATTTGTTAAATGGGTCCCAGTAAGCAGAAAATGAACTTCAAACCTGCAGACACACCAGCCCTCCAGGATGGGGATTTCCTATGCCTCCTTTAACCATACAAATGCCTCACCTCTGAGACACTAAAAGTTCTGTAAAAGTAGGAAGAACTGTTTAAGCGGGCTGTGTGTGTAGACCCGTGTCTAATAGACAGGTATCTGCAGAAGGCAATGAAATAATAAGAAACGTCAGATTATAAAGTAAGGTAGGGCTCCTACACAAAGTAGCCCTGTGAGGTCCTCAGTATAGTAACAACCAGATGAGCCTAATGAGCTGAATGCCCTTCTCTCATTTGTAATATTTCTTACAGTCTTATTCAATAATATTGGTCATGCTGTCTCATTCCAATTGTACATTATCGTACTAGAAAGAATCAGAGGCGTTTGTGATGCATTTGTCTTGAGTGGAAAGGGGAGCTCTCTCTCAGACACATTTGAAAAAAGACCCTAAATGTTAGTACAGCTCCTATTCCAGGAGGTTGCACAGGTACTGTATGAGAGAAGGGCAGCAGGTTCTGGTGCTTTTATAGGGATCAATTGCAAAACCAGTATTTCCTTTGATGTTAGCAAATTGTTGTGCCATTAATGTTTTTTTAACTTATCTCTGTAGTTTGGTTTTACATTACATTACATTACTGTGTTCAGGTTTTGGAACAAGTGCTTCATTTTAACACCAACATCTACCAGTATGGTGACCTCAGTGGTCTTCTTCTTCCTATTTTCTCCTTTAAAATGTGAATTAAGATCAGTTGGGGGGATTACACAGGCGCTCTGTGGGTATTAGTCAAACACTTAGTATCTCTTGTGTTTGAATAAATCCAGTTTTTCTGCCCTGAGTCAGTGGTAGTTAATTTATTTGGCAGTTCTCCCTCATCCTCTTCCATTCATACAGTACATCCTAGATTTACAAACTTTGACTGTATTCCAGTTATCTGCCAAACACCCAGGAAACCTCATCTTCAGCTTGATTAGCTTTAGGTTTGGGGACAAAAATACCATAGACTTGTAAAGTGTAAAAAAATCATTTGCTAATTGGAGTTTGATGCCTTTGGCTTGAGACCTTGTTTGGCTTTTCGAGCTGATGACAGCAGCAGACTGAAGACTCTCAGGGCGTATGAAAGCAGCGACAGAGCTTCAGGCCAAAAACAATTAAGATAAAGACAGTGGGAACAGGACATGTGAAAAGTTCAAGCTTGAGCAAAAGTCAGATTGCCAAAAAAGCAAAGTAAGTTTTGAAAGCTGTCTTGTTTTTCAAGATGAAGGGCTCCATTTACTAAAGAGTTGGGGTGGATCACACCTCTACAATTAAATCTATTAATCCCGCTAGGCAAGATCTTATTTTGTCTGGGGGGCTTGAAGGGGGTGAAAGTGCCAAGCAAGTTTTGGGTGCCCCTTTGACACTGGAGCATTTCCATAACAGCAGAGTTATCCTTAACTCAATGCTTTTCAATGCTGTCTAAATCAGATTATTATAGAGAATGTACAGAGAGAGTTTTGTGGTGTAGAATGGTCTGTTAAAGATAAAAAGGGAATTCTGCTGCAGTTAACTTCTGTTGATTGTTGAAAAGCTGGAGTCTTTTAATAGGGCATGCTCTTCTGCAGGCTTGAAAGTTGCAGTATTGAAGGACAAGGCTGGCACAATTATTAACAGGGATAAAACGTGATCCCCTTTTTCGCCTCTCTCCTGTTCTTATAAGTATGTTAGAAATTAATATTTCTAAAGTCCAGCTGAATGTCTTGGATTCAGCTTTGTTTTTTTTTCTATTTTTCTAGAATCTTACCACCTCTTCTCCAGATGTAAGTCCATCACATCTTAAATTATTTGAATTTACCCCACACGTTGCCATTTTTAGCAAAACCCTTGGAAAACTAGTTAGTGATATTATATGTGCATAGGAAGATAAAATTGTATAAAAATGAATATGGTCAGTAAGAAGGATTTTCCAACAAAATTCAGGACAGTTCTAATGCTTTTGGTACCTTAAACATTACATGGCATATAATAATAATAATAATATTAATAATAATTGTTTACACTTATATAGCCCTCTTCTGGACACTCCACTCAAAGCGCTTTACAGGTACAGGGGACTCCCCTGCACCCCCACCTGGATGATGCTCCAGTACTCTCCCCTCACACCAGCTATCAGTGGGGAGGAGAGCAGAGTAATGAAGCCAATTCATAGATGGGGGTTATTAGGAGACCATGATTGGTAAAGGCCAGGGGGAAATTGGACCAGGATGCTGTTACACCCCTACTCTTTTTTATAATGACCACAGTGAGTCAGGACCTCGGTTTTACTTCTCATCTGAAGGACGGCGCCTTTTTACAGTATAGTGTCCCTATCACTATACTGGGGCATTAGAACCCACATAGACTGTCGGGTGAGCGCCCCCTGCTGGCCACACTAACATCTCTTCCAGCAGCAACCTTAGTTTTTCCCAGCGGGTCTTCTCTTCAGGTACTGACCAGGCTCACTTCTGAGCTTCAGTGGGCTGCCAGCTGTGAGCTGCAGGGTGCTTTGGCTGCTGGCAGTAAATGTGAGTAAGTGAGGTGAACAAGGTGTATGATTATAATACAATATGCTTGGAATGGTGTGGAGGACTTGCTGCTGTAACTCCCTCACATTCTCTTCAAACACCAGAATGTGTGTTGATGTTGGATACGTGTGAGTGTGGCCTGAAATCGAGGGGCTAGTTCAGTTGAATGGACATCCCCATCAGCACTGCAAGCTTGGCAAAGCGCTGCATCGCAGGGCTGAGGCAGGGAGCCCTGCGATCACCCTGCAAGCGCCTGTGGTTCCTCTCCTCCTGCCTACTGTCCCTCTCGCAGCAGACACAGCCTGCCTGATGAGGGCGAGGGCGGGGTGCCTGCGATACGCCTGGATCCGTGCGCGACCCCGTGTTGCCCTCTCGTTAGTGGTTCCTGTGGATGTCGGAGAGATATTCCTGGGTTGAAGACGAGGAGCCGCAGCCCAGGCTGACACCAGGGACTGTCAGGGCTCGAGGCACAGCGCTGGTATTCCACTCTGTTGATGCAGCTGTGCACAGAAGCATGTTGGGAATTCCCTGGAGACGAGCTGCATGGTAGAAATAAAAATATCTTTAAAAGCTGCTGAAAACACTTCTGTAGAACAGGGACTGCCAGGCCTGCTCTGGTCACACAGAGTGAGAAAATCTGATTTTTATTTGATCAAGCCTTTAAACAAACTATTAATTACCAATAGTTGTGCCTACTATTGACATTTTCTATTACAATCAATAACAAAAATAGATTAAGCTACAGCCAATGTTACAAATTTTTAGATAAACTGTACTTATTGACTTAATGGTTTCTGAATATTTTTGTTAAATTTTAATGAGGTACTTAAAAAAGTTCATTTCTTTCTTTGTTATACCTTAAGAGTATATTTTTATCTACACACTCATGAGTCCTCATTCTAATTTTGCTGTAGCTGGTATCGGGGCAGCTTGCAGGTAATCCTCAATTTCTAACACCTGGAACAATTTTGTTTTGACCACATAAGCAATTGATTTGTTCAATTATGTATAGTGACTATATTATAAATACATTATATCACATACCTGTATATAAATGTATTATTTATAATTAATTAAGGAGGGTCTGCAGGATTGTGTTTTCACTTTGACATTTGACAGTTTTGTGTCAATAACATTGTGCATTAATCAGACATTATGATTCCATATTGTTGTACAATTAAATGTGAAAAAGTCTAAAGCGGGTGAATAATTATGATGACCACTGTGCTTGATCATCTGAAATGAAAATGCCAATGTAAATCTTTTAGCTCTCAAGGACTGCAGATGACTATTCTGGACTTAAATAATAAAAAACCCCACGTATTCCAAGTCTTTGCAAATTGGTGATTTGAAGGTGACCTGTAACACCTGCTGGTTTGTTGGCCACCTGTGATGTCGAGGGTCAAAATAATGGTAAGCTGGACATCCATCCATCCGTTTTCTAATGACGTTACCAGTACAGGTGATAATCAGCTGGAGTCTATCCCTGCAAGCAACGGGCACGAGACGGGAAAGGACGCCAGTCCATCACAGGGTACACAGAGAAACAACCACACACATACTCATACCAGGGCCTGTTAACCTACCAACCAGAGCTCCTGGAGGAAACCTGTGCAAACACATGGAGAAAACATGCAACTTCTGCGCATATTGCACCCCAGAATTTTTACCCAGCACTGCAAGGCAGCAGTACTAACCACTGAACTTGCATCGGCTAATAGATGCCACTTTTGTTAGTGCTGCAATCAAAACTCTTTCAGAAGCAGGAAAGGGTAAACTTGTCCTTCATGTGACAAGAATGGGACACATGCTGTAAATAGAGCACGTGAACTCTAACAAAGGGCAGCTAAAGTTACTTGAAAGTTATAGATGTTGGCTGTTTTTCTGATGCATTAAGAATTGATGCTCTTTCATCATTTGCTGTCCTCATTCTACTGCAGCTGATTCTAAGGTCAGGTGACAGACTGAGGCACTACCTGCTCGGGATGGGTCCATGTGTGTTTAGGAGGGGTGTGTCTTTGTTTCCATCTGCCACTGACAGGAGAGTGATCAATTGTATTCTTACTATGTCTTTTGACTCATTCAATATACTACCGTTTCTGACAGTAGAGTAGGAGTCCATCTGCTACCGGATGAGTGTGAGAAGGGTCTATTGATTATCTGTTGATTCTCTAGATTATCTAACATGCATTTGTAGGTAATTACCATTTTGGTATTCTAATAGCATCAGGGCTATTGATTGTGTGAGCATCATTACTCAGTAGTAAGTCTCCCTTAAAACCATTAAAGCGTATTTTCAGAACATAAAGCATGCTTAGTCCTCCAAGCACCTTATCTTGCATTGTTAAGGTGAAACTCTGTTTTTTCCCACTATTTAGTGAAGAACAATGATTATTTTCCACATATACAGTATGTAAAGATATTTTTTTCTCTAGCATTAATATAAAAAGATTACTTTGCTAAAAAATAATGAATAACAAGCAAAGGTTAATTCCATGCTGAGCAGTAGAAAGAAGAAGCGTCTGAGCCTTCTTCAGGTGTGTGGGGCAGAGAGGGGGCAGCAGGGATAGAAACCACAGGAGGACTGCCAGGGCAGTGTTTGTTAAAGGGAGGTCTATGTGCGAAGTGTGAGAAGCTGAAATCTTTTGTTTTAATTTAGTCTATCATTGAGAGAGGGGGAAGGTGAAATCCAAGTTTAAGGATAATTTTGTCTTCTAATGCCTTTCTAAAGTAAGAGTCCTGAAGTCTTTGATCCTCACAGCTCTGACATGGCCCCTGAAATGGTGAACCAGTCTTCTTGTGTCTTGCTGATGTAAATGCCTGGGCACTTTTTTATCAAGAGACGCAGTGAATGAGATTACTCCATACACGTGATGTTCTCCGGTGACTCTGAAAGGTTCGGACACAGGCAATGAGAAGACTCATCCTGTGCCCACAGTGTGATGGAGCACCCTGCGAAATGTTCAAGCATAGATGTAAGATGAAAAGGGTTAAATTTACAGTTGAGATAAAAACTAAACCTGTAACACATCTGTTTTCTTACAGCTTTATCGAATACAGGGTTGAGGTGGAGTTAGACCCAGATCCTAACCCAGTAAGCAGTGGGTGCCAGGCTGGGTACACTTTGGAGGGGACGCCAGACACAGACACAGACACACACACTCACACCAGGGCCAGTTGTCCCAGAAGCCAGTTAACCTACCAATATGTCTGGTCTGTGGGAGGAAAACACAGTACCCATAGGAAAATGACGCGAGCGCAGAGAGAACATGCAAACACCACACAGACTGTAATCCAGGAATTGAACCCCAGTGGTGTGAGGCAGCAAAGCTAAGCACTGTGTTACAGTGCTGCCCTAAACATGCAATAATAAAATCTTTATTTAGCCAATCAAGTTGAGAAGTGATTCTCATGTACTGCCTTAAAATCTAGGTCAATTTAGAATGCTATGTTTATTCTGGACATACAGGCTGAGGTCACTGGTTATGATAAAGGGCTTCATCAAGAGTCTAAATGCTTTAACATCAAACAAAAGTTTAGAGAAAAGATTATTATTTGGAAAGGAGGCCAGTAAAAGTGATTAACCTCAGAAGTATATGAAGAAAAAGGATATCAGAACTTCCATGAATAGACTTTTATGACTTGAGGTATCATGAATTAGACAAGTGATTAAACATAATTGCCAATTAAATATTTAGTCAACCCTAGGAGTTAGTTCTGTGTCAGTGTTGAAACCAACCCTAGGGAATTCAGTTTTGTCTCTATAATAACAGTCATTTCCAAACTGTGGGCCCAAAACTTGTGTTTTTGAATGGGTTTTGTAGAGTGCGGGTCACTAAGTGGCCATTTGTTGGCTGCTTATTCATACACATCCTTGAAGAAGGAATTTGACGAGGTTCCAGGGTCAATAAACGAGCAGCACACAGATGGCCCAGTGTGCATCATCTTCCCTGTTCTAACGTGGAGATTTTCCCAGTTCAACACTGGAGCTTGTTTTGCAAATGAGCTGGTCCTCTTTTAATTAATGGCCCATCTGTCTGTATTATTTTGCAATGTGCACCAAAGAGATAGCTATTCCCAGCCATTCAACGCAACAGACACTCAGTGCAATTTGCATCGGGGCAGAGACGTTATTTTATCAGAGGTCAAAGCAAAGGCCGGAAGACACAATAACGAGCTGCACTGTATTGTGCTGGGGTTATGGTCCTTTCACCTTAAAATCCATATGAAATCTCAACTAAAATAACATTGAAAATGTCCACTATGGTAGTACTTTGAAACTAACCTTATGGTGTTATCAAAGTAAACTTGAACTCATTGTGTTATTTAAAGTGAAACATGGATATTTTTCAACAAATCCCTTAGAAAATTGTATTTTAAAGATAAATATACAATGTAGTTTAAAACATTGTGGCTGCTTGCTTTGATTTTATACAAGCAAAACAAGATTAGAATTCAAGTCAGTATGTTCATTCCTGCTTTCTAGTGTAGTGAGACAGAGTTAATTGATGCGTTCAAACATGCACACCTGGCGCTCAGGAAAGGCAGCTGACTCAAGAGCATCAGTAACAGACAGACTGATGCCAATGTGATTTTGGACAGACTTTCAGTAATAGGCAGCCCAATAAGCAAAAGATCTGCCAACTGCTGATGTTTTTTGCACTGTCAGAAAAATCAAACATCGAGGATCCAGTGAAGCCCACAGAGCTTTCTGTGCTTCACACAGTCAGAACACATTTACTTACGAAGGTTAGACAGCAAGCAAAGTGACAGCTCTGGAAACAGAAGACTGCAGTGTGAGGTACTGACACGGGTACGCCCTGGAGTAAGAGGGAGATAGGCCCACTAACTTTGTTATAAAAGTTGTCTCCAAACGATTAAAGCAGAAACATAAAGATGTGAATGCATAGGGCAGGCCTGGGGGTGGGCTAAGTGCTGGGGGGTTTAAAACCTGGAATGACGCCTCAGGCCAGTTTCTGAGAGGCTGAGGTGGGGGGGAGGGACACCCAAAGTTCTGCTTTAGCAGTCATGCAGAACAACACTGGCAAGAAATGTATCACTCCCCCCCCTAGGGCTGGTGCTGGATTGCTGGAGGGCTGCGATATTGAAAATGCCTTCTCATCTGAGCCAGTTTCCAGGGGGTGGGGGGGGGCGGAGGGGTATGTTCCGGTTGCTCGGGGATACAGGGGGAAGTTATGTAGGACCACGCAGAACAGCTTGTGCTCTTTCAACCCCCAGTGTTCCCTCAGAAGCAGAGGTCTCTGCTGGGGCAGTGGCCCTTTATCTCGGCATCAACGGTGAAAAATGCCTCTTGGCATGAAGCCGACTGGCCCATCTCCCCGCTCCCCCGAGCCAATCGAAACCGCCCTTGTCCACTTCACATGCCTGCCTGCCGTTCCGACACAGGCCGCCAGTCACCATTGAGGCCTGTCTGCCCCTTTGTCCCCAGGATGTTCTTGCGTTTCCAGCACCGCCTGCGTGTCCGTCTGCCCACTGCGCTTGGGCAGGTCCTGTTGGTTTTTGCTATTATGTGAGGATATTTGTACAAGGTAACCTTTGGTTCTTTGCTGGCTTCTTTCCAGTCCAAATGCCTTGTTTCCCATGCTGGGAGTTGAGACCCCTCTCATTTTTCAGAGCTTATTTGCCCCCATGTTTTCGGTGTCACTTTGCTCACTCTTCTTGGACAAAAGCGCCACGATTTCCAGAGTTGCAAAACAGATGGCACCTCAGCCAAGTCATAACTCATATCTGGCAAAATTCAATTGCGCAGCTCTCACTTTGTGCTCAAACATGGGAAAGTCATTAGCACTGCATCCAAAATGACTTTGACTGGTACCAACAAAAAAATCATTGCAAACACAGTATGCCTCATATTAACAGATTTTGACATTTTGACCTTTTTGTTCTAAATAGCACATTGTAACAATGAAAAAATGTTTAAAGGGATTTTGATACTGGACATGTATCAATGTCGAGTCATGAAGTAATGTTGTGCTGTGTTAATATTGTAGTTACTTGTTAATTAGGCTGGTGCCTATGCAGTCTTGCTCACTGTGATTCTTTGTCTGAATTTTGTTCCCATGTTGGAGACTTGAAATCAATTTGATACCTAAATGGTTTTTGACTGATTCTTTAATTTAGAAGAATTTTCTAATCCTAAGTGGTAAGTACACCTGTCTGTAATCACTATATTGTCACACACACACTGCTTTACTCCTTTTCATTGTTCGTTTTAAATTAACTGCCAAGACTTATATATGAAAATGTTTTAAAGTCAATTGTTGTGTTTAAACTAACTTTATCTTTCTGATTCATTATGGTGTTCTTTGTCTGGCCGAGACATTTTTTTAAATGATCAGTTTCTTTAAGGTTGGTTTAATTCTTTATCTATATTAAATTATTTTAATTGTAAAAATACAACTGCTTTGAATTCCTTTTTTAGCTACATATACTGAGAGAGACAGAAGTCTTTTTAGTACAATGGTACCCACAGTTATCATCACCGCGTGTCCAGTGCAGGATCACAGTGGCCGAGACCCCATCTCATCACTGTGAACAGGACACAGACACACCCACTGCAGGGCCAGTTTCACAGGATCCAGTTAACCTCCAAGCATGTTTTTGGATTCTGGGAAGAAACCCCTTTAAACATGGGGAGAACATGCAAACCCCATGCAGAGAACACCCGCACCGTGAGGCAGCAATGCTAACCCTGCGCCTCCAAGGCACCATGTTCTGTGATGTTTATTAAAAAGTGAGGTGATTATATTAAGTGAAATGTCAGACTGTCACAGACAAGTGTTTCACATGTGGTCTGATGCAGGCTGTCACACGGAAAGCAGATATTTATACTCTCTGATGCACAGTGGACAAGAGGGAAAAGTACTGTCCCCTGTTTCTGGTGGTGCTCAAGTTAATATCTTAAGAGCACTGCAAGGTTAAACCCAAAGTGTCGCGACAGGGACTTGGCTTGGTTTTCCTTGCGTCACGGCCTGCTGGTCTGACCTGGGGCTGTGCTTTGTTTTGCAGGAGATCGTGCTGGTGGTTTTCTTCGGGGTGGAGTATGTGGTGAGGCTGTGGTCGGCAGGGTGCCGCAGCAAGTACGTGGGCTTTCGGGGAAGGCTCCGCTTTGCCAGGAAACCCATCTCCATTATTGGTGAGCAGAACAAATCGCCACAGTGTTACCCCTGTTCTTCTCCAGCACGACATCGCCCCGTTAATCCCCTGAGTAAGCACATCATCTCTGAATCAGCAAAGCAAGAACGTCCACTCTACTGCACAGTGTTTTCCAGCAAGGGCACATTTAAAAACGAGCTACACCCATTCAGACTTTTGAAGCTCATTTACAGTTTATGACAAAAATGGGTTCTGCTGTCAAAGGACTAAAGCAAACTATTGGCCCCTTCACATGAAACTGACTTATTCACTCAGCAATAAGTGAATCAAAGATGTTTGCAAAAATGATTAATAATCCCAACTTCTATGTAAGACTCAAGATTCCAGTGCTTCTGTATGTGATCCTTTTTCCTGTGCTTGAGTTGATCAGTAAGTTGTGTTTCTGATAGGCTGCTGTATTACTTCCAAAGGACAGACAGATCTAAAAAATACCCATTTTAAGCACCTGCGTGTGGTGAGGCTTGCAAGCTTGCGGTCCTGCTCAGACACTGGTGGGAATGGGGGAGGGCAGGGCAGATGGGGAAAAAGAAGGAGCCTCCGGATGAGGGAAGAGGGGATGCCAGCAGCCTGTCTGCCGATCAGGGAATAAGGAGGTGTGAGATTAATGGGGTCTAGCAGTCATGGGAAAGAAAGGTGCTCAGAGACAGAGGGGATCGTGAGGATTAACTCTCGAGTTCCACTTTATTTGTCCAACACCCCCAATTGTAGAGAGAAAACTAGCCAATTTCAGCTTTGCAAGGTTATTCACGGCAGTTATGTGGTTGATTAGAACAAGATGAATACAGCAACACTAAAATGGGGATAAAGTTTTATCTGTCCTTGTTCTCAGAGTTGTTTCCCTGTGATCTGTGTTGACTTTAGATATCTCCTCTTCCTCTTAAGATGACTTCCCTTTAAGTTAGAAGAAAATGTCCTCCAGTGCTCATTTTACCTACTGTATGTGCTGTTTACTAAGACTGTCAGTGTGTTCCTGTTCTCTCCCCTCAGATTTGATTGTGGTTATTGCCTCCGTCATAGTGCTTAGTGTGGGATCCAATGGACAAGTGTTTGCCACTTCTGCTGTCAGGTAATAACGTTTTCTAACAGTTTCTCTGTGTGCTCCCTGTTCGATCATTCTAGATCTATGCATATAGTACTGCGTATTATTTCTGTTCATCAGACCATTACACATGACCACCAAATTAGGTTGTCAAACTTCTGTTAAAAGCTGTTTAACCTTTAAAGTCAGATTAAAAAGTTTCAAAACATGGTTAATATACAGTACCATCCTTTCTGTTCAGTCTCACTTCTGTCAGGGTAAGTGTTGAAAATACTTCTTGTTCATTTGTTTCTTTGTTCATGTTTTAAATTCCAGTGAGCCTAGAATACTTCACTTAAAACAGACCTCTTCCCCTCTTCTTACATTAGAGAGAATCTGTTTAAAACCTTTATTGAAAAACCAGCCTGTAGCTGGAGCATCACAAAACTTCAGACTCTGTGTAGTAAAGCTTTCTTCGCACAGTAACAGCACAATTTTGACTTCAATAAAAGTGTACCTCATTACTTTGAAATGAAACTTTGAGCTTAGCAAATTTGCATATTTTTAAGCCTCCACTCTGCATTGCCAGGTTTACTTTAGAAGATTCATAGGATGGGAATAGGGCAAAGCAGTGGTATTAACCTGGTGGTATATCACGTAGTGTAGATTTTGCCTCAGCAGCCGTAAGAACCTGCACCAAAGCAAGTTTGCTTTAACGAGCAGAGAAAACCGTTCTTGTCTCCCTGCGTTCCAGAGGGATCCGGTTCCTGCAGATCCTGCGAATGCTCCACGTGGACCGTCAGGGGGGTACCTGGCGTCTGCTGGGGTCTGTTGTTTTCATCCATCGACAGGTGGGCCTCCCAGCGTGACACCTTAATCACAGAGATTAGGCCGGTGGCCTTGGCACACCCCACCCTGGTCTCCAGCCTCCTGCTTTTGTCTGCGGAGCAAACTGTGTGTTCGGGCCACCAAACGAGTTATTTCTTTTGGCTTGAGTTTGTTATTTAATCCTTCACTTCTCCTACAGAAAGGGGAGTGGGGGCTAATGGAAGAAATCTACTTCTTGTAAAATACGCTTTCTTACTTGAAACACAAGAACATAAGACGATAATAAAGGATACAAATGAAGGGAAGCCATTTTGTCCATCTAGCCCAGTACTGTAGGTAGAAATTAATTGATCAGTTATTTCTTATAAGAAACTAGGGTACTGGCTTCAACCACAAGGCTGGGGAGCTTGATTCACACTCCCATAAACCTTTGGATAGGGACGTGCCTCCTGTTCTTATTTTATGTATACTTCCATGTAGTTTCCGCTTGCATGCTCTGGATCGAGTTTAACCATTCATGTTGAAGAAGACGTCTGAGATGACTTTGTCAGGGCCTTTGAGGAATCTGAATACTTGTATCAGGTCCTCTTCTAGTTGTCTCTGTTAAAGCTGAAATAGGTTCAGTTCCTTGAGCCTGTCACTGTAGGACTTGAGTAGCCACAGTGTATCTTGTTGCTTCTCAATATGCTATCTTGACTGATTCCAGAGCACAAATATCTTTTCTTCGGGATAACAAAATTACCCTAATGGAACTGGGTCATCATGTTTCTGTCATCATTTTGAGATGTAGAGGTTACATAAGCACAAATTTAAAGTGACAAATTTCAGAACTAAAAGTGTTTTTAAAGTCTTACTTACAGAGCTTTGTTGAATTTATTCTTTACTTTTCATAATATTAAAAATACCCTTGAAATGGAAGAACACAAATGCTATGTACACCCAAGATAATAGGATGCAGGACACAGCATAAATACTTTTTATAATTTGAATACATAATCATGTTTAGTGGGATGAAATACAATATCCTGTGCTGTTTGTACAGGTGCAGTATAGTGTATGCAGTACATGAGCTGCTTTGAGGGGCAGGATTAGATCATGCTGGATAAATTACTTATCCTTTATAATTGCAAACATAGTTGTAAACTCATCCTCTATTACAATAATTTTAGAGGTATTTCAACGCCTGACACCACAGTTACAGTAGGCAAGGTTAGACAAGGCTGTTCCATTCTGTTACATTACGAGTCTTAATGCCATCTGATTGTTAGTCACCTGTGATTTAGCAGATGGATCACTTTAAGTAAAGATGATTGAATTCAACAACCAAAGCACAAGATGAAACACAGTCCTTCAATGGCTGGAACCAGAACTGCCTCCCACTGTAACACTATACTGGAGAAGTAATGTCATTCATTAGTTTGGAAAATCCTGGCTAAAGTCAGGCACCCTCACCGCATTTGCTTCTGTCGTCTGTCTGAGGAGAAAATATCCCAAACCAAAAAGACACAGGAGGCAAGATTGTTGCGGACTGACATTTCAGTTTTATTCCCTTGAAAATTTCTTTTTTGTCTCAGTTTTAGGAATAAAATGCAGTGCTTCTCCACAATCTGTACCTTTAATACAGACTTTAATTACTCAGGTACATAGCTGAATTACCATAACACAGACCTTTTAATGAAGTCCTTGAACTCATGGACCCACTTGGTTTGCAGAAACGTTCTTGAAAGCTGTGTCTTTTCCAGGAGCTGATAACGACCTTGTACATTGGGTTTCTGGGCTTGATCTTCTCCTCCTATTTCGTGTACCTGGCTGAGAAGGACGCTGTCGATGCAAGTGGAACCAATGAGTTTGGCAGTTATGCCGATGCCCTGTGGTGGGGAGTGGTAAGCATGACTGATTAAATCACACGTGTTTTTTTTCCCAAATTAAGTTCTCAATCACTAAATGAACTTATTTTCTGTGGGTAATACACATCCGCTTTGGAATTTGCTGGGTGTTTCTTCATTGGACCCTATTGCTACAGCCCCTGTGGACGCAAGGCGAACGAGCAATCTGCTGTAAGATTCTCTGCCACGCCCCCTTGTCATAGACACGCCCCTATCAACCTCACATGCCCTGTTGTTGCCACACCCCCTTATGATTGACACCCCCCCAAATTCTGACACTGCCGCTTGTCACTGACTCAGGGCTTAGAGGAGAGAGAGCACTGATGAGAAGTGCTGTATGTTTCTCTGTGACATCACAGCAATCTCACAGGGGTCGTGCAGGATTTAGGCCATTTAAACGCTATTGCTTGGCAAATCCAGTTCACTGTGAGCTAATTGCTTGCCAATTACTTGTGTGCTTGCCAGCGATTTCCACAGAATTGACATACTGTCTTAAAGGTGTCAATCCATTAGGACACCTTTGCTGCAGTACCACTTGCTATCATGAATGAGTATTAAAGAAATAGCACAGTCACGCATAGTGTGTACCCTGGCATCCCATCTATGGTGTCCCCAGGCTCCTTCTCCATCGAGACCCTGCATTGGATGAACATTTAGGAAATAGAATGGATGGATATTTGTGTTTTAATGGATAAGCTCATATTTTATGGAATCTCCTTTCATGATGAACACCTGAAAGTGCTTTTTAAAATTGTTATTAAGGTCTAGCAGGACAAAAATCAAACACAGGAAATTAGTAGAGTTGCTGTAAGTTAAGACAAGAAATCATTTTTAAAATGCATACAACTGCCAATCTGTAGTGTTGAACTCCACCAAAATTCTGTTAAATCTGTTGAATTTGTATTGGTTATTGAAGAAAATTGCAATTGTGACCATGCCAAAAATCACACAGACTGGGTTTAAAACGTCTTTCAGTTCATTTTGCCAATAATTCAGGTTTTCTCTGCCCCTCAGGTCCCTTTTAGGCACAGTTTGCCTTAATCGAAATGAGCCTGACTTTTATTCTCACTTAGCTGTTTGTCTCCCTGTCTTTAGATTAATGCTTGTATCTTCATTCAGTGATCAGTGCTGTGGGATCCCATTTCCCGGACTATCGCTGTATCACACTGTGTTTAAGCCAGGGGCGTGTGTTTTCCTGTTTCCTGCTGAAACTGCAAACACAAACAAACAAACCTGATCCCAGAGCATCTTCCCAGTTGTTAGGGATTTAGCCAAGGTTTCATATTCCACTGTAGCTACAGGCAAGTTAGTATCACACCCATTAATTTCCTTATCAGATTCGTGTACTGGGTATTAGTCCAGCTGCAGACGGGAGCTTTAAAATTCATAAAAGCTTCATTACAATTTGCAAAAGGCTTAGACTCAGCTCCATGTGCAACAGTACATAATACAATTGTTAATTAAAGTTAAACATTATAATATATTTAAAAAGGAAAAACAAAAACATCCAAACCACCAAATCCTGCATCAACACAACAGCTGTGAGTTTTGGAAAAAGTGTTCGTATTTGGAAAGATATTTGCTTAAGAATGCCAGCAATCTTTTGTCATCAGCTATCTTTATGACCCTGCAAAGCAAAAAATCAAAGATGAAGTGTCATGAAGAGGAAGAAAAATGTAATTTTTCTCTTAAATCATACTTTTCTAAATCAATATTTTATAGTCTGTTAAATCCAACATCCAAATGGCAAAATCTGTTGTCTGTATTATATGTTGTACAATAAAGCAACTAATGCACATTCTCTTCGAAATGCCTGTTATTATAGCTAAGAAAATGAGATCATTTAATTATTTTTATGGCTTTTTGGGAACATTCAACACAAATAAACTTATTTTTATGCTCCGGATGGCTGGGATTTATTAACAGGTTTGATGATAATATGAATCCCTGAAAATGCTTTTATCACAGAATTGCTAATTCACATAATGATCATACAATATGTAATTAGTTGAGACTTATTAAATATTAAATATTTTGTAACTCAAATATTAATGTAAGTATTCTAATCTATAACTATGGAGTTTCTAGGGAAAATGGATTTCTCTCAGTTTCCTTTAGAAATAGTGACTGTGGGTGTAAATATACTTCCATGTAGTATGTTTGCTTAATTTAATAATTGTAGAAAACAGTCCTTTTACTCAAAATGACTCTCTGCTATGCGTCTCTGTGTTTGGCTCCAGCCTGTGGAGGAATAAGTGCTGTGCTGGTAATGGATCAGTGGATACATTTGGGTGGACTTAGTTATCGTCTGAATGTTACATCACTACTTTCATTAAAATGTTTTCTCATTTTTTGTTTCCTTAATGACTCAGTAGTTTGAACATTAATTTGAAGAGGCAATCAGCTTCTACACTCTAACATTAACAAAATATTTCTTCACAGTACTTTGTTTTCAAATCAGCGCTAATTCAGGCGATTGGAAGAACTCAATTTGAAAGGACATTTCGTCTTT
Organism: Atractosteus spatula; assembly: GCF_055471065.1. NCBI lineage: Eukaryota > Metazoa > Chordata > Actinopteri > Semionotiformes > Lepisosteidae > Atractosteus > Atractosteus spatula. The sequence goes on along the minus strand of NC_142721.1, from coordinate 946,179 downwards.
AAAATACCTTGTTTTTTTCTGAACAGGAGAATGTATTTTATAGTGCAAATACTATAAAATATCTATTATAGCATAAAAAGTCAGTCCCACCAGTCAGACAACCTTTTTTTAAAACTAGAATTTTTTTTTGAAAATAGAATACAACAAAAATACAGTAGAAGAAGAGTCTGGTACTGTTCAAACTTAGTAATGATTATTTTTCTGGCATTAATAAACCCTGGTTATAACACGCTCAGTCTGTCACAGACTGCCCGAGCGAATTACAGAATAGTTTGTGTTTACAAACAATGCCTTTACTATTGTAGCACAAAAGCATCTTCCTGGGAAAAATCAGAGAATGCACTGCTCTACAGTGAGAGGTTTTAGTCTCGGCTATAAGCAACATGTCACTGGATCTTGGGTAGTATCAGAAGCGCCACTTAAGTGTCTTTTGTTTCCGAAAGACCTAGGAGCCATGCAGCACTCTGACTGTCTGAGTGCGGGTGCCATTTACACAGGCAGAGCCTGACTTGGCAGACTAGAGAGCCCTGGCTGGGAGACTGACTCATCGCGGCTGATCTCTGGCCTTTGTCCTCACACGAACTTCTCCCCAATCACCTCCACCCCCACGTCTGCGGTGTCTGAGTGTGTGTGCCCAGCAGCTCTCAGTGGGAATGCAAGGCCCTGCAGTGGAAACATGAGGATTATAAACTCTCCCAGCTTTATAAGCCGACCGTAATGCTGAAACACAGAGCAGTCACCCTTCCATTCATTATCTAACCACTTCAACCAATACAGGGTCGCAGGAGAGCCGGAGCCTGTCCCAGCAAGCAATGTGTGCAAGGCAGGGTACACCCTGGACAGGACACTAGCGCATCACAAACACTCACACACCCCGGACAGCACACTAGTCCATCACAGACACACACAGCACAAATGCACACACACTCACACCAGGGCCAGTTTTCCCAGAAGCCAATTTACCTACCAGCATGCCTTTGGACTGTGGGAGGAAACCAGAGCACCTGGAGGACACCCACATGAACTTGAGGAAAACATACAAACTCCGCATAGACAGCTGCCAGGTCCAGAATTGAACCCAGAGCCCCAGCGTGCGAGACACCAATGCTACCCACTGCACCACTGTGCTGACAGAAATGCATCAGTATATCTTGGGAAAAAAATTACTGGACATTTTTGTCCCCATTCTAAAATGTCTCAATTTTTTCTGCACCAATAGGATACAGCTCACTTCCTCAAAACGTATGGCCTTGATGGACTGTCAAAACCTAAGTAAAGAAGGATGGATACTGTATATACTGTAGAAGTACTTGCTAGCATTTGTTCTAGATGTTTTTGACACAAACCCCATGTAAAATCATTATGTGATATACAGTAATTACCTGTTGATTCACTGTACGCTAGGAATTTATTGACCCGTTCTGCTGGAATCTGTTTCTAAACCATGTTCCTTCAGCTACCTGGTATTTCTGGTACTGATTGTGGTAACTTGCAGTAAGCACACCTATACAGACTTCAACACTCTTCACTATGACTTAACAGCAGGTTCTCAGATGGTGCTCAGTGTGTTCACTAACACTCTCTTCACTAGGAGATTGTGTCCTGAGGTCAAACAACATTACACTTCTGTGTTACAACATCTGTTACACTGATAATAGCTGATATTAATGGTTTCCTGTTGTACTGTATGCATTTGTATGTCTTGGAAGAGACATGCAATGTATTTTCTGTTTTGAGAAATGCTGAAGGGTTTACTGGTCTCTTGACTCTTCCCTTAGGTTACTGTAACAACCATAGGTTATGGTGACAAGGTGCCCCAGACGTGGGTAGGAAAGACCATCGCATCCTGCTTCTCAGTCTTCGCCATTTCTTTCTTCGCTCTCCCAGCGGTAAGTCACTCCATTAAAGCCCTTTTTGTAGTTCTGCAAGTTAAACCATGTAATTAGTCTAATAGTTTTAAATGAGAACTTTACAGTCCCCTGACATCCAGAGCCTACAAAGGTTTTTGACAGTAATCAGTCCAAACTGACATTTAATCAGCAAATAGTGTCTTAACATTTCATTTGTGATTATCACACATAGTATCGAGGTTTGGATCTTTATCTGACACCCACAGATTAGGTCCTCTGATAATCGTCTGTGTTCAGGAGTAAAAAAGTTCAGTATTTGTAACCTGTCAGTATGAAGGATATTCCATTAAAGCCCCAGAATGTATTTCATTGCTCTTCGCTGGACTGTTCTCAGAACAGCAATATCTGTTTTTTATAACATGGTGACCAAAATGGTACATGAGTACTCTACAGTAAATGGAATCTTACTCGTAGATTGTACGATTGTAACATCAGATTTTAATTATATGCTCCTGACTATATATCCTAACATTTTGTTTACATTTTATATTGCTTACCCACATTGTCTAGATGATTACATAACAGTCAGGCATAGTTTTGAGCATTTTTAACTTAATTTCTTCATGGCTTTTTAGTCTTTTATTGCACTCGTTGCTTTCATGCACGTGTCTTTAAAAAGCCCTTGTGTGCCAGGTGGCTGACCCCGGTCTAGAAGATGTAAATGATGTTTCAGCATAAACCCCCAAGGCTTTTCCAAAAGTAGTCTCCTCTAATTCAGTGCCTTCTATGTTGTATTTGTAAATTAGTTTTTTATGTGTAATGCACTGCAATTTGCATGTCATCTGCCACATTTGCCCAGTCTTGAATTTCATGTCAATTTTTAAATTTAATTTCCCGTTTCTACAGTTTTTGCTAATCCTCCTAATTTGATATTGCAAACATGAGTAGTTTACTAACTGTATCAGAATCTAGATCATTGCTATAAATTAAGAAGAGCAGGGATCCTAGTACTGATCCCTGAGGGATACAAATTATGCCACCCATATTTGAGTATCAGTACTGTCTGTTCTTAGTCCAAACTCTTACACGGAGTAAGTGAGTGAAATACTCACTTGGTACACGGGCCATTTCCCTTTCATTGTCCAGAAGTTTCCCATTATTGTTCCAGATGCTTTTGCTTCACCCTTTACCCATATTTTGCCGTTGTAGTGCTGAAAGAAGTGCGACAAACATTTCTGCCGAAACATTGTGAAATGTCAGGTTATGAATTGCTCTTGGTTTTGTTTTGTTTTCATTCCCAGTGGAAGTAGGGTCCTTTAATATTATTAATTGGGACTCATCAGGAAATGGGTCAGATGAATGAAGTGTTTGTTTTCATAGAAAATGTTAATGTCGAATTTGTTTCTAGAATAAACCCTATGAGGAAGGATGTAACTGTATATTCTTATCTTCTGTGTAAGTAAGCAGCAGTCAAAATCTTTGAAAAATTACCAACCATGTGCATTCTATATACAGTGCTTATAGAAGTCTACACAGCCTTTCCAAAGTAACACATTTTGTTATTTTTGTTACTTTAACCCAGAAACAAAAAAGTTGTCCCAGTGGTCTGTTGACACAGCAGCTCCTTGTTGCCCATAGAGAGGCACTACCCAGCAGAGGAGACCTGCAGGAACGGCTGCTTTTATTCTGAAATAATCAGAATCACAACAACTGAACAGGTGGAGGCTGGTTAGGTTGCTGTGTGATTTTCAACGCGATTGGTTACACCAAAGTTAATTTACAATTGCTATTACTGAGGGGGGGATGTAAACCTACTGTATCCAACCCACTTTTCTAGGTTTTCATTTGTAATTACTGTTCAGAATGTTTTAGCATTTGTTGTACACTTGGAGGCTGTGCATTACAAGGTGTAAATAAAGGTCTAATAGATTCTGATTTAATATTTCTTTGGAAAGGGTGTTCAGACTTTCTATAGGCACTGTATGTGTGGCATTGTCTCAAAAATGAGCAATCAAAATCAGGTTTTTGTTTTGTTTGAGAAAATAACAGAAAATGTCAGATGATTGCAATGTGCGTAACCCCTTGCAGCCTTATTCTAATGAAGCTGCCTCCGTGGTGATAGTGTGTTCGTGTGGATGTGTCCCGAATGGCGCTCTGTGAGAAGGCTGGTGCTAAGCCACGCTCTCTGGTCTTCTGTGTAGGGAATCCTGGGCTCTGGCTTTGCTCTCAAGGTGCAGCAGAAGCAGAGACAGAAACACTTCAACAGACAGATACCGGCAGCTGCTTCCCTTATACAGGTGAGGTCCTACAGATTGCGTTTAGCAGGGGCAGTTTGCTCCGGTTCATCGCACTACCCATGTAGCCTTTTCAGCTCTTGCATGCTGTTTCAGACCTGTGTTCATTTGTCAGCATTTGAATCGCTTTTGCCGACACTGTGATGACATGACCGTCAGTGGGCGATGTCATCACTGTGAAGTATAGAGGTGAAACCCAGAGCCTCCTTGAAAGTAGTGCTGTCTGTTCGCTCGAGATCCCGAGCCGCCATCTATTCAAAACTCTTCACTGCCAGCTTCTAGGGCATATTTCTACCATAAGGTTGTTCCGAAACATAGAACAATAAAAACCAATTCACTGCGCACAAGTTCAGAGTGAAAAATAAAGATATGTCTATCGGTACATAGTGTAGAATTTAGAATCTCAGTCCACAGAAATAAGAAAGTAAACAGAACTGCTGAAGTAATAGATTACCACTGTGCTGGACAACATCTGAAACCTTGTTTAAAGACATCAAAACTTGGACAATATTGATATAGGTGTGCTTTGAAAATTGCATTCTTTATGTATCCTACCTAAAAGCTTTGAGGTTTATGTGTTTTTTATTGCTTCCATTTCTGACTCAGTAGTGTGAAAGGGAGAATAGACTGATGTATCAAATGCAAATTACACATTACAAAATATTTCATTTTTTAAAGATGCACAGTAGGGTAATAATTTGATTATCCTCTTCAAAATGATGATCCTCATGATTATCCTCTTTAAAACTCTATCTTTCTAATAACTTTACAGCACTTATTTCCAGTTCTGCTCAAACTGGTGAAAATCTTCCCTCACCACTCGGAATCATCTGTGCTGTTTTCACAGACTTCCTGGAGGTGCTATGCTGCCGAGAACCCAGATTCAGCCACTTTCAAGCTGTATGTGAAGAAACCTGTCGTGTCCAACTCGTCCGTGGTGTCCAGCCCCAGACCCAGGAAAACGGTTAGTGTGGGGACCGTCCTGCACATCCTGGGGAAAGACGTTTATAGCCTGGAAATGCAAGATGGAATCTTTAGCTTCCTAACGACCATGAGAAATCCTTTTTCATCATAGAGATGTTGTGCAGGTGTTCAAGAGGGCTCTGTGAGCAGATGTTCTTACACGGTGGAAGTGTGGTGCGTTTGTCATCAGAGTCAGATTGTTCTAGTGAGCCCTGTGGCAGTCCTTGATACAGGCTGCCAGTGCAGTTAGACACAGGGGCTTCTTTTTGATCATTTGCCTAAAATGGCTTAATGATCTCTAAAATGTAAGTGTTGGTATTGAGATGTTTGTTATAAAAAAGCTTGAGAACCTCCTGGTAAGAGAACCTATAAAACATTCTAGGAGTGAGTCCATGCTCTGGCTCCATAGATCAGGGGTTCTCAGTCTTGCTCCTAGATTAATCCTGTGTCTCGTTTTTATTCCAGTAGGGTCCAGGATCATCAGTGCTAATTAGTTCCTGCAACCGTTCAGCTTGCTGGTGTAGACTTTTTTCCATACATGGTGCTTGATTTTCAAAGTACACTATTTAAAGTGTATTATTAGGTGATCAGTTGATGGATGAACAGAAACGTGTGTGAAGGACACTGGTTGGAATGTGAACACTCACAGAGAGGCTGTGTCTTTCCTTCTGCTAAAGGCCAGTTGGATATATATCAGCTTGCACACCTGAATGCGTGGTGTCCTTAAGCTCACTAGTTAGCCCAGAGTTCTTAAGAAATGCAAGTCTATTCAAACTTTTTAAGAACTGGAAGCAAATGTAAAAAAAAGGTCCATAAAATTAAATAAGTTAGCCTATGGTTGGGAAATTGAGAATTTGGAGCAGAAAACAGAAGACACAAGGGTTTCCATGAGGCAGGACTGAGAACCCCTGATCAGGATAAATTTGAAATCAAGGCCCAGGAGCGGTAGCAATGAGCACTACTGATGAAGGCCCAGCTAGAACAAATCCCACCAGGCTCAGGGATACTCAGCCATCAATTAATTTTAGCTTGAATTGTACCTCTGGAGTTTCTGTTGCTCTTTTCAGGTGAAGGTTCGGAGGAAGCTGAAAAGCGAGAAGGATAATGGCCTTAACTCACCCACCATTCCTAGCATCACGTATGATCACGTTTTTGACAACCGAAAACCAGAGCACAACAGTGTTGACACGTACAGCAGCTCAACAGGTAAGACCAGCTATGAGTTAATATTGGACAGATCATTATTTGTAACATACTTTTAATGCTTTAAAGGGCTGAACACCTTCATGTACTTGTCTTCAACAAGTACAGTAATTGAGCACACACATAAAGCACATACAGCAAAAGGGTAACTCCATAACACAGTATCTGAACTCCCCTATATGACAAGTACGACAACTGAGCTCTTCTGTATAACAATCACAGTATCTGAACACACCTATTTAACAATTACAACATCTGAACACCTCTGTCTAGCAAACACTGTATCTGAACACGGTTGTATGATGTGTACAACATCTGAGCGCCCGTGTATAACAAACAAGCACTGTACCTGAACACCCGTATTAAACAAATGCAATATCTGAGCACCTTTGTGTAACAGAGTATGACGCTCTGTTGACTTGTCGAACAGAGGCATGGCAGTTAGTGCTGTTTGTCCCACAACCTTTGAGCTCTGGGTTCGATTTCATTCCAGGCACCTTCTGTGTGAAGCTTGTACATTCTCCTCATGTTCTTGTGGGGTTGTGCCTGTTCTGCCGTTTCCTCCCAATTTCCAAAGATGTGCTGTCTAGGTTAATTGGCGTCTCTAAATTATCCGTATGTGTGCTCTGCGATGAACTGGCCCACGACTCGCTGTAGGTAATGGATGGATGGTAAGATTGACTGTTCTGCATGTAGGAAAGAAAGTGCCACAGTCCAGCTTCTGTTGCCTTCTCTTGCTGGGCTTTCTCCCTTGAAACCGTGCTTGGTGTATGGGGTATCGCTCTGTCATAAACTGACTTCCCTCTTCTTTCTCTTGCTTCCCTTCTTGTATCTTCCCTCAATTCTGTACCTGCCTGCCTGTGCACCTCTGTTGCAAGTTTACAGGTGAACCAGATGCTTTGAAAATAACAGGTAAGAAGAGTTTTAGCTCTGCTGTGTCTAAATATATCGAGTACTGCCTTTCTGCTCTGAGAGATGGCTGAGATTTGATTAATTAACCTTAGGAGGTCTAGAAAAACACTGGTTACACTGAGGACGAATCCAGGTAACCCTTCCACATTGGGAAAACAGTGGCCCTGGTGCATCTTATTGTACATCAGTCTAATTCCGGATTGGAATTACTGCTCTGGAGTTCAGTTTGGATTTCAACAAACATTGGAATTTATCATATCAAACATTTCATTGTTGATGAGAAAGTTTAGATTTAAAACTACAAAATTATATTGAAGTCCATAATTATTGTTTCCTTAATATGGATGTGTTCAGGGTATAATTAAGACATCAGTGGACCCTAGAAACTCACACAGATGTGTCTCACTCTGCCTTATAAATAAACAGCCTACTCGTTAAAAACATAGGTACAAACATCAATGTGCACATATGCACAAATGCATAGATTATAGACAATATGAGCTTAGTTATGTGGAAGTTTGATTGTGAGTTAAACAAATTTAATCAGAGCAGATTTAATAAATGGTTCTTAATAGATAACAGATCAATGAGATAAGGCCGGAGTTTCTGCAGGTTTTGATTGTAGCTCAGCTCTTAATGACTTAAACCAGCTCATTAACGGGACCAGTTACTCATTAACAAAGACCTAGAAAAGCTGCAGAGACACAAGCCCTCCAGGACCAGGACTGCTCACCACTTTAACTTATCAGGGATTTCTCCTCACCAGACCAGGGTATTAAACTAATGCCTTGGCTGTTCTGGTCACTGCATTTCCAGTTTCCTTCTATAGCCGTGCCACAGATGTAATTGACCATAAATGATGGAAAATCTGGCAGTGAGAGGTGATGCTAACACTGGAAGCTTAAACTACCTGACTGATGACTGTCTGAGCATCTGACAATAATCAAAGTCAATAGTTGCTCTGCTGTGTAAACATGAAGCAGGGATTGCAAGATTTAAATCAATGGTCATATCATCTGAAGTGAGAATACATGAATCAGTACAGCTCGACCTCGTGTGAACGGGGGTCCCACTGGGCTATCCTGATCTCCCTTGTCACTGACTTCTCCTAATACACTAAAGCCACAGTTTGGGATCCTTTGCCCATTAGTGGAGCCTGTTGTTCCAGTTTTCTAAATACTGTGGTGTTGTTACTCTCTCTGGAAAAACTGGCATCTGCTTTAGAAGCCTTCTGTATGGGCCACAGATGTTTTCACTCACATTGCAAGGTGACGCACCACTGTCTCCAGCTGGCTACAAACGAAACTGTAAAAATATTTGTTTCATTTTTGTGAGGGGTTTAAATGCACTTTCCAGATGAATTAATAATTCCTGCAGTGGTCTGCCAAGCTTTTCTTTCTTGTTGTCCTTATAACCAGATGGTATTGTGCAATCGCAAGGCTCAGGGAGCTGCTGTGGTACAGCATGTATCAGTTTTCTGTCAGCCACCAACCCGTTTTAGTCATTGTCATGGGTGATGATACTGTTCCTTCTTGGGCCGCGTATTTCGTGCCACTCTTGTTTCACAGATCGACACTCGCATTGCCCATTGCTGAGGCAGATACCCGCGTGTACTTGATAAATTATTTGTTCAAATTTCCCCCTGGCTTTTACCAATCCCAGTAATCCCCATCTCTGAACTGGCTTCATCACTCTGCTCTCCTCCCCACTGAGAGCTGGGGTGTGGGGAGTGTACTGGTGCACTCTGGCTGCTGTCACATCATCCAGGTGGGGGCTACACACTGGTGGTGATGGAGGGGATCCCCATGACCTGTAAAGCGCTTTGAGTGGAGTGTCCAGGAACTCCTTTTCTTTCAGCCCTTTAAAGTGGTCTTTCCTCCCTTGGATTTTTCCTCTGTCCTAGAGATTTTGCTGTGGTGACGTGTTCTCTGTCGGTTGTGCCTAACCTTCTTGGCTGTTGTTTCGCTGTCTTGTGTGTTTACTGCTGCTGAAGGACGCCAGCAGTCCTGGACTTCAATATCCTCCTTTCAGCTTGGCTCTCCTTCGCCAGGTAACTCTGCTCTCTGTCTTCTCTGCCTGTCTAGCACTCTCTCGTCTGTCTGCACGTGAGAAACACGACTGAACTGGACCGTGCTGTCAACTAATCTGTCATTTGAAAGAACAATTTGAGCATTCTCATGCATCAAAAATGTATGGATACACATAGCAGCAGTTTCAGCATCTTTTATGTCCTATACCAAATAAAGACAAAGACAGAGCACTCTAAGGGCACAAATGTGGTAATCATGGAATTTGAATGGCTGCTAGTTTTTCATATGACTTTCTATTGAAAGATCAATTATTTTAAACCAACCAAGGGGGATTTTCTGAAAGAAGCAGAAAGATTTTGATTTGAATAAGAATAATGTGGGACAGGAACTCTAGATCACACTAATATGATGACAGATATTGCTGTGGCTCATGTGTTCCAAATTACCTGAAATATCTGTTTTATCTGCTTGGATTTCCTATCTTCTTTCATTTTTATGTCTTAATGTTTCTGCTTTTCAGTCAAGAAAAATGCAGGTTTTCTGGATGTCCAGACACCCAGACCAATTCACCGCACCAACAGCTTTGGAGACGATCTGGACCTAGAGGGGGATAGTGTCTTGACCCCAGTCACCCACATCTCACAGTAAGTCATGGAGCATTTCTCACTGTAGAGATGGTTTATTACCTGCCACACCCTCCATGATGTTCTCATTTTTATAATTTAAAATTGAAAATCTCCCAGTTTCACAGAACATTGCTGTGCTTCAGGAAGCATCTACTGTACACTGTCTTTATTTCTGAAATGTTGTCCTATCTTTGGCACTGAAATATCATTTTTAAGAATATTTGTTATCACCTTGACTGCATTAGGAAGAGATTCTCATTCATTTTGCCTTGTGATATATATATATATTAAAACTTCATAATTAAAGATGTTGCTGTGGCAGATTGGGTCCCTGATTCCAACCTGCAGTGTCATGGAGGCAGCATGCTACAGTGTGTCCTGTTCTTTATCAGTCACAGGAATGCAGCATCACATTTTTCTAGATTTGCCTTTTGAAAATATTTTGATTTGGTATTTGTATCATACAAGTGTCACCTTTAGGTTTATTGTGATGTTTTGTAATGTTGTAATGTTTTGGCCTGTTGGAGCCTTTTGTTTTGATTGGGCTAAAGAAAAGTTGCTGTCTATACAAAACAGACTCCAGGTGGGCTTTACTGTGTGTGTGGTCTGTCAGAGGAGAGTTGTTGCTTTTGTGCCTCATCAAATCCATTTTAAAGTTAGCAATTTTAACTTGCTAGAATTGTGGAGTTGTCAGACCTTTTTCTTGTTAGTAACGTATCTTTTTTATTTAACTAGTAGTCGTTTGCTCACTAAGTCACTTTGAATCGGTCATCACGGACATTTTGAGTTTTGGAGCTGTATGTGTGTTAAGTGAAAAATAGGTGGGAGAGAATTAAAAGTAAAGTATGTCTTTTTGCTTTTAGGTTGGGTTTTAGAATGTAGCACAGAAAATAATTCTACATTAGAGAATATTGTCTTTTTTATAGACTGCTTTTCTAAGATTGTAGTTCTGTGTAATGAATCAACAAAAACAAGTCAGTCAATTAAAATAAGTTAATTAATGGTGGTGTGAGGGCAAACAGAATCCTTTAAAATCCTTATAAAATATCAATTTGTGAAAATGAGCAACTTTCATGTAGAACTACACTGTCCTATGTTCCCCAGCTGTAGGAATATGCCATGAAGCCACATCTTTATTTTCTCTTGTGCAGAGGCTGCAGGAAGCAGTCAGCACTTCATTGTGACTTTCTGGAAATGGAAATATTTTATGGCATTGTGTGCGTATTGTTGCTAAAAGAGGGCTGGAGCAAGACATTAATATTTTAATTAAAATGAATCACAGCCCCTTGGCCCTGGTTAAACATTTTTGGCTTGCTATCAAAGGCCTGGGAAACAAACAAAAGGATTCTTCTCCTGCTGGACGGGCACTTCTTGCCGGGGAACCAGCATGCTCCCTCACGACTGCGAGAGGGAGGCGCATCTGTCTCGACTTCAAAGACATCACAGGGGACGAACTCAGGAGAGGCACTTGACTTCTGCTGCTTGCTCGAGTATAGCGGGGCAAGGCTCTTCCCGAGGCGTTAATTCAGTTCGGGACGTGTCGCCTGTGCCAGACTTTTTTTTAGCCCTGTATATTTACTTTGTGCCTCAACCATGAATCTGTTCTTGGCCTGGGTATTTCATCATTGGCTAATCGTAACACCTGGGACTATTTAAGGGCTTTGTTCTGCTGTTTAGGTGGAGAAAAGCCTGTAACATACAGTGTCTGTACTAAAAGGAAACTGCAGTCTCAATTTCTCAAACCAGTTATTAAACTGTAACAAAATAAAGTTATTGATGGTATTGCAACAATTTACAAATTCAGAGTTTAACACAAAGTTTTAAAACTTTGTAAAAATAATGTAAGTCGCCATGGTGTTGCAAACCCCTGGTCTCACCACGAGCAAGAGTGAGAGTTCCCACGAATTGTGATGTGAAGCAGCCCTTCCTGCTCACTAGTCACTAGCTCACTGTGATGTCTAATGTAATAAGATATACAACTGAATAAGAACAGGTTGTGCAGCAGACTTTTCACCACAGGAAGTTTTGTTGCCTCGTTCTGAATTGCAGAGTATGGCGCCGCGCATACCTGGACATTTTATCTATTTTGTGATGTAACTTGTAAAACCAATTTTCTTTAATTGTGATTTGAAATGCACTCATCAACGCTGATTCTTTCTAACCCCACAATAGAAAAATAGTTGCAGTTCCCCTTTAATGTACACTTGATGCCGAGATGTCCACCTTGTGAATTTCTTTTTTGCTGAAGCTGCCAGTTCAAAGATAGATCAAAATGAACAAGACCAGCAAGTGAAAATGTGCACACCGCAGCTGTTCCTGTTTCTGCCAAATCATCATCCTTTCATCCTGAAGGATTCCAATGTGATTTACATAGGATGTCATCCACTTGGTCCATCTCCGTCCCTTTTCGAGTGTGTGGTGAAAATGCAGGAGCTGTTCAACACTGCATTTTGTCAATGTTTTGGAGCTGTGCTCATAGTAAATTTGTCTCTTGTAAGCTCTTCTTGGTAGTGTGAATATAATACACACAATATAAGTGTGTCAGATGTTGTTTGTCAGTATGTTGTAGAATGGTGCAATGAGGGTTAGTTTGTTTGAAAACTTTTAATTAAAGAACAAATATCGGATCCAAACACAGCCTACTGTATTTGTTTTAGGAGGGCAGCGAATCTTATCGTGTGGCTGTAGCCTAATGCAAATGAGCTTACACACAAAGAATGAATATTATCTGCAAATACATACTGTACTGGACCATGTGTCCTGTATGAAGGACAGAATAACAGGTTCCAATCCATCCTTTAGTAACTTACTCTTTATCTTTACAGATCAACATAGAATACTTTCATTTGGTAAATTCAAATATAATTAAAAGCTATATTGTCATTTGAAACTTCTAGATTGTATGTTGGATGATGAAGGATTGTGTAGGTTTTTTTTTCTTTGAAAGTGCACTTGCTGCTGAAGGTTTATTTTGCAGCTGGGGTGAGTGTTCCTTCCTGAGTAGCGTGGCTTGCTCCACTTTCGCATGTAGGTGTGACGGGGATGCTGATAATTAGCCCCGGTTGTCACTTCCTCCTTTTCTGTGAGGAGGTGTGAAATGAACAACTGCATCTGACTGTCCATCTGTCTCTCAGTACTTCAGAGGTACCATCTAAGCAGCACTGTGAGGAATAAGGAAGATGTCCATCTAAATGCTTAAACATTTTAAAAACCTATTAGGATTAAACCGTCAATGAGCAAACTAATGATTAAATCAAAAGAGACCATCCATCTTCTAACCGCTTCTTCCAATTCAGAGTTGTGGGGGAGCCAGAGTGCACAGCGCTGTCCTTGTTGGAGATGTAAAGCAGAGCAGAGCTGCATCATTTTAGAGCAGCCAATCATAGTTTTTAATTGTTCTGTATTGTGTATTAGACCTCAGTCAAACAGTCAAACGTTCTAGCATTTCTGTTATTCCCATTGTCTGCACCAAACATTTCACAGCTCATCCAAAGTTCTGTGAAGTGGAATACGTATCACAATCATCATTTTAAACATTTCATGTCCCAACATCTCTGCGCTCTGTAAATAAACAAATCAAAAACATTAGAAACGCACGACTACACACAAAAAAGGCAGCAGAAATTAGAGCTAGTATATGAAAGCAAGTCTTAAGGATCTGAAAGCTGGCTGACTTGCAACATCTCAAATGCACTAGGAGATTGTTCCACAGCCTGGCAGAGACAGAACAGAAAGCATGGGCCTTAGGAACCAAAAGAAGAACACAGGCGACAGGTACGTGAAAGGAGCAGTCCTACTGAAAATGAGGAGTGTACGGGTTAACAAATCACTGATGTAGTCACGAGCTCAACTATTCGCGTCCTTAAGAGTGAGCAGCAGTATTTGAAGTTTTATTCTGAAATCTCACAGGGAGCCAGTATGGTCTGACTGGATTTGTGTTTTCTTCCTCGTTCTCCGGTTTCCTCCCACAGTCCAAAGACACACTGGTAGATTAATGCTCTTCTAGGAAAAATGGCACTGGTCCGAGTGTGTGTGTTTGTGTTTGTATGCTCTGCAAAGTACTGGCGTGCCGTCTAGGGTGAGTCCTGTTAGATGGGATAATCTGGAAATTTTCCTGTTCTTCATAAGCTCACCCATCCATGGAGCGGCTGTTTACAAAATGCATCTCATTGCTTCAAAAATATTTTCCACAATTCTCTGTGGATTGTCAAGGTGCCTGGCTTCTGAATGGGAGTCTAATAAGAAACATTAATGATTTAGTTTCACTGCAGGCCTGGGATTTCCACTGCCTTGTGAAGTAAGAAACAATAGGACCTTAATTATAGTGTTTCCCAGCTGAACTACAGTCCCCTCGCCATATCAAAAGCTGAAGAGAAAGCTTTGACTGGACTTCACCTTTTCTTCTGTCCCGTCTGAGAAAAAAAAGGAAGGGAAAAATGGTTTTGAACTTTAAAAGTGCACATGCAGCACAGCTTCCAGGGAGTACAGCATTTGATCCTCTCTCTCTGTGGGGGTTAAAAGGACAGTAGGTAGGCAAAGTCAGGCGACATCAAAAGCTCTAACCTCTTTTCTTTCATGTGCTTCAGAGACAGATCAGGCTTGGCGCTAGCGCAGTGGTAGGGTCTCCGGGCTCTTGGCGGAGACTTGAGTGGGGCCAGTGTGCCCCTTATGTGGAACAATGGTAGGCTTTGAATTGGCCCTATAAAGAAAGATGTGCAATTCTTGCTCTGTGGGTTCCTGAACACTGTCAGGAACTGGCTACCCGAGTTCCAAACATGGGGAGACTGTGCAGTTCAGGTTATGGAGGAAAGAGAAGCTAATTTCCTGTAGCTCAGTCGGAGATTAAATGTCTAATTCTTTTTTATAGGTTTTCATTTCAAGGCTACAAACAAGTTTGTTTTTTTTAATGGGGTTGTCTCTACACTCCGGATATGGCCATCTGTGCGACATTTTAGATGGATTTGCATGGTTGGATAGTTAAATTTTTATTTTAGGATTGCATTTTCATCATTAATAAGTTGGAGCAAAGATTAACTTAAGTTTAAACCATTCTGTTTAAAATCTCCTTCATTGTGTGTTGTTTTACGTAATATTGTTTGTTTTTATTTTGTCTAATTAATTAAGATGTGTAATTAAGTGAAAGCTTTCAATCCAAAAATGAAGAGGAACATTTTCACACAATAGTAGCTGTCTGTTGTCATATTGTAGTGTCATGTTTAATTCATGAAACAATACTCTTATTAAAATAGACTAAACAATGAAGAAACAAATTAAATTCTAAACATGCAGGTTCTGGTTTTGTCTAGTTTATTTAGTGAACTAGCACATCAACCGAATCATGTAAACCTGCTATGCAGGGTACTTTGAATCTCATCTAGAGATTTCTATTTTTATAGATTTTGATATTTAGAGATTTCAGTTTAGATAATTCTATTTTAATTTATGCTAAAACCCACTCCACTGAACGTTAGATGCATTTTTAATATAGAAAGGTCCTTTGAATATCTCTTCTATCTTTAAGGAGTGAAGCAAAAAGCCCCTTTCAAATTCCTTTCATATGATTTCCAGTAACAAATGCGGTGATTAAAATTGGCATTTGATCTTTTCTGCTGTAATGTTATGACATCATCAATGTTTGGAAAATAGTGCCGACTTTTCATTCTGTGGGCAGGGAGCTTTTTTCTCCCCATGAGAGGTGATGCTCCAGGGTCTGTAGCCCTGCACTAGACTGACAGGACCACACTGACTGTAGCCAGACCAGATGACAGGGTGAGCCCATCAGGTGTGAGGCAAGTCATATGGGTGGCAAATAGATAGCGAGGCGGAGTTTCACACAGATCAAAGCAGGGGATTGTAATTATACACACACTCCCTGCTTTAGACATGAAAGAAAACTGAAAACTATGGGTGGCACACTCACTCTAATCTGTTGCTAATCACACACACAACCCCCCTCTCACGCACACAAATACACAACTTCAACAAGCTCCCCCCAATTGTGTGCCAAGTGCTTCTGTATCTGACTTTGTTGTGCTAATTTACAGCCATACACCGGTGTTTGCGTGTGTATACTACCTGCTGCACAGTTCTTCCTCTCTCATGCCCTGGCTGGGGGGTGACAAACATTTGCTTGTACATCAGTCCAGTGCTGTATTTAATTTAACGGGACACCAGCTGTATCCAGAGTCATAATGAACACCCTCTGTCAGAGTGGACCTGTCAGTTTTTCTTAAAGCGTTGTTATACCAGAGCCTTTGCTTCAGATGTCATGTGATGCGTGCTGTCAAGCTGCTGGACAGTGGTGTTTATATGCTTCATGTTCATCAATCTTGGACTTTCAAGAAAGTTTTTCTCTAGATGGTGACAAATCCATCCATCGTTTTTTTTCTAACCCCTTTACTCAGTGTTCTTTCGCTCTGATCCAGAGTGTATCTCAGTAAGCAACAGGCACAAGGTAGGGTACACCGTGGACAGGACACCAGACCATCGCAGCATACACACACACTCACACCAGCGCCAGTTTTCCCAGATGTCTTTGGACTGCAGAAGGAACCTGGAGGAAACCCACACAAACTCCACTCAGGAGCTGAACCTGGGACGCCAGCACTGCAAGGCAGCAGTGCTTACCGCTGCGCCAGCGCGTCGCCCGTGATTATAAATGGCAGTGATAAAAATCTATAATTGTAGAAGAATATAGGCAGTGCTGAGTTTCATTTGTGAAATATTTGCAACAGCACGGCACTACACAGGAAGCCACAGTACACATGGAAACAATCCCTGACCTCCTGTTGCAGTTCAGATACAGGTCTGCGTGTAATATTATATAATAAGAAAACATGAATTTCATGACCCACTTTTAACAAGAAAATCAGGGCCACCTGGGCGTTCCACAACGACAGCAGAAACAGCAAGTACAAGTACGCAGTCTTGTACAGAACATTATTTTGTACTTCTGCACATTTCAGGTCGCTTAATAATTTCCAGCTGAAAACATTAGGTCTACCTTTTCGCGGCCCCCTTGTTTCTGGCCCCTCTAAAATGTGCAGATATCGCAGGTGTAGTAGGCAGAGTGGCTTTGCACTGCCGTTAACTCTGCTGTCAGAGAACTTTCTGAGAGAGGAAAATACATATCGGAGGCCGCATTCAAAGGTTTTAGTGTCTTTATTTGTCAGTCTTTACTTGTGTATTATTATTTTTTTCATTATTTTATTCATTATTTTACATATGGTAATTATTATTATTTCATGAGGTCATTATTTAAAGGAAAACACTTATATCTACATCATTCCTCTGTACGTTTGTTCCGTGTAAGCCCTTGCCATTAAGCATCTTTGTACTTGTAGACAGCTCATCTTTTCCATCCACCCATTCGTCCAGTTTCTAATTGCTTTAGCCAGTAAAAACCACCCCAGCAAGCAACGGGTGCAAGGCAGGATACACTCTAGACAGGACACCAGTCCATCACACGGCACAGACACACACACTCACACACCCTGGACAGGGCGCCAGTCCATCACAGGACACACACAGACGCACACACTCACACACCCTGGACAGGGCGCCAGTCCAACACAGGGCACACACACACACAGACACACACACACCCTGGACAGGACACCAGTCCATCACAGGGCACACACATACTCACACACTCTGGACGGGACATACACACAATCACACACAGACACTCTCACACACCCTGGACAGGACACCAGTGCATCACAAGGCACACACAGACACTCACACACTCTGGACAGGATACACACTCACACACAGACACACCAGGACCAGTTTTCCCAGAAGCCCATTTGGACTGCGGGAGGAAACCAGAGCACCTGGAGGACACCCATGTGAGCGCAGGGAGAGCGTACAGACCCCGGGGATAAGCACTGCGTACACACTCTTCCTCTCCAGGTCTGGTTAGAAAAACAATCGTCTGTCATGAATCTTCTGCTTACCTGCCAGTTTATTTACTATTTCAAATAAGCCAAAAACCTTCCTTTGGTTCTTGATGTTTGGGAGGGAGAAAGGCAGTGTCTTGGGAAAAAAGGCCAGCAGTTAGGATTTAAAATGACAGTTAAATGCTGGCGTTTTTTTTTCTTTTGATACAAAATGCCAATCACAAGAACATTTACCAGGATTTAAAAGGTGCTAAAATGAGCACTTCCATGGCAGTGCTTGCAAAGTCACTTTATATTGTTAATTTTTAAACATGCCTCCGGTGTTCAGACCCCCTTTCACTCAGTACTCCCTTGTGTACTGAGACATTTCTCAGATTTTTTGTAAGAATTGCATGTTCCTGTAGCCCATTAGCACAAACTACGTGTGCCAGATCAAACAAGGCATCATCTCATTCTTTGTGTCGAATGGCAGGGACATTAAAGAGCCGCATTGTTCCCTCTGTGACTGGGGAATGCTGGTTGTTTTATTAAGCAAGAGCCCTGCATCGGGGGTAACATGTGGCAGCTGTTGGAATTCTAATTGAGCTTATTCTGCTGTAAGAGTGGGCCAAGCACCAGTAGAGAATAAGAAAAATAGTACAACACAATTTCATGGATGTGGTTAATGGAGCTAATTTTAAATACTGTCTATACATTGCAGTGGTAGGAACTCATTTAGAATAGTGTGCTCAATTTGGATTATTTTACTGTTCTGAAAGGATGCTGATGACTGCTTAACAAGAGTTTAAAAACAAGCAGTATGAAGCTCTGAACTGGAATCAGGCCCAAGAGTCGTATGTGGAAATTGAGAGGCGATACATTTCTGAGTGAAATTAGACAGCACTTCTTGACACATAGTCACAGCTGGCAAAAGCCGGTTGCCCACCCATGTTGTGCGGAACAACTCTTGGGGGGCTTTCGTGAGACGACTGCCGGAGAATTTTGGGATCGATCAATAATCCAATTCCTGGGTCTCAGGGGTTTCTAATATTCTTGTACAGAATTAGGAGAAGACGCATTTGGATTTGATGCAGTTTTGGTGACTTTAATCATTATCCTCCTGTTACATGGTTTTATTTCTTTGTTGGAAAACCATTGACCTGGTTTTTCACAGCCCAGCAGCACAACATGTAAACAAGCTTGTACCTTCTGTTTCATTCAGGACTCGGCACAGCTGGGATTACAACGGAGAAAATAATCCAGTTTCATTAGACAAGAGAAGGGAATTCCATCTGTGTTTTGCCTCTGCTTATGTTTCAGATTCCTTTGACATGTCTTGGGAATTTGGACCCACGTCAACAGCAGTGCCACAGAGTTCACATCTGTGTCATGTGCTCTGGTGACAGTTCTGGTGCAGATTCTCATTGGCTCACAGGATAAGGATCCTTCTTAGAGGCATGTTGCAGTTTCTCATGGGAGTTATAGAATTTAACAGAGACGTGATTTGAGATTTTTGTGTTTTCTGTGCTATTTCCACTTTAATTTCTGTAGGACACCAGAAGTGTGTTTGTTCTCGTACAACATCTGGTCTAGAAAAATGGAGAGAAATGAGAAAATGCTGATCACAGTGTATGCAGCTGAGTCTTCTCCACAGATTTCAGTCCTAATAACCCAAATGTCAAATGACAACTATTTTAAGGTTATTTGAGCTCATTGTGTAAATCCAGACAATAAATATTAAAAACAATATCACAATAGCAGTCTTATTTCTGAGGAGCAAATATCTATTTACCCATTCAGCGCTGCTTCAGTTCATAGTTGTAATACCATATTTCATCTTCCATAGTTTGTCAGCCTTCCTACTCTTGGGTGATAAATTGAGTCAGATGACCAGAAAAAAATGAAAGAGAGGTCTTGAATAGATGGACATTATTATAATTTGAACAATAGCTTTGAAGCAGATAAATAAAACCTATTGATATTAAGAAATCTATTTACTTCTTGTGATGTAATATTAAACATTTACTAAAATATGAACAATAACTGCATAAAGTGAATGGCAGTGAAACATGAGACATCCAGACATGTTTAGTCTGTGTTCTCAAAGGATATGTTCTCTGGGGTCTCGAAGCTTATCTCCCGGAGCTCAGAGCCAAGCTGGGATAATGGTCCAGTAGCTGTTGCCCAATAATAGCTCATTGTGAATCCCCACACCCCAGCTTGATTGTCACTTTGGGCTGCCGGGCTGTGTGTGGGCACTGCTGCTGTCACCCCCACTTCCCACACCTGTCTCACGGGGAGCTGGGAAAACACAGTGCCAGCTGGGAAAGCAATAAAACAGCCCACTAGACCACCTGGACTTCCGCTAGAAGTCCAAAAAAACCCTCTTCAAGACTTTCAAACTTTCTTGCTATACTGTGGTCAAACCACAGTACAGCATAAAAGATAAAAGATCTGTAGAGCAGAGTGGAATTGTTGTAAAGATAATTTGAGAGGGGAGTAGCAGAGCACACTGTAGGAAGCGCAATGTACGTACAAATTAATGCTTGGAAAATATACTGCCCGATTCTTTCGTAGGGTTACATTGAGGACAGTCGTGTTGAAAAAATACAACACACTAGGAAGAGCTAAATAACAACATCATGTTAACCTTTGAGCACCATGATAGAAAAATGATAATTTCTCCTGATGAAAGTCTGTTTCATCTGGACATTACTCAGCAGGCTCCTGTTGAGTCAATTTCCCTTTCATTGTTGACATTTCTTACAAAACCATTTCCTTAAAAAACATACTTAGCAAATGTACAATTCTGGGTTTGTTTTCTGTTATATATTTTGTTCCCCAAAGAAGAAGGATTCTTTCTCATTGCAAAGGCCTGCTCGTATCTGATGTGAGAAGAGCTGATTCGGGTCAGTTGTACCGTTGTAGAATTAGAAAAGAAGAGACTGATCAATATCTTTAATGAACGTCAGATTGATTTAAAGGCACAAACGCTATTTTTTTTGTTCCCTTCGATGTAGCACAGCAGTTTCAGCGCCAATGAAATTAGGTTCATTGTGGGCTCTGCATCTCTCTACATTTTCAAATGGACTCCCAATTAATGTGCTGAAATGTTCGAATGCACACAGCCACAGTGAGAACTTCTACCCTAATGACTCGGCCAAAATTCAAACGTGAAAAGTATGGCGGTGATGACAGAATCATTTGCACTCAGCTGGGTCATGTAATCTGACTCGCATGAATTCGTGTTAACCCGTGTGTACTGTGACCAGGTTTTCATTACTCTTTAGGATTTTTTGCTGTCACTTTATTTTTTGCTGTTTCCAGGGCCAGGCCTCGGTTCTTTCTGTGTAGTAATAATCTGCATCCTTTCAGCAATTTTCATAATCTTACTAAAACTAATCTGCCCACTATGGATGTCATTTCCTGAAGTAACACCGACTCATCTTTAGATGTCCTGAATTGTTGTTTTGTTTTTCTTTAAAGGAAATAAATATTGATTTTGAGAACACTCATAACAGTGTTCTCAGTCCTGGATCTAGAGAGCTACACCCGTTCAGTTTTCAGAAGGATCTCTAACTCCTCAATGGCTGAAGAACTGTTCCCATTTAAATAAATTAAGCCAATTATTGATTAATTTTTAATTTAAGTCTTCAGGAGCTGAGGAGTAACGAAAACCATAAGACTCAGTGGTTCTCCAGGACTATGAAAGAGGGCCACTGGTTTAGGTGAATGTGTGATTATGAGGAATGGTAACATACAGTAACAATCAATTAATTGAGAATTTCTGTTTTAAAAGAATAGCTCTCTGTCAGCTTTAGATATTTAACTGCTTGTTGTCATCCTGTCCTGTGCAGTAATTTGTCGAATCACAGCTGTATTGTCCCCTCCTTTCATTGCTACTTGATTTGTGCTTTTTGTGACAGATATGTTAAATTTGCAGATTAAATTTATCTGCAGAAGCTGTACGTTTACACACCTGAGGGTGCAAAACTGACATATAAGGAGAAGGAAACTAACAGTTTTAAAAAAGTTGGTTTCATTTTTATCTGTTAAGCACCAGACCAACTACATTTATGCAGTCAGTGTGTAGATTTCCTCTTTAACTATTATTTGCACTTTAATGTAAGATGAGTTCAGCTGAGAAGAATACTGTAATTCAGACAACTATAGTATAAGAATGGTTGTATGTATTATCTGATTCATTGCCTGGCTACAGTATATTGGACATGCTAATTATCTATGGTAGAATATTCATTATGACGTTAGTTCATTTGAAGGAGTAATAGAATTTTTAGATAAGTGAGGAATCCAAAATGTGTTTGTGAGGCACATTTTCATTCACATTTGTCACTATTTTTATTTTCCTTTAGTCAAGTCAAAATCAGTAAACCGCATTTCAGGGCTTGGCTGCACCTATCTGGCCTATTCACAAACATACAGTGCTTTCCATGACTTCAGACATATCTACTGTGAAATTGTAACAGCCAAGAATGGGGCATTTTTTTCATCATGCTAGTCTTAAAATAATAGCGGCTAACAAGGTTTGTTGAAAATGGCTGTTAGAAAAATAAGGAGAGGGAGTTTGGGAGGGGACAAGCAACGTTCCCTTCCCAGCAGATTCCCAGCGTTTTTTCCACCATTATTGTGTAATGAGGCGCAGGGCAGATAGCATGTGGCGGAGTCATTACCAGCATTATTGCACACCATTAGCTATTAAACTAGGGGAACAGTGCCCACTGCAAATTTCAGGAACAAGTGCAGAGGCAGCTAAGTAAAACAAACAAGATCTGAAATCACAATATCTGCTAATAGGCTAATTATACAGCCGCGTCTGAACACACAACTAGTCCTAGAGATGGGCTGAGTAACCTCTGATTATTTAGACATCCTTGTGGATTGGCTTCTGAAATCGGCATTAAGGAGTCTGTGATGACTGAAAGTCCATGATCTGCTTCAATGCGCGGGAAAAAAAACTTTAACCTTACAGAAGAAATACAGTGCTTGTTCAGTTTGTGAATGATTAACAATAGAAATAGAAATCCATTTGTTTATTTTATGTAAGGGCATGCTGGGATTTTCTGAATGGTTCTTGTATTATGGGAAAGAGACAATACTTTCATTAGATACGAACATACCTGTGTACCGTTGCGTGAATTTGAGAATAATAAGTCAAATATACATGAGATATTGGTGAAGCTACCAAGGACTGGCATCTTACCCAGTGTGAATCCTACCTTGTGCCCATTGGTTGCTGGATAGGCTCCGGCTCCCCCAGGACCCTGTGTTGGATAAAGAGGTTAGAAAGTGGATGGATGGGTTTCAGTGAAGAGTCAGACATTGGTCACGTTGAGATGAATGCAGAACTGCCTTACGGCACTTGGCAAGGTGACGGTGCCTTTGTGGAGAAGTTGCAAGGTGTGATGAATTACCTGTCCTGTCAGTGAACCAGCTCCTCTGGGACGAAGAAGTTACTCCCTCAATATGCAGATGACAAAAACAGTCACCAACATATTGGATTTTCAAATGGGAATAAATTAAAGACCTAGAGGGGAAGCAAGACATTACTATGTGGGCAATTATAAGACACAACAGAAATTGGGAATATGAATATAAGAATAACTTCTCCATACTTCTCCATTGGTTTTGACTTGATGTGTTCCATCTTCTACTGGATTTTGTCTTCTCTGGCCACTTGGGGGCAGTAGTGCTTAATTTACAAACTCAGCGCTCAGCCTGGAGGGGGGAGGGGAGAGAGACAAGAGGAAGGCAGACCTGGTCAAGTCAAGTAATACTTTTACTGTTGTTGACTTGTACTTGATGGGGGTGGTGTGAGTGAGACTACAGCAGTCTGTATCTGCAGACACACGGGGAAGAGCTACCAGGTTTTGTTTGGAGAAAAGTACTTTCTGCTGTTTTTTAGCACGTCCTAGTTTCTTGTCTGAACAGTGAAATCAATCAAATAAGTATTTTAATACTTTTGTTATTCCATGTGGTGTTTGTGTGTACAGATAAATATTATTTTCTTTCTGAACATTAACAAGTAAGTGCTGTGGAATCTGTTTGGGTATAAATCCGTCTAATTCTACTACAGCCCCTCCTTATGATTATTTGTCAATAGCTTACAGACATTTGGCATTTTCTGTCCTTTCTGTGGTTCATTAATGTACTGTATACCAATGTACTGTTGAGAGAAAGCCCTTTCCTGTCAGTCTTGAATTGCAGACTGAACAGAGTTGCACTTAACTTTGCTCAGAGGATTATGCAGCTTACTTCAGCATTGTCCTACAATAAAAGAACAACAAACTGCAGAGTCGCTGAAAATAAAATTCTCAACGTAATGTGCAATGAAAAAGAAAACAGTGTTGTGGTACTACTGTATATTCTCACCTGTTGTGAATCACACGTTGTCCAGGATGATTTTGTCGAGATTGTGTCCAGTCTAACACTAGTGTTTGCAGAAACATTGACAACTGTTAAATAAATTGTTTTGCAGCAGAGAGAGTGGGGGTCTGACTGCTTCTACTACATGAATGTTATACTGAACAGCACCTCTGTAATGTCTGGGTGTGCCTTTGATCTTGCTTTCTGAATCTAATATTTCTGCTGGTTTTACATATGTAGGAAATGGCTGTGACAAAATACCAAGCATGAGATTTTGTCTGCTGCATGGACAGAATGCAGTCCCTGTTCATTATTATTTGGCTGGGATATCTGCATAGTGTTTATAATGTTTTTTTTCTGGATTCTTTTATAGTTCTAAATGCTATAAAACAGGTCAACATGAACTCCATATTTTATTAATTCATATTAGCCAACTCATGTTTAATTTTCACACAACACACTGATGTCCTCATTACTTGTCAATAATGGTGCATCCTGTGGCAAAACAAATTTCCTAATAAATCCATGAAATGTTTTCTCCCAAGCTGTTGTGTTTCTAGTGACCCGGTGAAGCTGTGATTGGTACTGATAATGTAGGTCTTACACTTGCTTTTGAAATATATCATATGAGACAAAAACCATTCTTCAGACATTTTTCTTAAGCTCTTGTTTATTTTTGGGTTAACTTCTCAAGCAGCGCTTTTAAAACTTTTCATGGCTTTGAGCTTTAAGTTTTAATAAGTATTGGAGAAAGCATTTTAAAGCAGAGGGTATAATTATTAGTACTTCTAAAACTGTGAGAGGTGTTACCTGTAGTCTTGCTTTATCTTGTGAGCACTTACATTTATCAGAGGTTATATCTTATTTATATAGATGCTGAACTTTGGGTCACATTCCAGAATTGGAAATAACTCCGTGAAATAATGTCTAATTGTTCATTCTTCTTTTTTGTGGCTTTGAAAAACACACAGTGGAACAAATGTTCACCTTCTCTCCATTCAGTTAGTGAATAGCAGGGCACTGAGACACAGGCCTGTCCACTTCTGCTCAGCTGGGCTTCAGTCTTGACGTCAAGGCCGGGTCAGGGGGTCGCCGGCTCAGAGTCTGCCTGGTGACAGCGGTGTCATCCTGGAGCTGTGCCAGCGCGCGGCTGGGTTCGCGATGCCGAAAGGTCCCGCAGGGGTTGTCGCCAGAGAGCAGGGGTCGTGACCCCAGAGCACCGGCCCACTGACACCTTTTCACCTCCCTGGCCAACACCCCTCTGAGCCAAACATTTGGTCATGGTTGTGGTTGGACTGTTTCGATATCCCCCATCTGCCCTGGGGCCTGGCTCTCCCTTCCTCGATGGAGTGAGTCTGTCCTTGAGATCAGCCTTGATCTTCCTTTACTGAGAACCCCACCTGCTCCAGGCTCACTTATCTGCTGGGGTCTGTTTTTGTGTCGGGGTGACGAGAGGACAGTCATTTCACCCACTCCCCAGTGCGGTTTCCCCCGGATATCTCTCGCCTCGCACTCTTCTCGCTGCGTGTGCTGCGTCAGCCCGTCACGACGTTGACCATGGAGACAAATGGGAAACTGACGACTTTAACAGGGAAGATTACAGTTTAGATCTGCTGCAAACAGGGGCATCAGCAGCTTCACTACGACTGAGTGAGCGAGTGGATGATCGCGTGAGTGAGCACGTTAATAGTAATTATTTAATTAATATTAATTAATTAAATAAAACACCAAGGATGCTTTATGTTAAGGTATTGTTTTCATACGTATTCGTTATTATTGACATTCCGTTCATTTTTTACCATCAGTAAGTACAAAATAAAACACTATGGATGCTTTATTTTATTTTGATTTTGATTTATTTTGAATTCTTTGTATCATATATACATGCTTTTGCACATATAAATTTTACTGAATTATTAAAATACCATTGTTTATAATGTGTAAAGGCGTGGTTGTGATGCTTTATTCATGATCTTCACTGGAAAATTCCCATTTTCCTTATTTCGCAACACTGCTAAAGTTTTTTTGTGTGAATCTGCTTTTGGAATTTGTGAACGGGGGCCTTTTCCTTTGTATTTTCTGGTTTCACAGGCGGCTTCTGTCTGTTTTGGTTCCTCCATGTTGCTTCTGTGCCTTTTGGCCGGAGGTCCGCAATAATTTGTGCTTGAGCCTTGACCCATCGGGGAAAGCAGATGTGATGTGTCCCACATGAGGAGCTGGTCTGCTTGCAGTTACTCTTTACCTGCTGTGCCCCTCTAAACTCTCTTGGTAGCGATGCTGTTCACAAGGCAGTCCTGGAGATCAGCACATTTGAATATTTGTCGATTAAAACAGCACTTCAGCATGCACAGGTGCTCTAAAGTAAAAATGTACGTGGAATCCGAGACGGTGACTTGTAATATTGTGTCCATGGTGGCCTTAAGACCTTTAATTTAAATAATATGCAATGATATGCGCTATTAGGCAAATTACTATACAGCAAGAGTGAAACTAATAAATTGCTGTGCTTAAAAAAATAAAAAATAAATGCACAAGTTACTTGTTAAATGTAATGTTGCTGTCCAATTATGTTGTCTTCTGTTCACATCTTTGTATATTTGCTCTAAAGAAAGAATGTTTACAAATACAATCAAAGCTCACATAGTTCTACCTTAGTTTATCATTTCTCAGTTTGGGTGTTTTCCTTTTTCTTTGAATGATTCATTTTGTTGAAGCTCGAGACAGTTTGGTCTGTAGATTATGAGAGAATTACATCCTACTCCATTTATTTTTTATTGCTTTCAGCTGAAGTAACAGCTTAACAGAGAGCTGCCTAATTGATCCTCCCATTCGGAGATCATGGCACAGGCCTCAGTCCTTGACCTTGTCAGTGATGTCAGTAATCGCCTTGCCCTGCCGGCACAAGCCAATTACGTCTTGAAGATGAGAATTGGTGGGGACTGCTCTACAAAATGGAGGATTGGATAGTTCATTGATCTGTATTTCTTCTTTTCTTAATGTCCAAAATATTTTTCCACATATTTGTTTCTTTCCCATTCTTGCCACAGAAAGGCTTCGCACTGATTCCCTAATTAGAAAGACTACAGACAGGAAAAGTAGGTAATTAAATTTGAATGGTTCAGGCTTTAAAATTTAGAAATAAGATAACTGCACTTCAATCTCCCACATGTTCTGTATGCAAGAAATATGGAGTCCTTACCATAAAACCTATACCTTTCCTAGATTATTACCTTACTGCTTTTGCATGCATATAACAAAAGCATTTCAGTCCAGAAAAGCAAACTGTATTTTCTTCATTCCAGGTTTTCACTGTTTCTTCACCCTTAACAGAAAATGGAGCACGGCAGACTCAACAGGTTGGCCTTGGAAATCACAGAGGGCATGATAAGCGGTTAGAGAGTTTTGTCAAAGTCAAATGAACACTGAAGTGTTTTAAGAAACTGGGCAATCCCTCTAGATTTTGAAGGTGGTCATCTTTCCAGGCCAGAATCTTTGGTATTTTTTATATTCTTCTTTTCTAAGGTGTTCTCTCAAGTGTGTTGACTTGGTAACACATCTTTTGGGATGTCCTCTGAGAATTCCATCCACATTTTGCCTGGCTGGGATGCACTGTGTGTGGGAGGATCTGAATCAGGTTAACATGGGCACTGAACTGAAACCATCTCCTTAATTTGTCTTTGGCTCTGGGCCTTACAGAAGTGAAAGGCCAGGGCGTCAGCCACCTGCACACATTCTCCTCCACTGTTGTAAAAGCTTATTGACACAAGTCTCTGTGTGTAAACTCTCAGATTGCTGATGGCAGCTGTATCTCCCTCTTAATTCTGTCTTTGTGCCAGCACTGTTCCTTGCTTTAATACTTAAGTAACCACAGAAGGATTTTCAAAGGAATTGCTGAGAATTTAAATGAAGGCACATGTTTTTTTTTTCTTGGGGGGCTGGGGTATTTGTAAGTGTTCATAATGTGTGACAGAGCGCTGCACAAACCTACAGTATTGTTCATGTTTCATGAGTAGAAACCCTGATTTGACAGTTAACGAAATCAAAGTTGTTTTGGTGTTATATATTTATCATGGTCCTGTGTTTATCTGTCAAGTAAACTTCTTCAAAGGCATTTCCTGTCAAACTTGTAAATCTGTATAATATATCTAACACATACTGATAGTGGAAAAAGTCCCTTTTATTAAATGAAAACATACCGAACATAGAAAGTCATTATTTCCTTCCATGGCAAACTCAAGTCTCCACCTCCTGGATGTGGTGTTGTGTTGCCTGCCTCACTATCGTTTCAAAAGTTAATAAGGAGCAGGAGAAGATGCATTAAAAGAAAACGTTCACATAGGAAAGAGGGTCAAGTCCTGACTTGACTTCTGCAGTCGGGAACCTCAGGCCTTTGAGCAGGCTGTGCAGCTAAAAGTCAAGTCAATGTTTAAAGTGTCATGAAACAAAACAAAAGGGATGAAAAGTCAGTTTGCAAGACTGCTCCGCTAGAAAGAGCATGCTTCACATTCCTCGCTTTGAAGTATGTTATGTTGAAAGTCTTTTGCTACCGTTTTATTAAAACTGCACGTGGTCTCCAGTTGCTTTCAGATTGCACTGTCATTGAAGATTAAGGAGCCATGGAGGGATTGTGCTTGAAACAGTTTCCTGAAATCCGTCCTAACACTGGCCAGTTCGGCTCCATGTGTCTGTCTGTGAGGTTCTGTTCGTGTATTCGTCAGACTTCATCTCGTGGAGAGCCTCGAAACGCAATCCCAGTGTTTACACTAGCATCATAGATGAGAGGTTAAATGTTTCATTACAGGTCCTTCATTGAATATTTTCATGTAGTCAGGGTCCTTTAATGTACATACAGTAGGCCGTACATTTAAGTTTCTCTAAGCGATCAGTTTGCCATTCTGTGTTACTTTTGTGATGTAAAACTATTGTCCTGTTAATTATGTTTGTCGCCTTATCAAATCCATGATCCCTGGTTCTAGGCCGGAATTGAAACTGGGACTCGTGTATTATTAGTGCTAACCGCTGGTCATCCAGGTGGCCCACACTAGTTCATGTTTGCCTTTTGATCTTATTTATCAAATAACATGAGCTCCTCAACTTCACAGTTTCCTTGTTTGCTGTCGACACTATAGCAAGAAATGATCTGCTTCTTAAACAAATATGTCCGGGATGTGAATTGGCACAGCATTTATTGTTCACTTGGTCGTGAGCTTATCGACTGGCCGTTCCCTGCGGCCACAGAGCTTCGAATGGCCAAAGTGAATCCAGTGGAAATCCAGAGGCTTTAAGGCTCGACAGCACCCCTGCCACTGTCCTTTAATTTGTGGGAGTGGTGGGTAATAAAAACTGAAATATATACATTTCTATGGCTAAATTTAAGTGTTTTATGCATCACATGATGTGTATAGGCACCTACAAATGTAAAAAAACTCAGGACAGAAAACCTTTCGCCTTGCTGTGCTACTGACAGTGCCAGTGTTGACCGTAGCATTGAGGAGTAGCAGATGAGCTTCAGCCAATCTGAAAAAATGCTTTACAAATGCTTCTAGTGTAGTGCAGCCCTAATAATAGTCTTCATTTTCTGTAGCACATTTTCTGATGATCGTCTCAAAGAGCTTTGCAGTCAAACAAAACTGAAATGTATAGTCAGATTGATACAGTAATTTAAAGGCTAAAAGTGCATGTTCAGGTGGGATTTGAAAGTGCTGGGAAATCATTCCACATCCCTGTAACCAGAACAGAAAGTGCAACCTACAGAAGTACAGAGACATGGACGGCTGCAGCTACGGCCATCCCAGCCTGTTAACATTTTGTACCGTGTTTTTACAGTATTTACATAGTGATCCTCCCCACTTCTTACAAATGGAGTGTTTGCTCCATTCGTTTCAGGTGCAGTGTTGCTCCGCAATGTACAGTGAAACATCGTTTAAAAAAAGAAAAGGTGCAAATTTTGCTTTGAAGAAAAAATCTGTCAAAGCCCCCCTCCCCACTGGTGATTCTCTTTCTCTGTATGATCTCATGTTTTCCAGACAGGGGATTGTTTGCTTTCACTGTCCCACTGGGAGAAGAGAGATAGAGATGGGACTCTGGTTTGAAAAGTGCAGGTTCTCTGAGCAGTGAAAATAAAAGGATTTCTATTCACTCCAGTCTGTGAGTGGCATCTTCAATTTATTCCTGACTTGCTCTGGCTATGTGCTAAGTCAGCTTGGCAGCAAATCACAGCTTATATTAAAAAAAAAGTTTATTAAACTGGCTGACAGTTTGGTCGTTGAACGGCCCCCGAGCACAGAAGCACCCAAAAGCTCCTTTTGATAAGAATCTAGTTACACAAATGAGGTACACGGGTGTCTTTGCTTTTAATTTAAAAAGTATTGTGAACAAAAACTGCAAGTGCTTATGGAGTAACGCTTTGCATTCTACGATTCATGTGGAGAGGAGGTTCGAAATGAGAGCTGAAATTGGCCAGGGCACTGTCTAGTAAGGCTTGTTGTCTGACACAGAAGCCGTGGGTGTGTATAGTCAAAGGATAAACCTGAGCTACAGACATAAATCTACTGGATGATCTTTTTCTTCAGATCATCTTTGTGATCTTTCACTTATTCCTTGACTTCAAATAGAATACCTTAAACCCGTGCATTTAGGTTCAATGACTTGCCACTGTTGTAGTGGAAAATTTAATTTTGTTCCTTTGTTACTTCTTTGATGTAATTTGCTGTGCCTAGGATCAGCAGCCTGGTGAAAAATCAGCAGTTAACATTTACTGGGAGAAAAAAACACATACCTCCATGGTGTGAGTTTCACATACATGCCTGTCCTCTTAATCTGTGTCTTTATCTTTGATTCAGATGGAAATTTCCCTTCAGGGAGAAGAATTAAGTTAAATGGTAATTTTATTGTGATTGTCAGTTGTAAAACTGTATCTATTCCCCCACCCTTTTTATAATGAAGTTCTTTTGTCAATGTATAAATTAATCAAAGCACCAAATGTTGTGTACTTTTCCAAAATCTGTCCCAGAAGAATATCTTTTTAGCCTACATGGGTACTTTCTGGATTTGACCTAGAGTTTCCAAGGAAGTTTGTACAGTTCCTTTCGTTCAAACTCTGTAACTGAGTATTATGTTTGATTCAGCCTGTTTCTCCTTGAACACTCAGATATTTCCATGCTAGATCACCTTTGTTCACTAGATCTCAGTTTCATGCGATCACAAACCCCTCCCTCCCACAAAACCCCAACAAAAACCCTTCGTTCAGGATGAAGTCAAACTGCCGGAGCTTGAATTGTTAATGACCCTGAAAGAGCCTGGTTTTGGAAGAGTAGCAACATTGCATGCTTACTGTATGTAGCACTGAGCACACACACCAGCCTCACGATGCCCATGCGGGGCAGGTTGAGCGAAAGTGTGTGATGTGGGAATTTCCATACTTCGAACATCTGGGGAATGTGAGCCAGGAGGGGTTGACTCCTCCTGCTGTTTAGCTCCCTCTTGTCTCCAGGCCCTCACTTCTCACTGCTCCTGAGGCCCGCTGCCTTAGTCGACCTTCCCCTTTCAGAGTTACACCTCTTAATAACTTACATTTTGCACATTGTGTGTTTTCAAAATGTGTTGGTGTTTGTGTTTGCCTTCCAAACCAAGTAAAATGGGCAACACCAGCTTAGACCAACCTTCCGTCTAATGGAGGAGTTAAATGTTGAAACCAGTCCCTCACTCCTACCCCTCAAGACAGCCTTTTGTGAATACAGTCCAGAAAGTGATTTAGAGCAGGTGCTATTGGCTAATGTTTATTTTTTTAACACAAAGCAGCTTTCCATTCCACCCTGCTAGCAGTTTTTACTTAGCAGATAAAAGCTAGACCACTTTTATTACCCCCTTATCTCCTGCAGGAGACAGTTTGTATGCTGTGTAACTTTTAAGTGGTCAGGAATGATCTGAAAATTGCTGGGTTTTGAATAGAGAAATTAGGTGAAATATTTCCTAATCTTTGAATTACACTACAATGTCTTAGAAAGAGTTGTGCTCTTTATATTATATAATATAATTTATAATGTATAATATATAGATTATACCATACGTACAGTAGAGAATATTTCCTTTAAATAACGTTATCTTATTTTGTCCTGAATCAATCCACTCCGTGAAAAGTTATTAAACTGGCATTTGTCTTTGTGATTTTAAAAGTCATTAAAATATTCTTGCAAAAAATATTTTGGAGTCTAATTACTTCAGACCTGAGATGCACTTAGTTCTGAGATTTATTTTAAAAAATGATTAATTCTGTGCGGTATTTTTTAGATCCATCAGATACACTTAGAAAATAATTTCCCATCTGTTTCTTCACACCTATTTGTTTTCAGCGTCAGTACAGCGTGTTCTTTTCCTTGTTGTTGTTCACTCTCTGAGATCTGGAAGATGAGCAACAGAGCCTTCAGGTTATGAAATCACACAGGAGGAGTTTCCCGCCAAAACACAAGGCCTCGGCAGCTCACCGGAACATTCCAGAGCACTTTTGTCTATTTATCATGAGAGCCCAGCCGCACGCTCGCGCTGAGAGCCCTCCCATCAGCCTGCTGCAGCGAGGAGGGAGAGAGAGCGCTGCAGCAGAAAAAAACGAACACTATTGTATTTCAGTCTGAGCACCTATAGCTGCCAGAGTGAGAAAAAAAAAGATTTAGCGGTTTATTAAAATAGAGGTTTCATTCAAGTTTCAGATAAAAGCAAACGCTTCATCCATGGCAGTATTTGTTTTTTTAAGCAGAGGTTCAGTGACTACACCCTTCGTTGGGTCCCTAATTAGTGCTAAATAGCACTTGGGACTTCACACTTGCTGCAGTAAATACACTGAAGCTACACCTCACTGTGGCATTGGGTCTGGCCAAGATACACACAGAACAAAGTGGAAAAGGGAGGAAAACGGAACCTTTCGCCAAGTTTCATCATGGTACACTTGGCGCTTGCACTTGAGTATGTTTATTTTTGAAAAAACTGTGTTCTTTTGGTGCTCAAAGTTGGCCTAAGAGTTACAGAAAAGGAAGGAGGTTTTTAAGAACATACCTTTCAGATGAAAGGAGAGGAACTTGGCTTCTGGTAGTGGGACCGCCTGTGTTGAAGATAGGACAGGGAATAGGGTGTTTAATGCAGGCACACACTGCTAGATGCTGCCAGCCTGGGCTCGAAACACAGCCCAGTTAAACGTGCAGTGTGCTTATGAGTGAAATAAAACAGTTTGGATCTGTGTCAATTTGCCATCATTTCCAGTTCAAATCCAGGGTAGGACAAGGTACTTCTCTCAGATTGCTCCTGTATAATGTCCAGCTATATAAATCATGACAGATGTAAGTCGCCTTTAATAAATGCAAATAAATTAATATTTAGATTGGAGATATTCCCTTGATTTAGGCTGGTTGAGTTCATTTGAGGTTGTATTTAACTGTCACATTGTGCTCCACTTTTTATGTAGAAATTACAAGGTCACAGTATGTGCCAACTAGTGGCCATGTCATGCCTGCAGAGGTGCTGTATAAATATCAACCGTCTATTGAAGTCCTAGCTAATGTGATGGCTTGGTCTTTGCACAGCATTTGCTACATCATTCACATGATCTCTGTGTCATGGCTGCTCAGTCCAACACAGCAGAGCTCTGTGGAAAAGATCTCCTGCATAATAAACTTCACAGGACAATTAGATGCACGCTGTTGGACACAAAAGAGTATTTTTTGTACTTTCATCTTGGGGTCTGTAACATGCCTGTGGGCTGGTGGTGTCTTCTGCTGCAGCCTCTCTCCTTCTCTCCCTCTCCCTCCCTCTCTCTCTCTTTCTCCCTCCCTCTCTCTCTCCCTCTCCTTCTCTCCCTCCCTCGCTCTCCCTCCCTCTCTCCCTCTCTCCCTCTCCTTCTCTCCCTCCCTCGCTCTCCCTCCCTCTCCCCCCCTCTCTCCCTCTCCCTCTCTCTCTCCCTCTCCTTCTCTCCCTCCCTCGCTCTCCCTCCCTCTCCCCCCCTCTCTCCCTCTCCCTCTCCCTCTCTCTCCTTCTCTCCCTCCCTCCCTCTCTCTTTCTCTCTCGGAGTGAGCGGGGCAGTTGTCTGAGGGGAATGTGTTGGAGCTCAGCAATACAGCCACACACATCTGTCAGCAACCTGGCCCTCAGTTATGATCTGCTCTGCAGTTTCTGCTCTGAATTAGAAACTTGTGCATTGACACAAATCCAGGGCACTGGAACTCAGAGAGGGCCTGCCAGGAAAAGAAACTGTGCTAAAGGAAAAAAAAGTCTATTTCATATCAAACTCTCATTTTTACTCTATTGTAATGCAAAAGCTACGGCTGCTTATTGAAGCACTTTGCTTTCTCTTATAGAGTGTAGGGTTTTGCTTTAATTTCAAACTTTGCAAAATAAAGTTTTCTCTCAGTGCTGATAGTGAGTCAGTCTGTCGACTATATTTCCAACCATCTGTCAAAAATAGTCATACAGCCGGCATTACACAAGAGCTTAGTTATATTTGTTTTGTATATAGTATGTTTTATACTTAAGTTTCCATCACCATTATCATTTTTATAAAGGCAAGGCTTTTAAAAAACATAACCATGTAATACTAGTATTATTATCTAATTCTATATATGGTGCCTTTCATCCTAGAGAGTCTTAAAGAGCTTCACATTTACTGTAGGGCAGAGTGTAAACGGCAGCCAGTCTGAACCAGCAGTCCTGCTGCACATCAAATCAGGAGGAGAAGTGTGAAACTGCTTCATTGTTTGAATTACGTTGTGGACCTAAATCAGGATATCAGGGTTAAAATGCACATTCCTACAAATGTACATGTCGTCTGGACATCTCATCCAGGATACTGAGACTTCTACAGTACAGTGTCTCCTATCACCACGATGGATTGGAAATTATGTCCAAGAGGGAAGAGGTCAACCAACACGACTTGCAGCAGAAAGACGGTTTTCCGCTGTTCCAGAAGGCGAGGCCACCCCCATGGATTGTCCTGCAGCAGAAGAACTGGCCTTTTGTTGTACTGGGACTCCCCACTGTCTCTGGAGTGGAGCAGTGAGGCACTGATCCCGAGTACGACTGTGATCAAACCGCAGCAGGGGCGGAGCACAGCTGCACCTGTTACACTTAGATATCGAATATGATGATACTGAAGCTCAATCTTTAAAACTGCTTTCTCTGCCAGGTGCATGCATGACAGTTCTCTTCATCTCATTTAAAAGCCTGGATTAAATCAAAGCAAGGATCCACCTGGCTGGTGAAGAGTCCATGTCCGAATCTTGGCTTTTCTAGGTGCGCACAGTTCACTTCTGGTAAGAACACAGCTCCTGTTGTGTCACACACACACACTTGAAGTTTTTACTCAAGCTCAGCCTAAATATGCTTTGGGCAGACTTTGTTAAGTTAATACTGAGCTATAGTGAGTGTCTTGCGTCTTGTGTTTTTCTGAAGGTTAATGTCATTGTAGCAGGTTTCTTTTCCTCAGCTAGAGTGATGAAGTGAAGCTCTTCAACCCTGAAGCTTTCTCAACACAAATCCCATCTTTTGTCGTGTGCCATGGTAGAGGCTGAATATGGAAGGCAACACTGACCTTTTATGGGGTAAAAATAAGACATAAACTAGGATACAGTGAATGCTGGAGATCTCATTACCAAAGCTGTGTTTTGAGTTGAGTTGTGTAGTTGTTTCAAATGGCCTTTCTCTCCTTCCAAGTGAGTGAGCCTTTCTCGCTCAATTTCCTGTAACAAAAAAGTTACTTTAAAATGACTTTCACGTGATATATTATTTTGAGGCATTTGCCCTGGTATTAAAATTGTTGACATTTAATCTGAAACATGAAAGCCAAAGGGAAACTTCCTGGCACACCTACTCAGTATGAACCGTGAGAAAGGGTGAGTGGTTTCTATCTACGCTTATAGATATACTGTATTTGAGTATCGTGCCATGAGGCACTTCTTTGTTTCTGCCTTGTTTAAACGAAAAAAAGCAGTTGATGTTCGTAAGTAATTAAGCAATTGAGGTCTGCCCCTGTGGATTAGAATTCCAGCCAAGGGAGAGTCCAAGAGTCATTAGTGGGGGGGTTAAAAAAAGACTGACTTTGCTTTTAGCAAGCTAACCTCACTCTGTCAGTTATTCTTTCCCGCCTCCACTTCACAGGGCATTTACACGTTTCCAAGGCAACCTTATCTCTCGCTTTCAGGCAAAGTTCACTCAGAGAAGGCTGAACCGCCACTGGCGAGAATGGGTTTTGTTTGTGAGATGGCTAACAGACTGATAGCAAAGTTTTCATTAGAGGTCTCCAGCTCTACAGACTTGTTTAGAAATGTAAAAAAAGCAGACTGAAATGTAGGGAAACACAGATTAGGAGTATATATGTATGTGTCTTGTGTTTTGTAATCATCATAGTGGATGATTCCCAGGGCTGAAAATGAACTTTGAGAAGTGTTAACAATGCAAGAGCAGAATTAGAAACAGGGAAAAAAAACTTTTCTGTATTTGAAGTAAAATTATTGCCTGCCCCTTTTTTAACGTTATAATACGTGTCAATGTTAATTTTAAAGTGATACACTGAAAGGTTTGTGCAGTAGCTTTGCCTTGTCAGTGTGGCTGGGGCAAGCTGAGAATGTATTTGTTTTTTTTGGAGGGGAAGTGAAAGCTCACGACCGGCTCAAGGCCAGCCTCCGGGGGTCCAGGGGGCACCAGCGCGCTGGTGGGGTTATTTCCTCCTGGCTTGTGCGATGACCTCCTGACCTGCACAGTGAGTCCTAGCCCTAGTGAGCTTGCAGTGCCGAATCAAGGGACCGCAGATCGCTCATTGCAAGCTTGAGCCTTGCTCACTCAGAGTGCTCTCAGATATACTGCTGTAAATCCTGCTGTGTTTTTTCAACCTGCATCTGCAGTAGTATAGCTTTTGTGGCCCATTTGTTTATTAAGGTCCAAAGGAGGAGAAGGTGTGGAGGGCTGCCAATTGGATCAGCTCTTTCCCAGGAGAGCTCTGCCGGGCTCTGTGGCCCAGGTGCTGCAGACAAGAGCCTGCATTATGTCATTAGCAGACTGTAACTGGGATTCTCCAAGTGGTGGCAGACAACTGCAAGAATGCAAGGGTTTCTGGTGTGGTCCCTTACGAAGGCTTTTGATGGTATACCATGGTAAAATCAACCCAATGTGTATTAAAAGACTGTACAATCGTGGTAGAGCGTGTAGGAAACACAGCACAGTAAAGCAAGGCTGGTGAATTAGGACGGAGGCTGCGATATTGAAGGGGAACTGTGAAAACCTTCATGAAGCGAACTCAAAGCTCGTTGGCACATGAGTATATTTTTTACTGAGGTTGAAGAGGTCAGCCATCTAACTGCAAAGTAAAGGCGAAGTGTTATATAGATTCTGCATCCTATTTCTAATCAGATGTTTGGCAAAAGATGTGCATTTTGTGGTTGTTGAGATCACAGACAGCTGGGGAAGGTGTCTGCAGACTCTGCGCCCACTTTCATGTGACTGTGGTGAGGACAGGATGAGCTGCTGGGAGGGAGAGAACCTACTGTAAGTGTAGGCAGATGATCTTTCGATGATCTTTCGCTCTGTGTCACAGAGCTCCTTCTCAGGCTGCTGGGACAACGAGATCCTCGATACTTGCTTTGCAGAATGCTTAAAATATCAGGTGAAAAACAAACCACAGACTTTATTGATTCAAAACGGAATGTCAAAACTAAAATAAGGATGTTATTTCTCGTTCTTTATTTATACTGGTGTGTAGGATCAAGACTCCTTCCTGTCTGTTTTCTTGAGCATTAAGTACAAAGTAGCTCACAGTGTTGCCTATCCTGCATTTTAAACAGAATTGTACTCGGGCACATCAGAGTTAAAAATCTCAGATGTGATTCCCGATGTATTTCTGATTTTTTTCAGCTTTTTTGAATGTTATGATACTGTAGTGCCATGTCACCACCTGCTAAGCTTAGGCCATGATCCAAACTTGGAAAGAGACAGCAACAGCACAAACCTAAGAGTGAAAGGCACACTACTACACAGTAGAATGACTGAGTATCAAATAAACCAACAACTGGCATCAAAACATTATAATGTGTAAAGAAATGTTACTTTTGCACCTAAGGAGTAAATAATCCTGTTTCCCAAAGGCTGACAGGCTTTGCTAAGTATTGAGCACAGGGGACAGGAGGGGAGTCCAGGACCAGTACAAAGGCCATCTGAGCTTCAGACACAGGGCATCAGTGACTGTCTGCAAAGTGTAAATACAGAGACAGTGTAGGAAGGACCAGGGAGAAACTGAATCAGAGAGCGCACAAAAGAGAACAGAACGGATGGTTCATCACATGGAGCCAAATCTTTTGATTACCTTTCACCTAAAAAAGACAACAAATGGCATGCATGATGTTTGTGTGAATATACAATATGTCCTTGCATTTTTATATTAAATTAAATTATATTTATTAAACATAATTATTTATCTATGTA
Organism: Atractosteus spatula; assembly: GCF_055471065.1. Classification (NCBI taxonomy): domain Eukaryota; kingdom Metazoa; phylum Chordata; class Actinopteri; order Semionotiformes; family Lepisosteidae; genus Atractosteus; species Atractosteus spatula. Next base: position 907,583 of record NC_142721.1, on the reverse strand, counting down.
GTCTGTAAGAGAATGTCTGCAAAGGTATGCTCATGTGTAAGTAGTCACATATCATGATGTGCATGTATGCAGAGGTGTCTGGGATTCAATGCTTAAATCCTGTTTTAATGCTTAATGTAAATATTTCTAATGCATCTTTATTAGTTGTACAAAATGTAGCATTGTAGTCCCAGACACTTTGAGTGCCAAGTACTCTCATTGTGAATTTGGAGAGCTACAGATATGTTTTTTCTTCTCTCCTCTATTAAGCCACCTCATTTGCTCTCTCAAGCATACAGAAAAGCACACAATAAGCAGCAGAGCTCAATTGATCTTAATTAGCAGATGCATCTGTCACCTACAGCTGGCAGCAGGCAGGTTGGTCGCTGCAGGGATGTTTTGGATTTGTATTCTTTAGCTCGGTGCCTAAAGCAAGCATCCTGCTGGGATGTTGTTATCAGGTACTTTTATTTCCATGGTACAATTTAATCTAGGGTATTAAAGCCTGCTACAGTATGTAACTTTGCTATTTTATGCATTTAGAAATGCAACAAACATGAAAGGAGCAAAGTCTCCTGCATGTACAGGTGTGAAACTATCGCAGTTTTAGAAGCAATTGTGTACCCAGAGCCTGCCCAACCTACTGCACTTTCTCTGCTGCTGCTTGTACATCGTTTACTTAGAAGTGCTTGTTTTCTTCGATTTCTAGGCAAAGCCAGCAGTTGTCTTGATTGTGTTGCTTTCTTGTGCATGACGTGTGAAGAGACTTCCCTTATTTTTCCTGTTGCCTGTAGCTGATTACGCAGGAAGTAGCGGCGGTGGTGTGGCGTGCTGTTTTATGGCCTACCATAACTTCCACAGTAACCCACTTCCTGCATGCTGATCAGCACTGATATGCTGAGAAGAACTGCGGTGCATCAGATAAGCTGAAAGGCAATGCATCACTGGTACCTGTTGGACAGAAGCCTGCACGGAGAGCAGCGTGGTCACACGTCGTTCTCTACAAACATCAGGTCTATTCTCGGCCGACATGTTCCATTGCCTTTTGATGATACGTTTTTGTCTTTAATCGGATCTTGAAATGCAATTAGGATTTTTCTGATCTATAACTGTCCACTATAAATTTGAATACAATGTGTAAATTAGTAGGGGGATGTTACACATTCCTTATGGGTTTTGTGTGTCTTACAGTTATAACAGGTCCCTACCTGTAAACTATTCAGTCATTATTTCCATATATTCTGTTCACTTGAAAGAAGCTACAGTATATATTAAAAAACATTAACAAAATGATGCATTAAATGTAGTCTTGCAATTGTTATAAAATTGAACTATGACTACAATTAATTAGTAGGTCATATTTAATTATTGTCAGCAAGAATGCTGTTTTCCAGAACTGAACTTTGGTAATAATGCATTATTCAAATGGATAGAGATGTAATTTAAAAAACATTCTGAAATAAAAAATGGAAATAAAGGAAAAAATGAACAATACTGAAATAAAAACACACGTTTGGACCGAATACATTTACAACACATCTTGATTAAAATGTTAATGCATGAGGACTGTGTGCCTGTTTTAACACACTAAAATGGACAGATGTTTGTTCTCAGAAAGATCACTTTTTTCCAGTCATGCAAGTTGCCAACTTAATTTTATAATTTTCTGAGAATCAGGCAAAATCACTGCAACCAGCACATTCTGAAAAAAAACACTACCGGGTTTCCCCACTAAAGTTCAAGTACAGCAAGCAGCATTAGTATACTATGTTAAACTTTGAAAATTCTGCTTATAACAATAGTATCAATATTAGTAATGATTAGAATAACCAGAGGAGTTGAAACTCAATAAAATTGATTTAAAATTAAGAACAGAAAAATGTTTATATATAAAGGGTTGTGGGAGTCCAGAAAACGCTATCCAGCCCTGTTGTTGAAGTGTATACCCTGACATCTTTCAATAAATCAATTAATTAGGATCAGTTAGCTACTAACTACCTAATGGGCTAGGTCCTCTCATTCTATAATGTAAGGAACCAGCTGCTGCTCTGACAATGCACATCATGGCTTTGACCTGTCTGTTTTCAGCAAAGACTGGGTACCAGTGCCAGTCAGAGGGTATTTTCTGTCTCACCAGAGAAAATGATTGTGGAGCAGAACACCAATAACACAAATACTGTTTCTCTAATTGCTATTTTTGAGAAAGAGTTTTGCAAACACGTGTACATATAAACCCATTCTTTGAAATGAATAACTGTTGTCACTATTTGGCATAGAAAAGCCAACATTTTTTTGGTCTTTGTTTATATAGCAGGGTCCTGAATTTGGTGTGCTGTTGTTTGCGATTGCATTAACATATTTATGTCAATTATATAACAATATTATTTCACTTCTGTTGCACTGCACCTGCCTTATTTCACATAGTTTATGCTAGCAGGGTAAGTATCTTGACTGTAATACCGTATGTGACTGGAGATCCCAGCTGTCTCTGTTGTTCCTGTTTTAAATATAAAACCTAAATGAGTTGCCTAAACAGGGACTTCAGAAAGATAATTTAAGAAGATTATAAACGAGTTTCTTAAAGAGATATAAAGAGATTTATAAAGACATTTTCGTTTCTGTGTTGTCCAAGTAATATCCAACTGGCAGTAAGAACATGCTAGTTAGGCATCCATCATCCAGGTGGGTGCTGCACATTGGTGGTGGTGGAGGGGAGTCCTCATTAACTGTAAAGCACTTTGAGTGGAGTGTCCAGAAAAGCGCTATATAAGTGTAAGCAATGAATGAATTAATTAATCCTGCAGCACAAGACTTGTGGTAAAAGATAGTACCAGCACCTCCGGCGGTGTCCTGTACCAGTTGGTGGCACGGAAGCCAGAAGGGGTTTTGCAGCAGGACTAGCAGGCTGGTCTGCTTCAGCTCTCATTACCCTTGCCTCCCAGTGCTGACGGCCAGCTCAGTCCCCAAGATTCAGCTGGTTCCAGTGGGCAGGGCTGCTGTGTGGGCTCCTGGGGAGCAGCTCCTCGCTCAGGGGTTTGTCTTGGTGGGGGGTCAGCTGTGAAGCTGGTATAACTCTTCTGAAAGACTTTGGATCATTGTCTTTTCCTGCTGGGAGGAAACCGACACCGTCTGATACACTTTCTGCCTGGGAGACCTAGCAGTTTCAGCGAGAAAAGCTCACTGAAAGTCACTGAAAGTGCGGAGCATAGAGCGCTAGTTTAGGAGAATCTGGCGCCGCGGCCCCTCCAGACACCCGCGCTGGGGGCGGAGCAGGACCTGTGGCAGCGCGCGCCTTGCAGAGTGATGGTACTGTGTGACAGCTCTGCCGAAACAAGGAGCCCCAGAGCAGACTGAGGAAGTGTCATATGGCAGCACCGATAGTTTCAGGAATGAAAAAATCGAACCGACGTGCATTGATTGTCCTCGTATTTTCTTCTATTTAAAAAAGACATGAAAAAAAGCTGATGTGGTCTGTGGTTAGCGAATAAGGCGGAGCGCTAGCCGGGGAATTTCCTCAGCAGTCTGCTACCTCGTTTCTGGGGGTCAGCAGCTGGATTAAGAGCAGACTGTATTTTGAACAAGGGCAGAGAAAAGCAGAAGGAAATTGCTTCTGTAGTTGTCCGATTTGTTGACAGTTCTGTGCACAATAGGTCCTATAGGTTATGCTGTGTATTATAAATAAATATGTCTTATAAGTCATGTCTAATAAAAATGCATTTTTGGCTTATAATTGTGTAATCCTTCTATTTGACTTAACTTCAGCCTTCATCAGTTAACAATCTGATATTATTGATATATTGAGCTTTAATTAAAGATGGGAAGAGGAATAGCACTGAGTCAGATGCTGAGTTTTATTGAGTTTATTAAGTTTTGAGGTAAACATAGCCATGAAGGCACAGAAGGGATTCATGAAGTTTAACTGAAAAAAAAATATTTCCAAAGGTTTCCTGCACATTCTGCAACTTGACATGATTGGTTATTTCTCTTGCCTCAGCTCCTGAGAAAGAATACATGGAATTAAAAATATTTTGTCTTACAGTAAAAATAATTTTAACTCACATGACTGAGTACATGAGGAGAATGTAGTGCCTGTTTTAAAGGCCTAGTCCTAAACCATTTCTGTTTTCTTATCAGCTGTTGTAGTGACATTCAGCACTACAAACCCCACTTTTATGCATTGATGCAATAAGCGTGCCCTTTCATCTTCCTTCTCTGAAGCACTTGATGGCGCTTTTCCTTATACTTCTGTACTCAGCACACATTGTTCAAAGGACTATTGTAATATCTGCAGTTTAATTGATGTTTTGTGAAGTGGACTTTGCCTTTAATACAGTGAGCACAACTTCAAGGCGTTTGAGGAGAAGTCAGGCTTTGATTTTTTCAAATCTTTATATACCCAGCTACAAAGCCAGGGCAGATCCCTTCTAATCAATGTCCTTAAAATCTGTTTTTTTAAGCCATGATTAGTCATTGCAATCTCTTTTGGCCCTGCTCATGTTGCTGAAATAAAATGGGGCGAAGAGAATAGTCATTTGAATGCCTTCACTGTGGCCTGTCTGAATGGGACCAAAAGAGATTAAGAGCCACAGGAGTGACCTGTACAACGAACGAGAAAGCTCATTTGAGGAGCTCTGCTTGCATGTGGATTAGGATGTCGAAAGCGGACCTCCCCACTACAGATGAAGGCGTTCTTGAAAAAATTCACCGTCAGACTCAATCTGCTACCAAGGGCCTTCCAGGGAGTCCCTTTGCCCACCGTGGTTGATGAGCTTGTGTGTGGGCAGTGTGGCCATTCAGACAGCATTGCAGGTGGGCCACAGGGCTGGCTGGCTTTGATTACTTTGGCACCTTTGTATGTGGTGGCGTCTGTGAGGGGGCTAATGACGGATACTGTATGCTGCCTGCTTGCTGTCATATCTAATAGGCAGCCAGGTGAGCAGTTTCCTCTCTCCATTCCCTCTGTCTCACCTTGGTCAAGCAGCTGGCTGTATGAAATGGCCATTAAAAAGCAAATTGAAATCCCACCATTGCATGCTAAATGACCATTGGATCGAGAGGCTAAACACAGGCTAAATCATCTCATCTGCTTAAAGTCTGATAACTGGTTTTCACACTGTGGTCTTTTTTCACCTTTTAACAATTTTTATTGCGAGTCTGTGACTTTCTGTTAGGACAGTTGTTTGTTTTTACCTTTTCTCTGAAAAGCTCTAAATTCCTTGGCGTGTAAATCAGTTATTCCCCAATCCCAAGCAGTTCATATTTACTGTCTGGCTGTCCTGGACGAGCTAGGCTGTTTGTACTTTTTTCCATGGACCACACGTATGGAATTGTCTGAGAGTGGGGAGAACGCTGAGACCACACAAATCTAGTGCTGTCGTGTTGTGCAGCATTGTGCAGTGGTAATTGAATGGTTTCACAATGACAGAGTAATTTTTTGTTTTGCACTAAGTATCCAAATTGGAAATTCTTAAATGCATTTTAAATGAGAGTAGATAATTCTACAGAAACAATCTGGCTCTGTAGGGAGGCAAGCTGTATGATTTGAGGTACAGTGTTTTCTATCTTTGTTATTCCTGCTCCTGTTTTTGTTTTTTTCTGTATAACAACAAGAAAAATGACCAGCATGGTGCAGCTGCCTTGCTACACCACTATATATCTATCCCTGGGGTGCTATCTATGTGGAATTTGCATGCTCTCCCCATGTTTGTTTCGGCTTTCTCCAGGTGTTCCTGTTTCCTCTCACAGTCCAAAGACATACTGGTAGGTTCTTTGGCTTCTGGGAAAATTGTCCCTGAAGTGAATGTGTGCATGTTTATAACAGTGTCTGTGTGTGCCCTGTGATAGACCTGTGTGCCCTGTGATAGACCTGTGTGCCCTGTGATAGATCCTGCCTTGCACTTGATGCTTGCTTGGATAGGCTCCAGCTTTCCCCCAACCCTGAATTGGATAAAGCAGTTCGAAAATTGATGGATGGATGTTTTGTGTTTTAGCAATCTTTTAGCAAACGTACTGCTCCAGATGCAAGAATAAATGCTTCAAGGTGCAAATCTTTAGATAGATGTGGAAAAAACAGAAATTTTGCAAAACAAGATATTTTAGATTAAGGACAGTAAATACCCTTTAAATGTAGTCTGTCGACATTTAGAATGTGTTCAGTTCTAAATTCTGTGATGTTCATCAGCCATAAACTAATGCGCACTCCCAGTAACACACACACTGAAAGGAAGCAATAGAGTTCTGTTCTGGAAGTGCAGCTGGAAAAATTGAGTCTATTTTTGTCGATCAGCTGTTTGTAATCTAAGAAACGTGTCTGAAACAACTGCAATGCCTTTATTAGCTGTGCGTGCAAATTACATTTGGAATCATTTTATTGGCTTCCACTATGGCTGCTGTTGCTTAGATCTGTCATTATAAATCAATTAAAGTCCTAATGTGGCCTTTTGATACATTCGGCCTTATTCGGATCAAGTAATTAAAGGCACATGTATTCCACTACAGGGCAAAAACAATTATTTTTCCCCAATAACCCCCCACTGCCACCACCTCCCCTGGAAAATTCCTTTCACCCAAGAAATGTGCACACTCACGAACTCTGCTTAGACACTCGCACACCTGTGCCCCACAACAGAAAGCCCCTCTGGGAGCTGGGAATGTCACGAAACAGGGATTCTCAAATTCATGGGAATGCTGTCAGGTCTGTTTCCACCAACAGTTATGAGTGATGATGGAGTGGTGCTGAATTGCTTGCCATTTTAATAAAACAAAGAAAATAAATCTGTATCTGAGTGAGCATGGCCATCACCAGTTTACTTATCCAGTGAAACTGTTCACTCACAATGTGCATTCATTGTATCCAATCAGGCTGCACCTGTGAAGCTTCAAGCTACGGTTCTCGTTCCATACAGCACCTTGGTTACATAAATGAGTAGGTTTGGATACAAAATATGTTAATTACAACATGTGTGGACATGTAAAGACATCAAATGCAAAATAGTATGTTTTCCTAATATTGGAATTCTATTCATGACCGTTGTTACAAATGGGGGGTTACGAAACTGGTGAAAATCAGCATTTGACCGAGCGGTTTAGTCAGTCAGCGAAATAATTATTCAAATCCCCCAACTTGTAAGTAATTTCTAACCATATACACGAGTGGCTGGTATAACTAGAGGCACGTGAATTCTTTATTCCTTGGCACAGCTTTGTTGAGACGAGTGATAATCCAGGCACACTTGGTGAAAACAAATATTTATTACAATAAACTACACACGACACAAAACATACAACACACAAAGTTACATTATATACAGTATTTACAGACAAGACGTTTCAGAGGGCTAACATTCTGGTCACCCAGAAAACCCCAGACTGCTACTAAGCACTAAACTCTTAAAATGCCTGCAGAGGCCACACAAGAGATGAGCTGCCTTCTAACTAAATACAAAGCATCCTGCACCCTGGATGCCAGAAAATAAATGGGAGCCTATCTCCCTATCCACAAAATGCACCCTAATCAGGAAAGATGTTTCTAACTGAGGTATCTTTTACCCAGGAAACCCAACATCCCTGAAAACACAATAGCAGGCTCTAACAAGGTTCAGATACTCAGCTCCAGTCAGCTTGGTTTGGATGATCAAGAAGTAGGGGCTCTCGCCTGGCGCAAGCTTCAAGTCCCCACTCCTCTGGACTCCTTTCTCTTCTCCCTGCTCTCCTTGTTTCTTCCTCCTTCCTCTCCTCCTCTTTCTCCTGCTTTTCCTTGTTTTTGGTTTTCCTCTGAGCTCTTAATGTGTGATCTTATAGTGTCTCTTTCTGTGCTGCTCCTTGCCAATGATTAACCCACAACTTCCCTAGGCATACTAAGGTAACTTTACCATTGTTTCTGCTCAAGGAAGCCCCCAGACCTCAGCAAACATCCTCTCTGCTTTGAAGTTAGAAGTCTTTACTCTTCCCAGTGTTACAAACTTTATCCAAAATGTAAAAAACACTTTTAAGTCACCTAAAGCTATAACAGTATTTAAATGCAGCTTTTATTAATTCATAAATGAAATAAGTTTATTAAATATAAATATAATTTGATTAATTATTAATTAATTAATATTGATTCAGTAAGCTTTCTCCTGCTTTTAACATGTTAACATACAGTTAATGTACCAAAAGGTTTATCAATTGTAAAAACAAGTGACTGGAGTCTCAATATATTCCCAACATTCAGTATGCATTAATGTTAATTTAAATCAAACTAAATGAATTCTTATTGCTAACAGTGTTGCTGTTACCAGCAATAGTTATTTGTGAGCATAGTGAATCTTCCTAGCTTGTGTTCAGACAGCACCAGATGCGTAGCCTGTCCATCTTGCTTTTCAGACTATAGCCAATACCTTTCACTTTCACTTATTAAATACAGCAAGTGATTTTCGGAATATAGGCTCCTTAGGCACAGGGAGCTCTGTAGACTAATGTAATGTGGTCAAATTCTTGCAAGCAAGACCATGTGTGGGATGACAATGAGCTGTTTGTCTGTTAGAAAGCCAAGTTTCAGTCTTGCTCTGTTGATTGTGCTGCTCTTCCACCGGGCTGTGGGGAGGGGTCAGGCCTACGAATGAGATCAGGGGCTCTGTTTATGCCTGACTCACTGCCGGTCGTTTTTGACAGTTGAACTGGAGTCAAAGTCCCCAGCAAAGCTGTTCAAGCTAGTAAACAACCAGCAACAGTGACCTGACGTACATGTACAGAAGAGATGTTAGCGACTAGTTCTTGTCATTTTTCCTTCCTTCATTCAATTGTTCATATTTGTTAGAGGCTTTTAGAATACTGTAAACATACTAAACATCAGGAAATGTCACTCATAACTGCTACAAATGCTCAAAGTAATTACTAGGGAAAACGTATACCACGTGCCCTGCGATTTCATTTAATAGACATACGTGAAGTCACTGTGCTGATAAAGTCTAACTCGGGAACACAAGTGGAAACTACTTTGAAGTACATTTAAAACTGAGAAAAGGAGGCATTTCTTTACCCAAAGGGTTGAAAGGGTATGCAACAAGCTACCCAGCCGTGTTGCTGAAGCTGATACCCTGGTTTCTTCTAGGAAACAGCGCTAAGTAAGATCCTGGGACCAAACAGGCTAGATGGGCCAACTCTCATTTAATAACTGATAAACTCCAATAGCTGGGGGTTGGCAGGGCAAGACAAAAAGATTGAGTCAAGAAGTTATGGATGTTTCTGTGTTTCTAGAGACTCACCTATCCCTAGAGTTTCATATCACAGGTGACACACCCCCTTTGTGTTTCTGTCAGCAGGTCAAACCTCTTGCACACATTTGCACAGACAGAGCTGGCTTGATATACAGTAAGACAGCCTGAGATTTTCCATCCCTGCCACTGCAATGACAGGAAGGGATTAATGCTGCACTTTTGCGTGTGTTGTAGAAGAAAACAGTTCTAAGTCAGTGCTTGAGATAGTGGAAATTCCTGAGGTGTGATTTATGAGGTGTTTCATATTAAAAGGTAAGACTCAGTGAGGTCTATTGTGTGATTTCAGCTGTTTTTTCTTCATCTGGTTGGCATGATTAATCTTCACTGGAAAGCACACACAGTAATTAAATCCTCATAAACCACAACTACACACCTCGTTTACCTGCCTTTAATGCTTGTTGCCTAAAGATAGCAGATCTGAATGCAACACAATGCACATCCAGATCAGATATCGTTTTGACAGTGTTTCCAGACGTGCAGCTGCAAATATTTGTCTTCATCTGCCACATGGATCTTGTTGAACAATCTGTATCCATCTTGGTAATATTTGCATTGGCAGGCAGAAACGGGATCAGATCTCAGACAGTTCACAGTAAAGTTGCTGAACTCCTACATTTTCGTTCTCTTCAAGATTTTGGATTTATAGCAGACATGCTGTCTTATTGGGATGAGAGCTGTTTCAAACTGAAACGTGTGCTGCAGTTGTTTAAAGGCTCCTGGTTCTCTCTCTCTAACTCTGAAAGTTACATCTTTGCATCTTGATGAACATATTCTTGCAGTTAAAACTGAGGAATGTGCATTGAGATGGAACACTCATGAGAGAGTTTGGGTAATCGGATAACATTCTGCTATTGCTTTTGCAAACTTACTTGTCACTTTGATATTTCTCTTTTTAACTGGTTGTAATGAACAGCAACACTTTAGAACATGTACTATCCACATGATGATATGGTTTGAATTGAGTAATACCTGTAATATCAACAGAAGGTTTATAGAAGGGCCCTTCATATTTGAAATAACCACTATAAATATAAATTCTCCATTGTGCAAACATCATCCTAGTATGAACATCTACAATAAAGCCTGCATAATGCACAGGGTCAAGTATGTGCATACATATTGTGTTAAAGAGCATATTTTAATACAGGAGGAATCCATGTGTGTGAGTTAAAAAAGATTTGGTAATGTAAAGTAACATGCATTTCAAACATTCATTTTTATATAAATGTGAAAGCTGACATTTGAGGAAGTAATTGCAGTCTAATGAATAATGACATTATCTTAAGCTGGCAATACTTTTCCTTTCCCTTTTTATAATTTGTTTCGTGCCTAACATAACACTACTTGACTTTCTATTCGTAGTATTTTTAAGACCTGATTCCTGTCTGGGCATAGTGTTAATGGGATCCCATGGGTGAGTCATCAAGACTGTTTTTATTTTTCTCGTACTTATGCCCCAGATTTATGGGTGATCAATGAAAAACAAAATAACTGGAAATGCCAGTAGCTGGGGGACACAGACTTGAGCCTTGCTGATTCAGCTACAGAAGGGGCGGAGGAGTGTGGCTACACTATAAATCCCAGTATCTGATGTTGCATGCTGTCAGGTGTCAAGCCCTGAAATTGTGCAACACATAGAAGTATCATTCGCAGCAGCTCGGTGTTCTGTAACACAGTCCAGGTACATGGCTTTAAGGTGCTGTAGAAGCCTGATATTGTCAAATCTGTAATGACTAGTAGTGCCCTCTGCATTATGGTCTTCACATTTATTGAAAAGATAAAATAGATCTCCTGCATTCTTTCACTGCTACTAACATCCCCTTCAGAACAGCCTTACTACCATTTTGCTTTAATGTAGTATTTCATGATGCTGGAACTTATTTGAAAGCCATCAAAGCTCAGTGCTCTTCTATTTTTTTTCAAGTGTTTGATACAATCTGTCAGGCAGGACTTTTCCTTCAGTGGTGCCAAACACATGGGAGCTGATTTGTCTTGTGTTTTATCATAGCTGACAAGCTGCAGAGTTGTAACAAGCCCTGCACCAGTGTCACTGAATGTGAAACAAGCACTGTCATATAATTATAATAATAATAATATTATAATAATTACATATTACAATGTATAAAATACATTTTTTACAGCATGTGTCTCGATATTCTCTTCATACCTGTGTATGATTGAATTGTTGCCTCTGTTGCACTTTAAGATGGTTTGAGATGAAAGGCACTAAGGCACTAAGAAGGAGCTGGAGATAACTCTGGCCATTTAAGCCCAAAGTAGAATTTAAGCAGGACACAGGAGTTAACACGCTACTCTTGCATTTTTGATAGTCGTGATGAAAACAATCCTTTTCCCTTGTGAGTTCTTTTTTAGTACAACACCACTGTTCTTGTACCTGACTTACAGTACTGTAACCGATAGATTCTGAGATAAGTTCTGTTCTGAGATAAGTGATCGTTACAGCATCAATTAGTTTGGAATTGTATTGAAATACTTGCCAGATTCAGTTTCTTTTGCATTTTTGTTTAAGTCTCTCAGGAAAGCATCAACGGGCTCTCAGGTATCAACATTTCCCTGTGAAGACCCTTATTGCTGACCAATGTTTTTATACATGGACTCCTGAGATGTTGAAGGATGGGGCTGTGGCCTTTAAAGCAGCAAACATGGGCAGCATTATTTCTTCAGCTGTTCTGGCCGCAGTTTGTGACTGGGGTTTTGCCGGGAGGTACTGTGGTTGAGGAAAAGGCCGGGAGAATTCCTGGTTCCAGCTCCAGCCCTGCCAGTGATTCACTGTGTCACCCAGATCACCTCGTGCTCTTGTGCTCTGGCCTTTTGGAGGAGATTCAAGACTGTGATTCTGTTGAAAGAGACTCTGCAGCTGCAGTTTTTGGTGCGTAGTTCAGCCTGTAGCCACTGTATACTTGCTGTGTATTTTTAAGCTTAGCTTCGGCTTAAAGGTACAGTCACTGATGACGTGGAGTCCCTCACAAACATCACAAAATCTTAATAATAGCTTGTCTGAAATGTACGCTTTTTTTGCATTTTAAGCACCGTCAAAGATGCATGAAATGTTAATTATATCAGGTATTTTGGAAAACCTTCAACATCATAAAATGCCATTCAACACCCCTGCAATTGCCTTTTTGGATTCAGTAACATCAGGATTGTTTTTAGTTCACTGAGGTGTAGGGTTTTACATGCATTAATTCTGTACATCACTTTTAGAACACAGTCGGGGTTTCATGATCCGGTCATCACTAAATCAATATTTAGTGATGACATGTGCCCAGCTCAGCCTGGGCATGATTCACCCTTCAGGTGATACCAGCATTCCCCTTGTCCTCAGCAGACCCAGGCCTGTTTTCTTCTGCCGGGCCCACAAGAAACAAAATGACCTCATATTTTTTTAACAAAATTTGTTCTTTATTTTCATCATTTTTCTTAATTTTAACAAGAGTGTTATTTATTTTCTTTAACATTACACATGGTCTTGATTATATCTTTCTTAAGAATGGCAAGGACTATTTGATTCCATAAATAGATGTATAGAACTGGCCTCTTAAGGCTGTGAAAGGGCATGAACAGTGACCAGGTTTTCTGTTTGAATGGTGGAGTGGGTGCATGTGAGTTCCATGTACCCTTTTAATTATTCGTTTTTTAGGCAACTGGGGTGGTAGGTGTGAATGTGTTACTTAAAAGCAATTTTGTTTGTTTCTGTCATTAACAAAATGGGACAGAAGAAGAGTTTTTGTTGTTTTGTTTTCTGGTTTATATCAAGGCTGCTGAACTCATTAAAGACCCAGATGTTTGTGTTAGAGAGCAGTGGGCTGTAAAAAGTGCTGGCAGCCTGAATGGGGATAAACTCTGTAGTTTATTTTTTTCCAGGATCTTTCTGCATCAGAGGTGCTAACGAGCCAGGGAAACAGTCTTGATCCCATCCACTATTAACCCTTTCACTGGCGTCTCTCCTGCAGAGAAGCCCAAATTAAATTGCGTGTTCTGAGACCCATAGCTTACACGGATAGCTTACATGGAATCTTGCCAGCAAAGCTGGGTACATAACACCAAGCATGAAAAAGAGTGCACAACATTATATGATATGGCTTTTCTTGGTAAATTATACATCAAAGAGCACTTGTGTCTGTGCAAATCATTTGTGCTTTCCCGACATTTCTTAATACTCAATGTTTCCTGTTCTGTCTGCTATTAGATAAGAAATTATGCAAAATGTTTGATTTTCTTGCACGGGTCATTGTTACGCCATTAAGCCTGCTGTTATTTATCTCACTGTTATTTACTATATTACTGGTATGGGTTTACGGCAGCTTGTGAAAGTGTTGGGTAGAAGCAGTCTGTTGTTGGCTCTGTTGTATATTAGTATTGTATACCTTTGATTGTATGAGCTCACCAATGCAACTAGTTGTTATGGCAATAAAGTATTGAACTTGAACTTCTAGAAATAGAACAGACATGATATAGAATGTCTCATATCTGTAGGCATTTTATTTACAATTTCATTTTTTTATACCTGGTTTACCAGATACTGTATATTAATACCGAGGACTACCTCCTGATGTGAAATAAAAACTAGAAAAACAAGTCAGTGCTTCCCTGGAACAGCAGAATGAGATCATCTAGCAAAAACACAAACACACATAATTCCAGCTTTCTGTTAAGATGCACAGGTGTTGGGTCTCTTTCAGAGTTTGAGTCAGAAAAATTTCACCTTTTCATTTTGTCTGCTCTTGTTTCCAAGGTTTTTTTTTTTCTTTGAGGCCAACAAATTCAGATAATCCCTTCTCAGGAAAGGAGGTCAGGCTTCAGTGTAGACGTTGGGTTAATGGTGCTAAATATCCATCCAGGGACACGGAATTGACAACAGCTGGAAAAATGTTCTAATGACAATGAATCAGTGGTTGAAGTATTTCGGAGTAAAGGAAAAACAGGGTTCTTATCCAGTCCTCATATGAGAAAAACCCACTTAAATTGTCATCTTTACATGTATTCTACAATAAGACCCTTACTGCCTTAGAGTTACACCAGGTCTTATTTCACAGAACCCTGAAACATTAAAGTAAGCACCAATCTTCCCTTTCAATATTGAGATACTCTCATTTGTAATTGTGTGATGTAAATATTATGCAGAACCTTGCAACTTGAAGCTAGCAGCTACATCCCCTACAGTTTGTACTTGTAATTTTGTAATTTTTTGCAGTTGCTTGATCTCTTAGCAAGTTGTGTGGAAATATTTTTTATTTAAACTTTGACAGTTGTGCAAGATGGTCCATACTTACAATAGGTTTAAAATAAAAAAAATGTGGCTGAAGAGGGGTTAAAGCCTGAGTGTCACAATGTTCTGTTTTCCCTGTCATTAAAGCTGCTTTATCTGCTGGCTGTTTTCTCTCTGACTATTTACAGCAGCCAAGATTTCCCTCACAGCTCTTTATGCTCCCTGATTGCTCTGCGCTGGCTTCAGAGTGCTCATAAAACATCTTTTAAAGGAGAGCTGCTGGCACCGTTCTGTTCTGAGGCAGCTTGGCCCATTGGAGTGCAGGGTTAATGTTGCGTTTCAGTGCGCTTGGCAAACAATGATTTTTAAGACAAAGACCTGAAATCTTTGTAAAGGTGCAGTTCCCCAAACATACACTCACATATCTTGCATTAGCGTGCCTGAAGGCGATTTAATTTTGTTAAAGCTCAGAAAAAGCTTTTTGCTCTAAAAACATGCAGTTAATCCATTTAAAGAAGTCCGAACTATGAAAAACATTATTTTCTTTTTTATTTTATATATCATGATTACAGTAAATATGCTTTATATTCAATGCAATCATGGTCTATATTTGTTGTAGCATATAATGGCATTTTTAATGCTTTTGATATCAATATGTATTGATAAGATTACACATTTAAATAATTTCTCAATTATTAACAATTTCTTCGAACAAATTGTCCGTCTCCCCAATATACTCTTTATAATTAAACTGATTAATTAATATAGAAAATCAATAATCAGTATAATAAAATCTGAAGTGATTGACAGGTCTTGGTAATGCAGCTTTGATCTGGGTTAGTTCATCAGTGGGGCTCTAGTGCCTCTGAGGGTCTGTGCAAAGAGCATGCTCAGTGCAGGAGCTGTGATCAAGTGAGAGAGAAAGTGCTCTATGTAGAACAGGAGAGGCGAGTAGGATTCTGGAGTTCGGTGAAGATGGCATGTAGAATAGGAACATGCAGAAATATGATTGAATGCCGTTTGGCTGGAGAGTTTTCATTCTGTGGTGAAATGAAATAGCGCCCATGGCTTATGAAGGTTTTTCAAAAGGATTAGGGAGATTGAGCATTTATTAAACTGATCTCAGAGTCGCTGTGAACAGTATTTCTATTTTATACTAATTCATTACACCTTCAAAAAGCAGCCTTATACTGTAGCTTTGGTCCCGGCTTTGATTCCTGCCTGGGGAATCTTCTCTTTATGTTCTCCAAATTCCTCCCACCTCTACAAAACAGTCATGCTGGGTTAACTGGCATCTCTAAATGTTTCCCCTTCTGCGTGCCTTAGTGGGCTCTGGCATCTTCTGGCATCTCGACCAGCATTAGGCGATGAATGGATGTTACCTGTATTCAGCTCTACGCCTTGAAATGGAACAATGTTACACAAATACACTGTTTATCCAGACCGATACATCCCTGTTCCTAGTCTTCCTTGTTTAGTGTCTTTGCTTTTCCACTTCTTGCATTTGAGAGTGTTTTTTATCTGTGATAAAACTTAAGATTTAACACAGATTGTCTTCGTTTTTTTGTTATTTTATCTCTGAAACAGGACTCTGCATTTTGTCTCTGCATTTTTTTCACACTTTTGGCATATTGGTCCCTTGTTATTTTGATCGAACTGTGTGAAGCTCTTGAAAATGGGGCTTACTGTGCACACTTGCAACATATAATATCAAATTTGATTGCTTGTTTGCAGTTGTTTGTTTTTTTTCTTTCTATCCTTTCTATCCTCTTTTAATTTTCATATGATCAAAACTGAGAATATACTCAGTTTATGGGAATGAAATGAATTTTATGGCCATTGGTGTTGCTTGTTGGTTCTGAAACCTGATGTGTGGAATAGCTGCATGTGTTCAAAAAACTTCCCGGCAAATCTGTTGCTCCAAGCCCCCTCCCCATGACTGCCTTTCTCTCAGCTTTTCATATCTGCTTTGACCTTTCACCTTGGCCTGTTGACTCAAGAGACTAGAGAAAAAAAAGTTGTCCTTGTGCCTGCAGCTGAGATAGCTTTAAAACAAAAGGAGTAGAGAAAGCAGCAACAATGCAAAAATCCTTTTTGCATTTCTTTTAGCTCCCATCCTTGCTTCTGAGCTACTCAGGATCTTGGTGGCTGTAGTACGCATGTATTTGTAAAAAAACAGACCAACTGCACATGTGAATCATTCAGAAATCAGTAAGGAGATCAGAACACATTGTTTAGTTTTAACTCACTGTAACATTTTATGTATATACTGTATTACTGGAGTTAAAATAGTTGGTCCTTTATTCATAACATATATTGAGGGAATGGGGCTGCTGAATAATTGAATAATTATCAAGTGTCTTTTCGTGGCCTCAGAGCTGTGGTGTTGCTTTCTGTTTTCTTTTGGCAGTGCTTGGTTTTAGAATCGACTCATACAGAATGGGCAATGAACAGGTTGAGAACTTACTGGAGGTGCAGTAACAGCACTGTAGCACCCTTTATACGTGTAACAAATGCAGCACCAGAAAAATGTTCAGTAAGAACGCCAATATAAAGAATGACAACAGAAACAAAATAAATGATTGTACTCTGAATGTACATGGCACTTTTATGCATGTGTTTTTGGAGTGCACAGAAGTTTATTGCTTTTGTAGTCCCTGATGTCTGTATTGTTCAGAATGATAGGAAGCAAACATGCCACTGGATCCAGCTGTGTTACTGTTTAACGAGGACTCACGACTGCAACTAAAGGACATTCACTGGTACAGTATGACTGCAGCAAAGAAACTGATAGCACAGCTCTGGCTCCCTCCTCATACAGCAATGGTGATCATGCAGACCAGCAGTGCCACTTTGAAGACCTGGAGCGCCACTGCCACTAGAATAAATGAGAAAATGTAAGAGGGTCTGAGCAGGTTCGAGGAGACCACTGTGGGGAAGGAGGATGAAACCTGTCATCTTCTTGCATTGTTTCTTGCTTATTTTGTTACTGTTTCGATGTTCCTAAAACCAAAATCCAAATTTGACCTTAAAAAAAGGTCAACAGAAATTCCTCAGCTGCTTCCCCGTTTGTCTCGTAGTGGCCCCCACTGCCACTCTGAGGCTGTTTATCCTCGGCTCTCAGGTTCAGCCGCCTGGCACTGCGGCTTGTTTGGTTGCTTTCTCTCTGCCCTGGAGCTCCCGGTCGCACTGTGTGCTGCCACTCCAGCACCTCACACACCTGCTGTACAGGAAGACAAGTGTGAGTAGGGAGGAGCACAGCTGCCAGGTGTCAGGACGGGAAGAACTCACAGCTGGCTCCTCTCAGGCAGTGATCAGAGCTGCTGATGCTTGTCTGAATTCTGTTTAGTTCAGGTGGGGAGCTGCGTCAGCATGCGCAGGCTGCAAAGGAACAAATAAAGGTTTATTCCTGCTGAAAAGAGAAGAATGAAAACACAACGGACACCCGAAGAAGGCTCCACAGCCGAAATGTTGTGTTTTCTTTCTTCTCTTTTCAGTATGGAATACTTGTTCCTGAATTCTATTTAGTTATGTTGTCCTGAATGATGTTGCCTATGATTCAAAACTAGAATGTATTTAAACAGCAATAATCTTTAAATCTAATCCAACTTTATTCTAAATCCACAAAATCATTTGAAATATAGGGTTTAAAAGTAGAACTTTTGTAGATGGCACAAAAATGCTGTTTGAATAATTTCTCGCGTTAAATATTACAGAAATGGGCCAGTGAATCTTCTTCTTCTCATGTACTTCCTTGTCAAATTTGAGAACCTGTCCCTGTGTTTGGGTTTGCTTTTTTGTTCTGGTAATTCCTTCCAACACTGATAACTGAACATGAATACAGTATATTCTCCACACTTAAATAGGTCTATGCAGCAGAAATATATGAGTTCATGGTGATGTTTTTAATTTCAATTTATGTTGGCTTTTAAAGTACGGAAGGGTACATACCCCTGTTCTGGGCTACAAAGAATCCCTGAAAAGTTAAAAAAGCTGTGTTTATGGGGATTCCTACAAAACCCTGTTGCCACAGCATTCCTGATTCAAGTATAGGTCACCTGACTTAGCATGTCTGGGTTTTGTTAACCTTCTGAAGGCATCAGAGATACTTTTCTCCTCCAGTCAGGCGCTGAAGACGAATAGATAAAATAAATGGTTTTGTGAAAGTTTCTGTTCAGTAACCATTATTAAAGAGTTCCACTGGGCTTTCTGTGTCAATCTCCAAAGGCACTGACAAAGCTACCGCAGTAGACCTCTTTGGGACAACAAGAACAGAGGGCATTTAAAACTGAGAACGGGAGGCACTTCTTTAACCAAAGGGTTGTGGAAGTGTGGAACAAGCTGCCCAGTCATGCTGTTAATGTTAAACTGTGGCTTCAGTCAAGAAACGGCTGTGTGAGAGCCATGACTCGGTTAACTGCTAACTACCAAACAGGCTAGCTGGGCCAAATGGCCTCCTGCTGTTTGTAAGCAGTCTTGTTTTTTTGTGTTGTCTGAGGAAAAGCAACATGAAATAAGTGTTAGATATGCTTGGGGACGACTCAGAACACGTCTGGGATTGAATTCTGTGAAAGTCCTATCATATTACTGGGGGTACCCCCTTTAGGCAGCAACCAATGCTGTTTACCAAATATGAATACACATCTACTGCCAAGAAATTTCTGTAATGGTCATTTTGAAATCCCCTGTGTAATTTTCTGTAAAATTACAATGCTGTGGTAGAAGGTCGCCTTCAACAAATGCTTGAGGCTTCATAAAACCTTGATTTAAGTATTCTGTCTCTCCTCTGTAATTTATTCTTTCCAAACCTTAATTTGCGTAGCTGCTCGGTCCCTATAGCTGTGGTGGCTGATGTTGGCGTGTTTGTGGGAGGCGCGATCGGATTGCCCTCTTTTGTACTTCTTTTGTCAGTGAGGCTTTGAATCATGTAGAAGGGGTTAAAGTGCACTTCACACCTGTCTCTTCTAGCCTGTGATGACCTTCTGTTCTCCCCACATGGTAACAAGTGGCCAGCATCAATAGTGATAGTGCCTGGACACAAATAGACATCATTCAGTCCTTCACTTCTATAAAAGTCAGGCTTTCCAATCTCCATACTGAACAGCACAGCCTGCTTAGCACAAGAATAGCAGTGCTGATTACCTCTTCAATGGGGATTAGTTAGCTCTATCTGCAAAGTGCACAGGATATGATCTTTTGTCTTGTAGTTCTTTGTCCTTTTTTCCATTGTGTCAGGATGTGAACATCACTAACAATTTCTTAACCCTGAGCTTCTGCCTGGTCAGCACAATACAATATACTGTATATATATATACACCTGCGTGACATTGTCCCATGTCTGAACTCAGCTCAGAAGCAGAACACTGTCCAATAGCTGACTTTTCAGCCTAGTCACCAACGTTGATGCTGTTCTGTTAATTGTTTGTTAATTGCTAGACAAGGGTGGTTTCATTTGATTTTGGGCCTACAGCAGGTGGGTATTTATACAGTATAAAAATATATATATTTTAAAAATATAATGTACAGAGACATAACATGGTGCAGATTATTTCAACCCTGACGGCACCTTGCTGTGGGTTTGGTGCTACAGCAGGTCCCAACACCTCCTCACATCCACCCATTTTCCAGCTGCTTTATCCAGTACAGGGACACGAGGGAGCTGTAGCCACTCCAGAGGCACCAGGTGGGGTGCAGCTGGGATGGGACACTGGTCCATCGCAGGACACACACAGGCACAAACACACGATCGCACCAGGGCTTGTTAACCTGCCAGTATCTCTGTGGACTGTGGGAGGAAACGCAGGAGGACATACAGACTCCACGCAGACAGCGCCCCAGGTCTGGAATTAAACCCAGGGCTCCAGCACTGTGAGGCACCAATGCTTACCACTGTGCCACAGTGCCGCCCCCTCCTCACATGCACACAGAAATTGTTAATTTGTGTTAAAGATGCTGCAAGTATTTAGATGTGCATATTTCCCAGTGACCCCCATTATTGCAGTAAGCATACTTCAATATACCTACGTCAAAGGCTCAGACATGATCTTTTTTAAGGCTCTTCATTGGCTGTTCCTTGGTTCTGTTGGAAGCCCACTAATTCCGCGAGCTGCCATTGGTCAGTCTCATCATCAGTTTCACTGCTGCTGTCAGAGTCAGCTTGTGTTTTGAGTTGCACAGTACATGTGAAAAGCCAACAAGCTAGAGCATCGATAAACAATTGAAGTATCAGTATTGGAATGTTAAAATTCTGTTAATGTTAAAAAAGCAATGTTGAAGTATCCACATCTGAAAAAAACACAGCAACACATAATAAATGAGAGCTGGGTAAGAATGGTCTGCTCTCAGAACCTAGGCCTGCTCACTACTGGGATGGGTGATGTCTAAAGCTACTGCTAAAGAACTACTGGACCTCTACAGCAGGGAGGAAAAGCTCATTGTCAGCGTGTTTGAATAATTGTCTTTACCACCTGTCTGAGATCAGTCACTTATCAGAGATCCATCACTTACTAATAAGCTCTTTAGTCAGAAAGTTTAAACAAGTTCAGGGGAGACTGTTTAAAGTTGTGTTTGCTTACATTGCTGGAAACAATAGGTTTGAAGTAGTTTCAATTCTCAGAACTGAGTACAGAAACAAGTAAAGTCTAAACAAGAAAGCAGATCAATGGAAGACATCAATTACCCATTATATATATGATTTAGAGCCCAGTTGGAATAAAAACCAGCAGACACCGTATTCCTCCAGGATCAGAGTTGGGAACTACAGCTTTAAAGAAAACCTTTTTTTCATTCCATCTGGGCTCATAGATAAAGTTTAGACCTGTCTAGACAGGTCGTTTTGCTGATAAGCCCTTTTTAATTGGCATCTCTCATCATTGCTAAGGACATAATTACCCATGATCAGTACTAACACCTTGGACCAGTTCATCTGAGCATTACAGGTTTTCTGTATGGATGTACCTGAATTTGCACCCAGTTATTTGGGCCCATTCTCTGTTTTAGAATGAATTTTCCTGCATCCCTGAGTTGGTTATTTAAATTTTGAATGGCCAATTGTTTGGATATACCCTCCCGATTGGGAATACCCACTTTGTGTTTATCACATTCAGGCTCACACAGGGAAGAGGGAGAAAGTGTCATCTGACTCCACCACAGTCCTTACAGCACGTTCAGCACCAACTGGAGGCCAGGTTTGTCCCTCACTGAGACCACGCTGGGGGGCTGACTGACCACACCCTTCCCCTGTTGTATTTAACCAAGTGCTCACTGCTGTCTGAAGAATCCGGGTCACAGTTATCTGGCAACATCAGGTTTGAACCCATGACCACTTTGTGGCCACTGGCTTTACCGGTTTAGCCACTTGGGATTCCTTTTGGTGTTTTTTAAATGATAGAAATTGATATGTAAATTAGGGTTTGCAGTAGTTATCGGCATACCAGATATAATGAAATCAAAGTTGGCTTCTTAGCTGATCAGTGTTGAATTTACATGAGAAATGCCAGAGAGATCAACAGCTGGATCTCAGTTTCTGCAGGGCTGTTAAAGTGAAGTGACTCAATTCAAACCAGATGTTCCAGTTCCAGCTCGCTCTCTCAACACACCTCTTGCCACGGGCTCTATCCCCCAGCGAGATCTGTGCTTTCCCGGTCAGCAGTTTTGCTCAGAGTCGAACCTTTTTATTTTATGATTCCAGACACTTATCATGACAACAGCGCACGAGAAAATGACACCATGGTCCTCTCAGAAAATTACCCAAACCCTTCAGGAGGACTCAATACAAAGTCTACAGTTTTCAAAAGAGGAGGAGGTGTGTCAGCCTCCAGGAGCCGTTGTTTCTTAACATTCCTTACAAACTGATTTGTTAGCAACAAAATGAATCATAAAAAGTACAAACAGTACTGTTACTCTTCCTCTTTTGTTCTTTCAGGCAGCATGTACAGTACTAGAAGTTTGGCCTTTTCAGAGACAGTACGTGATCTCCTTAAATTTATGGAATCAAAGGCCACATACTGTATATCTGGGTTTGCCATTTTGCTTTCCTTTTTATGATGGCTCATGCTTTTTTTCATACATTTTCATTTAGAACCCTTGAGTAACATTAAAAGAGAAAATGTTTTGAGACCTCAAGCTGGCAGGTATGTTTTGTAAAACAGTGATCATTTTTAATAGAGCGAATCTGTATTGCCTGTTTAACCTTTCAGATCATGCATCCTGAAATCCAGCTCATCTCCTCTGAGAACTGCACTGTTGCACCGGTGCTCTGCAAGGTTTGAATGTTCAGCATGAATGGGACAGGCTTTTCATTAGTTCTCCAAACTGTGATCAGTTATTGATCCAATCACAGATTTTATACTCAATCCTGAGTTTCCAAAGGCTAGTTATAACTGTATTAAAGAATAAAATCTAAATGTGAAGCAAATGCTGATGAAATGTTAATAATTTCTCTGTGCTCTTTTGTACCTTATTGCCTGGAGCTGGAACTGCAATGTGGCCCGCAGGAAAAAAAAACACTCATGAAGGCTTTCATTTTGTAAACCCAACCTTCCTTAACAAAAAGACTCTTCATCTATTTCGTATGAGCCGTGCAGATAGTTATGAGGCTCAAACAAACAAAAAGACCTGCACATGCCATCTGCATCCCACACTGGCATTCTTAACGTGTGTACTACTGCAGAAATGCATAAGTGGGTGTGCAGAGCTTTGAAAGGAAACAGTTGGCTGAAAAGGCTAATTTAGATGAGGAAAGAGAAACAGTCTTCTGCAGCAGGCCAGGGCTGACGAGAGAGGCTAGCTATTCTTGTGCTGAGACAAAGGGCTATTGTCTCTTTCCAAGTAAGTGTAAACAATGGGGTGATTGACATGTGGGTACAGCTCTGTGCCTGTTTAGAGTTTTCCAATGGCAGCTTTGTTAGCAACACTCTTATTGTAAGACACAATGAGTGTGCTTCTGGCGAGAGATGACATTTCTTTAAGAGTTTTGCTGTTATTGTACAGGGGCACTGAGGGTTTCCAGAGCTGCAGAGTGCAGAGGCAGGCAAGCGATTCTGTATGTACGTATTTGTTTATTGCTATGAATTCTACAAACAGTGGAGACTGTCCAAAAGGAATAAAATAACCTCTCCGTAAAGGTTCAGCGCTAGTAGGATGGATGATTTCTAAACCCTTCACTCCACTTCAAACCTTTTTTCTTCCTATTGGCAAATTCAGTTGAACTGTCATGCCCCTTTAAAATATCTTAATTTGTAAAAAAAGATATGACAAAAGGTCAAAAGTATTAAGCATCTCCTTTTGGACTCTCACTTCTATTGAAATGTTCATATTGGGCATTTTGTTATGCAGTGGGGTAATTGTATTGCTTTATTTCGACCTTCTCTAGGGATAGCTGCTTAGGCCAGAAATCTTGTTCTTTAATATTGTTCCTTTTACGTACCAGTTAGGTGATGGTAAATTACTTTTAAAGAGAGCTGTACACGTACAGTAGTTCAGACAGGGATGATACGTATTTTTAAAACTACCAAGAACATGATTCTAAATGCTGATGCACAGAAATTCACTGGACTTTTGTCTTTATTGCATCTCATGATTTATGTTTTGAAACACAGTTTGCTGCCATTTTCAGCATTAGAGATGCTTAAGTACACTCTTGCTGCAGCCTTTAATTTAGCCTAAGGGGAAGAGGAAAATGTAAGTTCAGGCAATAAAGGGAATAAGCACTTCAAGACTTTTATGGGGATCTGAATAACACATCATTAATGATGAGCCCACATAACAAGCACACTCCATTTGCTCCATGACTCACATGAATATGTTCAGCCTTTCCCTAAATCCTGTTTTATTTTCATTTTCGGGGGGGGGGGGGGGGGCTATTAAATCTAAATGAGTTTTTAAAGATCTCTGAACTGAACTGCAAGGGGAAGAACATTGAACAAAACATAGGAATAGAGAAAATGTCCTTGTTTTCATGATCACTTTCATCAGTCATCTGGGAATAACTGGACAGACTTAATGATGACTTTGCTGTTCTGTAATGAGCACTGATCTTTTGTGTGTGATAATGTTGGTTAGGAGGCGGCACAGTGGAGCAGTGGTCAGCTTTGCTGCCTCACAGCGCTGGGGCCCTTGGTTCAGTTCTGGACCTGGGGTGCTGTCTGTGTGGAGTTTCCCATTGGCGCTCTGGTTTCCTCCCTCAGTCCAAAGACATACCTGTAGGTTAAGAAAGCTTCTGGGAAAACTGGCCCTGATGTGATGTGATGATGTGTACTTAATGTAATAATAATAATGTTGCTTTATTAGCCCTATACAGTTTCTTTCATTAGGAATTCGTCTTTTCGCATACCCCAGCTTGATCTCCCTGAGACACACAGACAGGGAGAGAAGCTCAGAGCGCAGGGTCAGCCATTGTACGGCGCCCCTGGAGCAGTTGGGGTTAAGGGCCTTGCTCAGGGGCCCAACAGAGTAGGATTCCTTTGCCGGCTGTGGGATTTGAACCAGCAACCTTACAGTCACAGGCACAGATCCTGAGCCACAGAGCCACCGCTCTGCCCAACTTGCCCTGCGATGGACTGGCATCCTGCCCAGGGTGTACCCTGCCTTGAGACCGTTGCTTGCTGGGATGGGCTCTGGCTCCCCTGTGATCCTGAACCGGATAAAGTGGCTAGAAGATGAATGGCTTATTTTGATTGAACCATCTTATCTTTCTAGAATTATGTAACTCCTTGAATTTGTACACTGACGGGAGGGTTTCACTACATCCACCACTGAGGTTTGGTTCCCCTGTGGATGCCAGCAGCTCCACAGCACAGCAGGTCCACCAGTTGAATTAAGGGGGTCACCAAGAGTGGAATTCACATAGGACCCTGAGGTTACCACCCACACTTTTTACATCTGCCATGGGATCTCTGATGTCCAGTTAATCAGTTTAGCGTCTCATCTGAAAGGCAACACATCCTACATGACAGGGGTTATTGGCTAGGACATTCTGGTCCACGGGGTAGTGCACCACCTACTGGTCCACCATCACCATGCATTGCAACAACAACATTTTCCTTAGGGGTCTGACCCGTCCTAGCCTTGCTTCACTTCCGAGACCTCACATGATAGTTGTAGGGTGCAAACACACTGCACTGCTCTGTGCATTTACTCACTGGGGTGAGTTGCTGAGCCCTGCCCTGGGTGAACCAGATTTCTGCTACATTTTCTCTGTATCTAGTGGCCCTTTATATAACAATATTTCCTGTCTTTTAGTTTTGTTGTTCTTTAATGCTGTTAATATTTTATATGCCTTCCTCTACTTAAGTTTTTTTATTTACAAGTTAGGATGTGGTTTTCACATTTTATTTCATATCCTGAAAACTTTCCCCAAATGATCAATTGGAAAATAAATATAATAGCCAGACAATTCCAGTGCTATCTTTGCTAAGGTGATCTTTTGCCAAGTTATAGTTCAAAGGATCCCAGTTTCTTTTTTACCACTGCTGCACTGCCAAGATAAATTGGCAGTGAACTGCACTTATCCCATGTAATTGGAATTGGTTTTATGAAAAGAAATTATGTTTGATTATAAATGCTTCTAACAAACCAAAAACAGCATTTAAATTCCTACACAAGTCAAGCAAGCATTTCTGTGCAAGCTTAGTATATAAGCACGTTATCATTTTAATGTCCACAACAAAGGAGGTGTCTGTGCTTTACCAACATATTCTTAAAGGATATTGTCTGAATTTACCCAAGAATTCCTCTTTAATGTTTACAAATGTATTTTTCATTTATTTTTTAAATAAATACACATGTTCTGTAAGTTGTGCAAAGATCTTATGTCCTTTAGAATACTAGAAAAAAATGCTGTTTAGGCAAATTCAAGTGTATTAGAGTTAAATGTTACCATTTAGCAGTAAATGGCTCGAGTCATGGGACCACTGAGGCACATCCTTATTAAGAATAATTACAGCACAGAGGGCGGTTTTGACTTAATACAGTCTGTGTTCTAAGGAATAAGAAGAATGGGCTTTCTAATGTGCCATGTTAGCCATGGTGTATAAAGGGATTTCAGCTTCGAGCCAGGATTGGAAGTACAAGCTTCTTTATTCTCCTCGTTACTTCTTTTTTTCTTAACAGTAATTGCATTTAGTTACAGTGTGTCTGAGCTGATAAGTTAAATGAAGCATGAACCCAAACACACAGAGGGGTAGATTAAAAACTGCCAGAGCTTCGAGTAAAGACTCATAATCAGCAAAAATGTCTCTCCCATTATTGTATGTTTTTTAATCCAAGTTGGTGTACCAGCAAAAGAGGGGATAATTACTAAAAGCTTTTTTTCAGTGGATCAAGATGATCTGACATTGGAATAATTTATGTAGCTATAGGCTGGTGTTGCTGTATTTATCTTGCTGCAGAGTTTGTCTACTATGGTGGCCAAATAGCTGAAGGAACTAAAGAGAATAAAAACCGGTATCCGTCACAACAGTGCTTTTTTATCAAACTTTAATAAATGTGTGCAGAAGGTTATATGATTTGCTAGCGGGAGGCTTCCTTTAGATTATTTAAGCACCCTGTGTTCAGAAAAGAACTTTAATAAACCTACAGCCCGTTTCACCTCAGTTTCACACAGCTGGGGGTCATGCTGATAATATTCAAGTAGGGAGCTGCGTCAGCGTGTGCAGTCTGCAAAGGAACAAGTAAAGGTTCGTTCCATGCAGAAAAGAGAAGAAAAGAAACACGTTTTGGCTGTGGAGCCTTTTTCAGGTCGAAGAAGGCTCCACAGCCAAAATGTGTTTCTTTTCTTCTCTTTTCTGCATGGAATAAACCTTTACTTGTCTTGCTGATGATACCACACGAAGAAGCTCATACTATAATCTGTTGAGCCATCTATCTGCCATACAGAATACTTCTGTAAGAAGCTTGTAGAACTGTTTTTGTAGTATGTGTAGTTCTGTAATTAGGAAGGACCAGTGTAAAGTTTGCAGAATATTTGCAGTGACACTTTAATGTCTTGGATTTACAGATATTATATACTGTACACCAGGTGTTGATCGCAGTCTTTAGAGATCACACCCTTGTGTTCTTGGTTTACTATTTGCTGTGCTACCATATAAACCATATCCTTTTCAGTCCTAAAATTGCAGGTTGCTGTTTCTGCAGATTTAAAAATAGATGAATTAGAGGGAACTCCTTTCTAAACTGAGCGATGCATGAATATAGTACATTTTCATGAGTGATAAGGCATTAGAAGGGCTGTTTTACAAGTGCTTGGCTTTAATGCATTGAGATCCCTGTAAAGGGCCTGTGTGCAGTGAGGCTGGAGCAGAAGAGATGTGTTAAGTGTATCTTCAGTGATCTTCTTCATACACACACTGGTCATGCCAAACCAGATGCTTAAATGCATCTGTGATGATTTCAACGGCACAGCACCTTCCCAGATCAGCTCTTCTGCAGGAAGAGAAACATTCGGCATTCAGGCGTGCTTTCTCCAGCTCTGAGCAGCTTGCTTTTAGCTGATTTATGAAGACGAGAGTACCCTGTTTCAGCAAGCTGCTCACAAACTCGATGATATCACTGACTGAGCTCTCCAGGCCTTTGACTCCTGTAGGCGATTGGCATTTCTCATACAACCCCCCCCCTCCCCCTTGCTTAGTCACCTGGAGGAGCGAGGAGGGGGGGTTGTTCTGGCTTCTTGCTGCAGACAGGACTTGCATTCTGACATTTAACAAATGGGAACTTAACAAATGCACTTCAAATCTTCAAAGCTCATTGTAAGGCTTTGGAATTGGGAATTTCATCCATTGTGTGTTAACAAATATACAGTGAGACAGCTCACTGTTCAGCATAAACATGCAAGTCTATCAAGTCTAACAAGACACATGAGATCAGAGGAACTTGTGCTTGTTGTTGGTC
Organism: Atractosteus spatula; assembly: GCF_055471065.1. NCBI lineage: Eukaryota > Metazoa > Chordata > Actinopteri > Semionotiformes > Lepisosteidae > Atractosteus > Atractosteus spatula. The sequence continues at coordinate 879,230 of NC_142721.1, read as the reverse complement.
AAAGACTCATCAAAACTTTGAACATGTTATGGAGTATTCTTACATACTGTACATACTACATTTTAAAATCCCCAAAATCCAATATTGTGCAAAAATATATTTTTGTTTATTTTGTTTTAATATTGAATACATTAAGAAACCTTCTTTTTATTTAAATGACTGTGAAGGTGTTGCTGCTGTCCTAGTGTTCTGTGAAGTGATACAGAACGTAAAGACCCTTGTGTGTACCCAGTTGAAAAAAGTCAGAGATACAATGATCATCTTTTTGTATAGTCATCAGTGTTACCTGAGGAGGAGTTAATGTGGTATTTAATACCTCTTTCAAAGGATCACGCTGGCTTTGATGCAGTTTTTCATATCAGGGCATTAATTAAAAGTTAGGACGTCCCTCCCAGAGTCAAGGCCTGGTTGTGGTGAAGTGCGGTTTGTCAAAGCAGACTGGGGGCCCTGAAATTTCCTCGTCTTTAAAGATGAAAGTCGGCGGGAGCTCAGGGAGCGAGACAAAGCCAGTCTTCTGGATAATCCCTCTTTCAAAGCTCAAGGATGAGGCCGACGGAGGTGAAGACCATGCCAGAGAAACCTGCACTGTCCCCGTCACATAGCCCGCATTATCCAAGACTAATTTCTTTCTTTCTGGTTGTCTACCTCCAAGGAGAAAGTTGAAGGCTCAGCCCTGGGGAGTTGAAAGGGCTCATGGCAGGGTCCCTCAGCACTGTGCCTTTGTGGTGAAGCTGCTAATAAACCGTTCCCTGGTGGGTCGCTATCTTGACTTCTCACTTAATCTCACCAGCCAGTTGGATTCAGCAGTGAAGTATTTAGGCACTCTTGGGCCTCGCCTCTTTGTTGAGTCCATTTTTGTGTAAGTGCTAAAGCCTCAGCTTATTAATGTTTTACTAGGACTCTTTCATTAGGATTTTAAATTAGACTCATTAAGATAAAAGGCAAATAGATATGTACTGATTTATGACGTAACCCAACTGCCCCCTCCTCTCTCTTCCACTTTTCAGGGCCCAGTCCTTCTCTTTTGTCTCTTAAGCAAGGCAGTAATTCTTGCTGGCCTAAACAGACCCCTTCCAAGACTTTATAAGACCCCTGACTAATTAAGATTGTTTAATGGTTCACAACATAATTAAATTTTCTCTGTCAGCTAAGGTTAACAAAAACAGATAAGTGATTTTTTTTCCTCACTGGTCAGGAAGGATTTCTGTGCTACAAATAGCTCATAAATAACTGTTGTTTTTGTCATAATGGCCAATTGGAGGACAAGCAGCATTGTGATTATTATTTGCAATGGCTAAATGGTAAATAAGGCTCCATTTTTCAAGTCAAAGCTTAGGCCCTTTGAATTTCAGGATTTCTGAAAAACAAATGGTACTGCCCCCATGAAAATATTGCCTTTGACTGAATAGAGGTTGCCCATCCAGGGAATAGTTGAGTTTTGTGCTCTGTGCTTGAGGGATAGGCTCTTTTGCTGTGGCTTAACTATGGATGGTCTGCTTTCCAATAATGCATGTATGAACGGCTGTAGGCTGTAGGTTGTTTAGAAGCCAAGTGATGCCATTTCAAGAGATTTCTTGAAGAACACACATTGTATTCCCCTTAGGATATGTTATTCATAACAATTAGATACTGACATGTTTTTTTAAAGATTTGAGAAAACTTTAGATAATACTTAATATGCTTGCTTAAAAATACTCTTTCTGCACTCTCTTTCCTGCTTTCAATCTCCTGGTACTACTCTTGTCACCTTTCTTACCAGCAGTCCCAAGTTTTCCTTAAGGGATAAGTATGTTTCGCAGTAAATAAATAAGAAAGAAAACATTTAAATATATTTTGGGATATATATGTATATTTAATTCTTCAGTGTTTGCTAATCCTTGTCATTTCAATAACATCTGCAAATTTGGATAGTTTACTAACTATTCAGCACCTGAATGTAGATCTAAAGCTAATTGATATAAATTAGGAAGAACAGTGGTCCTAGTACTGTATTCCAGTATACTGTATGGTCCTCCACTAATTACAGTATCCAAGCTCCAATCTGAGCATTCAGCTCAATCTGTACTCATTGTTTTCTTTAATCTTCAGCGACTGTTGACAGAGTTGAGTCAATGGCTTTTGAATAACCTCCCTTATTTCCTTGAGAACAATTGATAAGATATCATCAAGCCCTGGAGACTTATTAATCTTTTTCTAGTAACTGAAATACTTCTGCCTCTTCTGTGTTAATACTATTTAAGAAAGAACTTGATTCTTCTTCTGCCTGAAGCATGTTGTTGACAATGCACTTAGATTTGATATCTTGAGAAAAAAAGCATTGCTAAATATGTACTGTAAATATACCATTGTTTAAACCTAATCTGATTAAAACTAAGTTGCTATGGATAAAACATCAGACAAGATAATCATGTGGTGTGTGATTCCTTAGTAATAATTCAATTTGTATAATGATTTTAAACCAAAGAATCCTCAAACACATTACACATAGAAAGGGAACCTCCTATTTTAGCTCAGATGTGCTGTACCTATCTGGGTAACGTGTGGCAGAGATATTGTGACAGCAGCCTCACTACACTACAGGTTAGGTAGAGGAGTGGAACTTTGCCAGGATGATGGGGTTAACACCCTTCCACTTGGGAAAGATGGACATGCAGATTGACCAATCAGCAAGCTGCTTTTCCTTGGTGACCTCTCACCCCAGGACTGTCCAGGAGTCTGGGGTCTGACTAGGTGTTGCTGCTGTTGTCAGAGTATCGATGTCTGAAGCGTGCAGAATGTGAAAGAGGTTTCAGGCCAGTGTAGCTGCCCTGCTTGGCTTTAATGTATCCTTCTCCAATTCATTCCAGGGGAGTGTCAGCACGAAAAGACAGGAAACAGCACTGAGCACAAGAAGGAGCACTTCCCCAACCCCCTTTGTTTTAAAACTACAATTCGTTTTCCACCATCTCTCTGTCTCTGTGGCCTCTGGCTAGTGCACTTGAAGCGTGGAAGGCCTGCGTAATATGAATTGCAAATAAGTAGCTGACACCTACCAGCTCGAGCTACATCCGTGACGAATGGGGTCATTAGAAGATGAGAGAGGCCTGTATTGGATTACGTCACATTTGTTTTACACAGTTGGCTACAGTGGGTACAGAGAGCAGGAATGAAAGACTGTCTGTACTGGAAGTGAATAGTTGATGTAACAGGGTGGTGACAAACTGGGCTTTTAACTAACATTGACAGAGCTCATTGACCAGTGAAGGACTGTAAGGTTCCTTTATTTCAGGTCATTGTACATTTTTATGCTTCTTTCCCTTTGCTTCTTTGTTGTCCTAAGCAGGGAACATCCAGTGATTGCAGAGTTGGCTGCAAAGCTAACTCTTGATGCAAAGTATCTAAATGTTTGCTTAGGTGTCTGTACTGGATATTGCAACACTATCTGTCCAGAATGATTGCCTCTTTCTCTTGATATGCAATGTCCACATGACTCAGACTCACACCTACATTATTTTGTTGATATTCCTTTGGCCTTTATAACACAGAGAAGACATTTCCTATAGCTTTACAAGAAGGAAACACTCACTTCTCAGGAGAGATTTTTGACAATACCTCAGTTTCTCCATGTATGAACTTTCCAGTTCCTTCAGGTTACATGGCTGGTGCTTATGAACTGCTTTCTTTTATCCAAGCTGTAATTCTTTTATTAGTTTCAGGTCTGGAGACAATAGATTTGACAGGGTCATTATCTCGATGGAAAGTACATTTGCAGCCAGGCTTCAGCTTCTTCTGGATACAATTTCCTGATATACTCTAGAATCCATCCTTCAGTTCTAACAAGGGCTGCAAGACCAGAGGATTCAAAGCAGCCCCAAAATGACTTTGCCTTATGCTTCACAGACGCGATGGTATTCTTTATAACTGTTACAACCGTTGCTGTCAGAGCCATATCCATAATGTGACTGTACCAAAAGGTATGCATTTTGTTTCATACCGTTACAAAATGTGGTCCCAAATCATCACCGAGTTATTGGTTTTTAAATTTAAGTCTCTTCTTTTTTTATTGAAGCTTCTAGTGTGAGATGGAAATCAAGTTAATGCAGCTGATGGTGAAAGGTAGTGTTGGAGACATAGTACCCTGAATACGCTGGAGTTCTCTGAAGCTCCTCTGTTGTTGTCTTTGGGTTTGGTTTAGCTTCCAGATCTTCCTTCTGTCTGCACAGATTGGCAAGAGTTTCACGCTTCCTCTTCCTTGCAGGGTAGCAGATGTCACACTAACCAGGAAATTCTTTGTTCTTTGATGGACACTGTGGTTGAAACTAGGTTATTCGGCTATTGTCATTTTTTACAGTCTCACCCAACTTGTTGGGGTTGATAACCTTTTCTTTTGGCCTGAGACCTTCTATGAAATGTCTGACTTTTCCCATAATGATGAATGTAACTGACTGGATTGTCTCACCACCTTTTCCACTGAGTGGCCAGCAAGGAGTTTTCAAGGAGTTCTAAGGAATGACCAGCACTGTGTTATAACATTTACAGCATTATAATAAACTGTAAAAAGCATGTAAATAAATCGGAACATTATATGTTCCAAAAAATCTCAAATTAAGTTGAATAGATATGTTCTTGTTTCAGGGCAGCATGGTGGCTCAGTGGGTAGCACTGCTGCCTTACAGTGCTGGGGCTCTGGGCCCTAATCCCTAACAGTGTGGAGTTTGTATGTTCTCCCCGTGTTTGTGTGGGTTTCCTCTCATAGTCCAGAAACATACTGGTAGGTTAACTGGCTTGTGGGAGAATTGGCCTGTTGTGAGTGTGTGCACGTCTGTCTGCCCTGTGGAGGACTGTCCCGTCCAGGGTGTACCCTGCCTTGTCCCTTTGTCTGCTGGGACGGGCTCTGGCTCCCCTGCACCTGCACTGGATAAAGCAGTTAGAAAAGGGTGGATGTTGGTTTCATTCAGTCCTTTCAGTCTTAAACATTTTCATGTTTTCATTTAGGCAACAAATGCCCATTTAAAACTCACATTTTGCTTCACTAATGCCCAACTTTTTTCTTTTCCGGTCATTTCTTCCCTCTTGTTATTTTGTTTTCTTTTGTTAATGGCTATGTTTAGAAAACCAGGAGCTGCTTGCTTCATGTATCTGTGAATTGTGACACATGTTTTGCTGGTGTCTGTTTGAGGTAGCATTAGGTACAGTCTGTGTGAAAAAGCAGTGTGGCGTAGCCCTTTTCTTGTACAGCCATTTCAAAGAAACCACAATGTGTGTTTTCTGAATTCTTTTGAAGAACCTGCCTTTGCTGTACATTTAAGAAATAAAACCTCTGTCTTGGCCCTGTGTTTCTGCTGTGTTACCTTCGAGCAGTTGGATTGGGAACTTAATAACCCGTTTAAAATTCACCCCGGGTGAAGAGCGTGCCTGACTCGGAGAGAGACAGAATATCCTTTGACAGGGGATGGCATTATTTGTGTTTGTGCTGCGTCAGAAAACTTAACTGGATCTTAGAGGCTTCTCTGTTTAAACGTTTGACAAGAACTCTCTCTGCTTTCTCCCTCTCAGTTGCCTTTTACTTTCTGCCGCGCAACTCCCTCCCTCTGTCTCTCTCTCCCCTCTCCCTCCTCTGCAGCAGGGAGCCCAGTCCTTTGCCTTGTGCCCCCAGCTCAGGGATCAGGTTTCTGTAGAAACAATGGAGCTCTCTGCTGACTCAGCGCTCCACATTCCCCTTAGGCCTGCACTGCCAGGCAGCTACTCCGCCAATCACACAAGCCACAGGTTTCTCCTCAGGACTTGTCTGGCAATAAATGGATTTTTTTTAGGAGAGTAAACTCTGGAGGGGGATGGTTGTGGTGATATTGCTAGGGAGGGGGGAGGGTTCAGTGTAAAATACCCGTTTTCCAAATAATTGTTATACAAAGAATTTTTTAAGCCTGTTTTTCCTGTGGTGCATGATTACAATTCAAAACAGTGGTGCTTTATCGGCAAGATAAACATTTATAAAGGAGCATTTTATTGATTATTGTAGCTCAGCCTGATTTGAATTTATGTTTTTTAAATCAGGTCTGGTTGTTTTAGACGGTTCATTCAAAAAGGATTTGCTTAGTCCTGTAGGATTTTTTATTTTTATTTTTTTAAAGGATTAAGACCATCTTATGCTCAGTATCACTGCTGATGATCTCTGCGAGTGTTCTTGGCAGTTTTAAACTGTTTCAAAGGTACGGTATGTAACATACAAGCAGGCAAGAGAGAAATTGATTAGGGAGGAGTTCTTAAAGGGCAACACTTTGTTTTCTTTGTGTCACTGGGTGTGTTTCTGTGTTTGTAAACTTAGACAGATGGCAACAAGAAAAATAGCAATACTGAGTAAATTAATTAAAAAAGTTTTGTGCAGTAATTGTTAAAAATGGCCAATTAAGAACTTTTTTTTAATTCTGGTTCAGTTTTACATTTTTCCATTCTTTTGCTTGTTCTATGATTCTGATTATGTGAGAGGTTAAAGTCAAGTCATGCAATCAAGTTTGTTTGCTACTTTGTTGTTTTATGAAAAAACACCAATAGGTAGACATTATAAAGAGAAATCCGTGTATAAATGAAAACAATTGTGTTTAATGTTTGTTCTTCTTGATGTGACGTCTTGTCACTCTACCAAACAGAATAACTATTTTTGTCAAAAACTCTCTTTCAGGACCTTTTCTAATTCTTGATGAGCTCCAAATGGCTGGCTAAATCTATGTTTGGTTCACAAAATATCCTTGTAAAGATCCCATGTTTCCTTCTACTTTTAAACATTTCATTTCAGTAAGGAGGCAAATTAAATATTATAACAAACCTTGAAGTTGTATGTGACTTGCACATCCATTTTTAAGAGTTCAAGAAATATAGGGCGGCCATTTGTACGTTTGATCATTCATTCAGAACAGAAAAGATTTTCTGCTTGAGAAGTACTTCAGAATGTGAAAGCCTGCTATAGATGACTTATTTACCCTTGATGTATGTATGATCCAGTGATATTCAGTGGTGCCTTTCTGCCCACTTCAATAATGAAATTCTTAGGGACAGTTAGACCTGATTTCCTCTCTAGGAAGCCCAGACTGATACAGCTTAGATGTTTTACCACTCTTCAGGCAAGTCATCAGAAAAAGACTTAGTGTCGTGCTCACTTCCTGCCCTTGACAACCTGTCCCCAGACTTAATGAAGCCAGATGCTTGCTGTGAGTACAAGGCACATGCTAGCCCCCCAAACCCTCCCCCACCTCTCCGGGCAGTAAAGAATGCACCACAAACCGCACACTGAAAAGGGATGGGGTGTGGCCACGATGACCTCATCCACATTACTCAATGCACTCTGACCTGTGGTAACCAATGTGGGCTCAGATGATGTCATCTTTCTTTCTTTTTTTCCAAACAGGACTTTTTGTTTTGCCATTTTTAGCAACCTGAGTAACTAGTTCCTGACCACAGATAAAACCCTTTCCATTCAAATCCTGCTTGGGAGGGTGCATTCCACTACATTTGATTGCCAATGCGAAATCATAAATTTGTAAATAAAATCAAGGTCTTTCTTTGGAGGCGTATTTATTTACCGATGAAAATAAGGGCTCAAACATCCCCCCTTCCTCCCTGCATAGCTATTACACCCAGATCACGGATGTATTTATTGCCTTGTTGAAACAGTAATGAAATGGAATGGGACAGAGCACTGATCCTTGAGGACCAGATGGTCTTATGGTTCTCATTACACCTGAACTCTGAAACCAACGGCAATTGTTGTGTTTTTAATGCCTCTCAATTTACATTGAACTCATCCTTTATAATATTGCCCAGATGTTACAGACTGAAGCATTGGAGAATGTGAAATCACCTTTGTAAAAAATAAAGTGTGGTCCTTGTCACATTATACCACACAATTTGTAGTCCTTCCTAGAAGTTGTTTTTAATTTGAAGTGGCTGACTAAGCCAGTTCAAGGGAGAGAGTAGGGGTGCTAACCCCAGCATTCTGACTAAAACCCCACATTGGCCTTGCACAATCTCATCTCCTGGAATTTTCCTCTTCAGTTTCCCTTGTATTGTTCACATGCAGTTCTTCATGTACTGTATGTGAAGCACTTGTATGGAATCCTTTGGGATAATGTTCCCTGTCCAAGAGAAAACAGCAAAGCCACTAAATAGTGTGATGCTGACTGCGTGCAGTCCTTTCAGAGAAGGTCAGTGGTAGAACATCACTCTGCTAGCACCCAGGGGAGAACGATGGGCTGAATGGCCTCTTGTTTATGACTTTATTAAATTCTTATGAGTAGCTGCTACAACACTTGTTCCTGTTGTCCTGTGACTGTTATTTCCACTAGATGGCGATGTAGTGTGATTCATTTTGTTAATGACTAAATTAGTTAAATGGTAGACTTTGGTTAAAAATACTAGATTATTCTGGAGCAGACATGAAAGTAATACAATCTTTAAAAAATAATTAAATTATATGAAGTAAAACTAATTATTAAAATACCTGATCAACACTTTGCCCATGCATAGTACTTGTACAATGTTGCTGGCTTCTGAATCCCAAGGTTTTGGAGTGCTTAGGACTCATAATGGAAACATTATGAGTTCAAATAGCACATGGGGAGCTGTCCTTGTGCTTTTGAGCAAGATACTTCACTCAGATTAGTTCAGTAAAAATTTTTTTCATTTGGGGATTTTCTTTCCTCAAGGATATCAGACAGTCACCTACCCTGAGTGCATTTCAGATGTTTTCAGATGATACTTTTAAAGATGCTATATACAATCAACTTTATTATTATAATGCATGGCAAGCCCGGTTTAAATGAGTACACTATGTAATTTCCTTTGAATAAAAATGCTAAGCAAATAAATTAACATTAGTTATGCTGACAGTGGTCTTTTATTACAAAACCTGTAAACTAGCATGAGTTAACACTTTTCATTCATTCAGATTTACAGGTACAGTCGAATGGAGTCAGGAGATTCTCAGACTGTTCTTATGATCACTCTTTCAATCTGTTTCAGATCTGTCCTTTAGATGCCTGTAGTCATGAGAACATAAGAACAGCTAATAAATGGAGGGCGTGCAGCCTGTCTGGCTCATGTGACTGCTAGTAGCTAGGGGATCTGAGAATCTCGTCCAGCTGTTTATGGGCAGAAGCCAGGATGTCATCTTTGATAACACTCTTGGGTAGCTCGGTCCTGACTCCCATAATCCTTGATGATATCAGCATAAACACCTTAAAGTGTTTTGCAAGTATAACACAATTCACTTGTCTACATTACATCATCAGCCAGCTGTTTGTCTTACATTTTAGTCTTTTTGAAATTTCCTTTATCACTACTGTTATGTTAACTAATTCTCCTTTTTGGTATCATCTGCAAACCTAACAAACTTCACCAATGCTATCACCCAAATTTAGCCTTTATCTGTGCTCTGTTTCTTATGTAACGCATTTAATGTAAAACAGGCAAGGCCTTGATTGCATGTCATTTCAAAATTCATCTCTTATAAAAACTTTTAATAGACTTCTAAAATCTAAATGCACCCCTACGTATACTCTGTGCATGTCCATTACTGCCACTGCTTGCCAAAATACTTTTAGGATAATTCGACAAGATGGAGCGACATTTTAAAATCTGTCTTTGTTATCCTGGATGAATGAATGAAGAAAGGTTTAGCCATGGCACTGACATTGAATTTGAGGGAAAAGACGTGGAGTGTGTGGAACAGTGGACATATTTACAAGTCTGCTTTTGTCTTGTTTTTATTTTGGTCAGTGAGAGTCACATAATTCCACTCCTGGATGTGAAATTCTCCTAGACTGCTGTGTGTCAAGTCCATCTGGACAAGTCATAAGCAGTGAAATCATGCAGGGATGGTCTCCTCACATCCTACCTTGAACGTATTCCCAGCAGAGTGTAACTTTACCCAAATACTTAACAGTTTGTAGGAGCAGATGAGCAGGCAGCCTCTTCCTTTGTAAGGGGGTGATGGAGGAGGTTATTCAGCTGCAGGCTGCTTGACCTTGCTCATCTCTTGTGACCTTTTACTCAGGCCATCATTTGCCTTCACCTCATGGGCAGTGTATTTGCACAGGCAGGTTTGCTCAGTCAGAGTGTAAGTGTCAGAACTCTGCATTGATTGAAGGCAGCTGTGTGGACAACAAGTTAGGTAAACATTACTTTATGTATCCCAGAAAAGAAAGAAGAGCCCAGTTGGTTTGCAATACAGTACCTCATGTCTGGCAAAGAAGATAAATTAAACTGAGCTGGAAACACCCTAGCTGTTTTTCCTGTTTATTTTATCAAAACCGCAGTTCTAATAGCCGTTAGCTGTGGCTTTGTTAAGCATTTCAATATTCTAAGGCTAATTTTAATGTACAAAAAAAAGTAGATCTACATGTCATTTTATCATCAGCCTTTTTTTAAAAAAATGTGTCATTTAAAAAAATATATATATTTCAGTTCAAAACAATGAGAAGTGGCATAATACAGAGTTTATTTCAACTACTTTTGCTCTTTGGGATATTGTTCAGAAAGCTGAAAGATGTCTTAAATACATTAACACATACTTGAATTCATCAAAGTATTCTAATCACTGTTTTCTTTGTGGTAATCTGTAAGGGATTAGGCTTCTTGGTTATGAGTACAGAAAAGAGATCATAAAAGCACAGTCCTTTTCCACTAAAATTCTAAAACAAATGGAAAAACAAAGAACATATTTAATTATAAGTTAAAGGCAGCATTTTCATACAATTTTACTGGATTACCATCAGTATAATAAAATCCAGCTGTTTTGTTTTGTCATTTAATCTGTCGCTTGTGGCTGTAGACCTAAGAGATACAAAACAGCTGTGTGTGTACTACAGTGGTTGATATTTCAGAAAGCAATGGCTTTCAGAAGTAACATTTCTTACTCTCACCTGCGTAGAAATAAAAATGCTAGTACTTATATTGTTTAACTTTCCCATGAGATGAAACTGTTATCATTAGCAGTTTAAAGATTGTTCAAATGTTTCTTGATTTGGGATATTATTTCATTGCTTACTGTTACAAATCAGTCTTGCTAATTGGCTATTTTGTTAATTATGCTGTCTCTTTTTTGAAAGCATTACATACAAACCATCAGCTTTTTCTGGACTTTATAATTCTTATATTTCCTGTGTGTCAAATCTCTGCTCCCTAGTAAATAAAACTGGCAATTTGCCCACCATTTACCTATGGAACAAAATCAAGCTCTTACCTTGCTTTAACTTTACTTGTGTATGTTTTTTGTTAACCTGGTGTTTTTAGTTCTTCATGATTGAAAGGGATTATTTTTAAAATTCCAATTTTCATAAGAGTTCAAGTTTTTGAATTAACAGTTCATAATCAAGAAACACTTCTTAACATGTGGGAAAAACATGTTTGTAAAATAGCATTGTTTGTTCAGCACTTTATTTGGCAAGATTACATCCTAGATTTTATCCAAAGTAATCTGTAAATCATGCCTGGCCTTCTTTGGTAATTATGTGCCCTGAAATCCTGCCCTCTTGGAAAACAGGAGATTATTTAAATTGTTTGTGTAGACTATTATTAATTAATAATGGACTGTTATTAACTAACTTTAGTATTTCATAGCGTGCTCACCATTATAAAAACATGGAGATTACATAGATTGTGTTATAATTGTGTTATTATTATATTATTATTTTTGGTTTTTTCATTACCATTACAATGTTCCATGAAAGAAACACTTAAAAGGGCAGAAGAAGGCAGCCAGTATTGCCTGGAATACTTAAAAACATACTGTAGCAATGCAAGTTATGAAAACATGTCCACATAGTTTGACCAGTAAGGCCAGTAAAAACAATAAAAAAACAGAAATATAAATTAGAGCTAAAGTTTTGCAAATAAAATGTGACTTTGAAAGAAATGTCCCTAGTGCACTGAATTAATAAAAATAATTTTTGAGGAATAATGTTTTTTTTCTCCTGACCTAAACGATGACTTTTTCTCAGTCTTCCACCACCTCTTAGAAGGTGCAGAATAGCATGGTGATATTTAAAGATGCTCAATCGCATGGCCTGGGCAGCAGCTCCTGGACTTTAAATGGAAAAAGCACTTGTGTGAATTTTTTGTAGATTTGTGCTGGTGGTGCAGTTGAACTGTTGATGTTGGGCGTTGTTTGTCCTGAACACCCTTTCCGTTGATGTTGCCCTAAGCAGCCCAAGAGGAAAGTTTCCATGTTTGACTACTCTTTGTTTATTTCCTTCCCAATTAAAGATTTCTGAAGCCAGTATCATGTTTACTGTGACAATGAAAACAGGTCTAATGCACCACTATCAGAAAGTCTTTAATCATACCAAGGGATGGTATATATGTATAGCATATACAGTGGTAGTGATTTTTTACTGATTTGCTAATACCTTTATTTACCCAAGAGTGATTATTTCTCTTATGGAAAATAAATTAAATGTACTGTAAATTTCCAGCTGGTGCAATGGACCCTGAATGCCAATATACATTTTTTTCCTGTTTTCACATTGATTTTGTTTCTAGTTTCCACAATAGATTAGTGCAGGTGTACAGTACGTCTTCAAGGGTAAGAGTGGAGTTTCTCCATCTTTTGAACAGCGATCTCTGTGAAATTTTTTATTTGATTGTTCTAAGCATTGTGCTGCACTGTTCTCGTGTTCCTGTGCCAGGATGTTTATTTGTTTAAAATGAGGGATCGTGGGAAAGAATATGCTTGTGGTCACAATGCAGTTCCTGGGTCTGTCTGGTCTTCAAAGTCAAGTAGACTGTATGGCTTCCAATTCTAAAGTAAATTAAAATTTAATAGTACTGAATGAGTTACCTATTCCATCTACAGTATTCTAACTGTTTCTTATCTTTTGCAAAGAGTTTTGTGTTACACAGTTTTTTTTGCAATGCTCTGAATTGTGTAGCTTCCAGAAAAGACTTTTTGTAATGTAACATTATGTTAAAAAATAGATGAGCATACAGTCATCCAGCTTTTAATTTGGATAAAACCTTCTCACAATGAGTGCCATCCTACAGTGTCATTATACAAAAGAGCACGGTAACTATACAGCATGTAGATGAAAAACAAATGCAGAATAATAAAGAACATAATTCAGCATGCTTTCAGTTTCAAGCCTTATAACAGAGTTTCTACAGTTTGACAGAGAATAATTCCAGCAAAGTCCAGGTATCGAGACTGGTTGGCAAGATGAGAGTTCGTTAATATTATCAGTAACTTGTTGTCCATAGAACAAATGTAGTTCAGGTAAGGAACAAGGTAACATCAAAGTGTCCTCACTTCAGTTAGGAACAAGAAGAAGGCATGAAAAATAAATTCAGTACATGACTTCCAAAATCACAACCATGCTTAAATGCTTCAGCGACAGAGCGATGGGACTTCATATGACTGAGGAGCCATCAGATTCTGCTCTGTCGCCCTGACTAAGCTGTGCTGGGTTACAGGGATCAGGGTCACCTATGAATCAGCTGCACGTGCAGCCAGTTAATGGAGGCCTGTCATCGCTGTGGAGGACATAAAGATTGAGCATCTGGGTTCCATTGAGCCTCCCTATAAACTCTGTTAAAACTGTCAGGTGTTACACTTGGTGAAAAGCAGCTTTTGTGCTCCTGCTCCATAGCATACCATTTTGTGCTCCTGCTAAAAGCCCTCGTGTATTTCAAGCGTCTTTCTCTAGGCAAGAGGCACGGCACAGTGTCAGCTGCTGATTAAAGTCAGCTGTATTCACCAGACTGGAGCTAGTGCAGGTGTGTTTTAGATCAGCCTCACTGAATATAGGCACTACTTGCAATTGTAATCTTGCACTTTATTTACTTCTGTGATCTACAATGTGTCTAGCACTTTAGTTTTACTTTATGGTCTAACACATTGCATTAAATTTGTCCCACATTTGGTAACGTTCCACGGCCTAATTCTGTAGTGTTTTTTACAATTCCGTCTGTGTTTATAATGTGCTGTTGAATGTGTGGGGTTTGCATGTTCTCCCCGTGTGTGCAAGAGTTTTCTCTTTGAGCTCTGATTTCCTCTTGCTTCTCAAAGGCGTGCAGTTTAGATTAGGTCGTCTTAGTTGTTTCCTCAGGATTTACCGGGTCACTTGACAGGGTTTACCAGGGGGTTAACTGTCTGAACATAACATGATAAGCCATCAGGCAAGACACACATAAAAAAACACTTTGGATAAAGGTATCATCTAAGTCAGTTATTAATTATTAATTAATTATTGTTAATAATAACCATAAATAATCATGTTTATTCAAAACAATAAAACATGCTAGAAATGATACTTTATATTGTGAGGTTACTTCAATGAATTATGCTTTTTATTTGTTTTTAGATATACCTGATGTATTTTGTTTTGGTGAATGGTGCAGACCCATGACATCAAGCAAAATCTCTGTTCATTAAGGGTCTAACTCAAATTAATTTTACTGTCTTTCTGAAATATAAAAGACTGATGCTTGGTAATTTGGCAATACTGTTATGTCTATAATACAACTTTAAAAATCACAACTATGGATGTTATGGCAGTTTTGATTTATGAATAGGATGGAACAATTTAATGTTAGATGGGCTTTTCTTTAACGCCACTTAAATGTCTTAGATCTTTTGTTATCTTGTTTCATAGTCTTCATGTGTATGTGTTCACATTCAGGTTGGGTTCTTGAAATATTACTTGCCCTGACCTCATAGTGGGTGCTGGTTGTTATGTTGGACTCTACACAACAGAACAAAATAAATAGCCCTAGGGGATGATAAATAATAAAATTTGAGTCTGTTGTGGCGAAATGAGTCTTTTCGAAAGATTTCTTTAGACTTGGGCAGATCCACGTTATGTTTAGGACATTGCTGATATCTAACGCAAGCCTGATGATGGGGGTCCGTTCTACCCATGACTGATCCACAGGTGTTAAGCTCAAACAGTACAGCGTGACGTGGCACCAGTACACAATGGGCTTCCAGGCTACAAGCTTACTGCAGCAGGGTAATGGGCAGCAGTGAGACTCACGCCACAGGCTGTTTCTGGGCCTGTGCAGATCTGCAGTTCGGGCACAGACCAGTGTGTGTCTGAAGAGCTGCTGTGTGCCAGGAGCGTGCTAAGCACGCTGGGAAAGCGCATGTCAGTTTGCACAGGTGTGGAAAGTGTCTGAAGGCTCGAAGGCCTTTGGCAGAGGAACTGACTGGATACTTGCTGGACAGCTCTTCAATGGTGGCTCTGTGAAGGCATGTTGCAATTACAGTCACCCCTCAGCACTATTCACTGCCCGTCTCCTCGAGGCAGAGGAATAGAGACCATGGCAGTGCATTTACATAAGACGGAGAGGGCACTTCACCTCAGGTGAACCCTAAATCAGAAAGTATCTCTGCTCTGCAGCTCTAGATGCTGTACGTGTTATTTTTGTATTAGGTGAGATCAGCCTCTTTGTTTTCTCAATCTTTTCCATCCTGCAGCGCATTCGCATAATAATTCTGAAGCATGTCTCAGGCCTGGGCTTGTTGTTATTAATATTGTAAACAAAGCATATTTCATTGGTGTGCACTTATCGTGAAGCACAGCACTGTTCATATTCCACACTGTTTATATCTAAACCACTGTTTTTGTTTCGCTCAGGCACATTTCTTAGGTGGGCTCCATTCTTAGGTATTCACTATTCTCATATTCCACCTTGCTACATGGATTATCTCCAGGCACTCCAGCTTCCACCCACAAGGTATGCTGGTAGGCTAATTAGTTCATTTGTCCATTCCTTGAGGAAGAGAACTGGACAATCTGCCTGTCAGAAGAGGCTCTGACCCCTCTGTCCAGCACTCAGATTTATTCATGCTTCTCTAAAACATGATTTGTTTTTTTTTATATGAGAAAAGTTTCTGAGTTTGCACATGACCTAAGCAGCAAAGGCACTGTCCTCTTCAGGAACTATTTCACTTCTGAAGGCACAGATCTTGCTCTGGGCAAACAGAGTTTGGAGAGGCAGCCTAAAGCAACTGCAGGCTGTGGCTGGAAAGACTGGAAACACGTGGTTTAAGAGATTTAAAGAGATTTAACAGCACAGTACTTATAGAAACTCATTGCATCTGAGCCGAGGTAAAATAAAAATGGCAACATGGAAGGCACATTTAAAAATGTGCAACTAATGACATCTGTTACAGGTAACTCCACTTGTGTCCAGCCTGGTGTGTTCCCTTTTCCACTGATGCTGGCTGTTCTAGCATTCTTTTTTTATATAGATACTGGCAGACTCTGAGGGTGGCATGAACTTCAGCCTTATACAACAGTACTCTTTTTGTTAAAGGTACTTAACATGTATGAGAACAGGATGTAGTGGGCCTAACGTCCAGAGGGAGGCTGTAATTTGGGAGATGAATGGTGTGGTGGTCAGCAGGAACTAAAGCCGCTGATACACTGATACACTGGACTTTAATGGTCTGTTTGTAAGCTGAGGGTCATACACATACAAGCTCAGACAAAACAAACCTTATCTGGAGTACTGTTATCTCCATGGACCACCCAAAATATGGTAATCACACAGGCGGAGGTGGTGTGATCCGTGAGAATTGGAACACATGTATTGTTTGTGCCAAGATGTTACTAGTCACATAAGGCCTAGGTTAAGAGCTTCATTATGTTTTGTCCTTTTACTGAGTGGTATCTACACACAACAGGTTCCTCTCCAGAGACAGCCCTGAACAATAACCCCAGTGTTGTCCAGAGCATTTAATCTTCTGACACTTTCTACCCTCTCCTCTCACATCTCCTGCAGCCAGGAGATTCAGATCTGTCCAAACTGAGAGCTGGACACAGTGAAATAGAGGGCATGATTCGAGGCCACACAGTTGCAAATTGTCTTTAATCTGATGGCAGCTTTGCCTCAGCTCTGTCGCAAAATATGAAACTGAACATTTCGTTTCCATTTAAAAACTCGAAAAGTAAAGGTTCAAGGCATTCTAGATTTTTTTGCTGCACATCTGTACTTCTTCAGAAGAGCACCAATTGAAATAATTTTCATATTGTATCAGCTTCCAATGTCTACAGATCCAGCTCATTCTCACGTTCCTGAATATGATATCTTGGATGTCTGCTGGCATCTTGGATATTCTAAAGTTAGTTTTAAGATCTGACCATTGAAAAGCTTATTTAATTTTAGTCCTAGAAGAATTCATTTATTTCGCTAGCTCCTTTTCCCAAAGCAACTTACTTTTGTACCTATTTATAGAGCAGGGCATTTTATTGAAGTAATTTGAATGAAGTACCATGCTTAAGGGTGTAACAGCACTGCCCTCCCAGGATATGAACCCAAAATCTGCCAACGTTAAGTCCAAAGCCTTAACTACCATGCCACACACGAAAAATGCTTGTTTTGGATTTTGACATGGTACTGCAAGATTCTTTATGTGATGGAATTTATCCAGCCCAATTGGTCAAATGAACCATCTGCTTTTGTTTAGAATCCTGTAGCCAGTCCCACCCCTTCCCCCCTGCCGATAGAGCTTCAATCAGTGGCTTTTGTCCTGGAGCTGTGGGGCAGTGCAAAAGGCAACAGCTGTGTCCAGTCGCTGGGCTGAGATTAGATTGATAACTGTGCGATCGGCACCCCGACAGAAGGCTCTCATCAGTCCTCCCCAAGTTTTCCTCTGAGGGACACTTAGACAGTTCTGCTTGTCTCTTTCGTTAAGCTCCATGGCCACTATTCTTGTGAGTCTCTAGGCCGCAGAACAATTGCCCACATTGCTGGACACAGATATTTCCAAACATCTTCAGACTGGATGTCTGTCAGGAGAGGGAACCAGATAGCCGCGCCCCATTGAGAGAACTGGAGCCACAGTGGAAACTGGCAGAGAGACAGGCTTGCCTTCATAGCACGGAAGCCTTAGATCTGTGGAATCCCCAGGAGTTTAAATGTGAGGAGAGATAACGCACGGTCCTGCGGACGAAGCCTAGGAATCATAGTCTTAAGAGCCATAAAAAGGAGTGAGAATGAATTCCATTTCTTCTGTGGTGTCAGGCAACTGAGCAAAGCATTTTGCTTCATATTCTCTCTCTCACGATTAATTCAGGGAATACTTTTCAGGATTTGTGTTTTTAAGAGAAGTACTTCAATTACAACTTCTTCACTTAGACTCATCAGTGTGGCACACTTACTGGTCTCTGCTTCATATTCCCACACCAGAAGTAGAAATCTTCATGGTTCTTCTGTCTAGCCTTGTGAAATGGGTTGAGCTAATTAACATTCCTATATAAATGATGAAAAACATATTTCTAAATATGAGCCATCTTATACAGTAAATGAAGCCACACAGAGATATAACACTAATTGTTAAATTAATATGTTTCACGACTCACTTGTCATTCTGTAGCAGACAAATTACTGCAGCTGAGTGATTTTTAGATCTGTCTGTACACTGTTTCTATTAAATGATATGAGCGTGAAGGTTTTTCCATTTACAATTACGGTATGGCAGCAGCTTAAAATGAGCAACTTAACACTTCCTTTGACATTAACTATCAACATTTTATTATTAAAGGAAAAAAAAACAATTACAGTCATTATTGTCCTCGGCACATAGAACAGACTAACAACACAGATCAGTTACAGGCCTTATGTGTTTCAAAGTGTCATTAGGTTCATTGTAAAATGTGTTTAGAATTATCTATTACCATTGATTATTTTGTACTTAATGTTGGTATTGAAGTTCAAATGATCCCTGATAAAGATTTGTTTTCACAATTCTGTCTTAGCCACATAAGTATACATCAGTATAGAGCCTCTACTGAGGACAATGTTTTTAATGTTTTGCCAAAGTTCTCCAAGCAGAGATTATGGAATGTTGCACTACTGAGGTCAATTCCAGTCCATGTAGTGACAGTGAAACAGTCCCTCTTTTATGTGTTGCCAGTTTTCTTCGGGGCTCTGAGATGATTTATGTTTTCTTTCCATCTACCACTCAAAGTGAGTTAAAAGTGATTTGAAACTGTCCCAGTTTGTGTCTGTGAACCCCAGGGCAATACTGAAGAGCTTTTAGTATTGGTGCTTTGCAATTTCCCTCACGGGATCAATAAAGTATCTGTCTATCTCTTCTTGAGTTTTTAAAGTCAACTGAAGGAGAGGTCATTGTTATTTGCAAATGGCAGCATTTTCCTTTTTTGCCTTTGAAATGATTGAATTTTACTTTCGGGAGATACCGACTCATTGTTGTGGTTTTTCTTCACCGCCCACAGTTCCAGGAACCTGGATTTTTTCATTTGGTTGTTCATAATCAATGTCCAAAAGCTGTAGTTTTAGGTTTCAACCCAACAATTTTCTTCCTTTCTTGGTTGAGACTTGAGAGGTTTTCACTAATGCATTCTTGAACACATTTTTACTTGGACATTGTTTTGCCTGGAGGTGTATAAGCCACATTGATGTAAATGAATGGATAAGACAGAGCTGAGTCCAGCATTCCTGATCGTCATGACCCTGGTTACGTGCACATGTCTGCAATTCTGGGCCCGCGCAATGTCCAAGATAATCATGTCCAACTCTTTCCTTGCTAATGGTTCCACTCAAGAAACGAGCAACTCTTTCAACTCTGGCATTGATGTCCAACCTCCTTTGGAATTCAGTGAACAACTTAGTCAAACTTGACATAGAAATCTCTCTGGGTTTTGTCTGAATCTAAGTTATTCAAGAGTAAGGTCACATGTGGAAATTACATATTAGTTCCCTGCTGATTGAATTCATGAAAAGTCATGAGTCACTCATCATTTTCATGGGACTCAAGAATGTGTGTTAATGATTTAGTTCTTGATGGTACCTTAAACTCTATGGATCCAGTGTTTTTCCTCTGATTTTCACTTCCACCAGAAGTTTATTTGAACAACATGTTTCTTGAGTTGCCTCCTTGGCTTTCATTCCAGGCAGCAAAGTTGATGTCTTTGTCTTGCTTCTATGGCCAGACACGAAGCATAGCATTCAAGACAGGAACTGCCTGGACAGTCCATAAGTGTTCTGGCGTTCTAGATCTCAAATTGTGACACTCTTTTATGTTTTTATCAACAGCTGAAAAGTGATATCTTTGGACTTCTCTATCAATCAAGGGCTTGACAAGCCTCTTTTACCAGCTGCCCCAGTGTCAGACAGGGATGAGTAGTCTCCCGATTTCACTGCCCTGCTCCAACACCATCAGCTGGCTGCTGAAGGACTTGGAGAATATGCTATGACATATTTTTCAGAGAAATTGGTGCACAGTGGCTTCCATATATATCATGACATAATGCAATCATAATCCAATGACATGGAAACTGAGAAGAGTGTAGGTCTTATTCTGCTGCAGCATTCATCTGCCAGAACAGTCACTGAGATGTTCCAGTGGTACGTCATTATCTATCTGTTCTGCCGTTAAGGATATGGTTGCCAAGGCCCTGTTAGCTTTGTATGTATGGGGGAGTTTACAGTGAATAGGCCTTAACTGTAAACAAACCTATTTCTGGATTGAAGGAGTCATTTTGTGTTTCCCCCTGTTGGTGGTAACAGCACATTACTCATTACCTAGGTCCACAGCAAGCATGAAAGCTTGGACTTCAGAACCCTACTTTATTTTACCAGGTAAGTCAGTTTAGAACAATTTCAATGTTTACTGTGATGACCTGGAGGGACATTTATTCAGCTGGGCATTTACTGGAGCAATTTGAGTTGCTCTAGGGTACAACAGCTGTGTCCACACAGGATTTGACCCCACGGCCCCCCAGTCCAGAGTCCTAACCACTAATCCATGCTTTTCCGAAGCCTAGGAAATATGCCTAAACAATTTCTGTTGACCAAGGTATGCCTTCCCGGTTATGTATTAACTTGTGTTCACTGAGCAAACAAGAGGAATTAAACCCATATAGGACTGCATTTGTTCTGGTTTGCTTTGTAGGAAGCCGATCAATGTACCTGTGAAACTGACAGATTAGTTTTATGTTTCTAACCACCATAGTGTATACACGCAACAGTTTGTGTGAGTGGTTGTCTGTAGAGATATGTTATGTTGATTTGTGCAAGCCAAGGCCCCTGTTCATCAGAAGGAATTGTACCATACACCACTCAACATCCAGACTAATGAGAGAGTCTGTCCATGCTGTTTTACAAATAAATGCCTTCACTGTATTAAGGGATTTGATACTGTATCTTTGTCACATTGTTTTAATATAAAACTTTAATGGGTATTGTCAAATCATTTCTGCTATATACCTGAGATGACAGCTAATGAATGATTAAAAAATTAGTGATTTGATTAGTGACAAGGATGGTTAGATGTCATAGGATAGGTGAACACTGGTCTAGTTCACCATGATAAATCTTTCAACGCTTTGAGTATCAAGGGTGCTCAGTACATAACCAGCTGAGAAGGACTGTCACCTCAACTTATTTGCCTTAATCTTTTGTTTTGTCATATCAATATTCCTAAAATGTAGTGCTGATCAGTTCTAATGTTGTTATCACCTTGGCAGTATGTTTTCTCTTAATGCTCTAATCATAACTGAATACAATATAATTAAATGTTTAATGGTTTGCATTCCTAAATTGACCTTAAATTGCCCTCCTGGGATGAATTTATTTTAATTGAATTGAAACCACAATAACATTTACATTCTTTATTTTTTAAAGGGGATTTGCAATAATCTAAAATCCTACGTTTCGATGAGTGCAGATTTGTTTTTTTTTACATAATCAGTCTGATTGTACCTTACCTGCACAATTTTGGTCTTTTGTTTTGCAGAAGGATATAACTGGATCATTCTCAGACTTTGAAATGGATTTGAAATAGTTTCACACCACTGTGTGAAACTGGCACCTGGAGATGTGTTCTCATTATTCTATCATATGTTTTGGCTTTTGGGTCATAAGAGGACATTGCGGACAGCCTGTAGCTAGATTGTTTCATGTCATGTCTGCAGCTGCGAGTCGTGTCTAGTCTGATGATGAACACTAGGACAGAAAAAGAAGAAACACTGCTCCTTTCTGCAGATCCTGTGGATCTTTATAGTGGCTGCTGCCCCCTTCATCATTATTCAGGCTACAGGTGTCTGGTAGTGCATATATAGACACAAGAGGATGAGGAAGGACTGGCGAAAGACAGGTGGTAGCTGGTCCAGTGCCAGGTCTTGGTAGCATCAGCTCTTTCTCTGCTACAGCCACTCACAGCTCTTGGATTAAAAGACAGAAGAAATGCTCAGTAGCCTGTTGTACTGCAGAAGTGCACTCTGTTGAGTGCCTGGCCACTTAGACCCATAATCCTCTTCTAGAGCAGACTGCTAAACAATTATTTAGATCCCAATGCTTGAACCAGCTGAATACAAAAGCAGGCTTGATGGATACAAGGGTATTGTTTTTTTCTAAACTTGTTTTCAAAAACGCAGGTCACTCTACTAGCATGAACTCCAGTTCTGTGAGCTCAATGCCAGCTCCTTTCTCTGAAGGCAAAGCTTTTTGGATGAAAAGCATCAAAGTGAGTTTTTGTTGTTGTACTTGTTGATGTCTTTTTTTTCCGAGGGCTGATCGCTGTTTTAAAAAGAACGTGTGAGAAAGACTAAGCATTCAGTTGAAATTGGGGTAATCTGTCTGTCTGTGCGATGGGCTTTCATAAAATGCTTACTTTTTGCATGTTGCTAGTTTTGTTCCGTTTAGTTTTTGTCCGTCTGGGAGTCATTCTGTGGTGCCAAGCGCACACTGGGGAATTAAAGAATGGATGCAAGGGGTCCACTTTTCTGGAGTAGATGTGTCGAGGGGTGGACAGGGGCAGGGGAGGGACAGAGTGTGAGGAGGGGGGTGCTTATGCAGCCTGATACAATGGTTCACTAATAGGCTACATTAGCCACTTAACAGGAATTGACTGTTTTGTTTATAGGGGTTGACCCTTGGTTGGTCAAGGCTGTTTACGTCTGTGTTCACAAAATCCCAGCCTACTGTACTCTCCGGGATCCCTGCGCTATATCTCTGCCCCAATCCCAGTGGGAAATGGCCTCATTGTGTGCAAAGGCACTGGGTGTTTTTCTGAATTGGAGGAAAATTTGGTGGCATTACCTCGATTGGAGTAGGCATTGTGCCAGTGTGAGTGAGCAGATGGTGACCTCGGAGGGTCATGGGAGTTCTCTCCCAGCAAACAAGGGGATGGGAAAGGAAACAGGACAGTTTTGCAGACTAGATGGGGAGTTCCCAGATCCCCACCCGAGCAGGGGAAGGCTTCTGGATGATTCACTTCGCGACCCAAACACTGGATTTATGTTCTTTGTCTACCTCATTTCTGTGTGGGTTTTTTTGGGAAGCACTGGGAATTCGTAAAGAAGTAAAAAAAATAGGCCTTGAGGGTTTAAAAAATACTAGTGTAAAACAGTAGTCTTTTTGCCTTGAATATTGCATAACTAGAAATTTGCTACATGACAGTGATTTCCATTCATTCAGTAAGCCAGGGAAGAAAATTGTTTGCCCCTATTTACTGTTTTTTTTTAAACCAAAGAACTTTGACAATGTTAATTCTACACGTGCATTACTGCTTATTGATCTTTTGGAATACTATTGCAGAGATCTGTAACGAGACAATGTATTAATAAAGCTGGTTCTTCCACACTGCTACCACATCTCTGATACAAACTATTGGAAGAAAAAACAATTCTCAGGAATTCACATTTTTTAAAGTTGAATCAATTTCTGAATGCCAGCATGAATATTTAGTTAATTGTGTTATCAGCATTGCTTTAACTAAATGCCTACTTGAAACGTTTTTTAAGGAGTGCATCATGGCAACCTATTTATACAAAATGACTTTCCCAAGACTCAGATTTTGAGTATGTTGCAATACTTTTATTTTTTTCTTCAGTGCTTTGAATGTCCAGACACAGGTTTATTTTTAACTTCCATTATTTGTTAGGTATTTGGTCTTATTTGTGTCCCCTTTTTCCAGTGTGTCATGCAAATGTTTTTGTTGGAGTGAAGCTGTCTTCACTCGTGTTTGGGACTGTACATTTGTGTAGTCTACAGTTTGTTTTCACTGGGAATTCTTGTGAAGCTTGTAAAATGATGTCAGAAATATTTCCCGTATTTTTTAAAAGCTGCCTGTAAGTCCAGATGGTGCTGTTAAAGATCACAATCTGTGCCAGAGGGAGACTTTTATGTAGCAGTTTCACTCCAGCGCTAATCTGAAGTTCAGAATGAGTTTCCATGCTAGTCCGTTGTACAGTTTTTCCATCTGCAAGCAAACCTTTGTTTCTTTGACAGAGTTTAGAACAAAAGTACTGCAAAAAGCTCAAAGTGCTCTGTTAACAATGGCCTAAATATGAATTTGTTTTTTGCTGCAGATGCCATGATATACCACAGTCTTTTACAGTTTTACAGTTGCATTTATACTGTGTTACTTGCATTTTATAGTTTCTTATCATTGTACTCTCCTACTCTGGCTACTCATAGGAAAACCCTGGAGACTAACCTAGAATGGACAGGACTAATGGCGTCAGTAGACAAGTAGTGACCTCTGTGCTAATGATTATGTGAACATTATTGTACAAAAGCAGTTTCTTATTAATCTTCAGGCACAATGTCTTTTCTTGACAGGACTTACTACATCCAAAAAGCCTGATAGGAGGATGTGATACCCTCAGGGTAGAAGTGGACCTACGGCACAAATCCCCTGATAGGTGACATTGTGCAAATACAGGACCTGCCACAGTAACAGCAACCTCTTAATTTAGCTCCCAGTTATGTTTTCTTCTTTATCCTGTGTGAGAGTTAACATTCCTTCTATATGGTCAGCCTAAATAATAATAATAATAATAATAATAACAATAGCTCCCATTCTCCCTCAGCCGAAGAAGGATCTGAACATCTCAATTCATTTGGATGGCACAATTTCATATTTAGAAAGCTTGTTATACAATTAACAAAAATAGTTTTGTCTGCCAAGGAAAAACTCCTGTTGTACATCAAGCTGATCCATGGGAAGCTGATATTTACTGATATTACTAGCTGATGTTGTGCTCTGTTGCTGGACATGGTGGGGTAGGTTCACATGCATTTCTGTGTATTTAAAAGTTAAGAGTTATTTACATTTCATGACCCCTAGGTCTTGGCATATAACAAAGCTGTAACATAGTTAAGTACTTTCACTTACTGTACTAGTGATGACATCAAAGATATCTATCAGAGCAGTATAGTTTGTATAATGTACAATGAGATCAAATGATGACTGTTAATGTAATAACTTGTGAAAAAAATGAGACCATATGAACATGAAACTATAAATATTATTACCATTTTGTCCAGAGGGAATGCATTAGTGGTTGCTTTAGAGAGCTTTTACTCCTAAATGTAATGCTTACATGAAGGACTGTCATTTAGAATAACACTCAAAAGTCAGCAGTCACAACTTAATCAGAAGTATTCTCCACTTCCATACACTGTACTGTATATCCTAAGACACACAGACAGCCGCGTGCACAGCTCTTATGTTGCAAAATGATTTGCAGAAATGTGTCAGGAGAAGTGTAAGGACTTTTAATTCAGTCCAGCTATACTGTATATAGACGTTTTACAAACTGAAATAGAAAATGCATGATATGAGTTAATAAAAAAAAACACTGGAAATGTCAAAACACGAGGTTCCAGCTTTGAGTCTGAGAGTGGAGACTGGCAGGGCCTCTGGACATAGAGTGTTCAGGTCCCTGCAGTCTTTTCTCTCTGCGGTTGTACTTAGAATAGTTGATGTGCTGTATCGAGATCTGCAGGAGGTTCAGAAAGCAGCAGATGGACTGGTGTGTGTGCTTTTACACCACTAGAGCATCACCCTGTCAAGTGTCATGGATCCAGAGAAGAGCCTGTTTGTTTTAATACAGCCCATTAGCAGGGTAGGGGAGCCCTGACCTCTCACCCTTCTGTACACCCCATGGCTGTTGCCATTTCTTGGTGGCGTGTTTGACATTCTTCGTAGTGTTAAGCAAATACTGCCTGGTAATTACCAGCATTTCTTTCTGTTAAAAACGGCCATTTTATTGGTAAACATGCCGGAAGCTGTGGCCAATCGTGGAAGTGAATCTTAGGACCGGTACACCAAGTGACATCAGGGTTGTTTTCCTTAGTTGATGCCTAGCTCACCATTTTAACCAGGGGTTTGAGGGTATAGCTCTACATCCTTTAGGGAGCTAATGTGCGTCAAGAGCATCGTCTCTGCCTGTCTCAGTGGGTCGGCTGTCAATATGATTTGCAGGTGAGGAGGACGGTTTGTAGTACATTGGTTTTTTGTTTGTTTTGAGTTGAGGTTGCCAATGTTCAGCTATTCATTCACCTTCTGTACAACAGAAAGGCTGCCAAGTGCCTTGGGTGGGCCTGCGTTGTCCAGGATATCCTCAGGTCACTGCAAAACAGCAACATTACTGAGTGCCTGTGAAATTGAGGAGTTGTCAATGAGAGATCTGATCAGAGATCACTCCACAGTAATGCAGGATTGCCAGTGCTATAAACAGGATAATCTGTGCTTGTCGTCCTAATTGTTGAATGATGCGGATGTGGGGGCACAGGGAGGAGGACTACGTGGTTGCAGAGTGGTGTTGGCCCCTGGTGCTGCCCCTGTCCGGCTGCCCACAAACCCTCAGCACCTGACCCCACTAGCCATCTTCCACGTGTCCTTGGCTGAGACACGTCTGCAGGGAGTCGTGCATCTTCATAAAATTCTAAAAGCAGTAAAGAAATGTGAAGAAGTGTGAAAAATAAATCCTATTTGAGCTGCAGTTATAGTGACTCAAATGGCATAACTACAGTTTGGGCTGCCAAACTCAACAGGGTGGCAATTGCAGTTACAGTATATCACAATTACATTGCTTTTTATTGTGTATTACTGTCTATTTTGTCCCTGGTCATTATTGTCACATGAAGTAAATAAGAGTAGAATTGTTATGCAGTTTGTACCATGTTACAGGTATTAAATAAATATATATATATGGGAATTCTACATCTTACAATACTTCATTAAATCTTAATTAAATCATTTTGTTTCTTTACACATTCAATAGTTTGTTTTTTCTCTTTTCTTGCCATTTATTACAGCACCCCTGTTAAAGCTTATCTCTGGGATCCTAAAGAAACGACAGTTTCCCTGAAGTGTCCCAAAGACGGATTTGATTTTAATTTCTGCAAATAGGGGAGGACAGCAGAGGAGGGTTGGGTGTTGGGGGATGAGGCAGTGAGTAGGAGGTGTCTTTTAGAAACGTGGGATGCATGACGGTATGATGAAATACTTCTTTCGTAATGCAAACACTGTGGAAAAAATAAAATTCAATGTCTACTTCATGCAGTAAATGTTCTGTATGATATAGTTTATATCAATTTATAACCCCTAAGGTAAACAGTGCATATTTTTCAAGTTTTCGCTCACACTTTTAAGCCAGACTTTCAAGAGCAATTTGGAAGAAATGCAGAAAAGGATTTAAGAAAAAAAGAAGATTGCTGCAATCTACTGCATAATGAAAGGAAAAACTACAGTACATGGCATTGTACACGCATTATGTAAATCCTGTTTTTGGGCAGTATGATAATAGGTAGATGGAATATTTCAATAGAGTAAATGGTTTAATTGCAAAATACTTTTCTCAAGTTTCAAGTGTGGCTGGCAAGGACAGTGGTAAATTTGTTCTGCAAACTCTAGATGCACAAAGGTGCAGCCCTCACAAACCTTGTTCCTCAGCGAGAAAGGAGCTGTGGAGGGTGGAGATGAACACAAAACGGCCCCAGTTCTTCATTGTTTAAGAAAGACGCTTCATATTTACGCCGTCGTGGTATAAATAAATCCTGGAAGCCGACATGAGTCAATTCAGCCTGGCCATTATTTATGGCTAATAAACTCCTGTCTGCTGCCAAGCCGAAACCTGATCCGGTAAAGTAGCCCTCTTCCCTTCTCGAGTGAAAACCATTATTCTTGTTGTTTACCTGTACAAAGAGCTGGAAGCTGGCCAGCTCCCTGTTCCATTAACTTAATGAAGTCTGACAGCCTGCGGCAAATTTCCTCCTGCTCTCTCCTAGACCCTGGTTAAGAGCCTTTCAGACAAAATCTTGCCCTGGTGCTTCACTCGTTTTAACCCTGAAGACGACTGGAGCTCACCTGCATAGCAAATACTGTGCAGACAGGCAGTGGTGTTTAAAAGTAGTTCGTTTGCAGGATGACGTTCAATCTCTATGGTTATACAGTTAATTGTAATATTTTAATCACACAATATACGAGGTGTTCAATCATTTCACATTACCAAACCAGATTGATTGCATTACCTGTTATTCTGACAACAGATAAATTCTATTTTATTACACCCAAGATGAGGCCTGTTGCAATTTTATAATGTTTTTCAAATTTTGTAAAGCTTTAGGAATCATTTTTTTATTTAATAAAGATTAAAGATTCAAATTAAATGCAATTAACTACTAAGATACAATTCAAAGTAAAATTCAGTCAGAATATATCACATGTAAGCAACACTTACATGATACAGTAATTGCAAAGGAGGACTGCTAGTGTATTTTGTCAAGAACCACCAGTCATTTTTAACACTGCAAGCTCCACAGTTTCAAGATTTCAAATGATCGTGTTACATATAGAAGCTTAATCAATTCTGATTTAAAATTCCCTAGTACAGTAAGTCACAGAGGTTACTGAACTAAGGAAATCATGGCCAGACAAATACAACCAACCCCATTTCTTTTTGCCCTGTTGAGTACCACCAGACTCAGTGACAATTTTTGCACTATAGGGCTTAACTATAGTCTGACCAATTGGCTTAGCTGTTGAGGGGACCTGACTGCCGCTAGCTTTGCCTCCTCCGATTTCAAGTGTAAGACTGAAACTGTGCATTCTACACATCTTGCCCTAGAAAAGAACAGTAACTAACCTCAGAATCAATTTCTACACTTCTTAAAAGCCTCATTTTTTATTAGATTGGCATTAAGGAGAATGAAATATACATACATATACAGTATATGCATAGATATCATGGTTAAGTTACAAATATTCTGGAGGTTTACATTAACTTTAAGGATTAATTTAAGTAAATTGTTTTTTTACAAACTGGTTTCAATATTCCAGTAACGATATGATCAGTGAGACACATTTCTGCTGTTCTGTTTCACGTTCAGGATTAGAGTTCATTGTGCCAAGTACGAGAAAAAAGAAAAAAGCTTCATATTTCTTCTATGCTGAGTGGTGTAGGAGCCATTATTCTGAGTTCTTGGATTCCCGGTTCACATTGCTGCATGTGATTTACAAGACAGTCTTTGCCTCCCAAAAATCGAAATCTCAAGAGAGTATCCAACCGTTAGAAATGATTTATCCAAGCGAAAACATTTCAAGTTTCAAATCTTGTTTTGCTTTTGCTCTTTTTTCCAGCTGACTTTTCTGTGCTGGACAATGAAAGGATATAAGGTCTGGAGGTGTATTCCTTTCTTTAGGTATTCTCTGTAAGCCTGTGCCCTGTTTCTAAAATGACGCTAAAAATAAACGTCTCCTCTCTATGTTTTTGTCCCTTGTCAGTGTCCCTTATTCGCCACTTTGACAAGCAAAACACTGTGCGCACTAAGATTTCACAGCTAGATTGGTGGTGATTCTGAAAAGTGTAGCAATGTGCTCAAGTCAGATACTTTTCTCTAATTTCAGCTTTCTCTCATGACAAGTTTTGATTTCTGGGTCTGAATAAAAAAGATTAATAGTCCACAGACCCATGTTTATCTGAGTTGTTTATGCAACTTCAGGATCTAATTTATGAAAATAGCAAGCCTTAATCTACAGAACAGCACTGTCTTATTCATAGGCTGTGAACAATGTACTGTACATCATACACGTTGCTTAAGAACTGGCGGTATAACATCATTATCAGGCCTGGATTCTGATCAACTTTGGTCATTTAACATCAGGCACTAAGTAGAATTGGAATGAAAAAAACAGTCAAAATCGGTGTTCATTTGTAAAATTGGATTTTTTTTAGGAAGTGGCAAAACTTTCCATATGAATAAAGTTCTAGCTGGGGGTAAATAAATGACATTTTTATTTTTTTTAATGACATTTTTACTAGAATTTTAAGCATCTGGTTTGTTGCACATATATTTGCCATTCCTGCTTTCAGAGTGGGGCGAGGATTTTGATGTAGCAGGGAAGGCAAATAATTAATGGATATATATTTGGATGGATGGAATATCTGATCAGGATTTGTAATGCTAAGCCTTTGTTCCAGCACAAATAGTTTCTGCAAAAGCACTGCTCAGATTGATCATAGGAGGCAAATTTACACAGCAGAGAAGGCTGTTACTTGGATCACAAGGTGGAAGTTACAGAGTAAAGACTGCAGTTCTGTAAGGGGCTTCACTCTCCTGGCACCCCTCACAGCTGAGAATGATTGTCTTACATGGGTCTGGAGATGGCCGGTGAGGCCAGACTGAGCTGCAGTCTGGGTTGTGTTTCCTAGCAGAACCAGTGGTCCTAAGTGGCTGCCTTGATCCACAACAAGCTGTTTCTGCTGTTCCCACTTCTTTCATTTGCTGTTGTTTGGTTTGGAAGTGCTGAGAGCCTTGCAGGAGACACTTCCTCCACAAATTGGTGTCAAAGTTACAGCACAACAGCGCAGCCTGTGGTCAAGCTCAGAGCCAACAGTGTTGGTGAGGACTGGTCCTGTCCTCCATCTGATGCTCTTTTATGAAACCATAGCTCATCTCTCCTGTGAAATCAACAGGACCAGTAGTAGGTGAGGAAGAAGGTTGAGGATCTTAAAAATGAAAAAAAAAAATAATAATGGATTTGGAAATTACAATGCTGTACAAGTGACAACTGTAGTTCCATCAGTTTATTTTGAGAACACCACCATAGGTCGGATTTAGTTGGGTATTGTGTAATCAAAAGGCAGGTTCTTAGTTTTAGTCTTTTCCAAAAAACTTGATTGATTGGAGCTGTTACTTCACCTATATTTTCAAAAAAGGTTCAAATGTAAGCTGATTGGATATAAATACCCAAGTAAAAAGAAGTCTGGAGACAGGCTGACAGCCTGCAGGTTTGTTGTTGTTTCAGTAAGTTAACTAAATTGATTTTAAACACTCAGAGACATTTTAAACCAGTTTAAAAGACAAATCATCAGTCTTAACATTGTAGAAACCCCATAACATTGATCATTATTAAGTTAAATTCCAGCACTAGGAATCACAATGCAGTATCTTCTTACAACTTCCTACAGAGAATCTCTGGCCAAAAAAGTGGCTTTTCAGTTAAATAGTTAAGAAATTACAGTGATGGAGTCTATGGGGTCAAAATGTTAATCAGGAATGCTGCAGATAAGGTTTACTTAAAGTGGTCCAAAAAAAGGAGAAAAATTAAGTAAATGATATTAGAGCCATCAATCCAGCATTTTCCTTCCAACAGCTGAGTCCTATAGATGGCCCCACATTTTTACTGTGTTTTTCTCTGATGACCCCTGTGTTGTCATAGCAATCTCGTTGTCTAATAAATGACGGGGTCTGTGCCTTAAGTGGTTTTGTCTGGCTGCCCTGCCAGTGTGGAGCCAGGCCGCTGCAGCACAGTGGCAGTCTGGTTATATATAATTATCCCTGTCCGTGTTCACCTAGAGCACTGCTGCCAGCAAATTCATACTTGTGTTTCTGTGCAACTGATGAGTCTAGAAAAAATATCAGCCAGAGAATCTGGATAGAATCCTCTTTTTTGTCTTAATACTGTTCATTCTTTTTGTTTATATCAAACATTCAGAAGAACTGAACAGTGGCCTTTCCATTGTAGTGTCTGTGTAGTTTGACAAGCAGTAGATGGATGTGGTTTTGAACCAGGCTAAATGTCCAGTGTACAAATTCAGCAAATATGGCAAAGATACTGCTTTCCTTAGGCCAAAATTTCATTTAGATTTTTTAATTTGTACTGCCAACAGCAACTATTTTCAGATCTATTTTTTTTCTTAGGCTACTAAATATACTTGGCTGGATATTGTGGTGAACTAAACTGTATGTGGTGAGCTTCATGCCTTGAAGTCAAGGAGGTGGAATCAACCTAAATATCAGAAAGCGAAACTCCAAAAACAGTTGAATTTACTTATAATTAGTTTGTAAATTACTAGGCTCATCCTAAGTGGTTTTGTTTTGACAGGTGAATAAGTGATTCATGCATTACTGCATTTTCTTTTAACAGATAATTGTGCTTCAAAAGAGAGCTCAAAATCAAGATATTGTTTATGGAATTTAGCTTGAACCACATTTTTAACACAGCATTTCAATAACATTTCCCCACAGAGGCTTCCACTCAAAGTAATGCCATTGTCTTTTCTGGGGATAAACTGAGGACTAACGCTAATTAATACATGCTGTTTACAGTTTATAGGAAAACTAAATTACCTCAAGTTGACTTTGAAAAATAAGGCCACCAGAGGATACAACTAGAGCCTTGCACCAACCACGAAGCAGTGGCTGTTTTTCTGCAAAACCCCTGCTTAATATTGTTTATGCTCTTGGAAATGAGGAGTAACATACTAACAGGGCTTTACTTCAGGCACACCCTGCACAGAGTCAAAAGCGGATTTCTTGAAAATGGAAGAACGTATATTTTTAACAACATGTTTGAAAACAAACTTTCCAAGGAAAAGCACTATTTACAGCAGGTTCAGGCAAGTATCCTTATGAGTAGTCTCTTCCTTTGTTTTAACTTCATTATAGACATTCAGAGGAAAGTGAGTGAATTTACTTTCTAGACAAGAAAAGAAACTATTATTCCCTCACTTCGCCCACAAAAAATGAAAACCCTGAAATGTCTTGCATATTCAACACGTTGCCCGGATGCAT
Source organism: Atractosteus spatula (assembly GCF_055471065.1). NCBI lineage: Eukaryota > Metazoa > Chordata > Actinopteri > Semionotiformes > Lepisosteidae > Atractosteus > Atractosteus spatula. The sequence goes on along the minus strand of NC_142721.1, from coordinate 846,425 downwards.
GACTATGGGCCTTTGTCATTATTTAATGGCAGGGTAATTTCAGACATTTTGTGTCTCTTGCCACCAGATTCTATTATTTAAACCCCTGACATGCAACCTGATCCATTTTAAGCTTGCAGAGTTAAAACCTCACAGTGACATTTGAGGCCAGGCCTCAGTGATAAAAGAATGTGTGAAAAGACAAGAAATCACCTCAGACGGTAGTAAATTGTAAGCTGAAGGCCTCTGCAGTGCAAATGATGAAAGATTTGATTAAATATGAACTTGCTGGCGCGATTCCAGTAGTCTCCAATATCTCTGTCACCAGATGTTGCAATAGAGACACCTTGACTATAAGTCTGAGGCCCCCCAGGGACAGTTCTGTTGACTGCCTGAGACTTTTACTACTTTGATGGATTTGTTTGGTAATTAATCATGAATTTCAGCTAAGTTTGGGCAACAGTATTTCCAACATGAGTAGTGGGTGAAATTCAGAGTTACAATTGTGAAACGTTTTTATGCTCCCCTCTACTTTAAAGAGAAATGAGAGGATAATTCTGAACATCTTGGATTTGTGGAGGTATTTTTTATGAAACATTCTGTTAATTCTGTTCATGAAAGTACTCTTATCCTTTTTTAGTTCCATAGTTTATGCTAACTGCTTCATGCAGGCATTAGAGTAAGTGCAAAGGTAAAAATTAAATATCAGCTTTAAACATTAAATTTTGCAAACAAAAATTAAGGAAGACTAATGATTGCATTTACCTTTTAATTGTAGATGTTTTGAGTGACACATTTGTTATAAAATGACTTAAAGAGTTCAACCTTGCTTAATGACTAAAGAGTCTAAACCCCCAAATAAAGAACCAAAGAGTTTAGCAGCATTAAATTCAGCATTATATTTAAAATTAAGGGAATAAACTGTGTAACAGACCATTTAACACATCCTGAAGAACAATGATGGTTAATGTCGTTCATCTTCTCTGAAAGAAGAATATTTTTCAGATTTTTTTCTGTCTTGCGGTCCTGTAAATGCATAGATATGGGAGCTGCAGAGCACAGTGAATTATAACTCAGGTAAAAGTAAAGAAAAGTGCACGTTGGGTAGAAAAGCCCTGTTTTGTTTGTCCACAGTGCTTTGTCTGCAGTGCCAGGCTCTGTTTTCAACTGCCTTCACCTGCCTCTCTCTCTTTCCCACAGACTGAGAGAGGCTCACCGAGCAGCCATTCGGGTCATTCGCCGGATGCAGTACTTTGTCGCCAAAAAGAAGTTTCAGGTGAGTGGTGAATGGGGGTTTTTGTTTGGTAAATAAAAACCCGTTCTCGTCACGAGTTAAAGTTTCCTTTATTTTGGGGGGGAAAGAAAAAGCCTGACTTGAGTACAATTCAAGTTTTTGTCACGGGGAGTTACACCCTCCATTCTCTGCCTGCTGTGAAAGAGGAGCTTGTCTGACCGAGGGAGGGGATGGAGGAGAGATGTTGGCCCCTCTGGGACCTGAGTGGGTTCCTGAAATTTACACTGAGCTCAATTTCATTTAACTACTAATGGCCATGACCTTTGCCCCTCCCCTGGTGCTATCTGTATCACTTTCCATAAACGAGAAAGAGAAAAAAAGAAAACGTTTTTAGTTTTCATACCATTATTCCTTAATCCTAGGTGTGTATTCATTCTCTGATCGCCATCTTTCACACAGATACGTCTCAGTCAGGCAGGAAGTCCCTAGGCCCTCCTGGAGTAATTAAGAGGAAAAGGAGACCTGTGAGATTCAGCAACAATAGGACTTTCTATTGAAAACCATGTGCTGGTATATACATGCTGTGGTGAAATACCCCGAGTTACCTCTGCCTTTGTTAAACTGCCAAAGGAAATAGGATTGTGGGCCCAGTCACTCAATTAGAACTCATTTTCTGCTTTTGCAAATGAATCTTAATCACATTTGAATCCAAATGATGGGTGGCACAGTAATCAGCTCGAGAGGCATGGTGGAAGAGCTGGGTGGAGAATGCAGTGGAGCAGACTGAAAATTTGATCATTTCCCTGCCATTTGATTACTTTACTGCACCTGTTGTATGTTCAATGAAAGTAGTTAGTTAGACCTTTAGGAGATGAGATATATTTTATTCTTGTCTAAATTGATAATTTGAAAAAGAAACAAGGGATAGTTTCAGATGTATGTAATAATTTATAAGGAATGTATGTTTCATATTAATACCTGCTCGAATGTTGGCTTGCACTCCAGAATTCCAGTACCTGCCTGGAAATCGAGTGCTGTGTTATTACATACTGTATATATGCTACATATATAACCATTGCTATAATTCATTATAGGATTGTGCACAGCTAACGGTATTGTGGGGAAAGTGTAATGTGTTTTTATGGTCTCAGAATTTAAGTTCTTGATGTTCCTTGTTTTCAGCAACTGCTATGTTAGTTATGACAGGGGGTCAATGATATGTTCGCACCAATGCTATAGTGTCAAGTGAGATCTGCCGAAAGTCAGGAGTCAGTTTATTACTAGCAGAGTTCTGGTGGGGAGACTTAATCCCCGTGTTAAATAGTTTAACTAAATGGTACACATCATACCTTTTCACACAGCACAGATCATCTCTCGTTTCGTCCACATTCACCTTCAAAGCATTTAGACTAAAGTCAGTTCTGTTGGCAGAGCTTGAAGCTTGAAGCTTGAAGCGTGTTAACCTGACACACCAGATGTAGTGTGCTGTGCGAGTGTTGGTGGGGGTGGGGTTTTTATTTGAGGGGAAATTCCCGGTGGTTCTGTCAAGCATGTGCGATGGATGCAGCCCTCCCTGCCCCTGCTGGGATTTAGTCCGGGCTACTTGCTCTGATCACGGACATCAGCACTCCCAAGACAGTGGATAAACCCCCCTGTGCTAACAGACTGAGCACCTGCACTTGGATTTCGGCTTGCAATCATCATGGTTCCCGTATGTCCGGGACATATCAGAACACACTGTGCCGCAGACAGGACTCAAGTGCTGTGGAATGTGCACAGTTGTTCAGTAATTTTGAATTAATATATATTCATCATCAGTTGAATAGTTTAAATTTATGTCATGATTTATATTCTGCCTGATACTTTCCACTGAACACGGTAATTTCCACCTGTCGTGGTCAGGGGGCTTCGCTTGTCCTACCATAAGGACCTGTTGACGTAGCTGCGCTGGTCTCTGGGAGAACTGGTACACTGCTTGGCGTTGCCACAGTAAAGCTTATTACATCAGGACAATGGTAACTTTGACCAATCAAGAGCGACACCATTGAGAAATTCCAAATGGTTATTCATGCGTGACTGAAATATTGGTTTCCTTTACCAGAATGGTAACTTGAGTCTGTAGTCTGGGTGTTGGCCTGCCTTGCAAAAGTTCATTTTTACTGCAGAGGACAGAGATTTACTTTTTCTTCACAACGGATAGTAAATTAATACTATAGTAAACTACAGCTGCAATTTAAGTAATTATGCTTATCACATTTTTGTACAGGTGAAATTTTGTGAAAAGAGTCTTTGCCATTTAACTGATTGGGATTAGCAGAATACCAGACATACCAAATTTTTCTATTGTCAGATTTACTGACTAAAACAATTACCCTGAACTGTCACCCTGTAAATAAATGTTCATTTTTCAATACAATCCAAAATTACATAAATGAAAACATCAGCTCTAAATAAACCAAAAAAAAGAGATTAATAAAATAAGGTTGAGGTATAATTATACTTTAATTCATATACTGAAGACCAAAGTACAGAAATGCACTTTACCAAAACTGTTACCAGACAGTTGTATTTACCTGGTTCAGTGTTCAAATAAAACCATGGTTCCAGAAGACTGAAACAAGATGTCTCCACAAAGCTTAATTCCCACTTAATTCCAAGATGACATTTTCAAACAGGTGCAAGAACAGAATGTAACACAAAGCTCTCTCATGACAATATACTGCTCATGAACAAGTGGCCATGTAGTATGTTGCCAGATTGACTGCCAAACTCAAAAAACCTTAACCAATCTCTGAAACATTCATTATAATTACCTGCCAGAAAACTGTCCGCTTTATAATAGACAGAGGAGAACAAGGTGCCAGTAATAACATCAGCAGACACAATACACTTACACATCTACATCGATCTAGAATACTCAAGGGTCAGGAAAGCTTAGCTTGACAACTGATGGTCCTACATACTTTGGCATTTGTGCACAGCGAGGAACAAAACATCATTCCCATCTTCTTCACTGACTTTTCAAGAGTTTTGTCAAGAGTTTATGAACTGCAGGGAGAATCATAGACTGGATGCAATGAAAATATTTTGACATACAAAGAACTGAATGATTTCAACTTCAGCTGGAGAGAAGGTTAGGGTAGTGTTCACTCCAAACGTTCGTGCAGAGCTCTAGCTCAAAACCAGAAGAAAATCTACTCTCATATGTGAAGCAATATAACATGTTTTGCTTACAAATGTCAAAGTGTGGAACAGCAGCTCTTTCCAGTATCAAACCAAAAATCAACATTTTATATTCATAATATTGAAAGTACTATAAAAAATTAATTATTTCTCAGTAAATTGTAGTGTTTTAGGAATCTGCTCTCCTTTTTAAATAAAAAGCTTTATTTTTATTCTGTTGACGATGCATGTTCAGATCATTATCCAATACAAAAGCTCCTTTTTTAAACAGTTTCCAATTGAGTTTTGTTTTAAAAAACACAAGTATTTTATATACCAGCATTTGCCATTAACACATTGTAATATGACAAACGTACCAGAATAGCAAAGGATTTTCTAGCTTTGTTTACCAAGAACTGCCTATCAAGCAATCAACGGGTGCAAAGCAGGATGTGACAACAGTCTATCACAAGGCAGACAAACACACACATACTCATACTAGAGGCCAGTTAACCCAGTATGTGTTTGGGCTTTGGGAGAAACCTAGAGGAAACTCCAGGAGATCATACAAGCATCGCCCAGATAGCACCACAGGAACTGGGCCCAGGACCCAGCACTGCTAACCACTGCGCCACCATGCCACCCCTAGGTGTAGTCAGTCCTCTACAAATATGTTTCTCTGTGGAAAAGTGCTGACACTTTGATTTGATGCAGGAGTCTCAAATTCAGCTCCTACAGATTTCACTTCTGTCTTAAACTTCTCAGTTCACTTAATCACCTTGTTAGATCTGATAGTGATGTTTAACATTTTAAGGTCTTATACTCAGATGATTGAAAAGATAAGCATGGTACCATATTTCTGAAACATTTTGAGCCCTGAAAAGAAGTGAAAAGTATAGCTGATTAATCAAATAATCAGAATACCTAAGCAGTTTGGAGCTCAGATTTGTACATGAGCTTTAGCATTTGGGATTTCGGATTGAAATGTAATCAGAGAACCATACATTTCTATTTAAAAACATGCACTTTTCTTGCATCCTCTATTAAATCTGAACATTTACTGGTCACTAGGTAAATTCCAGTCTCCGTTTTTTTTCTGCTTCTGTTTTGCAGTCAGAGGCATGTCCAGCTGTGAGCAAATCCCATTTTTCTGAACAGGCTCATTCCCTAATCTCAATGAAGCTTACATGGAAATAATGTTTTTCTTGTCTTCAGTGCATAAAATTCCTTCTAATTCACTTAGATGTGTATCTCTGGTAATGTTCTAATCATTATAGAAATCAAAACATGTCGAGGCTCAGGGAAGGGCTGCTATCTAGCAGGGATTGGATTACATAGGGGGAGAAAAGGGTTTTTAAGTGGAATGAATAAGAGATGGTGAGGTCTCAGAATTCTGGATATGAAAAAGTCCTGCTTCTCTTAGGAAGTGACAATAGAGAAAAACGTTACATTAAGCAGTTTGTTCTGACTTATGGCAAATGCAGATAACAAGCACCTCTTGCTAAACTCTTCTATTAATTATTTTGTACTAGCAGCTATAAGTTTCTCTCTAGGCTTTGTCAAAAGTTATATTTCACTGCATCGCAACTTTGACTCATTCAGTTTTGTGAAGCAGCTGTTCTGTACTAGTACTGTATTGTACAGTGTGCCATTTTGCATACTTTTACTCTGCATTTATGTTGTAGAGTGTGAGCCTGTTTGTTTGAAGGAATCGACAAAAGAAAAGAAAAAAAAGAAAAGAAAAAATAGGGGATAATTTTATAGAAAAGATAAAATACAGGTTCTGCTGGTAACATTCTCAGATTACAGATACTGTATGATCAAATAAGCAGCATAATATATCATGGCTGTGCCTGCTAAGCCTTCCTTCTTGATAGACTCCAGCCTGCAAAATGTTGAATGACTCTTGTTTTGTGTTCCTCCAGCAAGCCAGAAAGCCATACGATGTGCGAGACGTTATAGAGCAGTACTCCCAAGGTCACCTCAACCTGATGGTGCGCATCAAGGAGCTCCAGCGAAGGTAATTATTCAGGAAGTTTGGATAGAACCAGAAAATAAGAGGTCATGTCATTGTCATGCTCTCCATTATTCTGAACTATTCCCGTGTCCTCACAGCTACAGGTGGCTGTCTTGTAATGGGTTTTGAGCTGAGTAATTCAGACTCTTAAAGGTTTACTTTCGCACTTGGCCTGCAATGGCAGTTGACACCGTAGCCGACTGCAAGAGATACAAAGCACAAAAGCAGCTGGTGTCGTAGCCTTTATGTCACACTACCACTTGTAGACACTCCTGCATGAAGGTGATGGCTGTACCTCACGGACTGAAGCATTATTTGAAAATGGTACAGTTCCTCCGTTAGATAAAAATTACTGCTTCTGTAAAAAAATGTCTATTTACTTCTATATCTGATTTTTACAGAGGTATCTATTAGCTGGAACAGTAAGATAAAGATATAAAAACACAATAGGTCATAAAAAACAGCAAAAAAATGCTAGAAATGAGTATAAATTAAATAAAAAGCACTTATACTGATGTACGTCTTCAAGTATTGCACATTGAGGCTCAGTAGGGTCCTTGGGCATGTGTGTCCTGCATTGATATTGAAGCCAAAAGTTGTACCACCTGTTGCTGTGCACTATTGTACTTGAATAATATGGTCGCTTTGCAATCTGCCATAAGCACCACACATTTGCCTCACACATGGTAGACCATGAAGGACAAGAAGACATTACTAAGGACAAATGAAACCCGTTGTTCTGAAGAGCCCAGAAATGTCACACAGCTGTTATATCTTTCCTCGGGGTTTGGATGGGATGGTGTATTGAATGCTTTGATTTAAGGCCTGCAGTCTGGCCTAGAATATGTTCCTTGCATCGTCCTTTGTGGGCCCAGAAGTGTTGGATCTATCTTGGAATAAGGAGTGAGTGGATTGCCGATTGCGCTTGCAGGCTTACTTATCATTGATCTTAAATTAAAACGTTCTGTGCTAGAATGCTGGAACCACAGTATTTTTAGAGAGACCCACAATTGCTGCAGAGATATCTGTGATCAATCCAAGCAGAGCATTTGATGTTCTCGGACTGATGTGAATTAAAATACAACAGGTTCTCACCCCTCTGTTAGGTAACAATGCTTCTGACATGGAATCACAATTTCACAGTTTCGGTTACCAGTACTGTAAGTCACAAACAGAGCTGTCCCTCCATGGACAAGTGTCAATAAACCTTATTTTAGCAGACATGACAAGAATTTACATCGGTATACCAGTAAACTGCTGTACTTGTCTGAAATCAATTACGCTCAAGCCTCTTATTCAAAGCAGACTTGCCTGCTACATTAAGAGGCTTCTGCAGGCTTATGTTTTGCAGAGCAGAAAAGCCCTTTGCAGCAAGGAATTGTGCAGAATAGCTCTGTGGAGCTCTGCAGCTTCCTCACTGGGTCCTAAATGAACTTAGTTCTCTTCCACAGTGTAAAACAAGTACCGAACTACGGCAGTAAATGCACAATTAACTTATAGGGCTCTAAATGAAGGATGGGGGAGAGACAAGCCCATTGCTTACTTCCATCTGTTCATTCATTTTCTAAACGCTTTATCTAGTACAGGGTAACAGGTAAGTGGGAGCTTATCCCAGCAAGGAATGGGTGGGATACACCCTGGATGGGATGCCAGACCATAGCAGGGCACACAGAGACACAGACACACAGACTGCACACACGCAACAGTGCTACCCAGTGCCAATGTGCTGCCCACCATTGACTACTTTCTCAGAAATATAAACAAGGATCTGATAGCAAGCACCATTTTCCTTCTTTGCAAAGCTCCCTCCTCCACAATTCTTGTCCATGCAGAAGCCCCTTTCCTCTCTTGAGTCCTTCTCTTGCTCATTAGGGTGCCAGTCCCACACGCACACACGCCAAGACTAAACCAAGTGTCTCCGCCGACACAGTAGCTCACAAAATGCTTAATACTTTTTAAGCTATGCAAGAAGCTCCTGGACCTTGCCCTTAAAAACAGTACGAAATGACAGAGAAGTCTTATTTTATGGGCTGTTTCCTTCAGTTTGCTATGTGTGTCAGGTGGCAGCCAAGCATTGTCTTTGAGCGCTAGGAAACACTTCAGTCAGTAATGTGCTACGGTGCTTCACGACATTCGTATTTCCTTCAGACCCATCAAGGTTTTCAGCCCCTGATAAGGAAAAGTAGCCCCAGGGGTCTTATGGAAATGCCAGCTTGTTGACAGTAGGTACAATGAACTTGTCATTGTAGGTCTGCTTCATTTTGTCTCCATCTAAACTCCATTCTGTCTCCATGGATCTGTCTCAGCTGTGGATTGGTCTGTGGATTGGTCTAACCAAAACGTGTTGTCAAAGAAGATCTTAGGCTTACCTATCACACAAACTGTAAGCACCTCTGGGCGATTTGTATTTCGTGAGAAGAGGTTTTGCACCCTGACCTGTATGTCTGTTGATGCACTTCTTTTTCAAGTGGCATTATTCTGTTCTCTTGTGAACTGTTTGTCTGGGTCTTTAGCTGGACTTGGCCTTTAGTCCAATGGTGATGGATTCCCAAGCAATTATTCTGTTCTCTTGTGAACTGCTTGTCTGGGTCTTTAGCTGGACTTGGCCTTTAGTCCAATGGTGATGGATTCCCAAGCAATGCATCAGCCTGTTTATTTTTCTGGCAAGTTGTCTACCAGGTTTCTCACAAGTCTTTCATTTGAATCCATTTTCTTTTACTACTCTTTCAGAAGTCTTGCTGTTATCTTTTTTTTACTTGCTGTGACAACAATTAGTTTCCTTGTAATTTGCTGTTTTGTTTCTTTGCTGGTAAATAAACTCTGTAGTCTTATGGCAGTAATGAGGTGAGAAATAGTGTGGTTTTGTGATACAGAGTATGTAACTCTTATTGAGGTTATGTCTTTTTTTATTAACATGAAATGCAAAGCATATCTTATCAACTTCTTATTTCTTCTTTTCCCATAATATGTGTGGGAGATCAACTTTTATTACTTTACAACTTTTTAGCCCAGTCCATGATGTTGTGGTAATAAATTTGATAATCAATGTCTTCTTATGTCATTAAAGTACAGGTGTTTATTCTGGTATCTTACAGTTTTCAGTAATTGCAGAAACTGATTTTGTTGCAGTGATAGTGTCATACCTCATTTTCATTTATTTTGCTAGAAAAAAAACTGTAATCACACAGCAAAAGAGGTAGTTTAGGTGTGTTTGCTGTTAAATGTAGTTACAGTCGTATAACAAGCTGGGTTTATTTCTGAACATCCTTTTTTCATTACAATTCTTTTGCTTCAACAAACTTCAGATCTAGTAGCATTGCTATTGTATTGGCAATAATATCACGATGAAAAAACAGGCAGACTTAAAGCAAATAAAACAGTTAATTAAAAAAAATTCTTTCAACTAGTACAAGTGTAGATCAGAATCCAAAAATAGAGTCTAATGTCTGTTAAAAGAGGTTAAAATGTGATATCCTTTGAGATTTAGACCTTTGTGTGTAAAGGTACTATGTTTCACAAAGGCTGTTAATGATGTGACTGGTGAAATAAATTCTTCAGTGAAGGCCTTCCTAAAATATATGTATATTAAGTTTCCCTTTGCAATGCTGAACTTGATTGCAAACACATTCTTTAATACAAGGAGTTCTGATGTGGTTTCTGAAACAGAACACAGACATATCCGTAAGATCAGAAGTAGTAATAGCACAGAGAGGCTAGAACAGATTCCGAAATGTGTGGATAAATCATGACAGGGAAGTCTTTGCGTGTCACGTCCAGGCTGAGCTGTGAAGTATCTCCTAACACACATACAGAGGGCGACAGTAAATAATGACGGGACATTTCCCCTTGTGGTTAAGGGAAAAATCTAGGACTTGTTTTAGATTAACACTAAGGAAAAAAAAACTTTGGCGCTTTGCTTTTGTTTAACTTGGAGAAATAAATTTGATTGTTTTCTTTAAGTGTCGAATCACCCATTAAAATATTGAAAATGTTCCCAACATTCCTTTATATCCAGTATCCATTTGATAGGACTAGTCTTAAAAGAAATAGATATAAGAACAGTGGGTAGACACTTGCCCTTTTCAGTCTTTGATAATGACTAATTGGAGGTGATGTTGAACTTGTCTGGAAAATGACATAAGCTTGTCTCTAGTGTCTGCTTCAGTTTCAGTTCGCTAAATACAATGCAATGAAACAATCTTGGTTTTTGAAGTCAGTTGTGCATTGATTTTAGGATTTTTTCATCCTCAGAATGATTAGTCTGTGGAACAGTGGACTGGGCTGATGATCATGGAGGTACTGGGCCTGGTGCAGTAATTAAACACGCAAGGAAAGGGTGAGCACTGATGCACCGAACAGCCTGTTTCTGCCCTGATGTTTTTTTTGTCTTGTTTGTATTCTGCCAGTTTCAGTGCACCAGCCCGCTAGCAGCAGCCTCTGAGGCCCAGAATACCTGCCATGTACCCCTTCTTTCATTAGTTGGCATTGTCAAATTTCTGTTTCAGTTGGCACTGTGACCATATACTTCCCAGTGAAGGCAGAATCACTAGAGCTGCCCATCATGCGTTTCTCTTCCCTGTCCTGTGGAGGTACCTGGGGGTTATGGTGTGCCTGTTAAAAGACTGAATTGCCTTTTCATAGCTTCAGCACTGCTTTGGTCCCATAGATCTAGCAGATGACATCACCGTCCTGCAGTTCTATTTATGTAAGAGTAGTAAGAGATTGCATTCTATTGTGTAAAACATTCTTGCAAATGAAGGCATTCTTCAGTGAAGGCAAATTTTGTTTTGCCAGTGAATCCTTTTTAACTGTGATGTGGAAATTCCTACTGGTTAAACACAAATATATATATATCTGTGATGCCTGAGTTTGAGGGATGCTCTTTGTTTTTTTTTAAATAAACACTAATTAGAAATAATAGGAATCAAGTCAGTGCAGGTTTAGTGGTTCAAATACAGCCTCTAACCCAAAGCATATTTCATGGTCAATGTCACATTGAGAACAAAGGAGGAAAAAAATACTTTCAAGGAAATATATTTGTCTGCCAAGGAAGACGAAATAAAATGCCTGAAAAACAATCATTATACCCTTAATGCAGTCATAATTGACATGTAAACTAAGTCATACATTTGTATTTCGTGAGCTATAAGGACTGTAAGAAATTTGTCTATGGAAGAAGATGAGAGAAACCTCTCAGTGTGACATTTTTGTGGAATAGTGTAGGTTTCTGTAGTGTTATTGATGCAAGACCTTATTTAAACTAGACTTTAACCAGAGAATAATGCTTTTTTCAAGTTATTTCCTTTTCCAAATAAGAAAAACTCAATTTAAATGACTCAATTCAAGCTATCACTGTTGTAGTTATCGCTGCTGGATTAATTACAATGTTGTACCTTTTTGTTCTAGGCTTAGCGCTGACACACGAGATCACTCTGTACTAACAAAGGACTTCAACACCTTTGAGCAGTTAAAGATATACAGTATGAGAAATACTAGTGTGGAGTTACTGTTACATGTCAATAGAGGGGTTCAGCCCTGAAGTTACTCAGTTAAATGGAACGTGCTTCTTGCTTCCTTTTGTTGTGACGATGGTTTGGTGAATTTGATGTAATTCTAGTTAACAACAAGCTTTGATGTTAAGGGACTGATGAGAGCAACTTGCAATATTAACCCAGAGCTTTGCTTAAAAAAAGGCAAAGAGATACATGCAGAACTACAACTGAAAGTGGTTGAGAGCAAGAGTTGAAACTCATGTTAAGCCATGCTATTTAATTTTAGTTTTCAATATTCTTATTAATTTATTTGGCTGACTTGCATTTGCACTCATTGAAACAGCTGGGTATTTTATTCATAACTACCAGTTATAAGTCCAGAATCCTAACCACTGCTCCACACTACTGACCAATATTAATAATTCATCCATCCATTTTCTAAAAGCTTTACCCAAAGCGGTCTCAAGGGAGCTGATGGCCGTCAGGGCACACACATAGCACACATAGCACACATACACTCACTTATCAGTATATTTTTCTGACTGTGGGAGGAAACCAGAGAACCTGATGGAAACCAGTGTTAACATGGGGAGAACATACAAACGCAGACAGCGGCTCAGGAATTTAACCCAGGGCTCCAGCACCGTGAGACAGGAATGCTGAACACTGCGCCACCACGCTGCCCTAACCTCAACAACGTATAAATAAGTTAGAATAACAACAGTGTGCTTCAAAGTGGAGAGTTGGATTTTGTGATGAGTACCACATAATATGCTACATGTGACACATCTCCGATACATGACTGAATAGTGAAAAGTAAAAAAAGCAAAACAATTCAATATTTTTTGTACTCTGGATAAAATCAGTTTCCTCTGGCTTCTTGTCAAATCTGTCCATCTATGACTAATACATTTTTGTCTGTGGAAAACATTATCTGAAGGAACTTCAGAGTTAATTGAAGGCGTCTACTTAGCAGTTATTTGAAGAGTTTTTATAAGGATTAAATTGTAACTAAATATTTCATTGATTTTTTTTTTACAGACTGGATCAGTCCTTGGGGAAACTGACACTATTTCAGTCTAGCTCAGGTAAGGTGAACAGTGCTTATTTTTCTGCAGAAAACATTGCCAGATTACTCAGCCTTGGGTAGTTTGTTTTCCTGACAGTTCAATGTTGGACACATGAAGGTGAACATGCCATTTCAATCACACTTCAATCACAGTTTGGGAAGTTATTGACCAACAGGGTGAAACTCCATCACTTTTGTTAAGTTAATTGGTTATAGTCAACAGGTGTAAAATCCTGGAAACTCCAAATTCTGGAGGTGAAGACTGCCATAGTCAAATAGCCACTGAAAATGTAAGGGAGCGTTTTAAGACAGTAGCTTTGGATTACATGACAAATTTTGTATAGAAAATGTATCTGCTTCTGATTTCCATAACTGTCCTAGATACAGAAATAAAGGCTGGTTTCTGCTTTTTATGAAAATATAGTGTATCCTGATCATGATACCCTGGTTGGACCCCAGACCCAAACTGCTTCTGCTTCTTGTGCTTCTGCAGGCACAAGTTGCCTAATCGGTACAGGACAAGTGAAATACACAGAGGAGGCCTGTTACAATTTTAATGTTTTGTTAACCATTTGCAAGAGAAGTTGTAAATGCTTAATGTTACAATAAAGTAACATCAGTACTCACTCGCGTCAGTTATCTGTACAGATTATGGAAAGAAGTGATTTCAGATCTCTCAAAATGTGCAGGACATTTTATTTCTGATTTCTGTGACACAGGGCTATTAACATTATCATTTTGCTGTTTGCAAAAAGGCAATAAAATTACACCATTACATTTCCATTCAGGAACAGAAACTAATGGAAAGCGGAAACTTGCATATGAAATACTTCTTAAAAGAACCTACTTGTGCCTCATCTGGTTTTCCTAATTTTATGGAGTCTATATTTGTCAACAATGTTCACTTAATAGCCAATGGAAAGGTCAGATTCATACATTTTTTAAACATTCTGAATAATAATAATAAGGTTAAAATGCAAAACATATTGCCTGTTTACGATCAGCTTGACCAGAATGTCATGTGTCTCATTGTGTCAATATCATGTTGTGCTACAGCCCTCTTGGATCTGTCTTATCATTCCAAATATCACATAAACTTCTACAAATTAAGACCTTTTCTGTACAAATTCATAAGAATCATGTGGTCACAAATCTAATATTCTATATAGTTAATGGCATCTAAATGATTTCCAGGTTATGAGAACAGTTATTGATGATGACCACCATATGCAAGCCCAGCAGGGTGTCTTGGCATAGGATTCAGAGTAATTTCATCTGATAGCTTCTACTTGTGCTTACAAGGAGGATTCAGAGTTTCCCCAGTCTGATTTATATGGTATATAGCACATTTGTGACATTACAGCATTAATTTGGCCTCCTTCTCCTGAAATTTGGGGAAAATTGCTCAATCGATTGTCAGTTGGTGCAGTTACATTTTTAAAAGTATTACAGTTACAACACTTTCAAAAATAAATATTTAATTAACCCTCATGCTTTAATGTTTTTTCCACAATATTAATACAATACCTGCACTTTTCCAAATATTGTTCCTTAAAAAAGGATTGGTTCTATGTGGTCCAGTAAGATAATTAGATGTTCCTGGACGGACACAAACAGTCTTTGCAAATGAAATGTCAGTGAAGAAGCTACATTTTCTGATCTGACTAGTTTTTCCATTGAGATGCCTGGGAAAGAAAATGATAGAAGACAGTTCAGCCCAGCTGGCACATTTGGCAATCAGAAGTTAACTGATCCAAGAATCTCATCTAGCTGTAACTTGTAAGAAGCTGGATATCAGCTTCAACAACAAGGCCGGTTTGCTAGTTCAACACTCAAGATGTACCTCCTCATTCTCAGTTTTCAATGCCCATCCAGTTAGCTTCCATGTGTGCCCTCTAGCTTGTGTTTCATGGTTAATTCTGGAGAAAATAAGAGAATTAATCCAGCACCAATCCTCCCTGTCAGAAGCTGGAAGATGGGATTTTATGGCCTTTAATTCGTTATTTGTTGTTTTAAATTGTCCAAGTAATGAAATATCCACCACTCAGAGCCCAGTTCCTCTTACTTTTAGATTCTGCCCTTTGTTTGAACTCTGGAACCGTTTTTGTTACTTTGTTACTTTCAAACTCTTCCCTTTTCCAAAAATCACAGCAAATCTAGATCTTGATGGTGGGGGGAGTGATGGGGGTGAATATATTTGGCAGTGTAGCCCATTAAAAAAACATACTGTATAGCATTATAAAGGAATTTTGTATTATTTTTATCAAGCAAACCTTGAGGCAGCTTGTTTCAGGAGCTGGTTCAAGTCGTTTGTGAGCGTTTCTCTACATCGCACAGGCTTAATCTGAGACTAGCTGGAAAGATGCCCCTGCTGTGTCTTTAACATTGCACATAAATCCCTGTGCATCACCTAGATTGTGTTAATTGTTTGCAACACTTCTTCCTGCTCAATATAAAAGACCATTAAAACAGCATCGTGTCCCACGGGTTCACAATCACAAGCTTGAATATAGCATTGCAGTATGGGTGGAGGAGGGATTGGGATGTCCCATGTGCCCAGCTATCCTGACAGTGGAGAAGCATGGTCAGACCAGTCCCAACAGGGAGGGAATTAGAGGTGCACCAAGGTAATGGAAGTAGGTGGAGATCAATGCAATACAAGTATGAGCCTTGCAAAATGTTACATACCCACTTGAGACACTGGAAAGCAGAGTTCTAATCCCAGCTATGCCTATTATTTTCTTGATTGGCTTTGCCTTAAAGCTCATAGAACCTCCTTGGAACTCCGTTGTATTGCAATCGGACTAGAATGTATGGCTCTATGACACAGCCTCTTATAGTGAAGCAACAGTAGGGTTACTTCTGGAGCAGGGTCTGTCTTCAAGTACACACTCCCAAGCTCTACCTGCACTTGAATCAGCATAACACGTTCTTTAAAACTGCACCTGTATGTAATGTTTGGCGATTCTAATAGAGCGGCTGCCATAAAAAAAACATCACTCATTTTAATTTGGTCCTTATAGGAAATGCACACAATTACCTGTGAAAGTTATAACTGCAAAGTAGCTTTCTAAGGTAATGAAGTGTGTGGCCTTTCCTGCATTGGATGAAATGCAAGTCTGTTTCATAAGTAGCATGTGTATAATTTGAAAGTTTTATAAATGCATTAAGCCAGGTCTATCAAAAGACTGAGCTCTGGAGTGAAATGGGTTTCTTGCTGAATGCAGCTGGGTGTGTTCAGTTTGTGTCTGTAAGTGAAGTCATCAGACTCACCTGTCATTGCTTTGACAGTTTGCAGATTGTCGCCTGGAGCTGGCAAACAACACGCAGGTCCATGGCCGGGCTTTCTTCTTGTTTACTCTTGGCAGGAAATGAGTCGCGCCGCAGTGAGATCTTTGCGTGTCAGTGCCATGACATCAGTCCTTTCAGCATGCGGCTAAAAGTGTTCAAATGCTGGAATTTGCAAAACAACATGCGATATTCCAAAAGCGTGGCTGACTGCTGTCTCTGGTGCCCGCTATCCAGATTTGTCAGAAAACACCCAAGAGCTATGGATTTCCCTCTTAGGTGGTTGATAAATTGATTCACTGATTCACAAGTGAGAGACTATCATGACCAGATTCTGCAGCACATGACCAGAAGTATCCTGCAATGTATCACTTTATCCATAGCAAATGTTGCAGCTTTTCCCTCTTCATCACCTGCTGTTCAGAGTTGCAGAAAGTTCCCTCTAACATCTTTTTATCAAATATAAAAAATTGCATATTTATTTTTCAGACAAGAATAAAGATCGAGGCACTAACACAATTGGTTCAAGACTGAACAGGATGGAAGACAAGGTAGGCCATGATTTTTAGAAAACTGCCGATGGCACTCTGAAAACCTTGCTCATATTTTCTTTCAGCTGAGGATTCTAATTAGTGCTTCCAGTTTAAAGCTCAGAAATGCCTGCTTCAGTTGACTTTGATTTGTTGTGACAGGAAGATAGTGGTGGATGAATTTAGAAAAATGAGGATGAAGCCTCATATTATTCATTTCTCAGCATTCTTCCTACACTGATAAGTGTTTAAAAAGAAAATAGGTTCTGTCCTGCTAAGACAGATATCTGTGATCAATACATATCCACCACACAACAGGCCAGTAAACATATCCAGTTTGATTCTGATATAATGTAGCTCGTGACCTTACATACAAAATTATCAGTAATAATCATCCTTAAAAAAATGTTCAATTCTTTCTTATGCAAGTACTTTAAACAAATAATATATTTCAAAATTGTGATTGCTGTACATCTCTTATTCTGTACAATTTCTTCTTTTATAGATGAGATACTGTAACATTTATGAGATAGTAGCACATTTCTGTAGGGGAAAGTCCTAGTTGAGCTGAGCTGAGTCCTAATTTGCACTTCAAAGGTCCTCCTAAAGAAGGCAACTGGATTGTGTCTTTTTTTTCCTTCATGAAAGACTTTTTTAGTTACATCTAGCACAGTGCATAAGCTGAACTTCACATCTGTGCTCTCAGATTTCTGAACAGGCTTTCCTGACTTTTTTGCAAGTATGCCTTAGCAATGTTGTAGCATATCAATGTCAGGTGCATAGTATCCACGGAGTTGATTGGGGTACATTGAATCCCACTAGGCTTGTGTTATCAACTTGCTTGACTAGGATAACAAAATACTATAAAATCTGCCAGTTCTTGACTGGACCTGGTGAATTAATCGTAACATTTTGATGTTAAATGCAAAGAGAAAGGACAATGTTTAAAATTACCAACATACTTAGCTTATACATTGTTTTTTATATGGCATATTGAAGATAATGCATGGTCAAACTTGTTGACTTACATCCTATTAAGATCAAAATTTCAAATGCTCTCATATTGCAATCCTATTCCCCAAGGAATAAAGAACCTGTTTATCTCAGGATTTACCATCTTTCCTATTGCCTGCAAAACCGGTTATCAGCCAGACTGTTTGATAACAATTACTTCCAGTTCCCATGGAAATTTTGTCCTCAGTCTCCTGGCTGTGATAGTTTAAGGGCTGCCGATATGACTACATGATTCATGGGGAAAATTTAAAAAATGAATCCTTTAAACTTTCTGCATTTATTGAACTCATTTTTGTCATTGTGAGAATGTAAATCTTGGTGAGAAGCTGTCAGTCTTTAAAAACCTTCATACTTCCTCCTGCTCAAAAAATAAACAATATGTTTCTCTTTTAAATGTTAATGTTGTAAATGAATGCAGGTGAGGGTTTCTTAAAATAAAGGAAGTGCTATGTATTGAGTTCATGAAGTCATGAGTAGGAACCTTTCCAGTCCTGCAAATCAGTTTTAATTTTTTTAATTCACTAGAGTGGAGCAACTTGAAGCTACTTGAACAGCAACAGAGGTAAAATAGTAATTAAGACCATAAAAAAAGTGTTCAAGAGAATAATTTGAGCAAGAACAAGATGGTTATTCTTCCCTAAAGAATTGATAAATGTTTCTACAAAGCTTAAAGTAAATAAAAGGAGCCACCTGAATCATATTATTTCCAGACTGTCAGTTTAGCTGTTACTGTAATATTCTGAACTGTGTCCAAAACCTCAAGGCTAGAGGGGGTTTTGGTAAGTCATTTCTGACTTTCTTGTTCCTGGAATTGAGACTTAAGCAGTTTGGATGCTTATTGATCTCATACAATTATTCTGCTCCTTAAAAGGAAATCCAAGCTGTTTCAGTATCGTGAAGAAGCAATAAAACAAATTGGCACTCAGGTTGTACACTTACCAGAACTCAAATCTTTTAAAGTGAAGTACCAGAGTTAAATTGCACAAAACTATGTGTAACAAAACAGGTCTGTTTATGCCCTATGTATTTTATTAGCCTACCACTCAAGTGTCTGCTCTGCTTTTCTCAATTAGGGATGCACAGACAGGAATTTGAGATTCATTTTGATATTGCCGAAGTACTGCTGTGGATCAAACATCTAAACGGCAATTCCTAAAATAAAATAGTTTATGTGTTTTCTAATGAAAACTAGTCATTTTCAGTAGTAACTGGTACAATAAGCCAGTCTATGAGCTTGAACTTTTTTGCAAGGAAGAGTGGAATAAAATTGCAAAGTGGATAGAGACTCATTCACAAAGAATTACTACTGTAATAAATGCAAAAGATGCTTCCACAAAGTATTAGTTGAAAGCAATTACAAATCCATTCAGCTTTACAAGGACAGAAAGCAACTGTAAAACTTTGGGCTCCTTTCGAAAGGTGAAGTAATTTACAGTAGGTTGTGTTAAGAACTAGTCTAGAACAAAAACCAAAAGACACAGGGGTCCCCCAAAACCAGGGCTGAGAATCACTTAGACACAACCAGGAGCTTAAACACACAATATAATATATAGTGCCTTCCAAAAGTATTAGTGCAGCCATTATTCACAGGGGAGTCAGAGCTCATCTTGACAAGCAAGGCAGAATACACCCTGGATGGGCAGCAGTCCATTGTAGGGCACACACAGGCACAAAAAACACTCACACCAGGGCCAGTTCTGGTAAAACATAAAATCTTTCAGTAAACTTCAGAACTCATTCTGCTGCTGCTGTCATTACTTACACCATCCTTCTAGACACGTCAAGCAGTTGCAGAGGGGGGCATGCTTGCCCAGGCCGTGGTCTAGCCTCTAGCATGCTTCACAGAGGAGCTAGTATTCACTGGAACATACGCAGTTCACTTTGGTAAATGTTTATCTTGGTCTCATCCGCACATTAAACCATTGCTCTAAAGCCCTGCTGGATCATCTTTACACTTTCAAGCAAGTTCTGCAGCACAGTGCAGGTAATGTCATGATATAAAGATGCAATAAAGATTTGTGAGCCGGGTCCGGAGATGATGTCAGCATTATATAATGTTTAATGATTAGTCTGTAATGAACCCCACTGTACAGTACTGTACTCACTTGACTGAAGCCTGAAACATTTATGTTCAGGGAATGACAACGCTAGGGCTTTTTCCTTCTTTAACCTTCTTTAATTACTGTGAGTTCAGTAATTCTTTTGGAAAAAACAAAATCAAGATGTTCAAAGTATTGGATTTCTAACACCTCAAAACACTTTAGTTTTCAGGGAAACTTTCAATACCTTCCTTCTGAAAAGCTGTTTCTAATCATTGTCATTGATAAAGGTGAAATGAATGTGGTTCCTGCTTAGCCTGCAGTAATGAACATCTTAAAGCTAATCACAGAAGGGGAGTTTTATAATTTAGTTGTCTGTGGGTGGGTTAGGTGGACACTCTGGAGAATCTTACAGTGCAGATGTGATGAAACCACACAGTAACTACTTTGAAAACGTCAAATGTGGAAAATAGCTAAAGACATGAACAATTTCAGACACTTTTTCAGAAAGAGACTCTGCAGTGGGAATGTACCCTTTATTTAACTGCTGACAGCCACCCATACAAGTCACCTTGCAGCTTCCTTCATGACAAGGCATACAGGTATACTGTTCTTTCAGTTCCTACAGGTCTCATTTTCAATTCTATTGTATTATTTTAGACATTTCAGCACTGCAGCATCTTCTTTTAAAAAGCAGGCCTCATTAATGAAAGCTCACTTAAACCACGCTTTTAAGATAAACCCCAGTTGGCAGGAGGTGACTGGATTTCCAACAGTAAAAGAAAAATGCTGCACACTGCACTCTCCAGTGGGGGTTGGCAGAGTTGCTCATGTAGAGCACATGTTCAGCTCTCAGGACCCGCAGGGGCGAGCTCAGGTCATGTCCCTAGGTGACTGTGGAACTGTACGTGATGGAGTAGGACTATATAGCAAAAAGAACCTGTGACCCAAAGAACTGAAGCATTAGTGTGGAAGCACCTATATTTGACATCTCTGTTGAATAATCTGGAAATTCTAATGATGTAACAACAGACATTAAATACCACATGTAATTAAGTATAACTAACAAAAAAATATCAAATAAATCTTTGTCTTATTTACCTATAGGTAATAGTGACCATTATTTCTAGTTCTGGAGAACCACAACCTGGTTGAATTTATAGTTAACCCTTAAAATGAGTTTCAACAAACTGGTAATAAATCCAAAAAAGTACCATATTGCTTTACTTTATTCACAGAAAACAGAATTAGCCAGTCATTCAGCAGTCCTTAATGAGAAAGTGTTTGGTTTTTTGTTGCAAGTAAATATCCAAATTCCCAGATTACCTCATTAAATGAGTTACTGTTTAACAGATGCAGTTTTAAATGTAATTTATTGTGGGCTGTAAAACGATGTGGATCATGGCAGTGAAGGATCTGGTTTGCCCACCTCTGGTACTGGTTTTATAGTGATTATTAATAACATCAAGGCCTTATGCCATTTTTAGCTGCTGTTTTCTGTGTTGTCTGGCTCAGTGGCCCAGTGGGTTGTGTTTGGGCTGCAGCATTGTTCCAGTAAACAAAAAGGAAGCTGAGATTTCTCCATGTCTGGAACAACTTCCTCCCCTTAGTTTTTATCACTGAGATCAAGCCCATAGTTCAGTACAGAGATGTATAGGATGTTGCCTAAACGCAAAATCTGTTTCAGAAATAATGCACATCTGCTTTCTGATTTCCATTTAGTTCAGGAACAAAAGTATGAGAGGACTGGAAATATTTAAAGAGTTTTTCACAGTAACTGATCATTTATTTTTGTTGAGATGCATAGAACTAAAAACTTACTTAGTTTGACCATGGTAATACACTAAATATACAGTATATACTGTATTGCATTTTTATTTTATACAACCCTTATATAGTATATACAGTATTAGGGCACATTGATATGCAATAATGTTTGCAGAAAGTTCCAATTTTTCTTTTTAAACTAAAATACCATTAAATAATCCAAGACTGGGGTCTGTTAATTAGGGTCTGAGAAAATAGAATATAAAGAGGTGAAAGTTGTATAGTTCCTTAATTGGGATTATGCTTTCTGAAGTATGCAAATCTAAATGCATTAAGGCTTGATGGCTAATAACTGAAAATAACCTAAAGCTGACTCTGTCACTTGTTCAGGCACTTGTACAGTTTTAAACTATGGGTCTAAGGCTTGTGTATGACCCTGCTATTAGGAGTGGATCATACCGTAGATCCGGTCCTTTTGGGGCAAAATCCGGCAGGTTCTCCAGGTGTCTTTATGGTCAGACTAACATAACAATCAGTTCAGTGCAAGTCATTAATTAAGGAGATGTGGAACACAAACCTGTAGACACTGTGGCATGTAGACAGAGTGAAGCCGAACAGAAGAAATACCTACGATACACCAGTGGTCCCAGGCTGGCGTGTCTGCAAGTTTCCAGACCATCTGAACATTGGGCATGTGACAACCTGCATCAGCTCGTTATGGCTTTAATTGGATCTGGACACAACAATCAAAGCCCTTTACAGGTAATGGGGATCCCCTCCACCACCACCACTAGTGTGCAGCCCCACCTGGATGATGCTCCAGTACGCTCCCCACACACCAGTGGGGAGGAAAGCAGAGTGATGAAGCCAGTTAGAGATGGGGATTATTAGGAGGCCATGATTGGTAAAGGCAAATGGGAAATTTAGCCAGGACGCCAGGGTTACACCCCTTAACTGCTTCTTGCAACCAGTCAGGTGCTGGTGTTTCCAGGAAGCCTAGGAGAGCTGCAGACACAGTGGCCTTCAAGAATGGGACTGGTGATCCCACACGCAGGGGCTCCAGCTCTTTCACAGGACTTGGAGATAGAACAGCATTTGCACTGCTCTTGTGCAGTAGCTGTGTTATACTGTTGCTGTGACACATATTCTAGTAAGTACAGCACAACATTGAAATCTGGGACATAATTGTTCTCTAATGTATCCGTTATAAATCTAGCCGATTTTCTGGGGTGACTGTGCCGTTCGCAGGGTGTATATTTGCCTGATTTGCATTGCTCCTCCAGTGTAAATGACACAAGGATGGAAACTGGACCTGTCTGTCTGTGAGCCTTACTAGCTGTGACAAAATGCGTAAATATTTGGCCAGGCCTTCTTTGACTTCAGCTGCTGTGCTCATAAACAGGATGGCCCCTAGCTGTCCACCAGACCCGCCCAAGGGACCAGGGACCAAGCACTTGATGCACTAAATCAATATTTACCTAAGACAAACATCACATTTCATAGTATTCTTATCAAAAGCCCAAAGGTCTTTACAGAAAACCTTATAACAATCGAAAATACACAAAACCATTTTTAGAACCATAATACACCGTGGCCATCGATCACAATAACACTTTTTATCTGGTGATGCACTTCAGCAAACTTCCAAAGCATGTCGATAAGTAATCAATAACCCAGCAAAACATGACTGAAAAAGCAAAAACCAGCAAAATGTATATATCCCATGTTTTTCCCTTGTTCAGGGAATCCATGAGACCAAAAATATATCCACAAAATGCCAACCTTACTAATCTCCAGACTTAGAGGAAACTGAGAGGTATTGGCTAATGGAACTGAATTTTGATATTTTTTTCTGATTTCTTTTTTTCTCTGAATTTTGCAACTAACCACCTCCAAAAGACTGGTCTGATTGGTGGAAAACTCTGTCATTCATTGTATTTTCAGCCACTCAGAGACCTTAGGGGTCGGGACTTCCTCTGGTTGCCTCAGGCTGTATTCTAGCTGTATTCCTGTTGTTAATTATTGATACAGCAGGTGGTAAGCAATGAGATTCTTATCAGCCTAACAGTAGAAAAGGTCTCTCTACCAGTGTCTAAAGGCTTTTTAAAGCAATTGCAATAGCTTGACACATTATTATATCAAATAATCAATAAAAAGTTTTATAAATTATTGAAATTATTTATTCCAGAAAATTATATTCCAGGTCCAGTCTTCACAAAAGAATTATGAAGATTTTTTTCAAATTGATCAATTTGGCCCAAATTTGTATCCAAGCTTGTAGACACCTAGGGATAAGGCCTACACACATTTTCAGCTTTTTGGCAGGCCCAAAACTGGAAGAAAAATATCTTTGAAGACAGAAAAAAAAATTTTCTGTATATTTTTGGCTGCTGGGTGGACACATTAAGAGATAAAAGAAATGTGATTATTTACACTTAATGCCAAGTGGGTTAGCTTCAGTTTAAGCCCTGAACCAGCCAGGCTTCTTCTATGTTCTGCTGCAGAGATATAACAAAATGTTTAAAGGGAGAAAATTCCAGTTCTGGGGGCCTGTATCAGCAAGGTGTAACTGGAAGGATATTAGAATGAGGGTAGAATTGTGGCACAGTGGTCAGCATTACAAACTGGTACTTTAATTGTGTGTGTGTCTGCCCTGTGATGGACCGGTGTCCCGTTCAGGGTGTGTGCTGCCTGGTGGCCGGTGCGTACTGGGTTCTGACTGTCCCATGACCCTGAACTGGATAAAGTGAAATGGATGGATGTGAGAATGAGTACTCAGACCAGAGAAGAAAGAAGAGAGGACAGATTGTTCTAGGCTGGCCTGATCCTGTCCTCTACTTAGCTTTAAATGTGATGGCAGATGACTCTGTTCTTCTTTCCCATTTTTTTTCTTGCCTTCTCAGTAGAATTTTTCCTGCTTTATTCTCTTTACCCTGGCTTTGATCTGACAGTTCACATTTGATATCAGTTCCGAAAACCAACATTAATTTATGGACAATGATTGATTTTTCTTTTTCCAGACCGCTTTCTGTTTTCATCCCAAATAATGTTATATTCATTTGTGCCTTGTCAGCTGCCAGTGCTTTTAAAGGGGTCATTTCTTAGCAAATCTTGGGTATCAAATTAAAGTCATTTTCCTGTACACACTGGTAGTATGTCATAAGGAAACACGATCTGGCAGATGTTTAAAATAAGACTTAGCGGATGCATTGGCAAACACTGCACACATTTCACTAAAGAGGACTTGATAAATGGAAAGATTTGCATAAGATTAGGCATTGAGCAATTTGTTATTGATTGTCATTTGTTACATGGGGCACAGAGAATTGTCATAATTTTGTCATGAGTAGATTGAGCTACACAGTAGAGCCTGCTTCTGCTGGACAACTGAAAAATTTGATGTCTGATCATTTCTAGGTACAGTAATTTATAAGAGCAAGCTTTGATCCCAAACTAACCTCTTTTAAGGGCCTTCATCCAGGCTAATATGAGCCTCAAGCTTTACATCAAGAAGAATGCAGGAATCAGGACCATGCAAATCGAGACCCTGCAATAGGAAATTGGAGAGCGTGGTTGAAGTTGAGCCATTATTCTGATGGGAGTAGAGTCTTGGCTGGAGATGAAGCCTCAGACTTTTTCACTCAGGATCATTCCTGTAGACATTTCCTGCTTATTGCAGTATGACATCCCGTGCTGCTGAAGAAATCCTAGCTCAGATTTAAACAATTCAATTTTCAAAATATTTAAACCAGTACTAAATCAAATTAGGAAGGCCTTAGAAAGAGTCTTTATTATTTAACAAAACTTGAAACACAGTTTGAACAAATAATTCAGATGCGGTTCTCCTCATTTTGTATCTGTTCTCCCTTTTTGCTTTTACAGTTTTGTAATGAACTCGCAGGTGTCTCAACATAACAAAGCAAGTCTTAATGTTCTTCATGCAATAAGCTTATATTCTGCTTGTTTCATAAGGGTATACTATATAGAGAACATCGCTTGTTATCTTAGCAAAGCAAAAAAAAGCACACACACTTGGAAAAAGTAAATGCTCTTGTGCGTTTAAAGGATGCTATTTTAATTGTGACCAGATTCATTGAAACCTGTCAACAAACTGTCCAGCTGCCACTCCAGTTTTTCTGCTTTGTGTCATGCATGCGCTGGAGAGAAAGGTTTTTGTTATTTCCTGCTGTTAATGGATTTGTTTCTAAAAGTTTGAACGAGATATATTTAAACAAAGCAGTTTGAGTTGGAATGCCCATCCAAATGTTTTGTGCTCTTTCTCATTTGATTGTAACCTGCCAGTACTTGTGAGCAACATTATCTGTTCTAAGGCCTTGCACTCTTCGGCCTATCTACATGTTCTCCTTATTATCTAACAGATAGGCCCACAGCACTGAGAGCAGCTCTGTGCAGATATTAATGGCGCCAAAATATAAAAATTGTGTTTAAGTGTAATCTCATTATTGTAAATTATTTCAATGAAAATGAAGAATACAGAAAAAATGAAAATTGTTTTAGCCAAAGCTGTGCACATTGCTGAGACAAGACAATACACAATTATAATGCTTTCTTCCCATTCTATATGTAACAGTGTTAAAGAGATGGGACTTGGCCATTTTATTTAAACTGGGATATAAATGCAGTGCAGTATTTTTATCTCAATGCAGTTGTTTAAATTTAAAAAAGCATATATGTAATACAGTTTGACAGGTTCTACAGTCCACGCAGCAATGAAAATTGGTGCTGTCTACTTTGAACATTTACTACTAAAACATATAACAGAATGAGCTGTTTATGGATAAATCACAGAACTTGGAAGGATTTCAATTTACACACAGTATCTGTGTCATTCCCTAAAAAAGTAATTTCTGGATACAAGAATGCAGTGTTGTGGTTTCTAATCTTTATATACTCTGTGTTCTTTATTAGTATGTAGAAAATTCAGCTTTATTTTCACATAGTGCTGAATAATGAGTATAACTACATTTAGTGAGGGTTCTCTGCCCAAAGACAGACTTGTTTCTTACACACATTTTCACAGTCTGCTCAAGAGAAGCTCTGTCAGAATGACAGAATCATTTTGCTGTTTTTTTGGTGTGTTAACTTTCTTTACAGAGATATGGTTTGAGTGTCATCTGTGATGTTAGAATTTTATCAGCGTTTTACACTGGTGGTGTACAGAATATTCTAAGATTTAGAGAAGATTGCAGAATGCTGTGAGATCTTTGGGGGCTGACAGACAGGTCTTGTCCAAAACTTTCATGTTAATGTGACCAGTTACCCATCTGTCAGCCTCCCCTGCACTGAACCCTGAGGGCTTCAGCTCTCTGACTGGTTGGGTTCGGTGTTGCTTAAAAACTAAATAAGATCACATCTAACTTCAGTACTTCCTGCTTTGACACAGTTGCTTCTCAACAGTTTTCTCAACAATCTCCACATGATCTGCACACTGAAGTAGTGAGGATCTCCCTTACTTTCCCCGCAAATATCCTCTTGTTACAAGTATCCTCCAAGCCAGACACACCTATCCTGTTTCTTACCAAGATCCCACAATGGCTGCTTGTCAAGATCAAAAGCGAAGAGAAAAGGTTACAAACAAAACACTGCTGGATTGTAAAATAGCCCCGACTCCAGCTTCTGGATTGTATGGTTCAAGTAGTCCTCAGAATAAGTCACCTTATTATGTAAGCCAATCTGCATACAATTCCTAAACCACAGTTGGTCTGGCAAGTGTAGTCTGCGCTACGATCAAGAGTATCAAATACCCAGATTAAGTGGCCTTTTTGTATGCATTTCCATATTTCTATCAAATGACAAAGTATTTTGGTTGGAATCTACATCCCGTGGTCTAGAACCTCTTATTACTTAGATCTCTGGATTTCATCCACATGAGTCTGACCCACACAGATTCTGAATGATCTGTCCCTTCTGTTTTCAGTTACAGCACTCTGATGCAGTTTCTAGTGTACAGTGCTACACTACCACCTCTTTTCATTAGTGTTTCTAAAACAATGCATACCACAAATAACATGTTCCTCCCCAGCACCCAGAGTAGGCCAGGTTTCTGTCACTACCGCGTCATTATCGATGTATACCAATACCACGATTTCCTGTTTTTTTTTAATGTTAAACTGTTTTGATATGTTTGGTGCTAGCTGATTGTTGCAAAAGAACTTAAATTGAATGAAGGCCAATCTGGTGAGGCTGTTCCTTTCAACAGACTCCCACAGGCTTACTCACTTCCCATTATCTTTCTTCCCGTGTGTGTGTGGTGCCCAGTGGCTATTCCTGCCCACTCATCTGTTTCTCTGAGGCTGGAAGGTCACTGATGAAAAAAGAGGGAGAAAATATTGCTGATAATTGCAAATTTGTAAGATTGTAATGACTACATTAAGATGGGAGGCGTATACATGACAGTATTGTTTTCCAGCACGTGCTGACTTTTTGATATTGGTATTGTAAGACCCTGGATAAAGATGACTTGTAATACGGTAAATTAATGAATCTTAACATCATGGCAATGATCGCAAAGTTGAAGTCAAGAGAAGTGGGCTAAGGTATTCTCTGAGCAACTACTATTTTATTTTGTTTTTTTTCATATATAGATTTTTGGGTGCAGTTAACCTTTCAAACATAGTTTACTTTAATCCCTGCTTTTAAACCTGCATCATCATCAACTACTACTCGTCTTCCTTCCAGTGAAGGTGCTTGTTGTTAAGCCTGACACAACCCTCACCTAGGCAAGCAGACTGAAAATCGATGGATGAGCTATTTCTGCTGAAGCCCTGAATTCTGCCACAACAGCTAGATAAAGGGAAGGACAAGTTGTAGATGCTTGTGTAATTTCAGTGGTGTCAAACAAAGAAAAGTCATATACATTTTATTAAATCAGAAGATGAGATACTTTGTTGCAGTTTTATTCTGCCCCATTTTCTTGCTGTTGTTTATTAGAATTGAATTTTATAAGAAGAATTTATAGAATTTGTAACTTTTTGGTGGAGTAAAATACAATTTGTATTTTACTGGTAGAACCATGACATTAATTTTCTGAAGATACACACAAAATGTCAAAAAGGGCAACATTGCATTGTGACGTATGTTATTAGATGTTGCTTTTCTCATAGATTTTTGATCGATCTACAGTATATGCAAAAGTGGAAAGATTAAACACTGTAGCTCTGCCATTGTTGTGCCACTAATCTGTAGTAGTTATATTTCTTTTCTCGTGTTTGCTAAGCTTTAACATTACAGGAGTACTATTTATTCTTAAGTCCTTGACACATTAGAATCAGCACCCACTTAAAATACTGGCTTTGTAAGTATAACCACATTATACTGTACAAAAAGCAGAGCCACCTGTTGCTTCTTGTGTCGCAGTTGAATGCTCACATCAGTGCTGTTCCTCTTGATGTGGCGTGGCCTCGTGCAGAAGGAACTCGAATCTGTGGCTTTCTTAACTTTCTGTGGTCAGTCCCTTGGCTCTGCAGGCCTCCTCTAGTCTGGGTGTGACAGGAGAGCTGGTGCAAGCAGACAGATAATTCCATAGTCGACTTGTGTGGCACCAGGGCACAGAAAGCGAGCCGACGCTGGGAGCTGGATGGGGTCTCGTCACAAATCGCCCTGCCAGCAATTATCTCATCCATTCAAAGCTGGAAAATGAGAGGCCGTCATAGTAGGCTGGAAGTTTTTTGTGAATTTTATGACCGTCCTGAAAAAAACCAACATGGTGTACCACCCATCATGAAAACACAAATAGCTGTATTACCACAGGGACCAATTATGAAATGAAAGGTACAGAGGAAGTGCAATATTGGTCTCTTGAGCTTGGGTCTTTCACCATTAAAAGAAAAAAGAAGAAAAACTCAGGTGAAAAAAAGTCTTGTGATTATGGCAAACAGTTGAATTTATCTGAACTTATTTTAAATGCTTCCTTGAAAGTCCAGTGTTAAAACCAACAGGGTATCAAAGTACTCTGCCTCTCTTGTTCTGTTCTGAGGGAATGTTCCTCGGCACCTTGCTGTCCTTGTTAAACAGGTTGGTACTTAATTGTACCAGTTTAGAAGAAAGCCTCAACTATTTATGACCTACAGAAGTTCTTTTAAGCAGACTTCCCTCAAATATAAACCTTTTCTGATGTGCTCCCTACGTTTTTGCTGCTCTTGCGTGCTGCTGTCTTCCTGCAGAATGGTTCATTGTAGCTGTCAGATAAATGAAGATTGCAGATCATGGCAGATAGCAGCCTCAAGAATGTGAGAAAATGATTTCAAAAAGCCATTAAAAGATAGAGTAAAGGAGTGTTGTATCCTGTTTACAACGATTTGGAATAATAGTGACAGTTGCAAATCAGGGTAACAGATAAAATGAAATTGTTCTGCGGGACTTAAGTACATGTGGGCTGCACATTATCGCAGGTATTTCAACCATCTGGAACAGCATCTCAAGCAGAGGGCAAGATAACTTTCTATCAGCTTTTTTATCAAAAAACACTCTAGACACAACTGGGTTTTTAGCTTGGCCAAAGAATTCCTTTACTACTCTCTGAAATAGTACTGCCGGGCAATAGTTCGTCAGCTTCAAGCCTTGCAGGTGAATATCTATAGCACTCTCCCTCTTGGCAGCCATCAGTTCATTTCGTTTACCAAGCAAGATCCAAGCCTATACCAGGATCCTTTGCGGCCTGGTTTGAAACATAACTATCGCCATCCGAGGACTATGCACAAGCTGTCCTTGACAAAACCTCAGGTAAGCCAGTAGTTGTTTCGTACACTGCAATCTATGCAGTACCTTATAGGTTTATAGGTGAGTAATCTTCAGTTGGAGCAGTGTATCTCCAAATATGGGCATTTACCAGCTGAGATTCAGAGGGGCCACCCTCTCACATTACCCTAGTGTTATCACTGTAGCTGACCAGCATGAATTGGCAGACGTTGCTCTAATGTAAAGACATTGTTGTAAAGATCATCAGGCAAGTGACACTCATTAGACTGAGGGAAAAGGTGACCCTCACAGTCTGCCTTTAACAAAACAACAGCCTTAAAGGTAGCATTTTGACCATATCAAGGAAAACCACCTCTTCAGTGTAATCTCAGGTGATCAGTTAAAATGGATGTGTGGATGGTCACCTCCTGATGAGACGAATGCTTGAGGATGAGGCCTTTCTTCGAGCTCTTGGGGACTCTAAAAGCTTCTCTGTAGGTTAGGCTGTCTTGATGTTTTTAAACAAGAGCATGTGTGGATGTAAGAATTCTCCCACTTATGAGAAGTCCCACCATTTTATATAATATTCCGCTAATTGTGGGTTGCGAATTGGCGCAGCAGTATCTCCCCCCAAAATAAAGCTCAGATTGTACAATACTCACAATTATCTCCAGTTTACCTTCGAACCTACAGAAAAACCTACCTAATAATTGTAATTAAAGCCGCATGCCCCATGATTGCAGCTATTTCTTTTTTACGGCCTGGATTTTACAAACGATTTTAATGAGAACAGCATGACGACCAGAGCTCCTCTTCCATTTCGGACTACTGTTTTAATGAGAAGTTTATTTAAAACAAATGTTGGCTCGGTGAACCTCCTCGGTTTTTTATATCTACAAGCAAAAGCAAATGGTTCAGTCTATGCCAACGGGACTCCTAATGCTAGGACTGCCCCCTGCTTACTTCAGGCTTCAGAGACACGAGAGAGAAGTTGCTTATGAGATAAGAACCCAGTTCTTGTCATGCAATCCCAGGTCCCTAAGCCAATTTGCAGCTGAGACATGCCTGTGCAGACATCTGACCAAGAACCTCCAAAATACAAATCACTAGGGATCTGGTTCTGGCTTTTCAGTCACATTTAAGTGAATCCTAATATTTGCCAATTTTACATTAAAAATGTAATATTTTCTAAGGTATGGATAATTTTTCTTTTTTTTTTAGCTATGTGGGCGATCAGCCATGTTTTTCTGGTCATAGGTAATGGTTGTGTTTTCTTTTCTTACAAATTAGGACAAAGCCCAGTACGTTCAATTGTATCAGTACACCAGTTAACAACATAATCTTTAAAATCCTCAGCCATTATATTTCTTGTTATACTGTTATAATTTACTCACCTGATGTCTGAAGTGATATACAGTATGTTCATTCTCAGCAGATGTGAACATTTTTACACATGGTTCTATTTGATTTGTCCCAGGAATTGAACCCAAGGCCCCAGTGCTGTGAGACAGCTACACTAGCCAGTGATAATTGTGATAATGATATAAATGCCATGAAAAGTCATTTAAATGAATTGCACAGGGATCAAGGGCCACCAAGCGGAAATAGAAGAGACATCACAGAATTCCCTGAAGATAACATACCCTGTATTCATTCTCACAAATGAAACCTGTCCCTGCTTTAGGTGTACCATTAGCAAGCACTGTTTTGTCTGAGTTTATTTTTCTTTCAGTAGCTTCTTTTAAGTTTGTCGTCTCTTATATAGTAAAGTATATAGTATATAGTATATATACTATTTTCATCTTTAGAGAAATATTTACCTGAGGTTTTCAGTGTGGGCTAAAGTAATGTATTTCAATACATCTTTTTATTTAGACAACCTTGGCTTTTACATGGTTGTTAATTATCAGTTTTTCACTTTGTATAATTCTGTGTGACATTGAAGTCTGTTGAATGGAACGGCCATGTATTAAAACATGACAAAATATACGACAGTCTTGTTTTCAAAATGGATTTTGACAAGAATCTTTTAATTCACCCATTTTATTTCCAAGTATTGGCACAACATCATTTAGCAGGCAATGATGGAGAAAACTATGATGAATGACAGATGGGAAAAATCAGACTGAGGTTTCATAAAAACAAAGCCTTAAGCAAAAACCATGGTAACCAGACTCTGGAGTCAATATCAGCAGACAAGATGTAGCCTGGGGACATGTCCCATGCAGTCCTAGAACCACAACATCTCAGGACGACCATTATCTGACTCGATCGGGCCACATACCATAGAGCCATTATCGCAGGCTAATTCACATGAGGGCTGTCCGCATCTACAGGAAGATCTACATCAAGACAAACCATAGCTAGAGGGCTTTATATGCCAGACAGCCAGCCGTTTGAATTCTTCTCCCAAAGTCAGGCCTGGTGTTGCCAACACATGGAATGGGTTTCAGAAAATATCTACAATGCTCTCTTAGCAGATAGGTCAGAACTCTGCCTTGAGACTGATTTTTGACAAAAGGCAGGAGGGGACACCATGTCATACCTCACACACAATAAAACAGGACCCCTACTGTCCTGGCCTGGGCAAACGCTGTTTATCAGTGGATAAACAGCAAGATGATTTCACCTTAGGAGATGGAATTCCATGGCTTGACGTGTCTGTGATACAGAGGTGAGATCCTAAGACCTCATGTTTCTCTTTTCCATTTAATGGATCATGACGTACACTCACATGGGGCTTGGCTGGTGGGTTGAGTGCAGTATCACCCCATCTGAATCCCTTAGTACATATAGTACAGCACCTGAGAGGCTCAACAAAGATGGGTTCCAGTTTTTCAGTCAGCTCCAAGAACCCTGCAGGACCTCAGTTGTGCCCCTGGATGAGAGTGAAATTTGTTGCTTTCCAATTTGCTGGATAATCTCATTTGTAGTTTTGTATAAATCAATGTAACCATGCTTCCTACAGACTGCATCTCCTTCTCTAGTCTGGCAAAACCAGATTTATTCAATTCAATAAACATAATTCGGACTGATCTCATAATAGAAAAGTCTTCTCCTTCGCAATTTCTTCTTTTAGCAGAATGAAAACGGAACATTTCATGGTTTATAAATATTGAGGCATCTAGCTGAATAGTGCTTTAACTTTTCAAAACATATACATATCCTGTATGACCTACATGTTAAATGAAGTCTAGACTTCATTTCCTTTATTGCAAGGTATCTTGTTTTACGTGTTCCTCGAGGCATACACTAGTTCAAATATCCATACTTCCTATATTGGTCAGTGATGGTGTAGTTTACAGAATGGTCTCAGCTTATTATTGTTAAAAAGATAAATGTTATTTTTAAATACAGTATATTATTTAAAGGTCATTATTAAAGGTGATTGTTTAAAAAAATAAAGTGACTTTTGTTTGGTTATAATCCAAATACAAGGTTTTTTTTCTTTCCCTCTTGCTTTCATAACATTTTTAATTATTTTAGTGTTACTATCTGTACATATTACAGTCACAATTAATAAACTCAATTATTTTAGCAATCAGTGCTTATAATAATAACCATGCAATGTAAAGCTGAGACCATTTGACACTAGATTTTATTTACATTTCCTCAGTTGCCTAACTTTTTTCTCGTGACCTCCATCACAAGGGGTACATTAGTGGTAAGAGTTACCTACTGTAAGTACATATCCTTCGTTAATGGTACTTTGCTGATCAGTAAGTCTGATTTATTATGATCATGAAAACGGAAAACATACACATCTTCAAATGTGTACTGTGTACGAGTTATGTGAACCAATGGTTTGATTTTGTTTCCCAAAACTCCAGCTTTTACAATTGTAACTAAACCAGCAGTTCAGAAAGAACTTAAGTTGTAAAAGTTTTAAGAGATAAGTGGCTTTTACTGATCATCCAAATTTTTATATCATAAATATAGAGTGGAGACATTTGTGGAGTGTTACCTTTGTAAACTGCTTTGGAAAATGCAGTTTTCCTGACAATGAAAATATTGAGCAACCTTTACCATTGACCTGCTACCATCACAATTTCAAACATTTTCAAGTTTAAAAAATATGAAAAAAACAAATCAGGCAGAAGTTTCTGATGAGATCAACTTTTCAGAAACACCATGTTCTTTATCAGCTCGAAAAGAAGATGCCATAGTTAGTGTGCCCATCTCAGATGCTTAAGGCTTTTTGAATAACCTGGCTGCTTTCTCCTTGTCCTTATCTTTCAGAGTTCTGAGTGTCATGCAAAAAGAAAGGAATCTCTGAATAGTAGAACAGAAATTCGCTGTTTGCCTGGTTCAAATGAGCAAGGCTAATGCTTTGTTTTCCATGACTGATATATTTTTAGCAGCAAGAGCATGCAGAGAACTGTCCTTTTTCCCCCGGCACAGACAGCTCTAGGTGATCTCACTATCTCTGCATTCATTCCATTGTCTTCTGAACTCTTAGCTGGCTCTGTTTTGGATCTGCCTATCTAGCTTCTTGTAGATAGTGGCATTCAAGCATTATTAATTTGGCTCCTTGGTATCCTAGCCTTGGTTCTGTGCCAGCAATCCATCAGGCAGTCCTCGCAGATCCTATCTGCTGGTCTACCAAGTGGGGAGTCATATTTTCAACACTCCTGGCAGTGGGCAGGACTGAAGAGTGGCTGAAGGGGGAGCAGGGGTGGAGGGGGACCAGCACAATTGTTTGCCTTGAGATATGGATCCCTGCCAAGCACAGAGGAGTCTTGCATTACAAGAACATTCGGTGACTTATCTGTGGAAAAGGGGAGCTAAATGAGAAGAGCAGTTTTGAAAATGACAGCCTGCTCTCTGGTTTGTTTATTCTGTTTTGAGATACTATGTGTAAGCCAGAGCATCAGACCTCAGAAATTGAAACCCCCATTTCAAGAAGTTTAGTGTATTATTGTTTCTGTTTTAGACTGTTATTGTGATAAGGCTGTCCTTATTTACTCTGTTTTATGATATTAAAAACAGTTTATTCAGAATGGGACCCCAAAATTGTACTAATTTAGGTCCATGTTTATATTAGTTTAGTGTCTACAGACTTTAGAGGTCCCAGAGTTCCAACTAGGTTTATCTCATTAAGCCGATGTTGCAGAAATTTTCATAGGGGAATCGAGATCATGTCAGTGTTGTAATTTGATTTACCTGGGAAAAGGCATGCTGCTGATCAATATAGGAGTGAAAAGATGCTCAGAACAACTCTCAATAGATTCAACTTTTAGCATTAGAATGTAAGTAAGGTTACAAAGTAGAGGCCTGTTCGCCTGTTTTGTTGCTATCTGGTTTCTAACACCTTGCATTTAAGGATCTCCTTCAGTGGGGCCCAAGTACCAGTTTCAACAACGTGGCTCAGTAAGTTTTTCCAGACTCTCACTACTTTTTGAGTGGTTTCATTTTTTAGATACACTCCCTCCCTTTTTTTTCATTGATCCTGAAGACGTCCCATGTGTTGACCTGATCAATGCCTTTGAGGATTCTGAATTCTGAATTCTTGAATCAGGTCCCCTTATAGTTCTCTCTGTTCAACGTGAAATCTTGAGTTCTTTAAGCCTGTCAGAGTAGGACATCCCTGCAAACCCAAGCTTGTCCAGGGGTTGCTCTTTGTGTGCAGTGTTGGAGAGTGGATTCTGGTTCACACTTCTGTGGCCCTAAAATGAAACCTGCTGTGGTACCGCTGATAATTTGGCTTGAAGAAAAGACAGGAGGATATTTCTTCATATATTAGAATTTATTCATTTTGCAGCCACCATTACACAATGAAGAGAAATCCCAAAGAATAAATGAACGAATGGGTACCTTTTTGCAGTTGAATCAAATGACTCAACAATAAGGAAACAGTTTTCCACAGAATCAACTTCATCTAATCAGCAGTCTGTCTATAATGTGCTTAATGTAGAGCGGAGTTCTTTTGAAGTTTTCTTAGATGAAACTGAGAAAGCAGACTGAGCTTTTCGGGAGGTGCCACAGTAAGGAGCACCACAGGTTTCGATGGTTTGAGGTTTAAAATGCATTCCTTGCAGTTTGGTAGATCTGGCCATTTAATTAATGACTGACTTTCATTAGGTATTCAGCTGACAATGTGGTGATTCATGTAATAGCAGGACTCAGGTTTATGAATGCATGTGCTTTAGGTATTATTTTATTGCATTGTTCCTAGTCTAAAACATCACTTTACTTGCTTTCTTCCAGATCTAGTTTAGCAGAATTAACTAAATTAAATAATTGTTTACCCTTTCATCAAGCATCTTAAATGCCTGTAGAAAGCACTTATGACATCCCTGAATTAAATACTCTGTTTGCCCAGATGAGACAGCTCTTCCTTCTTCAGATAGTGGATTAGTGTAACTAGTTGGATCCTATGTTTTTGTTGCAGGCTGTTCTTTTCAAAAGGAGGAAGGCATTCAAGACTTTTTCAATTATTAGTTAAAAAAATATTAGTATACTATTGTATTTTTGTCTTATTAATACTGAGGATTAACAATTACAAAATATTTATTTTCATTTTCATTAATGTTTATTTTTGGTTTTTAGTGTGACTAAGTAGTAGAGGTGTTTGCTGTTGAATCTGGTATTTTAAAAATCTAATTGAAGTGGTTCGATGAATGCATGAACTGTCTGTGAAATCTTTGTCAATTTGCTATTTTGGGTAACAGGAGAGGTTAGAAATGAGAGGTCGTTAAGCCCCTCTTGCTTATGGGTTTGCTTCTCCTAGTACTTTGGACCCAAAACTTTTTACACTTCTTCCCTCAGGATGTGAAGGTGTGAGTTTTCACTGCTTGCTAAAGTAGTGCCGTCTGCTAGTGACACTCCTAACAGCACTTGACCCTGACATTCATCTGTGTCCTGCGGTCCTCCTTTCTTTCCTGAGCTGGAAGCACGTGTTGGTGCTAACATTGTCAGGTTCTTTCAACAAACCTCAATATGTGCATAAGATCCCAACTGAATACATGGTATTTAAGTGTTTAGCTCACTTGCTTGCAATGTCTGAAATCTGTTAGCCGATTTCTTCATAAGAACACGTGAAGGATTTAATACTGGTGCCATTATTCTAATATGTAGCTTTTCCTCTGCTCCCCAGGATGTCTTTACTCCTCCCCCCTTAATCAGTCTGAAGGAGAGGCTGTTAAGCTGATTATTTCAAGTTGGCGATAATGTCACTGCACTTCAGTCATGCCTTCTTTTCTTGTCATGGCTGTTTTACTGCCCGCAACTGTTATAGCACGTGACTGCTTGAAATCAGATCCATGTGTTCCATGTGAATTAAGCTTTTCACCCAGGGCTCAGGTTATAACATAATTCTGTATGGCCCTGTCTGTCAGCTCTTAACAGGGAGAGTGTCAGGCAGGTATGATGAACTCGGCATACTTATCACTTTACTAGAGAAAACAGGCTCTGGAAACGAGATTTAAAGCCATTTACACATGACTGATTCCCCATCCCAACGAGATCACTCTCTACATCTGTTTTCCTTAACTTAGTCATTACATTGGAGAATGTTTGGAACAGTTAGCAACTGTTGGAGAGTTGGAGTTTATTTCAAAAACTTGCGAACTTGCTGTGGGGATGGAAATAAGACTCTTGTTGCATATAAGTTTCCTTAATGTCAGGTTTCATAAGCTGCACACTGGTTTTAAGGTTTTGTCATACTTTAGCTCTATATTTGTCCTGGTAAATTGGCTCAAAATACAAAAAAAAGAACAAAACATCAAGCTTTGGCAGAAGGCTTGTTGTATATGAGAGGTTGCCGCCATTGAAATACAGTGGCTTTGGAAACTGGCTCATACAGTAAATGTGGTGGAGGCAACGTGAATGATCTTCTCTAAACACAATGAGCAGCATCCATTAATGTCATCCAACTACATTTCTATATCTGTATTGGTTTCACAGCTGTCTGGCCTGCTGTGATTGTCCAGAGGAGACTGAAGTCAAGTTCTCAGGAGTAAGAACAAACTGGAAAGCATTGTCAAACTGTCAGAAAGTCGTGGGTGCTGATCTTTCAGCCAAATCCCTTGTCCATCTTTTGTGAGTTTTGTGTAAATAATATTCCATCTTAGAGGACCCTTCACACCTTTTGCATTATAAATTCCAATTACTCCACTCAGAAGGCAGATACATATTTCCCAATTTAAAAAAAAACAGTTTAAGTTCTCATTAATACCTGTGGCCATAACATATGGCTTAACAGGTGATTCTTTGTGCATATATATGTGTATTGTTTGTGTGTTTTCTTTATATTGTCCACTGCTGTAAAACAGATTGCTCCTTGGGGATAATAAAGATTCTTTGAGAAGGTCTCGAAGGTTATTGAATGAATCACTTGCAGTTGAAGAAACCCATACCTTCTTCAGCCATTATTTCATCTGCAACAGGGTTTTGCAAGGAATCACATAAGTATTGTGTAGTTTTGTATTTAAGTCCAATGGAATTATAAGCTACACATTTCATAGCAGGTGATCTGAAGCAAAGAAAGACACCAAAGGCCCCAAAAGACAAGCTCTTCTACTTCAGCAAACCTGTCTAGTCCCATTAGAGAGAACCAGCCGTGGGCTGGCATGCAGACAGTTGACAGTGTTCCCTGCTGGCATGAATCTCATCCCTGCTCACATCTGCACCATCTTACTGACATCCCCTGGGCTAATCCACACTGCAGTCATTCACAAAGTCTCGCCCCGCGGCTGGCAGGGACAGTGCGAGTCAGCAGGAACGAAAGAAACAATCTTCTAACCAGACGCTCTTCAGCTTGGCTTTCTTTACCTGCATACCTTGGAGTTTTTCTGGATCACATTTTTTAAATTAGTGACACTGACACAGGAAATCCACAAGGCATTCCAATGTATATTTAGTTGAAGGAACTCTCTATAAATATATATTTAGCTATTTCTGTCTTTTATTCATTTGACTTGCCCAGTAAGAGACATCTTGTTTGGTTAGGGTTTGAAGAGATAAATGAGCATGCTGCTATTCTAAGATGACTTGTCAGAGCAGGTTTGTTCTTACTTGTACAGGATCTGTAGTGTGGATAATGTATTGGATATCTGAGTGTGAGGAATACTGAGTTATAAAACTGGTGATTACTGTAATAAAAGTACACACAGATGTGCGTAGAGGTATACTGTTGGTTAATAACTTTAACAAGAAAAAAGCAAAAAATGTAGATTTAACTAATAACATGGAATTGTTTACACATATATAGAAACCTTATACAGTAGGTGTTGAATCATAAGATGATTTTTTATTATTTAATGAAAAATCATGAGAAAATACTAAATAATATTATATATATTGCATAGTGAATAGATTGCTTTATAAAATTTATAATTGCCAATAAATTTTTTGATGTACCCAGTTTGGGTACTTGGTTACAAACTCGCATTGCCAGTTGTGAGTTTTTCAATACTCGTCTCATTGACATGAACCCTGCAACCGCACACGGGGAGAATGAGGAAGTATAGGCCAACCCACCCTTTGTGATGTGAGTCTCCCATCTTCCAACATGTCACAGGCTACACAGCCCCATGC
Source organism: Atractosteus spatula (assembly GCF_055471065.1). Taxonomy (NCBI): domain Eukaryota; kingdom Metazoa; phylum Chordata; class Actinopteri; order Semionotiformes; family Lepisosteidae; genus Atractosteus; species Atractosteus spatula. The sequence continues at coordinate 806,600 of NC_142721.1, read as the reverse complement.
TGTAGGTTCAGCAGTGATTGTAGTAAGAGAGGTAAGTTCCTTACTTGCAGCATTACAAGCCTCCAAGCACTTGGGACTTCACAGGAGTTGCCGTGTCGCTGTGAGAACTCTGGTCGGCTAATTGCAAATGTACTTGCAGTAACACTCAGCACATTGTGTTCCACCGCTGGGGGAATCCTGCTTCCAGTCAATTAGTGACGTGGCCCAGACTTGAACCCCCAACATCTGGATCATAGGGCTCAGTCTATGATCAGTCAAAGAGCACCTTTACTAGTTAAGCTCTTGCTTCCAGCTGTGAATGTTGTTCTGGGTAGCCATCAGAAATGGAGCATTGGAAATGAAGGGTGGTTTTCTGATGACCTGACTTTCAGGCTCTTGTTGTGTTTGGAGGCCAGTCTCTGAGTGCTTTCATAAAGCTGATGGAGTGTGTGCTTTCAGCATTAGACCCAGAAGATCCTCTGGGATGTGCAAACAAAATCAAGCTCTGCCTGCCTTCGTACCTTAATGGGCTTTCTTGTAAGTGCTGAAGTGCAAAATGTCTAGCGATGTTAGTTAGATGGTTATTTAGTTTTCTTCATTCGTTCCATCCGTTCAGTCATTTTTGTGTGCTTTGGCATCCCCACACATGATCCTGAAAATATTCGCAGAGACCACATGCAGAAATCAAAGACAAATGAAATTAATTGAATTCGGCATGTGTGAAGCGTGACTGCTAATGCAAACCACTTGTGCCACGTAAAGCTGTCGAAATCCATGTTTCCAACAGGTATAAAAGGGGTCATAAACGCCTGGCTTGCTGTGTGTTGTTTTCCCCAAGGGGAACGGGATAATGAGTGGCTCAGAGAGCCGCCCTAGAGGCAGCTCAATGGAGGCTCTGTTCCGAGGGAGGGAAACCATGGGAAAGAGTGGTTCTGAGGTGCTCAGGGTTGACTGTTTTATAGGTTGGCTGAACCGTGTGCATTCTTACAATGAAAAATCTCAGTAACGCTTCATACGAATGTTGCCACATAGTGGCTTGATAATCCCTTCATAATTGCTACACAAGAGGTTATAATTACATGCATCATGCATTCTAGCAACATGTGCAAATGACATAATGCGTGCATAACAGATTATGACATTTGTTTTATCATAATTCCTAGTGCTTGGTACAATCATCTATCATTTGTCTATCATCTATTAAAAAGCTATCCAATCATACAGGCCTCTGGAGTCCTCTAGTTATATCACCCCGATTAGAGGTTTCTTTCCCTAACAGTAAATTCTGTTTTGTATGCACATTAATCAGATCTCAAACCCATTCTTAGACATCGCCTTTAATTTCTATATCTTTCATTTTTAGAAGCAACCATTTATGTGGAATTTTATCAAAAACCTACTGCAAATAAAACCATAAGCTCTGCTAGAAACCACCAGTGCTGTTACTTGTTAAGAGCAGATGGATGTGTGAAACAGGATTAGGATTTTTTCTAAACCCACATTGTCTACACCTGTTGAGATTATTAAAACATCTTCCAAATTAACCTAAATTAGCCACTTCGTTATCGTAACATATTACCAAATTAAGATTTCCTGGTCTGAAATTGCCTGTTTCATCTTTAAACTGGTACTTGGTGTTAAAAAAGACTAAGTACACCACTAAGAATCTGTGGTTGTGGTTCAATCAAACCCTCCAAGTTAGCTTCTGGTTGCTCCTGACAGATCTTGTTACCTTATGTCATTGAATTGTCATCTGTAAATTGTGTATTTCTCCACTAAGAGTATATCCTCAATTGTTAACTTGATCAAGGATGAAATAGTCAGTTTCAATGGGTTTTTCCACACATGCGTTCTTAGGACATGTTGCTGATTCCAACTACTGGTCAAAATTTTCTCTTCAGGTTTTGTCCCTTCAGGACACCCAAGAAGATGTTATAGTCTCTTATAATCTGTACAGGTAGGTTCAAAGCTTCTTTGTACCTGGAAGAGAGACATATGCAGAATATGGCATTTTGTGATGAAAGATTTTGACCTGCCATAATAGTCCATTTGTAATGAAAACAACAAATATCACCATTCCTGTCTGTCCAATTCCCATCTCTTTTTCCCTCTCTGGGTTTAATAATGTGTCAGCTGGGGCTGGTGAGTAATTTGTCAGTCATGGTTCTTTTTTGACCTCTTTTTACACCTAGTGCTAACAGTTTCTCAGGACCTCCTGTCTGTCAATGTGACAAACGAGCACTTTGCTGCTGCTGCTGTTATGGACAAACAGACCATTGGTCTGCAGAGGGGAACACGATAGTAACGGGGTTTCAGTCCCAAACTTAATAGCCTCTCTGGCGCCAAACACTGAAACTGAGGACTGTTTGCTCATTTGCCTTGTAGAGCCTCTTTGCCTCACAAAGTCAACATGCCGCAAGTGTCCTTGTGCCGACGAGGCTGTGGCACATTACTTCCTCCACTTCCTCCAGTTCCCAAGGAACAGAGACCCAGACATGCCAGTCATACTGTCAAGTCCCTCAGTGCTGGATGGTTGGCAGTGAACCTCTGATTGATTCGGAAAACAGAAATGCCTGTTACAAACCCAAGACAGAATTGGCAGTAAAAGTTCAATTTTGTTTTTTTTTTGTTTTGTTTTTCAGTTTTCTCGTCATGCTGCATCTGGGTAGGACTCTTTTGGCCTCCATATATATTTTGCAGATATATTTTTGTTTTCATGTTCCTTGACACTTCGCTGTCCAGTCATCCTCATTAAGCTGTGAAGTAGCTCAGGCACTGTGGTTGGAAGTGTGGGAAAATAATGTAGATTGCAGTGGCCTGGGAAACAGCAGAGTCATCAAAAGATACTAATTTTCACATTTTCTCCTTGCAAACTGGATTTGCAGATAATTTGTGCTGCAAATGGCACATTTCTGCCAGCTACAGAAATCCATGTGTAACAGTTGCCAGGGTTATGCCAGGGTCCCCTGACATATTGACCAAAATTAACCTGAAAGCCCTTACGACTACAGGGCTTCTTTCATGGAATTGTTACTGCCGCTACTTGCAGGTGTATCAAATACATTTGATTTTCATTCATTTCATTTTGATATTCACTCATCTAATTTCTAACCACTTCATCCAATTCATGGTCATGGGAGAGCCGGGGCCTATCCCAGCAGGCAATGGGCACTAGGCAGGATACACCCTGGATGGGACACCAGTCCATTGCAGGGCACACAGACACAGACACGTACACACTCACACCAGGGCCAGTTTTCACAGAAGCCAGTTAATCTACCAGTATGTCTTTGGACTGTGGGAGGATGCCGGAGTGCCCGGAGGACACCCATGCAAACACGGGGAGAACGATGAACTCCAGCTGGAATTGGACTCCAGTGCTTCAGCAATCTAGGAAACATTGCTAACCACTGTGCCACAGTGCTGCAACACTCAAAAACAGTTTAAAAATGCCACTAGGTAAAGCTGATGAATGTTTAAACAAGTTCACACTATTTCCAAAACAGCTGTTTTCAAAGTTCAAGAAAAGAGCGTTGGTCAACATTTTGTGATTTTAATTATGGGATAAAAATGTGGACCTGTGAAAGGAAAGCTTCCTCTTCGATGGCATCACTACACTGTGTGATTCATAATTTTAACCTTCTGGCTTTAAGGCATTCTTAAAGTGCTGAAAAAAGCCCAGGTGATTGAGCATATTAAATTAACCACCCACACCCAAACCATTGTATTTTGTTTTTAGTTTTAGCTCAAGATATTAAAATCACAACAAATGTTGTCGATAGGAGTATCGATCATTGTATAGCTTGGTAATTAATGGTTTTATCTGCATTGGTCCTCTGCTTAGGGATGATTATTTTATCACAAGGTCCACTATATATATAGCAGGTGATTCATTACAATAAACGTGTGTTAATATAAGGAGTAATGTTAGATGTAGAAGTAAATGAAATCGGAGAGATAATAAGGTGTAGTAAAAGCACATCATGGGAGATAGAAGAAATGGCAACAGAAAGAATAAGATGTGATAATAATTTGGGCACTAAACGGGCAATCGGTTTCATTGATGTTTCTAACTCTTGGAAGGGAAGGAAACAGGGCTCCACTGCAGTTTAGTTCCTCCTCTTGATAGCTCACCTCTTCTGTGTGCTTTATGTGGCAGTGTATTATTATATTTAACACTATATGAAAAGTTACAGCACATGTTTTCAACCCAAAAAAATATTTTGAGAGTGATTTTGTTTAATGTATTTTTGTCCCTGTTCATTTAGCAGCTGGGTAAAGTAAGGAAGGTAAATGTTTGCTGTCGCCCGATATTTTCAGTTCAAGTCCTGATTTAGTGGGAACTTCAAACCCGGTGGAGCCAGGCTAGACCAGGAGTTACTGGGTCCTACTGTACTAATCTCCAGATGGTTTTCACCATTTACAGGTCATGTCAGGGCCAGTTATTGCTGAGATGCTGCAGGATTTAGAGAACAGGCGTATATAATTTACTGCTTCTCCCCAGCTGTTTGGGTAAGGGTGAAATCTAAGTGTACCAGGAACTCAAACTTTCTTATTCAACAATCACTGAGCAGCTTGTGAGTCTCTCCTGTAGCTCTGAGAGCTCTCTGTTTCTAGGTGATTAAATAACACAGAAGCCTGGAAACAGAATGACAGGCACAGCTATTTTCCATCTTGTTTTTTCATATGCTGGGAGCAAATGAATGTTAGAGCCATTCAAATAGTTAAGAAATTGTCCTGGCTTTTTTTTGCTAGGGAGTACAATTTTTTTAATCATGGTACACCTTTTGAAACTGATGAAAAATAACGGGAGTCGGTCCAGGCTCCCACGAAGCATAGTTCAGGACCCTATGCTGACGGTATAATCTGGAAGTAAGTGGAAAAGGACATCAGGGGAGGAGACAAAGAGGATCAGGGCGGGTTGACAGACAGGGGGGCGTGACTACGGTGATCCGGTGCTCGGGGGGCGTGGTGATGACAAACAAGTTCAGGCAGTCCAAGGGGGGAATCCAGGTCGCAGTCCAGAGTCCAAAACCAGGGGATCCATCCAAGACGATACAAACACAGTTAAAATCTGGAACGGGATCCGGGACAGGGACAGGGAATAAAACCAGGGTAACGAGGCCAGGCGCTCCGAGCCCCGGACTCAGACGGTCAGGACGCCGTGATGAAGCCTGTGTCATCAGGTCTCTCCTGGACCCACTGGTAGGTGGGCTTCCAGGCGTCCATCTCCCAGTGCTGAGCCAGGCATAGCCGGAGCGCCAGGCTTAAATAAAGACGGACTAAACAGGGGACAGGTGCACGTAATGAACTGAAATACCAAAGGGCCGGAGCGCCTTTAAGAGGAGGGATGAGGATTGTGACATGGAGTCCACGTGGTAAATAAAATTATTTTTGTCACACTCCATAAAACCTCTTTCACAACAGTGAAATCAGTCATTGCATTCCTTTCACTTTGGCCATGCTTTGTGTGATTAAACGAATAATTTACTAAAACTAGTGAACAGCACTTGACAACAGTCTTACTCCAAATTTGTAATGCCATTATTATTTTATTATTATTATTTATTATTATTTTTGAGTTTATTTAAAGTGTATTAAAATCTGTTCTGATACCTGCTCCATAGATGCCACGCTTTAAGATACTTCACAACCAGAAAGATTTGTCAGTCTAAAAAGAGCGTGAGAGATAAGGTATGAGTTTATACTTTACATTAAGATTAAGTTTAAACAACAAGTTTTAAACAACACGTGGAACATATTAAACGTTTTGTTAGGCAGGCCCCAATACATCAACGGGCTGTAACACAAGCTGGAAAACTGATTACATATTAGCATTAATACATATTAATGGTATTAATTACATATTATTCTGTACATCTTAGCATTAATAAGTAGATGTAGAAAGTTAGCAACACTGACACATTATCCACAAGAATACCTCAAATATACGACAGTACCAGCAATTATTTTACTCAAAGTAGCAAATAGATTTTGGAGTAGTAATAAAAATCAACTAAGTCAACTAAGAAACAACGTTGCTAACACTGGAATGGTCAATGTCTGTTGCCCAAGTCTTGTACTTCAGCTTTAATGAGTCCTGAAGCCTGCACTGGAGAGATTTTCTGCCGTGATTCTCTTTTCTTTGCAGTTGAATGCAGGCCAGGAAGGCAGATGAGAAGGCAGGCTGCACTAGGGGCAAAAAAGCCTGAATGTTTTCTTTTAATACATCTGTCCATTTTTTTAAAAAACTGGTTCACCAATTAAGAACTTTTCCTTAAAACTTAAGGAGCAGCAAGACATTCAAAACATTCATTCAGGCCTTGCTAATTCACTACTCACTCCATAAATCCTTGTGCAAACATGGGGTGAAATTTCTCAGTCAAAAAGGCATACATTCTCCGATAATCGCAGGCCCAGCCCTCAGCCCTGAGTGGCATTTAGAGTTATTTTAATTGGAGTTGGGCACTGGAGGAATGCTGTGTGTTGCAGGTGCATCGCCTATTGTTAACACAGGAGCAGATATTACTTCTGGTTTGAACACTACAGTGAAAGCTGTGTTCTTCTCTTGTAAATGTTCATCAAAGATTTTTAAACTTTTCTTGAAAGAAAAATCAACTCCCTTTAGGAAAACCCACCTTCAGACTTCGCACTGAATAAAAGCTTGCTCGTGGCAGATGCAATTTGGTTTTAAAGGCCGAAACGATCAATTCACAGGAGGCTCTACCATTTATAGCTTAATGGGCTCGTACTTGATGAGAGAAAATAAAGATTCATGACCCCTGGTGAAATGTGCTGTGAAAAAATAGCTTTCATAGTCTTGTTGGGGCAAAAAAGTACTAATTTGTGTTTTCTCATCAGATAATTGTCAAAATAAACTAATGCTTTTCACTTGCAGAACAATAATTCATTTCACACCTTTTAGCTTTCCTCATCACTACATTCATTCAGATGTTTCTTTTATTTATTTAAATTAGTTTTTTCTTGTCCTTTGACATCATTTACTGACAGGACAGATTTGGTTTACTGTTTAAAATTACAGTACAAATTGAAATTTGAATGATTTTTTGAGGAAGCTCTTAGTTATATGGTTGACTCAGACTCAGTACTACATCTGCATTTGCAAAATATTGTATTCAATGAATTTTGTTACTTTTAGTGTGGATCATTTTGTCATGTTGCCATTGTAAATTAAAATTTGTTCTCACCTGACTTATCTGTTTAGTCATTTGAGTTAGGGTTATGAAATTGATTGATTGAAAATTGAGGTTGCACTTGCTGATTGATATGGCCAGATGTAACTAATGCCCAGGAAACTGGCTTACCAAAAGGTCTCTATGCACTTTAAATGAATACGTTTCCAAAACCTGTTGGTATTTGCCCCAGAGCTCTAGCGCAGAGCAGTAAAATTATTTATGACATTTAAACCACTTACCTCTGCCAGGCTGTGAAAGCTAACCCAGGAGACTGCACTCCTCTTACTTTCTTGCATCTCTAATAGGACAAATACATAAGGGAGTAATCTGAGGAATATCCATCCACCAGAGTTTTGCTTCACAAACAGATATCTAACCAGAACGGAAGGAAACAACTACAAGATCACATTCAGCCAGGATGTTCAGTGTTGTGTGTTTGCTGTACATGATCAGATGTTTGATGATGTCCCTGGAAAAAAAAAAAAAAGTTATTCATGTTTTGATAGATATTAAACAGAATGAATATCTGTTTGTCTGATCATCCAGTAGCTGACTGATCAGGATTCCCCAAGCAGTGGGAGGGACACCTTTAGTAAGAGTGCCTTCAGGGACAGCAGTTAATATTCACATTCCTTTAATTCATAGAGATTCACTTGCTCTAAAAAACACCATAAGTCTGAAAGGTGTTCCTTGTTAAATATTTGTATTGATATAAGTACATAAATACTTCTTCCACAAAAAGATAAAAGTTGTTTCCCTGTTGAACAACTTTTATCTATAATTCTATCATTATTTGAGACAGGATTCCTTTGAAAAGCCTGGTGTCGGTTATCAACACAGCCTAGCTAATGCAAAACCTTGTAACAGCACCTCCAAGTATAGCTAAGAGGGGTGGGAATCTGTTAGATCAGATGTGGCAATTGTACATTAGGCCACATATACAATTTGCCACAACTCTCACCTGGATAAGCAGATTCAAAAATGAATAGGATAATCTAACACTGAAGAGTGTGAATCTGATTGATATTAATATATATTTCCAATTGTTCTAAGAATTTTGTCATTCTCTTTGCTTTAAGAGAATGCTGCAGTTCGTCACCCTTCTTTACAACGGCATCAAAGCCTGGTTTGACTTTTGTTGTTGTAATTCCCAGTAAAAATGCTATTCAGCTAAACTGGGATCTATATAGGACTCCTTGCAGCTGGACAGTGAAAAAGTCCCATACAGATGTAGAGTTTAACAAAGCAGATTTTCTGTCATCTTGTGGATACTTGGGAAACTACTCTACTCAGTGATTTCCATGGATTACATGATAAATAAAACTTGTCCAGTTTTCATGAATTGATCATGTCCTTCATGATGGAGTTGGCCTGTTCCTGGATGTCAAAGCTGCCAGGAATAGTAAAAGCACTAAAACCATGTTTTTCGTTGATTGCTCAGCATTCGATAGATCTGTGAACTCATGATCTCTAACACTTTTGTATTTGGGACAGACAGTAGCCTCGTCCATACGTTCTTCAGAAAATTCTCCTTCAGCAAAAGGCTTATTTTGTTTAACAATATTAAATGCCCAAGCATAACTTGCATGTTACATTATGTAGGTGCTTTATAAATGCTGTTTGTCACCGAAAAACTTTTTACAGAGTCTTGAAGTTAGAAGCAAGTGGCCTGGCTTTGGTTGGCCTTTTCTCAGGCTAAGTTGCTGCCATAATCAAGATGCTTCATTTTAAAAGGGCAATTCAGATTTTACTATTTGAAGACTGAAGTGCTCTCCTCATGATTAGGAGATACAGCCTTCATATCCACCTTTGTGGAAAAAATGCATTCTTGATACAATACGTATGCAAGCTTTGTCCTGTGCAGAATGATGTAACATGCTGGTTAGTGATCATTAGATGCATTTAGTAAAGATTAATTTCATGTTTTTTTTCTTTTGCTATCGTTTGTAAAGGAGTCATTGAATCCCTGTTTAGATCGTAATTTAAAATAGCTGGCATGGGCCAGGTGAAAATATTGCTATAGTCCAATGTGGCCATAGGGTCATAGTTCTCCACCCCCTGAATGTTGCAGCAGATGATTGTTGACATGATATTGTGGATGTGAGAACAGTTCAGAGATGTTTTGAACCGCAATAATATTTCTGTACTGAGCTCTGACGTTTGTAAGGTGCTGCCCTGACGCTGTTTGGTTAGCTGGCTGGAATCTGCTCCAGCCTGGGGAGAATGAAGTTTTTCTCCAGGCAGCTGTAGCTACAGGCCCACCTGCAGGCTGCACAGTAACCTGCTTCTGGATGTGAGTACCGCCCTGAAATGCCTGTGGTATAGAAAACAGTGAGCTCCAGTCCCCTGGTCTAATCTTAGTCCAGGTTTTCTTCACCACAGTTGTGTATTTAAACAGGCATCTGTCTTTATACACCCTAGTGAAAGTGGATTCCATAGGGATCATGGGTGTGCAGTAAACCAACATCTCTCAGTTTGTGAGGGTATTTTCAACACATTGAAACTCTTTCACATGAATACAAAACTGGACTTCAAAGTCAGGAAGCCGGGAATAACATGGGACATTGTGCTGTTATTTAACGTACATGGGAAAGGGGACATTTGATGAACACCTTTGATGTTCTCTGGAATCTCCAGAAACAGACCTCAGATATATCTATGCATCAATAAAACACAAGCCTTTAATCAAATTTGGAAACACAGCTGTTTTTTTTTCTTTGAATATCCCTTACCTGTGGAAAGGACTTTTCTTAATAAAGTTAATACAGCTCTGACAGCAGTACTGAGCTTTAAAGTGGTGTCTGTGTGTGCATCTTCTGTATTACAAGACCTTTAGCTGTTAAAGTACCAATTCAATATAAAAATACTTTTTTGACTCTCTGTATTATTGCTAAAAAAATAATATTGCGAAAATGGGTGGACCGTCGTACAAAGAATGGATTAAAGAGGCTGTCTCACTAGTTCAATTTGAAAAGATGTAATATTATTTACAGGGGAAACTTAGGAATGTTTGGGGCCCATTAGAGACATTCTGTAATTGAATGGCACTGGACGTTAAGAATATTTTTGTGAATGTAAGATTTTTTTTTTGTTATTGTCTAATAAGAACAAAAATGAGAGAGTGACAAAAAAAAAATTAAAGCCCCACACTGGTAACAACAGAGCTGAGGCATTGAATGGAGGTCTTACATGGCACTCAGTGGCAAGCCCACTGGCATCTGGCAGCCAGAGGGGTCTCTCGCAGTTAGAAACTGCGGATGACGTGGACAGCTAGGAATTCGCCCAACCCCATTAGTGTTCCACCACACAGGGAATTCCAGCCCTGAATGGCTATTAATACTGTCTGGTTTCCAACCAGTGAACTCTGGGCTACCGTTTACCAAACACAGGAGTACCATGAAAAACCATGAGAGATTCTCCTATTGTGGACCCTGGTGTAACTACGGTCATGTGAAGTGAAGCTTACAAAGTGAAGGCGTGTTCACATCACACCTAACCATGGCAAAACTATGGTCAGACGGCAGTAAAAGTACTAAAATCTTCCAGTAAATTGAACAAGGTAAAGGTTTTGGGCACCACGTGCACTCTAACCATATCATCATGTCTAGTTCAGTCTCATGAGCCTCCACAGTAATGGGCGCCAGTGCTCCTGGTCTACTGATGTTCCACTCACTCTTGCAGAAGTAATTTAATAACGTTATCTCTCCCCCCACCAGCCCCCCTCTGTATTTTGTGTTGGTTTCATAACCACCTGGAAAAGCGTAGACCTTTAGAAAAATGTGAACAATGTCAGAGATTTGACCTCCATACTCTCAAAGGTCAGATTTTAATAATAAAAATCTTTGAACATTTAACAGCCTGAAGACGTTGCACCTGCTGGACTTGGGTCGCTGACATGCTGCTGGTGCTCCAGTGAAAGTCACTGCCATGCTGGGGGCAGAGGCTGTCGTGTGACCTTGATCCCAGCAGTGATGTATTTGTGTGTAGTTTCCAGGAAAGGGCAGTGTTTATCACTGGCTCTGGAGCCGAATGTAAACACTCATAATGGAGTATTCTCCAGAGGAAACAGCCTGTTAGGCCTCCCCCTGTGTCTGCTTCACAGAGACAACAAACACTTACCAGCACTGATTGCTTCCAGACACATGGTGATCAATACTGGAGAAATGGACCCTTACGTGTGGCTCTGTTTTGGTTCTAACACTGTATTCTGGAGATTTCTGGGAATAGATCACAGTGGGAAGGAGTCTGAAAAGCCTTCTAGATGTGTGCACCCCAACATTACAAAATGAACCTTCTCTATCAATTAAGTTCATCCACACAGTATCTGTGGAGGCGCATGCTACAATGTTTCTGTGTTTGTCTACTACACTTCATATTTTGCAAGTGCATGTTGATGTCACTTTAAACTGACGTGGTGGTCTGCTACTTAAATATTTAAACAATTACCCCACATTAGTCTAATTTGGACAAGCTAAAGATGAATGAACTTTTGAGGTGGTCAAAGACAGGGCATCATAAACAGAGATGCTGGTGTCTATGACAAGCAGATCTGGTGAGGTGGCAGACAGTTGAATAGGTCAAGGAGCAAGGATAGTCCAGTGGCTTTCAAAAAGTCCACACTGAGCTACGATTAGTGTTATAACAAGTCAGTCAAACGTAACACATACCCCATCTGGATTTATCTACTGTTACGTTTCTCCTAAATGCTACCAGGAGTTTTCCAAGTGTAACTTTTTTTACTCAAGTATTTTCTATGTGTGCACATGCATTTTTTTGTATAATGCCAGTGTGTTGATAATGTCTCCCAACACAGCTTCTCTAGGGCTGGGGCAGAAATTAAAGTGTAGTTTTAAGGATTTGTCAATTGAATAAATTGGGCACTTAATGGAGGATCAGTAACATGAAAAAGAATTAAACTATTTAAATTTTGGCTGAAGGCACAGCAGCATTTCTAGACACTGAAATCACCACATTTCTTCATCAAATAAATGTCCAGTTGTTGTTATTTTTAATGCAATCCAAGTAAATGTTAAAGCAGAAAATCTGGCATTGTTTTCACTGTTGTATTTTAACAATACTGGAATGGTTACACACAAAACATTTTCATTAATGCTAAATAGGGATCAAATACAAATATGCAGTATTAAAAAATATTCAGGTTCATATCAAATAACGGGAGTTGTCATTATAATAAGCAAAAATGAAAGATGGCTCAAGATAGAACATTGCTAAAATGAATCAAATATAAAGTAAATCATCAGTTCTCTTACTGTGAAGGAATGTTTTCTGCTGTGAATATTAATTACACACTTCAATCATTTCTCAGTACTGTGCCACCATGCTATCTGAATAATATTTCCATGTTTTCAGTAAGCAAGATGTCATATTGAGATTATCTGATACAGTTAGACATATCTTTAAATGTCTTCGAGACAATTCTCTTAATGTTTTTTTTAACATCTTTTAATAGTCTTTAACAGTAAAACCCTGGATGTTAGGTATCCATAGTCTATTCAAAGAGCTCTTTTTAATACGTCGATTGTCCTGGTCTAGAGCATTGTTATTGCTATCTGATTTCGGAGTGGCCGGCTGCGTGTTTTTCCCAGCTGTGAACCCTGCGGACCCCCGCAGGAGAGAGAGAGGAAGTGTCGGCAGACTACTCTGACACACCCGCCTGACGGGACTCGCCCCAGGCAGACTGCCTCCTGCTGGAGGAGAGGCGTCTCCCTGAGAGACAGCACCGCGTGGGGTGTTTGCTGAGGGAGGCCTCTTCCCACCCTGCCCTCAGTGGCAGTCCGTCAACACTGCACCTCTGCCCAGGGCAGCCTGGTCACAGTTGGCTAGTGATGTGAGCCAGGCTCAAGCCCACGTTTACTAAATTGCACAGACCCCAACCTGTGAGCTGAGCACCTGTCCCTGTTAATCCACTTGGGAGGTACTCAGTGCAAATTACTTTTAAACTCATGACGTTCTCAGCGTATATTGTCAGAATCTGGAACATTGGTTTTATTTGGTCTATTGCCTGTGCACTTTGAATTCCTACCACAATCGACTATCATATCGTACTTAAATCGTATCGAAGCATGTGGTTACTTTGACCAGAGTGTATTTCACCAGCAGATGTCTAGAGAAAGTGATGATGCTGATGCTGTTTTTACCCAAATAAAAAGAGATTTATAATGATATGCTTAAGGCATGTAATTTATCACTAGCCTGAATAAGAAAGCTACACTGTATAGGGGAAATTTTGTTTTAATCTTAACTTAACAAAATAATTTTATGAGTGAACGGGCACAAAGAAATGTCCACCTCCGTTCAAGTATAAGGAGAAATATTTTTAAAATTGGGTTTTATAAAAGTCACTTTTTATTAAAAAATTACTTAGGTTATTCACTTTCAAATATTTTTTTTCCCTGAGGTTTCCTCAGTTGAAACTCAAACTGTTCACCTACACATGAAAGCACATTCCTGACGTGCGACAAGGAAGGGTGTCTGAATGTCTAGGTTTTGTTTTGATTTTCAGTTCCCTTTGCGCTGACTGAAGCAATTCAATTCAAGGGAATGTTTTCTTATCCCTTGGACTGATGTCATTCAAAGAAACGTGATAGTATGTGCGAGTATGAAACACAAGTTTCCATATCTAAGCCACTTTCAGACATTCTTCTCCTTCCTGGGAGAAGTCGGAATATCGCGCTCGGGGAAAAAAGACACGCAAAAGGACACGTGCTCACAGCCTTCATGCAAATTGCACAGGTATCAGCTGACACTCTGTCTGGTCATTTTCTGAACAACTTTTAAAGAAGCTCAGCATCTGTTTTGTCTCCATAAACACCAAACACAAGGATGTTTCAGAAGGTAAAGATGCTTTAACTGATTTTGTTTTCCAAACTTTATGTGTTCACCTCAATGTTTAATGATGTGACATTAGTACCTGGGCAGTACATGGGCACAGCCTCATAGCACAGGGGCCTTGGGTTCAGTTATTGGAATGCTGTCTGTGTAGAGTTTGTACTGTATGTTCTTCACATGTTTCCTCCAGGTGCTCCAGTTTTCTCCCAAAGTTCAAAGGCATGCTGGAAAATGTCTTGGAAAATTGGTCCTTCTGTGTCTTTGTGTGTATCTGTGTCTGCCCTGCAATGTACTGGCGTCCTGTCCAGGTTGTAGCCTGCCTTGTGCCTGTTGCTTGCTGGGATAGGCTTTACTCCCCTATGACTCTGTGTTGGATAAAGCAGTTAGAAAATGGATGAATGAATGATAACAGCAAGTATCCACATAGGAGTTACTGGCTAGGATAAATTATGGTAGTTCTCTTTAGTTAACTATCCCACAAGTGCTCACTGAACACCAGAAGGCAAAGCATCCAGTTTTTAAAGGGGTTAATGTCATTTACCTACCTTCTTGCTTCCATGTAATAATACAGTCGAACAAAGTCATCGCATTATTTAATAAACAGGGTTTTTCTACTGCAAATGGAGAAAATAAAATTTACTTTGCAAATTAAGTTCTCTCCATCAGCTTTTGTTTTTGGCTGTTAAGAATGTCGCATGTGTCTCGTGCATCTAATGCAGAAGACCTTTCAGGTGACAGCACTGTGCATTGCGGTATATAAAACATCGAACAACTACAGAGCCTCTCCTAGCCCAGCTGGACATTGTCAGAGCGCCTCCACTGTCATGGGAATCAGTGATCTAATTTGATTGCCTTGTTCTGCTCTGAATAGTGCCAAGCTATTTAAGGAAGACTGGTTCCTGCCCTCTGGGGTGTGTTGAGAGCTTTTCCCAGTACTGTCTTTAACATTTTTTAGACCCTATGATTGTTTTCATGTCCTAATAGGTTTGAGTTTTGTCTAAGTTTAAGTTTTTTGTAACTAAGTTAATTATTCTTCTTTTGCAATATTTGAGTGTCCTACTCCATGTGATCTGAAGTGTGAATATTTCCAGTGCTCATTATAGCAATTGTTCATGTAAAATACGCCTATTGAAAGTGGCGCAGGGGAGTGTACTCCTGCAAATTCACTGACAGGAGGAATTTTGAACAATTTACAAAAACAACTTCTGGTTGTGACAACTTAAAAGGAGTACAAACTAAACAGAAAGGAAGATATACAAATATGGCAGCATATCTTACTTCAGGTCTCTCTTTAAACATCTGCGATGTAAAGTGATATGAAAGTGATGTGTTATAATCCTGTTGCTTACGATGACATGTTCCAACAGCTGTGTGAAATGCGAGTACTTATTTTACATTTGTAAATCATTCTAAATTATGCGACAAAAGCTCGACAGAGAAAATAGAATTGTTTGCTAGAATTATATCAAATTCTTCAGCAAGTTTCTGATTCTGAAATTCAGTGAAATAACATCAATATTTAACCATCATAATTTTTTCTTGCCTAATTACTACAACAGCAGCGGCTGAGGCCTGTTACACTAAATAGAGAGTTCTCCTCCTCCTCACAGTTAAATTCCATGTTTAAAAGCAAGGTTATCATTTTTTTTTGTAAATCCTCGATTAATCAAAATCGCGATAAGACTTCTTTGAAAAAATAGCGCTAAACAAATTCTCTCATGAGATAATGTGGCTAAAAATACACAGACTTGGTTATTATTCCCAAAATCCAATTCCATGTCTCTTCTTCTCATTTAGCATGAATCAGATGTGAAGGGCAAGGTGCTGAGCCTAGCTTTTAAAGGAAAGCTGGATGTTTGTTGTAGTACTGTCAACATTGTTATGTAATGGGTAAATTGTTAGATACATGTTAGATACATGTGAGCAGCATGGTGGCACAGTGGTTAGCATTGCTGCCTCGCAGCACTACAGCTCTGGGTTCAGTCCCTGGGGTGCTGTCTGTTGGTGGAGTTTGTATGTTCTCCCTGTGTTCATGTGTCCTTCAGATGCTCCTGTTTCCTCCCACAGTCCAATGACATACTGGTAGATTAACTGGCTGTACTGGGGAACTGGTCCTGGTGTGAGTGGGTGTGTTTTTCTGTGTGTGTGCCCTTTGATGGACTGGCGTCCCATCCAGGGTGTACCCTGCCTTGCAGCTGGTGCTTGCTGGGATAGTCTCTGGCTCCCCATGCCCCTGAACTGGATAAAGCTGTTAGAAAATGGACGGATGGATGTTAGACACAGATTTGCAGTATGAAAAGTAATTTATTCTTGTATATGTTGACAGGACATCAAGAACAACTTATCACTCAGCGTCGATCTGTTCAGGCTGACATACAACTTCATTAAGCTTGACCTGCTGACCTCACATGAACAAGGTCAGCAGGAATAGCCAAAAGATTCTTTAATACGGGTGTAATCTGACTTCTCTCACATACATTAGAATAAATACACAAATAATAGTTCATGAACACATTCTGAACACCTTCGGTGGCATCTTTATGTTTGCGTCTGTGCATCATTTCAAATCCCTGTACAAAGTCATAAAATACTTTTTAATACCTTTTGTTACTCCATTCAGAATACAAAGACTGGGGAAGAAAGCCAGTTATTAAGTCCTTGTTATACAAACATGTTATCCCTGCAGCAGAGGTTACATGTCTTGAAGGTGAGATGTGAAACAGAACATTATTAATTTGTAAATGAGTTATGTGTGGATGTTTTTGGCAGCTACCCATGACAACATCATGTGGTTTTCCAAGGCACACTTGCTTGAATCCAGCGCAAGTGAAAATAATATTCCTTGCAGAGACTGGTGGATTGAAGTGAAATTAACGCAACTTCAGAAAGGAGATGCTGCCAGCTTTTTGGGTTTGCTTAGACCGTGCTCCAAATATGTCAGGGGTAATATATTTCATTTAATTACAGTTTGCAATAACAATTTTGTTGTTGGAATTAAATGACTTAGAACACCACACTTCAGTGTCTGAATAAAATTTAAATATATAAATACTCTGCAGTTTACTAATATAAATACAGGTGTGGTGTAAAAATATATTTCTACATTAAAGGGGAAATTCCTCCTTAAAAGATAGAATTTACCTAGAGTTGTCATATGCCTGTGTGTATTTCTAACGGAAGATTATATTTCATAAACTTTAAGCCTTAAGCTGATTTTTTTTACCTGTTTATCATCTGGATTCTTCATGGTGAATTGTTCTTCAGAATCCTATTAATAAAAAATTGGTTGGTCCAGCTAAATCATCCGCTTTTAATAAACAATGTTTTGCCCTTTAGTTTAAGCCAAAGCAATGTCGGTGTTTGAGGCTCTGATGCTGTGTGTGTGGAATGCAGTGAATCCAGGAGCATTTGTGTGTCAACAGGCACATACAAGCTGAAAAAAGCTGTTTAATGAATTTTCCCAGACCCAACAATTACATTTTTTAAATAAAACTTTACTTTGATTCACTGTATTTTGTGGCCAGCTGTCATTTATTATAATATTTTGGCCTTTTACATGGGAGCATGGTAAGGACACAAATTAGAGTAAATAGTATTACTCTCTGTTCTCTGAAATGTATGAATTAAAATTAAAATGTTTAAAATTGAAAATGGAAAACGTATAAATGTCAGCTTTGATGTCCCAAGGCTGTTAAACAAAAGACAATCTCTGGCCTGGTGTCTGTGAAACAGAGGAGGATCCACACCAGTATTTTTTTCTGACAGGGAATTTTGTGTATAGCAAATAGGTGACACTGTTTGCAAACAAGTGGAGTGTTTATTTAAGAATGTCTCCAATGAGTACAGCAATGCATAGCAGACATCTCAAGACAGCTAAGAGCAGCTAAAAAGCAAGGGGAAGATTTTTCTGTTCTACTGCTCTGGATAAAAACACCAGTGTTACTATCAAGTTTCATTTGCTTGTCGAAAGGGCTGTATTGCTTGAGGTAACATCTAGAGGTCTTCTCACTATGGCTGAGACAAAAGACTTCAGTGGTGCTTCTAGAAGCACCTCAGACAACACTGCTGAAGAAGCACCACTGCACAGGACACCAGGAAGCAACAGTATCTGAAGACGAAAGAGATTATGTGGTTTGTTGTATCCTCCATAAACTCAATTTAAATGCAATCTCTGAATCACTGTGAATTTCAGTCATTTCAGTCCTTTTTGGAGAATATCAATGCCAAAGCATCTGACAAAAAACCCCACAAAAAGAGGGAGAACACGTCTACTCCACACAAGCTGGGATCAAACACAGGATGAGTGACGTAGTGGTGCTAACTGCCATGCCACTCTGCCTAAACTGAAACCTCTACTTTATGTATCTTTAATATTACAACTTTAAATTGAAATCATTGCATCTTTTGAATGCATTTCTAAATATATATGAGTGTGTCCTGTTTTCATGTTGTTTTAGAATATTAGTGCTAATGCAAATTGACTTTTCCTTGTGACCTCTGGCTAAGATGACACAAGATCAAATACAGAAATTCAGTCTTAAGCCCTATGAAATGGTCCTTTTGTTTCCTCCGGAACACATTTACGTGAAAGATGAGCTGAATTACAATTTATGTGCAAAACACAAATTCCACATACAGTAGCTTGTAGTTTTCAGGTCAGGTCATCTTTTACTCAGAAGAAAACTTGAGTTCACTTAGAGTGCTCCAGGGTTGTCATTCTGTCGTTCTTCATACTGTAGTTCCAAATGGAGCCACCCTACAGATTCGAAGCTGTCCCTATTGTGTTGAAGGTCATTAATTATAGTTACAATAGCAAGGCATCCCACCTGACTGGAAATTAACTTGAACTGATCCAGTATCCTCTATAGAGCAATCTCAGACATCCTCATGTGCAGAACAATTGCCAATACAAGTTTTCCTGGTTATTCTTGTATCATTGATTCAGAGTTCATTCATCCTTTTTCTGGACATCTGTGTAAAGTACCTAGGGAACATCTAACATTTTTATCAATCAACCTAGCTCTGAATGAATTTGGGGATAATGAAGTTAGTTAAAGCACTTAGATCCTACTCCATTCCAATAGTTTTCTCTCTCTTGTATCATCCTTTTTAGTGATAATACACAGAAAAACCTTCGGTTCATTCATTATCACGTTAGGCATGCTGGTTTTAAAATGAGCATTCCTGCAGACACTTAAATTTTGCATGATCCTCCAGTGTTAAATTTAAATAATATAACACATTATATTTAATATTTGGTTGAGAAAATGGTAGATAGCCAAAGCTCACACACTGCATATGTAATCTGATATACAGATGACTCTGTAATGACTTCATGCTTTACTTCAGCAATACGTTCTTTTCCTTCTAGTGGATTGTTTTGCTGTTGTGATATCAGAGTTGAAATGAGTAAAAGTGGAAGCTACACTGCTGCTGCTCTCTGAGTCACTATATATCAGTCCTGTGTTAAGATACAATTCAGCTTTCTTGAAAAAACTGAGAACTTTGAATATTTAGTACACAGCTCAAGCTCTTGTGTGAGGCATGCAAAAGGTGAAGGAACAGAAGATTGTTTAATCACTTTCAGGATTTCACTGGCTTACCTTTTAATACAATTGAGCAAAACAAGAAGCAACATTGAGACAAAAAAGTTTTGTTTGAGTGAACTTGTTAAGGCTATGATAGTTTCTCACTTAAAGTGACTTTAGTTGCAAGTTCTCATACCATATGTGGTGTGCAACGATTCCAGTGTCAGTATATTTATACTTCCGTTTATAGAAGAAAGCAAAAAACTGCTTCTGGTCTAAAAGCAGTAGAGGAAACCTTGAGGGCTTTGTGAAAAGAGTTCAGACAGGGACAGACTGTCTCTGTGGTCTGTGGCTGCTGTGGAATGGAGACTCATTTGGAAACTTTCTCTGGAGGAACAACTCTTTTTACAGTCTAATAATAAAAATAGTATGGATTTTTTTTTGTTGGGAGGTTTTGGTAGTGTTGTACAGATACATTTTTAGCTACCAATAGAAATCTGTACTGAAGATGCCTTTTACTATGTTTAGAAAGAAACCAAAACCTGTAATTTTTCAGTTAATAACATCTGGATTTTTAAGCTCTGTTGAGTTTTGTTTCCATGCCTGTATGAAACAGAAGTGTCAGTGTGTTGTGCACTACACATGAACCTGAATGAGAGACACACATAATAAACTTTGATAAATGGTGAGTTTACTGAATGAAATGGAACCTGATTGGCTTTTGTGCTTCTTCCAATGGGAACCTGAGGCTGCAGATGTCTTCTCTGACAGCTTGGGCTGATATTGGATGGATCACATTCAGCCTGGCGTTCATATCAGTTTGTTCTGCAAGGTGGCAGATTGACTTCACCTTCGTGATGACTGGTTATTGCCTCCAAGGGTGTGATTATAACATACTGTATGTGAAGTACTCGACACTGCAATGAAGATTCACATCACACAAAAGTGCCACATCATTGAAATTCAATAGGAAATTGCTCTGTCACAGTTCCAGTTGATATCAAGTCTTTTTCTGAATGCCCTGAAATGCATACATCAGGTCATGGCTGGCTCTCTCACTGCACATGCACACACACCCCTCTGGCGCACTGCCGTTGTATACCTGTGTGATTACACAGGCTCGTCCAGGCAGGTCCCTGCAGACAGCCTCTTCTTTAAACCGATTCTGCAAAGCGCTCAGGTCACACTGTGAACACGACAGCAGCACCAGCTGGAGCAGTCGGGTTTTGTAGGTGCAAACAGAACTTTTAGCTCTGCTTGAGGAAACAATAAGGCATGCAGACACTTCCCTACACACACTCATAACACCTTCTGAAAATGCTTTATGTACAGTACAGTAAGCATGCACTTGCTCTGAATTACAGAAAATGATATTGCCATATCATGACACATGGATGATGAAATCACCTTTCAACTTCTAATTCCAAATTTGCATGTATGAGGTCAAAGTTAACCGCTACAGACAGCTGCTTCATATAAATAGAGTGCCTTCAGAAATTATTCATCTCCTTGGATCTTTTCATAATTTGTTTGGTTGGAAACTCATTTAGAAATAACATTCATGTGGGATTTTTTTCACTGATCTGCACAAATTACTCTAAAATGTCAAAGTGGAATGGAACACCACCATTTTACATGTAATTTAATAGAAAACTCTGAAATTGACTCAATGTTTTTACAATATTGTCTTTGTATTGTACAGTATTCTAAATTTTTATTTTATTTCTATATAATTTCTATATCATTTTTTTCTATAATTTGAAAATAACCATAGCTCAATTTTCGTATACCCAATTTGATATAATTTGTTGTCTTAAAATAATTAAACTTCTTATTACAATACTGTACGTTTATTGCCACTCCCTAGATTAACACCATCACGTTTCGATGATTATAGACAGGTGCCTTTTGCCCGGCAGAAAAAAGCTTTTTGAAGATTGCTGGGTTTGCCTCTTAGGAATATACCATCTCCTTCAAATGACTTTACTGCATATTGTAAAGCGCTCCTGAGTCCTGGCACATTGACCAGAGTGCTGAAATCTCTTCCCTGCAGTCGGATTTCACCAACTTACAACTCCCGCAGGCTGGGTTTTGAAAATAAAAAGCATACAAAGACGTGCAGGGGAAGCAAAAATACTGATTATGCAGAGGGGGCTTTTGTCTTTCTTTTCTCTGTGGGCAGGTATCTAATGCTCCTCTTCCCATTTCCATTAATATTCTGAAAGTGCATGAAATTCTGAAAGGCATTTTGGCTCTGAAAAGGGCTCTGAAGCATTTTGTGGGGAAGTAATAATTCTGATATACCTTTAGCTCTCTAGAAAGAGATCCTATGGCTGTACTTGAAGCTGGTTTATCTCTAAAGCTGTCAGAGGTGTGCAGTGTGTTGTGGGTCAGAAGACTTTCCTGCTTTATACTGACCTCAGAAGTTAAGCAAGGCTGGATCTGGTCTGTGCTGGTGTATTAAATACTGCTGGTGGACCAATAGTCAGTGCTCTTCCACTAGGACCACAATTTCCAAACTAATGCCCTAGTGTTGTGACTGGGTACACTGTGGTGTAGAAGGTGTTGACCTCCAGATGAGATATTAAACCAAGGTCCTGAGTACTTGGTCATTGGCAGTGTTAGCCCTGGTGTCCTGGCTCGTTGTCACTCTCGGCTTGAACAGTCTGGCCTGTCTGAAGTCCTCCCTTCATTGTCACAGGTTTAGTGCCTTTCTTACCTCTCAGCCTGATCTGCTGGTGCAGAACAGGGGCTGCTCCTCACCCAGGTGGGGTTGCATCTTTGGTGAATGAAGTGGGCTCCCTCCTATCTGTAAAACACTTTGGCTCCATGTAGGTGAAAAACACCAAACACTCCAAATTAATTATTAATCGTTATATCTGATAGCTAATAGTTATATCTAATTTCTCTTTATGAGGTTGCAGGCATTAAGAACATATGTAATGCTTTGTGAAGATTAAGGCAGCAGACATTAAGAGGCCTGCCCACCTCTGTAAATCTTGGTCTTTATTGTCTAATTAATCTGCCTCCTTAACTGAGGAATGAAGCTTCTCATTGGAAGGTCTATGATTGTGCAGGATGAGTGCTACTGGCACGTGTACAGTCCGAGAAGGGCAGGGCAGGGCAGTGCAGGATCGAAGGGCAGCGACACAAAGGCAGGGGACAGCCAGGATGGTCAGCTCATCGTTCTGCAGCTCCAGCATCTGAGTCACCGTCGTCGTAGCAGGAAGCAAGGCAGGACAGCAGTTTCCTGGGGCTGGACTCACATTCAAGACTCAGCTTCCAAAAGCAGCCCAGCCTTAATGACCATGGCATCATATAAATAAGACGACATTTAGAAACCTCAGAGAAGACAAGAAGAAAGTAGAAAGTCCTGCACATTCTTCTGTACTCCATGGTTTGAAGTTTACATTAGGAGCAGTTTTTCTGACCAGTTGTTACATAATAACCAATAACTGATAGATAAGTAAAATTTCCGTAATAAGCCTTGAAATAATTAATTTACTCCATTGTTTTCAACCTGAATCTGTGGCAGTGTTCCTTATGTGCCATTCTAAGAGGAAATTTCATTTTAATTGGTATTGTATAAACACCTAAATGCTTATTTGAATCTCACTCTTAACCTTAATATTTTTCTTCGTTGTTTGTTTTATGTGAATGCATTCTTTTGCCAAGTCAGTGAAAAGAAAAAGGAGGCTCGTCGCCTTTAGAAGCCAAAATAGTAAATGGATATTGGAGGAAAGCTGGAGCAAAGCGATTTGTTTTCAGATCTAATTTATAGTTCATTTCCTCTTAAAGTACAGGAGAAAAATGCACTGGCCTGGCAGACCAAGAGGACTTTTGAAGTGTGCCTGTAAGATAAATACTCTGACTGTTCTTTACAGCCATGGGATATATGTGCGCCAGCTGAGGGGACTGGCAAAGGAAAAAGTCCGAATTTTTTTTTTGTGCAATGCATTAATAAAGCATGGAAAGTATTTCTCTCATGTCTGGAGACATATGATGTTTTATTATATCCCGGCAAGTGAGCAGTTGCAGAAGCGGGAGTGAGAACGAGCCGAGGAGCTCTGATATAGACACTTGTGCTGGAAGTGGAATGGACGGAGACAAACCCTTTGTCTTGTTTTCTGTTAGTTTGCAGTTCAAATGACATTTCTTTTTGTTTTTATAAAGAGCCCAGCTACCGCTAACACGGAAAAACTCCTTAAATACACACTGATGGTAAAAGAAACGGGATCTGTGGAATGTTCTTCACTGAAGTACGGCTTAAGAAAGGGAGCGTAAATTATTGATTATTAGAATTTTGGGGGGGTACCTCTGCAAAAGCATGTCATGTCACATGAAGTGTTTTGATGTCTGATTACAGTAAATAATTTCTCCCGATAATGTTCTCATTCGATAGAATTTTCTGCCTCATATACAAAATTCTGTCACGTGATTTTAGTAATGTATCACTCACCGTTGTTAGCATTATCTCCCAGAGTCCTCCAGGAGTTATACTCTACACCTCATCATTCTGCTTTAAGTAATTTCGTGTTGGGAAAATGAAACTACAGGAGGTACGACTCTGAGGAATAGAAATAATTGTGCCTTCTGATAGTGCCCTATGTTTTCACACTCTGTCTGCCATTTGTGCATAGGCAAATACACCCATCAATGTACATGTTAAGACCTGTGTCATAAAATTAGTCATGGCTCCAATGAAGGATGCAGTAAATTATGATTACCTATAACAATGGATTAGTGCTGTGTGAGACAATACAGTAGCAGTCAGTGTTCTACTGGATGAATGCAAACCATCATAGATAAAACAAATATGGTTTCAATGCAGTGGTCACTACAGAAAGAGCTTAAAGTTTAAAGACCTTAAAGAGAAGACGGATTATTTAAACGTCCAATGGTAATCATTTCTTCACTTGCACCACTGAAAGCTATGGGGAAGTGTGAACTAATAACTGGAGGTGTCTGTTACACAAAAGGTCACGGGGGTGTGGAACAAGCTACCAAGCCTTATTCTTAAAGCTGAGGTTTTAAAAAAACAACTGGATAAGACCCACCCATCCATTTTCTAACTGCTTCTTCTAATTCAGTGTCACAGGAGAGCCAGAGGCTATCCTGGCAAGCAGTGGGTGTGAGGCAGGGTACGCCCTGGAGGGGACACAGTCCATGGCAGGGCAGACAACACAAACACAGACATGCACACCCAGTTTTCCCAGAAGCTAATGAACAAATCAGTGTGGATTTGGACAGGGGGAGGAAACTGGAGCACCCAGAGGAAACCCATGTGAATCTGGAGAGAACATACAAACTCTACACGCAGCTGGATGAGATCAATTAGCTACTAACAACCAAGTTAGTAAGATGGGCCACATACTATACCCTCCTCTGGTTTGTTATCTCCCATATGATCCTGCCTGAGAGACTTTGTTTGATCTAGGCTAGTTACACATCTCTCTCTTGATTTCAGTTCTGGGATAGGACTCTTCCTATAGAAGGAAATAGCAACATCATATTCTAGAAAAGCTACTCAAGCACCTTTGCTTGGGTGAGTAATATGCTGAAAAGGCTTACAGTGGACCGAGTGATCAGAATTGTGACTGGAGGCTGGGTGGTCAGACTGAAGGGCTTCTCATCCACTTCTAATCCTGGCTCAGCCTCTAGCTGGCTGTGTGTCAGCTTGATCAGGCTGAGTCAGCTCCTCGTGCTCCATCCTTCACATGAGTCAGAAAGATCACGCGTCTGTTGTGAATGAGTCTGCAGAAGCCATTGTTCTTCACAGCAGTTCCCCTTTTAGTCTCTGAAAATCTTACTTAACTTTGGTGCCGTGTCAGCTCATTTGATTGTTATTCAGACATTTGCATTCATATCACCCAGAGCCCTCAACAAGAGCGCAGACTGTCCTTGAGCATTTACCTGCTGTAAATACCTTGCAGGGGTACAGTGAGAAGTTGTGGATTATACCGATAGAAGTGTAGAGTTTTAAGTTTGGTTAAACTCTGCACATTCAAGAGACATGTTGTGTGGAATGTTTACAGAGAAATTTTAGTAGTAACTAGAAGGCAAGCATAACTGTTGTCAAAAATAACCATTGTACTATGAACCAGAATCTTTATGTACCATAGGTTCTAATGATATGCAAGAGTCTCTCTACTAAACATGACATTCATGGTAAACTAGAAGGATGGTCTAAACTATACATTCTGCACGGTTACAGAGCATTACGGAAAATGCAGTTTTTTTGTTCCTTTTTGTTCTACAGCCTTTTTTAAAATAAATTGAAACTCACTTCAAAACTTCATTGAACTGTGCTTTGACCACAGTCCCAGTCACGTGCAATCCTACATTAGTTGAAGTGCAACGACACTCTGGGCAAAGAAGACACAGTCAAAAGAATTTGCCAGTTTCTTTAAGGAACATATAATGAGAGAGGCCTGTTAATTATTAAGAGTTTTTGTTTTACATTAGTCAGTGCCCTGCCTCTAGTCCAGGTCTGTCAAAGCCTGGTCAGTACGTGGATGGCAGGCCTCCAAGGAAATCCAGGCTGCTCTACAAGGTATTAGACCAATCTCCCCATTGGGCCACATTTCCAAACCAGTACCCCCAGTATGGAGACCAGAGGCACTCCCAGCACCCACAGTAGGATGGGTTGATTGGCAACTCGCAATCGTCTTTCTCCTTTGCCCCTGATTGACGTCCCAAAAATTTGTGGTGCAATATGAGATTTTATGTTTGTGCTTTTCTATTGCGAATGCACAAACAACCTTAATGGGAAAGTGTTGAGGGCAGGTGGGATATGAGTAAAGCAAACACCCCCCCCCCCACCTTTCTACTATTTGTCATCAAGAGGATTAAATAAAATGCAGTACATTTCTAAACATTTGTTTAACTGAGACTAGGGAGATTCTTCTTTTTATAGAAGTGTACAACCCTGAGAGAGATGCCTGTTGTGTTCTGGTACTGTACAATCTTATAACATGACTCAGGGAGCTGACAGGACAAGATCAAACCCCAGCCAGGGTCTTGCAGCGAACACAGGAGTGTAAGGCACTGCCTGGGTATCAACAGAGATGAAAAGGGCCTGTCCAAACACCGTCTGGGGACAATAAACACTCCCAGGTTCAGTCCCCTGCCACAGTTGTACAGAAACAGTGATATCGCACACAGGGTACAACCACTGCTGCTTAATACAGACCACCCAAGAAGGACCAACCCCATTGAAATGAATGAAAATTCCTGAAACGCTGTTTTAAGTATAGCCAAACCAGTCAATCTACCGCTCTGACAATGATGGAAACTTTCCATTGGCTTGTGTTGAGAAAGCATCAGAAAAGCATGTCTACAGCAATCTGCAAAAGCTGGAAACCTTGTGTATAAAGGTTGTTGAGAAAAGAATTATTTGAGCCGGTTATGACAGCTTCTAAGTCTCTACCATGTATGAAGTTCTTCCCTCTTGCTCCCTTGTAGTATCAATAACAACCATTGTGTCGAGCTTACTGATATGGAGGCACTGAAGCACTTGTTCCTCCGAAGAGTAAGGGATAATATAATCACAGGAGATATAGAAGAAAAAAATACAGATCAGGCAGTGATGTGTAAAATAAATGACATCCACACTTGCTCTCTTAAGCTGGGTGACAGTGAGAAAGTGACACTAAGGGACAACCTTGGTGTTTCTCAGTCAGGATGTGTGACACTAAGGAGACAGACACATGTGCAAGGTGAAGTTAAGCACCTGCATGAGTTTCACATGGGATCAGGTTTGTTCGAGTTCTTTACATTTTTAACAAATCAGTGACAATTTTACATCTTCCAACAGAATGTTTTGGCTAACGTTTGCAGACCAGCCAAAAGACTTAAGAGGTTACCAACACAACAAAAGAAGCTGGAATTCCAGTGCACATTTCCACACATTTGCAGTGGTCCTCCCTCGTTCCAGGAGCAGTTTGCTGTCAACTCCTACTTTTCCAAGTCATTCTGCGAAGCATGAAGGTGCAGAAAAAGGCCTGCATGCATACTAACACCAGTGTGTTCATTAACACCAATACTGGCATTTAGCTGATGTTTTAAACTAGGTACCAGTTTCTGATGTAATTTCTCCAGGACCTCAAGACAGCACAAAAAGGTTCAATAACTTGTAAATCTAGCATATCCTTGAACGCATTCATATTTACTTTCATGTGACTGTTATGGCCATTTATACATGAAGACAAATGGAAACAAGCATTTCAGAAATATATTTTGTATTTTATATAGTATATATATAGTATCACCTACCTTGAAATAGTAAGCCATACAGTAGCATGTATATAGAGCCTTTTATTATTAAAGGTTCCAAGGTTTTTATATTCCAGCCCTGTGATGCTCTGGTGTCCCGTGCAGGGTGTGTCCTGCCTTGAACCCATTGCTTGCTGGGATAGGCTCCAGCTCCCCTGGGACCCTGTGCTGGGTGAAGCAGTAAGAAAATAGACAGATGGATAAATAAGATGAACAGTCGCTGTGCAGCTAAGAGAAGACACAGAGTCAGCTGTGCAAGAATGAGTTAAGACAAGAACTGTCATTTA
Organism: Atractosteus spatula; assembly: GCF_055471065.1. NCBI lineage: Eukaryota > Metazoa > Chordata > Actinopteri > Semionotiformes > Lepisosteidae > Atractosteus > Atractosteus spatula. Next base: position 778,487 of record NC_142721.1, on the reverse strand, counting down.
AATAAAGACATAAGATTCTTTTTTTACCTTTCATGTTACAGTATGTGAGATATGCAACAGATTGATGTGTAATGATTCCACAGAGTATATTCCGATCTAAAGTAATGAACATTCCTGCAAACAATGAAAAGAACATTGAGTGATAGTGGGAGCTATTGTCTCTGACTTTCCACCCTCACAGAAGGGGGCTTCACTCTCTCATGGTGATGGAGTCTGTTGAGGGTGGTCTGCAGTCTGTGGGAGGTGGAAGCCATGAAGTTCTTCTTTGGGATGAGAGACAACAGTGTTTGTTGTAGATCCTAGATTCTTCTTAGCTAGACTGCCATTGATTCTGGATGTTGATGGCCTCCATATGGAGAGCTGATGCTTGCTGCCTGTGTGGTTTATAGGAATTTACAAGATTGCTGTGGTGTGTTAGTGAGTTCAGCAAGTTCAGGAAAAACAGGAAAGGTAAGATTGTAGAGAACCACCTCATTTTCATTATAGTCATAGAGATGTGTGGACATCTGGCGAATATTGGGAAGAGAAATATAAGAGAGTGTCAGTAGATAGTGACTTTGGATTAATAATAATTCCTGACACTTATATAGCGCTTTTCTGGACTCAAAGCACTTTACAGGTAATGGGCTCTCCCCTCCACCCCCACCAGTGTACAGCATCCACCTGGATGATGCAACGGCAGCCATAGTGCGCCAGAATGCTCACCACACATCCACTATCAGTGAGGAGGAGAGCAGAGTAATAAAGCCAATTCATAGAGGGGGATTATTAGGAGGCCATGATTGGTAAGGGCCAATGGGAATTTGCCCAGGGTGCCAGGGTTACACCCCTACTCTTTCCGAGAAATGCCCTGGGATTTTTAATGAACAAAGAGAGTCAGGACCTCGGTTTTACGTCTCATTTGAAGGACGGCACCTCTTTACAGTATAGTGTCCCCGTCACTATACTGGGGCATTAGGACCCACATGGACTGCAGGGTGAGCGCCCCCTGCTGGCCCCACTAACACCTCTTCCAGCAGCAACCTTACTGTTTCCCTGGAGGTCTCCCATCCAGGTACTGACCAGGGTCACACCTGCTGAGCTTCAGTGGGCTGCCAATTGGGAATTGCAAGGTGATATAGCTACTGGATTGACTTAGGTGTCCCTTCAGTACTCCCATTGCGAAACTGAGTTGCATGTCTATGATCTTGGTATGTGTGCTGTCCGATTATACAGCTGCGCACTATTCTTTAGCAGGGAAGATAAGCGCCAGGGGCCTGTAACCCTTTTAACAGAGATATGCAGGATTTTTTGTCTCATCTGCACATTCTTTGAAGATTTCTCGGATCATTAAAAATCATTCTGTGTAACACTGCAGTACGCAGGTTAAAATAATACTTTTGGATGTTTAGGTATCATGTTTCTAAGATAAATATATTTTGTTAGATGAACTCATGAACCAAAGTGGGAGAGTTCTCTGCTGTAGCTCCTCTATAGGAGTGGAGTGGGAGCCTATTTGTGCATACATACTACAGTATGTGTTTCAGAAGATTACTTTTCAGTGAGCAGCTCCAGTTCAACACCTGCTCCTGTGTAGCCTGTGACACTGGAGTCTTTGATCAAGTTGACAAGTTGAGAGAAGATGTCTCAGAATATGGTATACTGTATAAGCAAAAATTGATAACAATGGAAAAACACATACAAAACTTACAGAGTTCTAAAAATGTAACAATAAGGAAGTTTTAATTTAGAATTCAGATATTTTATTCAATGGAAAACAAAATAAGACGTATGCACCTACTTCAAAAGGTTTTATGACAAATCAAGGTCAGTGTTTGGCTCAGAGTTGTACCTTTTAAGTTTAGGGTGTCAGCTTGAAAAAATCTTGAAAAGCATAAGAAATGTGCAGAAGAAATGTAGAGTTTTCAACTGAGCCAATAATTAATTCAATTAAGTTGATGAAGAGTTTGTTGCAGAAGGCATAACTGTAAGAGTTACTGCAGTCCTGCAAGAACTGGGTCTGACAGACCTATGGTAAAGACTAATAATTCATCTGTTATGTTTGTTCTCCCTAATTTAATATTTAATATTAATAATATGGCTTTGAGCCTCTAGGTTTACAGTAAAAACAGCACTGATCTTATCTGAGCTCCATAGTGTTGTAAGTGCACTTTTTATAGTTTAAGTAAATATTAGGCTTCATTTATTTCACCTCTTTGTGTGGTAAAATAAAGATGCCTTTGTTCCAACCTGTCTGGAGGAAGATGTTAATAGTTAACAAAGAAAATTCACTTCATCCCCTGTTTGCATGCAACACAGAAATGCTTCTGCAGCACCAGAAAATACCAAAATATTTGTGGTTAGAGTCAGATGTTCGTTTCCAGCCTTCATGGAAAAAACACAATTGTTTTAAAACGATATTTCCATTGTTTTGGCCAACTGAGGATTAGACTCCAGTACATTGTGACCATTGCCGTGTTTGAGTCCAAGACAGAAAACAGAGATTTTTAGCTTATGCTTTCTTTTTACAAAACATGAAACCTTTTATCACAAGTCCCGTGACACATAAAACAGAGAAGAAAAATAAGTCTAAATAAATTAAAACATTAATTGCAAGGATATTAAAGAAGGGGTGATACGTACGTGTCTTTAGTGTCTAACATTTGATTGGCTTATTTAGTTTGTAAACCTTTAAGAATGCGTTAAAATGGATGCATGTTCCTTAAACATTATCTCTTACTCTACTTCACTCCAGGCATTTAACAGACAGTGTTGAAACATGTTATTCCCCGGTTTTACGGACCAGACTTGCAATTGCTCTGTGTTTTTTCCTTCAGTTTAAATAAATGTGATGAGTGCAACTCCCACACCCGGATTCTATCACTGCCACTCAATGGCACATCTGAATCCGGAGCCATACAGTACCACTCACCGTATATCTGGGGATTCAGCTATGCCAAAAAGCTGGACTTGAGAATCTTCAAGAGCTTTTTTCTTGAGAATTCAGCCAAGGTTCATTCCCACACTTGAATTAAATCCTATCCAGGCTCCAAGGTGCTGATGTAACTTTCTGCAACAGTTTTGTGCCAAGTGAGCCCTGTTCCATTTCCACTTGACTGACAGGCGTCGTTCTCTGTGACCTGAGTCCCAGTATAATTGTGACAAGTGCAACTCTGACCCTCACAAGTATTCAGTCATGGCTTCTTATTGTTGCCACTGGTGTCCGAGGCTTCTGAGCTAACCAGTGTCACTCCCCAGACAGGGGTAATTGCCACTATGCCAAAGGGCCAGGCCTCCTGCCACAGCAGAATTAAGCCATATCTAGTTTCCAAGGGGCGACATCAACCTTTTGTAATAAGCTAAATGCCAAATGATCCCTGTTACATAAGCATGATCCAGGACTTTGTTTTTTTTCTCCTTGTCTTTTGAAATCATTCCTACTTAACATTAAGAATCCCAGTTGCATCCTTTTAACTTTTAACTTTTTAACTTTAATTTCATTTATTTCTTTGAGTGTCTATACTGCTCAACTTCAATGATAATGTAACCAACAACTTCAGCACACAGAACTACACAGTCTTTTCTCAGCTTGCTTGCTGTTATTCCTAAGTGAACAGCTCTTTCTAGTTCTTAATGAACACAAAAGGGTGGGAATTATACTTTGCAGACGAGCCTGCAGTCCTTCTGCAGAGATCCAATTGGTTACATTTCAGGCAACACGCTTGAAAAACGTCTGAAACTCAAAAGAACATAGAGGGTTGATACCAATTACAAATCCCATTTTATCTTTTAAGAGCTGAAAGGAAGTGTACAAATATGCTTCAGAAAGAAAGCTGACATCAGTTAGCCTGTGATTAAGAACTCAGCTGAAGTAAAAGCCAAAAGACAGTGTTTCTGCAGAGTTTTGATCCACTGGTATAGGAATGTATTTTGCAATCCGAGTTTTCAAACGCTCCCTTAAACTGCAGCCTATTTTATTTTCCTCGGTCTTGTTTGCTAAGTGCCACTAGGTGGATTTCTGATGTTTTAACGTCTTAAAACTCAGAGCACCAGTGAGTAATACCCCTAAATGCTAGATGGCTGTGTGTGAAATCCTGACGGGTTTTACTGACTGGAAGTGAACGGATGGTTGACAGCCCCTTCTTGCACCATGCAGCTCCCCCAGAGTGCTCTGCAGCTCATGGCACCCAGAATGCAATGCATGTGTCCGGGTGGGGAACAGAGTGGGCAGCTTTTCAGCAGGATTGCAACTCATTTAGACGTGCCCTCTTACTTACTAAACAGTGCGTATAAAAAAAGTACCTCGCTGCTAGGTTTTCTATACTAACATATTTGACTCTTATCTAAAGCAACCTATTTTTGCATACAGGGTATTTTACTGGAGCAGATAGGGTGAAGCACTTTGCTCAAGAGAAGAGCAGGACCCCTCCTGGGATTTGGACCCACAACCCTGCAGTTATAGGTGCAGAGCCAACTCCTTCACATTGCTCCCTGACACACACAGGATCGTCATTCTTGGGTACTGTGTTTAAGAGATATATCTAAATAGAGTACGGTTATATCTTTTATCGAGGCAAATCTATCCTCATGCACTCACATAGAACTTTACATTAGGGTAGTGCTAGGAAAAACCTTTTCTGTTTAATGAAAACAACTTCTTTATCTTGCTCTTCTACACCATTTCAGTCTCTCGATGCAATACAAGCTGGAACATCCCTGATAACATGGCTCTCATTGCTCTGTGTCAGTGGAGGCTTTGAGGAGGCTTCGTGTGGGGGACTCATTCTTGTCCTAACATGGAATCAAGCCGACGTGATGCCTGTGCGATCTCTGCCTCTTTTAATATTCCAGAGCCGTGACCACTTAAAAAGAGAAAAACAAGGTTGTAGATAGATGCTGGGAGAGATTTTAAAATTAAAAACTAAAAGCCCCTGTTCTTTAACCTGAGGTTAGGGGTTGACAGTCTCACTACAGCCCACACTGCAACTGAAATCTCTAAACATAGCCTCCCAGCAGTGAGCCCTGGCTATAAATAGATATGAGTGGTTTTGCCAGTCTGGTGCTGCCTTGTCATTTAAGACATTGAGATCTCTATAAATTGCAGGGGCTGCCCGTTGAGTCGCAACGAAATTTTGAAAATAATTAACATTAAGGATAAGAGCACTTACTGGAGAGTGTATTTTTTTTAAAAACCAAACACAGGTTGGAAAAATAAAAAGCACAGGTCAAATTGTTCTTTGCGCTGGATTTAGTAAGTATTAAACATATGTGGGCGACATAAACTGATTTGTTGTCAAGTTACTACTCTTTATTACCTTCTACCTACAAGCTCAGATTTGTAAAATTAAAACTGAGGGATACAGTCTGTACCAACAGTGTATTTAAAGAAAAGCTACTCCACTGGATACTAATGGCATAAAGCAGTAGAAACAGTAAGTGGTCCATTCATTCCATAACTATATTCTGCAGCAAGTTTAATGATTATTTTAGCTGAAAGGAGTTATAATGCTAGGCTGATACTGGGGGAAGAAACATAATTTGATTCTTTAGGTATGAACACAGTCTTTTATAATTTCTCCTAAAAAAATACAAAATAAGCTCAAGCCCCTGTGTTTCTGTCCTTTGTCCTTTCTGTCAGGTCCTCTGCTGAGTCTTTGAAAAATTTAAGGTCAGCCAATGGCACCATTTCAGGAATTAGCCTAAATATTTTGAATGCCAGACTTCCATCTGGCTTCCTCCTATGGAAAAAATAGAAAAAAATTAAACAATTATTGTATCCCCAGAATGTGTTGTAATGGAAAAAGTTGAATCGGAGTATGGCCAGCTTCCAATTTGTAGCTCAGCCTCAGCCTGTGAGTTGTTCTGACTGTCTTTCATCCTGATAAGACAAAAGAGAAAACCTAGCTCAAGCAGCAGGAGGACCTGGAGTTGTCTCTGTGGTCAATTGTACCCGAGCCTCTCTGTTTTGAGCTGCCTGGCTTATAGAAGGCATAGTTCCCTTTGATACCCACGTCTGTCTCACTTCACCACCCTGATCTATAGCACCTCCTTTTATTTTCACAGTTACTGTGTAATTTGAGGCTGTGCTTGCCAGGAAACCTTGCCCAGTATATGATTTAAAAGTCTGACTTGTTAAATATATATAGTATACATTGAAAGACTACAGTAGCCTTTTGATGGCAAACTAAAATAGCCTAGCTTTGTAATTATTAAGTCAAACAAGGATCAGTTAAGGCCACGTCTGTGACTTTCAGAGCGCCAGGCAAGCCTCTCATTAGGAATTCTCTTAAATGCGGCATAATTTGATCAAGAAGGCGTGGGCAGAAATGAGTGGAATGTTAAGCGTGGCTTATAATGAAGAGGGTTTTGTTCAAACTTAGTATACACCTGGGTAGGAAGAGTCTTGGCTTGTTATCGCGAACAAGTGTTTAGGAATTTGGAAGTGTTTGCGTGGCCAGTTTTATGTGAGTACATTAAAAACATATACAAGGGCTTGTATGAATGCCATCCAAATGATGCACTGTAATTGAAATAATTCCTTTTATTTGATAAGCATTTTGTCTGACCACCCAAACCATAAGTATGTTTATGCTTTTCCTGCAGATTGAACCAAAGTTAAAGACAATTCAGATCCACAGTCTCACAGTTTGCTAACGATGTCAGTGTTCAAGAAATGATGTCCATTTCAAACTTTGCATATCTGCTGGTACACTTTAACAGTGAAATAGAATTTTATGATCAGGCTGGAATTCTTCCAGAAGCTGAAGGTGGAAATAATTTTTGGAGTGTGTTGTGACGTTCCAAATGCTTTAAAGAAGAAATACATTTATACAGGATTTCTTATGGGAGAGGTTAATCCAGTTTTAGTTTACTCTCACCAGTTCACAAACAGCACAGGATAACTGTGTTTTCTGTCCACAGTTTCCACTGCTACTGTTAGGGTTACTGTAGGTTACAAACCACCTTGGCACAGAAATTGTTATGCTGGAAATTTGGAAGAGTGCACCGTAACAGAGCAAAAATGTCCCACTGTAAGCATAGCACATATGAAGAAAAGGCAACATATTTTAACTTTAAAATATTTAAAAATCATTGTACAAATAATTGTTCATATTAGTTCTTTTTTCCCTTCCTGTTATGGTATGCAAAGGGCACCAGCCCGAGTTCTGGCAGACACTGGAAATTCAATTAGGTTTGGTGATTTCTTTTCATTTAAAAGGCGAGACAGTTGGGTGTTTATCAGTGATTAAGCCGGTTTCTAGACTAGCCCTAGCAATTTATACACATAATAAAAAGTTTAATAATTACAACATGGAAACCGATGGTTCATATTATGCTTTAATTGAGCATAGAATCTGTTTACCCAGGTCCTAACACAAACAATGGAACGGTTTGTTTCTATGGTTAGTGTTTTCTGTGTATATAGGCTTTTTGTTGATTTGGTGTTTTTTTCATAGTAACACCACAGCCAAGTCTGGTTAGAAAGAAACTGGTATGTTTGATATTTGACTTTTCAGCTTTGCCTAACTACTCATAACTGGATTTTCCTTCTTAAGGGATATTCCACTGATGCTAAACACGACTCTACATCAGGGCTTGGTTACATTTTGATGTTAAAATAGAACATAAGCCTCCATTGTCGCTGTTGTGAAAGAGAAGGTGTTAAAAGAGGCAGAATTTAAAACGATAAAATTAGTAACTCGTAACTGCTTACTAGGTTCATACTTCATACAGGAATATCTGAATGTTATGAAATGAGAGGAGGCAATTTGGCCCATCTATCCCATTTGGTAGTTGATTTAAGGTGTTGATCAAGTATCAAGGTATTGATCTTGATCTGGATTTCATCCAGATTTTTTCTGAAAGAAGACAGCTTCACCCACATAGCCAGGTACCTTGTTCCATACTCCCACACCCCTTTGTGTAAAGAAATGCCATCAGTTTCCAGATTGAAATGCACATCCACATGTTTTCTGCTAGGAGCTCTGGTTCTTTTATGCTGTTGATTCTGTATCAAGTCTTCTGGGCTGACTGTCAGTGCCTTTGAGTATTTGAATATACAGGATGTATTAGGTCCCCTAATAACTCTCTTTTCTGTTCAAGACAAAAAGTGTTTTAGGTTTTAAACCTGTCACTATAAGACATTCCTTTAAATCCTGGAAAGCATTTGGTTGCTCTTCTCTGGACAGAGCAGGAATCATAGTGACCAAAATTGTAAAACACAGAATCCTAAACAAGAGCTTACTGTGGTATAACAAGATTTTAACATAACATCCCTTGATATAGAAATGCCAGAACCAACAGCAGTGCTTGTTTGGTGCAAGTACTCATTACATAGTTGAAGGTGTGCCTGGAGGTGTGTTTTTGAAGCTGTATACAAAATTGTAATATAAAGGTCCTGTGCCAATATTATCAATTTAAAAATCTAGGACTTGGCTTGTGGAACTTTATGCCTTTGGTTTTTAACAAACCTTTCTCTGTATTGTCTATTAATTAATATGAGCTGTGAATTAGTAGACAGAATAATTGTCACTCAGAAAGAATGCAGCTTCCTCGCTTTGTCCTATTAGGGCTCAGGTAAAATACTTATGTTTAGGGGGGTTGTTAGAAAAGGGATGTTTTTTGGAGTCAAGTAAGAAATGAAACGGAGCAGCTGACGAGGGTGGCTCTTTGGTTATTTGTAAGCATATGTGATATTAAAAATCACTGGGATGAGGTTCAGATAAAAGATAAAAGTGCCAGTTCTTGTGTTGTACAGAGGTAGCTTTTCAAGTCTGACTCTGAACAGAGAACTGTAGATAACCATAAAAAGACCTTCAGACTGTAGTTTAATTTCATTGCCTGAGCTCCAAAACAAAGCAACCTGTCAAAATGGAAAGGAAACTAATACCGTGTCTTACATTATGACAATGAGCCACTATATCACAAAATATTTGTAACACATCAACATCATCAACTACAAAAATAATCATACACTTCAGCTGTCACTGACACAAGATCTGACACGGACACTTCTGTAGGAGTCTTAATGTTTACACTGCAGAGGCAGAGGTATGGACTGCTGGAAAAATTGGGGGGCATGGGTCATATTGTAGCACGACACGATTTTGCATACTTCCACAGCTAAATCATTTATTGTTGCTTCTGAAGACAGTACCTACTCTATAGTGCCTTCATGAGAGGTAAGGGTTACAGCAGAGTTTTACAGTATGGATTATTTAAATTTCAGTCCTAAAAAAACTTTGAATGGATTAAACACTAACAGAAGGTGAGGAGGGAGTCCAGTTTAAGAGTTGAGTCGGATCTCCAGGAAATTAAAGATCCAGGGCCCGAGACCGCAATTAGCTGACATGCAACCTCTCAGCTTGAGCATGCAGACAGCGGGCAGCGGCTCCCTCTGCGAACGGGACAGAGCCCAGTGAGCAGCCCCGGACCCCTGTAATCACGCCTTTATTTTTCTCCTCACTCGAGAAGGCACAAGAAGCTAATTAACAATGTGCGACGGCTTAGCCACTGAAGTGCGGTCTGCGCAGGCTTGAATACCTTCTGACCACGGCTGAAAAGACTCCCACCACCCCTTCTTATCCAGAACTCCCCCCTGCTCTTCCGCCCACTGTCTCCAGGGGTGCCGTGTGCTGGTTAATTGAAAGTCACAAAAGTGTAGGGCTCTGTGTGCTTCAACTGCTTCAGACTGGGAGCTGCACACATGCGTGAAGAGGGCTGGAGGTGGGGGAGTCTGTGCAGTCTGGCCGCAGCAGCTCGCCAGCTGCCTGTCTGCAGCCAAGCTCTCTTCTTGCCAGTTTTGCTGTGGAGAGAGAGGAAGCGGGGGGTGAGTGTGGATGAGCGTGGAAGGGGTGGATGTTGGGGGCTGGCCACAACCCGAGCAGCTGTGCCGCTCTGTGGCCCATAGGCTGTTTGTGTTTCGCTCCAAAAGCAGCCCTGCCAAGAATCTCTATCAAAATAAACAGAAGGAATTTTAAAGGGGAGACTGAAGTCAAATGCGGAATGTGGCGCCCATTAACCCATTTCAGGTTCCCTTTACTTTCAATACTTTAGCCCCCATTTTCTCCAGGCAAGAAAAATGCTTGTAGTGTAGTGGTCTAGTGTAGCAGAGCTGAATAGAGCCTGATACCTAAAAAATCATCTGTATTTAGTGAAATAAGAGGCGCTACGTTTACTGTACCTGCTGTGAGGGAGCACAGGGCCTGGCGGAGGTGATGTGGAAGAGCAGGGCGCTGCCTCATGAGTTACAGAGAGTCTCGCTGATTACAGCCCCAGCTGCAGCTCATTAATCACCATTTTAGGAGCAAGTGATTTGTGAAATTTACTTATTTTTTTTAAAAAAAGAAAAATTAAATTCAATTCAGTTTTGACCTTTGGACCGTGGCAGATTCATTCCCTCTGCTTTTGGGAGCAGAGGGAAAACAGCCAGCCAGCACTCCTAGCTGGTTTTGGGCACGTTGTGCAAGCAGGTTATTAATACCATGTGGGAGCAGCGTTATGCTGCCTCAATATCCTTACACTCAAGATATCTGAAACCACTGCCTGCAGTCACTTATACAGTATTTTTCATTATAAAACGAAAAGAAAATTAAATCCTAAAATGTATCTTTCACGTGCGAATTATAGTTATGGATGTTGTTCAGATGCTTTTTATGTTGTTTTCGAGGCTTAATTTATTAAATAATCAAAAAGGGCTTAAGCTGGTTTGAAAGTAAGGTAACCCAATATATTTTTAAAAGTAACCTAAATAATAGATTTTGCTGTGCTTTGTTAGCCTGTCTATTTCTTATGTTTTGAATTTTATAAAAATTAGACTAGCTTGTATTGTCTGTATTGGTCATACTGCCCCCTTGAATCGTGATGGTGATACTCGTTTTCATAAAAATTATTTGTATATGTACAGTATGTATGCAAAGGACTATGTGCAATAAAGCTGTATTAAAAATATCCCACCTCTAGCATGGAGATCTAAACAAGTAACATCTCTCTAAGACCTTTGGACATTAAAATTTTTTTTAATCAGGAGAGCCACTCTTATATTTTGAAGTTCACAGCCTGTGATTGTGGTACTGGAAGGTGCCAGCATGGCACATGTATCTTTATAAGCACAGTCATTATTCCAGAACCAGATACTTCAGATACATGTTAAATGTGAGGCAGTAATGGACTTGGAATCTATTAACATTGTATAATTGTTATAGTGAAACAGGGCCAATATATATTTAAATATAGAATATGTCAAAACAACATATTTCATAAAGTTGAGGACCTTGTGTAAGGTCAGAGTAAATAGTTTAATTTATGCATTTGTGCACCATCATGTATATTCAATTACAGAGCAATACCCCCCCCCCCCCCGACTTCTTCAACACTGCCTGAAGTGTTTCCTTCAAATCTCACTGTGAAGTAGACTGTGCTGCAGGGGGGTCCTACCTCATTTTCCACCATGCATTGATCTAGATGTAAAACTTTACAAAACTCTTGCTGAACTTCCTTTTCATTTTCTTTTGCATTTATTTCTTGCCACAACAACCAAATGTCAATGCATTCTTTTCTAGCACCGTATAGCTTTGAGAAAGTGTTACAACAGGTATCTGACAGGAGTTGTGTTACCATTAGATAGTGTGCATTACACAGTGTCAGAGCCAGTTGTGAAATGAAGCATTGCGCTTTTCTCTGTGCAAGGCAGTCCAATCCCGCTCCCGGAAGGACAGGTTGTCTGTAGGCTTTCTGGGTCAGTTTCAGGCAGCAGCACTTGAAGGGCTGAGAGAAGCTATTATATTGGTCCATTTAAATCGGTAACTAGTGGATTTAGCTTGTTAAGTACTGAGTTGGAACCAAAGATGAACACATTGGGCTTCTAGGACAAGGCCTGGACAGACCTGGTTGCGATTAGCTAAAAAGCTGGGTGTATGGTTATGAGATAAATCCCAAAGAGAATTTACCATAGTGCATCAGAAGGAGGATAGCATCAAAACTACTAAGCTGCTTCTGGAATATCTCCATTACCTGTGGATACTTTCTGCTTCCTTGACGTTTTTTAGTCTGGTCACATTATGAAGAGTTTTGTAGATCTCGGACCAGATTTAAAATGAAATGTATCAGCACCATGGACAGAACCCACTATCAGCATAGCGACCCACCAGCCTGAAGCCACTTCCAGTTGTTAAGATTTCTTTACATTTCTCAGATTTCATGTTCACGTTTTATTATTTTTACTTTTCACTGATTGTTACAAAGATCTTTTTCACAAACAGAACAAATGTATTTGAATGTTGCTTTCTTGTTTTGTGATTTTCTCTGGTCATGGTTTTAACTTTCCAAAACTTTGGTTCACTGTTAGATTAAAAATTTAACTAGAACCGAACCCAGGATTCCTAAATGAGATCTTTCCATCCATCCAACCATTTTCTATCCACTTTCTCAAGTACAGGGATGGAGCAGGAGTCCATCTCAGGAAGCAATGGGCAAAGATGGGGCACCTATCCACCACAGGGCAAACACACAGACATAGAGTGTCTGTATTGTTAGCCTTGCTTTCTCGAAGCTCTGGGGCCCTCAGTTCAAATCAGGACCAGGGTGCTGTCTGTGTGAAGTTTGTATTTTCTCACCTTGTTCAGGTGGGTTTCCTCCAGGTGCTCTGGTTTCCTCCCACATTCCAGTGACATACTGATAGGTTTATCGGCTTCTGGGAAAAATTGCCCTGGTGTAGGTTTCCCTGTGTTTTGTGATTGACTGGTGTCCCATCTAACCTTGTGCCCATTGCTAGCTGGGATAGGCTCCAGCATTCCCACAGCCTTGTAATGGATATAGTGGCTAGAAACTGGATGGAAGTGAGGTACATTTTCAACGTTTACACAATTTCTTTTTAGGTCACACTGACTGGCAGAGCTGGTACTGTGGTAATCTTTGCCCTGTTTTTGAAATCACCATTCAGGTGCCAGAGCAGCTAGGAAGACATGTACTTCTGTTTAAACAGGTAGAAGGCCAAAGTCCAAAAGTATTCTGTGAGAAAAGTTTGTTTCATATTGTGTGAACTGGAGTTTGTGTGTGTCTGTCAGGAAAAGAAAACAACAATGGAAGCATGCTACCTCCAAATCCACCAGTTTTTTAAAACAATGGCGGGACTATACAACTGCTTTTGTTTTCCTGTTACGTGACTCTTGAGCTCTTTTTTTAGGACAATAGAGACTCCTTTAGAGGACTTTAGGAGTGAACTCAGAGAATGAAAATCACACACACTGTCCAATACCTGATATGTGCTTATTTCAACTTGAAAAGAGAAGAGGGATGGTGTTTTCATCATCATCATCATCATCAGATGTCATTTATTGTAAATAAGAAGGGCAATGATCCTCCCTCACTGTGCTTCTCTAACACAACTGTTCCCGTTAGGCTTCATGTGGAGCTAAAAATGGCATTAAATCAAAGATCTAAATGTTTGATTTCAGTTTCACCTTTCCTGCGTGAATGGGCTGAAACTAAATTCCAGCTGCTGTTATAAATGTCTCTTATGCCAAGATAATTGTGAATCATTTAAACTTTCTCCGCTCTGCTCATGCCTTCTGACAGCCCTTGAGGGTGCGGTATATTACATATTGGATGTGACCAGCGAGTGTTTAATTGGAGGCTGTCCTGTCGTGTTTTTGAGCTGTTTGGATTATTGGTAGGTGGTTAAGTTTCCTAGAATTTGCCCTGCTTCCATCCTTTGAAAGACGATACATTCTTTTCTTGCGTTCCTAGAAAGGCTTCTTTCCTTGAGAACCATCAATGGTTGTTTTTGTCTACAAAGGAAGGAGCTTTTGAATTCACTTTAAAATTGAAGTTGAAAAAGCTTGTCTCTTGGATGTTTCATCTGTGTTTTCATTGCTGAGCCTGTGGGCCGTCTCTTCAGCCGCTGGTGTCTGAATCCTGCCAGTGCTTGATGCAGAAATTCGGGGTTATCAGGTTCATACAAATCAGCCTGGATGTTTACTTGAAGAAACAGTAGAACGTCTGGGTTTTGCAATCTAACAGGTAGGCAAGTTTGAACAGGCCTTAGCCTGACTTTATGGCAAGTTTCTTTTTAGATTAAACTTTGTTTTAATGATGTACAGTAGTTATTATGTGTTGTAGTTACCAGCAGTGTTTCCAGCTTGTTGTCTGGTTTCAAAGCCAAGCAAGGCTGGTCTGGCTGGTTCTTGGATGGGAGACCTCTAAGGAACCTCTGAACCTGAATTTCCAGGTTCTATACAGTTTCCCAGTAATAGTGGCTGTAAGATACAACATCTTTGAAATGTTAAACTGAGGTCTTTAAAGTATGTTTCATAAGAGAAAGGAAATTTACCCCTGGTGCCATGGGTAATGTCCACTCGGGGTTAGAACAATCTAGCTGTATTAAATTTTCCCCTTAATTCAACGGTGATGGAGTTTCTCATCTTGTTTCTCCGTGATCTGCTGTGTGTTGGGGCTGCTGGTCTATACTGGCTGCTGAGTATCACTCACATGGGTCTTGGACTTCAGAAATGGGTGAAGTGGGCGTTCTAATAACAAACACTTTGTCAAACAAGGGATTCTTAAAAAAAACTGTTCCTCCATTTTTGGGCATACAGGCACATAGAGATATAAAAACTTCAGTATGTTAAGGTAATGAATGTGATTGACAGGCGTGCTGTCCAGGACACATCCTGCCATGCTCCCAGAGCTTGCTGAGACAGGCTCTGGCTCCTCTCGCAACCCTGTACTGGATATAGTGGTATGAAAATAGATGGATGGAAAGAACATTATTTATTAAAGCTCAAAACTTGTTAAATATCATAACATATTAAACATAGCAGTCTGTTCCGGGTTAAGTTTGTGCAAGTGAAGTTCTCAGTGAGTGCTGGGATATTTGCCACACTCGGCGAGCAGTCCCAAACTGTATTTCCCCTAGGTTTGTCAGGACTGGAAATTGCGTGGTTTCGCACTGGCTGCTGTTCTTGGGGAGGAACCTCATGGAGCAGGGAATGGGTCTGCCCTCAGCTGGGGAAAGGAAACTGTGACACCGTCAGCCAAGACAAATATCAGACTTGTATCATTATTATTTTTTCTGTAACTCTACTGCCGACAACAATATCGCATTGCCTTTTCTCACCATCAAGGAATGAGGACTTCCAAATACAATGCTAAGGAAAAATGTTTACTTTGTTCCTGCATTCGTCCAGTATAAGACTTGGAGTATTGTGAATTACATACTGCATGTGTTTTCATAAACCAGCACTCAGACACACACAAACTCAGATTGAATCACATTCCAATGGCGGACATTGTGGATGAGCGTAGTCACACGGGCTAAACCAGTAGGTAGTTTGTTCTTTGGCTTTCATTACAACCTGCTTTGGGCTTTACAAAACATCTCGGCATGTTTCCGGAAATCCCCCCCCCGCCGTTTTTCAATGTAAGCGGCAATCAATGCATTTCAATGCATCATCGGGCTTCCTGGCAGCAGCAGTTTCCTTCTGGTTTTGGTCAGGTAGCCTCCATGGCCAGCCCAGTGCTGAGATTTCTTTCTTCTTCTGCACTTCTGTTGTGGACTGGGATGAGTGCTTCACTGTTGGTGTAAAGCGTGAACTGGCATCCACCACACCAGGAACCACCCGGTATCTTTTCTGTCAGAAGCGCATCATTTCACTTTTCTGAAGATCCAAACCCGACCTGCCACCATGCAGAACAGCAGGCCTGAGGGGCAAGCCTCTCTTTTTCATCTCCCTCTGAAGGTTAGGGCTTGCAAACCAGCTTCTGATCACACTGTATCATTTTTTAGTTTATATTTGCTTGTAATAAAAATTCTTTCCTTCATCAAATGTTATTCTCCTCTGACCTGATGTACCAGATTCTGTCAAGTCATTCCATAGGAATCCCTGGATATTAGTCCTTCTTCTTTGTGCTTATTTCATATAGACTAACAGGTGTATTTAGGGTTCTTATTGCACCTGTTCACCTGTCGTACTCAATAACTTATCTTACTGTCAAGGGAACAAATATTGTACCACTGTTTTGTTTTCTTGTTTAATCTGATCATTGAGGTTTTGCCTCAGAATTTTCTATGTGTGAAAATCATCTTTGTGACAGTCTGCCATTATAAAGGTTTAAAGGTATTAACAGCAATAACAGGGGGCTTGTAGATAATTATAAGGATAATTATCCTTAACCAGTGTTTGTATAGAGAACTCTTACAAGTGTGTGAAAACATTTGCTTATGTATATGATGTTGCATTTTCCTATTACTATTTATATTCCTGTGGTATTTAGTATTATTCATTAGGCTAATGTCTTCCACAGAGATAACATATTCTAAAAAGGTTTTATTTTCTTATAGTAAATTATCATAAAAGTACTCTGCAAATGTAATATATATACCTATTGACTAAACTATTTCATTTAGGAGATAGTAGTTATGCAGTAAGGGCACCACTGTAGTGCAGGGGTCAGCATTGCTGCCTCACAGCGCTGGGGCCCTTGGTTCAGTTCCAGACCTGGGGTGCTACCTGCCTGGAGATTGTATGATCTCCTCCTGTTCGCAATGGGTTTCCTCTATGTGCTCCAATTTCCTCCCACAGTCCAAAGACATGCTGGTGGGTTAGTTGGCTTCTGGGAAAATTGGCTTTCATCTGTGTTTGCGTGTCTTTGCTTGCCCTGTGATGGACTAGTATCATGTCCAGGGTGTATCCTGCCTTGCACCCACTGATTGTTAGGATAGATTCCGGCTCCCTTCGACCCTGCGATCCTGCATTGGATGAAGTGGTTAGAAATTGGATGAACAGATGGATGAATGAATGTGTTATTCATTAAATGTTGCAAAGATGGCTCCCTTAACCACCTGTAGTTGTCTTATGGTAGTAATCTAGAATCTGTGACACTGTTGTAAGATCAAGGTATTGTTTGTCCTACTGTGAAGAACATTTCTTGTGATTCAGGTGATACCTGAAGAAGGCTCAGCAGTTGAAACGTGTTTCTTCTTTACATAGAATTAATCTTTACTCATTTATTAACAACTAACAGCATCAGACATTTGGTGTTTTTTTTCTTCGTGGAGAACTTCACTGTAAACACTTTCAGCGAAAGTGCGTTTCGTGCGAATTGACCTTTCCTACAAAATCTTGAGTTTAAGAGTCTCTAACTAGACTGCTGTTTGACATGTGGGTCAGGAGAGGCCCTGCAGGGAGAACTGCTCTGTAAACAGAATAAGCCTCCCGGGAATGTGCCATCTTAATACTTGTTAAACAAAACAGAGTGCAGCCATAAATCAAAAAATCCCATTATTGCTTTCCTAACATTTTCCCCCTTGAAAAACAAAACAAAATTCCTCTACTGATGTGATTTATGCAAAGCATCTTAGCATTTGGGCTCATAACGGGTGCAATTATTTCCAGAGGAACAGCTGTAATACAAACTGTGAGGAAGGCCTCGTCCCACCTTCCACTGTGTGATCCAAAGATATGAACAGAGTCGGGACAGTTATTCCATCAGAAAAAACAGTAAGAGATCTGTTGGTTTTGAATTTCCTCCAAAGCACAATTTTAACTATTTTGTAGCTGTTTAAAGCCTGCATGAATTCGATCACTTTTTATGCCCCATTCCTATATAGCGCACCCTGTTGTAACCAGACTTTAGCAGTCTGACATACTGTCTGCACTGAAAATGGCATCATTTGATCTTAGGGCCAACAGTCTCATTGATTGATTTATTGATTACTTACTGGTAAAAGTGGTTTGTAAAGTGTGGAGTGGATTTTTCACAACAGATACATTGTAACAGACAACAAGGCCTCTGCCCTCTCAATGCCCCTCAGACAAGGCTACCAATTCAAGTAGACCCCTATCTCAAGTAACATCCCCCAAGAGAGTTATTTCTGTCCAATCTTGTAGTATCATTAGTAGAAGAAGACATTCAAGCTGTAGCCTAAAGTGAATGAGCTTGGTATCGCTCCTTATGAAAGCTTATCATGGTTCATTTGTATGAACTACTGTATTTGCAGTTTTTCTCACATTTTACCATGTACAGTACAGGCTATGCGTTCCTTTATCTAGTTTCTACAGTTTAGATTATGTGTTATACTACCTGTCTATTTACTCTTTTACTACATTTCACCATTTTGTTCAATGACATACCGTTCTGCAGTCCAGCTTCCCTCAGGGCCACGGCCTTGCTGTTCAGCTGCTTCACCTCTCCCTGTAGGTCAAACTGGTTTTTCAGAAGTATCATTTCAAGGCTTCCAAAGTACCTAATTTTATGTTCAGTAGTGGAATATCCCAGCTTCAGAACCTCAAAATATTTTTGATTTTCAGGTGTTTTTCTCCACATGGGATTTCCTTGATCTGTGAAAGAGATTGGTGCCTTAGAATTTCTGTTTAGGTTTAATTAGTTGTCCTGTGGTAAGATAAACCGTGGGCACCATCATCTTTTCTCATTTCATCATTTTCTAGATCCCAAATTAGACTAAAAGTTGGAAAAAGAGATTAGAGAAGAAAAAAATCTGAAATTTTTGCCTCAGTTAATCTCTTTGCCTATTATTTAAAAAAGTAACAAGTGAGCAGTAAAAAGGTTCCTGCTGTACTTTTACAGATTCAAGAACAGATTAAATGATTCTCTGATGCCAGGCTTCACATGGCCTCTGGACTGCTCAGTTGTACTTTTTCACATAAACAGCCAGTGCTGACAAAAGCAAAAGTCAGGAAACCTTTTTTTCTTCTTCATCATTTGTGAGAAGGTTCAGCAGCTGAGCTCATGCACAACATTTAAGACTTCAGGGTCACTATCAGTGACTACCAGGGGTCTAATCTGCTCGAAACTGCTTTTATTGTGAAGTCAGTTAGGAATACCTGCTTTTGTGCTCTTATCTGGGCGTATGTCTTATAACAAAATACAGGCACCCGTGTCTTTCAGTTCTCTTGTGTGGTTGTAACTTTAATTTTCTGCACCTTCCTGTCTCCTAACTCTCTCTGACTCCCATATACCTCCTGCTTCTTTTCAGCAGTTTTTCATCAGGAAAAAAAAGCCTTGCATAAGCACTTTTGCTGCCTTTTAAACTGCTGTAAAATAATATATCGAAGAACAAAAATCTATTGTTCTCCTTCCCCCCTCCTCCCACTCCCTCTCTTATTGGCACTGAGGATTTGGCAAAAACAGCCCCCGGCTGTTTGGTCAGGTTTGCACTTGCTCCCTCCTGTGTTTCAAAAACTCCCAAGATAACGGGGGAAATAAGTGAGAGAAAAAAATCAATTCAAAGATGAAGGTTTGCTAACCTCATCAAAAACATACCAGTGGAATCTGATAGCAGCAGACGTTTAAATTAATTCTCAATTTCTGCATTTGTAGTACTACCAAAACCAACAACATCTACAGTTGGATGCGTGTCTTTGTCTTTCTCTTCCAGTTTTTTCCCCACTTTCCTTTTCCTTTGTAAAAGACTCACAATGAAAACATGAAGCAAAACCGAGTGCTCTCATTTTGCAGCTGTGAATGTATTGAACCTGTGGCTCTAGGTGAAGTGTGCTGTAAGATGCGCTGGAAATGAAGAGAGTAAATGCACTGTTTTGTTTTCCTAGAATTTTGCAACAGACTTTTTCATTAAAATGTCCCCCATCCTGCTTCAATCCCAGTACAGACCCTGGGCATTTTTAAACACCCATTTTGTCCAGGCAGTCCTAACAGTCACCCACAGCGTATTTGTACTGGCAGCAGTTCTCCTCTGTACTCCTGTCAGGATTATCATGATTAATAATATTACATTTCCTGCTGGATCAGCAAGGCAGAGATAGCACCCTTTGAAGCTCCCTGCAGAGGCTTGAGAGAATGCTAAGAAAATAAGATTCCTAAATTTGATTCCTCCACTTTCTACTTTCTTTATGTCAATACTAACAGAAATTATGTACGATACTTAAAAATGGTGAGCGTCTCTAATGGAACCAAGCCAGATCATTTTCCCGCTTTTAATAATGAAGATCCTCTGCTTGGCTGGGAAGGCTCAGGCAGGCTGACTTTGCCTGTGCTTCTTGAATCGCTGCCATGGCGCCAGTAAAGACAGCTCCCAGGATGCTGCAGGGGCTCTGGCAGAGCTGGGAGCTGCACTCTGATCTCTTCATTCAGTCAGAGCTCCTGCCTCCGCCACCAGGAAGACATTGAGGAGCTGAGCTGAGTGCTGTCTGCCATTGGTAGCTGTGGACATGTGTACACTCTGGGTCCTAATATCTCAGAACTGGAAATGGTGCAACATGTACTTGATTAATTTTATTGATTGGGTAGCTAAATTGCCATTTCATTGAGGCTAGCTGCTTTAGTGGTTAACATACAGGGCTCTTCATGAAAAGCATGTAAGGATGCAATATGTGAATATCCCCTGCATCCTTTTTGCACCTGCTCAAAACTCAGATTCTATGCGAGCTGACCCTTTTGGGAAATTGGGAAATTCGTGTTTTTTATTTCAGGAACTTACCATTTTATGTCTGAAGAAAACCTTTTATTCTCTGATGTTAAAAACAGACAAAATAATTAAACAATTAAACAGCCGCCAGTAGTGAAATATAAGAATGGAGACTCCCAGTAGAAACATTTCTGAATTGTTCTGATGTGCAGGCTGTATTCCAATAAGCTGTAATTATGCAGCCCTGAACTGCAGCCAGCATCAGATTTTTCAATAACTCATTTTACCTGCCATAGAAAATAGAAACAAGCCAGAAGAGCCTGAAGCAACTGGCTGAAAATCCTTTTTTTTCTGTGGAATATTTTTGAATCAATGACCTTCGAAACCGCAGTACACTGGGATTTAATGTCCTCATTGTGAAGACACAGTCAAGACCCAGCTTTCAGAGAAAATGGTAGTGACTATTTTTTCATTCACAAACTACAGAGGATCTTGTCTGGATTGCAGAGGATTTGTGGCATAACAGTTAACACAAATCTATTCCAATTTTTGATATTGTAAGAATTCTAAAAGACATTTGAAAACATACTGTTGGAAAACATACTGGTAAAGTAATCAGATTCTATTGGCACTGGTGTGAGGCTGTTTGTGTCTGTGTGTGCCCTGCGATGGACTGGTGTCCTGTCAGGGTGTGAATGTGTGTGTGTTTGTGCTGTGTGTGTCTGTGATGGACTGATGTCCTGTCCAGGGTGTGTAAGTGTGTGTGTGTTTGTGTCTGTGTGCCCTGCGATGGACTGGCGTCCTGTCCAGGGTGTACCTCGCCTTGCATCCATTGCTTGCTGGGATAGGCTCCAGCTCCCCTGCGACCCTGTTTTAGAAGAAGTGGTTTGAAAATGGATGGAAAGATATACATATAAATTATAATGGTATTATTAAAAGTATTCAAATATACCACTATAGCAAACTATTAATATACATAATATTTATCTTACTCACTATTTCCTTCAACCTCAAGACACTTGCTACATGGAATGTCTGAGCTACAGACTCATGACCAGAAGGTTTGCAGTTTATGTTCATGTATGCCACATACCCAGAGCAAAGCTCTTTGACCTCAGTCGCTCCTGTGCAGCCAGCGGTATGAATGCACCCCAGCATTGTTTGGGTGTAGCTTTGTGATGGTTGAGTTTATGTATATTGGGGGAGATACTCTGTGTCCTCCTCACAGAAAGTAAGCACAAGCTCCAGTCTGATTAATACAGTCTATAGTCAAGGAATGGATTTACTGTTTTCCTTACCTTAGGATTGTTTTTGTTGTTGTGGTTTTATTTCCATGAAGACAGAAAGAAACTTTTTACAGTCCTACAGGGAAAAAAGATTCATGCAGCAAAAAGACATTTCCAAAATCTCCACATATTTGTAAAATGACATACAGATAATTACATATTTTATAATATATATTAAACTTTTGGGGGAAATTGGCATGCAATTTTCTTAAAATAGGCTTTCCCATAAACAGGGTAGAAGGTTTAATACAGGGTTTTTGGTATGATGTGTTATCTTTAAAATTGCCATAGTCTCTAAGTGTACATTTCCTTTACAGTGTATCAAGTGATTCAAGTAACATAGAAAAAAAAATACATTTCAGGAAAGCTACATGTGATGAGGCTAATATATGATTTGCAAAGTCTCAATTAGTAATGCTGTCTTTTTTTAATTAGCTTACTTATCAGTCTTGGTAAACATTTTGTTACAAGGCAAAAATAAACATATATTTTAATCTTTATAAAAGAGTTTGAGTTTGGATCGTCTTAATCTGACTAGATCCTGTGAATGTCTGTCATGTTGATTTACGTTTGGCTAGTGAAATTAAATGAAAGGAAAATCATGTAATCATTAATGAGTAAATATCCTGGAGTACGATTTGAGAATGCAAAAGCAGGAAACAGCGACAACATGTCCATACAAAACTTTGGTCTATTGGCTTTACAGCAAATCCTGGTAACTAATTTCCAAAGAGACAAGCTTTGGGTGTCCAGCCTTCTGTTACTAAGCCCAGAGATTTTGTACTGGAGCAGTCCTTAATCACTGGTATTGATTGACTGTCTCCTTATTTCTCTGAGAAATCTATAGACAGCTGTGTCGTTGCATCTAAAGTACTCGTTTATGTAATAAGAGCATGTGGCAATCGAGAATTCCCTGGTGCTGCAGCAGGTCTGATATATGTTAATTGAAAACAGCCCAGCCTTGTTTTTTTAATGGCATTTTGCAGATTGATTAGCATACTGTTCCACAAAATATTCCTCCAGCACTCCTGAAATGTTGCTATTACAGGGGAGTCAAGTGATCCATCATTGGTCAAAGAGGCCACAGAGTGGTATTTTGCTCCAAGTAACATCTGCTCCCTTTAATAAATCCAAACATCTCTGTATTGGCAACATCTTTTGGTTAACTACAAAACGTACTTTTACTCTATTTACTATCTGGAGCCTCTTCCTCTAAATCCACTATTGAGCTCTGTAACCTGTACCAAATCCGATTCTGTTCCTTAATTCTGCAGTCATTGCTTGCTTCCGTAATGTCACCTTTCACACTTTGTCTCTCAGGCAAGAACAACCTTTCTGATTGCTTATGATTTCTAAATCTTGGGATTTATTGAATGAGGGAGCAGATTTTTATCTGGACAAAAATGCAGCAGTTTGGCTGTGTAGACTGAGCAGTTTGCTATACTGACTGATCGGAAATGGAATAATATTTCAGTCATCTCAGAGGTCATTGGCCCGAGGAAGACAGCTTAGTAAGGACAAGGGTGAAGAGGAGGATATGACTTGCAAGTGCTGTTGAAGGTAAAGGTTCATAGTCTTGTCATTTTAAAGTGAAAACAGATGGTAAAATGACCCAGTACATTATTACTATATTACAGTGCCTAAAGATTAATATCCAGATTCCATTAAGCTGTTTCTGTTGAGCCCTGGACTGAATTTTCAGACTGGTCTCAGATGCTCATCATACTATGGAAGGGCACTGTAATTAAATATTAAACACTTTTGTATATATTTTTTAATCATTTCATTATATAAATGTGTGGATATTTTTAACCCAGCTTGAAAGAAATGGGAGTCAAGAGTCCATTTAAAAATCAAGTTATTGCTGCAGGTGGGGAAGATATGTTCCAAAACCGGAGCTCGACCGGAGTGTGATCATCTTTACTGTGTACCACCAAAAACCACTTGAATACTATTTAGCATCAATGGTGATTAAGCTCCCCAACTTGAAATAGGAATGCTGGTCTTCATTTCTGCTGATCAGAAATAGCCCACCTTTTACCCCATTGAACACTGAAACATACAACAAAATAACAAAATTTGAAAAGAACACAATTTCATGAACTTAGGATCCAGTCTTTATTTTGTTTTTTAGTACAATTTTTCAGATTTTTTTTTGAATTTCAAAGAAATCAGTTGTCTTCACTTGCTTTCTAAACAAGCCCACAATTTGATGTTAGTGATTTTGTTTTGCTCAGTACTCATTTACACAGGGAGCCTGATGCCAGATTTTTTCATGCTTCAGTGAGTACCACACCCATAATAGCAGTGCACTAAAACATTGCCAAAGTACCTTGGGACTTTTTTTGTACTATGTGATGACAGACAGGTCAGATGTTTAGAGAAAAATCAATTATCTTCTGTGTTGACTTTTTTTTCCGGATGACGCTATCATCCTCAATGATTTCATCTGGCCCTCTCGCGGAATATGTGCCCTAGGGAAGATCCTGATTAGTTTGGGGTGGTTATTGTCCTACATTATCTGGAGAGCGACTATCCAGTTCAAAAATCAAAACAAAAGAACACAGTAAAAGGAGTTGTTAACTTGTTTAACTTGTCCAGTGGAAAAATATAAATTTCAGCTTCCATGTTTTTATGTTTCAATGATCTTTGAAAAATGCTGTATTTTGGGAAAATACTATGAAACTCTTAAAAACACTCAAGTACACTGTAAAGAGTCTTGAGCTACTTTTGCTCTGGCCTGTAACATGACACAAGTGGGGCTGTTCATAACTTCCTGATACAACACCAGTGCCTTACAGATGTGTCTGTTATTGCATCAAAACTTAAAAATAACTCGCAAAAGCTGCATGATCACAAAAACAATCTACCAAGTAGCACACAAGCAACACACTCCATATTTATATTGGAAAAGGGTACAAACACACCCTAGATGCATACACAATTTTTAGATCATATGTAAATCCTCATACAATGTTTAATAATATATCTTAGTTATCATCCCTTGTTGTTTATCCACATTCTGGTTATTGCTGTGTTTCTCTGCTAAGACTGAGTGTCCATATTTGCTTACCATCACAAGTTGCGCAGCACATCAAGTCGAGGTAATACCCAGAGCAACTCCTGCTAACAGGCTAACAGCACAGTGACATCACTGACAACTGTACCTCTCCTCCACTCAGCACTGACTCTCCTGTATGGCACCGTCGAGCAGATGAAAAGCTCTGATAAGGCCGTACATCAGAGCCTCTCACTCCTTTTGTGGAGTTACAGGGTGAGTGCCAAAAAGCAGAGTCTTGAACAGTTCCATAGCATATGAAAACATTGGTGACTCTAGGTTTTTGCTTTTGTGCTGCTGGTGAGTGAGATGTCAGTTGTATTTTTAACATAATGTCTGCTGTGCTGTCTGAGTCAGTGTGGGTGAGGGATACTAACAGCATTGACAGCATTAACACTCCCCAAAAAGTAACTGTTGACCACAACAGGCATATTCACTGATGAGGAAATCACTCCCCCGACCACATATGCTACATAAACAACACAGTGTACAAAATACTTTACAAAAATACATTGTAAACAACTAAAAAACAAGTCGACTGAGACTTAAGTACGTTTTTTTCAAAGGGGAGGTAGTTCTCTGACTTTGGAACAGCTGAAGCACCATGAGTGACTTCTGTGTTACAGTCAGAGAGTAAACTTCATGTATTTTTCTTACAAACATTTCTGCTGTATTTATTGTTTCTCCTACTCTGTTATTATTACTGTGCTGACAGAGTGGAGAAGTGCCTGAAATGTCCTTGGCAGATTCACGACGATATTTATATCTCCAGGCATGCTTTGTTTTAACCTTGGAACCACAGATATGCTATTCTCAAAACAAATAATCCATTTAAGGTCCAGAGATGCACAACAATGATATGTCTCATAAAACAAAGCTCAGCAAAGTGTTTCTATAACATGGATCTGTCCTCTTATGCATGTGCACTATTCATATTCTGATTAATAGAAATGTGTAACATAGGAATAGTTTCTAAACCATTAGTGCTTTAGTCTATAAAGTCATTCTTTTATCATGCATAGATTTTCAGTGGCTGCCACATATTACATAAAAAACAAATCACAAAATAACTTTATATCGTGAAACTGTAGTCAGAGTTTTTGCAATGTGGTTGTAGTCCTTTATAAAGACATGTTAGCTCTGTAAACTATCTCTGGGTGAGCTTCATTCTTAATTTTCTTTGTTAAAAGTTTGAAAAGGTCCAGAATTCATCAACCTTTTCTATTGTGTGGTAGGTAATGACCAATTTTCATCAGTTTCATCACAACTGAACCAGTTTCACAGAACAATAGAAGGCGGTCTTATTTCAGTGTGAACAGCCACAAGTGCATCCAAGACTCTACTTCATTACAGTGCATATTGTTTTGGTCTGCTTTCTATTGTAAAAGCAGTGTAAAAAAACTAAATTGCTGTCCTTTCACAGGTTTGCTTGGCTTTAGGAGAGAGGTGTTTTGGGAAATTAAAATGTTGTACAACACAATCATTTAATAGAAATACAGGATTCTTCTTAATTGTTATATTTATTGTCCTGCGTTGCTCTGCATACAATGAAACATCAGTAATGGAAATAGTGTCTCTACCTTACTGTTGCTGCCTCCACCTTCAGTAACTAAATCACTGCTGCACTGGTCAAAAAGTGTTAAATCTGTACAAGACATGTTATAGTGAAGGAAAACACTGACAAAGCTCAAACAGATGACTTTCCAGGACACTTTGGGACATGTGGTAGGTGGGTCAGGCAGACACTGGCTTGATTTAGATAAATACGAAGTGATACAGCTGCATGTCCTATAGCCGTGCAGTTTATATCCTTATGGCTCAAGATATCATACCATTCTAGGCCTGAGAGTGAAGAACAGAGAGAGGGGCTGAAGCTAGTGCAGGTGTGTTAACAGTTAACCCAGTGTTGTAACCAGCATTCCACCTCTCTGGATGCAGAGCAGTGACTTGAGGAAGGGAAACTGCTTATTAAATAAGGAGCCAAGTCATAGGCTTTGCAGCTTTGCACTCCGCTGGAATGGAGCTGAAGGAGGGGAGTGTGGTGGGGGTTATTGTTTGAAGAGGAGCTGTGCCAAGAATCTCTTTTTTTCAGAAATGATAAATTGCAGTTAGGGGAGAAGGGGGTCAGTCAAGCTTTGCACATCAATTATTGCTGACTCAAGATGGTGTACCCTAGAGGTCTGCACCTTGGTGACCTCAGCTTGCACAATCTGAGCATTGTAGTCCACTGTAAGGCTCCCTTTTTGAAAACAACATGGACTGTATCCCAGTGGATTTTTAATTTTTTACCCGGAACCTCAAACCTATGTTCCATTAATTTCTCATTGCATTTTGAAGATGCAGTTATTTATTATCCAGAACTCATAGAAGGAATTTTAATGGTTTTGGCCAACCTTAACATTATTTTGTGGTTAGTTTTTCAGTCCAGAAAAAAAGGAAAAGAAAGAGAGAAGATGCTTAAAGCCACTGTCAGAGAATTCAGATTGAAAGCAAAAGATGAAAGAACAGGCACTGACATCAAAAGCCTTGTGATTTAAAATGTTTCAATATAGGTGACCGCAATAAGAAAACAGTCATCTTCCACAGAGCTCTTTCATACAGGAGTGTGTCATACAGCGTGTATAAGGCAAGCACTTTTAAATTAGGACATAGAAAGGAGATATTGCTCCATTCCATCAAAAAAGACACAAGGAAATCATCCGTTTACAATACGTGCTTAGCCCTATACAGTATTCATTCATCCACCCACTTTCTAACCACTTTATCCAATACAAATCCCAGCCTATCCCAGCCTATCCCAGCAAGCAACAGGCACAAGGCAGGACACACCCTGGATGGGACACCAGTCCATCGCGTTCACACAGACACACTCACACCTAGGGCCAGTTTTCCCAGAAGCAGGTTAACCCACCAACATGTATTTGGAACATGGGAGGAAACCAGAGCAGATATTTTTTTAAAGTGATTAATATGGAAAAATACTGACTCCATAGCAGTTTAAAGATCTTTCTACTTCTCTATAAGTGATGTTTGTAATGATGTTATTGTGCTTTAATGTCATGTCACAGATGTTAGGTTTGGCCAGCTCTCCCTTGCTCAAGTTATTGTAAATTATGATGGAATTACCTGCTTAAATGAAGATAAATAAACTCCAAGCATCTACAATAAATTTAGAAATGTAGCTTAAAGTGTCCAAACGTTTTAATAATGCTTTTTCAAAGGATGCTGGGAAATCCTGAGACAGCAGATGTGGCTAATCCATCATTATTATTTCATTAAGGGGCTTGCTTTTCTCGAAGAGCACCATCTCAAAGCACCCTCCAGTGAGCCGCGCTGCCTGTAGAGCTGTGGCACTCTGGTCGCCCCAATCATTTTATCCACTTTGGGCAAGAATAAGAAAAAAGAAGCCAGGGTATCGTCCTCAACAACATTGTGTGAAATAGTGTCTCCTTTCCTGATTGAAGGATCAGGTTATTGGCTGAAGATATTTGGATATTCAGCTCTTGCAGATATAACACTAAAAGGATGAAAGTAGGAAGCAGAATTCTCTTACTGAGCTGAAGTTATGTGGAAATCAAGAATCGAAAATCCATTCACGTCAGTGATAATAATAATAATAATAATAATAATTGCTTAGGATTTGGGATACATTCTTTTAAAGATTTTGAAGACACCCTTGACCTTTTTCAGAACGCTGTAGTGTGATTTTACATATTTTTAATATCTTTTGTCCAAGAAGGTCTCTGTGGGGTTTTTTTGCTTTTATTTTCTCAGTAGGTTTGACTGCACAACTTGTTTTTCTGTGTAGTTCATGCACTTTTCACAACAGAAAAGAAAAACATTTCACATAGCTAGGTTAGATAAGGGTACACACTGTACACTTCTAAATTGTGAAAGTTTTATATTTCAATATGAATATACAACACAATGCAAATTGTTTAGTCATATATTTTAGCTATTGTTACTTTTTAGTCTAATGTTCTTATTTATGTTTTTTCCCTAGTAAAACTGAGTGCCAATATTTGTTCAGTTCTGAGCGAGGATTCAGATTTGATCAGATTGTGTTGCAAGCAATCTGTGAAGCCTTCTTTCAATGTCATGTGTAAATTCATGTCGATGCATGACCAAGGAGTGAAGTTTTTCGAGGTGGGAAGTGAGCTTTCATGCAAACAACCCCTGACATGTCAGATCGGGTGACTTCCATCCTGGGGCTGTTCTTTCTCTTCTCAAGTTTCAGAAGGAATTATTTACAGCGTGCATGCGCAACACTGGTTGTAAATGGCCATCGATGTGTTCTGGTTTTGGTTCTGCTTGTTGCCGTGCAGTAGCTGTCCAAGTAAGGACCAAGTAAGCTGCTCCTTGGGTTTTGGGTAATGTGCTGGGGGTTCTGACAGATCCGCGCAGCTCTACACAGATATGAATGCTCTGAGGGCTGCTGCATAACATCACACAAGTCTGCTAGTGCCGATCTGTGCGCTGCATTGAAAAGTTTCCGCAAATTTCCCTCTGCAAAATAAATTACAGTGATTTTGTTACAGCTGGCTTTTGCAGTCTGCACTACCTGAAAAGGGCTCCACAGCCAAAACATTTTCTTTTCTGTACAGCATGGAATAAACCTTTATTTGTTCCTTTGCAGCCTACACATGCTGATGCAACTGATATAGGATTAATACTAAAAGAAAAAAATTGTAAATGTACTAAATTGTTGTTTTTATGTAGATTTTTACTGAAGAAGATGTCGGTATCATGCTCCAGGTTATGACACTGTAACACTGAGGACTTTTAGCATAACTGACACAGATGTATTACAACAGGTACTAGAACAACTTCAAGTTAATAAATCACTCGGCCCTGGAGGTATTTTCCCAGTTATGCTTAAGGAAATGAGGGATGTTGTTTATAGACCTTTAACCAGGATATTTCATCTGTCATCGAGCATTGAACCTGGACCTACAAATGGAGAATTGCAGATATTAAATTAGTTAAAAGGGGTGCGAAACTGAACCAAGAAACTATAGACCAATAAATCTTACTTCTGTTACTGGTAGATGTATGGAAACAGTAGTGATATACTAGAAAAGTATCTACAAAATAACAGCATTCTGACAGTCAACACGGATGTAGAAAATGTATGGAGCAGTAGAGCAGAAAATGGATTCCTGTGTTCCAGTGTTTAAAATTCAATGATGTTATTTTCAAGCTTTTCAATTCTGCATTTACAATATTGTGCTCTGTTATGGCTATCATACCATAAGACAAATATATTAGCCATGAAAAGAGTTCAGGAAGCAGCAGCAAAATATGTACTGTGATATACAGAAATGTTAAAGAAACTACATCTCTTTAGTTTAGAATAAACGAGATTGAGAGGATATTTGGTCCTTTTATAAGTTTATAATCATGCGGATAGGATCAGCACCAGGCACTTTTTCCATGGTGACACAGGTCACAAGTTGAAACCAAAGACATAGATTGGGAAATAAGTTTTTACACAAAGAGTTGTGGGTGTCAGGAAAATGCTCAGGTGGTTAAGGTTCAGTCTCTGGGCTACTTCTAGAAACAGCTGGATAAACATTTTGATTCACTTTGTTTCCAGTTCAGCAAAATGGATTCCTCTCATCAGTGAGCTTGTGAGGGTGTGGGACTCAAAAGATCACATAACAGCATTATCACTTTGTAGTCTATTCTTAGAAGTAAGCCAAGGCTGACTGTGATCATTACTGGGATGGGAAGCCCTCTGGAAAACCAGGATACTACTGTAAGTACCAATACCCTGTGGACAAGTGGGCAGAACACTTCCCTCTGGATGAGGGAATGAGGTATGCTTTGAACAAGTGGGAAAACTAGGGAGCTTTAGGGTAAACAGGGAACAGTGGACTTTGTATGAATAAATGGTGAAACAAGCTCAACTACTACTGAACTACTAAATACCAAAGGGGCTAGACGGGCGAATGACTCCTCTCATTGTAATGTGCCTTACGCTCTTTCCTTTGTCAAAATGAGAACCTGAAACAGGACTTGAGACTTGAGATTTGTGCACCTTTAGAGGAATTTGCTTCATGGTAAATCTTCTCCAACATCCTTCACAAAAACAAACATTTATATAATACTTTGGGGGAAAAAATGCTTTGTAAATAACCCTGGAAGTCTATTAGCAAATGAAGAGAATCTAGAATTGTGTGATGTGTGATGTGTTCAAGTCTGACCTGGCAGATTTCCTGAAGCACGGGGAATCCCTCAGAGAGGTGCTGGCAGACTAGTGTCCTGATACCATCTCAGCTGCTTCATGTGCTAAGAAAAAAACATGCATCTGTTACAGCCTGAGGTCAGTCCTCATTAAAAAGCAACAAGGAAATTAATAAAACAGGGTTTTACTGAGCTTGCAGAAAGTCAAAAGATTGACGCTAATAAAATATTTTGTTGGCTTCTGTCCATTAAATCCGTCCTGGAGCTCTGTGATGGGACCCCTGTTTGCACTGCTGGGATGTAGAACTGCTGTGAATTTCAGAATAAGAGTCACCAGTGCTGAATACTCAAGAACAGCGAGAAGGCGAGAAGCTGGTCAGCAGTACAGGCTACAGGTTTTATGGTATCCAGGCTGCCAGGAGGTTTAGATTGGTCATGCTTATGAATAACAAATGGTTATTCCTTAAGCTATGCAAAACTAGAAAGGCTATCCTTTTCTTTTAACCCCTCTAAGGATCATGAGCTCACAGGTGAGGAAGACCAGTCAGCTCCTGTGGTGAGCTCGTAGTTGATTGATCCCAGAAATCACATCCAGCTCTGTCATGGAGGGTTAGGAGAATCAGCTTCAGGGCAGGGTAGTTTCCTTCGGATCTCCACAGCCTTGTGAGTAGCAGTCGAATGCTTGAATCACATCTGCTTTCACTTTTCACCTCGATTTTAACAGATAAACGTCATTTAGTACATCGAAGAATCTCAGTATCGCACAGAAAACTAAGTCAAGGGGAAGACAGTGGAAGGTGCTCAAACTTATTAAAAACTCTTCTTAAAACCCAAGACCTGTCATGCAAGTTTGAACAGGATCAATCCCAACATGCTCACTTAATTAGAAACTGTAAACCTACTATGTTGCTACTATGTAGCAACTTAAGGTAAATTAAGGTAAATTCTGCCACCAAGTTCCTGATTAGTAGATTGACAGGGTTAACACAATTTTCCTTTAATGTGAGCCTCCAGTTTTTGGTTGATTTTGATTTGATTTCATACCGTGGAGATCGTCAGAATTATTTTGCCATAGTTAAAGCCTGTTTGTTGCTACGTTTAAGAACACGTGCTTGCTACCACACATCTGTTCTAGAGCTGTTTGAAAAAGCATTGAGCTGCTTCAGCACATTGAAATCCCATTATTCAGTGTGACTTTTTTCCCAGGTGGCTGCAGTGACTCAGCACTGAGCACTTTAAGGTCAGGCTGCTGCCACCACTTCCCACAGCCAGCCGTTCATTCACAATTAACAGCAAATGTGAAACCAGTGCCACAGTTTGCTCTGCCTGCTTTCCTTCCTCATCAGCAGGATTGAAAAGAACTTCTGTAGAAACAGGTGCTTGACTGCTTCATTGGAAATAGATGCTGACTTAATGAGGTTTGCTGTCTGAACTGCTGATTTCATTTCGCTTAGAGGCATACAGTATCTACAAACCTAACTGTAGACTCTAACAAACCCCCCCAAAGAAATGTGCTGAACGCCCGCAAAAATGAAAGAGTAATTTAAAAAATAGCAATGGCAACAGCAATAAAGTTAACTTGTTAGTGGTAATACTTAGTGCTTTCGGAAAAAGGTGCTTCTTGTTTGTGTGACAGCAGAGATATGGAATAGATCAAATCAATTCATATGCTTCTCTCCTTTAAAACACTGTTGGAAAATAAGCTACAGTGCTTTTGGACAGATTTTTTGCAGGACAAAAAGATTTAAAAAGGCCTGAAAATCAAGATCCCTTTTAAAACTATAAATGAAAGGCCAGAGACATATTTAAAGATATCACAGGTTTTTCAACTGTATTAACAATATCCTGAGCCATATTTTTCATAGACCATTTTTTAGGTTTTAAATTTCAAGCATAACAAATAGTGAGCCATCTTCTAATATACACCTAGTGCCTCATGCTATGACGGGCCAAAGCAAATACACCCCGGCTTGGGTTTAATGAAGAGCAGATGGAGCTGGACAGCTGTGCAGCCAGTCAGCAGTTGGGAAACTTCAAGTCCCCTCTGAGCAGCACAGGTGCTGACAGAATGGCGAACAACAGTGAGCTTTCAAGACAACCTGGTTAGAGAGGGTCACTGAGGGGAAGATGTTTTCTCCTGAAAGGTAATGTTTCCAGAACAGCTACAAAAAACTGGGACTGTAGAAAAAAAGTAAGCTTCTTTGTAGAGAACCATGCTGGCTGAGAGCTCCTACAGTCTATCACAAAGTATAAGAGAGTTTGGACCGAGAGGCCCATCTGTGATGTTCGTGATACTAATGCCCTGGGATCGTTCTGGAAACCACCGGCTGAGGTTCTGGGATCAAAAACCTAACAGTGACTAAACTAAGTGCTAGAGCTCCTAGAATATACCCTTCTCTAGTCTGTAACATTCTATCTTTTCACCTCCTTTAGTCACCACCTTCGGTCAAATGTATCAAATATCGTGAAACAGAAGAAATGTGGTAAAAACAGGTGTCATGCAATTCGAATTTACAAAAAGTGAAGCTCAGCACGGGTCTTGTGCACAGAAGCTGGACTTTCGATGCGAGTTTGTGCATCAGCAGCGGGCAGGGCCAGGACTGAGAGCTAGTTTGCTGGAATCTCTCGAGCAGACGACAAACACACAGAGCTGCTTGCTCAAGCCGAGTCACGTGATGCTGAAGACTGAGGCCGGGAAGGCTAGCTCGTCTGGAGAATAATAGCGCAGTGTTTGTCATGGAAGAAAAAACAACTTGGCTTTTATTTGCCAAAGAGCTTGTGTTAGGAAAGCCAATGAGAAACGGAGAGGTCAGTGCACGGCCTTGAAAAGGAGTTAAGTGCATTAACACATAACGCAGGACTGCTTGTCATTTCCCTGGGGACTTGCAGAGGGGTTGGACAAACCGCAGCCACTGGCTTCTCAGGGACCTGAAGAAACTGCGTTGCCAGCTGGTTAACCAGTCACCTTCTCAAGTACCTGAGCTACTGGGGCCAGTTTCATGAGTGTGTTCTCTTCCCAGAAAGCCAAAAGGTCTTCCGGCTCCTGTCCATCTGAACAAGACCTCACTTAACTGGAAATGCTCAAACGCTTTTCCCCAGGCGTCAACAAGTTAAGTAACTAATAAGACTGAGCCAAATGCAAAAGTTTCCCATAGTTTCCTGCAGGTTCATGATCAACAATTTTTTAATCAAGGAGGGTTCCCTTCGGGGGCTGTACAGTTGGACATGGGTGCTTCTTTATGTCTTTACAGGACTTTCTAATTTGACGATTAATCTGGAATTATTTACTTGACACAGGTGGAGAATATAGCTTTGATAACTGAGGATGAACTGACCATATGACTTTGAGGCAGGATGGAACTCAACAATTGCCCTTAAAATGAAATAAACTAAATTGTAAATAAAGCATTACATTTTTGCTGTGGCAATATCAAAAGTTTCTATATAGGCTGAGTGAACAGCTGGTCTTTACTGATTGTTTTGGGAGCATCATTGCAAATTTAATATCTGAATTAATAAAGTTAAGAAAAACATAAAATATTGCTTTTCATCCACAAACAGCAGTGAGATAAACAAGATAATGAGCATTTATTTCTTGGTGTTACAGTTTATAATTTTATTAAGGGCAATTGAGCAACTATACTCAGTGGACTTTGTGTCTGGGACCCCTGTTTTTTTAACATGGACCAGGAAACTATCATGTTAATGTGATACACATTAAAATATAAAAATATATATTTATTGAAAATATTGTGCAATTATAAATTTAGCTATTTAGGTATTAGTTTTATAAAAATTGACTTGAATGACCAACTGCTGCTGAGTAATTTTCAATGTGACTGCAGTTTTATATCAAAGTCAGTGTAAGGGGATATCATCTATTGCTTTGATAAATGTATTGTGGAAGATCATGTTTCTGAGCTAACAGCACATTTGGTGTCAAAATTCAGTCAGACCTTTAATTCACAAGGATAAAAACTGTTCATTGGTCATCAAATTCTTAATTATTCTCCTTGTTTTAAAGACAGGTATTTTCATGTTCGCTTAAAATATCACCTTCTAACGCTTTTTAAATTGGCACTTCCAGTCTTACTGATCTAGTGCTTCTGTTCTTCTGTCATGATTCACTGTATTTGCCATTCATTTGTACTCATAATTTTGTGATGCAAAGAAGGATTTATCTGACTTCAGTGGGTTGCAATTAGTTATGATCTTACACTGCAAAAATTTGCCCTGACTACAACTGTTTCGTGTTCTGTAGTCGTTTTGTTCAAAAGAAAATAAAAGGCTAATTGAGAACCACATCAAACAAAGATTCATATTGCTGGAGGATTAAATAACAGATGCATCGTGGGCAGATTAAAGCAAGGCATTAATTGTTTTGCTTGCATCTTTGGGGAAAATAAAGCTGCTGATAGTGGCAGTTTTGCAGTTTGATTTAGGACATGAGCTGATTAGCAATGTCAGGGGCGATAAATACAGGCTGCAATGTTTGTGTCTGTATCACTTCAAGGAATACTTTTTAAAAATACATTTCCCATTTAACTATCTAATCACAAAATATCCTCAAGAGGTAGTGTTGATTGATTGCTTTTTTCTTTGCTTTTTTTAGCTTAAAGACCATGTTCAGAAAGCATCACTCATGAAAACTCTAATTGTAAGTTCTGTGTTAATTTGTGGTTTATGTGCTGTGAAGGCGGTTAAGATCCCTTTTGGATGTTCATAACCTCAATGCAGAAAAGATGCATTCATATACTCAGACTCTTGGTTTGTCAGAACTGTTTGTTAATGCCAAAATGTTAAATTGCTTTTTTAGTTTAATCCCAGTTTCAAAGGACATCTGTGCATTGGTTATTTGATATGTTAATTATCCATTTCTTTAATTAATTTATTACTTTTAATTTCTGTTTGTGAGCATAGGTCTGTTACATGTCTCTATGGAAAAAAAAATTGAAAACTTGGTCAACCTCTTATACTGATCCTGACTGTTTTGAGAATTTTAGAGCTGCATTCATCTCATATTAAACTATTGAAATGAAAGAGTCTGATGTTCTACCACCTTTCGAGTCATTCCTTAAGTCTGAACAAATTTTCATCCTGCTTAGTGAGGAGGGAAACATTTTGCTGTTAATGTTTTTTCTGACCTTTTAATTATGCTTGTAAAAACCTGAACCAGTTTTATTGATTATGTGTTTACATGTATGTATTTCTATAGTTGTATTTTTAAGCAGAAAAGTTCGACTTGATCTTCAGTGCTGATTCCTAGAGGAGTTCACTAGGGGTCAATCCTTCAGGTCCCACTGTGGCTCCAGACCAGCCTTGTGCCTTTTCCACAGTGTAGAAAATAGAACAGTGCTCTGGATTCCTTGGGAGGAACGGGGGACTGAGATTATTACAGTGCAGCTTCTTGCACTCTTTTTCTGGGTCAGTACGGGGATGGGCAACAAATTGCTAGTAGGGAATTTTCCTCATGCTGCAAGGTTACTAGGAATACAGGCGGAGTCCTGCGGTCCAGACATTGTCAGTTTGAGCCTGCGTCACTGACTCACAGTGGTCAGGAGTGACCAAGTGGTGAGAGTCGGGTTTCCTGTGACCTGAGAGTCGCTTCACTCTCTTGTACGCAGTGCAGAGCTCGGCGTGTGCAAACCGCACAGCAAGGCAGCTCACAGACAACAGCGGTGCTGTAGACAAACATTTCAACAAGGTGTGGCCTGACAAGGCCCCTCAGCAAAGTGCTTGACTGCTCAATTTATGATATTTGCACAGGAGGTGGGCCATGTCCCTCTTTCAGTCAGTGCCAACTCTCTTTTAGGCCACGTGGAGCTTTCAGACTGACACGAAAATCATATCCAGGGTGTCTTTGACTGGAGAGGGCTGCAGTGGCACAACCAGACTGATTTCAGTTTTTGGGGTGGTTGGGGTAAAGGAATTAACAGCTTGCTTGTTTGCTAGTGGCTTCTCATCATGAAGATCTTTTCCAGCCATTTCTTGAATGATCACAGGCAATTGGGTTCAACAACATGACATCTACTCCGAGACACCCATAACCCTTTTAACAATGGAGTGCCTCCTTCACTATTAAATGCTTTGCCTTGTAACCCTGTCTTATGCTCTTCGGTACTTGTTTGAAAGGGTGAAAGAACCCATTGGTTTGACTTCACCCTTCAGGCTTAAGACACCTTGTAATCACAGCTGAGCAGAGACTGAAAAGATTCAGCTCTTGTGTTGATAACAGTCTGTTTAGACCCTGAATTTTTCTTCTTGATATTTTTTGAATACTTTCCAGACTGGCAATGCTCATTTTTTGTGATGGTGATGTGGCAGTCAGATTTGTGTAAAGTCCTGTAAGTGCAGTCTAACCATTTACTGGTATTAAAAGTTCTGATGATCACCTCAGCTTTCAGCTTACTCACTATTTTCCTGATTAAAGAAATCCTAAACAGCCAGGAAATGACTAGTAATATAGCCAGCAATACATTGACAAGTGCAGACTTGAAAAGAAATGCTGGCAATTCAAACCTTCCACATGCTGTTCATACACAAGACGTATTTAATTTTTTTAATGTAAAACCCACTATTACATCTCTTCTTTCTCCTTTAGACAGTTTGTAATATTGAAGCCAAAAAATCCATTACCAGACTAACTCCTTCGGAAAAATGTGTGTGTTACTGTAATTGTACTATTACTGGGCATCAGCCCATTTATCTTTCACACATTTTGGTATGTGTCTAACCTGGGCAGTGCTCTGTAAGGCTGAGATAAATGAGATTCACAAAAGAACATTTATGAATGAAAATGTTGCTGTCTTTTGAGATTAAATTGTCTCCCAACTGATCCAAATACTTACATTCCAAATAGCATTTCCATCTATCTCAATATAAAACTGACAGACTGGTATAAAGGAGGGTGCAGCCCAGAAACAGACTTCAAAAACCCAGAAGTAGACACAGGTCATTATGACTCACCGTGTTTGAGGACATGAGCGTTAAAGCACAGAGCCTCTGATTTTATCAGTGGCCTGGGCCGGACATCAGCATCACAAGTCAATCTAAAAACACCTCTGATGATAGCAGAAATGTAGGGTGTTGATGTGGATTTTCTGACCTACAGTGAAAAGTGCCACCAACTGGCCAAACAGAACCAATGTCTGATAAGAAAAAATACAGGGAAACTCTTCTATTGAAATTCAAGGCAGGGATTAAAAGAAGTCATACTTGTAGGGGCCCAGGAGACAGAGAGGTCTGATTTTGATTTAGGGCCTAATATCAAATTTATTTTCTTCTAATTGAGATTATTACAGTGCTCTCTGATAAGCCTCTATCTGAAATGTCACCAACCTGTTAGCATCAGCAGCACAGTCCTGCTGTACGGACCTGTCTGACAGACTGGCAGGGGCTGTTCAGCATGCAGAGCGTCGTGTAGTGAGTGTGCAGTGTGCAGATTTCATGAAATGTTATTGGCTAAAGCATACATACATCCATTTTGAGTACTCTGCTAATTTCTGGAATGAGAGTCACGACAAGCTGGATCTAAAGCAAGCAAAATGTGTAAAATAAGAAAATGTGCATGGAAAATCCATCCAAGACATCTGCGTACCATTAAAATGACTGCACAGTGGCCTCAGCCCAGGAATGGCAATATTGTGCATGGGCATGCTGAGCAAAGGCAGTCACCTCTGAAACAGAGTATGAAGAGTAAAAGAATAGAGATTTCGTAGTCAGTGACAGAGCCCCACTGTGTTGAAATGAGCCCCGTTGACACAAATCTGTCTGACTGGCCTTCTGAGTCAGTACCTGATGCAGAGGTGTGTTGAGGGGAGTATTATTATTGCAGCACGGAAGTGCTACTGAAAAACAGGACGAATCTGCTGTGTCCTGGAGCGCTTATTTTAATGTCAAGGCTCCGCACTAAAGCTCATGTACAGTAATCTGACACTTCATCTCTACTGTAGGCTTGACCTGCTTGTAAATGAGCCCGGAGGTTTGCTCAGGCCCTAGCCCTTTAAAGCCAGGACCCTGACCATTTTATTTAACTGCCTGTGTTGTGAAAGTAATAAATGTGTGAAGTGAAACCTTATGCTGTTTTGATACTGATACAAAGGTGCTAGGGGGAAAAAATGTAATATCTTATATAATATTATGTAACATTTTCTGTTATATATTATTTATTTTTTAGTTTTTACCCACCTGCATTTGCTGCCTTGCTTGAATTCCTTTAACACCCAGATTTGCTCAGACTCTCCCCAGATTAGATATTCCGATGTATCAGATAATACTGAGTAGGTGTTTGCTTATTATAATTGGAAACGCAATTCATCATCACTACCCTTTAAATTTTTACTTGTTTTTATATGAGTAATGGGTAACCGCAGAGAAATAAAAAACGAGTTTTCTTTGTGAGTTTTATTTTGCAAAGTCATATGTGTTGATTTTTGTGTTCCAGTTTAGAGGCAATTGTAACAATTGTAGTTGTTACTGGAATTTGTCCTGTGTGTATGACATGGCTATAACTGGCCTCTTCTTCTTGAAAGTTACGATGAATGGATTGTGCAACTTGGAAGTCAGAGTTTGCCTCAAGATTGTGTTGTGCAATCCAGACACCACCTGACACCACAATGACGAGATCACGAGCTGACGAGATGAGTTCCTCCCTTGGTTAGCTAAAGACAGAAGACAACAGCTTTCCAAAGTCAGAGTGTAACCAGGTTTTTGGTTGAAACAGATAATGCAAAGATATGGAAGCAGCTGAGTCTGAGGCAGTCTTTACCCAGGCCCCACTCTGTGTCACTGTGTCCTGTCAAGAGGAATCAGTAACGGTTGAGTCTTCCCACTGGAGACAGGGGAAACATTCGCTCCCTTGTGCTTTGGAATGGAGGTACCTTTGCCAAGATCAGAAAATTGTAGTGGCAAGCTTTCAGACTGGTGATTTAGAAACTGGGAACTTCCTGTTCTCATCAGCATCTGGGGGAACGTTAATGAGTTTTCCAGCTGGAGACTTGGTGGCAGGTTTCAGTGATCTACTCACAAGAAATGGGGAGGCGGCAGGTGTTATTTATCAAGACCAAAGACTATGATGAGATACTCTGATAAAGTGATACTTATTAGGAAAGATTGTTAGGAAAAATGTGTACAATTGTGTTCAGATTTTGATTATTTTTCCATTGTTTCTCTAAAATCAGTATTGACATTGCTGATTCTGTGAACCAGCTACTTAAAAGAGACAGAACTCAGGCTGTAAAGTGTTTATTCTTCTTCACCCTGGTAGGAGACAGGGCCAGCCTGAGGGCTCCAGGTGTCTCCTGCCATACAGCCACCTGGGGGCAGTGCGGTGTAGTGCATAAGTCTCTGCTTTCAGAACCGGTAGGTTGTGGGTTCCAGTTCCTACTGCAGATCTTGTTGTGGTACCTTGTGTGACCTACTTTACTGAACTACTTTTTGGTCCCCGGCTGTATAAATGGGGTCCAGTACAACTGGGGGCAGTGTCAGCAGTAGACAAGGTCCCAGGGTGAGGGGTGATGTCTGGGGGATGGGGGGAGTCACGTGCTCTCTTGCCTGCTGAATGCCACAGAAACCAGGACAAGCTCAGGTATGGATTTCTCTTATCGTCTGTTGCAGCAATGCACAGAAGCTGAATCAGCTACACACACGTGGGAAGAGGTTCTCTCCCCCATAGAACATGGAGGAACGATCATTAATGGGGATGTTGTAGTCAGACCTCCGTCAAGCCAATTCAAGTAAAATGTTATAATGTTTGGTAGGAGCTGCCTGAACTATTTTCTTTTCCACTATTTCTAAGTAACATGACATAAAATTTAGGAACTTGGGAACTTCCACTGTCATACATTGACTGATTGAAAAATAAACTTTATGACTTTTTAAAATGTCATTTTAAATGCTTCGTGAGCTGCAAAGAACTATTTGTATACCAGGTACACTGCAGCTACCACAGGCTTGTCGTATACTCCCCTTATTTACCAGATAGCCTGCCATTGTCACGACTGAATGTCTCTTTTGTTCATTTTTCTGAGTTCAGGCTCTCTTTCAAGTCTCTGTATTAATAATTGTTACTTCTATCTAAGTTTTTGTAGGAATGATAAAACCCTGGACATTCACATTCATAATTTGAAAATATATTTTTGGAAAATTGAAAAAATGTTGCAGAGACATTTCAAATTATACATAAGGGGAAAATGTATAACACAGTCATCATTCACGGTTTGATTAAAATCTGTAGTATTAATATTGGTACCAGTGTAAGAGCAAAATGTGGTGTGTCATCAAAATCTGGCATGCATACCAGATATGTAATATTTGTGTAATGTCTGTAAGCCCTACAGAATTTGTTTGCACTAGCCTGTAAATATAACTCATAATTTCATGAAGTCAAAAATGTTGTTTGCATACCATGAATGCTTTCAATAAACATCACACCAATGCATGAAAAAATAACTAAGTGGCGGCTAGCACAACAATTAATCACTCGACACCCCCTACCTGAATTTCTGTTTTCTCAAGTCTCTCTACACTGCGGAGCACCAGGTTCCAGTGAGCAAACCCTGTGTTGATCCTGAAAAATGAACGTGCGCGTACATGCAAAATCACAGGGCACATGGTACCACGTCCTGTTGAGTACCGCAAACTAGCATGATGGTAGTAGCAGCAGGAGTGGTGACACAAGGAAAAGCTGTAAAGTGGTAGTAGAAGTTATTTCTCAATATATTAAATAGTAGGAGTAAAGGTGGTAGTAGCATTTTTTAATAGCAATAGCATTTGAGGTCCTCATAGTATGACGATATTAATAATAAATCACTGTAATATTAATAGTAGTAGTCGTAGTATTAAAGCAGTGGTAGTGCATTTCATGTTAAGGATTTTTCAGACTGATTGTGTTGCTGTAATCTAGGTAGTGTAGTATAGCATTCTTGCATTGCCAGATTACAGATGTTAACTGCCTTCTCTAACACATTTGCCAGAGTTTACAACACAGTTGGGCCGAATGGACTTGGTGCCAGACATGCACTTGGTGCACCTTGTCTGAAAGGAAAAGTTAACACTTGAACTGCAAGGTTTCATTTTCCCATGGGAGTCCGAAACCAGGAAAAACTGGGAAATTTCTTCAGTTAGATTGCACGTATTTAGCACACAGTTTTACAGGCTGGGATTTACAGATTGAGGTGCGTGAAGATCTTCTCCATACGCACAAGAAGCACTTAGGAATCATTGTGAAACTATAGGATTCTCTTCTTATGTGGTGGGGCTTTTGACAGATCTACCAGCTTCATTCGCATAAAATCCTCAATGGAAAGATGGGGAAAAATTAGCTGGTTTGGTATCATCCGGCTGTTGAAACAAAGCTGCAGAAGTCATCCTTGGCTACTCTCAAGGCAACATAGAACTGTTGACAGTGACTGGTGGGTAAATAAGATTTCCTGGTGTCCCAGCAGAGAACCTTTCTCTTTCTGTCCCTCTCTCTCGATTTTTTGCTGTAAAGCAGGTTTATTGACTACCAGTCCTGTTTTCCAAACCCTGGCCTCAGCCCAGCTGATGTAACAAGTCCATAGGTTGATTTACGAGGTCTCTCTAGTGGTGCTTTTACAGTCAGTGATGAAATAAGGCACTTTGGGGATTCTTCAGGCAAGAGTAAACACTTAAACTGAAGCTTGGCTGTAAATGTGGATGGCGAAAGGGGAGTTACACTTGTCTCACTTTACAGACAAAAACAGGAGATCTTGCTTCCCCAAGTGCCTGCTTGCTAACTTTCAAGGTGTAACCCCTACCCCACCCATCCCAAATGTGGCTAAAGGTGAAGAAACGTTTTAAAAAGCAGATATGTTTACAAAATTCAATTTCTGTTGGCTCTGGGGTACGACAGCAAAGATTTTTTCTGTCCAAGAAATTCCTTCCTGTATTTGAACTTTCAGAAAGCTTTGATCAAGTACCACATGAAAGAATAATCCTCAGTCAAAGGAATCTAATGACATGTGTGCACATTTTTAACAAATGGTTAAAAAGCAGAAAGCAATGTGTACTGAAAAGGGGAATGGCCTCAGCCTGGAGTGATGTCATTATTGGGATACCTCAAGGCACAATACTTGGCAAACTACTCTTCCTAATCTATATTAAAGATCTGGTTTTTTCTGGTCACGATTTGCAGGTGATTCAAAAGTAGGTCGCCAATTGTCTAAAAGCATCACAAAGAATACAAGAGGACTTAGGACTGAGCAGACATACCTGACTAATGAAATGTAGCCTGGCTATGCACAATGTGTATGAAGGTAAGAAATGAATTCCCAAATATCTAATAGGTAGTATGAGAGTGGAAGAATCAATACATGATGAAGGCATAGTTTGTGTACACTTTCATCAACTTGACAGTAAATAGAAGCAATAAAAAAGGCAGAGAGAGCTTGATTATATTTTAAAGAGTTTAAGTAGTATAAATCAGGGGGACATCATGTTAAAACTATACAATGCATTAGTCAGAGCTGACTTAGAATATTATGTTCAGCTCTTGTCACCACACTACAAGAAAGGTACTCCTACTCTGGAGACAGTGCAAAGAAGAGCCACCGGACTTATTCCTGGCCTACATGGGATGTCACAATCGGAGTACAGGAACTGAAATCTCGAAAGGCACTGACCACATCAACTCAGAGGAGTCCTTCAGGATCAGCACAACACAAGCGCACCAGGACAGGAGTGGAAATGAGGTTTAAAATCAATCAAGGCAGAAAGTAGGAGACACTTCTTTACACACAGGTTTGTGAGAGTCCAAATCCAACTCCCTGGGAGCCATTAAAGAAGGTATAGATATATCTGAAAACGGAAAGCTAAAGAAGAGACTCTTGTCATTTTCTCCTTTTCTTCTGCTGTATTCTTATCTCTAACTCAGCACCGGAGGTATTTTGTAACCATTCCAGTGCCCAGAATTGAGAGACATGTCCAGGCAAACTACTCCAAGAACTGACACATTTACAGTATGTCGAAAAAAACATTATTTGTTATGTCAGCACTAAATCTGCTTGATAGATTGAGGTTGACAATGAAAGATTGAGGAGACTAAAGAGGGAAGAGGTGTATTGCTTCATGATCATGCATTTCCCTTAAGGCATACTAATCATGTAATAGGTGCTTGTCCAATTTGGTTAATGAATGCATGTGGTGTTCTTCCAAGATAAAAAAAAACATAAACACAT
Organism: Atractosteus spatula; assembly: GCF_055471065.1. NCBI lineage: Eukaryota > Metazoa > Chordata > Actinopteri > Semionotiformes > Lepisosteidae > Atractosteus > Atractosteus spatula. The sequence goes on along the minus strand of NC_142721.1, from coordinate 734,399 downwards.
TTTCTTAACCAAACAGAATGCGAAATCTTAATTTCATCATTATTCCGGGCTTCCAAATACTGGCTGAACCTGGAGCAAGCTCTCCAGCCTTGTTGTAGATATGATTCTCCAGAAAACGGCTGATTGAAATCCTCAGATTGATGAGCAGCCATAGTGATCAATAATCAATTCTTGATTCTTACCCTTCTTTTTCTCCTGCTCATCCTTTTTCATATTGGCCCCTCATTCAAGCACAGATTCGACAGACTTTGCCAATAAAAAAGAACTGGATTCACTTGTCATAACCACATGCATTATCCCTCCAGGCTTGAGTGATCAATGGTTTGGTGTCCAGATAATAATAATAATCCTTTACACTTATATAGCGCTTTTCTGGACACTCCACTCAAAGCGCTTTACAGGTAATGGGGATCCCCTCCACCACCACCAATGTGCAGCCCCACCTGGATGATAGGACGGCAGCCATAGTGCTCCAGAACGCTCCCCACACACCAGCTCTCAGTGGGGAGGAGAGCAGAGTAACAGAGATGTTGCCTTGTGTGCTGTATGTGGCTGTACAAGCGGTCTGGTGTCTGGTGCTAAACCTAATTGGATTAAAGCATAGAATACTACTCACAGATTTATCTCTGAATGCATCTTTTGTGTAGATTCATAGCTCAAGTTTCTAAAAATGCTACCAACCAATTTATTCTGCTGCTTAAAACAACTTCTTACTGATATAATAATTACCCAAAGCTTTTAAAACGTTGTCTTAATGTGTTGCAGTGGAAAGGACTGGCAATTTCAGTATGAGATTGCCCTTAATATGAGTTTGTTTAATCATTGTGGGCAGGAACTTACTTTTCAACTGAACAATGATCTTAGTTATTGTCTTTGCTTTTGATTGTTTGAGATTGCACAGAGCCTTAGGAGCCTGGTTAGGCCCATCAGAGTCATGCTGTTGAATAAATAAATTAACAAACAAAAGATAACACTAGACCTTTAAGAGTCTGAGACCCTTCATTTTGGATTTCTGGCTTGGTGGTGTTTATTTTTTCAGAACTGTATATAGTGGGTATAATGGGCAATATATATTTCTATCAAAACAAACCCTCTGCTGGGAGATATTGTGGATTTAAAATATAATTTACAAAAAAGCTGACAGCTGTTGTTTAATACTTTTGAGTGCTGTTCTCTTTCCTCCTTAAGATTGTGCATTGGAACAGAGGAAATCACACGTATCACACGAATTAAACAAGTCACAAAGAGGGACTTAATCTAATTACTGTTCAGATAGTCTACATATCATTCTGGAGAGAAAAATTAACTGTATTTGACAATAATAAATAAAAAATCAGCATATTACAGTATTCAAATAATATTAAGATGAAATAATGGAATAATATTTGAATAGATTCTTTTTATGTTAACTTTGTGGAAAAAAATGAAACATTTCAAGAATTATATTTCTAAAAAAGACTAAATGTAACTATCCATTCAAATGTACTGGTTATCATTCAACACAATCACACAATGATCTGTGGTTGTACATGAGGTAATTCTATTGGAAGTTTATGTAAAAATCATTTAGAGACTCTTGTATTGTTTAATTTTTATTTCTTATCGAATTATTGTTTTATAATCAAAGAGCTCAACAACAATGCCTTGTGCACAGATATAATCTGATTAAGGAATTTTAGGTTATAATTGTTTTATTCAAACGTAGTATTGTCTAATTTAAAACAATAATTATCTGTTTGACAATTGCTCATTTGAACAAAAATCATTATATGGTTTTAACAACCACACTAAAGTGAAATTCAAATTATTCAATTAGTAGAAATAGTTGTTTTTCTTCACCACAGGGTCCTAATTTAGAATCTGAAACCTTAAAAAAAGGATTTTGTTAAAAAACCAGGGAGATCTTGGCTTTTTGACCCAGCACATCTGCAGTGTGAATAGCCTGCTGTGTGATTGTGGAAATCACTGTTGAAATGAGTAAATCCTGAAGCAATGTGTTCTTTATTTTTGTGCAGAGGTGTCAGAGCTTTTTTCTGTCAAAAGATTAAGCATATCCTTAGTCAAGGCATCTATGAACCTTTTTATTTGTGATTTGTGTTGTTAGCCCTGAAAAATCTGTATTTTCTGTGTCTATGAGGAGAAAAGTCTTGCATGATCACTGACATCAGGAAGCCAGGCTGGTCTTCCATCTTTATTCAGTGAGAAGGAGCTATGTCAGTTATGTTGTGACAACCTCATGTGCTCGAAACCTCCTGCGACTTGATCTCTTTCTCTAATGCTGAACTGCTTTCTGTGTTGATGGAAGAGACAGATGGTTGTGTGCACCAGATGTACAGTACCTGGTGCAGTTTCTACATCCTGTCCTTGAATTTCACACTTCTGATGAGAAATGGGAACCATGTGCCATTTAGTTATTTCTACTGACTAGCCATTGAAGACAATTCCAGTGCTGCTTGTTCTTTGTTGAAGTGTGAATGCTGAGAACCGTTCTCAAGCTATTGCATTCTCTAGACATCAGCATTCACAGGTTTTTCCCATTCCTAGTGCTCTGATTTTCCAAGAAAATACAAAGCAGCTTTGACACTGCACAAATATCATGCACAAAACAGAGCAGGCATGAACACATCAGCACTCGGGCTGCCTCCCTTTGCATCGCAGAGGGCCTTATACAGATGTACTTCTGCAGCTCTGTTCATTGCACAAAAATGTTAAAGGACATTCCCCAGCTGTAATGCGATTATGTCAAAGTACATTCAATTCATCTGCTTTCCCCTATTAGCAATACACCAAGCACCACTGGTTTGACTGGACTGACAGAGAGATGGTAAAGTAAATTATTCCATGTGTGATGAATGACTGTGTCACACTACTTCAATAAGCATGACCTTTGTTTTGAATTTTATTCACTTCAATCTGACTGTTTCCATGGCTCAGTGTTGGTTATGCAAGATCCCTTCTCTCCATCCATCATGCAAGAGGCAGCAGTCCATCACAGGGTGCACACAAGCTTACTGTGACAACTGATAGAAACCAGCTTATGCAGCCACCATGATTTGGGAGATAGGACCATGGAGAGTCCACACAGAAGGTGCTCCAGTCTGGAGCCATACCCAGGCTAAGTGCCACACCACCTCTCTGCTCAGCCGACATCCTCAAATGTAAAAGTTAAAATAAAAAAAAATCTGATGTCAGTTTTATTTTTGGATCTCACCATTTGGATCTCAGATGTGTCAGCTAAGCTTTGCCTAAATTCTGAGCAGTTTTTCACATTTGAATAAGCAGTTTAGCCTTTATAGTTTATCCACTTTAATCATCAGCTGGTCCGTGTCTTTGTGTTACCCTGTATCTTTAATTACCTACCTTGCTCTTTGCAGTTATGTTTTATCGACAAACAGGCTGTAAATGCAGTCGATGTTGTCAGATAGTGACAAGGAGGGTCCCATGATGAAGAGAGATACAGGCCTTTTCACATCTGCTTGGAAGCTCTTTTCTTTACCACGCCATGGACCTCAATGTAAACAGCAGATTCCTCTCCGTCAAGCTGCACCTTGAACCAGATGGGAAAAATGACTCCCAGCGCCTCTTTGAGTTGGAGTAACCACAACGTTGATATCCAGCACCTCATCACATTTCTTGTTATCCTTGAAAACTAGACAGGAAAGTTGTTAGGAGATTTGGTACACTTGAGTATGGCACACTGGCTACAACATGTGGAAACATTAAAGATTTGGAGTAACTACTGACGTTTGTAGTTCTGCAGTTTACCGTGTATTCACCCATGTCTGCTCTTAGCCTCTAAGGTAGTGGAACTGACTACAATTTATCGCACTGGACAACCACTCCTGTGGTATAAAGTATGACTTAAAGTTTGATTGGACATCCATCCATTTTCTAACTGCTTTATCCAGTTCAGGGTCGCAGGGGAGACAGTGCCTATCCCAGCAAGCAACAGGCACTAGTCAGGGTACACCCTGGATGGGATGCTAGTCCATCACAGGGCAGACGAACACAGACACGCACTCGCTCACATCACAGACAATCTTTCCAGAAACCAACTGACCTACTCATAAGTCTGTGGACTGAGGGAGGAAACTGGAGCACCAGGAGGAAAGTAATGAAAACACGTGGAGAACATCAACCATGAGTAAAAAACTACATCTTAGTTTTTTTACCCATTCCTGGCACCTGCTCTGAATGTGATGTTTTACTGCGGTAAATGACCGTATTGATCTTCAACAAGGATTTCTGCATATGTTTCTCACATGAAATCCATTCCAAGAAAACACATAAAACTACACCTACATCATCGCACACTCATGATTGCCAACACAATATATTTAAACATTAAGGCATTTGTAATTAATCAAAGCCAAGTTGGTTATATCAATGATCAGACTGAAGAACTGGCTGCAATTAAACAGCACACTGACGTGGTTTGTTTATGGAAAAAGGAGGCAGTTATGACCTCATTTTTATTATTTTCTTTTTCCACATTGACAAAAAACATTATCCCTTTTCTGAATGATTGTGAGCCTCAAATAACAGCATGTAGTGTTGTGTCTAATCCAGCAGTAAAAGTGTTCATTATAATTCAATGGAAAAGCCAGGTTTATGACAGTAAATTTCAAACATTTCCAAATGGTAAATTATGCATTCATGCTTCAGTTATAGTGAAGCTTAATACCTTTTGTATATTAAGTTTTAATCATGGGCATCGTGTAACACTTGGATAAATTACAAAAAGTATTGTTTTAGTTCCTTTTCACAACAGAACATTTTTTCTTTTGTATTAGGTTGCTGTCTTCTGAGAGCTTTAATTGCTGCTACACATGTATCTATGTAACAGCTACTGCTGCACTGTCATTACATTAAGGAGAATTACATTTCCTTGGCTTGTAAATGGGCAGAACTGATTGAAACGTGGTACTGAGACTTTGCTCTGAATATTAATGGTATGTGAATATAAACGATACCAACAAATCATGATTTTCCACTTTAATTCGGCTTCAAGGAGCATTTAGAAACTGATACAAGCATATTTGTGTGAATGTGTTGTTTTGTGCCAAACCCTAACAAAATTACAATTACAATTTTAAAGAAAAGGAAGAGGAGCAGTTTAGAGATTGAGTAGCTTTTCATTGTGTATACTGTTTGTCTGCCAATATATTTTGAGTGTTATTTCAGGAGGAAATCAAATTTAACTATATAGATAAATCATTCTAACATTTTACCATGAATTGCAGTCATAGTCTAAAGACCACAGCCACTGCTTCAGTCCTACTACCTAAGATTAAGAAAGTCTTAACAACACTTAAATGTTAACAGAAGTAGTGAAGTTCATGGATTGAACTGATACAGGAGGTATCAATCAATATCTTGGTCAGCGGCTGCAAAAAGTAAAAAAATAATGAAGGGCTGGAAGTGTGTCGTTCTGGGACCAATCACACCCAGAGTGGGCTGATGGTTTCAATAAGTGAAATTATCTGTGCACAGATTTATTACATCTATTTTTCAGTGGCAATAAAATAAAACATCATTACTTGTTTGTGTTGTAAAAATGTGTTAACGATTAAAATTTGAAGAACCAAACCATTGGCCAGGTTAAACTGTCCCTGTGTCAGTCACACCTGTCTGTAGGGGTGTGGCACATTGATATACAGTACAAGTGCTTTAAATCTGTGATGTAATATCAGTATGACACCGTGGGTCCCGTCCCAGACAGACCAGTCAGAGACCAGCATTCTTTCTTACCATGGTATTACTAGTGTGTCTCAAACCACACCTTTCTGATTTTGTCTTGGCAGATATTGCACATGGATCAGAAGCTGAGCCACATTGTTGATGTTCTCAACTGCCTGGTGTCCAACCAGCAGTCTGTGCCATCTGCGCGACCAGCGGTCCAAAGCAGAACCCTGCAGTCAGAGTTCTTCTCGAGCCACAACAGTCTGCCCACCTATGAGCAGCTAAGCATCCCAACTTGCACTAACTCACAGGACGAGAGCTCCTGAAGATCCCTGCTGTGTGCCCTTCAGCTCGGCAATGGTCAAACAACAAGCTACGTACTGTGAAGCAAAACTGTGAAACCAATGATCCAGAAACTAAAAACCTAATGAGGTACAGTATACCTTCAGAAAGGGCTGAGCTATAGAAAACGGGAAGAACTGCAGACAGTTTATTGCTAAGGTAGGGAAGAATGGTGGTTCTCCTAGCAGCTCCTAGTATTTCCTAGAAGCTCCTTTTTGGCTTTTGTCTTCTGTTGCCTTCTGGGAAGAATCAGAATCAAATTCACCATCACAAGTCCCACGTTGCTGAAATAAGGAACTGGGGTTTACAAACTCTGTGACTTGGCTGACTGAGTGAAAAAGAGACAACTATATGCGCTAAGCATTAAAAAATGAAATATGTTACTTACAACTGCATCAAATTTGCAAAGATATCAGGAAACTTACCCAAATATTTTTGTAGCAGGTGCACAGACTTTTTATTAACTACATGAGTAAAGTCATGACGGTGAGTAGCTTTTGTCATCATCAGAGGTGGTCTGCTGTGAAACTCACAGGCTAGCAGCGTGTGCGGCCATTGCTGGTGCCAAGACAAGCTGCGCATCTCTTGACACAGTCTTCGCACCAGGTGGTGGATGCTGTTTAGTGGGATTCTGTCCCAAGCCTCACGTATAAAGTAAATGTGGCTGATGACTCGTCTCGGTTGCGGAGAGGTCACACCTGCTACATGAGGACGTGCACTGTCCCATGGGAATGTTGTCACATCAGGAGAGCGCAGAAAGGGCAGCAAAGGACTGATCAGGGCAGGCAGGTGTTTTATACTGATGAGGCTTAGATCCACCAATCAGCATCACTGCATGTGTCCCTCTGTACATCCTGTCACAGGCATGCCCATCAGGGCTCAAACCCAGCATGATTGTTTAAGATGTCTAAGCTCCACTGCTGACAGGTCAAATATATAGTTGACACATAATCATTGTTCTCTCAATAAGAAGGTCCCTCTCTGTGTTTTCTTTCTTGATTTTTACCAGATATGACAGGTTAAATCACCTCATCGCCTCTAGCCAATCAGCTCTCTCACTAATGCAATGGTTGTAACTTTCATAAACCCTCAATCAGCCATCAGTGATCTATTTATCAAAATATTTCATCATGTACTTGGTATTTGTAAAAGCATACATAGAGCACGTAGAGCGAATGTTTTTGAAAAAAATATTTCCTTCAATGTTCAGTATACTGGGAGGATAAATGGATACAAGGAAAGTCAATTTGTTTCCTTACCTCCTCTGTGCTGTCTTATGAAACAGAGAGATGGTAAATGTGTGGCTGAGCTGGACTGGTCACAGAGTGGATGACCATGCTGACAGAGGAGATGGGTCTGCAAATTGAACTTTAAAGTCCTAGAATTGCGATTGTATCTCTGTAATGGTCTCTGTTTCCATTCATAGACTCAATACAAAAGACAGTGTTTGGTTTGAGCAGTTGTGCCAGGTTGTAGAAAAGGACAAGATGGCTGTACTCATGTGTCTGTCATCTTGTTAATGGAATTAGTTAGCATATGGTTTGCTTTACACATCCTTTTTAAGGACATTTTCTCAAAGAGAATTTTTTTAATTGAAAAATGTATTTCATTGTAATTGTAATGGTAATTTTCAGAGTGTTTTTAAACCACTTTTGTAGTGGGAAAAGTGGCATTTTGTTTTGCTGTGTTAATTTTGTAGCTTAAAAGAGATGAGTAAGTTTCTAGAAATGAAGTTACTTTAAGGCAGTGTAGTAGGTTTTCCTGTTGTCTGCTTTCTGTATTAAATGTTGTCTAGCGGTAGGAAACATTAGTTCTAAAGGTAGTACCTTGTTAAAGACTTCAGAAACATCAAACTACCAGCCAGAGCAGCACCCAAAATACCAGAACAGATTCTCTCTCATCGCAGGATCTCTCTGTGGTGCGACTGGTCAATGTTTCTTATTGAAAACAATCAATCCAGCTCCTGAACTGAGCCATTCACTTGTCAGGCAGCCTGCACAGGCTCATCACACTGTATATCATGCATACTCACTCACACACTGCAAACCCTCCACACAAGGTGTGGTGAAGCATTCCCCTCAGTCAGTTTCTTACCTCCAGTACTATTGTAGCTGCAACTTAAGTAAAATTCCAGTTAAGTGTTTGTACTTACTTTTATAGCTTTAGATTAACCAATTAGTTGATTGTAGCATTTTAACTTTTTATTTGCATGCAATTATTTTAGAACGTTGTCATACCATTTTATTTCCACTGTTTAAAACTTTAACGAAAGTGGTCTGATCATTGAAGGATGCCCAAATCAGAGATTCTTTTCCATGCCACTTGAAAACAGAATTTGACAATAAGATTAGAATTTAGAGCGCAATAACTCTTTTTTTCTCTGTTTCACTGTTTTTAATACATTTATGCACTCCATTTCTGTATGGCTCTATAAAGCTTTATTGCTGTGAAAATGACCATTCACACCTCCTGCCAAATGGAACCTTTCTATTTAAGAACCACAGTAATGCAGGTTTGCAATAATAGAGCTGGGAACATTTTTGGAAGGTTTTCGGACAGGTGCGGGAAGGAAAATGCTGTTTTAGACAGTGTGGCATTGTGTCTTCCATGCAGCCTGTATCCACATTTCTTCACATGCAAAATCATCTTAGAGAACCTCAGGGTCACCATTAAAACATCACAGGGATGTTGGCATTGTACTGAAACTGTATCAAATGCGCTGATTTTACAATGATTCTTTTGTTTTTTATAGTGTATGATTTGTATTATTTCTGACTCAATAAATCAATCTCACCTTTAAAACTGGAAGCCTTTCCTGATGACTTTTAATTACCAATTTGCCGTTTGTTTTTCTTTGTTGTTCTACTGAAAAGAAATGACTGATTTCTGTTACGGTTTGTCACATTAAGCAACACTGACCCAGCGAGAGCTGGCTTTGTGAGGGTCACCTGTTAATGGAATAACCCTGCGAAATGAGGCACACCTGGTCTGATTGAGTAATTAGCACTCAGGATAGGTTCAAATTGGTTGGTTGCAATAGTCAGCATAGCACTGTCTACATTGGCTTCCATCATGTCTGTCAAGAACAAGTCGTCAGTAAATAAAACACTCCACCACTCTCCCTGACACCACCTCTGATATACTGTAAAATGGTAAGTCTGATTCTCTCTGTCACCATGTTACTAGTGAACAACCTCTGAGCATTAAGATCATTTTCATTCAAATGGCAACCTACGGTCACTCTGTTCAAGTGTGGGTTATTTCTTCCTGGAATGTCTGAAAACAATTATGCAGATTACGCAAAGAGTTTAGATGGATTTGATGGTCCTTGACCAGTGTGGTGACCCTTTGTCTTCAAGGATGTGGCCTGTCCATTACAGAGCTGGTTTCCCTGCTGGACTAATCTGCTGATTGTTAAAGCAGAACATCTTATTCTCCTGACAACCTCGATCACAGGCAGGCTGCCTTCAATTATGTTGACAGCAACCAGGCAATTGTCCTTACTGAAGAAAGGCTGGTCATATCTTTCGCTGTTTTCTTGCTTTAATTAAATTCATGTTGTTTTCAATGGCTATTTATAGCAATTCTTAATCATTTAACTTCAGCAAATTCGAATCAACTCAGATACGAAACACAGAGCACCTGGCATTATATGAAATTGTGTGACTTGAACTCAGGAGTGTTATGCAGCAATACTACACAAACAATCAGTATGCATATGTGCTCATTATTCACAACACAAATGGCATTGTATATATGGCCATGAGCTAGTGATATAAAACTTAGACTGTTTCATTGTGCATCAGAATACAATTCCCAAGGCAATTGAAATAAATGTCATCAAGCTAGAAGGGGTCGACAATTATGACTTCTTGGGTCAATTGCTGTCAACTGGATGCCAGATGTTCAAAATAAACTGAAGAGCCGATGGGGGCTAATAAGATTATGTACGATACTAAAAGAAAAATTGCCTTAGTCCTTGAAAAGAAAAAGTCATCAAATGACATGCTGCCTGGGCTAATTTTAAGGGTGGAAATCTGGGACCCTGAATACAGAATTGATTTTAAAAAATTTAATCAACGAAGCAGGGGAATATGTAGTCAACGGAATCATGGCTATGCAGGCGAAGAAACAAAGCAAGGTAAAGAAATTAAAATGGTTTGTGGTCAGATACATCACGGGAACAATGGCTCACTCCTGGATGAAGGGATTCCCAAGAGACACAATCTCACTGATAGCAAGTGGAGGGCAAGATGAGATCAAGAGGTTTCTTCAGGAAAGCCCAGGACACAAGTGTGGCAGCATCTTGGAAAGGATTTCATATAACTGTGTGTATGCCAGTCTTAATGGTGATGATGGTTGAGCCTAAAGAAAAAGCTATGGAGTGTCATTAAAAAGGGATAGGAAAGAAGAAAGACATTAAATCTGATTATGAGATTATTCCAGTGATTATTTACAAATGGAAAGAAGTGAAAAAGCAAATAAAGAAGAACAGTGGTGATTTTAACGCAGTGTTTGGGTTAACTGGTGAGTTTTTTAAGCCTATCAAAAGTTATTTGACATAATAATGAGGCATAATGCACTTTAAAGATCTCTGCATGTAGCTATGTGTTTTTATTTCTATTTCTCTTTCTAGATCAATATATTTTTTTTGTTTATCCTTATACCAGCAACAGAAATGCTGCAGGCAATATAGGATTAAACTGACATTAAAAGTGTTGATTAGGAAAAAAAACTACAGTTTTAAAGTGTGTTGACTATGCGGTCTTCTTAAAAAACATTGGATTCAATATGAGGTAGCAAAACACAGGCTGTGGTAGTGAATTGCACTTGGGCTGGCATCAAAATCCCATTATTATAGTTCTCAAATGGATGATATACAGACTGGGGCACATCTGATATCGTTTATGAAAACCTGTGAAGACCACACACATGGAAAAGCCTTGCTCTTTGCTATGGAGTGCATTTTAAACAAAGTATCTATAAAATAATATATTGTAAAATAAATCACACCACACATTGAAAAAACTAACAATGTGCCACAAATGTATTGCATAATTACTCCATAAATGCAAAAAAGACTCCCATATCTAATTTATGGTCACACTGGTTTAAATTTGTGGTGTTTCTGGTTAGCATCTGAATGTTTTAGTACAAAAGATACAGTTTGCCCTGCCTACAGCCCAATGTAAATAACTGAACCAAAATCATTTTAATCTCGCTAAAAGCAAGTAGTGAGAAAATGCCAGCACCTGTATCACCCAGCACCTCACAACTAGCAACCCACTGAAGCATTGTCAGAAATGCCAGTATGGGACGCTCACCCTGTGATCTGTGTGGATCCTAATGACCTAGTGTAGTGACAGGGACACTATACTGTAAAAAGCTGCCGTCCTTCATTTGAGACATAGGTGTCCTGACATCCACCTGACCTAATACTCCCCGTCTGAACTAGCTCCATCACTCTGCTCTCCTCCCCGCTGATAGCTGGTGTGTGGGGAGTGGACTGGGTCACTCTGGCTGCCGTCGCATCGTCCAGGTGGGTCTACACTCTGGTGGTGGTGGAGGGGATCCCCATGACCTGTAAAGCGCTTTGAGTGGACTGTGCAGAAAAATGCTATATAAGTGTAAGCAATTCTTATTATTGTGGTATAGTGCATGTATAATTATTGTTGTTATTATTAATAAAAAGAATAACAATCACTCAAAAAGCTAAACTATAGTATACAAAGAAATGTGATATGTGAAACACACAAGTCTTTTTAAGCAAGTTGTAGAGCTGTCATTTAGGGAAGTTATAACATCAGAGCTAGTGTTAATTTTTAGGGAACTCAAAACTTTTTGGCTCCACTATTGCCAGTAATTGCTATAATATCCAATTAATTTCCTTTTGTCCTTTGCTTGACCTAATGTCCAGCCACACTGTTATAAACTCCAAAGTTTATAAAAGCAAGTCTGCCAACTCTTATAATTGTCTTTCCTGTCAAAGTAGCATATTGAAGAGCTTTAGCCAGAGAGTGACAAACGGGCACCATGCTGGGCACAGCCTTCCAAACTTTCTGGCCATGACAGAAATCTCACCTCATCTGAAATTTTTCAGATCACAAAAATTCTATAGAGGTTATAAGGACCTTTTGTAGCACCACCTGATTTTTAAATTTTACTGAGGAACGGATTTCTTCAGGAATCCACTAGGCGGTTGATTCATGGCGTTGCATTGTAATAAATCGCCAGCCTCCAGTGACTCTTCATCAGACAGTTTGTGAACCTGAAATAATCCACTCACACACTTTCTCTGATAGGTGGTAATTATTAGACCCTCCTATGTATAGTAAAAGGGTGCCTATAGTCTCAAAGAGCAGATGGCGTCCCGCTCTGTCCTCTGTAGGGATTTGCAGCCTACATTCCTTTAGTGTCTCCTGACAGATAACTGAGTTATACAGCACACGACCATCTGGTGTATGACACATCCTGTGTGCCCCGCACAATGGCCCATCCAACCTCCTCAGGAGAGGGGTTGGTTTCCAAGGAAACTGCAGCATGTGCAACTTCAGGCCTTATTGAGGCCTAGGCCTCCTCACATTTTCCTTTTCTTCCCCACTCTATTGTTGTCACTGGGTCCTTTGCAGCTTGGTTACTCAGATGCTGACAACATCCGTGAGCATTTTGTCCTCGGCCCAGTGATCATTGTCTACAAATTTTGTTCCCTTCTTTGTCATTTCAATGTCCAGTCGTAGGCCCGAGCATCTGCGCTGAAGTGAAGGAGGGTACCAGGCCCTAGCTTGTAATCCTTCCCTTTGCTTGCTCAAGACGTGCTTGAGGGGATGTGTTGAATGATCTGGCTCTGGGAGACCCACCACTATTTTTCAGGCCGTTTCTATCTCAGTTGTGCTTTTAATGCCACAACCAACCCCCACCACTTGCATTACACTGGAACAAACTCCAGGAATTCCTTTTGGTCTGTAACTTCCTCATTGTAAGACAAAGAAAACCCTTTAGGCCACAACAAGGAACAAGGAAGAGAAAGATGTTATTCCATTTTTCTTTCTTTTTTATTTTGACCATTCTCGGGCTCCAGGCCTTATATGGCCTGTGTTCTGAAAGATGTTACTAATCCACCAGAAGAAAAGACCAGGTCAAGCAAGAATTGTGATGCAATGAGTCTGTAGGCAACTGCCACAAATTAGGCCTGGCTGACAGGCCATACAGAGCTTTCATATTATGCAGATCCAGAGCACAGCACCAATAGATTAAGGGTCTATATCACAAAGGTGGAGATTAATAGCTTTTCTGGTGCCCTCAGGCTAGCTTTCTATAAATCTATTATGACCTAGTTTCCCTACTCTGTATCATTTCTAATCCATTACAGCATATGGTTTGGTTTAACTTTACTGCACTAAAAAAAACTTCCAAAAAATATTTTTTGTTCGGCTCTTTCAAGTGCAGTCTTTTATGGTCAGTGATTAAAGGAAGTATCCTTTTATTATTCTGTGTACACTGCAATCAGGTTGTGTGGTTAAATTATATTTCAGATTTTGTATTTTTGCATTGCAGCCGTCTTAGGTTTTTAATAAACTTGAAGAGAGAAGCTAGTAGCAATAGAAATGGTCTTGAAAGAAAAACAATCCAGTGATTAAGATATGCTGATTCTTACATGAAATTTCAATATATAAATGATCGCAAACCTTTTGAAACACCCATTATTAATTCCAAATGTCAGCTTCTTGACTTTAAAATACATATTTATTCATTCAAAGCATTCCATTTATAATATCTGATAATTTATAAGTTTAATTTATGCATAGTCTTTTCTTAAATAGTTCATTTGATCTTTTTTTTACATTTTCACCAGGCATGGTTATTTTATTTTCAGTGTCTGAGCACTTTTCAAAAAAGTTGCAACATATCAAGGTTACTTTTTGCCTTCTGCTTCATGTGGCACCACTAAAAGTACGGTAGTGAGCAATAAAAAAGAAGACAAAAGGAGAGTGTATTGACATTTGTCAATGAGACATTAAAACCGTTCAGCTGATACTCCAGGGGTGCCTTTGGTATGTGCCCACAAATAAATTATGGTCCTTTGTGTTCATTTAAAAAGCCAGAATTGCACTCTCTTTAATCAGCTCTGTAAAGGAAATCTGAAACCCAGATGCCATTAATCCAAGCCAATGAACCTAAAGAGATGTATCCATCCCTGAAGGAAGACTTTGAGACTATTCTGGGCAAAGTTTTATAGGCTAAATTATGGAAAGCAAAAAAAAACATTATTTTAAAGGAACAAGGAGATTAAGACAGAGAAATCAGAAGTGCGTAGTTTGTGGATATCTTTAAGACACAATAAGATGCAAATCCTAGGGCTAAAACTAATTCATTGGCTCTTTGGCATTGTTTCTTAAATGTGTCATTCCTATTAAAGTGATTGTTTGTTCGTGTGTGAGGTTGAGAAATTACTGAGAAAATGTAAGTACTCACTTGTCTTTAATGGTTCAAATTAAACATAAAATATACTGTGGCTCTAATAATACAAAGATTTTACTTATGTTAAATAGAAAATATGTTCTATTTAAAAAATGTTGGCTGCTAAATAAAAAGGGCATTTTTTTCTTTTATTTTGTTTTCTTTGGTGTGACTGTAATCAACAGCAGTAAGGGAGTGACAAATAGATTAATAGTGACTTTTTAAGAGAATGACCAACATTAAATTTTAATTCCTAGGATATGACAGTTAATAAACTGATATACAGATAATTTCTATTGGTTAGTAAGAAGACAGACCTTTTTCATTCCTCATCTACAGCTCTCCTGAGTCCTGTAGTTAGGAGGAGACACAAAAACCGAACCCTTTGTTCTGTCACAAAATCCATGTGGTGCTATCATGATGAACTACACTGCTTTAAAAAACAACTGAACAGTTTGGTGAACAGGGTTTTTAAAATGCCAGACACTGCTTGATGGAGTTTCTGAATAGTTCTTCTTTAATAAAAAGAGAGATGGGGGGGAGAGGGGGCTGGACATTCGGGGCCTTCTGTCATTTTAAATTGTTAATGCCAAAAAATGTCGCCCCAGGGGCTCAAGGATGGCCCATCTGGTGAAGACAACAGGGAGCAGCCGCAGCACGTATTAGCAAAACTAAAAAAAGGTTGTTCTTTCCAGATTTCCACTCTTCAGCCCTCTCGCCCTTGTGCCATGTTTTACATTACTGCACTTTTTGTTGTTGTGCTCCATGATTTTTAAGACTTTCCAAATTATACATTCTCAGTTTCAGTTTTCTGAAGTGTGGGCAGCCTCTGGCAAGGAGGGCAATAATTGTCTCCCAGTTTTCAAGATATTATACAGACATTGTAGCTGGATAACGCCAGCAACCATCAAAACACACCCGCAGGTTGGCTTGTTGCTATAATCACAAAGCCGGGTCTCTTTCAGGACCAATTCTACCTGACTTACTGGCAACAGTCATCAGAAAATGTAGCTAATATGACAGCTGGAGGTAAACAGTGCCCTGTCGGAAAAGTGTTTTCACAAATCAACATTTATGTGTGTTACAGTAGAAAAATATTGTGTCCTAAATTATAATTTTAAAAGGATTTATAAACTTGCAAGGGCATGAGCCTCCAGTACAACAGTCAGTTGCATCTCTACTGAAAGATATCACCGGAGTTTCCACACAGGAGCTCATTTGCTGGCAGAGTAAGACATTGTGGGACACAGCACAGCTCTCAGGTATACACAAGTGTAGATGTAGTCTTAAATGAATTAATGAAAACATTGTGATGGGTTCAGTTCTGGACCTGGGGTACTATCTGTGTGGAGTTTGTGTTTGAAAGATGTATTGGCAGGTTAATTGGCCCTGGTGGGTGGGTGTGTGTGTGTGTGTGTGTGTGTGTGTGTGTGTGTGTTAGTGTGTGTGTGTGTGTGTGTGTGCGCCCTGCGATGGACTGGTGTCCTGTCCAGGATGTATGAGTGTGTGTGTCTGTGTGCGCCCTGCGATGGACTGGTGTCTGTCCAGGGTGTGTGAATGTGTGTGTGCCCTTACCAAAAGGAAATGTCTGAGACGAAGTAAAAGCATTATAATGAAGATAATCAACCAGCACCATGACCAAAATGAAATTATTGTGTATTGGATTATTATACAGTTTATCACTCACATGGATTGCAGTTTTATAAAATATCTTCAGTGCAGAAAAGCAGGTTATGCTAAGGCCACCATACTGACAAGTAACCCATTCATAGATACCCAAACAGAACAGTATAAACATCAGACTGAAACACCAGGTGTACAGCTCTAGACTCCTCATGTGCTACTGAAAAAAGCCCAAGATAAACCTCAAGCAGCATAAACACAGACTTTACACTATTTAAGGGCAGGGAAGTTCATTACATGATGCTGGAAAACTTCTGAGAAATGTGTGGAACAGGGTATGATATAGAGGTGGAAATCCGAAGCACAGGGGAGGCGATTGTTAGAGCAGCACAGGTGGGTGTCAGCTGGTGAAGGAACACAGAGTCAGCAATACAAAGCTAGTCTGAAAAACATGCCCTGCTCTTTCAAATATGACCCAACACAATACAGCACATATAAATATCCATCCCTTTCCTGACCGCTTCTTCCAATTCATAGTTGCACAAGGCATAGCCTGTACAAGACGCCAGTCCATCGCAGAGCACGCGCGCGCACACACACACACACACACACACACACACACACACACACACACACACACACCCTGGACAGGACACCAGTCCATTGCAGGGCACACACACACACACACACACACACACACACACACACACACACACCCTGGACAGGATACCTGTCCGTCACAAGGCACGCACACACTCACACACCCTGGACAGGACACCAGACCGTCGCAGGGCACACAGACACATACACTCACACACCCTGGACAGGACACCAGTCCATCACAGGGCACACACGCGCACGCACACACACACACACACACACACACACACACACACACACACACACACACACACACACCGGTCCATCGCAGGGCACACACAGACACACACACTCACACACCCTGGACAGGACACCAGTCCATCGCAGGGCACACACAGACACACACACTTACACTGAGGTCAATTTTCCCAGAAGCCAATTTACCTGCCAGTATGTCTTTGGAGAAATGCAGAAGAACTGCTATAGTGACCACTGCACCCAGTACAAAACAATCTTAAACTAATCTAGAAAAATGTTCTTTCAAAATACATGCACATGGCTATCTTGGTTTATATATTTATATCCCAAAGCATATTGTGCCAGAATGTTTCAAACTACATCACTCATGTCCTCTAGCATCTGTGTGAACCTTTAGCCAAGAAGGTGATGTCCCTTTGGTGAGAAAGCAGGACCATTTTGAGAAGTATATTAGGGCAGTTATTACAAGCTTCCCATGATCTGATATTAAACAACATATAAAAGGGAGACAGTGGCTGCAACTCCTCTTCCAACACCAGGGCAATTAAAAAGAGAGAGACTGTGAGACTCTGTTTGTTTTCCTGTCTCCCTGACTGATACCTGTATCCAAGGCCACTTGTACTCAGAACGATTAGGTTACTGAAGTCTAAACATTAACAGAAAAAGATCACAGAGTTAATACTTATGCAAAATTGTAAAATATTTTAGGACTCATCGTTACATTTCCCTCGAAGCTGAGGTGTTCATAATGATCTTCAATGGTCAGTACTTATTGACGAAAATTAGATTTGCGTTTTTTGGCAAAGCATCTTGGCATTGGTCACACAACAGGCGGAACGTGGAGTTCTCATGCTAAGATTCGTCATTTAATTCTACATACTAAGATTAAAAATTCCTAATGGCAAAAATAATTGAAAGATTTTTAGATATATTTGCATGACACTCTTTCGCAACGGACTGTCGGCCTGCTCATCGATTTGCCTCTTGTGAAAGTAACCAGGCGAGCCGAAGGTGGAGACTCGGGACTCTCGATCGGAGAGAGGTGGTTTAAAATCTGACGTAAGAAGTTGCTGTTGTACTCTTGAGTTAGTTACTTCGCACAAATTACCCCAGGAAATTAATATTAATATTTACCTAATCGACTTAAATATGCATACTCATTTTAAAAAGCTAAACGGACTCACCCGGGATTTCAACCCGCAACCTTCCAGAGTTGGGACCCTAACTTATCCGACGCCATTGCCTCTGCTGTATAAATGAATACTCTCCAATTCTTCTTTGTAAATAGGAATTTGTTCCCAATTCACTTATCTATTTTAAGTAAAGGATCGATCTTTCGAAATACCTCGTGGCGCCACCGAGAGATATAGATTCATCCCTCTCTGAGGGCAACACGGACAAGCCTATCGCTCAGACAGAAACTCTCCTTTTGTAACAAAAGGTGTTAACATGTCCTCTCTGGTCTCCAGTAACCCGCACCCAGCCTGGAGCACCTAGTTCTTCCAACGTTTTGACTGAATTGCTGTAACCTGTTTTTCTGTTTTATTCCAGTTATTTCACTATACTATCGCAAAAAAACTGATAAAGGGAAATGAAGCAACATTTGTTTTTATATTCAATTTCCTTTTTTAAAATAAATTTCTATCATGTTAGAAAATCTTAATCCACGTACTGTACCAGAATCTATGGCTCTATTAAAACAGGCTTTGGAATTAATATTCTTAATTAACCCGTATTATTGAGAGGCTGCCGCATAAACATTATTAACGAATGCTTTTACCATATACAATTCTTATGTTTTTCTACAAACGTGTGTTAAATTCTTTGTTGAAAAACGAAATGATAAATCATTATATTGTCCTTCGAGCATAATAGTCGTTATTACTTTTTTGCATAAAGCAATTTAAATTAATAAATAAAATAAATACATGCACTAAAAAAACTCCGCGTATTTCTCTATAATGTTTTAAATGAAATTAAGAGCGCTTAAATGTTTGACGCTGCTCTCAATATGTTATCTCAGAGAAATGCATTTTTCAGTTCAGCACAAACCTTTTCAGGATATTAAATTCCTTTCTAAGCGGCGTGGACAATGTAATAAGCTCATGGAGACCCACGATTAAGTTTTTTTTTTCATGTAAAACTGTTGTATGTGCCGTCTGTTTATGGTTTAAGTGTGGAAACCCCATGTTCTTCATTGTATTTCTAGTTTGGACACTGTCATCCTAATCACGCAGCGGTAAGCTGAAAACGCGCCTCTGTAGCTCCTGTGCCGACGGCTGTGGTTTTCTCTGGACGCTGGCGCTATATGGAGGAGCGCTCGTATGACAATGGCAGCCAAGCCTGCAGAGAACGGACACCCCGCCTGACCGATCCATCACTTGAGATGACAATTTGGGCTAGGCGGGAAAACCCGGTAAATGTCCTTTGTAATGGGTATGTAGTTTGCCCTTCCTTTAAAAACATGTTGTTTCCTGCTCTTCCAAGGTTTTTTTTAACTGCTCCACGGGGGTCTGTAATTGGGTCGAGCATTTAACTCTCATGACTTTTTTTCCCCTTAAAACACTGTCATTTAATTCTAAGTTTTACAACGTAGCTGTCCTTTTTGCATAACATACAGAATGTAAGTTACTGCTTCTAATATTTATTTCTGTTTTGCAGTTACACGCGAAAGAAGGGTCTTACACGAGGGGAACTGCATATACTGTATATATGAGAGCCCAAGTCAAGCTGTTTGGCTGTGAAGAAACAATTTGGATGTGAAAGCCTGTGTCTGTACTTTCAAATGCTTCTGTCCCTTTAGGCCCGACCTGTAGGCCAATTGCACCTCTTTCCATCTGTAACTGTTTCCAGTATAAAAACAAAGCAGAAAGAATAGTGGAGGACATCTGAGAGAAAGTCCGAGTGTCTGCACTCTTTCTCCTGTCTCGGCCAGTCTTGCGACAGCCTGTGTGTTTAGCCCCTGACAAAGTCTAAACCCGCTCTCCTCGACGCGTTTGATGAGCCAAGTGAATTGAGGTGTTTGTGTTTAAAAAGTGATCAGGGCCCCCAGCCGAGGGCACAGCTCTGGAAAACAACAGGACGAAAAGAACAAGCGAGAGGCAGCCACGAGTCCCCTGTCAGTCAGCCTTCTGCCTGGTTGCTCCCATTGAGAGCCGCACCGCCGAGCGCACCTGGGAGCGGGAAACCCCTCGCGCTGTGTCGCGACGCGCACCTGGGAGCGGGAAACCCCTCGCGCTGTGTCGCGACGCACACCTGGGAGCGGGAAACCCCTCGCGCTGTGTCGCGACGCACACCTGTGCTCACCCGCCGGATCCCGCCACACTGTCCAGTTTGTTGAATAGGAGCACAAAGCAGTCGAAGCATAGAAGGCACGCTTATATATATTTTTTTCGAACATTGCTTTACTGTTTTAGAAGAACTTCACAGGTTTTTAAAGTGCCGAATGAAAATCCGAATCCTGGGTTATTTAAATAAAAAAATCACCAATTATGTGAATGCTGCCTGAAAGTTTACCTGACAATTATTTTCTAGGGTTATTACTGTTTATTTGTATGGAAATGGGACATTCTAACGCATGACCCGATTGTCTGGGACTAAATAAATGTATCCTACCACATAGTAAATAAATGTAGCCTACCACATAACTGAAAAATTCGAGTTAAATACCTGAGAATTATAGATTACATCATTGAGATAATTAAACATAGCTTGTTCGGTAATATGTATTTTGTTAACACTCAGAGAGAAAAATCTATCCGCAAAAAAATCTATCGGCAAAAATAAAATGCTTAAGAAGTAATTTTGTATCTTTTTTGCTTTTAGTAAAACTGAAATGTGTAACGCTATTTTATTTGCGAATCAGTGTTTGAGGACTTATTTCAAAATAAAACAAGGACAACATCTGTGCGGGTGGTAGTTGGAGGTACAGGACAGATCTGTGTTATGCAATCCTTATTTTTGTGTTTTTGTGTGATCTATTGTGCCGAATGAGAATATATTAGTTTACTTTCACTAGGACAGCATGGAAATACGAAACTAAACGAGATTAAAATTGGCTTCGAGTGTGATGGCATTTTCGGAATAAATTAACTGCCGTAACTTCCGATGAATTTCATATTCGATAAGGGAGTCAGGATTATGGGAATCAGTGTTAAACACAACTGCAGACACTGATAATGATCGAACTGGAAACTTGGGGATCTGTCTTCGCTAAATAGGTTGTTACTGTGGCGCATGCGCATAGAAGGCTCTCTTTGAGCAAGTCCTGTTTTATTCTGCTTATTCCCCGTCAACAACGAACAACTGAGCGAGGTTAATTCCACACTGAATAGTCAAAACACAAGGAAAAATCTCCAAAGGGATTTTTTAGTTTCATGATCTGCTGTTGTTTGTAACCTTCTCACCGTATGATGAACAAAAATAACTCTACAAAGTGGTCATTTAGTTCTAGAAACTAAGGAATATTTTTTTTTCCAGAAATCCTACGTGTAACCGATATTCCACATTCATTTTATACCAACTTCAATAATTCGTTTGGAAACAACACTTTAAATGTAGGTCTATGAATTTGAATTTTTCTTCCTGGTAAAACGTTTGAAGACATTATTCAATAAATACAAAAACAGGTGGGCAAACTTTCTGGTTGTATTGCGTAGCCTCTTTAACCATGTTTCTTGTTTGTTTTGATACAGTTACGTTCTTGCACAACTGAGAGAGGTGTTAGTTTTTATGAGTATCTGAATCAGAAACATGCCAAGGAAAGGAATTCACACCTTATGCTTGTAATTTTTTAATGAAAAAATACTGTTGTAGTTACTACTGCTGCAGCTACTACTAATACTAATACTACTCTACCAATAACAACAATGCTAATAACAACAAATAATAACAACAGCAATATTTTAATTGTTATATATCTAATCTATTCAATAATAACGTGATCGTTTTTGCCACAGATTAACAGAATTTCCTAAAACATTGGAAGAAGAGTTATAACATTTGTGAGTCAAAATGAAAAGGGAAATTTCTACAGACTTGCCGGTTGCCGGTTTTACTGTTTTCTACTCGACTAACATCTTTAAAGAGAACAGAATTGTTTCCTCATCTGATCAAATAGCGTCTTAGTTGCTTTATTTCAAAGACGATTCGTTCCCACGAGAGTTGCATGCTAATTTTTTTTTTCACTAGACTCAGCAAATGCATCTATAGGCCCACAGACTAAATCTGCACGTTGTTAGAAAGATGACGAGCGGCTATTTCCAAAATTAGCCGACGGCTGATCCAGGCGTGGAGTAACCCGTCGATTGTCACGGTAAAGGCAGACGGTTTTGATTGGCTAGAAAAAAAAAGTTGAAAATGCTGCGAGTTTTGTGGGGAGGGGATGCCCAGGGGTCGGGGAGCTTTAATTTGGTGACAAAGCCTCATTTGCAGATCAATGAGACGGCACACTCGCCTTGCCTCTCTTTCTAACTCTGCTTTTGTCACCCATCGTCTGCTCCTACTGCCAGATGGCCATGGAAAATGCTAATTCCCTTTAGCTGCAATTTTTTTTCTTTTTATATTTAATTGCAGTCTTTGCAGATGGGAGGTGTGGAGTGTGCGCTTTATTTAAATAGGATTTGCTTTTTTTTTGTTTCCAGGCACGTTGCTTACAACGTGGACGAGTTAAATACACTGCGCTTAGCATCTGACGGAAAAGTTTGCAGATTTAAATCCCTATCAGTTTCTGCGGAAACAGTCACACGCAGATTGTGGGTTGTGACAAGGAGAGAAAATTATGCTTAGATTGCATGTTTAACAGTAAATTATATTTAAAAAATAAACAGCTATTATAAAATATAGTTTCAACTCACATAGTATATAACCAAGGAAAATGCTCTTCACAAAACGTGCAGCTATAAATAGGCCTAACATCACTAACTAGTATAAAATTGCGTCTTTAACAATGTGTCTGAACCATTGATTTTAAAATGAATGCATGATCTTTAGTACTGAACATCATAACCCGTAATCCGATGGTTGGAGTTTTTGTCAAAGCAAATTCTGGGAATTTGTTTCCAGAGACTTTCCTTGCAAATGCAGTCTTCTGGCCGATCAACCTATTGCTACTGATACGACTTTTGTTACAGTAAACGTGGGATGAGGTCTAACTGAACAGAGATTTTACAGTCGGTATTCTCCACCGAACGCAGGCTTTCGACGTCCGATGCACGTCTCCTACAGACCGAGAAATGCCGACGTCCCGGAAAGGGACCGGCACCGTCCTTCGCTCCGCTGGGCTCGGCGACACCGCGACACGGCGACAATGCGAGTGACGGAATCTCGCGCCCCAGACGCACCGGGCCAGCTGACGGACGCGGGTCACATGCGGGTCACATGACCTCTCTCGGAAAGTGGACACACGGACCGCTCGCTGTTTCTAGATGACATGGTGCGTCACTCTGCTGCGTCACTCTGCTGCACACTTCAGCATGTGTTTTCACTGAAGGCAGTGACCGAGGAATGAAAGACACTGAACAGTTGGATTTGAGATGGTCCAACAGATAGGATGACAAAGTTGTGTAAAATGTACACATTTTTCTATCAAACTACGTGATTATAAAGTGTTATTAACCCTTAATTTTGTATTACTTGTATAAAAACCTAAAAGATTCCACTGGTCCCCCTTTAATTATCGTATTCGGTTACAGTCTTAAGTCTTACATGTTTACAAAAACATGACGTTAAAAAGAAAAACTCTCAAAATGTATTTTCCGCGCATGATCTTAATGTTTTATTTACACTCTATATTAAATACCCCATGCATTTTATTAATACAATTAAATTATTTTTTTAATTTTAGAAAGTTGTTTGATACAGACTTAACGTCACTCTATAGCCGTTAAGTTGGAGAACTATCGGGAAAACTTTGCTAAAAACACAGAAATTACTCCACTATTTGAAATACTGATAATTATGGTTCTGTTGTTTACAAACACAAGCAGAAAAGCCCCGTGAGTGAGCGATTTTAGGATTTTCCCAATATAACGTTTTATTGTTGCTGCGGGGCTTGGTCTGTGGAGACTGGACGGACAATTGTTTTCACTTTACCAGCTGCCTGTAGCGATACAAATAGACCGAAATGTCCTTAACAGCGTTCCGTGCCCAGGATAAAGTTTTTAAGATAAAGCATTCAGTAAGAAATCTAGCAGCGCAGTGAAATATTCTCCAGCTCTGCCCGCGATAAGGGGCTTTACAGTTCTTCCACCGTAGGATGTTGCTTTAATGTTCCCTAAATACATAAGCAGCCGAACTGAGGAACAGGCAGATTTATATGGGTGAAACTCTGGAAGACAAAGTGAACGATCGGAGTTTCATTTCTGCACGGTCGAAGAGCGGTCTTTACAAACACATGTCCTGGCGAATCACACTTCGAATCTGGAGAAGCTGCCTCACTACTGAACCGAATTATATACCCACATGTGTTGCAGACGGGGGGCTGTTTTAGACGAGACCTCACCCTTGTGCTCGGGAGTGGTGCTGTAGGCGTTATGTTCCTCGTCTGGAGGCACGGAGCCGCGGAGGCTGTCGCAGGTGCATCAGCTGGGGCTCAGTCCTCACTGTCAGTGTGTCTTAGAAAACCCCCACCTTTTACTGTCGAGTGTACACGCTTTATCAAAATCGATTGTAAACTGATTATTTTGTCGTCCACCGTTAGATAAAAAATGGCGACATGTGTAAAACGTTAAATTACCTCTCAAGAGTTCTGCAACAGTTGAACAGTTTATTTGAAAGACTGAAGAGATTTTTTTTAAAAAAATCTTGGTCCTATAAACTGAGGCAAAATTATTGTAAAAAATAATATATCGCCAGTCATCTTTTCCTATACACATAAGTCAATCCAAGGTCCGGTAACGGTCTTCTGTCACGTTTATAAACCATCTAAATTTCAAAGTTTAGATGGTTTAGATGGTAGCTGCGTATTAATACTCAGAATAAAATCAGAAATATGATTTGCGCTTTTAACACAAATCTAAATATATGTGTGCGTGCAATTTCAGAGTTTCATAGATACATAGGTGACATCGTAAATTAATTATACTTATTTCAAGATATGCTCTTTGTTTTTCAGCGTTTCCATAATGACTACCCGCTTCTACCTCGTGTCGGTACAGTACACTACCACTGTCGTATCGTGTTGCTCTCCTGGTAAAATAGTCAGGGTGGGAGAAACTGTGCAATAATATTAAAGAAAAATAAAAAATTCGCTTTTAGTAAATGAGAAAAAACATCACCACTGAAGAAAAACGTTTGAGCACATTGATCAGTTTGGGAAAATCTATGTTGTACTGCTTTACAAAACTAAATTATCTCACCCCTGTTACCACTGGAAATGGAATCACGTTTTGACACACAATAAACCACACACACAAACATCTTATATAGACATAGACAGATCTTTACATTACGTACTACAGGAAATACACATTGTCTGTGTCCCGGAGACTTCATTAAAGCTGTGATTCATGTCGTATTTGGACATCTGTTATCTTTAAATTATAAAGTGCTCTGAATCTAAAGGAAACCTTATTGGATTGTGTCTATGGGCGCATATGGCTCATAATTAGCAGGATATCCCTTATGTTAAATTATTTTTTTTCACTCACTGGCATCAATAGAAGAGGCAAACAACGTTCGAATTGTTCTCCGATGCAGGACATTATGTGTCTGAATAAATGGGACTTGGCTAATGGCTACAAGGACTTGCCATATGGCTACAAAGCAGGGAAGAATGGAGACTGTGTGCTTTGTGTTGGAAATCAGAACTAGGCAATCGAAGGTAGAGAGTGTGTGTCTGTGTGGAATGGGGGCGGGAGTGGGCGTTGCTAAGTCATTTCATTAGGAATATCTACATACACCAATACAGTATAGAAAATGTATACTTGTTTACTGGGCTGGTGTCTGGTTTTTGTTGTAATTCCCTCTTAAAAAAACAATATTCGGTTATAATTTTGGAAGAAGCAATCTGTATTGCGAAATTCGGTTGTAAGTAAATTACTACGTCAGTAGAGGTTAAAGGCTGTAAATAACACCCCAGCAGTTGTCTGGAAGAGATTTTTGTTCGACTGATACAGTCACTATATGGCAGGTCTTGTCGGACAGGAATGCGTGTTTTTACGTCAAAACGAAATACACTTTCTTGAACGAATGAAAACCATAAAAGAGAGTCGATTCATAAAACAATGAGATTAAAAAAACTCGGGGGCGGAGCAGGTGTCTTTAATTGCGACAGGACTGATTTCGGCAGAAGCAGCGTCTTTAAGAAGTTCCTTTAGAGGGTTCTTTCACTGTACGTCTGATGGACAACAGGGGCTCCCAGAGGCACCTGGCTTTCTAAGTGGCACGTATTGTCAAACAGCTTTGTTCGGTGTAGTGGCACTCGTTTTTAAAATAGTATCAGTAGACACCGTCATCAAATAAGAATATAGGTGCAACTACTGCTGAGCATATACGCATTGAAACGCAGCTGGAATACGGCGACCGAGAATGCTAACGAGCTACATTTAGTCTCGCACTCTGAAACGATGAGGAAACCTCCCTAAAGCCTCTACCATATCCCCGCGATGAACATTTTTGGGCGTAAAGGCAGGATAATAGTGTTTTAAGGCAATAGACCTGTGAAAAGTGCAACAGAATGCGTATTTTCAGAAGAGGTGTCCCCTAATCCCCCTAATGGACCAGATCTGCGGAGATGTAGCCCACATCCGATTGATTTGCACATGTGCTCCTGTATCGATCCTGCGTGAAGAATGAGGAAAGCAGAGCACTCCCGCGAGCCCTGCGCCACCGCGCTCCACGACGCCAGTCCGTCACCGGCTTATTTTTTCACTTTTAAATTCCGAACTCCTCAAGTCTCTCAAGCCGGCCTCTAAGTGTTTGTCATTTGAAACAAGATCCAGCCGTTTCGTAATCTTTTTCCACCACCCGCATTTTTAAAGTGCCGCGGGGGTGATAAACTCGTTTCACAAAGCGTTACGTTTCCTGCAATCCGGCACTTCAGTTTCGAAGCGAAATGTAGACACACAAACGTGAACATTTTCAGACCGTTTCTAGTGTAAAAATATCCGCTCTTTATATTACTAAGTATTAAAAAAGAACAATGCAACTGACCATTTACATTAAAACGAAAATTCAGAACCCAGCTACATTCTCCCAATGCGAAACACATCGGACTTAAACCACAAGAACAAAAAACAACTGAATTTACTTACATATCTCGCATGTTGAATAAAAAAAAAAAACAGGCTGCAGCAGGTGTTTCTGATTCTCCGTAAATTTACTCGTTCTGAATAGAGCGCTTTCCTTTGTGCCTGGGCGGGTTGCGGGCAATTTTAAAACATCCTGCACAGGTCTGCGTCGAAGGGGTTGGAGGATAGAATTCAATCACTCCTCATCAAGGGAGATTTAAAGCAGCAAAGACAAATCAAGATTTAGGAATGAACCTTTCAACTTTATTCGCTTCTTCAGGGGGAAATGAAATGGCAGTGATTATAAAAACAAACGGCTCAGAAACATTTGGACCCTAATCTTCAAGTAATACTACTTTTCCAAAGCTACATCATTACTGATTGCAAAACAAAAATATAACTTTTATTCCGTAAATAGCAAAAAAAAGTTGCCCTTTGGCTCAAAATAACAAAACAATTGGCATTCGCCCATGTGAACTCGATACATAAATAATTATAAGTTAGTATATTTTAAAAATATATATACACAACTCCAAGATGCAATATCAACAGAAATAAACAATATATATAATCTTTAATATTGATGACTCTTAAAGCTTTTACACTTTTGGCCAGTGTTGACATAACTAAAGATTGCACAGCTGTTAAAGTTTAACACTGTCGAGCTGCTCGGAAACCGGGCCGCGGGTATGCTACATGTTTTCAGTCCTTCCAGAGCCCAGTCCTCTCCTCTCTCTCACTCCTCGCCCAGGAGCGAGTCCAAACTCGGGAGAGACAGCCGCCTCGCCTCGCCTCTCCGTCGGACGAAAGCAGAAAGAGACCTCTTCGCCAGAATGTAGTGCAATTTCCTGAAAAACGAAAACAAGAAATGAGTACTCACTTCGCTTTTCGCTTGCATCTTTTTTTTTGCGCTCTCGGGTACAATCACATCTCCCCATTCCCCTCAACCTACAGTCAGCCACCCCCCTACCTCCACAAAAAAAAAATCTGTGCAGAACTACTGCAAACGTCACCAGCTCCCGAAACCTTTCCCGCCACGTTGACGTCAATCCCCTCCCCCCTCCTTCATCTTTCACCAGGGCTCCGCAAGGATCCGTCTCCCAGCCCGGAGCTTCAACGTCGCAGCTATCGCATGTTTTATTATAAGACTAGACCTTGCGAAACCACGTCCCCCCGTTGCACTAGAATCAGAGGCTGCTTTGGGTAGGAATCATGTACATGAAACTCTACACACCCCCTCCTCAGCAACGAACTGCAGAACAAACAAAATAAACTCCTATAAGAATACTACTTGAATACGCACCATTTAGCGAATCCTCTTGCGTGGAGTCTGTTCTGTGGGGATTACTGGCGAGGGCTGGGAGTCACTCTCGGACTGTTGCTTAGCCTCGCTCATTTTCTTCTTCTTCGGGTAGAAATCTAAAGGCATGAACAAACTGTGATTAGCCGTGTGCGGTACAGAGCACAGAGCATGCACACATGAGCAGCAGAGCAGTGCCCCTCAACGCCCAGCGCACGTCAGGCGCAGCGGGCGACTGCTCCAGACGAGAGGCACGGAAGCGGTCCGGGCAGTCGAGCCTACCTGCGATGTGCGTTGTGGCTGCGTTTGCGGTGACGACTGCAGATGCCCTTTTCCGTCGGCAGCAAAGAACGGTTCTGCAGCTCGCTGCTCTTCCCAAATTCAGGTGATCCGCCCTGTTCTCCTGGTTGGTTTCCCCCGAGCCCGCCGTGCCTTCCAAGCAGGACAGCCGACTGCCCAGCGCCGGGCAAGGGGCAGGTACATCCCGAGGGCAGTCCCTGGCAGAATTTGTATCCAATGAGGGTCTGGCCCGGACTGGGACGGTAATCCGCACTCGGCCGATCTGGACCGAGTCTCGGTAGAAGTCGGGGACGCTGTCCACCTTACTCTCCTCCCAGCCATAGTCCCCCTCCAGCGGCGTGTCCGTCTGGAAGTCGAAGTTCCACCGGCGCCGGTCCCGGTCCAGGATCTCCAGCAATTTGGATTTCATCTCCCGGTTCAGCTCGTCGTGGTCCACCGGGCCGAACAAGTTCCTGCAGACTCCCGTCCTGGCGTGATGAGGGAAGGTCCTTCTTGCGGCCACTCGCTCCAAAGTAGTGGACAGCTGGACGTCGGACATGGTGCTCTGAGGGGGGGGAAGAAAAAATACCTATTGCAATCCAACCGGGAGAGGAAAAACAGGAAGGATAAAACTGAGATTCGCTGGATTTCGAAATGAACCCAGTCTAAACCGCCGTCTCCTTGGAATGTTTACTGTTTTGCTCTCCTACTCAAGATGGGGTGGGAGGGGGGGAAAAACACTTGAGAATTGGAGCAGTTTAAACTCTGCGTTGCGGCTGCACGCAAGGCACTATTTAAAGTCCAAAGGTGTACACGCTTGTATACCCAGCCAGCACTGTGACGGGATTGGCCAGGCGTTGCCCCGCCCTCGATGACGACATTCGTGT
Source organism: Atractosteus spatula (assembly GCF_055471065.1). Lineage (NCBI taxonomy): Eukaryota > Metazoa > Chordata > Actinopteri > Semionotiformes > Lepisosteidae > Atractosteus > Atractosteus spatula. The sequence continues at coordinate 704,742 of NC_142721.1, read as the reverse complement.
GCAGTTTGATTTCATTGGCTGGACGGCAGATCTGGACGAGCGCCAAGAGCCGCTGAGCTCGGATTGGTTTACGGCGACGTCCGTCAGAGAGGAGGGGAGGGGGAACCGCAACTGAGTTACTGTTTGTAAAGCGGAGCTGAAGTTATTGTTGCAGGGCTATTGCTGAATGTGACGTCTCCTCTCTCTCTGGTTTTACAAACGTCTTTATCCGAAATTAGGATGTTCTCTGCAAGAAAAAAAAAGTCCGACCACACGGGCAAAGCATTAACGTGAACAATCGAGATGAATGCATTGAATCATGAGCGCAATTTTCTGTCCGTTTTGTTTCTCTAGTTGTAACACGAAACAAAGCGATTAGCAGCCCAGCGAGCTCCGCGATGGTTACCGATTTTCGTGTGTATGTGTTTTTAAATATTCATATTGCCTGAAGGATACAGGTCTTGCGCCTGACTTTATCCCAGCTCTGTAGACTGTTCCTTTAAAGTATGAGACCTTCATAGACATGCACATTATTTTTCCTTCTGTATTATTCAGAATGGGGAATTATGAGAAAAAGTGAGAAAGGGAGGCTGTAGATCTTACACGAGTTGAGGAAGAGCGATGAAGGCTCGCAGTGGTTTGTTTCAATTCTTTTTTAAGAATATCTAGTCTTCTTTACAAATCAGTACACAAGACATCATACAAAATTAACACCTTATTAAATACTGTATGCCTGATACATTCGTATTTACATTTCAGCAGTTTTTTCTGTGTTAGCGACCCTAAAACCAATTTTTGTTCCGTGAGACATTGTTAAACAGAGACACCAGCTGAGGACCTGTAGTATTACAATTTGCACTAATTTATTATTTAAATTTGCTACGATAGTCTGTCCCACCGTCTCTGTTTATAAATGAAAACGCACGGAACTAATAATTGCTAAATTGCGTATTCATTTAAGCGCCGTACTGCACTGGATGAGCACAAAACGACCTATTTAACAGATGACACATTTCCTGCAAATTCCGTCAAATGGAAAGCTGGTCGAACTAAAGTTCATTTAGTTTCAGAAGAAAATTAACTAGGACATAAAGGTTATAGGAAAATAGCTTTTGATATTGGTAAAACCTGATGTAAATCTTTTATGCAATGTTCGTCTCTGAAATCCATTTAAGCAATGTATGAGCGCTTCCAGTGAAAGACCGGAACTTCTCCCAGTTTTAAATAGGATCTCCTGAGAACCGAAAACGTTCAACAATAGATCTGATAGCCGAGAGTGGATGGGGATAGGTGGAGAATCTCGATAAGCGTTTTATAAAGGTGTTATTTTCAACAATGCGTAACCTAACCATGAGCATCATACCTGTTTCATGGGAGAGGTAAACAACAATAACATTTAATTCGATGGAATAATTTAAATATGTAATTTTTAAAACCCTCCAAAGTAATGTGCAAATACCAAAGTTCTACTTAAACTAGCAATTTTTTATGCAGAATAAATAATAAATCCCAACGGGTTTAAGATTATTTAAATGGTAAACAGATTATGCATTCCAAACATGTCTGAAATGCCAGTGTGCATTCTGTACGCAGAACGTTTTCATTAGACGAACAAAGAAATGTCATTGTCAATTGTTAGCGTTAAGTGTTTTTAATTTAAAAAATAACAGGAAAAAGTAGTACAATAGATGGCAAATGCATTTGCAACGGTCCAAGTAAAGATTTATCAAAGAATTATTTTTTTTTACTGGTAAAAATAGTACAAACAAAAGGTATTTCATATAATCTAAAAGCTCTTCATTAAGTATATGCAATTTGCCCACTTGGTTCCTTGACTCTGAACAGGCGGCGCTTGTCTACTCTGAACGTGAGGCATTTTTTGTTATAATGCGCCATCTGGCGACAGTAAATTGTATCAACCGCAATGATGCTTTTCCCTATGCATCGAGGTGAACAGCTAACCTTCCAATGACCCTTTCTCAAGAACAAACTTTCCGACTTGTCGAGAAAATGTCGAAATAGCAAATGAAAAGCTCAGTGTCATTCAATGACGTGCTGGATGGCTATTCAGTACTGTTTGTTTCCTCCCTGCTGGACTCGCTGGACCTGGGGGTGGTTCTGGGTTCTGGCTCCTGTGGTTACCAGTCGGCTGGCCCAGAGGTGACTGTGGATGCCTGTACTGAGGACTCTGAGGAGTCTGATTCAGGGTTGTGAGTCGGAGCCTATCTCAGCAGGCAATGGGCACAAGGCAGGATACATCCTGGATGGATTGACACGCACACGCATGCACGCACACACACACGCACACGCATGCACGCACACACACATGCACACCAGGGACGATATTCACAGAAGCCACTTACTGTACCAGTGTGTTTGTGGACTGTGGAAGGAAACTGGAGCACCTGGAGGAATCCCATGCAAACACAGGGAGAACATACCACAAAACTCGTTGCTGTCATTACTTTCACCTCCATGAGAACTGTCTCCTGTTCCCAACAGCTGGCACTGGACCAGCACTACACTGGCATGGATTATAGATGTGTCCCATCCAAATGACTCCTATTCCACATCACCCACTGAAGATCAGCAGCTTTTTAAACCCTGAATCATTTCACCTTTACAAATTTCCAGCTTCAAGGCAATAAATGAACTTATCAATTGTATTTTAGCTATGTCAACAGTGATCTTTGAATAACCATTAACTGTTTGCATTTGAATAATGACTTTTATCCCAAAGAATCTCCTATATTGTTTACTTGATCTATGTCCATGCACATCAACATTTACCTTCAGTAGTTTCAGCAAATGTTATATTTGTCCCTCTACAGATCTGTGCCATATTAAAATGAGTCCCTAAATAAAAATCAGGTATTGTCTAGTTTACCTCTTGCATAAATATCAATATTCTGTATGACCATTTGTCTTAATCAGATCTTGTATAATGAACAAGTAATGATTGTATAATGCACAAGTTTTTATTAGTTTTAAACTGTATTCATATTTGCTTTGTTTTGTGCCTGGTGTTAGGTCACAGTACAATATGTCCTTTAGATCATAGCTGTTGGTTTTAAGATATAAGGACTCTAGAAAGAACCATTCTGGCACTTGATCTGTAGATTGGAAATTATTCTTGGAGCCAGGTTTAAAGGAAGCAAACTTGCTTTGCTGGAAGTTGAAAAGATACATCAAAGAAGCATTTTCCATGTTATCGCACTGCACGTGGTCCACTTGTTAAGAAAAGGGCTTATTTCCAGATTTATGTGATTCAAGTACTAGCTTAGCATTTGACTAACTGTGTGTCATCCTGAATCACTCCGGCCTTGTCAGATTGTGACCATGAGGCAGCAGGAGATGAGTTTGATGAGCATGAGAGAGTTGCTCTCTTTAAGTTGTTTTGAATTAAAGTGCCTGCTAGCTAATAATTGCAGAGATTGCCACAAAGTTCTTCAACAGATTTGGTCACAGCTTGGCCAGGTAGCATAGTCACACAGAGGGCACTGTTGCTTCGCAGTGCTGGGCTCAGGGTTCAGTTCCTGGGGTGATATCTGTGTCGGGTTTGTATGTTCTCCCTGTGTTTGTGTGAGTATCTGGTCTCAGGTTTCCTCCCACAGTCCAAAGACATGCTGGTACATTATTTGGCTTCTGGGAAAATCGGCCCTGGTATGAGGGTGTCTGTGTGCCCTGCAATGGACTGGTGTGCCATCTGATGTGGGCCCTGCCCTGCACCTGTTGCTTGGCAAGATAGGCTCCAGTTCCTCTACGATCCTCTATTGGATAAAGTGGTCAGAAAATAGATGGATGGAAATCACAAAGAATACAAACAGTTGAACACTCAACAAGAGAGACAGGACCAGTAAATGACGCAAGGCAGGTCACAGTCACAGTCCTCTGGCATACTGCACATGGAAGAACTCTAGAAATGGCCAGCTGAAGGAATATGCGTTGCCAGGTGATAGTCTTGTAAACTTTTGTTCCAGCACCCTCCTGTACAGTTTCTGTGCAGCTAGTGAGCTTGTGTACACCATGATTGGCTGACAGAACTACCTGTCTGATGCTTCCTGGTTGAACATGATGCTGATCAGCCAGCTGGAGGCTGGACGTCAGTCCAGGAGCAGGTGACTGTGGAAGAGAAGCAGCAGGGAAGTCAGCTGTCCGGACTGAGAGCCCCAGATCTAGATCCAGCCATGACTGAACCGCCGGACCAGCCCCTGGTAGGAACTCTCTGTCTGCTGTGTTTATCACTTCACCTCTGTTATTGACTCCTTTTTTGGTCTCTTGCACACCTAAACTTTCAAAACAGATTAAACTCCCAGTATAACATGACTTGGAACATTTGACCAAACTGGACATTAAAATTAATGTCTTTTTAAATTATTTTCCTATAAATGATGTAGATCATGTAAAATGCCATATCATAATTTGCACTGATAGTTTTCCTTAATTTTCTAAGTTTTATTTTTTGAACTGTGATTAAGAGAAACCTGTTTATGGAAAAAATACATATCTTTATAATTGTGTGGAATTAATCTTTAATATTCAAGTCATACATTTAGGAGATGTAGTTACATTTCATTTGGGTTTTCTAGTTAACATTTAACTAACTAAACATAGTCTCTTTATTAATTGTTACTGTGTCATTTCACAAAGGGTTTGGAAGTCAAATGTTTTTTATCTGAATGTATTTGCCAGTCCTTGGAATGCTATTGCCCAAAATGTAATTAATTATTTAAATGTAAATGGTAAAACCTTATACTATATACGTGTGTTTGATAGAATGCATTTTAAATTGCTGTGTTCCAACAATGATACTTAACATAACTGGTTTATTTTGTGAGTGTGGAAAATTGTACTCTTAGTTTCTGTGTCCCATTAATAGGCAGTAACTGTATTTACACTTTTGTGCATGAATGATTTTTCACTTGGCAATAGTCACTAGAACAATTAAATGTTTTTGAATTTCCTTTTCTGTCAATATAGTTGACAGTTTCCTGACATTAGCTCTTCAGATTTTTCCCCTTGGCCACCAGTTATTAAACTAAAAGTAGAACGGTGGACTGTTAATACTGGACTACAGTGTAACAAATCGCAACATTGTCTCCCAATCTCTCTGTAATATTTTCCTATAATCTTTCTCTCGCATAATCCCTCTCTCAGACATGGCAAGTTGCTATCTACTGTACAAATTGTTTCTAGTGATATCCACCCTCCCTTATTTGTATTTAGAAATGAAGGTATAGTAAGGGACTGTCATTCTGTTCACGGTATGTCCTACCTTGTGCCCCCTGCCTGCCTGATTGGGTTCTTTCTCACTTTTAACCTGCATTGGGCTACGTGACTAGCTAAAATGGCTGGATGTTGCTAGGTTTGGGAAATCTGTATTCACACATACACTAATAAACGCAACACCATGACCCGCTGTAGTGCTGACATGCAATTGGAAGGAAATTCTCAATATTTCAAATAATTAAAGCATCTAATATGAATTAAGTTGACTGTAAAAAGTAACAACAGTAGTGTTGATCAGGATGTGCAGGACACAGGTGACTTTATAATTGCTTTGTAATTAAATTGATTTGTACCAAGTACTATGGTACTTACTATACTTATACTTATAGTATATACTTATACTTACTATGAACCAAGTGTAAGATTCAGACAGGCATAAGCTTGTGAGTTCTGTTGCTATACTTACACACATACAGACATTATTAAAACACTGTAAATGACACAGAGCACAAGGTGGTATAGGAAACAGAAATCACAATGTAACACAGCAGATTGCAATCAGGCATATAATGTCATTATAATAAGAGTCTTAAATCTGAGAAATAAAAGCAAGTGGGGTGGGAGAAGGAAGATCTTTACATTAAGATCTGTGGGTGTGTTGCACAACTGGCCGTGTTTAGAGAGAAAGGGGAAGGAGGATTTAGAAATCAAACATGAGGTGTGTTTTGCGATCCTTCATTCCTCGATCTTATCAGCCCAAATCAGCTTTCAGAGTTACAAGATAAGATGCTTCTTAAAATGCTCTAATGACTTACTTAGTTCTATATTGAGACCAACTTGAGGGCAAATGCCTTGTGCATTCCCATGTCTCCTGGCAAATTAAGGTTTCTAAACTAAACTTGGTTTAATTATGAGGAATTCTGTCTTTGGGTCATTCTTCCATGAACTAAAACTATTCCTTGTGCCCTATGATATCATAACCTCTCACCCACTCACAGCTGCTAGCAGTGGTTCAGAGGTCGCTGCCACTTCATCAGTGATACTCCTGCCATTGATCTGCCTAGGAGTTACCAGGGCAGAAATGGGAAAATAAGACTCCAATACAAAATAGTGTCTTCCATATACAGTATAGTGTCTGCTGCTCGTAATCCCACACCTGGGCTCCGTTCATCGAGGCAGGGTTTGTTTTGTTCTGGGCTCCTTGAGATTGCTGTTGGGCCCGGTGGCTCCTCTAGATCCAGGATTATCCAAGTCAGTCTGCAAGAACAGCAGGGCTGCAGGTTTAGTAGCAGCTTCATAATTGTACGAGAGAGTTCAGTTGGTCCAGTTAAGCTTTAATCGGTTATCATTTTGGAAATTCAGTCTTGCCCTCTTGCAGCTTTTAGGGAGATATTGTGCTGTTTAAATTTGTCTACCCTTTGTGTAGTCCGCTGACCACAAAAGAGTACAGTACTTCAATTTGAGTGTTAAGGTCAGTTCTGTTCAGGCAAAAGCTCACTGGAACACCATACAATTCCAACAGAACTGCGCTTATTTGTTTCTCAAACTAACATCTTCCTAATTGCAAGGAATACTTTGTTGAATCAAAACCTTTTACTTCTTTGAATTAAGAATTGAAATCCAGGATAATTTGATTTTAAATTTAGTGTGTTGTAAAAAATGCTTCAGGATTGTCCAAATACATGTTATACTGCACCCCAACTCCAACTTTATTTACTTGGTCACAATGGGCTGTCAAAAAATTATGCAATATGTACAGCAGGAGTTTTGAAGATTTTCCAAAGATAATTTTTTATGGTCAGTTTTCTGAAATACTCTAGGATGCATTTTGTTGAATAAAACAATGAAATGTAACTGACCTCTTCAAGTACTAGTTAATGAGCTGTGTCGAGAAATGTAAAAAAACTGCTTTAATTTGCTATTGACAAAAAAAGGTAAGTCAGCAAAGCACATCCCCCAACCCCATTTATGGTTAAGAAAACAAATTTGTATGATAATTTCAGTGTGCTAACTGGAACTGAATTGAAGTGAGACAGATCAGGTTATCAATGGACCTTTTAAGAAAACAAACCTGTTTATATATTAATAGTCATTTTCGGATGCACCTAGTTTTAAAAGACCATTAGTTTTGAATTAAAATATGCTGCATAAGTAAGGAACTTACATTATATGCAGTATTACAAATAGCCCCACAGATCACTACTCTGGGGGAATCCTTTGTGTGAATGGTGTGTTACAATGTTAAAATAATCATATTTTTTAAATGCATTTTAATTTTCACTGCTCAATGAGAAGCTTGGCTTATACCATCATAAGACACCTCAATATTGTGCATCCAATGAACCACATCACACCATGTTGTTCACCAAACAAACTGCCCTTTCAAGTTAAAAGAGAACGAATCTCTTTCTTGCACCCCAGATTAAAGCAACTGATACCTTGTCATGACCTGGGATGCAAATATCAGTTTGCATGTTGCGTGCTTCTGTCTGGGAAGGTTTCACAGAGCCCCATCAGTGAATGCACAGGATTGCCTGTCTTGCTCTTTATTCAAATGAAAGTGAATCTGTGGTTTGTGCGACATTTACTGGGAAGGCCTTTATGCATTTAGTTAAAGTCCTGTAGTGCTCATATAGTGTTATAAATGTTTGGAAATCCTGGAAAACCCTGCAACAAGACACAGAGCTCTTAAAATGTGAAATCAAGTTTAAATGCTGGGTGGTTTTTTAAACTAGCTTTATACATGAGAAAATCTAGCAGTGGTTATCTGAAGAAAGCCTTGAAGTTATATTTTATCCAAATTTGGTTTTCCAAAAGCATATCTGCCATATTACTAAAATGTTAGTTTTGTCCCTGTAGTCCAGGTTGTTCATGCAAATGTCATCAGACTGCTGGGGTATCTTCAGCATTTTTTCTTCCAGAGTGCCAGACAGTGATTCCTTCGTGAGCTTGAAAATGGAAAAATAATCATTTACTTTGAAAATGTGAAATGAAATAACATTTTCTTGTTTTCTAAGTAAGTGGAGTTGTTGTTGATTTGTTCCTCTTAACCTTGGGGCAGACGCAGTGAGGTAGGTTAGTATTTTAGAGGTTTCTGAAAGATGTACTGTACATGCCAGCTGTTCATGTGCTGAAACCTGTAATATCAAGAAAATACAAAGTTGTCTCCTTTTGTTTCCGTGAGCTCCAAAACATTTCTCACTTTGGGTCCGGCTATATTATTTTGAATAAGAGACTGAAATCTGTGCACCACTCATGCTCATGCAGGAAATATTGACCTAATGCAAATAAGGAGCTGTTTTGAATTGGCAGTATGCAAAATGGCTTTTTCCATCATCACATGAAGACCAATGGCCTTAATTTTATACCCACAGCAAACTTTGCTCCAGTTCATTTTCTCAGGAAATTTAAATTGCTAGAACTTTATTGTTGAATTAAAACCATTAGCCCTATATTTATTGGTCTTGTTTGGGAGGAGTTTGCAACAAAGAATGCTAATGAAATTTAGATGTATCACAATGATTAACAATTGAAAGTTTGCTCTAGATCTCTAGGTTCCCAGAAGAGAAATGTGTTGAATCATGATAAAGCACTGATGTTTCTGTCAGTCTGTGCCCACTTAAATGTTGTATTAAAGCTTTAGTGAAGAAGAAAAACTTTTATATAAGCTTGACTGGGAGTTACTAAAATACATTCACATCCTTACAAAATGGAATATATATTTCATTGAAAGACCTACATTGTGGATGAAATGGAGTTAGGATTTTCAGGCATCAGGCAGTGCTGTTCTGCTGTTTTTATGAACAATCGATCCCTTACAAATTCGTGGAAGTGTTTAATGAGTCCAGAACCACATCACTGTTCATTTTGTTCAGCTGAATGCTAGGACAGGGGTGGCTACAGCACATTGGTCTTACAGTTCACCCCCTGCACCATCAGTTTGTGAAGATCTGGGACAACAGTGAGTTTTGATCAATATAATAATTCAGTTAAATTAATAATAGCCAACTCCTACCCTCGACAGCTGCAGGGTGTTTATTTAATTTCAGCTGAACCTGCGTCAGTGCTTAGAACAAACCTGTTCCAAGTGCTGATTTAGCAGTAATGTGTTCTACCCACTGGACTCTCTGGAACCATGACTGACCACCTCTGAACAGACAGACCTCAGAAGAATCTCTGTGACCACACTATCTTTTCCACTTTCTGGGCTCTTGTCTGGGGTGTAATGCTGATTATAACTTGGGTAGTCATAATAATATTTTCCACATTTTCATTTGTTTCTTTGACTCATTCAGAGTCCTCTCCTTCACTCATTGTGCTTCCATTGCAAATGTATGCAAATAAGACCCATGATTTTACTGCCTGCTCGGCAAGTTAGCACTCAGTCAGAGCACAGTGTTTCGCTTGCATTTCGCCAGCGTTAACTTTGCATGCCAAGCCACAGGAAGTGGAAGTTAGAAATGAAGGACTTGAGGGAGATGTCGAGGTTATGGCGTTCCGACAAGTCTTAAAACTGTTTTTCGGGGTGGGGATTCAGAGCACAAGCTGAACTCTATGCTCCAGGTAACATGGGTTTGAGCTTGGTGTGTCATTAATTCATTTTGACATGGACTGCCCATACTGTAGCACACAGGTGGCACAAATATATTCCAGAAGCAGTACTTTGATTTTGGAGAAATGGTGACTCGTGCACTATACCATAATAATAATAATATCCTTATACATATATAGTGCTTTTCTGGACACACCACTCAAAGCTCTTTAATATGGTAATAATGGTTATAGACTCTCTTCCACCACCATCGATGTGCAGCCCCACCTGGATGATGCGACAGCAGACGGAGTGCTTCAGTATGCTCCTCACACACCAGCGCTCAGTGGGGAGGATGAAGTACCAGGTGCCAGCAGGCTTGCAGGAACCTCACCAGGAAATGCACTAATCCTCCAGCAGATGTAAACTGTCCTGTCGGGCACTGTAAAGCTTACAGTGCATGTAAAGTAGAATGACTATGACAGGAGGGTGTGCATGGGTCATCGTTCTTCTTGTGTGAGGAATTTGTGCCCGAGGGCTGAGTCTTTAGAAGGTGTTGATTCCAGATTGGGTGGGTATGTAGTAAAAACACTACTGTCAATTTCAATTTTTTTAAAAAGAAATATTTGGTGGAAAATATACAGGATCATGAGTCCTGTCTCCTTTAATAATTCCTCATTCTGGTGAGCTTCTACCTTGCAGGTTTTAAAATCCTCAGTGGCTGAAGTCGTGAAAGCTGTGACAATTTAGACCAATTCAGTAGCTAATTGATCCAATTAAGTCATGAAAAGCTCAGCTGGAACTCTTCCCAGTAGGGCCTTCATTCTCAGAGATGTGCCAAGTTAAATACCAGGACTCAGAGCAAATCAAGGTTTCCCTGTTCCTTTGTTTTCTATTAAACCCTTAACTGAATCATTTTTAGACCTTTCTGTCTGAAGATTGTGTATTCTGCACAATGGTTATTTATTTCTATAGACATACCCTGCCTTATGTGTATTCGTGTTAGTGTGTCCGGTCTTACCTAAAATACATTCGGGAGTGTGGAGGAGTATGTGGTGTTCTGGACTGTGAGTTTAAACCCAGGTTAGGATACTACTGTTGTACACAGGCCTGAGGGACTTAATTCAGGTTGAGCCATGCTATAGATAGCTAATTACATTACCTACTAATTGAACTAAAAAGGACAGGTTTTTTACCTTTTCTCTAACAAGAATTTTTTTGTTTGATTTGTGTACTCTTTGCAAAATAATTCTTTCTTGAAATTGCATAATCACCAGGAAACATTCAAATAAGACAGCATTAGACATAATAAAAAATAATGAGAGGCAATGTCTTGTATTTTTTTGTCCGCACTACTGATTTTGTTAAAACTGTTTTTTTTTTGCCATCTGTCAATCAATACATTGCCCAGTTTCTTTTCGGGCAAAAATTATTAATCCCAATCAAGCCCTGTTTTATATCCAAATATCCAGTTTGTCTAGAGATCAGTTAACACTCCTTCCAAAATGTTTATGCTGCACACTGTCTTCCTTCACAACAGAGCTTCCCAGTTCTGGTGCGTGTAAGCCAGTGTTTTCCCATTTCATTCCTGTTGAATTCTTTGTTACTTAATTAAACCCTAAACTGAAGGTTTTAAGACCTTTGGCTCAATTATATTCAGAGGCTTCGCAGTTCCCGTGTTTCTCTCGTTTAGGATGCAGGTTTCAAATTGCTTCCAGTATTTACTGTTTGTCAGGGATCCCCTCAAGTTTAAATAGCTGAAAACATCTGGTTCACGTAAATCAAATAACTTGTGCAATTAAGGATTCGCTGAATGAGTGAGAGCTCAGCTCACAACACAGCACACAGCAGAATTGGGTCAATACAAGAGCTACTCATCTGAGCTACTGCCAGTGCCTCATTTTCTGTATTGACCACAAATTGCACAGCACTGCTTTTCCCATGTTTAACCTGCTAGTTCTGCATAATATCCACATTCCAAACTGATGCCATTCTTAACATTCCTAATAAGTGGCCAATCTACCTCTGATATGCAATGTCAGTTTCTGACCTTGTCCAAGGTAGGGCCAAAAACATTTTTGTAATTATTTGAATGGGATTAAAACCCAGAAGACACAGGAGGTTTGGAGGAACAAATTTGAGGGCACAAAATGCTATTAGGAGCTGCTCTTCATCTAAAAGAGGTTCACTGAGCTCTGAACCCAATACAGGACTCTAGCACAGCTCCCGTACAGCAAGACCCTTAATTATATCATTAAGCTAGCAAACAGTGAATCAAGCAATTAAATTATTTGTGACAAAACTTCGCATTTCTATGTACCGGAGTAGCAGAAATGTCATTGAAGTCACAAGGAACTAAGGAATAAATCACCCACCTGGGACGTCAAGATGCCTCAAATTCCCTCTTGCATCTTTTATAAGCCTGTCTAATGTGCTGGTGTTCTTATGCTTCAGATTGCATCTCAAGGCAAAACTGCAAAATGGTAAAAAGATGATTTTTATACACTGTAAAATCACTGATTTCTAATTAAGTGACATGATGCTCAGACTTTGTAATGGTGTACTGCAGCTACCTGTGTGCTAACAGATGCACTAATGCATAAATGACAAAATATTCTTGGGTTTCATCTGTGATTTTCCCAGAACACCGACCAGCAGAGGGATGTATGCCGAAACTGTGGTGAGACCGTTGAGGTGCTGGAGGGACTGAAGTAAGTACAGCGTCTTTCCTCAGTGTCTGTTTCAGCTGCTGGGATTTCAAGGGGTCACTATCAGGGAGCAGGACTGAGTGTTAACAATAAGAAATAAAAACACGCGCCTACTGCCTCTAAGTTGACCAATCCAACCAAATCAACGAGGCACCTAGAGACACACTGTCTGTAAATTGAAATAAATTAACGCGCAAACCAAACACTGAATTACTCAATCATCGGTTTATTCTGTTCCTGTCAATCAAACCTTCCACAGACCAGAGGGTCTGAACCGCACAGTGTTTGTGTGAATTAACAGGACAGAACTTGCAGCCAAGTTAGTAACGTACTGTAAGTAACTGCGAAATAAGAGCAATGAATAAAAGAAACAGTGCAAATGCAAAATATCAAAGTTACACTAAAATACATCCATTGTATTGTAATACTGCCTGGGGATAATTCAGCAATATCTTCCAATTGGCAAACAATTAATTCTCATCTTACATGCAAATGTGATTTAACTTAGTGTAAAAGAGAGAGTCAGAAATTTCGCTTGAGGGAAAGGTCACCAGACTCCGGCTCACTTATTTTGGTCACGTGATGCGATCAGCTTCACTGGAGAAAGCAATGATGCTTGGAATGGTCAGCGGAACCAGAAGACGAGGCCGCCAAAGAACGCGGTGGCTCGACGCCATCAGAACGGACACTGGCTTAGGTATAGAACAGCTGAAAGGGTTCAAGACCGGAAAGCTGGCGAGAGATGGCCTATAGAATCGCCGAGAGTCGGATCCGACTGACCGGATAACATCATCATCAAAAGAGAGAGTGTGCGCAAGTGTAGGCTTATAAGCAGCACTTACTCAGCACCTACTCTAGGAGCAGGTGAAAATACAATAAGAGTTGTAATCATGACGTGGAACGGTCTCTTGAATTTTGCTGGCTAGACTTATTATCTGCTAATAACGTGCTGCTATTTGGAAGCGCCTCAGTGTATTTTTTGGTATTTCCGCAATACCAGAAAAGACCACAAGAGGTCAGCAAAACACTGGCGAGAAGATACAAATGGTGACGGGTATTCGCTTGGGAGAAACAAAACAATTTTAACTATTTACAGGAAACCTAGAAAAATGAGACAATCAGAAGGTAAAATGGTTGCTAGTGGAAGCCTGTGTAAGAATTTGTGCCAGTAGATGCATTTTTCTTGTGAATTATAGTATTGTTTTTAGAAATTCAAAGATTCACTGTATTGTTTAACATTTTTTCTGTTGGCCATGTAGCTTAGTTTCTACACTCACCAGCCAAATTATTAGGAATCACCCAGTCAAATGAGCAGACTATATATGAGAGTACACTATATGTGTCACACAAGCCAGTTTCAATCACTCAAACGCCCATGGCATTTTTCTTAGTTGTCAGCTGGGGTCGTCAGGAAATGAACTGATGGGGGTTTTAGTCCAGGTTGACAATGACATTCGGAGGGATCCCAGTCCAGGTGCTGGAGGACAGCACAGCTCCTGGTTTTCATTTCAGCTGAGCTTAGTTACCTAATCGAAGCCTGAACTGAACTAACAAGTTGCATCAATGGAACATTTGCAAATCTTTATTTCTCCTCAGAAGTTTGGGATTTTATATTATGTTTAAGGCAAAGTTCAGCATGTTTAAGAGCTGAAAACAGCTGAACAGCTCACTTTAAAACTATTATTTAGTCTTTGGGTTCTGTTGCTTTGTATAACTGAGAGCTCAGCTGCCACAGAAAGCTGCAGGTGTGTGTGGCCTCCAGGACAAGGGTTAGGAGCCGTGGACACAGGCGACCCTTCACTCCATATGGACTTTCAAGACACCAGCTGAAAGCAACAACTCGTGTATCAGAGATTGTTAGCTAAGACAGTACCATGTCTCTGCTGTGAAGGAACACTAAATGTATGAATGGGTAATGGTTAAATATCGCAACAGGCTAGTAAGACTTTCTTTTGGTGTGTTTTCTTATCCCTGCAGCCCTGAGACAGCATGTCGCTGTTTCTGCGTACTTAACGAACAGAAAGGATGCCTGGCAATGGACACTTCGAGCAGGGAAACACAATCCAACGACTTTAAGGCAGAGCAAGTCAGGGACAGTGAGATCGACAGCTGTGGTGGAGAAATAGAGTTCATCGGAACGAGTAAGAAACGAGGCAAGGTAAGTCCACCTCATTAATAATCAAACCTTGAAGGGAGTGCCTGTACCCCGACTCCAGCTTTATTCAAATTGCACACGCCTGAAAAGCAGCCCAGGCCCAGCGGCTGGTTACTCAGTGTTTGTATCTGCTCTGGTTTGTGGTTGATGCTTTGAAGGAAGTTGTTCTCTGTCTGTCAAGGCTGCTGACTATAGCAGAGTGATATTATATCTGCGTACAGCTTCTAACTTTTGAGGTAGATTCATTCTGAATCGGCATATGTATAGTGTTATGTCTATTACAGATTCTTACATGCAAGGTTAAGAAAGAAATATCAGTATTTTTCTAAGCTATTTCCAGTGTTAGTGCAGTGCAGGGATCTGGGGAGATCTAATAAGCTAGATGATGTCTCCTCATGACAGTATACATCCTGACTGCACTGGATGAGCTATTCACCTCACTTCATTATTTAGTTATGTCCTAAGAAAGTGTGCAGCAGGAACTGAAAATGCTCCTTCATGAGGAGTCACCCTGAGAGGCTGAGGTCTTCCCATGCGGAGAGGTTTCTAAACTGTGTATCATCTGGGCGCCAGGGATCCCTGTTATTACAGCTGACAGGGTCCAATCAGTGCATGTGAGTCCTGAACATTCCCTCGTAAGACCATGTACATGAAATAACCTTCTTACATTCCATTGTTGTCCTTGCCTTGAAGATCCTCTTTTGTTTTGGCTTTCTTCAAATCTTTTTGCCCCCCTTCAGCACCTGATTGTGTTTCGACCTTCTCTCCCTGGAGAGGTGAGTCTCTGAGTGTCCCCAGGAGATGGTGTGATTTCGGGGGCTAATGCCATGCTTTGCCTGTGCTGTCTCGCTGCTGCAGTTCATCAGGGTGCACTGCACCACTGACCCGGCCGCCATCTACGAGCTGCTGACGGAGGAGTGGTGCCTGATGGCCCCCCACCTGGTGGTGTCCCTGGTGGGGGGAGACGAGCTCTTCCAGATGAGGCCGTGGCTGAGGGACACAGTGAGGAAAGGGCTGGTGAAGGCCGCCCAGAGCACAGGTCAGCAAAGGCTGCGCTTACTGCTGCATCTACATGTGTGGCTGACGCTTTTATCCTGAACAGCGTACATTTCCCCTGCCTATACTGTTTACACACTGACTCCAACCAGCCGTCTCATGATGGGTTCGCATCCTGGCCGCACTGGATGAGCTATTCACTTCAGTATGTAGTTATGTGCCAAGAGGGTGTCCAAGTAGTGTCACAGCGACAGGAACTGAAAATGCTCCAGATTTCTGGAAGCACCTTCTCGAGGAGCTGACATACGTGCAGAGCCACCCTGAGAGGCTGCAGTCTCAGTACAAAAATTTACTGGAGCAGTCCAGGTGAAGTAGCTCGCTCAGGAGAACAACAGCAGTGCCTCTCCTGGGATTTGAACCCACAGCCTTTCAGTTACCTACACAGAATCCTAACCCCTGCGATTGAAGCCACTTTGGTTAAGTCTTAAACTGGAAAGACTTGGAGGAGCTCTGATTCAAGTATGCAGGCACTGACAAGTCAACAGTGAAACACAAACCAGTGCACACAGGTGGAAATGACGTTTCCTTGTCGGGGGGCATGGGTTAGGAACTGAAATCCCTTCTTTACTCCCAGGGTTGTGGGAGACTGGAACAAGCCAGGCATGTTGTTGAAGCCAACAACCCAGCTTCTTTCAAGTAACAACGGGATGAGATCCTGGGATCAATTAGCTCATAAAATCCAAGCAAGTTAGAAGCGCTAATGGCCTCCTCTTGTTTGCAAACTGCATTACGTTCTACAGTAAGTTTAAAGTCTAAAGGACAGTAAGTCAGGGGACCTAGTATGGGTTCGAGTCCTCAGCCTCAGTCTCCTCAGAGACCTCCTCAGATTCGCAGGAGGAGCTCAGCCCCCAGACTGGGCAGGCTGTCTCAGCCACCTGCTGCTCGTTAGCTCTGATTAGCACTGCACCGCGCGGGGCTCAGTTATTGAGCTGCTCTCCGACCTGAGAGCTCTGTCCTGCTCCCCGTCCTGCTGCTTGCAGTCGGGTTCAGCTCCTCGTCAGTCTCCAGTCCCTCACCAGCAGGGCTCCGGCTGCGTCCGTCTGCTGCTCTCCACTGCTGGGAGGCCTCGGTGTTTCCGTCAGGTCTCCTCTCCGCACTTGCTTCTTCCTCTTTTGTATTCCACTATTACAGTAAACCAGCCTGTAACGCACATGGGTCCCTTAATTCCTCACCACGCCGCTGGCTGTTAGTCAGCAGTAACACCTCGACCCTTCCGACTGCGCAGGTGCCTGGATCCTCACCAGTGGGCTGAGGTTTGGCATCACAAAGCACCTGGGGAAGGCAGTGAGAGACCACTCCTTGGCCAGCACGTCCTCCAAGGTGAAGGTGGTGGCCATCGGAATAGCTCCTTGGAAGATGATCCACAATAAGGAAGTTCTGCTCACTGCCAAGGTCAGCTTTCTTCTGTGTGTTTGCAGTAAGCGTTTGGAGAGAAAGCAGACTGTCGGAGCAGAGATCCTGGGACTCTTACAACCTGACATAATGCACACATAAACAAAGAGTCAGTAGCATCCTGTGCAAAAGCTAAAAACGAATTGTACTTTGACCAATTTGGTTGGTAGTCATTTAAAAATCAAATGTCATTATTACCCAGCTTCCTCATTTATGATACTTTCCATTTTTGTTGTGTTCTATTTCCACTTTTGGAAGCTCAAGAATGAAATTGTTTGCAGGGATGAAAATGAGTCTGTCTTTGAGTATCTCTTCACTGTTCACAGAGCCTGGATTACTGCAGACTTCCTGCTCTCCTCTGACAGCACTTTGTGCAGATGCACACTGAGGAAGTGGTGTATTAATCCCAAGTGTCTGGACTTCACAAGATGGAATTGTAGTAACCAACATGCTAAGACGCATGCCAATGAAAATACAGATACAGTTCTCGAACAAAATGGGAACATAGACAAGGAAACTAAAATATTAGTAATATATATATACATTAATTTGGGTTTTAAGTCAAACGTTTTACCCCATTTATAGCATGTAACAGTTTGCCCCCAATCCAACCTGAACACCTGTCTTTGGTAAGAACATAAGAATGCTAACAGAGGAGAGGTAAATGCTCTATCCTTGTGTCCTCATTTCATGTTTTCTGCTCTTCACAGCCAGACAAGCCTGCCTTGTATCAGTCAGAAGACCTTCCACATGGCTCAGTCTACTCTCTGGACTGCAACCACTCCCATTTTGTACTGGTGGATGAGGATGAAGAGCACCCAGGAGGAACCACAGAGATGAGGATCAAGCTACTGAAACACATATCTGAGCAGCGCACTGGGTATGGGGGTAGGTGTACAGCTCACTTTTAGTTTCACAGTGCACATTTCTCGTCATTACATCATGTGCAAGGGTTGTTCAACAGGTTTTGAACCTAATACAGATGGGAATGCCAGAAAACATTACAGTAACTCCAAATCCATGTTGAATACACCCAAACACTACATCACAGATTATTAATTGAAATATGTCCTTTATACAGTAGATAGGCTAACACTGATGCTGAAACTAAAAAGAGCCTTGTCTTTGTCATGACAGTTTTGATACTGGAGAACACTTTCGACAGGCATTCAGAAATCTTATTTGGTACTCTGTTCATTTCCACCACAAACCGTGATGACAGGAGGGTGCTTGATTCTCATTAACATTGTCACATTTTGACTTGGTATAAAAATTAAATTCTAAAAGCCTTTCAGGACACGTTAGTGTGTAATTCAACTGGTCAGCTAAGTCTTGTTTTATTCAGTGGTCAATTGTATTAGCTGCACATGTATATACTGTGTAACAGAGGCAAAACCACCACCATTGCTTTGATACCAATCCGCACTCACCAGCTGAACACTGTACAGATGCAAGACGGCACAGTGAAGGTTTAAAATAAGATTTATTTGGTGCCGTTTTCAGAGAACATCAAAGAAGACATGCACAAGATGTATCTTCTATGGTGCTCTGAATGAATACAACTTTTGCAGGAAGTTTTAGAGTCTGAGTAACAGTCCAGTCACACTCTGTTATTGCCATGAATGGCTGTTTAGAAGATATAAGATATTGTATTTCCACACATGGCACACAATATCACAGGTGTTTGCTATTTACAGTGCACTCAGGCCAGGGTCAGGATTGAACCCAAGTCCGGTCAGATTCTACAACACCGTTCATACTGGCGCAAAAACTTGTAATAATGAACTTTATTTTATACAGCACCTTTAGAAGGAACCATCTGAAAGCACCTTCTGATATGACATGACAGCTGCTCTAGCCCACCATGTGAGCCATTCTGCAGAACTGGCAGAGTTGTGCCAGTGAAGGTGTAATACAGATGGGGTCTGTTACGCCCAGCAGGGCTTGTGTTTTTCTCCACTTCTCTCGGGACCCGGTGTGCCTCTGCTGGTGGCTGAGATGAGAATTACAGCCCCTCTCCTTGACCTTCTTCCAGGAACCGGCAGCATTGAGATACCTGTTCTCTGTTTATTGGTTCATGGAGAACCCAAGATACTGAAGGTGAGAACTCTTTAAAACAGTGCCTTTCCTTTCCAGATTGCTAGGTGTTTTGTAATAGAAAATCATTTTTTCTATCTACTTCTTTTTTATTTTTGTTGTGTTTTATTTTTTTCCCCCTGAAAAACATAAGCTGCCCAACAGAGTGTTGTTAGTGATGTTACTCTAGAGTGATGTAAGCTGCAGCAGAACACTCTGGTATTGGTATACCTGCTTTATAACAGTTCTCCTGTGTATCTTACTTGGGTGGTCTCTAGTGTCCCGTTCACCTGCTGTGCTGTTGGTACCTTTTCTTCACCCTAGAGGATGTACAGAGGGATGATCAACTCCACACCATGGTTGATCTTGGCTGGATCAGGGGGTATCGCTGATATCCTGGTTACCCTCATGAATGGCCCCTGTGACCCCGACTCTGTACAGGAGCAGCTGGTGGAGACTTTTCACACAGAGTTTGAGTGGGCAAACATTTCAAAATGGACCAAACTTGTAAGTATCACAAGCTCCCTGTGTGTCGATAAGAATTTCACACACCTCACCGGCTCATCTGCAGCTGTTGAAGTGATTGGAAAGATGGGTGTTATTTCACTCTTGGAGATTTGTGAAAGAGATCAGTACTGTTTTAAAGCACAGTGAGAAAACTGAGCTTCTTTTCCATTTTAACAGATTCAAAAAATCTTAGAGCACAGACACCTCTTGACAGTTCATGACCCAGAGCAGGAAGGATCTGAAGAGCTGGACACTGTCATTCTCCGAGCCCTGGTCAAGGGTAAGATCTGCTGCCATTTCTTTCTGCACAATAGCAATGACTCACAGAAGAAATCTCAGCGTAAAAGCCATTTGCAGTATGTGCCATTTATTGATGCATTGCTTTACTTTGTTTATCTGGAGTACCTTTTACTGTAAAGACAAAACTACAGAGAGCTGTGCAGACAAGGAAAATGATTTAAATCCCTGAAACCTAAGTTATGTTCATACAAATGTGCAATGAACACTTCAATTACTATTGGAAATGATCATACAAGACAGCTCTGATTTCAATATCACTGATGTTTAATGGCTTTTTTTCAAACTATTTTATTCATAGTGAATAAATAAGGCATGTTTATAAAATGTTGCATTTCTAGACTGTAAAACACTGTGAAAGGAACAGCAGACCTGGCTAATGTCTCATTCGGACAGCCTCGAGAGTTTACAGGCAAGCAGGGGCTGGTAGATAAGAAAAACACCAACAGGAAGCACAATTCAGGAGGCAAGAATCTACAGAACGAAAAGGACAGAAGACAATCTTGAGCCCATCTAATGGAATCAGTGTGAAAGTGTTGCAGCTTTAATTACCAACCATTCTTGCTGATATTCATTCATTCATTAATATTTCGGTACAGCTGTATTTTTCTTCTGTAATGTGAAATGCTGAGAATAGGATCTTATTCCTTCAGCTTGCAAGAGCCAAAGCCAGGAAGCTCAGGATTATCTCGACGAGCTGAAACTGGCCGTCGCCTGGAACAAAGTGGACATAGCCAAGAGCGAGATCTTCAACGGAGATGTGGAGTGGAGGGTGAGGACTGTGCAGGTGTTGGCACTGCCGACACAGTGGGTTTTCATGGTGGTCTTGTGATTGAACACTGAAAGCTTACTCAAAATTAACAGGCATCAAGTTCATCAGACATTTGGAAATGAATTTCACTTACTTTTACTTTTTAATTGTAGTGTATTTGCTGAAACAGAGGCAAGATCAATGTTGTTAGTCCTTCTGCCTCTTAGGTTTCGATTCCCAGCAGGAGGGCCCTCCATGTGCAGTTTGCTTGTACTGTCTGTGTCCACTGTAGTTTCCTCCCACCATCTAGAGACTTGGTGGTTAGGTTAATTAGTTTCAGTAAACTGATCCTGTGTCTGTGTGTGTGCTTGTGGGATAGCTCCAGGTTGTTACAGCTCTCCCAGGGGTCTTTGTCCCTCATTGGAAGAACTGCAATATGTTTCTATAGCAATTTTCAGATCCAATTTCATCCAAATAAAGAAAAAGTTGAAAATGTTCTTTGGGACATTTTGATTGATAGCTTTATATTGAAATTATCAGAACGAATTTCAAAGGTATCTTTTTTGAGATGCAAAATTTCCTCAAAGGAGTGTTTGTACTTGAATTAAAACATAAAGACAGTGTCAGCCACAGCTGGAAGAGCACACAGCTTCACTCATGAGTACATACTTAGGCATTTAGAATAGAAGCCATTGGAATTTAAGATTTCAGCTTGAGCTACAGCTGGAGCTAGAAACACTGAGAATTTGTATATGGTGTTAAGTTTAGAGATTTTGGATCAGTAACTTCCTAACAAGCATGGCAGAGGTTGACTTAGCAGAAATCAGAACCACCACCTTAGGTATTATGGTGCCATTTCTCCTATGAAGTGAAGATGTTGGGAGAGAAGTTAGAGTTCTGGACTTGAAACTGGAAGGTTGTGGGCTCAAATCTCAGTTGAGATACTGCTGTCGTACCTTTGAGCATGTTTCTTTACCTGAATGACCAAAGTAAACCCAGCTGTATAAATGGGTACAAAAGTAAGTTGCTTTTGATAAAATGTCAGCCAAATAAATTAATAATTAATTCTTCCATCAGTGTGGCATAGCCGCGGTCTCAGAGAGATTAGAATTCCAGCAGGACTTATGAGCCTTCAAAAAAAAAGATTAAAATCTTTAAAAGTGTGTGTCTGATCCGTCTTGAGCACTGATCCCCTCCTCAGATCCAGGCTACTTGAGCGGGATCATTTAGTTAATGAGCTAAGACACTTGGATAAGATTTGTTACACCCAGCCCTTCGGCAATGTCTTGCCAGGCATGTGACCTTGAAGAGGTCATGATGGACGCTCTGGTCAACAACAAGCCAGACTTTGTGAAGCTCTTCGTTGACAATGGGATAAACATGAACGAGTTCATGACCTATGGGAAGCTCCAGGACCTGTACTGCTCCGTTTCGGAGAAGAGCCTCCTGCACGAGCTGCTCCTGAAGAAGCACGAGGAGAAGCAGCTCATCCTGGCAGCCCGCAACCCTGGCAGCCACCACGAGTCCGCCCCGAAGAAGACACGCTTCACGCTCCACGAGGTCTCCAAAGTCCTCAAGGACTTCCTGCACGACTCCTGCAAAGGCTTCTACCAGGACAGCACGAAGAGAACTCCGACAGTAGGTATCTCTTCTGCGGCCCTGGTGTGCGTGTGTGTTTACTTGTGTCCCATCCAGGGAGTATCCTGACTTGTGCCCATTGCTTGCTGGGATACACTCTGGCTCCCCTGTGTTGAATAAAGAGATAGAAACTGAGTGGATGGATGGATAATGCATTGCCATCACACATAGACGACAGTGTCTTTACCATGCTGCTGCTGCTGCTGCACTGGAGTATGGAGGTACCATTGTGCACTGTGGTAAACATTTATTAAAGTATCTCAAGGTGCTTTCTTAAGGTCTAGTGTAGTAAAGCACAGTAAAGGCATTCTGAAACCATAGGAAATTACAGCACAACTATGGTAAAACCATAGCTACACCACATTTCAAGAGCAAGATTGATACAGTGATGCCAAGTGTTAGTCTTGATGAAGCTGGTACATATGGGACTTAATGGATGTGTTGTGTTTTTTTTAGGAAAAGTCTGGAAAGACGCGGACATCTCATGGAAACAAGTGTTTACCGGATATGAGCCAAAAATGTGAGAACCCCTGGAGAGATCTGTTTCTGTGGGCTGTACTTCAGAACAGACAGGAGATGGCAAACTTTTTCTGGGCCATGGTAAGTCACTCGAACAAGGCATAACGATCTTCTAATGTGTGAGACGTTTGATGCACTGTAGCAGCTTCCTAGATTTCTTTTTTGTTTAAGCCTGCTCTAGGAGACAATCCACTGGCAATGGGCCACAAGAAGGAAATTACACTACAGAAAGCAGCAATATTAGACTGTGTATATTAAACACTAGTCAAAACACTCGGTACTCAGCCTGCACTCTGTGCAGAAAGCTAAAGATGTCTAGAAACATGAGATAAAGGATGAGATCAAGCTCTATCACAGAAAGCACTCCAATTAGCTAACATAACTGTATATTGTTTTACTGCATGCCAGCGCAGAGAGATTCAAGCTTCAATAAGGAATTTAGGATGTCGCGTCTTTTTCATGTGACCCTGAACTGAGCCCAGCTGAGCCACTTGCTTATGTCTTTGAGCTGGCTGGGCTGTTTCCCTTAACCTGCTGTCTGTGTTCCCGGTGCACAGGGGCCGGAGGCAGTGGCTGCCGCGCTGGCCGGCTGTAAAATCCTGAAGGAAATGGCTCACTTGGAGTCTGAGGCCGAGTCTGCGCGGAGCATGAAAGAGGCAAAATATGAGCAGTTCGCCCTGGGTGAGTGCATTTAACCTTAGTCACAAGACACTGCCATTTAGCCCTGGTGCAAGCCTACTTTCTTCATAGTTCTCACTTTGGTAATTACTAGCAATTGTTTAACACCTGCAAATGACTCGCTCAGCAGCACTTTATCATTGGTTTTAAAAAGCTTGAACCTAAGCTTTAAGTCTATTGAAAGACATATAAAGACATACATAATGCTTATAGAGCTCTGACATAGTAATAAGTATGTGCTAATCAATGAAGCAAATACTAATCAATGAAGACAAGCAGCTTGCAAAGAGCCTGTGCTGGAGATTTTCTTAAACTGTTTGGGACTGGAAGTAGACTGAAACAGTGGTTCAGAAATCCTGCACGTGTTCCGCTGCTGCTGCAGTTAAAACATCCTAAGCGGCCTTCTGCACTGCACTGTGCTTGCAGACCTGTTCAGCGAGTGCTACTCGAACAGCGAGGACAGGGCCTACGCTCTTCTGGTGAGGAAGACGAAGTTCTGGAGCAAAGCCACCTGCCTCAACCTGGCCACAGAGGCCGATGCCAAGAGCTTCTTTGCCCACGATGGAGTTCAGGTAGGAAGAGTCTGGCACAACCGAGCAGCTAAGATACCAGAGACAGTAATAATAATTCCCATCAGATTTCCTTGTATTTCTGTAGTGCTTTTCAACCAGAAGAATCCCAAAGATAGTAACACACTGGAGGGGACCCACTTCACCATCCCCCAGAACAGTGCTGCCCCCATCAGGGTGACACTGGCAGTGTGCGCTAGACAGTTTATCATGTGCCTCGTATTATCATTTGTACTGCCTCTGACATTAATAAAAGCATCATAATCAGAAACAGGTCAGACCTAATGACAGACATACCAAACTCTGCAATAATGAAACTGATGAGGATATTAGAATTAGAGCTGTGGATAAGGTAACAGGAAGGCTGTGAGTTCGAATCCCAGCTGAGACACGGCTGTTGCTGATGCAGTACTTCACATGAATTGCTCCAGTAAAATCCCCAGATGTATAGGTGCAAATGTAAGTCGCTTTGGATAAAAGCATCAACTAAACAAGAATTAGTAAGAATTAGTGATACTGAATGTACCTACTGCTCTCTTCATGAGTGTACTCTCCCTATCATCTCCATTCCCTCCTCTCTCCTTACACTCCTTATAACCCTTCTCCCTCCTCTGCTGCTCGTTCCCGTCTCTCGCGCCTCCTGTGGTGCCTCCACAGGTCTACATCATCTCCAGTCACCTGCCAGCGCCTTCTCCGGACCCAAGTGCACATTCCCTGGATTTAGATATCCCCGTGCTTAGTGCGGCAGCTTGTGCTTGTTCTGAATGTAAGGTGCCTTGGGATAAGGTGTTTGCTCAATCCTAATGCATATCTAGACTAAGGCTGTCTAGATAATAATGTAACAGAGATAATGCAGGTGTATCAGGCCTGGACAGCCTTGCCTTTCTGCAGGGCCTGACATGCAGAAAGTGGCTGTTTACACCTCACGACCTGACAGAGGGGAAGGAAAACTTGAAGATTCTACAGCAAAGTTGGTGTTTCTTTCAGTTTTTCAGAGCATTCATTGAATGAATGCTGAAGAATTGGCATCTCAGTTTTTATTTCTTAGATCATATACTATTACAGTACTAATGTAGTGACTCCTGTAGAGCCAATATGTGTTCAGTGCAAAGGGAGGAAAGTGTGGTGACAGTGGTGACAGTGACCTCTGCAGGACAATAATTGTACTGGACCCTCCATCTGACCTTTCTGTTAGAAGTACAGAGTCAGCATGTGGGTTTTGAAGTCTATTTCATTTTTCTTCCAGGCACTGCTGACAAAAATCTGGTGGGGATCCATGACAGCAGATACAGCGATCTCAAAACTAGTGGTGTCTTTCTTTTTCCCTCCACTAATATGGACAAACTTTATAAAATTCAGGTAGAAATAATACATCCACACACTATATTTTACTCAGTATTAGGCAGCACAACTTTGACTTTACATGTGTGCAATACTTTTACAGTTTACAAAATTCATAGTGAACGCTTGCTCATAAGACACATCATCCCTCCGAAAGATGTTTCTTGTGAGACCTATATATAAAAGTACTGACAATAAGCATTAGCTGTCTGTCAGAAGCTCGCAGAATGAACTCTGAAGGTCTAGTCTGTGCCTCAGCATGGCCCTGCAGGAGGCCTGACGGGGTCTGCTGTCCCTGTGTCCAGCAGTGAGGACGAGCAGCATGGCAGCCGAGGAGGAGAAGAGTTTGCGGAGCTGGACAGCCTGGACACAGAAAAGGCCCTGTTGCTCACGGAGGAGGAGAACGTGTATGTGATGAGCTGGTTTTACAGGGTGTGTGTGTGTGTGTGTATGTGTGTGTGTGTGTGTGTGTGTGTGTGTATGTGTGTGTGTGTGTCAGGGAGCAGCTGTTCCAGCAGGATAGAAGACAGGACTTTGAGAAATCTGTGCTTCTAAATCATGAGGGGCAGTTGGACTCACTGGGCTCACGAGTGTTAAAAGGTTCAAACTGCTTCCTCCACACAAACCTAGATTCCCGCCAACTAGATTCAAACACCTCTAGGTCCCATTTTTCCAAGTCTGTTGACATTCGCAAAAGGAAAACACAAACCAGAACAGAAGTAGCATTTCCATCCAGCATTAAGTTTTCTTTGAAAAATCCCACCTCAAATGTCTCATAATTCTTCAAATAACACAGATTTGTATTTTTATAACATTTAGGAAATTGAACTCGATGCTCAGCGAAAAGGAATTGAATTTCAAATGCCGAAACTGAGGAGCAAGTTTTGATTGGCTTGAGTGTGGTGGTTACAGCACACTGAGCTTGGTGACTGTCTGAAGGAACTGAGGAATATGGTATTCTGTCTGCATTAGCTGTGTATTTTTGGTATGAATGCAGTGTACAGTTTTGTGTCAATGTGTGAATCCTGGAGCTAGACCCGATGCTGCAGTGTACTGTAAGAGATAGCTTCTGCTTCTTGAAGGGCCACATCAGTGTAGCCTCAAACGGGAGGAAACCATGTTGCTTGCTGCTAAGTGCTGATTGCTAATGCATGTGCAGCAGTCTGAGGAGACGTCCTGCTCTGCCACTGCCTGTGCTGAGATCTGTGTGTTTATACACATTTCCCAGAGAGAGCAGGAAGGTCGAAAGCCAGAGCCCACAGAACCACAATGTCTGGAGCACGTTCCTGTTCAGGAGGTGGCAGCGGTTCTGGAGCGCTCCCGTGACCGTGTTCCTGGGCAACGTCATCATGTACTTCGCCTTCCTCTTCCTCTTCACCTACGTGCTCCTGGTGGACTTCAGACCCCCTCCTCCCGACGGCCCCTCCATCGCCGAGATCACCCTGTACTTCTGGGTCTTCACCCTGGTGCTGGAGGAGCTGCGGCAGGTCAGCACCCCCAGGAGCTGGGCGGCGTGCCCTTGCCCCAGTCCTGTCCGCCTATAGAAATAATAAACCACCTGACTGCTAGAGATACATTGTAAGATTTTTTTGCAGGAGCCTTGAAAAAGAAAATATGAGAAATAAAGAACGTTAAAGTGATTAATAAAGAACAGCTTCCAAGTAAAGAAAACGTACAATAGATTGAAAGCAGAAGTCAAAAGGCTTATATATAAAAAGGTAATAAAGGCCAAGAGAACAAGAGAAAGGGATATTGCAGTGAGATCCAAAATGAATGATGCAAGTCTTTTTTTAGAGTTACAACAGCACAATAACAGTAAGAAACCGACCAGGAAACAGCTAATGTATTAAACAAATAGCACTCACTCGTTTGCCAAGAAAGAAATGAACATGTGTTGAACTTTGCCCTCAGAGCTTCTTCACTGATGAAGACACCAGCATCGTGAAGAAGTTCAAGCTGTATGTGGAGGACAACTGGAACAAGTGTGACATGGTGGCT
Source organism: Atractosteus spatula (assembly GCF_055471065.1). Classification (NCBI taxonomy): domain Eukaryota; kingdom Metazoa; phylum Chordata; class Actinopteri; order Semionotiformes; family Lepisosteidae; genus Atractosteus; species Atractosteus spatula. Next base: position 677,318 of record NC_142721.1, on the reverse strand, counting down.
ATTCTTCTCTTTGTGTTTGGGGTGTCCTGCAGGTCAGCTCATTAAAACAGCTTTATTTCTTGTTACAGCGAATTACTGTGTAACAGTTGTAATCTTCTGTGTCTTTCCGTAGACCCAGAGCTTGAAATGACTCAACGTTGAAGGTTTTTCTTGGTTATATTCCAACAGAACCTACACCAGCTCAGAGCTGAGCTGACTGACAGAGAGATGTCCCTATAGCTGCTCAGAGCTGTGCTGATTGACTGGGAGGTGTCTCTTCTCCAGCTCAGAGCTGTGCTGATTGACTGGGAGGTGTCTCTTCTCCAGCTCAGAGCTGTGCTGACTGACTGGAAGGTGTCTTCTCCAGCTCAGAGCTGTGCTGGCTGACTGGGAGGTGTCTCTCTACCTGCTCAGAGCTGTGCTGACTGACTGGGAGGTGTCTCTCTACCAGCTCAGAGCTGTGCTGACTGACTGGGAGGTGTCTCTTCTCCAGCTCAGAGCTGTGCTGACTGACTGGGAGGTGTCTATTCTCCAGCTCAGAGCTGTGCTGACTGACTGGGAGGTGTCTCTTCTCTTGTGTAGTTGTGTAGTTTTGCATCTGCTGCTAGAGTTGTTTCTGTGACCCAGTGTTGTGATAGAGGTTTGCCAGTGTTCTTACACTGATCTCTGCTCCCACAGGATGCTGACGTCGATGTATGAGGCTGGACGCACGGTCTTAGCCTTGGACTTCATGGTGTTTACTCTGCGTCTCATCCACATCTTCGCCATCCACAAGCAGCTCGGTCCAAAGATCATCATTGTGGAGAGGATGGTGAGCGATCAGAATGCCAGGTTTGAGGAATACCTAGGGAGCCCTGGTGCCATAACATTCCCTATACTGGGAACCTCGTCAGGCAGACCTGCTGGACACTGTTTCCCACACCCAGGCTGCAGAGCCACAAACATCCCAGAGTCTTTTATTCCCGGCTCCCAGCAATTACATCAAAAACAACAGGAGACTGGCAGTATAAAATGGATAATTCCCACAGTGACAAATGCTTTGTAAAAAATGCAGGTTTAAAAAGCCAAGCTCACTGGCTGGTTGCATCTTGGGCCCCATGATGGAGCAGTGGTCAGCACTGCTGCCTCGCAGCGCTGGGGCCCTGGGTTCAATTCCAGATCTGGGGTCCGTCAGTGGAGATTGTATGTGATAGTTTTCTCCAGTTGCTCTGGTTTCCTCCCACAGTCCTAAAGCATACTGGCAGGTTAATTGGCTTCCGGCAAAACTGGCCCTGGTGTGAGTGCGTGTGTGTTGCTGCCCTGTGATGGACTGGCGTCCTGTCCAGGGTGTATCCTGCCTTGTGCCCATTGCTTGCTGGGATAGGCCCTGTCACCCTCACAAACCTGAATGGGAAGAAAATGGATGAATTAACTAGCCACTGGCTGGTTGCACCATCAGAGCCTCCCGAAGAGGAAAGCACTGCTGTGGAATATGTTGTGGGCTGGTATCATGGCCAGACTCATGAGCGAAGTGTCCTTGTGTTTTGGCAGATGAAGGATGTCTTCTTTTTTCTGTTCTTCCTGAGTGTGTGGCTCCTGGCCTATGGGGTTGCCACCCAGGCCCTTCTTCATCCCAACGAGAACAGAGTGGACTGGATCTTCAGGAGGGTCCTCTATAGGCCCTACCTCCACATATTCGGCCAGATCCCCTTGGAGGAGATCGACGGTAAGACGGACGATTCTGTATCTCAAAGCTCAGTCCATGGAGGAGGTGTGTGGTGTCTTAGACTGTGAGTTCAGGGGATGTTGTCACACTCAACACAGAAAACCTTGGCCGGAAAAAATCAGAGGACAAAAGAGTACTATGCTCTATGTACTCTGCGGCGGTGCAGTGGTTCTGTGGCTCAGGATCTGTACCTGTGGCTGGAAGGTTGCCGGTTTGTATCCCACAGCCGGCAGAGGAATCCTACTCCTTTGGGGCCCTGAACAAGGCCCTTAATCCCAACTGCTCCAGGGGCACCATATAAATGGCTGACCCTGCGCTCTGACGCCTAGCTTCTCTCCCTGTCTGTGTGTCTCATGGAGAGCAAGTTGGGGTATGTGAAAAGACAAATTCCTAGAACTAGAAATTGTATATGGCCAATAAAGTGATCTCTTATACCTCCAGCAACTTTGGAAAAATTCACCTACAATTTCAGCTGAAATTTCCCTCACGGGATCAATAAAGTATCTATCTACCTACACCTACACCTACACCTGAATTTGATTTCAACTGCCTCAAACTCAAACTCCAGTTCTGACAATATATTTTGCAGAATTGCTAAGGTGTCCAGGGGAATGATGGCAAAGCCTCTTTTTCTGGCGCTGTAGCTTCTGTCCATTGATAACCTGAAAGGGATTATGAAATTCTGTATGATCCCCTAGTGGAGGAGTTCTGTTGCCATCATACTTGGTGAGCAAGGCAGTTATCAAGAGCTTTCTGAAATTGTCTCTTTTTTCTGTATGTTTAAAAGAGCTCAAAAAGTTAAAAGTTACTTGGGAAAATGCTCCAAGTTCATTGGTGTTTTTAATTAATTTCATAGTCTTTGGAAAGCATTCGAATCCCCTCTCTTTAGACACTGTTGTGCTCTCTTGTAATTGCTGTTGTTTTATCTGGTTGCAATTTCTGAAACGACCGTCCTGCTGGCCTTTAGGACATCCTGTTGCTTGAGTCAATCAAGAACTGGTTATGGCTCAGTAATGGAGTGTTCTTTAAAAACCCATCAAGGCAACACGAGCAGCACATCCACTCTGCTTCTCCCAGTTGTTTAGTTTTTCTTAGTTTTTGCCTTCAGCGTCATTTAATGATACATTTACTCAATGCTAACAAACATAAACCACTCCAGCAATGTCAACAATACTTCCTTGGTATCATCATCACTTGCTGACCAGTCACTTCACTTGTTTGTGTTCATTTTTCATTTTTCCTTCCTTAAAATAGTTGCCTAACTTTAGATTTTTCTGTTGATCCAACCAGTGATGGTGGTGGGGTTTGAAATTGATCAGCAATGTCTTTCATTTTTCTCAGCTTTCCTTAAAGAGTGTTTAATTTTCTGCTTCCCATCTTTGACAGGCAACTACGTAAGCAGAAGGTCTAATTGGTAAAGCATTAATAATGTATTTTTTAATCCTGTTTTACCATAGCGGCTAAAATGCCTGAGCTCAATTGCACCACAGACCTGTTTGAGATCATGGAGGAAACACTGCCCCCTTGTCCAAATCTGTATGCCAACTGGCTGGTCATCCTCCTGCTGGTCATCTTCCTTTTGGTCACCAATGTGCTGCTTCTGAACCTGCTGATCGCTATGTTCAGGTAAGGATTGAGCTTTAGTGCTTTATTCACACCTATGGTCGACAACCTAACTTTCATTAAACGGTTAAAGATAGGTAGTTTTGTGTTATTTGACAAAACTGATTTGTTGGTAGTGAGACTTTGTATTTCTCATATATACAGTATGAACAGCAAATATTTACAATTCCAGCTCAGTCAGAAGTGTATATTTCTATTTATTTATTTCTATATATAAATATTTAGTAACTGTTTTCATTTTTTAATATATTTTAGTACACTATACAAACTATTAAACAATAATTATGTTCACAGTTATAAAATCTCACTGTGGGAAAAACATTTAATAGTTTTTGCAAAAAAGATGACAAGAAGCATGAACTGTTGTTTCTCACCATTTAGAATTTTTGCAAGATTTTATTTAGAAACAGTCTGTTTTTGTCTTTGTATTAATTTAAAATCTTACATCTTACTCATGAAATGAAAGCTGAGACCAAATGGGTTCTATTTTAAGCTTTTTGAGAAAACTCTGACAGCATCAACTGTTTAATTGTTTATATCTAATAAATTCAGAAACTCTTGTGCTTGCAATCAGTCTGTTAGCACTCCTTCATACCGTTAAAGTGCTATCTCTTGCATATATACAAAAGTTTTCACCAAAAATGTTTTGAGTTTTATTTTAGTATCATTCTTTTAAATGATTCAGATTTTGTAAAGGAGATTTTGAGTTACAGAACTCAAAGAAACAAAACAATATTTCAAAATATGTCTTCTACAAGAAAGGAAAGTGCTTTCCCACAAAACAATTGGCTTTTTGGCCTTATGCGAAAGCCAATTAGAAAAGATCAAAGGGATGAAGGCCATTCCTAAACTTCTGAGGGTGCAAATGTGCAAGGTACTGTATGCAACAAGATGCTCTGAACAGCATCCTTCAGAACCACTACCTCAGTATTCAGACACTTCCTTCCTGGTGAAATCTCAGTCCTTATCTAGCATGCAGAAATCAGATTTTCCGGCCAATATTCAGTGGCATTTACAGGGAAAACCTCTGCAACAACTTCCTGATCCTATAAAACTACGGTTGTGGGTGAAGTGGGTTATAATAAAATTCCTATGGTTAATATCAGATGGTTAATGTCGTCTCCCTGCCCTGAGGTAAGTGTTCTGACATGCTTGGCAAATAAAGACATTTCCTGCCGTAGCTACACCTTCCAGGTGGTGCAGGAGCACACGGACATCTTCTGGAAGTTTCAGCGCTTCAACCTGATCGTGGAGTACAGCAGCAGGCCTGCCCTGGCTCCCCCCTTCATCATCATCAGCCACATCTCCCAGGTCGTCTTCAGCATGTTCAAGAAGTCCGAGTCCAAGACGGATCCCCTAGGTCTGTCCCAGACTCTCTGCGTGCTGTTACTGCTGTACACTGAGCAAAATCAGGCACTGTAGTCTTAAAAACACTTATTCAAACATATGATTTGGATATTTCAAGGAAATCAGTATTAAATTCTGTTGGAGATGCGATTTCTTATGTCTCTGCCCATTCGGCTGTGCAGTAAGAGGGACCTCAAGTGGGTCCTGTTCTATGTATAAAGCACTTTGGGACCCTTTGATTGTAGAATGATGCACTGTATACAGTAAATGAAAGGATTATCAATTACAATTCGGGGAATCACAGTATTTTTATTCTGCTAAATACTGCACTGGGAATCCAGAATCTGCACCAGGCGCAGAATCCCAGGGATGTGGGATGGGATATTGATCCCTCTTTGCCTCCCTGCAGAAAGGGAATTACCAGAAGCTTTGGATCAGAAGCTAATGACTTGGGAGACGGTGCAAAAGGAAAATTACCTGGCCAAGCTGGAGAAACGAAAGAGGGAGAGCAGCGAGGAGAGGCTGAGAACCACAACGTCCAAGTAAGTGTGTCTTCAGACGTGTCTCCATTGCTGGAGGGCAGAGGCTGCAGAATTTTAATTGACTCTTTAGGTTACCTTTAATCATTCAAATTAAAAGTTAGCACTCTAAAACTGAAGGCAGACTCCCTGACAAATGATAAAATTGCCCCAGCACAAGTCCCCTTCAAAGAATGAAAGAAACAGCTTTTTAGTTATCGAGAGAGGATACCAGGCCTAAACCCGTACTCTCACCAACGCTGCCATGGGATCACGGAAGAACAGGCCTTCAGGGCTTCAGGTTGACACCCTGAATCAGCTGCATTTTTTTAATTATAGGGTGCAGTCCCTTCTGAAAATTGTTGGAGGTCATAAGGAGCAGGAAAAACAACTCTTAACAGTTGAGACGCAGGTAAGGAACTATTTCAATGGGGATAATAAAGGTTGATGTACAACCATCTGACAGAGAGTGCCAGTTATTTCCTAAGCAACCCCCATTCTTCCTTATAGACAGTCTACTTTATATTGAGCGGTTTTAGGGGTTTCAAGGGGATTTAACACAAATGAGACCAGCTGTTCTGATGTGATCAATAATTTACAAATACCTTGAGAATAAGGGTTAAGAGGTAACATTTAGAAAAGAGCATGATTAATCTTTACAAAAACACCACACTATAAACAACTGTCTATCATGTTGGACATTTGATTGTAGCTAAAAAGCTGTACATAAAGAAATAAAGAAAATCTAAATCTAATCATATTATTATGGTAATTAAAATGTTAAAATATGTTGAAATATGATAGGAATGGATGTTTGATTTCAATATCTTATGGAGTTCAGTTTGACGTCTCACGTGTTGTACTGTGTGTAAGCTTCTGGAGCTCAGAAACTGATGCAGTGGTGTACAAAATGTATTAAAACACCCAGCAGCTGTGTAGTTTACACTTCTTATGCTGACAAAGTTCAGGAGCTTCTGCTGAAGGTACCAGACAATCATGAAAGGAAACAGATCATTGCAGATGACTTTTTAATGCCTCCACCCCCCCAACTTTGGAGGACTTCTTTATTTTTATTTTTTTAATAATTTGTTTTGTCACTCTCTCATTTTTGTTCTTATTAGACAATAACAAAAAAAACTTACATTCACAAAAAAATAATTCAAAAACTTCCTACTAATATTCTTAACATCAAGTGCCATTCAAGTATGTATCTAATGGGCCCCAAACATTCCTATACTCATTAAGTTTCCCCTGTAAATTATATGAAATCTATTCAAATTTAATTTGTGATACAGCCTCTTTAATCCATCTTTGTATGACATTCCTGTACTGTCCACCCATTTTCGCAAATATTATTTTTTTAACAATAATACAGAGAGTCAAAAAAGTATTTTTATATTGAATTGCTATATTTCAATAGTTTGGTCAAAGCCCTAATCAAGACCAGGGTAAATGAATGAACTTGACTGGAGGACCTGGTTGAGGAGAGTGACAGCCTATCTCCTCCATCTGTAAGGACAGGGCGTCTGGATTCCTCCTCTCGTCATGGATGAGCCTGGGAGCTGCTGCGAAATCCCGAACCTTTGTTTAAAACTCCATTACAATTTCATTTGGTGTGATGATAATGGGCTCTGATTTTGTTGATGGAATTTTTTTAGTTTAAATCCCAGGTGAGGCACTGCTTCTACATGGGGAAAACCCAAGAAGAAAATGGAGAATGTGCAAACTCCATGCCAACAGAGCAAGATTCAAAACACTAGTGCTAATCAACACATAAAGCAAACAACTTTATTCCAATTGCATTAGTGTTATCCCCCAATGGGTAAATGGTTTTCGTTATGCTTTAGGCTGGATAAATGGCACACAATCTTTTGTGTGCAGATTGGCTGATGTCTAGTTTTCATCTTGTGTCCCAGGTCAAGTACTGCAGTGATGTGCTGTCCTGGATGGCCGAATGCTTTTCACAGAGCACACTCCGCTGTGACAGAAATGTCCCAAAAGACCCACGTAAGGCCTTTCTAAAAAAACAGTCTAAATGTTGCCTTTGCTCACAGACTTGAGCAAACTTGAGTGGTGTTCGTCATTTGAGAGTCCTTCTCACACAGGCCTCACCTGTTACAGCAATCGTAGAAACTGTACGAGTGCTCGCGGACAAGGTAAAGAGATCGCTTTATTAGGGGGCAGTGCTTCTGAGACTCCACTACAACCACACCAAGGGTCATGTTGCTGCCTTTATCTCTGGTCCACCAGAGCACCACTATGACAAGCTGCAAAACTTAAAAAGACTCTGTAAACATTGATAACTGTAGATCCTACTTTATAATAGCCTGCTTCACCTGGGACAGGAGTGGTTGTAAATTGCCCACAGGTGAAACAGGCTTCCTGTCTGAATGCATATCCATGTCAACCAGCACTGACTGACAGGTGAGCAGGGGTGTGGCCAGCTCCTGTGGTAATGTCAGCTAGTTCCGCAGTGCTCCAGCAAGGTCGGCAAGAGGCAACAACAAGGATATTTTAACACCACTCACCTTTCACGGTTACTTTGTGTGGTTTTGTCTCTTTCTAAAGGAAAGCAATAAGCTTTAATGCTCTTATTTCTCTCACATCTCTCACGTTGTGTTTGTGTTGTTGATTTTTTTCTTTGTCTTCAGATACATTATTGTCAGGAGAAAAGAAAATTTGAATTATTGTGTTTCAGGCTCGGCAGGGAAGTGGTCTAAGCAACAACAGAAAACAACGACAGAAGAAGGAAACAAAGACAGTAGGAAAATGGACTCGGCACAAAGCCAATGAAAACAACTCTGAGAGAACAACATCATCCACAGCTTCATCAAAACACCTTGAGCTGCAGAACAGACAGTAATGCTGCTAAAATGCAGCATATAAATGAGATTCAGTGGATGTTTTTGTCCAGTGTTTATGTGTTCAGGCATTTGTTAACTCTACAAATAATTCTAACAGCATGTGAAATAATTTCTCACAGAAACTACATTTAAACTACATTCAAGACAGATTTGTAAAATCGTAGCTGCCATGGTAATACAATGACTAGGCAGAGTTCAGATTCTCTCTCTGTCTTCTGTTTTTTGCAAAAAATATCCAAATGTGCCCTAAACGCATACATATATTGTAAAACAGAAATTTGTGGCAGAGAAAGAATTTTTGTTATTTTTTTTTGTTTCTGGTGTTTCTCTCATGTTTGTAGTTGTTTATGAATTTAAAACTAGGAGTCAAACTGTTAGTTGTACATGAAAGGTATTTCAAATGAACACCTATATCTTGTTACACCACCTTACACATTCACATTAGCAGTCTTTACTGATGTCTCAATGTTGTAAAACAAAAATAAAACAATACTAAATAGAAAACCAGTGGTAAGTTAAAGAGCTCATTTCAAATGTTTAGCATTTTTATACTTTTGATTTACACTGTTTTTCTGTTTAGCATGAAACAGGAGGTCGACATGTCAAGCACAGCTCTGGCATAGACCTCCTGTGTGTCAGCTTGAGCAACTTGTGTAAACAAACATCTGTTCATACTTCAGAAGAAAGCAGCTGCAAAACAGCAGATTCATATTTGTCAGCTGACACAGTCTTTGTTTTTTTAATGATCTTGTTTTCTTTAGATGGAACTTACAGTGGTTAATATTTGAAGAAATAACAGGCAAATTAAGATTAAGACCTTTCACCTTAGATATATTGCCCGCATTAAGCAATTTTGATCGATGTCCGATGCTGTGCCTGATCCCTGCATTTATAACGTTAAGGCTTGATTTCTCCAACTCTTCACCCTATGGGCTCCCTAACGCTCTTCTCAACAAGTTGCAATATGTCCAAAACTCTGCAGATAGGCTGCTTACTCACACCAGACCCTGGCAGCACATCACTCCTACACTAAAGTCTCTACATTGGTTGCCTATAAAGTCTCGTATTCAATACAAGATCTTGTTGCTGAGTCTCAAGGCTCTGAACACTCTGGCTCCATCACACATCTCTGAACTCCTCCATGTTTCACTCCCCTGTCGGCTCCGTTCAGTAGAAGCTGGACCTCTGCTCACCGTAGGCAGGACTAAATCACTTTTGGTGACCCTGCCTTGTCTGCAAAATTCAGGGCCTGATGCAGACTGTTAAAGAGGTGGCACAACTTACCTTCACTACTTTTGAAGTTATGTTCATTTCTGTGTGACACTGCTCTGTGTGGGTCCCTATTATACTGTAGGACAGCCAAAGAAGCTGAGACAATTAGGTTTTTTTATTTGATCAAAATACATAAAAAACAGTTTAGTTTTGATTGGAATAATTTCTCACCATGTTTTTTAAACTTTTAATGTGTCTCAAAAGACATTGAGTGCTTATTAGTATTTTTTTATTGTATTTTATTGCGTTTGGGAAAATAAAATGTTCTCCAAAAAAACAAACAAACTAGTGGGAACAGGCTTTTCTGATTGTTCTGTTAAATTAGAACTGACTTGGCTTAAATTATTGGAATAAATATACCTTTTGGTGCAAAGCATGAAACATTTTTATCTAGTTTTGGTGTTGTCATAACAAATGGAACACAACATGAAATGCAATTAAAACAGATGTATTAATTTCAAGATGTTTCAAATAATATTGATTATGCTTTTTACATCTTAATCCTTCTTCTATACTATCTGAGATCAATCATTTGTCTGACTTTTGTTAGGTTTGGTACTTCACAAACCTAAGCCTATAGCTAGATGAACATTCATTCATAAATGAGTCCTTCAGCAACGATGACTCCCGTTTCTAGAACTGGGCTGATTGAAGCTGAGTGAGGGTGTTACGGACATTCCTGACTTAATTGAGCCAATTCATTTAATAATTTGTTCAAATGTTCAAAACTCAAATGTTTCCCAGATGCATTTTAAAGTCTTTTTAAAATGATACAGTACATCCCTGCAGTACAGGAATGGTACAGTGGCTGGGGGCGTCTGAGTTTTCCTTTATGAGATTAGTTGTAATAAGCATAAATGTAACAGAAAACATTAATGTTTCAAAAGCTGTAGCTATTATATGTGTATAGAACGAGAAAAGAGAAAATTGTCATGTTGTGGAAGTTTGTGTGTTCTCTTTTCTTTGTGTGAGACAGGTTCAAGAGAAAAACGTTTTGGTTTGTCCAAAACCCTTGCAGGAAAACAGGAAAGCATGCTCGAGGGTCTGAGAGAATAGATCAAGTTACAGAATTGAGGTCATTCGAGCACATCTTTGCTAGTTTCGTTTGTAAGGAACCTATCGGTAGGTTGATTGAGAATTTCACTGAACTGTTTTGGAAAAAACAGATGCAGTTCCACATGCAATTACGTGGCTGAGAGATGTATCCCAAGATACACAACACTTTCTTTCTGAAAAGAGCTATTACCATTTTCACCAACTGTAGACACGCTTTTGATTTTTTTAAAGTTTCTTCTTCAAATCAGAATACATAATCCCATCATATTTTTTAACCGCAAAAGGATTAATATTAATACATTAAAAACATATTTTTAAAGAAACTACAGTGGAGCATGTTAGAGATGCATGAAGGATAATTGAATAATTCTAATAATAAGAATAATTAATATATTGTCATATTTGTATATTTTCATTGCTGTAACAGAACCAGAGCTTTATAGAGCACGTTAAAGACGTTTTCACAATCACGTGTGCGTCTGTCTTTAAGAAACAAAGTTTTTTTAAAAAAATTGTATTAAACGTATAAAAAATTTATAAATACAACTACAGAGGATCAGAAACAGGTTCAAGAGAAAAAAACACAAACAGAAAAAAACATTTAACTGTCAGAGGTAATGAAGTAAATTATGTGATAAAATTGTATTTTTTACATATATCATGTTTTCCTTGCTTTATTATTTCTCAAATGTTTTATAGAATTTAAATAGTGTTTCAGCTCCACCTCAAAAGCACTAAAAGGGGAGTATTATTAGACCATTTTGATTTATGAATGTGAAATTTACCCAGAATGACTAATAAATTTACTATAAATAAATGCTCTTTTTCCAAATTTTCTATTAAACAGTACAATAAAATATAAAAATCCTTAAATCTAAAGAACACCTTTAACTGCCTGCAAACAAAACTCTGCAAGTCCGCCCAAAACAACTTCACAAACCGACACCTCACAAATAAATAACTGCACCAAAGATTCCCTTTCAGCCCCACAAAAAACACACAGCTCATCCTGCTCATGCTTAAAGTTAGAGAGCACTAATTTAACTGGATAAAACTTATGAACAATTTTAAACGATATCTCTTGAACTTTATTTGTAATACAATATCTATCCGGAGTTGTCCAAACTATCTTCCAGTTTATATTTTCAAACATTGCATTCCATAAAGATAAACAAGGAGGGATAAGATGGGGTTTACAAAGATTACTTAGATGAGTATTGTTACATTTCTTATCCTTTATTTTAAGAAACGAAGTACCTCCGCTCTAATGATATGATAATGTATCCAGCCAATGACAGAGGCGCTCAGCTGCTCTCCGGCACGTGCAGAGGGCGGTCTTCTCACAATGGGCTGATCGCACAGTTTTGTGACGCAAGAGGCCTGAATTCCCTGTAGGAAGTGACAACACTAAGCAGGTCAACAGTGGTCTGTGTGTGTGCGCGCCTGCGTTTCAAGAAGAGCTGGAAAAACAGGCTGCGCAGGTTCCTCTGAACAGCAGCGTGGATAGTTTAAGAACAAACGCGTTTTAAGGGAATAGTATCGATTGTTTGCATGCTGATTTCCTGAAAACGTGACGGAGACCCAGCTCAATTATACAACATCGCGATTCTCTGACCGACGCGACTGCTCCTGAAGGAACAACCACGCGATTTCACAGGGGTTAGCGTTACTGGCATGTGTCTACAGAGGCGATGCAACTTTCCTCTCCCTTTTCTGTAGCTGTCGGAAACAAACCCAGGTAGCTTCGCTGTTTAAAGGCTATTGCGACAGCTCGGTTTGCGTGGAGGAGTCCGTCAGGTGGAGCACAGGAATAAAACTGAAGACGTCCCTCACGGTAGACCAGTGCTGGAGTGACTTCGGAGTACACTGAACGCAATTTAAAACGCAAGCAAAAGCTGAAATAGTCGGTTTACTTTGAACACACACTGCAAGTTCATCAAGGAGCAACACAGAGGGCAAAACCGTGCAACGTGAAAGGTTTTCCTAACCGAATTGCACACATGATGGTTTCTCGTACTTCGCCTGCAAAACCCACTATGTCTGCACGCGGAGTCGTATAAGTCCACACAGCCTTCGATTCCGGTTGAAAACAGCGGCAACGCTTCTGGTACAAGAACCTGGACTGTGGAGCAATAGGAATTAAGCATGACCAAACCCGAGAGGAAAAGCAGCGTGTCTGCGCCGAGACCGTCTGCCGATGACCAGGTCAACGGTACAATGGACGCCGTGGTGCCCACTGGCGCCCCTGACCTCGTAAAACCTAAAACGTCCAAGCATTTATCTAGGGAGAACAGCTTTCGAAGGACAACGGAGTCTGAGGTGTTTGATGATGGAACCAACACCTTTTTCTGGTGAGTTGGTAACGCTGTGGCTTTGAATGTGTGTTTTTTTTGGTGTTTTAATGTAAACCCTTACGGATGGCATATGGTCTTTATCAGGGAAGGGTGTGTTGTGTTTCTTTGTGCTAGATTATGTTATTTTGTCAATTAAGACCTGTCCAGGCTGTTCAGTTATTTCTACATTGAACTTATGTCGTCAGGGATCTGGCGTAGTGGCATTTCTGCAGTAACATCCGGTCAGCACGACTGTGTAGCGAAGACTGAATATCGCTGTGCTATAAAAATATAGATAGAAATATCGCTGCGACTGTAGGTACTATAATTGGTGTATTTTTACGGAGTGTGATGGCATGACATCTTCTCAAGGTTATTAAAAAATACATATCGCTCTGTAGTCTTAAAGCTCTGTAGTTGAGTGTCTTTGCGCTGTTCCTCTTTTGCGTGATTAATTTGCGTGGAGAAAGACTTACTTCAGATTGCTTCTTAAAAAGTACACCCAATAGCGTGGTTCCAGCGTCTTGTGCGTCGGCTCTAATCATCACTGAAAAGCCAATAAACCTACAAGTCATCTCTTTCATGTGCTGTCGTTGGTTATGTCAGCTGGTGTCACATTGTGCAACGTAACTGCGCTTCCAAGGGAGATGAAATTATAATTCTCTTTTGCCTCAGTAAAGCATTCTTCCTTAAGCAGCTACTGAGTAAAAATCACCTGACAGCATCACATATTCGGGCTTGATTCATTTTTGTCAGACCCCTTTTTAAAAGCCTGTTTTTTTTTTTACAGATGGGATATGATGATAGAAATAAGCAAATAGTCCAGTTTATACGGTGGGGGGCTGGATGAGGAAATCATTTTGATCTAGCTTCACTATTAAGGTCTTATTCTTAATATTTAAGTGAAGAGTGTTTTCGGCGTTTGGCTCTATTCTCATCTGTTCTGCAGTTGGGAGGTCGAATGTAGGGGGGCAAACTCACCAAACTATTAGGCTGCAATCCTTTTGGGGTCTGTACTGTATATCCCCCAGTGTGCTTCTTCAGCAAAGTGTCCTGAGATCCTTAAAGACTTTAAGCCAGATAATAATGAGGCGGCTGAAGGACAGGGCCTTATTCACACACAGAAGGTCCTCCCACATCTGACAGCCCCATAAACACAGCCCCCTCCTCCCCCTGAGCTACTTACACACCTATAAGCACACACTTCCCACACTCTCCTCATGCTGTTGGTCAAGGTGGATGTAAGCCCGGACAAACCTTGGGTTCGGTCTTTTTGCTATGATAGACGACACATCAAGGGTGTGCGTGAGCCTCCCAGAGGTGACCAGGGCCCCAGCAGGCGTGCTTTATGTGGGCTGTAGCAAAAAGTATCCATGCTTCAGCTGCCAGAAGAGAGTTGGGCTTTCAGGTACGTTTGTTTGGAAAGGTGCTCTGCAAAGTAGGTGCGTTTTGCAGTTGTGGACATTTTCCCAGGTTTTCCAAAGAACTGTAGTACTTCCTCAAAACAGACGTCTGGCCTGTGAATTTTCTTTTAAGAAATGTTAATTTTTGGCATGACGGTTGCAGAAACATATAAGCTAGCAGCAGTACCTTGAAGGTGTGGTCCTTGAGAATGTTGTTTCTGGTGTAAGAGAAGCCTGTTGGCATGGAGCTGTAGAACTACTTGCAGAACGGGTTATGAGCAAAAAGGGCAAAACATCTCTTGTCCTTCTTGACTTAAAGCATGCGGTAGGTCATGTTTTGACATGCGCTTCAGTTGCCTTAGAAATGCCTTTCACTCTGTTGGATGATTTTATCTGCCATAGATCTTTAGGAATGTCTTGAGACAGGTGTGATGGAGATTTCCAAGTATGGCAAAAATGACTCATCCTTTTATTGGACACTGTGTGGGCATTTTGAGGTTTGGGGTTTGCAGTATCTGGTATTTTTTAGCCACTAATAGCTTTAAATGGGGAAAGAAAGCTATACATTTTTCTCCTATAAAAGTAGAGCAGTGGAAAGTTTTGACACCATCAAGATTTAGAGGTCATGGTTAAAGGTCATCCTCGTTTGAAGTCATCACAGAAGTTTTATTTACACCAGTGAATTTATTGATTGTGTATCATTCATTAATCAAGTCAACTTAAATTCTTAATTTTTTGATTTGATTGTTTCACATAAATGGTGCTCCTCAGGTAAATTGATTCCAGCGTCACCAAACCCTTTCTAGTCCACCTTCCCAGTCTACACTTTGAAACTTGAGGTGTGGTGTGCTCTGAGTGTGGTGCTTGGCTGTCCCAGTCTGTTACTGCGGCACTCCAGGCAGCGGTGTGGAGTCAAGGTTAGTGCTGCAGATTCTGCACAAGAGGGTTGTGAGCTTGATTCCCAGCTGGGACACAGCTATTGTAACTGTGAGCAGATTGGAATAGGTTGTTCGAGTGGAATGCCCTGCTGAATTAATGAGTCTCCAACTTGGCATTATAAATTAGAATGTGTTCTTAATTGCTTTACTTGTTAAAATAAGGGATGAAGTAATGAAGTGAAAGAAAGTTCTGCAGATTGTGTTCTTTGCTTTATTTTTCACATTTCAGTGTAGCTGTGCTAATGATTTCCTGCCATCTCTATCGATTTTGTCTTTTCTTGTTGGAAAGTTGGCCAATCCCAATTTACAGGCACCTATGTTCTTGTTGGTGCTCTTAACTGAGAAATGTCCACGTTTTCCTTTGTTGTTGAGCTTGTGAAATATACCAAAGATATCTAACGAGGTTTGGGATAGGAGTTTAAGTGTTCTGGTCATTATAAGACACAATTTTGATAAAATGTTTGTTGTGAGATTAGCTAGGTTTTGTTTTCCAATGTGTCGTTTGACCATGGCCATGTAACAAAGAGAACGTCTGAAACAAAAGAGGGACAATTGTTCACAGTATCGTTCTGCGTTGTTTATTCAGGGATTTAAATAGAACTCCTGTTGCTTGTGATTTGAGCCATTTTATTTGTTTTATGCGGTCCAAGGTCTTGTGTATGAGCCAGTACTAAGCGTTGTAGATTTCATGCTTGTTACCTTAAACTGAGGAACATATACATGGAGAAGATGTGGATGTTTCTACATTTGCTGTGTCTTCTGGAAAGGATTGTAATTCCTGTGATGCCACAGCAGTAGTAAATGGTGGAATGTATTTCCGCTCAAGTTAATTCAAGAAGTCAAGCACACCATTTTTTGCGGATGGAGAGAATTCACATCATTATGTTTAATCCAGTTCAGTCTTGGTGGCTATTTTCTCTAGATCTGAACTCCTTTAACTTAATTTGTAGTAAAAAAACCTCCTTATTTTCTATATACAGTATATTAAATAATGTCTGTATTTCGTTATCTGTATTAAATACTTTTCTCTTTTGACCATATACTGTACTTCCGTTTATGCAACATCAGATTTTTACTAGGACTGTCCCTCTTAATGCCCAAAATGGGTCAGGCAGCTATTTGCTCCCTGTGTCACGGCCATTGTCCGGCTGTTCAGGCCATGGCTCATTTGAGATAATGACGTCCATGGAGATGGGTCTTTTCCCGTCTTGGGTCTGCACTCTTGCAAAAACAAAAAATGGCAAGAAATGGAGATGTTACCTTCATTAACGTTCTTGACCTGCGAGGTGGGCAGTTTGATGTTATTGTTTTGCTACACACAATGTCACTGCTCAGTGAAAAGAAATTCCAGCTTTTCTGTACCTAAGCTCCAATGAGCAATATCTCCCACGCTGCTTTTTCAATAATAATAATAAAATAACAGAAACGGTGTGTCACCTTTATCTGCTGTAACTAGGGATGGTGTTACTGTGCAAACAGCTGCCTGTTAGATTCAAGGGAAGTAGAGATTTTTTTCGCTGAACTTGGAGAGTCTGTTAGCGAGACCAATACAAACACCATTGTTTCAGGAGCCCACCTGCTTTTCAGCTGTTTGTGTGACTATGTGCCTGAAGCGTTTTCCCTTGTTTCATCCCTACAGGAGGGCTCATACCTTAACAGTCCTGTTCATCCTGACATGCGCGCTGGGGTATGTGACACTGCTTGAAGAGACTCCTCAGGACACGGCCTACAACACAAAGAGGTGAGGAAAACGGTAGAGGAGCAGAAGCTTAACTGCCTGCTCTGGCTTGGTAGCAGAGGCTGCAGACCTAGTGCATGTCACGAGATGACAGTACAACAACTGTCCTGGACAAAGAATACTCTGTGTTCCTCGCACAAGCCTGTGTGATTGGCACTGATTTTTATGTTTAAATTTTTTTTTTTGCTCATTGGAAGCTTTTTTTGAGTCTGCTTAGTAAGCTGCTGTAGTAATTTTGAATGCCTGTGTGGGTGTGTGTTGGGGAGGCGAGGTGGTGATTCATGTGGATACCTTGAAAAGAGAAAGATGTTTGATGAGGCTCTTGGATGAGTAATAGCTCTGCTGAATGGGCAAAACGGGCCACATGTCCTCTGGTCAATTGCAGTTTTTTATTTTGGTCTTGGGCTTGTGTAGTGTTCAGCATTTCAGGATTTGTTATTTATTGAACTCTGGAGACCAGCGTTATCTGCCAATTCTAGAAATAAAATTCAAACTTCTATGGTTTGCAAAACCCTCTTGCATGAACTAGATTCAAATTTAATACCTTTCATGTTTTCTTGCTAGAATATTAAATTCTTCACAATCTGCTATGTCCCTGGAAGAATTAACCTGATGGCTTAAAATGACATTGTGCTATTGTGTTGATATCGAAATGCAGTGCTTTTATTTTTAGGGCACGGCGAGTCGAACTTGTGCTGGAGGCAGTCGGGTTTTCTATGAAATGTTACAAAATCCTGAATATGATTACTGGGATACTGTGAGAAATGTTCAAATTGAAACTATTTTCTTGTTGCCTTTAAGTGCCCAATTCTCTGAACTGTGTTTTTTTAAGACTAACTCACTAATTTCGGATAAAGGAGTGTTTTGCAGGAGCTCAGT
Organism: Atractosteus spatula; assembly: GCF_055471065.1. Classification (NCBI taxonomy): domain Eukaryota; kingdom Metazoa; phylum Chordata; class Actinopteri; order Semionotiformes; family Lepisosteidae; genus Atractosteus; species Atractosteus spatula. The sequence goes on along the minus strand of NC_142721.1, from coordinate 659,663 downwards.
TGTACAACTTCATGAGGATATGAGAAATGATAATGGCAGTAGTTAAGAAAACTTGTATTTTTCCTGTTGCTACAGGCAACTTTGCTACTTCTTATTGTATCGTGTGTTTACCCCTCCTCCCATGTGTATTCCAATTTAGCTTTATTGTTACTGTGGATTTGTCTAAGAATTGTGCACTGAGATAATGCTAAAGTTTAAGCTCTAGGGGACCTGTCAGTGAAGTATAACTATATTATATCTGCATATGCAAAGTCTATTATTAAGTGCAGAAGACCAAAGAAAAAAATAGAAGGCATACGTTATTTTTAAAGAATGAGGTTGACCTATTTTTCAGTGCAAAAGAATAACTGCACATAGTTTCTGCTCAAGAAAAATGCAATCAATAAATTGTCAAAATCAGTCACTGTTAATCAAATAAAAGTAAATCAAAACAAAGGTATAGTTCCTTAGCATAACCAAAACAAACCACACTGAATTCTCAGCATCCAGGCTTTCCCAGATGCAACAGGGATAACAGGTGTAGCTTGATGGAACGTTTTCGTGACGCACTCTGAGGAAATTGGATGTGGCACCGAGTCACTTGTGGCATTTTCACTTCCATTCTTTTCCTGTTGATAAAGACAGCAGGTCCTTGGATGAAGACTTTGAGAACTTCCTTCCTTTTTCAAACCAGGGCCACAGCTTCCCGGCCTCCCTGTCTGACTTATTAAAAGACCTTCCGCAAAATTAACCCTGAGTTTCTAGTGAGTTGGTGCTGTTTTAGAAGTTTTCCAGATTTGTGGTAAACAAACTGGGTGATGGTGTTTCTGGGCTGATGTTTTTAGATGTTTAGTCTCAAATCGCATCTAGGCTTATATGAGTCAGTTTTTCTGAAAGTAGAGAAGTCACTTGTTTTTGTCAAGTCTACTTGCTTTGTTCTGTACCAAGCACAGCGTTTATGATAATTCACTAATAATGCAGTGTCCACTGTCCCTGAAAGTGCTTTTGTCACCAAAGGACGATCTCCTCAGGGGAAGTCCGTTTTTCAGCCTGGGCTCCATCCTGCCAGTTTTGTCTTGTTATTGGAGGCCATGCTTTGCTTTTTTCTGATCGTTGGCCTGATATGTTCATGAACTCTAAACCATACCAGGATCTAGAGGAAAATGTTGGACCATATGTCTGACAGCTCAAGCTGAACCAAAAGGGTGTCTGATTTTTAAAAAAATTAACATATGTTATTTGTCACATGGGGTTTGTTTTACCTACTATCAGGTGTCCGTGAGGACTAGGTGAAGATAAAATATCTAGATGTGTTAAACAATAAAATCTTAAGAGGGTGCACTTTCTTTTTTTAACACATCGTACCCACCCAATTTGGAATCTTCAAATTAAAAAAAAAAAAAAAGCTTGGCTCTCTGGCAGCAATGTCAACATGCTCTTCTGACACCCACCTACAGCGCCACTCATCTTGTGGCATGTCTCTCTGTGATCTCTCCATGGACATCTAATCCCAACCCTACCTTGGTGGCTCACTGCCGGCCATTTTTTTTAATGTCAGGCTGCAGCACGCAACAGGTCCTTCACCCCTGCGGGGATGCTTGATGTAACAGTGCAGTTCTGTGTCATTTTGAGATATGGTTTATTACAAAAGGCCTTCCAGAGAGCAGAAATCAACTCTGAAGATATGGGGACATTTCTACATGCTGTTGTACCTCATATACAGCACAAACAGCCTCCTAAAATGCAGAAGACATGTTAAGAAAAAGACCTATATGGATATGTCTGGAAACTGCAGAAGTGCACCCGTCAGGTCTTCCTCAGCTTAAATACAGACCTGTGGCTACCTGTTGGGTGCTCTTTAACACAGAAGAGTTAAGTCTAACTGAATTCTGCAACCCCCTTATTGAGTGTAATCTTTCTCGGTGGGAGAGGTCACTGTTCAGCAATTACGCAAAGGTTACATGTCGGAGAAGTGAAGGAATTGGCTTGTAAAAGATCACATTCAGACACCTGCTGCTCCATTACTTTTTCATAGCTCTTGCTCTGCTGGAGGGAGAAGCCCCATTGATGAAACAAGGCTGCTTAGGATCCTTCACTTTGAACCGTGACTCATGTGTATCACTGGAACGGTTTGAACCTCCAGATTCGAATGACAGCAGACACACTCAAATGCCTGTCAGCAGGCTGTTATCCATACGTAACATACAAAGACTAGGGGTTAATCTCTCAGTAGTCAACAGGAGCTGCTGAGACATCGCTTATGCCAGGAGGACACTCTGTGATGTCTAAGTGATGTCTCAGCAGCTCCTGTTGCAAACAGGCTCAGGAATTCACTCTGGGTGGCACACAGTGAGTAAGAGCCCAAACTGGAGCTCAGCAAAGAATCTCTTTTCCCCCGACCATTGGATCATGTAGCCTGTGATATAATAAATATAGCTGTCCACGCTTCAGGTGATTTTTCAGCTACAAAGTGCAGTTCCATCACTGCAACTGGTCAGGTCGTTGAAAAGATTGGAAAGGTGAGGATAGCTCGCTCACATTTATGGCAAGAGAACAGGTTACGCTGTTTTTATGGGAAATGGAAAAAGACACGTTGGTGCTCTGTCTCAGAGGACCAGGAGTGGTGGGAGGAGGGAATCCAGGGAAGGTGTGTGCTGTTCGAGGAAAGAGGCTCTGAAAAGAGACCGAGTGGAAAGTGATCTGGGCCTGTGTGCTGCTGTGCTTCAAAGACAGTCAGGCTGAATATTAGTAGGACGTTTCTGAATTATTTTTTTTTTCTTTTGTGGATGTTAGATTTTTTTTTGTTATTGTTTAATAAGAACAAAAATGAGAGAGTGGAAAAAAATAAAATAAAGAAGTCCTCTTAAGTTTGGGGGCTGGAGGTGGGTTTAAAAAAAAGACAATCAGGCTGAAGCAGGCGGCTAGCCTTTTTTGTTTTTGTTGTATGTCAGTCACCATATAATACACACTGTTCAATAGCAGAAACCCTTCTGTGTGGTAGCGAAGCCTCATTTAAATCAGCCTGGTAATGAAAAAGACAAGTTTCATCCTTGCCCTTCGCTGATTAGGATGTTGTGGTGAGACTGCAAACCAGACCATTAATTCTCAAGGAAATCACCATAACGGGCAAAGTGAATCCGTGATGCCTTCCCACTATTTTTCTGCTCCATACACTGTCAGACCCAGCAGTGCTTGGGGATCAAGGGGTCTTTCAGTGAATATGAAAAGCAGTCGAGACCACTTTGAGTGCCCATTCAGCAAACACACTGAGCCCTATTGCCCACACTTTGCCGGTTTGAGGCTGACTGTGACCAGGTGGCACTGGGACACGACTGGCAGAGTCTGGCTGGGTGACGGGAGGCATTAGCCAGTCCAGGGCCCTGTGAACGAGCCAACATGACTTCAAGTGGAGAGATTGGCGAGAGTGGCACTTCTCCTCCACCTTTCTCATCCGGGCACCATAGTGTGTCAAAAGATGAATGGCTCTGGCAGACGGGCGTGTCAGAGGAGCCTGTCTGCGGGCCCCTTCTCCCACAGCGGTGTAGGGGGTGTCGTCAGAAAGTAACGCTGGTGGTACTAAGGTGATTCCAAATGTTCAGATAAGGAAAGAGAGTTCTTTAGTGAAATAGAAGGTGGATGTTTTGGCTCACATTGCTTTATTTTTTATAAAGCATGTTTTTTATGTTTCCTTTTGTTTTATGTTATATTAGAAAATATTTTTTATTGTTCCATGAATTCTAATAGCAAGGTGTAATCATCGCAACAGTTCTTCCCTAATGCTGAGCCTTCGCTCATATTGTCTGGTTTTGTTTTCTAGGGGCATTGTGGCCAGCATCTTGGTGTTCTTGTGCTTTGGCGTGACGCAGGCTAAAGACGGGCCTTTCTCCAGGCCCCACCCAGGTAACGTTCCCCAGTGAGCTCAAATATCAATGTGTTGATTTTTTTTGTGTGATACTCAGGGTAAAACATTCATGATGTGACAGAAAAAGAGGTCTTGGAGGGACCTTTGCTGCATCTGCTTTCCCTCGCCTTTTACAAATTTTCCAGCATCTCCTTTTACGCTGTCAGCCGTACGTCATGGCGGTGTACAGTATCTTAATTTAGCTATCGGTAATTCACTGCAATGTCACTGGGTGGGAAATCTTCTGTTGACTGTGCTGTGTTTAATATGCCTCATGCAGGGTATGATGGTTAGTTTGCGCAGCTTCTACTCCCCATTCAGGAGGCACTTCTTCATGCAAAGGGTTGTGGGAGTTTTGAACAAGATACCCAGCCATGTTGTTGAAGCCAAAATCCTGGATTCCTTCAAAAAATGGCCGGGTGTACCTTGGGTCCTTGGAACAGTGGGTGCATCAGTTCACCTACGGTCTACTGAATGGGCTGGTGGGGCCGAAGCCTTGGTCATTTGTGATCACATGTTTGTGCTAAGAGAAGGAATCGCACAGCAGTAGTGTGAAACAGGCTGTGGATCAAAAACATGGTGGTTCCAACCCAAGTCCAGTAGAAGAGCTCTGGGCTTCCCTCCAGGGGGTGTGAAGTGTGAGCTCACCACCCTGCCACCTTACATTTTAGGGTAGTTTCTTTGGCTGGCCATGAAAATGTCTGTATTGGTACATTCAACTGCACAGTACTGCCTTACCCCTGGCATTTAGAAGTTCCATTGGCAATGTCTACCAGCTTTATAGGTCATTGAGAGTTGGTTTACCTTCATAAATACGGGCTTTGCTCCTTTGTTTTTTGTCGGCTGCTCTTTGTTTGTTTGCTGAAAGAAGGCCTGTGATGTGTAACTCCCACAGACAGTGCACAGGGACTGGACTGAGCGAGCCCTGTGGATCCTTCCAGAGCTCAGCCTCTTGGAGTTCATGTGAAGTGGCACGCTTTGTCCCCCAGGTCACGTTGATGAGGCGGTCTAATGGGGCTGCTGAAAGCAGAACAGAAGCTTCATTTAAGGGGGGTAAAGTCTTATGGTAACCTGTCCTGCTGGGGAGTCGTGCTCTTCGTTGTGGAAATACTGAATCCTGTCTTTGTGGTGTGAGGACCGCTTGTGACCTGCTTTGTGCAGTTGGGCAAATCATGTGGAAGTAATCTGAGTATAATTAGGCTGTCTACTTGTTGCTGGAGAGACAAAAGGAAGACTTGGTTCTCAGTGCATAAGTGCAATAATGGCCCATTGATTTTTGCTTTTTAAAAATAAAAAAAACATCTATAGGAAGCCATTATCTGCTTTAGAGCCACAAGGATGTACAGAACACATGCATAATTTAACTACCTTAATTTGCCATAACTATTGTCAAAAATAACAATGGTGGCACTTTCTGATTTAGACTAGGCTAATGATTAACCCATGATTGAGAAATTCACATTTCTGTAGATCTCTAGAGCACAGTTCAGTGTTAAACATTCTCGAGCATGTGTGAAAAGCGCACCGCATGAGCCTTTCCTTTATTTGTGATAAAGCATGTAGCTGTGGAATGTGGCGTGCTGCTTGTGTTGTGCCTTGTGAAGAAAAGGGAGAGGTGAGCTCGGACACTGTCTCATGCTGGTGTCACAGAGGTCGTTATTCAAAAGGCAGTATAATGGCAGTGACCTCTACAGAGGCACACAAAGTGCATGCTCCTAGCGCCATGCAGACGCGTGTTTCGTGATAAACCTGCTGTCAGAACTCTGTTGCGCAGCAGAGGCTGTTGATAATAGGAGTGGGCAGTGTGACCCAGCTGCACTTGGAACAAGCTGGAGAACTTCTAACATTCCTTCTCGTTTCCCCCACACTTTGTCATAACGTCCAGTAGACAGAGAACGTTATTGCTGTGCTTTAGAAATCAGAGGTCTCACGGATACACAGTGCTGTTTCTTGAAACATCTGAAAAGAAAAATCAGTTTGGTTCCAAAGAACTTTTGATTGGGGCTTCTTACTTGTTTCTTTTATAAAACACTTGAAATATTGTTAACACGGTGCCACACTCTTACAGTGTTGAAGATAGCATTGTGAAATCCCAAATAATGTTAGGATTGCAAAAGACGTTTTTTGGTCTCCTATGTAGTGTAGTTGCCTAGCACAGGACCCCTGTGGGGAAAGAAAAGATCTGTGTTCCATGACAAACCTGCTGTCAGAACTTTGTGCTTTAGCAGATAGCTGTCGTTAAAAAAGTGATACAGGATCCTAAAAACACACAGCCAAACCTGGATACCTGTGTGTTGTGGAGTGCTGCAGTTCATGTTAGGGCTCTGTGTTTTTAGGATTCCAGATGCTGAGTTAAAAAAGGCATTTTGAGAAGTGGTTTTGGCTACCTTCTGTAAATAGGAGCTCTGGGTTTGAATGCTTAGGGTGCTATAATCTGGGTTTAAGAATGTATGCAGAGAAATGACAGAAAACTCCCATGGTTTCTGCTGGAAATCAGCCGAGCTTCGTCCAGCAGAGCACAAAGAAACAGTTCTTGACATAAAAGACTTGGTCTGAGAGCTTTTGGTCTTTCTGCTTGAGGATACAGTGCTCAGTGATGTGGAAAGTGCTTTCCCACACATCCAATTATTAGTGAAGAGAGACGAGGCGCTTGCACTGACGGGCATGGCCCTGATTATAGTGCAAAGGCTCCTGTCTCTGGCTCTTTACAGCCTTGACCACGGCTCTTAGTTCCACCTGACAAAATTAAATGAGCTTTTTAAATATGTTAATCTGTTGTTGTTTCTTTTGTTCTATACCAAGCTCAGTCAGAGTTTACCGTTATTCATTAATAATGCATTAGCAAGTGAGTAAGCTTTACTGAATGAGAATACTGGCATCCAGTCCACCGCCGGAATGCTCACCATGTCACAAACCCTTCAAAAGGAGGTCCAGCCAGAGATCCTGTGGTTAACGAATATAAAACGTCCTGCTTCTGGACAGGGCACATTCAAGTTGCTGAAATCATTCTTAGGATGCTCCGCAATGCATTTTGATTCCACTTCATATAATGTATATAGATATAGATAAGAAGAAGTGTATAATTTAAATAAAGAAATATTGGTTTGAAATGGTGAAATACATTAGTGCCTGGGTGTACTTTGGGTCACCACGCTATGAAAATGATATTGCTGTTCTGAATTCAAGAAGAGGAGAGCGACCCAGTACATTCATTGGCTTAATGTAAAGTCCTTCACTAACAGGCTAAAAGAATGAAATCATTTTAGTCTGGAACAGAGCAGACTAGGAGGGGAACTCATTCAAGTCCTCAGAATCCTCAGAGACTTTGACTAAGTAGCCCAAACAAACCAGGGGAAGTGCATTAAATCTCTAAACGGGATCCACTTTTTTAGCTGTGTGGGTATGGAACAAGCTGCCCAGTTATGTTGTTCAAATAGATGTAGTAGATTTCTTGCAAGAAATGAGATGAGATTCCCCAATTAATTAGCAGATAAAAACCATATAGATGGGCAAGTGGCCTACTCGGGTTTGTGACATTTCGTTTTTCTCATGAATATGCTTTCTCCAGTAGCCGGACATATTTGTGCTTTTCTTAATCATTAAGCCTTGAGCTCTAGAATAAGATAAATTAAACAAAAGCATGATGGTAATAAGGCAGTGAAATGGTGTGCCTTAAATTTAGGCAGGCTTTTAGGCAGTAAAATAATTGTCTTGCAGCTAGCCTGACAATGTTGAAATTTGGATTTCTCTTTTGTGAAAAATGTAAAACTGTCAGGAGTCAGGTGACCACAAGTAAGCAGAGGGAAGCATGTTGTCTGGATTTTGTAATGGCTGATCTAAATGAATCTATTAAATTTTGACAATGAATCCTTTACGCATTGCTCATTTGGACATATAGTCCTTATCACCGTTGTTGTTATTATTTGTTGTGCTTGTAGTTTGCCCAGGAAAGTTTAGGGGCCTAAAATGCCTCTGGGTTATACTGTGACAGTGTTTGCTGAAGGCTTGTACTTCAGAGCATTTTGAAATTCCTCTGTGTTGTGGGAATGCCCAAGGCTGAACAGTTAATACAGCCAGTGCCAGGTTAACTCCCTCAAAGCTATATCAGATATCGGGCTTAAGTGTAATCTGCAAAAGAGAGCAATGATTTGGCAGCTTGGATACCAGCCCAAGAACTGCAGTCTGTGTTTTATACGGCTGCTGGGTGATGTTAGTTGAGCAGGAAACACTGATACATTTATTTTTGATGGAATAGTTAGCATGACAAATATGTGAACAAATTTACTTTCTGCATTTTACTTTCATTGCGGTTTGAAATGCACTCACCAATGCTGAACTCCAATGATGCTTGGCCTTCTCCAGATATGCTGAACCTGACCCAGTTCAGTCTCTTCACTTCCAGCCAGAGGCACAGCCTGTGAGATCTGTAAGATCTGTATTTCAAGCATGAACCATGCAGGAACCCTGTACTAAACGTATGCTTTCTAAAGATGGCTTCTGTATTTATTTATTGTAGGGCTTCTGCAGCCTCCTGGCAACAGGCCATAGAAACCTCAGGCTATATGAATAGTCTCACCACATTCTGCTAGTGTGCAGTACTTTAGTTCCATGTTTTCTCGGTTTCTATAAAACCTTAGTTTTAACGTGAGTGCCTGAGGGCAATGTACTGACCCTGATTTATGTAGGACATGTGATTTAGTCACTTTCAGGTTATCAAAATACAACTCTTAAATCCATCTACCTTTTTCTGCTGAAGAAATAATGCCTGCGCAGTATGAGTGTTGCTGACAATTTGTGCTTCATTCATCAACTGGATAAATCAGTACAGGTGCTGTTAAACTTTGTACCACCTGTGGTTTTCTTGAAATGCAAGAGCAGTGAACTCAGTTCTTTTACCTTTCATCAGATGTTAACATTTGTTTTCTGTACTTGGATGAGTTCTGTAGCTCGGCTCCACAGAGCGTGTTCAGAAACACGCTCGTTTAGAACCCAGAGAGTATTGGCTTTGTGAAGAAAAATGTGGAAGATCATGAAAGCTCAACAAGAAGAGGCTATTCACACAGTCTTGTTTGTGGAATATAGGTTCACAGGCCCCTTCAGCTAGTTTCTAGGAGGATTTTGCCCCTTGTGAGGAAAACTTGTAATTGTTGCTGTCTGTCAGACCACAGTATCAAACTCTTACAGTAAATCTTTTTGTGGATCAGAATGTGAGGAGAGCATTCCCGTTTTATCTCAGATCGAATGCATTAGGTCATAGTGTAATATATTTCACCAACCAAATTTAGCATCAACCTGAATTAAGTGGAACACGGCAGTCTGGGTCCAATTACAAATAACACCTTTTCAGACGAAGACAGGCCCTCTTTATTAAATTGAATTTAATTAGTAAAAACCCACCCTTGGGACCTGAGTAGCTATAGCCCCTTTTATTTAATACCCTGCTGACCATCAAGTGACTCGCATGTTTCCTAAAACCTGAAGAAACACTTGTTTTCCACAGTAACAAATACCAGCTCCTGGTGCAACCAAGAGTTATATCTACAATAGGAATTTGGTGGGAGGTTTTGTAAATTAAAATATTTTAAATATTTAAATGTGACATATTTACTTTGAGGAGTAAAATATCCGTATCCTTATCCAAGTTATGTTGTGCCCTCAACCTTTTTTTTCCTGTTACTAAAAGGGAATTTCTACTAATGTGGAAAAGAATCATGGCAAAAGATATTTGCTACATTCGGGAGTACAAAGAAAACATTAGCAAATCAGCTGGATGTTACTGTGTCTGTGCACTTGACTATAGCATTGATTTTTCATTTTTCTCTCTTTCCAGCATACTGGAGGTTCTGGCTGTGTGTCAGCGTTGTGTATGAGCTCTTTCTTATCTTCATTCTGTTCCAGGTAAGCAGAGAGCTAGTGCCATTTGTCTACAACCGACTGTGTTCAATATAGAGCTGGATATCGGTGACGAGCTCTCGTGACCTCAAGGGATCTGCTGTGGCTTGCTTCTTGATTTGTTGATGTCACCAGTATAACGCAGGATCACTGATCTATGTACTGATAACTTGTTGACAATTTTATTAAGAGCAGGCCTCAGCAGGGCTCCCGACTGGTCCAACCACTAACGGTGCCTATCTAATTTGCCCGCTGAACAACCCCCGGCGGACATTGCTGTTTCCTTGTGTGTCTTGTCTCTGTAATTACTTAAATTGCTCTGGAATCTGCTGGGATTGGGTAGGCTTGCGTGTTCTGGGTTTCATCCCCTGGGGCCAGCGGGGTGCTCGATCCGGACCCTAGCGATCCTGCCTCTCCCGTTAGTATGGTGGGACAGGGGTGGAAAACTTGAGAGATTGAACTCCCCCGAGCTGCGACCTGAGGCTGCAGGTAAGTAGCTGGCTGCTGAGGCTGGAGAACAAGCCCTACAAAACACAGTCCAGTGCAGTTCTCCGAAAACAGGCAAAGGCTCAGAGCCGGGAAGACTGGATGACAGTTTACTGTACAAATGGGAATCTGATGGCAAAGTTGAGGAGAGGGCAGAAATAAAAAAAAAATCAATTGAAGACACGAGAAAAAACAAACCCAAACTTAAAGCACAATCAAACAAAGCACGGAACAAAGTAAACTGGAGGAGAATGCCGAGATTAGCTGAAATGCGATGGAGATGTCCTGGAGTGTCGGAATTTCCCAGAGGCAGGTCTTGTATTCAAGTATGAGGTGTGAACAGGTGGGCCTGACCTGTCCTCTGATCTAGTCATTCTGGCAGTGGACTGATTGACAGGTCGGTCCGTCGGGGTGCTGATTATAGTGCTGTTTGCCAAACTTTGGCAAGAGCAGGCATGACGACAAGAATGGGAGAGAATTCCTGCACTGTCTGAGACATTGCCAGACAGACTGGTGGCCCAGCAAAATGTTTTGTCTTGTATGTCACAAGATGGGCTCATTTTCTGTATAAAGTTTTGTGCTTTTATACATCTTCTTTTAAAAGGAAACCAGCAATGAGTTATAACTGGGAAAGCTCTTGGGTTCCAGGCTTCAATAGTGGAGTGGGGCACCAGTGTGGAGTCCGTATGTTTGCCAGGTGCTTTATTTCCTCTCACTTCCTGGAGACTTGTATTAGTTAACTGTTGTTTAATCTGTGTGTCCCGTGATGGGACAGTGGCCATTCATGGTGTAGCCATGCCTTGAACTCTGTGTCTGCTGGGTTAGCCTCCGGCTGGCAGCAACATGAAGAATGAAGTGGCTTTTGATGTGTACAGATGGTAAGAAAGAAAAACCCTTTTCATTTTCAAGAAGACCGAAAGGAGGTTTTTGAAAGTCTCACAGAGGGTTGTCAGACTGGGCTTTGTTCTTTGTGCACAAATCATGATCGGTACAAAAAAATAAGGTATATGGACATTACTGGTGCACGTTACTGGTTTGAAGAGGTTTTGAGCTGGTTTCTTTGGATTCTTTCTAGTTGTGTGATGCATTTGTATATTTTTCACTATATTTGCTTATAGGACAGGTTTTTCTTGGTTGTAGTTTTTTTAAGACGAAAGTGTCCTTCTTCAAAATCCAATATAAATTTTGATCATAGCATTCTGTTTGGAAATAACAGAATTTTCCTAATTACAGTAGTTCAAAATTCAGAAATAAATATAAATGAAAGAAAATCCAGAAATGTGTAGTTAATGATTAGTTTTGTGGCTTTTTTAAAAGAAATCTTCACCACAACCTTTCATTGAGACTGCAAAGGGGTTGAAAGCCCACGAGACAAGTTAATATAGTAAATTCCAGAGACCGTAAATGAAGTTTCTGCTCACTGCATTCCCGTCGCCAGAGAAAACACTCGAATCACAGCTAGAAATCACTCTGGAGTATTTTGATAAATTAGCCAACTGCTAGTGACAAATCTGATAAGATACCTATGATTGTGTACACCGTGGCATTCAAAGTACAGAGCACACAGTAATGCTTCTCTTAAAAATGCAGCTCATACAAAAACCAAGGTGGATAAGACTGTTGTGAAATCTCAATGCTGATAATAGCTATTTATACCAAACTGCATTGTTCTAGCTTAACTAGATGATTATAAAATGGTAGTCTTGTTTGATGTTATTAATATATTTTCAAATATTTTCAAATATTCCAAAAATGTCAGTACGAATTCATATTGTGAGACATTTTGCATGTTAACTGAACAAGGCTACACTCCACCACTGTAGTTGTTCTCTGTGGCAGAGGCCGTGAAAGCAGTGTTCATACCTGCCTACACCACAGGTGCAGCTGCAAGACTTTGAAGTAGCTTTCAGATGATCTTAAGAGGTATAATCCGCAAGCATGACCTTTGATTCTGCCACTTTCTGATTGATCTGTTAAAGCACTTTGCTGGTGACACATTGAGGGAGCACTTCAGAATCTGCACTGTGGATGATTAAAAGCTACTTAGCTTGTTCGATGTGTTTTTACAGACTGTGCACGATGGGAGGCAGTTCATGAAGTATATCGACCCCAGACTGGGCGTCCCTCTGCCGGAGAGAGACTATGGAGGGAATTGTCTTATTTATGACCCAGGCAATCAGACAGACCCCTACCACAATGTTTGGGTAAGTCTCACATGATTTACCTTCTACAAGTAGAAAAAAGGTTATACTTTTATATTGTGCGTATATCTGTCTTTCTGGATCTTTTTTATCTTAATAGATCTGTATGTCTTCCTGTATGTCGGTTTAATTTATACAGCTACTGTACTGTAGCTAGATCAGTCTCATCATGGAGTATTCATATTTCTCTTAGCTTTTATTATTTAAAATAATTGATACTCTGTGTAATCAATTAATTTGGTCCTTTTACCACAGGGCAGCGTATTTTGTCTTTCAAATTAATAACCTAATTAAATGTGTTTCTTGGCTTGCTTTTCCATGTGTTTCGCCTCTCAGATTTGATTCCAACTTAATTACTGTCCCATTACAAATGGGGGGGGGATATGCTTTTCTACTGAACTGTTTATCAAACAGTAATTTAAGCCTTTGCTGTTGTAGGACTGATTTTGAACCTGATATCAATCTTGTTCATCTGCTCCTGGAATCGCCTTTTGTTTTTATGTTGTGGGTAATGTTTTGCAGAATGTGTTCATTTTTGATTTTGTGCATTTGTTTTTTAAATTTTTAATCGCCATTTTTTATGTTATGCAATAATTAGCTGCATATGGAGTAACTAAGCAGCGCATCTCTGAATCATAAGGTGAACCTCCGTTCTGGGAAAACCAAGGTCCTAAGTCTTCGTGGTCATCAAAAATCCCAGGGCATTTCTCAAAAATAGTATGGCTGTTACCCTGGCATCCTGGCCAAATTTCCCTCTGGGCTTTACTAGTCATGGCCTCCTAATAATCCCCATCTATGAATTGGCTTCATCACTCTGTTCTCCTCCCCACTGAGAGCTGGTGTGTGGGGAGCGTACTGGGTCACTCTGGCTGCCATCACATCATCCAGGAGGGGGCTACACATTGGTAGTGGGATCCCCATTACCTGTAAAGAGCTTTGAGTGGAGTGTCCAGGAAAGTCTTATAAAAGTGTAAGGAATTATTATTATTAATATCATCAGGCGGGGGTCAGTGTAAAACTAAACACAGTCCAGAATGCTAAGAGGAATCCACAAGAGAGGTCAGGGTCAGTGACGTAAGGATCAGATCCAGGAAACATGGTAGCGAAGCTCAGGAAGAATCCAAGAAAGGGTGCATTTTAATAAGCAGTGAACATGCCGAGTAACACAGAGGAGTAATAAGGGGTGATCAGGAAACGAGGTCGAGATAAAGCGAGGTCAGGAATCCACACACAGCATAAGCTAGTGAATATCCTTGAGCCAGAGCCTATCCTCACAAGCAACTAGGGAACTAAGCTAGGGAATAAAGGGGCAGAAGACTCGAGAGGCTCAGAGACTAAACTAAATGAGCACCGTCAGATCAGCGCTTAAGTATCCTGAACCACCTGAGGTGGGCTTGGCCGTAAATTGTCTTCAGGTGGTCCAGGTCTCCTGTCGGATTAGTTTTCATGGTATTTGGCACTGAGTGATAGGTGAATAGAGGTTTGACCAGCTGTCATGTCAATGCTATCTTGCCCACAGGGCTCCAGCAAAGTGAGTGTGACAATACCCAATTATTTGTAACTTGAAAAAAGATGTTAGTTTTATCAGTTTCTCAACCACAAATGGTGAAAATCAGGAAGTGTAGGCCAACTCATCTTTTTACATGCAGTATGTTGCCTAGCTCCTTAAAGAAAAATAGCAGTTCAGTGAATTGTTTGCCTTTACATTTTGGTCAACACTTCTGTTTTGTTCAAACATTTACAAAGGTGTGCTTTATGTGTAGAGAAATGTAGTCTGTATTTGCATGGTTTGAACATCTGATTATTATGAAACACAAGGTGGTTGGTTTTTACTTAGATCAATGGAATTTAATTTAACCTACCATTATCATTGTGTCCCTGGCTCACATGAATACCAGAATGTTTATTAAAGTGCTGTACAGTTAACATACAATACTGGTAGCGATCTGCATTTGTACAAGTTTTCAGCAAGCTATGACTACTGTTACTATCCAGTTACAAAGGATCCATAACAGGATACGGTGGAAACACAAATTCTATTGTTCTTTTTCTAAAAGTGTTGACTTGTATTACACATAATTCTTATCAATCCAGCTGTACGAATCGGACTCGTGTGTCATAGCAGCACTTTGTGGAGTGCCAGACATACAAAGTGGGATAATGGAATGAACGATTTCTGTTTGTTTGAAATTCCCCATCCCATTTCTTGTTGAGTTTTCTTCGCATTCACCATGCAAACAGTTCACCATGCGAACAGTTTGTCTTAATACAAACATCATGTGGGGTTAAATATAAAGGGTATATATAACAGGGCTATGTAAGAGAGACATGATTTTCATATTTATGCTTAGCTATCGCACTTCTTAATAGTGGTTCCTAGAGCTCTACATTTCCCCGGAGGGAGAGAGTTGTTATCCAAGGCTGCCATGTTTGAGATGTTTCATAGTCGTAGTCGGTGAACCGAGTCTGTCCTTTGAGGAAACCTCCTAAAGTATTCACTGAAAATTTGGCATTTGGCTTAGCTTTTTTTTAAGGCTACAAGCCCCCACAAAAGGCATCAAATTAATGAGCAATGACTTTACAATACACAGTGTCTGTAATATACATACCTGTACAGCTTGTAGCTCTTAGTCCCTGGGTCTGTTTCCAGGTTGGGGCGCCTCCTGTTAGAGCTTGCAAGTTACCATGAAAAACACTTGAAGTTTCCTTTTATTTAAACTCTCACCAGTACTTTCTATTTTGTTTTATGAGTTCTTATTTTCTGGTTTTCCAGTAATTAATCATGTAGAAACAGGTTCTGAAGCTTTTGGAACATTACAGCTGTAATGCTCACAAACAACTTGAAAATTATTGCAACCACCATTTTTTAGGTAATATAGTGGCGACCAAGCACAAGGAGCAAGGGCTAAGCCAGAGGTATGCTAATATTTATATCGCAGATGTGTTATTGCTATAAGAAATCAGGTAATTATATTTGGGAAGGAGCTCATTTTAATTTGGCAGCAACATTCTGTCTTGACTGTAAAGCAAAATGGAATTGTACCAGTGCTGTTGTGAGTGTTCTGCTCCATGAAACTCTTTTCATTATATTTTAGCATCAAAGTCTTTTTCTTTGTGATGTCTTCACAGTCTTTTATTAAGATTGTAAGTCGCAGTCAAAGCAGAAGCCAAAAAAAATCACTTGGAACACAAATGACAGGGCGTGCAAACGAGTAATTGAAGTGACAGGAAAATGCTGTGAGATTAACGACTCTTTTAACCAGATTGCCACAACACATTGGAGAGGACAGTGGGCATTATTTGTAGTCTGCACTATTTTAAATTCCTTTTGCATAGCTAGCCACAGGCCATGCTGTGTCGATTGCTCAAGCACAGTTATAATTACTCACTCACCTCCCTCCCAGTGCAAAATGGAAAAATACAACAAACAGACAGTGAAGTGCAAAGCTCCAGAGAGCTCATTCCAGTGCTGAACCTGTTCTCTGGCACACTTCCAGGGCCTTACATAAGTGTCTGGGGAACTACGCAACTATAAGCCTGCTTAGAGCAGATTGAGTTTAAAATACTTCACAAGTACTAATTGCTCTTAAGAAACTCATCATTCTGCCCTTTTGTCATAGATTTCAGGTTTAGGGTGATTTCAGTGGTCAAATATAAGAAACAATATCCACTGTGTATTCTGTGGCAAGCAGTCTGTCTACATAATGGCTGCTAAAAACAATACTTAAGCTTCTAAATTATTTTTTCATTCGTTTTCTGACCGCTTCATGCAACTCGGGGTCATGGGAGCTGGGGCCTATCCCAGCAGGCAAGTGGCAAAAGATGGGCTGCTCCCTGGACAGGATGCCAGTCCATCACAGGGCACACACACATGAGTTTAGAGCAAGCTTTTGTTTTTATGTACAGAAGTTTTGTGAGAAGATGATGTTCCTGCACTGTAATTTGCTTTCCACCAAGATTTTTCCATGTGTTCAGGCCTCACGAGCCACCAGCTGAGAGGCAGCCCTGTGACAATGAGCTACAACCCTGGATAGCAGCTTGATTGGACCAGTTTAACAGATTCTCCCAGTTCTTCTACTGCTCCCTGAAAGAAACACTGAAGATGTACAGACACAGCTGCCTTCCAGGACCAGGGCTGCACATGCCTGCCCTTAATAATATGTGACATTTTCCAGCATCCCTAATTCATGTTTTGATGTCATTTTCAGGATAAGATGGATGGCTTTGTACCTGCACATTTCATTGGCTGGTATATAAAGGTAAGTGCCGCATGTGAACTGCACACTGCCAGGAGAAAGTGTTCAGAAAGTGAATCTTGGAGGCAGTTTTTTCAAAATCTTTTTGTTATTCATACGTGTTTTATTGTTTTAAAATGGTGCTCCGTAATGCATCAGAGCCGTGTTAGAATGAGAAGCACTTGTACTGACCTAAGCTCAACACATAACACTAAGCACAAGTTGGAACAGACACCACCATGTTTGGTAGCAGCCTGCCCTTTTATACACCTGGCCTGAGGCTGATGCTAAGGCATATTGGTCCATGCCCACTCAGCTCGGCACTTGTGTTAAAGTCGTGTCGCGGCTGTGACCAGAGAGGGTCTGCAGACGCACCCCCCGGCTGGCGCTCTAGATGGGCTGGCAGTTCTGCGGTGCCAGAGAGGAGAGCTAGTGCTGTCCCTCTCGCACCTCAACAGGCAGCTACTGAGTCGCGCATGTAGTTTCCCTGCGAGCCGAGAGCTCTCTAACCAGCTCGTTCCCACACCATTCTTCGGGTGCTTGGCCACCTCTGCTTGGGGAATCTTGTACCAGGCTCGGGCTGGTGATGCCTACACTGTGAGCGAGCACTTTAATGGGTCAAGACGCTCTGAAGCTCTGAAGAAAGCCACTGTGTATGGACATTAGCAGTGTGGAGGAAACCAGGAAATTCCCCATTATTTTGTTTTGTTTTTAAAGGACTGGGGGATTTATAAATAGCAGGGGCTGTGCGTACGTGACGAGGCAGAAAAAGTCCAATGCTTTCACCTGCAGTATGTGGTGTGTCCTGAGCTGGATCTGTGTTTCTGTGCCAGACCTT
Organism: Atractosteus spatula; assembly: GCF_055471065.1. NCBI lineage: Eukaryota > Metazoa > Chordata > Actinopteri > Semionotiformes > Lepisosteidae > Atractosteus > Atractosteus spatula. Next base: position 642,131 of record NC_142721.1, on the reverse strand, counting down.
GATGATCCGGGACTGGTGGATGTGCATGATCATCAGCGTGATGTTCGAGTTCCTGGAGTACAGCCTGGAGCACCAGCTGCCCAACTTCAGCGAGTGCTGGTGGGACCATGTATGTATCTCGAACGTGCAGCACCACAGCCTCACAGTACACCTTAACCTTTTTATCAAGGCAGTCAAACTCTGGAGAGCCGCTGTGTGGCATGCCTTGTTCCAAGGAAGTACAATGCCGTTTGATCTCTACTTTATTTCTTTTATTTTGCTGTATAGTATCCTTGTAATAGTTATCAGTAGAGTTTCTAATTGCATTTTAATTTAGAATTATTTTTAAATGGGCCAGGTCTCTCTTAATCTAGCTCTTGTTTTATTGCACAGTTTGTAGATATTAGAAGGTGCTACTCTGCACTTTAAACTTAAACAGGGATGCCTTCTGTGTCGTACTCTGGATTGTTTTGTTGCTAGTTTTTCTTTAGCCTAACCGAAAGCAACTAGTGTGCCTGTGCTCTTACTGGGGGCAAAGGTAGTAACATTTTTAACTGCCCTTTTTGCAGTGGATTATGGATGTAGTTGTCTGCAATGGTCTTGGAATATACTGTGGCATGAAGACCCTGGAGTGGCTGTCCATGAAGACCTACCAGTGGCAGGGTCTGTGGAACATTCCAACATACAAGTAAGTGTGTTCAGGGCTGCTGGCCTCTGCATGCAGAGAGTTCACACACAACCCCCTAGATAACCTCTCAAATGGAATTCATCATTGCCTCACCGGTTTGGTTGACTATCTAGAAGAAGTTTACCATTTTTCTAAGAAGATTATTCTGACAATTTTAGTGTTTGACCCTTATTTTTAAAAACTTACTTTAAAACATTATACCTTGAGTTGATATCTTTCAACATGATTGAAAACAATCTTGAAGGATTAGTGAGCACTACAGCCTAAAACGTCCAACGTTACACTAATCACTCAGTTTGCTTATTACTATCAAGATCCTGTGTTTGCTTATGTTTGCTTTATCGCATTCGTTCTGGGGTTAAGCAGTTTATATGAAAACAACTATGTTTAATTAACATAAAAATGTCAGAAGCTTGGATAGGGTCTATTCATTAACCCATCCCACCCCTGGTGTCTTCATAATTCTATAATCGTTTTTAGCAAAATTAAGAGCAAGTTCTACAACCTTTATCCAGTTCACGGTCACGGGGAAGCTGGAGCCTATAATGGAAAGCAATGTCCCAAGGCAGGATACACAGACACGCACTCACACCAGGCCAGTTTTATTCAGGAGCCAAAAAACCTATCGGCATATCTTTGGACAGGGGGAGAAAACCGGAGCACCCGAAGGAAACCCAAGTGAACGTTCAAGATTCAAGATTTCTTTATTTGCCGTATACAACAAGTGTATTGGAATGCTTACTTGTTCAGCTGTACCCAGTAACATTAGAGAAAGAGAGAAAGAATGGGGAAAGTATACTGTATGAGATAGCACCCCATGTGTAGAATTGACTGCCCCACTGTCGCCCCTTTAATAAAGTCATTAAACACTGTTGTCATGACTTTGTTAGGATGGATTGGCGCATGTTGTGGGTTTAATTGTTCTTCTTTCAGTAGAGTTTACAGTGCTTGAAATCCTCCGCACCAGCAGTGAAGTGCCAGCCTCTTAGTTTATGCCCACATAACTGTAGATGGAGTGCAGAGCGCCACTCTTTCTGGTCCCGAATACTGTTCCGCCTCCTGGCCTCTGCTGCCAGCCGTCGTGTATCCCACAGGTGCTTTGGAAAACACTTTCTTCCTTCTGCAGGGGCAAAATCAAGAGGATTGCTTTCCAGTTCACCCCTTACAGCTGGGTGAAGTTTGAATGGAAGCCGGCGTCCAACTTGCGAAGATGGCTGGCAGTCTGTGGGATCATTTTCGTGGTGAGTTTCCTGCCTTTACCGTACGGGTTCAAACCCTTCCGTGGTCACTTGAAGTTCATGAGTTACTGGTCATTTCAGGTACGGTTGTTGGAAACGAGGACCAAAATGAATGCCACACTTTGTGGTGTATTTGTAACATTATTTGATGGATAACCGTAGATGAGCCCTGATGTGTTTTAAGTACTTATTGGGTTGTTTAAAGTGCATCGTACAAACCACCACCATGAATGTCTGCATAGACTTCCATGATAATATTATGAAAACACACCTGACTTCAAGGATTTTCAGAGGATTATATGCCCTTTTCGTAGTTCTCAAGACCCTTCTGTCTGATGGGTATTTTTCTCAGTATGGCACTGCAAATTGAAACTCTCTTGACGAATAAGGAACTCCTCATGGTCAATGGAGATGCTTTTGTTATCCTCTCCCACCCCCGCCTGCCTGTTCCCCTGTGCAGTTCCTGCTGGCGGAGCTCAACACCTTCTACCTGAAGTTTGTCCTCTGGATGCCCCCGGAACACTACCTGGTGCTGCTGCGCCTGGTCTTCTTTGTGAACGTGGGTGGCGTGGCCATGAGGGAGATCTACGACTTCATGGACGACCCGTGAGTCTCGGCACAGAGGCCTGCTCTTTCCTCCTTTGAATGAGGGATGAGGGATGGGGGGGCTGAAGAAAAGGTACGAAGGGCTGGGGGTGACATGAAGCAGGGGTTCACAACTCCAGCTCTGGTGGGTTTCACCCTTCCTCTGTTCTTGACGACCTCCCTGAGTTTAACACTCCTCAGGGGTCTCCAGCTCTTGGAGAGGTCAAGAGACCCAGAAAGCCTGCTGGGTTCTGAATCTGGCCACTCAGGACCTGAAGTTTGCAGCTGTGAAGTGAAGGAACTTGGAAATCCAAGGAAAGTGTGAAAGGCAGCAATCTGGGAACCCGTGGGATGAGCCGATCACTGAGTGTTCAAAAGGGAGCATGTGAACCCAGTCAAATCGCGGTTCTGGCCTCTGTCATTCACAGAGTTGCTTTATGAACGTGATTTGACAGTTGTCTGTTGATCTAATGACACTAATGGCAGTGCATGTCTTTGTCTCCACTTGCCCCGGAGAGGGCTCCTTGACTGCCCTTTCTCAGCGCATGACCTCGCCTCTCTCTGCTGCAGGAAATTCTACAAAAAGCTGGGGCAGCAGGCCTGGCTGGTGGCCGCCATCACAGTGACCGAGTTTCTGATAGTGGTGAAATACGACCCCCACACCATCACTCTGCCCATTCCTTTCTTTGTTACCCAGTGCTGGATTCTGGGAATCATCCTGATTCTGACCTGGACCCTCTGGAGGTTCTTTATCCGGTAAGTGAAGCTGGAAGCTGGAAGGTCTTGAGCACAGAAAAGTGCTGCTTTTGCTGCCCTCATACTGTCTGACTAGTTCTTCCAAGCTGAGTCTTGAACAATGGCAGACTTCTTTTTTTGTCACATCACCCGATGTCCAGGTGCAAATTAATAATGTTTTTAATCTTTGAGGATTCCAGGAGAAACTTCTGAGGAATTATGTGTCTGAACTTTGCCCTGGCCCAATGCCCAATTGTTTTTGAGATAGTGACTAAAATTCTCAACCTGAAAATTGGAATAGGGAAGAAATTATTTTTGCGGGTTTGAAAATCATAATTCATTTCTGGTCTGTTTTGGTCCTGCTGAGGACTGGTGCCCCATCACATGTTAGAGATGGAACAATCCACCTGCTGCAGTTAACCCTGGGGCAGGGGTAGTGGTTCAGGCTATAGTCCACATTCATGTTTGTTAACAAGCAATATTCCAGAGTAGCAGTTATCATAATTATCACTTTATTAACACTGCATTGATATGTTTGATTTTTATCATATTTAGAAATGGCACTGCAACCTCTCTAAGGTGCCGCCAACTAATCCAAGTTTGCTGTAATAATGAATCATTCAGAACTGCACTGCAGGACAATACTTCACAAACCTGTTAGCCCAGTCAGGTCCTTTCCATTAATGAGAAATTTAACACATGGGTTAAACAGTTTCACGACTTATTCAACAATTCAATACTTTTGCATAAAAAAGTGTGAAAAAGCACTTGGACAACATGTATCTCTAGTATTCCAAACCTCTGGTACACATTGCAACACCTGTTGACACTGTGGGCTCTGAGTGGATCAGCGGCAGACATCTCAGATCTCAGAGGGGGTCATGAAGCACTGTGAGTGCACTGGAAGGCTGTCTGTCCTGACGAGAGAAGGGCTGCTTCTGGGTTGTTCACGAAGAATGTGTGGTGCTGAGAAGGAAAGGACAGTTAGCAAAATGAATCTGGGCAGAAAAGTATGCGCTGATTTAATTAACTGTCACTCAGACACGACACCTGGTAGGAGTGAACCACATGAGAGTGCGCAAGCTTTCAGGGCCGGTCAAGAGAGTTGTCAACACAATCTGGGTGACATGACCATTCAAGCCATTCTAGGTAACTGCTTGCAGTGGTTCTGACCAGATTTTTTTTGGAATAATTAGCTTTTTTAAAAAGCATTTTAGGAGCATATTTTGCACAATAAATTCAGGCATTCTAATGATTTAAGGACTCAAACCCTCAGTTATTGTGGATTAGGTAGTTCAGCATGTACAGACCAACAAATGGCAGATGCACCGCGGTGCTTTGTGCTTGACCAAGAGCTAGCATTTAAATACCAGATTTCTATTGCTAGTTAACATATTGTACCTGTCCTCCCATCAAGGCAGTGTTCACACACCGACAGCCGAAGCAAAGACATAGTGTTTCCACAGATGTGCTGTCTTCATCAGAGGTAACACTGAAAACACTGAAGTTTTTTAAATGCCTCGTTTGAACTTAAAGGAATCTCTGAGAGTTGTGTGTACTTCCTAGCATACAAATCATTACGCAGAATTCTGAGTCTTCATAAAACAGGACGGTTTTGTATTCATTTGTTCAGTGCTGAAAGAATGTCGTTCAGCAGTGAACAGTCACTGTCTTTATTACAGTTGCAAACAGACGTATAGGCACACCACAGCCTAAATGTCTAAATTCAACCATCATGACCAGTGATTTTACAAACAAGACGTACTGCTCTTAAATCACGGACCATGCTTTTGATACAGAGTGCCGACCCCTCCTTGCAGTGGTTTCCGAAGTAGCATGCCTGTTGTTGTGGTGAGGTGCTGAGGTGCTGTTTTGTGCTGCGTGATCCTTTCGGCTGCGAGGGCTGTAGAGATGGTGTTCCTGTGTTGCCATGCATGCTAAAGCTCGTGTTCTTTCCCTCCCTCGTCTTCAGCAGCAGGGCTCGTGTGCAGTGAGGTAGGTTCCTCTAGCTTGACAGTGTTTCTTGTCCGTCCCATGCCTGCTTTCCTGGCTGAGTGAGCATGTCCTTCCCTCCTCCTGCGTGTGCTGTGCGTGTGTGTCGGTTTTTGTACTTCAGCCAGTCCTGGTTCCTTCCTCCAGGGTTTGTCCTGAAGCGTCGGGCCTCTGCTGTTCAGCACCTTGTGTTTCAGGTTTTTGACTGGTTTGGTTAGACAACTTGTAAAAAAATTTAAAATATTGGTGAATGTATTATTTCAAGTATTTAAAGTATTGTGTTTTCACAGTGCTTTTGTGTTATTTTTGTTTAAAAAGTTACAGAAATACACATTGTATGAATATAATTTCTATTTATATTTACATTTAGAATCTAATGTTTTCGTGTGTTCAGTGTTGGCTGGGGAAAGTATTCCAGAAAGTAAAAAGTAGTCCATTATGGTTCCAGGTTACTTGTGGAAGGGATGACATTTTATTTAACAAGACCTTGAGGGAAATATTTTAAAAATATCATCAGTTACCATGATCTGTGAAGTGTGTGCATAGTTACTATGTAACTATGTAAGGGAAAAATAATCCCTTACACAGTTATTTTTTAAGGTAACTTTCCAAACACGTTATGCATGAACAAAGGTTATCTTACTAATCAAAGCTGAATGCTGATGCAATTTTGATTTTTTTTTGTGTAAATTTAACAGTAACACACAGGTTAAGTGCATCACCATTCTTGGAGAGGAAACTGCTGTTATTGTCAGGTTACTGAAGAGGGTGCTGTTTCAAGTAAACATGTCAAGCTCTTTTAACAGAACTAGAGAACGTATTTAAGATTTCGATACGTTTGTACAATGAAAAGGCTTGCGTTTTGTTTGCTTGGAGCACATCTTGAGTTGTCCCAGATGTTGCAAGTGTAGGGATTAGTCTCTCAGGTGACGTCTCTTCCTGTCAGTGGTCAGTGCTCCTGTTGCCTCAGAGCTGCACTGTGCAACAGATTACCGGCCCTGTGGGTGGATGAGTGTGAGCCTTCCTGCACTCAGTCACTCACACTGGTGATTCTAAACTTAAATGGCTTCTAACTGTCCTGGTAACATGGGAGAGGACTACATTGTTGGTCACCCAGGACGTTCAGGATCTGTAGGAGGAGAGAATCCTGCCCGATGGCCTGGCAGGCTGGTGCAAAGTCCTGCCAAGTCAAGAGGGGTCACTGTTGAGTGGCCAGACAGGGATACCACAGCTGACCAAACACCCAGCCCTGGCAGTGCTCAGCCAGTTGTGTGCTGCCGCTTGGGAAGCTCTGGTTATGGCTGGCGAATGGCTCAGGCTCAGACCAGCAATTTCTGGATTAAAGGCTGAACATGCCTACAGTTCTTCTACAGGTGGAGCTTCCCAGAAATCTAGGAACTTTTTTTTTCTCTGAACCATGACTGTGAGCTAGCTCCAGGAAGAAAAACCCAGAATTGTATTCACTTGCCAGAGCCACAGAGGAGGCTCCTGCCAGAGTTCATGGGCCTTGTTCTTTGGGAGGATTCAGTAAGTGCGCTCACTCTCTTGTGTGCTTCTTCTGTAATCACTCCTCACACCTAGAAGATACTCCCCTCGTCATCATTCAGTACACTGTCCAGTATGTTCCAGAACATGACCTTCCAGGGCTGAAATGATATTTAAGTCCAGAACTCCTTAGGTGCGGATAGCCGAATCCGTCGTGTTTGTGTTCACTCTTCGTCAGCCCGGAATGGGACAATCGCACAATTAATTGCTGAGCAATTATTTCAGCATACGGGAGCCAATTTAGCAAGAGACGGCACAGGCATGCAAGAGAGACTTGTTCTTGTTTAAAATGTGGAGCGAATTTTGCACTGAAGCGCAGGATTGGCCTTTTTGGTGATAAAACTGGTCGGCCGGCTCACGGCTGTGTCCTGCCTTTCAGAGACATCACCCTACGCTACAAGGAGACTCGGCGGAGGCAGCAGGAGGGCGTGGGCGAGTGCGACAAGGCCCAGAGCAACGGTAGTGCCAGCACAGCCGGACGGGGCAAGCTCAATGGTGGGGAGGCTGCTCGGCACAGGAAGTCCTGAGCACTCCTGCAGGGCACTGTGGGTGGCTGGGGGAGCCACTGGAGAAGCTACATGCCCTTCTTGTTTTGCACACTGGGAAATTTGTATGGATGCAAAGAGTTCAACTGCAAGATAACTGCAAGAGTTAAAGTCATTCCACTGGTTGTCACTGTTAATGCTATTCCAGGAAACTCTTACCCATGAGAGGATCTAAATCCTTTCCAAATATGGGGGGAAATGGTTTTTAAAAGATCACCTTGACTGAGTTATTTCTTCAAAAGGATAGTGGGCTCTTTTTCTTTTAAATGTATACATTTATAAAATGTTAGCTTGTTCCAAAAGTGTCCAGATCACACACTGAGAGTGGCAGTTCTTTAACGTTGCTTTAGAAAGTAACATTTGATCGTATAGCATAGAGATATGAAGTGATGCTGTGGTGACTTTTAGAGTACCACATGAGGTTTCCCCATGTACGGTATCAGCCTTGATTGATTTATTTCTTAAACACTAGGGTGGGGTTTATGTCCTTTGACAGTTCTTTCAGTTGGTCTGTACAGTTCTATGTTGGTTACCGGTCGGGGAACGTTTTTGACCACTTCTAGATCACAGCAGGTTGTCCATTCTTGCAGAACAATGTCTGGACTATCAGGGGGCTCCAGTATCCCGAGGCACAGACTGACGTGACCTCTAGGGACAATGGAGCTGGCTGGGATTCCTTTCCACTGCTCTGCTCCTACAGGTGTCTCCTCACAGGCTTCTACTCTGTACATGATGTTTCTCTCTGTGTCTTTCAACACAGTCCTGCGCTACAGAGAAGAAACCAACAGGACTGCCTGTCAGAGTAGCTCCTGACACCAGCTTTGCAAGTGGCACTGCAAGAGTGAGGAGTAACAGTCAGAGGAGCTGCTACAAATTTTCTTTATTAACACTACAAGTAAAAGAACGTTAGTCCCTGTGGATTTGCGTACACTTTGCACATTGACAGGTGCTCCCTGCATCTGAGGACCTGTTTGTGGGTGTGCAACTGGCTGTGCTCTCACAAGCTGGAGGAGAGCTGTCTGGGGGCCCGGCGTGTTGCCCTGTGTTTCTCTTACGCTCTGACCTGCTTTTTGATTCTTTCTGCCTAACTTCATATTATAGATTAATTTCAGAAATTAGCAGTGTGATCTGGACACTGTGTAGAACCATGAGAAACATGTAGTTTTGTTTAGTGTTTGGGATTGAGGAATTGAGTCCTTTAATAAAGCTAAGGACTTTTGGTCTTATTTTTCTGGAACTTAAGGTGGTTGAAATTCCTGTTTTTTAATGGTGAAGGAAGAATAAGAATAGAAACTGACATGCAATGGGTAATGATGTTTATGTAAAGATGTATATCCTTCCCTTTACAGTAAAGTTTGAACTGATTGTAGGGTGTTGGTCTTAGAATATAAATTTTAATGGTTTGCGTGGAAAGTTACAGGCCCTTATTTTTCCACTTGGTCAGATTTTTCTTTCAGGTGGAGCTGAATGAACAAGATATGCAGATAGAACTGAGTGGAACATTGAGCCAATGGCGTTTCATTTCTGTGGCATATAAGAATTTAAACTTCATTCAAGAAATTCAGAACAAAAGAAGAGAGGGATATCATGCTTGGGGGAAAATACTGCTCTCGCTGCATTGTGAAATGATTCGCCATGAACGTAAAAGTGGTGCAAAAGTTTAATGGGTAAAAGAAACTACAAAAAATTACTAAAAACTGGAAACACTGGTCACATTGTTCATAACGCTTATTAATAGAGAAGGACTCTCATTTGAGTGCAAATCAAAAACAAAAGTCAAAAAGAATCATGCCTGCTTATTTCCCCATCCTGTGGAGGGGCAAGAGTTTGCTTTGTGTTGTATAAGTGGATGTGATTGGGATTCCTGTCCTGATATCTGAAGGCCGCAGTGATGTCAGGGTGACGTCAGTCCGTGTTCCGCCTGTGAGGTACCGCGGTCCTTGTGGCGTGCGTCAGAAGATGAGTGCTTGATCCTCATTCTCTCCGAGCAGCACAGGAGTCGCCTCTGTGAGCCAAGATGCAAAGAATCAATTGCGGATTTTAAATTGAACAGGTATGAAATGGGGGAAAAAAAAATCCTGAAACAGCTGCTGTACTAATGATTACAGAGTGTGCTGCAAAAAGAATAATTGCATACAGTATGTAGAGTTTCAAATCAACAGCTGTCATTTCACTTTGAAATAAGGGCATTTATTATACAGGAGGGGGAATCCTCGGTCAGAATACAATCTTTTGAGCTGGTGAATTGTCCGTTACTAAAGAACAGAAAGAAAATCTAATAAAAACAGCAGGTGACTTACTAGTCACTAAGTAGCTCTAATGTCTGTATGTTCAAGAACAAAGTGTTTAAAGCCATACAGTTTTCACTCACTAATTTTTCAGTTGTATGTTCATTTTTGAGCCATTTTAATTTATATAACAATTACTTGAATTTTTAATGTTTTTTTCTAATCCTGAAACCATTGAAGTCCAGTAGTATAAAGTGGCATCTTAGTGCCATGAATACTACACAAAATAAAATCCATTGCACTGAAGAAGTTACAGGTGGAAGCAACTGTTTATTGAATAGAGTATTCCATGGATTTCTGTGGTTCCTGTTTTAGCTGCTGTGATAGGTATAGTTTTGTGCAAAGTAACAGTGTGAACAGTTTTGATGTCTGCCTATTTGCAATATGATGTATCAGGTTATACACCATCTAAATATCGTACCAGTTTGCCTATATGATGTACCATAGAAAATGCTGTATACTGTTATTAATCTTGAATGTAATCTGAGTCAGTCTGAATTTTGAAAGAAGAGTGAGGTCTGGAAAAGATTTGCGTGCTTTCTCCTAGACGTACCCAAGTAACAGTCTGGTTTCCACATTGTCTGTTTCACACAGCCCACTGGTTTTCCCACCCCTGCTTGTGCTGTGTGCTCTCTCTAAGCTGAGATGGAGAGTTGGAAGTGGGGATTTAAAGGAGCATCAGTTGTTTTTATTTGTAAATTCAAGCAGCTATTTATCAGCTAGGGAGGGAGTCGAGAGAATTTTGTTCTGACCAGAACTGACCAATATAAAATGCTTTAAGGCCCCAAATCGCTGCAGCAAAGTGCTCGTTTAGTGTACCACAGTGTGCTGAAACTAATGCAATTCATTGTTGTGACTGTTCTGATTTAGTCAAGGCTGCTCTGTTTAGTGCTTTTTCTTTTGTGGCTTCTGTTTCTCAAGGCTGTATGTGAATCTTGAGTATAATGCCAAGGGTTGTAGGTTGCAGCAGCTTGTTTCTTTACATGTTTACATAGTCTGCTTAGTGACATGTACACACTGTAGCCTGCCCTTCTCTCAGTGTCCAGGTACATAGACTCCCTTCTCCCCTTGCCCGAGCTCCTTTCTGCTAGCTGAGTTTTGCTGGAGGTTTTTCATATCCCAGCAGCCTTTGCTGTGCAAACTTAATAGGACACTTAAAAATAGCAATCCTTTTATCTGCATGTGGAAAACTGTAAAAGGAACAATTAGCACTTGGGAATGTCACATTTCTGCCTTGTTCTATATTTGCGTTATTAAAATAGGACAGGAGCCTCAACTTTATATGTTTCTCTGCATTATACTTGTGGTACATGTCTGATGTCTCAAAAGTGCCAACTCTTTAACAGAAACAGGTCTCCTGAAGGCAGGTGTGCGAGTCTGTTGTCCACTCTTCTTAAGAAACGTCAGACTGGCTCATTTAGTGAATTAAACACTAATTTTTTTTAGCCTAACTACTTAAGAAAAAAGGTGATTTCTAGTACCGACATTGTGTACTGAAGTCTCTTCCGATACACATTTTTACAAGAAAAAAAATTCTGATGCCTGTAAATTATGGTCCAATTTAAGCCTGAATCTCTTTCAGTCACGTAGCCCATTGCATGCTGGTGATATAAGCTGAGCACCTTGCAAGTCCATGTTCTTTACCTGTGGTGATACCCTATCTGACATCAAACTTCCTGTATAATCCAGCATCAAAAGCTCTTTCTGTTCTTGCCATCCTGCTGGCACAATGTAACCAGGCTCAGAACACTGAGTCTACCGTGTTGGACTGAAACATGAATTTAGCAAATCAGTGCAAACATTTTATAATGTTTTCAATAAAAAAAAATGCTGAATGACTCAAAAATGTGGTCTTTGTAAATATTCCAGTAACACAACCAAAAGCAACCCGTGTTGGACATGGTTCCCTTACAGTTCTGCTGTGATCTGGGGACAGAAACCACAGTGCAGAGGACAGGTGAAAACATAAGAATGGTTACAAATGAGGGGAGCCGTTTGGCCCCTTTGGCTTGTTTAATAGTAGCTAATTGAGCCAAAGATCTCATCCTGCCAGTCCTTGAAGCTCAGTTCTGAAGTTATAGTAATCTGCATGGAGCAGACGAGCAGAGATTTGTCATTCAGCTCATCACATTTCAGCTAGTCTTACTTTACCTTGTTGTCCCAGGTGGGAAGTTTGCTTTATAGGCAGGTAAAAGACATAACACATTACACAATACGTTTAACACACCATTAACCCATTAACAAATAAGAAAAATACATGTATGGTAAGAATGACAATATATTTTACTTATATATTTTCTATTGTCCAAACTGCGCAGGTTAATAGCTCTGGAAATAAAATATGACTTTTATTAGTCTCCACAATCTGAATTTAAGATGGCAGGTGCAGATGGTTATTAAGACTACATACCAAATGCACTGAATGATTCATTCAGGTCTTTGAGCTCATGACCTCCCTTTAGTTTGTCAGAAAGGTAAATAATGTACTAGTCTCATGTCGTATCCGGACAGAGTGCATCACAGCTACAGGTCCCGTTAATGAAATCCTGTCCATATCGATCAGACACTTGTCAGGTTTTGGTGACTCAAAAATGCAAAACGCACACTTTATAGAAATGTACTAATTAGCCTATACTGTTGCCTTCAGAGGCAAGTTCAACATGTGATGTTCAAAACAAAAGAATTGCTTCGTTATTTAATCATTTGTGTCCCTTTGAGTTTTGATATTTCTAATCAGCAGCACCAGTTACAATCATTAGAATAGGCCAGTGTTTAGTTATGAATATTCCTTAGGTTTTCCAATCCAATAAACTGGTAAATCCAATAAGACCATGATAGAAAATGTATAATTATAATAATTTCAAAGTCAGGAACTGAACCAAAAAAACTGTCGTTAGTAATTAAATGGGCTGTTTAATTGACTAACTGAATTAAAGTGAGACTGCTGAATTTAAGGGCCTGTAACACTCCCTAAAGTGAAATACAGAGGCAGTGAAAGTAATCTGAAGGAATGGTGCTGACATTCTATATTTACATCTACATCTACATTTCACACCAATTCCACTTCATAATTTATTCATATTTCTTGACTAATGTGATTATGAAAATACATTTAAATCAATCGGAAAATTACATGAGTATTTCAGCATACTATCTGACCAACAGGAAAGTCTGCATTCACACAAAGAACGACTGCCTGACTGAACTCATGGTGTGTGTTTGTATACTGATTATTGCCTGTAGTAAATGCTATTCTATAGCCTTTGAATGAGTGCCATTTGTTGATGTAATTGCAGAGCAATATCAGTAGAGGGCAGACAAAGAAGGCCTTATCAACGCAAACCACGCGATTCAGTGTATTGACACGGAGGCGGAGAGACTACACTTTTATTAAGATGTTGTATTCAAAGGTTTCATTTTTAAAATGAGACCCTACCGTATCCATTCAATACAGCAACAAGTATGGTCAGGGCTGCTGCAGGAGGTGAGTATTTGTATTATATTTGTAAATGTTTTGTAAAGATAATTTAGATACTTGTGCGTCATAAAAACATACACATTTAGTAGCAGAACGGTTGCATTTTCTCTTTCTCAAAATGTATGCGTGTCGTTCTCAAGCAAACTTCCATTCTCCTGCGTAAGAACGGCCCTTTCTTGTGACGCTTTCACATCGAAAGCAAAAGGAGAAGAAGGTGAGGGCTAAGCCTTTAAAGGGCACTGCAGAGCTATTTTCATATGACGGGCTTAGAAAGAATCAGCATTGACGGATGCATTTCAAACCGCCATAAAAGCAAAATGTGCACCGTAACTTGTAAAACCTTCAATTTAAATTCAAAATAGCCGAAATTTCGCCATACTCTGCGATTTAGAACGAGGCAACAAAACCTACGGAGACGCGAAGCGGCCCTGATACATTGTAAACAAGCAGGTTCGTGAACACGTCTGTTAATCCAATAGAAATATTGCTCTCGATTTCGAGACGGTTTTACCGACCAACACTACTTACCTGTTACCTCTGCATGCCGATCAGATTGGAACATTTCTGTTCCCACTGCAATTCTCGCGAACTCTTGTTCTCACCTGTGGAGAGACCAGGGGTTTCTGACTACATGCTGACTTACAATACTTTAACAAAGTACACGATTTTGTATTTAATTCGAATTTTGCCATTTTTTTTCTAGAATATCAATTAATTTTGTTACCGGGATGTAACTCCGGTCTGAGAAATTGGGACTTTGTTTATTAAGCAAATAAAACTAAATATTTTAGGTGTTTTTTACTTCTGTATGTTTTTTTTACTTCCAAGCATCTCTGTCTAGCTGGAAAAAGGGAAGGATTGTGCCATGTGACATGACATCAGACTCCCTATCATGAGAAAGCTGGAATTTCAAAACTTAAGGCTGCAACTATAACTTTTGAAACTCAGGAAACAATAATTTAGGATGAAGCAACTGTCTCAAGAGAGCATCCCTACCATTAGAGGTTAAAATGAATATATCCATTGATTTGACGTTCAGGGTCAGGGTCACCTTTGCTGTAAAGAAACCTTTCCACCTCTTTTCTTACTGCTTCATCCAGATCAGGGTCGTGGGGGAGCCAGTCTGTTCAGACAAGCACACAGCTTCGATGGGGAGCCAGGCCAGTGCAGGGCACACAGACACACTCGCAACTGAAGACAATTTTTTCTAGAAGTCAGTTTACCTGCTGGTATGATTTTTGGACTGTGGGAGGGAACTGGGACACTTGGGGGAAACCCATGAGAACACAGGGAGAACACACAAACTCCACACAGACAGCACCCCAGATCTGGAATTGATCCCACAGCTCCAGTGCTGCAGTGCTAACCACAGTGTCACAAACCCTTTGAACAAAAAATATTTATTATAACAGTCTGGAAACATCCTCAACTTAAGCCCCCAGTGTAATTTCTTAAAGAGCCTGAAAAATAGTTTGATCTAGCTCATATATGTTCTTATCAATATCATTTGATAGTAATATATACCACATTCACATGAATTAAGCTGTTGCTCAAAAGCAAACTTTTAAAAAACTAGTGCTTGACGGAACAACATCTTTAATCAAAGCACAGGAACCCAAAGTTATTTTTTCCTTGAAAAAGGTATTACATATTTCTCTTTCCATGGAAGGGTATTTGGGCTGTTTAATGCCAGCAGCTATATCACATCCCTCTGAAGCTCAGCAGGTGTGAGCCTGGTCAGTACCTGGATGAGAGACCTCCTGGGAAAGCTAAGGTTGCTGCTGCAAGAGGTGTTAGAGGGGCCAGTAGGGGGCACTCAACTTGTAGTCTGGGTGGGTCCTAATCCCTCAGTATAGTGACAGGGACACCGTACTGTAAAAAAGACACTGTGCACTGAGGTCCTGACTCTCCGTGGTCATTAAAAATCCACAGAGGGTGTTTCCCAAGTAGGTGTTATCGCAGCTTCCTGGCCAGATTTCCCCCTGCCTTTACCAATCATGGCCTCCTAATAATCCCCATCTCTGAACTGGCTTCATTACTCTGTTCTCATGTGTGTGGGGAGCATACTGGTACACTCTGGCTGCTGTCACATCATCCAGGTGGTGCTGTTTTCCACACTGGTGGTGGAGGGGAGACCCCATTAGCGCTTTGAGTGGAGTGTCCAGAAAAGCGCTATATAAGTGTAAGGATTATTATTAATGTCTCCATTGCCTACAAAGTTTTTTGTGGTACTCTGTCTCCACCAAGTGGATTAAATGAGTACTGCGTTTTCACTGCCTCCTACATTCAGTAACTTTCTCAGAACAAAATGTGCTTGGAATTTTAATAATTACAAAACATCTAAGCTACAGACTGAGACAGCAAAGAAAGGAGCAGAGAAATTCAATTACATTTTTTTTTATCATTTAATGTTTTAAGAAAATTGGAGTCCAACAAAGAGGAATGCAAATGCCAAGAAATGAAGAGGAGGTCTGAAAGACATGCAAGGATTAATAGAGTACAGCAGGCCTACGGCAGCACAGTGAGGGTTAGAGATCCTGCCTCACAGCTCTTCGATCCTGCGTTACCTTCAGTGTGGAGTCTGCATGTTCTTTCTGCGGCTGCATCATTTCCTCCTGCATTTCACAGGTCTGTGGGCTTATATACCTCTGAGTTCCCTGTGTGGAATTTGTATGTTCTCCTTGTGTGTGCATGGGTTTTCTCCCACAGTGCAAAAACATACTGGTACCCAATGTCAGTGTGTCTGTCTGCCCCGAGATGGACTGGCGTCCCATCCAGGGTGTACCCTGCCTTAAGCTCGTTGCCAATCTGGACAGGCTTCAGCTCCCCTGTGACCCTGAACTGCAAGAAGCAGTTAGAAAACAGATGTGTGGAAGTGTTTGTGTCCTGTGATGGACTGGTGCTCTGTCCAGGGATTGTGGTCCTGCCTTGTGCCCGGTGATGAATTATACTGGTGTCCTGTCTGGGGTGTGGTCCTGCCTTGTGCCCAGTGATATATACTGTACTGGTGTCCTGCCTGGGCTGTGGTCCTGCCTTGTGCCCAGTGATATATACTGTACTGGTGTCCTGTCTGGGCTGTGGTCCTGCCTTGTGCCCAGTGATATATACTGTACTGGTGTCCTGTCTGGGCTGTGGTCCTGCCGTGTGCCCAGTGATATATACTGTACTGGTGTCCTGTCTGGGCTGTGGTCCTGCCTTGTGCCCAGTGATATATACTGTACTGGTGTCCTGCCTGGGCTGTGGGCCTGCCTTGTGCCCAGTGATATATACTGCACTGGTGTCCTGTCTGTGCTGTGGTCCTGCCTTGTGCCCAGTGATATATACTGTACTGGTGTCCTGCCTGGGCTGTGGTCCTGCCTTGTGCCCAGTGATATATACTGTACTGGTGTCCTGTCTGGGGTATGGTCCTGCCTTGTGCCCAGTGATATATACTGTACTGGTGTCCTGTCTGGGGTATGGTCCTGCCTTGTGCCCAGTGATATATACTGTACTGGTGTCCTGTCTGGGGTGTGGTCCTGCCTTGTGCCCAGTGACATATACTGTACTGGTGTCCTGTCTGTGCTGTGGTCCTGCCTTGCGCCTGGTGATGAACTATACTGGTGTCCTGTCTGTGCTGTGGTCCTGCCTTGTGCCCAGTGATGAACTATACTGGTGTCCTCTCTGGGGTGTGGTCCTGCCTTGTGTCCAGTGTTATATACTGTACTGGTGTCCTGTCTGGGCTGTGGTCCTGCCTTGCGCCCAGTGATTTATACTGTACTGTTGTCCTGTCTGGGGTGTGGTCCTGCCTTGTGCCCAGTGATATATATATATACATACTGTACTGGTGTCCTGTCTGGGTTGTGGTCCTGCCTTGTGCCCAGTGATATATACTGTACTGGTGTCCTGTCTGGGCTGTGGTCCTGCCTTGTGCCCAGTGATATATACTGTACTGGTGTCCTGTCTGTGCTGTGGTCCTGCCTTGTGCCCAGTGATATATACTGTACTGGTGCCCTGTCTGGGGTGTGTTCCTGCCTTGTGCCCAGTGATATATACTGTACTGGTGTCCTGCCTGGGCTGTGGTCCTGCCTTGTGCCCAGTGATATATACTGTACTGGTGTCCTGCCTGGGCTGTGGTCCTGCCTTGTGCCCAGTGATATATACTGTACTGGTGTCCTGTCTGGGCTGTGGTCCTGCCGTGTGCCCAGTGATATATACTGTACTGGTGTCCTGTCTGGGCTGTGGTCCTGCCGTGTGCCCAGTGATATATACTGTACTGGTGTCCTGTCTGGGGTGTGGTCCTGCCTTGTGCCCAGTGATATATACTGTACTGGTGTCCTGCCTGGGCTGTGGTCCTGCCTTGTGCCCAGTGATATATACTGTACTGGTGTCCTGCCTGGGCTGTGGGCCTGCCTTGTGCCCAGTGATATATACTGCACTGGTGTCCTGTCTGTGCTGTGGTCCTGCCTTGTGCCCAGTGATATATACTGTACTGGTGTCCTGCCTGGGCTGTGGTCCTGCCTTGTGCCCAGTGATATATACTGTACTGGTGTCCTGCCTGGGCTGTGGTCCTGCCTTGTGCCCAGTGATATATACTGTACTGGTGTCCTGTCTGGGGTATGGTCCTGCCTTGTGCCCAGTGATATATACTGTACTGGTGTCCTGTCTGGGGTGTGGTCCTGCCTTGTGCCCAGTGACATATACTGTACTGGTGTCCTGTCTGTGCTGTGGTCCTGCCTTGCGCCTGGTGATGAACTATACTGGTGTCCTGTCTGTGCTGTGGTCCTGCCTTGTGCCCAGTGATGAACTATACTGGTGTCCTCTCTGGGGTGTGGTCCTGCCTTGTGTCCAGTGTTATATACTGTACTGGTGTCCTGTCTGGGCTGTGGTCCTGCCTTGCGCCCAGTGATTTATACTGTACTGTTGTCCTGTCTGGGGTGTGGTCCTGCCTTGTGCCCAGTGATATATATATATACATACTGTACTGGTGTCCTGTCTGGGTTGTGGTCCTGCCTTGTGCCCAGTGATATATACTGTACTGGTGTCCTGTCTGGGCTGTGGTCCTGCCTTGTGCCCAGTGATATATACTGTACTGGTGTCCTGTCTGGGGTGTGGTCCTGCCTTGTGCCCAGTGATATATACTGTACTGGTGTCCTGTCTGTGCTGTGGTCCTGCCTTGTGCCCAGTGATATATACTGTACTGGTGTCCTCTCTGGGGTGTGGTCCTGCCTTGTGTCCAGTGTTATATACTGTACTGGTGTCCTGTCTGGGCTGTGGTCCTGCCTTGCGCCCAGTGATTTATACTGTACTGTTGTCCTGTCTGGGGTGTGGTCCTGCCTTGTGCCCAGTGATATATATATATACATACTGTACTGGTGTCCTGTCTGGGTTGTGGTCCTGCCTTGTGCCCAGTGATATATACTGTACTGGTGTCCTGTCTGGGCTGTGGTCCTGCCTTGTGCCCAGTGATATATACTGTACTGGTGTCCTGTCTGGGGTGTGGTCCTGCCTTGTGCCCAGTGATATATACTGTACTGGTGTCCTGTCTGTGCTGTGGTCCTGCCTTGTGCCCAGTGATATATACTGTACTGGTGCCCTGTCTGGGGTGTGTTCCTGCCTTGTGCCCAGTGATATATACTGTACTGGTGTCCTGCCTGGGCTGTGGTCCTGCCTTGTGCCCAGTGATATATACTGTACTGGTGTCCTGTCTGGGGTGTGGTCCTGCCTTGGGCCCAGTGATATATACTATACTGGTGTCCTGTCTGGGCTGTGGTCCTGCCTTGTGCCCAGTGATATATACTGTACTGGTGTCCTGTCTGGGGTGTGGTCCTGCCTTGCGCCCAGTGATATATACTATACTGGTGTCCTGTCTGGGGTGTGGTCCTGGCTTGTGCCCAGTGATGAACTATACTGGTGCCCTGTCTGGGGTGTGGTCCTGCCTTGTGCCCAGTGATATATACTGTACTGGTGTCCTGTCTAGGGTGTGGTCCTGCCCTGTGCCCAGTGATGAATTATACTGGTGTCCTGTCTGTGCTGTGGTCCTGCCTTGTGCCCAGTGATATATACTGTACTGGTGTCCTGTCTGGGGTGTGGTCCTGCCTTGCGCCCAGTGATATATACTGTACTGGTGCCCTGTCTGGGGTGTGGTCCTGCCTTGTGCCCGGTGATGACCTGTACTGGCGTCCTGTCTGGGATCCTGAGAATCTTCAGGAATTACCCCCTGTTGGACTGAGGGGTTATTGGAAACAGGTAGAGTGTAACAAACTAAACTAACCATTTAATATAAGAATAAAAGCATAAATGTAATTTGTGGTATATATGGTTCACCATCTGGTCTTAACTACTGAGCCATTATTTTAACCCGACTTATGCTTTTGCTAAAATTTCTCGATTGTGTTTCATGCATCCCAACGCAATCTTTTTTTTATGAAATCCCCATAAAGTCTATTTTAAATACATTTGAGCATTACAAGTTATCCATATATCCAAGTTAATTCTCCCCCGACACCTGCTCCCCGAACATCATGCCCCGATCCCCAGCACATCTCTGGGCCGGTTCCAACTAACTCACCAGTCTGGACCGGCAGTACTCTCTCAAGCCAAACAGGTAAAGGAGAGGGTGTCACCTTTATTGCAACTGTAATTATTCTGGCTTATCTGTAACTACGTAGCCTCGAGTAAGTATGTTTCGTCCTAAATCTTCACCAACCCCCAGTTTGAAAAAAGTCTCACCGATCATTAAGAGGACCAGCATTAAATATTTGTTGGGTACGGGCATTAAACAAACAACATGCATTTGTTACATGCTACAGTGTGAAGGAGCCTGCTCCTTTCCAGTCGACAAATGAGGTAAAACGACCATTCGCACTTGAGAATTGAAGAGGGTTAACTGGTGTCTCTAACTTAAAACAAAAGTTACTGGTTATACACATAAATGATAAAAACGTGAGATGGGAATATAAACACATTATGTCAGCACTCCCCCTGATGAACCGTTCGCATTAAACCACCGTGCTCAATGCAGTCTACTCAATAAAGCATGCGAAACAAAATGTATTTTCAATTGAGAGTTTGCTAGGTGAAGCAACTGTGGTTTGTTATTGCACCACAAAAAAGAAATACAACAACAAATGTTTAACAAGGATCGCTGTGCAACTACACTGCAGGAAAGTTCAAGACTTGAATTTTGGCGCACTCACCTGCAAGCGATGTCAAGGTGGATCAAACGCCGAGTCTTTACTGGGTGATTTCGAATGAATGCTTAAATCTCAAGCAGTTTTATTTCATACAGTTCTTCAAATAAGTAGTCCTTAACAGCTCTAATTTTTGGTACACTGACCACTGAAACGTGATGAGCTCAGACCGCTGTGCTTGCACAGCTACAGCCCTAGCCGGTGAAGCAGCAGCTCCGTGGAGCTCTTGACGCGCGATCTCTTCACAGGAATTTCCCTGCGATGCCCTGACTACATAACTACGAGGGTTTATTCTAGTGTTTAATATAGCGAAATGTAGATGGTGCACTCTATTTTAGAAATGTCCGTGGATTGTAAGCGGAAAATCACAATTTCACACTAGTATTTCAGATAAAAGGAAAATCAACATTTCGTAACAGTATCATCTCACTTGCAATAGCAGCTAATCCAGTTCAGGGTCACGATGGCCCTGGCACATGACCGGCTACGCCCTGGACAGGACGCCAGTCCATTGTAGCACAGACACAGACGCGCTCACTCCAGGACCAGTTTTCCCAGAAACCAGTTAGTTAACCTACCCGCCTGCCTGGGACTGTAGGAGAAAACCCACACAAACACCGGAAGAGCATAGAATCGCAAGAATTGAACCCAAGACATTAGCGCTGCATGACAGTCATGCTAACCACTGCCTATTTACTATAATATTTTTTATATAAATGCCCTTTTCCACGTATTTCAACATCATTAAGATTGATGACATTTTAATTCACCCTTTGCCCAGGTCAGCTTTAACATCGCAGCCTCTGTGAAACGATGTTGCCATTGGCACCCGCCATGACACAAACATACATCTCTGTGGTCTTTAGACATGACTTAAAAAACCCTCCCATTTAAGGGTACAAAACTGAAACGGGGGCCTGTGGAGGGGTTACAATAAAGCAGCATCTTTCTCAACAAGGTGTCAGCCTTCACTTACCTCTGATTAACTCCATGGATTCCAAAGGGAGGAGATTAAGGAGCCCACACACGGTGTAACTCAATGAATTTATTGGTTTTGCACTGCAGTTGCTCACAGTTATATTACAAGGGGATACATTGTAGTTTGTTCCTGGTTAATAACAATGAATTGTATTGTTTTATCCTGTGTATTTTTTTTCAAAGTACAAAATAGGAAGGAAAACATCAGGTATTGCTTTATTTCTTTTTTGATTTAAATCCCCTTCCTGCTTGTTCCACCTGGGTTTATATTATTTTTAAATATATTTATATATTTGTTCTTTTTTTGAATCCAAGCCTTTCTTTAAGAGGTACCGTGTAAAGGAAGCATTGTAAAATTTGTGCACAAGAAGAAGAGAGAAAAAAGAAGGGAAGGAAACACAAAAGAAACAGTGATAGAGGAAAACAGAAGAGAGGAAGGAAGGAGAAAACGAAAGAGGAGGAGAGAAGGGTTCAGGGCAGGGAGACAGTCGAATGGAACAATTACAGCAAGATCATGCAAAAAAAGCCAATGTTTTGACATGCACACAGTAATACAAGATAAAAGTCCAAGAACAGGAATCCCCTTTTTTGTTTCAAGAAGTTCATTGCCCGAAATCATCTATTTACAAGAAACAGCAGTTCGAGAGTATCGTTTTTTTTCTTCTTAACCTGTAGTACACGCACAATGATATGAAACTGACAAATATCAATAGAAGATAATCATTTCCTCACAAAGAGGCTAGTCTACATTCTTAAATTACTGGTAAATTATTATTATTTTTTAACATATACTACAAGTTTGTTTTGTTCTTGAAGCTGGGAAAAAATAATGTCCATTGTTTGTTCATGTACCTCTATTCAGTGAGGAAAAACTTAAAAGAATAATGTTTTTTCTGTCTTTAAATAAACTTGTGTTGCCCCAACACAAACATAAATAGCGTACAATCTCTGCTAACGGATTTATTTAATATAAATAGCCAAGACGGTAATAAATTAAAACTTAATAAACAAACAATGAAACAGAGCCCCCCCCAAAAAAAGATACAAAAATAACATTTCCACCATGAAAACTTCCCTTCCAGTCTTTCCAGATGTCACAGACGAGTTTTAACTGCTCAAACTGCAATGAGACTCTCTTGATGTAGGGGAAAAAAAACTCCCGAAAGTATATTGTGTAACATTCTAAAATGGTGAAAATAAATAAACGAATAAATAAATTAACGAAACATCTGGCAACACTATGTTCAGACCTGGCCCTACAACTAAACAGCGTCACTACTGGACAATTTTTACATAAGAAACATATTCTGTACAACAGAGTAGATCATTCATTGCGTACACAAACCCCTCTCGACTCTTTGCACCATTTTAAATAAGGTCTCCAGTCCTGCAGCGATGGCATTCCGGTCCACAGGCGTGTTCAATCCCAGTCACTCACAAAAAAAGAGTCTGAAGTTGAAAAAGGGAAACGGTACAGCGAAGGTCCACACAAGCGTGTTAAAACCCACCGTCTTCCATTTCTGTCTGGCTTTTCTTGCTTCTTTTAAGTCACAGAGTTTTGTTTTCGTACGTGTGTGCAGCGGACATAAGTTGTCTCTTTTTTAAGGCTTTTCCAGCTCCTCTGGTTTCGTTCCGGCATTCCGAGTGCATGGAAGGAAACTTGGGAAAAAGGTGGCGACGGTGTCCTGTTTTTATTTTTGTTTGTTTGAGGGGGATGAGGGGTTGGGTTGGACATGGGAAGGCGGTGGGACAGATTGTAGGAGCGGCTCCATGGTTTTTATTCGCTTTTACTTGCCTCGAAATGTGCCCTCCGTCAACAAATATCCGCGGCACACGGCGGCAGGGCTGGAGCTGGAATTTAACAAGTTTTCTGGACAATGCCTGGCAGTAGAGTGGAAACAAGTCATTTTACAAGGTGAGCAAAAGAAGAGAAAGAAACGAAAAAGGAATGAAAAAATACTGGTGTAAAAATGCCTTTCTTTGGGGGGGTGGGGTGTGTGTCTGCGTGTGCTACTTTTTAAAATATTTAATTCAGTTATATATACAGTCATTCCGTCATACAAAAGTTGGTCTATAGACACGTATCGAAGTAGTTTTATATGTACATCTACTAGTACAAGTGACTAGCTTTCTAAACACTTTAATTTCAATTTGTTTTATTTTAAGGTTGCTCCTGTGCCCCAACAGATGTTACCATCTTTGACTTGTCTTTGCCTGTTGGGTATTTAGAGTCCCCTCTAGAACCAAAGTCATTAGCATCGGGTTCATGTCTCTTGCTGTTTGCGCCATGCTTGGTGGGGGTACCAGGCGGATGGGCCACTTGCCCGTTCTTCTCGTCTGAAAAAAGTTGTTTAATTACGTCAAAGAAGTTACTCAATGGGCTGCCTAGGTACACAGAACAAAACAAAAACAAAGAAAAGGAGAGAAAGAGAGAGAGAACAAACAAAGAAATGAACAATGGGGTTCACGGAGAGAAGAGGTGAGAGAGAGTGAGAGACCCAGAGCCACACGGTGGACCAGATGACGACAGTGTGTGTGCACAGCGGTGTGTGTGCATGAGGACTGGCAGGTAGTGAGGTTGGGGGGGAGTGAGAGGACACACAGGTAGGTACATGATAAAACACCTCCATCACGCGGACAAAGGGGCTGTAGCCAGAAGTGTCACCATAAAGAGGAGTTCCACAATGAGACAGGATTCAGCCTCCAGTCAGATCTTGCCTTGTGCATGTGTGGTTCCCCTAACTGACAGAAAACCTCTCAGCTGTTACCTTGCAGTCAAAATGCTCAATCACAACCTTGAATCATGTCAACGGTGTTATGTTTTTTAAATTATTTTTTTTAGATTAAACAGCATCCTTCTCTCTCCCCTGTTCCCTCAACCCTTTCTTCCTCACACAAGTGTGTCTTCAAATTACAGTGAACCAGAGTATAGAGTGAAAAACACGGACTATAATACTTTATGATGACACTGTGGCCTTTGTGGAGGTCAAACTGTGGATATGCCCGGAATTTGGGGTGGCTTTGGAATCTCCGTTTTTCTGGGTTGAATGAAATTAGATGGAGAAATGGAAGAGAGCACTGGGAATGCTGGGTAGGGTGAAACCTAAGAGCCTGTCAGCTGCTCAGCGTTGCTTTTCCCTCAAAGCTTCACTATTAATGATTCGCGTTGCGTGGCAGGAAGTGGGCGACTGCAACAAAGGAAGTGCAAGCGGTTGTGGGAAATGCAGTTCTAGCTTCTTTACACACCTGACTGCTGCCACTGAAAGGTGTAAACTGATGGTCGTTGTGTTGCCCTCCTAGAGCTGATCTGTCAATAAGCAGATAAACCACAAGCAGGAAAAAAAAGACTTTTCTGAACGCCCTTCATAAAAAAGTGACAGTGTTGCAAACGCAAGTGGGCCCTTCATATGCAAGCATGCTTTGGTCAAGGGTTTGTCTGGCTTACGTTTCTTTCTCTAAGCTTCACAAGACTGAAGGACCTTTGTTTCAAAACTATATAGTAACATAGACATATTTAATATACAGTAAAGGGCAGCAGGTCTGTCGCTTTTAGGTATCCAATTTGAACTTGAATGTTAAGTTAAAATTATACACACCACCTCGTTAAAACGAATGCAAAGGATCATATTTAGGAAAAGGGCTTTCAGTGGAGATTAAAGACCATACGCTAAAGGCAAACGAGTTGACAATTTGCCCTGTACAGAAGCTCTAGGTGATCAAAGGTTCTTTTGAAATCTGATCCAGAACTTCACCTTGCTTTTGTTACCCGAATTAGACTTGTGTTTCTTTCATCAGAATAGGTCAGCGCTGGGGCTCTACAGAGAACAGTTATGTGGTTTAGCAACACAGCTGTAAAAGCCTTTGTTCTTGCAGTTCACGTCCAACATTTTTAAAGATGTAGCTTAACAGCAGTCAAGTGGATAATTAAACAACTTCCTTGTTATCAGAGGTGCTTGAGCAACAGAAAGAGAAAGGAGAGGCTTGTGCCTGCCAAAGCTGCTGTGCTGCAGAATATTTTGTCATTACCCCCTGTTGGACTGAGGGGTTATTGGAAACAGTAGACTGTAACAAACTAAACTAACCATTTAATATAAGAATAAAAGCATAAATGTAACCCTTATGGTTCTTAATGTCTGCTCAGTTTACACAAGCCCTTTGGAACCAGGAACGCACAGAGAGATGTCTGGTTTTTGGGAAAAGACTGAAGAGTGTCACCACATTCCTGATTTAAGCATTTCAGTTGATTTGTTTCACGTTTTTAAGAAGGTTCAAGAGGGAGGCCATTGTAATATCATTACAACACAGTCAGTGCTCAGACCAATATCTTTCAGAATTACCTCTTAAGTCAAAACTGTTATTACTAACCTCTAGCACAGACCTGAAGGGTGGGAAATCTTGACTGACCACCCCGAATTCTCCCAGATTGAAGGCTAGAAATTAATACTTGATATTTCCTGCCTAGGGCCTACTGGTAACTGTAATTCTGTCCCTAAACTGGTAAGTGGCTCACACAGAGGTGGAATAGATTTAGACGGTGTGGAAATAAGCCACATTTCTCCTCCGTATGGTCAATCTTTCCACAGCATTGGCTCACTTTATAACTAATAGTTTCATCCATTTTCCCCCAGTGTCCTTCATCAATTCATTCCAGATAAACACGGCATGACGGCCCTCTCGCCACTCCACGCCGCCGATGAGGACAAAGTGGTTTCTGAGAAACAGGCGCAGGCAGCCAGCTATAGTAGTTTATACACATGAGTTTATACGTGCGGCTGTGCGAAGATGTCCATTTCCTTTCAATCTGCATAGGTTAAAAGCTCCTAGATGTGAAATGACTACAATCAAGGAACAGCCATTCATTACTGCGGCAAATTGAACAAGCGCGATGCCTCACACAGTGAAAATAAAGTGGCCTCTGAAATGGCCTTTGAATAAAAAAAAGACCAGGAGAATTCCTGCGCTTTCCATTAGTGGAAACTGTAGGTGTCTTTGAAAACTGACTCTTATAAACGAAAGATGGAGTGAAAGCAAAGGAACCGTGTTCTGTAATAACTTTTTTACTTAATATCTGTAATAATAAGGAGGCTGATAAGATATTCAACAGAAATATAGCATTTACACAACATGAACAAAACCTTTGCAGCTAGTGTAAGACAAGTACAGGACAACTTCATGAAAAGGTTAACATTCTTGATAAAACACTTTTTTATTCTAAAGTTTAAGGTTCTGCTCTATTTAAACAGAAAGGTCACTGTAGCTTTGCAAGATTAATTTTAACTATATTATTTAACTATATTAAAAATTAAACTTTATTCTGAGCCAATAAATATCAATCAACATTGTCATACTGATTCCTTACATGCTTTTAATGCTTTTCTGACCCAGGGATCCCACAGAACTAAATTCTCAATGATTCTGTACAAGTATTGATAACTCTACTTTGGAATAAAAGCTTGGCATTCATGCCATTCCTGTTGTCTGCACACTGATTCTGAATTAAGGGAGCTAAGCGCTCAGTGACACTGCAGATGGCTTCTTCACCCTTGCTGGCCAAGAACAGGTTAAATCACTGTTACTACCTGTTCTCCTTCTTGCAGTGCAGCTGGAACAGCACAGCAGCAGCCGCCTGCTTTCAGAGAGGGATCGTACATCATTCTGTACGAATTAATCACCTAAACCTTGTGTAACCAGTCAGTCAGCATCAGCTTCCAATGCCTCACTGCTCTTCCTACAGGAGCAAGGAACAAACAAATCACATGCGCTAATATTTCTGCAGGACTCAAACAAGCCAATTAAGCTTCCCTTAATGTGTTCCTATCGGGATGCTGTGCTTGTGTGACATGAAGCCAGGAAATGGGAATATTCACAAGGACAAGAATTTCTTCAGTGCTGTAAACATCCAGCGCTGTTCTTTCAGCTGTAGTGCCCATCTACACAAGATTGAACCACAGAGGATCCTTATCCTGGCTTCTGTGCTGGTAAGTGGACGAGAGAACATGTGACTCCCCCCTGGACAGAGGGCTGGTCCACCTCCAGCTTCACCTCCCCAGCAGTGCTGGTCCCCACTTCCACAGCTGGGTGGACTGGAGCAACAGGAGTAGAGTATCTCACTCATGGTTCAAAGGGATTTGAACCCACAACCCCCAAGGTTCTGACATCCCCACAATATGGGGACTGCTAGTGATCCAGCTACGAGAGGTGCTGAGAGTACAGGTCAGGACCCTGTCATCTGCTGCTCTGGTCAGGATTATCCAAACGAGAGGCACAGGGGCCAAGGCCTTTCCTGTCTTTCAAGGCTAATGGCATCACCTGGGTCCCGCGGGGCGCCCACAAGCTTCTAGAGCCGTCAGGGAGAGGAGGACTGCCTCCTCCCGGCCGCACTCTCTTCCTCGCTCTTCTGGGCGGTGAGCCTCGTCTGTGCAGTGAGTAAACCGAAACTGTCTTTCTTTTCTACAATTGCCCGCCCTTTGGCGAAATATCATCATCCTTTTAGAATCTGTGACATAGGAAGTGTCAGGTGCCCTGACCTCCGGACCGAAATGAAAAAAACCAACATATTCCAACTGGAAATGCAACACCTTTTCACAGCACAAGTGAAACAAAAAAGCCTATATTCCTCAAAGAAGATATCTCTGATTTTACTAATGGAGACATTGCCGGATGGCTGAGACTTTATTGTCCCCAATGCAGAACTGCGGCTGTATCCTTCTGTGACCTCACCTCTCCCTGATTGGTTGAGTCAACTCAGCTGTATAAAATGGTATTTGAAGTTTGCAGGGCTTTAACCTACACTATAGTGGTGTCCCATTCACGGGGAGTCATGCTCTCAGATCTCTTAAAGCTAAGAGAATCCAGGTATCAGAACTCCAGAAATACAGTTGCTACAAGAGTAGTCACTCTTGGTTATATAGTACATATGCCACCTAAATTTCTCAATTCAAGCTTGTAAAGGCAGACAGGTAGATGGCTGACATTTAATCAAGGGATCCAACATGGCTTAAATCTGCAAATAGAAAATCTGAGTGAGATGTGTGGCTTGAAACACTAGCCTAACAGAAGCCTCACACTGTTTTTTCTTGGTGTACCACAGAGTGACAAAGCTCTAGCCAGGGTAGAAATAGGAAGACTAACGCATCCATTAGCATTCAGCAGTGGCTGCCTGAAAACCTGACTCTGCATCACTGATTTCCATGGGTGGCAAAGCACAAATTGACGCGCAGATGTTTTCTGGAGGAAAAAAAAATATAGCCACTCATCTGGGGTAGGAACTGCAACATCAAATGGGCAGATGTGCCCCTATGCCTGGCTGAGCCCCCCGAGCTCGTCAGCGTGCTCCAGCTGTCAGACACTGCCAAGCCTTCACTTCTCCCGGGCTGAGGGCCTCTATCACAGACTCCTCTTCTCGGGGGAGTTACTCCACGTCGCACCCTGTGATGAAGTGCCTTTGAACTTACTCTCCCCAGTCACTCAAAAAATCTGCCCCCTTATCGCAAGAGGTGAACCAGTAAACTCAAGGCCACTGTTTATTTTTTCCAGTTTATAAAACCTTTTATACAAGTTCACTGCCTATTCCTTGAATATTTGCTAAATGTCAGGAAACAAAGGCTGTATTTTCATTTCTTTGTGTCGAATACGAACCCTGCTTGTTCCAGGCCCCCGACTGACCTGCAGTGGAAGACACGGGGGGTCGAACAGTTTAGAATGACCCTGCTAGACGAGGCTGTGGGAGCTCCATCACCAGGTGCCGAGAGTCCAGGAGCTGCTCAAACTCCATGATGGAAAGGAGAGAGGGATCAAAATGATGAACACTGAGTAAGCACTGTTCATAGCTCGTGTTTCTACTAAGCTGGGCAGGGAAAAGAGTTAAATCTTACCTCATTATTTCTGCTATAAACTGCATTGATTGCTGTGTACCAGATAGCTACAATGTATGTATATGTAACTATAGTCCCTCAATTCAAGTCATTACAAACATTATATTGGGAAAACTGCACAGAGCAGACTGTAATCCACCAAACTGACAAATGGGCCTAATGAAGATTTTAAAATACACTGTTTGAATATCCTCTACCAGAAATAAGTTAATATGTTGCCATGGCGTGGACTGAAAGTGCTGTCTTATACGTTTTGATCATATAAAGCGCTACCTCATTTGACATCTAGTGTGAAATTACTCATTGGAAAGCTCCTTCCCGTTTCCCCATAATGGATCAGAAATGTCCAAAAACACTCCAAACTGTGGACTTAAGGAAAGAATGAATAAGACTATAACCTCCAAATAGAACTGAACGAGTTAAAAGGGAGGAAACATTTGAAAAGTGTTCTTTTATGGCTAATGGGATGGCGATGGGAATAAGAAAGCTTTCTCACTGTGAATGAAAGAGAAAACTTTTCATGATTTTGCCCTCGGTATCTTCGCACCATTTGTTTAATCGATCAGCTATCCCTCGAGCTCCTCTCATTTAGGGCCATGCAACTACTCCAACCGCCAAGTTGGTCTCGAGCGCTTCTGGCTGTATTAATGCCAGTTGGATAATGTCTTTCGTTGAAGCACTTTTTAAAGCCCCTCTGCATCCAAGGGGCGGGTGACTGTTGAAGTCCAACCGCGCCGTTTTGGCCTTCCATGGAAAATGAATCGAAGTGCTTTCCACATTATCTGCTGGGACCATCCGTCTGCAATTTAGACCCCTACTCGTGTGGACATGGCTGCAACGGTAATAATAAAGGCAGGGAAACAGATGATTAACTTGCTGCCTGCTGTATCTACTATTAGGTTGTCAACATGAGTCCTTTACAACCAGGGAAAGACACGCACGCTTGAGAGGAAAACTTGGAAATAGAAACATCTGTCATTACCCAGATTTCAACCTTAGCTAAGTCATTTTGAAATATCTCTTTTTTTTTCACTCTAGAGCGTGCAGTTTTATAAAATATGGAAAGCGTAAGAAGAATTAAAACGTGTAAAACAAATCAAACATCATCCTCGCTGTTGACAGACGCTTCCAAAACTCTGGTGAAGATCTGGATTAAGAATGCTGTGCACAGCTAAAGTAATAAATAGGCAACTACAGCACAAAGAAAAGGGACATTTTATTTAACCAAAACACTACACGCGCTTGTGCAAGAATACTTTACCTGCAAGGTGATAAAACAGAATCAGAAAACTCACATCTCTAGATGCAGTCAAGCAGGAATTCTGCAGCCAGCTGTTTTCTTTCCAGACTATCCTGGTCTTTCAGCCAAAGAGGAATTTGCATAATAATTAGTGAAAAATAAATGAGTACAATGATTTAGAAAAACCAATGAACAGTCAGAATGCATGTTCGTGGTAAAATTTAAAAGCTTTCCGTTTCCTATTTCATAAGTCCAACATTTAAAATAAACTATTTTAGAGAACAAAGGCTGTTAATTTGATTTGCTCTCTTTCACGCCTATTAGACTTACAAGACACCTTACTAGACTGGCACCTTTAATCCATTCACCTGCCCATTATCAGTTATTTATCCACAGTGAAGGCTGTAGCAATCCAGAGAAAACATACAGTACTTCTGGAAAAAGTAAGTCAAAAGCAAAGTTTACACAGAAGCAAAATGCTAAAACCTGAGATCTCTTTAAATTTTGTTTGGTGAGACTTCTTTGTGGACATTCTTTTTACAGCTAAAACACACTGTTCAAGCTCAGCAACTAAATCTGCACTAACAGGCATTTTGTTTAACTTTTATTTCCCCCCTTTATGTACAGTACATGTATTGTACATTTTGAATCGCCTGTCTATTAGGTCTTATTCTGAACAAAACTCCCAATGAAAAATTCTTTAAAAAAAAGCGAAAGCCTTTTCAGTCATGTGACGAATAAAGGAAAGCTCTGGATGAGAGAGCCCACAAGCTTTTCTGTGGGTAATAGCTGTCTT
Source organism: Atractosteus spatula (assembly GCF_055471065.1). Classification (NCBI taxonomy): domain Eukaryota; kingdom Metazoa; phylum Chordata; class Actinopteri; order Semionotiformes; family Lepisosteidae; genus Atractosteus; species Atractosteus spatula. Next base: position 611,001 of record NC_142721.1, on the reverse strand, counting down.
GGAGCCATTATTAAGCAATATAGTTTAATAGGCACAGTCATGTTCAGAGCTCTCATGACCAGGGGCTATGGTAGTTTTCAGAGTTTGATTTCAAAATTGCTTTCTAGAGGTGTTTCAGTTTTCCCAAAACTAAAACATGCTGTAACCATGACAGATCCTACAATCATAAATCTCTTAGCGTTCTTAATTCTTACCACCATATGTCTACAATTCTGGCACTTGCGCTATATCCACTAATGATCAATTATCCCTCGCTCAATCAGAAGCTGGCATCACATCCTCACAAGCAACACACACAGTACCGTTCCCAGATAACGCTAAGGGGAAAGTCAGCATGGTACTATGTTCTGAAAGAGCAAGCACCCCCCCTTTTAAATTAACAATGGAATTGCCATGTTAATTTGTTTTTGTTTTGTTTTTTTAAGCCTTGGCTCATAGCTATATTGACATTTAAATGTTCTACAATAATTCTCAGTCAACAACTACCAAGAAACCACTACTACTCAAGAGTGTTGATATATTCCATACTGCAGAAAAACATGAATGCTAATTTAAATTGTTAGATGTGTTGACCTGCAGAAACTCTATACAAGGTCAGGATACAGTAGGCTGCCGGTTCTGAGCATCACAAGCTTTTTAATCACTTCTGACTCAACCTTGACACTATAAAACATCAACCTGATGTGAGCATGGTTGTTTTTTTTAACAAACTGGTAAAAAAAAACTAGATGGAATTGTACATCAAAGGTGTCAGTCTGATAGAAGTGGTGGCAATTTCTTTACTTTTTATAAACATTCCAATCTGGAGTCGTACTACTGCGGCACAATTCGATTTGGTGAGCAGAAGAAATTCCATTTCTGCTTACATTCATTTTTTTCTCCAATGTTTTAATTACCTTTGCCAAGGAAACAGACACAGACTGGATGATGAGAGGCTACTGGTAGTGAGGTACGCCCAGGGAATGCTGGTATTCACGTGGTACTTTTCTGAGGGGTGCACGTTTCTCAAGGATACAACCACAGTGCCTAACCTCCAGTTAGGAGTCCAAAGCCTTCATCATCTGCTGCAGTATATATACCCTGCCGTGTTGTCAAACCCGATATCCTGGCTGTATTCAAGTAACAACTGGATAAGAATCTTGGACCAATTAGCTACTAACTACCAGACAGTCTCCTCTGTAACCCTTCTTATATATGTTCTTATATAAAGCAACAATGAGGAAAAATGTCAATGTATATCAGCTAATCCATCAATGAGAGCCGCGAAATCAAATGCTGGTGGAAAAATGAAAGAACTGCGCTATCATGTAAGAAACACTTTCCAAATTCTGAGATTCAGCAGTAAAGAGATGCTGTTTGTATGAAGCAACTCATCTTAAACATACCTTAAAATGTGTAGCTTTGCTGCTTTCAATGTTTACAGAAAATATCAAAGTGTTTTCTTTCACTGCTCCTACTCTGTCAGTCCATCTCTTCCTTTGCCTGTCCATCTATAAAACTGCTCGGAGTTACAAACCAAAGCCTTCTTGGAAAGAGGCTCTCAGACCTGTTCTTATGATGCATGTCAGCTGAATTGTGCTTCTGTTTACTGTGTTAGGCAGATCACAGCTCAGTGACCATTAAGCTTACACCAGCAGAGAACTGACACAGACCTGTGCAGAAGGCCCTGATGTTGACAGGCTCACAAAGCACAGTAAATAAATCCAGCTCTAATCTGCTGGGCATCCTTATCACTGCAGCAACACGAATGAGGACAAACTTAAGAACATAATAAGAGGTTGCAAACGAAAGGTGGCCGATCGGGCCATCTAGCATGATTGGTTTCTACTAGCTGAAGGTGAAAATTGTTTTAACAAGCACCGGCCACACTCCAGCATAGTGCCCAGGCTGTCAGCTGTAATTACTGTTTGTTTTTGCAAATAAAGTTCCATTCAGAAGGCAGCAAAGACATTCAGTCTTTATTGTCAGTTCGGAAGAAGGGAAGGGAAACAGTTTTACCAGGATGCTTGTTAACACCATATGAAACTAAACAGCACAAGGCCAAGGTCTTTCCTGAAGCTTTACTTTGTGCCTCAGAGTCACGCGTGTACTCCGGTCTCTGGGAGGACCAGGGAAAGATACAAGATGCACGCTGAGAGAAAGATGATGTAAGTCCGTAAGAAACAGAATTGTTTTCCATTTGAATGGCTTTCAACAATTAGCCAGAGCTAGTGTTGGGAAAACACTAGAGCACTACATAAAAAAACAAAAAGCTTTGTAATACAGTACAGTATGTCCCCGTTAAATCAGGCAGATAGTTGTGTACAAGCTCTGTCCGCAGAGGCCAATCTATTTGTTTAGACAACCCAAAATAAAACAGGCAAAGAAACCAGAACTGCAGTGAAATAAAAAAAACAAACACGAGTAAACTCAAACTGGAGGTTTCTCTTGGCCACTTGGCTTGTCCTTCCACATCCTCCACACTCCAAGAGAGAAAGCAGAGGTAAGATGAAGTCATTTGTGTGCTTGACCCAGTTGCTGTGTTATTTTTTAAAGAGCAGACTCATGGTTTCAAAAGCACACTGGCATCACTCCCTGACAGGTGGGCTGACCACCCCAAGACATCCTGCTCACAGGCAGCACCAGCTGTGCACTCAGCCCATATGGCCACACGTACTACAGTCGATTTCAAGAGATCACCTCTGCAGCGAAAAAGGGAGACAGCTGTTACTAGTGTGAGCATGTTTTACTATAAATATAGAGACAAAAGGGTTGGAGAATATCCCTTCCAAGATAGTAACCCCTGACAAACAGATGATGTAGATACATTCCTACAATGAATGATCTTTGATGCTTAGCATATACCATCTTTATTTTAAAGGATTAAGGAGCCCCAAAATATTATTTGTGGTGTGCCAGTCTACTGGATTTGGCATTGAATTAGTTGCATTATTAAGATCTAACAGGACAGGAAAAGCAGCAATAAATGCAGTGAATAACAGAAGAAATCCCAGCCCAGTGTGGGAAACACTGCCTTATAAATAAAGAATTCTGCAATGGCAGGTTAATTTCCTGACGTCTCTGATGTTGATAAATTACTGCACGAGAGCCAGATTTATGAGGGAGGGTGGAAGAGGGCTCACAGGACCCATATGAGTTTAAAATTATTTAGGGCAGGTGTGTGCATCTGACTCGTGCAAAACAACATGTTAACGAACATGCTGAGTTTTCACCTATTGTTTTTTTTTACCTTAATACTACAAGGTTAGCGGTTACAGGTAAAGGCTGAGAGAAGAAATGCTGCAAGGGTCAAACCATAACCCTTGATTCAGACGGGGTGTTTAATTAAAACACAGGGGATTCGGCTTGAAAGGCAGAAACAAAAGATAAACCGCTACCAAAAATGGAGCTGACGAACTGAGAGGTACTCTGAAAATAAGGTCAGGATGTGTTTGTAGAACTGCGAAGGGACTTCTGACCTTCCGGCTCTTTGGAATTCTACAAATTCAGACTTTGCATTACTTTGCATTTTGATTTGTTTTGTGGGCAGCTGATTCTGCACACTGTGGTCTAGAGCAGAGTGTTGTAGGACTCAAACAATTGCAGGCGACAGGATAATTGTCCTTCAATATTTGCAATTGTTATCTTTTTGAAGACTATGGAGCTGGGGAATAATCTCATTAGAAAATGAGTATGTCAAGGGCTTTCTAAAGCATTAGTTTAGCATTTTCTCTCCTTACCAGAAGCTCACATCTTTCTCCATCAATGTGCTGACTTTATCTCCAAACAGATCCTAACTGATTAAAGATTGCCTTTCTCTGCACAGGCATACTGACTGATCCTAAGCTGTGCATTTCCAACAAATGGCAGCTGTACATCACAATGCTCTGTGAGCCGTTAACATGAATTATAGAGCAGAGGCCTGTTAAATAAATGAGGAAACGAATAAACAAAGAGGCTAATCCTCGCCTACCAAGCTGATAGCTCATCAGCAAGAGAAATAATGGGGAGAGAAACTCATTTTCTGTGTCTTTATTGCTAAATAATAAGAGTCTCTGTGTCTGGAATTACTGAAGGATTATGGACCGGTCGGCTATAATCACTCGCCAAAAGCAGTCAATAATGACTCTGGTTAATTCCTCCAGTGTCTGTTTTTAATTGATACAAGGGTTTTTAAAAAAGAAGAATGTCAGTCTTTGGTTTTGGAAATGCATTCATTTAGTGAAAATGAACCTAATAATTGAGCTATTGTTCCTGCAGATCCCAGCTGGGAAGCAAGGAAGCAAGGACTCCAGGTACCACAGCTGAGTCACGTGATTGCAGCACACCATAATACACCAGACCAGGTCTTCAGATCGTGGCTCTAAACCTACATGATGATGGTTGTCCCCGATTCCAAACCCATTTTTGAAGTGCCCTCGTAATTTGATTTTGTGCTCTGCAGGTATGTAAATTTGCAAATTCATATTACTGATGCTTAACCGCAGTCATGAGTTGCTGTAATTGAGTCTTCTGTCTGCCAGACATTGTTATGCAACATCACGCTTGGCTTGCCAGTTTCTTCAGCCCAGGTCTGTCATTAGAATACCCAGTTAGCTGGAGTTGGAGAAGTAGAGCAGCAACAAATTTCTCGCTTGTGCTGCTTTAAACCCAGTTTGGCACATAGAGGCCAGTGGGCTTTTATCTGGGCACAACCCAGACTCACACCCCACCTCACAGCTCCCAAACTCTGCCTGACCCCCCTGACCCCTACCACCATGATGGGATATGCTGTCAAGGGAATGCAGGAAGCTGCAGAATGAGAAAACCATTCAAACTGAGAATTTAAATAGACATATATTTGGGACAGAAATTAGGATTTATTTTACACATCAGGTTGTGGGACATTGGAATAAGATGTAAGATGCTAATAAGAAACATTCTCAATTCAGATTCCTTCAGACCCTTTAAGAGGAAACGGGAAGAAACCGACTGACTGAATAAACTACTCTTATTTGTTTTGATCTGACTGATTTTCCATTCAGAAAGAGCCAAGTTTGTACGTGAATCTTGGGAGTTGTGACAAACCATGAATTCAGCATCTTGTACAGTATTTTTCCCTAAAAGAGGAAGAAACTAAAACTAAACAACTAGAAACCTAAGGTAGGGAAAATTCACAACTTAAACTGAGCACTTAGCTGCTACCACTCCCGAACTATGCAGTTATAGGGTCACAATCTAATATTAACAACTATCATAATGAACCCGTTACATTTACTGGACATAGACTTTTGAATTAAAATTCACCCTGACACCACAGAAGAAAGTGTCTTAATTTGAAAACCACAACTAATTTGAAATTAGTTCCTAATTTGAGAACCAAAACTAATTTAAATTAGTTCCTAATTTGAAAACCACAACTAATTCTAAACAGAACAACACAACCTTCAGCCATAAAAAACTGCAATAATATTAAAACAAATAAGGAGACACTTCTGTAACATGGACTGTTTTACTATGAAGCCTTAAATTGAACTGAATAATTTGTTTAGCTTTCAGATCTGAGGAAGTTGCCTGAGCTGTACTTTCCATGCCTGGTTCATCATGTTATTGAGAAAGACGCGGGGGAGATCGAGAGAGGGCCCAGACTTAGAGAAATTAGTTTAACACACCACCCTCATGACAGTGCAATTAAAACCTTGTAGGCTGATACCTTGTTTCCTGTTTGTCGATGTCCTGTACTCAATCACTGACCATGCTCTTGTACTGCATGTGGAAACACAGCCAGAGTTCCTGGATGTGCAGGATGAATTCTAGTCTACCATGATGCTTCCTCGCTAAAGGCACTCTCTACACTGATGCCAGGGACACACCAGAGTTGGGTGTCTCATTGTCCACAAGCCGGACGAAAGCTGGCAGAGCCTGAAAATATTTACCAGCAAAACCAGCTACATATACAATATCTTTGATGCTTTTAACGTCGATGCCCTCAAAATTTAAATTTTGTTTTTAGTTACAAGCAGGACAAAAGATCTTATTTACTCAAAGCTGGTCTTCCTCATTATTCTAGTCCTTTCTACCTCAGGAAATTCAGCATCTTAAGTCAGGTACTCGTGGCAGTGGGATGCTTGTTCAAGGAAAAAAAATTCCCTGGTGCAAAAGTGCAATCACTCATTCCTCTTGTATCTACTGGGAGTTTCTGAAACACTGTACTAGTGTAATTACCTTGTACAGATTACAATGGGCAGAACATTTAACAGCTAAATAATGGAAAAACCATTAGATACGCATGCCACAGTTAAGGTTTACTCTCATTTTGTCATAAATTAGCTCAGGGAACATTGCACTTATGATCCTTGCAATGCAATCAAATGCACACACAGTTGCACAGCATATATATATATATGCACATATATATGCCAACTAAAGGCAAAATAGCTAAATTGCACTTTATACAGAAGCACACACACATATAAGTTAATACATATGTATGTACAGAGTATAAATGTATACACACTGTAATGCCATTGAGAATCATCTAAAAGATATTACACAGGCATTCCGATAGACGCATGGCTAGTCTTTAGTTTTAAATATTTTTTAAATTATTACTTCTTAAAATATTGAATCAGCAATTATTCAATTATATCTGGTATTGTTATTGCTGTCATTTGTGAACGGAGCTAGGGAAACTACAGATCTTCAGATGGATGCTTAAGACATACTGTAGCTGAGCTTCAAATTCAGGCTGAAGCTTTCAAAACAGAAGTGCCAAACATGAACCTTAACCATACAGAATCTCAGCAAACTTAGCCTACCATCTAACCAGGTTAGTAAGGGGACATTCTACAACAGTACAGACTGGCTATCAAACAGTCATTTCCAAAGTTCCTGGGTATATTTTGCTTTTCTGGTGCCATTTTTCACAGAAGAGCTCATTATTTTTCCAACACATTTCTGACTGACGATACAATGTAGAATATGAGTTTCTTTTTTATTGTGTGTAAATATGTATCCATTTTGGTTTTGCGTAAAATTAATCTCTTTGGAAATCTATTAAACCGCACAGCTTTTACATCAGTTCATTAAGAGCACAATCTGGAGACATGTCTCGTGCTGGGCTTTGTAGGCTTCTAGTTTGCTGATCCTAAAGGATCCTGAGAACACAGTACACAAAGTAAAACACTGGGGAAGCTAACAGGACAAAAATGTACTAATTTCACAAACAATCTTTAAACTCCAAATGCTGGGCATATTTTAAATACAGCAGAAGGATAAACATACCATCTTCATCACCTTCAACCTTTATTAATCCACTGCTGCATGAAAACCGCTTCATAAATCCTTCATGAACTTCTGTCTTTGGTCGACTTCAAACTCTTCTGCAAACTTGTTGACCTCATCTTGTCATCTAAAAGGAGATCTTTCCCTTGGTCATTTGTATCTGGAACCATTCCAATATGTCATTGTTCCAATTATCCAATTCTTCAGCTACATGTCCAGCTTCACTCCTATAATCATGCCACCCTTTGTGCTATAAACCATCCATTTCTTTCTCTGCCTCATCATCTCCTTCTCAGCTTCTTTGGGTTCTCTGTAATTTCTGCCACATTACAGTGTTCAGGAGCAAGGATTCGCAAACATTCAAAGGTCGAAGATTTTCCTTTCCAGGTACAAAAGCCGCTTCAATTTTAGAATCATTTTAGAAGCCAACATTCACTTTTCATTTCAAGTGTCAGGATTTCAGCTGATGACATGAACTGGCCCAAACACACATTGCTGTGGGCCTCTTCACTTTTGACAACAGATATTTTGTTTTTGAAATGACAATAATCTTAGAAAAACAGCTTTCTGAATGTTTTTTCTTATCGGCAAAGAGATACTGGTGTTGGTTCTCACCCATATTAGAAGAAACAAACACGATAAATTCTTGCCAACAGCTACATCCAATGCTTTCATAGTTACATTCTGTTGCAAATCAGGCAGCCATGTGTCTATCAGAAGTCCACCTCATCTACCAATCACAGTGCACTGCGCTGCTGCGTAGGTGCTGGGCTGTAAGGGAGGGGGTTTGTGTGAAATGAAGGGGTAACAGGAAGCTGTGTCTGGGGCAGAAGCAGTGTGCATGTGCGTGTGTGGCGAAGGGGTTTAGGAGAGGGGTGAAACAGGTCAAAGGCTTCTTACCACATTTGGAAAGCCTGCCAGTCAACAGCTCCATACAGTGGGTGGTGTCTGGATTACAGGGGGGAAAATGTTAAAGCATCGCTCTAAAGCCTGCCAGCAAATTCAACACAACCCTCTGCACCCTCACGCTTGGGGACAGGCCCACGCTGCGTGTCCCTACAGGCTGGATCCTGCACGGCCCGGGCATATTACAAATGAGCACCCAAAAGACAAACAGGAATGACCCTTTTCCTTCTGAAATATCAGCCTGGTTTTGAACGCGTGTCAGTCTCTTGTTTGACGCATGAGCCCAAGACACACAGGGTGAGATGAGCTTGTGTCTCTTCCATTTCCTACCAGGTGCTCAGACACAATTCATTATCTTAAAGGTTGCCCATTTGAATATGACAGGGCTCTGATTAATCTGATTAATCATCAGTATAAAATCTTTACTGTACAGCATCACACACCAGGTATGATCCAAATGTCAATTTCTTTTTCTCTCAGTCACCTTAAATCAGTGTCAGTCAATGGATGGCAAACCGTGATGGCTGAATTACTTGATCCTCAATAACCTGATATATCATTAGAATGAAACTGACATTCACAAAACGTTCAGGAACAGTGGCACAGGTAAAAATATCTTGAGGATGAAACATTTAGCAAACATTCCTTCATGCCCACCATGGTCCTTGTTTTGAGTGCTGCATTTCGAATGGTGATTCCATGCAGCAAGAGCTCTCTGTTGTGCTAAATGTCAGGTGAGTTTACTGCCAATGCTGGGAGTGGTGTGTGGCTGTTCAAGAGGCTGTGGTTCTAATGTCAAGAAGCATAAAAGAACATGAAGCCTTTCAACAGTGGACTCCTAGACTGTCTGAAATTGGCCCAAGCATCAGCACCAGTGCAGTACTGCAACATTTATCGACCTGCATTCCGAACACTAACTCAGGGGGCACGAAGACCAAACAATTCATTTTACCTGAAATTAAAATGTAACTTCAAAGTATATGAGGGGTATTTGTTTCATAAAGATAAGAATGTACATGTTTCATCTCATTTCATGGAGAAAAAAGAAGACTACTCTAGGTAACTCTAGGGAATTAAAAGTCAATGTTAAAGAAGCACAGCCAGCATCTTCATCTTCACCAGATAGGGTCGCTCATGGCCTTAGTTAAGATTATTGCAAAAAACAATCAAGTGTAAGCCGGGTTGTGGGCTCACCTGAGAGGCGAAGGTAGTGGATTGTGTGTCGTGCTTTATGGTAGACAGAGGCTACTGGGATGTGGAATAACAGATCCCAACGGACTGCTCCCTGGCAACAGAGACTGGCTAATGGGATGAGGAATTCCAGATCTTGATGGACTGCTCAAACTAGATCCCTGCAGTGGCTCAAGTCTAATTGGTGTGGGCAAGGGACGTGTTGTCCCGTTCGTAGCTGGGCACAGGAAAAATTCACTGCATGTGGGAGTGTAGGATGACTCAGGATCCATCTTTTTTGAGAGCTGTAAGGGACCATTAAGGCTGTGGATAATTAAATAATTTAAAATAATTTAAAATGTGCATCACGTATTGCCTAATTACTTACTAATTAGGGGTTTCACATGCTTTTGGTTAGATACACCTACAATCCTGATCCTAAACTAGTGTCATGGGGCTTCAAGGGACTTGCACTATTGCAGGAGTGGTTATAATGTCTTGTGGGGGCATGTGGGCACAATCAGGACATTAGTGGGAGGGGTCGACATTGTTACAAGCGCAGGTGGGATTGTGACAGAAAAAATAGTCCTGCTCAGTAGTGTACGTGGAATCAGAACATCATGGGCCGAAGGTCGATAACCGTAAGGCCACTCAGTCACGACACTGGGGTTCGCATTGTAGGAAAAGGGAATCCAGCCAGTCAGTTTTAGCCTTCATTTTCCTCGGGATCTCTATTTCAACTCCCCCTCCTGCCTGCAAGTCTGTCAGCCCAAAGTGTGTTAACCACAGGGGACCCTGAACCATCACCATCTGCTTCTAGCTAAAGCGCTACAAAAACAGCCCTTCAATAATGCCCTGCTGAAGCCAGGTGGTTGCTGCACTTCAGGTCTGAACGAAGTCGGCCGTCTCCTACATGTAAAACACTATACAAACGCTATTACTTCTCAGAATGTATTATAGGAGCAGAGGCTGAAAACTGATACAGGTATGTCTGATCAGGAGACAGGCCACCAGACAGTCAGATACACCTCCACTGAAACTGTCAGAGCAAAAGACAAGTCATCAAAGTCACCTGACCAGTACTGCCCCGAGATCAATCCATCGACATTCCTGCATAGAAATGTAGGTTCTAGTTTAATAAAAAAAAAACTCACTTTTTGTTTAAATTCTACAGGTATTTCAAAATAAGTATATGGAATGTGTATTTACACAAAAAAATCTAAATTGATGGTGACACAGCATACAAATATGCAAAGACATTATCCATTATCTTATTAAAGGAAAGCATTATTGAATGTTTTTATATATTGAATAAACATGTCCTTTGTCATGATCAATTCAAGGTATTACTTAAAATTATTTATTCAAGTCTTATCTTCAGATTTACAGCTTCTAGAGAGGTCAGCCCTCCCAAGGATCAAGCTACAAATGTGTTTTCATGTGAAGAGGAATCTTGGAAACAAGTTCAGATCTCACTGCTCTTCTGTTTCTGTATTCCAGCTACACTCTTTCACGTCTCATCTCCTAATTAGCTTCTTTAATGGGAAGAGCGCAATTAAAAAATGCAAAACAACCTGTGAACTATTAATAGTCAGCAAACTGAATTTCAAAAGACCACAGAGTAAATATGTTAGCAATACAGGAATTATCCAGAACCTTGACAGTATTGATACTAATTTAATTTCACATCAAAAAAACTTTAAAAAAATAAACCCAGGTCATTTTTGCAATTAAAAATATTTTTTAGCTCATCAAAATATCATCTTGCATGAACAGCATAATGATTTCCTTGCATGCCACCCGTTTATGCAAACTGCGTAATCACTTTTGGCAGACATGTTTAAATCAATGTCAATATGAAACCGAGTGACACAGCATTCATTATTATCTGTGCTTGTGTGCTGTATGGATAGCTGGAGCTCTATTACCAAGTTACATAAATACAACTGAATCTGATAAGCCCCTAAAGAAATACTTCTGAGAATGACTGGAGTTACTCATTTCAGATTGTGTTGTAGGTGCCATGTATCACAAACAAGCACACATTTTGTGTATGCACCACATCAGCCCTTAGACATATTGGAAAGTATTTACTGCCAAGAACAGCATTCTATATTCAACGATAGCTTATGCCTGAAAGTCAAGCAGAGCGCTGCAAAGATTAGGTGCCAAGCTATGGGTCTAGCTTTCCTGAAACTCTGGTTAAGGGGGAGGCCAACAGAGGTAGCGTTGTGTGCCTGAGAGGGAGGTGGGCGGAATTCCACAGAACAGTCATGATGGGATGAAGTTGAAAGGTTGACATGGAGAGATCGGCCTTGTGCTGTGGAGTTCCTGATAAGAGACCAAGGGCTACAGGCAGAACTAAGACACACAGGTAAACCAGTGTCCTCTTCCGAGCAGGGCTGATTAATAGCAGAATAAAAGCTGCATTCAGATTTTTAAGAGAACTGCTGAATTACAAACACTGATGTCAATTCCACATGCTGAAGAGCTCTGATGGAACGTTCCGCTCTCTCACAGTTTCCAATGACAATATCACATTATTGTTGTTGACATTTTTTCACCGCAGTCTTAAATTCATTGATGTCAATGCAAAGGCACATTGTTGGCGTTCAGTGATGTTCTTCCGAAGAGAACACAATTAACAGGGCTGTACTTTATTATCTTAATGACGTTTCGGTAAGGTCCCACATCGGGCTGTTATCAGGAACTCCACAAGGGTGTGGAAATGGGCTGACTCAACAGAGTGAAGATAAGAAAATGGCTAACAAGAAATGCTAGCACGAAAGCAGGGCTAAACGAACAAGGACATGCCCCATAACTCTATTACTTTCTTTTAGTGGGGTTTTTTCCTCTGTTACAAACAGCTTGCAGGGTGTTTTCTTAACTGACTCTGAGGGCCGTACTCAGAAAGAATTCAACACGGTGACAAATTTGATGTGGCTATTTTGGGGAAAAAGAAGAACAGGAAAGGAATAGAGATTTTTATTTAGCAATGGGAAATCCATTCATGAGCCAACAGCAGACTATCGGGCTCTGAAACAGTCAGCACATACAGTACCATGTGGACGGCTGGTTTTATGCGGGCCCAGTGGTACTGAACCAGCAAGGTTCAACAGTATCCAGCAGCTGCCCTCGCTGCTGCTGCTGGAAGATAGGTTTACTGTGGCTCTGCTTGCTTGCTGGAGCCCACAATCAACAAAACCACCCAGAAGTCCTGTTAAACTCAGATATGATCCAGCTACAATCACATCATTTGTTTTAGAATCTAAGTGTTTAACATCGTACACAGAATGCTCTCCTGTGTTAGGTTATAACCTAGAACATGAGACTGTTCTACACATGGTATAAATGAGTGCAGATGTAACAATAATTAAAGGCTACAGCTAATAAACTTTGCCATGATAAGCTTCTCAATAACACAGGCCACAATTTAAAGTGAAAACTGGCCAGTAAACAGTACATAAGGCACTTATATTTCACTGTTGCACACGAGGGTAAACTTAGCCACCAGTGAAAGGCTTTCTGATTAGGGCCTTGTTCGTCTCCTGCAGCAGTACACCAGAAGCCAGGCTTGCTGGCCTTATTTTGCCACTGAGGCAGGAGAGTGAATGTGGCTGCAGAGTCACTCTGCCAATACTGCCAGGCTGAATGGGTCAGTCTGCCACCTCACGCTGTTGGCCATTCTGCCTCAGGGACTGAAACACGTTGGACGGGACACAGGTTAGAGCTAGACACTGCTAACTAACGCAAATAAAAATACAGGAATATTTGACTACGAGTGCTCAGCAGTATGAGGATCTAGACTAGAAACTAAGCCTTTGTATGCTCTGGCCCCTTTCAGCCTGCTTAGACACCTTTATAGACTGAAATAAGAAGCCATTGAGCACTTGGGGCTCAAAGGCTGATGTAACATTCCCCTGACTTGCAAACCTCAGGTTTAACTGTCAGCACGGATGTATGCAGGTGGCTGTGCTCATGATTCTATGTGCGTGTGTGTATATTTTGCTTTTAAACAGAAATACCATCAGGACAGACAAAATGTCAGTTTTTTGTTTTGTTTTTTTCCTAAAAAATAATTTTTGTTTGTTTTGTTTTTTTCCTCAGAGCTGCTCTGAAGGAATCAGTCAGGCCCGAAACACACACAAGCACAGGCGGCGCGTGGCGGACGATGCGTTTGCGATGCGGGAGAGCACGTGAGGCCGAGCTTCGGCTCACGGGATGCGTGTGTGGAGTCTGCGTGCTGGCCGGCACTCCCCGCCCCCCGCCTCCCCCAAGCCCCACCCCTCAGTGCTCCAGGGCCAGCGTGGTACCATGGCGTGGGTCATGCAGAGAGTGCTGGCGGCCCGCGAGGAGGTACTTACCGGACAGCTGCTGGACTGAGGGCTGGTCATGTGTGCTTAACAACTGGGCCTGAATCGTCTCCACCACCCGCTTGAACCGGCGGCTGGGCCCTGTGGGAAGTAACACAGGAGTTGGCCTCGTGGCTCGTGGCTGGGAAGCTCAGATACTGTGTTTACAGAACAGTTACTGGAAAGGCTCCCCTGCTCACATTTAAGCTATGTTTTGCAACTTAGATACTATTCGTTCTGCAAGCCCACTTAGAGAAAATGTGTCCACCGTGCTAGTCAAACATGCGCAAATGCAAGCAAAAGTCTCTAATGCCAATTCCCCTGTTCCTCAGGGCCTTAACTTCGGCACCCAAGACAAGCGCACCAGAGTGTGCAATACGTACACTGCAGTTGCCGGGGTAGCTGCAGAGCTGAAGGGAAAGCTGTAGCTGGTGTCCTCAAATAAAAGAGATTTACGAAAACAAATTGAGGTCAATCCACAGAGTTGCCAGAAGAGATTTATTCAGGAGGTATTTGTTTTTCCAAAAGGAACAGTTTTTGTTTCATTCCTCTTCTAAATATAATTTGCACCTAGCCTTGGATGAATTCCCCAACAGTCTCAGCAGAACTAAACTCTCTGTCACCGAGTGCTTGTAATGAAATGACTAATAGCGTCTCTGCTTTGCCAAGCTGACTGTTCGCAACATCCATTTTAAACAGGTACAATGTGTTACATTAGTACCGCAGTGCTGCTCTTTAAAAAAAAACAATCCCTCATCAATGCCAAAAAACTCGGCAATCAAAAGGATGAGAAGTAAATTAAGAGCAGGATTCTAATAGACAGCAGCAGCCTAACAAATTTAAAACTCTGCTCTCAGGATTTGTGCCAGTATGGTCATGTGACGGGCGAATGAGAAAAATGGAACTCGAGTGACAAAGAAAAATTGGCCCAATATGGAAACTGTCAGATTTAATAGGCAGCATTTTTTTTATTCTTTTTTTTTTCCTTCCCTGTAGCAGCTTCATAAAGTCTATGGGGACATTTATTTGCCCCCATATTTGGGAGATGGACACGCCAGCCGAGCGCGTGCTGGCTCTCCAGCCCAGTCAGACGCAGTGGAAGACAGGGCTGACCCTGTCAAAGCTATGACCCAGCACTCCAATGGGAGCTGCAACACTTCTGAAATTTTTACCTGAAACCACTTTGAATTAATTAAACAGTAAGTGGAAACACCTTCTATCTTGTCTGTGAGCTTTTGTCTACTTTACCACAGAATACATTATATTTACCCACTCATCCACTTTCTAACTGCTTCTACCAATCCAGGGTCACGCGGGAGCCAGATCCTATCCCAACAACCAATGGGCACAAGGCAGGATACGCCCTGGACGGGACACCAGTCCATCACAGGGCACACAGATACAAACATGCACAAACTTACACCAAGGCCAATTTTCCCAGAAGCCAAATAATCCAAAATATCTTTGGACCGTGTAAGGAAACACATGTGAACATGGGGAGGATATACAAACTCCAAACATTTAGCACCCTAAGTCTGGAATTGACCTCGGGCCCCATGCTGTATGACAATTTTTGTGACCATATCACAGTAGAATAAGATATTTTCAAAAGCACACAGTCCTCTCTCTGGTGAATGGAACAGACAGAGTATCCCCTGGTCCTCAGATCAGCAGATCAACTGACTGGTCCAGAAAAGCTTCCACTTCCTGGTTTTTAAACAATCACCTGACCAATTGTCATCCAGCAACTGGTCAGGTGACTAGGAAAAGCAGCCCACCCCCCCAGAGCTTCCTGGGAAATGTGGTTCAGTTTGGACAAGGCAGCCACCTTGCCTGAACCTGCTGTGCTCTTGTGCTGTAATACAGAAAGCAAAAGGTTCTTTGCTTGCCTGTCTGCAGACACTGCAGCATGTGTGTCCCACCCCCACCTTGCAGCAGGTAGAGGTCAGGTGGGGAAGCTGGTTCTGCCACGTAGACAGGCCCTGCTGGTGTCTATGGTTACCTGACAGCAATGTGAAAGTGACAGAGTAGATGCCGTTCTCCTTTTGCGCCTCGTTGCCTTCTGTGTAGGTGATGTCCACCTGGAATTTGACAGGCTTCTGGAAAACCGTGGGACCTCCAGTCGACTTGTACTCCGCCCGAAAACTGGTTTGCGATATCACACTGTGGCTGAGGCTGGGAATCTGGAACAAACACAGGGAAATGAGACAATCGAAGACATAGTTCGGCATCACATTCACACTCACACAATATAGTTGTCACGGCTGGGAAGAAAATGAGACACTTTCACAAGACGACACTACTGGTTTTGTCCATATTGTGTATCTACGAAAGCTCTGACATCATGAAAAAAGTAATTTAGGTTAGGCTTAGGTTCTTAATAAAGTCTCGCTCCAAAACACAGTAATACACTGAGCCTTGAATTTGATCAACATGATGAAGACAGAAGCAAGCAGCAGCACTCAGTAGCCCGTGAACAGTTGTCTTTGGTGTGAGAAGCCAGGCTTTGTGACCTACAGCCCCTGCAGGGCAAAGCCTGTACAGTACTGTACAGAAACCACTTCTTTTGCTGTTTGTGTAATTACACACACACTCAGAATTTTTATTTTCTTAACACCTTTAAGGTTCAAGATAAAGTTTATACTTCAAATATTCTTATGAAAAGTAAGAGCACACACACTAGCAAATGCACGAAGCAAGATGCAGTCAGCTGTATAACGTCTCTCCTGCCAACGGGCTCTGTGCTGCCTCTCACCCAGACTAGTTAGCGGAATGTGAAACTCAATATGAAACGAGTCGTATGACGCCTTCCTCTTCAATCTCTACATTTGGCGAAGGTTTTGAAATTTGTCTTCCTATTGCTTCTTCAGAGTTTTGAAGTTGGCTTTCGTTATTAGAAATGTGGGTAACAATTCCCATGTTCCATAGTATCAAAAAGATTAAAAAAAAGAGGTTGGGGTGGTTTCTGTGCATTTCTGTGACATTCTAAACCACTATGTCATTACTTTTTTAAACTCTTTTTTAGATTAGAGATTAGATTTAAAGATTTGAAATCAACAATAGCTTTCATAACTCCCTTCCCACCCCCTGAATTGGAAGAGCCAGGTGTTAATTGCTGGACCTATGCTGCCGAGATCTCTGTACCACCGTGAGAAGGTCAAGAACCAGGAACGTTCTCCTCTTAGACCTGGTCTATCAGTGCCGGCTGCAGTGTGAGCACTGAGGGAGAGGTGAGATGACCCCTGCTGACAGCACCCCCAGCTCTCCAGAGACTGCTGTCTTCCAGCCCAGGGGTACCCAAGCTGCCTCAGGCCTGGCCTGAGCTCAGTGCACTTCTGCACATTGTGTGCAGCTGTCTGGGGAGACCCCAGTCCACATTTACCAATTCATCAATCTGGAAATGTGCAAGACTACAGAGCTTAACCTTGTCGTGTTATAAATGAATACATGCCCAAATAATCGGTCTTTACTCAAGGAGACTATTCAGGATTTCTCTTTTTGTTCCTAAAAAAAACATCTTGCGTGTGCAAATAACTATAAGTGTGTAAGTAAATATACAGTAGAATACATTTAGATCATTAGCTTCACCAACCTGTATGATCTAAAAATAAATCATAAAGCAGCACCGCCACCAGGAATATTTGATTTCTGGGCATATATATGAATATATAAGGGGTTTTAGAGGGGATGGCTTAGATTTAGATAAATCTTACCGAAAGAAATGCGTGCACTATGTCTGCTTTGATGGAACTCAATGGCTTGTCCTTGATCACGACGAAGATTTGCTCTTCTTTCTCCAAGTTGATAAAGTTACCAAACCAGGACTTTTTGGCAAGTCTGTAAGACACAGGAAAAAAAACCCTAAACTTTCAAGGATAACATTACCCACATTTACTAGACAAGTTTCCTACTGAAGACTTGGACTTCTCTGAGCAGAGCATAACTAAGATGCCTGTCTGAAATCAAGAGAGCTGATACGCAGCGGATAAATTAGATGTTGAGATCAAGGTTCATGCTCATTCAATAATACAACATAACCTTCATAAAAGTATGAAATCGACATACATAAATCACCGTTTCTCTTTGGAATAAAAAAATACAATCAGAATTCATGTTTTCACCTTATTTTATGAGCAGGCAAAAATCAATCTGAAACTTCCCCTGTTTGAATCCATTAACCCAAGAGTGATAGAACAGTGGTGTGATCACAGCGGCTGAATTTAAGAGCTGAAAAATCGCTCATTTACAGTTGCATTACAGGAGCATGGGCCAAAACGTGCTGAAGAGTATAGAGACTGTTTGCATGCAGAAGCACCAGCGTGAAAAAAATGAAACTTTCTCTGCCTCTGGGATTTTGACAAACTACATCATGTAAATTACAATCGGCAGCAGTTTTAGGACTTAAAAATGATTTATGAAAAGACATTGATGCCAGAAGCCCTAGGACCTGTGGCAGATGGATTTTTACCCCGCTGACAGTGGTAAAGTAGGGGAGTGACTACAGCCACAGAAACGGAGAAACACACTAAAGTAAAAACACTGTACTACGAACTTGCCTGAAGGCAATAAGGCATTACCCTGGGAACAAAAATTTTGACATTTGCCTTCTGCAGTTAAAAATCTGAAACTGAAATCTGAATGAAAAATTTATCAGCAGCAGAGCCAGCGGGGTATGGACTGAAATTAACATCTGCCCTTCCGGCTGTTCCTACATCAGGTAGAAGCTCGTTGGAAACTGCACAGCCGCACCATGAGTACATAAGAATTAATTACATTAAAATCGCAGCATCCAGAACTCCATGTTGAAGGAAGTTAAGAGGAGGAGATTAAAGAAATATTGAACTATCACAGGAAGCAGTTCAACACAGATGGAAGTGACGTTTTCTGGTTCTGGATGGAACCAGAACCATCTTGGCTTTGGGTTTCTTGGTGTGTGAGCCATGCTGAGTGTCATACCCACCCGTATAGTATACTACAACGAATGTCTTCTAATACAGGTATATTGTGCAAGAACCTGAGCCCACTGCCCACTCCCAAAAGCCTTGTGACTACAGAGGAAAATAATTATTTCCAAGTCACCAAGACAATATACCTGCCACAGTAAAATTTGTACTCCCTATACAGTGTTATTATCTATTTTTCCTACACTGCCCCCATACCATGGTAGTGATATTGGTTCTGCTTGAAGATCTGCATCAGGTCCTGCATAATGCAAGACCTAGCTCATGATGTTTTTTTTGTGTTTGCTTTGCTTTGTGCTTGGCTAGCTGGAGTTGTAACTTCTTTGTCAAGGACAGCCATTTCTCTGTGGTACAGAGACAAAATAATTCATTTTAAGAAGAAGTGACATCTTTTTACAGACAGAGATGAGGCAACACTGCTCATGGAAAGCAAGATAGTTTTCTGGCTTCCATTCCAAAACAACTATCATTTAATTGAACTATCTCACTTGTGGACATCAATGTCATCTTGAGTCTTTGACTTAAAACAACTAGAAAATCTGAAAGACTGGGCTTTCGGTATCAGGAGCTAGACGTCATTAAATTAGAACCTAAGAAAGTTTATGAGTTAGGTGCCATTTCCTCAAGAAAGTCTTGGTGTCAGCTTCAATAATGCCTTCATAGCCTATTCCCCACTTCTTTAAAGAAGAGCGTCTTGTTCTCGGTGTTAAATACACGTTCCCTTAAGGCCCAAGTGCGTGCTCTAGATTGTGTTTCACTGTTAATTCTGAAGAACGCCATTGCCCTTGTGGATTCTGAAAACTTGAATCAGGTTCCTTGCAGTCTTAGGCCTTGTGTTTGTACAGAAGAAGGTCCTGAAGACAATCCACATGGTTCCGAAACTAATCATCTTTCACCACAGGCAGAAGAGTCAGGGCTCTTTGAACAGTTAATGGACACAGCTATGTATTTTACTGTATGTCACCAGGATAGGACTCTACCAAAACCACAATTAGAAATGCGCCCCCCCCAGCCTGTCATTCTGAGATGTTGTTCCTGTTTACTCCCAAGTGCCAACAGAGAACAAAGCAAACCCCTGTCCTCTTCAAAAATCACCAAAATACCCCACACCAGGTTAGTTAAGTAGGTCTAAAAATATTTACAGTGCTTAATTTCCCCTGCAGGCAGTTATCAATTCCCCTGCAGGTAGTGTGAAAAATGAGCGATAATAGACAACAAAGATGAACTCACATTGGATTTAATGTAAGTACTGGAAGTGAACTGTTACTATGTGTAACTTTACTTACTAGAGCTATTTCTGATGACTTTGTCTTAATATTTGGCAATAAAAATAAAGCAACAGTTTTAATAACAGCTGATGAATACTGAAAGTCTTGAACACTAAAGTATATCAGCATCAACGGTGGAGTAAATTCTTAAAGCCAAAACTGAGCAAGAGCTGAGGTTACACAAGCAGGATGTAAAAAAAATGGGCAGAAACAATTGCTTTAAGTGTCCCCAAAGTGTGGGTGCATCAACCATGCATGTGAGGCTTACAGGTCCAGACTGGAGCACAGGGCAGCAGTCAGAACAGATGGAAGTCTAGGATGGAGCTGCAGTATGATTTGACCACAAGGCACCTTGAGTCTGAATGGAACAACAAGCTAGGGCAAGTCCATCCATCCATTTTCGAACCGCTTTATCCAATACAGGGTCACGAGAAGCCAGAGCCCATCCAGCAAGCGTAAAGCAAGAGACACCCTGGATGGGACATCAGTCCATCACAAGGCACTCACAGACACAGACTAAAAAATACACCACTCACAGCAGGGCCAGCTTTTCCAGAAGCCAATTAACCCCCCAGTATGACTTTGAACTGTGGGAGGAAACCAGATCACCAAGAGGAAGACCATACAAATACGGGGAGAACATACAAACTCCACGCAGAGAGCACCCCAGGAACTGATCCCCAGGCCCCAGCACTGTGAGGCAGCAGCGCTGACCATTGCACCACCCTGCCACTCTGGCTGCCCTTGGATTTCTTTCATGGTAAAAGATAACCGCAGAAGAACAAAACTTACTCGGGGGAAGACTCGGGTGTGAGGCTGGACATCTCCTCTTGTGTTGGAACTGAAAAAACAAAGCAGGTAAAAGGGACAAAAGTCAGAGGTCACTCAACCACAAGGGAGTAGCAATCAGGTGCTCACAAAGGAAGGAACATAGGAATAATAGGTCAGCACAAACATCTGTTTCTTCAAAACGCCAAGCCTGTACAGCGTCTTGATAGTGCAGCTGAATGGCAGACTCCTGTATGTCAAACCAGACCAAAAGTAAAAAAAAGTCAAAGTGAGAATATAAAACCCATCCCAGTGTGGACTAACCCATTCAACGATATAAAAAAATGCAAATCCTACTTATAATCTTAATTTTGTACTTATACCGTTTATCCATGAGAAAAATATGTTCTTATCCTGTTAGTTGTGAAATGGATATCCATGATTTGATGGCTACTAGAGTACAGAATTATGGGGGGAAAAGGAGAACTTTACTGCTACATTTGTCAGTGTAACGCAGTGCTGGCTAATGTAAAATGACAAGTCTGTTTCATCCGGCCGGGGAGGGGCAGAGGGCAGGGGCTCTTCTGGCTTACTTTCTCATCTCATCATTCCGAATGAAGGTGGTCATCAGCCCCCAGCTGAAAACCTATAA
Source organism: Atractosteus spatula (assembly GCF_055471065.1). NCBI lineage: Eukaryota > Metazoa > Chordata > Actinopteri > Semionotiformes > Lepisosteidae > Atractosteus > Atractosteus spatula. The sequence continues at coordinate 589,682 of NC_142721.1, read as the reverse complement.
AACCTGAAAAGGCTGGTTTATCCAGGATCCGAGCCAAGGAGCACGGCTACACAAGCTAAGAAACTCCTGTGGCACGTGAAACATACCTGCTGAAGATGCTTTAAAGTGGGGGCCAGGCCCCCACAGCTGCTGGTCTTATTGCTTATTAACTGAACCCTCATTTCAACTAACAAGCGTATTTTTTTTAAAAAAGCACAGTAGTTTAAAACAGTTCCTAACATGTTTAAGAGCTTACAATTAAAACAATTAAAGAGCTTAAGTTAGTCCTGCAATTAGGCTAATTAAAGTCTCGGCTGTGTAACCGAGAGCTCGGCTGGAAGGCATCTTCACTCAGCCCTCAGTGTCAGTCAGAGGCGTCTGGGCTGGGCTGTGGCGCGCTGGCAGGAGAGAGGAGAGAGGAGACTGCACTGGAGGGGAGGGGCTGAAGTCCAGCTGCCTAACAGCAGCAGTGGACAAACTGGATTGGAGGCCCCCTGGAAATACGACAGCGATACCAGCTGGAGGAATCAGGAAACCGAGTCGTCGGGAAGCCGGAGAATGTTGTTTAGGTAGCTCAAATGTCAAAATCAAATAATAAAATAATGCCCACATTTTTACAAACCTCATACATGGAGTATGTGTGCTTTACAAGGTCACCAGAAGGCCTCAATTACATGACTCATATTGCATATTGAGTATTGTTATTCCTTCCATTCCTTTATTTAAACATTTTTTTAAAATAATTAATAAATAATAGTCGCAACATTCGAAAATTCTCAGCACAGTACCCCATTTAATCCACGCCTTGAATTTCTTGAATAATATTTAATCAAAAGCGATTAAAAGGATTAACTGATGTGTTTGAACATTAAAAACAAGTGCAAGTCAAAAATACAATCTAGCCACAGTGTCATCTGGCAACTTTATATGAGCCATATCGAGGTCTAAGCTTATACAGTTGGATGTTTTTGTCTTGTTCTCCATCTTTTTCAATTTCAAATTAAACAACTGCACTAAAGTGTCTGCAAATCTGTATCCACACAAGCTTAGCTGAACCTTTGCCTCTGATTCACAGCTGGAGGGCAGAATTCCTAACCAAAGAAAAGCTGAAAAGAATTTCTAGACAATAACAGAAAACAAACTGCAAAACATTCAAGATGTTGCTCCTTAATGGAATGAGCTTTCTCATTAAGAAAAAATTCTACAATTGTCAAGTATGACAAAGGAGAAGGAAGGGTCTTTCTGATAAAGATAGATAATACAGTACTGTATTGAGTTAGAAATTACAGAAAATTATTTCCCAACCTGTGGCTGTCACATTGCAAGATTTTTTGAAGACTTCACAGTACTGCCGCTAACAGGTTACTGCAGAGTGACCAGGGTTTAACTTTGAGTTTGACGTTAATCTTAATTGCAAACAAGCTACCACCAGGCCTGGGGTATCATTAGCACCTGCCTGTGAACTGTGAGCACAAGGACAGATGGGCTTGAATGCCCTACGAGTAGAAAAAGGTACCTCCCAGTTCAAGAGTATACCATACCCCATACTCGAAGACATAAACAAAGCAGAGTATGTAATCCCAATTTGGACTGGCCAATTCACATTTTGACAGTGTGGTTAAAGATAAAATGCGCTCAATTTCCTTAAGGTGCGCGTGTGATAGAAGGATCTCCAAGTCATTGGGTCCTAAAGCAGAGACTTGTCAGGATCAGCAAGACACTGCGTTGAGTTCCACTGGGACAGGGTTCCATGTACAGGCCTTGTGACTTTCAGCTGGTAGGTGGTTCAGAGATAATACCTGTGTTGTTTCAGCTAGCCTTGAGGCGTGACCAAGCTCCAAATGACAACCTCTTCGATTTCTGTGGTCTCTGAGCCGAGCCCCATACTATTCGTCCAAAACATAAAAAGTGGATGTGGACTTGTGGACAGCTTGTAAGCCCAGGAGTCGCCAAAAACAAGGCATATCTATTTTCAAGATCACAACTACATACGCCATGCTTGCTCTGTCGTGCCCGTGCCACTCTTCCTTCAGTGGAAATGGAAGGAGGGCAGAGCCATAACCTACACCAGGAGCTCCACCGCGCGGTCAGGTCTCCCCAAGGGGAGTGGGCGTGAGTTCAGCTCCCTCCTCCAGCGCTCTCACCTTGCAGTTTTCTGCGGTGGAAGCGTGGCGACCCCAGGAAGCTGTTCTTGATGGAGTTGAGGCGTGTCCTCCAGGGCATGCCGCCGATGGAGGGGCTGGAGGGCGGTGTGGGGTTTGGGGTGCTGGCAGGGCTCTCCTTGGGCGTATGCACCGGCGTTCCCTTGGGGGTAGGGAGAGGGCTCCCCCGAGGGGAGGGGTGAGGGGTCACCTGTATGATGGGGATAGATTTGGTGTTCGGGTCAGTACCGGCACCAGGGTGGTGAAGGTGGTGCAGCCTGACCGGAGACATGGGGGTGACCTGCAGCTGGGGTGGGGGCATAAGGGGTGGGCGGCGCCCCTGGGGGCTGGGGGTGCAAGGATGGTGCTGCTGGGAGGGCGTGGAGGGTTCTGACGTGGCGGGGGGAGGGTGGCTAATGGTGCCGGGGAGGGGGTTGGATTTGGTGGACTGTAGAGGCTTTTCGGTCAGTTTGGTCTTCGCTGGCAGGGTCTGGGTCTTTGGATTGGGCTGCAGGACACCCGTCTTTGGTTGAAGCGAGTTGGGGGCACGGGCCGCCGTCCGGCTGGATTCGGGGTCTAAGCCAGAAGCGGGGTTGGAACGGGAGGATAAGGAAAGGTCGGGCGTCTGGGGGGGAATAAAAAACCTCCTGACGGGCTACGAGGCGGGCGAAGAGAGCGCATGCACCAGGCCAGACGCACCCACGCGGAGAGAGCGACACGGGGCCACGTGCCGAACGAGACGGGACACAAACCAAAGCAACAGGGTTTTTGGCAAAACAACAACAACCAAAAAAAAACAACAACAACAATGACATAAACACACAAACAGACACAAAAGACAATCCACGAGATGGGAACACCAACCAGGAACAGTGGGAGTGCAGAAAGAAAAGAAAAGAAAAACATGCGATTAGCCCACTGAGCGACAAGTCAATAGGCAACAAGACACTGAAAACCAAAATCCATACCCCGCAACCAAAACAAAGTGTAAAACAACAGCACGAGCAATTCAGGAAGCAAACAACAACAGTGCCATTTTCTGCTTTTTGTTTTGTAAACAAACGTTGCCAGCCAGAACCAAGCAAGCAATGCAGAAGCAAGAGCAACAGAGCTCTGTGGATGACGAATCGAGCCAGGCGCAGCTGCCAGTCACGTGTGAGGCGTGTCGTGGCGGTATCCCTTTTTACTGTCAGACTTGCTTCCCCAGAGGGCGAAGGCTGAACCTGACTGGATGAACTTCACCTCCTGAGTCTACTGCGGGAGCTATATGCTTTTTTGATCCCCCTTTGATCTGCGTGTCAATCCAAGCGTGTTGCATGGAGGCACAGGGCTAGTCTATTCCAACACCTCTTACTGAAGGCCAATTTGTGCCACATTTTGTGAAAGGAAAAACAGGACCACTGACAGGATAACAAGAAACCCAGTAATACTGTAGACCAGGGGAGCACAAGTCCAGTCCTTGAGGTCCAGAGCGTTTCTGTGTTTTTTTTCCACCTGAGCCTTTAAGAAGCCGGAGATTTAGAAAGTCCCATAAACTTGCTGGACAGTGTCTAGTGGGGACCAGAACTGGACAATTCTGCTGTGGACAAAGTTTTGGGTGTGTGTGAAATGAACAAATCTGGATTTACAGGAATGAAAGCCATGATGTTCCTTTCACAAAATAAACACTCCAATCTGACCAGCTTTCTGTACCACTCAGACCATGAGAATGTGAGATCCTGCGAATTATTCTACTCTGCATTAAACAGGATCCTAATTCAGTTTCTTATTAAGTACGAAAATGTACATACAACTTTGCCTTCTGTAAAACATTTTTTTAATTTGAAAATACTCTCTTAGTCAGATTTTTTAGCACTATGAAGATGTATCCTATTTTTAAAGACAAGCTCAAACTAGCTCAGACATTAGGTTAGCTTTGAATTAAAGACATTCTGTGATTCTGAGTCTTTTCAAAAAATGAATAAAGCCATGCTGAAATTTCTTGAAGGCCATGTGCAAACAGGGTGACAGAAAAGTGTTCTGTCTTTTGAGTTCCTAGGATTTATGATCCCATGTTTGTGAGTCTGGGTGTTTAAAATAAAGGGATACAAAGAGTTCTGTAATGAAGTGGAAAGACTCAGAAAAGCAGAAGGCCTCAAGCAGGAGGTAAAGAGAAAGAAGCTTTTAGTTGTGTAAACAGAAAATAAACACAGCTCCAAACAGGCCTGGGGATGTATTTACTGTATTCATTCACTGACCTCCTGGCGTACAGGCTCTTGACTAATCGAACAAATCCTTCTGTAACTAAACTGAACTGGGCCTCAGCATTACATTGACATAAAAAGGAATACAGATCAATATTCACTTGTCAAGCCATCGTCAGTGCAATGGAAGCAGGGAGGACACTCACCCGGGGACTGCTGAGGGGGCTGGTCGAGAGTCCAGAAGAGGCCCCGCTGATGGACCGCGACCTTTAGGAGAGACAAGTTCGGAAAAGAGACACCATCCAGCCTGTTAAAAAGGGCGCAAACCAACAGCTCTCACACAGCTACTCAGGGCCCAAGCTGGGGAGGCAGATTCTTCAGTGAGGCTGCATGATCTAGGAACTGGGCTGCTCCATGCTTTCATTCCCTACACTGGCATGAGGACCTCTTTTAAACTCGACTCAGAGGTTCCCTCAGGAAGTTCTTTTTTCAAAGGAATACTTCTTAACTTTCTCTTTGAGCAGTTCAGAAAACAGGGCTACAGTCTTCAGAGTCGTTTCATGCTGAAGCAGTAAAGAACTTGGCTGAAGGATGACTCTACTATGAAAGGGCCGTATTTTTAACTCAAATGGAAATGTGCATTTAGTATGTTTGACAAGATGGGGTAATTATTTATCCTTCTTAATCTTAAAATTAGAATCCAAATTAATATTGTTCAGCTGGAGGCACTAATGGATCTGTGCAATCACTCTTTATCTAAAATGTAACAAAACACGTCATATACAGTATATAACAGCGTGCAAACCCTCAATCAGAGTCTCTCCTTCACATCAAGATGCTTTCACTGTGTCAGAGATAAGCCTCTTTTTTTTCTATATATTTATCTGATCACCAAGTCCTCCAGACATAGAATCCTCTTTAGGCTACGTGTTGATCTTTAATCTTAAACTTCCCTTTTACCCTCAGAAGAAAAATGACTGCATTTTATCCCGAGTGCTGTCTTTTATTTTGCCTTTCTGCAGTTTTGGCTTTTAATACTTCTGTCAGTGAACAGACAAGAAAGGATTCCATGCTTGGGACCACAAGCTTTAAATCCAAATACAAAGGGAACCGCCAGGCTGGCCAAGACAGAGGATCTGGTGCGAATCAGACTTTAAACTTGAAACGAAATATTACTCACTCAATCTTCCCAAAGTTCTGTACCTAGTGTAAAATGACCACTCAATACTGCTTGTAGAGAAGGTAGTAAGTCTATGTTACAATGGAGCACCTCCTTCGTAAAGTATTTTCCTAATTTTACACTTATTTTGCAGAAGGAAAACCAAACCACCACTGTTCCAGAGCGAAAAAGAAAATGCTACAGTGTCAGCCTCCAGAGATCACTCCTGGAACGCTCTGCAACTTGATTAAATTAGGGTTGTCACTGACAGTCTCACAGCAATGGAGGAGTTTTCAAAATTCCTAATCCCTTATTTCTACTTTCATGTGACAAACAGGTTTGTATTTGGCTTGTTCAGGGCTCTCGGTGAAAATCCAGCATTGTTTAAAATCCTCCACACCACACTTATTGAACATCATCATCATCCCAGGTTCAGCCTTAATGGAAACCTCCCTCCGCACGGTTCTCACTCCATTACACCGCGCCACCCCCCCAGCCCTGCAGGATTCTGGGAACCCTAGACGATGAGTCAAGGTGCTTTGTGGCTTGTGATTTATGTTCTCAAATAAGGACTGGGGGAAATCACTTTACTAGACATTCACAAATGCAAGAAAATGAGTAGTGACACAGTGGAAATCCTTGCCACATTCCTGTTGCTGTTTCTAGATTTCACACTGTCTGAAACAAGCTAGCTGGCCATGCTGTCGAAGCTCATACCCAGGCTTCTTCCATAGCAGCCACTGGCAGCCATGTGAGTTAAACAGGCCAGATTTCCTATTTGAATCTCCTCAATTGTATCTTTTCCTACATTCCTTAAGTGTTGACCTGCTGCAGATCTGGGGATGGGTATATTTGTTCTGTAAAGTTAATAGTTCATTTAAAAACATGAATAATGACTCAAGTGCTACAAATACAGAAAGACTTTATGGGTCCCTTTGGCTGGTCTTGTAGAGCAGATCAACGCAGTCAGGACTTCACACAGTTTATTTTCAAGGGTACCCACTCTGGCAATAGGAGTGAGAGAGCATTCTAAGTAGCCTACTATACCTTTTATTTGCGTCAGGATGACAAACTTTTGTGTCCAACTAAATGGATTCACATTAGTTAATTAAAAACAACTTGCTTTGAATTAAGAAGGGCTGAGCATCAATATATAAATGTGTGATTTAAAAGGTGTCTGTAAATTGAAATAAGTCAGTCAACAAAATGTCAGTCGAAGGAATCTTTCCGGAGAATAGTCTTCATTCAGCACAGTTTCATACTTCCGACCTGTAAATGGAGTGGCGTGGAAGTGTCTGTCTGGGATTTCTTGAGCTATACTTTGTGAGTACACAAGCTTTTAAAAGTTTTTTTCTCAACCACCCTTCTGTGAATCACGTCTGTATTTTCCACTTGTTTTGCAGTTCTATTCTTTGAATCGCAGAAGTTATAATGCCGAGATGTGTCAAATCAGCACAACCAAGATCCCAGTGAAGCCATTAAAACCTGGGCCAGAAAACACAGTGGAGAAAACGAGGTCCTGAGCGAAAAAGGTGGGTCTCCCAGGGACGCCGGAAGGGAGTCTTGAGGTCTGTTAGCTCTCTCTGCGTGTTGCATCCTTCAAATCCACTTCCTCCCTAACCTTGTTCGCCTCACCTCTCAGCGCCACACACGCCTTTGTGCTTGATTTACATTTGTTGTTGAGGAGTCCTGGAGTTTCTATTCGCATTGTCGGCTCCCCCAAGTGGTCTTTTGATTAGTATACATTTCTCTAGGGAGGCTCATCTTTGAAGGAAAATGTGTCATTTTTGTTTGTTTTAGGGCACGTCGAATCAGACACATTCATCCTGGTGTGAGGTGAGTGCACTACCTATTTTTTAAAACAATGCACTGTAGACTTTTGGATATCTTTCGCACTTTGGACTGTAAAACTTCGATAAGGTTAAACAACTCTTCCAGATTGATATCCTCCTGTCCAAGATGCTGATGTCATTAAAATATCAGTCTTTTCTTTTACGCATGTAGCAGACAGGCACTTGACGGCCATAATAGGGTTTTCAGATTTAATTGCCCATAACTGCATTTGTTTTTGTTAAAAGAAAATGGAACAGTAAATCATAATTAAATTAATTACTCCGCACATTTACAAGGCTCAGTGGCGAGGAAGCTTTGAAACTGGGCGCTTTTCATTTATGGATTTGTCAAATGAGATAAAGGAAATAGTGCAGAAACAAAGAGGAACGTGGAGAGATTACAGTACGTGATTCCAGAGTCTAAGTCGAGAGAGGTTTCTATCTCACTTTGTGCCATTCATTATTGGACAATGAAAGCAGCACATTAATGTTCCTTTGATTTCTGCGCTGTACTGTATCTGCCCTCCAGCAGGTCATACAGTGATTTTAAAATGCATAGGGCAGCATCTATGAGCTTTAAACAATTTTTTTCCCTTAATCTTTTGTTTCCCCTATCGCAGCATAAAATGCTTGTAACTTGTGCAAAAGAATTTTCTGCAATGCTGAAACTTTCAGTAACTGTTGTACTCTGTTTCAGTAAGCAAAACCTGCAGTTCACAAATGGAAAAGCAACTACAATGAGATGTCCATTCTCAAAGGTGATCTGGCCTCAGAATGCAATGATCCCTTACAGTTCAGTGAGGTTGTTTAGCTTAAGCTGTACATGAGTCTCAGTGTAGAACTGGTAAGCCCTTGTAAAAATCGTTCTTCTTATGCTTCATTTTCTTCATTTTCATCTTCAGAGGGAAAACGGCTCACACACTCACACCAGGACCAGTGTTCCCAGAAGACAATTAACCCACCAGTCTGTCTTTGGACTGGGTGTGGAAACTGGGGGAGAACATATAAACTCCACACAGACAGCACCCCAGGTCAGGAATGGGGTCCAGGACCCCAGTGCTGCACAGCTGCCATGCTGGCCACTGCACCACTCTACATTTCTGAACCATTTGAAATCACTCAAGAGCTCGTTGGTGTTACAATGGCTTAGAATGGACACGCTTTCAAATGCAAAGAAGAGTCTGCTGTTGGGGAAAGAGATTGTTCATCATCTTGAGAAAGGCGCTGCAAATCTTTAACCACAAAAGAAACATCTTGCACTACAAGCAAAGACATTTTTGTATGTACTATATCTCAAAAATACTACAGCTGCGAATTCCAACCACCCTACAAAGCACACCTGGGTGGCCCCGTCTCCCGGAAAGGCTGGGACGTTGAGAAGACGGGGGGAGAGGGGGTTGGGGGGCTTTGGCTTGTGGAAGGTGCAGAGGAGAGACAGCACAGAGCCCAGGGAGGACTGGGGCTAGTTCTGAAAGAAAGGACCCTGGAAACCCCACAGGCATTCACCAACACAACATGTGCATGTCCTACAGCAGCAAAGCAAACCCGGACGAAGGGCAGGGATACAGAACAGACCAAGATCCATCAATCAAAGCAAACTGGAAGCAGTCGAAAATACAAGACAAGAAAATAAACCACTCCGGAGGGGAGAAAGAGAAAAATAAAAACACACCTCAGCCATCAGACACTATTTGTGCACTGTAGGGTCACTAAGTAAAGATGCAGTACTGCTTTTCAGAGAACTTTGTCTTTGGAAAAGGTTATACCCAAAACTGAAAAAAATCATTATTTTATATTTTATTTCTAACCCTGAGCCTGGGGCAACACAGTGTCTAGTGGATTTCATTCCAGCTGAGCTCTAACTCTCCAGTGCTAATTGATGACTTAATTGATCTGCTTGCTTTAGATATTTTAATCTATGTTGTTTCTTTTGTCAGTCCTTGGTGTTAAATATACCCTACTTTCAGGTTACAGTTTCCAGCAATCTTCGTATACAGAACTTTACATGGCCTCACATTAACTTGTTTGCTGGTAGTTCTGACTGAACAGCTCTTACTAATGAACCCAGTTGGGAGTGACATGACACGCCCACAACGGGAGTGGCACTGTAGAAGACACGCCCACAATGGGAGTGACACTATAGCAGACGTGCCCATAACGGGAGTGACACTATACCAGACACGCCCACAATGGTGGTGACACTATATCTGACACGCCCACAATGGGAGTGACACTATATCAGACATGCCCATAACGGCAGTGGCATTATATTAGACATGCGCACAATGGGAGTGACACTACAGCAGACACGCCCACACTAGGAGTGTCTCTGCATCAGACACACCTACTGCAGAGATGCAATTGGTTTTACATTTCAGGCAGCATATTTGAGGACAGTTCTGAAACTCAGAAATATGTTTACACAGATTTCAAAGCCAATTTGATCTTTTACAACCTGGAAGCAAATATACAAACATGCCCCAAATAGAAAACTGAAACCAATTAAAATGTGATTGAAGAACTCAGCTGGATCAAAACCAAGAGGAGACACTGGCCCACTAGGATCATGGTTGGGAACCACTATTCTAAATACAGTAGAGATTTGTTCACGAAAACATCAAGGAGAAAGCTCTAGTACAATATTTAATTTAACAATGCTCTTACAATTTAATTTAACAATTGACACTGTCAATTCTCATCCTTAAATGGAGATTTAAATAGAGAGACATTCATTTTGCTCTACTGTGTGCTCTCACAAAATCATACCTTGCTTTTTTTACATTTCCTGCTGTAACAGCAGAGAGTACTGAAGGCAAAGTAACAACAAAACAACAACTGAGCAAAAGCCTGAAGGTGTGAAGAAACACTAAAATAAATAAAGTAAAATGAACCTTAATTTTCATTTTTTGTTTTATTTTTCAGCTCAGTGATGGTCATAATCTGTATTTATTTTATTGTGCGAAATTAATTAGACACACCAGAGTGATAGAAAGGCCTCCAAGTCTGAATTCCACTTCAAGTTTAAGTACAAAAATCTGACAGAAAGGTCTATATGTTAATCTATATTAATCTACATATTTAAATTATATATACATTATAGATTAAAAACTATAAGCCTGAGATTCTGAAGAAAAAACTTTAGAAGAAAAAAAATAAAAAAATTACTTCCATAGGAGGTTAATATTTATGGTGTTTAAAGTAAGTGGCCTCAGACAAAGAGCTCTGAATTCTTTATTTTTATAAATTTAGAATCGGCAATTGATTTTGCCACCAATGTGTTTTTCATTCAGGGCTGCAGGGGAACTGGAGCCTATCCCAGCAAGCAACAGGCGCAGGGCAGGATACACCCTGGACAGGACGCTAGTCCATCAAAGCGCACACAGACATACCTACTGTATACAAGCTCCACACAGGTAACGCCCCAGGTCGGGAACTGAACCCGAGCTCCAACATTGCTAGGCATCAATACTGACCACTGTGCTGCCGTGCCACTCTACTGGAGAGATATACTTAACTGAATCTGTGTAAAATGTATTTCAATTTCTGAGGCATGTGTCCACGTGGGCTTTCCTTTCAGGAGGCCTGAAGCTAAATGCCAGAGGCTTTTCGCTTACAGTCTAGGTTGGGACAGACTGATAGACACGGACTGTGACCCCAGCTTGTGTTGTTAACAGTCAAAAGCAAAGGGAGAGAACTTCAGATTCCACTTCTAAACGAACAGCCCAGTCGAATACAAATGAAGGGAAACGTTCTTGTTTTCCATAGTCTTGATAAAACAACGATCTCCAAAAGCAGTCTCTTTTGAAAGGAGTGTAATTCTGAAGAATGGCATGTACCCAGAAGCTTGCTGTGGGGGAAAGTGTTTGATAAGGACTCCAACAAGTTCGGTGCTAGTGGTGGACTTCATGCCAAAATAGATGGAAAGCTAATTATGTGATTTACAAGGGGTGAAAAACTGCATTGTTGGTCTGGGCTCAGTGTTGGAAAAAAGGAAAGACTGAGCTCAGAACTGCTTCTGCTTAACATTACTGTACTGTAGAAATCTGACTCTGGCCTGGGGTGGTTACTCCTGACCTGGCTTGAGTGCACTTTTAAATTGAATTAACTGAAATGAAATTTAAATATGATATGTTAAATGTTCACAGTCAAGAGTACTCTTTTTATGCCAACAACTAAAGTGATAAGGAAAGCTTATTTGAAGTTTATTGGCGAGCTCCACAGTAATTTAAAACTCTCTATCTTTTAGTCAAGATAGCTCGGTTACACATTTTCAGCGTCAATGTCAATGCTACTGTAATGTCATTTTCGGTAGCAGGCAAATCCCAATAAACTGAAGTCGTCATTCTGTCCACAGTGGAAATAAGGACATTCTTGTCTTCTGTTGTCTGAAGACAGAAGCTGAAATGTTTGACACTTTTTAGATCAGTGCTGGGTCTTACAGGTCCAGCACGTTTCATACGTCACCCAGTCAGCAATCTGAAATGACCTGGAACAACTTCATTTGGAGAAATTAAGTAGATGGTAGTTTAGACATCTAAAATTAAAATACCAGTAAAATATCCTGTAATTTGTCCATACCTGACTTAACTGAACCAATTATTTACCTAAATGGATCAAAACGGGTGTTCTGTAAGGGTGATCTCACCAGCACCAGGGTTATCTAGCGGTCCTAGATCACTCGAATCTGTGGGACACAGTAGCCTGCAGTGCTATTCGCTCATTTCTTTCAGCTACAGTGGGTAAAATTAAATTTTGTACCAGAGCATTTCTCCTGGGAAGAAATAAACAAGAAATAAAAAGGGATATCCAAACATTCTTTTTCTCAGACAAGAGAATAAAAGGTTTAAGAATAAAAAATGTTCAGAAAAGCCACACTGCATCTTTAATCTAAGAGTTGTAAGGGAGAGGACATAAACAGTGAATACCTTTCTTCTTTGTTGAATTTGGGATTGGCATCAGAGATATCCAAGCTTTTACTGAACACGGCCTTACTACAGCGGGAAAACAAAGTGAACAGAGAGAGTCAGTTACTAGCTGTGCTGGTCCAGTGATTCCGCTACTGTAAGGTGACGCTCCCCTCTCTTCCCGGAGCTGTGGAACTGGCCTCACCTCATATCAGCAGCTCAGTTCCATCTTCTAGGTGCTGCACACGTTTACTTCAGATCTCCCTGGCCTTCCTACTTGAGATTACTTAACATACAACTACCAACCCTTTAGACTGTTGTCTGTGATAGGTGTTTTGCCTAAAGTATTTTACAAATCAGACTGATTATTATATACTTTAATTATTACGAAAAGTTAAGGACACTGATTTAAGGTCACTGGCTGCCATGGCTTGTAGTTCAGAGCTGCTGATGCAGTCAGATCCGTCTCAGGATTTCATCTGAGTATCTCAAGTCTTTTGTTTTTTTGACATTCTACACAGATATTTGTAAAACATCACATTAAATGTGAATAAAGCTTTGACGATTACAAATTTGCCACAGATCTGCAAGCTCTGGTGTTTCAGCATTTCCTCTCACAAATCGTTTCCAAGAACACAACACATATTCTTCTTTTGACATATGACAGCCCTGACAATCTGTGGGGACACAATGTGCGTTTTAACTAGGAACCCCTTCACAATGATGCGGTGGGTCTCCATTCATTTGCGATGAATCAGACTTTAGAAATGGACCAGACACCTATCAAAGGGCAGCTGTGTGACAATCCCATGACAGAAAAAAAACTTTAACCTTGTCTGTCCCAATTTCCCGAAAAAAGGAACCCACACTGGTGTGAGAAAACAGATAAATAGTTTGAAAATATGAACTGTAGGGAAACATAAACAGACTTAATTGGTCTGTCAGGCACACAACTTGTTTCCAGCATGAGTTATGTCCTGGGTTCATCTGCTGTCACTCTGTTTACACTCCAATAAATTATGTTGTAATTTCAGGCCATTTTAACATCACTGAAAATAGAGAACTTTATACTGTTATCAGAGCCCGCATATGAAAAAAAACATGGTAAATGCTTAAGAATAATATTCCAGCGGGCCGATGACAACCCAGTCCCTGACCTTAGGAAATTGAGTGAGAAAACTGGGTTTTCATTTATGGGAATCTCACTACAGCTCCTGCGGGCCAGACTGGAGGGGGACACCAGTACTTCTGATCGTGGATCTGAGGTGCGACTGAAGAATCAGCAGTGAGATGCAGGGAGTTTGTCTGTCCCTGACAGATGTGAAAATTGGGTTGCTTCGCTCATGGGATCTTAAAATAACTATTTAACTAGGAAGTGGGTCAAATGCAGCACAGAGCTGATTTTGCTGTTGAACTACTGTACGTAATTTTACAATGATACCAAAAACAACTTTTCTCAAAGTAAAAATACAAAAATACATTCGTTCTATCTACATCATTTTGTGGTAGTGAAACTGAAGCATTTTAGATTAAAACAACCTTCTTGATCAGGTTATAAAAATGTATCACTGTTGTGGGAACATTTGCTTGAATAAACCCAGTTAGTACAGAACAGTCCTTGATCACAGCCTGACGCCGAACAGGAGAGCAGGCAGGTGTATTAGTTTCCTCCTCCACATTAAGGATTATTTTTTATATGTTTTAGGTAACCTGGAGAGGACTTGTTTTCTCAATCCTTCCTCCATGTAAATGTTAAGAGTTGTCTGGGCTGGAAGAAATAAGCATTACAGTGAAATTAAAATTCAGTAATTCTGCCTATTGTGGTAAATGCAGAAAGAGTGTCAAACCCCCTGCTGGCAGTGCACTGCAGTCCAGGTTTAACATGATCCTATAAAAAAGACTTGGCTTCACCAGCATTGTGCTTTAATCTGGGCTGCTGATAGAGGCAGAGGGCATGTGTTAGGGAATTAAAATCAAAGCAGACCTTCAGATGGCCTTAAATCAGCCCTCCATGGTCTCCTGATTCTGAGCATAAATCAGTTTTATGGCGAGTGCAGGCTGTTCCAGGGAGCCCCGCCTTCCTCCGGCTGGTGTGCTCGTCAGGGGAGGTGTCAGCTGCTGCTCTGCTCTGTCACCGAGTTGGGGAGGCGGGCCCTGTGCTTTGTGCTCTCATGCAAGATGCCCCTGAAGGAGGGGGGGCGGTGGTGGAGGTGGGCGGGGGGGCCATACCTTTGCCCGTGTTGTGCCATCTCAATGGCCCTCCGTGCCGGCACAGGGGACCCACCATCGGTGACGCTCAGCACCTCCATGGACTTGCGCTCCGGCCTTCGCTTGCCGTGTCTGTTCAGCATGGGGGAGTCCACGCGCTTCCTCGGGGGGTCTGCACGGACAGCGGGAGAGACCACAGGCTTGTGAGAGGGGGGCGCGCTGGCGTGGGCACTGGGAGTGACCGGTCCTTTCTCACCACCGTCTACACTGGTGGCCAAGCGAAGCTGGCGCTGGTCAGAGCTGTGAAGGGAGACTGTGGAGGAAAGCCAGGCTACTGCTGCATGTGCTGCTGGTAGACCAGTAGGTGGCGCTCTTTACTCTAGACCAGAATAACCAAAGCACTGCCCCAGCACGGTGACGGGAAATGCTGTTCTATAGCAGGTGCTACTCTCCGGCTAAGACCTTGAGGTGCTCACTGACATTAAAGATCCAGATGATAGATATGCAACAGCTGGGGCATTAACCTGTGTCTTGGCGAAACTCCTTTTCCTCTTGCTCTATTTGGCCTACCAAAAATGTATCTCTTAATTTAATCGGTGAGGTGAATTTCACACCTCTCAGCCTGATCTGCTATGCAGTGGAGCTGCAGAAAAGGCTATGGCTCATCACTGGGGTGGGTGTTTTACAGTGTTTCCTGCACTGACCTCAATGCAATTATTTTAATACTTACGGTAGGAGAGTTTTAGATGCATATGGCCGATGTAGACTCAAGACATTTAAGAAGAGACTGCAGATGTATTTGAACCCACTTCAATTAAAAACATGATTGCTCAAACTGTGCTGGACTCTTCAGTGGTATACCTGCTTACAGTGCCCTGTGGTCACCTGAGTTTGTAACGTGCTGTGAAATTGTGCTTCGGACGAAAATGCAAGAAACTAAAATCGAACCGGTTAATGCCAGGGCTGCCCTTCTCTTACCTATTTCATTGCGAGGCGGAAGGTTCTCGTCCTCATGACTCGGGTACCTTTCCTTCCGGTCGAGGAGAAGGAAGTAGATCATTTTCTCCTGGTTGTCTCTGAAACGAAGACGCGAGAAGATCGCCATCAGCAAAAGGAAAGCACAGGGCTGTTCTCCCAAGAACATCTTCCGCACACTGTTCTCTCCTGAACTGACCCAACCCCTGACAGACATCTACAACCTACAGCCAGAGCCTTCAAACCTACAGTAGGTTCTCCATGTTTCCATTGTCTAAGAACTAGTGTATAAAAAAGAAATGAACTGCCTCCTTTCAAAGCATCAATCACCATCACTTATGATGAAGCCTGAAAAACAGCAGCTCCTCAGAGTGGCATCCTGCTGTGGAGCAGAAAGTGATTAGAAAAAGTGTGATCTGAAACAGTGCAAGCAAATCTGCATCATCAGCTGAAAAAAGCTGAAAAAAAGAGATTCCCCTAGCCTACAGTAACTGTGCTTAATGCTCCAAGTGAGGCAAGAACACAGCAGAAGATGCTTTCCCCAAGTTCAGGCGGTTTAAGGAAGAAACTACAGCCCATTAATCAAGTACAGTAACGAGCGCCACAGATAAGCTTGCTGATGGTAATTGCACTATTTTTGAGATGATGAATGGGCTCCTCTGCTCGACCGTGTCTACTGTGGAATCCTCAGGCAGCTCCACAGCGCTAGTCAGTGGAAACTGACTGAAGGGTCTGAAAACACAAAAGCACAGAGCCCTTCCGCTCTCTGCAAGCTGTGTCCGTTTACTCACAGCAAGCACGGCAGTGGTGCCACACCACTGCTTCTTGAACAACTATCCTTGGAAGTTATGAATTAGTTGATTAAGCCGTAAACCCTCCAGTATAACAGACTTTGGACTTTGGATGAAATCAAGAATACTCCAGGAAAGCAGGAGTGTAATGTTCTCATTCTGAGTCTTGCTAAAATATTTGTTCCCTAACAAGTTAACACCTGAAACTGTAAAAGCTGAAGAATTTTTTAAATATTTGAAACCAGGACCTTAACTCCATCCTTAGGGTTTAATTGCTAAACATATCACCAAATGAAAGTGACACAAGTCCAGAGACGCAGAGATCTGACGGCATTCTGGGATTCCGCTGTACATAAAGTATGAAGCAACTTACGTCAGCGGTGAACTCCCACAGGCCTGAAGCCTGGCACTCGCTTTGCATAGTCTCCCCCTCCTCCCACTAGCCCAGCCGGGACACACACTCACTCTTCAGACAGCAGGTCCTTCATCAGCTTGTTCTTGTCGCGAAAGCAGCCCAGCGAGTGCATGCTCTCCAGCACATCTGGGTCGATGTCGTCGGCCGAGGGCAGAGAGCGGATGGCCACCTTTCGGGGGATGGGCTGCTCCGGTTCTGGCTCATTCTTGCCTCCTCTGATAGGAACAAACAGCAATGCCAGGTACAGAGCCAGCTACCCTGGGCAAAAGCTCCACCAAAAGCTTTCATTTAATACTTCTGAACACCTGGGACCATTCTACATTTTCTCTTTGGAGAGAGAGAGAGAGACGCCTGCTGAAAGTGACATTTCGGGAATAACTGAGGGACGGGGTTACCCTGATCAGAAATAACCATTGTGCAATATTTTGTATGGTTTCTGTTTGAGTTTTAACTCTTCACTAACACCATTCATTAAGGATTCAGATACCATGGCCGTTCTGCAAGATCTCTCTCTTTTTAGGCGATCTGCAGAATCAATAAAACTAGCACTTGTGTTCACAACGTACAGTGGAAATCAAGAATATACAAATGTTTCACCTGACTAAACATTTTTGTGTAGACAATTTCTCAACTCACATGCCCTTAAACCAATTTAAAGTAACATTTTTACTCTGGTTTAATTCAGCAACAAAATAAATTCTTCTTTTAAGAAGAAAAAAGAAAAGCAACTTCTATGTTTTCATTTTCTCTACAGCAATTTAATCTGGAGCACACTGAATGAGTCTGACAGTGAACAGCACACTGAAGCCTCTATGGGGAAAGCCTATTTTCTATTGAATATGCAGCGACTGCTTCTGAAGGACATCCATTCATAGCAGCATCAGTGTGTGGCCAGAGCTCTACTCAGACTACAAAACCTTCTACAAACCAATCACTTCAGAGCAGCAGTGGGAATACACTTTGTGCGTCGATGGCTTTTTCCATCCCATTCCTAACCGCTTCTTCCAGTGAGGGAGACAGAGCTCTTTCCCGGAAAGCAACAGGACCAAGGCTTACGGGCATAAGGCACTACGGATTCTGTATGTCTTTGAAGGCCGAGCACTCAGAGGAAACCCATGCGAACACTCAGAGAATGTCCAAACGCCACACAGACAGCATCCCAGGTCTAGAATTGAATCCAGGGCCCCAGTGCTGTGAGGCAGCAATTTTAACCAGTGCACCACTGTGTCACTCAAAATGGCTTTTTTTCTTAACAATTTAAAACTAATCTCACATCTTTGCTGAAATGCATGTTGAGTTCTTGCTTCCTCTACAATTTATTTACAAAAAATAGATATATACATAAATCTTAAAAAAACATAAATACTTTTAGAACTGGTGAAATTATACTATACCAATGAGCAAAGGTGGTAGTCATTTGTCGAAAATGACTCATACTGTAGCTAAACACAATCTCAAGGTGGGGGATTGAATACTTACAAAATAGAATCAATATACTTCAGGTTTTTGATTATGCGTTGCAGTTTTTGATGACATTTAAATTCTTTCACCTACAAACATGTTCATTTTGAGGATTCAAGACTTGATTAAAGTATAGAAAGTGTGGACACAATTCATAACTACAAGACATTTTCCAAGTACAGTTACATGTCACAATCCTCTGCCAATCACAGTACAGGAATTTGGACACCCACTTCCATCTTGGCTAATCCTGGAGCAGGGCAGAGTCTAAAGGTAACATAAATCACAAATGAAGGACACCAAGGATTTCAAACGCTTGTCCGAATGACATTTCTATGTCTTGGCAATTTTGTTGGCTTCAAATGGACAGATTGGAGAAGTAATGTGACCAACAAAAACGTAATACTTCCATACTAAACCCTGAGAGTTAAAATGCAATGTGGTAGACCGGAGGAATGGTGTAAAGATGATTCTCTGTGTACGGCTTTGTTATTCTATCCAAGGAAATTCACAAGACAAATTTTATTCTGCTTATGCAAAGGTTTGGAAAATGAGCTGGAGTGTGGGAAAAGAAATCAACCCTTTGCAGTGGAGCACACCGAGATGAAACCAAGATTATTTTTTTTTACACTGCTTCCCTCTTCATGTTCAGTGTTAAGTTCTGTTTAGCCTGTTTAACAGCTATTCAAATGAGGACTGACCCCCGATGACACTGTCGATGTCTAAATCCTTTAATTTAGTGTTATAAATTAAAACAAATGTAAGCCACCATCACATGTAATGAATCCACACAGATCTGAGTCATACTGGACACGTTAAGTTCCTTGGGGTTCCCTCAATTTTTTTGTGCCTGGCCTTTTTATTAAATAAAGTAGATTTCTTCTGTCACTTTGTCACTTGTGGAAGTAGCAGTCACTGAATAAATTAATTCTACTCTCATCCAATAGTCACTGCTGAGAGAAAGATTTAGTGTACACTCTAATTATGCCACTTCATGCATTTCTAAAACCTTCATTTCTTTTAAAAGAGAAAAATAATGCAATCTCATTCCAGAGCTTTATATTTACGCATGTCTTGCATATTACAGCATACAATGCTTCCCTACACCACAGACAGGGAAGACCAAATTCTATCATTATCTCGAGTGAACCCTTGAGCTAATAACCCAGCTTGCGTTTGTCCTGCCATGGAAGGATATTCCTGTACTTGTCATTAAAGTCTTGTATTTCACTAAATTACACATTTGCTCACTGGGAAATAAAAATAGCTTTTAGCAAGTTCACCAAATGTAAAGTACTTCAAGAAGGTTAGGGAAGAATCGCATCTCATTTCATCGGCCCACCGAGAGACACTTAAACAACAAGTCACCTCCTGCCTGCTGTGGCCCTGAATACAAGGCTCTCACCTCTTGGGTCTTCTGCTTTCTATCACTATAGGCTTAGAGAGGGAAAATTGGTCTTGTTAGTTCTTTTACCTTCCCTGTTAGGAGCATGTGGATATTAAATCCAGACCTTGCCAAGTAAAAATGTTACCCTGTCTTCACACTACCTCATGGCAAGCAACAGTTACTAGTTTAGGCTGCCTGCCAGGGTGCACATGTTAACATCATCCGTGGGCATTCAGGCACAGAAACTGCTATGAAAGCTCAAAGATATTTCATTAGTTATAGGAGCTACGATTCCCTTAAACCTACTTGGCAACTTCCTGACGGCATCTGCGCCGAGTGCATACGCTGCCTGACCGTGGCAAAGTCCAGCGGGTCCCACCCAGTGCTGGGAGCTTAGCTGGAGCAGTTTTGAACTGGTGACCACAAAACTGCATCGCTCAATGAAAGACAGCACATGGTGTTGCAGGTGACAGATTCTGTATCCCATTTCCCAGCTACTGAAGGAGTAGGGGAACAATGCAGGATGCTGTGATATATCATTTCCTATAGGTTGGCACATTCTAGCAGTTCAGAGCACAGAGCACTGTGATCTAGTAGGTTACAGAAAGGAGCAATGGAAGTTGTAAATCCGTATTTCTTGCTTGAACACCTTATCCTAGTCTGTATCCCAGAGATCATGTGGGAGAGCCATCTGGTGTGAAGGAGAGCTGCTTCTGGGTGAGCCCTCACCCCAGAGAGGCTCCAGCAGACCCCACAGAAAGAGGAGACACAGGAAGGGAGCGAGCTATTATTTTGGGTCCTTCACCCAGAAATTCTGAGAACCCACATTTTCCAAACTGAGGACGAATTTCCCACGGGAGTTCCGAGTTCACTGTCCTTGGTGCTGAACTGAGAAACGAGGCCTACCGCCATTCATCAGCGTGTCAGCCTGTGGCAAGAACTAAACTAAAAAACGCCCCCCTCCAACTCAAAATGAACAGCCAAGCTCTACACAGCCCCATCCCATAAATCATCTCCTCTCTGCTGACCCAAGCACTGAGTACAGAGGAGCACTGCCTGCACAGACACACTGCTACAGGAAGAACACACAAATAAAGGGGAGATATACTCACATGTACCACGTGTGCTTCTGAATTTGTTCTAGCTGTGAAGGCAGAAAAAAATAAGTTTTACGTTAGATGATTTGAAGCATCAAGATGGTAGGAATAGCTTCCTAAGTAAGATTATACTATATTGAGCCACAGTCAACAAGATGGATTTGGCAGAATTTCTGAATCCACAAGCTAAACCACTATTTGTCTATTTGTCTTCAGCGAAGTAACATCTGACGAATGAACCAGCTCCAAAGCCATATACATATTCATTACTGGAATTACAGCCAGAGCACACTGGAAACAGCACAAAGGAAAACAAATGACAGGAACATGAGAAATAACGTGGCTATGGGTTTCTGAACACAACCACGCTCCACAAACACACCCACAGCCAAAAAAAAAACAATCATCCAATGGCACACAGTTCAGGATTTCTTCCCTATCATATCAAACACATTCCCAGTTCACTGCCAGTGCCATTGTTGGAGTTTACATGATTGGATCCAGTTTCCACAGTGTCGGCCAGGTATGATTAAACAGTTGTCAACAATGGCCAACTCAGACACAGCAAGAGAAAATAAGAACATGAGAAAAGTTACAAACAAGAGAAGAGAAGAAGTCCATTGGTCTCATCCTGCTTGTTCCTTTGCGAGTGGCTAATTTATCTAAAGAGCTCACCCAGCCACTTCTTCCAGGCTGTCAGGGTTATCAGCTTCATGGCTGGGTTACAGACTCCCACAGCCCTTTGCATAAAAAAGTGTCTCCCTTTCTCAGCATGCAATGTGCTTTAATTCCACAGCAGCTCCTCCTGTGTCTTCTGGCTCGTGTTTCACTATTGATTGTGAGAAGCCCACTGGTTTGACTTTGTCAAATTGCCCATGTCTTTAAACAAATCAGACTATAGCTATTGTATTATTTTGAAAAATAATCAATGAAGGATCAATGAAGTGGGAGGATTCTCCAGAGGATGGGGGAGTTCCAGCTTTTCTTGAAAGTTTTTATACTGGGCAACAAAAGACACTTGCCACTCTATATACATATGCAGAACAATAAAGTATACAGGTTTACCTACTGATGGCCTGCAGCGCCATTTTACACTCAAGTGACTTTGACTTTTACTAACTAAATCACCTCATTAGTGAGGAAGCTGACCAAGTACACTTCACAAAAAAACCTGCTGAGTGTCAAGCTATGTGAAAATCAAGAGCAAAAGGCCCAATCTGAATAGAAATAGTGACATTTGAAAAATGACCCAGTGCAATCAATGCACTGATTGCTCTCGGGGGGGGAGGGGGGGGTGTTGAAGTGTGCTGGCCTGCGCAGGAGTGTCTAGGGCCTACAGAGCTCTACCTGTACTGAGTGGAGGTAACTGCACTGCTGGGTGGAATATTGTCCAAGTCCTGGGGTCTGTCCGGACTCCAAAACAACACATGTTCTTGTACTGCAGGGGTAAGAACGGCGTCTATCCAAGATGAGAATGAAACACCTTCCTGTCAATGCCCTGTTCTCCACATATGACAACATGGTACAACTTTGGGCATCCAGGGCTCAGAGACCAGTGAAGACACATGCTTGTTCAGGCTTTTCAAAATGAGTGGGACAGAATCTGCATCTGTACATGCATGCAGAAACAAGCACAGCTTGTACTGCTTCCAATGGTGGTCACTCACAATAGCAGCCTGTAAACCCTCATAGTGGACTCAAGGGACAATGGTAGACTCTCTGTTTATCAGTGCTGTTGATAACTGAATCTGCATCAGAAATTTACCTCTGCCATGTCTGATCAATAAAAAGGCAGTGCACCTGCTACAAAATGAAATCTTTATTTCTCTGGTTTTCAAGATAATAAGCTTGTGAATTTTCTGCAGTGATGTCTACTCACTATATTTTCCTCAGTACATGTTTCTCTGATGAGTTCAGATGAGATGAGCTAAAAACAACCTACTATTATGTTTCCAAACAGCTCAGCTTTGTCTTTTGGGGCTTCACGTAAACAATTCAATTGACTATGAATGAAATTGCATTTCTTTTTCACCATCAGCCATTGGTGGGTGAATCTGTAAAAAAGGTTCTTTCATGCATGACTAAATCAGCAGCTCAGTTCCCAAAAAGAAAAGATTTGCATTTGTCCAAGGTCAACTGAACATGTTTGTGCAGAGCCCCCAAAAAGACCTGAAGCTTTAGAAGACAACTGCAGCCCCCCGCCCGCTTGTATTGATCCAAACTCATTACTGCAACATCAGCTGAAGGGAAAGTTTATGACTCTACTGTTCTTTTGCAGCACTCCTGTGTAAGAAGGGTGTGTGAGCTCTGTGAAGATGGTCCTTACTGTGAGAGGGTGCATGGGAAGTAAGGGCACTTTCTTAACACGTTACTCATACACACGTGGTTCACATGTTCTCTGCCAGCCCTTTCCATTTTAATACAACTTCAAATTGTTGAAGACACTTGTTTAAGACAGCTGGTAAGGAAGTACTGTACGATTCTAAATTTCTTCACATTTTACAAATGGAACTGCTACTCAGCTGATTTACAATTCTCCATACAGCTGGACCAGGAGTGATAAATTTCCCCTTGTTTACTAGGAATCAACTCCAGAGATCCCCAGGTTGAAAGTCTTTACTCCTTGAATCCTGTAGGCACAGTATTACAGGACGTGACAGAATTGTGCAATGTGTGATGGTGCTGGTATGAAAATACATTTTTATATGTCATCTCTGAAGATGTACGTCTGATTAGTGAATCAAATTAACACCTCAGTGATGCTCAGGCAAATCTCCTGTTTTTACCACTGTCCTGTTAGCACTCAGAAATGAGTGTGCGGACTCCAGGAGTGAGTCTGGTCACATACACCAGAGAGGTAACCCTGCACAGGTTACCGGCAGCCAGCTCCCAGAGTAAAGACATCATCATCTCTGAGGAAGAATTTGTTGTTCATTTAAAAGCATCTCTCTGGGTAAAAAGGTGTTACCTACAATTGTATGTGAAATGCTTGGCCAAAAGCCAAAATGCCCCCTGCAAAAGGAAAGCCCCATTCAACAAAGGTTTGGTCTAGCAGGCAGGCCTTTTTAAACTAAATTTAATCACACAGAACTTGCCCAAAAGGGTATTATGACAGACGACACCTAAAATGCTACCGAGAAGAAATCTTAACCACTGAACAAATAAATATCCTAGAAAACAGCTTACAGCTCTCACCCTTTGAGCAAGAATATAGCCCAACACACTGGAATACTCAGGGATGCTTTAGTGTCTGTGCAGTCATTACAAGATGGCACTATACATGGAGCATGCTGAGGCTCAGATTTGAAAACACTTTGGAAAACACTGAGGAATTGTGAGCTGCTTTAAACAGGACAAGAGCTCACCACCACTACAACAAACTGACAGCAGCATCACATGTGCAAAAGGCAGGGTGTAACGAGAATATTTTCAGCATTTCTACTGTGAACTGAAAGATGTGTGTGTGTGTGTATTGGGGAAAGGACATATTACAAATGCTGAACACCCTAACTCCAGCAGCCTGAGGATAATGCTTTCAAACAACCAATAGGTCTGTTGTCAGCAGAGCTTGCAAAGAGGGATTCATGTACCATCAGCGCCATTCCAGGCTCCCAGTCCCACAGTTCCTTGGGAGTATTGAAGCAGTGGCTGCTGGGTTCATTCAGGTAAGGACTCCTGTTCTGGAAAAACCCTGTTGCTTTAATTTTCTGAGACATTCACACAAAGAGGAAATTCCCTGCTCCCTCCTTCCAGCCTGTCATCAACACGTCTGGGATGCCCAGCTGTTGGCTCTCCGCATGCTGCACCCCAGTGACAGGCTGACGGATTGCAGCAGGACATGGGAGTGCTACATTAGCATCCTCCAAGGGCACAGGCCCCAGCACGGCGCACACAGGCCACGGGCCGACATTATTTTATGAAAAAACAATGCAGCTATGATGACGCAAGTTGGTTCATAACTGTCATATTTCTCTGCAGAGTGCATACAGTGTTGTGTAGGGGGGCATTACTCAGAGAAACCAAGGTTTCCCATACCTTGTTGCCTGACTTGTTTTTCTCCTGCCTTTGTAAGTGTTCTACCGTGGGGCTGATGACAATCACTTTGGATGTGCCAGCAAAATAATAAAAATATGCCAAACCCCAGGGTGAAGAGAGAAAGTGGATGTGGTGAGGAGGATAAAATATATTTAAAAAGACACAGACAAGGTTTTGTTTAAAACACAGATGTAAAATCCCTAATCTATCTAATTTTTTTTTCAATGAGAGCACAGAAAAGAAAACATGCAGAATGCAGAAGACAGTGTTCAGGCTCCACTGTGAGGAATGATTTCTCTTTCCTAAGATTTTGTTTTTCCAGCTCAAGAACTCCTCAGGCTTCTCTACACTAGTTTTCCTTTGGAGTTTCCAAATGCTGCCGTGTGAATTCAAGACAGGAACCGTGCCCGGATGTTGACATGCATAGTCTGGTGGGACTCAGAAGGCTGGGAGGCGCTCCGGGTGTCCAAGCGCCATCACTGGGTCCCAATGCTGCAAAGTGTTTTTGCTTTTATTACGTGTGATACACTCCTGCGGCCAAGGCCTGTAACTTCTACAGCTTGCTAAAGGAAACAGTGGTCTCTTCTCCCACCTAGTTGGGACTGGTGGATAGCAGGTTTGGGCATGCAAGCTCTGCGTCTGTTTCACTTTGCCAAATGACAGGCGGGCAAACTAGTCCTCTGCCAGCCTCTCTGTGAAAGTCATGCCATCACAGGTCTTGAGCTATGCATCCAAGGAGAGCCTGGCATCACCTCCAGGGCCTGTCACTCCAGTTCAGTGTGAAACAGAACGGATTACAGGAGCTCCTCTGTCACGACGTCTGCTTAGGTTGCAACTTTGCTTTGGAGAAAATGAAACAGGCTTTTATAACCAAAAGGAAGGGAAATACAGGCAACGACAGCCTGGGGGTTCTCTGCATAGCGCAAAGCTAATTAGAACCCCCTCCCCCTCCTCTGGGGACATTTCCTGGCAGAAGTTTTCCTCTTCAGAAGCAAAGTCTCCCAGAACAGCTGAGATCGCATGGCAGTTTAGGATTAAGCATTTTTGTGTGAAAGTTGCACTGCTGTCAGCGCTTTAGAGTTTCTTGAAAAGTGCTCATAAATAAAACTGTATTATCATTATTACCACCTTCACAAAACACAACAATAAAAATTTAATATCCTCTGGACCCATTACTGCTGCCCCAGATGACATGCTCATGACAACTCCGAATGGTTTTTAAATGTCACATATCAAAATCTAGCACCATTAATTTCATGTACTGTACGCTTAGGCCTACCCCATCATTAAAGAGGAAGCAAGGGATACATAAAACTGTTTTGAACTGTTTCATGTCTTTCTAATGCTGTTACAAGAAGTGGGATCACCTGGGCTCAAGCAGCCAAGAACAAAAATTACAAAAAAAGAAAAGTGGAAAATTACAACTTTTAACATTTTAAAATTAATTAAAAGATAAAAAATAACATATAGCAATCCAGGCTATATGTAAGAGCATCCTGCTTCTACTACCTTAAACAAAGCCC
Organism: Atractosteus spatula; assembly: GCF_055471065.1. Lineage (NCBI taxonomy): Eukaryota > Metazoa > Chordata > Actinopteri > Semionotiformes > Lepisosteidae > Atractosteus > Atractosteus spatula. The sequence continues at coordinate 563,592 of NC_142721.1, read as the reverse complement.
AAAAGTCCCAAATAAGGCTACATGGAATGAATGGGGTCTATGACTGTACAGAGCTAAGACTTCAATCAGAAATGTATTTTGCAAGTCAGTGCAGATAGCACTCGCTTTAACAGTCAGTCGCACAATCAACAATACTGATGAGCGCATGAATAGAATATGAACACAAAAGACATTAGCCACCTAGTGCTGCACTACATTTTCAACTGAAAGGTTTTGCTTGGGGTGCTGTGTATGACGACAGCAAACAACCCTCCTTGCTACAGATGGGGAAACTCCACCTGTCAGCAGACAGAGAGCAGCCTGGCTCTCCCTCACAGAGCAAGCAGGCACCTTCAGAATTAGACTGACCGTCAGCCGCTTCGTGGCGTCCACTTCTATCATGCCGCGAAGCAGGTTCTGGCAGTCCGGAGGGATGAAGTGTGGCATGTGGAAAACCCCAAGCTTCACCTTTTCCAACAAATTTCTCAAGTTGTCGTCGTCGAAGGGAAGGGCGCCCTGGAGAAGCAGAGACAGGCAGGTCAGCACAGGGCCCAGGGCACCATGGGCCTCTCCAGGGCCCAGGACACTGTGGGCCTGTCCAGGGCCCAGGACACCGCGGGCCTGTCCAGGACCCAGGACACCACGAGCCTCCCCAGGGCCCAGGAAACCGCGGGCCTGTCCAGGACCCAGGACACCGCGAGCCTCTCCAGGGCCCAGGACACCGCGGGCCTGTCCAGGACAAAGGACACCACGAGCCTCTCCAGGGCCCAGGACACCACGGGCCTCCCCAGGGCCCAGGACACCACGAGCCTCTCCAGGGCCCAGGACACCACTGTAATTTTGACAAATTATTCATTCCTAATCAGAAAAAAACGTTTGACCTGAATATACAGTTTTTAAGGTGGCGCAGCGGTTGGCCCTGGGACCCTGGTTCAGTTTTAGACTTGGGGTCTGTCTGTGTGGAGTTTGTATGTTTTCCCTGCGGGTTCCTCCAGCTACTCCAGTTTCTACCCTCAAGGCAAAGACATACTGGTCGGTTGTTGTGAGTTGTGAGTGTGTGTGCGTCTGTGTGCCCCATGATGAACTAGTGTCTTGTCCAGGTGTATTCTGCCTTGTGCCCATTGCTTGCTTGGATAGGCTCCATCTCCCCCACAACCCTGAATTGTCTGAGGTTAGAAAATGGATGGATGGATAAAGTATTTTCTATAAGGAGCATTCATCTCTCCTCAGACACCAGACTCGAGTAGTCTGGTGCTGGGAAGCACGCGTTCTGACATTGCTGAGGCACAGGTGACACAGTTTCCAAACGGTTCTGAGCTCCACCAGCAGATATGTGACTTGAGTGACTGGACTTGTCTGGGGGAAACAGAAGAGGAGATGGTCATACAGGCACAACTCCAGCACAGGAATGTGAATATGAAGTCCTTAAAAAGAGGAAACATTTTTAAAAAAAGAAATCTGTCAAGCTTTCACCTGAACATGAAACATCTGCCCTGGCTGTCTTTTCATCCCTCCTGGTTTGGCTTGCTGTATTTTTAGCATCTGCAGCCTGTACTGGCCTCGGCTCCCTGCTCTACATGCATATTTCATAGTGGGGGATGACGCAGAGCTTTTTTAGTAAATGCCGGTGGGAGATCTTGTGCGTGCCAGACCTCTGGATGCTATTCTTGGGCAGGGAGGCGCTTGGCGTGACAGGGGTGCAGACTGGCGGCACGGAGCAGTCAGATTAAATAGTTCTGTGCACAGGGTACTGTTTTTTTCCCCCCTAATTTACACAATGAAATAGGAAATACCACAGACCTATTTCAGGATATTAATTGGTGAGTCTTTTAAGATAACAGACATGTTTCTTTTGTAAAATCTTCCACTCTTTCACTTAACCGCAATGGTACAGTGGCAGAGTAATTATGTTAACAGCTAAATTCATTTTTTTATTCTGAATCTACAGCTATTTTATTATACAAAAACAACAATAATAATAATATCTCCAACTAATTTGTGTATAAATACACCCCCTTGCAATCTGGAACCAACAGTTGTTGGAACCACGCCCCCCCCAACCACATTCTCTGGGTCACGCTCCCCGGCCACGCCTCTCATCTGGCCACGCCCCATCCGCACTCTCTTGGTCACGATCCCCAGTCACGCTCCCTGACCACGCCCCTTGATTGCGCCCCTTAACCATAGTTCCTCGGTCACGCTTCCTGACCACGCCCCCTCACCCACACATTCTACATGTTCCAGATCCTATGGAAATGGCTATGTGGGATCAGTTTAAAGTCCACTTCTAGTACATAACACACAATTAAAGATGTAAAGATGATATCTCAAATGGGTGTCACAAATCACAAAACAGTCTAATCTTGGAAATGTAAAGTTCAGAGGGTAGCAGAGACAAATGATGTTTGAGAATACAATAGGGAAAAGAACATTTAATAGGATTAACACTCACTCTGCAGCTTTCACAATGTGTTCGCTACAGGCCCAAACATTGCCCACCCTATTCCAAGCTTTCGTTCCTCGTTTCCATGCTCTTTCAGATTAATCCTATTATAACCACATTTCTGAAGCTTCTGCATCTAATAGTCTCAGAAATAGGACTTTACCTGCTCTCTGCCCTCAGCTGTAATATCAGGGTTTCCAGTATCATAAATACAGACTAATAACTGGTGCGGATTGAGTTACAACTGAGTAATTCAATCAAGGGATTCTGATGGCACCTCAGCAGCCCCCCTGAAACCTGCCTCTGTCTCATCATGTTCTTGCACAACGAGTGCCTGGCGTCCCTTCACACTGAGGTGGTGAAAAGGTTGAAGCAGACAACTCACTGTGCAAATCCAAACTAGGAGGGTATTTAAAACAGTGATTAAAAATCTACTGTAAATGGAACTGCAGTCTCTGCGTGATGTCAAGGAAGTCACAACTGGTACTGTAAATGCTGTCTGTACTTTTGGATTTTCCCTTCAGCAGAAAAAGGCCGTATGAAATGAAAAACACCAGAAGATAATTTCAGACATGCTACAGCTCTGAGCTCCCTCCAGCCAGCTAAAACTAATTAAGGTTCATCATTATATTGTATATAACAACATGCCTACTCAGCACATTTTTTGCCACCTTTTCTTATTTTTAATGTACTTTGTAAGGATTAATAGTTTGGCCTCAGAATCTCTATGAATACGATCCTTGTTCAGCTGGGAGACCTCAAGCCTACGAATTGCTTACAACTTTAAAACAAATTGTGTTGATTAAGAGTGAAGCAACAGATTGTGACAAGGAGAGGTCAGAGCAGTTCACACCTCTTCTTTCAACAGCCAATCCCTCAGGCTTGATTCAAATCTATTTTTATACATTTGTATGAAGACAATGCCGCTCTTCAATTCATTTATTAGTGTGGCCAAGGTGAAGAGTTTATGTCAATGAATGTCGGGGCCTGTGACAAACAACACCTAGCTGACACTTACCACCAAAAGTGCAAAGAGGATGACCCCACAACTCCACACATCTGCTTTCCGGCCGTCATATTTCTCCCCCTGCAAAAGGCAGAAGAAGTTTCAGTCAGGGAGCAGCTGTGGAGGAGTGACAGCTCCTGGATGAAAGTTCGTTAGGCTGTACTCACCCTGATCACTTCAGGACAGGCATAGTGTGGGGACCTACAGGGAGAAGAACAAAAAGACTCTCAGTTGCTCCTGAAAAACACAGAAAGGCGAGGAAACAGAGGAGGCTGTTGAGCTCAGACTGTTGAGCTAGCTCCGGAATTGACTTCCACAACTTGGAAGGGAAATCTGTCACAGACGTCCCTGTTTATAACAACCCTGGCAGTTCTGCATAGACCTCAAAGCATCCTCAGGCTCTGATTTCAAGGTTAAAACAAGAAAGCACTTGATTACTTTTTTAACATCAAAATTTAAATCATCCAAGGTGTCAGAGACGACAGGACACCTGCCGTCATGCTGTAGGTGGCAGTTTGAAAGCAATGATCTGTAACACAGAGTGGTGCCCCCAGACACAATCAGAGTTCCAATTTTCTAACTTTATTTTCTAAATAAACCTTTTTGGGCTCAACATTGTTCCTCCTGTTGCAAAGATGAGAAGGATGAATTTTTAATGGTTCACATACATAATTTTTCAGTTTAAGTAAAACATTGAATTTTGATTATTACATATTTCACATTAAACATCTGTAAACATGCTATGCTAATAACCTCATCATTACCATATGTATTTATGAATAATGATCACTAGCTGAGCCAGTCTGGCTCCCAGTGTAGTCTAAGTTCAACAGCACATCACTTGTCTGGAAACAGGCAAACAGATCTTTTGCAAACATGACTTTCTTTATTTTGAGTGTCATATTGCATTATGCTAATGTGTGCAAACCAAGTTTGAGTTATGCTAGTCAACATTCATGATATAAAGCACACAAACCATATCCATTCCTAATTTAATTTGAAAATGCAAGCTACTTAGTCAAAGAACATGTGTTCGTGATTCAAATTCCTTAACCTTTTTAAAATATTTAAAGGCAAGTTGCTGTTTTGTCTTCTTGTGCTGAAGCAGGAAAACATTCTGTTAGTGTCACCAAGAACCTAAAAACTTTAGCCCTTTTGTTACAAACAACCTCTCTTTCTGTCTTAAGCCAGGCTTTCAAGTTCTTACAACACTGATGAGTTCTGTATTAAAAAAAGATGGTTGTCCCCATTTCGGGAGAATAATGCCTGACCTTTAATTAAAAAACACAGGACAATTTGAATGTTTAATCAAGCCCTGACTACAGTCAGTCTGCAGGCTATCAGATAAGTGTTGATTATGTGAAACATTGCACTGTGCTTGAGGAGGTTCGACAGTAGAGAGCAGAGACACCTTCAGAATGCAGGGACTGACATTCTTTTACACACCACATCTCCCTTGCAAGATGTAGGAAGTCAGGGGTAAGGGTTGCATTTATTCCCTTTTCTCACTTTTAAAAAAGCTGATATTCATCAGCTTCCTGTATTTCTAATGTATTTTTTACAGATTTATTTGCATACCATGAAAATATATATACTGTATATATTACCGCAGGATCCGTCTCAGAGCACATTTTGCCGACAATTCCTCTTCACAGGCAGCTGATAACAACCCGGTTATTGATGTCATTAACAACATTAATCCCAAACAGAGCTGTTGGACTCCCTCCTCTGGCCGTTTTCCACCAGTTGATTATTTCATCAACCAATGCACTAATCAAGCTCCCAAGGCACTCTCTATACCCAGTAAACATAGGTCTAACCTCACCCAAGGAGAAAATCAGGCGCTCCAGTCTCTCCGCAACAGGGATGATATCGTCATCAAACCAGCGGACAAAGGAGGCGCTGTTGTGGTGTGGCGTAAGGATCTATACATCTCTGAAGCCTCTAGACAACTAACTGACACTTCTGCCTACCTCCCTCTCCAACAGGACCCTACCACTGACTACCAAAGGAAGTGGTATCCACCATTTCTCTTCTTATCAGCAGTAATGAGCTCCCCCAGGAGGCAAACCGGCTCATCATGGAACATCCACAGGTATCTCAATTTTACCTCCTCCCCAAAATCCACAAACCGGACACCCCTGGACGCCCCATCGTATCAGCATGTAACTGTCCAACTACTTACATCTCAGCCTTTCTCGACAGCCTCATGAGACCGCTGGTTGAAGATCTTCCCTCATACATCAAAGACACCAACCACGCGCTCCAACTTTTTAATGATTTCCAATTTCAGGGTACCGAATGCTACATTTTTACCATGGACATCACATCTCTGTACACCGTCATTCCCCATAATGACGGCCTTACAGCACTCAAGCACATGCTGGACAAACGCACAGTGCTTGATCCACCCACCCACACCCTGGTACGCCTTGCAGAATTGGTCCTCACACTGAACGCATTCTCTTTCAATAATCTTTTTTACCAACAGGTCAGTGGAGTTGCCATGGGCACCAGAATGGGACCCAGCTATGCCAACATTTTTGTCGGCTGGGTAGAAGAACGCTTCTTCGCTTCCTACACTGGCTATGTCCCTGACCTCTACAAACGATATATTGATGACTGCGTCGGTGCCGCCACATGCTCCAACGATCAGCTTGAGTTCTTCCTGCACCATTTCACCAACTTCCACCCGTCCCTCAAATATACGATTAACATATCTTCCACTACTCTTCCGTTTCTAGACATCCACTTGTCTATCAACTACCCCCGACTGTCCACTTCAGTTTATTACAAACCCACGGATTCACACAGCTACCTCCTGTACAGCTCATTTCACCCCAACCACACTAAAAACTCTCTTCCTTTTTCACAGTTCCTTAGGTTACGACGATTATGCAGCGACGACATCGACTTCGAGAACCAAGCCCTCGAAATGTACTCATTTTTCATCAACAGAGGATACCCCAGCAGTGTGATTGACAGGGCCCTGGTGCTTCCTTACCACCCTAACACACTTCCTATCCCCAGGACCATTAACCACAACTTTTCCATCCTACAGGATGATCCCTCCATTGGGGCCCTCTTTTCTGATCGCCCTATCATCTCATATCGCCGACCACCTAATCTGCGTAACCTCCTTGTTCACAGCTCCCTTGACCGCCCTCAACAACCATCCACACCAGGCACTTTCCCTTGCAACAGAGCTCGCTGTATCACCTGCAAATACACAGCCACCACCACACTCATTCAAGGCCCCTCAGGACAATTCCGGATCACCCAGACAGCATCTTGTACCTCCAGCAACCTTATTTACTGTATCTCTTGCAGTAAATGCCCAGCCATCTACATTGGAGAAACAGGAAGGAGACTCGGAGACCGTTTCAGAGAACACGTCAGGGCTGTAAAGATTAAAGATCTCTCCAAGCCCATTGTTTCTCATTTCACCTCTGACGGCCACGACCACTCTAATCTCTCCGTCTGTGTTCTCAAAGACGGTTTTCCAAACTCATACATCAGAAAGACCACCGAAACTAAAATTATTCTGCAGCTAGGATCACACCTTCTCCCTTCCCTTAACGACAGACTACTGTTCTTTTAAATTTTCTCCATTCATTGGAAGTTTCATTTCACACCTCTCTGCACCCATTCTGACTTCACACCTCTTGATTGGCCTCTCTTTCTGTCCCCTGCTCCCGCCTCTCACTCCTCCTCCCTCCCAACCTTTGTTCTCCCGCTACTTTACCTTTGCCTACTGCCCTGTCTCTCTCACACCTGAAGAAGGCTCCACGGCCGAAACGTTGTGTTCTCTTTCTTCTTTTTTTCAGCATGGAATAAACCTATTACTTGTTCCTATAAACTGTATATACACAAGTCCCTTGTCACATGTACACATGCCTTTCACTCAGTCACCTGCCTAACAACATTTGTGTGTCTATTTTAAAAATATTGGTGAGGAATCACTGTTATGTTTCAAAGGCTTTAATCCTTATTATCACACAGTTTGAGGTTTTCTTTTTAAATGCAGTCTAGTAGCATGCCATCTCGCTTTCTGCCCTTTCCAGTATTCCCAGAAGCACAGCCCTGGCATCCCAGACCCAGCGCCACTGCTGCTCACCGACTGACACGGCACTTGCCCATGCCGAAGACAAGCTGCCGCTTCCCTTGCACTGCCCGACAGCCATTGTCATCACAGACACATCTGTATCTTGAAAACAGTCAAAACTGCTTCCCACAATTTTCCCATGCAGTAGAAAAACGGTAAAGGTTATGAAAACAAAATTGGAAAAATCGGTACCTTGGTGTATTTAACATCAAAAAGAAAAAAGAGTAGCCCCGAGAACTTCAATTCAAACACCTCTAATGCACAGTGATACAGAGAGGCTGCCTCATTTTATTTTTAACTTCTATCCCAGATAGACCAACATACAATAAAATGCATTGCTGTCTTACTTTAACACACCCAAACAGGTTATCTGTAGCCTCCGGTACCTAAAACGTTCACCTTGTCAGATGATTAGGTAATCAGAAGTGCAGTTACCTAATACCTGAGCACTTGACAAATCGAAAGTGCAGATAAATGGAATGCAAACAACTTTCAGAGATCGCATGGATGGGATTCTGAGTGTTTACACAACACATTATCTTTGCAACACAATAGCCCAAAACAAATTTAAAGAATGGAGCTAAGATGATTAAACATTAGAGGACACCAGCCTTCCAACATGTTTACTAATTTTAAGATAACAATACAGATCTTTAATCTATTTCATTTACTGGTCAAGATCCAGGAGGAGTATTCCCCATGTGAAATCTGCTGCCTTTCACTTCGGTCCATAAAGAAAAGCAATACAAAAAACTGTACAACTCTCTCCATGTCAGATCTCACTGCTGCCTGTACATTCATCTTCCTTTGGAAAATAAAAAAAACAGCTTTGAGACTAAAATTAGACATCACCGATGAACAAAACTGCATTAAGAAATTGCTGAGCTATAAATGAAGGAAATTAAAAAAACGCCTGGCACAGACAGACGCACACAAGCAAGGGCTCGTCAGTGAGACTCCTGCGGCGTTTTTACTCAGGACATCAATCCTCTGCTGCTGTTTGCTAAACCTCATTAAACCTGCCGAGCATCACTTTCCAGGATCACATCGCCACCACAGTGAGGAGACACAAAATAAAAATAATGTAGAAGAAAATGAAACAGTGCAGGAATTGCAGACTTCTTTGTGTTGGAACTGGTCCCTGCAGGCTGTACCCTTCGCTCTTGGGCGAGCCGACAGTAATGCTGTCTTCAGCCAGGTGCCCTCCACTGGAACGGACTGAAGTGCTGAGATGCAAATGTCACAAGCACAGCATATAGCCCAGGAGGAGTATGAACTCGATGTGCTGTCTCCTACAACGGCTTCAGCAAACTCCCTCTTTTTAGCAACAATGAAGTAGTAATTTAATGTTTTTTTTCCTAATTTTCCCAAGCACAACAAAATATGATACATTAATACAAACAAGGAGAATAACTATTTCCCAACCCATTGCCCTCAGTGGTACCCCCTGCAATTTCTCCTCACGGAGTCATAATGGTGCTGTCCTGCAACAAGGCTTTGACTCCGTCATCAGCCGCACCCTGACTTTCCATCATCACCCCCCTGGCACCAGGGACTACAGCAGGGGAGCACGATGCCAGGAGTGGGAATGTGAAGACTCCCAGCACAGCATCGGCAACAGGGCTTTAACGATATAAAGGATTTGGTTGGATTCTAGCTGGGACACTTCAGGGGAGATCAAACTGACTGCAGAAGAGGAGTTCAGGTTTGTGAGTTAAACCCAGATTTCCAAACCTGCGCTTCCTGATAATGAACACCAGGGCTTTGGATGGAAGAGAAGCAGCGTCCTTAAGGGAGAACAATTAAGACTGTCTTTGGGATTAAAACCCTACCTGCTGTTCAAATCTGACAGTGTGAAGCTTCTAAACTTCAAAGAAATAAAATAAAAACTTCAGAGAAATAAAGCTGTGAGCCCCGCATTTCAGACAACAACAGTCTGACTCGAGAACGTGACTCGGATTTTCCAAGAGGTGGCACACAACTGGCTGAGCAGCGCTGGGGCCAGGCAGGGCGGGCCCACCTGCTCTTGGGCTCACTGTGGGGGTAGTCGAGGGGGGCTCAGCTGGCCCCTCTGCCAGGGCAACCCCACATTGTTTCCATCACAGCCGCTGTACCAGTGAGCTGACTGACGACTGGCGATTCCAGATTGGGTAGATTGGAAAGCCTATATATTTAACTAAAAGAGACCAAACTCAGCTCTTTTGTCAAAGGTTAATACATGTGTCAGAGGGAATTGGACAGTCTACTGTCACCTAGTAGTCTGAAAAATAAGAATCTGCAAAAATAAGCTCTTCATTTGCAGTAGTTTTTTATTTTTTTTATGTACACTGTGAATTTACAACAGCAGATAGGTTCTTGGGTACCTTAAGTCTCTCATGAACATGGTTGAGAAAGATTATTAACAGTTTTCAGTGTAATGCCAAGGTGGAAAAAGCCACCTTCTTCATCCTTCCCAGCAAGGGATGTGACAAAAAAGCCAACGAAGAACAGCAGAAATAAAATTCAAAGCCGAGTCTTGGTCACGACTGCAGCGAATAGACTTCAACCCTTGCAAATATATAAACAAATAAAAGGAACGTCAGTCTGCTCTAACTCCTGGGGATACAGAGGAGCAAGACACCCCCTTGTTTTTATGGCTACAGCTTGGCACAAACGTGCCGCCACACAAAACAGCACAAATTTGTGTCAGCGAGGGCCGTGCGGAGAGGGGAGAGATGAATGTGTTTAATTAAAACCTGTCATATCTGTGCTTAGGGAGGCCGAGCACGAGGGATTATCAATAATGGCTCCAGGTTTTTTTCTCCCTTGAAAACACAGGCTGTGAGAGCCAAGCTAACGGCTCGACATGCAGAACACTGGTTATTGAGCAGCGTGTGAAGGAGAGTGTCGGGAGGCTGCAGGAACACTGTCCCCTTCATTCCGCCACAGCGGACTTCCTGTCCTCCTGGTCTCTGCGAGAGGCTGTTTCCTGCACTGCACAGACGGGCAAGCGAGACGCTTCCTGCTGTGAACTGGGCGCTTGCACTGCAGCACGGTTCCTCTCGTTTAGGGGTTCCCAGTTCTGGCCCTGGTGCCCCCACACTAATACACAGCAGCTCACTAAGCCAGGGGAGCAGCCAATAGCACACCCAGCCTGCTCAAGCTGTACTCCCTCTGGATAACAATGATCTAATTAAGCCGCCTTTTCTATCGAACAGACTTTGAACCTCACAATCACGCAAAAAATATGCTGTAACGTCGCGTCACGTCACGCGCTAGAGGATCCTTTCATTCCATTTATTTTGACATGGGAGCTGGGAGCTAAATAATCTCGTAGGGAAGATAAGGAGTCAAGAAAGTTTACAAACAATGGCTAACGAAAACTAAGGACCACGGGAACTCATGCACTTACTGAACATTCCGAAAAAATCGTCTGACATATCACTGGCATGGAGCTTCATATAGTACAGTTATGTTTTGTATGAAAGGTAAGGTCCCAGCCAGTACTTTAAGGCTGGTCCTAGTGATTAGCTGTGATTACTGGATGCTACTGATAACTGAGTATTAGCCCAGTTCTCTTGACATATTAAAGCATATTGTTTGCGTTCTGTCCAATGGGAGCAGACTGTGCAGCAACACCTGCGCTACTGAAACTGATTTTGCAGCAACGGGCCTCATCTGGAGAACCCTGCCGTGCAGCTGAACAATCAGACTATGAGCTTTCAAACCTACATTAAGATGTGTGCTCATTATTATGTAAAATCCACAAATAGCCATGATGAAAGCAAATGGCTGACAATTCTGGATGTTAACACCACGCTTTAATATCTAATATTGTCCCCTTTTACACAGAGAAGCGGGCAATATGCAAATTCTCCACCCTTACTCAGATGACTACATTCTCGCAACATGTAATATGTTCTGAGTTTTATACATGTAGAGTATATCCAGTCTGTTGAGGGAAACAGAACTCTGAGTATACTGAATGTAAACACAATTGTAACAGAAGACCGTCCCAAACAAACTAGAAGATAATACCGACTGATGTTTAGAAAAAAAATCCAATGGTTTTTCATTTCAAGTTCAGTTCTTAAACAAGAATTACAGTGATTAAAGGTTTTATTGATTCTCCTTGTGTGGTATAACTAGTAATTTCAATTCCGACAGAGTGTATCAAATAGAAGCTTCTGTAGTACCGATGTGTAGTACCTTTCAAAGTAGAAAGGTCTCTCTAAGGTCGCTCTGTCTCTGTAAATGAGTCTAGACATAACCAAAATACAAAGTGTGAACATGAGACCAGTCCAGACCAGTCCAACAGGAGGCAGCTGTTGTGCTCAGCTTGCTCACTTAGCAGGTTCATTAATCCATGGGTTTTATACAAACATTTCTTAATCATTGGAAATTTGCTTTAAAAATATGGGTTAGCAGCTTGTTCTGGACACCTACAACCCTCCGTGTGAAGAAGTGTCACCTATTTTTATTCCTAAATGTACATCCTTTTCCTTTTCACTGGCCCTGCCTTCATTCCTCGGCCCTGAATCACATGAAGACAACAGGAGTACCTTCCAGCAAAATGCGGTCTTGCAGTTAAAGTATTTGTATAAATGAGAACAAACCAAGGGTCTGTGTTCTCTCGTCTGAGCTTTGGGAAAAGAACCAGACACCTTATTTAGAAAAACATCTGCCTCTACATGTGCCCTGCCAGTTCTAAGAGCCCCAAGTTTTTCAAAGAAATGTATGTCATCAGCACAGCAGGGTGAAAAGGAATTAATGGGAGATGCAGGAGAGTTAGTAAAGTACAATCTGAAAGCTATTAAAAGAAAGCATGAAAGAAAACAGACTGTACTGACTGGAAGACCCAGCGAAAAAGGCAGAGGGCACTAATAAAGATGGATGCTGATGCCTGTTAGTCCAAATGACATTCTGCGTTGCTGTGCCAGAGCCATCATCAGTGTAACCGATGGAAGCTGTTTAGCAATCTGCATACCTATTAGCAAGCAGCTCCATTCCTTCACTTATCTTCTGTTGTCACATTGTGTTGAATACTGCCTCTCTCTACTGCATACAGATTGGAAGCATTTGCATAATCGGTAATCTATCCCATCCACCGTGGTCTGGATCAGAATATCTGCGTGGATCTCGCCTACCCGTGTGTCTCCCCAGCTCCGCTCCTCAGCCCTTCCGCCTCGTCTCCCTGCCTCATAGTCACAAACCGAGAGGCTCCAGCCGCCCCCAGAGGATCACCATCATGAACACCGACACCCCGCAGGAGAAGCAGGTCATGAAGCCCCCAGTTTTACAAAACGAAAGCATTTTCAGATTAAACTGTCTACAGGCAAGAGGGGCAGAAGCTGTGACCTCGAGTTCAATGGTGATATTGATTATTTTCACTCATGCCTGTCTTTGAAACCTGCTTCTGCCAAGGAATGGTTTAAGCCTCTGTTCTTCACTGTGCCTGAAACACGGCTAGTAACACACAGCTGCCCAGAAACAGTCTTAATAGTGAAACAGAATCTTCATCCGCCATTATTACACATTTCTTGACTCTCTAACCTTTGTCTTTTGGCGTTCCAACACGAAACAAATGATCACATTTAAAATAAAATATTTAGATACTGCAAATGCAAAATTCTTCATGCAACAGTTCTTGTTGTTAAAGACTTCCAGAGACTTCTCTATAAAAATAATTAGTTTTGAAAACTTAATTTGAAATTACATTTTATTCAGCAGAAGAAAATGTAATTTATATGAAATAGCCAAACTAACCTCCTTTGAAGAGGAATGAAAAGTTTCTTTAGAAGAGTATGAACCCCATTTTTAAAAACAGGTTAAGAATATAAATTTTTTTTAAACATTTGAGATATCTAATAAAAATGTCTTTTTGCAATGCCTGACATTTGCTCATGCACCATGGGGTCAAGTCACATCTGTTGCTCTTGCCTGCTAAACTGGGCCTTGGAGATACCTGTCCCGCAGTGTCCCAATTACAATCAGCTAATGACTTGCTTAGGCGATAACCTAAAGTATGACTGAACCGCCAACACCTGGACACATTCAAACACCTTTACTCATAAAACCACTTGGGAGCCCAAGAGAATAAACACTCGCCGTCACTGCAGTGCATGCTGGGGTCAAAAGCAGCTGCCTGCCTTTGAGCTGCACTCCGCTCTTTCTACAGCACAGAGAGCACGTCTGTTTCCTGATGATGCCTGGAGACGGATGAAGTTCACACGAACAGATGTCGTGACTTGAACTTCTGTTCCTACCCTTAACCTAGCCTACCCCTAGTCATGACTGGAGGGAAAGAGAAGATACTGAATGTCCGTCAGAACAGCTCCAGTTTTGAAAGATACGTAACTATTTGTATTTTTAGCTTCTGTGCGGTAACCCAAAAGTCCAACGGTCGGTAGCGCGATTCAAGGTTAATCACACTCTTGAGAAAAGCTTCTCCAGAACTGGCCATCGCCCTTGATGCTGAGTGAGTAATGACAACCTGCTCTTCTGTATTTATTGCCTCCGAGACGCTGTGAGCACAACTGGAGTGAGAAACGGGGAGACGCAGACGGTGCCTCTGCAGCGCTTGTGAATGAAGCACTTGACACACACAGACCAGTGAACCTCTGAATAAACCTAAGCAGATTTTCTGGGGTTTTTTGTGAGTGTGCGGTGACCGCAGGAACGTGCAAGGTCATACTGCTTGGATGGATTCCTGTAAATCGCTTGGATATGGACCAGACTGGAATGAACCATATTCTCAGGAACATGACAAACAAAGATGCTTTCTAGGCCTGCTCAATTTTCATCTCCAGCACAGAAATATCACAAGGTCCCCCTTCTCCATTTTGGCTAAACCCCCCCAAGGGCGTTCACTGACTCCCTCACTCAGTCCCAGGCCACTCCGCCCACCCTAGTCCGCTCACTCTGCCTTCTCTACTGAATGAGCTGTGCTGCTGTGCTGAGCCGATGGTAATGCATGCATGGCTAATTCTTACACAGCAATGATGACAATGGCTTATTCAACTATTTTTTCTTTTGGATAAACGACTAAGTAAAATTGGATAAATAAACTGCACACATTTTAAGTCCTAATGGTGGAAACATCTATGGAGAGAGCGCATCAGGTATGATTAAGTAAAACTGGTCTCTCTGCTTTACTGCAAGGCTTCCTTTAATGAGCCACTTTTAAAGGGGGCAGATTTGCGATGGAACTCACCCACAGCTGGTTTCCAGCAGGCTGTCTCCAACCTGCAGTGAGGCCATTCCGAAATCTGCTATCCTGATATTGTTCTTCTCGTCTAGCAACAAGTTCTCTGGCTTCAGGTCCCTGTGGCTGTGGAGGGAGAGAGGAAGCACTATGTGAAGAAACACTGTACACAGAACAGACAACTTTAGCACCTCTACAGCGCACTCCTGGTCAGGCGGGACCTGGACAAAAAGAGCATTGCGCTACACTGTAGATAAGGTGAAAGGCTTCTGGAAAACAAACCCTTCAGAAGAAAAGACAATTTAAAAAGGTTACAAGCACCAGATTACACAGGAGGTTATGAGAAACATTGATCTGCAGATGAAATAAAATCCTTGCATGTAACAGAATTCTCCCTGGTACACACCTGACCAATATCCAAGACTTAAATCTTCTGCTTTTACATGAGAGCTAGCACTCAATCAAGCAGAAGAGTGCATTGTGTGCCTTCAGATTCCGATGCACCAATAGTATGCATTGCTCATTTACTATTACAAGTGTCACTGCTCTGTACAGGAAAAGACAACCCAGTTATCTCTAAGTGGCCTGTATGGTTTATCTCGGATTTATGACGTTTAAACAACGAAGCTCTCTGGTTTCCCTGCCCTCATCTCACACTGACATCTTTACAATTCCACATTAAAATCTGCCTGTGAAAGAAGACAGCTGTACTGCTGAACTCTCCCTTTAGTGAATTAACCCTCTGTGGCTCCATCTGGGTGATCATGCTACTGGACCTCAGGTATAAAAAACCTGCTCAGGCAGAAGCTCAGTCTCCTGTGCTGTGGAGCACTGTTATTAATTGGTGTCAGTTTGCGGATGGCAGTGGTTTGCATGACAAAGTTCTGTCTTTGATGTCTGTCTCCGGGGATCAACAACATAATTGAACACAACAGGGCTTCGCAGCATGACACAGACAGAACCTACTGCACTCAAAAGCCATTTCTTCTATATTTGATCTGAGGGAGAAGCAAAGTTATCATTGTTTAAATAATAAAAAAACAAGTGTTTTAACTTTAATACATATTTGATGTTACTGCTTCAGCAAAGTTGTGTGTTCTTTAATTTATTTATTGTTTTAAGTGCAAATATGATCATTATTGATAGGTTTTATTATTAGTAATTTAGGTGGATGATGCTTTTATCCGAAGTATCTTACTGGACATTTGTACTCATTTATCCTTGAGTACAGCTCCTGGGCTTTGAACCCACACTTTTCAGTCTTGAATCCAGAGCCCCAAACACTCTGGTGATGTTGTGTGATTGCACAGAGGTTGACAGTGACATTCTTGCTTTTCTTCTTTTTTCTCAGATTGGATACAAGGTCAAATTAAGCACTGCTTTGTGGATGACAGTGGAAAAGTTCAATCTCAGTCTGGCACTACAAATTAAATGAACAAACGCCTATATATTGCAATGCCAATTTTTTTTTGGTAAAATAATATTTAAATGGATCTCAGGATTAACAGACTTCTCAGTAACAGACCTTGGATTTAATGGACAAAATCTGCTAAAAGGGAATTTTGTCTGTAACATCAGTAATACCAATGCATGAATAATAAAACAAGGAAAACATAAATACTACATAAGTTTAAAATTTAGGAATATCAAAGGTGATTTACAGGTTAGGTCAGTGGATTATGAAACTCCAGTTGCTTACAAAAACTCCAACCAGTTTTTGTTTATGTTTTTTGGGGGGTATAGGGTGGTTATTTGAGATTTATTTGAGATGCTTCATGTTTGTTAATGTGTCTGTGTCAAACATGATTGTACAGTCTGATGTTTTTGTACAATAAAATATATGTATAGTATATATATCAGAGAACAGTGTGTTTTGGGGTAGAAAAATGTCATTCATAATTTAATTGGCAATACCAGACACCACTTCATCTCTAAATGTCTGTTAATCTGAGTTTTTACTGTACTTACTGTCCGGAATTGTCTGCCAAACCCTACAACAGAATCAAGCTGTACTGGACCTACTCTGGCCTTTTCAAGTCAACAAGGCAACTGGGAAGGTTTCTGAACTGCAGTTTGATGATGCAAAAAAGCTGTCAGATTTGCAGTAATGAACAGCCTCTTTATCTGTATTTGATTAATGACTGATCGGTACTACCAAGCTGTACTATTTCAGCTGTCCCTGAGTCCCCTTCATCTTCCTTTGTTGTGCGTATTCTTATCAGCTGACAAATGGCTTGAGCCATGACAACATCGGCAACGGTCCTCTGTGAATCAAATGAACACAATGCAGTCTCATAAAAGTGGAAATAAAATCAAAGTGTGTCTGGTTTTTCTCATCTTTGTCCAGGATCTGAGCTGTGGTGTCAGAGAATGTTTTTTTCATTCTTAATTGAGTGGAACTTGTCCTCTTTCTCACTTTAAGACAGCTCTATAAAGATATGATCACCAGGAAAGCACATCTGAATCCACTGGCAAAATACCATAGTATATATATATGCACTGAGCACTTTTGGAATAATGCAATGGTTTAAACATACACTTCAGAAATACATAAACTATGCATGATGTAGTCACACATCTAAATTAAATCATGGCTTTTAGAAAAGTGGCTATTATTAATGCATTAAATTGATTACATTTATGTTTTGAGAATTATGAAACCCATATGAATCCTTATCATAATGTTCTTGTGGAGACATAACATTATTATTTAACAAGTTTAATGTTAAATAACTGTTAGATACAGTAAATCAGCTTCCCCCAGTCCGGAGTAATCATACTTTCTGGGCATAATGAGCTGCACTCACTTGAAGCTGAAGAAGGATTCTATTGCAGGTAAGTAGCGGCTGATGAGACAAGCGAACAAGCTGTTTAAACACACAGACCACGGCCGCGGAAACTCAATGTTGAGGTATCGAAAGCAATCTGAAAACCAAACCGAGGAGACAGCAGAAGTCCAAACCAGTGACGACACAAGCAAACAACCCAGAAGGTAATCCAAACGCAAAGCAGAAAACAATTGTGGTCGAAAAAATGCAGCTCAGAGAAAAAATCCAAGACCTGGTGAAACACACTAAGGCTGAGTACCCGAATATCTCAGAGGCAGATCTTATATGGTCAGGTATTAACTGAGCGTGATTTGCTTCAGGTTGTCACAGCAACAGCCTGATTAACAGGTCTGTCAGTAGCTGTGGCTTGACTTTATTTTTAAATAGGCCTTTCTAAGATGGCTTTATTCTTACTTTGGAGTGCTGAGCACTATTAAAAAAAACAATCTACCTATAGGTTTGTAATTCTATAGAAAAAGAGGGAGAGGTAGCATTTTGGTATTGTTTTATATTATTTGCCCAACTCAACTCTTCCAGTACTCATGAACAGTGCATGCAAACCAGGTTACTTCAAACCCCCCTAGTGTTCCCTGTCCCACAGAGTGGTTTCTCTGCAAGTTCTCACCAATCTCAACAGTCATAATTCCTGTTTTAATGCGCTCCAATACAATGAACTTAAAATGCTTTACTGTCATTAATGCCTTTAAAGTGTCACTTTTCAACCCATTATCATTTCCTACTTGATTCTGTGCAAGCGTCCCATTAGTGCTTCCTGATCAGTGGAAATGCTTTTCCACTTAGATCCACTGGAGTGTGTTTAACTTCAAAAACAGCGAGAGCCCCAAAAGCGTTGCTTTATTCCAAATCCCTGCCAATGTGCCAAACCCACGTCTAATTTATTTACTTTTTTAATCTTTTTAGCATCTCACCGACCCATTTGCTGCTCGTAAAGGCAAATTCAACAGCTCAATTATCACCCTATCTAATGTACATGCTCACTGATACAACACTCATGAGAAAAGAAACGTTAATTAAACAAGAATGAGCAGTAGAGTGAAATTCATTAGCAAAGGGAGCTGATTAGCCCAGAAGTTCAGCAGAACACAAATGGGAAAAGTTTTCCACTTTCAATTAAAATTATTTCAGTTTCTCTCTAGTTTTTATCAAATACATATGAATGCAGCAAAATACGTTAGTTCGGTATGATCCACTGTGTGTATTAATTAACCTGCGTATTTTTAACTGAGCAATCAAAAGAACACAAGGCTCCTCAGCCAACTAGAGCCCACTCACGGTCCTAGAAGACCAGCACATCCTGTTGAGTCTTTTACTGAAGGGGCCCACCAAGATAGAACTGAACACAGATGTGTCCAGAGATTTTGCGTGAAGTCAAGTTCTAGACTGAAACACAGAACTTCCCCCGCTACCCTGGATTGGAAGAAGCAGTTTGAAAATGGAAGGATTGATAGGAAAGAGCTTCTTCTCAGTGAGGATCAAGACAACATGGAGTATATTCTTTAGTCTTTAGTCACAGAGCAGGACTATACCCTGAATGGGACACCATTTCATCCAGGGAGACACCCGTTATCCTATTCAGCATGTGAAGACTGTTAGTAATTTTAACCTAAACTGTAAATGTTAAATCTTACTTCCCAATGCTGCGAGTGATCTCACCCTGCGACTCCCTTGGTGTCTCACTGCCAGAAAGACTTGTGAGGGTCTGAGTAGACAAGCCCCTTCTTATTTGTATGTCTTTTATAGGGATGGCTGGACAGGTGCAGCCAATTCCTTCATTTCCTTGTGAGCACATGGCACATGAAATGTCTCATCGGTGCCCTCTGGTGGTTCCACCCTCTCTTCACATCCCAGATCTGGTTGCCCTGTTCAACCACCCCTTGGGCACAGGGAGCATCGCTGCATATGCTAAAGTATAAAAGGAGTGCAGTAAAATCCAATATGCATCTTAAATATGTAAATGAGTCACTCAAGGCTAACACTGTGAGTCACTCAGATGTAGTATGGCTGCTTGTTTTTTAAGTATTACAATCCAGGAGTATTGCATCCCAACTGCATCCAAAAAAATATGGCTTCCAATCCAATTAGATACCGAAAAAAAACCTCCACATTCCCAGCAATGGATTCTGTGCCATTCTCAAATGGTGACTATTTAAAGTGGAGATATTCGATTCTTATAATCTATCATTGTAGCCCTGGGTACAGTACAGTCTGTCAGCACTTTCTCTGCCTTTGACACACATGCAAACTCTAATGAGCAGGAAAATAGTAACAAATGAGACCAATCAGGATTTGTTCCTTCCACTGTCGGTTAATATTGCTGCAGATGTAGGTAATGGTGTCTTGAGTATGAAACAAGGTTAATCGCAAATTTACTATGTAGAACAAATGGTGTTTGTTAAACTATACCCATCTGTCAACCATGCCACTTGTTCATTCCACAACAGTTCATTCGAGCAAGAGGTAGTCGAGATACTTGAATGAGCTGACCTATTTAAGATATAGCAGGCCAAAATCGAATTCTGTCTCTGAAGCTGCATCAGTTAATCACATTCATTGGCTGAACATGGTCTGCTTGACTGAGAGATCAGAACACTCCATTTACAGACTCTTCTCATGTTTGGGTTGGTTGAGGCAATTTTCAGTTGAACTTAATCTGAATCAGCAGGAGCACCAAGTTTGGGAACTCCACAGCAAAATGAAATCCATCTATTCGTAAATCTGTTTTAGGAAAAATCTCTGAGCAATATTTAGTTTTACAGTTCTATCTATAGCTGTCTAAGACAGTTTAGGGAACTTCTCAACAAATTATTTTTACCTGTGTTAAAGATAAAAATATGTCAGCCCCTTTATCCCACTCTGTCACCCTAAATTTAGCACCTCACAGAAATTATAGGCTGTCAGAGCCGCAGAGTAATGATGCTGTCACTCTGCTTTTGAACAGTTCAGCGGAAATATCCACTTGACTTCCAACAGGGGCGAAAATCGTATCAGTGACGCTTAGAACGGAAGCCCTGCTCCCCTCTGAACCTCTGTGTTCCTGCTCTTACATGTAGGTTTGTCTTGCGCTCGAGGCTGTTCTCCCTACAGCATATCCCCCTGCTGCCCCAGGCCCGTCACATGGATGCAGTGACAAAGTTCCAATTTGTACGTCACCAGTCCATATCGCTCTCTTGCCCCTGGTGCTGAGGCTAGCTGGGGGGCTTCAGACTGCCAATGCATAAATGAAAGGGAAAAGCTAATGTTTTCCTAATGTATGCATGGATCAATTTTTCATTCATTTAAGGGATCTTCATACGCAGGATTAGGAATATTTATGAGACCCAATGAGACAGAATGAAATTAGAGATGATGATTTAGAATCTACTGGGAATGGCAGCTGTGATAGTTTATAAGATTGTCTGGATTTAGCATTCAGTTTCTTTTAACTGTCTCCACCTTTTGATTTATCCAAAATAATCACTTTGTAAAAAAAATGATTTACAGTACAATGGAAGTAGCAAATTCTTTGTCAGGTGTATCACATCTATATCTGACACCCTGGCTCTAAACATTTGCACAAAAAATACTATTTTGATCCTGTATATTAATGTGAACTCAGACGCAGGAGCTGCCTCTTTACACACAGGCTTGTGGGAGTGTAGGAAATACACCCAGTCACGAAGTCGAAGCCGATACCCTACCTTCTTTCTGAAAGATGGATGAGATCCTCCATACCTACCAATGGTCTCCTCTCATTTGTAGTCTTTCTAAACTTCGGAAAGAGGAAATGTTTAGGTGTGGTCTGACATCAGCCTGTCCAAAGCCTTTGCCTGTGTGTGCAGCAGAAACCTAAAATACACTAACAGTATAACCAGCCCTCAACCTCCCCCCTTAAAAACCATCACTTTGAACCTGTAATCAAGAAGGAAACCGTATCAAAGGGCTCCTCTCATGTTCTCTGCGCAGATCTTTAGCAGCAGTAAAACCAGCTAACAGAATCCTTCTGCAGGAAACAAAATGGTGGTGTCACTGGTAAGGAGAAACAGTGAGAGACTCGTGGAAGAATCCTCAACAGTGTGCTCTTCTTCCAGAAACAAAACTCAACAAGACAGGTCCAAAACATATACAGTGGATATAACCTAAGTTACCATGGTTACATTTCTGAGCTGCAGCACTAAATCAGATTCTGTGCATGACTCGGGCAATTCTGAGTGTGTAATAAACATCCTAAGTTGCACCCTGTTACAATACGTCCCAGTAAAAATGACATCATTCACCTAGTCAGTGCACACCTAAAGACTTCATTTATGTAATTAAGAGCTGAGTGGTGAACAGAACAAAACTTCTCTAGTGGCCCCAAAACAACTACTTAAGCAAGGTGCAAAACAATCAGAATACAAGAGGGGGTGAATCAATGGCTGTGTGAGACATTAAATAAACAGGCTGCATTTAGACAAGCAAAAAGAACTGCCATCACTATTGCCTGTCAGATACTCTATACCTCAAAACAGCTCGCACATCAACACCCAGAGCTCCAGTGCTGAGATCAACACAAACTGTATATTCCCATTTACACATGTCCTGCGTTTCAATGATCACTTAAGGAAAAAACGACCTATTATCAGCTCTCACTCCCCAACGACCTGCAAAAATAATGGCTTATAATCACCCTCTCATCCCCAGGCACTTGGCCAGCACCTTCCTCCACTTAAGTGAGGATGAGGAGCACGCCCGCAGGATGTCAAACAGCTCTGGTGTGGATGTTCTGACAGGGCTACAGGGCAACAGGCTCCACCAGGCCGCGTCGGGAATAAATCGCATCTTCACTGTGTTTTCATAGAGCCCATAAAAGCCAGTGATGCAGACAACAGAGTGCTCAGTTTATAATGAGAGAAACACAGACTAGGAGGTTTTTCGCTGATTTAGTTAGAGTTTGGGCCTTTTATATTCCCCAAGGACACCAGCACCCTCTTTAATATTTTATAGTGGAGAAAAAAATGATGATAATCTGCCCGGGAGCTTCACAGCACATTTGCGTGGAGAGACAGGGTGACTCTGTGAAGAATCTGAGAGTGTGGTTTAAATAGCCTGCCTCTGAACTGGAGCAGTGTGCCACCCCTGGGGAAAACAGTCACAGTCCACCCTCACAAAACCACTTCAACCCTATACTATCCACATTAACCACACTAACCACATTAACCCTATCATTGATGCTTTAAAGTGCAGGGTAGCAGGAGGCATGGCTGCCTCGCAGCTCTGGAGCCTGGGGTCAGTTCCTGGGGTGCTGTCTGTGTGGAGTTTGTGTGTTCTCCCCTTGCTCACATGGGTTTCCTCTGGGAGCTCCAGGCTCCTCCCACAGTCCAAAGACATATTGGCAGATTGGCTTCTGTGAAAACCAGCTCTGGTGTGAATGTGTCTGTGTGTGCCCTGTGATGGACTGGCATCCTGTCCAGGGTGCGTGAGTGTGTGTGTCTATGTGTGTCCTGTGATGGCCTGGTGTCCTGTCTGGGTTGTGCGAGTGTGTGTGTCTGTGTGTGCCCTGTGATAGACTGGTGTCCTGTCCAGGGTGTGTGGGTGTGTGTGTCTGTGTGTCCTGTGGTGGTCTGGTGTCCTGTCCAGGGTGTGTGAGTGTGTGTGTCTGTGTGTGTCCTGCGATGGTCTTTCTCCTGCTGCTTGCCAGGATAGGCTCCAGGTCCCCTGTGACCCTGTACTGGATAGAGAGGTGAGAAATTGGATGGATATACTATTCATTTCTTTCTATTCTCTTAAGGCAGATTATTACTCCAATTTATAATTTATTGAAAAGTTGACCAAAATAAAAAGCCATAAAAATCTATGTATGGTTCAATTTTTGATATCACACCTTGTCTTGATATCCGTATCTTTATCAGCAGAAGCAGAATGAAACAGAACAGGGCTGTCTGTAGTTTTGCTACCCACTAGGTTATTCCTCGGTGTCTCTCTTGGTCTAACTTAATATGTCAACAGATCTCCCCCTCTGAGCCTCAAACTAATCAATAAGCACTTCTAATTAAAACTGGGAGAAACTAAGCTAAACTCTCGTCGATTTTAAACACTACAATGAAAACAAGGCGGGTGGTAACGGCCATGTTAGATTGAGAAGCCAGACCTCATTTACAGAAAAACCCAAATGAAAAACAACCCAAAGATGTATAAAGAAATGTCATGACAGCCTTGGAGTCTCAGACAGGGAATGGATCTCAGGGCGGGCTGGACGACTGTGTGAGACAGAGCGGACTCTCTGTCAGTCGCCTTGTCCCCCGCGTGTCACTCCAGGCCCAGGCCTGAATGAAATAATCACAGCGCAAGCCGGCCCACTGCCGCCACAGGCTCGGCAGGCGGGGAGAGAGGCTTATCGCTCACGAGCCCTCCCTGGGTCGGTTAGCCCCGCTCCCTCTCCGCGCGTGTAAACTGTCACACGACCGACGGCCGCCCTCCTGCCTGGCGCCGGAGGCGGCTTTCAAGGGGAGGTGCCGCTTCAAAGCCCCTCTTCCGTCGGATGCCACTCACTGCCTCCTTGCAGCATCCGATTCCTGCCTTTCCTTGAGTCATGCTCTTCAGTTCCCTGTTTCCCAATGTGCGTCTTTCTCTGGGTGCCTACAGATCTGTGGGTCTTCAATTAAAGACAGACGAAAGTGTAGCAGCATTAACGGATAACAGGCAGGATATAAATGCTATAGTTAAATCAAAATCACTTACGACAAACTGCAATGGATTCAACTAATGCAGCTTACTAGCTCTTTACGTCTTAACAGAAGCTTATGATTTTGCTAGAATCCGCCGACAGAACCTTCATCTATTAATTACACCTGCAAGCCTCAGTGGAAAAGGACCCACAGCGGCACTAAACAAGTACAAACAGCACAACAGCTTTATAAGCTTAAGCCCTAACCCCCACTTCATTCAAGCCCACGACCAATCACAGCGGACTGCAGAGCCGGACTGAAGTACGGAATTCGACAATGACTGCTTTGAAACAGAGCAGGGCTTTTTCAAGTTCTCAGACAGGGATTTATTTCCAAAGCTCTATTTTTTAATATTTCCTTTGAATCGCTCGTCTCCCTTTCCTGCAGCGTAGCTCTCAGTCCACCCGCGTGGCCACACGCCTGCCAGTTTAAACACACACCTGCATGTGTCCCGTATTTCGCTCGGGGCGGTTTTCTCCTGCATGCCCTGGGCTTCGGCACTACACGGTAATGGTGGCGCATGAATTGACACCTCTATCCCGTTTCTTCTCCCCTGTTAGCTGTACCTGATTACTGTCTCGCTGGAGATTAAAGTAATGATGATCCCTCTGACAGGACCATTTTACATCAGTCTAGAGAGGCCCCCACCCCCCACATTATCAGTGTGCTCGTGGGCTGAATACCATTTCAGTCCTTAGCAGACTTTCTCCTCTCCTGCTGCTCCAGAGGGAGAGAGACAGACAGAGCCTGTGGATCCACCTGTCCACCTGACTAGGTCCAGCCTGTCCAGCCTGTCACTCCCCAACACAAACACACAACAACTGAAATGCATGTGATATTTGTAAATTGGCACGAACGACCGATAAAAGGATGACTCTTGTCAGCAAAGCAGCAGGACAGTATAGGATACACTGCACTGTGAAAAGCTCCTAATGGATGCTTTAACAAAACGATGTTCATTTAGCCATCCATCTATTTTCTAACCACTTTATCTCGGAGTCTATCCCAGCAAGCAATGGGTGCAAGTCAGGATACAGCCTGGACGGGACGCCAGTGCATCGCAGGACACACAGACACATCAACAGACACGCACACAGAAACACACACACCAGGGCCAATTTTCCCAGAATTAACCTACAGTACCAGTATGTCTTTGGCTTCTGGGGGGAAACTGGAGCACCTAGTGGAAATCAATTTGAACACGGGGAGAACATACAATACAAACTCCACACAGACAGCACCTCAGGAACTGAACCCAGGGTCCCAGCACTGCGAGGCAACAATGCTGACCACTCAGCCACCCTGCCACCCATGTTCTTCAATTATGTAGCTTAAATCCACATATCCACCCATTTAACTGCTTTATGATTAGAGGCTCATGAGTTGGAGTCCAACTCTGCAGAAGTAGGGAGAGTGTAGAGAGAGCGGGATATATCCTAGAGGGAACGTCCATCACAGTGCACACGCATTCACTCACACACGCATACAAGGGGCAACTAAAGAATCACCAATTAACCTACTGTAGGCAACATGCGGGAAACTAGAGAGCCTGGACAAAACCCATGTGGACATGGGAGAGCGTGCAAACTCCTCGCAGAAGGCAGCAGTCCGGAATGGAACCCAGCACCCGCAGGCTGAGGCAGCAGCCACCCCACCCCACCGCCACCACTCCAAATCGAACTGTCGCTTTATACTCGCACGTCTTGCAGGATGGGACTTATTTACAAAGGGAAAACACTGCATGCTACCTTCAGATACAGAGATAACTGATAAATTGTTACACAATCTGACACACAAGCAGGTAGGATATCCAGTTTATTCCCAGCAATCAGAAACACTAGTTTAAAAAAATAAATAAAAAAAATAATAAGTTGAAACCTTGCTTACTTCACTTGGTTACCACACCATCTTTTCTCACACACCCCTCAGTTAACAAATAAAGCTATTTCAACTGGCATTTCAGAACATACCCTTTCGCCACATCTGAGATGTTTCCCGAGGCGTAAATCCGCTACATAGCGCAATCAAACATCTTGCCTGAGTTAATGATAACCTTTGACACCGCTCTCCACCAGACAGAGATTTTTACTTAATGGAAGATGCAGTTCAAATATGGCTAGCTCCATTACAGCTCATCCACCTCAATCACTGATCACTTGAATAAAATTACCCTCAAGCTTCACAGGTAATGAGTGTTTGCACTGAGACCTGTGGAAAAGGGAAAGATCAACTGGAGACAAAGCAAAATGAACAGAAAGAACTTGATATGCTTGTCTCATTCCTCTTTCTGCGGTTACCTGCAACCTGGCTGGCAGGGACAGATAATTATAGGGCTTAAAATCTACAATTTAGCACTAAAATAACTACTTTGATTATAGAATCATTTTGACGGCCAAGAAAATCTGACTGATGTCAACAAGATAAATGATTATTAAATCTTATGCTCGCATTTTCTGAATAAGAAGTTCTTCATTTGGAGAAGGCTTAATCCAATCCATACTGTATAATGAAAACACAGAATATCCAATAAGATTTTGATTCTTTTATTTCTTATGGGATAATTGCATTTTATTGCTGGCTTGCAATGATTAAGCAGATGAATTCTGTGCGGGCAGACTGTCTGGATGATCTGGGAACAGCTGGCCGGCCTTGGCTTGGCTGCACAGCACCTCTCTGTCAGTCGCCTAAACTATTATTTTTCATTTGGTATATTTTAAAAGAATAACACTGAATGCTCAAACAACAGTGTTAATGCTGTCCTTCCAGATCTATTTTTTTTAGTTTCTAATACTTTAGGTATTTTGGAGTCACAAGGAAGCCACAACCTTTCACACCAAACAACAGGCACAAGGCAGGGTACACCCTGGATGGGATGCCAGTCCACTATAGGGCACACCCAGACAAAGACATGCACACAAGAGGCAGTTTTCCCAGAAGCTGATTAACCTACCAGTACAGTATGTCTTTGGACTGCGGGAGAAAACCCACATGAACACGGAGAGAACTTACAAACTCCAACACAGTGGCAATCCAATCCTATGCCACCAAGACATTGACAATTGGAGTAATATCTTACACATTCCCCCTTCATGTCAGATATTGGCTTTAAAATAATCTCAAAAGCTTGCAAAGTATGCAGATGGACTAGACAGGGCTGTCTATACTCTATTCCCATTATTTATGGAACCTGTGCTATTACAATATAACAATAATACAAATATATTAGATGTACTATCTAAAACAATTGTCCATAAAATCAAACTTTGTGAGGATGATATTTTATTGCTAACCCAGAACCATAATAATCCCTTACTGTTACTACTTGAGCTAATTTACAATTATACAGTAGTTTACTGTATCAATAAATACCAACTCTTGTCGAAATCTGAAACTGTTATCATTTTAACTGGGTGACTCTGGCCTGAGGCTTCCAATGGGCTCTGAAATCTCTTTTGAATTATTACTGAAATGTTTTTTTTCTGAAATCATGTTCTACTCTTCAAATCGTGCAGGGAAGATCTCCAAAGTCGAAACCGACTTTGATTTCAATAGTTAAACATCTCACTAGTGTCAACATCTGTAGTTCTCAAGAGCTGAGGTGTTTGCTGGGAGGAAGAGGGTCTGAGACACCGATCAAAGGAATCTTCTGGTTTACCTTCGTCAATCAAGTTATGGGCAAATGATGAAGGGTCATCATCAGTTAAGGAAAAGAAGATATACCAGACAGGTAGAGAGAAGGAAGGACAGAGAGGAGAGAAAAGAAGGGAAAGAGAGGGGGAAGGACATGGGAGAAAGAGAAGAAAGACAAGGAGAGAGGTCTTATCCGGATCATCCTTGTCCAGAAACCCGGATTTCCTGTATACGGAATCCCTAGATTAAAACGACCTCTCCTGATTAGTGGTGCATTTTAAGAATAGGGAGATATGCTTCCCATTCACTTTGTAGCATCCGGGTTTATAGAGAAAGAGGTTTAATTGTTGGTTATATTCTGTTTGGTGGAGAAGGCAGGGTTTATCTCTCAAGTTCTAAAAGATTTGAATTCTTGGTCGCAGTCTGGGGATTTTCTGGATAGTCAGGACATAGGCTTCCGGGACGCCTTGTTCGCAAAGAGAGAAACGTGTTTACGTTACGTTTACATTGTGAGTTGTTTAGTGTGTCATTGTTAATGATAATAAATGTTTGTTTAACCCAGTGTGCCTGACTCTTTACCAAAGCTGTGTGCATGAACACAGCTTAGGACAGGCTTGGCCATGTGTGCTCAATAAAAAACAATATTAAAAAGCAAAAATACAAAGAATAATAGTCAGCTTCCTGCTGTATCTTTTGAAA
Organism: Atractosteus spatula; assembly: GCF_055471065.1. Lineage (NCBI taxonomy): Eukaryota > Metazoa > Chordata > Actinopteri > Semionotiformes > Lepisosteidae > Atractosteus > Atractosteus spatula. Next base: position 535,015 of record NC_142721.1, on the reverse strand, counting down.
GCTGAATGTCCCTAATGACTGTTCTTTAGAAAAAGACACTACTTTGTGCCGCTGACATTCACAGCGCAGTAAAGATGTCATTCTATTGGAGTGTGCTGGGCTTCAGTCCATTGGGTGCTCTGTCACCTTAACTACAACAGAATAAGGTGTTTTTTTTAGAAGAACTGCAAATGAAGTGAACTGGTACCTACTGACACATTTCCTCCCGCTAGTGCTGTTAACAGCTTTAGCTGCTGTAACAACCTTTCAAAGCGCTGCACATTTACCATCACAGAGGAAAAAAATGACTTATCTGGAGGCACGTTTCAGCGCTTAGAAAGCAGCATGAGCAGGAAGGAGAAAAGTAATCTAAACAACCGATACCAAAGACGGCTCCATGAGATTTTCCACAGGAAGCTCCGAGTTTCAAGCCTGTCTAACGTCCTGGGACCTGCTCCTCCATGGGGATGGACCACACTGTGCTGGAGTGAGCTAACACGCTTGTCTCGGCAAAGGAATGGGCACCTTCTGTGGTGCCATCGCCTGTGATGGATGGTTGGGGGAGATAAATTGCCCCCATTAGTCATGTAGACATTGGGGTGGAGGGGAGGGGGTAGGGAACCTGTTTCTGTACAACAGAATGGGACAGTCAGGCATCAACAACAGCAGCCTAATATCCCTCCCTTTATCTATATTCAAATTAAACCCATCTAGTATGATGCAATTACTTTTGGAATGTGCGTGTGTGTTAAGAGATCCAATGTCATTGCTCTCCACAGAGATAATTGGCATTATCTGTTATCCACAGAGCCTAATAACATTTGCCAAAAGGCCTTCAGGTAATCAGATTTTCTTTTTCATTTGTCAGCCCATCCTTTTTAACGCACATACACATGCACCGGATTTGCATTCAAAGAAAGACAGAGGGAGTTAATAATCTGTTAGGTGGCGTTTGCAAGGCAGCTGGAAGTCAAAAGCTTAGCTTCTTTTGTCTCATTTGACAATTTGGCGTGACATTGGCTTGGAGGACTGTATTTCTCTGGAGGCTTCTGGGAAATTACCCTACAATCTGCCTATAGGCCTGAGATTCTTGGGCTCTGAGAAAACCCCCTGCCTCACTCTGGCCTCTGTATGGAGTAGAAACGAAATAAAAGACTATTATATTTTGTTATGCATAACCTTTCTTTGTAATACACTAGATCCTTTAGAAATGGAGACACTCTTCCCTCCGGGTTAGAATGTCGAAACCCAGGACCCATAATGGTGAGAAGGTGCACTGTGTGGCGCTGCAGGAGGTGCAGGCATCATCCTTCAGATGAGGTGTCCAGCCTGACTGCTTCATCCTAAAGGATCCTGTATCTCTGCTTGGAAGAGTTGTTCACCTGAAACCCTGGTTAAATTTTACCTTGGGAACACACTGCCAGCTCTACAAAATTTCCCCATTAATTCAATGGGTGAAGCGATTTCTCACTTATTTATCGGATCTGCTGTGTAGAGAACGGCTGTGCTTCACTCAGGTGGGAGCTGCACTTCAGTGGTAGACGAAATGAATCCCCCCTCCTACCTGTGACTTTTTGATGGAAAGCACTATACAAATGCAAGTGTAATGATTGTTAAATAAGACTAAACATTAGTCATTAAGTACAAGGAGACTGCAGGTTTCAAGTTCAGCTGTTAAACGCTTCACATTCATAAATGTTTTATTGCTGCAGTTTGACATTTTTGAAATGTTATACACTGCAGCAACTCAATATACGCAAACGCGGGTTAATACAGCTAAGCATAAAGTTTTGGCTCAGGACACAAACACAGCACTAAGGGTGTCTCTGTTCCATATCCACACTTCTGGTTTCCTTCTACCTTGTATTTGCAATGCTAACCAACTTCTGAAAGGTAGATAATTAACACAGGGTAATTAGCAAGGCAGCACCTATCACTGCAGTGCAGGGAGATCAATGATAAGATGGAACACAAATGGCAGACCGGCCCCTAATTGGCAACCCCAAGGGCTGAGAAAGAAAAGCCCAGGCACTGAGCCGGCTCAAGTGCTGAGACACAACAATGTTCCATTTCAGGACTAGGCTTACAGCCTCGGGCTGATCCGACTCCGCAGGGGGATCCCCTCTCCTGACCACAGTCCGATCGCCCTTGCCCCCTGGGGTAAAGGAGGGTGGGGGGTAGTTAAAAAGGATTTCCTGGCACTTCTACGTTTAAGCACATTTGAGATTGGCACACAGGTCATGTTGACAGCTGCCAGGAGAAATTCCCAACTTTTTCTTCATTTTCAATACACAGTATACTCTCCAGTAATAATATTAATGATCCAAAAAGATTCTTCTGGCAATCTGAATAACAGATGTCTATTTAAGTGGCATCTGCCTGTCTAAACTGTTATTAATGGAGTGTTGGGTATTCAGCTGACACTCTAACAATCAAGAAAGCTCAGGCACATTGCATACTGTATCTACTTGCAATTTCAACAACTTGTGTGTTCACACTGCAATACTTTGACTCAGGAAAGTCTCCTGGCATTCTGTCCTCTGATTTAGTGCAAGCTTTGATTGTGGAATTACTGAGATCTCTGTTCGCAATACTGCATATACAGTAGATAAAAAATGCAGCGATTGTTTTGCAAAATCTATAAGAGAAAAGTGAAGCAAAATACTCGTTCACTTTGTACAGTTTAAGTCACAGTGGTAGTGTCTGCAGGACAGCATGGCCATGGTGCAGACAAGTATAACGTGCCCTGAAGTTTTCTAATGATATTAAATGGTTTTGAAGGTTTTTGTCTCACAACAACTGCAATGGAAATAAGTATTTTTCCTCCTTACACAATAATAATATACAGTACCTGTATAAACCAGGCAAACTCATGTCTTGTCCCCCCTCTGACCCTGGGTGGAAGCTTGAGGCTTGACAACCTCTGACATTTCTACAGCCGTCCAGGAAAATCGGCCGCCACCAGACCGAATCGTCCCAGTAACCCATGATTCACAACCAAAACACCAAGAATGAAACTGCCAAAGGGAATTCATATCAACATAAGCTGAAGTGTCCCTAATGCGTCTGCAGTATCAACAAAAAAAGAAAGGCAAAAAAAATCTAAAAAAAAATTCTGGACAAAAGCTTGTCTGGGACTCCAGTCTGTACTGGTCTGGTTCACAGTGAACATGAAACCCGAGACAATGCAACCTCATGGTTTAATCTACAGTAGCTATATAGCCCTACTTACGAATCTACAGAAACTTACAAAACTCAGCATCAGCTCTTCTTGACACTGCTCTTTTCTTGGCAAGTTAATATCTATAACCAAATGCTGGAGGGTTTAGCCCACTCAATCTTAAATTGGTCTGGCTTTCCAGTATGCGCCCTGCTTTAATTTATTGCAGTTAAGGTGCACATGGAAGATAGGAGGAATTTTCCACTGGGCAGCCCATGCATCAGCTTTATCAAGAGAATAATCATCACTCTATTTTTTTTGTTCACCTTGACTGAATGCCCGGGGAAAACAATCTCTTTTTCCAAGCACCCCTTCCTTAAAACAAGAACACATTTTATGCCTTAGTGGTGGTAAAGAGAAAAGAAACTTAATTTCATTTCTTTGCTATCCTCTAAGGATACAGTACTTCAGAATCTAGAAAATAAGCTGGGGCACACAGCATGCAAAGAAAATAATTTCTTTTACCATCTCTACATTCACAACATCACAAGAGGTACAAAAAAAGTAATTTTTACAAAGAACACAGGTTCAGCACGGGTGTTGTAGGCTCTCTAGCAGCCTTTGTGATAAAAACAACATTTTCTTTGTCCTTTGGAATACTGTATGATGTATGATGTACTGTATGTATGACGTAGTTTCTTAAAAAACAAATCAGATATTTCTGGACTGGACATGGCAGATGGTGCAGATGTGGCACACCTCCAGAGTTCTGGGCTCAATTCCAGCATTACAAGCCTGTCTGTGTGGAGTCTGCATGTCCTTCTCCCACTTGTGTGGCAATTCTCACAGTGCTCCAGCTTCCTCCCACCTCCCAGAGACACACAGGCTAGGCTTTAATTGGCCTTCATGATTAGCCTAGCAACAGACCAACGTCCCCTCCAGGGAGCTCTCATTAATAGTGTACATCCTCAGGCCCTTGGGGGGGGGGGGCTTCGGCTAGCCCCTGCCCTTACCAGGGTAGGCAGTCTGCTGATAGTGCACGGATGGATGGATTTCTTTTCGACACCCGAGTCCCATTTAAATGTTTGGCTGACTGAGTCAGTTTGCCTGCCTTTGACTTCTGAATCAGTCCTCTCTGGCACAGTGTCACCGGCTCACAAGGGAGACACTCTTCCTTTCAGCGCACTTCGGAAGCAGCTCGTGGGCTCCTCCGATCTGCCAGCCATCCTGAGAGCTCGTTTCATAGCCCTGCCGCGCTTCCCAAGTCCTTCTGATCACTGACAATTGTCAAAGGCAACGAGCAGCTCCAGGAGCTCCGAGTTCACAGCGAGGGTGTTTAAAATTTAAAATGAATAAAAGGGTCTGCTTTGAAAGGGTTTAAACAGTAACGGTTTTTTAAAAAGTTTGGAGCTTACGGGGAAAAAAGCTACTGACAAAGTTCCAAGCTATTTAAAACCTTGGCAGATATTGTAAAACTACTTTAGAGAAACTTCATCACATTTTCTAGATAAGCCAGTAAATGAATTCCCCTGGGTGTGAATATGTTAAGCAGAAGCAGATGGAAGCTGGTTACAGAATAGTTTCATCAAATCCCCTTGGGAGGGAGGGGGAGAAACAAGAGAAGCCTATAATATCTGAACCCACATCACCATGGCCAGCGTGAAGGAGTGTATTTGTCTTCGTCCATCCTCTTTTCTAGAACAGATACGACAACCCTAAACCTCAAAACCTCAAAAGAAAAACCAGACAGAAATCTCAAAACTGCGACCTCCCCCTCACTACCTCCCTGATCTGCAAGCCCATGGCACTGAAGAGCAGCTCCAGTGGCTGTGTCTCCTGAAAGCCACGGAGGTGGTGACATTCACTGTTTGGTGGCACGGAAGATGATGTCACTCTTCACACAGTGCCTGCGCAGGTGTGTGACAGGCACCACGCTGCAGGAGCTCCCCAGGCGAGACGAGTACTGAGTCAGCACAAGCTTAGGCATTCTGCGCACAGGAGAGCAGGCATAAACAGGCTGTCCCCTTTCATAGCTCCGTCACTAACAGAGCAAGGGCTTGGGAAAGACATTCTTCTTTATTGATTTTGCTTACATATACAGCACCTTGGAATGTTGTTAAATATACTTTGTCAGACCTATAATGTGGTATGAATTTGTGCTGTTAAATTAAAATGCACTCGACAAAGAGGCAATACTTTGCACTCATTGCACACGCTGCATTCATTACCACATGCTTACGCACGTTTATCTTGGCCTGGTGCATCATAGAGAGCCTAATGCACATCGTTATTTATTTGTTTAGCAGATGCTCCTATCCTGCCTGACTTACAGTACTGCAAAAATACATTTGAGTGAATGAAGAACACAGCTGTACAGCTAAATACAGGTCAAAATCAAAAGTAGCAAATAAAAGAAAAGTGGAAATGCCCGTCAGTCAAAGTAGTCACTGCAGCTTAGTGCAGGTGTAGGATAAATATATAGGATATATAGGTATAGGATAAATCCAAAGGAGAAGAAAGCGGTAATCATAATTGAGAATCCAAAAAATGAGAGTCTTCTGTAAAAGGAGACACAAGCAGTTTGAATACTACACAAATTACACAGCTGAGCAGGAAAGATTATTTGCACAGTGGAAAAACGGATATTAATGAAAAAGAAATAAGAAAAAAGGGACAAAACTAGCACACTGTGCATGGATTTCAGCCCTTGCAGGAGCACTCACCATATCGAATGGCTGTGGCAGAAGTCTAGTGCAGAGATGATCTGTCGAAAGAACTTTCTGGCTTCCTTGGGTGTTAACCTGCCCTTTTTTACCAGGTAGTCGAAAAGTTCTCCTCCCGACACGTGTTCTAGAACCAAATATCTGTTGGCAAAAGAAGGAAGATCAGTGTGAAAACCAGCACCCATTTCAAAGGCTCCCTTTCTGGTAAAAGAGAAGAAGTGTGACTCCCCCTGCAGAGCAGTCCTGCTCATGCCACTGCTGGTCTGTATGAGCAAGGTGCCAGTGATAGAGAGGAAGCTATTACTTCAACTTAACACATCGCTACACACCCAGACTAAAAGGTAACAGGCAACAAACAATGAGAGCCTGCAGCAATGAAATGCTTACTTCTTTCCCTTTAATAATCCTAAAATTAATAAGAAGAACTTCCAATGTGACAAAGTTACTGTATGTCTCCAGCAGGTCTAAATCGTACTTCTTCTGGACATGAACACCTGTGCTGATGCTCAGGATATAATGCTCCGGGTTTTAAGTACAGGTGATTTGATGCTTTGATGATACCGGGGTGTCATTTTCTAATCATTGCAGCAAAAGGAAGGAAAATCAAGCAAAGTGTTAGTCTAAATTGAAAATCTAAACGTTTAAAAAATGGGTCACAATCTTTTTGTCATTGTATACATGTCATGTTTGCTGTAAGAAATAAAAATAAGCCTGCTTATTTTAGAGAGAACAGTCAACTTATCGTTTGGGATGAGCACAGATACAAAATACAAGCAAGATATGGCATTTTTAAGAAAATGTTGCATATCTGCTTTTGCTTCTAAAGAACATGAAAGTAATTTCCTCTGCACTCGTTGATACAGAAATTTAACAGGGCTGATGGAAAAGTTGTACTGCTTGCAAAATCATTGCTTAGGAGCATGCAAAGAGACAGCAGCCAATATGTCCACTTGTTCTATGTCAGATAAGAAAAAAATAGAAACCAAGATGATAAAATCCAATAACAGGCTCATCAAAACCCTATTTTTGGTGACGTCAGTGGCATGGTTATTTTAAAAACTGCTAAACATAGCAAAACTTGGAGAGCTACAGACCTTATGTGAATTACCTTACACCCTAGCTTGTGAACACTAACCTAATAATCACACGCAATCTCACAGACTGCACAGCGCTGTCAGCAAGTCTGCCACAGATGACCGCCTCACCAGAAGGCACCTGCTGCCTCCTCTGTGACAGTGAAGCACACACCACACACCAGTGTCACACTCCAGTCGCCAGTCTGTTTCCACTTCATCGCTCCAATATCTCAACACATCTAGGTCTCATGCACTGGATCACGGGTTTTCCCTTGCTATCATCAACAGCCGGGGATTTAAAGACACCTCCTGAAGCTGCCAAGAAAATCAAGCTTTTGAAAAAGGGCATTACAAATCTCCTTTGAGAAGATTTTGTTATCCTAGGGATCTGTATTAAAACTGTTGCAGTTCCTAATTTATATCAGTGCTCCAAATTCTGGAATAGTTGGTAAAGTTCACAGATGATGCCAAAATATTAGGGTTACAAAACACTGTACAGTAAGTCTGACCTTAAATCAGTTATTTAAGTCTTATGAAAAATACTTGGTTTTCTTAAAGACAATGTGAAGTAGGCAAGTGACTTATTGGATGGTCACAAGTAGAATTTAAATTAAAGCTGTTACATTAAATTGTACAATTCAGTACTAAGACTTCATTTAGAATACTGTGTATGATTTTGGTCATTGTACTAAAAAAGGATGCTGCTGCTTCAGAATCTGTCCAGAGAACAGCAAACAGATTATCAGACTAAATCCTGATTTGAAAGGAATTTACTACTGTGAATTTCGAAGATCACAGACTCTTTTTAGTTTTAAACCGAGAGGACTGCAAAGGTACCTAGCATTCAAAATTCCAAGTATTCTAAATCCTCAAGTGAACTCTAAGCTTCTTGTCATACTGCTCTTTAACTTCTAAATTGTGTGCTCATTAATAGTTTAGGACTTGTGATTGTAAGTTGCCTTGGAAAAGAGTTCCAGCTCCATAAATTAAAAATCAAAACATACCATAACGCAAAAGTGTGACATCACAAAATGGAAAGCCTCTTTTGACTACATGTAGACTACACATGCAGGAAGTCATGCAAGCCATGTGCCGGGGAGCTAACTAAGAGTCGTGGGGAATACAGCACTGAAGCAGGGAGTTGGGATTTGGAGAGGACACACCGAATCTACAGAGATTGCTCTTCCAGAGGCCGCGACAAGCTTGTTAATTTTTCAAACATCTCCGCTACACAACCATGGTTTCCGACAGAAAACAGGCAATCTCGTCCCCTTTCCTTCTCCACAGGGAGATCTATACTGCAGTTTCACTTAGAACATAAATCAGTGACCGCCCAGAAGAGACACACATTGGCAGAAGTAAGGAAATCAGTGAGAGAGGCTGGTGTCGAGTCCTCTTAACTGAGTTGTGATGACCTTGTTCCATTAAATTCGGATGGAAAAATGGCGATTTTTTTTCAAAAGTCTGTGACATTCCTTCATTATAACAGTTCACGTGGGGAAGACCAGACATAGAGTTGATGTCTCATCTTCATGTTTTTAGGTTGCTTAGAGTGACGTCACCTCAAAGGTTTGTATTGAAGAATAAGTTTCACGGGGACTATTTTTACTTTAAATGTGTGCTCTTATGGATGCTTTATCAATCACATTTTGGGGGATTTTTTCTATTTATTTTTTTCCCTGATAGCTGTTGACCAAGGCGGTTAGCAATGTATTTCTATTTTTGTGACTCTTTAGACTCTCTCTTACTGGGAGCCTCTTGTAATGTGTAATGTAATGTGAGGAGGCGGATTTCAGGACTTGTCATGTGAGAACCGCAATTTTGAGTAGAGAAGGGGTCACCTCTCCAGATTTTTTGGGGGGAGGAAGTGTGCTATTTATTCCAATTATTTTTAAGTATGGGAGAGTGAATGGTGGAATTGATAACCATAATAAAGATCAATGCTAAGTTTCTGTCAATGTTACTGTGTCTCTCAATTAGGCTTAGGAGCCGCTACGTATATGTTATTCATTCAAGGAGGTGGCACTGTGTCAGACCCACGATGCCAGTGGAGGCTTGAAGTCATGCTGCTGATGGGGTCAAAACCTTTCTGCACATTAGTTCTACTGTAACTGACCTTATTTGAGGGGTTCTTAGGTGGTGATGTGTGTGTGGGGCTTGGTTATATTGTGTATCTTTCTGCGATAAATTTACATAAATTTAATAAAAAGTGTTTTGCAAAAAAAGGACACAATCATTCCATGAATAATACTTTTTCTAATAAAGAAAAAAGTTTCCTAAAACAGTACTCAGTGGGAAGCCCTCTAAGCCCTCTAATCAGATCGAAGACGTTCACCCCTTCAGGTAGAGTGGCGCTGTGCAGTGCATCTGAGGGCACAAGTGTTTTTTACATTGCCTTCTAACATCAATGTCTGGGGCCATTGACTTGTCAAAAGCAACCTTTTTCAATGGAACCAGGGCATAGGGCAAGAAACGGAAAAGAAAACCGATGGCACTAACAGGCGCCTCTTTTCCTGCGTTCTGGCAACCTCCACCTTCACACAAATCCCCCAGGGAACGTGATTCCTTCACAGATTTAAAGATTTACTCAAGCAATTACCTGTCACCAATTCAAATTAGGGTAAAAGTCAAACATGATTTGCAACTATAACATTTTCACAACGAAACTCTTTCCCAGCTGGCAGGGCGATTAGTCCCTGTCATCAGAATATTAAAAACAAATTCCGCTGCGATTTAAGCTGGAGAGCGCCTTTATCAATTATTGAGAACATGGGGTTTTTAAATACACAGAAGCTGCTAGGCTCCGGAAGCTGACAGAGGAAACAGAATGGCTGACTTTTTATGCATTTTTTTATTTTGCCGAGAAAAGTATCTGCATGTAAGTAAATTCCTCTGAAATCCTGTCTCCAGTTCCCTGCTCTCTCTGATCAATTCTAAGAGATGAGCTCTGAGCTGCTGCTGGTACTGCAATTACCAGTTTGCATTGAACATAATTGGCGGAGCAGCTATAACAGAGAAACACAGAACACAAGGAGTCATGATGGAGAAAATAAATAACTACAACACAAAGACAGTGTGAACTCCTTTCAGAACCTTCAGACTGTGAGATCAGTTTGTGGTCATTAGTATGCATGGTCATACAGTACATCTTTCTGAAAATAAAACTGAAAGCCACAACAGCATTAACACTGGCATGAAGGATTATTCACAATATGGTTACACACATAAGCGTTCCACATTACATTAACACTTTCCAATTAAGCATGACTGAAGACCTGCTTTGAGCAGTTATTAATGCTCTGTTTGTACTAGGTTTGTATTCATGTATTCCAGCTGCAAACCACGGAAATCAGACATTCCCCTTAGCCAAGCCCAAAGGAAAATAGTGGAAACACTGCGGTGCCTGATCTTATCAGACTGCAGAAGCTAAGCAAGGCTGGGCCCGGTCAGTATTGGACAGGAGACCTTCAGGGGTAATCAGGTCGCTGCAGTCAGTAGCACAGTTGGACCTGTAGGTGGTGCCAGTATTCTACATATTCAATATTCAGTTCTGGGGGCGGAGCGGTGGCACTGTGGCTCAGGTTCTGTGGCTAGAAGGTTGCCTGTTCAAATCCCGTGGCCGGTGTGTGCCTCTGTGTCTCATAGACAGCAAGCTGGGGTATGTGAAAAGACAAATTCCTAATGCAAGAAATTGTATGTGGCCAATAAAGTGATCTTATCTTATTTATATGAATTTAGATGTGGATCTGGGTCTTAATCTGGGTCATTTAAGATCCTGTGATGCTTTCTGTGAGAGAGGGTTTTTTTTTTCTTCTAGTCTGGAGTTGCTCCGTTTAAACAGATGAGTCTCTGTTTAAGTAAAGGGAAATGTTCAATATTCAGTTCAATAAAAAAAATCTTAAATCCTGTTGTCTCTCAGGAAAATATTAGAAAATACCTAGTGAACCCCAATTTATAGTAAAGGGTCGCATTAAAATTTGAGTTGGGAGAGCAGGAATAAACATCAGGGGAAGTCCCCAACAGCAGTGAAAATACTCACAAATATTTTTTGTTTTCGTAGACGTCATGCAACTTTAAAACGTGAGGGTGTTCTATGAGCTTCAGGATGGCTATCTCTCGCTCCACCTGCAAGAGGACAAAAAGAACACGATCATTCGAGAGACAGGAGAAATTTAATAAGTACGCTGAAACCTCTAACGTTAGTGGGAATAGACATTTTTGCTCCTGAATTTCACCCTAACTTCCAAAATTAACCGTACAAAGACACAAATCCAGCAGTAGGCAACATACTGTAGGTCCACTCAAAAGTAGTTTTGGAAAATTGACTGCAGTTCACTGGAAAACAGTATAAACAATCGATCTGACATTGTGTGTTACATTGTGCAATTACATACAGTACAGCATGTTATTTGATGTTATAACTCACAGTTGTTACAGTTTTATTTCTTTGTTTCTTTTTCCATGAAACTGGCTGTGACTGCGTCACCAGTTGCTGTTTTTTATACAGTACTTTTGAGCTGCTATCCTTTCACCTCAAAACAGTTTGAAACATGAATAGTCATTTCAGTTAGTTTTAGTTTAGCATATTAAGTCAGCGGGTATCATGATCTGTTTCTCCTTGCACACTGCACAGCTGCTAACACACCATCTCCGGAGAACAGGCTGCAATGTCCCAGCATGCTCCACCTTTGTCAATGTCATCAGGTTACCTTGAAAATAATGTTCGAAGAACATTGACATTTTTTACTCTGTAGCCCCTTGCAATGTGTCAACCACAGTCATCGAATGCATCACAACTAAAGGGAACAAAAGCACAGCTTGTATCCATATTTTTACGTAATGCGGAATTATTTTCTAAATGCACATCAGACAGAACACCTTGGACAGCTTCGAGTTGTAGAGGTTTTTCAACCTTGTGATCTCTTGCCAGAATCTCTGACACCCTCAGTTCAGTGACACTTGTGGGCCTTTTCAAAGACCTCAGCTCATTCCTCACGGTGCTGATGAGATGAGGCAAAGAGCCGCATCTGACCACATTTCTGATAGTTTTAAAGACATGAGCCAAGCAGAACTCGGAGGCCCTTAGAAAAGTACAGAAAGATCCGAAAGTCAGAAACAAAAAAGGGGAAAGGTACGAGATAAAGAGAAAAGGGATAAAGCAATAAAAGAAACCAAAGCTTCATGCTTAAAAGAAGACCAACAGCAGAATTTGCACTGTTTCCAAGTCGGCTGACCGTCTGAGGACACACAAGAAGCCCGCAGAGAAGAAGAAAGGCGCCCAGACTGGCCCGCTCTTCTCCGCTGTTTGTACACGCCGAGCAGCAGCGGAATCAGCTTCATTAATCACAGCGTGCTGCTGGGCTGCGCGCAGGAATCCCAGCAGAGCCGCCGCAGCCTGCGTCAGCAGCACAGCACAATCTCAAACGCCTGTACGCCATGCTCATTCAGAGCAGAGAAACCCAGAATCCTTAACCCGTCGTTACACTCCCGAACGTGGCTCTCATTAGCGAATTTTAAGTTTAATTTGCTGATGGGACAGTTTTTTACTGTACCATCCCAGAGCTATTGTCATCTTCCCTCCACACTCCCCGAAGTAACACGGCTCTAGACTCCCTTTCCTGAAGGAACCCCCCTTGTGTTGTGGATTCCCTGATGCAATAGAAGAACAGCCGGATGGCAGCTTTGCAATTCAACCATCGATAATTCTGATCTCAAACCAGCAGTGGGCAAAGCTGCATGCAAACCCCTTGCATGAGTAAAGATCTTGTTTGTGTCATGTCAAAAACAGTTCATATGGCTTCTAGCTTATGAATTTAAGTTTACATTTTTCTGAAAACAATACACACTAAACCCTTATCTGTGCTTTAATCCAGCATCACAGCAGCGTGTGTTTGTCTGTGACTTGTGGCTTACAAAACGAACGGTAACATCAATTCCACTGCAAACCTGGGAATTCATTGTAAATTTTGCAGTACAAACACATACTGGATGCACTCCATTTAATGGAAATGTTTAACATAAAACTACTCAAGTTAAATTTATTAAGATATTTTATACAAACTCAGAAATGCCGATTATTGATATAGCTGCCTAATTTGGAAGAGCTGATTGTGGGTTTTTGATTTCTTGAGTCACAGCTACAAACCCTGTGACAGCTTTACACACCTGAATGTGGCTCTCTCTAGGATAAACTTTTCTGGTTTTATTCACACATGAGTTGTATTTCTACTGCACTGTCCCATATCCCGTACCGTCATCTTCTCTCCAGATTCCCCTAAAGTACAGGACTCTGGAGCCTCTTTCTTGAAAGATTCTGTGCACGTACATAATGGGCTCTGATCTTGGGCAAAAAGTTATGAAAACGTACAGGTACTGACACTTTCCCTTGCAAGACATCAGCAAATATGCTGGACAGAAGAAATTACACTCTGAAACATCCATCATCATTAAAGGTGCTGGAACCCTTAGCCCTGTGTTCGGCATTGACCCTTCTAGTTTAACGTGAAACTAACAACAAGCAACATCAGTCCTGGTGACTTGGTGATAAAGCCCTGTGGAGAAAAAAACAAGCAAAGGCAAAACAAAGGTAACCTTGCTAGTGTGCCACCTGGAATACATGTGTTCCTTAAGAAACATATCTCAAATACAGTATCTCTCCCACTCAGCCTCCTTAATTGCTGTGCTCTCAGCTTCGTTAACTGGATGGTTCATTAATCAAAGTCTCAGCAAGAGTAATACAAGACAGAATAAATAAAAGCCTGTTCGCAGGTCAGAGCTCAAAAGACAAGGAGGAGTCGACAGCGTCTCTTCTGTCCTTGACCAGCACCCTGTGGGACTGGCTGCAGGTTCCTCAATGTGCCACCCTTCCCCTGTGATGCTGACCACTCACTACACCATGGCAGGGTGGAGTCTGGGGTGTTTTAATGGGAAGTGGGACTCAGTGCAGCGTCTCTTGTCCCACTCTGGACAAGGAAGACCACCAGCCAAGGAAGCAAGAGACCGAGACTGGGGGACTATTTTCCAACACAAATTATTCCAAATTAGGACCCCTAAAACCTTAAAATCAGAACTATGTGTCAACAGAGCACCAAGAGTCACTATGTAAGAGTTCTAAGTATATACAGTATGCCTCTAGAAAAGGGGTGAAAAGTCTCTTTCTGATTTTAGGGAACCCCCTAGACAGTCATCACTTAGATGACACCCCTTAGAGCCTTTGGGCCCATGGTGTTTTCCAGGATTACCAAAGCCCTTGCCAGGGATAAACAGTTTTCTGACAATGAATGGAAGAAAACAAAACACAAAAGCAAGTAAGCCATACCTGCTGTATGGAACACATACTGTAATTCCAAATAGCTTCAAGAAAGACAACAGGCTGCTTCAAAATCCGTTCAGTTTCAAGGCTGCCAGTGTACGGCATCACAGTGTTCATCACCAGGTGTGCCATTCCCCAGCGAACACAAACCTCTCAAATCAAGTACATTTCATTAAAACGGCTCAATAAAAACAACAAAAAACCTACTTGTTGTGTTTTGATAATCAGTGTGTAATTATTACAATGTTGTTTATTTTTTTCTTAAAAACAGAAGAAAGATTACGAATGGGGGGGTTCATTCGGCCCATGGTTTTTGAGTATCTTGAATACCTGGATCAGGTGCCCTGTAGTCTTCTCTGTTCAAGACTAAGAGGATTCAGCTTCATCAGCTGTCACTGTACGACGTTCCGTAAGCCCCAGAATGAAATTGGTTGCTCTTCTCTGAACTGAACAGAAGAAGCAACATCTTTTCCACAACATGGTGCCCAAAAGAGTACACAATATTCTAAAGGAAATTCTAAATGCTTTTTTTTTACATTTAATATCACTGGCAATCTAGTGAATATCACTTCTACGAAACAGTCTAAAGTTTGGATCCTTATCTTAATCTAATCTGGAAACTGCAGCGACAGATTGGGTCTCCTGCGCCACTCTTTTTATGGCTTGCAGGTCTAGGGGACGAGAACAGACCACAAGTGACCAGGCCGACACCAGTGAAGATTTGGCTTACAACAAAATTATTAACAGTATATGAACACGCGGTCTTTTTTAAAAAAAAGAGAGAAACGATAAATGCGCCTACCCCTTCTTTTGAAATTTCTCTACAAGACTATCCACCCTCCCATACCACCTTTCTGCTCACCATTAATTAGGTTTATAATAATAATCATATCAGTGGGAATGTGGGTGTGCTAATCAGGTTAATCCTGTGGTAATGACTGTTATCAAGCCCCCTACACTTGGCTCATTATCACCTTCTGACAAGGTAGCTAGCATAGCAGCAGACTGTAGCGTGGCATAGTAACAGCTCATAAATTCACTCCTGAGAACTGCAGAGCCAACAGCCCTGTGAGCTGTGAGCTGCTGCTTCAGGCCTCCGGCTAAGACACGCGCTGCACCTTGCAGATTCGATGCTAAGAAATGATAATGAGAGCCACATCATTCTCTGTATGACAATAAGATTCCAGGGCATAAGCAACCTGGATTCAGAAAATGTTCTCTAACGTAGTCTGTGAACAAGCAACAGCAGCAATGTATGCAAACACAGCATACTTTATGTTATTCATTCAAAAAGCTTTTACAAGATGAATTCTCAACTTGCAGGTACTGTAGGTGGCAATTGAGGTTAAGAAAAAAGAGGGAGTGCAGGGGGTGAACACTCAGACTGGGGTGATGTCACTAGTGGAGTACCACAGGGGTCAGTATTAGGTTCTCTTGCAGATGTAACCAGGTGATGAGGTGGGGGGCTCAGGAGTAGGGCCTAGTGCAGGCGAGTAGTAAAAACCTCGCTACCAGCTTGATGTACTCCTGACCTGTGAATATCTCTGGAAACCCTCCCACGTTTTTTTTCTATTTTATTTAGAAATTAAAACTTTTTTTAAAAAATAAGGAATCCTGTGTGATCACCTCCAGTGTTCTCTGGTGACTAGGGACAGGTCTTCGGAGGCACCTGTTAGACCTCACCACAGCCAGGCAGAACAGGGACAATGACGGAGATGCCGTCAGCAGTCGTTCAGTGCTTTTATGGGAGCTGTAGTTCATAAGCCAACACTACGTCTGTGAGTGATTATAGCCAGTTTTAATACCCAGCTCCCCTCAAGACAGGGTTGCACAAATGTATATCAATGATCTGGACTCCATACAGTTAGTAAAGCTGTCAAAATGTGCAAATGACACCAATGTAGGAGGATTTGCCTGCAGTGTACAAGTGGGAAAAGATCTGACAAAAAGGCTGGGCAGACACCTGCAGGTGACATTTATCACAGACAAGAGCAAGAGAATAACATGCGGGTCGCAGGAGCATGAACTATAAACATAAGACTTGAAACATAGCTTGAATGGCTGACATATCATTTTCATTTTATAGATGCTGTTAGGGAATGAATAAAAAGAAATTAGAACAGAATTTTCAGGGATAAACTTTTTTTGCTCTAAAGAATTACAAGAATAAAACATCTTTTCATTCCAGGCATTTCTACCAAGAGAGCAGATGAACTCTCGATAACCCCTCCTCTCCACCAGAAGGAAGAACAGTAAAGGGGGCGATCAGAAATCATCAAATTAAAGTTGTAAAGCTATTATTGCCCCCCTCTTTAACAGCATCACAGATGATATAAATGTTAATTCCCCAAACCGCCAAGAAAAAAATGATCCAGAAATGATAATGTGTCTTCAAAAGAGAAACATCTTAGATCCCAGGAAGATATCACTTCTCAGCGTTAACCAAGCTGCTGATGGGAGGGGAGATAATGATCTAAAACAGAATGAAGCCAAGAGGAGAGGCATGTACCTCTTTCTCTCACACTCTGAAAACGGACTTCAATAGACAGAACCTTCTGGAAAACGGTCATAGGCCCCTGTCTTGACCATCGTGTGACTACCCAGGCTCCTAGCTGCCAGTGCTCCAGATTCAACACAGAAGCTTAACCGACACAGGCAGGAAGGAGAGGAAGAAAAATGTAATGTTATTACCATCAAAGCATTGAATCTTCAAAGGTTTCTGTCTCCCAGACCTCTGCCAACTAAAAAAAAAATCCTTTTAATCTTCGCCCTGGCTCTGGCCCTATCGCTCCTTCAGACATGTCCCTCTTCTTTTCTTTCGCAAATCAGTCTGCTCTGGGCTTAGCCCGCACTCTGAATTCATAGCTCTTTTCTAATTTTGCAAATTGACACAGACGACCTGCTCTTCTAAACCTCTGCCCTATCATAAAAAAATCACTAACAGGCAAGTTTGAGGAGATAATTTGACACAGATTAACACATTTTTCCCGTTTTTCTAGACCAAGACCATGCTCACTGTCCTACAGCATTTACTTTCAAAATGTTTTTTTAGATAGATAGATAAGACTTTATTGATCCCGAAGGGAAATTGATGTTCCAGTTTTTTTATAGTTTTCCTCCACATTTGTTGTTACCTTGCTTCCAGTGTCTTTTATTCTACTTTTACCATGCTTTCATTGTGCTTTACCACAGTAGACTGTGACAATACCATCCTTATGGATGTGATGTTTGTGTCTGTCTGCCGTGCGATGGACTGACGTGTGTCCTGCCCTGCACCTGCTGTTGTATTGAATAAGGTGTTTGGAAAATGGATGGGTGGAACTGGGTGCACATGGAAAGTATACGAGAGGCAAGCTGTAACTATGGAGGCACTACCTGTCTGTCTCCCTCTCGGCAGCGAGACAGTTACCTCATGCTCTGCAGAGGTCGGTCGTTGCCAAGACTCAAGGCCAGGTTCTCATTTCAAGCTCACTGGTGCCAATTAAGCCTCGCAGATACAGGAGCGAGCTGATGAGCTGGTCCTCTGCTTCAGTGGTCTGGGTAATGGTAAAGAGAGCTGGCTCCAGCTTGCACCGCTTTCTGATCCCCAGCATGAGACAGCCTGTCCCCAGGGCAGTGGACAGCCATGTGTGTCGGCCGACTCGACCAATGTCATTCAGACAGTGCGGCTCTGGCAAACCCCAGCGTGTACAGTAAGTGCTGTAGCACTACAGGGAGAATCTCTAGGCCAAATCCAATTTAAAAGACCTGCTGCACGCCAGCTTTACACAGCCATTTGTTTTGCCATTGCCTGTGAAGGTAACTCAGGGACGTGGGTTAACACATAGACTGTGTGGGTTACAGAGAGAGAGGGTGAATCAATTAATCGAAACGGGGAATCTCTTTGGTAAGGTGTGCAATAAGGACCGCCCACTTCTGTAAAAGGGAACATATCCTGTAACTTTTTTCTTTACTTATTGATTATTTTGAAGCTCACTGAGTGCTGCTTTCACATTACTTTCTGAATTCTTCCTTTAAGCATAAACCAAAGTAAAATATTTTTCCCCATTACCTGCAGTATCTTCACCTTTTAAGTAGGGAATCAACTACATTTTCCTGATCAGACTATTACAATGGAGCCTGGGGAAATTTTATAATTTCCAGCCTAGATGAAGATTAATTTCAGCTTTAGACAAAGGTAGGGAAATTCAAAATTATCTGGAACCTGGAAGAAGTGTGGAAAACATGTTATACACATTTTCCTGAATTTCCCATCTTATGACAGTCAAAGTTGATTGGTTATTTAACAGACACATTGGTTTCCCCACTTCCTGTGCATTGTAATGCTGTGGCAAACTACGTAAACAGCTATACTAATCACCTCACTTCATCATACCTCAATCCTTCAACTCTGGTGTGTTTCCCTTCCACACCTGATACATTAATTCTTAACGACACCAGCCCTCATCAGTCACCTTGAAGAAAGGCATCAGATAAGCAAGCACACTTCAAAAACCCAGAGAGGGTCCGTGTAAATCCTTTCTCACTCCATGGCACAGACTGATATTGCTCCAAATCCGTCACTACTCCAATATTTTCATCCTGGCACTGCAACAAATGCATAAAAGGAAAGCCCAGTGAGATCCCTGAGAGCAGTGTGGTTTAGAGATTAGAAGCAGTGGGAGAAGAATTTGGCTTCACTGCCAGTCTTTTTTAGTCTCTGATAGTTTTTGCAGGCTGACACTGGGGCAGAAGGCAACTATTTAAAATTAAGTGTGTAGTAGCAGATAAACAGCGCTTTAAAAAAATGGATTTAATGACATTTATATGCTCAATTATTGTCTAATTATAGGACACAGGTGGCACTTAATATTGTGCTATAAAACACCACATATGGTGTATGAAAAAAGATGTCCATAAAATAGAAATACATTTATCATGCGAGTGTTCTGTATGTGCAGATGATTTTTTTTTTTCGGTGTGACAACAGAGATTTCTATTTTTATCTTTAAATTAAGATTGTGAAATCTCTGGAACTGCCTGGAAATTCTCACAGATAATCTTCCCCGATAACACATATAGTACAAAAACGGCATAATGAAACCATAATTTCCAAATAACCTGACATTAAAAATACTGTATGTATACAAATACAGATGTATATACTTCCCTTTACATCCAGACCACACTTGCTTCATTTTACCTTGAGTGCATATATCTTAGATTTCCCTGTCTATCTGAAGTAATACACAGATGCTGGAGACAGGAAATATTTGGTGCTTCACAAACCAGCATGTGCTGACCAACTGTAATTCCTAATTAACTTACAGTACGACCTGCAACAAGAACTAAGAGCAAATCCTATCACAAGACCAAATGCAGTAATTTTGCCCTTGATGTCATGCCAGTGGCTTCTAAATAAGGAATGAAAAGCATGGAGGGTCTGTATAAACCAAGGGTCTCCATCTCAGTCTCTGAAGAGTCCTTCTGGTTTTTCTTCCACCTGAGCCAACAGTGACATGTTCGGCCAAATTACTTAATCACCTGTTTAAACATAACACTTATTACCAGGCATCAAGGTATTCTGTAGGTAGCTGTACCTTTCCTGATGGGATTGTTTTGTGTAATCAACTGTAAAAGACTTCACAACACATCCAACCTTGTCCCAAAACAGAAACTCATTAAGTTAATTGACTACTCAGGCACGGGCACAATAAAGAAGACACTAGCCCCTCTAGGAACTAAACTTGAAGCCCCTGGTATTTACAGCCCCATTTAATTAAACAACTGTATCTTACAAAATTTGTAACCTTTGAAGAAGACTTTATATTCCAGATTTTAAAACTAGGGTTTCAGGACCACAACAAAGCAGAGTGCCAATGCCCGCCCCACACCAGATTGTCGCTTCAGTCAACAGAATGTTATTAGAGACAACTGCTCACAGCAGAAGCATTATTATGATTAATTTAATCAGGCAACAATTAGATAAAGTGGCTATGGAAGGCACAGGCCCAGGACATCTTCTTATGAAGCTGGACCCTTAAAGGCACAGAAGAACAGGTGCTCTTCCGAGCAGAGGTGTCCAAAGAGCCGGGAGCAGGCCTGCGATGTTCAGCCACAGAGGAAGCCCCATGGTGGGTCGAATCCCCAGAGCCCTTCCAGGGACAAACGCCACAGGAAGAATGTGCCCCGGCGTCACAGGCAGGCCCTGGGGACAGCGGACGTCCGCTCGCAGCAGAAACAGACAGCAGCGGACCAGATCAAACCGGCAAACAAATGCCAGGCTGTTCACATCAACACGCTTGATAAAGACAATGCCATTGCCAGATCCCAGGGGACTGATAGCATTCCGGAGCCAATTAATGGGACCTGATGGTGGACCGAGAGAGAGGGCTGACTGAGCAGGTCTGTGGGGAATGAGAGGAGGCGAGGGCATGAGGACACGAGGGATCGTGGGACAGGTTTGTACTGGTCAAGCTCCCAGGTCACTGCTGGCAAGTGGACAGATCCAGTCAGCAAACTGTCTGCAGAATGCAGTCATCTAGGGATTTTGCAGATGCAGAGCAGAATCTCTATTTAAGCAAGTACATTTACCTCCGCAGCTCACAGCATTTTGGTTCCACACACTGCACTAGTAGCTGATGAATTACAGGCATTTGTATACAAATATCATTAAGCACGCCCACTGCAAGATTCTGATTATACTAACTGAAAAAAAGTTTTCACAGCTAGAAAGTCTTTTAAGGATTACATACTTTATAAGACAATGAACAAAAAAACTGAACATGAGTTCTTGTCATACTTTTTATATTTTACAAGTTTTATTAACAATAAAAGTCTGGAAACATGCCTGAGACAAAATGATAAGATCATGACCTTTTAAAATGCTATTCTAACTTCTGCAAACCAACATTAGTCATATTCTTATTAATGCTGTTTCAAATAAGCAACTAAACCATTTGTGCTGACAGAGGAAATGTGCCACTGATACTGTAAATAAAGGAGTTATTTGAGAATACAACATAACCACGTCTTAATTCTCACATTCACACATTCTAAGTGTATTCCTGAGAAAATACAAAAATCCCTCTGATGTTTTCAGATGCCAAGCTGTACTGTATGCTAAGGCACTATCACTCTGGTCAAATGATTTGATGCAAACCTAGATCTTTATTAAAGAGAGAATTGGATCTTGCACCATAGTGAGCCGGCACCTTCTATACACCGCAACAGACTCCCTACCTCATGCTGTTCGTTCTTTTGTCGTAAACCGACAAGGTGTCTGGCCACTTTGGGCAAGACTAGCTAGGGTTAGTTGTAGTCCATCAGGTTTTGTTAAAATGGTTGAAATTTTACATGCCAACCAATCTGAGTTTCCTGTTTCTAGGGTCTCTCTTCAGGAATGCCCACACTCACTCCCACTCATCTTTGGAACCTTAGGTTGTCGGTCATTCTACTTTATCCACCCTATTTCCATTAACACTACAAAACACTGCATATTGGTTGAAGATAATGACCTATTATTAGTGTAATGCCACGAGGGACGTTGCTATCCCTGAGAACTCCTAGAATTTTAAAAGCTTCCCCCTACCTAAAATTGCGGTCAGGACATGCAGCAGCCAATCACTGGAGCAACCACATAAATAGAGTGCCAAACCAGGAAAGATCAGACAGAGACAAATGGGAGAAGACCGAGCATAGAAAACACAAAACCTTCTGATCAGCATCGGCAGTGATACAGGCTGATACTGTACCTTATTGCCAGAGCCAAGACTCTATCTATAAACACTACAACACCAGCCTCGGGGCTGAAGAGTAAATTTGCTGCTGCAACAGACACTTCACATGCAGTCTATTTTTTTCCAGCCTCAGGGCTGAAGAGCAGTGGATTAAGCCACTGACTTGGGCCCCGTTTGTAACATGTGCTGCCCGCTGCGGCATCACATTATATGTAGATAATGTCTCCCAGCATTTGCCTCTTCTGCTAGCTATTTTCAATGATTTTAGTGCTCTATCAGGGAAATTAATTTTTCCAGGTCTGCATTACTGCCATTTACCTCCTACTGTGCCACTCTTCAAAAACGTCAGACATCTTGGTGCTCAGATACACTCTTCTTTCCATGTCATCTCAATAAACAACTCTAATGGCATTTGTAAACACGAGGCTGATTTAAACAGAGAAATGTTTCCAGCTCTCTTCAAACATGTGTCTCCATTATAATAAAGAATGTTTAGGAAACATTCCTTGCTTTAATATTTTAAATCTAGGATTCCTTATTCTCCCCTTTTAGGGTACTGAGACAGGCTGCACACTATAATTTAAAATAATAATTTAAATAAGAAGGGGCGTATCGACATAATAAAATCTCCTTTCCAAAACACAGAAGATTGTGGGGACGCCAAGCGATATATTTTATTTCAAGCTCTATTTGGTTTAACGCTGACACTCCTGAATGTTGTCATTCACTTGAAGAGAGTATGGTCACTTGGTGTGGACTTCAAGATTTAATTATGCTAGCTCTCTCCTTACATTACTGTACTGTAGATTGAACTTTGATCCTATAATTTCAAAATAATTTGCAATCTGGAGTTCAGAAGAGAGATTCACAAAATCTCAGAAGACATACCATAGTGGTACAGTAACTGGGGTATCTAAGTTTTATTACGATCCAATACATAGTATGAAGGTAATTAATGAACCGTAATTTGCTTTTGATAAAGTGCTTTCATTCATTTACCACACTTTTCAGAAGATAGAGTTGCTGCCTACATTTTTTTCTTTTGGCTTTTGTTAAATTTAAAATTGTCACCTACTGTATTTATGACACACCCAATCAGTTGGTGCTTCAAGTCATAGCAGCAGTACTAGTACGCACACAGTAGCAGCTTCCCTCACCTGGTTACCAATTGAAACACGCAACGTTCAATGAGCTACGAGCTCTATAGTGACATACAGGAGATTTCAGTACTGACTGGAGGAGAAAGGTGTCTCTCTCACTGACATCAGCCCTGCAGGTCACAGGGTTGTTTTTTCACAGACAGCCAAGAACTTACTGACCCAATGATCCTGACCATTCCCCTGGCAGTACTGATGTTTTCTTCTTTCTGTTTGAAAGCTTCTACTGCCTGAAGCACTTGTGCAGCCCAGGTTTCACAGGAGTCTTATTGCGTGTTCTGAAGCATATGAAAAACACGTCACAGTTTCTAAAGGTTTGAAAAGGGAGCACTGTAGAGATGGAGTCCTATAAGCCTTAGAAAACACATCTGGTCACCCAGATAAAGGAATGGTCTGTTTTCCAAACACTTCTCACACAGTAAAGAAACACTTTAGAACAGATAGTTGCAATGAAAAAGAAAACTAATCTAATTTGCGACAAATTATCTTGGAATAGAGAGAGGGTGCGCCCAGCTGATTTTGCTACCTTTATCAAAGTTAGTTTTACGAATTGGTTGAAAGTTGCCTAGGGGATATGGACTACCGAATTTGTCAGAGAAAATCTGTGAACTTTGATGACAATCCAGCTTCACAGACAAAAAAATCCCCAAATGGATTTCCTGGGAAAAACTATTATGGAGAATTATATGAGACTTTGACCCCTGGATAACATCAATAACAAAAGAAAAACAAAGTCTCAGTCTGGTTCTTTTACAGAGACTTGCACACAATGACTGAACTGGATGAAACTATACACAGAATCAGCTTCCTGTGACTTCCTTTGTGAATCCTCAACTGCAGAAAAAAAAACATCTCATTACAGCACCTCTAAACGTTTCATGTGAAAACAGATAGTATACATGATTGTGAACTGCAGATCACAGCTAAATTATTAAAAGTCTCACAGGAGAAGGGCAAGTGTTTCAAGGTTTACGCTAAAGCAATTAACTAAATAAATTTATTTAAAACTGCAATGAAGTTAAGGCAACATCCCCCTCACTTATAACTTCCCTACAATATTTGAGAACCTTAGCCGAGTTTCTTTGGAGAGGCCAGCAACATAGCACAACCAATGATTGAGTTTAATTGCGTACCCAGCCCCTGGCTGTGCTCAAATCCCATTCTGCTCTAAAGTCAAGCGTGAGTCAACTGCTGCATGAGATGAAACTATCCACACAAGATTGCCTTGGCTAACCGTGCAGGAGAGCATTACACGGTTAGAGATACTCATTCCAGCAGGGAAAAACACATTTATTTAAAATATATAAATATATCAAATATTGCAAGTATTTTACAGTTGGACCAGCAAAATGTATGCTGGTGATCATCAGTGAATGAAAAGACCGTGGTTCTTCTCATTCGGAAGAAAAAAGGAGGTCTTGTCTGTATAAAAGTCTTTGCTAGATGTGATAGATATTGACAAAGGTGCATTAGCTGTGATAGTTCAGGTGGTTAGCTGCGTCAGCATGTGTAGGCTGCAAAGGAACAAGTAATAGGTTTATTCCATGCTGAAAAAAAGAAGAAAGAAAACACAACGTTTCGGCCGTGGAGCCGAAACTTCTCGTTTCGGCCCTCACACCTGAAGAAGGCTCCATGGCCGAAACGTTGTGTTTCCTTTCTTCTTTTTTTCAGCATGGAATAAACCTATTAGCTGTGATAGTTTGCACTCTCCCATCCTTTCGACATTCCATTTAGCAGCTTGGCCAAAAGCAATATAGTGAGGTGTAAAAACAACTGACAGCAATTGTCCTACTTGTGCAGATCAAGAAAAGTTGTGTTTAATTTGAATTTGGTTAATGTGTTTTGTATAGTTTTTAAGGGCTGGGAAAAGTATTTGAATACCTGAACAGTGTTCTATTTTTTGCGCTCATCCAAACACAAACAATAGTTAACGTACAGGGGAAATTCTGATTACAGTGAGCACTTCCCTGCTGTCCCACAGGGAGAGCTGATATGAACAAATTGTCTGGAAGAGACAAGCAATGATACAAACCCCACCCCCACCGAAACTCCACAGTAAGAGAAGGAGAGAGGAACTGTTCCAAACGAGAAAAACATCAGAGTAAGCTTCTTTTGCTGCCTTGGAAAAAATGCCTAAATCCCTAGGTAAATCTTGAACAAACAATACAGTAAAATACATGTTCTCCATATATTCACCATCCCAGAAGTGACCAGACTTATGTATCCCTGAGATAAAGTGGCAGACAAGACTGTGTGCCACACCTGAACACACATGCAATGAAGAACATCACCCCGAGAACCATCTCATTGGTGAACTGGAGCAGTAATCAATGTCAAGTGAATCAGTAAAGAACTTCAATCAGCTACCTACAATAGCCTGTGCTATGAGAGCACGAGTTACAGATCTGTTGAAAGAAAACCACCTTCTGTGGGATTCCTCCTCCTTGTCAGGCTCTCTACATTCCCTCCTGTCACTACGCAACACCCTTCCCAAGGACAAAGCCTATCTGAGGCTGTCCAGTACTCCTGCTCTTAACATCCTGTTCCACCTTCTTGTAATCTCCCCTGAAACCCAGGACAAATCCATTTTCCCGTCACTTAGAGAACCAACGGGGCAGTGAGTGACAACATCAATCTCTAGCAGTGGACACCTCAGGGCTGACCTTGTCTGTAATTAAGTCTAATGGTGAGGAGGTCAGAGGTCATTCTGAGAGTCAAAACAATGGCTTCATCCTCGTGAGCCAAGGTGGGTGTTTTCAAATACATCACTGCTCTGGAAAATGGTTTCCACTTTTAAATGAGTCAAAAATGAAAAATTAGTCAAAGGCTGCTGGGTGGGTCATAACTCAGTGTTCTCACTCAGAGAACAGTGCCACTATGAGAGATACGGTTGGGCTACCCAGAGTCCCCTTGGTTTGTCCTGCAAAGACAGCCTGTCACCTGCCAGGCATATGTGAGCTTGCATTGTTGACAATGGGAGCTGCTTCACTCCACCAATCAGAACAAAGGATCCTGCAGGCGCTGAGCGACTGGCAGGGAGAAAATGGCAGATGGCTTGGACAAGTGTACATTCTGGAGGGGAGTGCAAGTACTGCACACCATCCCTACTGCGGTGGTACTGTACAAGGGTCACAGCAGAGAGCCAAGCAAAAAATAGGGAGATTCCAAAGTGTTGAAATACAAATAAAAATAAATGGCCATTTGATATTAAAAATTAGAAAAGGTAGCAGTACAGGGAGTACAGGGAATGTGCTGGGTGAAGAAACTGTTCATAATGTGTGACGGTTCGGCCACCAGGTCACAATGCTGGTGCAGGATGGCTGCTGTGTCCCAGCACAGGGGCTCCAGTGAGCAGAGCTGTGAAAAAAAGTTCAAGTGAAGATTAAAAGCTCAAAATCAAAAACCGTGGTGCGTGCAGATTGCATCGTCAGCACAGACTTGCTAGGAGCTGCAGTAAAAACTTCTAATCCAAATCAGATGAGTCTGAAAGAGCTGCCTGATGACGGACTAAGCAAAGAGGGAACATCTGATCCTGATTTCAGTGGCTTTATAATATGAAGACTTTAATCTTCAGAGCACTATGTCAATAAACAAATATGCAAGATCACACAGTGTGACTAAATACATGTAAATGTGTTTTGTACTGAAACATTAGGAAAAGCCAGAAAATAACAGTGTATGGCTATATGCATACTGTATAAACACATACTGTATATAACATTTTCATGTATAACTTATGATTCACATGAAGCACTATAATTAAACACCTTTCAGTAGTAACAAAGGAGAGTGTTTGAGTCAGAAATTGTTGGAACTGTATGTGCAATGTGTAGAGCTGCAGAGACTGTGTAAGCAGACCAGGCAAGCACTCACAGACGAGGAACAGGACAGCCCCTGTGCCATGCCCAGGTGTGCTCACATCACCCAGCCCAGAGCATGAGTCAGAATGGTAGGACCCATGTTAGCAGAACACTTCTGACAAGTTACAGTGCCGATCACAATGGCAGGGCAAGTCCACTTGATTACCACAGCCACTACAGGGCAGGTGGAGCAGAGACAGGCACCTCCTTGATTGCCTACAAGACGGCCAGGGAATAGCCTACCAACCAAATCACCTGCAAACAGTCAGCAAAAGCCTACAGGAGCAACTTGCATTTACACCCACTGTGTGATGCTATGGCTACCAGGGTAAAACTTCAAGTCACAGGTAAACAAAGCGTTCACTAATTTATTTAGGCTTTTATCCAAAGCAACTTACGTTTTACATACCCCTTTGTATTTTACTAAAACTATTCTGCTAAAGCACCTTTTCAAGGGTAGAGTAGCTGCTGTTTACCCAGTATTTGAACCTATAACCTTCCAGTTACAAGTGCAGAGTCCACATCACTGCTGCCCTGAATTCACATTGCCTTAGAACACTTCATAAGCCTTCTGAATAACTGTGTCTACAGTATATTCACACCCACATCATGTGTGCAATTTAAATAGAAAATATATAATGCGCACAAGTTCAGCTTTTCCACATGCTTTCACACTCTGTTGAAGAAATCCTTTAACCTCTTTGCAGGTGACATGTTTACCATTTGTCCTGGTTTAATGACAAGAGACTGGTTCTGACCATTTTCCCACACACTATTAAGTAGAGTTTAAATGAAACCATCTTAATTCATTCTTTTATTTCTTGATTTCTTCGGTTTTCAGTTTTCAACTGCTACTAAGTGTTCCTTTCTTGCAGAAGGGTGTTTTGATCAAGATGTCAAGTTAAACTGGTCTGCCACCAGCCAAGATGCGGGAGAGAAGCTCATTCGTGACAATACTGGTTCTACAGCTGCAGCCTGTGAAGCAGCGGATTAAACATCTACTCAGCTGAATCACAAGGACTGAGAAATCAATACAGACAAAAATATTGGAGTGGCAGAACTAGACAGTCTATCGAAAACTGCTCTGCGAATGGAGTTTATGAGCATAAAAATTCATCTAATAAGATGTGCTGCAGCATTCAGAACTTCACCTCTAACCCTTGTGTGCATCAAATCAAGTTTCAACTGATTTATTTCATCCTGGCTTGTGGTACTAATCAATTGGGCTTAATGGGGATTCAATCGGTTTTAAAAAGATCTGCATTGATTTTACAGCACGCAGCATGAGAAAACCAGTGTAATTGAAACTCAATCGTGCATTGAGGGTAGAGGGTAATTATCTGTGACCTTTGCCTCTTCATCAAGATGGCGCCCACAGCGTGGAGACTTGCCCCCTCTCCGACGCTGCGTACGGTAGCCTTCCTGAGCCACTCGAGCGCGTCAAAGGTCGAAACTACGGGTAACGTAGAGCTTCCAAACTCACGAAACGACCCTCTACCAATTTGGAAAGCAGACGCCATGTTTGATATTGATCAAGTGAAGAGCTGAATATCGGATATTAGCTGCTAAGATGCGGCAGAGAAACACAGTCTGCAATGTAAGCTAATGTGCCTCCTGAATAGTGACTCAATACGCAAGAGACCTCATCTCATACCGTACACTGCAAGCACACGGGCTGCAGAGAAACAGCTGCTTCTGGCCCTGAGAGGAAAGGACCCTCACATAACACAGTAGCCTAGATTAAATGAGACAAACGAGGATTCTGCCTATAAACAGGCTTTGAGCAAAGGCTTCAGAGAGGTCTTTCGTTATTCAACCCCTGAAATATTTTATTGTATTTAATTTGCTCTTCATTTTATATACAACTTCATGTACATATAATAATTAAATGTAAACATTTCCGGCATTGTTAAATTTGGCAAATGTATTAAATTTGCGATAGGAAAATGTATAAAAAATGATTTAGAAGGGAAGTCTTCTGTGCAGTCTTATTTTTGCAGGAACAATGTTACACGCATTCAAAACAGAAAATTCCACAGCAGGGAACATATGTAATTATTTCTGCTTTCTTTCTTGCACTTAAGTAAGACACTCTGTAGGGTGTCAACAAATTTCTATAAGAAATGTGATTGACATTGTTGGTAATTAACAGAATCGTCTCTCTTTTACATGCTTTAAAGTGTCGTCTTCGAAAACTAGCTGTACCCATTCGAATGCATGTTATCTCAATTTTCCCAATCAGGGAGGATTTTGCTTCCTGTGTACAAGAAGAAATGACATGCTGCGTGGAGCCAGCGTAGCGAGTACAACACCCTGCGAGGCAGATCTTTCAAAGCCACACAAGCCACAGCTCAGCCGCACTTCCCCATCTTTCATTATTAAACTGTCTACAGCTACAACAGCCCTGCAAGTACAAGCGGTGGCAATGCCTAGCTGGCAGACTTTGATTTCTCTCTCTCGCTCGGCTTCCCCCTCGCTCACCCACACAGTAAATCTACAGAGCGGACGTGGGCCGCAGGTGCAGAGGGCTCACTTGAAAGACAAATGGCTGAGAGAAGCGACAGGCGATGTCTCACAGTGATCAGCCATCATGAGCTTGACAGGTAAGCACTCATCTAAGAGAGCAAGCTAGGAGGAGGGCTGACAATCTCTCAGGCTCATACTGTACCTCTCTAACACAGTTTTAAGCTTGCTGTCATCTCTGCCTTGTTCTGAAAACCTAATTAAAAACAGCCTTTTTGCTCTGGACCACACCAGCCTCCATTTCCAGCACAAGAGCCAACACCCTCCTAAAGAAAACTATCCCAGTTAAAACTGTTCCTTCTACCACAGCTTCCTCATTTCCATCCATCCGGCTTTATCAATGCAGGGTCCCAGGAGAGCCACAGCCTAGATACACCCTGGCAGGATGCCAGTGAGGCGCAGGACACGCACTCTCACACTGGGCCAGTTAGCCTGCCAGCATGTCTTTGGAGGGTGAGAGGAAACTCAAGCTCCAATCAATAAAGCCACAATTCTGATTGGAAGAAATGCTCATTTTACAGATTACTGTTAGACTTTCAGACAACTTTGAAACCCTCCAATGAAATATGAAGACGCTCACATTCTCTGCCTCATGAAAACATACATTCTGGACATGAAGGTCCAGACAACTATAACTACAATACAACATCAAGCACAAACTGGAACCCCAACGTAATCATATCGTGTGTCGAGTGTTATACAGGGCAAAGTGTATTTGCCTCAAAAATAAAGGCAAAGAAATCTCCTACAAAGCTTAGGAAAAGCAGCCAAAAACAAAAGAATAGATATGGGCTCTATGCAATTGTCCACTTCAGCTTTTCTTACGCTCTTTAATAAAGTTGTTTTCAGCAGTCGGCCCCTGCTGGACATGTTCAACTGCAGAGACCCTCATGAGAATCGAAATGTTGCAGTATCTCTAAGGTACACAATCGGTCTAAGACCAGACAAAAGACAGAAAAGGCTTTGAAATGCTCCCTGGTCTCTCAGAACTTTTTTTTTCATTTCCTCTTCTATTTTTAATTCCCACTCATCGGAAAAGGCAGAGAGCTGACAGCACCTGAGGCGTTTGCAGCCCCTTGTGTTTCTCCACAGCGTGAGGGAGATGTTGAGATGTTTTGTTACAAGCACAGTCTCTGGGCTGAGGAGTGTCCCTTGTGGAGTTAACCTTTCCTTTTATCCCCCTCCTCTACACCGGTTTGACTTCCAAAGCCCCAGAGTTTCAGTGGAGTTGAAATACCAGACTAACGGTAAAGTCAGCTTTCACTTTCTGGTGGGGGTTAGTTGTTGCACATTTCTTGTGTGGGAGAGAAATGTTTTTCACTTTCAGAGGCCTGGAGGCAACAGTGACCCCTTGTTCTGCAACTGGGCCCCAATCACAGCAGTGCCCTACCGAGGCAGGGTCCTCTGTTGAAGGCAGGGTCTGGGTGCTGCCTCACTATCTCCTTGTTGAAATGATCCAGAGCTCCGGAGTTTTCCTGGGTCACCGATGATAAAAGCTCATGCCACCCTGCTGCAGGAATGTGCTTCCTCAGGTGCTCCTGCCTTTTCCACTGAACGACACATATTAACTCAGAGCCACAGTTTAAATCCATTTTTCCCCCAACAGCAGCAGTCACTTGTTTGGAAATCAAGCGGTTTTGTAGCTCTTTCGGATCTCCAACCACAATTAAAGTGTTCCCAGAAGAGACTAAAAACTTTCAGCCGTTTGAATTCCTGTAGCTTAATTAAAGGGAGGTAAACCCAATGGCAACAGGTGTCTGTCTACGACAACACTAAACAATGATATTCATGCTGTACAGTAGCTGAGGCCGTCTCTGCAAGTCAGCTTGTGATCTTTACTGACGTCCCTTAAAACCTGCTAATGATGCAAGGCGCTGTTTTCCTACTGAAAGTGCTAATAACTTTCCTGCTTCGCCGCAGTACAAAGAATCGGCTCTCCCCATTCCCTGCTTCACCTTGAAGCAACTCGCAGCTGTCAGGGAATGTACTCAGAGGCACTCTAATTACATAACACATTGCAGGCTCACGTTAAACTGTGGAAAAACTATTTTTTTTTCTCTTAACAGCTGCAGAATTCAACCTAAAGAGCTCCCCAAGTGCTTTCCCCTTTCATTTTCACGGAGATGAATATTTTCTCTTGTAGTAACACACAGCGTACTGCAGGTGGGCCTGATTAACCTACACCGTCAACAAGCCTCGTTCCTGATTCCTTCAGTCAACCCCAACCACGCTTAAGCAGAGCAGCAAATTTTAACTTCCCACAATCAAATAAATCAGTGAAAATTCGGGTCTTTTGGGTTAATCAGAGAATTTGTTCTCCTTCTTTATTTAGAATTACTACAGTAGGTATTCTCCTATTTTAGACCCTCCTAATCTATAATCTAAGCTCTCACTCAGGTGCTCATACACACGCCGGTTTCTCACTACACCTCTCAGAGACATGTTGTCATTTGGAGCCAGAGGAAGTTTCACTGGAGAACAGTTTGCAGTCAAAGACACAAGCTTACAGCCGGCCAGCAAGCCTCACTGTACATTAGGTGCTGAAGATTCCCAGGTCGCCTGACGCAGCTACAAGGAAAGCAATTGAAGATCAGCTCATGAGCCTGACATACAGTAACCCAGGCCGGACCGCAGGGCGAGCGAGAGAACGCCTGCACCCTTAGAGCCACTCAGAACCTGCTGAACGACGAGGTTTAAATACAAGAGAAAATACAAACAGAGCCAGACGCTTGTCTCCCGGGCGCCAAGGTTTCCTTGGGTGGCAGAGCGAGCGCTCACCTGCTCTGTCTCACTCACAGTTACTGAAGTTGGACAGAGCGCGATTCACTGTGAAACACACTGTGACCCCGGGTCTAAGCAAGGAGCATGACGGAAATACCCAGACCTCTGCATTATTAAAATTAGCCCTCCCTCTGAAATGGAACTATGTTGTTAAGTCAACAGCATAAAAACTCAACTTTGAACCAATCTACAGAAGGTATGGCATGTTTCTTTCTGCTCTGTTTTATGCTTGGTGTTTCATGGATTTACTGTTATGGTCTAAATCAACGATTCCTGCTTGATACAGTAAAACTAAGTTATGTTTCTTTTAATTGGCAAGGAGACATGCTGGACCACCAAGGGAGCTCTGCTGTAACCCTGTAATTCACCCAGAGAACTGAGCAAGGGGGGCAACTACAGTAATTAACTGACACAGACAGGAATTCTATCTCAAAACAAAAGCAAAACTGATTAAGCCTCTAACAGAGAAGAGAACGAAATGAGCCACCCTGGTAACAAAGTCAAAAATGACTTGTGCCAGCTATTAAAAAAATAAAAATGATGATCACAGAGAGCACTTTGAAGTTTGAACTGACCATTCAATATAGCCAAGGGCCTTGTGAGATCTCAGAGTTCAAAGCGCCCATTAAGTAGGAAATTCACGGGTCGGCTAACTCTATATAAAGCTGATTGATAGACATGGCCATGCACAATATATGGAGGTAACACATTTCAGTTTATGACCAAAAACTTAAAAAAGGAACAAAAAAGATGCATTTTTCAGACACTTTTTGTTCTCTCGAGAGCTTTAAAAAGATGCACATCCATAATAATTTGTAGAACAGAAGAGTGAGAAACAGTAAAACTGTCATTACTGTGTTAAAATAACAAGATTAGGGCCAGCTATGATTCCCAGTGAGAAAATGTCATCGACCTCACTGCTTAACGTGAGACACTTAGACACTCCAAATCCCTTACAGCAAAAAAACTACACAGGAACACACAAAAAGAATGCCGCATTCCAGTCCCGATCAGTCTGCCGAACATGGGAACGTCGAGCACCATCTAACGTGGGGTTTTTTTTGGACTGTTTTGGGTCCATTGTTGGGGACATTGCTTTATATAATCATAGAGAAAGCAATCAAAATCACTACATTTTACATTTCAGTGGAAGTCCTGCTCCATACAAATCCCCTGTAGAGGTCTTGCAGAAGCTTCATTGTCTATTGACAGACGCTCTCCAGCCCAGTGCTCCTGCCCTGCCTTAAAGAGACTGAAGGGAGTGTGTGTGAGGGTAGGTGCACAGCATGCTTTTCCCTTTCTGGGAAGAAGGCGATTTTTTCTTTTTTTTTTGCTGGAGGGTGCAATTATTCCAAGCGCTACCATGGAGATGTGCTCCTCCATCTCGGCCCGGATGTTCTTCAATCACTGACGTCGGCACCTGCCCCACTCCCCCGGGAACCTCTCCTCACAGCACAGCACCGCGGCCGGGCTGGGCTCTTAAAGAGCCCCACACAGGAAAGCCCAGGCAGGTGTGCTGCACAGCTGAGTTTCCCAACAACCCTGAACTCCAGATCCACAATCCTCCGGTGCCCTATAGGAGTCGTGCTCCGAGAGATCATCGGCCAGTGCGCCTCTATCTCAGTGAAACATTCTTCACCACTGAAGGATTGGAACCATTTTCTTATGAGGTCAAACAGGACACTGAAGATCAAAGTGTCTGATATTGCTCAGCAGCCAGGTACACCTACTGCAGCAGCGGCGGCCTGCAGAATCCAGTTTAATAGCACTGAAGAAATATTTCATCTTTCAAATCATCTGGCTATCTGAGATGATGATACAAACTATTCGATCTTGAAATATTGGTTTGCGAAAAGCAGAAAGGGACCCAGCTGAGATATTCTTGTGAGGCAACAGCCTGCTAAGTGTGCTTTGTGGATATGGCCCCAGGTTGCTAATTTCAGAAGCCTTATTGGCAGCTTAAATGTTTTTTTCATTTACATTTTTCCTTCTTTCAAACCAAAGTGCTGTAAACTCTAAGAGTCATAACAGGCAGCAGCCCAGAGACGTGGTTAGAGCTCTGGATTCCTGGCAGGAGGGTCATGGGCTCAGATTCCAGGTGGGATGCTGTGTTTGTGCCCCTGTTCCAGTAATTACCCTGCTGTATGAGGGGGCACTCTCCATGTCTCTGAAGCAATGGAGAATTTTGCTTTCAATGGACTTAACTGATGAAAACAAAAACATTGAACTAAAACAATGTGTTAAGAGTTCCCCACTGTTTGAAGTAAATTGTACATGCTTAAAAGAGATTAGGTATGGGGCAAAAATAATTAAAAGATTGTACTTTGATAAACACAGGTACTAGAGAAAAAAGAACAGCTGGAGTTCATAAGTAGCTAGAAAGAAAAACTGAGCAAACTGATTTAAAAACATTCTCTTCACCATGGTGTAAAGTGCTTGATGAAAATAGCCATTACAGTCAAAGTCAATGTCAATGTTCCTGAGTCAATCTAACAGAGTCAGTATTGGACAGGCCAGCAGGGGGGGCCACAGCAGAGAGATGTTTGCATCGAAGAGCCAACCTGGCTGCAGAAAAACAACTTTCCCTTTAGCACATCTCTAAAGAAGAGCCTTCAGTGGTCTATTTAAAACAAATAGCACATACTTCCAGTGCACAGAGCATACACAAATCACTGCTATTATCCAGACCCTCAAAGGGCATTCTAACATTCTGTCACACCCTTCTGAGAGTTGAAATGTCAAGTGCCCTGGGAGATAAACTGCAATTTTGAAGACAGGGGTAATAAGGAGTGTGAATAATTGCAATAACCTCAGTGAAGCCTATTTTGTACATTTGTGCTCCATTTTCCTCCAGGCCTGCAGATTGGGAAGAGTGCTTTCTGGACTGACTGAATACTGTGGAGTTGTGCTCATCCATATTTTACAGAGTACAGTACTTCTAAATATAAATACAAAAATGCTAACCATCTCGACCAAAAATGTCCATTTCTCATTTTCTGGATTATAGAATTTGTTTAAAGATCAAGTGGGATGTAAGTCAGGCACATGGAGACAGGGAAGAGCTCATCAGAACAGAGCACACAGCAAAGGGTGTGAGATGTTTTAACATGTGGAACATCAACGCCTGTTGAAAATCAAGCAAGAAAACACAGAAAAGAACAAATATGCCTTGCTCATCGAGAGAGCTACAGCTCGGAGCCATTGGTATGTGGGAGTCTAGGCAAAATCAGCAGACTGATGCTTTGCCACCTGGGGCATCTACAGCCAGCAATGTCTAACCTGGAAAGACATCTACAGCCAAATACAGTTCATCAACGACAGGCCGCGATCCGGAAGACCACCAATCACGACACCTCGCCAAGATTGATGGGAAGATCCGAGTGAGACAGTCTGGCCAGTGTCTAGTCAATACAGAACTCCAACTGAGGTGACTGATGGCAGTCTGACTGCACTCTGTTGCACTGGTCCGGTCCTGCGAATTCATCCTGAACATTCCGGGGACAACATTCCAGCAGGACAAAGCCCGTCCTCGTGCTGGTCGCGTAACAATGGCTTTCATGTGGGAAAAGAGGTGGCGTCAGTAATGTCGTGGACGCCTCGCTCTCCAGACATGAGCCTCCCGCTGCTGAGTGGGGTCTGGGCTACAGACCAGCGAACTGGCACACAACCCAGGCTCCACCACAAGGCCGAGACAGCATCCGCTAAGCAGAAGCTGCAAATGTACAGCTTGTGACTTTCACAGTAGACCCCTTGTTGGTTAATCCTGTTGATGACACTTGTTAATCAGCATGATGAATTCACCTGTGTCATGTCTGTTCAGCAACGTGTCAGCCAGCAAAAAATGTGGCTGTAAGTGATGTTCCTTTCAATGCTTAGAACATATCCGGACACGTTTAATTTGATTAAAAATCAACATGTACCTGTGGACAACAGTAATTATTTTCTGGTGTTTATAAGCCTGCAACTTATAAATTCTAAAATGTCTCAAACTGCAGTGTAACAGGTATCTTATTTCCATCATTGTGTACACTGATGCAGCTGATAAACTGCCACTTCTTCCCAGTTATTGACTGACTGCATCTCATTATTTCACACACCATGTCTGGTTCAGTTCACCATCCAACAGGAACAAATACATTTAACAGCACTGCTGTTTATAACGGCGTGAGACCATGTTGTTGTTATTGCTAATGATGATAATCAGATAGCATGGCTCCTGGACAAGCCAAAGCTGGGGTGTCTCATTAACAAATCTACTGTATACAGTATAATCTCTTAATACAACTCTACTTTTGATGTCTTGCACCTGTATTTGTTTCAACTATATCAAAGAATGTTGAGCCTTTAGTACAAGAATTGCCTATAGAGCTGTAAGGAAACTGCTTAAATTCAATCTCATGTGCAAATTATTCAGTATAGCACTATTCTACAATTATTTTTAATGCAGCACTGAATGGAATTAGAGTTAAAATCCTTCCGATTGGACTACACTGGGTGTTGTTTTCTGGCATTACTTGTCCACGGAAATACTGCCTTTGAACAAGAGAAGATTAACGAAGTGGGGATTAAAGTTGAGAGAATGTGGCAGAGCTAGTCTTACACAAAATCTGATGGCACAAATGTAATTAGCAAAGAGGCAGACTGCGCCTAGGATAAGCACATTAAAATCAAGTTATTTTAAAGCAAAGAAAAATTAGGCAAAGCGAAATCCCTACATTTGCCAACTAATTAAAGAAGGATTTATAGAAATCTAATAGAAAAAAGGCACTAGCTACAGAGTGGATAATCCATAACTCCATTTCCAGACATTCTTGAGGTTGTTTAGCGACTCCCTTCGAGGGAATTCAAACCAATTATGCCAGGCTCATTGAAGGAAAAAAGATAAGTAAGATGCCACATGTTGGGAGAGTTATGAATAACTAAAAACTTCTAATAAAGCCCCTGGACTGCACACCATGAAATAGAGAATGTAAGGTTATTGTAAAGGGATAATTGGAAGATTCACCCTGGCAATAAACATCTACAAAAGACAAACTCATAACAACTAATGCAAAAATGTTAAGAGCCTCATTCTTGGCTTGCAAAACCAGTCCAAACTCTTTTTTGTGCCAAGATGGAACAGCAGAGCAATCTGAACAATGTCTGAGAAAGCAAAACTAATCTCCTTTAACCTTTCTACAGCTAGTAAACTTCAAAGTATGTTTTTTAGCTTCATTTCTAAAATGATTGAGCTTCCTTTTAGCTTTCACTAGGAAGATTCCAGTGCCAAGGGCTCAATGAGAATGTTACTATCAATCTGCCATTTAAAACTCTCCCTTCACGTCTTTACAAGAGGCTCCTGCAATGAAGTTCAGAGGTTTTGATTAAAAACCTTTTCCATGATGTGATCTTTTTCATCAAGGAGAGAACTTGCTAATGATGCATCTAATAAGGCTAGCTAGGCCTATTCCGTGCAAAACAAATGATATATTTGGAAGACTTCTTAATTTGTTTTTCCTTAATGAAATGCTGAAGCATCCTTAATATTAATACCCAATTGAAGTGTTCCACAATGTAATGTTACTTCATACTACAACAATGCAAAATGAAACATTAAACACATAATAACCTACTTCCACTGCGTTTAGAATAAATATATGGACAATGTTCCTTCTACCCTATGGTTTTATTATCATACATCTCTTGATAATATGATGCAATGGTACTGTATACAGCACTCTCCGTAAGTATTGAGACAGTGAAGGCAAAATGGCCATTTTTGCTGTATGCTTAAGCAATTTGGATTTGAGATGAAAAGATGAATATGAAGTAAAAGTACAGAATATCACCTTTTATTTCTGCATATTTCTTAGTTTATCAGCTTTAACGTTTTAGAATAAAAAGAGAACATTATACTGTAGATTGTGATGATCCATTCTCCCATTACTGGGAAACAGGTACTGTGGCAAATTAAATGTAAATTAAAATAGTATAAAATTCTTTGCATGCAATAACTGCATCTGGCCTGTGACATCACCAAATTCATGGTTTGTTCTTTTGAAATTTTGATGCAACCAGTTTTCAAATTGCTTGCTGCACGATGAAACGCTGGCCAAAGGGTCTGGAGTTATTTTCTTGTACACAGGTAGACAAGGTGCTTCTGTGAACCTCTGAAGTTATTCTGCTGCTACAGTCATTAGTTGTATCATCAATAAAGATGAGCGAGCCAGTTCCAGAGGCAGCTGTGCGTTCCCAAGCCATGACACTGCCTCCGCCATGTTTCACAGACAAACTGCTCTGGACACCCTGCAGCTCACTCCGTTCTCCACACTGTCTCCTTGCCATCACTTTGGTAGAGTTTCTCTCTGTCACATCTGTCTGTAACATTTTGTTCCAGAGCTCCACTGACTCCTCGCTGTACCTTTAGGCAAACTGGCCTTTCCATTTTTGGTGCTGTTGAGAGATTTGCACCTTGCAGAGCAGCCTTTATACTGTAATTCTGCTGTCGAAGTCGCCTGCGCACAGGAGATTGTGATGCCTT
The DNA here is from genome assembly GCF_055471065.1 of Atractosteus spatula. Lineage (NCBI taxonomy): Eukaryota > Metazoa > Chordata > Actinopteri > Semionotiformes > Lepisosteidae > Atractosteus > Atractosteus spatula. The sequence goes on along the minus strand of NC_142721.1, from coordinate 496,206 downwards.
CACCCTTGCACTGTGGAGGTTTTTGGTGATTTCAGCAGGAGTTGTTTTTAGAGTTTTTCTTCAAAGCTCTGATAACTTTCCATCACCAGTTGTTTTCCTTGGCTGACTTGGTCGTTGCTGGCTGCTAGGTACTGTACACCAGTGGTTTCTTTCTTTTTCAAGATATTCAACATTGCTGATTCGCTATGCCCAGTCTCTGTGCTATGGGTCTGATTGAAGTCTTCTTTTCTTCAGGCATCCAAATTGCTTGCTATTTGTTCTGAGACAGTTCTCTAGCCTTCATGTCAGTTCAAGCCTACTGACTCCAAAGGGAAGAGCGAAGGCTCGATCCAACACTACACACTCACAGCTCTTTTATGTGAACAAGCAATGCAACTTTCTTTTCATCTCAAATCCTCATTGCTTGAGTATACACTTGGTACTGTCCCTATACTTATGGAGGGCATGGTATTCCATTGTGCCCATTTCCCACAGCACTCCAGCAGTCGGTAGTATAAATATGGCCCAGCTACACGTAGGTAAGAAGCCGTGTCAGACCCAGCATTGTTAAAAAGCTACTGTTGTATTTTTCTCTGCTCCTCCTTGCGCTTGCGGTTGTGTTAGATACAATACAGCAGGTTTTATAGGTAATTGTTACATTACCCATGTCTTAACACCTGTAACATTTCAATTATCATCAATTAAGCAGGTGATTCGCCAAATTAAACAGACCTAATTTGGAGATCATTGTGAACAAACATGTAAGTGCTATTCAGCCCTCAAGGATCAGAGTTTCTTAATTTTAATTGAGTAAATGACTTGCTTACTTGATAAATTATTTTTAAAAAGACAGGGGTCTGCACAAATAATAGACAGATATGAGATATGCCTCTACATCAGAACCCGTTAACAGATTTGTCAGTTTACTGCACACACTGTGTTGGGTGTCATAACACAAGTGCACAGCTGTCAGTGGGTCGATGAGGTCAGTGCAAATGGTACAGTACATCAGACTGAAAACACTTTCTGCCAGAGTAAACTCAGCTCCATAGTACAGCAGTAGTTCCAATTTTAATACTGCGGATTACGAAGATACATTATGAAAAATGAAAGCCATGCTTGAAAAAAGGAAATCTCTTTTGTGCATCATTCAGGAATAAAAGGGAGCAATCAGATTCCAGCACAATTCAAGGTTTGCAGGATTTTTCTCTAATCTGTACTAGTAGGTGGGGCCTTTTGTTCAGCGGGTAAAAATTGCTCAGTGGTAGGAGATGAGCTTCCCATTCTTTGAACACCATTTTCTCCTTTTTCTACTTTTAGCAGAGGAACAGAGGAGTTACAGCAGGCAACTGGTGGATTTAACAGAGCTTCGCCTCTGTGTGTATCCCCTGAACTGGCCAGAAGTTGGCATAACAATTAACATTAATTAGACAGCTTAGTGCTGAATAACACACTCAAGGTAGTCTGTATGCCGGTACGCCACAAGTCAGATTTCGAGAGTGTGGCACTCAGTCAATCCAATCCTGTGGCTCAAATAGGCCTCTGAGATATTAGTAAGAAATGTTTTCCAGTTTCCAGTAAGAAAATTGTTCGATAATTGCCGTTCATTCCTCAGTGCTGTACAACTCACAACAGCAAGAGCCCCAGTTGAGGAAAAAGCCATAAACAGTAAGTACATTTAACAGATATGTAATAGTTTAATTTGTGCCCCTATATGCCATGCTTTTTTAAAACATGGAAAGCAAACTGACTCTTAAGGAAAGGCATTAAAATGTAATGGTTGAAGTAGAAGGATCTTTAATAGTAACAAAACTAAAAAAAAACAGCTGAGTGCAATACTGATTAATAGTACAGTGATGGATATAGTTGGACATACTTCTTCTCTTCTAATCACTCACTACGTGGTGCCAGTCCCCACATCATCCAGCACACCTTCCATACTTGAGAAGAACAGAACAGCAAAGTTGACCAAAAAAAGCATCCAGAGAAATGATAATAATAATAATAATAATAATAATTGCTTACACTTATATAGCGCTTTTCTGGACACTCCACTCAAAGCGCTTTACAGGTAATGGGGACTCCCCTCCACCACCACCAATGTGCAGCCCCACCTGGATGATGCGACGGCAGCCATAGTGCGCCAGAACACTCACCACACAGCAGCTATCAGTGGGGAGGAGAGCAGAGTAATGAAGCCAGTTCAGAGATGGGGATTATTAGGAGGCCATGATTGGTAAGGGCCAATGGGAAATTTGGCCAGGACGCCGGGGTTACACCCCTACTCTTTTCGAGAAATGCCCTGGGATTTTTAATGACCACAGAGAGTCAGGACCTCGGTTTTAGGTCTCATCCGAAGGACGGCGCCTGTTTACAGTATAGTGTCCCCGTCACTATACTGGGGCATTAGGACCCACATGGACCACATGGTGAGTGCCCCCTGCTGGCCCCACTAACACCTCTTCCAGCAGCAACCTTAGTTTTTCCCAGGAGGTCTCCCATCCAGGTACTGACCAGGCTCACACCTGCTTAGCTTCAGTGGGCTGCCAGCTGGGAGTTACAGGGTGATATGGCTGTTGAAACATTATGCAAAAACACAGAATACAATCTCTAATGTCTGCATAATTAACAAAACACCTGCTGTGTTTAGAAAGGGTTGATTTTGTGACTACCAGGCACTCTGACACTCTTGAGTTAGTGCCTTCTCCTGTTTGTGTTTGGTGTTGTGTCATATACTATAGATCAGGGGGCTGACAGGCAGGCTAGCTTTATTAATAATGCAGGTCCTGATATGGCTGCTGATCGAACACGAAGATAAGCAGTGTCTGTGAGAAGATCTCCACCTCGGCAGTGGAGGCCTGCAGGATCCGATGGAGGAATCAGTATCCCTGCAGTCACACAGGGACTGGCTGACTTGTTTGATATGCACCGTGGCTCATACACAAAAGGGGGAAGTCACCATGGGTAATTAGCTTTAATTACCCTAGAAGCACAGAGGAAGGAGAAGGCAGAAGATATGCAAACGATTCGCTGGCAGGGTTTGTTATTTCTTCTGACAGGGATTGCCTCTGTGGCAGTGAGAGGGAAGACAGAGCTGTGTGGGAATAAGAGACTTTTTTTTTTCTGCGCACTAGAGATATTCATTAGCAGTTCATTTGTGAGAGGAAGTTTTGGAGGGGAATTAAAATTAATGAGAAGAAACAGGCAGCATAAACAAGACTTTGAAGAGCGGTTTTTGCCTTTGCCCTTTTTCAGTGATGGAGAAATCTCTCCCGCAGGGCCTCCTCCCTCCACTGTCCCCCCACCCCACCGCAGGACAGACCGAGACCCCCACCCTCGTTCACTCCGGGCCGCAGCAGCAAGAGCTCTCCACTGCCTCTCAGGTACCATAGAAACCACCTGTCTGCTCAAAACCCAGCCTCCTCCCCAACAGAGCACTGCTAAAGCCTCCTAGGGCTGTGAAACCAGACAAGACTACCCCAGGGGTCATGACTTGATTCTGGTGTTGTGCAGCTTCAGGACTTTGCCGTACCTTAACCAAGGGCCGCACAAGCTGTGGAATCGTGGATCTTACTGGAAAGTTCCCCTGGGTGATCTGAGAGCATATTTACACGAACTGGCAAACACACGGCGTATCGGTTCCTCTAATGGTTCATCTTTTCAGCCTTTTGAATGGCCTCCTTCCTCACTCTCTGTCTCCGACTCATCCATGTCAGCGGTCGGGATGCCTCACTGTTCCTGGTCCAATGTTTGATTTATTTTTCATGCCGATTTTAGAGTAAACTGACTGTACGAGTCTATACAAATGGACATGCACATGCAGTGAGAAAAAAAGACAGGCATTCGACTGCAGTCTCCGCCACACTACAGTGTCAAACCGATTCAGCGCTCCTCACTCAGCAGTAAAGAAGCCAAGTATGAAAAGGCACGAGAGAGCCGGGCAGTGAGAGGAGGACAGAGATAGCCACAGCTGCCTTCACAGAGGACGCCATGCCTCTCAGCTGATCCTCCGCTTACTGCGTCAAGTTCAGAAAGAAAACGGGAATCGCGGGGATTTCAAATTTAAAAATAAAAACCTGACTGTCTGCAGGGAGAGATCAGGAAGAAAACGGTTCCTAAAGCACTCGTGTTATCTGCTCTCAGCAAGGGTTAAGAACCACAAACCCTGCGGCGTGATCCCCTACCAGGACGGCTTCAGCAATGCTAACGAATACCCCGAGGCTGTTCAGACACGCACTGTTCAGTCCACCAGCACAGAAAAATGGATACTTGCATTCACCCTTGATTGACAGCTCAACTGGCAGCTCAGATAGACAGCACACTGTCTTGTTTCCACCTGCACTACTGTAGGTTCAGGTTGATTTACAAATGTATATGAATGTGTGGAGCAGCAAACACACAATCTGCTGTTCAGGAAGAACAAGGGGAACAGTGGCTACAGTTCTCACATGCAGTACACACACAGCACTGAAGGTGAATTACCGTCCAACAAGTCGTCTTGATGCTGAAATGTGAACGACTGTTTGCACAAGGCTTGAATTTGCAAGGTGATAGCAGCACTGCAGAAGTGAAGATGCAGGTACAATGCAGGACCTTATCCTTCAGTTCTGTGACGCCAGGCTCTTTGCTCAGACCCGTCCCCATGTCACTCTTGTTGCTCTGCAGGGTAGTGGTAGCACTCCAGCCAAAACTCCTCTCCCACCCACAAAGCACCATCCCCGACTACAGGCTTATGGCAGGAGCTCTGTATGGCTCCAGCTCTTGCCTTGTTCTCTTCAACAACATTCTTCTGATGCAGCAGGACCCTCTGTAGAACACGCTGAAAAAAGTTACACAAACCTGCCTTTGGCACCGTTGTTCACTATAGTTGCAGTTTGAGTCTCCAGAAAAGCTCCTTACATTAATGACAGCATTATCAACCCATCTATCCTTCCTGTTTTTACCCGCTTGATCCAAGTCAGGGTCACAGGAGAGGTATCCTATTCCAACAAGCAATCGGGCCCAAGGCAGGGTTCACCCTGGATAGGACACCAGTCCATCACAGGACAGATGCAGGTACAGACACACACACATTCACAACAGGCCAAATAACCTACAAACATGTCTTTAGAATGTGGGAGGAAGCCAGGCCACCAGGAGGAAACCTACAAGAACACGGGAACATCCAAACTCCATCATTAGCAACCAATTCATCCATATTCACCAATACAATACAAAATTGCAGCACTTCCATTCATCATAGACAGGGACAGCATGCAGTGCTCTGTGCGTACAGGCACAGTGATTTTAATTTAGACTGCAGTTCATTTTGGGAATGCATGAAAATGCAACCACAGGGGGTCTTTGGGAACTGTTTATTCGTCTGACTCCCAGGGCAGGGGCTTTCATTAAAACTGCCTTGTGAGCCTCTCACTGTGCAGCCCCACTGCCCGCCCTCTGTCAGGAACGGGTCCTGTGACTGGCACTTGCCCAAGGTGACACAGCAAGTTAATAACCGAGCAGGGATTTCAGCTCATTAGCATTACAAAAGTGCCATTTGAGGCAACTTGGCAGGTGCACTGGAATGTCAGGTGAACAACCAAGGGGCATCATATGAAACGGAAGAAGACTCTTGTCATGGTTTGACCTGTCACGCTTACGGAAATCCTATTTCTGGGACAGAGGTGTCCTCAACCGGAAATCTTCACTTTAAAATAAGTAAAATGCCTGTGTATGTTCCATGCTCTGTCTTTGAGTTTGCTATGCACAGGTGAAGGCTCTCTAATTTCATTCAAAAACATGAAACCGCACACAAGTAGCCTCTCCTCCCCTCTCCAGATGAAGCCTCCAGCACAGAAATCAAGTGCTGTGTCAGACAGAGTGATGCCTGAATCAGTCCTCGGTTCTAAATTGCAAACTATTTCCTGCGAGCTGCTGGAATTCCATCCCTTCCACCTCTGTGCATCTGTGCAGCAATGCTCTCCAATTAAGTAGGTGTCAAACTGACAAGATCATTAATGATCAGAGCGCACCTATTCAGGGGAAGGCTGCTTTCTTTGTTACAAATGCAAAACCCGCCAAGTGTCAGTATTCAGCTCTCTGCTCAGCATGCCGTATGGAGACAGGCGGCTCTGTGAAATACAGATTTCACAGGCAGCAACAGAGAAGCAATCATTCCTCACAAAATGAAAAGGCTGTACCTGTATTATTAATACTACCAGTGGTGTTGATTTTGTGTGTGGCCTAAGTGAGAGCTAACATTTAGATACTGTGATTTTCAAGATGCCAGGGTGTCTCCTGCGCTGTAGCCCAGTAGGTTGCTCAGAGTAAATGACCTGAACTCCAAATAACACACTACGAGCGCTTCATAGTAAAATGTCAAGGCTCTGACTTGTGGTGTTGAAGACGGTATTAACGTGATATTATTGGGCGTTTCCAGTTCCCTGTGCTACTACAGTTGGAAGTCCCACTTAAAATGTCTGGAATGTTAAAAATGGATAAAATTAGTACAGCTTTAACTGGGCTAGAGCAGGGGGCCGACACTGGTGAGCAAAAAAAGGGGAAAAAACACAACCAGAGAAGAGTCTTTTTAAACCCCAGGGCAAAGTAAGAATAGGGTTCCTTCCTGGCAGTAGCAGGTCTCCTGTAGGTGCTTCTGAGTAGAGTCCACAGTTGTGGTGGCTGAAGGCACCTCAAGAGCAAAAGGAAAGAAAAACTGGTGATGCATGATCTTTCCCTGAACATCAGAAGATGAACAGCTCTGTTAGCGATAAATTACCTTAATTGTACAAACCAAGAAAAAACTCCTGTCAGGACACAATTACATGTCATCTGCTACCCAAGCACAAGGCTCTTCTGGGTTAATTCTCAAGCTGATGTTTCGTTTCTGAAAAAATTGACAAAATTTTTCTCACAAAAATCCCGAAGTTCTCCTTTAAAGACTGTCATTACAATTAGCAAGGTAATATGGAAACTCCACCTGAAAAACTCTTGTTTTGGGAAAGAAGGCTACATAATCTACAATTTAAAACCATGACAGTACAAAATTGCAGAATGAATTTGGCTATTGTTCTATAAAGGAACCTCAACAACAGAGTACTTACATTTGAAAATAAGCTCTATATACTGAAGGCTCTCTGAAGAGCAGGAATGGCAGCAGTCCTTTCAGCTTCTGAGCTGATCTGCAGCTTTCCGAAGAGAACACACAACTCCTGTAACTCACTTTGCAGGCTTATAATTTACTTTCCCCACAGTCTCAAATCATGTCTGGTTCCCATGACAACAGCCCCCTCTGAACATCTAAAATAACATACAAACACAACAAGACAGCAGATAAGAGTGACCTTCAGAGAAACACCACAGCTGGCATAACACAAACAGCAGAGAGGGACACTGGCACCAGTTATTTACAAATCCCTCCCCTGATAACCTTCACAAAGTAATCCAGTTGTGTGGTTTCCTTTGGCCAATTAGCCACATGTTAGAGATTGTTAAAGTGTCCAGCCCACAATTGAGCCACCACCACCCGCAAACATATTCATGCCTTTGCTGTCAAAGCCCTAATTAAGCAGGCAGGTTTTCCAAAATATACAGAAAAAATACTTCAAAATACTACTGAGCATCCATCAGCAAGTATTTTATTCCTGGGTCTGTGGCTTGGTGTTTAGTATTACTAGGTAAACCCTGCAGGCTTCACCAAATGCAGACAAGAACTATTTTACACAGCTACAGCCAAGAGACAAAATCTTAGCCAACTCTGAGCTCCTCTGTGCAGACTCTGACTGTAGCACACTGTTCTAGGCTGACCTTTGATACATACAACACCGCTCCGAACTGGATGAAGAAAAAGCTCAGGAACTGAGGTACAGCAGACCTTTTGAGAGTCAGCTGAGTGACTATTTGGTATTTGGTTATTGAGCATTACTGTTCTGTAAGTCTGACTGGCAGTAAGTTTAGGGAAATAGCTCTAAACCTGAAGTATTCAGAACAAAAATCAGAATATACAGTACAGTGGGTTTCAGAAAATGGCTGGCTAGCTCTCAAAGGAAAGGAACAGAAAAACAAAAACTGTATTTGTGAAGCAGACTAACCATCAGGATGCCAGCCTTACCCAAGCTAGGACTTGATCAAACAGAATTGGCGATGTGTCCTGGGAATCAGTGTCATACTGGAAGCAAAACAGCTGTCAAACTCTGTAACAACATGGCAGTGACTTGGTGGAAAGTGAGCTGAAACTAAACACTTTTGTCTGTTTGATTTTATTTTAGTCACCAAACACTTTTTATAATGGCCTGATCGCTCATAGTGTTCATTTCTCTCATTCAGAAATACCGTTAAGAATAAACAAGCTTATTCTTAATTAGGAACAAGTAATAGGTTTATTCCATGCTGAAGGTGTTGACACCTGAAGAAGGCTCCACGGCCAAAACGTTGTGTTCTCTTTCTTCTTTTTTTCAGCATGGAATAAACCTATTACTTGTTCCTTTGCAGCCTACGCATGCTGACGCAGCTACCCACCTGAACTACTTATTCTTAATTAGACAGGCTGGTGTCTGTTACACAACACCATGCATAAAATGGAAAAGACACAAACAATGTGTAGTTACTTAATGTGGGTAAAGCCTGGCTTCATACACCATGCAGGGCCTGACACAAACAATAATGGAGAAGGCCAATATTTAAAACTGTACAATAAAATGAACACTTCTGTTGCATTTTGGAACTGGCTTATCTTTATCTGTCTGGGCTCATGACTTCTCAATAAATCTATTTTGTTAACTTTTTCCCACGAAAAACAAACACAGGGGACACCTCAACTTCACAATGCTCCCATGATGCACCTCCGTCATGGCACGGCTGGATACTAAGCGGAAGTCCACTTAAGATGACACTTATTTACACAAAGGGTTGTGGGTGTCTGGAACAAGCTCCCCACCAATATGAAGACCATATGACTGGATCTTTCAAGACATGGCTGTAGGAGATCTGGAGATCCATCAACTACTAGCAACCAAATGAAGAAAATAGACTTCAAAGCCTACTCTTGTTAGTAACTTTTCTTATATATTCCTGTGATGTCCTACACGGCAAAACCACTTGTCACACAGGCGGAGCAGAGAAAATGGGATGTGGGACAGAGATAATTTAGTTCCTGCCTCAATATTCGTCTGCTTCCAATTTTCTTACTTATACGACCTCCATGCTGGCTGGAGTTATCTCCTGAGAGGGAGGGGGGGGGTATTTTCAACGAGCAGCAATCAGTTCAGATTCCCCAAACACCTCTCCGTTTTCCTTCAGTTCAAAAACATCATAAACACCCCCCCACCCCCTCTGCCCGGTAGCTGGAAACATCACTGTTATGATAGAGAGGTGCTTAGTTAACAAAAAACACGCCATGGATATTTACCCAGACTCCCCTGCTTCAGAAGAATCGCAACTTTGCATCTCAACATTTTATTTGTGGTGTTTCTTTCCTCCGCAGTGGAATACCACTATAATGTCTCCAGCGTTTAAGAATTCAACCCTTGTTCTACACACGGTTGTCACTTCTCAATAAAACAAAAATATAGAGCCTAACAGTTGAGATAGGACTAGTAGACTGTTCTAATATTACCTCGTATTAGAAATTAACTCAATAGGCACGAAGCAAGGAATTCTGATATGACTCAAGTTAGTGGACAGTTCCTGAAGGAGCAAGAGTTTAATTGAGAAATCTGTTTCTAGAGAATAAAATAAGGGATCTTAAAACAAGGGCTGGCAGTCAGAGCCTCCACACATCTCCAAATGATCAAACTCTCCCGTAATCTCTGTGGCCCTGCCAAGCATGTCAGCAGGGTTAAACTGAGAAGCAGTCACCAGTACTGGTGGGAGGGTCCAGCAGTTGATTAACAGCTGGAGATCCCACATTCAGAGGACAGGAGTAATCAATTAACTGGCAATTAAGAAGCTTGAGAAACAAAACATAAATTGGGTGTTACAGCAGTCTGACAAATATTGTCTTGAAGAAAGCAGCAACTTTAAAACAAGAAACACTGTGCTTCCATGCCAAGATCACTACAGCTGACAGTTTTACCGAAGCATAGTCCCGCATCACAGTGTGGACACATAGTGGAAGATCAGTACCAGTGTGCGCTGCTGTCGTTTCCCTGCTAAAAGCAGAACTTCCAGTAAATTAAACCATGAAAGTATTTAGTGTCGATTTTAGAAAGTTTAGAGGTGCACGATTCATTATAAAGAGGCTTTGTGTGGGCCGCAAGTTAAATAAAAACTGCAGTTAATGTCAATATTGCGATCTTTAAAAGATTTATAGCTTCTGTGTACATTTGTATTATGCTGGCATGTAGACATGTTTATGCCAAAATCTATTGGGTATGTTAAGTCAAAAGATAAAGACTAAACTATTACTACAAAAACAAAGACATTTGGACACTTAAAGGCCCTAGAATGGTTATTCTAATGATGAACAAAAAAACTGTAGGCTGTTACATGTGACCACACCTGGTGGTGAAGGACTGTATTACAGAAAATAATTTTCCCAGCCAATTACTGCTGGTGGTACAGCTAATGGACACAAAATGGAACTATCAATGTCAATGTCAAGTTATTTTACAGGGTTGCTGGGCCACCATTGCCAGCACAGCCTGCATACACCAGAGACTCCCTGTGTCTGGAACTGGACACCCCTCCCAGCAGGAAAGAAATGCTGCAACATGAGGTGAAGATGATCACTCAGTAGTATCATGAAACAACTCCCTCTCCCACTGAGGGTATGAGTGCAGCCGAACCATGCCATGATAATGCAGCCCACAACATTGTGGAATTAGCTGACACCAAGCACTCAGGGCCACAGAGCTCTTTCGTTCGGCACCACAGTGTACTTATCTGTCTGTGGAGAAGTTGGCAAAGAATGGCTCATCATCAGTCCACTGGTATGGTGAGTGGTTTGTGCAGCTCGACTGGACTATGCACTCCCACCCACAGTTGCCCTTTGCTGATGATGCCTTTCATCAACATCAGCACATGGAGCATCACTGGAGCTCCTGCCAAACACACCCCTGCAGCTGTCACTGAGGTCTGGGAATAACTATGTTAACCAGCCCTGTCCAGCATTGGTGTACTGGTGGACTAAGCATGTTGGGATGTTTACTTATTAACGCATGAGCCACTCCTGTGTGGAAGTCCTTGCTTTCAACATAGCTGCTGTCTCTCCATTACCCAAGGGTTTCCAATGTTTTGTCCATTATATGTGTATGTGTATAAGGGTGTAAGCATACTTTACTGTATGTGTGTAAGAGTCTATATCATCTATGTAGGACTCCATATGACGTCATGGGAAGAAGACACAGCTTTCGTCTTCATCACAGGAATATTACTGTATATATCACCAACTCTATATTAAACAATACATTACATATTAAAGATGCACTACTGAACAGATGGGATTTTAAATATTAAAATGCAAAAATGACATGTTTTGCCATGAAATGTGAAGAATTATCAACCCCCTTCACTCCAAAAGTTTGTGTTATTAAAGTCAGTCAGCCAGGTAACGACACAGGCTGATCATACACGTCGGAGGCCTTCGCTCACAGCGTGGCGATCAACAGAGAAAGCAGCAATCCAAACTATTACACAGGCAACGAACTCAGGGAGTGTCACTGACCACAGCCAGCCGTTTGATGATAGCAATTATCATTACATGGCAAATTGAAAAGCTAATGTGTGACACCTGTTGTTTAAAATTATATGTAAAAAGAACAAAAGTGTGTGCTTCCAGAATGAGGTCAATCTGAGGACGAATTCACACTTCTCTGCTGCAGGTTCAAAAGGGGTGGCACCTCCATAATCCCAAAAGCTCGGTTTAAGGATGTGTTCCTGTTGTCAGAGCTGTAGCTCCCCTCCAATCATGGAATTTCATTTGAACACTACACCTAGCTGAGCTGAGGCATGTTAGCAAAGCCCCCTGAGCGCCTGTCCAATCACTCTAATCCCTGTGTTAAGACGACACAACAGCCACAAACAAGTGTCGGCCAGCTAAAGCTTATTTCCAAAACGAAGGGCTGAATGTGTGTGCTATGGGGGGAGGGGGGAGTTTCTACAGAGCCCATTTCCGACAGCAGGTCAAAAAACGTTTCAAAATCAATCTTGGAGTAAAAGCCAGCTTCTGCCGGATTACGGCCTGCAGAGCCCACAATCACTGATGCATCCTCAGTCACCAGACTCTGTGTAATTACAGAAGGGGAATAAACCTGCTGGAAACTAAGTAATTGAGAGGAGAATAAACAAAGTGCCCAACACGGTTGGTTTTTTTTAAAGAGCCTCTGGATTAAAGAGGGACAGGCTGGAAAACGAGAAGCAATCACAGCTACTAAATAAATTACAACACCCTGGGGAAATTGCGGCGAAAACGGGAATATGCGTTTCACATCTTCCCAAGCATTTAAATCTAGTTAGATATTTATCGCTGGTGATACATAATGTTTATATATATATAATTGTTTGCATCGATTGCTTTTGATTTAACTTCTGCATCCAAATGGACAGTTTTCAATCATTTGCTCACATAGTGAAGCCCCTAAAGATCTTCAAATTGAAACTACAGCTTACTGCCCTTGGCTGGCACAAAATTAAGTGCGATTGAGCTTGAGGTGCTACACGTTTCCATATGTCATGCTCTGGGCTTTTCTCTAAAGGACATTTTTTAATCATCAGATTCCAGGCTTCTAAAGTTCTTGTTTTTTTCCTACCATTGTTATGAAATGAGGGGGTATATGTTCTGTAGTACAAACACATGTGGACACTTAGCATTAAACAACATTTTATTTTTTTAAATAAAACAATTATTTTTTCAAAGGAAAGATTTTATGAGGTTTAGTTGGCTTTTAACCTGTATACGGTACCTCCATCCTCAATAGAGTAAGAAACAGTCAGTCAAAACATGACTGTTTGAGATATTACACCGCAGCGCACTCAGATAATGGAAGTTTATTTCTAAAGTACTTGCAATTTTGTTTTTCCTCAACAGGAATTTGAGTTATTTTTTTCTGTTTTATTTAAGGACGTGGCTGCTGTACGTGAAGCGTACTCTCAGCAATAAAATGTATATATTCAATACAGGTCCTCTACATGGTACAAATTAAGTGGGCCGAGACTCCTCAATACTGCTCTACAATCTGACCCTAGGGAGGGTGCTCCCTGAGCTCTCTCTCTGTTCATTGACTGAAGACCATGGCTATTACCCTGAAGTAGCTTGATGCGCTCTTGACTATCGATTGCCTAGGCTGGAGCCCTTGACTGTGTGCAACCAGCTGCTTCTGTTAATTTTGCATGGAGATTTCCTGACACAAAGAGAGAGGATTCGCCACTGTCAGCCACACTCTTCCCCCACAGAATCTAAATGAGGGGAGGTCAATGTCCTCTAGTGCCGTAGAGCCACCTCATCTCTGAGAAAATGAACCACTTCATTTTTGGTAAAAACTGAAATCAAACAAGTAAGTCTTAGAAGAAACATTTTTACAAGTTTTATAGAGCGGTCATGAGGGCAGTGATTTTTCATTGATTTTTTTCATTGGCTAATGAAAACTCAGTCTGAGGGCAAAAACTCATTTCACATTTGCTTGCAGTTAAGGGTTCTCGCCTGAGGACACAAGTAGAAATTAAGAGCACAACACGCGTTTAGGACTGGGGGAAAAAAGTGCTTCTTTACACAAAGGGGGGCTTTCCACAATCCGCTCAACCAAGATATTAAACGGGGTTTATATCAAAAGTTTAGGAGGGCTGACAACAGCCAAGTTAATTCAACCTCAGCTGACAGTAATTTGTAAAAATTCCTGACCTCATTTTCTCACATAAAAACTATAAATACTACATGTCATCTCCTTCTCTTCCTTACTTTGGCTTTCCTCCTCCACCATATCCCCACCTTTGCAGCCTCCCTCTGCCAAGTGGGTTAGGCCAAATTTACCGTGACTACAACACTCCATAAACCTTCAATTCACTTAATTCTTTGTTGTTGTTATCCCTAGTGCAAGCAGATTCCTTAGACTCTTTCAAGAAATGATGAGTGAGATCTCCAGATTAGCTTCCAACAAACCCACACAAACAAAACAGGCTGAATGGCTGCCTCTTGTTTGTATTTTTTCACACGTGCTTCAAAAAGGTCTTGGCTTTAGAAGGGGCTTTGAAAGTGCAAAACCAACTGACACCGTAGGTTTAGCTTCCTAATTGAGAGTCCAGGTAAGAAAGCAATTAAGTTGCTGTGGGTTTTTAGGAGATCTTAGTCAGCAGAACGAGACTACATATCTGAATAATAATTGCTTACACTTATATACTGTAGCTCTTTTCTGGACACTCCACTCAAAGCACTTTACAGGTAATGGGGATCTCCTCCACCACCACCAGTGTGCACCCCTACCTGGATGATGCGACGACAGCCAGAGTGCGCCAGTACACTCCCCACACACCAGCTCTCAGTGGGGAGGAGAACAGAGTTCAGAGATGGGGGTAATTAGGAGGCTATGACTGGTAAAGGCCAGGGGGGGAATTTGGCCAGGGCACTGGGGTAACACCCCAACTCTTTTCGAGAAACACCCTGGGATTTATAATGACCACAGAGAGTCAGTACCTCGGTTTTAAGCCTTTTGTTTAGGTACATATAGTGTCCCCATCTCTATACTGGTGCACTAGGATACACAGTGATCTTCCCCAGAGGGACTACCAGCACACCTTGATCCTCAGATCTTCTGCACACAGGGATTCCCACATCAAGGTAACCCATGATGTGAAAACATCTGCACACACAAAGAAAGAAGAAAAGCAGAGAAGCACCTAGGCTAATCTCTGCGTAATGTGATCCTGCAGCCACTACCTTGCACAATAGTTTTTAATAAATCATTAAGCGCAATTCTTAGACCTTTAGAGACTTTCTCAGATGTGAACATCATTCTGTTTTGATGAAGCACAGTACATCCTCCACACATTCAATTCAATGTATATCCCATCTTAATCCAAGCCCATTAGCTCTGGATTCACAATCGGTAACACAGCGATTAAGTATTTACATTGCCTCCTCTGACTCAAGCCTAGCTTTTTTTGTATGATTTAGTTAGGTTGAGGGAATTAAGCCTTCCCATACCTTTGTTTAAAGGGTTGGGACGCGGATTAAGATCAGAGGCAGGAAACGAGTCCCTAATCCCTTGCGTAAGGGTACATGTGTAGAGCAAAGTGAAAATCGCATCAGTCTGAGCCTGACAAATAAACATGCGGCACAAAAGAGCGATTTCACAAAGTGAGGAGCAAAGCAGCTCACTGATTCTGTTGGATATATGTGTAAATGTCTCTTAAAATCCAGAGCCCCTCTCCCCGCTGGCTGTCCCCTGTGCAGAATATTAGCCGAATCAGAATTTCCTACCTGAAGGCAGAACAAAATGTCAAGAAAAATGAACAAATCTATTCAACCGGCATATGGTATTGACTGCACATATGGGAGATCAGACTTTGGGCAGAGATTCAATAACTCAGCCCCGCTGGAGCACATTCAATATCTCCGCCATGGTGGAACAGATGCGACACCTCAGTCACATGGCGTTGTGTCTCTCCTGCCTCCTGAAGCCCAACCCCACTAACGACACATCCTCATTCATTCACCACCTCTCCAACTCGCACAGGCTGAACTGTGCTCGCATCTCGGCTCGATCACAATTGTAGCAGACAAGGATAAATAAAACAAACGTAAACGTTATTTAAAAAACAAAGCAACATTGTTTTGGTTTCAAGTTTGAGCAATAATAACTGGGAAGGAATTTCACTGGCTTTATTTTGCCTTAAAACAGCCAATGCTCAGCAATAGATCAGCACAGATATGACCATGGATACAAATAAATTCAAACAGATTGTAGTGCACTTAAAATGACTATAAATAACACTGCTCCTCTTTTTCCCTCCTCTTACTCACAATTTCCTGATTCTCTATCAACTTCAAAACTCATCAATCCCTTCTAAGTGCCTAAAGTGTGTTTGGGGGTGTATGGTATTTTGTTTGCTTGGTTTCCAACATACACCATATTCACTGACATTTCTAAGAAAAATACATCTCGAATGGAAATTCCTCATTCTCATTATTTCCTCAGAATTCTTTCATTTCAGAAATACAAAATGGGAAATGTAATTTAACCCATTTATATAACCGGTTAATTTCTTCAGGACTTTCCCACAGAGCCTGCAGGCAGATGCTCACACACCAAAACACACACATCAGTAACACAAAACTGGGCTCCAAGTACATGGGAACAGCTTACCTTCATTAGTACAGACTCGCTCAGTTTCTCTCGATTCACAATCTTTATTGCGACCTTCTGACACGTGACACAGTGGACTCCGAGCTTCACCAGCCCTGCACACAAGACAAAAATGACAGATCAGGTAAGAAAGAAAGCTTCACTTTAACATGCCCATGACAGAATACACAGCCTCTTTAACCAAGATATGAGGAACCCCAAATCAAATGGATAGATAGATTGTCTCAGTGGCAGACAATGTGTGGGTGAGATTGAGGATCTGAAGATGGGACTTGCCACAACCTCCCAGGTGAGACGAGTCCCACATCCCAATGCTCTGGAAAACCGGTGGAATGTACAGCTGGATTCTCCCCAACACAACCTCACCTGAAGGTCATTCTGCCAAAACAACTGGGAAAGTTGTTCAAAACCTGTCTGAACTGTGCTTGCTGCTTGATCATGTCCATCATGCGGGACAGAGGGCATTCTTACAGTAAGTCTGGGCAAGAGAAAATGATCTGTTTCTCACTATACCAGTGTCAGAAACGAACACCACTCACACAACATAGAGGGGTTTCCGTTTAAACAAAACCTGATTGTCTAGAGGTAAATACATGAAGTCTCCTGAAAGTTGTTACCCCTTTCAAAACAGGTATAAAAATCAGAAAACTGCTTATCCTCGTGAGGGAAATTGAAAACATGACACTGAAACCAGAAATTACTTTTGATCCACCTCAGAGTTTTTTTGGAAAGCAAAGTTTACCCTGCAGTTAGAAAGGGTGAGGAAAATATACAATGAGGCAAAAGCTTTGACAAGACAAATAAATAAAACTATTACAGTCTTTTGGCTTTAGCCCATTAATTATTGAAGTGTACGAACAGTCCTATTATTGAACCATTTTATTCAACATCTCATGGTTCTCATGCTCTTAATGATCACTTTTACTTTTGAGCCAGATGTCTTTAGAACATTTTTATTTCAAAATGAAACTTTTTTATTTTGCATCATAAACTAAAAATCCTTGCATCTGTATCCCCTGAGCCTTACGATGTATATTGCAGAAAGAGAACTGGTAAACAAGTAGAGTCGATTGATGCTTAAAGTCCGAAAAATAGGCTTCAGCCCATTATGTGCAGAATCTCTTATTTCCCCCCAGAGCACCAACTATGGAAAACAGCTTTATTTTCTCTTTTCCCGTACCCTGGGAAAAAATATGTTTTACTTTGAAATGTGTATTTCAACATTATTTATCAATGCTCTATAGCTGATTTCCCACATGGCTGAGAAGGCTGGCAACTTAAAGTCTTATTCTTGAAAAGGCCGGCATGACATGGTCTGATTTTACAAGTACTATTCTTATTAATACTGTATATCCATATCAGTTCTAATTGAATAAATACAATCAGCTCTGTGCTTCATCTCTCTTCATAATTCATTGATTATTTTAAGTGATGGAGAATCCAAAATATGTTGAAGTAAAACAGATATTGCTGTACTCTATAAAACGTGCTAAAAAGCCATAAATCATGCTATTGTGCTACACTTTATGTACTGTAGCAGACAAATTAGCCCATGCATTTTTACAATTCCTTTTAATAACATTTAGTCACTATTAGATGTTAAAGCCTAGTCATGTTACAGTGCTGCTGTTTTCCTGATGAAAAGAAGCAACCAAACCAAACAACGAAGAATAGTGAAATGGAAAAAAAAATCAGTTGAGAAAAACAAAAGCTTCAGCAGAAGCTTCAGTCCAATGAGGATTTTTGAGGATCATTTTCCCTGCTTAAGCATTACACTGTGACAGTGTGATATGGTGAATGGTGAGTAGTGGTACAAGGCTCGGTATCTGAGATCCACAAAGCAACCTGTGTAACAGGTTATTACAGGTTAGTTTTAACCAACTGATGATGTGTTGTTGCAACAGTAATCCTGATCGGTACGAGAGGAGCCGCAGGTCCAGACTCTGGGTGTCTGTTCTTGGCTGAGGAGCCAGTGGAGGGAAGCTGGCATCCGTAGGATCATGACTGAATGTCTCCAAGTCGGAATCCTCCCTAAAAAGGTGGCACACGAGGGGGTCGGTCTCTTAGCTGTCATGCAAAGTGCGCCTGCCCATGCTGCGCCCCCGCTCTGCAGTGACCCCGGAGAAAGAGCTGCCACTTGAGCTCACAGGGCGCCGATCTCCCCCGCGGGCGGACACGGCAGTCACCCCTGAATCAGCTGGCGATTCCACCGCCGAACAGCAGCCAGCAATCCCAGAGAAAGAGGGCGATGGCACAGAACACAAAGCCCAGAAAGTCTGCATGCAAGACCAACGGAACACGGAGTCAAACAAAAGCCTTCATGGGCTGAGACCTCTACGCACACGAGAGTGCTGACAGATCCTGCACTAGATCTCACAGTCTGCAGCGGAAGGTGAAGAGTGGAGCAGTGTGGTCTGCCCTCTGACCGGACACGAGCGACGGGCTCCTGCTGGGGAGCAGAGCCAGCGATCTAAGGGAGACCAGGATCAGGGATGAGGCGCCTGCTAATCCATGGAAACCGAGATCCTGGAAGAGCACAGCTCTCTCCAAGGGCCCGCGGGGCGAGAAAGAGGACGTTAGTCAAATAGCGCCATGCAGATAATTAAACACCAATGAAAAGCAGGGGGTGTGGGCACTGGGCCCATCACCACACTCACTTATGGGGGCAACTGCAAAGGGGACTCTGGTTAAATCTTCAAAGCAATCAGAGCCGAGCCAAAAACAACGTCACTTTGAGCCTTTTTTCCCAACTGTATTATTTCATCTCCATTTTTCCCTTTCACCGCATTTCTTTCTTAATGCTATAAGCTTTATATTCTATATGCTACTAGAAAAGAGCGAACAATAGCAGTGCTCCCAGTATCGACAGCCCCCCAATATCTGCCCAGCCCAGTGCTTCAGGGGGCTCAGTAACTGCAGCCTCAGAGTTGCAGAGCCTCATCCACTCATCCATTTTTGGTCAGATCTTTCTCCTTGGAGAGTTGAGGTTAAAAAATTACTGTACCAATTTTAATAGGAAATCTGAAATTTCAAACACAGCATTGTCCCAATTTAGAATCACAACATTAAGGTGTACTCAGAGGTAAATAAAACACCTTCAGTTGCCTTCTTATAGAATCACACACACACCACATCCACACATCACAACCCTCAGAAATGTCTTGGGGTCACTTTCACTACAGCTGGAAAACGATGGAGAGAAAGCCCGAGAGACACACAGCAGAGAGGTAGGAGTAAAGACTCCTGTTCTGTACCATCAATCACGAATCCAGGACTCTCCAGATTCTGTCACCATGACTTATCTCTCCACATGAAGAGCTCTTCTGAGGTTTCCCTTAGTCCGTAGTGAAGGAATATTACCAGGTCACTCACTGCCAATCACGAGTCTGACCTGAAATAAAAGCCTTCCTTCAGCTTAGCAGTAAGGTCAAGAGAGTTTCAAGGGAATTCTTTTTTTTTCTTAATAACACAGCACTCCACCACCTCTGGCAATCGGCAAACACAAAATGAAACCTCACTTCGACATGCAGAGTCAAAACCCAACTTGAACTTGCCACACCTCTGATGAACAAGAAGGCACAGATGGTCTTCTGTCTCCTCCCTTTCACTCAATGTCATCGAAAGATCCTCCAGCATCTAAATATTTATTGAAGGTCGGACACACAGGCTATGGGATTTCACTGCACTGGCCTCTGTGCTGCAGCTGCTGCAGATCTGTTGCTGTCCAAACCCATGCCAAAGGAAAGCACCTGCCTGATAACCACACCCTGATGGTTCCTGCCATCCCAACCCTGACCCAATCGCACGATACAATCCGCCAACCCCCTCTGCGCCCCTTCTCACACCGACATCCCCTCTGTCTGTGCCAGCCTCCCAAGACGCTGCTCTCTTAATGGCAGGATGTTCTCTATCTCTATCTCTTAGTTTGCCACTAAGGCTAGTTATAGGCCGAAAAGGCCTGTGGGGGAAAAAAAATCAAAGTTTTAGTCAACACACCCAACACGATCAAGCTGCCATATCAAAATAATTCATTCACGACCGTAAACAGAACGAATAATCTTGACTGAAATGTGGTCCAGACAGCAGCCCCTGGTCCCTGTCACCTGCCCGTTTCGTCCAATCAGGTGCTCACGAGAGTCTGATGTTACTATGGTGACGTCCTTTTCTGCGTGATACCCTGATAACAGATGACGCCACAAACACAAACAGGGACAACGAAAAAGGGCAAAAGTCTCTGGAAGCTAACTCCACAAATGCGCATAAGTAACAGAAAGTGGAGAAATAATGTTTTGCAGTTAAGCAGTCACTGACGGTTTTCCCTCTGTACCTAGCAGTACATAAACAGTGCAACTACTGGAGCCAGCACTAAAAACATACTGGAGATAATGCAGGACCAAGGATTAGCAAAAAGAGTGCACTCGCTGCACTTAGCACTAGTAAATACACACAGAGTACAACTAAAGCAGTGTAGAAGCAAAATTCAGAACTGGCCAATGATTTTAGGTAGGTAGGTCCCTTTTCAGGCCATCAAGGCCCATGGGGAATGGGGGCAAGGGACACCATTTTTCCTGACCATCCGACACTGGACGTGGATGAATCCCCCAGAAGGATTAGCCCCCGCTACTCATGTGGAAAGCAAGCTGAGTGGACCTGGGAGTTGTCTAGAAGGAATTAGAGCTACATCGTTTGTCCCTACCTGGGATCGAACCCGGGACCTTCAAGTCAGGAGCTAGTCGCCCTTGCCGTCTGAGAGCCTTGCTCTGGGGCAGCCACACTAAACACATCAGTCTCTCTTGCTTCCAGACAGTTTTACAGAATCCAGGCAGAGGTACTACAGGTGACCACCACTTCAATGTCCATTCATAGATGTTTTTTGATCCCTGGATGTGGGCTCTTCCTGTTATTGTGTAGCACAATTCACCCAGCGACGGCTCTGAGTCGGGGATGAGGTGGAGGGAGGGAGGCATGGTGGCACAGAGGTTAGCATTGTTGTCAGTGAGGAGTCTGTATGTTTTCCCCAAGACATACATGTACTGGCAGGTTCATTGGCTTCTGGGAAAACTGGCCCTAGTGTGAGGGTGTCTGTGCCTGAGTGTGCCCTGAGATGGTGTATCCTGCACTGTGCTGGATGCTCTCCTGGACAGGCTCCAGCTCCCCAGGAGAAGTGGTTGGCAAGTGAATGGAAAAAGGTGGAGGAAACTGACTCAACAGGTCGAGGAGGAAAGCTATTCTCAACTCCTCCTTCCAGTCTCTCTCCTCTGCTTTCCACTTGTCTCCATCTATTAGAATCGTGGGTTACACCGCACTTTTTTTCAAAATGCAAAAATGCCTAAGAAGACGGCTCTGGAATGGTCTTTTATCGGAATTCAGCAGTGCAAATATTCTGATAGACTGCATTAAACAGCAGACAGACACTCTGTGATCCAAAATTAAAGATATGTCAAGTTTTTATAGGCTTCTATGCTTGACTTCTCTTAATATCGCTTCTGTGTCTTGCAATTATCGCCGCTCTTCTCTCTCTGGGAACCGAGAAGTTTGTTAACACAAATCAGCTGACAGGCAAACAAAAGAGTAATGGAAACAATTAATGCAGATGGCGTCTCTCAAGGTAGAGCTCCATTTACCCCTGTGTAACATGATACCTTCCCTCCCCAGGAGTTATTAAATTGCTATCAGAACTCGACAACCATCGTCAGGTCAAGCTGACTAGAAAAATACCATCGAATTTACAGGCCTGTTCCTGTCCAATTGACAGATGTTATTTCAAATTGTCTCTCTGTTTTCTTTGAAGCTATCTATCAGCCAGCGTGTGTGATGCCCACTCTAGAGAGACACAGCGCAGCAGGACGGCTGTTGAATGGGTGAGCTCCAGCAGAGGGCTCTCATTCCAGGGATCGATAGCCAGACCAGCTCTCAGAGCTCTTAAGCAGGCTGGGGGAAGGATCAACCAGCATTTGACTTCTCAAGCTCGTGGTTAGGCAGTGTTGGCAATCGCAGTGAACCAGCTGAGGAAGATCGTTGCTTTAAAGGCATGTATTTTCGAGGGCGGCAGTAACAGTTCTTGTTATCACTGAGAGGTCCTTTCCCGTCAGCTTTGCTCCTGGAGGAACACTGTCTTCCAACTGGATTATTAGCACTAGGAGAGCATTAATTAAAAAAACAAATTGTGTCTATTTCACATAGACACAAAACAATGGCAGAACCATGGATGGTCAGGGGTGTGGCCATTAGCACTGCTACTTCACAGCTTCAGCTCAAGAGTTCTGGTTTCTTCCAGCTTTGGGCCTCTAAGTGTCTCTGGACAGTATGAGCATGGATTTCCTCTCAGCTTCCAAAGACAGGCTGGTTTGGCTGTCAGTGACCCTCCCCCTGCAGGAGAGAACAGCTCAGTGCTCTCAGCTCTGCCATATGCTCTGTGCTTCCAAGCTCCTCACCAGGATAAGGAGCGTACCGCTAATGGATAAAGAGTCAAGCCCTTTAAATGAACGGAAAACTCCTACGTGTTTTAAAGAATCCCTCATTGACTTATGACAAATGTACAAACCTGAAAGTTTTACTGGTCAGGCCATTAGTGTTCAAATGTCACGTTAGCTCTCTGAGAAATCAGTGGAACTTTAAACCTCAAACATACCTGAGACCGTGCAATAGGTAATTAACTGTTTACCATTTAAAATGTGCTTGTGCTTGCATTAATATAACTAACTCCACAGTGCCATTCATATAGCAAAAAACCTATTAAATTATGCATCCGTTAGTGATTTTATATATTTTCAGACTTCAATAAATGCATGATTCTCTGGATAATTGTGCTGGCTAATTAAAAGTATCACCACTATACCATGGTCTATACTGTATTACTTTTTAATACATACAGCTGTGAATAGCTTGTACTATAAAAGTACAATTTGGAGTGTAAATGTAACTGAATAAAACATCAATGAAGCTCATGTGTTTTAACTAGTCTGCAATGCTTACATCCACCAATGCAAATCCTAACTAAACTATTCTGTTAATTACATTCCTATTTTGAAACGAGTAAACATTCATGTTACATTGAAAAGTAGTAAAAAAAACCAAGGTAATCCTTTTTAATGTGTTAAGTCATAAATGCATACTATAAATGCTAATTTTGTAGTTTTGTTACATTCAATTCAGCAAATGAAAGCTTCTTCAAAGCACATACAGTAAATAAATTGGAATTATCATGCTATCAAACTGCAGAGAACAGTACACCTGTGGTCAGATGGAAAGGAGTATTTCACACAATGCTATTTAAGCAGTCAAGCTGGAACAGCAGCTTGGTTTTAAAATTCAATCTCAACTTGACATTTGTGGACACAGTATCTGCAGCGCCAGATGCAGAGAGTGCTGTTTGACATTGGCGTAACTTCTCTGCAGTTCAAAGCAATCAGAGCATGTATCTGTAGTGACATTTCCTCATCGTCCCATTCCAGGGCTTAGGTACATCTACTCCAAGAATAGGAGGGATACATGATAAAAGAATAAAAATGAGATACTTTCCTTCATGTTAGGGCACATTTCCCAACACACCAGCAACACCAACTTAGGCTCCCTACCGCCTGCGAACCTGAGGAGCACGATGCCCCTCAACAGTGTTTCAAGTCTCAAGGAAACTCACTCTCACACTGCAGCTGCTGGTTTGGAAATGTTAGCTTACAAGGCACCGGGGTGAGAAAGAGTTTCCAGATCATGGCAGCTTTAGGCTGCAGTGTATGCAGAGGGGCACTGCAGGAGAATCTCTGCAGGAGGTCTAGCAGAAACAAGACTTTCGCACCTCGTTTCTGTCTGTCGCAATCTAAGAAAACACTCAGCCTGACAATTTCCAGCTGACTGGGCCGACCCCTTCTTTGCCACCAATGCACCTCCTCAGCTGAAGCTGGTACACACAAAAATGACTTCTGTTTCCTTAACTGAGCCCAATCTCCGAATTTTCTTCGCAGCATCTAGTCTGTGCTCACTCAGTCTGGCTCAGCCTGGAGGGCTGGTGTATCTGTAGCTTTTCCACACATTTCTAAAGTACCTGCACCTGGAGAGCTGGCTGGGAGAAGCTGGTAAATTGATCTAATTAAGCCAATAACAAGCTGATTCAAGTTGTTAAGAGCCCAGCTGGACAGCAAACCTGTACACAGGACTGGAAACCCCTGCTACACACAGTCAGTTGCTCTACAGCATCGGTACACAGCTCTCGTCCTTGAAGAGTCAGAATCCAGCAGATTTTCTTGGTCTTTAACCAGCAGCTGAAGTAGTAACCTGCTTCAGTCAAGTTAATGACCAGCACAACTAGGTCATTAAGAGTAGAGACGGAACAAAAACCAGTAGTGGCTTAAGGATTCCAGGACAAAAGGTGTTTACTGCAGGTCTGTGAACTGCCTGCTGCAGCAGCTCTGCAGAACCACAACATATCGACATACGAACAGAAATCTTTGTGTCCACCTACCACTCTCAGCCAGACAACAATTCAGTGATTATGATGAGATCACTAAAAGAGAAATCTGCCAGAGGACTGTAATCCTAGGAATTTGTTATTTGTCCACTAGTACCAAGCAATAAGTATGACAGCTTGACAGAAATGTTTTGCTGTCCACAGTGGCTGGACACAAATGCACTGGTCTTCTGTGTTGATGGCTGTTATCATAAATGAGTACAAAATGCCTCTTATATTCATCCTATTCAAGAACAACTGTAACACAAAACTTGGTCTCTCACAGTAACACCCGCATCTATGTGTGAGAGGATGTGGCTTTCCTCTCATTCAGGACCTCAAACATGGTCTACATGAGGGATGTTCATTCAGCTGTGCGTAATCACTTAGTTTAAGCCTTAAGTGAACTATGAAATGGCTTGACTGGAACATTTGAAAGTTTTTCTTTCTACTCAGAGCTTTGGAATGAATTTTATGTTAACATATGAAGTGTATTAGTTAAAAGGCAAAGTCCAACATCTTTAAGAGCTGAAAACAGAATTATGCTGGGAACAAAATCAGCAGGTGTGTGGGCCTTCAGAACCAGAACTGGGAATCCCTGCTCTATGTTCCAGAAACTGGGTCTGCTATGTTCTTTCAGATTGAATGTTAGTCGTATAGTATGGTGGATGGTCGTACTAACGCTTCAAAGAGTGAAAGGAAGTTGAACAGTGATGTACATATTACTGCAAAAGGGGAGAGCACAATGAAGAGCTCAGAATCTAGGACAGGAGAAATCCGATTATGTATGGCTTGATTTTTCTGTAACATACAGTATTATGTGTAATATTACTGAAGAAAAACAATGCTTCTGTTCCCCACCAGTTCTCTTTCAACAGGGCCT
Organism: Atractosteus spatula; assembly: GCF_055471065.1. Lineage (NCBI taxonomy): Eukaryota > Metazoa > Chordata > Actinopteri > Semionotiformes > Lepisosteidae > Atractosteus > Atractosteus spatula. Next base: position 470,627 of record NC_142721.1, on the reverse strand, counting down.
GTATTCTGCACAGCACAACACACTGAAACCCAAACCCACACAGAGCTTTAGGGCAGCGATGGAAAAAGACATCAGATACGTTTCGTACACTAAACTGTCTTTCCAGGGCTTCACAAAAGTCTCCAAAGCTCCAACTGTTTTTTTAAATCCACGCACAGCACAGCTCTTGATATCTCTCACATCAGGCAGTGTTTTCCCAAAGTATGAACATGAAAAGCTATCAATGTGTTTTCTGACAAAGTTTCAGAAAGGTTTCTTTGTTGTGCTGAGGAAAATGCCATGGAAACCACAACAGAATCACCAACACTTTGCACTTTGATTTCAACTCTACAGTACTGCGTCACAAAAACCATGCTATAATACATAAATATACAGAGGTTTCTTGTGGTCAAACTAGTACAAGCTCTTTTTATTTCAGTCCTACAATCCAGACATTAGCAATGTACTGGACAGCCATCAAAGGCATGAATGAGCATCATCTGGTCATTGAATTCCAGCTTACTGCCCATCAGTGAGTCCTGTCGTCTGCTGGGCTTGTGCACTCTTGCAGTCCTCTTAGGAAGAGCTGCATCACTCTTGCAACCAGTGCGGAGTCCCCTGTTGGTACTGTGGGTACTGTGGGACTCCCAGTGTGAGCAGTGGCAGAGGCTGGTGCTGACCTGACCCACCTGGCACCGATACAAGAGGTGTAGCAGGAAAGCAGAGTTGATTAACAAGCATGGATTCTAAATTAGGCAGGAAAAAATGCTTATTCCATTTTAAAAAAGACTTAGATTGAGGACAATGGAAAATATTCTTTTACTTCTATTTGTATTTGTAGTCTATGCAAATTATACACACTTCATGTAAATTATATAAAATAATTAAGTACCTTTCAATTCAAATTGTACCTTTACCTGATTTCTTCCATTACATTGCAATTAAAATTAAGAAGAGTTGTCTGTAAGGTTTCAAAGCTCAGAACAAAGTCTCGGTAATTGAATTCCAAAAGATAAAATAATTTGGACTGTTCAGCAGGAGACTTTTTTAGCTTCTCAGAAAAAAAAAACTGTGTTACATAACTGTAATTTGCTGATTATGCTGCAGGAGAGGGGTAGGAACTGATAGCGTGGGCCATGCCGTGTGCAGACTCTGTCAATTACAGCAGTGTCTTAATATTACACATTGTAGTGGCGTTCTGAGTTGCCCCTGGGACAGCCTTGCTAAACTCCATGCTGCCAAGAACATCTGTTCTGAAGGAGCAGGCCTTCACGTGGTTCCAGTGAGCTGAGACTGGAAGTTAAAGGGTCAACATGTATGGGCACTGCTCCCTCACAGCGCTGCGCCCGGGGTTCAACTCCTGTGTGTGTTCTCCCTGTGTTCACGTGGGTTTTCCTTGAGCACTCCGGTTTCCTCCCACAGCCCAGACTGTGAAGAGTCTTCCAAATCCATGCACCAAGAAGGTTAAACGGTTTCTCGGGGAAAAACAAAACGGCCCTGTGTGCGCGTCTGTGTCTGGCCTGCGACGGACTGGTGTCCTGTCCAGGGTGTATCCTGCCTTTTGCCCATGGCTTCCTGGAACAGACTCCAACTCCTCTGCGACTGAGCTGGACAAAGAAGATGGATGGGTGGATGTGTTCAAGTGTGGTGCCCAGAAGTGAGAGGCAGCCTCTCTTTGTGCACCATATACAGTAAGGAGAAAAGGACCTCAAGGACCTCAAGGACCTCAAAACCCCTTCTGGAAATTTCCTCTGAATCCACTTTCTCTCCCCATCGCTCTAATGCAGAATAAAGTGATTTTAAAACAGTGAAGTTGTTAAAAATGGCAGCTGACACATAGTTACCAAAAGACACCAAAAGACTCTTGTTTTGAAAATGACCTTGTAATGTAACGTTCCATCAGCTGGGTACAGTATTAACAAAAGAACGGATCTGAGCTACACCCAGCAAGCTTCCCATGTGAATTGAAACAAAACTTCACGGAGAAACTGTAAAACCAGAAGGGACGTTTCTGCCAAAGGTGTGTGAGGGATTATGAAGTTGAAAAGACAGTCAAGGCAATCATGAAGGGAAAACAGATCATATCAGCAAGACGTATTTCATCTCCTCCCAGACAAGATTTGACTGCTTCACGGAACAAACATTTCTCAGCAGGATGAGACAAATTGTAACATAACATTCATTTGACTCCAAGCACTCAATCATGGAATGCACAGAAAACTGTGAAAAAATAGTTCCTTTCAATTACAAAACAAAATTTCCTTTCTGTACACAAACTCCAAAAGTTTTTTTAGGAGCTTGATTCTGCACCTCCTGTCCAAAACACTTCCAAGCAAAGGAAAACAAAAGAGTTAAACAAACTCTGGTAGCTGTACTAGCTAGAAGCTAGTGACCTGACATAATTATCTTCATTAACTGTGCAGATACTATATCTACATTTCAGACTTGATATGGATGTCTTGGAAAATTATTCAACTCCCAGCTTTATTTAACACTAAAAGCCTCCTCTGTAGCAGGGGGGTCAGGCACTGTCAGCAGAATGTTATCCCAAAGTAACCAACACAAAGCCTACACATGGTGCAGTGCTTAACGGAAGAAGAAAAGCAGTCAAAATACAGTAATCAACGCCCTGTTGGGTTGGAGGTTGAAGTCAGATCTATTTTTAATGTATTTACTCAAAATCAGCAAAACGAATGTATAATTGAGTGAACATGAATTATTCAGATTAGCTTGTTTTAATTAAACAGGAGTCACGTGAGAGCCCAGATGATTCTAGCAGAAAAGCTCATCATGATCAACAGACCCAGAAGTGAAGTACAGTAGCACAAGTTTTCTCACATCTCGGGACTCCATCAGAGACATGATTAAACATTCTGTTTAGGAAGTGGACTGTGCTCACCTGAAAGGCTGCATAAACACCACACAAATCATTAACGTTTTCTATAGTACAGGTGCAATTTTTTGTGATTTATCATTACTTCCCAGTTCTGGAATTGTACATGTTTTAAGCAATGGCTTTTGAAAGACAATTGATTCTTCAGCTTTTTAAAAAATGAACAGTTCAGATCACTATAAATGTACCCTGTTATGTGTATATTTGTGGATCCTTGAGTATTTTTCTGGAATGCTGACTGTGTTAGTTCCAAACTGGCTTGTGCTTACGTTTCAGTAGATTTATTTTATTTACAACTTTATTCATTGAGATTGACAGTTCTACAAGTTACTGCACTTGTAAGTCACTGCTGAATCCAACACACTATTCTAAAAACAGAAAGGTGGTGCTGTGTGCCTTGGAGACAGGAGTACATCATAATTCCTAGGTAAATAGAGTCAGATAGCACAGGCCCTGTAGTTCACATTGAACACTGATCAAAACAATTGCTCTCACACAGGGCAACTGAGCGAAACATTATACCGAGCTATTAAAACCACAGACCCCTACTTTTCAGATGTTTGGTAATAAAGAAAGGTCTGTTCCAGAAAAAAATAAACTGAGCTTTTTCACAAAACTATTTGAATACAGCTCATTTTCCTTGTATAGGTTAAGGCAGCCTAGTTGAAACAGAAGTCACTATAGAAACCCACAACCTCCCCAGCAGACAAGAGCTGGGAGCACCATGAAACTCATCCTCCAGATACGGCGGCACTAGGGCCCCACAGTCCTACGAATACGGAGAATGTCAAGGCTGAACTTTCGTCTTCTCCCATGTCTTTTTTCCTGAAGGAAACCTTTCAATTAAGTTATTTTCTCGCAGCTGCCAGGAGACTGGCGTGCATCTGTCGCCCACACAACACTCCCCTCCCACAGCTAAATGGCTATCATTGTTCTGCGTGACTGAGGGGGGCTATTTTTAAATATGAGTGATGGAATTTCTAGCACAATAGCAACAAAATATGCGCCTCTCTTCTCCTCTCTCCACATTCCTTGCTCTGGATTTTCAGATGCCTCAAGTCATTACATCTCTTCCTTCCCTGTGCTCTCTTTAGTTGTTTCAACATTTATCACCCACATCAATCAGTACTGCATGGTGTCACACAGCCTCCATTTTCTGTTTTTGGAACAGATTTCACCATTAGCTTCCTGCTGAAGCAGACACGTGGGCCTGACTCAGTGCAATATATTCTTTTTTTTAAATAAAGCGAGAATATATTGCACTGAGAAAAAATTATGAAATGCAATTAACTGAAAAAGAGGCAGACTTTGATTCATCTTCTTGGTAATTTCACGGCAATTTTGAAGCTCTTATCTTTTTCATGTAACAGAGCTCTCAATTCAGATAAACTCAGAATAGTAAAAATAAAAGCCTATTTTTTATTCTTCAAGGAACACATTAAATTTTATGGTTTCCTTCTTAACCCTAACTATTTTCTCTTGCATTTAAAATGCCTGTTTTGGATTTCCAAAGACAGTTTGCAGTTTTACATACAGTATATGTGTATCGTTGTACTGTAACAGCCCTAATAAGAAGCTTATCCAAGCTAGCCAGCTATGCTCATACAACTTGCTCCTGCAGATGTCTTGACTTCAGTTTCCTGTCTAGCATTGTAGGGGCGCCCCAGTGGCTTAAGCAATAACTTCACTCACCCAGAGCGCAGTCCAAGTCCTGTAGTCCAGGGCTTTCTGAATAGCCCACTGGCTAGGATTCACTAACTGGCAATACATGACTGGCCAAGCTCTAGTTAACACAGGTGACTTTCTTTCCCAGGAACTGGAGGAGACTGCAGTGATGTTGGAAAATGGCGTTTCCCTCTTCCCATCAGGCCTTGCACCCCCGGTAGGTGCTGTCCACTGACAAGGGGCATCAGTTTTCGCTCAGGGCTGCAGCCATAAACAGAGCTAGTGAGGAACTGGCCACTCCATGATGGAAGGTATGAGGCGCTGTACGTGGCGCCTGGTCTGTGGGACTGTGGGACAGCCTCAGCAGGCTGCCGGACGAGGCAGTACATACGACGTACAGTATACTGCACTTACTGATAAAAACATCATTGAACAACTGTAGTGTTCAGAATGTTAAGTTTTCACATGGGTGTTAATTAGTGGAAAACCACAGTCAGAAAGAGTAGCCAGCTTACTGTGTATTCTTGTATGCAAACGTGTTCGAAGGCACTTCCTTATTTTATTTAAAATAAAAATTATTTATGTAACTGAACACACATGTATCACTCCCCCACCAAAATAAAAACATTTAGCTCCAGCTTCTAATTATCAGACACTATAAGACACTATCCTCTGAATCTCATTTCCGCCTTTCTGTGCGTGTAATATCCGTGTTTGTCTAGAGCTGCAATGGAAGTAATTAGCTAAGTAAGGTTGCTGATATACATACACCCTTCACAAGTTAATCAATGAAGAAAAAAGTCTGGCACTTAACTGACTTGTGGAAGCAAAACAGCAGTGTAATACACAATCTCCAGAGACGTACAGCAATCCATACCTGAGTCAAGGATTACGCACATCAATTAAAGTGATTAACAAAAAATTAAATATTTAAAGAAAGACGAGTCACAGTGGACAGCAGTGCTTTTGGGAAATAAAGCATAATTCAAAAATTGCACGCAGTGTCCTGGAGGAAGTGTACGTAAAAAAAAACAAGGAAGGTAAAAATACAAGGAAAGGAGTCACATCACCAAGAAAAGCTTGCAACATCAAAAGAGTGACAAAACTGCATGAATGAAATTGCAAGGGTAGGACACATCACAAGAAGAACTGAGCACTGCAACACTGTCAAGAGGAGAAAGCGCTTGACAATGACCCCAGAAGTGGATTGACAGTGTCTCAAGGTAATGATGTATTTATTATTTTACTGCTAATGGCAGACAAATTGTGTCTTAAAAGACCCTAAGAGGTATTATTGATTGCAGCAACTCTTGCTGCCAAACAAAATCCTACTTGCAAAGCTAGACAGACCTTTCCGGTCTTCAAGAAAGACATACCACTCACATGGTCACTTGTGTCACTTCAGCCTGTCACTTCAAGAAACAAGAGAGAAAACGCATTCGGTTGTGGCCTCTTCAGGAGCTACACATGTTAAAATGGAGCATGTCTGAACCACATGAAGTGAGGATACACTGCTATCAAAATCCACTCTGAATTGTGATCAAACTGATGTATTTTGTCTATGTCTGACTCACTAATTCATTGCTCTGTTAAGAGTTTTCCATAACTTTCTCTATAAACAGTAAGAGAGAATTCGAGCTGTGTGGAGTTGTATGTTCTCCTAGTGTTCGTGTGGGTCTCCTCCCACAGTGTCCAGGTGTTCCAGCTTCTTCCCACAGTGCAAAGACATACTGTACTAGTGGGTTAATTGGCTTCTGGGAAAACTGGCCCTGGAGAATGTGTGTGCTCGTCAGTATCTGTATGTGCCCTGCGATGGACTGCCTTGCACCCACTGCTTGCTGGGATAGACTTGGGCTCCTCCATGACCCTGAATTGGAAGAAGCTCTTCTTCTTTGCTCGCTTAAATTGGAATAGTAAACTCAGTGAGATGGCAATCACAGGACCTTGAGAGAGTTGATTGAGGGGATCTATCCGTTTTGCCTGCTGGTCATATTTATTTCATTCAATAGTTTCCAATCTAGGCAATAGCTAGTTATTAAATTAGCACCATAAGTGTTTCCAGAATAATTAACTAAACTATCAGATGAATATTAACGCAAAATGTATGTTTCCAAAGGGAGAAACCCAGCTTTGACTGAGAAGACACTGAACTCCAGTGAAGGCTTGGCTTTAGTCTGGGAGTCTTTTGAAAGATTTCTATTGGAAACAGAGTAAGCTTCAGTCAGCAGTTTTGTTTTTGCCTCATAGAACACGTGCTGGGTAGATATGATGATAGTGAGTACAACAGTTCTCAGTATCGCTCCCGATTCACATTTAACTGAATTCCTGATTAACTGGCTCCAAACAGAATTTCCCAACAGCCCGTTCCCCTGTGCCATCCTACTTTCCCAAATATTTCTGAAACCTTACAGTTCTCTTACACATTAATCAAAACTGCACTCAGCCCTACTTCTTTCACTCTCTCTCAGAAAGATGTTAAAACATCTTTTAATGGTCCATACAAAGCTTCACCAGCTCTGTGCTCTCCCATGTATTACCTATAATTCACACACCATTACAAAGATTAAAAGATCCTCTGTGTGGAGCGCGTAATCTTCCAACTTTCTAATCTTCAGGTGAAAGATGCAAGTTGCTGATGTTCAAACAGACTTCCCTTTCTGGCAAAACACCAACAAAGCATGCCAGTGACAGGTAGCTGCCTTGGATAAACTTGGGGCCATTCCTCAGAATAACCAGACCCGGGCGGACGGATTGCTCCCTGACAGCCAAGGCTTGGGACTGACTGTTTGGGTCTCTCAGTAATGCAGAAGGTTACTGGGCTCGTTAGGTGGCAACACTATGGTTTTTCAATTATCCCCCTGAAAGGGATTGTCTGTGGACGAACACAGAGAGCTTTAATTATACATTTCTGGGATCGTGCTTCAGAAGGACTACTTTTAATTTGGAAATAATTAGGCAAGCAGATAGGGAAGAAGACACTGAAGAGGTAGAGGGACGATGGAACGCTATCCCCTAGCCAGTAAATTCCTCTGCTGTGTGCTTCAGAAGAAGAGAGATTAAAGTCTGGAGCCTCTTAAAAATACACAGTATATACTGAATTTTGTTTATTTCTTTCTTTAATGTTTTCCCCCAGCAAGTTATTTATTATGAGCAGAATTCAGCAGGGGATCTACAAAAATACTGGAGTAATGAAGTGTTCATTAGCTCATTTCAACAGGCAGAATACTGATAAAATAACAATGGGAGAATATGTGAAGTACACTAATGCAAATTTAAATTCCTGGCATTTGTTTTTTTGAATTGAATAGACCTCTGAAAGGCACATGAAGTGCTGCTCCTGAATAGAAAAGACAGAGCCATCCCCCCTCTGAGGAAAAGAAGCTCCGCTCTTTAACTGCTCAAAAATTTCCAAATTAAAGATCATAAGACTCCACTGAAAAGCAGTTAGAGGCGAAGGCAGGAGGACTGGAAAAAGGATTCACAACGCACATCGTGACATCGATGACAAAAACTCTGAAAGAAAACATCTTCAGATCTTTGTTTAAATTTAATAAATCTCCTGTGTTTGGAATTCATGCAGGAGCAAACTTACCCTGCAAAGGGTTCAACTATTACAGATAACTGCAGTTGATAACTAAAAGAAGCTACCTGTAAATTACATTTTATTTTTATCAAAACCAACTTATTGTACATTTGCTCCTTGCAAAGTAACAACCTGCAGCACTGTAAGCACTGCTCTAAGGCTTGTGGTGAGACAGTCCAGCTCCCCTTGACTCATGGTGCAAGTACAAGAAGAAAGCACTGTAGCCTCTTAACACATTCTGCCAAATGTGTCTAAGGAAGCAATTATTCACCCATCCATCCATTTTTAAAATGCTTCATCCTGAGCAACTGGAGGAAACCCACCTGAACATGGTGACAACATACAGACTCCACACAGACAGCACCCCAGGGCTGTGAGGCAGCAATGCTGACCCCTGCTCCACTGTGCCGCCCACAAGCAAATTTAATGGTAATGAAATTGTAGAATGAATTTCAATTTCAGTTGTAGAGGTTTCAATTTTGAGCCAAAAGTACTCAGATCTGGACTTTGGTAAACAGGATGGGCAATCCAGTTCACAGGCAGCTCCACTGGCCAGCTGGCCCAACACTCAGGTCCCCTCACGAGCTAAGCCAGTAGAAAGTAATACAATACTGCCGAGTATTACTACTGATGCATGCCTCACGGTGTGAACACCTAAACCACAGTCTGGAACTTACTGCACAGTGTGTCTTTGCTCAGAATTCAAAACAATTCAAGTTAAATAAATTGATACTGCAGCAGAACAAAAAACATTTAGCTGATTTTAAGAAGGCCATAATTCATTTCGTAAAGACTCTTCGTGTTTCCCCAGAGCTCAGATGCTTCCCACTGAAGGTCCTGACTGAAATAACGCTAAAAGAACAAGCGCAGGCCCTGAGCTAGCATCCACAGACCTGCGTGAAGACGCACATCAACTGGAAAGGCACTAACAGAGAGAGTTGTTAGGACTATAACACTGATCCCACCCAATGTCCTGGCAGGCTTGTACATACAGAGGTAAGAGATACAAATAAAGGTCAGCTTCAAATTCTGTGTTAAAAGGCTAAACCCTCTTCATACACATTGATTTAACTGCAGGGACTAGCAAGACCATCTGTTACAGGAGCCCGATTAAACACAATTGCACGGAAGCCCAGAGATGCAACCTCCCGCTGCCATTCTCCACCCTTCTCTCTCTCCCTTCCCCCAAGAGACAAGGATCACGGTGAAGAGCTCCCGGAGGCTTCGTGCGTTGTGAGAAGGGCACCTGGGGACTTTGTCCTAAAAGTGGTGTGATCTCGGCCTAGACCCTGTGACGCACGTGTCCCTGCTTCCGTCCCGCTGTGGGGGGACTGATTCTGGCTCTGACTGCGTCGAGAGCCCGGGTCAGCTGAGGTCAGGGCTGGAACGAATTCACTGTCTGCTGAAAAACAGGGTCCAGTAGAGGCTTTGTGAGGGGGAGCTCGGCTGGTGGATGGGTGGGCCTTCCCTCTTTCGGAGGGGTGCTAGTCCCCTGAAGGGCCCAGGGATAACACCTGGCTCAGGCTGGCGCTGCGGAAACTACGGGGGTCCTGCACACCCTCCCCACAGGGGATGGTTATTTCAAAAGGAACAAAAAAAGGCAGCGATTTAAGATCACACCACCCTGGTTCAATCCCTTTTAAAGGTCAGAATTTGCTGGTTAGGGTTTTTTTTTGTCAAAGGCAAAGATGTTTAAAGTCTTACAAAAGTGACCCTGAATGAGTCCAAATCACTGTTAACAAAATATAACACAGAAACACCCCACAGGTGTTTGAAGTAGCATTCAACAAGCTAAAAAAAAACCTATGTTACTGGGTTAAAGACTTTCAGCCTCATTGTCCCTCTGTTCAGTAAACACCACATTCGAAACACTCCTGCAATCCTGACTGCAATGACAGAGCTCAGCTGCAGAGCAAATACAGCGATGGCACCCTTTATCTTGGGGAAACACGTGTGCTTAACATTTTCCAAGGATTTATAAGTGTTTAATAATCTTAATAACAGTTTAATAAACAGGATGACACTCTAGCAACTGCTTCGCTAGTTTTAACATGAAGGTACCAGTGTTGACAGCACGTCTGTCGAAGATTTCTGGTAGATCTTGGAGAACCAAATTTCCTTGTGGACATCTCCCTCAAAAAGAACTGCTTGTGTTTAGGGGTCTGTTTATATCATGGAGAAAATTTATATTTTTCAGAATACTAACGGCAAAGGTATAAATGGCATAGATTTCAAACTTTGCAACTATCAATATGTATGAATTTCTGGAATCGACTTTAATCAGCTCTTGTAGTTTCACAACACTGAAGGGTGGCAAACCGATTCCTTTTAGCTTCAATTAAAAAAACAGAACGGGCAGCTGACTGGAGTCAAAAAATGCACACAGCACTAAAAACGTCAACATGAACAAAACAATTTACCTCGTGTGGAAAATGCCTACAGGGAACTGCTTCCCCTGATCCTGAGCCGAAAAGTATTTCACTTATTTGCGGATTTGTCCATCATCTTCAGCCTATTTGAGCAATTAATTAAATATGTGACGACAATTCTTCCACTCAGCCCAATGAAGACTGCTGCACTCAATCTATACCAGACACTGTCAGTCGATAATCTGCTACTCAGACTCTTAAAGAATACAGTCAACTGGTTTTGCACTGCGGTGATCAATGAAACATTTTTAAACCGCACTCTTTCTAAAGGTTAAGTTTGTGGAGAATTCCAGATTTCACTATTTGTGTGATCTCCGTGAAATTGCGAATTGTGTAGAACTCATTCTTGTTGGCTAACGTAGATGCTGTGATACAAATTTGCAGTTTATTCATTTTACCCCCCTTGGAAATGCTGCAGTCCATCAGAGAACTCAAGCGTTTCTGCCCCCGTCTCCCCACCCCCTCCCACAACTGTCTGTCAGGACTCACCTCTTGAGCTCCAGGGAGAGGCAGCTACACAATTCCACCCTCGGAGAACTCTGGGACCTACAGTACTTTCCCCTCGTGGCACCCATTAAACTGTGCTCTGCAGGCAAATCTTCTGCAGTCAGTTTACTGACCAAGCAAAACATCTAAAAATAAATCTTAGGGAAAAAAATGCATCTTCCTTTGTGCCTGTATGGGGACAGCCAAGGAGCAGGAGAGACTGGCAAGCTGGTGCTCATCATACTGATGGCGGCTCATTCACTTCCTTGGCTGTCAACTGTGTCTCCAAGGAAGCTTCAAAGATCAAGTCTGAGACATCCAAGCACACTGTGAAAAGCTCTTGGTAAATATTGACCCTTGAGTTCATAAGCCCATCTTATTCGACTTCATCTCACTCCTGGACTGCCTGTGGCTTCTGAGTAGAATTGGGAATTGCTGAAAACTCTGTTGTTGTAATGAGCGATCTTCTGTTCGTGCCATTAAACTCATCTTTATGAAAATCAGCAGCACCGTTATCTGCAACACAATGTCAAGTACAACGAGGATGAGACACAAACACAGCAGTATCGGGTAGTTTGGCCATATGCAGAATGAAGGGTCTGACAGCCTCTGGTAGTTCTGCACAGGAGATATAGACTACATCAGGCAGATAAATTCATAGCATCTTAGAGTATTCTGAACCTTAAATATACAGTATCAGAGATGAGCTTCTCATTAAAGTCTCATAAAATACCTTTTCAATATTACAAAGACAAAAAGGTCCGCAGGCTCAGAGTGAATAATTCAGAGATCTGATCAATACCATCTACATCACCAATCCTTCTGGACAGTTTGTTCAACAGATACTTCTTGGCTGAAGCCTGCAATTAAGTTTTTACAAAAAAAAATATTAACTCAAGACCTGCCAGGTTAATTGCAAGTATTCAGGGATTAAGGAGCCACTCACAAACATTTAAAACTGAAGACACATTAAGCAACTGAACAGACACTTAAAAATCCAGCACAGCCCAACAGACAAAGGGTAGATGAGTTTGCTTACAGGAACGTGAATCCAGTTGCACTGGATTCTCAGCTCACGGATGTTAAGTACAACAGAGCCTCCTGAAATTATAAAAAGAGTTATGAGCCCCTCTCACTCGCCAACCAGACCAGACAAGCTACTGTAGATCCATAAATATGCTGTGAGGAAGTGGCAAAAAAAGCTCTGATGCCAGCGTGTGCCATCAAGACCAAGTGTTTCCAGGCACTGCAGAGCCAGAGGAAGCGCAGTGCATGCTTTTTGGCAACATTTCATCCCCCGTCAATCAAGTTCCCATTTTGCTACAGCATCATGGACGCAGCATCGGCAGCAAGAGCATACGGCACAACCACCCGTCTTAGTGTGGTCCCCCTTGTGAATCCTAATAACGCACTTGAGAATGTGGGCGACGTGTGTGTGTGTCAGGCGGGAGGAGGGGGCGAAGGTGAGAGGGAAGATGATACGAGGGACTAATTAATTCACCAGCCATTGCCGGGGCTGTTGACATCTTCCTCAAGCAGCAGTTAATTTTAAAGCTCCTCAGTAAATCAATGCATCAGCGCTAGCAAGCTCATTACACCAGTGCCTGCTGCATATTAATGGACCAGCCGGGGCGGCTGTAGATATTGCAGCCTTTCAGCCCGTCTTCTGAGGCCTTGTCTTGGGCCTCCCGTTGCCCGACAACAAAAGGCTCCCAGTGACTCTGCTAGCACAGGCTTTTAAAGTGGGACAGCACAGAAGGATAGGGAGGGGGGGAAAGCTGAAAGTTAAAGAGTTTCTGCAACAAATAAGAAAGTGGCCTCAATTTAAACCACACAATATGTTTCCAAATGAATTCCAATATCCCTACCAGCCGTGCATGCAATGCTCCTGGAGTGTGGCCAATCTTTTAATTGCTTTGCTTGTAGAAGCGATGGCATCGTCATGATACTGGCAAAGGATATGTAATGAAGCAAAGAACGACACGAGCCTGCATGCCTCTGCTGGCCTCTGAGCTCTGAACGCTGGGTAATACAAGCAGCCTGGGGATGTGACCTAACTGTGAGACCTTCACTGACCTCCCGCTTGTCATATCACCGTTCCAGACCTCTGCCAGCAGCGAAGACAGGGAAAAAAAGATCAGAAAAACAAAAAATTCAACCAAAAGCAGACTCGAAATCTATTAGACCTGATGGCTGGTTCTAAGGTCCAGGTGTCACTGCAAAGAGCTAAGATGTTCGACTCCTGAAAATGGCTACTTGTGGTGAAACTCTACATCATTTACAGTGCAACCCTCTCTTTACCGCAATTCTGTGGGGAGACAGGAGTAAAATGTCCTTTTCCTCCTCACATCCCAACTCTAAAGGTCTGTCCGATGGCATCACAGCAAAGCCGACAGGGTGACCGGGCTGTGGCCAGTTTTCCCAGTGCGACTGTTTAAGCTATTTGCAATGAGGAGTTATTGTTTGCCCAAAACCACAGGTCTATGATGTGAAAACATTTACATGCCAACTACATTCTGAATTCCAATTTATCCATCCATCCATTTTCTAAGCACTTTTTCCATTCCAGGCTTGCGGAGGACAGGCAACGGGCAAGAGGCAGGACACGCCCAGGGTAGAAGGCCAGTCCATAGCAGAGCAGACATACACACTCGCACCAGGGCCAACTTTCCAAGAAGCTTTTTAACCTACCAGTTTGTCTTTGGATTGCGGGAGGAGAAGACTCCAGAGCACCCAGAGGAAGCCCCCGCAAACGCAGGGAAAACATACCAACTCCACGCATGCAGCATCCCAGGTCCGGGATTGATCCCAGGGCCCCAGAGCTGGAAGACAGCAATGCTGACCGCTGTGCCACCATTCTGCTCCCACTTCCAGTTCATTTTTTATATACAGTATATGGGAGTGATCAAAGTCCAGCCATGGTCTTCCTATGTTATATCGATGAATACAGGTTTATGAGTAACCATTCTACAGTACTTATGGCCCGGTGGCTATTCCCAATGATGTTTTTGCCCTCCTGTCAGATATTCCTGAGGTGTCACATACAACAGCAGGTATCAGTTTAAAATATAAATCTGTTTAAAAAAGGAATAATCACCCAGGCCAGAGTCAGATGTCTACTTTGACTTCATTAAAAAACGCCCTGTTGGGGAGAGGATCTTCACTGAGGCTTACAAACTTGCTCTAAAGGCGGTCATGCTTTCTCAGTTCTCAGTATCTCATTTTACTCTCATCTACAGAAAACAGAAATGACTGTGGACACAATCTGGCCAATCCGTTTGCAACTGCAGTTCTAGAAAAAATCATGATGGGAAGACTAAAACAAAATTAACACCAAACAGGTTTGCAATTCCAACACCATCAGTTTACAGCATTTAAAAACAGAATTCCTGGCCAATCTTTGATCTGGGGTAGATCCATCCACACAAAGGCAAAAGAGCACAACTCCTTAATGACCCCTAGGGTTAGTTTGGTAAGTCCACATTAGTGTACAAACACTGTAGACTGTAGACCATTGGCTAGTCTAAAACAGGTTCTGCTGCACTGTCTGTTCTCTCTACTTCTGCCAAGGAGGTCACGGTCTCCAATCATGGTCTGAGAACTATCCAGCCACGAGCAGCTCCGGAGTTCACTGAAGAAAATGCCTCCTAGCAGTTCAGCTTCTGCTCAGCTCTGCGTCTGGCTGCTGCAGGATCACTGCCATCAGGAAGCCTATAACATACTAATCTCAAAGGTCATGTCATACCATCCTGGCATCAGGTAAACTCAGCTAGGGACTAGTGTTCTTTCAAGCATGCCCTAGGGGAAAAACACATCTAGAAACCAAAACCGCACTGTGCACCATGGAAGAGGAGCTGCCCAGCTGAGTGGAACCAAAAGCATAGCAGAGTAATAAAGTCTGCATATGCATTGTTGAGTGTCTAAGAATATTGTTAGTTTTTAATGCATATTTATGTTGTTTAATTTGTGTTTTATAGATTTGCATGGTGATACCAAAAACAAATTTCCTCCCTTCTGCATGGACAATAAAGATATGTCATACTGTAACTTAAAGAAATGCCACCTTTGTGCAGTTTTTTATTTCTTCTCCTTTTTGCAAGAATCATTTTGCTGTAGTTGTGCAGCAAGAGCTTTCATTCTGTTTCCTTGTCAAACTTTCCACGGCTCAACGCTGTTGGTGTTCATGTTATGCATCAGGGCACTAACTTCCAAATCCTCCAAAGAAGATAGTTTGAAAGATGGCGGGGGAGCAGAACTCAGGGTGAAGGGAGAGGAAGGGACGGGGAAGACAGCAGGAGAGTAACGCGCTGGCTGAGGAGGCACAATGGTAGAAAAAAAGCAATCATCAGTTACATTTTCTCCACTATTGGCGGCAGGCGGAATTCCTGATGACGCAGTATTTTCTGGAATTAGAGATACAAGCCAAAAGGTGTCCCTACTACAAGCAGGGGTAACCCTCACTCGGCTCAGAGACGCAGGCCCAGCGCTCACCTGCCCCCACTCTGGAGCACTAGCAAAGTCACAGCCTGCTGTGGCACGATCTTCCTCGAGGCACGGCACGTTTACACCTGCAGTGCACAGGAGGGCCCTGCATCAGTGCATGGATGGACAAACTGTGTAAGAGACATCCACCTCCACGGCACAAGGAGCAGGGATCCCCGAACGGACACAGGTTTCGATTTCACACACACTTGAAATTCCAGTGGAGCCCAACCCTGTAGCCAGTAAAAGTAAACTGCCTTTTCTTCTTCTTAGAATGTGCCCTTTGAGGCGAGCCCCACTGAGAAAGATTTGTTAACCTGTGCAGGGGTCTCTTCTGTTTTGACATTTTACCAGTTAGCTATCAAACCAACTTTCAAATCATTTCCTCGCATTAATGACTATACAAAGGTGGTTGAGTCAATCAGAAATTAATCCGAGAACATTGCAAACAACAAACCGATGAGCCCTGCTTCACTACTGAAAAGATGAGGATACATACCAACTCCTCCTATGCATATACTAGTGTTTGCATAATATTAAGTGAGAACACATGAATAAACAGCTGCTCGACTGAGATAAAAAAAAACAAATCAACCAATCCTCTTTTCTTTGACAAGAATACATTATACAGCAGATGATATCCCTATAATACCCCAGAATTTCCCACTACAGTGTTACAAATGTACAGATGCTTCAACTGCACTGTCTTAAATTACAACCAGAGAAGGAAGAAATACTCGTCACAATAAGTAATTAACGGGGAAAGCAGAAACCACAAGGGCTGACTGTGTGTGACCACTAGGGGGCTCTCCCACACTAAGCCTGGCCAGCTCTGCTGTACCACACAGCACTCAAGGGCTTGTGTCTCTTCACTGTCCAATACTGCAGTACAGCTGAGGAATCTCCACAGTGTGCAGCACACATGAAATGCAAGAGATATCAAAAAGAGTCGTACAGCTTCTCAGCAAACAATTAGTGGGTCCCAGCATGAAATCACAGTACTATAAAACTAGTCAACACTACAGGAATAACACAAAAGCAACATGAGTAAGCCTTTTAATTTAAGAAAAGGAATGTATGGAATAGTAAAAACTGTTTTCAAGAAGGCATATAACATTTCATATACTGTATATATACTGTATGAACACCTGTCTCTTCTGAGATTAAATTTCAATGTATTTCTTTAATCATAGTGACAAGCTCTTCAAGACGGGTTTTATTTTTGCAGATATGGATGAACATGAGACATTTTCCAGAACATCTCCCTGAATTAAAAGCAGTGTGCAGCAGTGGTCAGGGTTTTAAGACTTTGGAACAGGAAGGTTGTGGGAGACACTGCTATTGTACCCTTGAGCAAGAGGCAGTGCTTCACATGAATTGCCCCAGTGAAATATCTAGCTCTATAATGGGGGGCAAAACAAGTCACTTTGTATAAAAGCTCCAGTTGTTTTTACAGTTGTACAAAAAGTAAAAACAGAAGTTTGCAAAAAAAGCTTATTTTAAGACACTAAAAATGGTCTTAAAGGTTTACCTTATGCATTAAGTGAACAGTAGTGCAAATACAGTACCTGTAGAAAACATAATTCCTCACCCAGATTCATGGTTTTTCTTAGCAGTTCACTTTCAGAGACCAGACTAAGCGAAATTACTTCTCCATACTTAATAACTTAACATTTGCTAGTGGCAAAACTGGACATTCAACCACCCATTTACTCACTCTCCCATTCACGGACTGTGCTCAGTTTGTTTCCCAGTTCATAGTAACAAACTGTTGCACAAACGCGTGGACAACAGAAATGCTTCTATCTAAAGTTGAAATATTAGGATTTTTTTTTTCCTTTTTCAAATCAAATGCTATAAATTGCCTTTATATCCTGAATGGGGAGTGATGATTATCCCTTCATTAAGACACCCCACTCTCCCAGGAGGACTTAAGATAATTTTCTCATTCCCAGACACAAAAACTCAGAGTTCTGCGACCATTGACCGTCTAACATCTGCTAGTGCACTCATGTGGAACATTACCAGAAAACAAATAGACCAGAATGCAGTGCGCAGGCCAGCACCTCGCTTTGTTAGTGCCACCTTGTCACTCGTTAGAAGTGCTTATACCCCCAGTGCCTGAACACTCGCCAGTGCGACTCATTTCTCCCGTCCCTGAGCGGGTCAGGCTGGAGCAGGGGGACACTGGGCTGAAGCAGGGGGACACTGGGCAGGGCACTCAAGTAGGGCGTTATATGTTATTGCGATTTAAGAAAGGTTATAAGATAAGAACATAAGATTACAATTGAAAAGGAGGCCATTCAGCCCTTCCTACCTATTTGGAAACGTATTAAAAAAAATTTAAGAAGTAAAAGGAAAAATCCATCATTAGACAGAGCAAATGGCATCTTCCCATTTTCTACTCCACTGCAGGTTACAGTAAGTACTGTAAATATTATATGAGCCTGCTAGGGAGAAATCCTTGATGAAACTCACAAGGACAGATGCTGTTGATGAAATCGGTATTGAGAAGCTGCAAGATAATGTGTAGTAAGTCATACTTTTCAACATACTGTATGCTGAACCCTGCCATATTGAAATGAGCAGCCCTGACACAGACATATTATGCATGAAATTCACGGCAGATTAGATGCAAGGCACAAGCACAGCAGCAGGTTGCTTGTGCTTGTTTATTATGTAGGGCCTTATCCAGACACTCCTGCAATCCACAGGCATTTGTACTAAAATATTAGATGGCTAACATTTTAGTTTATCATATTATATAGCCAAAATACTAAGAACACCCACCAAATACCGTACTGGGCTAGACTGAAGATAATCTAGCATGCCTCTCGGTTCATGGCGACGGTGTGTGGGACAGAACTGCGCAGTCCAGAAGCTATCCCAGTTTTCAACAAGTCCTTAGACTGCTCTGGCCTGGAGAGGAAATGGAATTCTGGCTCAGGCTTCTCACACTGACCAGTGGTGGGTGACCTACCCCTAACAGCTGAATCAGCTGACAGGGAATTCCTAATATATTGGCCAGGAGGTTCATACACATATTCAAAACCCCCCAGCTGATCTCACATCTTGTGATGGGCACTATTCATTCCTATGAAGTGATTACAAAAATAACTTCAAAATAAGAGACAGATCCCACAGAACAGCGCATCCCGTTTCGAACCCAGGCGGCCGCCACAGCGCCATGCTGCTCCTCCGGTCTCCCCGCAGGAGGAAGGCACCCGGGAAGGAGGAGGGGGCCTTGTAAGGAGCGACATGGATGACTGCGCGACAGAGGATGACACGAGCGGAGCTCATTATTCTCCAGAACCCACTGGCCCTTCGCCGTCACCGCGGGGCGCCAGCTGTGCTGAAAGGGTTAAGCACGTGGGGCGAAGAGAGGGGCAGCCAGCCCGCAGTCATTACCCACCGTGGCGCCCCTCCAGCGCTCATCAAGATATGACATTTACATTCCCAGGTACCTGCTCGTGTGGTTGCTAAGCAGCAAGGGGCAGTTCAACGGAAGAAAAAAACATCAGAGCTTCGGCTGACGAGCTTCAGCGGGAAAGAGGAAAATCTCCAGCTGCAGTAATGATCGCCAGAGTTCGGGTACACTACCAACAAACCCCGGCTCCAGATTTATCATTCCCACTGCAGTTTTCTTCCTCCATAGCTGTCCTGAGTCTGGAAGGCCCAAATTCAATATTCCTCCTCTCTGCCGCAACTCCCGGAAAGCTCCCTGCTGAAATCGAATCCTGAGCGCCTGTGTCTAACGTCAACTAATGTGTCTCAGGTTTTAAACAAGGATACTCCGGCCCTTAGCCAGCCTCAAGTGCCTTCTGGACTTTGACGTGTTCAGCTACTCTGTGCAATGCTCTCAAGTCCACGGAGTGTGTTGGGAGTAAAATGACAGGGGACATGCAGGTTAAGATGATTTACACAAGTGATCACAGGTCTAACCAGGCATCAGCTCAACTGACTGTTGCCCATTTGATAACTTTCACACAGTTGTGAATTTCTTTTAAATGGATTTTTGCTGTCCTGCCTAACTGTATTCAGTACAACTTTCATTCCAACAGGTGGGGAACAGCAGTCTCTCTGCCGATTGGAATCTCTCACTAAGCTACAGTAGATAGAGTGAGTCTCATCCGCTTCAACACCAAGTGCTCATGAAAAGCCTGTTTGAGCGCTGAACACCACTGGATCACCATGTGCTAGAAAAAATAAATTACAAACAGAGCTTGAAGTCTTCAGATGTTAGCGTAGAGGGATTTCTCCTAGTCTTCTACAGCGTGCTCCGTGTCGATTCTGACAGACTTTTTAAATAGATTCTGAGTGTTTACCAGCTGGAGAATTCATTCAGGATGCAATTTCACTTTCAAAGCACTTTTGAAGTTTATACAGTACTAAACAGATTTTTTAAGGATTTTCTCTCTCTCACCAACCAATACCCCTCCTCTCCACTTGGACATCTCTACAAAATCAAATTTGTGGAAATTTAGCATTTTCAAGTTCTCCTGTGGGAAAGATCAGAAAAAAAGATCTAAAACTTCAAAAAACTTTGACTAATTAGCATCAGAAATGTCTACCTACACATTTTCACCTTTTTGTCAGAAGAAATGTTTCGCAACAAATCAGACAACAAAAGAAACAGTGGGCTGGTACCCCACATTTCATTCTGTCCAAAGCTTTCGGCATTTTTTTTATCAAAAGGAATTTTAAAAAGCTTGATTATTCTCAATTAGAGAGAAATGTCTGAATTGAGGCAGATGCCAAAGCTTGCCATCTACAACTTCCCATGTCTCACAAAGTCTGACTCTTAACGGGCTTCAAACGCCCAAATGCCAGGTTTCTAATGGTAAGGGGATTGGGATTTCCTGGACATTTTCTCCCGATCTCCAATAATAGCAACACAGTACATGGAACATCGTTTAATTAGGCGGCACTGAAAACAAGTGACTTCTTCAAGCCTTCTACACTGCATTAATGTCTGTAATGTGTAGAACAGGTACAGGTCTAGCCAAAGACTGTACTAATTGAGAGCGAAAGCTGACCACACCAGCAGTGGAACACCTAGGCCACCATGAAGGGTTCTCTCCCTGGAGACTGAAGTTTGTGCCAGCGCTTGTTCTTTTCCTGTAATCACCAATGGCTTTGAAAAGGAGAGCAGGGCAACAGATTTGTTTCCCTAGTTAGTTCTGACTTCAGAGTGATTAACGGGCAAGTCAGGAATACACAGACGCAGAAGACGGGCTTCTAAGTAAGTTCCCATGGGGTCTGTGTTCCAGAGTTTAAAAAAAAAGATATCAAGGGCATCCACTGAGGACTAATAAGACTCTATTTTAAAGAAGAAGCAACCTCCCCAGTTTCATCCATTCCCCAGACACCCTAACATCCTTCACCTCTGGCAAGGCCTGCTGGGAGAGACTGCCACCTGGCCACATTCATTATGAATGAAGTAATTAAAGGGATTTCTCTCCTGATTTAGGAACTGCATGATAAATGAAGAAGTGGGGAGAAAGGAGGCAGATTCCAAAGTCTGAAGTCAAGTTGGATATGTGTTAGCATAACCCAGTGGTTTCCTGCCAAGAGTGAAAAAAGGAGTACTGTACCACTGTGCACTTTGTTCAGGTTATTGTCGATTTCATCCAGGAAAACAGGGTGTCCATCTTGACCTTGTCTGAACATGCCTGAACACGGTTCTTCACCACAAACTGGAGTCAGAGGATCACGCACGAGGTATCAGCTTTTAATGCTTGAGGACTCAAGAGCCATAGCGCAGTAAAGTTGTTCACCCTTTCACAAACTGTTTTAACCACAGCCCGAAGAATGAAATACTTATTCTACTGCTTCTCTTTCGCAGATCAAAAATGAAGAAATTCTCCGGTCAGAACATATACAGTAGGTACTGAAATATGTCCCTCAGGAATAAGCTTTGATCAGAGGATTGATTTCTTTATTCTGAAGAAAACATTTTTTTTTTAAACGAGGCTAACAAATTCAAAACCCATACACGTACATGATATACAAAGCAGCAAAACAAACCCCAACCGCACAACATACACAGCCACTTCAAAATCCTTTTCTAAGCCATCTTTAATTCAGGCAGCCAAGCTCTTCCTCCCCATGGACAGCTATCTGCAGTTTTGAATTCCGAGTATCGTTGAAAAGTGGCAACATCACACGCGGCCTAAAGAGGATTCGTTGCAGCTCCTCTGGCGACTCAACAGGGGCTTGTTGTTCCTCAGCAAGGAGAGACAGGTTGAGGAACGGGAAAATAAAACCCACATTTACAAGACTCAAACTGGAAGAGTTAGTTTTAAAGCAGGGTAATGAATCTCCTGATCCAGGTGATGTACTGAAAGATGAACAGACTTCATCTGTAAAGGACTTACTAAAATGTAACAGAAATGATTCATTTCAATGGTTAGTTAAGATAGCAAGTACTATGATTGCTAGAGACCTAACCCTTAGCTCCACATGCATAAGTGTGCTGAAAAAGCACTAAAAATTTTAATATCAAAAACACAGGCAGGAATGTGTGTGTGGATAACAGTCCAGTTATCACAGGGGCACGAACACATCACCAGCTACTGTAATACCTGAGGAGCTGAACTGATCACCCCTAAGCTTAAAGACTGAAGTTCCCTTCTCAGCCGCGTACGCCCCTGTCTGAGTAAGAGACACCGTTCTGGTTTCTGCTACAAAGTTCACTGCTGCTCTTCTGTATTAACTGGAATTGTTTCATTCTATTTGAGGCACAAAGGAGATAAAAAATCTTTCCCTTTAGAAAGCTTGACAAAGGCCCTGCATACAAAATGTCATGTTTGGAAAACATGTTTGCCATTTTCTGACTGCATTGAAGGTGGAAGGGGCACTTTGATCTAATGATGAAATTGAAGTTCCTTGATGTTCATGATTGAATATATTGTTTTTGTACTTAACTGTCTTGTTGCCCCCTTTAGTCTTTTGTTAATGATCTGATTTGGTCATCATCTGATTCAGATCATCATAGTAACATACACTTTCTTTGTTTATTTCCTTTTCACTGTGTGTAATTTTATGTTGAAATGTGCAAAGCACAGTAAAAATCTGGATGAAAAAAATCAAATTTACCAAGACATATTGAGCCCATTGGAATAAATACATTTCTTCTAAAATTCTTCCACAGCCTTCCATGAACAGACACATCTCTTGTTCATGAATAACGTGACTGGTTAGACAGAGTTAAAGTGCTCTTCAAAGTTATGAACACTAACTCCAAATATATTAATCCTAACTACCATTGAGGTAAAAGGAGGAAACACCACCAGAGGCTAATTAAAAGGAAAAAAGATGAATTTTCAACTTTTACAATAAATCTGAAAGCTATATAATTATCCAGACCTTTATTTTCTTTTTAAAGATTAATCCGGCTTTCATGATGCTAATTATCAGTAAATGGGTGAGAATGTCACCAGCTGACACACTTCAGTACAGAAAAAATAGTCCTTAATCCTCACTAAAGACATTGAGATCACTTCACAAGAAATGGAACAGTTCTAATCCTTCTTGCAACATTAAGGGTTGATGGAACCGCTCAAGAGTCATGCCATATGCTTCTTCAAAGGAATGAAGGTTCTGGGTCATACGATAACTTAATATTACCTATATGTGGTAAAATACTAATAATACGATTTTATTTGTGCATGCTTTTCATATCGCATATCAGAAGCAAAAAAAAAGAAAAGACCAGAAAATTAAACCCCAGTACTCGTGTACTTACTTAAAAAATGTTTTTAACAATTTTGCTTACTTGACAATATATTAAAAGTTATAGGGAAGAGACAACTCTTGAAGAGAGATTTGAAATAATCAAAAGTGATTAATTTTGGACAGCGGTCTCCACAGTACACCATCAACAACACTAATGTTGGCCAAGAAGGAGTCACACCATTGAAGGCTGGTCGGATGAACAGTCATTCCTAGATCATTTTCCATATATCTAGCATGATGCCATGCTAGACAGCCTCAGAAGCTGAACTTTATTCCCAAAGGAGAAGAACATTAGGGGACCCAGAGTTAGAAGCCATAAGGCAGTTAATGACCTACTCAACAAGGGCAGTTTTGGTACTGTCTTTCTGTCTAAACCCTGACTGAAAAGGTTTAAAAAGCTCATTAGACGCAAGACACGACTGTAATTGAGCTGCCACCACCTCCTCCAAAATTTCAGAGAGAGAGAAATTTGAAAATACTGTAGGATGGTGCCCTAGACAGTTTTTAACATACAGTAGGTGTCACTGCTGCCTGACACCAATGACTTTAAGCCTACCGCATTTAGGAGACTTATTGATGAGGTCAGTACTAGACAGACGAAAGGCCGATAAAATTTGGATTTAGCACAGGAATAAGTCAAGAGTCTGTGCTTGTCTCACTTCTTACATTACTGCATCAGCCCTTTAATAAATTTAGAAAATCATACCATATTCAGAGACCACATCACACTGTGAGGTGTTTGCCTATGTGGATAGTGCAATGTGTGGATAACTCTACTAACACTGCATAGGTCTCAACCTAAATCAAATATATAATTTGTAGTGTCAGATCAGCAGAAGAACCTGTAACAGAAATCAAACCAACAAAAAAGAGACCTTTGTACAAGCAGAGCTCTCTTAACAAAGGTATTCTCTGAGAATTACAGCCACCCAGGGCTCTGCACAGCACATAGGCAGACAGTGCCAGCAGCGTGTCTAGGAGCACAGAAATACCCATGTTCTCAGGCCCAGCAACTGGAACACAAAAGGAAAAAGAAAGAGCTACACTTCCACACCCGCTACTTCCTCTCTGGAAAGAAAACTTTAAAATATTCTTTTTTATTGCTATTTTTTTATATAACAGCCAGTCTTCCGAGGTCCCCGAGACGTAAAAGATTAATTAATCCACTTGAGGGGAGCACTCCAGTTTAATTGCCCCGATGGAGATCCTGAAAGGGGCTGCCGGCCAGGGTGGGGGCCGCAGCGCACCCAGCGGTGGCGCGGAGGGGCTTTGAAATTGAAATCCAGCCACTCGACAGGGTGTCATCAGGTTGACAGGCTACTGGAAAGCCAAGCCTGCCTGATCCCTCCGGCAGGGCTCGTCTCCCAACGAGAGCGGTGGTGGGCAAGACTCTCCCGAAGCTCTGGCCTTACTATTGCATCTCTCGTGTAATTTAACCACAGCAACACCAGTCACAAGCGGTACTGCTGTCTTTAAAGGTCTAACATCCAGCCGTTTTCTAACCGTTTCCTCCTATAGAGGCTCACTAGGCAGCTGAAGCCTGTCCCCAGAAACACCAGTCGCAGGACAGGATACACCCTGGAAGGGCTACTAGTCCATCACAGGGCACACACACACACTCGCACCAATGTTCCCAGAAGCCAATAAACCCACCAGTAGGTCTTCGGACTGTGAGAGGAAACCAGAACACCTGGAGGAAACCAGCATGAACACGGAGAGAACATACTAACTCCCTGCTGACAGCAACCCAGGCCGGACTTGACCCCAGGGCCCTAGTGCTGTGAGACAGTGATGCTAACCACCGCGCCACTCTGTAGGTCTAACACCTACACTACAATTCCGATTTACAGTGTCTCGGTCAGGAGCTGTGTTCAAGGCAAAGGTGGTGTCCAACACAGGACTATCAGACAAACTTCAGGAGTGAGTTCTAAAGAGAAAAGCCTAATAACTGGCGGACCAAACCTACATCGCACTGCTTCCTACCTAGGGATTTACAAACCAGAGTCTTCAGAGCACCAGGCATGAAAAGGCATATAGGGTACCACCAGTCCCACTTCAAGATGGACCTATGCCTAGTAGAGTAATGCAGATTTTGAAGAACAGGAGTAATTTGCTCTTTAGCCCTACTAATACCACGACCTGCTGAATCCCAGACCAGCCATAAGGTACAAAAGGAATGCAAGAGGCCTAATCGTACAGTGAGTGGGCATTTCCGTTTTGTAGCATGATGAGGAAAGTCAAGAAAACAGCCAGGAGTGATGACACTGGGAGGTATTTTTCCACCTCAGCCATTATTCCAGTGGCTTATGCTATACAGTACATCTCAAGACCATCAAGGTGGAAAGTTTGCCCAGGCACCGGCTGGAACAGCAGGGTACTCCAGGATACCTCCCCTTTCCTCTTAGAGCTAAAGAAGACCAAGCTTGGAAGATCCTCCCTTCAGGGTCCGGTCAGTCCTTTGGGTTTTGAGCGACGCGTGTAGAAGCACATGTTCAAAACCAGATTCTGCTGCTACTGTAACGAAGGGAGGTGTGATGATGTAACGGCGCTTGATAGTCGCTGACAGGCGGAGGTGACACAGCGCTGGCCGGGGAAGTGCGCGGGGTGAGGACAAGGCCCTGGGCCCGTGGTGACTCAACTGGAGCACGGCTGTGTCTGTGGCAGAAGGGCAGTGAGCCGCGAGCAAAACAGCTCCTCTCCTGAGGCTGGGCAAAGCCCCTGGCACTGTCCTCCTCAAGTCCCCTCTTTCCAGAGCTCCTGGGCATGGCACACATGTTTAATCGAGGAGGTGCCACAGCCCCCAGCACGCTGGCCTGAGGTACACACTTTCCAAACAGCAAGGGACAGAGGACTCTTACTGCTCTGCAGTGTCAGATCTCATAACCTGGGATCTCTGCTACAAAACTGCACGTGTACAGTAGCTCACTGAATTTGAATATACAGTACTTTTAATATGAACCCTAAGATTTTCTCAGAATAGGGGAACAAGCTGAAGACAAACCGACCACCCCAAGTGACACGGCTCGTACCAGCAAATTGGCTCGAGGAAGGAGGACCCCAACTTTAACAACGGACAGCGGCGCTCTGTTTCTCCGGTCATGGCCACTGCAGCTAGAATGTTCGTCTCGAAATGCTGTTCAGCTGGCAAGTCCAACTGAATAAAAATAATCCACACAGCTCTAAAATGGCAGAAGATGCACCAGTAAATATATGTCTATACGGTACAGGGAAAGCACTGTACCTTCCTGAAGCTCTTGCTAACTGTCCCAGTCATCAAATCACTAAAAGCCCTTCACATTACAGGTTAAAAAGGTAAAGTACTGTACAAAAGTGAGGTGATATCCCTCACCTTCCATATTTTAAACCCGACATGCAAACGCACAGCAAACTTCACACAGGAAAAGGCAGCGGCGTCATGATTTGTGACTCACAAAGACCGCTACATCAGTGATCATGAGTGCCGCCACTTCCACATTCCAACAGCGAGCGTTGGTGAGCACAGACACGTTACAGACGAAGCCAGCTGCAAACCCACAGGACTCAATCCATGTGCAGCTTTATTAAAAATGCAGAATGTCAAGTGCAGTTTCCTCAAGGCTTTGAAATTTAAGCCCCACAGTTGCAAACACCGGGCAGCCAATGGCTCTGTCCCCTCCGTTTTGCATTTACTCTGGGACACTCAACATCCGCCACTGCTTGAAAGAAGGAACTGTAGCTCGAACAAGAAGACTCATCCCCTGTGTCTGCCACAGCGTCACTGAACACCTCTCTCTCATGCTTCATTCTCCTGATGCCAGTGTGCTAACTGAAAACCACGTTCTTTCAGGACAATCCGTACTTCATTTCTCAGTGTTAATGGAAAATTAATAGATGACTCATGTCTTTTCCATTAGTATAATTTAATTACTTTTTTTTTTTGCTCGGAGACTGATACAAAAAAAGGCCTATGGATTCAAGTGAAAAAATCAGGGATTTAAAACATGCGTGCTCTGAATTGTTTATTACAGAGTCCTGCGACTTATAGTATCTTTCCAGTGCAACCCACATGATTCAACGGGCTTTTGTTTTGTTGCTCTTATTTTTTTTATTTGCCTGCAAAACCTCGCTTAATGACTTATTTGGTCGGTCGTGACCTCCTCTTTTGAGGGAGGGTTTCAAGGTTTCATAGCAGCTAACTGTATGAAACTTTTGGTCTCCATGAAAATTTTTTCTTCTTAATTTATTTGTCTGACAACTTAATTCAAAGCCCTCAACCGGGACTTAAATTTACAACCTACTACTTAAATACACAATAAATAGGCAAAGCTCTGTAAAAACTGTGGTCACGCACCAGCCAGTGGACCGTACTACCAATCTTACCCACTCAGGCACATCTGTAAAACGGGACCTTATTTCCGATACCGTATACTGTACAGTATATACTCTAAAGATATCGTTACCAAACTCAAGAACTAAGACAAGATTTTACCACCCTTGGTTATGCCAGCAGAGAGTCCTTTGCAAGATAATGCCGCACTTCAATCTCATCTGTGCCTCTTTAGCTGCTGTCCAACAGTTTGGCACCTGTCATGTATATCATCATGTGAGAATGACCATTGACCATTTCTGTGGACAACAGGCAGCCAGCTGTATACCTTCACAAGATGGACCCGTGCTGGGACACGTGTCTGTGGATCCCCCATTCAGTGCAGGAAACCTTCACGAAAGGCAGAGCTCACACCTGATCAATGTTCTTGAGTTATCTACTGCACAAGCTCGAATGACCTCTGACCCTACAGCGCCAGCGTGTGTGTGCCTGCCTGTGCAACTCTGTAGAGAAGGTGGTGCAGAAAGGGAGGAGTTGAAGACGTCAAGGAGGGTCTGCTCGCTGACTGTGCGGTGCGCTGCCCAGCTGTTTGCACTGTAGCAGCAACAGACTTTTTTAGAGATGGCTCTCTGCCTCTTGTCTGGAACAGGCCCAGCCACACGCTAAACGTGCTGGAGAACGCTGCACCCGCACTGGGAAGGAAGCAAGAGAGGGAGGCTCCCGTTTGTTTTTGTCTTTATGCTGAGCCAGGGATTTCACTCCTACCTGTGCAAGCTGGGACAAAAGCTAGAAAGAGTCTGGGGCCAATATATTCCAAAGTGATTCGTTAATGGGAAGAGCCAGTATCTTTTATGCCATGTGTCAGGCAGAAATACGTGTCCCCTGTAAATCAGTACAGCCTCTACATGACATGTGGTGATTTTCCAAGAGAATGTTTCCACAGAAAAAAAAAACATTTATTTTTTCCCAAATTCAGCCTCCTGCACACGTTTTTATAATAACGAGCACTGGTCCCCCGCTGTCTGGGATTACCTTGGAAACTACGTCTTTTTGTAGAGACGTTCTTAAGGGGAAAAATACGACTCTGGAGCACATGACAGGTACACATTCTCACAAAAGACATAATCCTACAGAGTATTATGTATTAATTTTTTTAATGGATCAAAGATTTATTAATGGTGCACATAAGACAGAAATTAAAACTTGAAAGGCAAATGATGTAAATGAATATGTTATCGGTGAGTAAAAAGTGACAGAGATGAGGTGGAAGAGCAGCTTTAAATCTGCAAATTGCAAACAGTCAGAAGAGCTTAATCTAGCAGAATCAAATGTCTTGGAATCTATCCGAGTCAGTCCTGCAGAGAAACAAAATCAGAAGGCTTAGTTACTGGAGTGTAAGCCACTAACTTCAGATCTAGATAACAAAATGCACTGTTGTTTGACAGAATCAGGAAAAATTGGAACAAGGAACAGATGGTTATCATGTGAATTTTCAAGTTACCCCACATAAAACAGAAGAGCGGACAAAAGCTGAAGTGAAATGGCACAGCAGAATGTACTGGTGTGACTGTATGGCCATTAAGAATAATGCTTTTTTCTGATTTGTAGCCTTTTGTTATGCATAACTTTTGAATGCATTTTAAACCGATGCTGAAATTTGAGTTCTAATTTTCTAAGAAAATATCTCATGGGTGGGCGACTGCAGCTCCTCCTTGGGGTTTCCAACTTCCGAAATCACTAATATAAAAAAATACAGCGGGAAATGGTGCAGGCTGATTCGAGTGATCGACAAGACAACTCACACACTGGAACAGACACGGCAGACAAATCCTCAATAATGAATCAAGGACGTTCCTTCAGCCTTCAAGCTGAGTAAGGAAAAGCCAAGAGGAAAACCAGCTACTGTACCACCACCAATCAGCAGGCTCTGGCCGAGCACTGTCACGGGAAACATCAGACAACAGAGGAATAATGCTTGCATCCAAAACAGGCAAAGTTTTATCATTTTTGATTACAACATGGGTACAGAAGTTTAAAATGATAAAATCGAAGGTAAGGCTTTTATCATTTTTGATAACTCAAAACATTCAGAAATATAAACCTAAAATCATCGCCTAACTTGGTACTGTAGATTATCACAGAAGAGCATAAATTTGAATTTTTTTTGGAAGGTAGGCACTTGAAAGACTCGTGGTGTGCTATAAGGTCTCCCACGGTTTGTAAGAGGAGCCACAAGATAATTACAGAGCGCCTGGCCTCCCACTCCTGGCTGTTTAAACTGCCCCAGTGTGACAGCCATCTGCAAGGCGCTGGAAAGCTGAGGCCTGGCCTCATATGCAATTCAATTGGTGTCTCCTGCCTTTTCTCTGGGGAGCAACTAGATTCAGATTCCATGTAGCCAGGGATCCCAGCTGGGAAAAGCACATTATCTGCACTCTGGACTGGGACAGAGAGTGAATCTGGACAGAACCAACAGCTGTTACCACTGCAGCTGCCCGATGCCACGACTGTGCCGTTGTGGGGTTGCTGCGTTTACAATACAAGCAGACAGGAAGCACAACAGGATGAGCCCCCAAACCCCCAAGACAGAGCCGCGTTAACCCCGTGGAGGTTAAAGCTCATCCTAAATTAGACGTATTTCTATTGGTAACAAAGAGAGCCTCAGGTGTGCCTAATGAAGCTTAAACCTGCAGAATACTTTACAAACGGAATCTCCTTTTCCAATTCCACCCCCAAAAGACACACAGGGGCACAGCACACGTCTGCTGTAGCAAATCCAGGCGTTGTTTAGAATGTTCTCGCACTTACTTACACCATGACTGGTGTCCAAATCTGTCATTTTCAGCCGAAGCTCGGAAGCTCAAGCCCAGCAGACAAGATAACACACACGAGCAACACCATACATGAGTGTGTGAGAGGGTGAACAACAATCTAAAGAGCGTGTTTTGACCGACACTTTAAAGAGGAAATTCTTTGCGCAAATCATCTGAATCTTAGTGTTCGCCCACACATACTTGTGCAAAAACAAGTAAGTTATTTCA
The DNA here is from genome assembly GCF_055471065.1 of Atractosteus spatula. Taxonomy (NCBI): domain Eukaryota; kingdom Metazoa; phylum Chordata; class Actinopteri; order Semionotiformes; family Lepisosteidae; genus Atractosteus; species Atractosteus spatula. The sequence continues at coordinate 440,026 of NC_142721.1, read as the reverse complement.
TAAACAAGTACATTCAGCCAGCGCAGAGCCAGAAATACATGAAAAAACATTAGACAACGTGCACATTCAACCATTTATTTGACAGAGCTATAATTCACTAGGAACTTGGTTGAGTCAATTTCTGCTTGCAGGAAAGAGACGAGAGGCTCATCACTCTCCTGTGACTGTCTCCCCAGAAATGGAGTATGTGTCCTTCCATGCACAGATGTGATGATCCTCATTAATGTTTCTCATTACTGCTCATCCTGACACCTGCCAGCCAGCCCCCACCCCCATCCCAGTGACGACCAGAGAGGGACAGACTACGCGGCAGCAAACTGTGTGGTTTGTCTCCTTTGTCTTCTGTATTTTCAGTACCAGCTCATTAGCCACCTGTTTCTCCAGTCAGCACCTTGAAAGACGCCCGGCCTGCCCTGCTTTGTTTCAATAGCTCCCCTGATTCAGCACTGACGAGAGAGACCAGGGGGCGGGAACTGAGCTCGTGCCCCAGGCCTAGGGAAAGGGGGTGCCAAAGAGCACTACAACCACAAAAAAAGGTACTCCACAGATGGGTTTGTAGTTTAGGAGCTCCAGCAGGCCCGCCACAAACCAGGGCCTTGTGGCTTCAAACACTGAAAATGTCCTTGCCTAATTGCGCCATTTTCTGTCTGTCCCAGAACACTCCTACGGTATTCACATTCAACTCTTATACGAATCTGTAAGCATTTCTTGGTTTCACCTGACATTACAGCTTTAACTGGCATTGTATATCTTTTGTTCACACAGTATTAAATAAAATACCATTCTGGGGACAAATAACAAGACTCCCACTACAGAGCAGTTGATCCATTCTGGGAAGACTTTTACATAAGAGAGAACCATTATTCACAAGGAAGAGCACTGACGGCTCCTTTATTTGGATTCTTTCAATTTCTTTTTGGTTATTTCCTTCTTTTTTTCTTCCTCTCTTCACGCCTGCACAGGGACTACAGTTGGAAACGAGCTCAGAGAGAAATCTCAGTGCAATACGTTTTGTGACATGTCATAAATGTTAAAAATTGCACCTTATACCTGTCAAAGACATAAGATAAATAAAAATATATACACGCAATTGGTGTTGGATATTTTCAGCTTATTTTGAGTAGCCTGCACAGAGAAACATGAAATCACATTAAAGCTGTGTGTATGATTTATCTGATTCAACAGTACAATTTGTGCAAGAGCCTGCAACTCAGAAACATAAAAATGGATCAAACTGCTAGGCAATAGAAGATTTATCCATCTCCCTGCTGACGGTGACTAAGATAATGAGAGGCTATCTATGTCTGTCAGATGGATTTCTTGTCTCCTTGGGGAATAACATCAAGTGTATTCATAGCATGATAGGGCTTACATGTACAGTAGTTCTATTATCTGTGCCTGATGCCACAGTCTCATTTCTGTCTGTTTTTCCGTTGCAAAAAATAGTGCTTTGGGGGAAAACAATTCCTGGTTAGTGACTAACACTTGATTGTGTTTGTATTTGTTTTGCTTCAAAGCAGTTCCTCCAAAAACAGCAAACTGACATCATCTATAATAGAAACTTACAATTCTGCCTGGTTCCCTCCTCAAGGATGTAACCTGATGACTAAATGCACTTCAAAGGCACAAATGCAGCTGCACTGACACCATGGTAGTTTCACTAAAAAGGACACAAGTTTTGTGATGGCAATACTTTATCTTCTCATTCAAGCAAATTAAACACCAACCAACTTCAACCTCAGATCTAAATGTAAGACAGAAGCGGAAATGATTGCATACTGTTGATTTTCCTGGGCTGATAACGCAATGACGCAATTCACAAGGAGCAAAATAGCACAGGAGATGCAGCAATTAAGAATGGAAAAGAATCATTTACTGTAGTAGACAAGAAGTGTAATCCTGACAAACCGAGAGACACAAGATAAGATTCAACTGCAGCAAGCCACAGTCTACAGAATTCAAGCTCTGCACTTCCTGTAGCATCCTATACGTTCTTTTTGAATGATGATCGAAAATCGCCTCTGCTGTGAATCGATAAGAGTTTTCCATTCTACCCTGGCATGGCTACTGTCAGTGGATCCCAGCCATGGCCCAGGGCTTGAGGTTGATTTACACTCCATCCTGTTCAGAGCCCTAGCCTTGGAGAGCAGGCCATGATCTGCCATTTGGCAGGACTCAACATGGAGAGAGAAAGATCACAGCTCTGAAGGTCGTGCTGCGGTCCACTTTGACTTGTCTGCTACTGACGCGCCATCACGGCGAGGTTTCTGGAGATTCGCTAGCTAATCGAGGTTTGGCATGCCAGATTCAAGCAGAAACAGTGAGAGACCAGAGGAGGTCGTTGGCCCATCTAGCCTGTTTGGTTGTTAGCAGCTGATTATTCCAAGAATCTTATCCTGTTGTTTCTTGAAAGAAGCCAAGGTCTCAGCTCAACAACATGGCTGATTAAAACTTGTTCCAGACCCCAACAGCTCAAAGTCTGATGCATTTGCTTAAAGCGCAGCTGTGTGACTTAATATACCCTGAAATCAGATTTGTAGCTAACATGGTTCAACAGAGGGAAGCCCTTCCTGTAATTTCATGTAATTAGAAGCTGCAAGGAAACTACCATGAAGGTTTGATTCAGCGGATTCAGCAATCGGAGTTTTTATCAAGAGAAGCGACTAGTTTACCTGATGAATTTTCAAAGTACTGTATGTTCATGTGTGTCTTTTCCCATTAGGTAAAGGATCTTAAGGTAGCAAAGCACAATTCTGTTCTCCCATTTATTCATATAAATGAGGCTTCATTTGAAACTCTAAGACAGTCATAAAAAAATCTGCTTACGGCAACAACACAACACATGGAAAAACACCATAAAATGTATTTTTTAGTGCAGTGTAAAATGCTTTTGCAAAAAAACCTACTCCTATTCAATGTCTTGATCAGAGAGATAGGGCTTTAATCTGTAATCTGTGAATGCTATAGAGTAGGTGCACACATTTCAGATGGGTAACTCAATGTAGTAAGACATTGCAAGGTACACTAGAGGGTCAGAAGCATTAAAACTGTTATACATAAGACACGCATACTGTACCTCTTTTAGCTAGGAACTCCAGCAGTTCCTTCAGCTACTTTGAGAAACATCTTTAAAGTGAAGTAGCATTTAAAGGAAATTCTAATCATGCAGAAGGATAATGTTCTCTTTTACAGTTCCATCTAAGACAAAGCCCAACTTCCAAGCCAAGACCAAGCCATAGGCGGCAAGGCGATACGGTGATAAGGGCTCTGGCCCTGTGCCTGCAAGGTTTTAGGCTCAAATTCCACATGGGGTTGAGGCACACAGTACAGCTGTCACACCCATGAGCAACACGTGCTTCAGCAGATGCTCAGCTGTTCAAATGGGTATAAACAGGAAGCTCTTAGATAAAACAGTAATAAAGATGATTAGAACAAGAGCTTGACAGAGCTGAGGAGGTACCGATCGGTCCCCATAATTGTTTCTAATAGCATCCAGCTCTCCTTGTCGCTGGGGGACAGCCCAGATTTTCACATTGAGCTCAAAGCTCCCACAGTAACACACACCTAACTGTGGCCATCAGATCAGCTGAAATAAGATCCTCAAGTGGGGGAGAGGAGGAGTTAAAATAAAACCCTGTGTGGGGGCAGGCTTTCCTCCATCTCACCAAAACGGGTTCTCACACATACCCAAATGGCTACATTCAAGCTGAGTACTGTTCATTCGCTCACTGTGCACGCGTTGTCACCGATAAGCCTGATGGCGCGTGCTAATGGGCAGCACGAAGGATGGAATTAGTGGAGGCACGCGTTCTGCACGAACATCAAATTAAAGAGCTATTTTCAGGGGAAGCTTTGTCAGCCCATGTATATATTTTTTGACAACCTGTCCTTTATGCAAATAGACAGCAACAAAGCACTTTGGATTCACTCGGTGAATAAATCAGAATCATCGTGAAGCATTACCGAGTTAAAGGAAGCTGCGTCTGTAACAGATAGAGCAGCGAGTTGCATTAATGGGGATCAGCGCAGCCTGTGAGACTCTGTGAGGTTTCTGAGGCTGCACTGACCCCTCTCTCAACGTCCCGACAGTTCAGATCCCGGTCAAGTACAGAGCTGAGGGTGAGAAGACAGAGGGTTAAAGCGCCACGGTCCAACGGGTTTCCCCTTCGAAAACCAGACTGGAAACGTTTCACACAGGGGGAAAAACAGAAACAGAGACCCATTTAACTATAATTACAGGTGTTGACATATCCACAGAGCTGTATTAGTTCTGTACTGGGTTCAGTGCCGGAATTAAACTCAGGATCCCAGAGCTTCAAGGCACTGTGCTGCCCCCAAAATAGAAACCTTTCTAATGTAAAATTAATAACATTGAACTATTGAAACTTAAGGTGTCAATAGTTCTGTATTAGTATTTCTGACTGCATTTAAATGATGATTTTTACCAGCACTGCAGAAATACACTGGGGTTCTGGGTGTACCAGGGGAAGCTGGGGTATGCTGGCTGTGTATAATGTTCGACTCCAGAAAGGGGAATAACAGACACCAGCCGTAAACTAACACAAGCTTGCATTACTTTAAAACAAGCACCGTCTAACACAGCTGGGATGTCCACTTCCAGCACAGCTCCACACCCATCACCCTGGTGCAAGATCCCGGACGCTACTCTCTGTATTCTGATCTGGGCTAGGTCCTGTGGACACACAGCTGACAGACAGGCAAATTTTCTCCCTCCAGTGTCTCTCCGAAATACACAGGGTAGCATCATTTCCTCCAAAATAAAAACAACCATCGGAAGCAGAGTCTTAGTTACACTGCCCCAACCATCTCAGTCTTCGAATCGAGGTTCAGGACCTGTTTCTTCAGTTTCTGTTTTCCTTTGCCTATAATCTTTAATAATGGGGCTGCACAAGCTCAGGGAGTGTTATTTAATATTATACACCTTAAACCACGATTGCAGTTGCAGACTGTATATTATAATTATTTATTATAATTACTGACCCACAGACCTGTTGCCTGGAAAGGGCCAATCATCGGGCCTGGGTACCCCAGAGGGGTATTTTCTCTCCCTGGGAGTTTTTGTTTTCCTCTCCTCAGTGCCCATATAGTCAGCTGTTATTGCACTGTCATACAAATGTTGGCCACATGTTGTGAAGGGCACTATACTAAATAAAAGTTTTTTTACTGAAGAAATAAGTGCAATTAAATTGGAAGTGTATTCAAAACCAAGAACAGGAGACGCAGGCTCCCAATCCTCGTTGTTGAAGCCAATACTCAACAGGATGATATCCAAGGATCAACTACAATGAACCGCTAACTACCGTTTGTCAATGTGTATTCCCCCCCCCCCCCCAAATAAAGAGTGCCAACAAGTTTTTCATTTTTTACAACTTTAAGAAGTTATAATATAAAGTGATTGGCTGTAGCACTGTAGTAAAATAAAATAAAAAACAGGTCCATACACCTGTACATACAGGTACCTTACGGTTAATTCTAGCTTTCTTTTCAGCCCTGTTTTTAAAAAAAAAGCATGACCTAGTGCCAACATTACTCGGCAAATCACAGCTCTGACAGGGAGGTCCACTTCACCACACAGCAAAACAAAACAGACGCGCTGACGCGCACCCCGTCAGCCAGTGTGTACGCTGTGGGTCACTTACCTCCCACGTATTCACTTCCTCTCGTGTTTCCCACAGGAAAAATCTTTCCATCAGGATTCTTTCCATGGCCTTTTTTTTAATTAAAGCCTCTGCAGTACAGAAACCGCCCTTTAAGCGCCTCGGAATCTTTAAATGCCTCACACACGCAGGCCGTTCCATTGCGACACCCTATCAGACCTTATCATTAATGGGTCCCAGGCTCTCCCATCCACAACAATAAACCCCCTTCCAATCTTTATTTTAATCGGCCTGCAAAGACAGTAATTGCAACCTTATCGCTTGGGACCAAATTCATTAAAGACTCCTCGCCCGCCAGGAGCTCATAAACCACGTAATTGTTTAGGCCCACATTTCCACCATGGACAGATTCCCACACTTCGTATATTCTCAACCCAAGAAGCCATAATTGTAGGGGAAACAGTCCAGCTTAGGCGCTGTGTGCACGTTCCAGGCTACAGAGGCTGGAATCCATGTGAAACCTTTGTTTGTGCTGCTGGTCAGGTTGTTTTTTATTGCTACTGTACAACATATGGCTGCGTCTTTTTGACAAAATCCAAACCAAGAATCACAGAATTTAACACAGAAAACAAAATCTCCTTCCAAAGGTTTCACAGCTACTGTATGTAAAGACAGTATCTGCTTCCAGTTGAAAAAGACTAAAACTTCAAGAACAGGGGCCTCCATACAGACAAGCACCCCGCTTACCAGGATTAAGACTCATCATACGAGATATCTGGTTGCTCTGGCATGCTGAATTAATAATGATCTTATTTTTGATGCACTTTACTGTGAGATGTAAATAATCAAGTGTTTAAAGCAAAGCCAAATAAAAAAGACCTGCCTTTCTTGACACTGTTGCCAGTTGACTCCCACATGTCTGTTAAGCCGCACACACAGGTTTTGCAGAGGAGTTGTTTAAACAAGAGGATGAATTTAGAATCAGTGCTACAAGGCGAAAGACACCAGCATGTTAAAGAGCCACACAGACCCCTGCTGTACTAAAATAAACAGCGTTGCTACAGAGTTCCACTTTAACCAAGTGCAGCGCTTTGAACGGGGCAGCCGAAAGCAGGTGTCCTGCAGGGTCTAATGCAGACGCTGATATTTATTTTTGCACATTTCAGCACAAACACAATCTGTGTTTTTCTTTGCCTCTCCCTTTCTCCCTCTCTGCACTGCCATCTCCCTCTGACTCCCTCCCTCCCCCCGTCTCGGTATCAGGACTGTGATTGAGCACGACGAGGGGGTCCGCCACCTCCTCCCCGCCGTGGGGGAACTCGTCTCGGTTGGTGGCAGCTCAGGGCTCTCACCCAGCAGGCCTCGTGCTCCTCTGGGCGCCCCACTCCTGACTGCGGGAGGCGCGGGGTCCGGGACAGTCAACCGGATCGTTGACAGAGGACTTTCCTGTAGCAGCCAGTGCCGGCTCATTACTCTGCCCACGAATCCCCCTCTGCTCTCTTCCCTTTCCTCCTGTTGACACTTACAGGCATTAATTACAGGTGGCCACCACACTCGGCAAGGAAGACCAGCCAGAGCACACTTGCCTGTGGCACAGCCGTCTCCATGGCAACTGCAATACTATCAATACACTTCCCCTTGTGTCTTTCCGAGTGTGAGACTAGCTGCGTTTTTACCAAGTAAGGGAATGTGGATCCGTATCAGACTGGACCTCCTCCTTCCAGAACCCTCCAGCGCGGTGCTGTGCGTTCACGCAGGCGTTCAGCGTGTGAGCTCTGCCCTGTCCCGAACTAAAGGCTATTTTTTTAAAGAGTTATTTTATATAACAATTAAAATAAAACCAACAATCGTGTGGAGGCTGCAAAAAAAAACAAGCTGAGGTTAATTCCAACCAAAAAGGCTTTCTTTTCTTTCTCGCTCCTCAGATGAAGTAAATTTACACAACTCTCACTGCAGTACTTACAAATTTGCCATCAACCATGACGGTAATGAAAGGAAACCCACTTTGTCGCAACAATTCATCATCACGGTCTTCCTAACAGTCACTACCAACACTGTCCAGGGCAGCCACCTGAGTGTCTGAAGTTATGGACACTTGCCAGTTTCTGAGATTATGCTAAATCACCACTACAAGCCCGATCAGACTCTTTGACAAAAATGCTGACTGAAGGTGCAGTATGTAAACGGGTGAACAGATCTGCCTTCTCATAACTGTGCTTCCTCAGGTATCAGGATGTCCATCTACCTGTTTCAACACATTCCAGATTCCAGGTCTGCTCTCCCTCAGGGCTCCCACTCTCTCTTGTTTGAAGAACAAGGTATGATTGTGATGAAAGAATCAGATGATGACAAGAGCTTCAGTGCTTCAAAAGGCTTATGCAAGAAAACATTTTAAAGCCTTTGCACAGTTAGTATTAAAACAGCTGACCATGTTGTTAGCTCGTGTCTTCTTTTTCTCCTCACCTTCTGTGTACAGACAAGAGAATAATGTTCACCGCAAGCTAAAACGTCTGATACACTTGACTTTTGTGCCCTATTATGCGAATCGAGTAAGGTGCCCTGCTTAGTGAACATGCATAGCAGGTTTAAAATGAGGCAATTCCAGGGATATCCTGTGGACCCACTAGACCAAGAAAACAGAAGAGGAAATCCCAATCCCCGTTCCCTACAGAACAAGGGACAAGGAGAGCTGACAGGATATGACAGGACGACAAAGATTCATGGAAGAACAACAGTGAGAGGTTTTCAGAGAGGGATAACAGTCCTCCTGGATCCAGAGTCCCTTTTCAACAGGCCCAACCATCACAGCCAGTCATCTTCTGACACAGAGCCTCACAGGGGACAGTGTTGCACCAAAGGCCAAGAGACGCCTGGCGCACTCAGTCCAGTGGGAATCCTCCTTACACAAAGTCAAAACACCTTTCACCTCTGACCCTCATCCCCACCAGGGTCAACGCTATCTCTCTTGAGAGGGGGGAGCGGGGTCTTTTTCACTCCTGCCTGAAATGAAGACTTAAAGATGCATCCGCCTAATGATAACTACTGTAGCGTTCAGAACGTGAAATCAATCCAAAGCAATAAAGATGAGTATAACAACCATACTCATTGGTGCCACAAATGTGTGCCACAAGATAAAACCCAAAAATCTCCAGACCAACCCAACCATGGTGCAATGGTCCATGAAAATATTATTAACTCCCCCTTGACACAAAGGTTACCTGTACCAACTGTCTGCTTAGAAAAGTAATCACAGCCTCTTTAGTCAGTATGTCTTTAATTCTAATATCATCCACTTTTTACTCTGATGTAACCCAACACCACGTTTCAAAATTTGTTTAGAATTGCTTTTCAAAATTACTCCAAGGCCAAGCCAATAAAAAACAACATTTGTGCTTCATCACTGTTAGCATAGCTGGTGAAACTATTAAATCCCACCCCCTATCCCACGAGAATGAGCAGTAAATGGCATGAAATCATGTTTAAAAATAAACAAGCCCTGGTACATCTTCAGCTGTGATGTACTGTAATTCTCTCACGTTTTATCTGCAACATCCAGCTGCAAAGACATTACCTTATTTTAAACAGAGTGCAGTGCTAAGAAGCTTGAATTGCGCTGGATACACATTAAAACTACAGCATATATCTCATGTGACTATTAAATAAACACAGTGGCATGCCGTTAAGAATACCCTCTCATATGACATCACGGTACTTTATTATCAGCATGATTATTTCATTTATAATAAACCTCAAGGTTATGGAAAATTATGAACAGATGTTGTAATAATCTTTCTAATTGGATTTCTAATTTCTTCTGTAATACATCCCCAAGATTTTATTAATTGGCAATAAAAGCAGATGCATTCACATCCTGCTGTGTTCCTCCTCATAAAGACAGAAAGGGGAGAGTTTTAGGATGGCTGATTCCGGCAAGAAATCCCATATAAAAGATCCCTGAAGGAATGATCAAGAATACAAAAATAAAACTGCCCATCCATGAAAACAAAGAAGTTCACACGTTTCCACTGCTTACAAAAATGTATGGGATATAAAGGTAGGCAAATAAACTGAAAAGGGTAAATTTCTTTCCGCAGAGCAATTCTATCAAATTCTAAGCACATGTTTTGTTCCCATTTTGAATTGGCAATTAACCTGGAGGGTGGGGGAGTCACTCTCTCGCATCGCTGTGCTGCTGCGGCTCCCCAGGAAGGTGCCGGATCCGTTGTTTCACTGGGAGAGGACTGAGCCCTGGCGAGTCATCTCAGCTCTTCCCCATGTGGAGCAGAGCCAACAGTGCGCCACCTCTTGGGGAAGCCTGGTAACAGCAGGCTAGTGCCACGAGCCTGGCTTGCGACATGGAGCCTAACCTTGCAACAAGTCCCATTATCACTGCTCCCCTCCCCCTCCGCACCATTTATGCTGCTATTAAGTTAACAAGCATTATTCACCTTTTGTTTATAAAACACCAATCCCCCAATTATTTCCTTTTCCAATCTGAAATTGTCAACTGGTATGTCAACACTCCAGGCGCACAGTGCTCTGCTGGAGAGTTAGCACTGAACACAGCAGAAATCCCCTGACTCAACACTTAATTGACAGGATGCCAAGCTCTGAGGTGCCCAGAAAGTTCCAATATATAACAGCTGCGCAGAACGTCAACCTCCCAGCCCCCGCTGCAGTCCGCTCAAGCACTGCTGCTTGAATCTACAGCTCAGGCTGAAACCAGGAATGGCAGTGTTATAGAGCTCAGCCTGAGGTCCGAGCGAGTGCCGTTAAGCCACTCTGGAGCTCCTATCAACCTGAATACTAAATGTCAGTCCTTATTCAGTCAACACCCTGAAACCGCCCCACCAGGATCACTGACAATGCAGGTATGCTTTCACCTTCCACTATATAGGTTACAGAACACATTATTTACATCGAGCACCTCAAGAACATGTCCATCCTGGCACACTGCACAAGACTGAGCTGCTAGCAAGTACAAGTGCTCTTTGGGCTTTGTGCTGTGTCATAGCTTTATTATGAGTAGGCTGGTTAGTGAACCATTCAACATTGTGGAACTGTGAGGATATTTTTTTCCACATTCATCTGAAGCAAAACTAGTTTCTTTTGCTAGCAGGAATATTCCATTAAAACATACATGTACACAGGACAATTCAGCTCAAACTATAGGGCAGGTAGCAAAACACACTTTTGGAGTTCAGTCACCACCGTAATCATGATTATCTACTGCGGAAACAGCCCCTGCAAGGTACCAGGACCCACATGATAAAACACACCCCACTGAGCACTGAACATTTCACAGAAGACACTCTGTGCCTGCCTTGTTTTCTTTTCAGATTCTAAACTTTTTTTAAAAAGTAAACTGAAACAGTGATTCACTGAACAAACTCAAAGGCACACATTTCTTATCAGAGCATCAGGAACACCTTGTATCAAGCCATCACTCATCCAACAGGAACAGAAAGTGTTCGGTAATATTATCGCCACTGAACGGGTAATATTTCAATCAGATCTTTGGAAGACAATACAGTATGTGCGGGTCTCTTAGTCGGAGCAGGCAAGTGAGGGAAACAACAGGCCATCTTTCAGCATTACGGGGAGAAATTAATTAATAATAATAATTGCTTACACTTACATAGCGTTTTTCTGGACACTCTACTCAAAAGTGCTTTACAGGTAATGGGGATCCCCTCCACCACCACCAATGTGCAGCCCCACCTGGATGATGCGACGGCAGCCATAGTGCACCAGAACGCTCACCACACACCAGCTCTCAGTGGGGAGGAGAGCAGAGTAATGAAGCCAATTCATAGATGGGGATTACTAGGAGGCCATGATTGGTAAGGGCCAATGGGAAATTTGGCCAGGACGCCGGGGTTATACCCCTACTCCTTTCGAGAAACACCCTGGGATTTTTTTTAATGACCACAGAGAGTCAGAAGCTCGGTTTTACATCTCATCCGAAGGACGGCGCCTGTTTACAGTATAGTGTCCGCGTCACTATACTGGGAAATTAGGACCCACGTGGACCACAGGGTGAGCGCCCCCTGTTGGCCCCACTAACACCTCTTCCAGCAGCAACCTTAGTTTTTCCCAGGAGGTCTCCCATCCAGGTACTGACCAGGCTCACACCTGCTGAGCTTCAGTGGGCTGCCAGCTGGGAGTTGCAGGGTGATGTGGCTGATTGATGTTTGTCACCAAAGATAACAGCATAAAGCTAAAAGCACAACAAGACCAGAGTCTACATATCTGTTTCACCAGTCAGCCAGATCCTACAATTTATTGGGAAACAGTTGCCAGCTTAATCACGGACTATACCTCTCCATTCCTGAAAATTTGTGCTCACTTCTAGCCATTCTTGTCTAAGTGTCCCTGGCAAGAGAAGATCCTGATTTTCCTGAAATATTGCACCTGGCACAAAGGCTCTGCAAGAGCTTTGACTGGGTAAGGAGATGAGGACAAATCCAGCAAATTAGTCCAGTTTTCACCTACCCTGAAATAGCATCTGCAGCTTTCTGTAAAAATAACAAAAGCACTGCTGCCTGAAGCCATCGCAAATAGATACATAAGAAGTGTGTGTTGCTGACTTGCAGAACTTCGAGCCAAAAACAAGAAGAGGGATTTCTGACAGTACCTGCTGTTTAAACTGGGCCTTTAATCAGCATTCAGCCACTTGATGTTTTTCACAGGCATTGGTGTAGCGTAACAATTTGATTCATTAGACACAAACCTACTTTAGACATGATCACAACCCTCTTCCCAGACACTGATCACTGCAGTAGCTCGGTGCAGTTCAGGTCTCCTCCCCTTGCTGTTTCCATTATGGGTACATCTCTGCTTTTGAAAAGGAGAGCCTGTGGAAGAGCAGTTCTATACAAATGCAGGACGAATTAGGTTTTCTGTAAATGCGGGATTGAACGTGCCGTGCTTGCCTTGCCTGTCAAGGCTTTCCTGTCTAATGAAGGGAGACATCTTTTTCACTTCATGATGGCAGGTCCTTCAGAAGGTTGGGTGGGAGTGAAGCTTGCAGGCCTGCTCATGTAACAGACACATTTACACTCACTCAACCACAAACACGCACAGATGAATACGCAGGCAAAGTCATACAGTATACACACACTCAGTCTCACAGACAAGTCCACATACTCATACACAGACACTTATACTGTACACAGATTAATAAAAAAATACAGACACACTCATTTACAGACACACACAGGCAAATGCACTGTACAAACACTCACACACAAAGATACACATCACACACAGATTACTACACAAATCATACAGAGAGACACAAAGAAATGCACCAATAGACACTTGCACACATAAATCAGATTAAAGCAGAAGAGATCTGAGAGATGCCCACAGGGCTCTCTACTCTCCGAAGCAGTTCTCCAATGTTTTTCCCTTGAAGACATCAATCGAGATCGGATTTTGTCAAACGTCAACTGACCGGACAGATACCTCTTCGGACACTGCGGTCCACATGCCGCAGGGATCTGGGTGAACAGGGATCAGGGCCTAATCAAGCAAAACAACAGGCAGCAGTGGAATACCACTGACAAAAGTTCAAAAAGAAACGCGCAAGTGTAGGTTTTCCAAAATGTAAAAACTCTCTGAAGCATGCAGCCTGTGAGCTGTGAATGGTTAGCATGTTAGACAACCAAGTAGCCATGTAAAAGAAACTTCTCTAGGCGGACATTTTTATGTCAAGATTTACCCATGTTCAATTTCTTGGAAGGTGCAATCTATAAATACACTCCAGGAGCTCTCAGAGTGGCACACATTTCTTTCTATTCCCTCACAGTCAGAACCTGAAGACTCTCAGCGTGAGAGGTTGACTGAGCCCACAGAAAAACACACACACTGTAATAATCTCACGCACAAGTCTGACTCCAGCAGCAGCGATATATTCCAGTGGCGGTATGATGCTTTCATTAGGAAACCTGCATGAAGAATGAATTGCCTGTCGATGATAATGAAACAGCACAATGATTAAGGTGGAATGCGCTGTGTTGTTGCATATTTAGCTCAGAATGGAGTCAACGAAGCTGCATATCTTAATGCTGGCTTACTTTACGAGTCTAATACAGATGCAAATTAAATGGAGGCAGTTGGATAGCTAACATTTTTATATCAAACAAGCCAGAAGTGTGGTGGATCTAAATATACAGGAAATAAATTCCAGTAAATAAAGAACAGCCACATAGGGTTTTAGAGACAGAGACAGGAGCAGACTACAGTGGCTACTCAGACACTTGTCCCCAACACCAAAGTACATGATACCCAAAGCCACTTTCTTGTCATTCCCAGCAAGTTCAGTTGCAAGAAATGGGATAATAGGCATCAAAAATAATTCAGGTGGGGAGCTGCGCCAGCATGCGTAGGCTGCAAAGGAACAAGTAATAGGTTTATTCCATGCTGAAAAAAAGAAGAAAGAGAACACAACGTTTCGGCTGTGGAGCCTTCTTCAGGTGTGATCAAAAATAATGCCCCCGACTGTTGCCACATGAGACAGGCTCATAGACAGAACATGGGGGTGCAGACGAGCAGGAGCACACGGAAGGATTAGCTCCCTATGGTCATTAAAAATCCCAGGGCGTTTCCCGAAAAGAGTAGGGGTGTTACCCTGTTGTCCTGGCCACTCTGTTCTCCTCCCCACTGAGACCTGGTGTGTGGGGAGTGTACTGGTACACTCTGGCAGCCGTCACATCATCCAGATGGGGCTGCACACTGGTGGAGGGTTAAGGGTTTGACACTGAGTGCCCTTGGAGGCAGGGTGAAGAGGAGAGGTTTTGGGAGCTGAGAGGAAAGCTCTGACACTGTGTGTGGCACTGGTTGCCTCAGTGAGGCCTATCCACATACTTGTGTGAACAGCTCAGGGACTCGTAGCCCCAGAGATCTGTATGCAGCAGCTTAACAGTATGCACTGTTCATGATAGAGAATCCCAAAAAAGGCTAAACTTTTTCAGAAAATACATATAGTATATGAAATGATACAAATGAAAATTAAACCAGTACTGGACTCAGACATATCTGTTCTGCTCCGCACTGCCGCGTTTGTGATTTTTCATGGTAATGGGGACTATAAAATTAGAAACTGACGGTGGACTACATGATGTAGCAAGGAAAAACCTGTCTGACATACTACAAAGAACTGTGACCATTCTAATATACTATTTGAAGTACTTCACATCCTTTTGATAGAAGATCCCAAAGCAAATTGTCTAAGCATGCATTTCTGACAAAGCAAAATTTTCCATTTTAAGAAAACAAAAAGCAATTTCACTTTGGTACTAAAAGTTTGAAACTGAAAGATTGAAAGTGTTATAATTTATCACCACAGTAGACAGGTGCAACAAGTCCAGGTATAATGCACCTTGGTTGATACTACAGCAGTAAATGTCAGAATGGTTTTATTGCGCAGTATAACAATAAAGGTGTCATTTAATGTTGAACCACAGTGGAATCTTGCGATAATGTTTGACCTAAGAGTTTACATCTGTAGGGACTGTTCACAGTGTGGCAAAGCTTTCTTTTCGTCATCTTCGTAACACTGCATTATTTGTTCACACCTCTTCCAGCCAGAGCGAAAAGCTAAATCTTACTTTACTGTTTTTGGGGTATTGGTTATTGTACCGCAGTGCTTGCTTGTGTATTGAAACGTGCTTAAGAAGCTGCAACATGTTCAGAACTCAGCTGTTGAGAATTTAACCAAAACTGTAATACATGAGCATATATCACCGGTTTTAGCTTACTGAACTGACTTTACTTGGATTGCAAAACACAATCAGAAATACAGATGCTCATCCTTAATGGCTGCCAACTGCAGCACAGAGCTGATATCTCACTCACACATGATCTGAAGACTCTGGCTTTTCTTCAATTCCCAGTACGAGTCTTGAAGAGCTTGGGAGACTGCCTTCCATTCTGTTCCTCCGAGACTGTGAAACCTGGACACACTCAAATTCTGTCATATAAAGCACTTTTATACTAAAGCTTTTACATCCATCCACTTTCTAACCATTTCATTCAATTCGGGGTCATGGAGGAGCCGGAGCCGATCCCAGCAAGCGACAGAAATAAGGCAGGGTACGCCCTGGACAGGATGCCAGGACACACACACACTCAAACCATCAGACACTCAAAGCATGTCTTTGGCCTGTGGTGGAAACTGGCACAGCCAGAGGAAACCCACATGAACACAGGAAGAACATACAAAGTTCACACAGACAGCACCCCAGGTCTGGAACTGAACCCAGGGCCCCAGTGCTGCGAGGCCGCAATGCCAATCAGTGCCACCCTACTCTAGCTCTAGTTACACTCGCTGTGTTAATGTGTATATACAGTATGTTTCTCTTTATATTGTTTGTTTTATCGTACACTGCTTTGAAATTATATGCCATGAAAAGTGCTGTATAAAATGATTATCATCACATGAGAAGCCTTTCTTACATACATACTGAATATGCAATCTCTCTCTCACACACACTCACACTCTGTTTTTTTCTCCCTCTATTTTTGAACTGAAAAATAGAAAAGCTCAACTTGACAGGAGGATTATAGACAGTTTCATTTCTGACAGCGTCACAATCTTTTAAGATCTTGAAAGATACAGGCCAGGATGAAAGCAAGTGAAAATGTCAGCCCTGGACATGAAAAGGAACCAGCTGCACTTTGGTCAAGGTGGCGGGGGGGACACTCGATCTGAGATTCAATCGTTCCTCCTTTGAGCGCATCCGCTCCACGCAACCATCACACACGGCGCTAGTGAATACAGCGCCTCGCTCCGGACACAGGCGGAGCAAGCAGCCGCAGGGGCTCCGAAACCGTAAGCACATGAGCAATATACATATATAAAAAAAGTTTTAGAAATTGCCATTATAGACCAGCCCTTCACAGGGCTTTTCAAGATTATTTATCTACTTATACGGCAGGGTGGCACAGGGGTCAGCATTGCGGCCTCGCAGCGCTGGGGCCCTGGGTTCAGTTCCAGACCTGGGGTGCTGTCTGTGTGGAGTTTGCATGTCCTCATGTTCAGCTGGGTTTCCCCCTGCAATCCAAAGCCACAGGTGTAGGTTAACTGGCCCTGGTGTGTGTGTGTGTTGCTGCCTTGCGATGGGCTGACGTCCCATCCAGGGTGTACCCTGCCTTGTGCCAGTTGCTTGCTAAGATAGGCTCTGGCTCCCCCACGACCCTGAACTGGATAAAGTGCTTGGACACCACTCCTATGCCAAAAGGTAAGAACATGCAAGGTCCACAGGGAATGCACACCAGGATTTGAACCCAGGGCCCCAGTGTTGCAAGGCAGCGTTGTAAAGCACTGTGTCATCTTGCCAACCCTGTTTGTCTGTCTATTTTTAAAAAGAATTGTCATAGTTCGCTTTTCAAGCTTCCACAGACTATCAGCTGTGACAGAAGCAAGCTTTCCAAGTTCTGAAATTTCTTGTCCAGTAGCACAGGGACTCTAGTCAGTGTTGGACACTGCACAACAGCTACAGAAATCCACCATCCCATTCTGTTCAATAATTTGCTTCACTTGTCCCAATTGCTCTGTACTGAAAGAAACTGAACAGCTCACTCAACTGGTTAACCCTGCACATCAAATTGGGCTAAATTACATCACAAATCTGAAGCAAATTTTAAATGAAACCTGGCCTGGTTTTTCAAGTATCTGCACTGGGCTTTATGGGTTAAATAAGATGGACTGGAGCTGCTTTATTGCCTGAATTAACCAGCAGGTGCTTTAATTTGTACAGATTGCCGCGTATGGCACTTCTCAGGTTCCGCCAATTATGTGGTCAAATGAAAATATTTGTTCCACTTAAAACCACTTTGGCATTTCATCAGAAATAACCAAGAACATCTGAAGCAAAGGTGTGTGTGACGAAGATGCCTGCACTGTAGACGGGTGACCAGGCTGCTTTTTAACTTGCTTGCTGTACAAATCCTGACGCAAATTCGTAGGATTCTTTCCAAAGTCCAGCCTTGACCCACCCTGCCGGTTCTACCGGGATGAGTCTGTGACACATTGGAAGCTTTCTGTTCAATAACATAAGGAAAACATCCAACTTAAACAGTTAAAGCACAACTAACACCTACACAACCAATAAAAGCAAACAAGAGCAAAATAAAATGCCATTGATTATTTCTGAAGACTTCCCACCAATAATGAAACAATTTCAATTTAAACGTTTGGTGAACACATTGATTTATTTCACTTTCCTGGCTACCCAATTCATAGTGAGATAGAATTGTAGAGTCAGATTTCATCCACATTACCTGCAGCTCTAACATGCTGTTACACTCCTTCAACCACCTCAGAGAAGGTGGCTGTGAAAATCACTGCACTCGCGATCGGAAGTACCATCTCCACCTATCTTGCAAAAGAGACAGAACAGCAGTTGACTACAGAGAAACACGGCGAAGTGCGGTCTCTCCCCGCAATCAGCCAGTCGAAGAAATGCATTTACAATTATTATTTAATGTACTTATTCATTTGTGCTCATCAGAAAACAGTCCAATTAAATTTTCCAGGAGGGGAAACCGAGTTTTGCCAGCCCAGGCATGAAATTAATTTCTCTCTCTGTCCTGCTAAGTGTTGACAAAATAAAATTAAAGGAAAAAAAAACACATTGAAGGGAACTGCTAAACAACCTACACATCCAGAGCACGGGATATGTGCTAGGGAGGAGCTGCTGTTTGTATCAAGCAGGCCAGCGGAAAAGAACAGTACCACAGGAATCTGCTGCAAGATGTTCAGACTGGCTTTACCTTCCTAATAATTACTGTTTAAAGACCTTAGGAGCCCCTTTAACTGGTGTTTTTATACACAAACCATCAGCAGGGAATGAAGCTATATACTGTAAGAGGTATGAATAAGTCATGAAGTCTCATTATTTTGGCATATCTGTTCTTGAAAGATGTATGTGATTTTTATTGCATATGCATCTCAGCTGCGCAAACTGTGCATTATTTACTACACCAAAGAAAAGGCTGTTTTTGATCATTGTGCTTCATCAGACGTCATGCAAGAATGTCCACCCCAACAGTAAGAATAGTGATCCATCAGGCAATGCTTCCTAGATATCACATGTACCATACTCCATTACTGCAGCTCGCAGGACAGCACAGATTTGGAACATATAGCACTGCTGTTTCACAGCTCCAAGGCCATGAGTTCAATTTTCAACTTGGGTGCCTGTTTGTGTGGAGTTTGCATACTCCCCTGTATTGGGTTTTCACCAGGTACAGCTGGCTGAGTTTGATTGACTGCTGCAGAATGTCACCCATGGGTTTATCCTCAGGATGAAGGGGACTGTTCTCTCTGTACTGGCCATGAGTGGAGGCATGTGAGTGCCTCTCTCTCCTCTGCACAATGCCCATTAGGTATCAGACAACACTGTCTGCACCTTGCAAACTGCAACTGGGAACAACCTGATCTTCTAAGTGCCGGCATCACATTACATTTAAAAAAAGAAATCTTAATACCTATCAGTTGAAGCCCCGGAGAAAAATAAAAATTTCTAAAGGATGCTTGCTTTTAACAATACTGTAGATGGTCTAGTGAAATCTCATTTCACCTGTCAGTTGTTAATTGCTTTTTTTTTAAATGGTAACAAATCAATGCTGAATACACCACATCTCTTCAAAAATCATTTCAGTGTGGGTGTTGAAAACATTTTATTGATGTCTTACAGCTGCCTGAATCCAACAAAAATGGGTTCAAAGTTGTTTCTAGCCTGCAGTACACAGATGTAGCACCACTTATAGAAATACAGATGCTGAAACCTGGAAAGTTTGGTTGGCCTTGCAGTAAGTAAGGTGCTACAGAACAATGAAAATTGTTAAGTATATAAAGGGGACAACGAGGAACACATTAGCACAGACTACCACCGTGCATATCACAGGAAATTAATATCACTTGTCACTACACCTGCCAATATAGCACCCTGTGTCTGTAATGTCATTATCCATAGGAATGTTCTCTTCTTGGTCCCATCTGCACGTATAATAAATGTCATTGCGCCACAGTGCAGCTTTCTCGATGCAGCTGTTCAAAAAGGTCAGATAGCTATAGAGGCTGCATGTATTTTAATTTGTTTCTAAATGACTTTATCTAAGCAAGCAAATGAAGCAGGAAAACAAAATGACCACTCAGCAATGTCTGTGCACCCCAATAAGACACCCCTTCACAAGTCTTTTACCACAACGACAAAAACAGGTTTCCTTTCTTTTCATTGGGAAGGCTCTAATACCTGACAGGACACGTGCTAACAACATCCTGTCGCCTGGCAGATTGTTTCCCCCAGGATCGGCCAAATGTGGACCCCTCTAGGGTTAAACAGCCTGCATCAGCTTCTCAGGCCCTGCGTGCGTCGAGTCACTGACCTCATCCCAGATCTGGCATTTAACAACAAAGACCTCTTTTAACTGCAAGGGCTGCCCTCGCCTGCACTCTCATTAATTCTTTCCCTGGACCAGCTTCACTCCCATCTTCCCTGTTTTAACTGCAAGGGCCGCCCTCCCCGAAATTCTCATTAATTTCATCCCTGGGCTGGCTTAACTCCCATCTCCCCAACTATCCTCGCATGCTCCTGAGATTCCAGCACAGATTGTAACTCATCCATCTCCCTTATCGGAGTCCTCAGAGCAGCAGTCACTGCAGATGCTATCAGGAAGTGTGCTTTATGAGCCCTGTGTTTTATCAAGCCCTCCATAAAGAACAACAGGCCACACCACTCTTGGTGCATCACATGCAGAAGACTGCAGCTGTACCCATGAAGCAGAAAAACAAACATTCTAATATTGTTTTGACCCCTTGGCGAACTTAAAACGGCTTTGCAATAGCATTCTTACCTCGGAAAAAATGACATACAAATAATTTCAGAGATTTTAGCATCCTTGAAATTGCAATTTTGTGGTTTAAAGGGTGGAACAACGTCTCCTTTGCCCCTCACACGGGCACCTGTCATATGCAACGCCACGCAGTGCCATAGTGCACGATGTGGCCTGCATGGAACCAGGGCAAGAGGAGGGGCGAAACAGCTCCTTACTGCCACCACACCGACCAGTTCACTACTGCTCCTGAACTGCCGGGATAAAAGTAAAAAGAACTGATGTTGATGAACCTCAGCTGCAGGAGAAGAAAGAACAGGCACTGCCAGGCCATGCAACACGTCAGGCCATAGAGGTTCTGCAGGGAGAGGGCTATCGAGCCTCAATGTTTGTTCCACGTGGCAGCAAACCATCCTGCAGCAAACGAGCTCCGCCGAAAGGCGCAGACACAGGCTGCAGGCACCTTGAGAAGACAGCAGAGCAAGCGCTCACCCGTAGCACTCCCAGGCTGCCCTGAGCCACGCAGACATGGGGGTGTGCCACACCACCCAGAGGCCATGTGATCTGTCTGCTCCCTGCTGCGTCACTGGCCTGTAGTACTCCACTCACCGAATTCATTCATAAATACGGCAACAACAAAAACCTAAAAGGCACTAGACCCTCTCCAGAAAAAAAAAAATCAATGAAATGCACGTATCTGACTCCTCCATTTCGAATACCCCGAATATCTCATTACAGCTACCACTGCCCTTACATTCATGTGTGAGTCAGCTGTCTTTAATAGTGCATTCCTGAATTAGAAAAATCACACTCTGGTACTCTGTGGCGAGCATCCAAAGACTGATGAGGTAATCTGTCTGTTATTGATCAGGATGTGAGTTATAATGAAGTCCTGTATGGCAGGCAGGTCTTACTACAGCTGCTCCACCACCAGCCCAGCAGTGCCACGCAGTTACGGAAGCAGGGCAGTAAAAACCGGGCGGAGGGGGACCAGATAGTGCCATCACAAAGAGCATGAAGGCAGTTTCTCCTGATCACATACATTTATTACAGACACCGCTGTTCTGCTTTTCATCAAATAATATTGTGTTCTGGGTAGGAACTATCAATCAATCAAGGTTAATTTATCAATGCACGAACAGTAGAGCAGCATACTATCTTTCATGTCATCACAAGGCTTATGAAACCACGCAGTCAACGTGAACTTCAACCTCCTCGTGGAACAAGACAGGAGTGGAGGAAGAGAAAGGGGGAAAGAATCCATGCGGGCAAGTACTGTATCTGATGAAGCAGGATCTGGAAAACAGTTCAGCTTAAATTAAAAAGAGATTACGAGAGTTAATATTATCACTATTCCAAATCACACTCGTCTGGACATCAGTCCTCACAGAATAAAGAACTGCCTGGCTTGAGTGCCTGAAAATGAGGATTTTAATTCAAACAGAAAAAAACTGGGCCCTTTTTTATTCGTTTTTTTTTAAAAACAGTAGGTCTGGGTTTGTTTGTGCCTTCCTCAACAGAAGCCATCATGTTTTATGAATGGTGCCCTAAATTTTTAAAAGGAGAAGCTGCCCCCCTTCCTGCCCCCCACTTGGGACATTCCTACTCTCTCGCAGGAGGGGGGCTCGGGGGGGGTTGTGTTCAAAGGGCTGTCGCAGAACCCCCTCCCTCTCATCTTCCAAACCCCCTACGGTTGAGTCATCCAGCAATTTCTGAAATACTGCGAGTGTACCCCCAGAGACTCAGGGGAAATCTGGGAAACAATACCTGCATACACACACGCACACAAAGGCACCAGCTCGCACAGGCAGACACAAAACTCAAAGCGGGCGTACCCCAGACACACACACGCAACAATCCCACATGCTGAGCATAATCTCTGACTCTGTCTGACGCCAGCGAGAAAATCCATTCTGCCTCCCTAATCCCAGATACACAGGAAAAGCTGGCAAGATGAAACTATGGAGACAAAGTACTATTTTTAGCTTTTAATTTCACACACTCGCCCCCCTTCACTGTGCAGAAACACACCCTCCTCCACAAGCAGAGGCTTTTTGCTGAGATTTGTTTTTGCCTTTTCTTGTTAACTCAGTGAATATTCCGTTAAAATGAGCATGTTGCTTTTCTTTTTTTTTATTCTCCTCCAACATGCACACTGGGATTCACACTGTAAAAAGGTGCAGCGTGTCAATTCCGTCAGCTTTCACAGTAAAATGGGACAAAGACTCTTCCTGTGGACTGCCAATGAAAACATCACAGATTACATCTTGGGTCATTTAAATGTTTGGCATTATGAAATATGAAAGCTCTGCTATTCCATCATTTGCTGTCCTTTCTCAAACACTTGTCTGCTTAACGACCAATATAAAACCAACCAACATAAAAACAGGTGCCTGGGATTGAGTATGTTTGGAGAAAGAAGAACTTTGTTAACTTGAAAAGGTGTACTTGATTTTTATCTTTTTATCTTACTCGCTACTGTTTGAATTGACTACAAATGTGCTCAGAGAACTAAATATTTATGAGACCCTATATGCAATTATGTATCTGTGCTACAGTATTTGCACGGAAATATTATAAGCATGCAGCTGGGAATAATCAAAATAAAGTGCGCACAGAAAACGATCTGTAGGGAATTGTCTTTCAGGGATTCCCATTCTCTAGAAATCCTCACTACAGTAGGTCTCCTGTCTTTTCCTAGCTTATGTACTGAAAACAGGATTCACAGTTCAGCCTATAACAGTGCATACAAAGCATATGTTCACTCAATTTGCCTATCCGAAAATATCTTTTTGAAGTGACTGCTGAGAATGAGACACAGCACTGACGCCCCAGGACAATCTGCAGGAGAACACGGCAGTCACAACACGTTATGCTCTCTGTGATACTTTACATTTCCCCTGATGATCTGACTAGATGAAAAGATCACTGATGATGGAGTTTTGTACTGTGTGCTCTTGCTACACAAAGACAGCCATCAGTATTACAGTTCTACGGTGTGCACCACTCTGTAAACTTAGTAGTTTGCCGAGCCTAAATGTATTATTGTTGCTTTTGCATGATTTATTCTTAATAGTACTGTAGGTGACAAGTTCAAAAGAGTGGCTGCCCCAGTACGTTTCCTTTCTGCAATTTGAGAGTCTGCCTCTGTTCTAAAAAGTCCTGTGTTTCTTTGTCAAAAGGAAAGTGCAGATACTGTATAAGGAAAGCACAGCCTGATTACTCAGCTTCCAGATGACATTTCACTTTTCACTGGAGTGCAGGGAGTAGGGAGTCTAACAAGGCTTGCAAACAAAAGGATCAGAGGTCTGGTTTTACGGAGGTCGACAATATAAATTCAAAGGAACCCTGTGCTTCAGCAAGTTCAGAAGAGCGCGTTACAAAATTCCTGAGAGCTGGTCTGTATCTTGATTTTATGGCTTCTGCTTAAGCCTTTGTTTGAATCCATACTTTCTCATACCGTAGCTTCTGTGCACTGGTAGAAACACTGGGAAATGAGAAATCGTGATGAAAGACATCACAGAATCTGGAATTCAAACGCCAGCTAGTTTTTTCAAATGCTTTGGGTCATTTATTATATGACCACACATACAGCACAGTAGATGCTCAAACCTGCCAGATACAATTTACTCTAACCTTCAGCAAAATGAATAGCTTTTTGAGTAGGCCAATCTGATATAGAATAACAGGTTATTGACATTAAACCAGTTACTGAACCTGAAGGGATGACACACACTGCACTGGATGGGGCAAAGTTTCTGTTGCACAGCCCATTAAAATAGACATAACTAAGATTAGCATATGGGACTACTTCAGCTCAGAATGCAAAAACTCTAAACAACAAGAGTGGAAATAAATAAGAGACTTAAAACTGAAAACAGAAAGCACACCTTTACCAACAGGGCTGTAGGTGTCTGGAACCGCCTAGCCTCCCTGGACTCCTTCAAGAACCTTGCAGATGAGACATTTCGGAAAAGTAACCTGCTAAGAGTCGAATTGACAAGCTGGGTGAGCAGCCTCCTTTTTTGTGACCTTAGGGTAAAATTAACATGATGTCATAATGAGATCCATAGAGAAAAGTTTAACTATTCAGCAAAAAGCAAACTAAGCTTTTCATTTATCTTGTTCTGAGCTGTTGCTACAGTACCAACCTTGTTCCTTTGGTTTTGTGCAAAAATTATATGAATAGCAGGCAAGCATGACTGGTCTCTTTCTTTTTCCTGAGATATATAGCCGTCACTACATACAGTACAGTATAAAACAGTCCACTACATGGTCAGATAATTCCTCTAAAAGCTTGTTCTAAAATACCAACACAGACTGCTTTTAAAAAAGTAGAGAAAGACAGTATTATATGATACCTGCCATTGTTTCTATAATAAAGGACCATTGAAAAACCTGCAGATGTGAACTTGGTTTAGTGATAGCAAAACACATTGTGAAAGGCAGAATAGCACTTCACTGATTTTTAACCTCAAGCAATAACAATGGTTAGTGCATGACTAGAGCCTGCTGACATCCTCTACTATCTGGGACAGACAGATGCTGGACACTGTGACATGATCTTACAAGTCCATGGGCACATCAGAGACTCTTTAGACACAGAGGAGCATAAAGCCACTGTGAGTGAAATAATGTGACGAGGCACATGAAGCTCACAGAGAAACAGAGGTGGAATTTCCGAGTGACCCAGCAGACCTGTAAGTAATTTGCTGTCTGTTCAGGAAGGTTTGTCTTGGACACCCCTGGGCTCTTTAACTTCCAGGTGTGACAATTTTCCATCCTTACCAAACTGCTATTCATTCCACAGGGGCCTAATATTCTTTATCTTCCCTATAACCAGTTCCTAAATCATACTCATGAGGCAGTAACCCTGTGTCCTCTACTGACACACAGAGATTAGACCCCTTGAATTTGTATTGGACACAGCATACACAACCTGTCAAAAAACATGCAAAATGTCATGTTGCTCTGTACAGATTGAAATATCCCTTAAACTACTGTACATTTTTTACAAGGGCATTACCAATGCTCTTCAGTTTATCTGAGAGGGGATAAGTAATGTGTTATGAAGATTTGGAAACACTAAATAGGCTAACATAATGTTAGGACAAGTCAAATATAAATAACAGGAAGTTCTGATAAAACTGCATCATTAAGACTATAGACTATTGAAGTGGAAATCTAGAATAGAATATTGGGTATAGTTTTGATTTGCTCATTTGGAAAAAAGGACATTGTTGCTCGGGAGTGGTGCAAGCTAAAGTGAAGACCAGACAACATGTCCACTGTTAAGAGAATGTCCAACACCCGCAGGTTCAACAACCCGAATCTGTTTAACCTCGAACAGACAAGGCTACAAACCTACAAACCAGGGAGCTGTTTCAAGTTGTCAAAGTGGACAGACACACTGACAGTCAACCCCCTTCAGAATCAACAGAAAAACTAAAGAAAAATGGGGGAACTGTAATTAAGACTAAGGCTGAAAATAGGAAACACTTCCTGGAAACACTTCAAAGAATTGTGGGAATCCGGAACAAGCTGCTCCAAACCTTTTCTGAAGGACATACTGTACCCTGTGTGTCTTCCTTCAAGATATGGATGAGGTTCTTGGATCAATTATCTACTAGCAACAAATTAAGCTACCTATATTTGAGCTGAATAGAATAGCATCTCATTTGTGCTTCTCATGAAAGCTGGATTGTTTACAATACATCATTTCATTAAGGTAAGAGAGCCTATCAAACTGCTTGAATCCACCACTTCAGGTTTGACTGGAATAAAACTCAAAGGGCTATATAAATTACTGCTCAGCAGTGTGCTGCAGAAGAAACCGTTTTCTCTGACAGTGACAGAAAATTAATGTGTTACAGAAGCATTTAATGATCCATTCAGGCTAAAAGAAAAATGAAACCCTGTAATTTTCAAAACTAGAATATTTCAGACGGAAAGGTATACCATGTTTTTTTTACAAAACTATTTATTCTGGGAATGAAATATGAATCTCTGAAAATAAAATCAGTAGAATATTACAACAGACTGGAGCAAGGTAAATGCTCCATATAGAAAATCATCCTTCTGCTAATCACTCAATCCAATACATGATCGCAGGGGAGCCAGAGCCTATCCTGGAAAGCAACAGGCACCAGAAGGGTAAGAAGGCAGGATACACCCTAGACAGGACGCCAGTCCATCACAGAGCAGGGTAAGAAGGCAGGATACACCCTAGACAGGAGGCCAGTCCATCACAGGGCAGGCACAGATATAGATAGACACACACTTACACCAGGCCAATTACTACTAGCAACTCTTTGGCCTGTGGAAGAAAATCAGAGCAGCTGGAGAAGACTCATGTGAAGAGGAGAAGAACATATGAACTCTACCCAGACATCACCCCAGCTCTGTAATTGAACCAAGGGCCCCAGGACTGTGAGGCGAAAATCCTAAACACTGTACCACCATGCTATTTAACTAAATTATTCAAAGAGCTTGAGCCGTGCCAAGTACACCTTTAAAATCTATAAATTCAGCTTTGCAGTGTTGCTTTATTTAGGACATTATAGGTATAATAATACAATATACTGTACAGTAAGGGTACTAGTCATGCATTTAGAATGATTATATGAATATAATAACTGAATGTCTTTTCATATTTGGATTATGAATGTCATATTTTTATTAATGAAGGGAAAAACACACTTTAACATCTCAGCTTTACAGTTGTTCTGCCAAATCAGTTTTCGACATGACGCAGTGACAACCGAAACACATTATGTGACAATGTTTCCACATTATTAATAACACGATGGATCAGAAATATTGAGGGATAAGTTACTCTAAACTTAAGATCATTTTACCTCATTACCACAAACCACTTTCTTTAAATTCAATAAATTCAAGAAATAAAATTAAGCTCAGAATGCAAACGTGGAAGGGTTCTCTCTAGTAACATCTGTTCTGTTCCTAGTAACACACTCTGTTATTGCACACATTTATTGTATTCTGACTGCCATGAACTATTTATAAATACTACATTGTTCCCTGTTGTATTTTACCAAATGTGCAGTAATACCACATTTCTGTGACTTTCTTATACATACAACACACCGTATTTCTCATAACAATGCATTGAGAAACCTCAGTCTACGGTATCAGTTTACACAACTACACACTTGTAGTATAGAACAAGAACAAGCCTGTAGATGGTAGCATCACACTGAGCTTATCTGGTTGCCAACCGCAGCTCCACAAACAACTGCTGTGGGGCCCTCGCTTCTCAAAGACTGTGACGTCACAGGGCCCCCGAGACCCCTTCTCCAGACCCAGAAACAAACAAAACCAGGAGCAGCTCATCCCCGCCTTCGTTACGACACTTCCATCTCGCGGTTTTCCTCTCCCAGTTTATATCGGCAATGCAGCTTCAAGGTCTGCCCTGCGCCGGTAAAACTCGACTTAAACCTTCCTCTGTCGCGCGAACACTTCCCAGCAGCACAAGCCTGAGTGCTGGTGTCCTTCTCCAGTCTTGGAGCATCTTTTTACATATCTCTTCAGAACACAGCCATGACTGCGTAGCACAAACTCACTCAATTCCATTTCACCCCAGCTTCTGTTATTAATTTTAGTAAACATACTGTAGATAGCAACGATATCCACTTGAATTTAAAAGAGGACCGGGGCTGTACATCCAGAAAAAAAAAACATGCTTACCAAGGGATTTTTTAGAAACCCTAATTATCACCTACATGTCTTTTAAGGGAACTAAGACTACTGCTAACCAGGTCTGTAAAGTTACCCTATCCTGCAAGTCCAAGAGTAAAAAGACTAGCTGAAGTTTTTCTATTTACTACTGAGAACAGGATGCCGGTTTCAGAATCTGCCCGGCTATGCCTTCATGATTTTTCATTTCTGTTTGCTTTTAAGCCAGAGAATTAAAGCAGTAAGGGAAGTGGTGGCGGGTTTGTAACTCAGGATGAGAAAATGACAACACAGCATACAGACTGCAAGAGCCTATAGAAAAATGAAAAAACACTCTTGGCGTTTACTTGGCGACAAAGACAGGAGAGAGATAGAGCCCACGATGTCTCCAGATTTCCAGTCAGGCTTTCCCTGCTCTTCTCTATATCTTATACTTTAAAATATTTAAGGGAAAGAAAAAAAAACCTCTACAGAAGCTGCCATCAACAACTTGCAACACGCTTTGAAATTCAGTGAATTTGCATAGTACCCTCTCCACGGAGTACAACTTAATTATTTTATCCGAGTTTAATTTCCCTGCCGAGATCCCCGAGGACACCGAGAGCAGGGGGAGATGAAAAAGGGTAAAAAAAAATAAATAAAAAAACCCATTTAAAACTAGTCGGGCTAGAAGATTTGTTGACCAAAAAAAGAGAAAGAGGAAGAATGAGATCCCTTCTCTCTCAAAGACGATCATCTGTTGCTCACAGCCATTAAAAATAAACCAGGCTCTGGGAAAAAGGCTTAGTTTTCCTCTTCTAAAGTGAAATTGGTTGAGAATGAATATTTGATCTGTCAACTTCCAGGCTCCCAGTCCCCCACAACCTTCATTAAAGCTCGTGTCTTCATTTTAAGCAGAAAGGCATGCAAAAACTGGGAATGCGTGCTGCTATCCCTTTATCACAAGAAGGACACCTAAAAAAAATGTTTTTTCTGTCCCCCACAAAGCACAAAGTCGCACACTTCAATCTCCTTCGTCTTATCATTCCCCACAATTCCCACCAAGTCTCATTTACAGCCAAGGTTTCTGTCTTATGTCATTACGTTATCTTCAAAGTCACAACTTTTATCAATCTTCATGCTTCTACATCAAACACCAAGCCACCCACACCCTAGCCCATGATATTTCATGGCAAGGAAATTAAAAGAAACAAAAAACAGAGATCTTTTCAGCGCTTCTGTCACTGTGCGATCCCTTCATGTGTCACAATGGTGTCGTCATTTGTACTCTCCTGGAAAAATGAATCTTACTACATACCCACACACAGTTGTTTTTTTTTTTTCAAAAAACACAAGAACTACATTCATTCAGCAAGAAGACAAATACAAAACACTGGACATTTCTCAAGGCCTTGAGAACACTTGTAATGATTAAATGAAACCATACAATACCTGGAATTCTGTCTCTTGTTCACTGTCTGATGTTAAAAGATCTCAGTGAATTAAATAAAAAGAGAGTCAAATAATCAGTCAGCTATAGCAATGGCATAACTTAAACATTAAATATACAAATTAGTTACTAACTGGGTAGGCCATAATTCTGGTCCCTGGCCATTTTCTACCAATGCCAGTATATCCTTCCTTTGAGAGCCAGAGTAAAGCCGGCTGTGTTGCTCTGGGCCCTAGTACAGGGTGTGTATACAGGATCTTCCCCTTCTGCCCGAAATCTGCCTCCTCTTATTGTCTCTGTGATCAGCGAGGGGCAACTCATGGCCACTGCTGTCAGCTGAAGGAAGCTTTGAATCGCACACAGCTTATACTGTACACTACTCAGGGAGCCAATCAGGAATTTATAATTGCCTTTCCCTTCATTCTTACAGATAAGACACAACTGGATATAATAAAACACACCATATACATATACAGTACATGCCATCTGGAGATCCCTGATAATTTCCCTAAAGTGTACTCACAGGAATGCACTCAGCATGCATGATTTGTCCAGCATGAATTATTGTTGTGAGAATAATTAATATTATTATACACGGTGAGTCAGTTACAAGCCACAGGTCTTTATAAAACCCTGTGTTTTATTTGAGTGCGTTTGGGGAAGGCACACACATTGAAACAATGCTACAATACCAGGCCCAGCTCAGAAACAAGGTACGTGTAAAATATCTGCTTGCACCGCAACAAATACTGTAATTGGAAGTCTTTGGGTTTAAATGTAGCATGAAGAGTGAAGAACAAACGTGAATTAGATTGTGGTGGGTTATGTCATTTACCCTTGCGTTTGCGATCACACACAAGGTTGCCTTTATGGGTATTGCTGCTTCATTCAGATTAATCTTCACAGGTACGTTCACACAACAAGGAAATCAAACAAGACGGGTCTTGAAAACACAAGCTCTCGTGCATCATGGAGCGTTCACGCCTGCTTTTCACACCGCACAAGTCAACAGTGGCTCCTTGTCTGAAAGGCTTGCTAAGAAAAAAAGTTAAAAGGGCAAATGCACCTCTGGGAGCGA
Source organism: Atractosteus spatula (assembly GCF_055471065.1). Classification (NCBI taxonomy): domain Eukaryota; kingdom Metazoa; phylum Chordata; class Actinopteri; order Semionotiformes; family Lepisosteidae; genus Atractosteus; species Atractosteus spatula. The sequence goes on along the minus strand of NC_142721.1, from coordinate 409,362 downwards.
CGGGTTCCAATCCAGCCCCAGTCGGACCAGCACAGACTGGAGTGTGTGGGCCTGTCAGTCACCCTCTATCACCCCCTGTGAGTCAAGGGCTGCAGTGCCTTCAGAAAACACGACACAGTGAGACACCCCGCCAGGGATGTGTGTACACATCGTAACAGGGTTGGTCTGCCTGTACACAAGCACCCCCACCCCAAAAAACAGAATATCATCCCATCCCAGAATTTCCTTTCTCTTAGGCTTTTTCTATGACTGTTATTATAAAGGAAGACACTGTAAAGAAATGTGCAATGGTCCCACAGCCACGGTATATCAAGTCATATTGATCCTGCCTATATCTCTATACAGTACAGTGGCTGGTGGCTAAGGGTGAGGAGATCCAGCACACTGGGAGAGATGGGCTGTTCTGCCTAGCGGGGAGGTGAAATTTACCACACCGTCATTTCTCTGGCGGAGACGCCGTCAGCACTGACGATTGTGTAACATACCTCTCTGATCTGCCAAGCTTAGTGAAGGGGAGAGGTGGCACGTCACGCTGTTCAGATAAATGAGGTTCCTGTGTAATATACTGTATATGGAGGGGTAATTTATCTGTAAATCTAACCTTAACTAAGGAAGAAGGGAATCCAACACTGAAAGAGGTGAAACAGACAGGATAAAGTATAATAGCAAACACTGCTATTCCAGTGCACGGTGAAACTGCCACCCCTCCCCCCATACACACGCACAAGAAAGCCCCTCAATTGTGTGTTGTTTTCAAAGGTGTCTATTCATGTATTTATTGTGCTGACGCAGTGCATCTGGCTCAGATGGTGGCTCGGAGTTCCCTGCATGGAACGTGCTGGCTTTCAGACTGGAAAAAAAAACGCGCTCTGAAGTCCGATTCCACTCCTTTTTTTCTGTCTTTCTTTGTTTCTGATCCCAGGCTGGCACTTGCGACTCTCAACAACATCCAGCACCAATCCCAATCCCCCGACCTCCTCTCTGGGAATATCCGGCAGGAGTTTTCACGGTGAAAACAAATCCCATTCGAAACTGGAGCAAGACGGGATTTTTCCCTTTTGTCTCGGCCTTCGTGGAAAGCGATGAAGCGCTGGCGATAAGGAGGCCGGGAGGGCGAGGCAGGCTGGAGACAGGCCTTCTTCAGAGGAAACAGCTTCACACAACACTGGCGCCAAGCAACCCAAAGAAAAGGAACGGACGACTCCAGGCAAAAGCAAAGAACATGAACTAAAACTACAGGTTTGATAACATGTCACTGGCGTTGTTCAATAACTAAGGCAAGATGCACTGTTTAACACATCCCAAGAGTACAACAGCAGTATGTCTTGCTAACCACTAAACCTAGCAGATACACTCACCGAAGTCCACACAGACCTACAGTGGCTCAAATTAAACTGCCTGCTGGCTCAGGCCTTGGTGATACAACCTGGCAAGGTTACAATACGTGCCTGTTTCATACTACATCAGAAAAGAGGGAATTTGTCATCTGTTGCATTGGGCTGCAAGCCAATGACAGAAACAAAAAACAAAAGGAAAAAATAACTTTGTTTTTTTACTCAACTTCAATACATTTTATCAGACCACTTGTTTTTCATTTCATTTGTTCATCCATTTTTTAGTCGTTATCCAGAACAATATTAAAAGTCATACATTTAGAGAAAAAAGCAAACTAAACATTCCCAGAATATACAGTATGAGGAAAATATACATGAACGACTAACAACATTGGTTTTTTTTCAGAGTGCTACGGATCCGAACCAAATATGCACATTTTGTTTTACATCAGTGATGTGTCTTACAGATTTAGTAAGGCGTGACAGTTGGAAAGGCCGAAGGCGATGTTCTGTGAGAGTCAGATCTGTCCAGCCCCTACTGCTGCACCAAAGCCCCACTGAGAAAGAGGGATTAGCAGAAACGCCCTTTCTGCAGCCCTACAGATTTCAGCAGCCCAGCTCTGGCACAATCACAGAGGACAACAGAGAAGAGGATTCAGAATAAGTGTGAACTACATCCATTTTCTCACCACTTCTTCCCATCTGGGGTCACGGGGCAGCCTGAACCTATCTTGGCAAGCAGCAGGTGCGAGACAGGGTACACCCTGGACAGGGTGCCAGACAGACTCAAACACACACGAAGGCCAATGTTCCCATAAAATGATTAACCCACCAGTATGTCTTTGAACTGTGGGAGACCAGATCACCTAGAGGACACCCACACAAACGCAAGGAGAACATACAAACTCCACACAGACATCACCCCAGGAATTGAACCCAGGGACCCAGCTCTGTGAGGCAGCAATGTTAACCACTGTATTACCATGCTGCCCTGTGAATTACATGCATGTGACAATTAAAGTACAGCTGTAACCACAGTAGTTATTAATTACTTAACAGTAACTGTGCAATCATGTTGGCCAACTACAATTTTGTTTTTGGTTGTTTTTGTTTTTGAAACACATTCATTACATATAAGCCTTGGGAAAAAAACACCTCAATCCTAATTACTATTCCAATCTAAGTGTTAAAAATGATTCGTTTCCCCCATATCTACGGTGCTGAATCTTTTCTTCTGTTGTTTTATTCTGGGCCACTATCTGCCCCTCCCCGATTGATGGAGCCTACTAGGCAACCACTCAATCTGCACCCCAGCCTAGACAACACCTGGGTCTCCAGGGCAACCCGAGCAGTAACATCATCGCAGGCATGCTGGGAGCACTGCTCTGTCACACATCATTATCGAGGATCAGTGATCGCGTGCGCAGATTCACGCACTGAGGACTCCCAGGAAGAGGCGTAGAGACCAGGCACATTTTACTCTGTAGTTCCTGTTCCTGGTAGATTCCTCTCAGGTCTCAAAAAAAGTCGGTGAAACATTAAGATTTGGTGGGTTACTTGGAGGGTTGTCACACTTAGCAGAAAAAAAGAAGTAGGTATATGCTGGGGTTAGGTTTAGGAAGTTGTCCAAACAAAAACAGATACGCTAACGTATAACTTGGGGGATTAGAGGTCGCAGAAGAAAAAAATCACAGTGTTAAAATTGACAGCATGTTTACTCTATATGGAATTACAACTGAATACTGCGATTATAACCCTCAGAAAATAACATTAAATCCACCTTGTTAAACGTGGCCCTTAATTATAGTTTCAATTTGACTGTCTACAGAAAATAGAGTCCATAATGGGCATAAAACTCACTCTTAAATCCCGATAAATACTAAATTAGAGAACATAAGATTTTTTTATCACTTTTACCAGGTGATATTCTCATTACTTTGCATAGAATTGCCTCTGTACAATAAGATAATTACTATATCCAGTAACACAAAATCAATAAAGGAGTTTGCTGTGATGATTAATTACTTGGCATTTATATGAAAGCCAGATGCTTGGGGCTTCAAATACAAACCAGTGAGAAGCTCAGCAATTCCATAGGTACCAGATATGTTATCTGTTAGAACACTATTTACCATTTGTCCTGACCAAGTAAAATGCAGTAAAGAATTTCAGCAAACTTAAGATGTATTCTCAGTCCTTGACAAGGAACATTCTGCAATTTCACTGACGTAAGGCTTGGCCCTCTCTTAGCAGACACGACTGGGGATCAATCCAAGCAGAAAAATATCACATCACAGTGTAAAAGAGAAAAGAAAGAACAGAGACTGTGTCTTGTTTGACAGCATGTGAATGCTCTCTGGCACAGCTGCCACTTCCTCGGGCTGAGAAACTGGAGGGGAAGCACAGGACACTCTAACTCCAGCCAGCCAAGAGGAGGCGCAAGCCTGGTGTCACACCGATATCAGACACAGGAGCGGGGCTGCGCTGCCTGGGCCCTTCACCCAGCCCGGATATGGGCGTCGTAGGCACAAAAGAAACATTACAAAAAAGATTAATTACAAGGTGGAGCACCTGCGAGTCAATCTTCCTCCGGCCCTGCAGGGTCTGAGCACAGATCCCAGCTCCCGCACTCCTCTGCAGCAGCGCCAGGCCAGGACACAGCCCGCCGAGGTGGTATGGGTCTGGGTTTGGTCCGCGTCGCAGAGCTGCTGAAGTGGCCCCGCCCTGCCCCGAGGCTGAGAGAGGGTCAGGATCTGTGATGCCCACCCATTTCTACCCCTGCGGTCTCTGAACATCCACCACCGATCCCCAGCAGAGGCTGACTTATCAATGCGCGACGAGAGAATTATACAGCAGTTCTATTAAAATTGCTATCATTAGCCAGGGAGAAGCAGGACAGGCGTCAGCTCTGGGTCACCAGCTCAGCTCACCCTTGAACCTCCAGCACATGTGAACACGGGAGCCTCTTGGAAAGGCGGTTATAAAGGCGCATGAAATGTCAATAAGTGCACTGCCAAAAAAAATGACTTGCACGTCCTGCTCCAAGAGCTTGGGATTGCCCCATGTTCAACCTTCAACCTTCAACCTTCAACCTTCAACCTTCAACCTTCAACCTTCAACCTTCAACCTTCAACCACCCTCCACAGGCACACAAGCAGGCCAAGCGCTCCCTGCCCCGCGGCGCCCCCTGCAGGCCAACGGAGAGCTGAGGCGGCCGGCCACAGTCACCACTGGCAGAGAGCAGCGGACAGGCGCATCCCTCCTGAGCACGCAGGAGAAGCTTCAGCGGTCGAACCTCTCAAGCACTCAATAAATGCAGTTGTTTCCTTTCCTAAAGATCTTCATTATGAGTGGGAAACAATCAAGCCCATTGATCAGAGCCCATGCAAGGGAATGAGATTCAATAGTGCTTGGTTACAACGTCTGATCCGGCCGACTCAGATTTAGGATACAACGTTCCGAAAAAAATTCAGATAGGACCTAAAAACCACTCATCCTACGCCTGACTTGGGAACCGAAATCCAGCACTGAGCTAAAATATTGTCTAAGTAGGGTGTGAATGCTAACACTAACCCTACCTGGGGTGTCAACTGAGCATTTCTGTGATCTATACTGTATAACCTACAATCCACATCTCTATACTGCTCTATACCCCACTACGGGTTGCCCTGTAATTCATTCAAGGGCTTTCGGTCACGACTGAAGGATTGACAAATGCAGTGAAAGAACCATTATTCCACACCTACAATACTAGTTTTGATTCTGTTATTCAGTCCTGTGGCCTTCTTAAGGAGCAGAGTCTCCGGGATGACTGAACTAAATCAAATGCTTTACAAACTGTATTCCCTGTAAAGTTATGACTGCAATAAGTTTGTCAAAACCTGGGTTTTGAAGCCATTTTAACCAGGAAATAGAAAGTGTTCTGTTTACTTTCACAGGTTTTTAATACTGCTTAGTGTCAGGCAGTCCAAAGCACTTATTAGCTAGAAACTCTGATCTTAATAATATATATGTTTATACATGCATCTATTACAGCCCATCAATAATGCAGGCCGGCATGATCACTCTCACTTGCACAGTGCATGTTAAGTGTTTTCCTATCAACATGCTGAACTCGCACTGGGTGTCTGCTGCACAGGGCGAACCTTCCTTGTGAAGGAGGCGCTGCTACACTCCTGGAGACAGGACGTGCAATACCGGGATTATCCTTCCCCTACCTGTGAGAGAACAGGAGGCGAGACCATGACAGGCGTCTTCAGAACCTCGCATGTTCATAGCCTTTGCACTGGAGAACAAATGTCAGAAAATGTTATAAAAATATCAAGTGATCTGACTAGTTCACATTTCTGTGTAAATCTTCCTCTGGCCTGAGCATTGGCTAACAAGGACTGGTGACTCCAAAAATAGGTCCTTATTTTTCAAGAGCAATGCAGTGGAAACCCGAGTCCACAAACTTGTACAGTATAACCCACACTCCATTCTCTAGAAGAGGTCCTTTTAATTTTTTTACAGGACATTTGAAGATACCGCAGTGAGGTGATAAAGCTTTCCATTCTATTACCAGGGCTGCAGAGCAAAACTGTTCTATTATGAAATGAAAGCGTTTGTGAAAGGTCTGTCAGTAATTTCTCTGTCCCCCTAAATGTCTCCATCTAATCTCTGAGAGAAAGACTAAACGAATTCTTAAACAGCCTCCATCCTAGCCCCTAAGATATTTTACAATACAGCTTCTACTGCACGGTATCGTTCTGAGCTAAAAATAAAATATTGAAAAAACATTCCAGCAATCTATGGATCATCACAAGCCATTACAATGTGGGATTCTGGCCTACTTTCGACAGCTTTTCCTGAAATACTCGAGAGACAGACACACACAGACACAACATTGCCAACTGTCAGACTACAGCTTGCTTGTTTGAGTTGCTTCCAAAGCAGGTGCCCATGCATTCTTGTACTGGGCCTCCAAGCAGGAGAAGAGGCAGGAACGCTGCCTGTGCTTTCTGTATCAGCTTCTCATGTGCAAACAAAGAGATGTGCACTGTTAAATCTCGCTGTGACGGAAATGGTTGTCAGATTACTCCTAAGCTGCTTTAAAAACTGCACTGAGGATGGACGGGTGAAAACCTAGGGCTTGTGCCCATGGCAGGGCACACACAGGTATAGACATAGACATATACTGTACTCACACCGAGCAAATTTTCCCAGAAGCCAGTTAAGCTAGCATCTCTTTGGACTGCGGGAGGAAAATGGAGCAGCTGGAGGACGCCCATGCGAACAGGGAGAACATATGAACTCCACACAGAGAGCACCCCAGCTCTGGAATTGAACCCAGGGCCCCAGCACTGTGAGGCAGCAAGCGTAACCATGGCAACATCGTGCCATGCCATTCAAAGCAGAAATAATTAATACACTGACAGGACAGACATGTCATTGGAACTTTAATGTTTCATCTGTTCTGTTCTCAAAAAATACTTACTTTTCACAAAAAAGGTGTATTACAAAAAAAACATGCTCGCCTTCCCTTCTCTCACATGGTTGTTTTCTATTGTTAATTGTTTTGTACATGTGCTAGATTGCTGGGCAACACCTTTCTTGGGATGGACACTTAATGAAATCAATTTTGGATGTACCAAGAAATGTCGTGTCACTCGGAGCGAAGGCAACATAATGTTGTGTCAAGTGTGCTGCTGTGGTAACTTGTCCTGCTCGTCTGGAGGCTCAGGTCGGGAACAGAACACAGCGTTCACAATGCGTAACGCCTGTTGTCAATCGCACTTCACTCAAACCCTTCTTTTAGATTTCAAACAGCCATACATGGGCATCCCTGACCACTGCCTCTGTGTGCACACAACCAGAACTGTATTACGAGTTACAAAAACACTTAAGGACGCATTTTAAATTTGAGCTAAAATGCACAAAAACAAAAGCTGGAAGCAGGTCCCAGTCTTTTATTATTTACTAATATATTCCTTTGTTTAGCCAGACACATAAATGGAGAACCGATTCTCATTTGCAATGAAGAGGTGGAGAATACCACTGTGTACAGCAGCTGACAATCGGTGTGAAGCAATTTGCTCAATGGCACCATAGCCCACCAGCTATTTGATCAAACAAGCTCTGGGTAAGAGTCCTAACCGCTGCTCCACACTGTTATTCCAAATACACTACCTTCTGCCCAGAACACAGCAAAGCTCCATCTCAGAATTCTGCCTGTCGGGCCACCTTTCAAATTTGGAGCTTTCAAGGCAGGATTATGGTTCATGATGGCAAGATTACAACCATGTTTGATTTAGACTCTCCTCACCAAACGGTAATATGCAAGGCACTATAATTATCAGATAAAAGCACACAATGCTCTGCATTTTACTGCTTCTGCTTTCACCTCCTATTCAGTTACTGTCAGAGTCTGAATAAAGAAGAGGATCTCATAAAGAGCCTTGCAATTTCACAAATAACGTGTTGCTAAAACGGACAAAAGCCCATACATTGACAAAACAGTAACTGTCCCACCACAATCAGCTAACTACAAGACTGTCAATCACAATCTAGGCCTTCCCTGGACAGTTGCCAGGGGGGTCTCCAGTGCACGGTAGGGATGAACATCAATAGGCTTGCTTTCACACAGTCTGCCCACTCTGTTGATACATGTTCAGCAGCATTTCGGACTCTAATGATCCAAACCTGTATGAGAGTCTTCATCATCTCTTCCCAAAGAGAAGTTCATCCTGTGTTCTAAACACTTCTTCCTGCTCAGGGTCTTGGGGGAGTCAGAGCCTATCTCAGACACAGAGCGGGGTAGCCCCTATTTGAGCACCCAGAGGAAACCCACACGAACACTGGGAGAACACGCAAACTCCACACACACAGCACCCCAGGTTGGGAACCGAACCCAGGGCCCCAGCGCTGTGAGGCAGCTGCTCCACCGTCCCACCCTCATCCCATACAGCCCAAACAAAATAAACAGCTCCTGGTGATTCATGGCTTAATTACCACACACAACCTGTACAGGGACAAGGCCATAACTGTAATCTTCTTGAGCGCAGCCCTGTTTCATTGTACAAAAGCAAAAAACAATGTTTGATTTAGATGTGTTTTCTTCCCTGGCCAGCAAGGAGGTGCATTCACATCTCCTCCATATTTCGCAACCCGTCCATAATAACTTTCTCAATTACAGTCAGCACAGATCGTATTTATATCAGTGTGGAGCAACGGCATTCATCCTAACCTACTTTCCCCACTATAATCTACATAAACTCTGCAATCTCCAGAGGGCTGATGGCAACTCTGCCTCTGACAGAAGACAAATTGTGGCCTGAAGCCATGTGTGAGTGTGTGAGTGTGTGAGTGTGTGTTAGCAGAAGAGAACATGGAACCACAAAGCTGGGAGAAGTGAGTGTGTGTGTGTGGTGGGGGGGGTTGGGGGGGCTGCACAGCTACGGTGTTTGCTCTTAAATTGCACTTGGAGCCAAACCCCCACCCTCCCCAAGCCAGCCTCCTCTAAACAACCTTCCCCCAGCCGCACTGGATTAAGGAAAGGAAGGAATAAAGTGGCTCAGAACTGACTTCATCTCATCTGCCCAGCAGCAGATCAAAGGCAGGCTGTGGGTGAACACGCCGAGCTTTCCAACTCATCTCCGTGACCTCTGCTTATCGGAGACAGGGCCCAGTAATCATGGCAACATTTTGATCAGCCTCAGAATGGCCTTTCCATAGAGAGTGGACGGTAAATCCTAATTTTCCCATCTTCCTAAATTATTCCCAGGTTATTTCCAGAAGCTGCCTTACTTCCCTGTCATCTCCCATCGCCCTTGTCCACCCCTGAGAATTCCACTGTGTTTCCTCGACACAAATACTATGGCAATATTAGGGCAATATACCTGCAAAAAGTAATATTACTCGCATTTTAACTGATCATAAAGGACAAAAGAACAACAGTAATACATACAGAGCTCTGGGTTACAATGCATTGGTACCAGTCCAAGACAACAGCAAGCGAACTAAATTGTTCTTTGCAGTTTCAATATTTGCCCAAACTCATGCAGAGTTGCTGAGTCACACCGGAATGTAGCTCTGCGCTAAACAAAACTCTCCTGGCTTAAATTCGCATGCAAAAAGGACCTGGCTGCACAGTTTTCACTATCCATAGAGATGAAAGGTGAGATACATTTATAAACCAATGCATCTCCACAGCCTTAAAACAACCAAGTCTGTGAATTACTGTTTTCTGTGGAGTCAGAAATTCTGCTAAATAAAACGCTGTGACAATGTGGCACTGAAGTATGGTAACGGTGAGGAGTTTCCAACACCCAGAACACGGTGAGGAATCTGCTTGCCCAGCGCTGTCTCAGGCACCGGAGCCCTAACTCTTGTTAATTAATCAGGCCGGTCGTGCATGGCCGCGGCCCAGGCTCGGGGAGCAGGTGTGGACCTTCTGGAGAAGCAGGGGACTCAGCCTGTGAGAAGACAGTGAGACCTGCGAAGGGTCAGCAGACTGGGAGATTAAAGCCACAGGCCCATATCAAGACTAAAGAAAACGCCACAAGCCAGCGCCATCATCACTCAACCAAACAAAACACTGCCAGGGTCACAGGCCTCTTCCGCTGCATTAATTGGCTTTCTACAGCTTTATTTATGAGCCCCCATCCTCACTGCTGCTGGCCCCCTGTTCAAGCATTTTATTATCACTGGTCTGCGTAATGACCCCTGGTTCAAACGGTGCTGTATTTTCTGCAGCTACAGTAAAGACAGCAAAACAAAAAAACATACAAGTCCATACAGGACGAGAGTGTTTCTACATGAAATACAGAGCAAGAACAATACTAACAAATCCTCGTGCCCATTTGTCTCCCATTTTCCACATGTAGCCGACTCTGCCAAAAGCGCTAATTAACATTTTCTTGCATTTCTACAATACCTCAAACCCTTCACATGAAGGAGGACCCACTTCACCCGACCCGGGCAGTGCAGCACTAACCTACAGTAAATGATGTGCTAAATCCATTAAACAGCAGATCAGAGGAGTGAGGCTATGTTTCACCCATTGAATTAAGGAGGACATTATGGAGGCCAGGTTATAATAGCCCAGAGTGGAATTTAGCCAGGACACTACTATTCTTCCACTGAAGTGCTGAACCCACATGGGCAGTGTACAGCAGCCACTGCACCAGAAACAACACTTCACAGCAGGTCAGGTGGAGAAGTGAGAACTTATGTCACCGATTAAAACGGAGTGGGAAATATAAAGTAGGCCAGACTGTGCAGGACATGGTGAACTCCACTGTTCTTTCATGGGACATGGGACGTTTAGTGACCAAGTTGTAAGGACTTTTGTTTGAGGTCTAACCTAAAGGAAGACACCTCTTATAACACAGTGTCCCACTGGCCCACCAACCTCACCTACTGTAGGTCCCCTTTGAGGTTTGCTCTCCCATCCCAGTACTGACCAGGCCCAGTCTCGCTTATCTTTCGACATCTGACAGGAACAAGCTACTAAGTAGTAGAGCTGCTGTCTACAAACTGGTCTGTCTAAGGGAACTGTTAAATGGATTTTATATAGAAAGTGTTATTACTCATGAGATATTAATCGAAAATCATCTAATCAAAAGCTTCCAATGATTCAACCACAAGAATGCCCCGCTTCTTGACCCAGACTAACATACAAACCTTGGTGTTAAAGGGACCAGGACAAAAGCCCCTTTTCTAACGCACTTGCTTCAATTTTGGCATTGTCCAGAAGCAGAAGGGTCAAAACTGGCTGCCAGCCTACAGTACATGTGCCCTGAGCATTAGTAGCTGCAGGCAATGACAACGTATTCCATGGCAAACAACGGCACAGCAAGGCTGTGGAGCTGTATCCCTCCTGTCAGGTCAGGCAGTACCAGGCTATACTGCAGTTTAGCCCAGCTCGTTCAGCACTCTGGACAGCTACCAGAGCTCTACTAACCTGGAGCCTCCTTTTCTCCGGCTGCCTTGATGCAAACAACTTTAAACTGCCAGCCAGGAGCACGAATCTTCAGTGAAGAGCAAAAGCAGCAGTTTCATTACAACTATTTCCTGGAATTTGTTTTTTTTTACATTCTGAAAAGGCCTAAAAAAAAACAAAAAACATCAATTTCCTTACGGGATTAATAAAGTATTATCAATCTATCTAAATTCAGTTGTCTTCTACATGTGTGGTCCTGTTTTAACTTGCAAAAAGCTTATTTTAATCAATAATTATGTCATGCAATACAAATCAAAACTTTCGATAGCATCAAAGTCTGTGAACGATTGTACACAAAATAATTCCTTTGAAATGGTAACTGCCAGTGTTTGTGTTTCCTTTTTTCTCCCTGTGAACTGTTATGACTGGCATTCTTAAGTACAAAATTTTATTTTTCCCTTTCAGGGAGGTTCATTCAGGTTAAACAGACCTACAACTAATGGAGGAAAGTTATAAACACACAGGCAACGTGCCAAGCATGTTGTGGAGAAAGCTGCACGTAATCTTTAATGCCCTCGATCAGCTTTCACAAAGCTGCTTCTCTCAGAAATGCAATAATTAGTGTCTGGGAGAAATGTGTGTTCTGGAATCACACTGAGGGAGACAGTGACTCAAAACGAACAATGTCAAACATGATTTTTTAAAATCCAAACATGTTAATGCTGTTCCCCGGCCTGATAAATGGAAATACAGAGAGATTATGTTGAGGGACTGCAGGACCTCTTAAGACATACACAAGACAAAAAAGACAACACAAAGAACACAAGACAAAAAATTAAACATTTTGTTGTTGAAACAAAATGCTTATCTGTCTTGGCAACACAGGAACTACTCAAGTGGACCTGTCACCTGTCAGTAGCACATACCACACAAAGGAAATAATACACAGTGAGTTCTGATAGAGTTCTTAATGGGCAGAAACCATTACTGTGTGCAGGAAACCATCTTCCGGTAAATTCGACAGATTCACTGCTCAAACTCACTTCTGAATCTATTCTCCACACTCAGCTGCCTCTGCCCCCCACCAACCACCCCCCAAAAAATCAATAGGAAACTAAAGGTACAACACTTCAGCTCTTAACAAAAGGGGACAGAATCTGCTTGGAAAAAAAAGCCGTAGTAATTTCAGGAGCCTGTGGTAGCTGACAACACACTTCCCAGAGTGGACAATAAATTCTACAAAGGACAGCTGAGCGTCAGTGCGAGTTCTCTCTCACGAGCACATTTCCCGCACATGTATTGCTTCTCTCAGCTCACAAGCAGCGCCGTCACCTTATTGTACAGTGCTAGGGGAGGTTTCAATTGAAAATTACTCTATAAAGAGAAAGTCCATTTCAGTTCTGAATTTGCAGTGTTTCAATTACATGTTCTGTCCACAATACAGAAACAATCAGACTCAAATAAGAGGGTGTATTTTGCTTACCTAGTGACCGCTATCTATCAAAACCCCTCACCAGCTTTCTTAAAGGATCCCAGAATCAACTTAAAATCTAGGTTGAATAATTTACTTCCAACCACAACTCTGTGAATAACAGCCTAACTGCACCTGCTTGTATCGATAGCATAGCCAATCAGCTCAGATACTGTACAGAGGACTCGGTGGGTACTGGCCTCCCCAGCTCATTTGACTGACAAAACGTACCAGTCTAATTTCCAAAACAAAGAGCTGAGTTAGCCTGGAACAAGGAACCCAGCAATGATGCTGATGCCGATACCTTCACAAATCAGCTGGGTGAGATTCTCAGATCAACTTGCTCCCAGCAAGACGAGCCAAGCTAGATGACCTCCTCTCGTTTGTACTGTAGCTGGACTGTGCAAACCGTGCACCAAGGCGGCTAGCCTTCAGGCTTTCTTTCACTTTTCCTGTGCTTTTTATTATACACCATGCCAAATCTGCACATAAGCATTCATTAAGCAACCTTAAACATTAATTTCTATTGCAAGATATCTTTGAGAAAAAGCATCATCTAAATTGTTTAATAACAGCATTTAAATTGAAAAATAAATTAACCTGGTTCAGAATAGAGATGTCTCTTAGCTATAAACTTGGTATACAGTATTCTGTATATTTTAAACAGCAAAGAACAACAAAATAGGCTAGATATTCAACATAAACCTTCAAACAAAATTACTTGACTACACTTCAGGCAAGATAACCAGGAGCATCTGTGTACAAAGACCAGGTCGTCCAGCAGCTGAGGAACTGAAACTAGAACCAGCCTTGCTCAGCAAACATGTTTAACACACCATGTCACTCAGCATCTACAGTATACAGCTTCCATTGTATTAAATACCAGGACTGGTAGCAGAACTGAAAATCAACACAAGATCTGACAGACTTTTAAGCAATAGCATGTAAGATCTCAACACAAAGAACATCCACCAATTATTCATCTGTGCAATCTTACCTTTAAAAGCGGGCAAACTAATCAACACTTGATTGAGGTCCTTTCCATGAGACCTTATAGCACACCACTGCAGAGGGAAATCAAAGCTGACCAGCCTATCCAATCATTTGGAGAAATAAGGCCAATAAGGTGAAGTGTTTTTGCGAGAGGGCGCAGGTGATCAATGAGGGTGTATCAGGGACAGAAACCCAAAACTTAATTAGCAGGAGAGCTTAATCCAGCTGTCACTGTTGATTTTCCCCAGAAACGACAAGGCTGGAATTGTGTGACTTTCCCCCTGACACAGCGCTGCACACCGAGGGCTCAGTGTGTGACTGCAGCTGAATCAAAGCCTCCGATTCCTCCCTGGTGCTCAGTGCTTAATGAAAGCCCAGCTTCAGGAAGCCATGACAGCAGCAGATCTGCTTCCACGCTGGTGGCAGAAACACGGGCCGGAGTCAACTCAGACACCCAGGCACGGAGACGCGTTGGACAAATAGCTATTGCTTGCCTCGTTATTCTTCACATATTAATTATCTTTCAGCTCTGAGGGTCACAAGCTGGGACGGGTTCTTTCTCTCTTAGCAAGGTTTCTTTCTGCTTGATTTTAAGAAGAAGAAATTTCTGTTGATAGAAAAGTGAGAAAAACAAGACTGTACTTTTTCAGTAATGCTGTCATTTCCAACAGCCATGAAGTCCTGAACTCGCCCCAAGGCTCACAGCAGCAGTCAGTGAAGCTGCCATCTGATACTGCAAAGACCGATATCCATCCACACTTCTCCTCTGCAAGGTTACAAAGAGTCCAGCAAACTCATGTTTGACATCCTAGTCAAAGCTGCACATGAATAATAGGGGAAAAAAAATGAGTGCAAGACATGCTTTCATGACTTGCCTTGTGCTCATCTCCACTGTAAAAATAGCCTTTAATTTCACACATTCCTAAATAGAATGCAGAAGGCTTCAAATTCCCAATAAAAATGCAATAAAAATCCTCCCACTGCTTTTGACAAATGCGTGAAACTAGCAAAGGTCATAACTAAGGCTTTTTTTTTAAATATCCTAAAACTTATGGAGAAAAAACATAACTGATCTGAGAAATGCTTTATTTATATACAGGATAATATACCTTTGAAAGAAAGCTAGTACCTGAAGCTGCAAAAGTTTCTTGGCTCTGCCTTTACAGACCTATTTTTTTTATCTCTCTGAGGAAAGTGTATATTAAAATTTTACATCTGGGCACACAGACCTTTTAGGCAAAAAGTTATTGGAAAACATGATTTTTCTACACTCCAAATCCCGGCAGACATATTAATGGCTGAAGAAGAGTTTAATGTTGAAAACTGATCTGTGAAACCAAACCCACCACAACAGCTCCCTCCCTCAAATACTGTCTTCAAAGCACATGTCTTCTTCCCACTCCGAAAACACCAGAAAGAAAAACTTCTTTCTGGGAATGAATACCTCAGTAGGTTTTCCCTAAAAAAACACCAGCAGTAAGGGAACATTTTTCTGAGGAGCTGCTGGACTGGCACACTCCCGGCAACCCTGAGTCTCCTCTGTAGCTTCCCAGTATCAAATTCCCCCTGGAAGTGGATCTCTTAAAAAACGAAAAGCAAAGAATGAAAATCGTATCTCCAGATGCTCTCCTGTCCTGAACAGGAAACCGGACAAGACAACTGTTTCCAAAGGCTTTAAGCAAAAGTCACCAGGGTGTACAAAATTTTTGCCAGTGATAAGAACTTTATTATATTATTTAGTTAAATACTATTATTAGGAAAAGTTCCTTCCATTTTTATAGCAATACACATCCAAAGGAGCACCACTGGTGCTCATTGATTATTTTTTAAATAATTAGATAATACCTTTCTTCTATGAACATTGCCATCAGAGGTAGCCATTGGAATTTAATGACCAAGTTGTCTGGATCTTAGATTGACGTCTCATCTGAGAGACCACATCATCTACAGCCCAGTCTCGCCAGTCTGCATACTGGGGCAGTGGTTTGCAAATTTAGGTCTAGAGGGAAGAGCACCACCTACTGGTCCACTAGCACCACTTACAACAGTTTTCAACCTGGTTTTCCCTGGAGGTCTCCCATTCCAATAATGACCAGCCTCAGCCTTGCTTAGCTTCTGAGATCTGATGAGATCAGGCAGCACAGTGGAAATGCTGCTGTCGAGTGTTTTTGATTCTCAGTAATTATGGACAAGAGCAGCAGTGATGTACTCCTATCAGGCATCATTTTGAAGATAAAAAGGTCTTGATTATCCCACATGCAGGCATGCAAACTTTTGAGTAAGCATGTTCTCAGCATTGCAATTGAAACACTGCCAGAACAGGTACATTAACCCTATACTACAGACTAAAGATTGTTAATGGTTTGAAAAGAAAATAGGCATTTATACATTAACGCTGCTCAACATTCACAGAGAAAACCTGCTTTGAAGACAGAAGGAGGAAACGCTAACACATGGGTGAAATCGACCAGTAGCTGCATGTTTCCCAGCATTCTTCCTTCTCACGCCGTTCACTCAGTACTGCCCTCTCTTAGGAGAGACACAGAACTGCTTTCCTCTTCCTTTACCAGCTAATGAAAGAGCAAGAGTTAATATATGCAACTGGAAAGTAATCAGGGTATTCTTGAGCATTAATACCAGTCCCACAGGGAATTACCAGAGATTAAGGAAGTATTTGGCAGTATTAACATAAAAACGGTCCGTAATCTCTGATAATTCCAGTCGGGAAAGGGTTTTCACTGTATTACCCAAAGCTTGTCCAATCTTTAAATCACTCAGAAACCAAAATTAACAAAAGTTTCGACTTTCTGTTCCTGGTAACACTTGTGAGCCCCTCCTTTCTATGCACTTTTTATGCACAAATGCACTGTTGAATCAGAAAAGTGTCCTAGGAACTACCCCTGAGCTGCTGCACATGTCGTCATGAACATTACAGTCTTGTAAACACACATCTTCCCACCCTCAAACACAGGAACACAATGTTTCGTGCTCCAGACTCAGAGCTCCATCAAATCTCTTTTCTGTACGAGGAGGTCAGGAGGCAGTATTTATTGCGGCATCAGGGGTGAACCTTGCACTTTAACTGCACTGTAAGCAGGCCTGAAAATGAGAGCTGCGGCCCAGAAGGGTCCTTATTCAGAGAGCACTGCTGCAAATCAGCCTCCTGGCAGCTGTCTGTGAGCACATCAACACGCGCACACACATACGCACTGCCAGGGAGGCAGAGAGAAAAAACATGGCCTCTCCAACCTAAAGCATCTGGAAATTTCTGCTCAGATGAAACCAGCCACGGTGATGGGAGCAGAGGAACACAACACACACAGTTGCTGCCTTTCGGGGTCAAAAGCGCTGAGGGGCCTCATCATGAAAACTACACAGTCAAGCAGAGAGGAGGCTCTTTCCTCTGAGACTGAAGAGCTGCCAGCGGTCAAACTGTGTACAAACACACTCCACGCCGCCCATCCCCAGAACTCCAGCAAACACCCTCCGCTTGCCCCTCTGCCCAAAGACACCTGCCCCCAAGGGCGGCTTCAAAGGAAATCCTAATCCATCAGGGCGCTGCGCTGGAAACCGTGAAGAATTCTGTTTTAAGCACTAAGCTGGTTTTAGAGTTGGGAATGTTTTTTTTTTAATTAATGCACTTTAATTTAAGCAAACCAAACCCCCATTCCCCACCTGGAATTTCCAAAGCCTAAAACACAAACAGGGAAGCTACACTACCTGAATAAGGGTGGTTCCCAAAACCACTGAGAGAGCATGACTGGCATAGACTGGCCTCCTGAATATGTCCTGAATAATTCAACACAACACAGGCACAAGTACCTGGACAACAGGTCACAATCCACCATTATGAACCAAGGACTTAAAGTTGCAAAGAAACAGAACCTCCATTCTCCTGGCTCAAAGGACAATGCAATAAGAAATATCAATGCACTAAGGCCTGTAACCAAACATGTAATAGTACAGAAAATCATCCTCTTGCATCTTCCAAAACTAATATCTCTCCTACTGTTTAATTTAACAAACAAAGTCTGATAAAACATTCAGCAGGATTCTCCAGATCAGAAATAAAAGAGACTTTCTTTGACGTTCAAAGCACTACAAAGTAGTGGCTGAACTGTTTGTAATATTTTTCAACTGTCAAAACTGCTTTTCAGGAAAAGCCTACAAGAATATTTCTTCAAAAACGTCCAATAAACTAGAGGCATCTTGCTGTATCCAAGAAATCTGTCCTGGAGCTATGTAAGGAAAGCTGCTGAGCATGAAATTCTGCACTGAATAAAATGTGTTTTTTTGTCAGATGTAGTCATTAAAAGGTATCTGGCAGGTTGGTGTAGTTAATTCATCACAGCTCATGGCATTTGCATTTGCTTTGGAGATATATAACTCCAAACTCCTATCTCTCAGTCAGCACTCCTCAAGATGCTTTGTCTTTATTGAGATCATTTCTTAATTTTGTTCAACAAAACATGCACGTTCTGGTTAATCAGTTAAAGTCAGAATAAACCAGACTCCCCCTTGATTACATATCAAAGACACAGGCTAATGACTTCAACTAACAACACGGAGCTGTAAAAAAAACACAACACCAATTAGAATGCTTTCATGGAAAATTCAGTATTTGTTGTTCTTTTCCATACTTACAGTATTTTGTATGTATTTTATGTACCACCAAGAAACATGTACTGATATCCATTCAATACAGGGAGATCGCAAACAATGAAGAACAATAAGTGTATATATAAAGTATCTAGAGTGGACTGCATTATATATATACCACACTGCATATATTGGTTAAATCACCTATGAATAAGTATATCAATACAGATTTCCTTATACCTAAAGGTTATATACGAGGGATAAAATACCTGGGAATTTAACATACCTAGGCTGATTAAACAGCAGATGTTTCAAATGATACCACTACATGATTCCCAAAAACCAGCTCATTAATGGATATTTGCCTAAATGATCTAATTAACAAGCTCATCATCAACACCTGCCCTGTCTTTGTATATCCACACACACATCCAATTACATGAGAATAAAATTCCTGTAATTTTTTGTTAGCCAATAAGAGGCTGCGCTCTGCCACACAGTGCTGTCATTGGCTGTCTGGGACAAGGGGCGGGCCAGATTGCTCACCTCATCACAAATGCATTGCTTCATTCACACACGGGGCCAGTTTTAATACCCTTTAATCTCACCGGGCTAATACGATTATAATAATAAAAACACCACAAACCACTGAATAAAATCAAGCCCCGGGCCAGTTTCATATAGTTGAATCCTAATGGACTGGAGAAGCGGACAGGGGGCGTTATTAAAAAATCTAACCCCGGCAGGCAGATTTATTTTCTTTCCTTGTTTACAACCTTTTGAAAATTTGCCATTTTCATTCTGCGGATTGCTCTGATTCACACAACCCCACGCAAGTAAGAACCCATTGTTTTACCAGTTGAAACAAAGTCCGCAGAACCCACTGTTATCAATCAAATTTCCTTTATAGGTCAATCCATTATCAAGAGTAAGGAGGGACACCTATTCCATTATATCATTGTATTCTGCCCTTCAGAGGCCTTTTTATTCACACTCCCCCGGAACATGTGTCTCACAGCCCATTCCAAGACATCCAAACAGGCAACACAATAAACTGCTCTGGCTAACTGCAATTTCCACAGAGAAATCCAACTATGTCTCAAAAACAGCAGGTGGCACCTTTCAAACACATTTGCAACACTCAATAAAAAATATCAGTGTGGAATGCATCCTCTCATGTTATGGAGCTGTTTGTGATTCTCGACACCGACACTCTGATCATTAGCCAAGACCACACGCTCCTCCTCGGGCAGAGGCGCGGTTCGGATTCTGAAAACACACTCGCCGTTCATGGGATCCACTGCTCTGGGCTTCAGTACATGTCTTCTCCTCAGCGTGTGCCCGCCTCTAGAGCCTTCCAGAACGGCCCTGCGTTCCCTCGCTGGCGTCTGCCTCCATTCTGGAGGTGCTGGTGGAGTCTCGGCCTTCGGTCAGGAAGGAAGGAGGAGGCTCAGGCACCGGAGATCCCCCTCGCACTGCGGGAACGGGGAGAGCCTAATCGCAGGACCAAACCCTTCGCAAACAAGTCCCTCCAAGGACGATGTATTAGCGCGGCCCTAGTCCTGCAGCTGCACAGCCCTCGGGACGTTTCTAGGGATTGCAATCTCCAGCTATCAATTTATTCTCTACCTCCCACTCCTAAAAAAGGCTGCAACGCGGGAGTGTTACTCACTTTAGCTCATCCCTGCAACCTTCAGCACCAGCACAGAGGAGGAAGTGGCCATGCAGGCTGGGCCTTGAAATGCGCTCCTGCAAGAGCCATCAGTCTGGGGGAGACATGCATCTGCACCTGGCAATACTGCCTGCTCTAACCCGCAAGGGGGTCACGGCCTGCACATGCAGACGGGCACGGACCTGGCATCTCACGCACACCCTGTCCTGCAGCCCTTGTCTCCTGGTGTCTGGAAGGCAAGGACTCAACCCCGGCTCTGAAAGAGCAGCTTCACTGTTCATGAGCCAGTCTGCCAGGGACTTCACGGGAGCAGACACCTGAAAGGCAGGAAGTGGTAAACAGGTGGTCTAAAGAAGTCAGTCAGAGGTGAGCTGGTGCTGACAGAAAGGTGGCGTTCTCTACAGCCAGAGCTGCAGATTCCCGCACCAACACAGCAGTGCACAAAGGCAAGAGTGCATCTGGGTGTGCTTGTGGTTACAGGACACTCCGGGTTTCCCCACACGCCTTTAGAAGAACTAGCAGCACAGCAGATTTGACACAATACAGCTCAAGGCTGATGTGGAAGCAGCCTGATGAACCTTCAACCCCTATGACAAGATGGGGTTCCTTCCCTATCCTACATATTTTAGGATTGATTATTTGAGGGTACTATTGACTTACAAGTACATTAACACAATCTAAATGTTATTTAAACCAAGCTGTGTGCATTGTTTGCACTTGAATGCGAACAAGTACATTGTGGCCTTACAAAGTCCACTGGGAGTGCAGGGGACCGACACAGTTTCATTTCATATCATGCTTTCATGACATGGAGACCGTGCTTGTTTTTATATTGTCATGCGCTCAATGTTACAAATCCTTTCGTTCAGCTTAATCCCCTGCATTCCAACTGCATTATCTCCATTAAAAAAGTCATCTTTTAGGAAGGGTAGAGCAGTTTCTCTCACATCAGGAGCAAGAACAAACAGATGAGGACAGGGACACTGAATGTCAAATTGTTTTCCGGGAGGCGAAGCTCTCTGATAAAGCACAGCGCAGACAAGAACCTTTTCACTTTCAGTTTACTGCTTAATATTCGTCACAAAAAAATTATGAAACGACTGTTATGAGCGATCATTTTATCCTCCTGCACGTCACACACAAAAACCTGTCTCAGCACATTTATCATCCTTTAAGCACTGTAGGAAACCATTAAGGGGCTGAAAAATCCTTAGTATATGAGACAATAGGATCTGCAATATTCTCAGCAGGAGTGCCAGCCAAATGCATCTTCTGTCCAACA
Organism: Atractosteus spatula; assembly: GCF_055471065.1. Lineage (NCBI taxonomy): Eukaryota > Metazoa > Chordata > Actinopteri > Semionotiformes > Lepisosteidae > Atractosteus > Atractosteus spatula. The sequence continues at coordinate 388,089 of NC_142721.1, read as the reverse complement.
GCATTTACCTATTCACTAATGAATTACCTCCTCAATAAGGGTGACATAAAATATGTTTTTAGCAATGGGAGTGAACACCGTTTAAGATTCAGACAAGACAAGTGAGATTTAAATTGTCTCTGGGCTGGATATTCTTCCCAAACTAAGCCTTGCAATTGCGAATCATACTGCAAACTCAGAACAGAACCTCTCCTTGCAAACAGAGCCTTGTCAGGCAGGACAATGAGGTTTAGCCCGGTGGGATCCGGGGAGGAGCGGGGGGGGGGCAACTGTGCGCCTACAGCACATTTCTCCATCCCTCCTGGGGGGAAGTGCTCTGATCCCAACACATTGGACACAGCGAGGAAAACAGGAGCTAAAGAGAAGAACAACTGCCTGAGGTGATGGGACTCCAGGAAAACAGTCCAGAGAACCTGTGGAGGCACGTGGGTGCAGCAGAATTCACATTAATATGGCCCTAATTAAGCATTCTGAAAAGTAAAAAATCCTGCATTAACTAAGCATTCCGTGATAAATTTACCCGTTCTTAACGTTCAAGCTGACTAGCAAATAGGGTTTCTATTCTCCTCATTCTTTTAATTTCAATGGTGATAATGTCATTGTGCACTCTGGAAAGGATGTGTCATCCATCTGTATTAACGACAGTTAAGCAACAGAAAAGCATAAACTTGGGTAGAGCAGTACTACAGTTGCAAATTCAGCATTGAAAAATGTCAAGATAATACTGCATTTTGTTAAAGATATCTTCTTAATTCACCAGTAATCTGTAGTAATACTCACTAAGTGGATTCAGCATTCAATAATGTTTGAAAAGGCAGGATCAATAAATGACTGCAGTTCAATCAACAGCATATATGGAACTAAATGAGTGAATAAAAACTTGTCTCAAATGAAGGGTCTCTAGCTTTCATTTCTGACAATACTGTCACTGTTTCTTCTGTATTTGAGAGACAGATTTATTACTGTCATAAGCTAAACCAAAATAAATGCACACTTAGGACTCGTTACGCCAAACAACAGACTGAGTGTTAATGCAATTGTCTGATTAAGTAAGGCTCATAGCTTTGATCTTTTGCTGTTAAAAAAGTGTTTTATAACTACAGAATAAGCCATAAATTGTAGCAACTGTCACATTAATTTTTATTTATATGGCAGTATAATCTTCTGCACAGTAGCAACTAAAACGGAAATAAAGGGCACAAGTCTTAGTTACAGCACACTGTACTCATTGGTTTGCTACACAAAGCTCTGGCTGTACTTTCAGATTTTCAGGGCTGTAATGGCATATTATGAAAATTTACCGTTCATTAACTTGTTTGTTGTGCCACCAGCATCAATAATATTCTGATGCAACAAATTCTTTCACGCTATTATCATTTCAGACGTGATCCCATTTGACAAAAAAACAACAGCAGGCATTCCTTTACAGAGGTGGCAGACCAAATCACAGATGGAGTGGCATGATGTTTGATGTTTATGCTCAGCCTTTTGCTCATCTATTTCATTGCATATATCTCGCTGAACTTACTTTCAAGTCACAAACTCTTTGTGCCTAAAAGATTAATTAAACCTGGAGTTTTTTAGCCAGCACAGACCTTCTCTGAACTGTACTCCTATACATACAGGATGTTTTCTTATCTCTTGTAATTCTTTACAGTAGCAGATGTTCTCTTGTTTTTCGATTGCTTCCATTAAATTGATATGGTCAAAGCAATGATGCTGAGAAAATGGACACATTAGGAAGGGAGGAGCAGATGTTGTGCTGTACAACTTTAATTTGATTACAATGCATGATAAAATAAAGTCATAAGTCAGATTGTTCCTGTTTTCCTTTTAACACACCCCACATTCCAGGAAGATGTAGTTCCAAAAACCTTTCTAGGTATGAATGCCAAGTCACACCTTTGCCGGCAAGAAGGGAGAGTATAGACTGGCTACCAATCAGAGCGGCCCAGAGTGAAACTGTTACAGCTCCCACATCAATCGGGGAATGACAAGTCCAGCCTTCAGCAACAGATTCAGCCAGCTCTCAACAGGTCAATAAATCGTTGTGTTAATCAACTCGATGCACTAAAAAAAAAAAGGTGTATCTTGGCGCACACAGAACAGACAAAAACCTGAGGACTCCTTATTGGGGTGTTCACAGGAGGGCTTGGGACTTCTGATGTCCATTTCAGAAATGAAGGGATGTCACCTTCTGACTGGACTGTTATTTAATCTGGACGTTTCAGCCAATGAAGAGCAGATGCCTATGGAGTGAAAGGCAGGCGTTGAGAATTCAGACTACCAGAGAGCCAGACTCATCGCCCACACTGAGGGAGCAGGGGAACGTCAGACTGAAAGCAAACAGCAGTTCATCTAGAATGGATGACTTGGATGAGTTCACTGACTTTCAGGGTCTACATATGGCAGCCTGGGCCCGAAGAGGGTCCACAGCCGCAGGAGCTCAAAATCTTCAGCATATAGTCTTCACGACAGCCAAACGCTTGGGCAAACTCCCGAGTCATTCCGGGAGACGGCAAGATGCAGTGGACAGCCTCTGCCACGTTAGCTTCCTGTATCCGATTTCTGCTTTGAAAGAATCTCATGTTTTTATGTCTTGTGGCAATACAGCTAACAATACACACATAGAAGTCAGAATGATACAATGAACAATGTTTAAAAACAGGGAAACTGGGAGGGGGCTCACAAGGGGCTGGGCTCTGCTCAAGTTCCCCTGACAGTAGGTTGAGAAGGGTTCTCTGGGTGTCTGTGAGACTGAGCGCCTGACTGGCACGCATTGTCATCACCCTCCAGCAGGAGGCAGTCTGCCTGGGGCGAGTTCTGTCAGGCGGGCGTGTCGGAGGAGTCTGCCAACACTTCCTCTCTCTCTCCTGCGGGGGGCCGCGGGGTTCACAGCTGGGAAAAACATGCAGCCGGCCACTCCGAAATCAGGTGAACAGAACAAAAATAACTGGCAATTCCAATTTTAAATTTCAGAAGGTGAGAACTTAAAAAGACTATTATAAAAAGACATCAAGAGACATCAATATTTTACTGCTACTTAAAGCGCTGTTCTTTGGGGCTGTGCTATAAATGCTTATGAGAATGACTTTCATACATTTTCATAAAAAATAAATAATGAATTGCTGAGCAGGTAGCACTTTAAAAACCTTTACCTATCAAACTAATGCCTACTGGGGAAGCTGGGTGTGAAGAGCTCGACCCAGCGGAGACAGCATTTTCCCTTTTAACTCGCTAAGAACCTCCACTGACCTTGAAAATGGGAATCCAGGAGCTCAGGCACCAGATCAAACACCCGCAGACGTCTTCCTGCTCGCCGTGATCTATCGCTTAATGAAACTTTTATTACTTCACTCAGCAAGACAGATTAACTCAGCTTAATTTCTAATGTTTCATCTTAAATTGTTCCCGTCATAGCAGGGTGGAGAGCTGGGACAGCGAGCCAGACCGCCCAGGAACACAGACTAGTTAAGACAAGAGGCAATAAGAGAGAGAATCCAGCCACGGTTTAGATGAGGGGTTGCCTGAGTCACTTACAAATGTTTTATAAATGGGATATATTGATATAGTATTAGCAAAGTACCAAATGTGATGATAACCAAGCCCTGCCGTAGAATAATGACTTGTTAGTAACAAACCCTAATCTTGACTGCAGCCTGTACAGTACACACCCCTAACCCCATATAAAAGAAGTCACAGCTGATCTATTCTCCATTCAGAAAACTGGATTTTTGTAGGGCCTGAACTAAAGGACTGCATTTTGTTTATGGTTCTGTGTTAAGTGTCTATAAGCAATCTAGCATGAGTTGTCAAGTTGTCACTGTATAAACTTTTTTACATGCTGCCACCATGTATACTCAAAGACAGCGTTTTTGTTAATAGTGTAATTCATGTACAGATATTACATTTGTGTCAGTCAATTGATACTTTATTAATACGCTTCATTTAGAAAGTATGCATAAGTGGTCTTTGCCACATCTATCATACTACCAAGTAAGGTGTGGCCAAGTATCCATGTATAATCAGTGTTTCCTCCATAGACAGAATGATTTATGGTAAAAAGTTAGATTACAGCAGTGAAAACAAGCCTGATGTTTGATTGATGATTTTTGTGAAAAATCATGTTTCAGTAAATGCACAAGTTTAAAATTTGCTTCTTACAAATTGTTTTGTCTTCTCTTTTCTTTTTCAGTGGATGATAGTGTAAGGTACGGAAATCTCTGAGGATCATGTATTTTTATTCAGAAAAACCTCTGACATTACTAGTGACACAGAGATTCATCAGTCACTGGGAACATAATATAAAGAAATTAAGCTAAATGATGTTCAAAAAGCTGACAAGAACTGACAAAACTATGGAAAAAGGAATAAAGCTTAGAATTCAGAGATGCCTCCTGTTTCTAATACTGTGTACTTTCTTCCACTGACATCTGATAACACGGTTTAGGCATAAGCATTTCATTGCACTAGTGCATATGACAAACTGAACTGAACTGTATTCAAACACACGGATGCAAAATTATGCACAACCAAAGAAAACTGAATAATATAAAAAAGGAGCCATCTGCAATAATTTCCAGCAGCTTTGCGTCAAATTTAGACTCACTTTTTCCTTGTCTTCCTCTGCTTTAGTTGCTTTACAAACACAGAGATACTCGGATTATTTTGTTTCCAGGGCATGAGCAGCATAAAGCCTGCAAGTATTCAGTGAGCTTGGAGGTGAAAATGTACACATTCGAAAAACATCACAGAGCCACACAAATCGATTTGAAACAATTCCGCTCAACGACAAAAGAGGAGCTGAAAACCCCGCAATCTCTAAAAGATTTCAGGCAAACCTTTTCTGAAGTTCAAAGTTTTCAAAACTAGATATTGGACATTCCAGCTTATAGTATAGTATAGTACCTTCTCGTACTCATACCCGTACTTTGTTAGCGCTATATACAGTACATACGGCACAATGAGATTTATGTGAAATCTTAAAATATTAAGCAGCTTTAATCTCTGCTGTTCATGGCTGTAATGAACATTTCATTAAATGATGTACGGCTATCTGAAGAGCACAGCGCTGTGGACAAGAGAGGAATTCACGTGCCCAGCACCACAGGTGTGAATGACTGGTGCAGGCTGTGTACCAGCGCCACGCCCTTCTGCCAGGGTACAAGAGGTGAAGTCACTGTAGCGTCTAAACACAACAGTCAATGTCTACACATCAAGCCACAGAGTGGAGGAGTTGAACACAACCATATCAGAACCATAACCAAAGGACCAAAAAGCTATCTTTGGGGTCCTTTGCTATTTTTAGCCAAGGACTTGTCAGCCGGCCTGTTCAGGATTGAAATCAGGGATCTCCAATCCTGTTGCTGGTGAGCACCAGTCCAGCAGGTTTTAAAGGCTGCCTTTAAATCAATTCTAAAGGCCTGGAACAATTTAACTATGATCAATCAAACAGGTGATGTGTTCAATTAAGTCATTGATTTAGAGCATTTGGAACAAAAAAGCAGAATTTCCTCAATACCGGTCCTCCACGAACAGTGTTCCCTTCATTGAAACACGACTCCCTTGACTGATCAATTTCTGAAACAAGTGTTTTTAATCTTTAAATAGCAGATGATTTATGGTGGCATACAATTACTGGATCAGGGCTCTCCATGATCTGAGTTAGAGACCCCTGCTTTAATCCTTGTCTCCATGTCTGATACAGTAGTACAAGCAGATGTTTACTGTACAGCTTGCATGTTGTGTCTCCAGCTGAAAGAAACATGGCTTTCTCATATCTCAGCCCCGAGGAGAACCCAGAAGAATGTAAGATTAATAACGAACTCGGGGAAAGCTTAACAGGGCATTCACAGAGACATTAATATTCTACTTTCCTGAACAGAAAGATGTTCCTGAAGCAAAACTGACCGCACAGAGAGAGGTGGACACTGTGACTTTAAATGATTTAATTTTACACATAATGATTTTCCACCATTCCACATTCACAGGAGGCCAGAGTCTACCACTTTTGCAAGTACACAGTGCTGGGACTCCACAAGGCCAGAGTAAAGGTTCGTTTTCACAAAACGCCAAGACTTCATATTACAGAATCACTCCACAGCAGGCAGCTCCTTCAATCCAAATTGAAGACCCTCCATTCACTAGGAGCAGGAGGACCTGACCACCTCTGGATCTCAGCTTTATGTTTTTACAGGATCTGACCATCCAGACTGATCCAGATCACTCCATTTCTGAAGTTACCATTCTCCTCCGCAAAGAGCTGCCTGATGTCACAAATCAGCAGCCATGCTTACAAAAACAGCGTAAGGCTTACTAATAATACAAAAGGTGTGGGCTGTTAATCAATTTCAGAAAAAAGAGCAAAGCCACATTATTTTAAACCATTTGGTTCTGCTCGTGTGGTGTCTGTCTTTTGAGCAAAACGTGAATTCCACATGAATAGAGGCAACGTGCCTACCAGGACAGACAAGACAGAAGAGGATCTGGAATCCTCTGCCTTCACCTTACAGTAGGAACATTATTCCATTCTCCTCTTCAAAGGTGCAACAGCAACGCAAATCAGTCTGGACTGAAAACAGCTCCTCTATCAATGCATCTCTCTCTGCTTCCATGCATGACATCAGGTGACTGTGTCCAGATCCAGACCCAATCAGAGTGGGGCTCTCTTGCTGTAGTACAGGCTGATGGGTACTGTATTACTTGCGTGGTCTTCTCTGCGGGACACTGACTTGAAGACACCACAGAACAGACCCAGACTCGAGCAGTTTTAGCCTCTAACAGGGGATTTAGCATCAATTAAAAAAAACTTCAGAAAAGAAAACATTGTAACTTAAAATTGCATTGGCTATATCAAATGCCTAGCCCCATCCCCATTCTGATCTAAAAATGGTGAAGAGGTCTTCATTTCCAGCACTTGTTTTGATTAGTGGTTCTTCTCTGCTTTAACGCATTAAGTGGCATCAAGCACGCTGTGATGCCACTGCCAGTGAAAAGCATACTGAACTAGCTTGAACAAGATCAGTTTCACGTGTTGTCTTGTGCCTGTGTGGTACACAGAAATCTCTTCTGTAGACCCCACAAGAATCAACCTGGATGTTTTACTAACATTTAAGTAACTGTATGCTGCAATTTACTCCGGTACAGCATCCACGTTTTAAAGTCCCCAATGGTTAAATAAAATAAATTTCCAAACCTTTGAGAAAAAACAAATATAAAGATTTGTGTGCCCAAAAATACTCAATCTTTTGAGTATAAATGTCACGAATATTCCAATCAAATAACTTTTTCCTTCAATAAAGACTTCAAACAGGTAACTAAGCTTTTATCTTCACTACGGACAGAGCTTGAAACAGGCCTGTTTTTTTATGTAAAACCAAATGGTTTTTAAAGACGACTGCTCAGCCTTTATACAGAACATCAAGCAGGTCATTCATTCCCCTCCTCTCCAGTCAGACAGCCCCCAGCTACAATTCCGACAGACCCAAAGACAGCTGCCCCCCCCCACGCCAACACCCCCTTCGTCCTCCTAGGGAAGGACTGTATGAAGTGGTGATCCCTGATCCACTCCATCCACTTTGTAATTACAGCGGATGACAGCTCAACAGGCTGGCCTTGCAGAGAGAGCTATCGGGCTAAAACAAGTTGTAATTGAAAGTCTTTTCAAAGCACGTCAGAGGAACGGCGATTTTACAGGTGTAGCAGTACCTTGATATGTCAGCGCCTGTCAACAGCTCTGAAAGGGTTAATTGCTGTGTCATTGTTGCCTTTTTTCACCATCAATTCCCACATTTTTTTGCAACCACTCAACCACCTTGAGAAGTCCATTCTTTTCAACATGTGACAATAACACAGCCGAAAGCCCTGTGGAGGCCGTCACTCTCTTCTTCCTCGGGAAGTGTTTCACCCTCATTCTTCCTTCATTTAATTCGCTTCAAAGCACACTTCTCAACCTTCCTGCTTTATGTCAGCTGTATTTTTGCCTCTCTCTCAGGTATATTCTCCGAGGAAATGAAGAGAGAAATATGGAGAAAATGCAAAGATTTTTCTATTCAGTGTCCTTTGACATCCACCGTAATAGACTAGCACACCTGCGCCAAAGTGTAATTTCATTTCACAGCCTTTTGCACAGAGAAAAAATACAGGCACTTAAAATACCTGAAACAGTGCCTAACCACTATTTTGGAAGAAAGCAGACACATCAACACTTCAGGAGAATGTTTTTACAAACTTCTTTATTTCACTGAGAAAAGTTAAGGCATCTTTCATAACTACAGTATACACTGCAGTTATGGAATTTTTGTTTATGTGGAAGATCTATGAACTCAGGCCTCGAGTCTGAAGCTTTCAGTCTGATGGATAATGTCAACATATGCACCATACCTGAACTCATAAGTAAAACCCACATCAGCACAACATGCATCTCAAAGCTTAACAAGATACTGAAAGTAGACAGTAATTATTCCTCACAAATTAACTAGCCATTAATGCACCTTGTCTTTATGATGAAGCATTTGAAATCTTCAAGTGAGATCCAGAAACAACTGCAACCCCAGAAGAAAGCCAGATGTTTATGTGTACAGATCGCAGCTGCCGGATTCTAACATTCAAGACCGTTTTTCTTCTTTCTTCTGGGTTCTGCTGCTGACGTCCTAGAAACCAGCTGGACCATAAGATGAGAGATGTTTTGGATGTGGGCTTCTTTCACCGCTTAATCACATCTGTTTCTGAGAAAGCCTTGACAACTGAGGTAATTGAGCTGTACCGCTGCTCTTCCAAAAATGCTTTTTACGGCCTTTATGTAACAAGTGCCTTTTTCCAATGCTACAGTACCACAAGCGGAAGGATAACTCTTCCACCAATTCCTGTCCAGCTGGACAATTCAAAAGATGAGCCTAATTTCAAAGCACCCATTCTGGGAGGAATCAGACTCTTCATGGTTTGAGACATCGTCTTCCTGATATCAGCTGCTCCCGTGCAGTTTGCGTTTTCTGCTGACGTCAGGAAATAAAATCTGCCATTTCGCTCACTTTTCATGTTAACTGCCAGGGACCTGGTATGTTTTCTCCTCCTGACACTTTGCTGATAACCTGTGAATTTTGTTTTCCTCAGCTTTGCTAAAAATCAGTGCTGACATCAATTTTGAACAGCAAACAGCACGCACATGTTTTTTTTTTTAAAACACGACTCTGTGCGTCATGGGCATTTCAGAACTGTGAACACAAACTCTGCACTGTCAACAGGCTGCCTGAGGGATCAGGAAAAATAATAAGTGATGGATAAGGAGCTAAACAACAGACACATTGTTGGAGGCAGAGTTTAATGGCAAAGAGTTCAGGCTAGGTCTTCTTTACATTTAGCTAAGTGTGTTTTGACATGGGCTGTTATTTTCTCCAGCACAGGCTGATGTGCAGGGACATCCCACCGTCCTCCGATTGGCCCATTAGCAGACTGACTCAGACACACGCGCAGGCCTGAAAACGATCTGCCACAGAGGGTGGGCTGGGATGCGATGGAAAACCCAAGCCAGGCACAGAGGTCTGCTGTCATGCTGTCAACAGGACACTCAACATGGTCAGAACAAGACACATCCCATCCAGGCAGAGCAAAAGAATTTACCATTAATGGCAAAACACTTCATTTACACAATTCTGCAGCCATTTTTAAAGAAGGCACTAGAAATGTCTGAATATGAGTTTCCATTCAAAAATCAAATATTTTATTTCACTATGCCATACTGCATATACAATATACTACTGTGATCAGACCTGTTAACCTAGTTTTTTAGATAACGAAGCTGAAGTACAGGATTCAGCTTGATGAAGTAATGGCATGTACTGTATACACACAGTTCAGGTGGGTAGCTGTGTCTGCATGCATAGGCTGCTAAGGAAAAAGTAAAGGTTTATTCCATACGGAAAAGAGAAGACAAGAAATACAACGTTTCAGCTGAGGAGCCTTCTTCAGGTGTGCCATGGAATAAGCCTTTACTTGTTCCATATGCTGCATACTGTACATATAAAAGTGTATAAAGTGTATAAAAGAAGTTTCAAAGAGAAAACACTGCCACTGTGCCAAGTCCTTCGTGATTCCAGATAGTCTGATTACACACCGGTGTGCTTCAATGGGGGTATACAACAAGGCACAGAGATCAGACACCATCCCAGAGATGTACAGTAGTGATCTAATCAAAGAGCAGTACAGGATGGGTTATTCCAAAGATTCCTTACAACGCAAGAGAGATTCCTTCTAAAACCTCCCCCCCACACCGCTCAAAATGGTCTTCAATCGAAATTAAAACCTTGTTTAAAAAGGGCATTTCACTACTTCTTCACCTTTAGCAATGAAATTAAATCTCCCCCATCTTTCTAATCCAAATCTCTGCCCTCACAAGGATTCAGGCTGTGATGAGATGGAGCTGACTTAATGCGACAGCAGAGCTGTGTTTAAGAGGTTTCATTAGCATGCAGGACTTAGGCACGCTGTCATATTTTTTTTTAAACTTGGACAAACTGAAGGAGTTTTCTGAAACTTGCCTTTCCTAACTTAACAGTTTGCAGACTGATTTGCCATTTCTTCGTACAGTACGTGCAATGTTTACCATCCCAGCAGCACAAGACACCTGAAACAGACATTAAATAGGCCTACCCACTAGGAACTGTCCTCAAGGATCAGTACAACACATGTCCAACTCTTTGACCTTGCTTTCAAACTTCAAATCTCTCTTGACATGCTTCCGCCAAAACACTGAGACTAACTTAGACCTTCACTCCAATATAAAGCCGAAATCGAACTCTTCAAAACTACCGAGACCTCGTGAGTATGTGTGGCTATGAAGTGATGAGGGGAGTTTGGAGGCTTGCTAACTAAATGTTCTTTCTTGTTGTCATATTTCAATGGTTTTCCAGTGCTCAGCAATGAGGTTATATGATCCCAAAAAGGAATGGCAAGAGCTCACACTGTTTCAGAACTTGCCTGTGTGTGTTCTATGTGGAAAAAAACAAACTTGACGGACATGTCAGTTCACATCAACAGATTTTTCAATAAAAGCAAAAGGAGAGTTGAGGCAGAAGCTGTTCAGCAGAACCGAGATCGATTTGACTTGGACTTCAGGAGATATAAATCTTTAAGATATATGTGCAACACAGAATCTTGTCCTGTCTAACAGCAGCAGAAGGGAAGTCGTACAGAATTACGGCAGGACTGGAGCCTTCAGCCACTCTAATTGTGTTTCTAACATCTAGAATCACTGAAATTCCAAACACCGAGGAACAAACCTTTGTAAAATCATAATTTAACCGAACTACGAGAGCAGACAAAGAAGGATGCGACTAGTACCAATCTATTATATATAGAATTCTGAACACTGTGGTGGTACAAATGCATTTAGTGTTAAGGTGTCAACAAGCTGGTGCAGTGGAAGTCTGGACTTTTAGCACCTGTACCATAAACTGGGACTAGACCTTGGGTTCTAATGGGAGGAGATTAAAATGGAGCAAATCTCCATTTGTCCCATTTGTCCTAATTAGTCCTATTTATGTTATAACAGGCCAAGCAGAGCTGAGCAGAGATCAGGGAACAATGGAGTGCATACTGTAATAATAATACTGTGGATACAGGGGAAGAAAGAAAAATCCACAACAAAAATCCGGACTGAATCTGGTTAATAAAGTGTCACTTGTGAAGTATGTATGACCTTCCAACAGAGCCTCTAATTTTATGGCCTGGATTTTCAGAACTAAATAACCCCTCCACACACCCGTTCCCTGAGGTAACACCTCCTCTGGGAACCTACTTTCCAGCGATCTTGGTATCAATAGGCATCAGAAACCCTAAGCTCCTTTCTCTTCCCGTTCGCTAAAGCACGGGCCCTGCCCATGCTCGTGGAAATTAAATATCGACGGACGTAACTCATGGCCGTAATTTTACTGCCCGGCCTTGTCTCGTATCAGCACTAGTGCTCTGCCGCTCCGGCTCCGCTCTCCCACGACAGCCGTGCGTAAAAACAGCTCGAGTTGCAACTTGAGATTTACACCGCGCAGTAAAAGTGCCAGCAATTTTAGTGTCTCCTGTTTCAGCCACAACTCATCCCTTTTACATTTTTCGTTTCATACTGAGACATGGAAAAGCCGAAGAAGAAATCGACTGCGGTAGGGAATTCCACGTCGCACGTAGATCCTGGAAATCATGGTGCGTCGCTCAAATTAAGTCAGCTCAAGGACAGAGCGCCCAAAATACTGGACTCCTCCCGCAAACACATCAGCATTCAGGCACATTCACCAAAATCCTTTTCTTTTAGAGACAGCAGAAAGATGCACAAATAACATATTCATGCCTTTGACCCACTTTCCAAAAATAATAAAATTCAAATCAATGCGCAGTGCGATTGATTTTCTGTTTTCAGATCGTGCCTGGTCGCAAAACCGAAGCTGTCAGCACAAAGCGACACTGTCATTGTCCGTGTGGTCATTAGCCAGCAGACAGCTACAGTATGCCAGCAGGATGCCATGACTAAGGGACAGAAAGAGAAACCAGGAGACAGAAATCTCCTGGGCATCTGGAAGCTCCAACACACGGAGATGAAAATCCAGGCATGCGGAGAGACCGTGTGGGGATAGGAGAGAGATCTTATCCGAGTCCAACCCTGCCATTTCAGAAACATGCAGGCTTTGTGAAGCTGTGCAAACTAGCTGTGCAAAAGGGAAAAACGCCCCACAAATAGAATGAGGCTTAATCTGGATTAATACTAAAGCAGGTTCAGGGAAGAGCTCCAACAACTGCCAGAGATTAAGCACGATTAATGCCGATTTTGCCCAGATCTCTGTCCCCATAGAAAACCCAAAGTCACACTGAAACCAGCAGGCACAGAGCAAAACTGAGAGTGTCACTATGATGCAGAATGCCAAGAAAATGAAAGCACACTTTTGCAAATGAGCTGATGTAACAGATGATGCTGGGAAAAATTTATAAGACAACATAACAGCAACTCATAGTGTATACAATTTCTGTTTATAAAGCCATTTTGTAGGAATGGTGCTTCACATGTACTTGAATTAAGTTGAATGTACACTGCTCATAAGCATTGAAACTAATTTTACTTGTCATTGAGCGGGTCCAGTCTATATAAAGCGACTGGGAATTCAACACATTTTCCTTTATGGTGCTTTTTTGGTGAACTGCTTCATTTATGGGAAGTTGATAATTGGCCACAGGAAACAATACATCATGTGTCAATTATCGCAGTCCCTGTAAACTTGGCTGCTTAAGATTTCGACTCATAATCCACCCATGTGGTTCTGCCCTGCTTGTGGAGTCTAATTACGTGACCACCTGTATCCTGGGAAAACTAGTCTGCAGCTGGACTGACAGCAAGGTCAGTGGGAGATTTCTTCATTTGTAAAGGTAATGTGGTAGGCATGGGCGTGTTGTCAGCTCCTCATGTGGACAGAAAGGTAGTGGTGATCTTCTGAGGTACCCACATCACAGTACACCTGCACATTCCAGTATGGCAGGCAAAGCAGGTAACATGGGCAGACTTTTACAGCAAGGCTGCCATTCCTACTCACCACTACACTCCTTCACACTGCTCCAGGTGACAGGTGGACAACTAGAACGCAAAACTAGAAGGTTCAAAGTACAGACCCTTCCCAGATTTTCCACCTACAGTAGGCCTGCATTTTTCATTTAGGAAACAAATGTTTATGCGAGTGAACGGAAAATTGGTGCAGTGGTTAGCATTGCTGCCTTACAGAGCTGGAGTCCTGGGTTCAAGTCTGGACCCAGGCTACTGTCTGTGTGGAGTTTGTTGCTTGCCCTGTGTTCGTGTGGGTTTCTGCCAGGTGCTCCAGTTTCCTCCCACAGTTCTAGAAAGACATGCGGGTAGGTTAATTGGCTTCTGGGAAAACTGGCCCTGGTGTGAGTACAGTATGAGTGTGTTTGTGTCTGTGTGTGCCCTGTGATGGACTGGCAACCTATTGCTTCCTGGGAGAGGGCATAGGGTGACATGCAGATAAAACATTTGTGCCTGTTCTTTTGATTCATTTAGACTTACATGCATTTATACAGTAGTGAATTATTCAAATGCTACCTATAAGACAGTATATGTTTATTCCCTGTCTCATCTGTCAATTTGAATTGATGATCAACATCTCGCAAAGCCAGCCCAGTAAAGGTAATAATTAAAGGGCAGACAACATGGATCTCAGTCATACTGTACCATAGACCTGGAACAGGAAAGAGTGTTAAGCAGGACCATCCTTGCTATCAACTCCACTGTGGGTTCTGCAGCTCCACCACTTACTTAACTTGCATTCAGATGGCTCAATACAACGATCAGGGCAGGGCAATGGAGTCCCACTGAGCAGGCCCAACTGGAAGATTATTACCATGTGCAATGTTGTCATTTGCTGTAGGACTGTCAGCAGAAAGCAGTTCTTTACAGAGGGGGTAATGGGTACCTGTACAAGCCATCTAAACGTAACTGAAGCCATTCCATCAGCTCCTTCATGAATTTGCTCAATGACATGCTCGTAAAAAAGCCCCTAATGACCAAGAAAGCAAAATGGGCCTTTTCTCATACATAACCTTGCTGATGTTCTTGTATTTAGTCCAGGTCTGCTGCACAAGAACAATATACAAAGTGCAATACAAGACCTCAATGACAACCAGCAGCTCAAACGCAGGTGTGCAGCAACACTCAATGAACACACAGCAAAACACAAATACAGAATACTACAAATACTGCCACAGTTATCACACAGAAGACCACATCAACTCACAGAGAGCTCAACGTTTGAGGAAAAAACGTTCACACACACCCCTGTTCATTGAAGAGAAATGTGTGACAAGGTGTGAAAATTGTGACAATGAATAAAAAACACAGTGCAGCGAGAGCAAAAATAATGGACAACTGAACAAAACACACAAGACAGTGACTTCCACAAAACGAAGCTTCCAACGGGCTTAAGCATGTTTTGCTTCCACCCATCAATTCCTCTTCGTATCTTCTGGAGGATCTGAGGAGCTCCTGAGAGCTTCCTGAGCTGCCCAGGAGAATACACTTTCATGCACACTGTCAAAATGCTTCTCTCAGTTACACACAGGCAGTGACTTGTTTACTTCTTATTAAGCTTGTTAAGGTTAGCTAGCTGCTGTCCACTTTGAAATATATCCATTAATATACAAGCACATTAAAATAGCAAAATACACATTAATTTATATATCTACATTCCGTGATGGGTACGTAATATCATATAACAGAAAAAACTTTGATTACACATTTGAAGCAATTTATCAAACTGAAGAAAGAATAAAGACAATCTGATAAAAATGAATCTGATTAATAACTATAACAATTAAAGGGCACCATTAAATACAGTATAAAGAAAAGGTATCAATAAATGCAGACACTGCTGAGCCAATCAAACCTGCTGAGACCGACTCAGATCTCTCACATTAATTATTCCTGAAAGGCCCCAAACTCAAGCACTTCTGTCTGTACCTGAACGCTAGCCCCCCACATTCAGTCTCACTTGCGGGACATTCTTAAAGAGAAAGGTGCAAAATGTGAGACGATAGCTGGAGCAAAAAAGGGTGACCTGAACCTTTAATCCAGAGCAATACCATCCGGATGACAGTCAGAAAACAGGCTGTGCGTACGCTGCCAGCCAGGCTTCCTTCAACACCTCGACACCTCCTTCTGTTCTGGTGATTACTCTGGGGTAAAACCGCAAAGCCCTGGCTTCAACTGTCCAGGTCAGGGGAAAAGAGGAAAGCCACCCTGCCAGCAATCCAACATTTTTACAAACTGAACTTGGCGCCCAGTACAGTAGCTGCACTCCCACCCCCTGCCCTGTGAACACGCCGGCATCCCTGTCTTTAATAAGGACAGCTTTCACCAGGACCTGATGGCAGACCCCACCCGTTTCTACAGAGAAAGCTGCCCTCTTGACCTCACAGGCCACCTACATATATAAACCTTCACTAATCAGAGAGAAACCAAACCATCAATGAAGACCTGCCAGAGGAAAATCCCCCATCTTTTCAGCTTCACTCTTTGGTCTGAGTGTGTCAATAACATAAAGCACTATTGCAAACACATGGTATCTCTAGGGATCACACTCTCACTCAATATCCTGCCTTGTGTAATGAACTGATTTTTTAACATAAGATAAAGACGGCAATCCAAAAATGTCCTCTTCAGGACCTAAGTGCTGTTAAAAAAGCATTGTAACTGACTCAGAAAAAAACTGGGATTTTTGGGTACCTCTCATTCACAAACCCTGCAGAACAAGACTGCTTTAGAAAAATAAACCCATACCTCCTGCTACCCTATACAATCTTATCACACCAGAAGCCAGCCATTTTCGCAACTGTAAACACACACATTTCAAATGTGGTCCCATTAATTTATCACAGCAAACACTTTGAAACCAAGAGGAAAAAATGACACCAAAAGGCAATTACAAACTTAGGAGACTGGGACAAGAACGTTTAGTGAATCACGACTTTTAACACAAATCAGCCTTCTGTATTTTTATCAATAACATGAGAAAATAATCATATAAAACTGCAAAAATAAACTTGTGTCATACACCATTTGATCACAAATATTTTTTATGGTTGTGATGTAACCACTACAAATGGTTAGGCGTCCAAAACCACAGAACAGACACATACTGTATATTATCTATATCTGATACAATGGGACAATGACACTGTCGCCATTTCTTACATACCACAAGGCGAATCACACACACAGCCTATTTTAAAAGGCAAATGCGTTTTCACAAGGCTTCTTCTACATGTCGAGGAGCGATAGTAGCCAAAGGGGAGCAGTTCTGTCATGTCAAGGTTTAGTATAAACATGGCACATTGTCACCACTTTCCATCAGATTTCCTGCTTATAAGACAGTTGTGCTTGGGGGTGTGTCAATAGTGATGCACATATATTTTTGCTTTCGCCAGCCCAATGATTGTCACGTAGGGCTGCACTGTTGCTTTTCTGGGTTACTAACATATAGTAGGAGCGCAGGCATCGACACCTCCAGTCAATACCACCCCCTTTAATTAGTCACATCCTGATCTGCCGCATGCTGGCTCTGGTTGCCTGAAGGTATTATTATTTTTTGGTCCCCAGAGGTGGCAATTTGAGCCGTTTCAATAGCAGAACTAAATGAAGTCCAATAAAACAGGCAACAGAAGCAACAACAAGGCTCGTTTCCAGCTGCCGAATGAGACGTGCGTTCTCCCCTAAGGAAAAGGTGGCCCAGGAATGTAAATGAAAAATAAGAAGCGTCTACATAGAGTAATGACAGTCTCACCCCTTCTGTTAAAACCCAGCTCGGTTTTACTTCCTATACCTTGGAAGGAGCCCAAGAGAAGACTGGTAAACTTAAACGTAGCAGGTGTTTGCAAATTCCATTTTTTTAGATCTCAGAAACTAAACAAGACTATTTTTTTTTCTGGGAAACATAGCTGTTTCGGGAGGATAACAGATAGTAATTAGTAAAACATTGCTAATTAGTAATACATTGCATTCAAACACAAAATTGTTCTAACCACATAACAGCTATAACCAAAATACCTCAAGGAACATGAGGGGGATCAGGGAAATTCTGTAGCTGATTTGCAGTTCGGATCAAACACCTTGCATAACCTGTCTAGAGTCACAGGGAATTAATTTTACCACAAAGACCTGTGCTACCATACAGAACAAAATGCACATTCTATTGCAGATCATACAGATACATTTTCATAGCAACAACTCCCATGTGTAGGGCTCTGTATGGAAGCAGTGAAACTAGACATACTGACAGATACCATACTGGTCTTAAAGTTGCCGATTTCAGATGGCAGTGATATAAAAAAAGAAACTCAAATGTGTGGTACTGTACAATGAAAATAACTCCGGGCCTTTGTTTGCGTTCCCAACAGTTTCAAACATGACCTTCATTAAAGAAAAGCCTTGGCCATTCTCCCCAGTTTCTCGGCCATGCCCTCCTCGCCTTTCTTTATAGCACTCCCCATGTTAGACACATTGGCACTGGGCATCACTGGCAGCTAGTGAAGATGTTTAGAGACCCTGCTGTTTCTCCGGGTTATCAAGTCCCCACTGATCACCCTTCTAACGGCCAAACAGACAACGCTTTGTCAATGCCCAAGCACCTTGACTCATCCCAAACCAGGCCCAGCTGCTCTCCCTGGAAGATGCCCCTGTCAAAGCCATCCATCCTCGGATCCTGCTCCAATAGCTCTGACTCCACTCAAAACAGCAGAGAAATCCTCAGCAGTAAACTGAGAAATCAAAAACGCACGAGAATCTTTCACATTTCTGTTACAGTTCTCATTTGGTTTAGAATGAACTATACATTCTTTAAAAAATACAGAGTGCTCTAGAAAGCCGCAGTACAGCTCCCACATTCTAACAACCACAGTCATGCATGTGCCATGCACTTCCTCTGACACAGGGAGCCCTAGATATACTGTAAAATGCACTAATTACTCAGTGCAAAGTACCACTGGAAGCTTCTGCATTTGTGTCACTCTCAAACTACAATACCTCACTTCAGAAGCACGGAAACCCACTTCAAATCAGCTGACCGCCTGGGCCACTTGGTTCCAGTGGGTTCTTTTGGGAGTCTCACACCAGGCCAGGTTTTGAATCAGGTTTTGTTTTAGCTCTACAGCTTTCACTCACCATGATCCAGAAAAAACAAAGGTTACGCAGTCCAGGGAGTCAGCGAGGCAAATCTGCCTGTTCTACCACAAAAACATAAACTCCACTGTGCCCCACACTTGGCCAAGGAACACACCCCAAACTACCAGGAAGGTCTATGAAGCTCCTGAGAGTAACTTCTCTCTGTGATTGTCTGGTGACAATCTGCTAGAGTGTTCAAATGACTGTGGTCAAAGCACAAGTGTTAAGATTCATCACCCCCTAACACATACAGTAAAACACATGCTTACACCAGTGCAAAATATTCTCAATGGGCAAGTAGCTACTTGGAAACAACAGAAATGAAACCAGATAACCAAACCTGAGAAAAAGTGTTCTTTACAAATGAATTCAAGTTTATTTGAAGAATGACTTAGAACACAACAGCTACTGTCTGGCATGGGCATGAATTAATACTAATGGATTAATCCAAATACTATTGTGAGGTTAGTTTAGGGGACCTAGATACAATCTATGGTACAATGACTGCCAACTAACAACCGATCTACCCTGCCACTGCCTCAGGAACACATCTCATTGGACAGCAATTCACCTTCATACACGACAGTGACCCCAAGCATGTAATACCGGCCTGTCTGGAACATGAAGACACTGACGGATCACTCACCAAGTCCTGATAAGAGCAGCATTGAGGCCATCAGGGAATACATGCTTACTGGATATAAATGGCAACCAACCAACTTGGGTGACCTGTGGTAAATGTTACAGGATATTTGGAACGACATTCCTCAGTCCTTCATTCATAGACCGTACAGGAGCATGAAAACAAAATGTCAAGCTCTGTATAAAGCAGAGAGATTATTCACCCCATATTTATGTTCGTAAAAAATGTTTTCATTTGTCATGCTTTTGTTCTGTAATAATGAATAGTGCTTAAATTCATCCACATTTATTATTTACATTATATACCCTCCATTTCCTTTTTTATTTCCAATACTGTAGATGATTACTGCTTTAAAGCAACAACACATACAACAGGTGGAAATAAACCCCAAAAACCTTAAACAACAGGGGAATCTGTTCTTGATCAGTGCAGATCAGGTCATGTACGAGGACAGCTGAGGCAGACATTTCTCTTGGCTTTATCTAGCAGTCATAACGCTGTCCTATATGACACTGAGCTTCAAGCAGTAAAAATAACCTGTTGTTAAAGAATCATTTGGGCAAAACAAGGAATTATTTTCCATCTCAGCATCTCCAATTAAATTCGTTTAGTTCCTACCTACAGCACAGTTAGGTCAGGTTAGTTCAAGAGTGGATCAAGAAGGTACGTTCAGACCTCTCTGGGGTTTAAGAAACAGAGAAGGCCGAGCATAAGGCTCCTCACCACCAACACAGATAGCCATCTGGTCTCTTCAGGCCTATCAGTTCCTGTCCAGCCTTAATCTTACCAAACACTCACCAAGAACAGAATGAGACACAAAGACACCAAACACTTCACTTGCAGATGAGTACTGAGACATTGTCAGGGATGTAGGAGGGGAAAAAAGAAAACGGAAAGTGCTTTACCATTGAGCCATTCCTGACCACCATTAGAAAGAGTAAATTAAAAACAATCGAGCCAAAACAACTGCTCAAGTTTGAAAGAAGTAGGGCCTTTGTCAATGCCTTTTCATTTAAAAAATATTGACAAAGCAAAGGAAAACGAAATCACGGCTCATTTCTCATTTGAGAACTTTCAAGTCCTTTTTCAGAACCTCCCTATTTCGAATCCCCTGTGGTTAATGAGCTCAGTTTCATATTAATGGATTCTATTACACAGGTGAGGATTTCAACCACACGCAGCTGCACAGAGTGAAGCAAGGCCTGGCGTGCCCTCCTCCAACACGAGGGCTGTCAAGCCATCTGCCATTTTGTACACTCAAATCCCACAGTGCCCCTGCAGGAGAGCTGCTTTGAGTGGGGGAGCAATGCAGCTGCCACTGACGACACAGCACGTCTACAGGTGCTCAGTAACTCCCAGAGACTGTTTCCCAGCCTGCTAGGGAAGCACCAAGCCTCTCAAGCTGAACCCAACCTGGGGGCATTCTCAGGGAAATCCCAGTCCTGCCTGGCCCAGGTTTGCTGACACCCAGAATACAGTACTCTTCTGCTGACGGAGGGGCTCTGTGATTGTGTGATAGGAGTCTACAGTGTGACCCTGGCAAACCTTACACAGTAGCACGTGGATGGAATACAGTGAACGAAAAGTGAAGAACGCACCAATTTTCTGCCAGAAATGCTTTTCTTTGACTCGGGTAGTAATCAGATATTGCTAGAATGAATGTCAACAATGCAATACCATCCTTTCCATTAAGATTGCATTCTCAGGGATATATTCTAATACAGGAATAATTCACTAAATATTATCACGTATATTACATTTTATTCCTATTAACATTTTCTAGAGAGAATCTCAAAACAGTAGGGCTGAATCTTTTATTATAAAAACACTGCTGAACTGCTCCTCCTTTCACTTGAAAGAAATTAATATAAACAACTAAAGGTAATGTGAGAAAAGGGGGAGCCAACTACTTTTTCAAATGTAAATTAATCATTTTAACTAAAGAGAAAAAGTCTAAACCAGAAATGTTCAATAGATACGTGTGTTTTTTTGGGCCCATTAACCGTTTAGCATGTTTGAAAAGACCACAATTAAAAGTGACCGTTTGACAAATAATCACTCAGTGTTTCCTTCCTGACAGCTCTGCTGTGAAGTTGGCTGTCCCTCCTCCTCTCTCCATCGCTCTGCCACCCGTCTTTGAACAGAATTGCATCACACACTTATGGAAGTAACCATAGCAACCTGAGGCAATGCGGAAAGGCAATGCCCACAAATAATACAATGCCATCAAGCCCCTTAATTCTGTTTTTCTCACTAATGTGACACAAATGGTGAAGAACAATTTTGTGCCGAGGCAGAACAGTGGATGCAAGTGTGCGGGTTCTGATAAAGCACCTGTCTGAAACACAAAAAAAGATTTTCAAACGAGAATCTGCAACCCGAACAGCACCAGTTTTAATTCCACTAATCTACACTTATCCCAACCATTTCAGAGCAACTGCAAGCAACGTGCACCTAGTAGGTAAAGACATAAAATCGCATTCCCCCCCATCATTATCCAGGAAGCACTGAATAGAGCTAGCATTTAAACAAAATCAATTGCCCTGCTCTGCCCTGAATACACAGGCCAGACACGTGCGCAGAAAAGCCAGCGTTTTAATTATTCAATCCCATTCTCCGCATGGCTGCTTGTCCCTTCTCCGGCACAGCCCGGAGCGGACGGGCCACCCTCTTGTGTGGCTCTGATTCTGAAGCCCGGGACGCGCACGGCCGGGTCTGGAGGCAGCTCGCAGAGAGGGATCTGTGGCGGAGAGACCGCAGGCTCTTTTCCGAAGTGCGAGAGGAGCTGCTGAGGAGACTGCAGCACATGGCGCACAAGAGATGGGGATTATTACCGCTTGATTATTCCTCAGATGGCACCAGCGAGGCCCCCCCCACCACACACGCACACGGCTCAGAGCTCTGCCTCACCTTCACTGCAACCAAACGGAAAGACGTCTTTCTCTTCCCCTCCACTCTCTTAATCGGATTATGCCACATGATTACATTTTTCTTAACGCAGGCTAAACGCTCTAGATAACCTCCACACAGGGTTAATATTAAACAGCCCCGATGACTCGGGGCTCTGGGATTAATGACATACAGAGGCACGTCAAAGTGCTGTGCCCTGAGGAGGACGGAGAATTTGGCAAAGTTCTGTCTTTTATGGAAGATTTTTTTATCTTGAATCTGAGAATCTTAGCTGTCAGATAAATATGGTACAATTAGTCTTACTTACATATGGTGCAATTTGTTGTGTTGTGGTAGCCACAGTATAGTATTAATAAGAACATCACTGTGATTTTTGTTTTCATTAATATTGTAATAGCAACAAATTTCCTATTTTACATCCAGCATTATTATGGCTAAGGGCAGCAGCAGTAGCAGCAGCAGTAGTAGTAGTAGTAGTAGTAGTAGTAGTACACAGTACAGTAGCCCCTATTTAGATTATAATTGCACAGTACACTGCTAATTAGGTAGATTTATTTGATAATGTAGCACAGGAAAAGGCTGTGGACAAACCTCTTTTCAAATTGGAATCACCACATATTTGATATCTACTGAAATCAATTAGGAATCAACAGGCATGTTGCTACAAAATAAGACAAGACCTGTGGGAAAAAACATACCGTTTATCGACAGATTCTGAGCAAGCTCACGTTCCCAATGTCCATATTGACTGATGGTACGCGTTACCGCTGTGTGCATAAAAAGAAAAGTCAGTAAATCTGAAAGGGAGATGAACACTTTCTAGACACACAGAGCGCAAACAGTGAAAGATGAGGTCTGAAAAAAATTCTTTAAGAAGACATTTTTGCAATCCTTGCTCTTGGAGAATATAAAATGCTAAGTAAGGGAAATGTCGGAAGTGAGTCTATAAAATAAGAACACTGCAGAAAAAGCCCAGAAGTGGTTTGAGCACACAGCGCACAATTTCATTAACTTCTTGGCCAGGATAAAGGGTCTGCAGAGGAGCTAATTCTTGCAGTGACTGGAGCAAATTGAAAGCAATATTTATTTTAATTCAATTAACATATAATTGATTAAAGCATTAAATCAATCTCAATAAAACAGCACTCCACATTCTCAATTATGGAGAATTATTTTATTTTTTTCCATCAGCCTAAAAATGCAATTGAATTGGACCCCCTTAGTCTCTTCCGTGGGTGTCACTTCACTGAATAAGCACTGATACAGGTATGCCTACCTGTGCTTGATAAACGAAAGAGGGAGAAAAACACCTCTGGAACTAGCTTTCAAGACCTAGCTCTTAGAATCCAAAAAACAAATGCAGCCTGAAATCTGTGCTCAGGCTACAATAAATAAATACCAACTGCTAAAACAGTGCAGAAGTCTCTTAGTAAACCAGAGCAGGTCCTTTAATGACAGCACAGCCAATTATTGATTGTAAGACTGTGGGTGTTTCACATTGCTTTGTTAGGATAAATTCCTTCAGGCGTTTCTGAGGACACACAGAGAAAAGTATAAGAACACTAAACTACAGACATGAAATATGGATGAAAAACATTAATGTGACTCGCATTCGTTTTGGTAATGAACCAAAGAAAAACCAAAGGCTTGTTTTAATGTTAATTTTCCCCTATTTTAGCCCTGACATTTCGCTTATTCACCACTAGGCAAAAAGCAGCCATTGCAAGGCATACACTGTACACGAGCTTGAAATTGTCCAGCAGAGCTGAGTTTCCCCGGATGATTTCAACATTTTAAACAACAGCAGAAAGTTACATTGGTGAAGGATTTCAAATTCTTCAAGCAGACAGCAAAATACAAGGCATGGAGCACAGACAAGAATGATTAAATTAGATGATCATCTTAGATTTATACTTCAATGCATTAATATTATAAGCAATTTTTTTTTACATGAAACAATTGCATCTGCTGAAGGCATGTGCAATGTCTCAGACTGACCACTGGAAATGAGACTGTTTTAACTTGCAAGATTAAGCTGTTCTTTCAGCAAAGTCATACCACACACTGGGAAGAAAGCTCCTATGAACACAGCTCAGTTTACTGCCTCCTGATTATGCATATACACTGTTAGCGAGGGTGACTGCGCCTGCACCGCGCTGACGAGCTGTAGGCCACACGACGGATACAACAGGGGAGACATCAGGAACAGATTCATCACTGCACAGTGCCCCATTACAGTACTCTGCTTGAAATCGTACTAAAAAACTGAGAAGAAGCAGAACCATGAGCATCTATTCTTTGAATTCTCTTAAGCAAGACCTGAGTACTGTATATACTGCCGATTAATTTCCAGGACTCAAGAGCTCTATTTTGAATAGGAGTATGAAAGCACAGAGGTCAATAACGCTGCAGACAGTGAAGACTCTAACAACAGCTGTGTACAGGCCGTCTTGAAGAGTGCCTCACACCCCACACAAGCCCCTCTCCCAGCCAGGAGGTGAGCCGTAGTCAGGGGAAGGCCAGCCCCACCACTTTCCCAGCCTGGGGCGCGCTCACTGGCCACCCGGGCCGCCCCTAAGCCTCCACATCCACAGCTCTGTGCTTCGCCCTCCAGAAAGCATTTAGAGAATTTCAGCGCAAAGCCAGGATCGACTGTGCACACTGAGCCAGGGAAACATGTATCTGCAGATTGACATGATGTAATATAGGTGTTTTATGAGTCAATTTTCCCTTGTTCTAAGTACGAGAACCATAAAAATACCAACAGAAGAAACAAAAGAAGTGCTGCCATAGATTACTAGTACTACTATTACTGTACACGTCAGGGAACATTTCTAAACCATTATTACCGTATCATATCATTCACCTTTATTTTGATTTCCCAAACATTGCAACATAATATCATTTTAAATAAACCTATCTTCACTGACGATGCACCTGCGCTGCCACTTGCACCACATTTGGATCGGATGCAAAGATACAGTGGTGTGAAAAAGTGTTTGCCCCCTTCCTGACTTCTTATTTTTTTGCATGTTTGTCACACTGAAATGTTTCAGATCATCAAACAAATTGAAATACTAGACAAAGATGACACAAGTAAACACAAAATGCAGTTTTTAAATGAAGGTTTTTATTATTAAGGGAAAAAAAAATCCAAACCTACATGGCCCTGTGTGAAAAAGTGATTGCCCCCTAAACCTAATAACTGGTTGGGCCACCCTTAGCAGCAACAACTGCAATCAAGCGTTTGCGATAACTGGCAATGAGTCTTTTACAGCGCTGTGGAGGAATTTTGGCCCACTCATCTTTGCAGAATTGTTGTAATTCAGCCACATTGGAGGGTTTTCGAGCCTTAACCGTTTTTTTAAGGTCATGCCACAACATCTCAATCGGATTCAGGTCAGGACTTTGACTAGGCCACTCCAAAGTCTTCATTTTGTTTTTCTTAAGCCATTCAGAGGTGGACTTGCTGGTGTGTTTTGGATCATTGTCCTGCTGCAGAACCCAAGTGCGCTTCAGCTTGAGGTCACGAACAGATGGCCGGACATTCTCCTTCAGGATTTTTTGGTAGACAGCAGAATTCATGGTTCCATTTACCACAGCAAGTCTTCCAGGTCCTGAAGCAGCAAAACAGCCCCAGACCATCACACTACCACCACCATATTTTACTGTTGGTACTGTATGATGTTCCTTTTCTGAAATGCTGTGTTACTTTTACGCCAGATGTAATGGGACACACACCTTCCAAAAAGTTCAACTTTTGTCTCGTCAGTCCACAGAGTATTTTCCCAAAAGTCTTGGGGATCATCAAGATGTTTTCTGGCAAAACTGAGACGAGCCTTTATGTTCTTTTTGCTCAGCAGTGGTTTTCGTCTTGGAACATTTTTGCCCAGTCTCTTTCTTATGGTGGAGTCATGAACACTGACCTTAACTGAGGCAAGTGAAGCCTGCAGTTCTTTGGATGTTGTTGTGGGTTTTTTTGTGACCTCTTGGATGAGTCGCCGCTGCGCTCTTGGGGTAATTTTGGTCGGCCGGCCACTCCTGGGAAGGTTCACCACTGTTCCATGTTCTCGCCATTTGTGGATAATGGCTCTCACTGTGGTTCGCTGGAGTCCCAAAGGTTTAGAAATGGCTTTATAACCTTTTCCAGACTGATAAATCTCAATTACTCTGTTTCTCATTTGTTCCTGAATTTGTTTGGATCGCAGCATGATGTCTAGCTTTTGAGGATCTTTTGGTCTACTTCACTTTGTCAGGCAGGTCCTATTTAAGTGATTTCTTGATTGAGAACAGGTGTGGCTGTGGCTCGACTCCGAACATCACCAGCGGCCATCTGTCGGGTCAACACCGCGTCAGACAGCGGGGAAACAGAACTGACTGTTTGAGCCCAGTCTGCAGCAACCAGCACTGAAGGCACGCAGGTGAAATCCTCTTTACTCAAGCAGCAGCCACAAAGCAACTAGCTGAAGCTGGTCAATTAAATCTCTTATCACTTGGTAGTTGAGTAATAAAAATAATTGACTCCTGAAAAACAAAAGCACCCAGAGAAACGCTTTGAACTATAAGCCATGGGGATGGTTTACTTATGATAACCCACACATCTACAGAGACCTGGTGTTATCTGGTGTAATCCCTGCAAGATGAGTTACTGCTTAATAAAGATGAGGGGGAAGATTGTGGGGGCTGTTGGTGGGGGGACTCACGATCCACAGTTTGAACTAATTGAGACTTCTTGCAGTTCTGAGGACTGCATTAACCCTCTGGCACGTTAACACACACGGAACACCAGCTGCCAGTCTCTCCACCTGGGGGAAACATGAAACCCACTCGGCATGTTCATGGGGCCGGTGTTGTACTACAAGTCCATGGCCTGACTGTAAGTAATTAAAAAAGACAAATGCCTTCTACTGAAATACAGAACAAAACAAAACCCCACTGCTTTCACATTCGGGGTGAACGGGCTTGTATTCATGTCACCCCACAAAATGAACTACTGCTCTCAAACTAAAATATTCTAAATCGCTTCAAACCTTAATCACACTTCTGGAAGCAAAGTGTAAACGCGAAGTAATTAAATTCAAATTCAAAAGGCTCTATTGGCATGACCATTGAATCACAGTGTTGCCAAGGCTGAAACAAATAAGTAATTAACCTTCAATTATGTAACAATAAGTAATTAACTAACTCTCAAGCTCTGTTTGTTGGGAATTCATGTGAGGATCAAGGGACTCTGGTTTATATTACAGTGGTTTTAGAAAAGATCTGCAGAGGCCTGACACGAACCATTCTGCCTGACTTAGAACTGTTCCAAACCTGTTCAGAAGACTATTAACAATAATGTAAGGAGAAACGGGAGTGGCCAGAGCTTTTGCTTTTTTAAGAATTTGCATCGCAGGGATGAACGATATCTGCAAATACCAGCAACTGGCACAGCACGGTGGACAAAGGCTCACCTGCCTAGGCATCACAAATCAGGCTGAACATGGCCCTGCGTGAAACCCACAGAGTATGAAGGAGTCCAAGTCACGAACTGCAAGTATAAAAAAATGTGACATTAACATGGTGTGTCCTCTTATTCGGCCTGGGGACTCCCTGTTACCGTGACTCAGTAAGAGAAATGACCCCCCTTCACCCTCAGCCAGTCGTGACGGGGGGAGACATGCGCCCCGCTCCAGCAGGCCTTCACAAGGGAGGCCGAGATTCGACTGAATTTGGATGGCAAACGTTACCCACTTCCCCGCGCTGTAGTACACAAGTAGATGTTAAGAGTCTTTTAACGGCTCTTAACAACAGCAACAATGTGCAGTACTTGTACTGCCCACAGAGACCGACGTCTGTGAAGAACAAGCATCACTTTCAGCTTCACACTCCTGAAAGTAAGGAGGTTCCACTGGTTAAAAATACAAATATAACACTTTTCCATTACAAGAAAAGAGCAATAAACCCTTTTAAAAATATCTTCAGCAAAGTTTATGTTTTGTTTCCTTTGACATTTTTCTAACTACTAAAATTAGACAGTATGAATAGTTGATCATACCTGCATGGCTCCAGGCCTGGAGGGCCAAAATCCAGCAGGTTTTCTAGGTTTGTTTAAATCCCCTGCAGCCGAAAACCTTTGATGGGTGTTAAACTGGTCCTGTTAAAAACTGGTGGTCATTACTGTGGTCATTAAGATGATCTATGCTCCCGGATTTAGCTTCAGGCTCGTCAATCCCAAGCGGGGTCTTCTCATTATCCCCAAAACAAGCGCTGCCCTGTACCGCAGACGCAGGCAGATCAGCTCCATTCCAACATTTCATAATTTTAAACACATTTTAGCTGCAATGTGACGTTCTGAATCTAATGCAGTATGGTGCTCTTAGCAATCATTCCTACCACCTTGTACAGTGTCTAAGACAACAACACACTCCTAGCTCAGCATTGGAGGATTGGTTTATAAGAATCCATTTTTGAGCTTGTTGGTTGCAACAGGATATTACTGAGTAACATGTTGCCGTAGCAGAGAGTGGAGTTGTACTGTCGTTTTTGATCGTCTTTTAACTTGGATTTTTGTAATGTTGACTGTGGTATAGAAATAGTTTGATGCAATTTAAGGTCTCACTTGATTTATACTCAGTCAGCCTGGATAACTAAGAACCAGGGAAGGGAAGGAGCACACATGGCAATATGAGAGGTGGAAGTAGTGAGAGATACAGTAATATTGCAATATTTGGGGACTCCTTGGAATAACTGGTCCCAGGCGAATTAACAAGCATGATGATGAAAGGCTTGGGAAACCTCTAGATTAAACTACAAAAGATGAATTACTATGTGTTTGTTCACACTGAATGCTGTATTCATAAACACTTCTGTGAGGCTCTAGGAATACAGCACAGGGCAGATCCAGCAGAGTGGTTGGTACTGTTTCAGTGGTCTTTTAATTTGCTTTTTTTTTACATTTTTAACCTGATCTCAAACACAACAGGATGTTTATATAAGCATCCGACTAGAATTAAAACGAGAAAGGAAAAAATACTGAACAGTGGGATTTGTATATCAACTACACTAGTAGAAGGACTGGATTGATCCAAATCACTTGGACCACTCGTCAGCCCTCCCACAATATTTCAGTATAACTCTATACAGTATATTGAGATATCAACAGTATATAGATATATTATTATTTCAGATTTCTCATTAAGTAATGTTAAAAAAAGTTGTAAGAATCTACACTTCTAGCATATCAAGATAGTTTACATTATTTAGAAATTCTAACAATAACATCCGCATTAACTTCAAAGTCCCATTATTTCCCTCTCACTGTGTATGTTAGCTTCTCTATCAGAATACATGAGGATAGATCCTGCAGCCCAATTATTTTTCCATGGCATAACAATCTTGAATCAAGCACTGAGTAAGCAGCACAGGTTACATTGTGGTCATTGTGACAAACAGCAAACACCCTCAATTTAGAATTCCTGAATCACCCAATTCCAAGCTCAGTGAAATAAAGTGATTCTTTCGCACCTGCATTTACTACACTTATTGGGAATCTCTAGATCAAATGTCCATGGATTAATAAGTGTTTATATACTCCAGTTCCTTTGTAGTAATTTGTAGTGAGTAGTCCTTGTTTGTAGCTTTAGAATATTACACTGCCCACTCAGGTGTGGAAATGTCTTCTGCCAAAACCACCTTCCGTATAGCATGTTTGTTCTCAGAATATTTGATGAAATAGATATGAAAGTGCTGTAGATCTTAAAAAGATTTGCTAGAATCACAGATTACAGTATTACAGGCAATTTGCTTCAGTGTTTTTCTAAGAGCAGCAAATTTGTAATGTAATAACCCACATGAATGGAAACATCATCCTTTTCCCCGTATCCTTTACTGAACTCTCTTCATAAAATGTGAATTCTAACAATGTAGCACCTCAGTCTTCTTACTGCGTTTTTACACGGCCTGCCCTCACAGAAATGGATGTCTCCACATGTCTGTCAAACTTATGTCTACTTAATATCTTATTTAGTCTTGAATTTAAAATATAAGACAGAGTAAATTACATTAGTGATGTGCCAAAAAGCTTCTCTCAGATTAGAACTGTTAAGCTGGTAATATCAAATACTATGTGCTTGCGCACAACCATTTCCTAACTGCTCACTGTTTGTTCAAGTCAGGGTTACCTATCCCACCAAGCACCAGGTGCAAGCCAGGATACACGCTGGATGGGGCGCCAATCCATCACGAGGCACACCCAGACACAGACACGCACACACTCACTCCAGGGCCAAATTATTCAGCCCATCAACCTGCCAGCATGTCTTCCAACCGTGGGGGGGAAACCGGAGCACCCAGAGGAAACCCATGTGAACATGGGGAGAACATACAAACTCCAGGTAGGAACTGAATGCATTGTTTTACATTGTGAGATATAAAAACATAACAGTTTCAAATTTCTACGAAATGACTCCAAAGGTAATTTTACTGACTTTCTGGCAGTAATGCTGACAGGTCTAGGCACCTGTCCCTTTATGCGTCTAACACAATGGTTAAGATTGCTCAGACTTGGGGGAAGAAGAGTTAGCAAGTATTTCAATAAAAAAGATCTGTGAGACAAAAAAGATAAAGCAAATCCCTCATTTGCACTTTTTTTCCCATCTTGTTCTTTTCCAAATGCTTTTTTTTAAACAGATTGCAAAATACCATATTATTTGCCCATGCTTTTTAAATTGAATTCTTTCCTTAGAGGCTGCTCTGGTCTCTAAGGAAACAATTCACTCTCTATAAAACCTGTCAACTGTGCTACAGGACTACAGGAGCTCCAATATTAATGTGACAGCTTTCAATTATATGTCTTGCTATACTATGAATTATCAGTTCTATCAAAATCCTGGTCTGCTTTTATACATATAAGATAAACTTGCCACACAATAGTGTTTCAGTGCTGCAGGACTCACTATAATTAGTGAATGAAACTGTTTAAAAATATCAGGTGTGAGATTTTGACCAAAATACAGCAACTGTGCTCTGTGAAGGATTTCCAAACAGATATTATAGATTAGCAAACTACCAGTTTTCTTTATTGATTATTTATGTTATCTCTGTATCTCAGTCTCCACTTAGTTATTACAAATGGGGTAATTTTCAGTTGTCCGTTGGCTGTTTATTTAAAAGATTTCAGCTGGAAGATCACCAAATTTGCAAGGGAATTTTTAAGCCTTTTGCGCCAGTGCAAAATTTGTCCCTAATTCACCAAATGTCATTACAAACAAGATGAAACTGTCAAGAAAGCCAAAGCCAATGTAATTGTGAAGGAAGCACATTTCTGGTTTTGCTTCAGTGTACGGTAGGTTGGCAGATTTCAAAATGGCCTTTACCCAGAGAGAGCACAGGTGGAGCAAATTTTGCACCTCAAACACTGTGCGGATACCGCTTTCGCGCAAAAAGAGGGTGCGGAGAGGAAGAGATTTTTTTTCTTTTAAAAGAAAAATGGAAAGAAAGAATACATCTATCCGATGGTGCAATAATTTAGTGTCTTCCGGCAAGCAGGCATAGACCCCAGGAAAGGACAGGTGAGCACGCAGGACTGTAGCGCCTGCCAGAGCATGCCATTCAGCAAGGGCATCTCACAGAGCCAGTCTCATTAACTCCTCTGGAAGCGATAAGCCCACTTCCAGCACAAGGAAACAACACTGACACACTCCCCAGGCTCAAGCAACCACCTCCCTCTCAAGCCAAAAGCTCCTCCGCTAGCCTCACACGGCCCCAAGAACACCCGCTCCGTGTTTCCGAGAGACACTCAGACATGGGGCCAGCCTGCAGGATCACTCTCACAATAAACATTCAACACATCCCTCCTGGCCTCCAGAGATGCTAATGGCACTGAACCTCCATCATTTTCAGGACAGACTGATTTATGCTGCCATCTATGTCCTATATGGCCATGCTCCTGTCACAGACTGCAAAAAAAGGCTGTATTGTTTTGAAACAGGCACTAGCACAAAAGGCCACGCATGTTAGCCAATGCATGGCAACATCATATATTAACACAAATGCCGAAAAATGAATGCAGTGACTCCACAGTACAGTCCAAGAAATTTCTATGGATGACAAGAGCAGCCCACCATTTGCATAATAGGAGAGAAGTTCAACAAAAGACCAGGCAGAATTGCAATATCAAATCAGGTGAAGTTGTGTCCCACTATGTGATTTAAATATCATCCAATCGAGGGAAAAACAACTAAGAATTGGTAAGGTTTTTTTAGCACAAATCCACACGCGAGATATTTTATCTTCCTTGTGTGCGGCCCTGGGTCTCATCACCCAGGCAGCAGAGAAGGATGACTTACGAACCCTCTGTGAGCTCAATCCCCTACAATTCACCTGATCAGTCAGCCCACTCTGTTATCTCTGTACGCCAGAGCCCCCTGCTCCTCTTCTTCAGTAATCACCAGCCACAGCAAGGCCTGGGAGAATGACAGATGGCTTTCCAAGCGAAGGTCTGTCACTGCCTCTCTAATCACAGGGCTGCACGATTCCTTCTGTCCCCATACCGGAGAGGCAGGGAGGGCGCAGCCCTCCTCTCCTGACCTGCTGACCCCAGCCGTGACCCTGAGGTCACCGCTGCCTCTCTCACTCACTGGGACAGTTCTGTACCCCTTCCTGCAGCCTCTCTCGCCACGGTCTGGGTCTGCGTCTTCAAGAGGACAACTGTGAAGGCCAGAGCATTTGGAAACCGAGGAAGAAATCAATTCTGTTCCCAGGTGAGAGCCACTTAAAACTAAAAAACTGGAATACTGTGGAGATGTAGACAAAGATATCAATGAAGTCTTGAAATCACTTTCCCTCAAAAAGGGGCTCACAGAATCTGTGACTTGTAAATAAAAAAGACCTTCATCCATTTTCACCAGAAACAGTTTTCTGATACAGCAATGTGGGGTGCAAACTGTGAAGTGTACACTTTGACTAGACAGCGGCCTTGGCGAAGGGTCCTGTGTCAGCGGCATCAGGGCTGGTGTGTGTGCTGAGCAGAATACAGGCCGGCTTGGGTCCCAGCAAAAGCAGCTGCTGGAGGATTTAAATTCTAAAGCTGATCCTGAGCAGCACTGCTGCTGCTGCGATGCTCTCTCTCACTTTCCCCGTCTCATGCTCTCTTTATCTCTC
Organism: Atractosteus spatula; assembly: GCF_055471065.1. Classification (NCBI taxonomy): domain Eukaryota; kingdom Metazoa; phylum Chordata; class Actinopteri; order Semionotiformes; family Lepisosteidae; genus Atractosteus; species Atractosteus spatula. The sequence goes on along the minus strand of NC_142721.1, from coordinate 354,697 downwards.
TCAGTTCTCAGCTCCCTCTCTTTCTGCCCCCCCACCTCCATCTGTCTGTCTCAGGCCCCCTCTGATGATGTCATCTCCGTCACCACAGGCCCATGCCACCTCACCCCCCTGCCCAGTTGCACCAAGAGAGGCAGCAACAGCAGCAGCAGCTAACTAAATATTAATCAGCTTGCAAGGATGAGCGAATCCTGGCCATCTGGTTAGGGTTTGGGCTTTTGTATCTTCAGGCTGAACAGCATCTTCTCCTGCAGCCATACTGGAGCTGCAAACTCGCGGCATCCCAGACTGTAAAGGCTGCATTACACTGCACTTTCTTAAATCAGCTCCGGGACGCAGAGCAACCTCACTGCACCACTAATCTGGAGGAATCTAATTGCTGGGTTTCTGGTACAAAACACAAGACATAAATAGGACAAAGATCATACAGAATTCTAGGACTTTGAACATTTTTTTGCAAATATTTTGTCTTTGGAGAATCAGTTTTTCTTTGTTTTTTTTTATTTAAAATCACAATGAGAACAAAACAGTATAATTCAAGATCATTGCTCCTCCCATTTTCCCCCTCCTTTCACTATCGGTTTTAATCCCCTCCCAGATTCCATCCACAGCCCCCTGTACAAGAGCCAGATGGCCACACAGAAGCTGTGCTTGATCCCCATCCCCCCCGGCTCCGCAGATCCACGCAGCGGAGAATCCGTGTAAGAGCAGGCAGGACAGGACAGAACCCAGCGATGCCAGCGGGGGACAGGTTCAGGAATCTCCTGACTCGCAGCTTCTGAAAATAAGCCCCACTTCTCATGTGTCTAAAACAAAAATCGTGCTGATTTTTGTTGGGGTGTTTTTCCAAGTGGCAGGACGAACAGTGTTCCGATTTTCCTGCAGAGAACGATATTCAGCCTTTCAGGACTGAAAGGGGATTGAAGGAGCTCCTTCACAAGCCCCACGCCTGATCCTCTGACTCAAAGATCCCCTCAGTGCAGACGCACACCAACAACGCACACCATGTTCTACTACAGTGTATACAGTCAGACTTTGGGTCAGACAAGGGGAATGGTGTCTCTATAACAGGTTCATTAATTACATTGGTCCCTGCTACACTACTACAACTTAGCCTGGACTTAAAGGCTAGGGCCCATAACAAATAAAGAGCAAACCCAGTACTTCACATCCCTTCTGCAGTTATTGATTAGTAGAAGGAGGGCTGTGTTCCACAATCAAATGAAATCAAAATAATAGGGGTCACTGTTCAGCTGTAGAGACAGAAAAAGGTACATCGCAGCCAAGTGAAATTCTGAAACAAATTTACTTACTGTACCTCAGGTCTCCCCAGAGAGCACAACAGAACTACGCTCAGAACACAAACACACCCAAGGTTAATTTATTCACCAGAACATCCTTTTGTTACCATAAACATGCCATTAAGGTGAAGGACATACTGGTGTATGTTTAAATACAGAATATAAATGGAAAGACACCATATAAGATTATTTTTAACACAAAGAATGTAGTTTTCAACTTCCACTTGCTTTTAAAAGTCTTACTGCTGTAAGATGTGTGCACAACGCTTACGCAGCCCCTTCGTGATGATGTGTGCATCACCAGCATCTTTCAGCTGGGAGAAGACTATCAAGGTGTAATCCTTTCACTGGAACACTGAGTAAGCTTGGCAAACTAGTTAAGCGAAAACTACAGCTAATGTCTCCGAACGGTCACATGCAATAAAGAACTGCAAATTATAAAACTGGGAAAAAGACAATGCAGGCTAATGAACCTGAGATGCACAACTCCTTGTTTCCTGTTTGTTATAGTATACCATAAATTAATTGTACAAAGTCACCCTGATCTCATTCAAGTCCTCAACTCTCTCTCTGTCATTCTAGGCCACCAGAGGCTTCTGTATGCCACCAGACCATGAGCACGAAAGAGAAAGTTGTCCACAGCACCTGGTATCTATGGAAAGATAAGGAGAGATGAACTGGATATTCACAGTACCTCAGCCCTCCCTGGCACTGCGCTTTGATAAAAGCTTCCCAGCAGTCGAGAACAGAAATCAGAGCGCAGAGCGGGAAACAGGACCTGACGGGAGGCTGGCTCAGGGGCATCCGTGTGTGTTCTGATAAAAACATATATTTATAGATAGGAGAGGGAAAATGCAATACAAAAAAAAACAACAACAAAATGCTGAAGTATTGCAAGCAGAATGAAAAGGCAGGGACAGCACAGAGCATTAAGAAAGGTTATATAAGAGACCACTCAGGCCTTCAATTCGGGTGCTCAACTATGTTTCCAGCACAATTCCCTTTAGTCAGCATTCTGCTCGAAAGAAATATTTAATGTGCAAAAACACAAGACGTATTCAAGACCCCTGCTAGCAAATCATTTTCCTTAACACAATACTGAGATCATCGATTGGCATGATGGTCAGTTATGATCAGCGGTAGCAACTGTGTTCCTCCAACCGCACAGCAGTCTAGCTCACCTTCAAGCCCTCAACCATTGGGAAAGTAACTGACCACAGCACTGCTACGGTACCCTGTACTCCCCCTTCCCTGTAAACAGACCTGGTGCAGGTGCTGTACCTCAATGGTCAGTTAATGCACCGTTCAGGGCAATGGCTGTGCTGATTGTAGTCAGCACCGCCAAGCCTTATTCAGTGGTCAGTGAGCAAAACTGGAGAGAAAAAGCAGGCAAAGAGCATGAAGTAGTTGATGTATGGGACAAAATGTTGGCATTAGACATCAAATAAGATTAGCTCAAGCAGAGCTGTGTCAGTGTGCACTGGCTGCATAGGAACTAGCAAAGGTTAATTCCACACTGAACAGCAGAAAGGAGAAACGCAATGTTTCTGCTGTTGAGCCTTGTTTCACACCTCAAGAAGACTTAAACAGGATAAAGTTGTTTTTTCTTTCTGCATCTCAGTGTGGAATTATCCTTTAATTGATAAATTAAAACTAAAAAGAAAACCTGTTTTCTAATGGTGGAATACTGCCATCATTATCACTAGTTCTCGAACTAGTTCTCAAGACTTATCTTGTAAGTGAGAGCCCGTCCTGCTATTTTCTTTTGGTAAAAGTACATTCCTTGGCTATAGCGCAGTAATTTGGGTGATGGAGCTGCAGTGTGTTGCAGGCGGTTCGATGCAGCACACTGCACCACACTCCTGCCAAAATACTGTAACCAGCATCGGCCGAACAAACAGGAGGGAAAAAAAATGATGCTGTTGTCTGACGTTACCAATATCCTTCACATGCTCATCATTACATCCTATTTCCCCTTGACAGGCCGAGCACGCAAGCGCCCAGGAGCGGGCGACACACATCCACAGAGCCACAGTCCAGCTCCCGGCAGTGACTCACAGCATGGACAGAGCTCCCGGCCAGGCCTGACATCACCGTCTGGGCCACACTTCAAACGATAATGCATGCAAGAAGAGGTATGAATATTAACGAAATGGGAAGCACTACACTGACAATGTATGATGGCATGCCAGGTGACTTATGTAACAGGACAATTACTGCCTTCTCCCGCTGTAGCAATACTGCTTTAATCACACAGTGTAGTTTTTAAAATGACATGGAATCTAACCAGAGCTGGAAAAGCAACTTTCTGTAAGCGGAGCCACGCTAGTGACCCAAAGCCTACCGCAATCTGAGCCCACTTCCTAGCTTAAGGACATTACCGTCTGGGCACTTAGCATAAGCCCTGACATTCGTTAATATTCCTCTCTGGAAAAAAACATAATCCCTTAAAGCACACAAAAGCCGTCCCCAAACTGTCTTTTGTTATGTAGCGAGGTCGAAGAGCAAAAAGGAAAAAGGAAAAATCCAACAACGCCCTCTCAGGGCGTAAGAGCACAGCTACAGGGGGACCGTCACATCGCTTGGAAGGCCAGGGCTACCTGGATATTGTGATTTTGAAAAAAAGAACTGTTTTTTGGCTATAAAACAGATCCAGTGCACCGTGAGCTATAAGGGTTTTAAGATGACATGTCATCGTCATACGTGAGCTGGCAATCTAGACAGAGAAAACAAGACTTAATCCCAACTCTTCACCACTGGTGTCTTTAAACTCTGTCTGCTCATGACATCACCACAGATCACAGAACCACTGTTCCCTTTAATTGTTTTAACGGAACTGACAACAGTCCGGTATCTTGCTCTAACTTTTGCTAATCTGATGGGCTTTAATGAGGAGCTCTGAATAGGTCTGCTTGATCTGGGAGGACAGGGCGGCAGAAGGGATTTTCAGTGTGCCAGAGTCCTGTCAGTGATATCAGAGATGGGAGACACAGCCACTGTGCACAGAACAAGGACAGGAGAGGGAGGAAACCATGACAACCTTCCAGCTGTATCCAGCACTTACAGGAGGGCCAAAGGAAGACTTAAGCTCATTTGAAAAAAGGCTACAGGCAAACAAAAGCATATGAGAAAAGTGATGCCATCTTGCAAGACCCTGAACCTGCTGTGAAAAAGTATTCAGTACTAAGAAATGCTCGGTATTACTGCATTTTATGATAAACGATTTGTCAAAGAAACGTTTCGGACAGTCTACATGCTTAATGATAACAGTGGTATACCTGCTTATGTATTTACAATATACTCGACAGCAGACATTTAAAGGGGGGGGGTTTAAAGTTGTGCGTTGCTGTCCAATATTTCCTCAATGATTAGTGCACTAAGAATGTTTTCTTTTTTCACTGAATTTTGAGAGATTTGTTGTAGCTTGGCTGTAGCTTGGCTGTAGCTTGGCTGTAGCTTGGCTGTAGCAGAGCGAGTACTATGATTTGGTCAGGAAACAATGCGAGTTGATTTAGGTTGACAAAACAACATAATTAATAACTTATTTGGCCGATGTTTTTCTCCAAAGTGACGTACATTTGCAGTCATTTAGTCAGCTAGGTATTTTCCTTGAACAATTCAGGTGAAGCACCTTGCTCAGGGGACACTCCTCAGCAGAATCGCACCTGGGTTTTACATCCACAACCTTCCAGCTCCAAGTCCAGAGCCCTGACCACTGCTCTACACTGCTGAAACAGAGAAGGCTATTTGTTATACATTAGAAACAGCACTGAAGGAACACAAGCTTTACGAAAGGGTAGCAGAGGTCATGATGCCCTAAAAGCCACATGGAGTGTAGTGTCTGAGGGCTCTATAGACAGGTGGTAAGACAAAAGCACACAGACACAGAATTGCATGATTCCAAATGAAGGCATTTTCAACAGCTCCAGTGCCATCTCTGACTAAAGCCCTTCACAGATGTTCATGTGACTTTCCCAACACTTTCCATCCAGAATCTCCCACCCTTTAGTCATTAGCAGAAAACAAGGCCAGTTTTCCTCTTCCATTCTTCACAAAGATGGAGGATCTGACTTGGCTCCCCATGAAGCACCTCTGCAGGTAACATGGGAACAGAGACTACAGGACTGGTTTAGACATCAAAAATTTCGGAGGCCTTCCAGATTCGAGCAAGGAAGCTCCCCACTGTTACTGCACTTCACAAGGCCTGTGCTTGTGCTTCACACTTCTGCATAGGCTGCCGAGAAGAGCCTATCTGGCAACACCTACAGACCTCTGTCGGATCAGAACCTCTTCTTTTTTAAATCCTTCAGGGAGACTTCTAAAAGACTTGATGGATATTAAATCATTAATCTTAAAGTATCTCTCAGACCATATTCCATCCCAGATTATTGAAAAGGGCTTGTCATAAAGGTGCAGGCTTTGTCTTTAGCACAGGTAAAAATCAAATATATAGTTCAGTGCCACTGAGATGGACTCTTGATTCTCACACCTGATCAACTTAGACTGAGCTTTGAGCTCCACTGTTCCTGCACACATACTGTATACCACCACCTTCTACAGCTAATCAAACACACTTCTGCAATCTCTTCACATTACCTTCTTCGGTGCAGCATAAAGTATCAAGATTACATATTTCTTTCTTACTGGAAACATTTTATCGTGAGCTTTACCAGGGGGGACATGGACAGATCAGTTTGTAAGGCAGGTTTTAGTGAAACTGTGAGCTAACCAGTTCAACACACAAGCCCTCTCTAACTCCTGAGCCCTGTAGGCGTAGACAAAGCACAGACATAACAAATAATAAAACATATTATATATACAGAACATACAGTATGTAAAAACTCTGTTAGGGAAAGTTACTTCTAAAAAGTACCCTATTACAGATACAAATTAATTTTATAATAAGACATCAAAAGGGGAAGTTGCTTTTAAGAATTAATGTATTTAACTTTACATCGTTGGTTTACACACTTTACATAGATCGCTGTAATAGTTTACTTTTTCAAAATGATTTTCCCCCACCTTATTAATTTTAAAAAAGTAATCCCTTGAAACTGTACTAGATTACTTTCCCAGCACTGCATCAGTAAAACCTCATTCCCCCACTATACATGACAATAGACAGACCAAGTGAGCAGTATGGTGATGCAGTGGTCAGCATTGCTGCCTTGCACTACAGCTCCAGTCCTGGGGTGCTGTCTGTGTGCAGTCTGAATGTCCTCTCCATGTTTGTGTGAGTTTCCTCTGAGCGCTCTGGTTTCCTCCCCCAGTGTAAATACATACTGGTGGGTTAATTGGCTTCTGGGGAAACTGGCCCTGGTGTGAGTGTGCCTGTTTTTGTCTGTCTATCTGCCCTGTGGAGGACTGGTGTCCCGGCCAGGGTGTGTCCTGCCAGGATAGGCTCCAACTCCCCAGCGACCCTGAAGTGGTTGAAGCACAAAGTTTATTGAATTAATTATATTTTCTAGATTTTGAAGGAGCTGCAAAAGGCTGCTGACTGCTGAGGTCAGTATTGTACCCAAGTGGAAGGAAAGGCTCAGATGTAAAACTGGGGTGAGTCAATACTTCGGTTTTGCTCTTCAGCCAGGGTCAGGAGCTGCATGCGTCAGTGTGCCGTATTGGAAAGGCACGAGCTGCACAGCAGAAGTTGCAGGAGCGTATCTGACGGAGCCGCGTATCGGAAGCACAGCCTGCGCTCCCGGGACCGACACCTCTCCACGCTGCGCGGTTCCCGCCGCCGAGCCAGGCGCTCCCCCGCCTCTTTAGGAAACAGCCCTGGGAGGCCTGCGCGGGCCAGGGAGGCACGTTCTAGGGCCGTGACTGGCAGGGAGAGGTGGCGATGCTGCCATCGGTTTGTGCCGACGCCGAGCCGCAAACTCACGCCGGACTGAACCCCTTCCATCCTGGGACTTGCTCACAAAATGAAGTGGAAATTAATGCTGGTTCGATAGAAGTGTGGTTTATTGCAGAGAGGTGCTGCTCAAAGGTCTCAATCACTGCAACAGGAGGACCAGCGAGAGAGCAATCAAGAGCCTCTGTCTAAGATATCGGCAACTATGCTGGGTCACGACTGTCTGCGAGTTGTACTGGGTGCCGTTCTGATTAAGGTGCAAAACCTCACAATGGGCTGCTGCGCACAGCTTTGTGATGCAAATCTTACAAAAACCTGGCAGAATTTTCTAAATGTGAACAGAACCCTGAGGTCAAAGTAAACTGCTGGATGGTTCCACCAGGATTCTTTATTTTTTCAAAATCAAGCCCTAAACTGCACATGCTACATTCACCAAGTGATACAATAACAGCAAAGAATGCTACCAACCAGCATTCAGCCTGCTTCTGCAACATGCTGGAAATGAATTAATTGAGGTCGACAGGATAAATAAGCAGCCAATTAACTCCCAATGTTTTGCTGTGTTATCTAGCCCTGATCTTGAGTTGTCGGAGGAGAGAGGGCAATTGGAGTTTGTGGGCAGGGAACCCCTTCAAAGGACACCTGTCTTCATTAGAATGTCACAACATACTTATGTACCTTTTAGAGCCAGATACATTACGATTAGGTCAATTTAAATTTCTAAAAGGCTGAACGCACCACAGCTGTAGAAACCTAAGGCAAATATCCCATTAACTGGATACGCAGGAAAAAGTCACACAAAACTGTGTCAGCACATCTTCAGTAATGACAACCAGGCCTCAGTTTGTCTGTCAGAAATGCTCTTCTCTCATTCCTCTGAACAACCTGAAGATGCTCTGCCTGCAACACAGGCAGTAAAAAGCACACAGTCACAGGAGAGAGCCGGGAGGGCAGACAGAGAAGACGCAGGCTTTTCGGCCTAACTTCTTTCGTACTGGCTGCAGCAGCTTGTGGGCTTCCCCTGGGGTCCCTGTCGAGCTGTACTAGTCCTCGCCCACCCCCAACACCCCCCTTTCTTAAACACAAAGCTCTGTCAGGGCATATGGGCTCCCTTGCGCAGCGGCAAGAGCAGCCAGCCCTGTCATAGCTTTTACACACTCGCCCCCTGGCCTGCCTGCAGAAACTACCAGCACCGGGGATCCATTTCAGGGCACAAACTCACTGCTTAGCCTTGCGTCACAGCAGGCCCTGAGCCTCGCAGCCACACAGCTGAGCAGCGCAGACCAGCCAGAGCTGAATTTCACCCGGTTTAAAGGGAAGACAAGCAGGACTGGCTCTGCAGGCAGCCTGGAGGCTGGCTGGGCCTGCATTTGGACAGGCCTGAGCTTCCCTGTGTTAATCAGAGTGCGCGCATCACGTGAGGAATGAATCAATACTAATTCCCCGCACGCCAAGTCAGTTCTGAGGCCAGACAAGTCCACAGACTCACAATCTTGTGAAAAACCAAGCCTTCACAGCATGCATAGTCTGTCTGCGTAGGGAGATTACTGCGGCATATTTCCTGTTTTCTTTTCACGTGCAACATGCAAGGATGGAGCAGGGCTCAGTTCTATCGAGGATCCAAACCAGAACTTTAGCACCAATTCTGACCAAGTCAGTCCATGTGGTTGTCCTGAAGGAAAGTGGTGATCATCACAAGCATCTGATACACAAGTACAATTGCATTTACTGCAGGTATAAAGAGAGTGCTTTTAACCTGTTAATATTACTATTATTATGAGTGTGAGTAAAAATGCACCAACTTTTATTTTATATATATATAAAATCAATCAGCAACAGAGACAGTAAGGAGACTACGATGAAAAGAAAAAATAAAAAGATAACTGCTTTAAAAATGTTGCGATAAAGCAATATGTACAATGATATATGCTACACCATGCTTGAACATGCAAAACAATAAATCAGTTATTTCTTATCTCCCTCGATAGCACCCAGGTGAACTCAGCAGCAATGACAGAGGAAAATCATTAGTCAGATTCAAGTGCACCTTCTAAAGAGCATTTAGCACTTGTTTTTACAGACATGGTTTTATCAGACTGACTTTTCTTCTCAGATCCCAAATCCAGAGAAAGGGTGGATGTGAGCCCTTTATGTATTCACATACAGAGAACAGAGACGGGCCCAAATTTGAGTTGGGCTTGAAGGAACTGAATAAATACAGGACCTGTCATAAAACTGCCAGCAGCTTTAATCTCACCAGCGTGAAAACATGCAAAGTGTTCCAAACTGGGCAAACAGGTTGTACTATTAAGTCTATTCATTAAATGATATGCATACTGTATATTTTAATACCTGTATAAACTACTAAGTTTGATGTTGCGACGTTAGCAAGTTTAAAGCCGCTTTAGAAAACACACTTCACTCCTGGCAAACCATTGAGGAAATCTGACTCAGTCTCCCTTTTTTAGGATAAGAGCAGGGAGTTGTAAAACCTCATGTAGCCAGACTCACTGGGCTGCTGCTACTGACAGCACTGACTGGGGCCTTTCCACAGTTACCGTAAGCAGGAATAAAATTCCTAGGAAATACCATAGATTTCTTTGGGGCAAGAAAATCTTTGGGGCTTGTATTGATCCAACCTGACCATCAGTCAGACATGAGTACCTGTGATTATGAACCAAACTCCTCTTCAATCAATTAACACTACAAGAGAAAGGTGAAGCACAGGTATTGTATCTTCCCCATATCAAAGAGTCTTCATCACCCAGCCACAGCAACACACTGACTGCACAGACAGCCACATCTCCCCCCTTGTCACTGAATTTATATCTGATGATAAAATAACAACACATAACAACTAAATACAGTACATAAACAGCATTCAGCTTAAACAAGATGGAATGTTCAACCCAGTGAAAAAACATTTACTGTATACATTAAACCGTGTACCAGATTGTTTGATTTTCGTTTAAAAAGAAGTCAGTGAAGACACACCAATGAAGATGTATCACCCTCATTCGCTGCCACACAGCCAATAAAAGCTCCGTGTATCAAATGACCCCCTGCAGGCTTTTATAATAAACTATAACATCCAAGAAAACCTGGCAAGGAGAACATTACCCCGGAAAACCATACAGCAACAAAGCCAAAGTTCTCCTCTCCTGTTTTATTAATAAATGGTATCGAACAGGTAATGAATATAAATGCTCTGTTTGTAATTATTAATCAATCTGACAGTTTAACAGAAAGATGTTCCATTTCACGAGCTCAAAGGCTCCATCTGTGCCACTCATCCAGAAACCCCCAGTTACTGCTGAATCCCATGCTGAAGTGCCTGTCCCTGGCTACCAGGAAGCAGCAAATGTAATAGATAGTATCAGTTCTCACCACCATGAAATGGCTCAGCATTAACCTTTAGAATGGATTGCCTTTCTCTGTGCCTCCCAGGCCTTTTTTGCCATAAATTCCTTTTCAGAATATTGCACATTGCAGGGAAAGTCAAGTGTGCGCAAACGACTGCAGACAACAAGACACCCAAGCATGCTGTCAATAAGACTTTAATGCTTCTTAAGCACTGACTTTTTAGGACAGGCAATGTCACAAATAGAAAAGTTAATTCCCTATATTAACCTGCAGTCTATCAGACAAGGAAAAGCACAATCTGTACAAATCCAGAAAGAAGTCCCAAATGAGGACATGCTTTGCTACTACATTTGGGGCTCCCAAGCCAGTTCTTACTGTAAAACAGTATCAAACTTTTACCACAGTGACAACGACCCTGTAAATACAATGAAAGAGTCAAAGCAACATCACGTTCAAGTCAGTGTATCTTTACAAAAGGGAACTCAGGCTAGAGGGACATCACATTGGCTGTTCTGACATGAGACGGGATCCTTCAGGATAACCACTGCTGAGCTAATACGGTGAGCTGGAACCACAAAAACCAAAAGACACCAGCAAAACACCCGTAGAAAACAGACCACTTCTGCTCTGTTTTGCTGACTTAATTGCAAAGACGACCGCTGTTTATAGTTGTTGGCCAGGGCCACTGTATTTCAAGGGACACGTCAGGCCAATTCGCCGTGCCCCGCAATGGCTGGACCAGGTACAGTACCTGTGCAGCCCATCCACTGCTGGAACTGCAGGACTGCCGCGCCTGCCTCAGGAAAACTGAGCAAATCGGATCTGATGGCAGGCGCCGCTGCCCAGCTTGAAGGCGAGGAGCTGCAGGTGGGGTTCAAAACTAAACAAAACACTATTTTCACAATCACTCACCGCCCCCAACATGGGGAGCACGATTTTCACAATCACTCACCGCCCCCAACATGGGGAGCACGGGGAAAGTATTTATCCTGAATCCCCTGCTATTCGTAGCCCACGTGTCCCTGTGTGCTCGTTCAGGGGGGGTGGGGTGGGGAGGGGGGCAGACAGTGCAGGATTAGCGCCTGTGTGTTTGTTTAATCGCAGTAATGAAAGAAGCACCGTGCAGCATGATCAGTCCCGGCCTCTCGCCTCCTATAAATAACAGGCTGCGGTTTCAACACCGTAAAGTAAGTTATCAGCACCGATGGGTCTCTAAAACCACACAGCACACAGCGTAATCACCCCCAGCCTTCCCTTTACGATGCCTTTAACATTTTAACTAGTGGAGGTTTTTTTCCCCTTATCCTCTGAGCCTCTCCCTTCAGGCGATACACTAAGGATTCTGGCACCAGCTGACAGAGGTACCAATCAGAAAACAAGAGCGGACATCGCGACCAAACACCGGCAGGCCCTACCGGGACAAATATTTGAACAAGCCCCTGTGAAGTATTGATGATTAAATACCAGGTGATGAACAAATACACACAAACATCAGTGTAGGGAAAGGCGAGTGGTCTCTGAGACGGGCAGGATGCAGCGAACAGGCATGCACAGTACATACTCTCAGATGGAGAAAGATACAGAGCCGACCCTTCAGGCTGCGTGGCGAAGGTGCCTGTGATCGATCCCAGGTATACTGTAGCTCAGAAGAAGTGAAACAGACGATGGCATCGGCCTCGAACCAGCAGGCCAAGGAGGCCGAACACATTTGAAGTCAATTTCTCATTAAATATCCATCACTGGAGAAAAAACTATATACAGTATTTGTGGTTATTCACTAACACGAAAACTTTTTTTTTTTTGTCCAGCGCCTTAATACGAGTTATCCCAGTCACTAAAACGGGGATGAAATGCTATCGGGGGGGGGGATCTGCATTTGATTTTGTTTTGGAGAGTAGTGACTGCATAGCTCCACCATCTACCGAGACTCAACATCCGTGATTTATATCCGAAACGCCAGTGCCATAACCAGCAGCCGTGCGAGAACTCGAGCCGCTCTTTAAACGCTGTCATATCGATACCACCACGCGTTGTGAAACTGCACAGCAATAATTACCGCACAACTAAAAGTCAGACCGGGCCGTGGATCAAGGCAGTCCTGCTACGCGACTGTCCGGCCGCGCTATTTAATAAGCTCAGAGGGGGTCGGGCTTTTCCTCACGGCTTCAGGAAGGGGCGATGGTCCTCCCGGCGCTCCGCGGTCCCTGAATGAAACTGCGGACTGCAGATCCGCATCCACACGCACAGCAAGCCAGCTCGGCGGCAGCTGGGAGCAGGGAACGCCTATTGTAGCCGCTTCAGACAGCAGATGGGCATACAACCGCACTCTGCGATCCGGACTCCCCGTTTATTTATTTTCTGGGGGGGTGGGCACAGCAATTATTACCGCATGACTTTTATTTCCCCCACAAGCAGCCCCGTCTCTCCTCGTTAAGAGTTCGCTCTGCACGCCCGCTCCTACCCCAAACATCGCCACCCCCGGCATTGTCGTTTCTGTCATTCCCGGGGCAAATACAACAACACAGCTTGCTCACACCCTGCTCCCGGTCCCTGGCGTCTGCCTTCCAGGGACGGGACGCCAATGACAAACCTAGAAACAAAAAGGTACTCTTCTCTTTTTTTAGAAGCCTACTTTTGGCCTCCATCGTTTCTCGTCCTGAACGCATATCCTCATTTTTTCCCTTAGTTTTTATTTCTTTCATGTTTTCTGCTGGAAGCTTAGCTGCCCACCTGTCCTCTTTCTCGAAAAATATTAACGCTGCTTGCTGACTGAAAAACTAACTGCAGCACCTGCTATCACGACATCACATTAGGGCAACACGTAAGCCAGCTGCCGGTACTTTTTTTTAACCAAACGCTCAGATCCTAAGAAAGCAGCACGATCCTAAAGCAAATCGCTCATTATACTGTCTGTTATGCTGACACATTGAATGACAAAAAGCAAAGAAAAGCAAGAAACATTTTGCACTAAAAATAGATCAAGGTAATTGTTCATTCCAGATTAACGGCACTGTAGCTATATAAATCACCATCTTCACCGTGTACAACAAAGCAGCATAAAAATTAAAGGGACAAGTTTTTTTTTAAAAAAGACCAAATTTTCTTCTGCAAAATCCACCCTCCTTTGACAACCGGCACCCACCTCCACAACTCAAGGAAATAAAATACAAGATATTATGCGAATCACTCGTCCCATTCACAGCACCCATATAATCACGCTCATATAAAGACAGAAGGGTTGAAGAACTGCAAAATTCATGGCGAAAATGACTGAAATTACCCCCCGAAAACCTGCACGGATTTATACATCTTGCAGCCCAACCAGCGAATTTCATCCCGCAAGGCAAGCCGTATTCAACAATGTCACAGAAAAACCAAACCCAGCCGGCAAAACCAACCTGTCTGTCCTTTTCCCAGCGTCTTTTCCAAGCGGTACGGTCCCACGTACTGGGCATGTTGAGCACCGGTGCTGTCCTTACCAGACATTTTGCGGTCTGTAAGCGAGGCTTTTTTATGATGATGATGGTGTGTTTAATTGCGGTTATTCGGAGAATAACTCGGAGCTTATATTTCGTTGGTGTTGTTTTGTTTTTGTTTTTTGTTTAACAATCCCCCTTTATCTGCAGATCCAGCAATAATTGGACTCCCCCAGCCCCGGTGCGTCCTCCGGTCGCTCTCGCCGTCTCTCTGGCGTCTCTCTTGCAGGGTAGGTACAGCACAATTCTCTCTCGGTCTCTCTCTGGGTTTTTTTTTTCCTCCTCCTTTGCAGCAGCTGAACGGGAGCGCTCTCAGGATCCGAAGACCATTGTGCTGGGGGAACCTGCACGACTCGGCTCTGCCTCTGTCGGAGCTGTGGAGCAACTCCGCGCAGCGCGCAGCCCCCCGGCTCAGGCAGGAAGGTCCCCGGCGCCGCGCCGTGATTGACACCGCCGCCGACCAAACAGCGGCCCGCTCGCCGCTGCCTGCCCGCCCGCCCGCTGCCCGCTGCCCGCTGCCCGCTCGCCGGGCTGCGACGGCCGAGAGGAGTTTGGCTTTAGAGAAGAAAAAAAGACAAACACAGCATCGGGAAAGAGACCCGTTATGAACGCACGGGAGTATTGGTCTTGAGAAGAAAAAAAATAAATGATTTTTTCCCCTCCTGTCCTTGTATTGTTACTGCATGCACCTGTTTTGTTTTGGGTTTTTTGTACCTGACACCGCGCCTCCTGCCTGGGCAACTCGATCATGATTTTGCGAGTACCTACAGTAGTCCGTCTACGTGTAATAAAGTGGCTCCCCTCACTGCCCAATCCTAATCCCTGTCATCCCTTTTGTGATATCCTCAGCACTATGGAGGAGAAAACCAGGATTACCACCCTAACACTGATAGCAATAAAAAGTTTTATTCAAGCGCCGCTAACAAGTAAACACTTTGATAGGGGCATCGAACTGTCTCGCTTTGCGTTAATGAACATGTGCTCGTAGGTACAGTAGGTGAGTCTTAAACCATCAAGTCTATCAGTGCATGTCAATTTCTTTCCTGCTGCCTTGAGTTTGGGTGTCCTCCCGAAGTAATTTAATGATGCACCTGTGCAAATGAGCCTCATCCTGTCTGACAATACCTTGAGTGTTTCTTGTAAGGCGATCTTGGTAACTGTCCTGCAGTACAACACGTCCTGAACTCATCAGTAGTTTAACATGTTGGTCAGAGGACATGTTCGTATGACTGAAAAAAAGTTTAAGAAAACGCTTAAGAAAAGTTTGCGAGATTGGCCTGTAGGTTTACTTAGAGAGATAGCATGTGCTTGTAAAGCATGCTGGAATATAGGTCTTTTTTTTTACATCTATAAACGCTGAACTATCAGAACAGACATGAAAATAGGATTGTCACTGTATTGACAATAGCAATGACAACATTCCTGCAGATTAAGCATGTCTCAGCTACCCTTGGTACACTACACTATGATCTGAGTTAGCCTATGATAATTACAACTTGTATACTAATTATTAAGTCAGGTGGGTAGCTGCGTCAGCATGCGTAGGCTGCAAAGGAACAAGTAATAGGTTTATTCCATGCTGAAAAAAAGAAGAAAGAGAACACAACGTTTCGGCCGTGGAGCCTTCTTCAGGTGTGAGAGAGACAGGGCAGTAGGCAAAGATTAATTATTATTAAGATTAATTGATTAATTAGTTAAGATTAATTATAACCAAATTTGTATTTAGACAGAGGTCTCACAAATAACTGTACAGTTTGTGTAGTGTAGTGCTGTCTACATAGTGTAGAGCTGTTAATGCAGTATAGTATTGGCAGTGTTGTGTAGTACTGGTAGTGCAGTGTAGCATAGTTCCGGTATTGTGGCTGCTGGTACACTCATATAAAGTTCATTTGTTCTAAAGGCCACTGTATGTCACTCAGGTAGGTGCTGCTCTTTAATGGTGGATGGAGTGGGTCCCCTCCTATGGCGAAGCACTTCAGGAACATTGCAATTATGAATTAATGTAATCTCACATTGTCAGGTGCAAGTAAAATTATGGTCCTAAGGTATTAAAGTAGATAATCAGGGTTGCGATGAAGAATTTGACAAAACTATGGTTATGAAGATGAGTTAAGGAAAACATTTACCCTTATTATTAAGTTATTTTTTATTTTTATTATTATTATTATTATTGTTAAAAGCAACAGAAGAAAGATTACAGACAAGAAGAGGCAATTTTCCCATCCTCTCTGCTTCATTTGGCTGCTATTCGCTAATTGATCCATCAGCTGAACTCTTCCCACTATTTCTTTACACAAGTCAGGGTATCAGTTTCGAACACAAGTCTGGTGATTTATTCCCTGCTCACAGAACATGTAGTATAAAAAAGGGAGCTCATGTTCTCAGTTCTAAGTACACTTCCCCAGTTTCTACTCACCATTTCCGATAAGTGTTTCATAATATTTTCAATTTTACATGACACCCTTTTATCTAAATTCTATACATTTAACTTTATAGCTTAACTGTATTTTTATTACTTCTCCACATTGCCATCACAAGATGAAATTGATGTCAGTATAAACACATTTTTTTCTTGCATAGCTTCTTTAGTTTCTAAACCCCCACCTTATATTTACTGTCTATATTTCTGCTCAGTATATTTGAATATACCGTAACACTCTACACTACATTACATTTAATCTGCCAGGTGTTTGATCAGGCTTGAGTCTTGTCTACATCTTTTTGAATGTCCTTATCACTTTTTATTACATTTTAAAGAACCAATAAAGATCTTGACTTCAGGGGTTGCAATCGTTCCATGGAGTCAGAAATGTTCTTCGAAAACATCATATTGTAATGCTTCGGGGTTCAGGCGGGTGCTCTGGCCTTCCGCCTACACAGGTCGGTCCCACACCGTGGGGGACACGAACCTGGGCCTCCGGCATCACTCAACAGGGACCCAGCCTGTTGAGCTAAAGAGAGATCTCTCCACAGCCCGGCGGCTGTGGTCCTGCTATTACAGGGAAGGGCGGTGACGTCACCGCTCTGGTAAGCCGGCTCTTACACACCACTGACGGCCATATGCGTTACAATATTAAACAGCATCTGTCTAAAATCCGTATGTGCATGAAGCACCAAACATTCCTCTCTCCCCAAATCCCTCCCTTTTCGCAGAACCCTATCCGATGAACCATCCAAGTTGTTTTCTGTGTACACCTCAGGTTAATAATTTCATCTTTCCATAAACTATGAGCAACACTGAATCCACAATGTTCATGGACTTTTGACAATAAGGCTGTTAAAGATCATGTAGCTGCCAGGTTTTGGTAACTACGACCAAAGAATGTTGGGAAAACAGTGAAGATGTGGTCGGTACATATGTCGAAAGACAGCCTTAACAGTACATCAAAGAAAAGTGCTTAAGTGCTGGCAATTATCATAACACACAGCCATCATCACCACAATGATCTGCATAACAAAGACAATCAAAACAGGGTGCTCAAGTGTCCATAATTAGCATAAAATAAGCACAATTTCTAAATCAATCTACATAGATTTACCATAATCACTGCACATCATTGTAATGGCCGTTGTATGAGCAGGGATGTGGATTTACAGTCAATGCAACTCAGGAGGGAAAATGGAGCAATATTATTTTTTTGCCTCAGGTGAAAAGACACTAGTCAAGAGTGCCTTGCAAATCAGAGGCTTTACATAAGAACATAAGAAAGGTTACAAATGAGAAGAAGCCATACAGTCCATCTAGATGTATGGTAGTTAGTAGTTTATTGATCAGCTATTCCTTAAAGGAAGTTAGAGTATCTGTTTTAACAACATAACTGAGGAGCTTTTTCCACACTCCCACATAAACTACTTTACATTTATTAGACTTTTAAAACATATAACATTAGAAGGGTTTTTCATACTGTATGTACACCATCCAATCCCGAAATTTGGACCAACCTTGCTTTGAAGTTATGCTTTGCTGTAATACCCATAGTCACTACAGTCGTTTCACTTTTCGGGTCTTCAGGAGTCTATCAGCTGCTTGGAGATCTAAAGAATAGAGAAGTTCTCTAATTTGCATAATTTGAAAACACTTGATCCATAAAATGTGAATTTTATCTATCCATCTATTTTCTAACAACACACACTCACACCTAGGGCCAATTTTCCTAGAATCCAATTAACATCCGGGCATGTTTTTGGACTGTGGGAGGAAACCAGAGCACCCGCAGGAAACCCACACAAACATGGAGAGAAGATGCAAACTCCACCCAGGCAGCGCCGCAGGTCCAGAATGGAGCCCAGGGCCCGTGTGCTATGAGAGAGCAATGCTGACCACTGAGCCACCATGCTGCCAAGGTTTGACCTGCTCCAGCTGTACCAGCACTGGGCCTGTTGGAGTAGCTCTGTTAACATGAAGAAATAGAAATCTGTCCATTCTGAGACCAGCATCACGTTATA
The DNA here is from genome assembly GCF_055471065.1 of Atractosteus spatula. Classification (NCBI taxonomy): domain Eukaryota; kingdom Metazoa; phylum Chordata; class Actinopteri; order Semionotiformes; family Lepisosteidae; genus Atractosteus; species Atractosteus spatula. The sequence goes on along the minus strand of NC_142721.1, from coordinate 336,263 downwards.
ACATGGAATTCTATGAAACACACTAGATTTAGACTCTGCTTTATCTCATCCACTGAACATTTTCACACCTCTGACTAATTAGATGGTACAAAGTTGGGATTTGCAAAGTGTCTGTGTTTTCAAAGAGATATTTCTTCAAATAAATGGAAATGATTTATAGACCCAATTCAAAGCATATAATTTCCTTTAATGGATGGATAAGTAATAATATAAATTAAAGTGTATATAAGTGCAGTATGTCTAAATGATTCAGTCTGTTTAAAATAATAACACTTCCCTGAACATTCTTATATTTGATAAACTATGATGGTTATAATATAAATTGATTTAGGAAAGCTGAAATCCTGTGTTTTTCTTTGTTAACTGTGGTGACAGTTTCTGTGTTTTCATATTACAGGATTTAAAAAGTTAGTAATGCGTTTTTGCTATGTTTTTTTTACTTCAGTGTAATATCTTTATACATCTTAAATCAGTTTAAAAAGCAACAGTAAATGAAATTCAAAGGCATTATGAAACTCCATGCATTTCTGTAGCACTTTCCAGGTTAAAACATTTTTCAGGTTATTTCAAGTTATTTATTTCTACAAGGAGGACACTAGTAAAAACTATTACATCTATTGGATATACAGTATGTGAAATAATTCTTCATCATCACAAAGAACCTGTGGTACAGCTTTTCCCAATAACAAGGATAAGAAAGTTATTAGAATAAGTGAGTTTCTTTCATTTCATACTCTTAACCCATAGCTAGTTTTTTCAGTCAGGATTTTCTGTAGAGGGTCTCAAGTTACTAGATTCATTTCACACTCTAATAGGCAGGAGCAGCAATGTGTTCAGGACAGATGCTGTGTGCCTGTTGTCCAATGTCATGCCTCCTGATGTCTGCTGCCCGACAACATGGACTTTGGGAGCTTGCTGCATTGGGGAACCAAAGAACTCTGTGTATGTAGGCAGAATGGGAATAAATGCCTAAACCAACAGTTAGATTGCCAAACTGATACCTTCAGTCATACAGATTTATTTCTCAAACTATTAAAATTAAGAGTACATGTATGTTGAGATTAGCTGTCCGTATCTCCTCTGATCTCTCACGTGTTCTACAGGAAGAACACCAGCTGATGCCATCAAGCACACATTTTAGAATTCCCCAATGCAGACATAACAAAATGAGGAATTCCTTTATTCCACATTCAAACTACTCAATCAATGAGTTCACAGTAAAGGAGTGTTGGTTCATGGGCACATGCATTTAGTGGTTATGTGCTAAAACGAAGGGGTGTTGTGCCATTATAGGGTGGTTGTGGGGTGAGTAAACTCACTGTACAGGTTCTTGTGATCTGTGTGGATTCATGTAGGAGTGGTGCATAAGGACAATGGGTTGATGTGTTTTGCATAGTTATATTTATTTATAATGTAATGTTTATTTGTACTCTTTTATGTTTTTTTCTAAGTTCCAGAGTGTGTAAAAATAGCTGCTTGGGTACAAAACAAACTTCTGAGAAATCAAACTATAAAAAATATTATCAGATCGTATTGTCAATTACTAAATTGATACTGTCAGTCATACAGATTTATTTAGTGAGACATTGCAGAACATAACTGATAACCAAGGTCTCTTTTCAGCAGCAGACTAATGTGGATTTATAAAAAGAGTAAGAAGGTCAAATCCTCCTGTCTAAGTTATGTACAATGTGTGTGCTATATTTTTATTTTCCTATATGAGCGTGTGTGACAGCAGTATTGTATGCTTCTGGTAAAAGTATTATTTTTTAATGACCATGCACTGATTGATTAATTAGAATTTTTTTAACTACATATTTCATGGTGTTTTGTCTCCCTGTGAAGCAAAAATGTGTATTTGACAGTAAAAGGAAATGGTTTAAAACTGCAAAAGGTTTTTAAAACTGCAAGCTGCAGTGTTTCTGGAGGCAGAACAATGTTTCTTAAAGCATTCCTCTCAAGCTCTCCACCAGTATTACCGTTAATATTGAGATTTTTTTATTTTATATAGTGCCTTTAGAACAAAAAGGTGTTTTATATTTAAAAGAGCTGGATAAACAGTAGGACAACAATTGATAAATAGCAAAACAATTCATCCCAAGTTTTTGTTCCAACAAGCAGCTAATCATTTATGTTCACGTTGATTGTCATACATGAGTACAATGAAATGCTTACTTGCATATTTTCCTCGAATGACGAATGAATTAACAGTTGACATAAAAGATGACGTAACATTGACATAGAAAATTACATACAAATGACATCACAATCTTTGGAGCCAGGAATATGGTAGCAAATTTGCTATAATTTTTACCAGCATTTAGACAGCAGCTGTGTGCAAACCAACGTGTACAATCTGAGCTGTTATACCCACCCATCCCTTGTCTAACTGCTTCTTCCAGCACATGATCGGGAGGGAGCCAGGACCTCTCCCAGCAACCAATGGGTGCAGGGCATGATGTACTGTAAATCATGTAAAAGATTCTTTTGTAGTTTTTGTTGTTCTACACATAGTTCAGAATTGTAGAAATCAGAATGGATGATTGGCGATGACTGGATCAAAATCCTGGCATTTCCCAGGAGCTCCTGTAGAAATCCCTGGCTCGGCTATGGTGTCCTGCTGAGCCTACTCTTCTGGGACACTGGGGTGCACGAGCACCTGAGCAAGGGTCTCATCTGAAGTCTGAACTCATGCTAAACGGCTCCCAGTGAGAAGTAATCTGAGTTGGGAATTTCAGACCTAGAAAACCTAAATATGTGGTTGCTGATGGCTGTTTAAAAATGGATACATCCTTCTTTGATTCGAAAATCCATGCTGTGCCCTTATTGCTATCCATCGTCATTTGCTTAGGCTCTGTGCAGGAAACCTATCGGGGATACAGCACAGCCTGGCTGCTGGTCACCTCTGATGGGGATACTGCTTGATTCTGGCAGCTGTGGAGGCAAAGCGCTTACGAAAGCGTCTGTGTCTGGGCAGCAGCCTGTGTGAGCAACACGCAGACAGGTGGGAGGAGGCTAGGAGAGTAGGTGGGCTTTGCATAAATAATACATTGTTAGGTCACTTACTTCAGAGCCACTGCAGCACTTTGAAGTCAGTGGCAACATCTGTACTTGTTGTGTCTGATCAGCCTACCCCTCTCCAGAATCATTAAAATTAATCACAATGTGCTAGCACTGGGAAGCTGTGCCAGGGGCATGGCTACAGTGAGAAAGCCTCACACATACACACACACATGTTGCAAGAACCCAGCAGTCTCGCTCTGCACTGTGTGAATACTGCACCACTACAATAAGCACATAATATGAGTTCAAGACCTTCATATGTACAGATTAATGCTGGGGTTATTGCTCTCTATTATGAAGAAATATAGTTAGACTTGTCTCTGGGATCAAAGCCTGGCCACAACTTTTGGGGGAGCAGTTAGGTTATGGGTTGGAACTTGTCTTCTGCCTCAAAAGTTTGTTTTCAATCTTTATTCTAGGATAGTATCCATCCATCATTCCTAACCATTTCATCCAGTTTCGGGTCAGGGGAGTGCCAGAACCTGTCCCTGTAAACTACCGGAGCAAGGCAGGATACACCCTGGACAGGATGCCAGTCAGTCAAGGGAGACAAACACACTCACGTCTGGGGCCAATACTCCCAGCAGCCAGTTAATCTACCAGTATGTTTTGAACTGTAGAAGGAAACCAGAGCACCTAGTGAAGACCCAGGGAGAACATGCAAACTCCAAGTCAGGGCTCCTGCAAAGCTAAACACTACGCCACTATGCAACGTCTGTGGGAAAACACATGCTTCAGAAAGACAAACAGATCCTCCAGTCAATAAGAAACTTACATCCACGTGAAAGAGCTTTATTTGTAGCCTTTTTTATTTTGTGAAGTTTTCATGGTTTACAAAGTTGTCTTTCTGGAATTGAAAGCTCAGGGAAAAAAAAGAATATCAGAAAGGCCAACATTAAGAAGATGGAAAAGAATGTTTCACTAGAGGTTCAAATACTGTAATTCAGAAAAGTTATTATTTAATAGTGATGAAAGACGACAATGTTCCTCAGGCTGAGGAAAAACAAAAACTGTCACAAGTATAAAACGAACGTATGTATAACCCTGCAGGGGTTACACACATCTGCAGGGCTTGATGATATTCTACTAATTCTACTTAAGAAAACAAGTACAAACAAGTAGATGTTATTTAAAGGTATTTGTGATACCTATTCCAAAAGTTATTCAAGATAGAGGTAACCCCCATTGACTGGAGAATTTCTAATACAGCAGTTATTCATAAAATGTATTTCAAAAGTGAACCAAGTTATTCTAGACCTTTTTCTAGTGCTTGAATATGGAAGTGATTATTGATCTTTCTGTAAAGAAACAGTGTCAAATGTGGTACTCACCTTTGGAAATACGTCTTCTGCAGCAGTCCTTTATTGGTGTGAACAGTTTGTCTACTAATTATGGTAATGTGTTTTACTGAAAAGTGTGAGTCTGCTAATAAATATAGGAAGATGATTAAAGAGGGAAGAATATGGGAAGAGATTACAGTATATGAATAACTACAGCAGAATGGCCTGAATTCATAAAACATTTATCACCACATTAAGATTACACCTGTTTGACTTCTAAATAAGAAAACATCTCAATGAAGTTGTTGAGTGTCACATTAATCTTTCAGCATGGTGATTAAAGAGTCCCTGTAGGCCTGTCTCATTTTGATTTCATATGTGTTTTTTTCTTTTTAGAGCAATGCAATTAACTAAGACCGGAAGGAAGTTCTAAAATTGAAAAGACAAACACTGTGAAGACAAACACTGAATTTAAACAATTACAGATGCCAGTGTGTAAGGTTGTGGTAGGCACCTTCAATTCCAAAGCTCTGAAAAGTGCACAAGTATGTTAACAACAGCTGTGGACTTTTGATGATGGATGAACTGGCTTCTGGGCCAGTGATGAAGGCTTCCAATTGGTTTAACAAGCATATGTCAATCACCCATAAGGAAATTCAGTTCATTACAATAGCCAGAAGGGCATGGATCAGAGCTGTGAAAGCACATAACAGCATCTGGCAGGGAAATTGCAAATCTCTGGTGACATTTTAGATGTGACAAAAACACCCTGTGTCCCACACACAAATGCAGGGCTTGCATCACTATACAAGGCATTTAAAGTGCATACTGCGTGCAGAGTTCTTATTTTATGAATCCCCTGACCATGGGGAATATAACATTTTATTCCCTTTCAGCCTTAGGACCTCTAAGTGTTAAATATGCAGTAATTCTATCTTCCTGAAGGATTTGCCAGCATTATTTTTCCACAGTAGGATGAACTGTAACAGAAAGAAATCACATCTATAGCATCAGTTAATTTACAATGGGTAGTGTCAGCCAGGTTGGAGTCATTATAGAAATGGCTTTATTAGGCCTAACGGTCATTATTATAGTTTTTAAGTATGGACTTAATATGCTAATCCGATGTAAAAGCGATCTGATTTATGTTAAAGTATAAAATTCATAGTCTATTTTATCTGGAAAAGTCAGCTTGAGACCACAACAACAGCACCACATACCGGACAGAAACAGCAGATCAAAATCAAAAGTATTTTCTTATCCAGTAAATATAAATATTAATGGCAAATAAGAGTTTAAACAATAAACCAGTCTTCATGAACGTGATAAACCTGTCTCTGCTAGGTCCAGGGAGTGTAACTAATAAGACCAGGTTTTGGTAGAATGATGTTCACTTATTTAGATTATTTATTAAAGAAATTCTCAAAGCCAAACTCTGCTGCTTTGCACAAAAACACAACTGACAAAAAGTTTGAGCGTTTATAGCAGCATAGGCTCATGTCAAAAACAGACTGACTTCTATCAGCAGCAGTGCCAGGTCAGAAAATATAATCCCTACACCTGGCTCCGCCTAGTGGCCAGGGCAATAGTTAGTTTTAGCCCAGACAGCGTCTGCAACTCCGCAAGATGGTAGATGATGAATGGGACAGAGGACAAGACACTGTGATTGGTAACACAGTGTATAAAGTCAAAATTACAGTTAGAATACAGGGAAACCCTTTTCAGTGTTAGTAATATTTATCTTTTGAAGGTAGCTTTTCACATTTTCAGGTCTCTTCAAAAGATGAGGCCGGACATTTAACATTCAGGATAAAAAGTACGATTCTTATCACAGTAGTAAAAAATATCTAAAAACATAAAGACTGTGCTGGGGGAGGAAACATCAAGAAGGTGACATTCCAAAAGAAAAATAACTGTATCGACCCCACCTTCTTTCACGTAACCAACAAAATACTCAATGTGGCAAAATCTGTGCTTAAGCGCAAGTTGGGCATTAGGGCTGATATACTGGACTTCTGCAGTGGGCTTGGATATTATAACTAGAGGACTGATAAGGATTGCCAAAGGTGTGACACCCAGGTTGTATAGAAGTGCTGGGGGGAGTTGAGATTCCAGTCAGGCTGTGGGCTTGTAGTTACATCATAGAAAGAAGCACTGCTCCCCCAGTCAACTGGGAAACATGCAACTTCAAATCAATACAAATCAAATCAAATCAAATCAAATGACAGCAGGAGGGCATGCAGCTACTGGAGTCACTGACAGAGAGTTAGGTCTTTAATTCCATTTGGGTGGGCATACAATACATGTCATTGGCTATTGGATATTTAGAAAATATACTGTATAAGGAAATGCATAAAAAACATCTTTCTTGTCTAGGGATTTCCTCACTGTAAATATGTTTCAGTGTGTATTTTTTTTTTCTGCCTGAAACTGGTTGGACACCTTAAAAATACACTGCCATATTCCTGCTGGCTTTCTCAATAAAACCTGCATGTCTCCACAGGCCACTCCAGATTGTGCTTTGGCCTGTTTTTTAGACAATACACAAGGCAATTTCCCTGATGTAGCCCTAGTATCCTTCTCAGACTCATTTCAAAGAGTGATATTAAATGCTTTGGCTGCATTAGACATTCTTAGCTTTGTGCTTATGCACTTTAGGGTAATGAAACCAGGAGGCAAAATGACAGTGATTACTGTCTTTCTCTGTGTCCTAGAAAGCACACAATTCCAAAGTGAACATTTAGGGCCAGGTTGGAACAAAAGCCCACACCAGAACAGTCCAATAACAGCAGATGTGACCAGCCCTCCCCTCTGCCAAATCCCACTGACACATAATCGTAGCAGGAGCTGTCAGGAGCAGTACCTCCCTTCTAGATAGGAGCAGGCAAACCAGCTGCAGTCTGAAGTGCTCAAGAAAGGGTTTTTCCAATTGTATCTTCTTTAAATTAATTACAACAGATAATTAAACCAATTCTGTAATTGTGCCCATTGTACATAACCTGTAGTGAGGTAAAAAATGTTTATCACTCAACCTAAAGTACACCATAACAAGTACTGCTGTATTTTAACTCATTATAAAGAACTTTATTGGAAGAAAGCTCTACTGGCGTAGAAGGCTGTTGTAATTTTTTTATACCCTCCTAATTTGGATCGGTCATTTCTTTCTGTTGTATCTCGGCTCCCAGTGAAAACTCCTGTGGCAGGAGAGAAGGCGGAAGGCAGAGGGATCTAGGAACACGAGAGCTCCAAGCCACCTTCCATGGGCTGCAAGTGGGCAGTGTGAAGGCGCAGTGGTCAGCATTGCTGTCTCTCAACACTGCGGCCCTGCGCTCAGTTCTGCAGCCGGGGTGCTGTCTGGGTGGAGTTTGCGTGTTCCCCCCCCCCATTCCTGTGGGTTTCCTCCAGGTGCTCTGGTTTCCCCAGTTTCTTCCCACTGTCCAAACACATGCTGGTAGGTTCATTGGCTTCTGGGAGAACTAGATCTAGGTGTGTGTGAGTGTCTGCCCAGAGCATAATTGGATCAATTTAACAACTTCTCCTAGTTCTCTTCTCCTGGAGGAAGTTTAGCAAATTTAAAAACTTTTTATTGTGCCAAAAAATATGTAATTCCTATTTTAATAGGAAAAGTTTGGTACAGCAGGGCTGCAATGCATTTGTACAATATACAGTACCCATTCAAAAGGGGAGGTAGGAAAGCATCTTGGAATTCTTCAGGATACTGTAATTCTGAGTCATTATGCCATTCATGTTTAATCACAGGCCCCGTGAGTCACAGTATTACTGATAGATTTATAGGCACTGCTGAAAAAGCTTAGCTTAGAGCAGTTATACATACTCTATGAATAATCTATAAATACAGAGGCAATTATAAAACATTTCTAAACAGTGTTTTAGAATTATGCTTTTATTATTTATTTTGTTAAATTGTCATACTTCTCTTCGATTTTTAAATTTTTATCCATTTTATCTTTCGATGGATCAAATATTGGTATACTTCTGAACAAATCAATGAGAAAATCGCATTTGTTTAGGTACTCCCCAATGAATTCATAGCAATTCAGAAAATATTTCCTTATTATTCTTAACCAGGAATTCAAGAATGTTTTTATCTCTCTCTCACCATTGGCCCTGTGAAAATGGACACAGTTGTAATTATATTCACACTCAGTAATGGGCTGTGCAGTCCACTGCACTCAGAGGAGATACAAAGAGAAGAAGGCTTCAGTCTTATTGAGAAGAACACATTCACTGAAACAGAAGTGACAAGTGACTGTCTGCCTCCACCGGGCTAGGATCATGATTCTTTGGAGCATTCCATTGATCACAGTCCAAAGGTACCCTCTTCTGCTGTGCCAAAAGTCCAAGGTTCCCCAGTCCAGAGGAATTAAATCTCATCCAGTTCCCTGCAGGCCTTACATATCGGAGAAGGGGTGAAATGAGCCGTTTCTTGTTTCTCTCAATGCAACATATTTCGCTGACCCTACTATAGCCCCTGGTTAACTACAGAGATGCTCAGTGCCTAATCTGCGGTAACACCACATGACAAATTTGATTTGCCACCAGTACTTGACTGTAGGCTCTGCCATGTGGGTTCTATTAAAGTTTTGCTCTGATGCGGGTTTCCAGGGCTCAGTGGTGTTTAGTATGCTTGCCATGCGGCTGCTGACTTTTGGAGCTTGTTATAAACTCAGACTCAGAAACCCAGGATTCACAACAGAGGAATCCACCCGAATCATATACTTGAACAACAGTAGCAAGAAAGAATGGTCCCAGCACAGTGCACCCAAAGCCCTGTCAAATCTGCAAGCTGTTGATGTGGTACTCTGAAATAAATTAGAAGGCACACATAAAATTATCAGTAGGTGTTTTCGTGGTGAAACTGAAGGATCACTGTAGGCATTATCTGTAAACATCTAAAAGAACAGCAGAAGTGACTTCTGTCCATCTGCAAACATTTTAAAGTATGCATGGAAATCCTACAGTACTTCTTTAGAGCAACACTGGGGCCAGCAGTGCTCTGAAAACAGGGATGGACAGAAAACTAAAGTGCTTCTAATCTGGAGAAGGATTTGTCAGCCTGATTGCAGTGTGTAAAATGTCTTGTTTTACACAGAGAAACAACTGTAGTAATTTGTGCTGGATCGAGGTTTGAAGGCAGGTGGATATACTAAAATGGGCGCGACAGGCAGGAGGATTCTGATGAAGTGGCAGACTGCCAGGCTTCATTGATGGCTGTCTAGCATCAAAGCAGAAATCGACTGGATGGATGAGTCTGCATGAGAATTTCACACATGTAAATCTGATTGGACAGTCAAGCAATTCATCAATCAAAGTTTCAGACAGGTACATCATTTACATCTGCAAGACAATGTGGGGAAGCAATAAAGAAGGCCAACAGGAAGTTAGAAAGTTAAGTTTAAAGCATAAAATCAAGGGACGTTATGATAAAACCTTATTAAAACCTTATTTAGAATATTTTGCAGAATTGTGGTCAACACCTTACAAGAAAGATACGGCTGCTCTGGAATCAGTCCAGAGAAGAATAACTAATTATATTACCAGGTTCAAAGGAACTTCCTACACTGACAGGTTAAAGGAACAGAATCTTTTTAGTCTTATGACCAGACCATACTACCAGGGTAAATGACTCAAATATTCAATTCCCCCAAAGGCACCGACAAGGTCAACCCAATGGACTTTTTAAAATCAATAGAGAACCACAAACCAGAGTACACAGGGGAAGTATGGTCTAGTGCTTTAAACCTGAGATCATGAGGCACTAGTTGCACTCAAAGGGGTGAGAGATTCTTGGCTGAACTACCTAGTCATTCTGTCAAGCCTGACATACAGTCTTCTGTCAAGAACCGACTGATAATCATACTGGACTTTGGATTGATGGCATCCCCTCATTTGTAACCTTTCTGGCTCAATGAAGATAGTAGAGATCCAGTGAGATATTTCTCATTATTCTCATTATTTGTTGCTAAACAAATAATTGGAGTTCTTTTGGAAAGGTCTGGTCCCTCCAGTCACACCCCAGCTTATATCTGCTCCCCAGCAGAAGGATACCATCTAGCAGACAGTGCTGGTTTTATCTCAACAAGGCAGAATACACGACAAAATCTAATAACTTATTAAATTCATTTCTAAGGGTTATGGGGACCACAATGTCTCCTGCGAAAGTAGGTTTGAATAAATAGCTCTTAGAGTGTTATATCAAAATCTATTTAAGACCAATTTAGTCAGACATAACTTACAGTCAGTCAGCCAGTGCTGAAATACACAACTAAGAAGTAAACCTTCGACCATGCTGACGTGCTTTATAAATAATTTTAGACTCTAACGCCACATAAATTCAGTTTAGAGGCACAGTGCTTTCTTTAAAGAACAACGTTGAGTCTTCTTCTGCTGAATTTATAATTAGCTGTTTTGTAGTTAAAAAGTGACAGCTTTGTTTAAGCCAGCTTTCAGCCCAGCTAATTTAAGTCCTGGAGAGGTTGGAGAGTTTCTCCTTTTGAAGTGATAACTGCCGCGTAAACTACGCAGAGAACCTACACTACGGTGTCCATTGTTTCTTGTTATTTTCAGTTTTTATTGAACATTTAGCATGTTTCAGGAATTCAGACATCAGAAAATCAGTTTGTATGTAAGTCATAATTTCAACATCCTACCGTTCTGCCTCCGTTAGCATTCAGCCTCATAAACCACTTTGGTAAAGTCTCAGACTACTCTATTAACTGGTCTAGATTTGAATTCCACCACTGATGAAGTTTCATGAGGATGTTTTAGCCTGGACTTCCCTTTTGAATGGTGAAGAGATGGCTTTTTAAGTACTTAGTCATTCAGACAGTGTCTAAGCTCAGTGATCTCTATTAGCTCAGCTATATACCTAACCTGAAAGCAATCATAGTATATCTTGAAAGACAGAATTGTTTTCCATTATGTTTAATGGAGTGAATAGCTGCTATTAAAATTAATATTTTACCCAGGATTAATTACCTGTTTTTAGTGATCCCTGTCTATCCAGGACATTCTATTGGAAAACTAAGAAACCTTGAATTATACTAACAAGACCTTAAAAATGTCAAAACCAGGGGTGTGATCTGCACCAGAAAGCTTCTGCTACCTCTTGCCTTTTCAAATGTTATATATTCTGAAGAGAACTCCTCTTGTTCCTGGTTGGGTATAGAATAAACTGAGCGAAATTAATTCAGGATTGAGGGTTTAGCACATACAGTACAGGTGAATACACATACCATCAGAAAACACACTTGCTTCAATAACCCGTGAATCTCAATTACTTTCATACTGTAGCTTGTTGGAAGACTAATAGAATTTTAAAACACAATCCAAGGCTTTGCAGATTCTCATCAATTTGCTCCAATGCACATTTTGTAATCAATACACAATTCATATTTCATTAATGGAAACTAAAAGACCACCCATGTAATTTTATTTTTTATCTAAAAATAGTTCATAAATACCCTTTAATAAATGTTATTTAGAGGACCTGGACCAAACCTACCTTTTTTAAGACCTCTAATTAAAGAGGCAATTAAAAAACAAACTAATCATAAGGTTGACATCCACCCCCTTGTTTGCTGATCTCTGGAGGTCTCCGGCACTCAGCAAGGCTGGGACTGGTCAGTACTGGGATGGGAGACTTTCAAGGAGAACCAGGTTGATACTGCAGTAAGTGACCTTGATGATCCAGTAGAAAACACTTTTCTCTTAGGATCAGCACTTTCAAACTAATGGTCCGGTATGATGACTGGAAACTGTGTTGTAGGAGGTTACTGGGTCATTAATGATCAAATGGCCCTGTTTGAAAAAGCAGGGATGTTAAACCTAGGCTCCAAGCTAAATTACAGTTGGGCTTGCACTGTGTGGCCTACAATAAATTCTCCCTCTGCTTTAATTGGTAAAGATACTAATTTATTTTCCTGATCTGCTTGGTAATGGGATGTCTGGCATATAATCTCTGCTGTGTGTCACCCTAATTCAGTAGAGTAGTACACAATACAAGAAACAAACCATTTACAAGGGAGATTCACGTCAGAAGATAGACATGCACACAATGCATCATATTACTATTACCATGCACTGTGGCACTGCTGAACCAATTCTTCGGCTTGGGGAAATGTTACAAAGTCTCATACTGGGCTTCTGCATCCATATCTCCCCAGGACAGCGGAATGATTGGAGGACTAATTGCAGACCATCAGGCATCCTAATCTTCTTCTCCTACTTGCAACTGCAAAGAATTACTAATAAATTAGGAAGATAGAACCAAACTATCACTGATTCTGTGGCTTAATGATCAAAAGTGACAGAACCTGTTTCCCTTGAAAGGCTTCTGCAAGACTCTAAGAATGGATCTAAGGCTTTGATCAAACCTATGCCCCTTTTCTTAACCTACTTAACTCAGCTAAAGAAAGGTTTTTGCTATTAACTCTTCATTGGTGTATTGAAACTGCTCCCTTGTAAATCATATTTTCAAAATATTGCATTGTTTAGATTTGAATGTATATTTGATTGGATGCATAAATGATATTATGTATATGTAATCCCAACCATCCATCTTCTAATCGCTTTATCCAGTACAGGGTCATGGGGGAGCTGGAGTCTATCCCAGCAAGAAATAGGCGCTGAATGGGAAGGCACTCCATTGCTGGACACATAAAGACACAAACACACACCAGGGCCAGATCTCCCAGCAAACGATTAACCCCTCAGCACCCAGAAGAAACCCACATGAGCATGGGGAGAACATACAAACTCCACGCAGACAGCACCATAGGGAGATAACCAGGGCCCCAGCACTGCAAGGTAGCAATGCTGACCACTGCACCACTGGGCTGCCCTGTATATCTTTTTTTGCATTTATACTGTAGTAGTATACACAATGTTTAACCTACCTGTAGATGAAGGTGAAATTAACTGCAGTATGCCTCACTCTTCTCACCTTGTCAGTCTGTAAGGTTTTCACATTTGAGTCTTTTTAGTTTTTTTGTCTCCATTGGTATATAATGTTATTTTTGTAATAAAAAAATAAAAGAACAAATTTCTATTAGCTGTTTATTTTATGTGTGTGGATTTATTATAAAATTAGAGCTGCCTTAAATCACTTAAGTTAGTCACAGTGGGAAAGATGTCTTTTTAGCCTTTGGAACAAGAGAGAGTGAGGGGCTCGGCTTGAAATTCCTGTGAAATACTTGATTAGTGTGTCTTCATGTATATCATGGCATTAATATCAGCTTGACAAGCTGAAGAGACTATTTTAATTTACTAAGAGCTTATGCAGTTTGGATAGTTTCACAAATTTAAAATAAGTTTTACAAATTTAATTGAATTCAAGCTTTATTATTCTCTGGGGGAAATTTGCTTTACAGCACAGTCCAATACAATGAAAACAAGGAAGACAAACATTACCTACAGAGAAGACAGTACAGTAGTGTTACAGGAGATAGGAGAGTTACTTCACATTTTTTGACAGCGATACTGCAGCGACGATAAGAGATCTCCTGAGTCTGTTACTGCTCCACCTGGGGACACAGAGACGCCTTCCAGAGACACACACTCCTTAACGCTCTTGGCCTTCTTTAGTACCTTCTGCTTGTAGGGGATATTTAAGTTGATTTGATTTGCTCCAGTTATTTTGCTACTTGTTTTCACTTATTTTTCCAACCTGTTATAATTGAGGGTACTGGTGTTGCCAACCAACAAGTGAGACAGTATGTTAAGGCACTTTCAATAAATTAATATAAGGTATTATACTACCACCCCAACTTCTTCTGACCTAGGAGGCCAGAAGTCCAGAGGTTAAGGAAAGGGGTTGTGTGCCAGAAAGTTCTGGGTTCAAGGCCCAGTTCTGCCACTGACTCAATAGACAGTTGTTGTGCATACTTCAGCCCTAGTCCCTGCAAATTCTGTGGGATCAGAGGAGTAAACGAATATCACAATAAAAGTTTATATGATTTAGTAGAGGTTAATTCCCCATTAGAAATTGAAAGCCCAGAGCTAGAAACGTGTTTTATTCTGAACTTAGCATTTACTCATATCTCTGCAGCTCACGTACTGACATGACTTCTCCACTCAGAAGTTTATAGGATTCACTGACCTCCATGTTTCTACTAGAGACATGTTTCTCAAACATGGCCAGGAGCTTGGAATAAACCCAGTATCCTTTACTGGGCTCCTACTGCTCTCAGATACACCCTTTCCAAGGAGTACAGGAATGATACCCACTGCAACATATTCTACCAGGTAAAATGCCCACCACGACACTTTAATATTTACACTTTGAAAAAAACGCTTAATAAAGTGATACCAGCCCTAACCCTATTCATCCCCGTGGGTGGGTCACTGAGAGGCAGTTTTCACCAGAGGAGTCTCCTCCATTCCTCTTCTCCATGATATGCGATGATGACCTGGATAAAACAGATGAGTAGGCACTAGTTTGATTTGATGTCTATGCTTTTACACTGCTACAAACTCCAGTTTCTCAATGTAAACCTTTAAATTTCCCCTTTTCTGTTTGAATGGCTTTTTAAAAAAATCTTGATAAAATCTGTCAGGTAGAGGATTGCTGCCGAGGCCTCTGTGCGAGCTGGCATTTGTGTTTCAGAGTGTTTGAGGATCCTTATGTGTGAAGATCTACAATGGCAAAAAATGGTATCTCTTACTGAATAGCTCTCTCAAACTCCTTGTGTAGAAGCAAAGAAGACATACAAAAGTACTAGAATACAAAGGACTGAAAAACTGCAAAGCAAAAAAATACCAAGCACATTTACTACAGTAAACTCTCGCAAGGGTTTCTTAGACCTTGAAACCTCAGTGGAGGTGTCTCGTGAAGCTGGTCCCTGTCTCAGTGTCCCCAGCTCTGCACAGAAACGTTCAGCCCTGGAACAGTGCGATAAGTCATCCTCCGTCCGATACACCTGAGCACGCTGCCTGTGTCCTTCAGGGGGTCGGAGGAGCGGGTAATGATTTCTCTTTAAAGGCGTCGCAAAACTAAAGTACAAAACCATCCCTCTGTGGGCCTGTGGTCAGAGCAGGCCGAGGCTGGCACCTGCAGTGGGGTCACCTTCAGAAAGAAGCAGAGGTCAATGTGAAACAGGGGTACGTGTAGCCTCGACTCCTACGTGAATAAAAACACAATTACGGATTGGAAAATAATCTGTAATTATAATCCACTGGAGGCTTCGCTTCAGAAGGTGTGTGCTGTGTTTGAACTGCATGAGCAGAAGGGCTGCAAACTGATAAGTTGTGCAAAACCACTCTGCTGCGAAGAACCGCTTTGTGTTGGACTACATGACACAGAAGGCATGCGAGCTGCGTCCAACCCTAATCTTGAAACATCGGAATTTAATGAAATGATTTCACTTTCACTGCTTTGACACTTCTTAGGAATATGAGCCATTTTAGAGTGTGTACAGTTCCTTGAAAAAGTATTCACCCCCTTTCAGGTGTTCTGAATTGTTGCTTATCTTTAAACAGGGACATTGGATGTTGGACTTTGTTTATGAAATAAATGAAACAGAGACCATATTTTGGTGTCATTGGTATATTCAGGCTTTTTACACATCACTAGGACCCACATGAAGCACATTCGGTGGTGAAAATATGAAAAAAATGAGAAAATCTGAATACCTTTTTCACAGAAATATATGTGTATTAATTCTGCACAAACCCAAACTCTGTAAATTATCATTTTATTCAGAAAGCTCCCAAATCACCATACGTATTGGAAGAAAACATATTATCCAGGGTTGAAGTGTCAGTAAAAACCAACAATCCTACATCAGGTGGAGAGGTTCACATCAGCTGCACAGAGTAGAACATAGTCAGGACACTGTGAATAATCCCATGATCAAACAGTCAGGACCTCAGTTAATGGCTGAGGTATTATTAATGGCTACCTCCTGCAGCCTGTAGTCCCCATCACCACACTGCAGCATTGGACTGTAAATTCTTGTCCATAGGGAAGAGTCCCTCCAGCACCACAAGCCCTGTTCTCACAAGGCTCTCCCACTGGAGTACTGACCAGACCCAGCCTTGACAAGCTTCTGCCAAAATCGAAGCTTAAGAAACGTATGTGTAAATTGATGATAGGGAGTGATTTGTACCTAATATGGAAATAGAGGGGACTGACGTCATGTCCAGGGTGTACCCCACCTTGTGCCCATTGCTTGCTGGGATAGGCTCTGCCTCCCACATGACCCTGAATCGGAAGAAGCAGTTAGGAAATGTGTGGATGAAAATAGGGGCGCAACAGGGTATAAGGGTAAGTTTGCAGAACACTTTGAAAGGACTGGAAATATTAAGAAATACATTTAGGAAAAGATTTAAATTCAGAAAATAATGTTCACTCTTGTCACATGTATCCTGTGGGTAATCCACATAACAGAAATGAAAGAACTATAAGGACAAGAGAGTAAGACAGACGATACTTGCTCCGGGGCTGTAGTAATGAAAGATTGCTTTTCCATGTTTCACGTGGTCATGCTTTCTCAGCCAGTCACACCAGAACCCAGTAGCTCTGTGTCTCTGCTCTGCTGAGTGATGATGGCACTCCCTTTTTTCAAAACCATTCATACTTTCTTTGTAGTTTACAAGCCAGGAGCGACAGCAAAGCATATTCTCCATCACCCTTAAAACAGCGTAAACAAATGCTTTGATAAAAGATATTTTGTTTTCTGCACTTCAGCGTATACAGAATCCATGTATGGAAAAGCATAATAATCACTCTTTTGATTGCAATCAACCACAATTAAAACTGTGCTTTGGCTGCAATCTGAAACATCTGTCACAGCACCTACAGATCACTTTGTGCCGTCAACGATGTGATCAAGATTCTCCTGTGTTTCAAAGGGAACATCGCCTTGCCAGTTTTCCATTTTTTTACCAAGCAAGCAAAGTTACACCATGTTATTAAGTTGTTAGAATGTAATATAAAATGAGATATTACAAGTATGTGTGACTGGTGTCCCACTCAAGGTGTACCTTGCCTTGCACCCGCTGCTTGCCAGGATAGGCTCCGGCTCCCCTGGCACGGTAGATATCGGGTCATGCAGTTCGGAAGCGGAGGGATGGATGAAAGTGGGCTTAGTATTCAGTTAGACCAGATTCAACACTAAATGAAGACTAAACCTGATTCAGAGTCAGATAAGGGGAGTCTTATTTGGGAGGTTAAGTGATGGGGGTGGCAACTGATCCACAGAAGTGCTGTAAGGCTGCAGAGCAGGGAGATATTGAAAAGCAGAGACAGTCAGCTGCTGAAAACGATACAAGCAGGGACCTCAAATGAAAATCCTTGTTATCTGATGCACCGTCACGTTGCACCTCACCCTCTCTGTCCCGAGCTCTCAGACGAAGTGAAAGATTACCGCATTTCAACATCATCTCAGTGCTGAAACAGTGTGTTCATCTTCAGAGGACAGATTCATTAACTGTTTCTGAGTGCATGTGTCCCAAGGCGTGTTTAACGCTTTATTTTAGCCAGACCTTTCTCCCAGCTCATGTATTTTCACTTGTTAATGAGCTCATGAGCTTAATGTACACACATAGACATACAGTAGACAGAGAAATATATGCATTCTCACATTCAAATACATGGCCAAGTGTAAACGTGAACCTGAGACTTCCTTAATTGATTGAATACATTTCTATGGTAGAGTGTCTTCCCTCGCAGACCCAGTGTTTTCAGACATAAAATGATACAATTTGCACATACGTGTAATTGAGTCCTTGGAGAAAGGTAAGCTGGAGTCCTAGAGAATGGAAGTAAACTTCTTCGGTGCTCATTATGGAAGCGAGGGGCAGAGAGCGAGGCTCATTACAGGGTGTATGTCATTAAGAGACCTCCCCTGGAGCCAGGCTGAAGGTGGACACTCAGTGACTTTCGGCCGAGAATTCAGTGTGGCTGAATCCTGCAGAGAGCACCATGTGAAGCAGCTGACAGGCACCCAAGTGTGCACAAGCCCTGCGAAGAGAGGAAGATCTGGGACTCTACCGCCCTCACTTGGACAGCAGGGGAGCTGCTATGGATGCTGCTGAATAATACAAAGAATAACAGCATTTCCAAGGACAACAAAGAGCTCTGGGAAAGACTGAATGCAGCGAAGGGACTCAGGTGCTGGTACGAACCTTTTAATTCAGGAAGAAAGTAAGGTTTATTTTTTATCTCCTCTTTTGACATCTGGTACAGTTTGGTCAGACACCAGGGTTATTCCATTTGCTGACACCTCTTAGATACCACGGACGGATCAAATACATTCTGACTCTTTCAGTCATCATAAATTAAGAAATCATTAATTCCCTCTGAAGAATCGTGTTACCATTTCCATTAGGTTAGTCAAATAATCACATTATATCAATATTGAAAAGCAACGCAGTTGCATAAGAATAACTCACAGTTGGATTGTGCTGTACATTTACAACATATATGGATATTTAAGGATAGAGGCTTTAATAAGGGAAGAAGAACTTTATGGGAAAAGCTAAATATAATGGGAAAAACCTACATGAAGGGATGTAAATTGAATTTCAGTTCGGACAGGAGACAAGTAAAGTCCTCTCAAGCCGACAAAGCATTCCACTTGATATAACTAGAGCAGCACATCACTTTCCCTGGAATCCTAATCTCATTTTACACAGTTTACAGCGAAATAGAAATAGCATTGCTAATCCTGTTAGCAAAAAACGAGTTTTCTTTCTGAATGACCCCTTACATTTCTGACAGAGCAGGTAGAGGACCGATGCAAATTTTTTTTTCTCCAGCTCGGCATATAACTATGACCTAGTTTGCTGATGATAACTGAGGCATATTGAGTTTTAACAGGTGATGAATCATAACAAAATGACTCCCCAACCCTACATTGTGTTCCAGTGTCACGTTAAAGGGGTCAGTTTGGTTGACCTGGCCTGCAGTGGCCATTCATCTGTCTTTCATGTACCACCGGTCTATTGCATTTTAGACTCTTTCAGTTGCAAGAAAGAGGGAAGGACCTTCAGCAAAACAAAGAAGCCCCTCCCACCTTTCCCTAGAGAGAGCACCTGGCTCCAGTAAGGATTACCTACCAGATTCATCACCAGGATAATTCCTGCCCAGGGGCCTCAGAAAGAGCCAGTGGGCAGAAGGAGGAATGCTCATTCTTTATTGACAGACTGATAAACTGCCTTGTTTTCTGAAGATCCTTCTTACAAGATGTTTACACAGCCCAGGAGAGACAGGCCCCCACCTGGGCCACATTCTTTCTGTGATTTATGAAGGTGTGCTAAATGCCTAATCTCATGTAATTACAAGCTATTTTAGGATGAAATAAAACAGAATCCAGGGAGACCACCAGTAAAGCCTAGAGATTAAATTGCTCCAGCTACACAAAGAGAAGTCAGGAGGAACTGTGAAACCCCATTTGTGTATCAGGAATAAAAAATGCTTCTAAGTATTCCAGTCAATGAAAGTTGGTATTTATTGTTTCTCTCTTACAGAAATCATTGATCCTTCCATTTCTTAAATCAGTTTGTCCAGTGCAGGGTTGTGGGGGAACCAGAGCCTATCCCAGAGACCAATGAGCACAAGGCAAGACACACCCTGGATGCCAGTCCATCACAGACACACACACTCACACCACCAGGGACCAGTTCCGCAGATGCCAATTAACCCACCTCTGGACTGTGAGAGGAAACTGGAGAACCCAGAGCAAACCCATGCAAACCGGAGAGAAACATACAAACTCCACACAGACAGCACTCTAGGAGCTGAACCCAGGGCCCCAGCCCTGTGAGGCAGAACTAACCACTGTGCCACCAGGCCAAAGTTAGAGGTGGGGTTGGAACCTGAGTTCCTAGAAAAGTTGTGGATTTACAAGAAAGTACTTTAGCCCAGGGAGCTATCTGGGCTCTCTATGGAAATAAGGATATTCAACTAATTTTGTAGTCAAACCTACTCTAGAGACTTGTATTTTCTCTGACCTTTAAAACTTTTGACTCCAAATCAGTTGTCTTCGTGCTGTTAGCATACTGTTAGATGGCAGGCTGTGCCTTTTCACTGTTCTTATTGATAAACTGTAAAACTGTTCATGCTTTGAGAACCCTAGATGGGAAGTACTAGATAAATCATAGTTTATTATTTAAGGATTGAGGGAGAGTTTTGGATTGCTGATTTCAACCCAGCTTAAGCTCTGAATTCTAAGGATTTGAGTTTTCAATACACATAACTACAGTATATCCTTGTTTCAAATGTACAACTCACATTAATAATGTCACAATTTACATTTGCAAATTACGTCACATTTTTGTTGTTTTGAAACAAGTGAACATTGCTTGCACAATACCCACATTACTTAGAAAAATATCAGTACATAGGAGGGAGGTACTGTATATCCTCACAGAGACCATGTGATTTCGCACTCTGCAGCAGGAGACAAGATACACTAGGGACAGAATTTGCAACCCCTGTGTGAAGTACTGGATGGGCCCAGACCTGTAACCTGTGGGAAATGTACCTTTCTAGGTGTTATAAATGAGCACAATCAATCAGCCTGGTTCTCATTCACTCAGTTCACATGGAGGAAATCCCAGCTCACAGTAGAGTCCTGAAATAAAAGCACAGAATTAACCTGACACACAACATTAACCTGCTTATGCAAAAAAAAGAATTTATGTTAAAGAAGAGTGTGAACCTGAGAGGCAGTTCATTAAGAAACCCTAGACTTCACCTGTGCAGAAATTTAGATACTGCTGTTTAATCAGAGTAAAGTGGATTATTTTACCTCACATTTAAAGTATGAAAGTGAAATCATGGTGAATACACAGGGAGGAATGGAGAGGTATTCCATGATACAAATTGTGGGGAAATTGGAACAAAGTTAACATACAAAATTGCAGAATTATCACAGGTGTGGCAAAGTGGCAGGTTTATTATTATTTACCTGTAACTCCAATCAAAAAGCATGTCGTTAACAAAGGCTTTGTTAGGACAGCCATTACCACCAAATCTTTTCACAGCTTTATTTTAGGTCTAGGGCTTCGGAAGTCTACAGGCTCATGAGTCAGGGCCTAGCCCAGTTTCTGTAGCTTTAATCATATTTTATTTCACAGATTAATCTCATCAATCTCCTTTTATGAAACAGCCCGCAAGGTCCAAATCCCCAAACTATGAACATAAGGTGCATGACGGCTAGCTCTTTTCAAGGGATGGCGACAGTAAACTGGAAAGCAGCCTAGCAAGAGGAGAGAAAAAGCGAATAGGCTGAAAATTACAGCTCTTCAAATTAACAAAAAGGTAGGCGCCTTGATGATTCGAATTAAACAAAGAATTCCAATAACAGAAGCCCATAAAAACAAGCATTTTCTTTGTAATTAAAGCCCAGTGATTATAATGTAAATAATTGCAGTATAAGATGCAAATTGTTAGCAATCAAGTGGAGAATTTGGTGCTGGCAGGGATAATTAAGTTTGTAGCGCCTTAATAATTACACAGTGGCTAATGTAGAATGCTGCGTAAAATCTAGCAGAGCGCAATCACTGCAATTGCATTAACCAGGCCCCATAATTATTCATGTCATCTCAGAATTTATGTGCCTCCTTTTGTTTGTGCTGTCCTGCTTGGGCCTTGACTAATAGGATCTCTTCTCTTCAATCTCTGGCTTCTGCTGTGTACTGTATCTGACATTACCCTCCTCCAGCCTCTACACCAGCACTTCCCAGTCCTGGTCCTGGTGCCCTACACGCCTGCTGGATCTCATTCCCTCCAGCCTTCATCAGATCACTGAAGCCTTGTTTGATCCAGGAGGTTGCTTCATTGGATTCATTTGCATTTTGTTTCTTGTCATCTGTGTGGATTTTGTTTTCACATCCTTACAAAATACAACGGTTAAAGCTCTTACCTAGCTCTTAAGCTCATGTTTAAGAGCTGGGATTTAACAGTTCAAATTAATCATAAGTGAACGAAGGTTTGATTGTGTATCTGAAGGCTTGGCTGGAACAAAGACTGGTGCCAGGATTGGGAACCTCTGCTCAACACTGACATCTACAGTACCTCCCTCCACCTTTATCAGGTGTATCATCTGATTACCACCCAGGGAAGCACAGGGTATTAGCCTGCAGCATTGCTGTCTTCGGTTGTGTGCTTTGCCTTGTTTGCGTGTTGTGAGAGCCTCTATTTTCACTTCAGTCATGCACAAGAAGCACTGAGCAGGAGTATCTCTGAATGACAAAAAACACGAATGTAACATGATTGAGAGTGCAGCCAGTTTATAGCTGAAAAGATTGCAGTTTAATGAATGGCTCAATCAGTTATTAAGAAGTCTACATAAATACACATGCATTCATATATGTAAAAACAAACAATATTTAGTAATAAATACTGCTTCATCACATTGTCCTATGTGGATGTTCATAATTGAATTAGTGTCACATACAGTAATTGGTCAGCACAGCACTGGTTATTTACAAGTAATGTTCACAGTGTAGCACTGTATCGCCCAAATGTCCTTCAAGTTTCCTTAAGGCTGTAGGCTCCACTTTCCTTTTTCTGTTTCCTGGAAGTTCCACAGGGCCTCAATTAGATTTGTATCAGGATTTTACAGGGGCCAATCAAACATTTTAGAATGAATGAATTCCAGCTTCTACTTTGTTTTCCAAATATGCTTTCACTTTATCTACTGCAGGAGCTGTAAAATACATTTCTAAAATAAAAAATAACCCAAACATTTGCATGATACTAAACGTGTGTAAATTAAAACTGAAAAATAAGACACTACAGCATGATAATTACTGGTTGTGTTTTGAAGCTGACTGGAGATGTCACAGTTATTCTCTCTTACTCAGCCAGCCTGACATAATTGGACAAGCTTCATTTCTTCAGCAGGAAAAGTAAGCACAAAATCCCACTAACATTAGTAGGGGCTGCACTCAGATACCCACCTTTAAAACTGAGCCTAGAGGGTCCAGAACTCTGCACAAAAAATCAAAACTTTCATATTAAAATAACATGCAGACACTTTTAGCACTAGCAATAAAATAAGAAACAGCCCCACCTCATTACTCTGTCAGCTCTGTCAAGAGTGGCTCTGGTGCTACTCTGCCCTATTCATGAAATAAGGTACTGTATTATAGACAAAATACCAAGCACAAGCTGGAGAAGACATAAACACATCAGCACTTTGTATTTTGGGCACTTACTGTATGTGGGAGGCACTTATATAGCTGCTGTTATAATATACATCCTCCTGCAATAATAGCTGCTGCTGTTATTATATGACACTCTCTGTGGTCTACAGAATTTACTAAAAAGATTCCATAGATTATTCTTGTTGGTTTACAAGTCATTTTGGATTTCACATACTGTTTGCTCTATCCCTGTGAAATTATTATGCACGAAACCTGGAAAAGATAATTGTCTGAACAAGTTGTCATTAATTCATGCACATATTCTTCACAACTCTAGTAGTCTTTCAAGTTTTTTGTGAAATTAGTCCTACAGGTTCTTTTTGAAGTCTTCAAATCTGCAAATTTGTTTGTCCCTCCGTTCCTACAGGAAGTTGTTTAAGAATCTTACAGGATGTTTTTGAGCGAGCCCTGCTCTGTCTGCTTTGTCTGGTGGAAGAAAGTGACCATGTGCACTGTACTCTCCTCGCTCAAGATGTTGCAGTGTGCAGAAACACTAATCCGATGCGATGCGCCTTGTGGCAGCACAGGTGGATAAATACTGACATTGTGCATTATACTGGATCATTCCTGCATGTAATGATGCTTTTTTTATGAGCCCTGCTTATGGCTGAAGAGGCGTGGTGCGGAGGGTCCTCTTAGTGGGATGTTAACGGCACATAGCATCAATGGAATGGAAACCAGTCAGTTCAGAAAAGTTAATTATGCAGCTGAAATCAAATGGAAGCAGGCACTGCAGAGAATGGAGAGTTAGGAATCCCCTCTGCCACCCTTCCTCTCCATCACTCTCCAACAAGACAATGGACATTGAATTCTTATAGCTGCTGTGAGGCTGCTATTGATCAGGAAACACTCTCTCATACAGTTGTGCAGGCACAGGGGCACATTAAACCAAACAGCCTGCAATACGAACTGGGCAGCCAGTGACATGCATTATGAAATCCTAGTGCTGGAATGGATTTGGACAGCTTTTACAGTCTTCGCAGTGTTGGAGTTGTGACCCAGTGGCTAGAAAGATTGAAAATGCAAATCCCCTGTGATTCCTGCATTAGCTTTGCTGCTAATATAAACACCCAGAGCATAGAAGACAAAATCTGCTGGTGTGAACTGTGTCTGTACACTTGCAACAGGCCTGATGCAAATGAATTCACAAAGAATGTGCTTTTACAACAGAATTCTGCCACCCAAAAATTAAATGAACATCACAGCACTCTCTGTTCTAGTGAAATATATAGTACTGTATATATGCACATATTAAATTTAAAAATTATAAAAATTATCGGATTTGTATTGAAATTGTCAATACAAGTGGTGGTAAAAACTAAACAAAAAGGAAGAGAGAAGGAAGGGGACATGGAAAAAGATGGACACAGAAAGAGACAGAACCGGAGAGGAAGAGAGAATGAAGACCAGAGAGGCAGAGGGAGAAGAGGTATCGTGAGAAGGCTGTGTGATCTGTGCGGCTCGGAGACTGCTCTCCAGCTGCAGCAGAACAAGAGCGCTGACATCTCTATCCCCGCTGACACAATCACGCCGCCACCACAGCGATTGATTGAAACCAGCAGTTTGAACGGCCACTCACTGGGCCAGCAAATAATAGCAGGCCCCCTCTTCTGCTCATCTTAGCTTCTGGGACGCAGAAGCCGGAGAAAATGTGGTCTTT
The DNA here is from genome assembly GCF_055471065.1 of Atractosteus spatula. Lineage (NCBI taxonomy): Eukaryota > Metazoa > Chordata > Actinopteri > Semionotiformes > Lepisosteidae > Atractosteus > Atractosteus spatula. The sequence continues at coordinate 311,084 of NC_142721.1, read as the reverse complement.
GGCAGGGCCTCTTATTTTCTGTGGTGAGCTATAAAAGCTGATTAGAGTTAAAACAGCCGGTCGGGGTACTTCTCAAACAGCCGCGGGATTGTGGGGCAGAAGCCTATCATCTGTGAAATGAAATTTGGGTGCTGGCGGGGAAAAAGGGCATGTGAGGGAGATGAGGCAGAGAGGGGGGCGGACAGACAGACCTGAACTTTAAATGAATTGCTTTAGCTCTGCGTCCCCATGTATCACCGGGAGGGAGAGCTGTCACACAGTATCAATAAACCATTACCTGGAGCCCCTGTGCCCCCAATCACAAACGCAGTCACTGGGCCTTCTCCCTCTTTGCACACAATTCAACACTCAAGACAACAATTAACCTTCTTAGAATCCCATCCAGCAACATTTCCACTGCGAACCCAGTGAAACCCACAGCACGTCACCATGAACCCAAACAAGTCCAGTGTCTTTCCTGCTTTTTTGTATTTGGCATGCATTTTTAACACAGAGGTGCATCTACAGTATGTCTTTTAAAGAAGTGATTGATTTAAACATAATACATCTTGTACAGAATTAACTACTGTGTGAAATAACACTCTGTCATGTGTGTCATGTGAATTATGAATATGTATTGGGTTTTAAATCATAACACTTACAAATCATTTGTGGTTGTTTTACACTTTAAGCACTCACTGACTTGCAAAAAGGCGAGGAACGTTAACTGCTGACTGTTTTATTTAAACAATATTTTTTATTTCCAGCACAATAACATAACAATACTTACCTACAAAAAGAGGACCCATTCCTGCCATTGCTCCAATCATCACTCCTAGTGGTTTGTTGATCGATGTCAGTGTATTGAGTGTGGTCCTGACTCCTACAACAAGTATTGCCTTCTGGAAGTACTTAAAACTCTGATTTAAAATGGACTTCTCCTTAGTTTCCTTTTGTGTCCTCCAAAGCAACAATATCCATTTGATAATATATTGACCAGATTTGTATTCTAGATGAGGTCTTACTGATATATTAGTTATAACATAATATTTCTTTTGATCAATGATTTACACTTCTAACTATATAACTTAACTATTCCTTCCCTACATTATGTTGCAGATGAAATTATGTGTATTTTCCATAAGTAGCTTACTCATGTTCATTGTATCTCATGTTATATACAGTATGTTTATCAGGTGTTTTCCAAATTTTGAAATTTGGCTTTTAGCCTTTTTGAATTTCATAGAGATCTTCTACAGTATTTGCCGTATAAAAACTACACCATAATCTAGATAATAATTGTGGAACAATAACAATAACCCATTTACAGCATTCTGCCTTTGTACTCTCTGTATTTTATTCATTAACATTCTTTGATTTGAGAGCTGTCACCTTTCTCATTGGTTAGTACCTGAGTGAAAAGTTCATTTAAAAAAGGACAATATATTTCAATATTACTGCAATACATTAACTTAATTTGGAAAATAATTAAATTCCACACAATTTAAAATCCAAGATGCTATTAAAATAAAGCTGTAGCCATAAGCATTATTATCATGCAAATTCTATATGATATAAACTGTAACAAATAATTACTGCTATATTCTTTGTTTTTTTAACGTGAAATTAACCTTTACTCGTTGCTTTGCAGGTAACGCAAGTTGACATAGCTCCTCGTTCAAACCTCTGTATTAAATCGTTTCTTGAACTATATTTGCTTTTCAAGATTATTGAGCATTCATTCATCCTAGTAAGCTGTAAGATTTCCTTGTGAATTCAAACCGCAGGGCAGTATGTCTGCCTTTGTGTTCTGAGAGATCTGAAAACTGTGTACGGAGTGCTAATGTCCAGGTCAGGATTCTACTCACCTTAGAACGTTAAGGGACAAAGCTCTAAAAAATATAAGCCAACAGCTGATAAAGAAACTACAACCCTGAATATAAAAGTTAAAAAATAGGTTAACAAAATATCTTTACTTTACACATATAACAAAATATAATGTGACAGCCTTTATGTGGGATATGATATAATAATGCATGTACTGTTAAAGACAAGCAGGACCCCTGTTTTCAGTTCTCAGGATTTAGTAACTAGGGATCGAGTTCAGGGTGCTTTACTTTGAGGGAGGCTCCCATAATTAATGTTCAAACTTGCATAAAAACAAACAAGCTAGCAGGCAAATAAATAGCATCTCTTCAGTTCTTTTCACTTGGGGGGAAAACGGCTTGTTTGGGTACCGACTGAGCGACTCCTGCTCATCTTGGCTTCTCTCCCCCTCGGGTACACTGGCTACCGAGGATAACAAAGGCACTTTCCACGCTCTCCTGATATCCAGCTCAACAGGCAGGCCGCTGGTTTCGAGAGGGGAGCTCTGCTGACAAACACAAGCTGTGCGTCGACAGCAGTTCTCACATTTAACTGCCACAGACGGAGCTCCTACGATATTCAGGTCTACAACTTGTACATAGCATGCTTTTGTAGGTGTGTGCACATGTTCAAAAGACAAAAAAACATTTTCAGCACCGGGATCCAAGGCCAAGAACAGGAAAAATGGAGAACAGAATTAATTCTCACGCCCTCAGTATGTGACAGCGGCCTTGGAAACCAGGGGTTATCGAAGACAAGTGGTATAATGTTGGCAATTAGTCTCCAGATGGAACTGAGAGCTTTAGAATGCTGTGACACTGGAACTGCTGCTTCACCCTGAGATATCTGAAAGGGCCCATTTCTATTGTCAGACGAAAAACATCTGGGCTTCAGGCCTGACAAGACACACAACAAAAATCTGAAGAGATTCTACACTGCTCAGTGAGATTCAAGACAAGCTAAGATGTCTGCATCTTAACACATTGTGTTCTGATCTAAGTAACATTGAAAAAATGGAGCCAGTCATCTGGCAGCACAACGGTATTTTTTCTTTAAAACCCAGATGCACAAACTGACGCCACTTTAACTGAAGAAATATGAACCACGGCCAGTATAGACACTGCCATGGCAAGGTCTTTCTAGATAGTGCTTTGAAGTTTTATAAGTCTCCTGGGCCTAATGGTATCTTGCAAATTATACTGAAGGAACAATAGTACGCACAATCCATTGACTCCACTCCTTCCTCCAACATTACCAAGGCGTGTCCATTCATAAGAAGGTGACCCAAATAATTATGTTATTTGGTTTATGTTACATGTAAGGTTAGGTAAACAATTATTAATACGTAAAATGCAGGATCATCAATATAGAAATAATATGGGGACGAATAAAAGTTTGTTCCATGGTGAAAAGAGAAGAAAAGAAACACAATGTTTGGGCTGTAATGCCTTCTTCAGACACCAAATGTTGTGTTTCTCTCAGGAAACAGCTGGATGTCATCCTTCAGTCAGAGTAGAAGGCACTTCTTCACACAAATAGTGATGGGAGGGTAGAACAAAAACAGTTGTGTTTTAGAGGCCAATATCCTGGCTTCTTTCAAGAAAATGCTGGAGAAGATCCTGGGATCCACATGCTAATAACTTCCAGCCGAGGAGCTGTGTTTCCTCCTCGAGTTTACAACTATCTTTATGTTGCTGTTCTATATTCTTTTGTCTTATGATACAGCCATTACATGTGGTTCATGATCTAATTACAAAATTTTCACTGGTTAACTGGCCTCTATAGTCTGACATGATGTGACAGTTGCCAGTTGCCATTGTTTTAGGGATTGGTTGAGCACTACAAATGTCATGGAGCAAGTCTGAAACAAAAGTGAGAAACATGGCCATTTGTTGTCTAGCTGAAACTGAGCCTTCCTTGCAAAACACAGCTCTGTCAAGCCAAGCAAAGAAAGAACGCTTACAAAAAACACAGGAAAGAACAGGTGACAAGGAGTCTGCTCATACGTTAGATCCAAGCAGCTTCCAGGAGGAACAGAGACTCCTCTGGGCAGTGCAGGGCAGTAGGGTCTCACGGTGGAGCTGGCCCAGTGTCGCGAGAGACAGGTGACTGGCATCCTTGTCTCAAACCCATAGATCAGGTCGAGCCCCAAGACATGGCTACAGGCCCACAAGGCTAAAACAAGCACAGTTGAGGCTTAAGATGATAAGACAGTTTCCAAAGGAGGGGAGGCTGTTCAACCCATCTTGTTCATTTAATGAATTACGTCCCTGATTGAAGTCATTAATCTACAGCTTTCTCCTTATTTGGAGGGCAACCAAAGTTTGCTGCAAATGTTAATATTAAACTCTCAAGCCCAACAAATAACAAAGTGCATGAAACAAATATCTCTGAGAGAAAAATTGAAGAGAAACACTACATTTGCTTCAACGGGCTTTGCATTACTCAGCTCATATAAATTCTGCCTAACCTGCTTTTTGAAGATTGTCTTCAGATTTCTTTGCTTATTTGTTGTTGTTTTTTTTTCCAGATAACTGATCAAATACCTTTGAGTGTAAAGAGGGTTTGAGTTTTCTTCGCTTACACATTGATATCAAAAGGAGAAAAACTCTTTAAAGCAAATTAAAAAAACAGCAGTGAATATTTTATCGTATGCCATATGTGAGTTTTAAGAGAAAGTAGGCCAAGTTCTCTGCCATTTCATTCTGTTTGATCTCTTTGCTGGGTGTGCAGATGGGACAGAAAATTTTGTGATGTACAGCTGAAATATTTACTGTATTTATTTATGAACTTTTTTTAAATAATGAATTATGTTCAAATATGGATGTATACACAGAATTCCCCATAGCGCTATTAATGGGGGAGCTCTCTCAATGCTGTAAAATGTAATACTGTGACACATGAATTTACTCATTTGCTACAATGGAGTTATTGCATTTTGTTTCAGCTTTTATTTTAGCCACTTGGGAGGCAGAATTAAAGTGCACATATTTATCTGGGAAGGCTGCTCACACCATGGAAGTTGCAACAATGGCTTAAAAAGAAGGGCTCTGGAAACCAGGTTTCTAGACAAAGGGGAGGGAACAGCGGTTTTGTGTAGGTATTGTATATAGGATCCCGTGATACGTCATGCACGCTGACATAGAGGCAAACAGGAACAATGAGCAACAGGCCTGATGCTGAAGTGGTGGTAGTCATAGATCTTCTGCCAGAGAAAAAGAAATGAGATTGAATACAGCATTAACACTGAGTCGGGAATGAGACACAGAAAGATTAATAAAAGAGCGTTTTCATGATTTATACCGTGTTGCTGTGGCAGAGGCTGAAGCGGTGCAGTGACAATGAGGCTACCACTAGAGGCCGCTACAACAGCATCTTGAGGAACTTCAGTCCATCCGGAATAAAAACTTTCGTCACCATTAACTGACTGGGATACGGGCAACTTCACGTGGAGTTAGGCAATGAGGTTGTATTTATTTTAAAGCATTTCATATCTCTTTGGAATAGTAGGTATGAAGTAATGAAGGGTTGATTTATCTGATTGTAAAATTAGTGGAAGCTGCTCTGTGTCAAACTTTCTAGTCATTTTTGTCCCCTGCGGAAATTTTTTGCTTGATAAGTAATTTTATGTAAATAAGGACAAGAAATCCTCCCAGAACACTCATCTGTCATCTGCGTGCAGAATGTTTTCATCTGCAAAGCTCCCCAGGTAGCCGTCTCAAGGTAGGGATCTTCTACAGCAGTCTCAGGATAACAGAGCACTTATATAAGAAAGCAAATCATCCAGTTTCAATAACTGGTGTACAATGCTATAATCTACAATCAGCTGCATTGAGGCTAACAAGCTATAGATATAGGAGTCAGTTTAATGTTTTTTCAGCTTCTCTCCTCAGAAGGTCACAGTTTATTTAAGAATCAGAGATGGGTTAGAAGGAGAGAAGCAGAGCGATTGGAGCAGCCCTGGTCCTGAAGGAACAGCATGTCTTCTGGGTTGTGCTACAGCTGAGTTCTTAATTCCAGGCTAATTGATTTCAATCTTTTTTTATTTCTTTGATTTTGGGCATATATTTAAAATTGTTTTCATGTGTCAAGAGGCAAATTGGATACATAACTGGTATCATATGGACCAGTTTCAGAATTTCAGACCTACCTCCAAGCCCAGGACCAGTGCTGGGAGCCGATGGGCTACAGAACAAACATCATATTGGTGTCAGTAATGGCTTCAGGTTAAGGGGAAAATGGAGCACGTGGAAGTTCTTTCAATTATGTTTTTACGAAGGACAGGGGTTGAGGCTGGTGCTTTGAAAATAACTGCTGTATTGTTTCAAAGGGAACAGGACTGATACAAACTAATTTATTAGTCAATAAAAGTTGTCCATTTTGTGTGGTTTTAAAAGCAGTGGCACAAGGTCTGTCAACAGCCACCTGAGACCACCAACAAATTGGTTACAGAGAATTTTCTATTTTAAACTGCTAACTTGTTTCATGTAGTTGAATAGATTTATACTATACATAGTTGAATATCTACAATGTTTGCAGGGTACAAAAGAGGTTTTTGTCAGGATGCAATGTGTTTGTAATATCATGCAGAGTTGAGCAGTTAATGATTTGAGGTGCCCAGCAGATTGGGAGGCAGCGACATCTCAAAAAGGAAAGGTTAACTTTCTTTTGTAATCTGTGCAGTGTTTGTATTGAGTATAGACAGGGGTGTGTATTAGAGAAGCTGGATCTCCAAGGCAGAAAGATTTTAGTTTGTTGCCTTTACAACCTTGTGCTCATTTTTCTGATCCCTGCCCAACAAAGCCAGGAGTTCATCCTGGACGTTCCGATTACATCGGTGTCACCTGATTCATTCTGTATGACCCAATGGATCTTCCAAAACAAAATGGGAAGGCGGTCTATAAGGCGCTTCAATGTAAAGCAAAAGACTGATGGGTAAAGTTGTGCACCAGCACCTTCTGCAGAGCCACTTTCCAAAGGGCCTTCGTTTTACTCCTCAGGCTGGAGTCAGTGAAGGACTGGTAGTTCAGTGAGTACCTACCTCACCAGGCCTTCAGGCAGGACCCTCCTGGTACCCAGCATGTCTGCTTACACACTTCATCTCTCTTTTTACCCCACTTGAAATTTCATGGCTCAGATATTTCTTCCTGTGGTTCTCTTTATAACCTCTGTAAAATGGACATGTCTGGGGACCTGCTATAGAAACAGGTAGCACAGATAGCAGAGGTATTGCAACTAACATGATTTCCAAATGCTTCAAGGGGGGAAAAAGTCATTTTAAAGCATGACCATGTTATATAATCCTATTTTGTTTCTCTGCTCATCTTCAGGTTGTAAAATAACTTTCAATGTCATGGTTTGGATTCTTAATAATACACAGTAACAAGCTGTGAGTATCTCGTTATCACCCCACGACCTCTCAACGTGGCTGTTTTGTTGTTGGCAGCAAGCGTGAACAGAGAAACTGCGTACTGAATTTGGACAATTTTGTCTTCAAAACATTTTTTCTTAAACTGATGATTAAGGCTGCAGGGATTTTTCTTTAGACTGCCAACTGCTACACTGTGTGATAATGTCTCAAGATAAAAAAATGATAGTAAAAGACAAGGAGTGAGGACGAAAACACTGCTTTTTCTCCAAAACTGCGAGTGATTATTTCTGGGTGAAAAGGCAAATGAAGGGCACATATTAAGCATTTGCTGTAGAAGAAACTGAAAGGTCATAAATCCTAGCAGAGAGTGTAGTTGTTCCTGGAATGCAAAACCATTCTCATCTTTTTCAAGATAATACTGGTATTTGCAGTGCAGATAGTGGATCTCACCTCCACCTCACACATCACACAGCAATAGACTGAGGTGGTTCTGTGCCACAGAGTAACTCCAGTTTAAAAGTATTAAACTATTTCTGTCTCTAACTAATTTCACAGTAACATGTTACATGTCCTTCCAACGCAGATCAGTACTGCTTTATTAGCAAGTATCTGAATAGGCAACACAGTAACACAGTGATTAGGATTGCTGCTTTGTCAGGTTGGTGTCCTGAGTTCCAGACCTGGGGTGCTATCTCTGTGGAGTTTGTATATTTTCTCCCAGTTTGCATCAGCTGTCATCAGAAAATGAAATGAAGAAAAGTGACATTTCAACCTTGAGCAGTCAAAGTGATCGGAGCCCCCCTCAATACTTTAACAAGAACCTTCCTGAAACTAGAGTCAGAAGTGTTGGATTTGTCTTTAAGTATCAGGTCCTGAAGCTGCAGTCTTATTTGTGTGCTATACCATTTTCTGCGGCCAGATCAATAAACCACAGCAATAACCCTGGACAGGCAACAGTGCTCCAATTGAACTAGCAGCACAGAATGCTTTGCGTGTTACTGATTACCAGTAAAACTGAGCCACTCACTTTGCCATTGAGAAAAAGAAGAGAGGGTAGGAAAAAAAAGTCAATCACATCTCAGTGCGAAACCCTAAGGTTATATAACCACCTCAGCAAACCGTCTTTACGAAGAACAAAAATAGAAAGAAATGAAAAGAAGCCACACCTCTTGTTTTATTGCTATAGAATAAACTAGTTAGATAGTACCACTTTGAAAATAAGCATTCTTTACAGACTTTAGACCAAGATTGGGCATCTACTGTATGTACCTAGTCCTTGTGCCAGATACAGTGGTTGCTAGACGATTGCTTAGATTGCTAGAAAATATGCTTAGATTGAAAGGGAAAAGGTGAGCTTACAATTAACACCAGGTCGTTTCATGAGATCCCCTTTCAAAGTAACAGCCTTTGGCTTGAAAACTGTGAAGGGGGATTCATGGGAAAATAACAGTGCTGAGCCTTTCTAGTTGACACCCACACTGATGGGTCTGGGCTCATGACTCATTCGATTCTGGATTAGTAACCTCAATTCAGCATGTTTGGAAGATGTGTTTTTGAGTCCCAGATGAATGACCTTGCCAGCATATCTTTTGTATTGGGGAAAGGCAGTCAGGTAGGCTCTCCCTGGGGATAGCTTTGCCCTTGGCAGAGCCAGTGTTTGTGAAAGTCAAGGTGTCTCTTTCTAAAACCCCACTGAGACTTTGCTATTAAGATATTATGAAAATTTTCCTTTTTTCCCCCTCCCTATTTTGACAGAGAATCAGTGCTGTTATTATTACTAAGTTCTAACGTAACATTTGCAAATCATATTTTAAGTACCCCTCTCTCTGCCTTGCTGAGTACAATTCTTCTGCAAATTGATTTTACCTAGCAGGGAACCACACTCCCACCACATGCCAACTGAAATATTATATCTGGAGTGTTTGCAAATAACATTTCAGCTACAAATTTGCAGTTGTAAAATAAAGATATATGAGAAGCTAGCTAAGTAGAATACCTTGCTAGACGTAAACATTAGTGTGATTACTATTTACAAGGTTAGGTGTAGGTCAAATAATAATTAAAATATTGGACCAGAGGACACTGCAGTCATATTGAACATAGGGGCTGCTGAAGAATTAATAGGCTGTCATACTGATAATAACCTGTAGTATCAAGTTTGCCTGGATGAGAATCTTTTTATTGAAAGCATGGTGGCGCACTGGTTAGCATCGCTGCCTCGAGGAGCTGGTGCCCTGGGCTCAATTCCGGACCTGGAGTGCTGTCTATGTGGTTTGCATGTTCTCCCATCCTCATGTAGGTTTTCTCTGGGTGCTCCGGTTCCCTGTCCCAAAACATGCTGTGGAATTCACTTACTTCTGTGAAAACTGGCCCTGGTGTCAATGTTTGTATGTGCCCTGCCATAGATTGACGTCCTGTCCAGGGTGTATCCTGCCTTGTGCCCAGTGCTTGACGGGATAGGCTCCGGCTCCCCCGACCCTGAATTAGAAGAGTGGTTAGGCAATGGATGGATGTAGTATTCAAGAGTTGAAAAAAGCTGGGCAGGGGAAAGATGTAGAACTATACAATTTCAGGATGATGTACTGTAAGCTTTGGATGAAATCTGATCGTATGGTTCAGAAGTACTGTACTGTAGTTAGGAAGCTGTCATTACCAATATGTTTTTTTGTGCTGTTTGAGAGGTTATATCTGCATGCTAATGTTATTTGTCTATTAATTATTTCAAAACAACAAAAAAGTTCTCATATAAAAACAAATTAATGGGTTGTTGGGGAGGGTGTGGAACAGTGGGAGTTCAACAGAAATCAACGATATCCTTTCACAAGGCATGATCAGGGCAATAGTCCATTTCGAGAGAATCCCGACAATCCTCCAACAGCCAAAGGACATTGTGAAGTTTGGCAGAAGAACCCTGACTGTGACCTGTAAACAAGTGAGAACATGTATGGGAACAGAGACAGAGCAACATTGACTGCATGGCCAACAAAGAAGACATCGCAACCTTCATTAACCTGTTTTTTCATAAAGAAGTCGGGGCAAAGCTCTTACACATGGGTTCCTCAAGGGCTGGTCAATACTGGGCCCAGGGATATTCGTACCTATATATTCTAGCCATGATAAAAACATCTTTCATTGTAGCTTGGGTGCTTTTCAAAATTTATGGTCTGTGAAAGAACTATAATCTTTGTCCAACACATTAAGATGACCCAGTGATTACTCCTGTGATCTGTCCAAATACAGAATGGTCTCTGTGGAAATAGTGTCCATGTCCAGGACAGAGACAGAAAGAGAGTGGGCCCTCCAGACTCCGAAGGCCCTCACTAAGAGCTCAGAGCACACGTTAAACCATACAGCCCAGACGTCAGTGGTCTGAGCTTTGAGTCACGTCACTACTCAACTGCGAACTGTGATGAACTGTGATTCCCTATGCAGTGGCGCAGAACTGTCAGACTGCCAACAAAGTAGAGTGGGATTAATCAGCCTGCTTGGTTTCAGCAGAACAACAAATTTACTGATTTGGCTGCCTGCAAGCATGCACTGAAATCAGGAAATCTTAGCCTTATGTGGCACTGTAGCTCTCGCAGGGTGTCTAAAAACAAATGGGTCTGACAACCTGGTGTGTAAAGATGTGTGTCTGCAGGACCTCATTTTTCCCAATTCAGAACTCATAGCCCTGAGCTGCCTTAATCTATTGATGACTCCAAATTTAATAAGAGATCATTGCGGAATAACAGCCTTGACCATAATGCAAAATGTTGCCAGGAAATCTTCTAAATCTATCTAAACCTGCAAACAGTGAGCCCACTCACAGGTGACCACTGTAATTCCTGTGCACTGACATGGCGAGCAGTGGTAGGAAACTGGAAAGTGAATCCAATTGCAGACTCTTAGCTGAGCAAGCTGAGCAGACTGCAGCAAGCAGGTAGAGGCAAGCAGGCGATCCAAAGCACAATCCGAAATCGACACTGAAAACACGCAGGGCTCAGAGCCTGGGTTTGCACTACAAGTACAAAGAGGGATCTGAAGACACAATGTGAGTCGATCAAATTTCCAAGCACAAAATCCAAATCACAGTCAAATGGGCAGGATCAATTCAAAGGGAAGCAAGCAAAACACAAGGGCAATTCAAGAGACAGAGTGGAGACAAAATAGAATTGGAGCTGAGAGCAATCAACTAAACAATTATGGAGCCAGGGAATGCTTGGGCATGAGAGAAGACTGAGCTTAGTCTTTGAAAACTGTGTGGCTATTTACTTCTTTCAAGAGTCTGTACATACAGTATTATTGCCTTGCCACAGGTCCAAATCGCTTCATTCTAAGCAATGAATGGTTGAAAATTTGATGCTCATTGTAGCCTACCAAAAAAGCAAATGATCTTACTGTTGTAGTTTTCTGAAGCTGAACACAAATACTGTATTTTATATTTGTTCAGCCCCTACTTGCAAGTCAGTACAGTTCCAAAACAATTTGGTAGCTTAGCCTGTAACCAAACAGATTAGACTACAGTCTGCAAGGCTTTTTTCTTTTCCAAGACACAGAAAGAGTTCACATAACCACCCCTTCCCATTCGTTATAAATCCAATTAGGAACAATGAAAAAGGATAATTCAATTGCAGCTTTATTTATTATTCAATTTGAAGAGCAGCTCATAATCACAGACACCTGAAAGCATTTAATTAAATAAAACATGTGCACTGTTTATTTTCTTTTCCAAAGCAGAGGTTATTAGAGTAATTATACCCATTAATGAAAGAAACAAGTGATTAAACTACCGAGGACAAGAGCAGGAAGGTTCACAGGCCTGGTATGACTCCCTCTAAAGCTCTCCATTGTGCCTGATCTTTATTGAATAGCCCCAGTGTGTAACCCTGTGAGGCGCTCCACAATGAACACAGAGTGTACAGCACACAGGTGTGAGCCAAAAACCTGAATAAGTTGATTATTCACTTTTACTATTTTGGCAAGTTATGCTGCCCTTTTTATCTTATTTAAAACAATGAGCAGCAAAATAAAATGGAAACAGTAGGCAAGAATGTGGAATTGCTCATTTTGGCAGGAGTGTCTCACAAAATGTGCCAAAAAGCATTCGGTTTATCATCCATGTTCCATGTCTCAAATGGAGTTCTGTAACCAGCAGCCCCAGGCACGTCAAAAAAATGACTGTTTCACAACGGCATGACCAAAGGACTTCTCAAACTGATGTTTGATAATGAAGGCATGGCACCCGGATCTAATCACATCATTAAAATCCATTAGCATCACATATATGAAGGGGTACTAACTAATCTTCACAAAATATGAACATCCTCGAAGCTTTAACTCATAGAAGTACTCATTTGCAAAAGTTATGCCCTGTTGTTTTTAATTGCTGTGCTCTCTGCTCTCAGGATAAAGAAACAGCTCTACTGCTATGCAATGTCTTTACCACCAACACAAAGAATCAAAAGATGATTAAGGAATATACTTGCATTTCGATGGTGGATCCTCAGTTTTTTTCAGAATCTTAAAAGCAAATCAAGTTCCTCACTTGTCCATATGTCCAATTATCTGGTTAACTTTATTAAAATCTACTGCACAAACATGAATTTAAGGATACCATAGGGAGGCACAGTGGTTATCATTGCTGCCTCACAGCACTGGGACCCTGGCTTCAGTTCCAGGGGTGCTATCTGCATGGGGTTTGTGCTCACAAGGGTTTCTTCCCCCAGTCTGATGACATACTGGTAGGTTAATTAGCTTCTGGGAAAACTGGCTTTCTGAGAGTGTGTCTGTTTGCTCTGCGATAGACTGATGTCCCATCCAGGGTGTGTCCTGCCTTTTGCCAGTTGCTTGCTGGATAGAATTCATCCATGACCCTGTATTGCATAAAGCAGTTAGGTATACTACATCCTATGCTCTGTTTATATGTAATACTACTGTTGAACATTCAAAGAAGTCCAACCAATCAGCTAAACAAGACCTACCTTTTCTGTCTACACTGACTACTGTATATACTAGAGTCTTATTGCCATGCAGATGGTGTTTTAGTTTAGTTCTAATTATCACTTCCATAATCTAAGTGTAATAGACATAAGACTTACTGCTCTATAATTAATTGGTTCTGTTTTGTTACCAATTTTATGGATGTGTGCTACTACATTAGCAATTTTCCAGTCAATGGTTATTAAATTCTCTTGAGTAACTTCTGGTAGACTTTTTTTTAATTGGTTGTAAGAGAGAGTATTATTTACGTACAGTAGGTGGAATTCCATCAGGCCCTGGAAATGTGTTTTCTATTTGTACCTGTAGTACTTTTGCCTCGTCTATGCTTCTGTGTGGAGAAGAGAATAGCCATGAGGCTTCTTGTGAATGATGAGGGGAAAAACATCTTATTGAGTGTCCATCATTAGAAAGTTTGAAGGGATGTGTTGGCTCTACTTTGACTTGTGCACGGCATCCAGTTTTCACTTGTTGATGTTATGATTCTTTCAGCCTATTAAACTTGGAAACTGATTAAAAATGTAGACACAAATAAAAAGAACAGTTTTTGTCTGCTTCAGTGATGTGTGCAAGCACCCCTAAAAGTGCTGTAATGTGTGACTGCTGTGACGTCACCAGGCCAGTTGGTTGAGTCCCATGAAGACCTTAGGAGACACACAACCTGCAGAGTCAGATGAGCTGTAGGCTCTCCGGGTGGATGTTACTGCTCTTCCTATCCCACGTGTGAATGTTACTGTATTGAGAGGAGAAAGAGGATGCTGAGGCACAAACCACAGCAGGAGCTCAAAACCATTATCTTTCCAACCAGTAGCACAGGCCAGAGCAGATAAGCATTACAAAAATTGAATTGGCTCAAAGTCCCATTTATTTAGTAGCACTGTGCACCAGAGACAACTCAGATCTTGGCTTAGAAGACATCCCCGTGGGCACACAGACCCTCGAGCAAGCAGGTCTTGGGCCTTGAGCCATAATAGGAACAACAGCACAACCTTCTGATTGTAGGGTTAGCCCTGCACAGCTGCTTGACACGTTGGCCTGATTTTTATATCCCAGTGGCAAATAAATGAGGTGTGTGAGGATTATTTTCCTGAAGTTAGAAGAAAGTTTTAAATGAGCAGCTATGATTTGTGGGGGGATCTAACTAACTATCGAGAAAAGCCCCTGGACATAGATTAATACAAACCAGAGGTTACAGAATAAAATTCAGGAAAGTGTTTCTTTGAAAGGCAACAAGGGCATATGAGGTCTGTTACTCCCTTCACTTATTCTACTGACACTTTCTTACTTTTTTTAGTCTGACATCAGCAATGCATTTAAACAGAGCTAAACTGGAGGATGGATGCAGGCATGAAGCCAGCATTAACATCCTCTGTCCAGTTTAATATGTTAATGCTGGAAGAGATGTTAATGCAGTGGGATCACACAACAGGTGTTTACCCATTGAGTCAGAGATTAATCACTGTAAAGAGAATACATTCTTAATTACTGTATGAAACAACCTTCAGCAAACAGTATAGACAGGTATGTAAATCTTCACACTCCATCAATGTGTAAATAATGGTATATTGAATAGTAATGATATACCAGAAATAGCAAGTGTAAGGAATCTGGAGCCTTTAGACTTCTTTGATAACAAGCTGTCTGAATGACAGTCACACAGTTTTATTTGACTAAAATGACTGCCAAGGCCCAAATTCATCCTTATGCATTATTTTGCTACTGTTCCTGTTTTAAATCACAAAAACTAGCATCTTGTGTTACTAATCCAATAAGGCCCCTACCTGGAAACTCACATCTACGCACAATTGTGCTGTGGGGAGGTCATTCTCCCGTCTCTATTTTTAAGAACACTGCAACTATTTAATAAACTAAGCTACACTGGAAGGGTCACAGCAGGCTCAGGAAACAAAGTCATATTCATTAAGTGTTTTCTGCTACATTAACTGTCCCACAAAGGAAAAATCAGCCCCTAGTGTGACAAAGTTAAACATTTAAAATGCCTAAAGGTACTGTTACCTCAGCACACTTCTGTGATAGTTTACTATTTATTTTTTGTTGTCATGTTGCCATATGTATATATTTACAACATTATAAGATAGCATGGTAGAGAACAACAGGATCTCTTGGTGAACACAGCCCTTAAGGCATCTACTCTTGCAGGTTTAAAGAAACACCTCCTCCCTGCATTGACAGGAGCTTCTGCTCTCTCTTCCTGAAAGCAACACTGCAGAACCTGTCCTCCAGTTTGTTTTGTCCCAGCCATGTTATCTGTATGTAGTGCAGGGCCAGAAACAGCTTTAGCTGTTTTTGCTGTGCTCCTCAGAATGCCCAGGAAGTTTGGGCACTGGGGCAGAGAGAGAAACTAAAATCCTTCCCCAGACAGGGTGAAAAGCAAACCTTGCTCAGCTTTGGAGAAGCATCAGTGCAGATTAGCCTTGAGAGAGAGAGAGGCCGCAACCTGCACTCTTGCCTTTACTGAAACACATTCATCTCAGCCCCTCTCCTGCTTCTCCTGAGATACTGTGGCTTGGAATTTATAGAAGTCATCATGTGTCAAACATCGGCGCTGCATACAGAATACTTTCCAGTATAAAAAGATGTTTCAGATTAGGAGAAGTATGCTTGTCCAGAGAACAATGGAGAGAATCTCATTTTGTAAGCAGGTTGGAAAGAAGCTCTCGACCCACTACCGGTATTGTAACGAACAGTTCTTTCCGGACCCTATGCGGACGACACAGTCCGACGGA
The DNA here is from genome assembly GCF_055471065.1 of Atractosteus spatula. Lineage (NCBI taxonomy): Eukaryota > Metazoa > Chordata > Actinopteri > Semionotiformes > Lepisosteidae > Atractosteus > Atractosteus spatula. The sequence goes on along the minus strand of NC_142721.1, from coordinate 295,142 downwards.
GTGGGGGAAACACTAGGGAAACGTCATGCAGGAATACGGGGCTGAAGACAGGGGGGCGTGTCCAAGGTGCGCTGGTGCACGGGGGAGGTGTGGCCGAGGCGAACAATCCGAGAGAGTAATCCTTAGGGAAAATCCAAAACACAAGGGTAAGTCCAGAACCAGAAGATCCATCAGAAGAAAGATTAAAAACCACGAAGGCCGGGTCGGAACCAGCGGACGGGGAACAGGAACGGGAACCGAGGTTAAAACCTTAACGGGACCAGGCGCCTCCTGGTCCCGGACTCGCACGATATGGAAATCAGATGCAGAGCCCGGATGAGCGTCAGCGCCTGGCTTTTAAGGTGGGCTGGGAATAGGGAACAGGTGCAGAGAATAAAGTCTTAGTGAAAGGGCTGGAGCACCCTTAAGGAGGGGGGACTATAATCGTGACAGGTATATTAAACTAATAACCTGGAAAAGAAGCACAGTCAGGATTTTTTTCTTCTGGTTCATTTTGAGCTCACACCCCCTCAAACCTTTTCTCACTCTTCTTTTAGGAACAAGGACAGCTTCTTAACTCCTTCCTATTAGTGAAAATCTAATGATGCATTTAAAGCTGAAAAGTGTGAACTATTCAGAGCAAGGCTTACTTTAGGAAGTATAGCTGAAAATTAGTACTTTAAGAAAATGTCTAGTAAACAAAGACAGTTTGCCAAGATGTGTTTACAGTTTCCTAAATCTAGGCCTAGCTGTGATGACTAATGTGCTAATCTGCAGAACCCTTTCTGCCTTGTTCTATTTTTAAATGGCTTCATTTTTACTGTAACCACAGGTCTGTTTGTAATTCAGTGGTAGCTGATATGATATTGTCTTTTGTGTCACAGACTCCTAAGGCCCCTTGCAATAAAATCAGATAGGCAGGAACTGGGTAATTGAAGGAAAAAAACAACAATAAAACCCTGCAGACTCTAACCTGAATTGAAAGACATGGTAGAATGAGCTCAGACCTTCAGTGTGGTCGCTCTACCATTTTCTCAACAAAGAATTACTGAAGATGCATCAGGGCAGCCTTGACACCCTGATGGCACAAAGGTGCTCAGAACTGCATGAAACCTGTAAGCGCAGACACAGCAGAATGTAACATAGCTTGGCCTGGCCTTGTGCATAATATAGACCACAACCGAGGGAGCTGGGGAAGCCTGACAATCCTGCTGTGTTTGGTGATGTGCGTTTTAATACTCGGGTGCAAATCCAATCAATTGTTTTATGAACAAATATTGCCTCGAGGAGCAGACCCTGTAGGTTTCTCAGTGGGGCAGTGACACTGGTCAAGCTCGAACCCGAGTCATACCACTAGTCAGCTGTAACTAAGATGTACTGTGAGGCAACTGCACCCCCTAAGGTAGAGCTGGGTTCAGTCAGCTGGGGTCTCCTGGCTCCCTGCAGTGTCCTCTGAGCCTGTAGGTCTGCTGTAAGGGAATCGAAGTTGGGGCAGTCAGAGACAGACTTTTGCATCTCTGAGCTCAGGCCCGAAAACGCACAACTGGCAATTCCAAATTGTGGACATAAGAAAAACCACTGGAAAAGAAATAATAAAATAAAAAATGAATATGGACACTATAGCCACTAGGAGACAAAGTAAGACAGCTTGACTTACTTCACCTGTGATCACTGGATTTGCCTGATCCTACTTTCTGGGTCTTTAAGGAGCTCAAAGAAAGAGCCTGGGGCAGAAAATAGCTGGCTCTGTGCCACAAAGAACACAAATGGCCTGTGCTGCATGGCTTGAAACTTTTATCTTATTTAATAATTTAAAAAACAGACCAAATAGTGACCAAATGGGGACTTGTAGAGCGTGCAGGCAGGGTCTGACCCAGTGAGCTCCAGCAAGCAGGGCAGCCGGGACAGCAGCTGAAGACAGGCAGGTCAGATGGCTCCGCTGCCCCGAGGCATGCAGACAGAGCATAAATCATTTTTGGTAGAGCGAGTAACAGATCTAGTTGTGAGCCCCCCTGTTCGATAACTAACACACCTCTTGTCAAGGCACAGTGAGGGGGAAGGGGGCCGTGTTATTTCTCTCTGTAACAGGGGCAGAAATCGATGACGGGGAGTCCCGAGGCTGACAGCAGGAGGGGCAACTCCGACAGGGGCTCAGCGAGCCGGGGAAAGGCCACATGGTTGAAGAAAAGCCAGTCAAGTCACCGGGAGCAGGAGAGGAAAACAAATTGCTCTGTTTGTCCCTGAGCTGCCCGGATTGAGACCTAAACACAGCCAGGGGGAGGGGGAGACGGGTGGCAGGAGGTGCTCCATCTCTGATGATGGGAAGGAGTGGCCAGTGGACCTGATGCTCTGCACACACCAGGGGCAGCACAGCTCATAGTTCACGTACAATTTGCATGACAGTTCACACACCATCCACACAGCGATTGTTTGTTCCAGTGCCCATGTACTGGACCAACTCATACTGCACAGCCCTGCAGTGTCTCTTGCATGGTGACATGATTAGAAAATCTTGCTAGAATCTGCAGTAAAGGACATATATAAGAGCTCTGTGATGCTGATTTTAATAACATTTACTGCCGTAAATCATGCTGATATCACAGTCTGGTGTATGCAACCAGAATGAAAGCATAATGAAACCATAGTATGATATGTGTAGAATATTTTAAGGAATATCTTGAGAAAGACCTAGACTACAGTGTCAGTTAACACGGCGATGTTTAATAAGGGGTTTGCCCTGGAAGATGGCTGGGTTCTCCAGACAGGATCACAATGGCCAACGTTATGGATGTCAGTTGCTGCTATTACCCACATTAACGGCTAGATCATCTGGATTACAATTATCAATACATACTGGAAATATAAAAAAAGAACACTCTGAAATCCAATGGTGCACCTTGTTGAGCCTTTCGTCAGTAAAAACTAAGAAACGGTAAGAAGCTCAAGCTGGGATTTAGGACAAATTCATTTTTTTCTGAAAATAAAATCATTGTGTGTAGACAAGTTCCTTGGAAACGTAGTTCTAACTTCAAATCTGAACTCCTCAAGGCAGACAAGTTGCACTGAGGAAGGTAGCAGTTTTGTTTACTGCTTCTGCAGTACTTGTGCAACAGTAGCACACTGTTTAACCATCTTCCTCCATGAGGCCTAACACAGCCACTGCTTTGATTATACTGCTCTCTGGTGGCATGATTGTGTATCACAAGCATAACAACGCCAGTTGTTCCCCGTCTGGGAGAAAAATGCATTTTTATCTCATTTTTAAATTTATGTATTTTAATGGACCCAAAAAGCAGCCTTTCAAGAATGAAAAATTAAATTACATGAAGTGCACAGACTCAGCTGTTTCGATAATAAGGAGGCTTATTCCCATCATTTATAATCAGGAGAACTGAAAAAATCTATTTAAATATATTTTTTATTTAACGTTGCAGTAGAGTATTTGAAGCTGTTTATGTTTTTCCTATGAAAGGCTTGTTAATAAAAAATAGTGTCCATGTTTGATGTGTTTCAATTTGTTTTTTAAGAACACACACAATATGAAAGTTCTCTTCAGGTCATGTCCTTTGAACTTATTGTGAAGATTATCACAAACAATAAATTCTTCATTACATAGGAGCATTTACTAGACAATAACCATTGATTATTAACCACAACAGATGAATGCCATAAGCCACCTTCTCTAAGCTCTTTCAAATCTAGACCTTTACTGAACCGGTCCTGTTATTTACCCCTTTGCTCCTACTGTATTCCGTAACCAAAAATGATAATTGTGACAAGACATAACACTCACAAAGGTGCTATGTAAATAGATCAAATTTGTGTTTGCAGTTTCTGATTCCTGTAATTTGGGTGAGCAATGTTGCAAGAGCAAATAACCATATGCACTTTTATATTTACAAAAAACCTTGCAAAAATCATGCAGCTTTCGTTACCATTATTAAAAGTGAAAATTAAAAAATCAGGCAGTGCCGGAGGAAGAACGGGCAATGAAGGAAACTTTAAAACATTTTCATGGTTTAAAATAATCATGTGGCCTGATCAGCTGAAGGCTCCCTTGTTCCCAAACCATGAACCAGCCTTCCTCTCACTCTGTACATTAAATCTTAATTTTTAATGGGTACTACAGTGGGTAGGTGTTTCTTTCGAGCTCAATACATGATATTTAAAAAGTAAATATGGAAGAAAACAGGGTGGTATCGTAGTAAGTGTTTCTGGCTTACAGTTCACTGGGCCTGGGGAACATTCTGGGGGGAGGTTATATGGTGTCTCAGCTGCTGCATGGGTTTTTAATGGGTGCTTTGCTGGATGTGTTAATCGGTGTGTTTAAATTGTCCCTGGTGCAATCGTAGTACCCTGCAGGGTATAGTCCCACATGGCAGGCTGTGTTCCAGGATAGCCCTGGGTTGCCATGGCATTCTCTGAAGCAAACCTGCACTTCTATCCACACAGCAGCTTTTATCATTTTGCAGTTATATCTCATGTGTACTCTGCTATCCTGCACTGTGTTATCAATAAAGCATCAAAGGAATCAATTGGGTTGCTTTAAGAAATATTGAGATTTATTGATGAGCTCTTTCAGGTCTGTGGTGTCATTTTTAAAAATGTGCCATAGTATTCCAGGTGGAATCCAGTCTTTTCCACAGATCTGGATATGCTGCGGTTAATAGCAGGTTATTCAATCATCCAATTTTGTGGCATTCTCACAAGTACACATCCTGGCACCTCATGGGTTAAGTCTAAAGACATGAAGGCTATAAAATTAAACACTTTTTACATTTCAGTCACCCATCTCACTCACTCCACTTTTCAGATTTAGTCTAAAGGAAAAGTGGGTGGGCATAAAATGAGTCAATTCTCCAAAAATGATTTTCACGTGATTCATAAAAGGTTTTTTTGTGTTTGGGGGACAATTGCTGAACAAAATGTGTAGTGGCGTAGGTACTGGGATTTTCCTGTTGGGTACACAGATCCTGCACTGATGCTATATACATGTACAGTATATTGTAGAGACAAGCACTCGAGCAACACGTTCACAGGTATTAGAGTTAGTCAGTGTGACCAGTTGTAGGAGCACTGTCCCCTCTGGGTTTTGCTCCAAGTTGCTAATCACAGATTAATTGATTTCAGTCAGTCTGGGGCAGATTTTTAAATTTACTTTGAGCTCTTAAGTTTTTAATGGGTATCAACCCTGTACCGATTGCAGAGTTTCGGAACTGCCCTCAATTAAGCGTGTTGCCTGAAACTAACCAACTAGACCTCTACAGAAGGGGGAAAAAAGCTCATTGTGGGTGTTTGAAAAACTACCATTCCCGTCTGTGTCTTTTCATCTTAAACAGATCACTTATTCAGAGTTTAGTCAGAAACAAAGGTAAGCAAGTTGAAGAGAGGCTGCCTACATTTCTGTATGCCGACATTGCTGGAAATAGTACCTTTTAAGGACTGAGCGCAGAAACAAGTTAAGCAAAAGTCTAAACAAGCAAGAGCCTGATAAAAGACTTAAGTAAGTAAAGGAGGGTTGTAACTCATCTGGAGTGAAATCCAGCAGATATAGCTGTCTCCCCAGCCAGGGAATGGGACACACTGCTGTAGAGCAACAGTTTAAACTGAAGGGACAGCCAGGCTACACATTCAACATGCAGACAAGCTGGCAATTAACTTACATTTGTTTGTACTTGCTTGCTGTGCACCTGCTGTGCACCTCTCTGGTCCTGTACTGAAGATAGTAAAATCAAATAGCCCTGCATGCTGTGACAAACCTCAAAGCTTAGTACACCACCTTTTTTGTACCTATTTAAGACTTATGTGGTTTGAGGTTTAAAATGGTGTCAGATTTAATATTATAAAAAATATACTGACACCTAGTAACCATTTAAAAACCATGAAAAATTGAATCAATCTCTTTACTAATAGGGAAATAGGGAGTGTCCAGTTTAATCACATGTTAAAGTGGAACAAGGGCCTGAGATCCTGAATGGAACAGGAAATGTTGAAATATGGTTGCAGCTGGATGTACAAGACTGCTACTCCCTCCTTCGTTATATTGCTTAACTCTCTTGGCGCTGGGAAGTGGGCAGGGCTCTGAATTTCACAGATTGCTCCAGGACTGGAGCGTGACAGTATAGCTCTGTACAAAAGAACAGTTTCCCGACGTTTCCCGTTCTGAAACATTTGTGACAAATAAATGCTGTGTCATAAATAGCAAGCCAATCAGGTGCTGTTCACTTTGTTGCTCATACAAAAGAGTGTTGGGGTGTAGCACAGGCAGACAGGCTTAGCAGTGACGAGTATGGTAGTAACACTAATACAACATATATGCTTCATTAAAGCCAAACTAAAGTGGAGTAAAACAACACTTACTCTCCTGTTGAATTTGACACATCCACCAACACCTGCTGATGTACAGAGCTGAAGATAAATGGTTTGTGTGATCTGACAAGCATGTCTCCTGTGCAATCTGGAGCAAGGATTTCCGCACATCACATCTTTTTTGTTTTAGGTAAAGACATTCATCTGCAAAAAGCAGAAAGCTTGTAGCCTAAAGCTACAATTTAGTTTCCTCAACTAGTTTCATCTATGGTTTCACCACCAGTGGTGTCCAATGTTTAACTGCCCAGCAGAGGTGTGTCAGGATGTGCTCATCTAGTGCCAGACCTGCCTCCTTGCCTGTTGCGGTGGCGTTAGGATGCTCCAGACGCACAGTGGAATCCCAGTGTCCTTGCTGCAGCCTTGGACAATGGAGAAACTCTCGTGTTGTGGTGGAGTAGTCCCATGATCCTTATCTCTTGTGTTATCATAGCTTAAAGGGGCTTTTCCTGCAGCGAGTCTCGTTCAGTGACTCCCGCCAGGCTGGCAGTCTGGATAACGTTGTCCCTGTAAATACTAAAACATACAGGGGTCAACTGCAAAGGAGAGACAGGCCTTACTTTTTGTTTTGCCTCCCTATGGAATATTTTAGACTTTTTGCATCAGTTTACTCATTAGACAATAATGGACCTACAGCTCAGCAGCCACTAATGAATCTGACAAACTACTGGGGCTCTCGTGACAAAGTGTTTTCTGTCCTTGGTAAAGCCTCAGTCAGAAGTTCCCTGTTCACAGTCTGGGACTAACTGACTCGCAAGTATAAAGGGTTGGCTGGGTTTTGTTTTTGTTTCCCTGGTAACGCCTTTCAACGTCACTGTTAGATTTTTTCCAGTTTGTCTAATTTGTCCTTGCTTGTACAGTATGACTGGTCTGCAGCAATGTATGGCCGCACTTAATTGTTCACAATGTGAAGATGGGCTTTGTGGCTAATGGGAGATGTACTTAAATTTTAATGTCTCAGATTTTCTACAGAAGACGTTTTTAATCCCATACAAACTGAGAACTGTGGGAATAAGAAGTTGCTGGTCATGTAATTGAAAGCTTAATTCAACAAGTGTTCTGGGAGAGCAACTGGATTCCCACATAAAGGTTAAAGATTCAGTTACACAAGAATACCCAAGAATAAAAGCATAATCGGTTTTCTTAGCAGTTCAGTGTCATTTTCCTATGTGCTACATTACTGTCACAGAGTCAAGTTTAGAGTTGAAACTTTGCAGTGTCAGTGCCTCCACATCACATCCAATTCAGGTTCATGAATTCTGAGTTGTGGGTGAGAAATAGGCAATTTACAAGTTTCTGGTTCTCTCCCCATGTGCTGCTCACTGAACATACTTGCTCTCAAATGTCTTTTACCACAGCTGCCAACTTATCTTCAGTTACATTCCACTTCCTCGAGATACTGTACAATGTTGGAACAACATTCAACAACACACACATTCAAATTTTAGCAAGTGCCAGACCTGGTGATTGGTTTATATATATACACAAACAAGAAATGGGCATTTTTCTGATGAATGTTTTTCCTATGCAATTTCTCTAAATATGGGATTTAATCAAACAAACAGCTCAGTTTAATCAAATGACTTTGTTGCAGTAAAAAAATTCACAGGTTCTAAGAGTCTGAATTGAGGTTTTCCATGTGTGGCATGAGATGGTCAGGCACTATGCACACTGAGCCCAGCCCAGTGCTCCACACAAGCTGCCATTGCCTGGCACACCTGTCTCTTCCCAACCCTGTAAAATAAACCCAGATCATAAAACTGCACTTAAATGCACAGCACCTATAAACTGCTCCTTAACTGATAAATTGTCTTTGTGTTTTTTTTATTAGTTGAACAAATTGTATGCATGAGAAAGAAACACATAACTCAAGGCAGAGTGAGGGAGCAGGGATATAAGTGTTTTCACCCTGGAGCCAGAGCTGAGAAGCCATGCAAGGCTGGACCTGGTCAAGAGGCAGTCTTCCCTCCAGACCACAATTCGCAGACCAAAAATCCAGTATGTTGTCTGGGGGACATGTCACTCTAGGAAATTAAAATAAATCATTGACTTTTTTGTCCACAAACTAAAAATGTAATCAAACATAAACAAAAGTGATTTGAATGAAGGCTGTTGCGGACGTGTGTGGTAAGGCAAGATGCAGAGATGAACGGGCTTCTCAGGACCATCCAGAAGGTGTTAAGGCACATGTACAAACAGACACTTCGCCCATATTAATAGACGGTAGATGACAGAGTCATACAAGTATTTTATAGTTCCATGGTGTTGTCATTATTCAGACTATTTACCTGTGTTTATTACCTAACAAGGCATTAACCAGTAACTACCACTATATATAAGTCACTGGCTGCACATTGTATTAAAACTGTTTTTATTATGCATCTGTACACCGCCTTTCTTTCTGCATGGGTAACACCCCAACTTGATCTGACTACCAGCTCGCATAACCCACTCACGGCCTCTAATGTCAACACTGCACAATACTGGTATTTTAACTTAATATGTATCAGTCAAAACATTTTTGCAGCACACTTGTGTATTAAATTTGCCACTTTTGGTTTAACTTCCTTCATTACGTTGTTTGTGAAACTCAGACCTGGGCTTATGCCAGCATTGTGGTTTCTACTAAAGGCATACTTTTTTTCTAGTAGGTGTATGGGACAAATGTTTTTTCAAGTACGGAGAAACTAGAACAAAATTAAATTACATCTACATTTTAAACAGTTTGAGTAGGGAGCTGCGTCAGCATGCGCAGGCTGCAAAGGAACAAGTAAAGGCTTATTGCTGCTGAAAAGAGAAGACAAGAAACGTTTTGGCTGTGGAGGCTTCTTCGGGTGTCAAGAGGTTTCCACATCCGAAACGTTTTGTTTCTTTTCTTCTCTTTTCAGCATGGAATAAGCTTTTACTTGTTCCTTTACATTTTAAACAGTCAGTTCGGCTCCAGCCACCTGCTGATGCGTTGCTTGGGAAACTCCAGCGGCAGAGGCAGCCGAGGCCTTGACGCATGAGTCTGATCTGAACGGGCTGGGATGCTGCACGACAGAGCTCAAGCTGAAGAGCGTAGGCCGAGGGAAGACCCACCCTTCAAGTTCCTGCGTGTGTCACTTCCCTGCTCTGCTCTCCGGACGTGACTGTGAACACGGTGCGCAATACACGCCCAGGACGATTCATATTTAAAGCAGGTGGCGTCAGGGCCGCCGGGGCTTTAAATACCGGCGGCTCCGCCTCCCGCTGTCACTGCGGAGGAAGAGCCGAAGACATCTCTCGTCACTGTGCTGCGCTTGTGTTAATAAAAGGTAAGCTTGGTTTGCAGCCGAGAAGTCTCAGTCAGCATCTTCTGGACGTCCGGATCAGAACCCCGGGGAACTGGCGCCGCGCAGAGCGTTTTCTGTTCCCGCATTTGTTTTCCGAGTACCAAAAAAAAAAGGCGCCCACGGCCGCCTGCCTGTGATGTGCTGGGCTACGTGATGCTGCAAAGAGGAAATATGAGCGACCTGCCACAGAATAACCGCGATGGCTGGCTGCTTTCAGATCACTCACTGCTGCTTTGTTTCTTTTTACATTTGTTTCTGCTTAGGACATAAAAGGGCACCTTAACATCTACGTGTGCTAACAGGATGAGGCTTTTAATATTTGGTCGCTTTTGGACTGAACATTTTTAGTGCAATATTAGAAATTACAATGTAGCACGATATTAACACCCTGTATTTATCAGAGTTTGAAGTGGATGCTGCATTGTAATATGCGCATTCAGTAATGTAGCATTTGGTTTTAAAGACTAGTGTTCTTTGCCAGCATGATGTTTTGAAGACAAACCCGGTTTATGTACATTTAGTCATGATAAAATACCTTCTCGATTGAGCTGATCACGTTAACCACGATAAGACTTTCTGCCATAACTACCTTAAAGTTGATTTTGAAAAGTATTTGAAAGTATTCTGATATTATAACATTTGCCTTTGGTTTATAAATTATGCATTTGTATAGACTACATAATCACGATCACATCTACAGAAGTGATCAATATATACTTGTTATAATCACATTATTGTCACTAGCAAATACCAGTTTTCGCTTCATAGCCTTGAGATTGCTGGATGCATCTATTTTACAGTAAAATAACGGATTCTGAGGGGCGGATCTGCTGCCAGATTAAGCCGGTACACTGACGCCCTGCCCATTGACGTTTCGCGACAGGAAAGGTCACCTTTGATTGACTGGCTCAATTTTCTGGTCGCAGATGCTCTTGGTCGATTAACCAGGTGTAATCGACTTCTTAATTGTTTATTAGAACAATCGTTATTCTACTGCGGGTTTCCGAATGTAAAAAAAAGTTCATTACTGCATCAGTTTTATTTATCACAACTAGGACGCACCTAGGTTTATTACACTTGCGTATACCTACTTTATCAAAGGCCCGTCTAAAACAAGCTAACACCCTTTCCGCTCCTGCTTCTAAAAAAAATGTGAGATCTGTGCGTCCTAGCGATACTTTCAAAATGGACATCGCTGATTACTTTCCTGAAATGTCCCTCGCATCAATGGAAAAGCTGTAATAACCCAGGAGTACACTGGGAAATGTAGGCTGGCTCCCTGCTTATCCTTGGACAGTGGGTTCTTTCATCAAGACTTTCTAGAAATAATGAGATAAGGAAGTAAAATATGAGCTTATTTGGTTAATTGCATGGACGCTATTCACGATTAAGGCATTGTTCACGAATTTGACGGGACCTTTTTTTCGGAAGCTATAAACGGGCACGTAAAAACGGATCGAGAATCATTCAAGCCTTTCTGAAGGCGAAGAGCAAACGTTTCGCATAACGGGGAGGGCTCTTGATTTTGGAAGACCTCCAGCGTGGCGAACGTTTTACCACGTGTTGCATTTCATCAGTTCCTATGGAAGCTGATTATTCTTATAAGCGTGACGTTTTCAGCATTTACCGTACTTCATGCCTACTCCCAACCCACTTCAGAAATATTGTATTCCGTACTTGCGCAGAGAAACGAGGGAGGAATGACTGAAGCATGGTCATATTGCACGGGGGGGGGTTCAAACACTTGTATACAGGCTATGGCCCAAGCTGATAGAATAAAATAAATCGAATAGCCATCAAACGGGTTCATAGTGTTTTGAACAGAAGGTTAACATCTTTTCCATAAAACTTGCATTAAGCAGAATAAGACTTTCGTGCGGGTTAAAAGACTGATTCTTGCAGTCGAACGGGTTTACAGTCAGTAGCTGTAGCAGAAATAAGGGAAACCGGTAGTTTTCCGTCATGTATTTTTCAAGCTCGAAATGTTTCTGCTGTCATTATCCTTCGCTAGTATAACTCTCAACAAAACGCACGGAGGAATCCTTGCCGAGAAAATATTTCCGTCGTATTTTTTTCCCTGGTGTTAATGCGAGGACAAGAAACTTCCAAGCATGACTTCTTTTCACTTCGAATAAATTCAACCAGTTCGCCATACAGTACGTGCTTTTAGGGCACTGGTCTAGCTGTATTGACACCAGGGAGACTAGGCAATTGTCTAATTGAGGCAGTTGATAGGATGAACTCTGAGCTCCTGGGCAGACTAATAATTCCTCACACTTGTGTGTATAGACTGACCGTAAACCCCACTTCAAGAGCGGTCCTTGCGGAACGATTGTTACAATGCGAGAAATGTGAATTAGCCCTTTCTGTACAAGAGCAACTTGGGTTCCTGTTATGATTAAATCTGCCTGGGCTTGAAAAAAGTTTTTTTTTTTGCTCAAGAATCTTGGCAGGCGCTGAAGAGGGCGGGTGGGGCTACATGAATGGATTCACAGAATAAGCTGATTCTGTTCCAGCAGAAATCAGAAGGAAGCTTTTAGGGGTAGTCTCAGAGAGCAGACGAGAAGAAGATGTGCAAGATTATACTATTAGCCATTCTTGCAAATGGTAAAATTCAGTCCTAAAGCTCTGGTACGATCCTTTCCATTAAAGTAGCCTGACAAACTACTCTACTTAAACAGCCCGGGCAGAAAACCCTTAAAGGATGGTGGAGAGTTGGAGTTCCCGTGACACTACGCTTTAAAGCGGAATCGCTTCAGAAAGTCGGCGTGTGTTCATTTTCAGTGCTGTATCAAAAGTGTAAACAAAAGTGGTTTGTTTTGTTTTTACTTTCAAGTTACTGGTTACATTAAAAATGCAGCTGCCATGCAGGATGAGTGTGTTCTCGTATGTAACGGGTGTGTATGTCCTGTCGGAAGAAGACGCTGGGGTAAAAGTAGATTGGAGAAACTGGAACACTTGTAAATATTTGCTTAGCCTTGTCCGGGGTTCAGAAATTGGCTACAGCCTGCTATCACCTGTTGAATAAACAGTGAAATCTGTTGTGAATAACACTGAAGTGGTTTGGCAAACATCTGTCAGACTTGTGCTGAGTGGTTACCGCTGTTGCCATGGAGTCTGACAGGGGCTCAAGCCTGTGAAGGCTGTGCTCAGCGCAGGAAGCACAGCTCTGAGGGGAGATCGATTTATACTGTGTATATGTAGTGAGGACAGTGACCTTATATATACGTTCCTAGCCCACTCCTTTTCAAGTAATATTAGCCACATGGCGATATCAAATTGATACAGTGTTGCCCTGTTTGGCTCATATTTGTTTGAGACGTGTTGTTGTCTCTATGCTGGGCTGCCTTTTTCCTGTGAGATAGTATAAATGGTCAACTAGGATAACTAGTTTGATGTCCTTGTCAATTTGTCACTAGTCAATATTATCAAGGTTTAAAAGCAACGGGCTTGGAGAACAGTTTGATGTGTTCATAAAAGCTTTAGTTTCTTCTTGGCTAAAAAAGGTTTAATTTTTCTTGCCTCATTATAAACTCAACTGCTGTCAAAATCAATGAGAAGCACTTATTTTCTCTAAGAGTGAAACTCATTGTGTAACCTTTATGAATTATTTGTCTAGGTCATGTTAGTCAAACCTCCCCAAGGTTTAGAGGTTTTCTGTATTGTGCTTTGGGCAGATTACAATGAGTAACATACTTTCCCCAGCTCATCTCTTATGTGGTTTACACTGGACATGGCAGAGTGGGCGCTCGCATCAATCATCAACACTTACCATTATGGTTTTGAAATCTTAACAACGTAAAACTTTTGGTTAATTTCAACCCGCTTTCCAGTCCTATCTTGTTGGTCCCCATTTCCTTCCTAGAGTGAGCAAGTGAGTTAGTCTACCCGAGACAGTGGAGTCCTGCCTCCTGTGTCCGGCACGGTGTGCGTGCTCCTGTCATCGCAGCTTGCCTCGCAGTGTGGTTCTGTTGATCGGCCCGGAGCGGTGTGGGGGTCCAATCCAGAAATCCAGTATATTATTCAACTCTATATAGGCTTGGTCATTCTAAAGAAACAACAAAAAACCAGTGTACAAAGAAATATTACTTTGGCTTCTTTCAGAACGTGGAATCCGATTTTAATGAGAACACAAAATGTTTGCCTGCTAGGCCTTTCTGTAGTTTCAGAGAAAATGTTATGCTTTCCATTATATAAATCTCATTCACGATACAAATCCACAATTCTGATTTTAAAAGGTCCTGTAATAAGCCATTTACTATAAAGGTTTTGTTAAAATTCCTGTCCTGAACCAAACATCCCTTGATTTTTTTTTCCCCGAATCGGAGTTTCAGAACGTGCAGTTTTTCAAGGTGTCCTTGCAATATAGCCCCAGAACCCAACACAATCAGCCAAAAGAGCCTTTTCTAGCCGAACTCATTAAGGTCTCCAAATACAGGTGGAACTACATTATAAATTAAATAAACCTTGTAATTATTTTTTAATCAAATGTTAGTACAGTCCACGTTTCTGAACCAAGGTGTTATGATTTAAAAATAGTTTGTTTATGTGGAGTTAAAAGAGGTTTAAACTAATTGAAAGCACAACCAGTTTAAATCCAGCCAAATAGAAATTCCTGTACAGCCAAAAGCGATGATTGTTTTATTGTCTGGCTTCACTATTCAGAAGTGTCTTTGCAGATGCACACTGAAAGTCTTGCTACAATCATATTTTTGCATTTTTCTTTTTCCAGAAATACGACATGATGCATTTATAAAAGAACCGTCAATTTGTGCACCAGCTTGTATTCTCTTGACTTATTGGGCAATCATGTCTCTAAAAGAGACCTTTTGTAACCGGTCGATAGACAGTAGTAGAAATGGGGATCAATGTCAAAGAGCGGCGGTTTCGGTGTTGGTCTTCCTTGGTACATTGCTAGCAACAGGCCAGACTCTTCCAGCTGGGGAGTGACCTTGCAGAAGGGCCGCTGGTGTCTTTGGTCACTGCGGCCACAGCAGCCCGTTTCACCGCCTCGCCTTTTCTTTCTCAAGATCATTGAAATGGCGAACGTGAAGGACAAGCTGATCGAGCACGTGATGAAGGAGGAGCCAACTGGCCCCCAGAACAAGGTGACGGTGGTGGGCGTGGGCATGGTGGGCATGGCCTGTGCCATCAGCGTCCTCATGAAGGTGAGTCCTGTGGGGAGGGGTTGTCAGGTGTTCCCAGGCTGGCACTGCGAGAACTCGAGGTTCAGGTCATCAAGACCAGGACTGCCACCTACTCGGAGGCTGTGAGGTGCCTAACCTCTGCACTTTAGTTTTAGAAAAGTTAATTGTTTTTTCCATCAGACCCCATTGTTAATTATCTCACTGTTTGTTTTATTACTGGTGTGTTCAGGTTGGTTTGTGAAGATGTTGGGTGGATGCTCTCCATCAGTTTTGTGTTGTATATTTGTATCGTATGAGCTCACTGAACCAAGTCTCGTGAAACTTGAACTAAAGAGCCACAGGTGTGCTAAGTGCCAGATCTCCAGTGCCTTTTTAGATATTTCATTATTGTTACATCTTTCTGAATAAAGACCTACTGTCATTAGTCATCCTTTTTGAGTCCGATACGAATGTGATTTGTTTTTGCTGTACAGCAGCCCTTTCAGCACCCATTCAGTTCCCATCATATGGATTATAGAGTGTTCCTTTCTTCAATTCCTAATGTTGCACTTTATGTAAATAGGAATTCATGTGTAAATTGGATGTGCTCGTCCCTGGGGTGCAGGGTTAAGTGAGTCTGTTACCCTCATTGTGGACGGTCCTCGTGTGTCTGGGGCACTGAGGCAGCTGGGGGAAACTTATGACCTGCAAAATGTACCAGACGTGGCAGGCATCTCCTGGAGACTGAGTGGAGCTGCTGAGGTGGAAACTGACTTCATTAAGGAGTGTTGATTTGTTCTGAAAAGAACAGCTCGGTTATGACTGTCAGGGAGCAGTAGTTACAGACTGGTACTCAGCGATTACAGCTTGCAAGCTGGACCCCAGCCTGAGGGCAGAATTGCCTTTGTTCACACCTTGGAGTCTCAATGAGGGCAGACAGCCATGAACAGGGAAGCAAAGCAGTAGGATCAGCTTTTCCTGAGGAGGGCTGCTGAACAAACATTGTCTATCACTTTGAACTTTCAGGCATGAAACGGAGTCAGTGGCAAGTCATGAAACCAGTGTCTCCCTTGACATTTCTTTCAGTTTATCAAAATATTGTCCTCTAGGTTCATCATGGTCTGAATTTTTGCAAATGCCTGTCTAGAACACTGTACATCAGGCAGCGTTGCCCATGACTGATATCAGGAACACTAGATATCAGAACAATAGTTCTTGTATGATCCAAGTGAGCACCAGTGTGCAAAACTCTTCAAAGCCACACATGCCCAGCTCCAAGTGCTCCTTGTTAGTACAGCACTGAGAGTAGGAGCAACTTCTTTACCCAAAGGGTTTTGGGAGTGTGGAACAAGCTGCCCAGCCTCTTTGTTGAAGCTGATACAATTTTTCTTTCAATAATGAGCTGGATGAGATCCTTGCATCAATTATTTGCAAACTAGCAAATGAGCTAAAGGGGCCAAATGGCTTAATCTCATTTATACGTTTTTAGATGTTAAGTGCAGCCAGTAGGCTCTGTTAGACCTCACTTTCACTCCTTCCCTGTGCTGGGCCCTGCAGGAGCTGGCCGACGAGTTGGCACTGGTGGACGTGATTGAGGACAAGCTGAAGGGGGAGATGATGGACCTGCAGCATGGGGGGCTCTTCCTCCGCACCCCAAAGATTGTTGCTGATAAAGGTGAGTGGAGTTGGGGGGGGAGGGTGACAGTGGGGATTCAGCAGGTGTTACTCTCTGGCTGGTTCTTACAGGAGGGGTACCCAGTACTGGTCCTGGAGAGCCAGTGTTTATGCACATTTTCATTTCAGCTCTGCTTTTAGTGAAATCAGCTTATTGTTGGCTTAATTGGGCCAGTTTAGCAGCTTTAAAGAGACTTGGAAATCCCACAGACATACCTGCCTTCTAGGACCAGGGTTGGACAGGCCTGAACTATAGCATTTAACATTCAATGTAGCTTGCAATATTATCCTGTATTTTTAAGTTAACCTACATTCAATCCTTATATTTCACAAAAATGGCTAAAAAGAATCCTGATAAATGCCCTTGCCTTCTGGCCATTCAGAAGGAAGTGGTTGTGCAGTAAGTGGTTGATTTGGTCCCTGTTGGTCAGCATCTGATACTCACCTTTCACCTTTGACCCCTGCCCCCACACAGATTACAGCGTGACGGCCAACTCCAAAGTTGTGGTGGTGACTGCAGGTGCCAGGCAGCAGGAGGGAGAGAGCCGCCTGAACCTGGTGCAGCGCAACGTCAATATCTTCAAGTTCATCATCCCCAACATTGTCAAGTACAGCCCCAACTGCGTTATCCTTGTTGTCTCGAACCCTGGTGAGTAATCGCACGGGCAGGGGGAGGACTTGTGGCCTGGTGAGGTCGGGTCAGAGAGGAGCTGGGGGAGGACTGCACAGCTGTAGCCAGCTCTTGGTTGACCACACTGGGGGAGTTTCACCTAAGTTTGAGAATGCCAGGATGCGTTGTTGGGAATCCCTATCCCCTTGTCATCCACCTGTGTGTGTTCTCACGTGCTACTATTAAAGCTAATTGTTGGGTAGCTGATCTTTGATCTCTGCTAACGTCATATTCTCAATGCCACAGTCCTGAGAGAGATCAATCGTGCTCTCAGTCCTCTCTAATCCCAGTGAGCAGGCTGTTAGCTTTCATATTTTCTCAAAGCAGACAGCACTATTCATCAAACACTGTTTGATGTGGTGCATTTAGTCAAATTTTCTTCTCTATTAAATCATTTTTGAAGAGGTTGCTACTGTGTAGTGGGCTCAGGAGGCAAAAGTTTACAGAGTTTCTGGTATGAGAAACCAGCAAAATAATCAGATTTTATGCTTTTAGTGGAATGCTCAGGACAGCAGGCACAATCCCGCAGCTCTCCTGTTTACTTGTGAAGATGTAATAAGTCCACTTCCTGAGGATGAGTTCTTTCTTTCATGTTCATGTCTTTTCCTAGCTTCAGAGGTTTAACTAATT
Source organism: Atractosteus spatula (assembly GCF_055471065.1). Classification (NCBI taxonomy): domain Eukaryota; kingdom Metazoa; phylum Chordata; class Actinopteri; order Semionotiformes; family Lepisosteidae; genus Atractosteus; species Atractosteus spatula. The sequence continues at coordinate 277,383 of NC_142721.1, read as the reverse complement.
CCCCTTTACTCAGTGTAATCGACTGGAACATCCATTGAGCTGCTCCACCCCTGCTTGCTTCCAGACGGGGAGCTGGAGCGCTGCTGGAATGGCGGCCCTGTAGCTAACGCCCTCTGCTGTCTCCCCGCAGTGGACATCCTGACCTACGTGGCCTGGAAGCTGAGTGGCTTCCCCCGCCACCGCGTGATCGGCAGCGGCTGCAACCTGGACTCCGCCCGCTTCCGCTACCTGATGGGCGAGCGGCTGAACCTGCACCCCTCCAGCTGCCACGGCTGGGTGATCGGGGAGCACGGCGACTCCAGCGGTGAGGCGCCGTCTGTGCCCACGCCCTCCGAGTTTCATTTCAGGACCAGTGTCTCTAGACAGGGTTCTTAATCCCAAATGATCAAATTTCTGTGTGGGGTATAGTCGTAAATGTTCTTTCAGCTCTCAAAAAGGTCGAAACGGATTTGTAATATCCACCCTGTACCAACATTCAGGTGTGTTGCCTGAAATGCAACCACGTCTTCCTCTACAGAAGGAGAAAGCACACACTGTGGGTGTGTCTGGTGGTGTCACTCCCACCTGTGTCTGATCATTAATTGATCAGCTAGTAAGAGCTGTTAACTCTGAAATAACGGTATGATGAGGAGAGGCTGTGTAAGATCTGTGTGGAAACTGTATCCTTGAAGTTGGGTACTTCTGAAAGTCAGGACTGACCAAAGAAACAGATCTGCTTGCTTGCTTAGACTTAACTGGTCAATTATCCCAGGAGATGTAGAGCTCAGCTGGAATGAAACCAGCAGACAGTGTTCCTCCAGGACCGGGGCTGGGAACTGTTGCTCTGGAAAATCCTTTTACAAGCTGGAGGTGGACATACCCGGTTACTTTCCCTCATGTCTGCCTTTTCAGCCCGTGTTGTTGAAACAGCAGGCATTAATGTGGCGTTTCTCCCTGCAGTGCCAGTATGGAGTGGGGTGAACGTGGCTGGGGTGTCCCTGCAGAACCTGAACCCCACCTTGGGAACAGATAAGGACCAGGAGAACTGGAAGGAAGTACACAAGCAGGTGGTGGACAGGTGAGGACACAGTGTGTGGCGTATTCCTCCTATAGTTGCACTGGGATTGGAGGGTATTCTCACAATTAAAAAAAACAAGTAATAGTGTAACAGCCTTATTTATTATAAACTTTGAGGAGTACAGGGACAGTAGTAGTAGAAAAGGGACCATCTAGCAGGTATTATTGGTCAATTTTAAATTAATGATCAATTTCATTGGCTCATTTTAGACGGATGTGTCCTACAGTTGGTATCTCCTTTTCAAATGACTGCTTAGCTCCTTTAGTTCCAAGTGTTTACAAGTTGGTGATTCAAGGATGTCATATTAACCCTGCTGGTTTGTGACTTCCCAAGACCAGCCACCCAACACACATCTAGCCATTTAAAGTTTTTCCTTTTTCACAAGGAAGAAAGGCCAAACTTACTGACTGGTGGCAATGCCTAAGTCTATCTGGGCAGCACAGATGAAAAGTGTTTCCTTGGCAACAGCTTAAGCCGGTGAGGAATGCTCCTTTAGCAGTGATGTGGTGCCGCGGCTCATTGAAGAGGGTTTTACTGTACTGTGGAGCTGATGCAATCACTGTGATTCTGTGTTTTTATAACCAAAGACGTATAGAAATGGAGATCACTTACTATTTCTTTGAAGCCCTGTGTAAGAGGAACAGTATTGAATTGCTGTGCTATTGGGCACCTCTCCCCGGACCATCGGATCCTCAGCAGGGGCTGGAGAAATGCTGAGCAGCTGTGTGGATGGCTGCTGTTACTATCAGCCAGGTCCGCTGGGTGACTCTAATGCCCCTTTCTCCCGCAGCGCCTATGAAGTGATCAAGCTGAAGGGATACACCTCCTGGGCTATTGGCATGTCTGTGGCCGACCTGGTGGAGACCATCATGAAGAACCTGCGCAAGGTCCACCCTGTGTCCACTTTGGTCAAGGTGAGTCCAGGCCAGGACCCTTGCTGAAGAATTATAGTACAAGTGGTTTTGAGGCCCCTGTACTCTTCACATTAGGTTCAGCAGCAATGATCTGCCAAACATTTAACAAGAACTGAACCAGAGGATCAGATGTAGGGAAATCTGATACAAGGGAATAATCAGCACGGATTTACAAAGATCATTTTCGATTAAATTCCATTCTGCCTGGTTTTTCCTCAGGGAATGCATGGAATTAAGGACGAAGTGTTCCTGAGCGTCCCCTGCGTGCTGGGCAACAGCGGGCTTTCAGACGTGGTGAAGATGACTCTGAAGACGGAGGAGGAGGAGCAGCTGAGGAAGAGTGCCGACACCCTCTGGGGTGTCCAGAAGGAGCTGCAGCTGTAAAGGTTGCTGACCGGCGGAAGAGCAGCAACACTGGTCACCCCCCCCCCGCCCTACTCCAATCTTGACCGCTTCCCTTAGCGCAGCAGCCCCTCCAGCCGCTGGCCCTAGCAGCTCGAAGCCAGAGGGGGCTGGAACGTGCTCCCAGCACACAAGCCAAGGCCTGTGTAACACTCGTGTGTGTGTGTGTGTGTGTCTCTCTCTGTCGTCCTTGCACTCCTGGTAGATTATTCGCATCTGAAGAAAAGGAAACTGGCTTCTGCTGTAGGAGATGGCTCTTGCTTTGGCTCTCTGTTTTTGTTTTACCTGACCAACAGAATCATTCCTTTCCACCCTCCTCCTTCACGCAGAGACAAATCCCAGACTGGAGCTGCTGTCTGTGTTTTGCCTCCCCACCGGCCACGTTTCTCCACACTCACTGACTGAAACCGCAGCACCTGCCCTTTAAAGTAACCGGGCTTGAAATTGGGTTGTTTTGTTAAGAATAACCTGACTGTAACTAACACAAGGCCCCTCTGAAACTGGTGCTTTTTCTTGTCCATCAGCAGACAAGTGCCACAAAAGAAATAGATGAAATAAGGGGTGCAACTGCTGGCATGGAAAAAAACGGGGGTAAAATTACTGCCCTTCAGGAACGACCAAGATAGATTTATTTTTTTAATTAAAAAAAGAACTTTACCAGAGAACCAAAGGTATTGAGCCACTGTAGTGCATAAAGACGGAGAACCTCCGTTAGCAATGGGAAGCTGGCTTTTGCGCTTGGTAGTGTCTGTGTATTTATCCAAGTATTATATGTGCTGGGAGGTTTGTATTGATTTCTTCACATTTCAGCCTTTGGTTACTGGTATTTCACTCTGTGGTAGTGAATGCCCCCCATTCTGCATTACAGTGTTGTCTATAATGGGTCATTCTGTAAAGGTGTAAAAAAAGACCGAATTACAGGATAAGGCAGCTGGGTATCACTTGTATTATCTCCAACCACCAAATAAACTTCCAGGACAAACAATGGGCTAAGCTCTTTCTTTCCTGTATCTCTCCTTGCTCTTTAATACTTATGGTAAAAGGGATGTGTTTTAGAATAAATAATGCACAGCACTGGTCTGTGCTTTTAATTATCCATACCAGAAACATGAAAGCTTTGACACTGAGGCATAAGAATAGTTACAACTGGGGGCCCCCGGTCTTCCCATGTAACCAGTTCGGTAAGGAGTAGCTAATCGATGCAAGGATTGCATCCAGCCCCTTCTTGAAAGAAGCCTGCATTGGGGCGTGGTCAACTTTTCCACATTTTTTCACAACCTATTGTGGAAAGAGGTTTCCTTTTCTCGGTTTTAAATACAGTTGCACATATTTTCCAGTTTTTTTTCCCCCAATCACCTGGTTCGGGTTCAAATCTGCAAATGTAGCAAGCTGTCAACCTCAGACACCCTGGCCACCCCTTAGAGACATCTGTGTAGCAGATAACACCTTGAAGAAATATGTATTGAGACTGAAGACCTACTTATTTGCCACAATTAAAAATGTGCATAGCAGAAGTGTAAGATTTTTATACCAACAATTTGGTGGAGTATCCCAAACCCTGACTATAAAGTATTTTATTGTATTTGTTAGTATATATTTTAACTATCTGCAGTTCTGCATCCACCTTCTAATTAATTGCAGTCACACATCTGTACTTTTTTTATAATCTGAAGACCTCAGTCAAAATGTACTGAAAATGAAGTTAACAAGTCTGTTATAGGTTCAGATATGCTACAATACTGTGCTACGTATACTGAGGAGAACCCTCATCCAGGTAGGGGCTGCACAGTGGTGGTGGTGGTGGAGGAGAGTCCCCATTACCTGTAAAGTGCTTTCACCAGAAACGTGCTATATACGATAGAAGTGTAAAACAAGTCTTCAACAAAATGAGAACAAAGCCAACTGAAAATGCAACCTTTTTTATTCCTAAATAAAATTCCCATAACCAATGCTCAAGGTCATAATGTCATTCAAAGTGCATTTAGTAAAAGCTAAGTCTTAAAGAAAAAAAATACTTTTCATTTTCACTTAATATACACTATACTTAAGCAAAGGGTGATACCTTCATCACAATCGATACCAACAGCCTTAAATTCCCTTTTACACTATGACTTCATTGACTGGGAAGTTACTCTGATGGCCTCAAGCCACTGCGACAGCTTCGGATTACAGTGACTGAAAAAAACTATGAAACAAAATATTCACCTCCACTCTTTCATAGATGTAGAAGAGAAAAGGATACAATTAGCTTTATACAGAGTGAAAAGAGACAGAAGAATAAAATTTATAATCAACAAAAAGCTTAACCAGGTATTGTTTTATATTGAAAAGACTTTGCTGCTTTCAATTTCTATAAATAATTAATCCAGCTAAGAGAGGAAAGTCTTATCTGTAAGTTTTGGCTTTCTCTTAAGTCCCAAGGAGTCCAACATTAAAATGACACTCTTAAGTCCAGCAACACCCTATAATATAGACTCAAAATTGACTGAAACATCTTCATACGTACAGTATAAACAACAGCAGGGCTGTAATGAATAAGCTTAATTAATAAGCCCTAGTTCTGTGGGTGAAAAGAAGAGGTGATTAGGGACAGGACCAGAACATCTTCCTGGACCCTGAGGTTGCGTCTGTGTCATTTTAAACAAAGGAAATAAAGGATCCCACCTCATTCAAGCATAATATACTGTCTTATTTTGGAAAACAGCTTAACACTTCCTTCAATCCTTCACAATAACTTAAAATGGTCAAACTGTATTGGTTGGTCTTACAAAAAAAGATCTGGCTAAAAGGTGCTCCCCATCTAAAGAGAATTATTGAGTTATCTCAAACCCAAAAACACCTTGTACTGCAAACCTGTAATGCTTTTCATAATCATTATAAAGCCACTGGTCAGGACAGATCCCATATGAGAATCAAGCATTCACATGGTTATAAATCAGATGAAGGGAATCAGACTCCTGATCATACACCAAACTCGGCTCAAGTCCAGTTTCTTTCTCTGCAACATGCTCAGCACTCCTAATACAGGGTCTGGAACCCAATAAAATCACAACCTTATCGTGTCCTCAGGCTGATGAAGACGTAGTGCTTGTGAGAGAATGCAGATCTTGGCCTCTTGATCCTTGAGTGGTAATATCAGACTGAGGCATAGTACGCACGGTTGCAATAAAGGATGTGTAATACACAAACATTTAAATATATACAAACTATAGTATGTCCTTCTGTTTTCACATTTTTTACAGCCTCCTACATTTTACATTAGAAGGCAAATTTTAACTTCTTGCCTTACCTAGGCTGCTGCGGCTTCTCAAGATCAATACGCTCTTTAGTGTTGAAAACACTTGGCAAGGTATAATGCTGTTAGAAGATCCTATCCAGCTCAAAGGGCACAGAGGACTGCTTTGTTGCTCTTTACAGGGTTTGGGAGGGGCAGTGTTGCATACATTTGATTAATTTTTTTTTAAAAAGATGGGAAAGAGAACTGTTGTCTAGGTGAGAGAAAAAGTAAAACATGAAGTTACTAAAAAGAGTGTGTATACTGTCGAAAGGGAGGTCAATAGAGGTCACTCAGGCCGGCAGTCTTCCTGGCTTTCTGCATCAGGGCTCGGAGCTGGAACTGCTTGCGGGACAGCAGACGCACATGCTGGAAAGGCAAGATGAAGTCAAGACCTTCAGAGCCTTCATCACACACAGGACCCCTGACCTGGTCTTTTTAAGTAAGAAAGGTCAAGGCAGGACATCGGTGGACTTAAGGTCACGTTACTTTATATAGCAGCTAAAATATGCTCAGTGTAAACATTGTATGGTAAGTTACAGCTTGATATGAAATCAGAAACTTAGTGACCTTTTAGGAATTAGACATTGAAAAAGTATAAATGCCTTCTTTGAAGGGCATTTTGAAAATATTTTTATATATGGGACTACCTTACCTGAAAACCGTCTGGTTTGATTTCACCCTAGGTTAGGTCCTTGCTTGAAACGAGACACGGCGATTGTTGCAGTTTTTCATAAAAACAAAACAATATCACCAGTGCACTTCTTGAGTACCACCTGTCCCACCTTCTCACACCATGATTTTCTTGAATAACAGAACTGTGACTCAGGAGAAAATCTGTGTAACATCTGACTATGATGAACCCACACAAACCCACTTTCTATTTTAGTTGCCATTCTAGATGAGCTCTTTATCGCTTAGTTCTGTTAAAGGCTCAATTAACTTCAAACCGGTTGATAGCAACATTATTACCTTGGAACGCATGTTTTTCCCATCAAACCCAGTGAAACCGAACTGGACAGAGAAGTCTGAACTCTCCTACCTTGAGGAAGACCTCCAGGTCAATGACGTCTCGGCGCAGCGCCTCCCCCAGGTAGAAAATGGTGTCCTCGATGGCGTTCTCCTCTGCGTACAGGTTCAGGATCTGCTTGTACAGGGGCGCCGTGGGCACGATGACATCGTCAATGTCGTTGGTCTCCGACTGGCTCTCCATCTTCTCCAGCGCGGCACTCAGCTCCTCATCCTTCTTCTTCAGTAGTTCAATGTTGCGGTCCACCTCCGCCTGGTGCAGACACAGACACAAGACCAGCTCTTCGATCACCGCAGCCCTCACCGCCAGCAGCAATATTTCCTAAGAGAGCTGTCTGAGCCCTGAAAAACCTGCTTCACTGCAGTAGCACGGAAAGGAGTGCCTGGCAGTCCTGCAGAGTGAAGTGCTTGATGGCATAGGTCCGTACATACTCTAGAACCACTGTGTGATGTGATCATCATAAACTTCAAATATGCAAGGAAACCCAATATAGACTTAAAAAATATAACAAATGTTAATATTTAGTCATATCCTGCACCGAAAAGAATTTAACCTTTTCACGAGGCTCTAGTTTACAACAAACGACGATACAGACTTCATGACGTGAAGAGTTAAGAGCGCCTTGCAAAAGTATTCATGACTACCAAATTTGCACTGTGGCTTGGTGCAATTTTTGCCCATTCTTTTTGGTAGATTTGCTCATGTTCTCTTACGTTTCTTGAGGAATGCTTATAGACAGCTCTTACCTTAGCAATATGCCTGTGACTAGGCCACACATTCAGTTTCAGGTTTGAGTCTGCTGCAGATTTATGGCTATATTAAAGTGCTAAATGGCTGTAAACGCTGTAAAGCAGGCTTGTAAAAGGTGACACAGCTGGAAGGATCCTCTACACCCTGATGAGGAGAAGATCACCACCCACCACTTCCTGGTCGAGCCGCGACACCATGTCCTCCAGCTTCTGGTGGCCCTTCCTCAGGTCCTCCTCCGTGCGTTTGAGGACGTCCAGCTCGGCCTGGGCCCGGTCCATCTCCTCCTTCATGCGCCACCGCAGCTTGTCACTAACTGCCGAGATCAGGGAGGCGCGGATGGTGTCCTCACCGATGGTGCCGTCCCGGCTGGGCCCTGGAACAGAGAAGCACAGCTCGTGAGACAGCCCTCCCCTGAGCCATGCCTCCACACTGACAGCAGAGCAGCGTGCAGCTCTATAACCATGCTCTGTTAGGAAGGTAAAATCAGGCTTAGCTACTCTTCAAACAAAATATTTTGACATAAAGCATGTTATGTATAGTCAGTAGGTAAAAACATGACTACCTGTCTGCACTGTCTGTTAACAGCTCTCTGGAGGCGTTTTCTTCATGTACAATACATATTGTTGTGTGCAGCCTTGCTCTTTATCTATAACTGTAATGATTTGACTTTAATACAACACTAAGATTACAAGAAAAGACAGCAATACAAAATATGGGAAATTAGCATTCTCCACTGGACTTCTTCTTACTATGCTGTATTGAAGCAGAAAGCATCAGTGGTTGTATAAGCCTGAAAACTGATACGCTCAACTATCTTATAATTATAATGAGATGTATGGCATGAAACAAAAATACTGCAGCACAGCTTGTACAGTCTCAAACACCAGTAATTTTCACTAAATGTTTGGTCTCATTTTATAAAATGGTTAAGAAAAAACAGCAAAGCCTTTCTTGGAAATTTTCTTTCTTACTCAAGGCTCATCTTAAGACTTGCTAAATACTAGCAAGAATTCTTAGCACTTTTGTGCAGGCAGATGTTGATTTTTTCTGAAAAACACACAGTGCTGGCCTGTCCATGAGGCCCAGGCTGTACTGTCTATGCAGGCCTGAGTCAGCAGGCTGCAAGAGGCCAGTGTGAATGTCAGGTTTAATCTGGGCTGCACGCTTCAAGCTCTTTAAGGAACCTTATCCTTCCGTGCTCTCCTTCTGACCTAAATATAGCCCACAGGAGGTGGGAACCTGTGTCCGGGCCTCCGAGTCTGAACTCCCAGCTCCAGCTGACCTTTAATAAAGGGGCTCCAGTTACAGTCATGACCTTAGAAACGGTGCACCGCCCACTGCCCATAACCCAGGGTAGGCACAATAGGAATGAGTCTCAAACAGAAGGGCAGGGGTCAGAGGGAGGACGAACGCTGAGCATACTCCTGGATTTAACTCTTTCAGTCCAGTACAGATACATCTGAAACACCTTGAATTTCACACATGGGGCTGTGTTAAAATGGCTTGTGTACCTACCAAGCGCTATTCATGAAAGCGTTGGAGGCAGAAGGGAGTGCCGGCTCAGCCACTGGGCCCTTTGCACCAGAGTTATGGGATCAAGCTCGATGTGCAGACATTGCTGCTGCTGCTCCCATGGGTAGGCAGTTTGCTCCCGATTGCTCCAACCTACCCCACTTTACCCTGCTGGAGCAGGAACCCGTGACAGACTAGTGTCCCCTCCAGGGGTAGTTGTGCTCTCGGCTGGTTTAAATGCTTCATAAATTAGGATAATCTTGAGCTGCTAAGGCCAGAAGACGCACGAAGGACTTATCCCAGGATCCCAGAAGACACACTGTGCCAAGACATTACGCATGAAACTGAGGCATCACTGCAGGCTGAACAACATCCATCTTGGAAAATGTCCAGAACAGAAGAGTATGGTACAGTAACTCACAACCTTTATTCTTCATGACTATGGTCTGAACTACCCTCATGCCTCAAGGTCAAAATTCCTGTCTACTGTACTTCAGAGGCAAAGATAAAGTTTCCACATGCAATCTCACATGACATTATAACAAGATGAGGGGTTGTGCAGAGCAGTGAGGTAATCTTAACTTTGACCAATTCTGTCACAGTCAGTTTTAGCAAGGAAAAAAAAGGCTTAAGCCATGATTAAAGTAAGATCACAAATACATCAACCATTCAATTAAATATTTCCTGCTTTTGCTCCTACAGGGAACTCTGAAATTGCTACTGAACAGGCTTGTGTGTTGTCTTAGAAATATATTCCAAATGTAAGAAATAAACTGTCTGAACACAAACACTTGCACAGCTAACAGAATTATTGAGGTTTCAGTGATAAACCAATACATATAAATGAGATCTTTAACGTTGTTGTAATGCCAATATGATGCTAGTGATGCTATAAATTAAATTATGTCTGGATAATAAATACTAGGACCATAACAAATACATTCCCAGATTAACTGTTTGAATTGCTTTTAAACTGCACGGTAAGGTTAAATTGCTTTGAACTGAAATTAAAAGCTCTCTTTATTATAAAATACATCCATTAAGCAAATGACTTCAGGGCACCTATCTACAAACACCTTATGAGATGCTTATGGTACACCTTATGAGGAGTTCAAAATCCAGCAATACTACAGCTGTGGTCCTTACGCTACATGTCTCAACTTACCCACAGTGGTGACAGGGGGCTGGGCACTGTAATGTGGGGTGCTGCCTGCTGGAGGGTACGAGGTTCCCCCAGGGTAGGGGTAGCCCGGGTACCCACTGGAGGGGACAGGAGAAATGACAAGTCACAGAAAATGGTTTTCAAGAAGCCTGATTGTTATGTGAGGATCACAAGCCTGAATGGAGCCCTCAGAGCTAGGCAGTGGAACAGAGGCCTGGCTGAGTGTGTGTGAGGCGGGAAGGGGGAGTTGCCTGAAATCACTCCTGGTCTGGGCAAAGAGGGGGTGTTAAAATCACGACAGATCTGGGGTCAGAGGCTTCTCCAATGTTGTCATCTGCCATTTTTATAAGGGGAACCCATCTATTTATATCTAGGACAACATCCTGTAACAAGGGGATCACAGTGTCCCCCCAGTTTCACCCTTAATGTCCATGTTAGCCTGTAAGGAAACAATGTCACTCCAAGTGCCTTCATCATTATGACTTCAGATGGCGGGGCTTATATTTACAAACTGGTTTCAGCTGTTAGTCCATTTTTTTCAGTCACAATGGCCGCCAACTACTGTGAATGCTGGAGGTTCTTATTCAATTTATTTTCCTTAAAGACTGGTGGGACACATTAATTCTGAAAAATTTAAAACACAAAACCATAAAATTACTGCTCATGTCATAGCTGGGATTTTATATTCCAAGATGAGCATTTCCTGGAAATGTCTGTCACACCACTGGTCACAAGACGGACTTAACTGTGTCTCCTGACCACAGCCGCAAGCCCCAGCTCCCAGTCCTAGAGCTGGGCGCCACACCATCCCCCTACACCCAACCCCAGCCGAGTCTCATGCTGCCAGGAGATCCTTGGAGAACACAGGCCGCCTGCTATTCAAGCTATTTCTGCTGCTCGTGGGGACCCATTATTTGGTGAGTCTTTATAATATTTTGGCAGATGACTGCATTAGGCTTTACAATTACATATTTCTAATGGACGGACAGCCTTACCCTGTGTTTGGAGTATGACTTGGTCCATAAGGAGACACTGTTGGCATTCCTGGCACGTAGGAAGCTAAGAGAGAGGACAGGTTTCAGACAGTCTGTAATGGTTCTGATCTCCTACAGTGTTAAAGAAAGCTAGAAAGAGACACCTAGTGTCAGGAACGAACACTGCATTGATATTCTGAAAATCTCCACTACAGATCCTTTGAGAAGCCTGAGCTAAATCTCAACTTAAAAAAAATTAAAAGGAGTTCATTGCACTGGCTTTGCACTAATGCATTTGTCATTTTACAAGCTGGAAAGCCCAGATCTTGACAAGGAAGCTAAATTCAGATCCCAAAGAGATGAGACGTGCTCTGAGCTGGGGTAAGAGTTCTGTATACTTACAGTTCGGAGGTCCAGTGGCCTGGTATGGCTGGTACGGGGGTTGTGTGGTGGGACGCGAGAAAACAGGTGGCTCTTCTCCAAAGACCACGATCATCACCTGGATCAGACCGAACAGGTCTGACTGAGGCTGGTGGAGCAATGACAACAGCATGAGTCTGGGTTAAAGCCTGGTTTGGCCAGCATACTACTCTCTCACAAAGCAGAAACCAAACGGAAGAAATCCACCTGTGAAACTACTGATACCTACAGATGAATGAAGGACCACAAGAAAGAGCTTAAAATTATATCATTATCAAACATGTGCGTTATGATTACTCATGTACTTTTAAAATCTCACATCCATACAACAGCACTGAGGAGCAAAGAAACCGAATGGCAACAGTTAGTGCAGAAAATTGCTACTGAGTTAAACTGTCACTGCCAGCTTTTCAGTAAGATTAGAAGACGTTTTTTGCTTGATAGTTCAAAGAAATTCATTTGAAATTAACAGCTCAAAGGCTCCCTTCGATCCAGTTAGAAGACTTTGAGTTATTTCACACACTGGCAGGACTGACAGTGTAGCTTTAGCAGAACAGTCTGGACTTCCTGTGCCCATCTCCACTGTAATCTAATCTGTTTGCTCTTGATGCAGGATGACGAACAGCCCCGGTCAGCTTCAGATTTTCTCCAGAGATTGTGTGACCAGTTTTATCACACCTTTTGCAGCAGAATAGCTGCTGTAACAACTACAATGAATTATGGAAATATGAGAAAGTGGAGAGACTAAATACATTAAACACAGTGAAACAATGTTAGTTGATCTAAAATGACCACGTGTAGTCTGATCAGATAAAATGGTTAAGTTTTATGACATGTTTTAAAAGGACCCTGACACTCTAATCGCATGGAACAGGGCATTTCACTGCTTGGGAGTGCCGGTACCATTCTTCAGTGAAAACTAAGAACTTAAGACAACAGGGAGTGAGAGGATTGTAGGCCATACTGTATGTAACAGCAAATAATGTCTGAATCTGTTTTAACTTTCAGGATAGCAGCAATACTAAAATACACACATGGCAAAAGCCATATAGTCCACGCTCTTAATACAGTATGTCTAATTCAGAAATGACTTAGTGTCACTGGTTTTAAATAGGGCAATAATCAACGCAGCTTTAAGGCTTAATCTGCTATTAAATCACAACTGTTTTTTTGCTTTTATTTTGTTGGTTTACAAATGATCCTATCATGTGATTGGCCTAAGCTTATTTTATTAAACACGGCACACCTGTTTTGCAGTGTTATGGAATTATAGTATTATTTATTAAGTATTAAGTCCAAAGTACACCTACCGATTTTTGTCCTATAATGTACAAAGGGCAAAAAAAGGTACAAAAGAAAAAAATGACCAATTGACTCACATGCTTCCACTCGTGCAGGTAGGGAAGGTAGATCTTGCCATTAGCATCAATGTGTTTGCCTGTCTTGATCATCATGGCACTGGTGGGCTTCACAAAACAGATAGGAGGGTTGTAGGGATAGGTGTCCAGGAGCCACAGGCATACTGGGATGTTGTACACATTCCCTAAAAACAATGGGAAAAGGTCAATTCAAATAAGCGAGTTGTCATTTTGTGACACCAAGAACACTCTGGAGGAAAAGATTGTACAGAAATCCTCACCCATACAGAACAATCCCTCTCCCATTTATTGTTGGTTATAAAGAAACCAGAATTGTATTATTTTTACTCCCTCATCTCATTTTGACAAGATCCCAAAATTTTTTTCTTCCTCAACTTTCAAATCCGAGGATCACCTTCTGGATTTCACCTGTTCTATCTAAGAATCGGAATAGGTTGGAGCTTTCAATTACATGCCACTGTATTGGTTGTTGGACACTGCATTCACACAGGAGAGTGTGATTTCACTGGACAACACCCATGGTTTCCCACATTCCTCTGCCCAGGCTGTTTAATGGCTGGCTCATTCACAAATACAAAACTGCAGGAAGAAGCTTGATTTTTTCCGGCAGTTTTTCCATCACTCACAATCTTCCCCTCGATCACCGACGTATTAAAAAAGTTTATGTTCAGTATGTGGACAATGGAGTTTTGTTTAGAGCAGAATATTCTACTACAAAGACTGAGAGAGAGTGTGCTCTATGCATTTCAGGACCGTGAATGTCTGATCTTACCACAACACAGGGCAGCCTACATACTCTGATGTCTCCGGCTCCATGACGAGCATTAAACTGGCCAACCGCAGAAGACCTTCGCTCACTGGTACAACTCACACTCACACAGGATGGCCATTCAAAGGCTCCTCCTTGTCTTACTGTCAGAGCCTCTGTCAATGTGAACAATTTCAGCCCTCATGTCTCCCCATGGCACAGCCTATATCAATGTTTATAAAGGGTTGTGGGAACAGGGAAACAGCCATGGTGCAGAAGCCAACACCTTGGTTTCTTCTAAGTAACGGCTGAAAGAGATTCTTTGATCAATTAACTCCCAAACATTAGCAAATGAGCAGGATGAACAGAATGCCTGCTTGTTTGTATCCATACTTGTGTTCTATATTGGAGGAGTGACAGGAGCTCTGATTTACAAAGCATTGTCACAAATATCAATACTGAACAGTAAAAAACAGTAAAAGTAAAGGATCTTCTTGTTTCAGGCTTTTCTCTCTTGTAGATTCCATTACTCACAGTGACGACAGATAACAGATTAAATTTATTACAGAAAAAGATACTGTTTGATCCAAGATATTACAAGCTGAAAGGTACAATGTCAGGCAGCATGGTGGTGAAGTGATTAGCATTGGTGCCTCACAGCACCTGGGCCCTGGGATCAATTCCTGTGGTTGTGTTTTTATGTACTCCCCTTGTAATTCTGCCTTTCTCTACCTGATCTGGTGTGCAGTGCTAGCCTGTATTGAGTGCTGCAGGTCTCCAGGATAGGAGACCCATTCTGGTGCTCTGGCATCCTTTGAGATGAAAAGTGCTCAGTAGAAACAAACGTAATTATTGATTTCACACACTGCTAGGTTTGGGGGTGACATATTTGATCTTGGCGATTTCTTGCCAGGTTTCTACAGAAACTCAAAGACCTCACCCAGAGGTCTTTAAGAGCCATTTCTGTAGCCAACTCCAGCCCATTCATCCTTGGCACAGCTCAGGCAAGGGCACAGCACTGCTGGGACACAGCCAACACCAAACACTGGCCCACTCTTACCTCTGTAGCTAACTGGAATAGTTCCCGTGAGACTCATCAGGTCTCTTGTAGAGCCATCATTAAACACTGAAATCAAGCACACAAGATCAACATTTAACTAATTACCTTCCACAGAAAAAGGGTTAAGGTGTGGATTTTAAAAACAAGATAAGCTTAAATAAAAAAAACTGCAGGCCACTGAATGACATACCAGAAGCTATATCACAAATACACTAACAATTTTCACATCTTTAAATATGAATCTGCTGTTAACTTGTGCTAATGAAAATGAGAGAATTTATTTTAAAAGTCTCATCTCCTGACACTCAGCACATTACTTCTGTGGGACTGACATCAATATGATATGCTCTCGTTTAAAGTATCCTGCCATCAAACCGACAAGGTGTCTATAGCATGTGTAGCAATGCTCAACAGGTAAAGAAACAAACAATTCAAAACTCACAAGGGCTCTGCTTACCATAAGCATCCATGACAGGCTTCAAGTCCTTATAATGGGAGATGACATTAGTAATTTCACGCACTGTCAGGTCCCTGTACTTGTATTGCTAAAAAAGAGAAAGTTTGGCAAGTTCAGAAATGCCTGGAGTATGCCAAAAACATCTCTGTGTAATTTTTGTTAATGGTTCATGATTTGGTGATTTTCAATTATTTTGTATTTTAGACCCCCAGACTTTTTGGAATTGCCAATTTGTTCATTAAGATGTTTACTGCGAGCCACTGGAGAAGAAGCAGGCTTCAGGACACCTGCAGGCTCAAGGCTGCCCAATCCTAAGTGCATTTAGACCAGCTGTGTCAGTATGGGGTCACTCCCAGTTCCTGTGAGCTGATGCGTTCAAACCGGCCAGGGTGAGACTCAACAGGAGGTGCCCTCGCCTTTCAAGCCACTGGAGAGTTTCAGTTGTATACAGAGCAAATGCACTTCAATGGCAAATTTAATGTGAATCCATTAAAGCAAATGACAAATCCACGGAAAAAAACGAAAAGCAGCAGCCTAACATTTTGATCCATTTGCGAAAGTGAATGAAGGATTCCATGATGGCCGTTTGTGGTTTTAAAGTCACAAGTCGCCAGTCTTTCTCTGTTATTTTCATCAAGAATTTTCTTTTTCCTTTCGTTTTACTCCACCCCTTTACGACTTGCGATTTTGAAACAAAAACGTTACTTTGAAGCTTCGCTTAAACACAGGAACTAAAAAGGTTTTTTAGATCATATTTCCTGACGCCTTTCGGAAAGACAGTGATAACGGACTAAATAACTATAAAGATAAGCCGATACCTATAATATTTGAAACCAGCGATACCCAAACATAAAAAGAAAGACGAACAGGGAAAGCACGGTTTCATCTTGTTCTGCACAACTTACTTTAGAAAGCATCTTTTTGAGAGCGCTCTCGTTGACCACGGCCATGGCGAGACCCGGGAAATGGCACTTCTCGATGTGGGTAATGGAAACAACTCCTATTCCAACCTGTTTTCTGGATTTCCCTGTTCCTTCAAAACACCCACCGAGGACCGGAGCCGCGGCCCGATCGACCGACTCCCCGCTCAATCCGTGCGGAGCTCACTAGAGCTTTTATCGCTGGAAATCTAAAGCGTGTCACCCGAATTTGACTTCTGTCTCTTTGGCTACCAAGCCTTTTACAAAATTAATATTTATATTAAAAAGCTCCTCTTCGATTCACCAACCAAAGTCGCTGTATGTTACAATACTACCGCTGTACCACCACAACAGGAAGCCAACCACCAGAAAACAAACTCCTCCTCCTCTCGGTATCACTCCTTCCGGTCGCGTGACCAAAGAACGGGCACTTCCTGTTTCCCTCGTCACGTGGATGTGTGACGTATTCTGGTTTGTTGAATTTAGCCTTGCGGTACCAGTGTCGTCTATATCGCTTATTATAGACGCGGTTTGTTTAGATTTATGATGTTACAGTCGAGGAATACAAGTGAAACACGTTCATGTAACAAATACCGCACAAAATATTTTAAACCGTCAATCTGTAAATTTAGCTTTAAGTTTTATGTGATGTATTGCATTGTAATGTATACAATCTGTCACCTTGTCCTGGTGAATTATATTACAAAACGTAATGGGGCCAAACAAAATGTTTCTGCTTAATAAATTCATGCTTTCATGAAAGTAGTTGGAGAGGAACAAGCTTTCTAATCAGTCTGTTTCAGTACCCAAACCATTTTGTTAAGAGGTTTTTACCATATGAATTATTAACTGTAACCAATCAGAAATCATCACACGAATTACATGTGGAAAATTTACTATATAAAAATATGTATATATGTATGTATAGTATCTAAAATCAAACGGAAAAAGTCTGGAATTTTTCTTCCAAATAAATTCACAGTTTTTTTTTAATCCTAGAATTTGAATACTGGAAGTGTTCAGACCAGAATAATGTTTCATGGACACAAACCTCATAAAAGCAGCATTGAAAAATACTCGATGTGTTATCTGAAGTATAAAAATTTAATATGCTCTTGGACAATTTATGTGGTCAAAGCAAAGAACTCACGCCAGGAGAGTATGGCGGTGCGCTTGGAAGAAAGTGCGTAGCCTTCGTGGAGATGTCCTGAGGATGTGGGTGTTTAAATTCCAGCCTTGTTTTAGCAGTGCTGGCCATTGGAGGTATATTCTTAAAGTCCCTGTAAAAAAGTCTCAGTGGAACCGACCACTTTCTTTACATACATAGCCCAGACAACAACAGATTGATTTTATAAGGAAACCCAAAATACCAATAACTGTCCCTCACTGGACTTCTCAATCACTGAGCTCAAATCTGCTCAGGACAGTATGCCTAATGATCACGCTAATTAAAAACGGCAGAATGCAAACTTCTACATGAACCTCAGTGTATGTTCCTTGCGCAGTATGGTGGCTCAGGGGTCAGCATTGCTGTCTTGCAGCGCTGGGGCCCTGGGTTCAATTCCTGGGGAGTTTGTATGTTATTCTCCCTGCGTTCAAATGGGTTTCATCTCAGTACTCCAGTTTCCTCCAACAGCCCAAAGGCATCATTGTAGGTTAATTGGCATCTTGGACACTTAGCCCTGGTGTGAGTATGTGCATGTTGATGTCTGTGTGTGCCCTGCAGTGGACTGGTGTCCCATCCAAGCTGTATCCTGCCTTGCACACAATACTTGCTGGGATAGGCTCTTGCTCCCACACAACCCTTAATTACATAAAGCAGAAAACAGTTGAATCGATGCATGTTCACTTAAACAGTAATATTTAAACGAGCCAATATTCTTGGAATACTGTATTTTCCACACAACGGCTTGTAAACTGCTATTCCAAGGGAAAATGCCTTCAGGGATTAGGAGCAGCAATGAGACTGGATATCCATGTTGACGCTTCGACTCCACTCATTACAATAATAATAATAATTCCTAACACTTTTGTAGACACTCCAGTCATCACTGAACTCCCCTCCACCATCACCAATGTGCAGACTGTTTAAAAATAAGCAAAGACGAAAAACAAGCAATATCATCACATCAGGGTTTTTGCAATCACATATTTGATTGTGAGAGTAAACGTACAGCAGACGACAGCGGTGTACATTATTTTTTTATTCTTAAAGCTGTATTGCGCGAAGTCAGGAAGCGACTTTCACTACAGTCACATGTTCATGAAAGATATCGTTGGAAACAGGACATAGAGATGATCTCCTTCCATGACCCTTGTTTCTAACAGTGACCTGTGTGTGACCGACGAGGCACTGCAACAACACAAACTAACACATTTCCCCACATTTAAATGTCACTTCTCGCTTTTGGAATCATTAAGTAAGATTTATTAAATACATTTGTTTAAATTGTGAGTGCGAACCATAAAATAACTCGGTCAAACACACCACAAAGTTAGCAAATCCTTACACTAAGCAGAATCTCACATCTCATTTTCAGCGTATATGTACTGTACACATACTGTTTTTGAACCATGAAATGAGCTGATGTATTCGTACACCCGTATCATGGAGCAATTCCTTCTGGAACACACACAATACAAATGGGATCGCAGAGGAGCATGTTCACAAGACCGGGTGCATCAGAGGATGCTCATTTGGTTCACCATGACCCTGCAATGGCTTGCATACGCAAAAAGTCATACTACACAGATACGTGATGCTGTTCAGTTTCCACTCCACGGTCCTAGTCTGTACATGGAAATCTTGCTTCTCCAAAAATGTATTCACTTCTTTATATATATCTTAAGGCAACTACGGAGCACTGATCTGTTTTTTTTTACTATTGCAATAAGGGTCCAGTAACTCAATTCTACCAATTAAGCTTAAGAAATAAACATTCTAATAATGAATCATGGGAGTCATGTTTACGAGAAATGCAGCTACAAAGTACAACCTGTAGGTGGGGTTGTATCCTCAGTAAAGGGCAAAACTTTGCATGTTTCGAAAGGGCAAATGCAGGAAAAAGCTTAAGCAAGCAGTGGAACAACTCTTGTAAGTTCTAATAAAACGAATACATTGAATATAGACAGAAATATGAAGGGGATATGTTAATTTAATTTAAAAGCATTACTTAATAGGATTTAGGAATTCTATTCACAACTCGGCTACTCACACAAGTGTTTCAGAAATATTGCCCCATCATCCATCTTCATCCCACCAGTGCTAGTGAAGGTTGCAGCCAGTTAGATATACAAAGGGGTATATTTACATATTCAATGTGTGTACACTCCCCTTGCCACAGTATGCCAACACACCCCACAAGCGCCAGCATGGTCTTGGGCTGTGTCCACCGGGGGCGGCAGTATGCCATGGTCATTCACCCCTGTTCCTTCTTTAACGATGCTGTATGTTGATGTTTGAACTATAGCTATTTAGAATTGTTTTGTTTTTGGGTTAAAATAGTTTTCTAAGTGAACCATGATTTATTGTTGAATGACAAAGTCATAGAAGCTCTTTTGACCAATTAAATTTAAGTTCCAAGTTATTCAAGTATTTCCACTAACAGTAAGTCACTTATTCCTGATCAGAATTGCACAACCTGACCTGGAAGTATAAAATACACCCATTTCCAAATTACGCAAGCCAAGGACAGCCTACACTGAACTGTTTTAAAGTCAACAGTCTTCACATTAATCCTGTATTAATATGAAGCTGGACTCTCAACTTATTGTAGTGCAGTAATATTCACCATAAATTCGGATTTAAAGGGCTGCACTGCAAGATGTGTTCAACATTGACAATGCTCATCCATTTTTATATTGTTTGGCATTAGCACCTTGCTTACGTTTGGATATCGTGGACATTTTACATTTTCATGTCAAATACAATGCTAATGAACAACTACCAGCGTAGTTCATCCTCTGTAAACTCCCATGTCATATTCTGTCAAGGAAGCAGCTCAGGAATCATGGGTAGATTCTCCCTTCAGTGGTGTTTTCTGACTTTTTTCTGACTGCACATGTACAGTAGTTGGGTGTGTGTGATTCAAGTGTAGTGAGGAGAGCTTGACACCCACAAAAAAGAAAACAGACTGTGAATAAAAGACTCGGTAAACACCTGCTGCTGACATTCTAGCCTCTCCATGACAACCAGAAGATGCACATTAATGAGACGTGACACAATGACATTTTTTAAAGGCTGTTTTTCCAGGAATTGTAGCATTTCTGTATAAGGTTAAATTGTGTAGTGCTATGTACAGTACAGATAAAGTCTTACAATACCACAGTTTTTCATAGTAAAACATCATTTGTTATATAGTGACAATGGTTCCAGAAATGCAAGTTTACTATAATAAAAAGTCGGCACTGCACTGGCTCAGAAATCATATGTATAAAATAAAAAAAAGATGCAAATATCTACATACACTAAAGAAGAGACAATGAACAGTCATTTTATGAGGTTTAGCATTTGAATTTGCACCCAAAAGGTGCTGGAATAAGGCCAGAAAATGCTAATGTTTAACATTTGGGCTTTAAACCAGAGGATGATTTTCAGGCTTGATTGAGGACGATGCCTAGGATGGACATACATCTCATGGGTTTTAACCGTGTAATTATGAAATGTGATGGACAGAAAACAGCAAAGGTCTTGACAAAACTACTTTGTTTTTGTTACTACGACTCCAGTACCGGAGGGCCCATTTCTGTCGACTGCCGAGTCCTTTTGCCCATGCCTTGAGAAGGGTGGATCACATTAACTCGAGGTGAAGCACAAACACGTACAGCCATCCAGGACTGGACTGTGGGTGCCCCAGGGGGCCGAGGTGAGGTTCTGTAGCAACACGCGAGTCGCACTACTGTCGCCATGGAGACCCGTGACAACCTCTCACACCAGGTTAATCCACACCTGCGAGGACCAAAATAGTTTTGCCCTTCAAAGCAGGAGCACGCTGCAGGCTATGTGTAGGGTAGCAGAAGCGATTGCTCCTGCTCTTTAGAGATCGCTGAACCCTTACATCCTGGGCGACGAGCAAACCTGGAAGTTCAGGGCATTCTGAGGGACTGAGGCACAGCACAGTGGATCCTTACAATGCACTCTCATTGGATGGCCCTGAGTTTGCCTCAGGAGAGCCAATTAGATCTTCAACACAAGCAGCAATCTGGAGACCCTAGAAAGGGCTGTATCCTTTTTATATTTCAAAACCAAACAAAGAAAAGCAAAATGTTATAGTGGCCTTACATAAACATTTATACAGCTTACAAATACTATTGTAAAAGAAGGTTTGTATAAGGTACCTCTTATGGACATTGTTCAGAAAATTGTCATAGTTTTGCAGGGATAAACATTTGATGAACAACTCTTGATAAACTATTCTGAATCATACTCAGTTTTGTATAATCAAAGACATTTTCCTTTTTTTACATTATAATCTTTCAATAAAACATTTAAAACCAGTGCAGAAGAATCAAAAATGTATTTCTCTCAGCACATCTGCTTTAGATTAGTCTTGTGACTGTGATGCAATTCTGCGGCCTGTCATGAAGTGACAACAGCTCAACACTTGACTACGCAGCCGCATTTTGATAGGTTACCTGCAAGGACAATTTTGGGGGAAGTTTTCTTTCAAAATTCCTGATTTAAAACATCTGGAATGTTTAAATGGGATCAGGAAAAACACTTTAGTGGACAGGGGTTACTTGAGGAACAAAAAGCAAACAATGTTTAAGGACAAAGATCTCCTGAGGCCATTCTGTTGAGAAATACAATTCAATTCTAAAGGGAAGAGTGACTTAAATCAAAATCCTTTCAGCTCAAGCAGAATCTGGAAAGAGAAGCAAAACTTTAGGTATATTCCTGCAATTCCAATAAATTATTTAAACATTAGACTTATTTAAACTGTCCCTGTGCATGCTCAATTTCTATGGGTACTCCAGTTTGTTCTCACCTCAAACACATGCTTGCCAGGTAACTGGTGTCTCTACATTGTCCCTGTGCACTTGTGTGCATGTCATCTGTGCTGCATCTTTGAGCCGCTTGTTCTTTTGGGACAGGATTCAGGTGGACAGAACTCTTACTCGGCTTACTGGGTAGCTTTCTCATGGTGGATATTGGATCTTTGTCAATCAGAAACATCACTTCTGTATCTCCAAAGGGTCCTGTCACTTACAGAAGCTTTGTGTGCAAGACCTCTAAATCACAGACAACTGCCTGTCCACCCACTAGTTTTAAAATTGGGTGCCTTTCATGTTTAATCCAAATGAACAGTTAAGAAGCAATGTATGGTATTTAGGAGTGAAATTGGGTTAAACTGGCTAAAATCTTAGAATCAGAATTCTTGTTTAAGCAAACAGTATTCACTCCCTGGCACAACCTTAGCAAAAGGAGATTTTGTAAGAATTTATGTCCAAGTTCCTCTGATTCCGATGATTATTAACATCTTATTAAATTCATCAAACCTTTTGGATTTGCCTTTATGAATTATTAACATCTTACACAAAACAGGACGAGTGCCTGCTGATTGTGAGTTTTTCACTCTGCAAAACTAACTGAAGTTTACCTCATCAACAATGTTTCAAAAACAAAAGGGAAGATTTTGTAATAAACGACCTATCAACAAAAGAAGAAAGCAAGGTTATGTGCAGAACGTCAGCACTCCATGAAGCTTTAAAAAGTGTTCTGATGAGGGTCTCTTGGTTTGTTGCTGAGAATCAATGCATTCATGCTGAGCTTGAAGCTAGCTAAATAATAAAACTACCTAAAAAGAAAAAGAGCTATTAATTCAACACTGAATTTGTTTCCAATATAGAGAAACTGATGTTTTTAGATTAATATTAGACTTTTTTTGCCTATCCAAAATGTCAGACAAAATGATGTTAATTTAAATGGTCATTACATCTTCTGTTATAGGGTAAACAGATATGACAACATTTTCTCAGCAATCCCAGTTGAATTTGAAAGTTTAATCATCACCTCTTTAGCGAAATGGGAAAGATGTGATATACCCACTAAGGTAAAAATCAGCAAACAGCAGCATCACCAACTTTACAGCCTGATAGCATCACAGAGCCTGAGTGAGCCTGGGTCTGATCATTACTGATAAAGGAATTCATACATCCAGCCATTTTCAAACCACTTTATCCAATTCAGGGTCGTGGGGGAACCCAAGCCTATCCCAGCAAGCAATAGGCGCAAGGCAGGATACACCCTAGATAGACATGCACACTCACATTAATGTCAAATTCCCAGAAGCCAATCAACCCACCAGCATGTCTTTGGACTGTGGGAGGAAACCGGAGCACCAGAAAGGAATCCAGGCGAACGAGGGGAGATCATACAACCTCCATGCAGATGGCAACCCAGGTTTTGAGCGGAATTGAACTCGGGGCCCCGGCAATGCCAGACAGCAATACTAACCACCTTGCCACCCTCTGATATAGGAGATCTCTAAGGAAATCAAGTCCTTACTGAAAGTGATGTTGGTGGACCAGTAGGTGGAATTCTTCTTTCTGGTCCTGATTTTCCAAACCAACGTCCCAGTATGTTGACAGGGGATACTATGCATGGTTTTGATAAGACACAAAACCAATGGCTTCAAAATGTGCCCATTAAAGATCCCACGGGACAAAGATTGTTGTTGTCTTGGCCAAATGAGGCTCAATCTGATCTACTTGAAAATCCTTCACTGCACTTGATCTGCTGTGTGATGAGCTGGTGCAGAATGGCTGTCGTGTGGGAGTCTTTCTAGGCATAGCTTTGCCATCAACCAAAGTCAGCCAGTAAAGGTGGTCACACAGAGACCAGGCAAATAGCCCTGGCATCACTGGTTCAGGCATAGGCCATGCCACTCTGAGACTCCCCATGCAGTGGCACACTATGGGCAGAGCACCAGCTTGGGAAGATGGCACGAGCTGGCAAGGGTTGTCTTTGCTTTCGCTGAAACAGAAATATGTGATTTGCTTTATTCATCTATAAAAGAGATTTTGCTCCTGCAATCAGCGCAAGCTCTCCTGTACTGGACTGTGGCGCTTGTTTTAGGTCAAAAGGTGGGAAGTCAGGGACAGGTTGAAGCAGCTTGCCTGCAGATGCCTCCTCTCCACACAAACTGCCGGAGCCGGAGCCAGCTGCACGTGGCAGCTCTAGACTGGCTGGCAATTGGATAACAACAAAGTGGAGATTCCACTTTTAAAAGGAAAGCAACACAGCAGGTATATTTCAAGACCCCCTTGATGAGACACCCTAACCCTAAGAAAGGCCAACTCACTGTCCCACGCACCATGTCATGTCTGCGGCTCGCTCAGGTTTTAAGGATATGACTCAGTTTTTTTTCCAACACCTGAAATGAAGTCTGCTAGGACTACTACTCAGTACAATTACAGAAGTTTGCATTTAAGTAGGGTCTGGGTGTCCAAATCCAGCAAATGAAACTCCAGCATTCTTTAGCAATAATAACACCCCCATCCCTACCCAGACTAAAATGTGTCTATACCTATCAAAGCATTAGAGCCTACTAGACTGCTACCGCCCAAACAGAAAAGCTTCTGACTGTTTGTGAATTTTGTTTTTTTGAGGTCTGTGGTCATAAGAAGAGTGATGGCAATAAAGAAGAAAACGTCTTCCCTCATTGTGCCAACCAGAAGGAAACGTGCCTTCCTAGCAGCAGTCAAACTGAGAACTGGCTACCACCCAAAACAAATGTAAGAAGTAATAAAACTATTATGAGGCAGATTTTAAGAATAAATACCCTTTTAACAAATCTGCAAATTCAAAAACAAAAGAATTGCATGGTAAACTTCCATTAAAAAAAATCCCTCTTTAAAAATAAATAAATCACCTAAAAACTCTTTCAGGGACAGTCACAAAAACTTACTGCTGCAGTCTGAAGAGGGATTCCAATGTTAAGGACTTGGAAATAAGGTTCAGAAGCCACCAGTTTCCAGTCTTTTGGAAGGAGGTGACAGTCAGGGTAAGACCAGTGTTGTGACTGTAAAACAATAATTTAAGCGTGATTCCCGTTTCCCACAGTGCAACACACATGGGAACAAGTAGCTGTGTCCTGTGTTGTGCGTCAAGCAGACATGAACCGAATCCAGGGCTCCCAAATCAGGAGAGGCCCCCCTTCCAACAGTTAGTCCCGATGCTTTTCCTCCTCTCCTCTGTTCACAGCTCTTCCTTTCAAGTCCGTTCTGCCGCGCTGTTCTGAAAGACCGCTCCTTTGCCACCCTGTAAACTTTGCAAGAGAGAGAGGAGAGCAGCTGTTATAGATAGAAGGGGAAGAGGGAGGTTCTGCTCAGATCCAGCAGGGCTCTGTGACCCCCCTGGGTCTGCTGCGGAGTCTGTGCCAGAGCTGGGAATGAGAGAGGAAAGAGAAGTTTCTTGCACCAGGTCCCAGTAAGTGCAGACACACCTGGGTTTCTTTTGATCTAATGTGCAACGATACAAGTATGAGAGAGACTTTATACAGTTTAAAGTCATGTTTTTTTTGGCTATTTTCATTATACACAATTGATTTGAAATGGTCATCTGTGGGTTTGTTACATCTGCCCTCGCAAGGATGAATGCACACAGGGGAGAGGGAGGACATATACATAGTCTTCAGATGCGTCACAGGCGCCACGGAGGTTCAGCGCTGAGTGGGGGGAGAAGCCACTGGGGGGCGCTGCGTGACAGAGAGCTGAGAGCTCTGCTTGGGGAATCCCAGCCACAGTCAGCTAGTGACTCGAACCCAGATTGCAGAGCTCCACCTTCAATAGGCAGGGCTCCCCAGAACTCTCATGCTCTTTATTTCTGTACTCTGTTTTACCAAAATAGCCGACAAAAAGGAAAGGCAGATGTACTATGCCAACTATTTCAAGCAATCTGATGCTCTGGCATGTCGCATACCATCCTGAATATATTATTCCTGCTATTGCTGTTAACAGCATTCAAAGTATTGTAGCTGTCAGAAAAGCCTCTTAACTATTAAAAGAGGCCTCTGTGTGGAAAGGTCTAGTGACACAAATACTGTCATTTATATACATCATCTCATTACTGGCTTTAATAACATCACAGTAACCCTAATGTTTTTTTAGAAAGAGGTATAAAACCTGATAGAGAAGGACTTTCACTTGCTATCCAAAGCAGACCTGTATATCAAGTCAAAACAACGCAGGAGGAAACAAACTGTAAGGTGATGAAAAGACGTGCGTACGAATCCTAATTCTTAAACGTACGCTGGTGAAATTGGGTCTACATGAAATGAAATGACTCAGAATTCCATTCTTGGTGGTTCCTAACAAAGAGGCCCTTTTGACAGGTTGCATTTCTAAACTTTTCTTTGGGACAAGCCACACATTCCCTAGATGTGCTCACATTCTCCTTGGGGACTCTCTGAGGCAGTTTCCCCTGTCTTTCAGTTGACCACCACCAGGGCCAAGAACTGAACTGCACCAGGTTTTACTCTGAAGCTCTCTGCCAGGGAGAGATACACATCTTGCATTGGGTCCAGGAAAGGAAACAGCATGACTTGTAGAGACAAGTTTCCAGGAAATCAGGACACCAGCAGTGAACAGCTGCCAAAATCGTTCGATAAGACTTGTGCTCAAGATAACTTTCTGCTTTTGGCTATTATCAAGAATCTGAATCAAATGACTCATGGAAGAAAACTGTAAGATGGTTTGCAAGCTCAATAGTGTGAAATTCAGAAGATAGACAAAACCCAATAATGTGATGAGAGGCTGAGTCTCAACTCATGTTTTGGGATTCAATCCACTTGGTTTGAGGGACAAGCATTTGGCCATATGGGCAAGAAGGCAGAACCTCCCTCCCACCCCAACAAACCAAGAAAGAGGCAGAGTATTGGCAGAGCAGCTGGGCGGTTGTCTGAGCACTGTTCCACTACTGAGGCTTGTATTTCTACTGCAGTCGCGGCGATTGGTGGAGCACAAATATCTGGGGTTGGTACACCTCCCAGGCATTCAGCATTAGTCCATTAAATACTAAAAGCACCTGCGAACTGATACTCCACAAACCGTTCAAGTCACAGACCCTGCTGTTTAGTTTTGCCTGGGTAACTCTTTGACTAAACCTTTCAAAGCAACTGAGCGTCACTTCATAAAATTTGTAAAAAGTAACCACTCCTGTTCTTTGTTAGCATTAATCTCCTACGGTATTTGTTTGCTTTACTGTGGTCACTATGTGGATAAATGAATAATAAATATTCCAGGGATTACATTATGACTACTTATATTTTTTTGCTATGTAGTGTCTTTCTAAAACTCTGTAGTTCATGTAGGGAGCTGCGTCAGCATGCGTAGGCCGCAAAGGAACAAGTAAAGGCTCCACAGCCAAACTGCTGTTTCTTTTCTCCTCTTTTCAGCATGGAATAAACCTTTACTTGTTCCTTTCTAGAACTCAGATCCATTTGTATTTCTTATCCCAGTCTGGAGCTTGGCTTTTACTGATTAAAACAGCACTGAGTATTAACAGGAATGTGGTGCGAAGGGCAGAAAGTACAGTATATACAAGTGCTCTCACACAGACCACATTTACCTGCCTTTTTCGCACATAGTTTCATCCCATAATGGCAGTGCTAACAAACTGGAGATGAATAACACCCCCCCCCCCAGAGCGAAGCCAGCCCATAGACGCTCACCGTGGTCATGACACGACACACTTGCAGTTCATGCAGTCCTGCCCGCTCTCATCAGGGGGGTTCAGCTTCCGCAGTTTGTGCTGGCGAATCTCCCGGACTAAAGTGTAAAATGCGTCTTCCACGCCCTGCGGAAGATAAGGCCGGCCAGTGAGAGCAGCAAAACACAGATTCCCCCCGGCGTCACCGTCTTGCCTCTCGCAGATCGGGTATGGAGACGACTCACGAACACCTGCGCCCCTCCGTTAGGAACCGAGAGGACTGCCCCTGCAGCGTGTTTATAAAGTAAATGCAAGTTCAACTGATACATGTTCTCATGAGTATGAGAACTGAGCTACTCCGATACATTCACGAAGTCATAGACAACAAGATATAATCCGTATTTTCTTTAAAAGAGGAGTCAAACACTTTTACATGATGTACAGGGTTTCAAGTTCGATTTTAACAAACGGAAGTGGGCCTGTTGAAAGCACACGAGCGCTTGCAGTCAACCCAAATGACATGCCATTGAATTTGAGGCTCAAACTAAAGAACTGTAACTGGATTCTTGGCAAGGACATGCAACTACAGCAATTGCTCGTGCGAAACTAAAAGCTCAATAAAACGGATATCAGATTCAATGGGTATCATTGTCATATATTATATAGTGTCCCCAAAGTTGGTATAAAATAAACTTTTTCCTACATGTCCTAAAACCTACAAAACTGATTCCTATATACCCTGGAAACATTTATTCGTCTCTGGTTCCATTTGGTAATTTTTCTTATCACTGTGAAAATTGCAAAGCTACAATTAAAGGTCATTTAATAATAATAATAATAATAATAATAATAATAATAATAAT
Organism: Atractosteus spatula; assembly: GCF_055471065.1. Lineage (NCBI taxonomy): Eukaryota > Metazoa > Chordata > Actinopteri > Semionotiformes > Lepisosteidae > Atractosteus > Atractosteus spatula. The sequence goes on along the minus strand of NC_142721.1, from coordinate 248,811 downwards.
AATTGCTTACATTTATATAGTGCTTTTCTGGACACTCCACTCAAAGCGCTTTACAGGTAATGGGGACTCCCCTCCACCACCACCAATGTGCAGTATCCACCTGGATGATGCGACGGCAGCCATAGTGCGCCAGAACGCTCACCACACATCAGCTATCAGTGAGGAGGAGAGCAGAGTAATGAAGCCAATTCATAGATGGGGATTATTAGGAGGCCATGATTGGTAAGGGCCAATGGGAAATTAGGCCAGGACGCCGGGGTTACACCCCTACTCTTTTCGAGAAACGCCCTGGGGTTTTTAATGACCACAGAAAGTCAGGACCTCGGTTTTACGTCTCATCCAAAGGACGGGATGTCCATTTGTTTCATTCATCCACATTACAGAAAGACAATGTTAAGGGTTGAATTATGTTATGTACAACCACATTTGTTGATTTATTAAAATGTTCTTGTGGGTTACATAACATAGGTATAACATAACAGAGACCTGATGACTGTTTCATTAACATAAAGAGAACTGAAACTTAATACCTGTAGACTCTTACGTTTTACTACAAAGATAATCTTCGATTAATACACTTATAACACTTATATATAAGAACTGATAATTTCCCTAAATCTGGTTCTACATTGTAACACTTATGATTTTGTATAGAAAATGGTTCATAGTTTTTAATATTTTGTATGGTAGTATTTCCCTGTAAATTTATTGGTGTACATATATTTGACATTTTAATTGATTAACTGTTAATGAGGAGGCATTTGAGGTGTTTAACAAGAATTCGCCTGACTTGGCTTTTCTAAATGCTACCCTTGCTGGGAAATATCCTGGAAGATGAGATAAACATTCATTGTTATACTCAAGGATTCACCTATATGCATCACTTAAAACAGCTCTGTATTGTATACAACCTTACGAGCCGCTTGGCTGATACAAAGACATCAATGTTTATTCAGGACTAAATTCTAATAAAGATGTTATTGGAACCTCAAAGTCAGTTTAAAAAACTGTGACTGTAAAAACTGTAAAAAGGTGGTTTACCTTCTAACTGGATGGCTGATATGAGAAACTACAGTGTTATCTTAGATCAAAATAAATTTGTCCTTTAAGCAACGTGTTTAAAAAACATCTAAGGTTATCTTTTCTTCCTCTTAGAAAATCAGACATTCTTTTCCCACATGACAGATTAACACTTGCTTTTGTTAACATCAAAGCAGCCAGATTACTGTAATGCACTTTTTCTAGTGCCTCTGGTCATGTTTTTTCATGACTACAGCTCATACAGAATGCTGATGACTGTAAGTTCAGATTTCGTGGTTCTTGTTAAAATTCTATCACTATACCAATAACTTTCAATGGCTACCTGTTCAATTCTGGATCCATTTCAAACTCCTACTTCTAACAAATGACGTACTAATTTCCACACTACTCAGTGTGCCGTGTTGAAGACTCAGATTCAGTAGGGTTTGGAGTTATTTTCTTGCAGAAAACACACATACCAACACAGACACTCAAAGTTGAGATGGTCACCTATGAGCCTACAAAGATGAGACTGCTGGGTATCTGGAACACAACTTGGCGTGTTAGCTTGTATCACTGAGCTCATAGAAAACTGCAAACATTTAAGTGAGTCACTGCAGCACATCACTTGTATGAAACATGGTATCAATGATGTCTATACATCATATATAGTACCTGGAGGTGAAATGCAACAGACTAAATACAGCATTTCTCAATAAATAACAGCGCTCAATATAGGGCAATCACTTTCGTAAGTCTTCTAAACACATCACTGCCAGTTTCCCCACTGGAAGCTAGAGAGAAGAGGAAAACTGCAGTGGCCAACCAGCAACTGGGCACCACTGTGCAGCACTGGGAATGCGGTATTATGGCACTGTGTTAGCATGATGTGCATCCCTGCAGCACTGAGACCATCAGGAGCCCGTAAAGTCTCTATTAAAGTAGGATTGTCAAAGCTCTGGGGAAGGAAAGCACAACTGGGAGACAGAAGAAAAAATAAACTGAACACTTCAGGTTTAAGGGGCGTTTACATGAGTATTCAGGAACGAGCAGACTCTTGTTCACCCACTGAAGGGGAATACGAGATGGGTCTGGACTGCCATGAGACAGGTCAGCTCAACCTGCAGATGACACGTGGCTTCAAGAGTCCAGACAACTGCTGTGTGTCTGTTGGCTTGGTGCGAAGCTACCGTCTGTGGGATTATGACTAAATGCTTGCAAATCAGCATCCCCCCTAAAAAGGGTTATGCATTTTAAAAAGTGTGCTCTTATCCCCTTAAATATGCAATGTTATCACACTGCTGCCATCTCGTTACTAATTTTTGGTTTTTGGAAGACAAACAGGATAACAAGAAAGAAACATTTTTACTTTAAGTTCTAGCATAGAGGTAAATGATATTTGATACCATATTGCTTTACTGCATTGAAATATTAGATATACTTGTTTACAGCACCAAACAACAAGGCCAGCGTGGATAATGAGCACACTAACCCCTGCAACTGGGAACTGCAGCTCCCAGGAGGAACCTTGCCTCATCTTGATCACAGCACAGAGGAGCTTTAACCGACTGCTGCCCAGGTCAAGGCGATGGGAGACGAACAGGTTCCCAGTAAAAGTGTGAAGGCGTACACTGTCTGTCTGAACGGGACAGAACTGGACTGGAGCATGGCATGGGAAGCGCTTCAGTATGCAAACAGAACCTACTGCAACAAGGGAGCCAAAAGCCTGTCGGATGCTCTGTACTATCTCACACAGAACTGGCAGAACCACGAGGCAGACACAGCAAGCACGATAGCATCAGCTGACGAAAGAGAGCTGCGTTCACTAGCTCAGCTGCCCTGCATAAAAGCAATGCAATCCTCTGTGACTCATAGCGAAGCTTAGACCACAGCTGGAGTGCGAGGCAGCTCACACAGCCCACACAGAAGAAAGCCGAAGAGCTCTCCATCTCTACCTGAACGAAACCGAGAAAATACTGTAACTGTACTGCTAACCCCCCTCCATATCAAGCACAAAAAAGCAGGCAAACGATCTTGAAGACGTGCTCATGCCTTCTAATCCCCAATCCTGGATTGGTACAGTAGTAATCCTTTTAGGATTTTTCTCCTGTTCCTTCCTTGGTGGTCATTTCTACATTTCCATTTTTTCAATTTTAATGCCCTCTTTCAAACTGATTCCCAAAGCCACGCCCATTGGTACTGGAACTGAATTCTGGGAAGTGGGAACACTGAATTGGAACTGGGAACTGAAAAACTAAACCCTGAACCAGACTGTCAACAAAGGTGAGGAAAAAAGTGAGAAAAAGAACAGCAAACGTGTTTCAGGAGTGCCAAGTCTGTTGATGTGTACAGTACAGGTATAGCAATGGTACTTATGCAGAATAGGAAAGCTCCTTCCCAGTACGTGCATTTGGCTGATATCTGCAGACCAGTCAAGAATGTGTTCTCGCGAATAAGGGAGACTGGGCGTACTGCAGGCTTGCTGGCCTGACCTGTCTGGAGGACTGGAGAGTGAGTTGCCGGAGTGCTTGCTGCAGCTCCCGCTCTCTCCTAGCGGCCTTACCTGTCTGGTCTTGGCCGACGTCTCGATGTAGGGGATCCCGTAACTCCGGGCCAGCTCCTGGGCCTGCCGCGTGTCCACGGTCCGTGCCGGGAGGTCACACTTGTTGCCCACCAGCACCATGGGGACATCGTCGGAATCCTTCACCCGCTTTATCTGCTCCCTGCGGACACACGGGGCAGCCGTCAGCACGGTGCCGGGGTTTATCCCACCGCCTCAGACGCCAGGCGACTGGCCGGCCTCCGGTCCTCCGAGGCGCAGAGGACTGCCCAGAAACAAGTGCCCTTCATTTGTGCGTGTGAGCACATCTACCCACTTCATCCTGGATTCCAGTACATACTGAATCACCCCTGGCTGACATTATGACCTATAGAGCCAAGAGCCCCTTAATGACAGCAGGCAAAGTACAAAGATCATACAGCTGCGATGACAAAGAGCTTGTGTTGTCCCACACCATTAACCACTACATTTGCTGGTAGCTATTGCAAAATATCTGGTACTGAAAGGCTAGGGAAATATTAAGCACAACACCGCAGTTCACGTACAGAACAACCACAGGCTCTCAAGGTCAATGGACAGTGCACCGCTGTTGTTTTCACATTAGGGCCATTCCAGAGATGAGTTCTCAAGTTCTCTAGGCTGCAAGTTGACAAGCATTTCTCATCAAGGGACTAATTCAGCTGTGCCTTCTGATGTCACCGTAGCTCTCCTATGGGAAAGAGAGCTATGGGAAATGGCTTGCCTCCCAAGAGCAACTCCACGTAGATCACCTCTTTAAGGTCGCAAAATGCTGCAGAAAAGCTAAATGTCAGGGCTCCAGTACATCTTCCCTTCTCCTTAGCCAGTCCTTGAATAATCCTCCACACAAGCAGATGCCTTCTCATCTCTAACTGAATCAGGATCGATTTCATTGGCACTGCTTTGTAATCCCATCAATTAGAAGATAAACCTTCTTTAGCCATGATAAACGCTACAACATTACATCACTTCTACCTCTGGGCCTGAAGGAACTATCATTTTCCTTTTGCAAACACCTGTAACTTGCTTTTTCTGCCATTTCTTGCTTAGCTGCTTCTTAGCTTGTTTCAGACTCTGTTTGAGATTATTATTAGTGGCTAAGTTTACATGCCTCTCAAATGTGGATGATCAGACATTGAGACAGTCTGTGAAACAGGTCTTGTGGGGTTGTCAGGCCTGGTGTGGAGGCCTTACCATTTTCTGGGATTTGCACCAATGGCAAAGGCAGCCTGAAAATAAATTTAGACCACAAAGTCAGGCACTTGTCTCAGATGTGCCTGAGACTGCAGTTTGAATATAAGCGCCAGCTGTATTCACCATTGGTGCCTTGACTTAGCCCTCCAGTGACTGGGGCTGCTGTGGAGCTCAGAGAGGGGGACAAGTGTGATAAGCCGGTTTATAGCGATGAAGTCAGACCCCAGGATCCTCAACAGTACTTCAGCTCCCACGCCAAGTGACCAGTCTTTGATACAACAATCAGACTACTTCTCTGAAGTGTGAAGATCAGTCATTTGGAAGCACGCCAAATTTGTAATAATTATCAATAATTTGAGGTACCACCATGTGTGCTACACTTAAATTCAGTGTGGCTGTGACAGAAAGTTTCCTCTATCCTCTTCCTCACTAAACACAGACCTGTACTGATGGATGTCTTCGAAGGATTTGGTGTTATTGATAGCAAACACACAGAGAAAGCCCTCTCCAGTCCTCATGTACTGGTCTCTCATGGCGCTGTACTCCTCTTGACCTGCTGTGTCCAGGATGTCTAGCAGACATGTCTCCCCGTCGATCACAACCTGCTTTCTGTAGGAGTCCTAGCAAGGAAAGGAGGAATAAAGCCATGAGATTCAGCCAACACTCCACAGCTAAATTACATACAAAGCAAACAAAACTACACACCAAAGGTACAGTGGTTCCCTCCTTTCTCCCCACACTTTTCAGAAAAGAAAGTCATGCCTAGTGTACATTCTATGACTCCAAGAAAAACAGCTCACAAGTTGTCCTTCTTATGTCTGTGCTAAACTAGGCCTCCACTAGTTCTAATACTTAAGGTAGTCCTTTTATTAATGCTGTGAAGCAGTTTGCTATAGATCCTAACCACAGTTGACAGTGAGAATATGAAAGCATGGAGCCCTGAACTATGCCAACACAATACACCAATCCATTACGATTTCATATATAGGCCAAATAATATAGTCGCCTTTAATGCAGAAATTGTTTAATCAGAAATTTGTGAAATAATTTCTTTACATAGCAAAACATGTTAACCACAGATTTTTGATATGCGTTATGTGAAACCCACAGGCTGTTGCGACAGGGCTGTGAACTAAAAGCACTCAGATCAGCAATGCTGATTTCTATGCACATCTTAAGGCACTATGCAATTGCAGTCTGTTATTACTACTAATAATAGTGCCTACACATCCATCGGGCTCTAAGACTGTACACACCCACTGTAAAAAAAAGATTAGTACATGCAGTACTGCTCCTGCCTCTATCTATGCCCATTAAACAGCACAGTTTTTCGAAAGCCCTCCTCATTATTGTATTGAGTGATGCATGTCTCCTCTGATCTCTGCTACTTCACCTAGAGAACACTTATCTGGCAAGCAGAGGCTGCCAGCAGAACACCAGCAAATAACTTGAAAGGGACGACTCATCCGCAGAGCTTCTCTCTTTGATCTTTAAAATACAGAATGTACACACAGACAGAGATGATTTAGGCCTTTAAAGCTGTGGAATTAACAGAATGAGGGCAGGAAAAATAAAAGGAAACTCATCAACAACTGTATTATCCAGTGATACATCTATAGTTGATACCTGTCATGTTGCTTCTTTTGGAGTATTATCCAGCATTTAATTTATTTCTTACCTAGACAGAAAAAAATGTGGTTACAGCATTTTTCATCATTAAGCTGTAACCACATTTCTTCTGTATCTTGTTTGAAATACTACAAAACACAGGAAACATTTTCAGAACAGATGTAAAACAATTTCCTTTCCCAATGAGTTGCTAATGAATTGTTAAAAAAAAGCAAAATATGTAGGGGTTTTTAATGTTTGCCTTGGAAATCATTTCCAAGCATTCACTCCTCATAAGAACCCCATTTCCAACTTAAAACTTTAAAGCAAACCAAAATACATGATTCTAAAACAATGTTGAAAGAAAAGGTCAACACATCCAGTTTTGTCAAAGCTTAGAAATTGAGCAGTGCAGTTAATTGATTTATCACAAACTGCAGCTCTCGGGAAGAAAACCAACTTGTGAATTTCTGGCAATCCCCATTGCAATACATGATAACCACAACAAAAAACTGTGTATCTCCATGAGAAAATAAAGTGAATCAGTTGAACCTGCACCAACTTGAACTGAGAAAAGATTAAAGATTAAATTAAATCTTCCTAATAAAATGTTTTTAGGGCAGTTGAAAACAAATGATGATACCGGTGGTGATTTTTACAGAATTTGGAAGTACTGGTAAATGGCCCAGACCTCGATACCTGCTGGATGGAGGCTCTGCAACTCTGAAACTGTGCATCTCTGATTTCAGAGATCTATCCGGGTGTTCCTGTAGGTAAAGAGGCTGTACTCCAGGACAGGACAAATATCTTTCGTAAGCAGGAAGCAGAAAATTAGTTTTGTGACCAACAAGGCCGGTGGACACAGTACCTCTATCGTTGGGTCATACTCGTCCACAAAGTGGTTCTGGATGAGCTGGATGGTCAGAGCGCTCTTCCCCACGCCTCCAGCTCCCACCACCACCAGCTTGTACTCCGTCATCGTCGCCGCTGGGCCTCACCGTCTGCGTGGGAGAGGAGAGAGTCATGAACAAGGCCAGGCAGCGGCTGCACGCGTCCGCAACACTGGAGGCCCTGCGCAGGTACTTCTTCAGGACTGTCACGATTCTCCTGAGTGCCAGCTGTTAGCTGTTTGGGTAAAAAACTAAAACTCGCTGGGTTTTGAAAGAAGCAGCTGACACTTACATCTATTAGAAGCCATATATCAAGCTTAAGGTGAACTTGTGCCCGGTCTTCACCGAGGCCAGTGCTCTGGAGAGCCACACAGAACCACTCCTCATTCCATCACACAAAGTGGGAGGCTTCAATTCCCTTACCCCCCTACCCCTTAAGTTAGATAAACTTCATGTTTTCAGCTTTGCCACAAGACCAACAGCCTCTTAATGAGAGTGCAAGGCAGATTCCTCAAGAGTAGTCTTGCATTCTCAGATTCGGTGTGCTGCAGTGAAACTAGAGCACTGCTGTCGAGACATGCCCTTACCCTGTTTTGTCTGAGGTTTCCCATACAAAGTACTCAAGTCAGAACCGGGACTGTCACACCTACTGTGGCAATTTTTTCCAAAACAAAGAAAGACTAGATGGCTGGGTGGTGAAGGGAGGTTGCCGAGTCAGGTCCCGGCTCTGTCACTAACTGACTTTGTCTCAATGTACTGTAGAACTGCTGAGATGCATGTACTTCATGGACTCTGCAGACACAATGTGCCATGTGGGATCAGTGCTCACAACGTGCCTTTGCATCTGCCTCCATACAGTACATTCAACTTCAGTTTCAATGCCTGTAACAGATTTCCTAAATGCCAATCAGCATGATCAAATAGGGGTTTTTGTTTCAGCTTGCTCAGCATTGCCTTTAGAATGCACATTGTTGTGACATGGAATTCTGCAAAAATGTACCTCAGGATACTATATATAACAGCTTAACAGTACACACATACCAAACGTTATTAGGTTTCTAAGAACATAAATGAACCTGGCATAAAAGAAGATTCTCCCTTCAAATTAAAATCCCAAAATGAACTAACTGAAGGCAGCTATGAACAGTGTTGCTGGCTGGTGCACGATGTTGGCTGGAAATTCAACCAAAGAAAGTCGTGTTAAAAAGAAATATCCTCCTACCCGCTTGTTCCTGCTATTTTTAGAGACGTTCTTTTGTAGCAACTACTATGACTTGACAAAATATTCATAGCACAACACATCAATTAATTTGGGTAATTTTTATTACTTTATTAGAGCATGCATGGAGTCTGTTTGACATTGGCTCTTTGCATGACATTTTTCCAATAATGTACAGGCTGAGCCACACATTTGCAGCGAAGTTAACAGGGTGGCCGCTGCCCCCTGGAGAACTGCAGGAGGGAATGGTCTAAAAATAAAGCAGGGCTTTACAAATCCGCCTTCACTCCCCAGCAGAATAACAGTATACACTCTGTCCCACACAGTGCTGGCGGTCTAAAAAACGACATCATGGACACTTTGCACGGAAAAATGAAAAAGAGATTGTCTTTACCTGAAAGTAAATATATTTAGTTCTGCATTTTGGCAGATGCTAGCTAGAAAACAAACATTTTACTGAATTTCCCTTTTAAATATCCACTATTAAATTCATAACTGTAGATGTAGCATAGTAACTGTAGATGTCAAAACTATGTATGGATACAACACTTTTAATTACAAGAAAAGGAACCTGTACCTGTATTGTTGTACATATGTTTATGGAAAGAAGATGAAGATCCAATAACGTATGTACTGGTAACATTCTTTGAATCCTGGGTCCTAAATACAGAATAAACCAGCAGGTTTGTCTTTTCTGTAAGTATCTAATTTGATACTCTGGCAGCCAAGAAAGGAGAAAACCTTTGTGAGCTGGTAAGTGAAAGAATGGCGTTGACCTGCTGAGTCACGTTCATGAAAGATTTCCTCCAAGCCCAGCTCACTCCTGGTCTTGGCTCTTAAAAGAAGTGTATGACGAAACTGTAGCATGTCATGTCTTGCAGAATGCTACCCATACCCTTAAGCAACTTAAATATTTCTGTTGGCTTGTTAAATTGATGCATTTAAAAAAAAGCAGATGCATTTGGTACATTTAAACTCTTACCGCTGATGACAGTGGGGAAAAATGTGTTTGAGAAACTTTCAGATTTACAAAGATTTAAAGAAACTAAACCATTCAATGCTGGATATAGACCTTCTCTCGGTACACAAGTCAAAACTGAAAAACTGTCACTGGAAAGGCTGCACCTAAAACACAGCCTGTTAAAACGAAAGCAGGCTTTTTTCTAGAAAGATGAATTTCAACTAGTCAGCAAAATCATTGTTCTTTTCTCTGACAATAAGGGTTTTGTTACTCGCTGTGAAGCAATCCTGCTCAGCAATTAAGGGAGAACAAACAAGTCAGACTTGAGGCCATAATTCAGTCGTTATGTTTTTCTACAAATTTGGGGGAAAAAAATGATTAGACGAAAGAACACCTTCCGTGTTCCATCTGGATGTTCCTTTCCCTGGTCACTAATTTTAACAATAATTAAATTAATTGGTTTCAGTCAGAATGGCCTCTCTTTCCTGGAAGCAATCAGATCCTTCTAAAACCTTGTCTGAACACTTCAGATCCATTTTGCCTTTCAGTTGCTCTTTACAATTTGTTTTCTTATTGTAAGTTACAATATTTTAAGTATTGTAAGGCATTGTTGTAGAACTGACTCTAGGATGAATTCCCACAATTTTCAAAATGCTTTATAAAATGAGGTTCCTGTAGTAATGTTCATCTCTGGACAGCATGCCTGTGGATCTTAGTTATCAGCAAAAACAAATGACTACAAAGGGTTTAAAACTCAATGCTGGAGTAGTGAAGGTACAGTAAGTCAAGGACCAGTGGATTAAAAAGAAACAGATTTAACTTGAACGTGCTGTGTCAGTTCTAGTAAGACACTTAAACTACTCACAGGCTCGGTCTAATTATCACCATAATTGTGATACTTCTAACCAGGCTGAGAGGTTTTGCTAATAATTATACTTTTGATGAAGTGAATGTTAGTCTGAGTAATCAGCTGTAAAAACCTTAAGAATAACCTTATTATTTTCTCAGACATACATAGGATTTACAATTTAACTGGTCCCTCACCCAAAAACCAGAAGGCACTGAGTCCTCCACGAATTCACTCCCCTGGTTTTTGCCTATAAAGAAGAAATATTTGCAAAAATGACCAGTTAAGAACTTTACGGAATTGTGCTTTTTTAATGTGTATTGGCACCCATTAGTTATCACCTTGATGCTTCAGCTCATGTTGCGTTACTAGTAGAATTGAATAAAATATAATTTTTATACGATAAGGTGGCTTAAGACTATTTAGTCAGCATAGTTTTGCACTGAATTCTGAAGGACTCCACTGATGAGCCTCCCCAGACCTACTCAATATTCAGTCTAAAAGAACACACACCAAGCTGGATTCTGATCCTTTAATTTACAAGTGTAAAGCTTTGACAATATTTTTTTTTAGAAATTGAAAACACACTCACAGTATAGTTCCATTGTTCTGAAGTCTGCAGAACAAAATGTTCTCTTCTGCTGTATGGTAACTGCTGTGTGTGGGCAGAGTGTGTCTGAAATAAGAGCCCCTATTCACACTTATCTCGCGCTGCGCTAATGAACTCAGCCATGAACTCAAGAGCAGGCAGTGGAACAGGAGGGCGGAGAACTGCGTAGGCCTGCTGATCCAGAATGGGAGATCACGGGCAATCTGTAGCTAACTCAAACTAGGTTCAGGCTCATGTTTAATTCTGCTCCGACGGCCTATTTACATATACATTGATTAATTAGATACATAAAAGCACTAGTTTTTAAACTTTTCAAATGGAGATTGAAATAAAGCCTTAGAATGATCAATATTTCAGGTGTGGGAAAGCATTTTTCTTTCACACCAAGGAAACCTTTTAAGAGTGAATTAAAAAGTTTTTCACATCTGGCTTTATGGGAAACAAACTCCAGCCAGATTCCGCCTCAAGTCTGCTATCCTTAAGGGGTTAAAATAAACAAATCACTAACAATCCAAATCCTAACAAATGACTCTGAATAACTGTGTGAGAGTCTGTGTAATGGGCCTTCTGTAACTGTATGGCAAGAGACAATAAAGCAATCTTATACAACTGTAGTATTGATGACAGCAAAACACAATCTTAATTCAATCCAGCATAAGGAATGTCATCTCGTTTCTAACCCAAGGAATTTATAGCTGAATGCTTTTTCCAGTTCAGTGAGCAGAAAAAGACCTAAATAAAGTCCACCCATCTACCTGACAGGTTTATTAGCCTATCAATGTTACAACAACTGGCCAGCTGTTTCGACACTTTGCACATCTCATTAATTTGCTAATCTGGAAGAGCAATTAGCAGTGGCCTCTGGAATGACCAGCTGGCGGTGATAACTGCAGCTGTCAGTCAAGGCCTTGGAGCGGAGGATCCCGAGAGACAGGGAGAAGGATAACAGAGGCTGGACTCGAACGGGCAGGAATACAACACAAGCAGCTGGTTTTGGTCTATGGCTGGGAATTCTCTGTGAAAGCCATGGTGGTGTGAACAAGGAGTCATAGGATTGGTACAGCAAAAACACTCGGGAGGAAGAAATAAAGCGATCAGTTTTGGAAATGTTAAGATATGGATCAAAGAAAATGAAATTCTTTAACGGCAGTTCAGTAAGGGTAAAGAATCAGTAAAGATTTAGCTGGCTCTCATCAGCTCCTCTCGGGTGGATTCAAACTGTAAAAAACAGAACCACAACAAAAGCAGTCTTAGTCTGAACGTGGGGGTGAGAGATAGGACCTCACAGCTGTAGGAACACTTTATCATTTATTCACTTTTTCAACATTTATTTTTAAGCCCTTTTAGACAGTGGAATTCAGAAAGGTTTCCGACTCAACTTACAATAGGTACAAAGAAATGCTGAGGGCTAGTGTGACTTGCCCGTTCAATTATAAAATTGGGCCAATCGCCTCATCAAGAGCAAAAGGGAAGCCAGCGGACGAGGTGACCCTCCAGTCTTGAGCGAGGCACTGAGTTTGAAGGAGTGAGGCCGATTCATTGCTAGTGTCTCCTTAGCAACAGCGGATGAGGCACAGTGTTGGGCTCCACCTACACTGCTCCCTTTCAGATGGAGGAGATGTAATTGTCATGGATACTGCCATCCATTTTCAGTATAGGCCAAGCTTACAGACATCCAGAATGAAACTAATCCTGATCTCTTTCAGTGCAGGCTAATTCAGGAACGCCATATCTGTGCTCTTTCTAGTTATTTGTTTGGCTTGTTCAGCTCAAACTGCAGAAGTTATATTAACCTGCACGTTGAGTAAAAGATATAGAATAGAGATTCTCCAGCTGGGAGGCAGGGGTAAGATATGAAATACTGCAATACACAAAGACAGCAGCTTTGCCTTGATTAGGAAAGCTGACATTGGCCATGACAAGTTTATCAGAAAAGACAAACAGAAGAGCAACCACAGCAACTGCGCCAAGTTCCTCCACTTTCAGAGAATTGAATTATCAGGCGGGGGTGACATCATCCCACATCAGAAAGAGGAGCCAAGTGAGGTGCATGTCCATCCTGGTGGGATGCTGACAAGAATCCTCGGCAGGACACACGATATTCCCAGTGCTTGCAGGACAAAGGGCTCAAATCACACTCCAGTGCACAAGAGGGAAACGGTCAGCCAACCTCAGAGTAACAAAAACAAGGTACATTAAAGCCCCCAGCCACTCCCTGAACACTGATCTCTGAAGGAGAGGAGTTCTCTAGTCCTGTGGATAGACAAGAAAGCTTTGTTCTCCTAGCACATGCTTTGACAAGTATTGTGAATTAACAGAAATATGGAAGGGGGCACAATTTTAAGCAATGTTAAGGAAATTAAAAATATCTGACTATGGACAGGGACTGTATATGGTATCAGGATGAAGCACACAGACAGCTGTATGCAATATTCCATATGAACTGCACAAAGCCGTTACACATACAGACTGTGCCTTTTCTGCCTGCTCCTTTGTTACAGAATGCCCTTCTTCCGATTCTGAGAGAAAATTTCTTAAGCTTCTCTTCCAATCTGATCTTTCAACTCAATTTTTTCTATGGCTTATATATGACTTACAGTTTATCCTGCATGTTCTTATTTCATTTTTTTTCATTTATTTTTTTTATTGTATTTTGTTTTTTTCTTTATCATTATGTGCAGCTCCCTGAGGTTTGGGAAGGTGCTTTATAAATAAGTTATTATTAATAATACACATCCATCATAAAAGTGTTTCCTTCTTGTTATAGCGTGGTAAATATCTACCTAAAATAGATCAAATGAATCTTGTGTTTATGGCATTTTAAAACACTGGTCAGTTATTAAATATAATCTATAAGCAATGAGATAAATTAGTTATTTAAATGCAGTTAACTGCACTGAAGTTTATTGCAAAAGAACCACTTTTAATAAAATTACAAAACTGAGTTGTCTTGTGGTTATAGACCATTTCTGGTCCGCAAGGAAAAGTGCCACCTGCAGATGCACTGGTGTAGAGTCTCTGAAGAAGACTCTGAAACCCACATACAGCTCCTGAATCAACACATCTAGCGATCATGTCAGACACACTGTGAATTCAGCAGCTCTTGCTAAATTAATCCCACTGTTCCATAGAAATTAGAACCTTTGGTGACATTACATTAACACATTAAATGGGCCACTCTTCAGGTATAGCAACTGATTCACAATTAGCAGACATATCAAACGCACACCTTCTCAAGTGTGGGTCCTACATTTGCTACAGGATGCATTTTTTAATCCAGCAGAGCGACTGTCAAGTGACTAGCTCTCCATTTGCAACGGGCTATAATGGGCTATAAAGCAATACCTTTGTGCGAGACTTCTCTTACCCTAACAACGAACAAGGTTGTGTTGGAAATGTTTCTGGGAGCTCACCAGCAGCCCACTTAGTGCAAGTCTTTACTCAATGTGCAGTGTGGGTGTGTCCATGTGCTTGAGTTAACAACCATCACCTCAGGCTATACCCATGGATCTGGGCACAGATGACAGGGACAGCCTTGGTGTGCCACATATTTTGTATTTATATAAACTTTTCATCCCCACAGAATTCCACAACACTCTAAATATAGGTGGGAGATGCACTACATCCACTACTGAGAAGCAGCCTGTACCCGTTTGACACAGGATAAACCGACTGTGCCAGCAGCTCCTTTACACAGCAGTTCAGGAGGAGATGCGAGAATTTACTTCATCAGCTAATCTAAGGAGGTAAATTTATGGAGACTGGATTGTGCTAGTCCAAAGGTAACTCCCTTCTTTTTATGAGCAGTACCATGGGATCTTCAATGACCAAACTATCAAGACCTCAATATCATGTCTCATCTGAATAATGGCAGCTCCTACAGCAATGTCTCTGGTCACCATACTATGGTATTTGCGTGGAAAGTCTGGTCCTGAGGAAAGAGCATCACCTACTGGTCCACCATCACTAACAGCAAAATTGTGTTTTTCCTACCTCAGCTTCCGAATTCAGGCTAAAAGACATTAATGGCACTGACTAATAGTCCAAGTTATAGTAACACCATCCATCACCATCCAGGACATAAAGCACTGCTAATTTTTGTGGTGCATTCACACTCTGTGAAAATAACTAGCTTCATAGCATGCCTGCACTCACATTTATTTAGTCTTTTTTATTAGTTTTTGTCCCTCAGTGTGCATAGGCTGAAATCTCTCGTGTATGTACAGTATCTACAAACAGCTCATAAGCACATTGATTTGAGGCAAGCAAAGAGAAGGCTGCTTTATGAAAGGATTTGCTTTTGTGTGACATCTACTGTATATGAAAATGGGGCAGCACAGTAGAGCAGTGACCAGCATCGCTGACTCGCAGCACTGGGGCCCTGGGTTCAGATCTGGAACTGGGTGCTCTCTGTATGGCGGTTGTATGATCTCCTGATGTTCGCGATGGGTTTCTTCTGTGTGTTCCGATTTCCTCCCCCAGTCCAAAGACATGCTGGTGGGTTGACTGACTTCTGGGAAAACTGGACCTGGTGTGTGTGTGTGTGGGCCTTTGACAGACTAGGGTGTACCCTGCCTTGCACCTGTTACTTGGCTTTGTGATGCTGACTGGGATGAAGCTGTTAAAAAAATGGATGGACGGACATGTATGAACACATAGGACAAGCAATGAGGATGGAGTTAATCATCACATCTGGTAAAGAAATGCTATTCTAAGGACCAGTGCATCGCACAGGACTTGCAGCCCTAAATGGAAAAGCTGTAGGTGCAAAGCGGAGGAGCTTTAAACCAACGCAGAGCCAGGAGGCTTCCTGAGAGGAAACTCTCGCCGGAGTGCTGCCTGCCTGGAAACCGAGCCCCTCCCACCGTCCCTGTGCGCATGGTGGTATCGCAGGGACACCTAGGAGAGGGAGGAAAAACAAACGCTGGGAAAGGGCTTTGTCAGCAGTGTGGCACAGGAAAAACTCTCCCAACCGGGATCAGACAGAGAACTGAAAGATCAATGGAAAACAGCTGCTGATAAAGGCCCTGTGTTTTCCTCCTGAGAGGAGAGATTAGCGTAAAGCTGTGAAAATTGTTTTTTTTAATTACCACTTTTGCCAGATGCCAGCGTTATCTATACAGCAACGTAAAGCATTACAGTAAGAATATACAACACAAAGTTTAAGTTCAGTAGTTTACACGGGGAGGTACTGGAATTTCCATAATACTTCAAATTTATAAAAGCGCTGCCTCTCCATAAACTTTTTCCCTCATGGACAAAGTTTCTTACTTTACTTGTTCCTTGCTCCAAATTCTAACTTTCTAATTCTCCCACTAAAAATAAAAATGCAATATGTAAAAATTCATATTACTCAAAACGTTCACATTTCAATGAAAATTATCCTTTTTGATTTGAGGGAAAAAAAATGGCCATTCAATTCTCCTTTCTGTGAAACCAGACTGCATGCATCAGAGCTCAATACAGAGAAGTTCTGAAGCCCAGAAGATGCAGAAATGACTATGAGTCTAGACAAGGTACAACCCCAAAAATGACAGAACAAGAACTATAAAATGGAAGGTCAAAAGATCTGCCCAAACAAGGCAGGTAAAATCTACTCCTCTGCAAACCACACGCATTTGGAAATCTCTTACTTCATCGCAGGGAGTGGTGCTTTATTGACAACACCCGGCTCTTACTGTACTTGACTGAACTTCCTTCTTTTTCCGCAAGCAAAGACGGATGACAGCAAACACTCCTTGTGCATCAGGTGTGTCTGCAGCAAGCGCAGAGAACTCATCCCTCACCTGCCCGGCTGCAGCCCCGCAGGCCGAGAGTGGAGGTGGGCATGATATCACCAGGGTTCATAACAGACAACTGTAAACTGCTTGGGGACAGGATGCTGCACCCTGTCGAAAAAGCACTTGTGATGAGCCAGTGACGACTCACAGGGGTTAAAGCAATTCTAGAGTCCTGGACTGTGTGTGTGCGCCTGTTTTTTTTAAGGGAGCTGTGATGGAAACGGTTTTCTTGTTGCGAACATCTGTACCCTAGCAACCTCACAAGCAACCAAACAGTACCTGCCAAACTGTGAAGCAAGGTAACGCAATATTTATAGATGTGTCGAGCAAATGCTGCTTCTGACAAGCTACAAAGAGTAAATCCATCTAGTTTAAATCTCTGTACCGACATTCTACAAGGGGACACATACATCGAGATATTCGCCTGCACAATGTCTGCAAGTTAGAATCCCCCTAAATTCCTGACCCTCTCCTCTATATCCGAAGCCATAGAGCTTAAGGATAACGGCAAAAGCTCTTTAAAACGACACGGTGAGGTAGCAGGGAAGCGACAGCCAGCATGATGTTTTGTCAGTGGAGTCCCCCCAGGAGTGGGACTGTAACACTATAGTAGAGAGCATATCAAATATAATCAAATGTAAGATTAGGAAGCAGGCAGGTTAGTTCAGAAAGATTAACATAAAAAGAGATCCTATCCTCAAATTGGCACAAAGCCCATTACTGAAAGTTTCCTCAACTTGGGTCTGTCAATGGACAATGGACTGGCGTCCTGAACAGAGCTTATCCTGCCGTGTGTCTCTGTCTGGCTGCCTGGGCTCTGGCTCGCCGTTACCCTGCATTCTCGATGAATGGATGATTTTGTTTTTGAGTAAAAACCCATGTAGTTTAAACAGTAATAAAAGTTTAAGAAAAAACACAAAATGCTATTACTTAAAGGCAGATCTAGTTTGCAATCCTATTTACTAGCCTTGTGAAATCAGACTATAATAAATAAATGTATAATAATACATGTATTTATCTTAATCTGATTTTAGTCTTTTGTACAGTTCTGAGAACCATGGTTGTGTGTACTATAGCTTAAGCTTTACTCTAGCAAATGACACATGGCTTCCTTGGAACATACCACTTTATTTACTAACAGCTACTGCATATAAACAGATTTATTGCCCACAAAAATGGGGTTTTATGGTCTGTTCCAACCTGCCTATGTGAACAATGGGTGAGAGAATGTTTCTCTCAAATGACAGAAACAATCAGACTGGGATGGAAATATGCAGCAGAAGAAAGCATTCTCATCTCATTCTCAGATTTTCTCATCTTCCTCACAGGAGCACACAGACAGACATGTTGAAGTATATGTAGCTCGGTTTAGCAAACCTCTTATGAAACCCCTCTATCAGCTTATCACAAACCATATTTAACCAAATTAATCTACTAAGAGCAGATTCTAAAACAAGGCCTTTACTTCCTCCTGTCCAATTCAAACCAGCACACGAGACACAGGCCTAATACACGGCAAGCAAAGCACCAAGCACAAAAGGGAGTAGACACAACCACATCACTGCTGCAATCTGAACTTGTCTCTCTCCCACGGCCTGATGCAGTTGATCATGCAGAAGGATGACAAGGTTTTTATACCACAGAAACAGAACTGAAAGTGCTCATTGGTGTAAGGCAGGAGTCTAAGATCCACAGTGAACCAAAAGGAGAGAAAAGTTGTAAAGGGTTTGCAAATACAGATGTCTTTCAGTAACGAGACAGAGCTACAGCTAAAAACATTTACTGAAACTAAGCTTTTTAAATTTTAACTTGTTTTTTCAGATACTGCTGAGGGCTAAAATTACCTGGAAACCACAAACTGCTGATACAGTGGGAAACACTGGTTTAAAAAAATTACTGTGCAGGTGCATCAAAGCACAAAGAAAACTACAACTTCAACACTGGTTTCGGTTATAAAATCTCCCAAATGGCTCTATACAGTTGAGTGCTTCACTGGTTGAGGTCTGGAATGTATCCACTGAAAGCGGCTGTTGGAGATCTGCAGATGAAAAAAAACGATTCCTCACTTTTTGGAAAAGCTAAAAAAAACTGTCAATTTTGAATCTGAAGAAAAATGAAATACTGTAGCCGATTTGAGAAACAAAAGCGCAGATACTTGCAAGGCCTTTTCACATTAGTACATTAGTGTGACAACCCAGGGTGTGAAGTCAAACACTTTGCCAGGCTGTGTGTGTGGAAGTGAGGGTATTGATTCTGGTATGAGGGGGAGGAAAAACTAATTGATAGATTTAAATTTATTTAAATATTCAGATTTCTGAATATTTAAATAGATTAAAGTCTATCAATGAGTTTTTCCCTCTCTGGTCCTGGGTCTGGCCTGTGTGTTTGAAGCGCAGCAGGAAACCGCTCAGCTGACACACATGGGCACCAGGCAGTGACCCTGGTCAAAGAGCTGGAGTGAAAGCATGCATCATTTTGAAATATTTCCAAACCGAAATAAAAGCGTTTCACTTCATGTTTACAAGAAAACGCTTGGAGATAAAAGATTGATGCCTTCAATCTGCAAGAAAAAAAGAGAACTAAGACTGAGCCGCTTACATAACTGGAAGCCCTGTAACAGCTGCCGCGCTAACCCAAACCAGGGGGTAATTACGAAGCTGAATCGAATATAAACAAATTAATGGTTAATAACCAAACAGAAACTCATGCTTGTTTCAGGATTAGTGTTTGTGCAAACAGTGGGGGAAGCAGCCCTTCTGGGGACAGCACCTTCAAACAGAACCAGGAGGCGTGGCTCCTGGCGGAATCACGCTCACTGAACTTTCTCCTGCTGATGAACAATCAGCTGTTCTTCACGCTGCGACTCCAAAAGGGTTTTAATGAGGTCCACATCGCCAGGCCGCCAGCCTGGGAGACGGCACTCCAACATTCTGGCCGCTCTTCCAATTCTGTTTGCAAGAAGCGCACAGATTTCTACACTGACAACACCGACTTCGGCAAGCTATCAAACTGCATGCCAACGGATTCGTAGACTGAAACTCGCAAAAAAAAATTCCCATTTTAGAAAACCAATGCAGAGTATGCCGATAAAAGTTATTCTGCCAAAAGTATTGCCCAGATGAACTCAATTTAATGAAAGGAGGTTATATATGAGTAAGATCCTTATAAAAGGATGAAAGCAGGAAGAATAACCTTGTTTTGCCTCTACAATAACTCAGACGTGATCTCTTGCTCTTGAAAGGAAAATGAGTTCCACCCATTTTCTTTAAAAATCTACTTTTCACAAAGCCAGGAATTTACACAGTATTCATGAGGCAATCATGAAGGGGAAATGGTCATAATTAAGCAATAAGCCTGACGGGGACTTAAAAAACAAAGTCTGTAGCAAACCTATACTCTAGCATAAACCAAAACCTACAAAAATATTTCCGTTTCAAAATGTTGAGACTAAGACATACACCTGCATTTCCCAGAAAGAAACAAAGCAATGAAGCCAAATTAAAAAATGAAAATAAACCAGTGAACAAAAGTTTAATTCAAGAGGCAGCTGCCCTCATGACACAAGGTAGCCGAGTTGCATGAACACATTACTGTTATTCAGGGCCTTGAAAACAAGGAGAAAAGCAGAAATCCTGAAAATAAATGTTAATTGTGCTCTACATTCAGTAATATGATCTACACGGCCTGCTGCTTCAAATAACAGTGATGCTGTACTCTATTCTCTTGTCCCCTTACTCAAGGCAATATGCATGAGATATGCGTGTGTGTGTATATCCAGAAGCCTCAAGCGGTAGAAATGAGCAGCTCGTTTTGAAACGGTATCAGGCCCAGGAACGTGAGGATAATCTTACATGATGGCGCAATGAGACAGCAAGCTGGGTCCGCTGGACATGTGTCAAGACCGTTTTCACCCTCAGCGAGACTGCACTGAGTCAGCAAGGACAGTACAGCACTGCTCAAGGCTGCCAACTCCTCCAAAAGACACCAGCTCCAGATCACAGTATTTCCAGTTGCAGTAAGCAATTTTAAAATAAAAGGGTGAAGAAACGCTAGGTTTTTATAGGTACCCTACAATTCTCAATCAGTCAAGACCTGAGCACCACGGTAATATAGACGAACGAGGCTAACACAATTAATTCAAATGGAAGTTGTCAAGAGTCCAGGGTGGAATAAAACCAGAAAGCAGTGACCCTGCAGGAGCTCATGCATCGCCAAGGTTTAAAACTTTCAAGCTCATCTAACCCGATCATCATCTCCTCTGCTCGCATGAGGGATCGAGTCCCCCATGTCAATTTTGAAGTACTGTATTTGTTTTTTCTCAGTCAGGTCAAACTAACGCACTTTGAGCATGGCATGAAACTGGCATTCAACCTGGACGCCCGCCAGCCCATCTTCACATGAAACGTACTGCACTGCAGAAGTCCCCCCGCTCAACAACGCAGGCATGGGGTTGGCGCAAGAGCCAACGTTAAACGAAGTCTGCAAAACACTGCGGTCTACCAGCTTGCGCAATAACCCCGTTTTGACTGATGCCACTGTCCATATAAGGTCAATTTGTTTCAAATCTGGTCTGCATGGCAGAGGGAGGCGAAAGGGATCTGTGGGAAGACAAAGATGGCTCCTGTGTCCATTGCTGGGCTCTTGTCAGACGAGGAGAACCATGTGGGATGTTTTACATGGTTTGAATACAACAAGCTAGACAAGTTGTAAACCGAGGCTCTATTTTTCAGCATGATGCATTTCGCTTTTAATTCACTATACAGAGTAAAAACCTAAAGTGAGTTATTGGTTCCAATAACATTTGCTGTGATTTTAATCTATTATGTTTGAGCAGGTAGCTGCGTCAACTTGCATAGGAAAGGAAAAGAGACAGAAGGTTTTGTCAGTGAAGCCTAACTCAGGTGTCCCTTTACTTTTCCCTTTCAGCATGGATTAAGCCTTAACCTTTGTGTTGTTACTGTAACAGGGGGCTCTGCTTTCACAATAGGCAAGAGTAATACTTTATGATGCCAAAAGAAGGGGATGGAGAAAATTTCAGGACCAATGGTGTGCAAATATTACTGGGAGATGGGTAGTTCACACAATGCCCATCAGTAAACTTGAAATGCTTAAAATGAAATGATCTTGACAATGTCTTCCCCACAAAATTACATCATGTGCTTTAACACAATTTAGGATTAATGCCACTTCTCTAACGACACTCATTTGCTTCACAGACGCCCTGATTTAGGTTGCCTTGCACTTGTTGCATTGCCCTAATGAAAGAAGAAAAACACAAAAATAAGAAAGCATCATTATTCTACGCCTGTGGGGCACAGCTCCAGTCCTGGAGGGCGCAGTATCTGTGGGTTTTCACTTGATCTCTCCTCATAATGGCCACAGTGACCTCATTATTACCTTAACTGGACCGATTTAACACTTGTCAACTTGTCTTCAACTTCAGGATTCTGGCCCTGCAGGACTGGAGCTGTGCACCAGCAGTCCATGCAGCTGACAGGAGAGGAAAAAACAGCAAACAGTAAACTCAAATGGAAGTCTTTTGAAAAAAATGGGCTGCTACCTGTGGTAAAATAACTTCCTCATTCACCCAAAAGACATGCACAGCTACTGGAGACGCAGCAAAAAGGTAATTCTGATGCACTCTACATCACAGCTCTGTATATAAAAGGCCATGCTTATAAACAACCGACAACAGTGACATCACCCATCATAGTAAACAAAAAGACCCAGTGGGCCAGAAACTGTAGAACGTTGGCAGAACAATTAGAGTTAACCATCGCTGTTATCTTGCCGAATGCTGAGCTGTGCTGCCTCTGCGCTTCAGGAACCAGGAGGAATGATGGGAAGGCAGCAATGCCTGTGTTGTGTGCTGGCAGATAGGGGGCCCTACACTTTTCTCCACCCACCTTGGAAACCCAAACTTTCCCAAACGTGCTTACGCTAGCCAATATTTCAGTTCCGAAAATACATTTTAGCAGCATTTCCACTAGAAAAATAGACTGGAATGTAGAAAGGTGCTCGTGTGCCACACCCTCCTATCCGCTGTGCTGCAGCAGTGTGGACCCACAGCCTTATCAACACGTTTCGACCATGGACATGTTATAAAATGAAGCTCTTACTTGCACTAAGAATAAAATGGAGCAGTAACCGTCTTCCTCTACTGTAAAGTTATTGCCAAAGATCTGAAATCTTAGTATACTTTTACAATGGGTTCTCCTCATAATATCCCAAGAAATCTCAAACCTAAATGGAAAATGAGACACCAGCCTCATAACAAATAGCACTTATAACTGAACCGCTCTAAGGAGAAAGACTTCATACAGAAGGGTTTTAGATAATAGTATGTTTGTAATGGTTATGGACTGCAGAAAAGGTGTCCTGTTGGGGATGGAAGTGGGAACACTACTCCTAAATGGGGTCAAAGATTGCAAGGCAGGTGAGGTCTTCTCTGATGATATTGGAATTTACTCAAGCGATTACCAGAGGCATGAAAATGTGATGAACTGCTCAAGGCAAATAAGTGTTCTACAAATCAGCCCACCAGCTCAGCCATCAAAGCCTGAAAGGAGGAGGCAATGTGCTCGTGACCAACTGGATCCACAACACATCAAGTTTTTTTGTTCAAAAAGCAAATGAAAGCAACGTTTTGGAGCCCTGTAGTCAGGAACCCAGAGCCCAAACCTTATCACAACCCTAAGCTCAGGAACAACCCAAGAAAATGCTTCAATTGCACTACATCTGGAGGGAGTTTTCACTAAACAAAATGACACAGTTGTCCTGAGTATTTCTGAAATGGCAAGATCAGATGAAAGCTGGCTTGATGCATATTGTCCCCTTCGCACAATTGTGCTTGGGAGCAAATGGAAAAAGCCTGGAGTGCGCAAGGCCTGCACGTTTTGCTACTGCTTTAATTAGAAAAGGCTGCCCCTTTCAGCCTCCATTAAGCCTGCCTTTTAAAGCAGGGCATCATTGATGAACCATGTCATCCGCCTTATATAGATCTACTGCAGACAACCAAAAAAAACAACGATAATGGATCCAAATCTGCAGAACAGTGCAGGGATAGTGGGTCTGTTTCCCCTGTGCATAGCCATTAGAGACTTTAATTGGTTAAAAGATCCATGTTAGCAGACCCACAAGCCAGCATAAGGGATAATTGATTTTTAATGCAGTGATAATGGTAAGAAGAACCTCTCCTGGGAAAGGTCAGAAGAATGAGGCTTGAACACTGACAGACCAGCACCGTCACTCCCAAACAACTTTGCTGCTGTTGTTGCCATCACTGGGCTACATGAGACCATACCACTGTGCCTCAAGGAGCAGTCCTCAATGTACAATACAAAATAAAAACAGACCAGTCCTAATTAAGAAACAAGTAAAGGTTTATTCCTGCTGAAAAGAGAAGAAAGGAAACGCAACATTTCGGCTGTGGAGCCTTCTTCGGGTGTGAAACATGGAATAAACCTTTACTTGTTCCTTTGAAGCCTACACATGCTGACGCAGCTACCTACTTGAACTACAGTCCTAATTTATGTCATTTATTTCCCTTCATGGCACTCACAGTGGTGCTATATAAAAAACAAGTAGAGGAGGTACAGTAAGTTTTCACAGTTAGTCAATAAGTCACAGTCTAGGGCGTCACGGGACAAGGCACTCTCGGACACACAGAATTACACGTGAAAGAGAGTATAATGTGGATTTTCACATTATCATCTCATAACACCGTTTACTGAATCACTGTCCTGAAATGAAAGAACAATATTAGGTGCACAAAAATTCTGCAGGCAAACTGAGCAATTATAAAGTTCTGAAGCTCCTCATTTTTAATGCGACAAGGGGCTCTGAAGAAACAGTCAAGCAGACGCAAGCACGCTGCCAGCTCCCCCATTTTCACAAACAGGGATACTTGAAGTTTCAGGGAAAAGGCTACCAATGCCTGCTTTGTAGGACACAGTTCTGATGTCACCATTAGTCGTTCACTGGTTCTGTCACTTCTCTTACTAGAAGACATGCATGTATATTAAAAACTACTATCAATCCATCCCAGTACACAGTCAAACAAAGAAAACCTAAACGAGTCCACAATATGTAATGTCATAAACTATGACCTAGTTTGCTGACTTTTAGTCCCACTAAAAAAAGCCTGATGTCATTTAGTTGGAAGCATGTCTGACTAACAGATGTCCACAATTGCATTATTGGACAATCTTATGTACATCTGATGGCCTACAGCCAACAAACAACAGATATCCAGCTTGCTTCCTAAAGCTCCTGGGCATACATACAGTATATCAATAGAGCATGCACATGAACATGCCACTTAGCCAAGCCTGACTACATTCACTACAATGCACGACTCAACACCAGATGAGATCTGGATATCCGTGGGCTGGTATAGACTATTCTTTTAGATGTTCCTTTCTGTTTCAATGATAGGAGGTTCTTGGCCAAAGTCTACCATCAATGAGCATGTCTGATAATTAGTTGCTAGTTGATACACAAATCCGGGGGTTTCAACAATATGGCTGGTAGCTTGCTCCCCACACCCACTCTGAGTGAAAAGGGGACATTTTTTTTTTTACTCTGTTTAAACTGCATTTCTATAGTTGTCAGCCAGTTCCTCTTACTGCTCATTTGGAAAATAACCACTGCTGACTTTCAAGATTGAAATTATTTTTTAAAGGAATAATTTTACAGGATTTTGAGCCCTTGGAATCAGGTTCTCCTTGAGCCTTTTCTCCAAAGGTTCAGCTCCTTCAGGTTGTCACTTAGGCCAGGACACTCCTTCAAGTCCAGGACTGTCTGGTTGATCTTCTCTGGACTCCAGGACAGCAATATTATCTGGTATTGTGGTGACTAAACTGTACACAATACTCCATTTTGACATAACATCCTATGATCTAAATTTTACACTTTTAAATACATAGCCAAAAATTCTGTTGGCCATTTATTGTTCCCCACATTGTGTAGAAGATGTAAATGATGCGTTTCTGAGCAGTGGATTTCCTCAGAGCAGCTCTCTTCCTGCGACAGGTTACAGCACCGCTCAGCAACCCAAACTGCTACAACTTCACAATGACAAACCACCACCTCAGCCTAGCAGCAGTGTTTGTCAATTGCATCACCCTTCACTAGAACGAAAAACTGGATTCATTCTAAAGATTCTTACAGTCACAGGGCTACCTCACTGATCAATGACACCAGCACAATGTTCTAGACTCATTTCATGCTTTTTTTCTTGCTGTGTGATTTTTGTGGAGTTACCAGACATTCTGGTAGGTTGGCCTATGTGTGAGTGCGTGCCCGGTGATGGACTGACGTCCCGTCCAGGGTGTACCCCGCCTAGAGCCTGTTGCTTGCTGGGACAGGCTCTGGTTCTGCTGTGTCCCTGAACTGAATAAAGAAGTTAGAAAATGGCAATTAAAGACAGGTGCTCAATCTTCAGTACAGAGCTGATACCCATACAGAAGCAGTTTCTTTGGGCCCTGTCAGGCACAGTAACATTTCACAGTCGCCACCCTGAACGTCAATACTTCGGCACACAGAGACTCATTTTCAAGGGCAATTAAGAGGGGTAAACTTTCCACCTCATCTCATTGTTGACACAGATGAAGACTGTAAGGACAGGCTTGTTTCAATGTGCTCTGAGGGAAAGGAAACGCATTACTGTGTTTATCTTTCCCTGCAGAAACTCAAAGTGAGCAAACGCTCAATCAGTTCAGCAGTTCCAATGACTAAATCTGGGTCTGCATTGGAAAGCCTGGCTTTTTTCCCTGCTACCTGAAAACTCTTGGGTGATTAGAAGCTAGATCAATTTATCAACCTGTCTTTTGCACAGAGTGACAAGCAGCTAGACTTGTTCAGCAGCAAACTGCTTGACAAGGAAGACCGTGAGTTAAGCCGATATGAGCACATGTTCAGTTTACATTTTTCTACTGCTGCTCTATTGAAGGTCACTGTGATTTTAAAGGTTGCCTTGCCCAGCAGGTTCACAGCAACCACGCAATCCAGCTCTCATCAAGGTGTGAACAGAAACAACGTACCTCCGCTTCAAGTTACGATAACAAGAGGCTGATGAGTGCAATTACTGTTGAGGGCAAAGAGACTAAGTGCAACCATCCATCCATTTGCTAACTACTTATTCCAATTCAGGATCACAGATTAGCAGGAGTTTATCCCAGCTTGTAATGGGTGCAAGGCAGGATACACCCTGGATGGGACACCAGTCCATCACAGGACACACACAGATGTACACACAGTCACACCAGGATCAGTTTTCCCTTAAGCCAATTAACCTACCTGTACGTTTTTTGGACTGTGGGAGGAAACTAACATGAACACAGGAAGAAAATACAAACTCCATGCAGATAGAATGCCAGATCCAGAATTGAACCCTTCAACTTCAACCTGGATTCTTTATATATTGATTTTTAAAGCCTTGAGCAAAGAGTAAAAATAAATTTTACCATGAACTCTTCCATAGACCCCCTGAAGAATTTGGTGCAAATTTGGATAAAAAGCAAAATTAAGGGCACTATGTATGAAAAAAGGAAATCCTAAAAGGACTGGAAGACAACACTCTATCTGCATACTGGAACTGTGTGACCTACACAAATATTGCAGAGTAACTCACTTCCCTTTGCCTTGAGTATTCCCTTCGCTGGTGACGTAGTCCCATCAGACGCTAATTTCAAAACACACAGGCATAGTCCCATATTCCTCCCCGTGTCTCTCCCTGCTCAGGACAGCTGGCAGGCAGCAAAACAAACTTCAAACAAGTGATTCAGTTTGCAAACAGAATTACAGACACAAAAAGAGCCTAAGGCTTTGAACAAACCAAAACACTAAAATGAAATGTCTTAATCTCAGGCGGAACACAAGCTCCAGTCCTGGGCCTGGAGAGCCGCACACCTGCTAGATGTGGTTCCAGCCCTGCTCTCAGTTACACAATTGAGCCCTTGAATCAGGAGGATTAATTTGAACTGTTGGACTGTTTTCAGCTCTAAAACATGTTGGAGATGGCCTTTGTGCTATTAATTTCATAAGTAACATAAAATACCAAACATTTTAGTCGAAAAAAAACCTTGTATAGACTTTGATCAAGCGATTTGTTAGTTGAGCTAATGCTTCAATGAAGTCATCAAGTTTGGCTGAAATAAAAATCAGGAATGGGAAACTAAACCACAGTTCTTCGGGGGCACGGCAATAAATAACACAAGTGTCTTTGAACCTGTGTCAGAACAAGAACTTACTTCAAATACAATGAACCAGAGACTGTCACTCTCTATTTCATAGACACAATTAAGAATAGTTATTGTAAAATCTGTTAATGCAAGTTACTTCAAGGCTCTAATCTTACATTTCTATTAATTCTTCTGCTCACCAGTCTTGTCAATAAGCTTTAGTTATATCTCTGCAGCATTCCCGAGACAAAAAATTGATTTGTATACTGGAAAGGTAAAAGGTTTAAGGTTACCCAAACCATTATCAATTATTTTACTGTAGGGTGTCCAGTTTTTCAAGTATATAGAAAAGTTAATCCCCAGAATCCTACACATCAGATGGTACTGGATGTTAATAAAAAAAACTGCAAAACCCAGGGGCTGTTTGTATTTGTACCATTTGCTTGGCCAAAACAGAACTTCATAAAACATTAACCAGATAAGATGAGAGAAAACTATGAGATAATGCACTTAAAGAAGAGGAGGCACATTTTTACACAAAGGGTTGTCTGAGCATGGAACAAGCTGCCTGCTGATGGAGATGAAGCTGACACCCTGGCTTTTTTAAGGAATAGCTCAATGGGAACCTCATATCATTTAGCTCTTGGCACCCACAGGAGCAAATGGGCTTCCCGTCAGTAATCATTCTTGTGCTCACTGAAATCCTAACGGCGTTTCACTTTTGTACTCAAAACAATGGCGCCCATTATTACCGAACTATTTTTGCCATTGAGGTGCATGTCCATGTCCGATCTGGTGCGCTCAGAGGACACTGCACCAAAGACTTGTCAGGAGTTTGAGTCCCTTTCTGTCGGCTACCTTCGGTTTTCAGGATATCGTGACGGCCAATTTACGAAGCGCTGAGGAATAATCCTGAAAGTTCTTTGTGAATATAAATCATTTATTATTAAATAAAAGTCGATAATTCATTTGAGGGCGTTATGTGGCCATGCGTTATAAGGACGTCTTTCTGAAAGATCTCTACCGCACAATGTGTCCATCGCCGTGCAACTGGAAACCACAGGGATTATCGACCGCTTTTTTCACCCTCAACAAATTGTTAATGCGAAACTAATTTAACCAAGTTTTTTTTCCAATCCGGAAACTGTTCTTAATCATTACCTCAATAAGTGCGACTGCTCATGCTGTTCTGGCACGCTTTAAAAATGAGGTTTGTGATTTAAAACAGAGCACAATACTGTGCATTTAGCCAATACACTGGCTTTTACCAGGGTGATGTCAGATATGTCTTATCATAGCACGCTTCTTTATGCAAGAGAAAGGAACTTCTTTACGGTTCCTTACTGTTAAAAATGGAAATCCGAGTGGCCAATGCGATTTATTTAAAGAACGATTTCTTACTGGTGGTGGAATACGGTAACTAAATTCAGTAAGCCTGGGACTAGTATAAACTCCAATAAAATGTGTCTAGATTTTCAAATTTGTGAATGCAATATGGAATCTACCGGTGTTATCTCCGTCTTTTCCAGGATAATAATGACGTGGATAAGTGTTAAAAAAGCTGAAGCATGCTTCTTGCATTCATCGTGCAAGATCTTAAATAGTGTCAAATTATATATCTAGACAGAAGAAGGGTTCGCCCAGATTTATACATCGGAATGAGCTTCCGGTTCTCTGAGGAATCCACTTTGAAAAATACAATATATCGACGCGCATTCAGCTATGACATTCAGGTACCGTGTTTATATATAAGCGCTGCTATAAATCTCTGCAACAATAATCGATTTCAAACGGGTTCCCGCTTTGCTTTGTTATTAGCGCGACCAGGGAGGCGTCACTTTCGCGTTAAAAATGGTTTTGTGTCAACAACGCAATAGTCCGCATCTTTCAAAGAATAAAAAATGCGAATAAAGTAAAATTGTTGTTTTTTTAAATATATCTGATGTTGAGTGGAGGAATGCGACTTCCGCAGTGCTACAATGAGGTTTCAGTTTTGCTGTGGCGGGCGACACCCTAGTCAGACTTGATCCACAAAGAGCCGCAGTCAAGAAGCAGCAAACTGGAAACCAGCAAATACTGTAAATGTTTCGCCGCAATTAACCAACTGAGCCCTTTCTAAACACCGTAAGAGAAAACGGGCAGCAGTATCTTTCCCGAGACCCGGTGTCTGTTTTCCCTTCGCCTCTCTGCAGCAGATCCTGCACTAAGTTTCCAGGCTCCGTGCGCTCTGCAAGTTAATGGTAGCACAGCCGAGACAAACGCTTTATCACGACAACAGTAGCTTTGCTTCGGGAAAATCGCCGCTTTTTTTAGCCGTTTTACAACTCGCACGATTTTGCGCGTTGCAAGAAATAGAAACGGAAAGCTCGTCTTACAAATAAAAACCCCACCATCAGCGGGGTGCGCGATGCAAACGACGCCTTTTATACTTCGGTAGAGCTGGGCGGCTGTTTTGATTTTGGCGGATCCGCTGCTCTCCAAACGACCGGAGAACCAAGGAGGAAAAAAATACCGCGCACACGCCTCAATAAATAATGTTTATCTGAAGCTTCGTTAGCTGCGAGCAGAGAATGATTACAAAAACTGAGAAAGCGGCACGATATTTGCTTACCAACAAAAACCCCCGCTCTCCGAGCGGTGGGAGCAGTGCCGACCTCTCAGAGACAGCGCAGTCCAGCGCACAAACTCGCGATCCTCCGGCCGGAGCGACGGCTGACCGGTGTGCTTCTCTCTGCGCGCCCACCCGGCCGCTGCTGCTGTCCGCCGCCTGTGCTGGCAATGCCCGCCGCCGCCAGGCGCTCTCCCGCTGCTCCGGGGAAGGGCTCCGCCGCTGCCGAGCAATGTGCCGAGAGCGCACGGCGCCGCCGCCCAGCCCAGCCCGCTCATCAATCACGCCTCCTGCGCTCCGCGGGCGGGCTGCTCGCCGAGCGGGGCGGGAGGCGAGGGGAGGCGGGGCCGGCGACAGCAGCAGTGCCGGGTTTAAAGCCCTCACGCCACATGTCGGGTCTCCGGTCCAGTTCAGTCCGCGACTAAAGCAGCTTCTGCGTGCTGACATATCCAGCAGGCAAAGGAAAGCAGCAGGAGGGTACAGTTTTGGAGAGCTTACGCTTTTTTATAGTTCATCCCTTAACATGCATGTCTGATAAGCACTGACGGGAGCAGCAGTCGCGTTAAATAATGTTATATATCGCGTTTACTCTTGTATACAGTATGTGCATGTATTTAGGTAATATGATTTAGTCAATGTTTAAATAAGTATTGTTTACGATTTGCAACTGTGTGTCAAACACTTATCAGCTTTAAAACAAGACGTTCCTGTTTACGAGCATAAAAATTACAAGAGGTCCTTTTTGCTTGCCTGGGTGCGAGAAATGTAATTATCTCTTTTCAGCTCCGTGAAGATGCCCCCCCTACAGACAGCACAAACGATGAAACCCACCTCATTTGTTAGTGCTGCATTTATGCCGGTTTGTGCCGTTGAAAGTAGCGTTTGTGCTGCTTTCGTTCCCGAGATATAGCGCCTTGTTTTCCGGTGATCATGTGACCATGATCATGTGACCACGGTGACACCCCCCCCCCCCCCCCGCCGAGTTCAAACGCCCTGTTACAGTTTAGCTTGTTCCTTAACATTTTAAATACAATTAGCATCCATAAACATATGAGCCTCCTTAGATGCGAAAAATACCCATTATTCCCTGTATAGTAATGTATGTAAAATCCCCGTGATTGTAAGATCTATGAGTTTTTTTTATAAGGCAAGTCTTCCTTTTCTTTCCCTACCATGACACGCTCTTGACAAACGCGTAACTGTGGGATACCATCGCGACAAGACCTCCTCAGCATGTCATGACAGGGACCCCATGTATATCGCATGTATATCGCGGCAGTGTATATCACGACTGGCGTCTGCTTCCATGCCACCCTGACACTGCTGTCACATCAAAGGTTTCATATCAGGACATGATGTACCCAGATAGGTTGTGTTGCGACAGCATAGGGCCTTTCATGTCGCGACATGGGGCGGGGCATTTTTGCAGGGGTATGTTAAAACGATATGCGGGCTACATGTCGCGACATGGGGGCGGTGCGTTTTGTCGGGGTATGTCATATCGCGATATATGATTAATGTCGCGACAGTGGCGCCATGACATGACATGCTATCGGAGTCGTGAACACGCTGTGGATGCCATGACATTCTTTGTCTGCTATTCAGTTTTGACCTCAGGGCGACATCTCTTAGATTGATTAGTAATTGGAAACTCATACAGCACACACGGTTAACCGGGGCTACAGTATCTGGACCAAGAAGAACATCCGTCACCTGTGTGTCTACATGCTCTCGGAACTTCCGCTGTGGCGCTTCACCCAATCAGAGTGTCGAGTCTCACTCTTCACCCAATCAGAGTGTCGAGTCTCACTCTTCACCCAATCAGAGTGTCGATTCTCACTCTTCACCCAATCGCGGCCCGAGCTGCTCGGGGGTTTAGCCAATCACGGGTCTGAGAGCTGTTCAAGCCAGCAGCGCCAGGTGGATCGGCTTGTTTACTGTCACTGAATCTAGTTTTAAAATGCTTTACTAATTTGCAAAATAACTACATCGGCTTATTTTTTTAACGTCTTTATTGATTCACAATATCCCCAACTCTTAGAAATAAATACATTTGTTATTTGCAATATAACTGTGTCCGCTGCTTCCTGTAATTAATACATGGTATTTGAACAATTTTAATCGTATTTTAAAGTTGGGGGAAACACCTTCTGCTTTGTACTTCAAAAATGAATAGAAATGTAAAGTCTATGCTCATTATATTATTATGCTCGTGCTTTCAATTTTGTTTTTAATTTTTTAAATTATATCGATCTTGAAACTTATTCCTAAAAATGTGAATATGGGCTCTCGTGTTGTACCAGCGGTAATTTGGAAACTGGTGTCTCTTCAGCAATGAAAGGAGTACACAAGCAATACATTTTCGAGAACTTGGTTAAAAATGAAAAGAAAACACCTAACCCGATGAACTAACATAGTAACTCCTTCCTAAATGTAAGACTGTTTATTCGTGTAAAGGCTGCAAAGTCTGGGGTCAACTGATCAAAGGATCACAACTGAAAGATCTGGTGGTCGTGCCTTTGGTGTTTTGTACGTCACTGAGTGACGTCACAGCCAGGAAAAGAAGGCGCTGTATTGAAATATATTGAAACATCCACCCCACCCGACCAGACAGACTCGGAAAAGAAATTGTCCTCATTGTTTACATCACAATCAGGAGTTCGAGTACCGATATTATTGGTACCTGTAAATTTCCTTGTAGATAGTCACGTGATCACCCGAAAAACAAGGTGCTATATCTCGGGACCGAAAGCAGCACAAACGCTACTTACAGCGACACAAACCGGTGCAAACGCAACACTAACGAATGAGGTAGGTTTAATCGTTTGTACTGTCTGTAGGGGGGGCAACTTCACGGAGCTTCTCCAGGCTCCAGGAGTCCAGTTTTTCCTGCTTTTTGTTCTTCTTTGTGTCCCAGTATCTCATATTAGTGTTCAAAGATTATAGTTTACATTGCTGCCATTTAGTTAGTCTGAGATCGAAGATCGTTTTGCGCATCCTTTGCGTGGGCAGGATGAACGGGCTGAGTTTAAAACTACAACTCCCAGGATGCATTAGGCACTCCCCTCCGTCTCCAGGAAGTCCTTTCCGCGTTGCTAACCAAACTATGTGTGTTTAACTTGTATGTGTACGCATATCTTTTAAGGCTAAACTGATACCTGAATAAAATGCGTTCGCCTTAATTCGCTTGTACAAGGTAAGATTTCTTTTATTTATTCGTGCTTCGCACAAAGGAATAGATTCCCACTGTTGGTGGATTACTGTTAACATTAATAAACTTGTAACATACACATAATCCCCGCCAGCAAACAGTACACTGTATATTAATCGCCTTAAATTGATCATTAAGAGTTTCAAGTAATTGTACTTATATATGCAACTGTTGTGTGCGTATGTAATCACTCATGTCTCCTGGTGTGAACATTTCAGGATTCTGTGTTTTCAGATTGGCAGGTGAATTTTCAGGTGATGTGCACGTTGCGGTTTGATACGCATGCAATCACCAAGCGAGAGTGATAACTTCAGAGTACTGTGTTACCAGCACGCCGAGTCAGTCACCAGGCAGGCGTACACAGTAGCTGAAGCAAAAATATTTTTTTAAAGTTGGATCCCCAACTCTTATGCCCAGACTGGTTTCGCTGATGTGCATGAATTTAATTTGCTCAACATGCTGTAACCAAGGCTGTTAAGTTAAAGTGAGTCTTCCGTGCAAATCATTTTAAATTTTCAAAGCATTTTTTTGGAAGTGCTATAAAAATCATTGGAGAAACCGAGTATCTAAAGGCTTTAGACTCTCCCTTTTAAAAATAAGGAACACCAACTTAAACACATCTCTGGTTCAGCAATCTTCAGTTTCTTTTGTGCTGAAGGGTATTCTGATTTTTTCTTCAAGCAATCACTTAATTAATTCATTTAACAAAACACACGTTTAGTTGATCACAATTAAAACTGTTCCAGTTTAGGGAAAATTATTATTTAATGATTACCCGCACAACTTGCTGGTCTTGTGCTGTCTGCGACTGGGGTTGGAGACTCCTGCACCATACAGTGAAAAAGGATGAACTGAACTGAACTGTTTTCAAGTGACAATTCAAAGGAACATCCATGCATTTTCTCCAATTCAGGGTTGCAGGAGAGCCAGAGCCTGTCCCAGCAAGCAATAGGTGCAAGACAGGGTACACCCTGGATGGGACACCACAGGTCACACACAGACAAAAACATGCACACACTCACACTCACACCAGGGTCAGTTGTCCCAGAAGCCAATTAACCTACCAGTATG
This sequence comes from Atractosteus spatula, assembly GCF_055471065.1. Classification (NCBI taxonomy): domain Eukaryota; kingdom Metazoa; phylum Chordata; class Actinopteri; order Semionotiformes; family Lepisosteidae; genus Atractosteus; species Atractosteus spatula. Next base: position 214,031 of record NC_142721.1, on the reverse strand, counting down.
TCTTTGGGACTGTGGGAGGAAACCTGAGCACCTGGAGAACACCCACATGAACATGTGGAGAACATACAAACTCCACACATACAGCATCCCAGGAATTGAACCCAGGGCCCCAGTGTTGTGAGGCAGCAAAGCTAACCACAACACCACTGTGACACCCCCAGGAACATGTTTCCAGATTTTTGTAGTCTCTTTGTCCTTACGGTTTTCCTTTAGTACCATATTTCGTGCAATGAACTCTTGATGACTAAGAATGATTAATCTCAGTGTTATGTTCACGAAATGAACATATCATTTGAAGATTAAAGAACTTCTCTTCTAATTTTCTGTTTCTTATTGCAGAGGTGGTCACTGTCTTATGTAGATGAGTTGTTGCTTGTGTAGTGTGTAGTACAGCTGTTATTCAGAAAGCATCTGATTTAAACATATTATTAAGCTCAATTGTTTATGTCAGTCTTTGATTATGTGTTATACTAGTATTGTCAAAACCTGGAGTATTGCATACATATTTTTTCATGAATGAAGTCACTAATTATTTTAAGTGTAGTACATATTGTTTGTTCATCTTTAGTTATTTCACAGTGATACCTCTCTCTAAATTTGTTGAACATTTGTTTATCTTAGCAAGTTACACAGTAAAGTTCTAGTACATTACCTGTTTGGAGGCATGGGATGTGAAGATTTCTACAAATCTAAAAAAGTCTGTGTAGTTTCAAAAATATTTATATATTTTGCCCCAGAGTAGTTAAATTAAATCTTTTTCTCTTACTGGATGCTTCCTTAGACACACAAAGTAATGGCAAATACCACAGCTTGTGCATCAAGGTACTGAAGATTAATAGCTGCTTAAGCTCTGAGATAGCTTGAGCAGATATGATGTCTGAGGAGCAAAGTTTTGTTGTTTTTCCGAGAAAGGTGCGATGCAGTGTTCTCAGGATCCTTTTTCGGTGGTGCGGCCCAGTACTGCTCGGATCTGGGTGACAGAACTTGCCGGATCCGGCCAGCTGAACCCTAGTCCTGCAGTTTATGACGATGCTGAGCTTCTGGTGGAACAGTATCTTTCACCAGAGAAATTGGTAAGGATTTTACCCATTTGTTACCATTGATTTTAGAGAACTAACAAGATGCTTGATTGATGTATTTGCCGTGACTTTTATTCAGTGAAATATAACAGTTAAAAGGTGACCTCAAACATATTTGAATGCTGAAAACAGTCAATCAGGTCAATTTAATCCTAATTATTTAAGTCAATTAAGGTTTCAGTTGTAATTGGAGCTCAACTACAACAAAAAGGAGCAGGTGTATGTGGAGTCCATATGGAGTACTGCAAACCCCTGCGGAGAGCAGGTCTTGTCCTACTGATCAAGAGCACTCCTTCTTTATTCTTGTTCCAAGGATACAAGTGTGTGTCTCCCCACTGTAATCTTGCAGTTTTATCATATTTTCATTTCCTGTACTGGAGGAAAATATGGAGCAAAACTATTGCTTGCTCTTGATGATCAAATTGAAGGAGAAGTGCTGAAATCATTGGTTAATGCCTCTGTATTAGTGCCATAGTCAGATTATTTGAGCCTTCGAGTAACAGGATGTGTCATTAAAGAAAATATAAAATGTTCTCTCCTCCAGTTTCCTTTATTTGTATTGATATCAGACACGTTTAATTTGAGCTAAAACCTCCACTCCCTTTTCAGCCACGAATGGAAATCATGTGTCAACCCTGAGTAATCAGCTGGGAGGGTGTGGCTGGTGCAATTTTTCACTGATTTATGTTGTTGCTTTTTTTTTAGTTCATTTAGTTTCTAATACACTTCTCTTTCATTGTGAAAATTATTTAGTCAGCTTATAAATCAAAATGAGCAGTGGCTTGGTGGGCATGCCATTAACCACTTTGCTAAAATGGCTTTCTGGGGAATAAGGACAGCTGAGTACTCTGAGAGAGATCTGGCCATTTAGCTGCTGGAAGATGTGATTTATTATCAGTCCCCTGCGCTGCTCTCATAATGAGCCACGGGCTGAAAGGCATTCTTTGTGGTGACACTTTTTAGACAAAGTGAAATCCTGATGTATCGCAAGGCAAAGTCCGTTCGTTTATTTCATTTCTGAAAGAGTGAAGTACACAAATGAAAAAATCTTTGGGGCTGCAGTGCATATTTATGATGGGTAGGAAAATCATTGAGGAAAGGGCAGGTTAAGAAAGTAAAGTCAGGTGTGATTTGGTACAATAAACTCTGCTGCTTCCTGAAGACTCTCTTAGAGACTGGAACGCTTGGCCCAAAGTGTAACCGTTTACAGTGGATTTAAAACAGATTTTATTTGTTATAATGAGGAATTTTTAAAATGCATTTGTTGACGATGCTGCAACATGAACCAGTATAAAAATCAAAGGATCTGTTTTTGTTTTCAGTCTTATGCATCCACCAATTGTTAAACCGCTTCATCCAGTTCATGGTCATGAGGGGGTCGGAGCCTGTTGCAGCAAGCCATGGGCTCAAGGCAGGATACACCCTGGAAGGAATGCCAGTCTATCACAGGGCACACACAGACACAAACATGCACACACTCACGCCAGTTTTTCCAGAAGCCAGTTGACCTACCAGCATGTCTTTTAAATGTGGTGTGAAACCAGGGCACTTGGAGGAAATCCACTCGAACACAGAGAAAACTTACAAATTCCATGCAGACAGCAAGGCAGGTCCGGAATACTGTGCCACCCCCAGCTTCATTCAGTGTCAGCCAAATCAACGATAGGCCTTGGACAGCTTACTGAATGTATCTATTTGCTTTCTCATTAATTACCAGAATTTCTGAAATATGAACATTGTCAATAAAAGTTTTGCATCAGGGAATACTTAGTGGCAATTTACCTGCCTTTTATTTCTTTCGGTTACAGTTCTCCCTTTTCTCTGCTGCTAAAATTACCATTATACTATTATATATGTTACATTTATATTGACAATACTTTATTATTGTCCTCTGTGGTACCAAAACATTCAAGACAGTAAGCAGAATTAGTATCTTTCCATCACTTTAGGACCTTATGATGTAAAATGTCAGTTTTGAAAAATGCATTTGTAAATCAATAGTGATCAATATGAAGCTGCAATTCAGTGATCAATTTGATCAATTACTTCTGTATGTTTCTCTACTCAGCAAGCCATAACTGGGACATCTGACCTGGAAGAAGTGAAAGTCCTTGAAATATGTGTGGACACAAGAGAAAACACCCTGGGAAACTTTGGTGAGATAGATGTATAACTGTACTGTCTATTTTGTAACTGCACAGGTCAGGTAGTGGGACTGCACAGGTCTCAAGCAAAGGTTTAGGATTTCCACAGAGCAGACTTTGAAGAAAGGTGACAGAATCTATGAGAAGCAGCATGGGACAATATAAGGAATAAGTAGAGAATGGATTACAGACATTTAAATGTATTTTCTTGAGGGCCAAAAAAAGTCTACAAATCAGTGGCTCTGTTAGGTTAATAGATCAATTAAGAAAGAAATTAAGAAGAAAAGGCACACAAGTCTCAGACATTTTCTGATGCTGTTTTCAGGTTCCAGTTTTCTGCCATGCAAAGCAGCTAAAGAAAAGCTTTGTTTGTTTCCCTCAGGCATGTAGGCATTGTGCTTATGCAGATGGGAAAGATTTACTGTAATGGCACGTTTGGCAGTAACCTGTTGTATTTCACAGTGATTTAGATTAGAGGGTCTTTGAAGATTGTATGGATAAATGCCAGAGGTGGCCTATTTCCATTGAGTCATTTCATTTTTTTTGTTGATAACTGGAAAATGCTCCTTGTAATTTTATAGGCACCTATTTGCCCAGCCTCATTCAGCTGAAGATGAACAACAGTTTAATTGTTTCTGTGAGGTAAGATGACTATAGATTTTTACTTCTTTTGCAAAAAAAGTGCAATAAATGTATTTTATGATGCATACCTGTATATAGCATAGAATTCCTCTATGCCATGTTAAATGCATGTCTTATCCTGAAGAAGAGAAAAGATAACTTGATCAGTACATGTTTTCTGGACATATTATGGTCCAGGGCATTTCCGCATTACTTTAGTGTAGATTATTTTTTTTCAGATTGGAATCGCCACTTTACCACTATCTCTTTGCTCTTTTTAAGTTTGTGCCATTAATTCGGTGTGTTTCTACCATTTCCTCTACTTCCTTTTTCTGAGGAACAGAAATACATCACAACTGCTGTTTATTGTGATGTCCAATATATCCCAGCCTCGATGTAGTCTACGTCTGCTTATTTGATCACAGTTTGTCATGTTAAAAGCCTAGTGTGATCTGCTGTGGGTTGAAATTACCTTTTACCATAGGCATCCGTACATAAAGAATTCTTGCAGTTTCTACCAGCAGCTGAGTCAGAGTGCTATATTACAGTATATTGGTTCGTTAAATGCTGAGTTCATACAGGAAGGGGGAGACTTACTGTCAAACGTCTTGAGTCACCGCTGAGAGAATTCTGAAACTCCATAAACATGCTACAAGTACTGGAAAATTTGATTACAGCTCTTACCCTGTGCATTTAAATCAGAATTCAGTATATTTAAATAACAGGTAAGTGACAGTCCTTAAAAAACTATATTAATTGACTTGACATGAAATTACAGTAAAGCAGTTACATTGTTAAAAGCCCATTTTTTTGTGCCTTTGGGAATATTTCCAAAGACAAATTTGATCATGTAATAGCTGCTCTATGCTATTGTGATTGTGTGCCAATACCTTCCTAAAAACACTTGAGTTTCTGTTTTTGCTAATAAGATTGCTGTATTAGTGTTCACTATGTTATTGTTTAAATAAAATGGGATTGGAATAACATTTCTTAAAAGTTTGTCTCTGGTCAGTTGTAATAGACCAAACCTATGTTCTTGATGTCTTTCTGACAGGTGACGAACTTCATAAGAATAGGTCAATTAATATATTTTTAAAGGTTTTTTTAGCACAGTCAGAAAAGTGCTATTTCACACTCTGTATATTACCTTTACTTTGCTGTTTCCTCAAGGTGTTCTAATGGTCAAACTTTGTAGCCAACGGATAATTCTTGATATTTTCTAGGAAAACGATGGTTCTTGCCTACCGACAATGATGATTACAGTACTTGTCAATGTCTTGTTCTTTCTTCATTGATGTGTCAAGTATGCTTAAAAGCTATGTGCTAGAAATGGGTGAGTTTATGAACTGCTTTAAATAATTTGAAAGTTCCAGCAGGTTAGAATAAATTCCTTTGTCTTTTGTAATACAGAGATTATTGAAAGCCCTTGTACAGTTAATTCTATGAACTTCACAGAGATACACTTTTGTCTTTTCTAATCTTCCAGAGTATTACAGGGAAATATATACAAAATACTGTGACTTGAGTTTTGTGGTAAACCTCCTGTGCAAACGTATGTGAAGAACTGTAGAAATACCTTTATTTAATATCAGACATTTCAGACTTTTGGCAAACGGCCTTACAGTCCTACACAGTGCAGGAGATCTTATCTGGAAATCCAGAAGTTGGGAAATGCATACACCTGGTTTCTTTCAAAAGCTAGAATAACAGCCTGCAATCTGTGGTTCTGTTCAAGACCAGACACATTCTGTGTGGCAGTAAAATTTTGTAATTATCAACAAAGCTGTTATGGTCAATTAAGTTTCTTAGAGCATTTATTGTGGTTTCTGTTTTAGAGAATGTTGATGATATGAATACTGTAAGACATCCGGGCTGAAGCCGTCACCCTTTGTTAGAGAATGGACTCAGAAACTATGTGTTGCTCTTTGCAGCTGTTGCACAGGTGTACATGTCCTCAAAGGGATGAGCAGAGACATGTACTGTAATACTTCTAGAAACTGAAGATCAGTGAGATGCAAAAACAACTATACTGGCAGCCAGTCACACAATAATCATACATCAGATCAACGTGTGTATTGTTGATTGTATGAAGATGGGCCATAAAGCTTGCAATTCTCCTGTGAATTGTTAAGCTGTTGTTTTGATAATGTCAGCATTATCACAATTATTGTGCTTTCCTCTGGCGAAAGTTAGACTGTTTTTCGTTTGTTTTTCAGTTATGCAGGCAGATATTGATTGAAATAGAGATAATTATTTTATTTGATACAAAAAGCTTAATATAACTTTATTGAACTAAAATAACTTTACTCCCAGCCCAGCTGTTGGCAGGTTTCATGTGCACTTGTCACTAGTCACCTGTGACCATAATTGTCCCGTAATTGTAAACAGTGGCTTACTGCTACAGCCTTCTTGATTCGTGGGATAATGGAATTGATAATCGAGGGTTTGTAAATGTAATCTGATTTTTAATTGTTTTGCAGGAAAATCTGATGTTCAATTTTAGGTCTTATAAGCTAATGTCTTTATCTCAGTTTGCTAAATGCTTCTTTTGCCCATTCCTTGTTTTGTTGACTGGTTTAGTTCTTTTGATGCAGATGTAATGTGTGTACAGTTCAGATCCTCTCCAAGTGCTTAAGTTAGCACTCTGTCGTGGAGACACCTGATTTGATTGGACACACCAGTGAGTTGGTTTCTGTGGTTGTGTGCCAGGTGCTGCCAGTATGCACCTCTGTCCAGCCCACACAGTTTGCATGTGCATTTATCTCTCGGTATCCTAAGTTCACATGTCTGATTAGGATTTACAGTAGCAGTTCATTGTAAATGTTACTCCATTTAGTTTGATTACAACAGTGAATGATCAATAGCTGGCACTCACCATATACTGAGATGATCTTCACAAGTGGCAATCTGGTTTTATACTAGAATTTCAGCCTTCAAACTTTTGTGATTGCTGCATTATGTGGCAGAAATATAAATGAAGGGTTGTCCTTTTATGTGACATTGCTGTAAGAGACTGACTCGCACGCTTATCCCTTTGCTTCAGATTGCAATCTTTTTAATTACCTTCAGAGCTTAAAAACTTTAAAGTTAACTTGCCCATTGACAGATAAAATGAAAGAAACTAATTAGTTTGTTTATTGTTATTTATCAATGTACAGCATAAGCTAGAATCTCTCAATTTAGGGAGATCTGTCTTATTCCAGCCCTCTACATCTTTCTGCTTACTTCTAAAGTGTGTTGCCTTTTCTTCAATGTTGTTGCCTAGAGATAAATATGTACCAGTGATTATGAACAGTCTCTTCAATCTAAAATGTTTAGGCCTTCTTTATGGCTCACAGCATTAGTCCTTGCTTTATTTATACTCTTTAGAAGTGAATGTCATTGGGCCTGCTATAGAGTCACCATTCTTGAGTGCAAAGCAGAATCTTGGCTCAGTCAGCCAGCAGGGAGGAAGACAGTTAACTGGACGGATAGGCTGTCATTCTTCCAAGGATGACCTCCAGATGTCTGTCTGTCCTACAGAATCAAAAACCCGCAAGACCAAGTGCATCCAGATAGAAGGGATGTAAGAATGTGGAATATGAGCAGTGGGGAATGTTGCTTATTCCTCTGCTGTGTTTTTCCAGGGACCTGGGAACCACACTTTCCCACCTGCAGGTGTTGTGGATGGCTCGCTGCGGGCTGCTGGATCTGGACGGGATCCCCTCGTTTTGCTCTTTGAAGGTATTTTGAACTTTGGACTTAATCTTGAACTTTGTTGCATGTGGCCATGAATCATTTGCTATACAAACGGAAATGGTCACAATTGTGTTTACTACCTCCTAATGCTGACTGCAGTGTTATTTTAATCAGTACACAGTGATTTAACCTGAATCATCTTGTTAGTTTATTATGAAGACAGTCAGAGTAACATTTAACCTATTGACCTCTCAGAGATGTTCAGTGTTTTTTTCAAGTATGCCTTTTTTATGACCAGTTCACTTCCCAAACTGTGTTATCTTAAAAGTAATGATAGTTTATTTTAGCATTTTATATTATATGAATATATAAATTATTTGAGTACGTTGACTATTTTTCAGAGAAATTAAGAACACCTTCGATTAATGATAAGAAATTCACTGTCTTTATTATCTAGGAAGAAATTTTGTTTTTAACAACATAAAAATGTTTCAAATGAGAGGAGGGCATTTGGCTTGTCTAGAGTATTTGGTTATTATTGATCTGACAATCTCTTCCATCTGATTCTTAAAAGAAGTCAAAGTATCAATTTCAATAATACAGCTGGGTAAACCCCTCCACTCTTTGTGTAAAAATATACCTCATGTTCTCAATTTTCACTGCACTCTCAGTTACTATTTGTGTTCACTGGTTTGTGTCACACTGCTGATTGTGAAGACGTTCATTGAATTAACTATGTCAGTGCCCTAGAGGATTTTTCATTTCCCCTTTGTAGTCTTTGTTCAAGACTAAAAAGATTCAGTACTTTAAGCCTGTTAGAGAAGGACATTCCTTTAAGTATGGGACTTAATCTGATCAAAATTATACATAATGTTCTAAATAAATACATTCTGCTAGTGTGTTATATAATTATCAGCATAACATTAATGGATTCAAATTCTACACTTCTAACTCTGTTTAACAGTCTGCCTTTTTAGTGCTTGACCATATTGTCCAGAGATTTTGTAAATTACGTTATTATAAACACATAGGCCTTTTTCAGAAGTAGCTTCTTCAAGTGATTCTTATTTCTATTTTATATTGATATATTCATATACAAATAGTTTGTATATGGTACCTACATGCAGCACTTGCTCTAAATATGATCTTCCAGATATTTGCCCTGTCTTGACTTGGGAATTCGTTTTTTAAGGCGATGTTTTACCTCACTGGCTTTTGTAAATATCACACACTCTCCCATATAAAATAAAAAAACAAACTTTGTAGCTCTGAAAATTTTTCTACAGCTTAACATTCTTTCATAATGTTAATATTCTGTATATATTTAAAATATTTTATTGAGTAGTTCATTGTTTTTTTTTCCTTGGAAGAGATTACAAGAGAGAAATGTTTTTGCTTCTTTATCCAAACAATGTCTTCCTTTTTTCAAGGGAGTTTCATTGTAATTTCCTCTTTTCTATTGTACAGCATTCTATTAAAATAAATCATTGTACACTATCAAAGGGGTGGTGGGTGGTCCCCAGACTTCCATGACATCCTTTATCTCCATATAAAACCTACTTAAGAAGGAGTGCTTTTTCTAATCGCCATTGAATAGTCTGCACACCAAAGTGCAGTTCAACTCCCAGTGCCACAGCTGTTCACATGATATACTATGTCTCATTTTCGTAGGAACTGTACTTGGCGTACAATGACATTTCAGACCTGAGTCAGGTGAGCATGCTGGATAACCTCGAGATTCTGGATCTGGAAGGGAACAATATTGACGACATCACACAGGTCCAGTACCTGGGACTTTGCTGCAGACTGACCACGCTGACCTTGGAGGGTAACCCTGTCTGCTCCACACCACATCCAGACTCTGGCAAGGTACCCAGCTTCTCGTAACCCTTGTGGTGTTGAAGACAGCTCAGGTTTAGAGGGACACAAGCCGTACGATCCTGGTAACTCACATTTGGAGTGACGTGTTTGGTGATCTTTTTGATCCTTACAAAAGGCACCATAAATCAAAATAATAAAAATATATATTTCATTCAGGTGGCGTGTTGGCTCAGTGGTTAGCATTGCTGCCTCGGAGCGCTGGGGCCCTGGGTTCAATTGTAGGCCGGTGGTGCCATCAGCATGGACTTCGTATGTTCTCAGTATATTCACATGGGTTTCCTCTGGGTGCCCTGGTTTCCTCCTATATTTAGAATATGCACTGGTAGGTTATTTGACTTCTGGGAAAATTGGTCCTGGTGTGGGTGTGGGTGAGTACGTGTTTGTGTCTGTGTGTGCCCTGTGATGGACTGGCTTGTGCCCGTTACTTGTCAGGATAGGCTCCAGCTACCCTGCGGCTAGAAAATCTCTGCTTTTTTAATTTAAGCTGACTTTGGGTTTTTGTATTTTAATGTTTCATAATATCTAATATCTAATATAACCTGCAACTAAAGTTAAAGGTAGTTAGCTTTCCATTTATATACAACTTGCATTGGTGCTGCGCATGCAAATTCTGCCTGAGAGTCATATCAGTAATACTCATGTTGATATCAGTACCTTAAATTGAATCTCTAATCTAGTTTATAGCAAACCCAAACTGAACAGCAAGAACAGCACTAACATACTTGTACTTTGTAATCACACTGTTATTGACAATAGGCTGCTCATTGCTGCATAATAACACTTAACACAATGGCAAGGACACATTCAGTCAGAAACCATTTCATAGCCTAAGCATGGTATATATTTCTCTTGGTAAATATGTTTCTTGCCCAGAGAGTGTGCTGTTCACTCTAATTGTTTTTAACTGACCTTGTTCACGGTTATTCAGCAGAGACTGCATGAGATCATCAGCTTTTAAAGCCTAATGATCTTCAATGCTCATAGGGAAAGTGGAGACGGATTTGTTTTCCCAGTTAAAAGAGGAGACTGAGGCAGAGTCTGATTCCTTTTCACTGCACCATCTTTCAGTAGCTCTCTTACAGTGTGCTCACTAACATGATATAAAATGCATCTCGGAAGCACAAATTGTGAACTAAATAACAACTACCCCAAAACAAACCACATTTGGTTAATGGTTGTTTTAATTATATTATATTGTTGACAATAATTATAGTTAACCTTAATTTTAATCATTGTTAAACGTTTCCAATACAGAACTATTTAAAGTGGTTTTGGTATCTATATCAGAATTTGGAAATTTGGGCTCTAAAAGACATTAATCCTCAAGGTAATTTAGTAAAAGATAATTGTCAAAGATTTGTTTTCCAGCACAAAATACTAAAATTGCAGTGTAAAAACAGAGATCAACAAAGCAACAACATTAATAACAATATTTTTTTATTATTTTTCATTGAGAAGTAATTTGCAAAAACAGTTTGAAATTACCAAGACCCTCATCCAGGATAGGAAGAGTAAAAGTGGATGTTTGAAGTCATCTAAAGGGAGCAAATATGTGGAGCAAAATATTAAAAAAATAATCCCAAAGCTGTGAAAACAAATGGTCAGCTTCTGGATATTTACTTCGATATGAGTAATGATGCCATTACCTTTCAGTTATTCTAATTGATTTGCTCGGTCTGTCTTCCATTGCCTGTGCTTCTCTACTCTATTGAGAAAGCGACTGTTGAAGGTGAACTGACGAAACTGTGTCTGGATCTATTTCTAAACTTTATTAAGTGATTCAATGACTTTACTAATGTGAACCTAATCCAACAGCTGTCAGGTACTCATGAACCTGGGTGTAGGAGAAAGGATGTTCAAGAGCATTGCGTAGATTAACTGTCAACTTGTGGTTGCAGGGCTTTGCTTGGGTTGCTTTGTAAATCACACAATAATGTCATTTGTACTGGCTTCAACCTCAGTCATGATACAACCAGAATGCATCGGGCTACAGACCAACAGCTGCCAACACTGAAGGTGTATCAGACAATGGACCTATTGAAACAAATTATCAACTGTAAAGGCAACGAAAAAGCATATTAAAATAAAGTAGGAAACCCTTAATATCTTACTCTCTGTTCGCTGATGAGACAGGTTCAATTTGTTTTTTCAAGATGAACAGATTTTTTTAAAGTAATGCAGCCTAAAATTAACACTGTTTTGATTTTTTATTGTTTCGGTAACTAATGTACTGTACATATTTGTAGCTTCTAAAGCATAAATCTGTAAAAATGCTATGTTTTTGTTATTTTGTGCTGATTTAGAAAAAAAAAGCCAACATGCCCATTCTTAATTTCTTGAGGCCTAAAGAGCACTGCTGTTTTACATTTAGTGTATAGTGATGTGTTGTTTTTATGGTATCACTTTGCACCTTGCACATTCTCAACATCATATATTTAAGGTGTTCAGCAGTTGTTCATTCATTTAATATACTGTATATCAACACTGTCATATACAGTAGCAGTTGGCCTTGCATTGTCCCAAGTACTTTATTTTATCGTTGAATAAAAAGAAATGTGATATAATTAAAAATACTTGGTATCTCCAGTAATTGAAATTAAAATCATCTTGCATTCTCAGTCTGCAGTGGCTAATGTAAACTATCAGATCATTTTTTTATCTTAATCAAGCCAGGCTTGGGTTTCATTATTCAAACAAAGTGTGTCTTGCACATAACTCAGGGGCTTGCATTAATGTAATTTACATGTATGTCACACAGACGGGCCCTGGGGCAGTGTTTTCTGTTGTCTTAGTAAATGTCAGGATGATCTATAGAAGGCTGAATTACTGCTACTGTATATACAAGTTCTTGAATTACAAAATATGTAAATTAAACTCTAATTCCCCAAAAGAATGATTATAAATATAGGGGGTGGATTCCAGGGTCTATTCCCAATAAAGGATTTTAACCCCTAAATAAAAGGAATTAGATACAGTTATTCAATGTAAGATGTGCTGTAAAACAGAATACCTGCAAATGTAGAGCACCGAAATGCATTAAGTTTTTCTAATCATTCCACACATTATTTTGCATTGATTGTTCAAGCTTTCTAATCCTTGTTATTTTGTAATGAAATCGGACATATTCATATTTTTAAATATAATTTCAGTTAAAGATGTTTTCTTTACAATAATTTTGACACTTAATTTTAGTTAAGATTTTTTGCACAGAGTATTTTGTTTTAATGTTTTAGAGATTTTGTTTTTCATAAAGTAGCAATAATTGTATATAAACAATTATAAGATACAGACTAAGACAAAGACTTCTTATGGATTATTGGCTTGAGACAGATTGTGCAGCTGTCTGTATGACATCCAGGAGACTAGTCATACCTACATGCAAGTACCTCTGGGTACTTGCATATTACATTCTTTCAAACACTTAGTCAGGCTGCCTGTTACTTACCGAAGGCAAGCTTTTTAAAAAGTAATCTAATTTCTTCTAAATTAAGAAATTATATATGTATATTTGTATTTTCAGGCACGTTAGCCCAAATACATGCAATTAAGAGTGTAAAAATCAGGAATTACAGTACCTTTGCCTCATCGTATCACAGTGGAAGCAGAACTGCTCTAAGCTTTTTCAGATTTGTTCACCCACCTTTGGTCTTAATTTTTAAATTCCAAAACAGTAGAAAATGTATGAATCACATTAAGGAAAAACGTTTGAAGTATCAATCAGATCCTCAAATCATTTTAACAAGGTTGTTGCACTGTGCTGCAAGTTTGGTTTCTGCCTTGTTAAATCAGTGTGCTGTGCTCACAGCTTCTCTACAGTGTGGGTCATTCACACACATGCCACACTGTAGTGATCTGCCTTAACACAGGCATAGCTAGACGAGAGTGTAAATTCTGGATATAGAAGGATAATTAATGAGAGTTTTATGCTTGTGTTTGGGGTGGGCAGATATTACATTGCCCACTTTCTGACTCAACAAATGTCCAAAATTCTGTGTTGACTCAGAAGTAGTTTCGCACCTATTCATCATTAGAATTACAACTGTGCTGAATTTAGACACAAAAAGCCTGCTAAACATCTTTCTGCATCTACAATAAAGTTCAATAAAAAATTAGAATATCTGAAGCAACATCCAGTATAATAAGTCAGAACAAGAGATGTGAAACTGGTGTAATGAGTTTATGCATAAATATTATTCTTAGAGATACCCCTTATTGATATGATAAATGGTCTGCTGTCTCTGTTAGTAATGGCATTGGCAACACAGACACTTTGCCATTGGTGAATTGTAGTCTGACTCAGGGGTGCTTCTTTCCACCATTTTGAGCTTTAGCTCAATGAGCAGGAAAATAGGAAAAGGACAAAAAAATCTATATTCGGATGTTGTGGTTTATTAAATCGGAATTTATAATTAAGCTGTGTTTAAGCATTAGGTGACCGAATGCATTTAATCCGATAAAAAACACCAAATTAAATCCTTTGTCACTTTTCCTATGTTTTTTCCAAAGACCAAATTTGAACTGTGTGCTTGATATATAAGGAACCTCTTAATTTGCTTTTTAATTCTCTTCCCCTGCAGAAAAGGGGGTCTGCTTGATAAGATTACGGGCTTAGCTCACCCATGCTTTAGTGTACTGTGATTACTTCGGCAGCATGAATTTTCTCAGATACCCCTTGTGGGCCTGAGAGATAATCGCAGAGCTGGTCATGAAAATGCAATTTCTTAATTTAGAACATGAAAGCACTCTTTGATCTACCATGGAAGTGTGAAGAATCAACTATTCCTTCTTGGCAATTTTCTCCACATCTAGGAAAACAACCCACAATGGAGCAATAGGATGTGTTTGGCAGAGCCATGAAATGATATAACTGTTTTGATATACACTTTGATGACGCCTCAGGTCTGAGTATAACTATGATGATTTACAGCACATGAAAATAACTATCATTATCAATATAATAATAAAACATCAGATGATTACATTATTTTTATGCATCCTATAACTGTTATTAGAAGTTATACCTCTCATACTGTGTGTTGATGCATGATCAGAATTTGACTAATTTTGACAAACAAAGAGCAGGACAGAATGAGAATTTTTCTGTAATAAGTTTTCCTCCATGACTGTGCATCTTTGTTATAACAAATTGGTTTGTTAATTTGACTAATTTTGTAAAGAAATGGGCGAATAAAAATTATCCATTCCTGCCAGTGATACAGAAGTTCAGTAAATCTGAAAACAGGTTAAATGGCCCTTTCTCTCAGAACACCACTTACTGGATAGATATGTATTGTAGATTAACCTTCCTTTGCCACTAAGTGGAGTGGGCAGCATTTGCTGTTCAAAGAAGAAACCATTTGAATATGCATAAGCGCCGCATAAGTGCTTCACTGTACAGGGAGTACAACAAAATGAGACCGGGCTCGTTTATCTAAGCCACACAGGCAGTGTGTCACTAATTCAGTCCCAGACTGGTGTATTTAGGAGACACAGGCCTGAAGCAAGGCGCTGTTCTTCTTTTTCCAATTTTCTCACCTTCTTTTCCATCTTAAGGATGAGTTTGCTGATGTGTTGAGTCACGTGAATGATAAATTTACAGAGTTGCTGAGTCATTATAATGATGAGTTTGCAGAGCTGCTGAGCCATATGAAGAGTTTAATTTCTAAAAAGAAAAAAAGCAGAGCTTCTCAGTTCTGGACCTAAAAAAACAATATCTCTGGGCTTTTATTCCAGCTAACCTGTTTCTCCATTGACCTATAATTAAACCATGAATTTGTTTAATTAAATATTTTGAGCTTATTTTCATTCCCTCAACAAAAACAGATTCACATTATACAAACTTGTAAAATTACTAGACATCCATGTTGTAAAACACAGAAAACAATTTAAAATCTTTAAATTAAATAAATCTTTTAGACATTTAAGGGCATTGATGTTTGGAAGATCAAAACTGTAGAGCTCTGACAAGATGTGGGACACAGTCATCTACAGGTCACCTCTGAAAATGTATTGTGTCAGTCACTTGGCAATGCTAGGAATTGAACCAGTGATGTATCATGTGTATAGTACTCCAAAGCCATTATGCATTATTCTGATATTCTGATTGACTGTGGTTCTGTACTACTTCAAAACAAAGCTTAAAAATAATGCTTAGATAAGTAAAACATAGACATGCCTCTCAGAACCTGATGGCAGTGTTGTGTATGACAGAGTCTTCAATCAATTGCATAGGTGAATTCTGTAGGAGACTGTCTTTTGGGTTTTTGTTTACATATTCTTTGGTTTTCTGTTTACCTGATTGAATAATTTTAGTTTTATTAAAGAATATGAGGCTTACTGGACTCTTCCAGCTATAGTCATAGTGTCTCTAAGGAGAACATTTGCTGAGATACCAGTGATCTGTTGCCCTTGCAGAAGATACACTCATGTCTCCTAAGTACACTGTTTAAGAAACACTGCTCTGCACTTACAATGATGTGGCTGAAGAATAATATCTCAGGCCATTGGAATGTTTCAAGAAAAGCATTTAAGCAACAAGAAAAAATACATTTCAATTTAGTCTGCAGTCTAGTTGAACATACTGTATGTTATTTGTCAGCATTGCATAAAAAATAAAAGGGGTACAATTCATAGGAGCAAATCAGGTTCTCAAATTTATTTTTCATTTTAAAGTTATTATTTTATTGGTCTGATTTAATCGTGCACAATTTATATTTGTATTCTCCTTGGCATCCTGCTGTAGCAATGTGAGTGGACTATTACAGCGGTGCCCCACCCGGGACTAGAACCCATATCCTCCCTGTTATGAATCCATAGCTTCTTACTACTACTCTGTACTGCTGCTTTATTAATGGAAAATAATATTAAATTAAAATTCTGTAGTTGACCTCTGCTCTTGCAGTGTTCAGTCTTCATTTGCTGGGCTAAAGTGCCAGAATTGTGTGATGTCCAGTGTGGTGCTACAAACTATCTTCCTCAAAAGAGATAAGATTTGTACTGTCAAAAGAAAGTGTAATATTTCAGTTGCTTTATATTATAGCAGTCATTGCGTTTATATGAAAGACAAACTCTTCAAAAGGTCATTTTCATTTAACTCACATCCATTTTCCACCCCCTTTGGCCTCTTTGATTTTTATTGTTGCACTGTGCTGTAAAACAATACAATGTTTAAAACTTGAAATTTACAAATAGACAGCCTTTAGCAGGTTTGAGGCCTGATTGTAAAATATAGTCTAAGAGAAAAGAAAGGGATTATGTGAAAAGACAAACCCGTGAGCTTGAAACAGATGAGAATCGGTATTGTGTCTGACAACACTTCCTTGATCCATATGCAGTCGGAGCAGTACTGCTACAGAGGAGCAGTGAAGGAGTTGGTTCCCCAGCTGAAGTACCTGGACGACATCCCTGCTGATGATAAGGGCCTTCTGCCTGCCAGCACCCCCAGCGAAGACTGGGTTATAGTGAAGGACTCCATCAAAGACAGTACTTTAGCTCAAGATCTGGACATTGAGGGTAGGTGATGATAATTCAGAACAAAACAGAGAGTCTCTCCCCATTAAAGTGTGTGTGTAAGGGAGGGGGGGTGGGGAGAGTCCCAGAATATGAGGCTTTTTTTTCTGAGAGCAGAAAATATAGTCACCACTTGTCAGTGGTACAATATTGGGCTAAAGAGATTTAGGGCTCATTGATCCTTCTGAGAATGTGTGCTAAAAAGACCTTTAAATTGTTTTTTAGTGATGTGTATATAGATTTTGGAATAGCAGATCTGAGAGATCTGATAAGACTACTTAAAAAATGAGGTTTTAACGCTGAGCATACGCGTGTTAAAAGCACAATAGAAAAGAGATATATTTTTCAAAGCTGTCTCTATCTTCACTCCACAGAAGAAGCTGTAAGCGCAGTCTCGGGCAGGCCTGCCTCTGGTCTGCGCCCAGTGACCAGCCGTCCCAGCTCAGCCCTCCGTCCCTGGGCAGCACCCTGGCCTGTCAGTGCGGGTCGTCCTGGCAGTGCCAGGCCCCTTTCTTCCCCTGGCTCCTGCCCGGGGTCCTCTGACTCGGACCCCGCATCTCTGGAGCAGGACGCCAGTGACCTGACACACGGTGGCCACGTCTTTTATCAGAGTCACACATACGCTCCCCACTCCTTTCCTAAAGCTCACGACACCTGGCTGGAGATCATGTAGGATTTCAGCTCAGCTGAGCATGAACATCAGGAACATTATGAACAGTGAAATGCAAATCAGAGGGCGCAAGTTCCAAAAACTCTTCCAAAATCATTTTAAAGTTAAAAACCATTAAAAGTAATGTCTATTTCTCATGCTATATCTGGAATGTACTGTTTTCTTAATAATGCAAAAATGATATTCAGGGGCATGTTTAATGGATCCTGGGTGGAGGTATTAATAATTCTAATCTAAAGACCTAGGCTACTTGTTCCTGGTTATTATTGTGACACATAGGGATATTATGGTGAATAGCTATGTAAACACAGTGATTTTTTCTTCTTCTGGCAAAAACCTATATTCTTTTTGCCAAATATAAAAATGTAAACAGTTAAATGAAGTTGTGTCCACATCTTAGATCCAAACACGCTAAACATCTTGTGTAGATTTTAGATATTTCAGATTTAGAGCCAGTGGTTTGCTTTATCACATATGCTGATCTCTGCAGCTGTTACCCAAGCAACCTGGCTTAGAGTCTCGCATAACAGAAGGAAATCACTCTGGGTGATTGCATGCTTTCCATGCAGTCCATTCTTCCTGCAGAATTCTGCGCACAATCCCAGCCCGAGCAAGCTTCTCTGGATCCTGTTTCTTATGGCTCTTCGTTTTTCCAGTTTCTGGGTTCCCATGGTCCAAGCTGACGTCTGACTTGTTTTTCCCGCAGGTGTCGGAAGGGTGATCTGTGGCAACCCTGTTAGAGCTCTTTGTGCTCGGAAACAGAAACTGAATGTAAGTCAGGAACAGAAAAAAGAGGCCATGAATAACCAATAATCATGTTTCTAAAACACATCCTGGATTAGATTTCAGAAAAATAGTGTGAATTCTGTAATTAACACACACTCCTCTCCACTATTATATAGCTGTGCATTGGCTTTCTTAAAAAAAATATGTATATGGGTCATTTTAAAATCTGTCCTCACTTTCCCCCTGTGATCATATTTAAAGGAACTGACAGCTGGTTTCTGGTTTACAAAATTTATTTATTGTTAAATAGATGGAAAGACAGAAGTTTAAGATTAAAGATGTTGCTTGATTTAAGGTTCTGACTTTGAACAGAGCTCTGATGTGGCTGTGATGCCCAAGACCATTAATTTGTAATTTTACTGTCTGCAATGTCATGTTCTGGACAAATGCTGTATTTTTAAGGTGCAGATGCATTTTTCACACCTACTCTCTGTTGGCAGCTGGCACCCAGCCCTCACTTGAGCCCCTTTGCCCAGCACAAACATATTCCTGAGCACACCTACGACACTGAAGCTTTGGAAACCCGGGATCGAGAGGATGTGTTTGCAGAGCTGAGGACGTGGAGGAAGGAACATAACAAGTATTTCCTTAATTTTGTATTTTTTTCATTTAACTACAAAACACATTTCAAAGAGCCGGATATCAAATGATGTTGAATAATGTGTTCTTTAAGAAAGATCAGTATATCTATCAGTATCAAAGAATGTACACCTCTGGAGACTGATGTATTGGGAGCACAGTTCGAGAATGTCACAGAAACCATGGTACAGTATGTGTCTAAATGTGCATGCAATGTGGCCTTTGATACCCTCTGTCTCAGCTGAGTGAAGTGGAGGGTCTGCACTGTCTTGCAGGCGCCTGGAGGCTGTTCAGAAGGAGCGGGAGCCACAGGTTCTCAAGATCTCGCACAGCAGTGATGAGGAAGAGGAGGGCCGCAGTCTCGGTGACAGCAGTGAGGAAGAAGAGATCAGAGGAGCCTGGTCCTGCAATGGCACTAACAGCGCCTCACCAGACTCCTCCTTCCAATCTCCAGGAGCCCTCTCCCCACCGCCAGGTGATCTGCAAACACTGAAGGGAGCATGCTGTCAAGTATGGACGCTGTGGAATATACAGCTTAGGCACTGATTGTTATGTCAGTTCTTTCAGTTAGCATCTGTCGAATTAGATTTGGGAACTGGGAGTCAGATCCAGCAAGACCAAATTGACACTTAAACATTTACTACCACACCTTGTGTATACAAGACGGTATATTCATTGTTTTTACTATCATTTGATCTAAATCGGGGAGTCCACTTGCAGTCATCCAGAGACCCTGAACAGCAGATTGTTATAAATTTCCATCTTCTTAAGAATAATTAAAGGTTGCAACTTGTCCAAAAAGCAGATGAGTTCAGTGAGGTAGTAAAGGGCTCTGGTGAAAGGAAAACCAGAAACCTTCTGACTCTCCAGAACAGGAGTTGTGCTCCCTTGATCTAAATTAAATGGAAGGTGATCTACACTCTACTGTGCACAGGAATATCTTCAGGACGTTCGTGACAGAAATCAGAAATTAGTCAAAATTGAAACAAATTTGAGGGGACACTTGGCAGCACAAGTAATTACTTGGGTTTGACTTTCATATTTTTTGCAAGGCGGAGAGGTCATCTCCCATGAGGAATGGAGCCACTATGTATCGCCCGATCCCCTGATGGGTCCATCTCCCCCACCTCCGCGCACAGTGCCCCCTGCTGCCCGGAGGCTCTCAGACATGAAGGCGCGGCGGCTCCGCACTCCTGTGCCAAGTCAGGAGCAGGAGAGCTCTCTGAGCTCCAGTGCCACCAGAGCTTTTCAGCCTGACAAGGAGTTTCCCCTGCTGGGCCCGGAGAGAGGCAGATCAGACTCGGAGGTGGTGAAGCCCAAGATCCGTCCAGAACTGAAGGCGGCAGCTGCACCAGACTGCCGCCTGGATGTCCTGAGGCCTGTGTCTGGTCCAGCAGCTGGAGGGTCCAGGAATCAGAGGTGCGACTTCCCGGAGACATTCTGCTTGCATTTTTTGGCAGTGCGGATATTTGTTCCTAGGATAAGATAGCAGTGCACAGAAGACGTATCCCCAGCTCTCATAAAGAGACAATTGCATTATAAAAAACATAGAAATTTAGTTCATGTAGAAAGTGGCATGGTGGTACAATGGTTAGCCTTGCAGCACTGGGGCCATCGGTTCACTGAGTGCTTTCTGCATGGAGCTTATATGTTCTCCCTGTGTTTATTGGGATTTCTCCTACAGTCCAAAAACATACTGGTAAGATTGGAAAATTGGGGTTCTGGGAGAATTGCCTCAGGAGTGAGTGTCTGTGTGTGCCCTGCAATGGACTGGCTTCCTGTCCAGGGTGTACCCTGCCTTGTGCCTTTTGTTTGCTGGCTCCCCTCTCAACCCTGCATTTGAAGAAGTGGTTAGAAAAAGGATGGATGGATATTTCATAGGGATCAATTAAGGTTAACTGCTATAGAAATGTAACTGTCCCTTTGGTAATTGCAGTGAAGTGTAATGTCATTTTGTAAGTTTTCTTCACAAACCTAACTATTAATTGTGACAGGAGGATCATCACTTGTTGGACACATGCATAGGAAGTGTAACAGCACTTTTTCTCTCATACTGTTTAAAAGAAATAGAAACACTGGGTGACATACAGTATAGCAGCTCCCCTACACAGCAGATCAAGTGAAGAGGTGAGAAATAACTTCACCATTTATATTAAGGGTGATTTGAATGTAGGATAGAGTGTACAAGGCCAAAGTGGGATTTAACATCCCTATGCTTATCAGCAGAACCAAAAGATCTTTAATGACCAATGAGTCAAGACCTCAGTTTAACATCTAATCCAAAGGAATACATCACAGTGCCCAGTCACCATACCTGGGGACTGCTTCAGGAAGTCTTGAGCTGATCGAGAGATAAAATGAGGTTACTGCTACTGTACATACTAGAAATAATCTCGTTTAGCATCGTAAAAATATTTCACACATCCCTGCGAGCCATTGTTCTACATCACCTGTTTACATACCTCATGCAATCTGCTGTATTTCAGTTCAGCGACTCACAGAAACTCCCAGAAAAACATCGACAGCCACCAGCCCATCATACGCTCCTCAGTGAAGACTCCCGAGAAGCCTGTGACACTGCACGCCGTCCGGCCCTTTACTGCCAAGGCCGCCCTTCAGAGGCTGCCCAGCCGGCCGGCTGTGCTCCCCGCCAGGGGCGGCACCGGCTCCAGTTGAGGCCTGACCCTTGTTCTGCAGGGTCACGGCGCAGGCAGGGGCTGTCTCTCCAGCGAAACACAGGTGCATCTCGAGCGCAAGGAGCTCAGTGCGAATCAGGACTGGAGTGGAGCAAGCCAGCATCATGGAGGGTGGATGCTAAGCTGTGTGTGTGAAGTAACACTTTCATCTCTTTCCTTAATCCATTTCATTTTCTATGTCCTCTTTTTCTTCTGTCCTGTGCGTCTGTTTTCACCAGGTGACTCATCTGGAAGATTAATTTAGGGACCTGACAAGATGACAGATTTTACAATTCCACGCAAACCCCTTTGAAATAAATGTTCTTCATCTGCAACATTTTGATGAATGTCCCTAAAAAGTATTCAGAAATGTGTTTAACATTCTATTACATTCTACCACTATTACAAAAATAAAATGAGGAAATGTTGTTACCTATTTGATAACATTTTTAAATGTTTCTATATTTATATCACTGAAAGCAATATTTTGATGTCAGTAAAACAGTTGAGCGTTTGTTTCCCACAGTTCTGTTTAAAATTAATTAATTAATATTTTAACCACTTTTCCTTTGTTCAAAATCCTATATCTTAAATGCTCTTTTGAAATGTGTGGGTTTATAAGAAGTTCCCTGGTTGGAAATCTTATGTAATTTGTGTCTTTGAAGGATGTGAAGAAACTGAGGGCTGACAATTTCTCAAAAACAAATTGTGTCTTAATGAAGATAACAGAAAAAAATACAAATGTGCAAGTGAAGGATTGTTAACCCAAGAATATGTGCGCATCCTGTTTAACACCTTATAAACAATGTTATTTATTCAAAGAATAAGAGAAACTAAACCTACATCTGTAATATTGAGATGGAATTAGAAGTGCTAACACACAGACCTATGAACACAAATTAAACCTGTGCTGCTGTGTTCTTCTTCTTGTGTCATTCAACTCACCACCTTGGTGAATTAATTCAAGATGATCTGTTGATTGACACACGATGATTTACAAGAGATTAATGATGAGGATAAAATATCTCTGTCAACATCTATTGGATTTTGGCTATCTGGAGACAAGGCGGTCCCCTTTCTATGAGATTACTATGATTACCTACAGTATGATGGATTCACGATGTTTGTCCTTATTTGTGAGACTAGAAGGAAAACAGACATAGCATTCTGTTGACATGTGTCTATGGAATGTGATAATTTCACATGAAAAGAATTATAAATAGCTGAATCAAAGCTAGGGCCTCTATCAAGTGTCTGAATAAGAAATATGTGCTAGGGAGCTGTGGCAAGACTTTCTGTGGAGAGATTATATTTGTGTGTTAGCTTATTTATGAATGAGCTAACTTCAGAAGACCTATTATAATTGTATTTGTATTTTAAAGGAAGAATTTGTATTCACTGTAAAATAACAAAAATATTTGTATGCATGTTTTGCTTAGCCTGTGTGCCTGAAGAAAATGATTTTTTAAAATGCAAATAAATAAAAAATATATTTTCAGTCCATTTATTCATTTTTTTGTTCTGTAGGATTAAAATAGGGTTCAAAAAGATTTTCTGTGTATTTCAGTAACTTTTATCAGTCTGCTACTTACATAGTACAATATATACAATACAATATACAAGAGCACATACAGGGCTCTCTGACTTTGTTGTCCACAGCATGGAGAGTCCTATTCCAGCTACAGCATGTAATATTCCAAGCCACCATTAAATCACCAATTTTTAAAGATTGAGAAAAATTTGATTGCACACATTTAAGCAGGCAATTATTACATTAGCGATTATTTGGCACAATATCTGAAACTGCATATGTTTCAACCCTCAAAGACTAGACTGTTCTTAACTGAACTGATTGGATCTAAAGTAAAGTTGGAGGTTGCCTTTTAACTATTACTTTTCATATGTAGAATAAAATATAAAATCCCAATCTTTCCAAAAAATCTTATCTCAACTATAAATTCAGTAAGAAACTGGATTGGCACTGTCCAGAACCAGTGTTGAAGATCCCTGCTCTATAGCATGTGAAAATAATACTTTTTAACACTTATTATTAAAAAAAGTTTAATCTGTTGACAGTGAACAAAAAACATAATCTAAAATGAATCACATCTATAGCCAGATTGATGCCTTATATTGATTTTTTTGGTTCTGTATCCCATCTGAGCACAGGTGTTGCCTGTGCCATAGCATCAACAACATCAACAATATCAAGAAATAGGAACTTTTCCATATGGACAGGAGTGTGGTCATCCCTTAGGAGATGGAAAAAGTAGTGAACACTTGTGAAGCTGAGGGGAGTGTGGCTGCCGTCTTATCTCCTGATAACGTGGATGTCTGCAGTGATTGGAGGAGAGCTCAGGAACTTGAAACCGTACTTGGAACGAGCAGTTCTCTGGGCAATTAGCGCAACTAAAGGAGACTTCCTGTTCAGTCTGGGCTGCAACACAGATGAGAGGACAGACAAGGAGTTGAGGCAGGGGAAAGGAAATGGAATTATTAACTCAATTTTCAGAACACTTTCATCACAGAACCAAGAGTGACATGAATTCTCAGTTTCAGCTTTAGTTAATTACACTGTTGATAAAGCTTTCTTACTGGAGCAGAACATTGCATCAGTGTGCTAATCAGCAGAGATTACTGTTAGTTAATGATATTCAGCACTTCAGTGACATTGCCACAGTTTCATTGAAAGATGCACAGGCTTTTAACATGCATATTATTTCTTTATTTCATTAGGGTTTTGTTCTTTCTGTTTTGTGAGCATTTCACTGCTTCAACGTAGTCTTTAGTGAAGAAGGAAACAAAGTTTCAGTATACCTGCATTTCAGTTTTTGATTCTGCAGCTTACATTTGTACTCATTTGTCCACTTGGACATGACATTTAACTGAAGTAAATGTGCATGAAGGTCCTCTCTTAAGGGTACAACAGCAGTGTCCCAGTTAAGATTGGACCCCACAACCATCTACTTATAAAATTGCAGCTCTTTTCTATTTAAAAGCCAAGAAAGGTTAATCTCTGTCTCTGCACATTACTCACCAGTACAGGCTTTTCTAATATTAAACTGGATGGTGCTGAACTTCTCCAAGAGCTTGTTTCTGAAATCTGGCTTGAACCACCTTTACCTAAATCAAGAAGCACACACACATACGCATATGTATATAAATCTCTGCATTTTGACATGGCCATTTTCTCTCCTAAAACTGTATGTACCAGTACTGTACATACAGTATGTACACTGTTGCAAAATTAACAAAACAAAAACTGTTCTAAGAACATACAAAGAAACATACATACATATATACATCTATCTGTCTATTTCCAGTCATATTTTTTTCACTTTTTGTAAAACAGTTTGGAATTGTGACCAGAAAGTTATGACCTGGTATGGGAAATGAGTCCCATGTGCTCACTCTTGACCTGGTTACAATGAAAGGCTTGTTGCTCTCTAAGAGGAGGCCAGATGGCCATGACCACTTGGTGTCCACTGTAAGAGTGAAGGGCCCACCTGACACAGCTCGTGTCAGCAGCGCGGTGACACCAGGGTGCCGGTCCTGTAGGTCGTCCACATCCTTCCCACAGTAACTGGTACTGGGTTCTGCGCTGGGAGGCAAAGGGGTGTCTGGGCGCAAGTTTCTCTTCTGTCTCCTTAGAAGAAACACAGCTGGTGTCTGTGACAGGAAGTGGCTGGTTGGGCTGGAAGGTGGCCTGTCCAGGAGACGCAAGTTGACCATGGGCCTGTATGGTTCCATTGTGTGGACTGTCACTCAAGCTAGTCTGGTTTTGTAACCATTCTGTGAAGTCTGACATGTACATTTTAGTATGGATTTGTGTTTTCGTATGTGTAAATTAATTTAAAAGTTCAATTTATATTCTTCAATAATCCTGTTGTATTTGTTTCTATGTCATTAGTTCTCCATCTCATCTCCAGTGTCACCCAGTCACACTCTAATGTTCCTGCAGTAGAACTGACTTGTCACCGGACAGCAACTTGCTGGAATTGTAACACAGTTCTTGTAATCTGTGGATGTAAACAGATTTCCATTTGAACAAAATTTCTGCCAATTACTGTAATATACTTCGCAGACAAATGGAATCTCCTACACTCCTGATTCTTTTCATCTCAGAAAAATCATTGAGTTCTTGAAGACCCTAGTTTAAAAATGAAAAAGTGCTCAACAAGTGGTTATCAAGTTAATCAGATGAAACAAACTTACAATGAAAAGAACAAATAAAAAAACATAATTACAAGACATACAGGCAAGCTTAGTAGCATCAATGTGACCTAGAGGAGTCTTAGTTTCATGCAATTACTTTTATACTTCTGTATAACTGGAAGAGCAGTTTCATACCATTGGTTAACTTTTACAATCTTTTATCAGAACTTAATTGTACTAATTCATCCTTTGGTCCTTCTACCTTGTCTACAAATGGCTTCCATCTTTCTGAGAAATTCCTCATCTGCAGTATCAACAAAAAGGTAATCCTTTCTATCACATACATTTCTTCCATTGCCGACAACCATTGCCCAAAGGTATGAGAGTTCTTCTTAAGGCGGTTTAGATTAGTCGCCTTTTTTGCAGCTGCTAATAGAATTTGTAGGAAGTAAACCGGCTCTGTTGCATAAATAGCATCTGATTTCACTCCTAGTGTTGCAATTGTATAGTCCTTGGCAATTACAAGAACTTGCAGCACAGTTGAAAAGATGAAAAACACAAATAAAAAACACATAAGATGAAAAACAATAAAAATTAAGTTGCAAAAAAATACGAAGCTAAACTCCTTTTAGAAACACTTTGTTTTGGCCTTTAATTTTGAGGACACATAGAACTTGGAATGAAGTTTTCCCAAACCAAGAAGGTAAGCTGTTGGGCGTGCTTTTGAGAAACCAGGTAGGAACAGTGTTCCCTGAAATACAACAAAGCAATGCGATGCTTTTTTGCAGAGATACAGGGGGAGGAAGAGGTTTGAAGATGTCTGCTTTTCAGCCAGCTGTCACACATTACAGCAGTCCCAGTGGGCAAAAGGAGTGGAGTGCGGCTTTAGCCTGGAGTGACAATATATTAACATAACGAGCGCATTAGCAGCTCTGTAACGATCTGTCAAGTAGAGTTACAAACACTGTAGTGTACATAATTAGAAAGAATCAATCATGTTTATACTGTGGAGTGACACTAAAACAAACATATCAGGATATGAAAGGTGCTGTTGTTCTTCATATTAGTCAAATAAGCAAGCAAGTCAACCATGCATGGATAAGCAACAGAAATAAAATTAGGGATTTATCAAAATGATCAGATATCCAAAGAATATAATTTATGAGTTAATGAATTACTATTATAGCTGGAGTAATACAGAAGATGAGTCTTAGCCAGTAAATCTTGAAATGTGAAGATAAGAGAAAATCTTTGTATTAAATTAATCATTTAGAGGAAGCAAATGATAAGCTTATCTCCTGGCCTCTTTAATTCCAGATCCAATTCAGCATGAAGAGGTTTTTAAGGTTTGTCCATCAAGTGCAATGAATAAATGTTTGAAGGAAGCATCAAATCCTGATGAAGTGATAGTATTACAGTGTCATGAAACTGCATCATATTTAAAAATTATAACTAAAGAGAACTTATTATTCTATTCGGTACATGGGAAGTAGGCGGCACTGTTGTCATGCCCTCATCCAACCAGATTCCCACACAGAAGTGCACTTGTGCTAATTAGACACCAGCCCCGAGCACTTCTTCCAAACGACACCACTCCTGCCAATCAGCCAACCACGACACTCCATCAATCAGCGCAGCTTCCTCCTTTCACAATATTTAAACCCTCCAAAATCCTCTGCTCTTTGCCTGGTATTGGTTGCTCTTTAGAGCTCATACCTTGCCTTCATTTTTTAAACCGCCTCTTTGCTCTTCATGATATGAATGAACCATGGAACTTGCCTAGCCCTTGCTTACTCTGGAAGCTACCTGCTTGTCTCCTGACCTCCTAAGGTACTGCACAGGGTCCATCCTCCTGATTGCTCAGTGGGTCAAGTATGACAACTGTGGTGCAGTGGTTAGCACTAGGGTCAGTTCTTGACTTGGGGGGGCTGTCTGTGTGGAGTTTGTGTGGGTTCCCTCTGGATACTCTGGTTTCCTTCTACAGTGCAAAGACATACTGGGTGGTTAATTGGCTTTTGTGGGTGTTTGTCTGCCCTGTGAACTGGCATCCCATCCAGGGTGTACCCAGCCTTGTGCCCATTGCTTGCCATAAATTGAAAATTAGAAAATGTTTGGATGGTGTGGGGGGGTATTTTATAATTATTTCTTCCGGTGTTTGTGCAATTGTTAAAGTCTCTTGTTCAACTTGCTGTTTTAACAATCCAGTCATCTACTACCTCTGACCATTGGATGAAATCTAATAACTGGTGCCAACCCTGAATCACGAAAACCAAAATTTTTCATTGGGTTGGCTCTGAAAGTGTTCTGGACTTTAGAGAACAGGCAGCAACACCAGCAGAGATATAATTTTCTGGACACTCAAAGCTCTTTACAGGTCATGGGGATCCCGTCCACCACCAGTGTGCAGCCCCACCTGGATGATGCAACGGCAGCCAGAGTGAGCCAGTATACTCCCCAGCCACCAGCTCTCAGTGGGGAGGAGAGCAGTTCAGAGATGGGGATTCTTAGGAGGCCATGGTAAGTAAACGTCAGGGGGAAATTCGGGAAGGGGGCACCAGATAGGAGGATAAGAGTGATCTTTTCTGCGCCAACTCCCTTCTGTTTATTCAAGAAAAAAGTGGTCTTACCTCTTGGGTGGTGGAGCCAAAGTGCTGCGTTTGTGCTGTTGATCTTCTGGAAGCTGGCGAGCAGAGACTGAATGTGAGGCTAACAGTGGCCTCCTGCCCTGAGCTGTGCTGGCTCTGTGGCAGGACCTGGCACTCACTGTCTCGCTGTTAAAAGGCATTGCTACAGAGACTTGCTGGGGGGGCATGAGCCATGCCACAGGCTTGAGAGAAGAGAAAACAAAATTCAGAAGGAAATAAAAAAGCAGGCTGCCAGCAAATGATACTCTCACTTCATATACTGCAGCACAGATCATGTGGAGATTTAGAAAAACAGTTTCACTTCATGCATTGTTTGTCAGAAGACTCCTTATTCATGATAAAGCTCAAGACCGCTATGCCTATCACAGGAACACTGAGCACAAAGCAGGGCCACACCCTGGACAGGACACCGGTCCCACCAGTGTACCTGACATAAGTAAGGTCTGCAAGTGAGAAGGAGCTGCTGGGCCCATGTGGTAGTTTAGGAGTTAAGTGAGCCTAAAATTTCATCCTGCTGTTTCCTGATTGTGCTCAGAGTTTGGGCCTCAACCAGCTGACTGGAAAGCCTGTTGCAGACTCCCACCAGTCTTTGCATAAAGGAGTAATTGGCAATAACAATTTAGAAACAGCATGTAACATAACCAGCATGCCTTTGGAAGGTAGGAAGAAAGTGGAGCAACAGGAAACTCCATAGAACTCCCAAAACTGAAGGCTCCCCCCTTCTGAGGCTACAGTGCTAACGTCCACACTACCTTGCTTTCTGATTTGATACGATAGGAATTAAAGGACATTAGGATATAGAAACCCGACAATAAAGTACATCTTAGAAGTAAACCAATTATATGCTGTTCAGTATGGATTTAAGCATAAATTGTTAAAAGCCTGAACATAAATATTAAGGTGTTATTTTTGCTGACTTTTTAAGTACACAAGATGCAGATTGCAATATGGAAGAAAGGACAAAGTCACTTAATTGCATTTCAGTGCCTTTTTACAATGTAATTTCACTGCAGGTTCAGATGTCTCAGTAAAACACATTCAGCAATCCTTGAGCTTTATTTCTTGTACTTCACACAAAATTGATACAGTACTGTTCTTGGCTTAGGCTAGTGGTTTGTCTTTAATACAATGATGCATATTGACCACAAGAGGGTGAAATATTATTTTTCAAACCTATTTTTTAAAGGTCCTACTATCTTTTCAACAAGATGTGTATTGTACAGGTTTTTACTGTACAAATGTATTTATCATGTCAAGAGATCTCACCCATAAAAACAAATAAACATACAGTCTTAGAGTAAAATTGCCTGCATCTTCATTACAGAACAAACTCACAGAAGTTCTTTACAATTTAAATCTAAACAAAGCCAAATACTCAGTTATCACTGATTCAAAAAATCAAAACAATCTCTGATAGCCAATAAAAGCCAAACCAATCTAGTGTTAATATTTGTCAATATGAAGGCCAATGAAACTTTATTAGGACTTTGTAGGACAGTTAAGGATGGTACACAGAAGGCAAAGACAGTACAAATGGCTTAATATCAGCCATCAGGACTTGTTAATGATGCATTAATGTGATACATGAGAGTCTCCCTGGTTCAGTGATACAGGCTCTGGGTCTTTGATATGGAATGGCTGTTCCTGAAGAAGGAAAGATGTTCACCCTTTGTCACATCAGTCCTCCCTTTGTACATCTTCATAGTATGTTTCAAGTTTTCCAGTTGTGGTGCTGTACTTGCATTGTTTTTCACATATTTGCCTATGCCTTGTACCAGTTGTTCTGTACCTCAGAGGTTGTACTTCAGCAGTGTGCTGTGCTTTTACACCTGTCTTCTGTGAGTGTGTGCTCACCTGTGCACTGTGAGTATGTGCTCACCTGTCCGCTGGGCTTGCACAGCACTGTGGCACACTCGGATCCTGTCCGAAATCGCAGGAGCTCATGCCAGACAAGGTCTGAGGGGGGATTATGGGAGACCTTAGCTCCTCCTGCCCAAATCTGTGAAAAATGAAATAAAACGTGTCAGCACAGCTAACAGAACATGGGATCAGATTGATTCTGACATCCAACATCATCATTCACCTCAGAGGCCCTCCTGATTTTTAGCTCAAAATGCGTGAAGAGAACCTGCACCTTGTAGCTGTAAGTGGTGCTGGTGGACCAGCAGGTGGTTCTTTCCCCCTGGACCAGAGATTTCAAAATGATGCCCCAGTATGGTGACAGGGTACACTGTAGGAGGTGCTAACCGAAGTCCTGACTTTTAGTTTATTAAAGATCCTTTGGGGCTTTTCAGAAGAGAAGGTGTGTGAACCCCAGTGTCCATGCTAATTTTAAATTTGGGGATTCTCAGCCTAACCTTCCGAAAATCCTTCTTAATTTATTGTGTAAGACAGTTTCTGACTTCTCCCTCCCTGTAATGAAAGAGTTTTGTTTCCCGGAATGTTGTCATTTGTCACTGTTTTAGTATGTTGGGACTCAACGATGGCTGTAATCAACAGCTTCTGTTAGCGGATTAGCGGATTGCTGACAGTGTATTCGGGTTGTTGCGGGTGAGGCCTCATTGGAAGGTTTTCTTGGACTACCACTGAGTACCACTAGGGGGCCCCAAACTCCAACTTGAATACCACCTCCAGTGAGCTTCCCACCTGCCCTCACTCAGCGCCCACTTACTGTGACGCACTGGCCAGAAGGGACCCACGTGTGAGGTGGGATGCGATACAGCGAGACAGGAGCCCCTCCGACTCGCTGCTGAAGCGTATAGCCTCCCAGGTCTGTGTTCCTGTTCAGCGAGGTGTTATGCAGCCTGACGAAGTGTCCAGCAGAGTTCACTTCCTTCACTTCCAGCAAACCTGCTGAGCTATAGGCAAGGAAGGACAGGAACTGGGAGTTTGGAAAGTAATGCTGTTTTTCTAACCCGCTTTATAGATATCAATGAAGACAAAAAGTAATAACCAGTGAAGGAACTAATATCAAGGGGTTAAGAGTAAGAATATCCCTTGAATAATATAGTGTACCTACATGAGGATGGACGTCCTTTTTGAATTAGAAATATATCATTTTAATAAGGAACAAGTAATAGGTTTATTCCAGAGAAGAGAGAAAACACAACGTTTCGGCTGTGAAGCCTTCTTCACCTTATGTTTATATGGAGATATAGTAATACCGAGAGGGAAGACTAAATTTTCAAGTCTGCCTATGGATGGTAATGCCCATTGCACTCCCCAAAATGAATTATCTTGCCTTTTCCTTCAGTAAAGCCTTTAGGAAAATACTGTCTGTCCTATAAAGGCAAGCAAAGGTAGAAGCTGAGAATTTCCTGAGACCTGCTGAAAGAATTGGCACTGACAGTACTTTCATCAGACGTGCTGTCATCAGCTCCTGATGGTGTAGACAAGGACGTCCTCTGACAGAATATATCTGAAAATTAAATGATCCAGCATGAATGTCAGTGTTGTCTTCAGATAACTTTAGAATCATGAAATGTTGTCTCTTTAAATGCTTGTACAATAAGCATGACCAGATTAATTTCTCAGCGTAAAATGCAAAATGTTGATACAGGTAAGAGCAACAAGTGAGACAAGTTAAGGGAACTGCATCTATTTAGTAGTGAACAGAGCCAATTAGAAGGGGAGACTAGAAAACGTTTCTTTGTTCAAATGGTGGTGGGAGACTAAAATTAATTAATGTGACATGTCATGTCTTCAGAATGAGATCTTCTGATGAATTAGCTTTTAGCAACCAATTATTAGCCCTTCTCTCGTTTGTTTATTTTCCCTGTATCTTGGCCTCTGCCCAGCCCTGCACACACGGTGTGTGAGGAGACGCTCCTGAACCAGATCACCCAGTGGTTGCTTGTTTCATCAGTCACCCCGAGGCATGTAGGCTGTTTTCTAAATCTGTGGCTTTCTTACCTAATCCAAAATCAAGTCCTTCCTCACAGCTGTCTTAATACAGGATAGACAGACAAAATGGATGGCAGTCCTGATTGAGATGAATAAAGGATGTTATTTTCTCCTTCATCAGCTAATCTGTGTTAGATTGGATATAGAATGTACTTCATTCCAGGCTGGTAATTCCATATCAAGACTGTGCCCAACTCTCTGCATCACAATCAAAGTGTGTCTGGTACCTACCTGCACATGTTTCAGGGTTGTTCTGCATCAGATCGCATTTGGAAATATGTGATGATGTGTTTGAGATGGTTGGTGTGGCTGTGCCACTGAGCCTCGAGCTGCTCCTTCTCAATGACACTCCCAGATGACTAACGATCTTCAGGCATGATATGTGCTTTGTCTACCTGCAGCTATAAAATCTTATATGTTTGGGTGGAGATTCAAATATGCCTACATTAGGTACATTAGGTTTCATTTGCGACATTGTTCTCATAGAAAGACGTACAGAATGGCTACATTTTGTCAGTGCAATCACTGTGACAGCATCATTGGATACTTATTCTAAAGCTGAGGGAGAGAACAGGCCTTTCTGCCTATTGGGGTTTGTCTTATTTTCCTACAGGCTGAGTGTCTATCACAGCACCACACCAAAATCTGATAGTTCCACTCTGAGACTCTGTATTGCATTCCTTACATCAATATCTCTCTTTGTAAACATTTTCTTTCCCTAGTGTGAAATTGAAATTAGTGTAACCTTTGATCAGATCACTTCTCAGATATCTTGTTTGAAACTAAAAAGATTAAGTTCCTACAGCCTGTCCTTTTAATTAATTTCCTTTTAATTAAGCCCCCAGAGTTGCTGCTCTTCACTGGACTTTCACTAATGTTTTTTAATCCCATCCAAACCTCTTTGTTAGTCTGGTCTGAAAACACCCAGTTGCCTACTTTTGGCATGAAAACAAACTCTTTAAATGGGGGTGTTTATAAATTCCATCTGCAGTGCAGGCCTTAAATGAATTTTCTGTTTAAATACTTGTTTTCACTGTGGCACAGTATTTAGCATAGCTGTTTCCTAGTGCTATGGCCTTGTGTTCAATTGCTGGGGTGCTATCCTGTGTTTGCCTGAGTTTCTTCCCACAGTCCAAAGATATGCTGGGAGATTAATTGGGTTCTGGGAAAAATTGACCCTGGTGTGAATGTGTGTATCTGTGTCTGTGTGCTCCCAGCGATGGACTGGTGTACCATCCAAGGTGTATCCTGCCTTTCGTCTATTGTTTGTATGGATAGGTTCTGGCTCCCTGCGACAATGTATTGGATAAAGCAGTTAGAAAATGGATGGATGTTCTCTCTGTGTTCAATATAAATGGTTTATATAAAACATTTTACCTGAATGGTCCTTTAAGGATATATATGGAGTTGAGAAGGTAACAGAGTTGCTGGGCTCACTGTTTCCATCACATTTCCCCTTGTCAGATAGTCTATCTGCAGGCATCTCAGCTTCAGTAGTGGTTACCATGTGTTGGTCATTTGCCCAAGCACTAGGTGAGTGTTTCTGTGTGCTATAAAAAAACAAATTAATAATTATCAATAAAACCCATGCAGTTTAAAGAGCTTCAGAAGACTGGCAGAAGGAATATAGCTTTGTTAACAGAGGTAAAGATAATTCAGTCTATGTCAGTCTACGACAGTTTGAGTGACGTACCCAAGCAGTGTCATTAAGATATACTTGAAATAGAGCCAGGACACAAGCATGATTTTAGCACTGTTGTTTTTTCACAGCATCTGAAAGAGACTTTTTTGAACTGGAAAATCCCACAGCAGCACTCACACCTACTGATATGTGAAGCTTGGCCATTTAAAGTGAAATTTCAGTGATAGATAATTTAAGTGATGCATAATAGCCTTTTCAGAAACTACCACAATTCAGACGTCACACAGGAGCTGTCAGTCAGCTTTTAACACCTTTGAAACCTTCAACACTGATTCCTGAGTTACTGAAATCAATGATTAAATGAATGTCATCATATACACATGACTGAAAAGGCACAACAGACAATGCATTGTGTTTGTTTATTTTTCAACATTTCAACTTTCATCATGGAATTAACTTCTGTGTTTTCCTATGTGGCACTCTTCCTGTTATTGTTTGCAGTTGATATTCATCATAATGTAGCTGAAGCTACTTTTCTTGTTCACCTTTTCTTGTGGAATCTGTTTTATAATATCTGATTCCATGTCTGAAGGCCAAGATTCTTTGAAAGATCATCTGAACTGCATAACATGAATGCAGATCTTATTTTGTAGCAGATACACAAAACTAACAATTCTTACATAAGTCCTCTGCATTTTGCCTGAATTTTGCTGCTGGTAGTGTACAATCTGCATTCAAACTTAAGTTTTTCTAACAAGTTCCTCTGCAGTTGTGTTACTTTGGATGTTAACATTCAAACCTTAAAGGCTGAAACCAAACAGTTACACTTTTTTCTAAAGCTATATCACATTAAATTTCTAATTGGTGAGCATTTCATTTTAGACAAAAACTATGCTTAATATAAAAAGTATTTTTTTGTTTAATGTATAAATCAGACTAAACTAAAAATGTTGTGGAAGATAAATTTAGAAATTTAGAACTACAACAATTAGTCATTTCACAGATGTCCCAGACAACATGCAGGTGATGAACTGCATATCAAAAGTTGGTGCTCCAATTGTCCTACAGCAGGATCTCAATTTTATGTCTCATTCAAAGAATGGAGTAGTTTGTAAGTTTCATGAGATACAAAGCATTTCTAATTTCTGCATCACAAAACTTCCTATGATTGCCATTGCCACATTTAACATTTTTGATTTGACAGACAATCATGAGTTTGAAACATTTTGGTGACTGTAAACCACAGTTCAAAGTGATTAATGGCCCTTTCAGCTATAGAAAACCTGAAGACAATTTGACATGCTGTTGGGTATGCTTTTATATTTTAAAATGGATAAACAAGAATGGACATGACCTTCTGGCTGAGAGTTGGGTTGGAGTCATTAAGAAATTGCTGTATAGAACCAAACCAGGCTCTCCAATCAGCTGGCAGACTTCATTCTGGACAGTCTGAAAATGAATAAAGAGAAGCTAATTGAACCATGGTACTTTTGTGCAAATACAATATGCACACAGAAAAATTTAATAGAAACCCAATATTCAATAAAGGATATGTTTTTGATGATGGATGCCAGTCCATCTCAGGGCACACACAGACACAGTCACACCAGGACACCAGGAATTTTCCTGGAAGTCAGTATGTCTTTGTACTGCGGGTTGAAACTCAGAAAGAACATGATAACTCCACCCAGATGCCACCTAGATCCAGAACTGAATCCAGGGTCCCAGTGCTGCAAGGCAGGAATTCTGACATCTGAGGTGCCCTGTTTTTCAGGTTTTCCTATTATATATTCGTGTGGTTTGACAAATTATCATAAACTGCTGATTTGAAGGTGTATCTCAGCATAGGAAAATTCTGATAACAAAGGTATAGAACAAAAGGACACAGCAGCACGGAACTATGTATGAAGGGAATAAGCCAACAAGGGCTATGAAAGGGAGTGAAAATGTGCAGCACTGTAAATGCACTGAAGCACAGTATGTGACAAGAACCTTAATGCTGGCACATGGTTTTGTGTGTGTAAGTTCTGAAGAACAATAGAAAAATAGAATATTCACCTGTCGTAGACTTTCTGAAATTTATAACAAAAACTGGCAATTTTTTATTTTATATGTAACAAATAAAAAGGCCTCAGTAAATTATTTGTGCTGGAATATGTTGAACCTACAATATGGATAACTACTGCCATTGCAATAGTCTGAGAGATCCTAAACTATTTTTAGTGTAATCTTAAAGGAAACAGAACAGCTGTCTATTCCATTAATTACAGCCACAGTTAGATTGTGAAGCTGCCTGTTTAATTTCAATTTGTACTTTAGTTATTACATTCAGTGGAGTACCTCTCCTTACCTTCACAGAAAGGCTCACAGCAGTGACAGAGAAGGACACTAACTGCATCAGGGTAACTGTGTCATTAATAGCTGCACTGCTGTCAGCAGATGGGTAGGTCTGACTCACCTGAAGCTGTGACTCCAGTTTCTCCAGCTGTCTGTGGTGGCAGGACTGCTCCCTGAATGCTTGGGCAAGCAGCTTTCGGTTCACTTCCTCTCCCAGAATCTGAATTTAATTAAATAGGATGTTATAAGCAATGTGAGTTTTCACAGAACCTGTTGTAGGAATGCCAGGCTCTACTAACAGAGCAATGGTCTGATTTTGAAATTTCATGTTTTCAAACGGCATCCTAAAATCAGTTGGAAATAGTTAGATCCCCATTTGTTGGCTGGGACTATAGTGGCTATGTCAAGTTTAGAAACAGCCAATTCAGTCAGGTAAAAGTGTTCACCCTCTTTCAAAAAGTTGTCAAATTGTGCTGAATAACAAATTGTGTACACATTTTTAAAGTGAAGACTTTTAATTCAAAATCACTTTCATGGTGTGAATGTCAGCAAAAACCACGAAGAATAATCAAAAACTAAAATATGGTGATTGCATAAGAAGTGTCTACCTTTGCTATGACAACCTAAATTAGTTGAGGTGCACAAACTTTAAAAAGTTAAACCACTAGTTAAGTGACTCTGTGTACAATAATAGTGGCTCACGTGACTTCAGAACATACAGTATATAAGTGTCTGTTCCTCATTAGGTAGTGCATTTCAAGCAAATATTCAACCATGAAGACTAAGGAGCGTTCGATATAACTTAGTGATAAAGTTGTAGAAAGGAGCACATCAGGAAAAGGATATAAAAATATTTTAAATACACAGACTGTCCATTTGATCATGGTGAAGTCAATCATTAAGATCAGTCTGATCAGTCATGAACATGAACATTTTCCCCTGTGGCAGGACAGGTTCTCCCTTACAGTTTATCCGACTATATTAATAGACATGTTGCTTGAGGCACAGAGGAGCTGCAGGGTTGAGAGCAGAGTTGATCCTCACAACAGACAGCCATCATTCACAGGTGAGGCGTACCACCTGGCTTACTGCCTGTGCCAGCTGGCAGCATGTCAGAGTGAGATGCCAACGGCAATGTGTTCATCCCAGATCTGTTCGGTCATGTCTGGGATGAGCAACACCTGCAGGGCCCTCGCCGGTCACTCACAGGGTGATTAGCAGAGCTTCATTGAATAAAGATCTCTGAATGGTGGCATTTGAATGTGTACTGTACCTACACAGGCTGGAATACCGCACATTAAAAAAACATGACTCATTAGTGTATTTGAAGACTGAAGGCATCTTAAACAGGTACTGTAGAAGATTCTTCTCCTGTGAAAACCCAGTTTGTCCCTGTTATTCACAGCTCTCTTTCCAGGCCTGCATTCAGATGTCACAATCGGGACATTAGGTTACATATAAGAACCTCTTCCCATTGCCCACTGTGTACCAGGGGTTTATTGCTCTTGTGATCATTTCAATATGTTCCTTAAAGCAAATCAAAGGACCAGATTCTACAACATGCCCTGGCAGCTTTATCTACCTGTAGCACTGTTCAAAGCAGCCATGTCTTGCTTCACTCCTGCACAGGAGTTAATTTCTTTAGACTCATTTCAATCTATGTCTCAGTTTCTCTACTTAGTTATTGTCTGGGATGACTTCTTTGAATACTTCTGGATTCTTCAAGTCACCGTTTGCTCAAAATCCAACACAGCACACAATAAAAGATGAACTGAATAAAAATGAAAGAGCTTTATTCACTAGACCTATGAGTGTCTCTCAGGCAAAAGCACATAAGCAAACTGTAGAGACGTACAAATCAATGACCGGCTGGAAGTTTTACTCTTTGAAAATGATGACTGACTTCATTGTGGAAAATGACAGCTCTTGCAAAACTATTTTAGGGTCATTACACAGTTCCTGTTAAGACTGTGCTTTCTGCAAAGCAGCAGAAATGTTCTCTCACTATTGTTGTGTGAATACCCATGATTATGTAACAGTAAACAGCCACTGCCAGTGGCAAGAACACAGCACATCTGATGACTCAAATTCTGTCCCAGAGGAACTTGGAACACTGGATACTGGCTCTCTTTGGGCCTGAGAGTCTGGCTAACTCACTGACCGTTGTAAGGACATAGTTCTCACTATCCATTAGTTATAGCTCTCCATTCTTAATTTAACTACATTTTTATTCACTGAATTGTATATAGGAATTTGCATTAATCTTTTGGGTGTGTTGTGGCAATTGGTTTAAGAATAATTGTCTAACTCAGTTTACCAGATTAAATAAGAAAGCAACAGCTGTTATGAACAAAGGGCACTATTCCTACTTCTTTTCACGATCAATATTTTTTCCTTTTACCATAAAAGCTACTTCAGATAGTTACAAATGCAGTTTTGCTTACATCCATTTTCTAATGGCTTATTCCATTCCAGGGAGCTGGAGCCTATCCCAGCAAGCTTCGGTGAAAGGCAGGGTACAGTCTGGACAAGACTCCAGCCCATTGCAGGGCAGAGCTTTGCTTACATATTTTGCCAAAAAATCAAAGTGCAATAAAGCTGTAGTAGTTGCAGAATAACAGGGCAACTGTCAGACTCACTGTATCTTCAGCTAGTTTACAGAGCAGTTTGTAAGGCGTGATTGTGGGAGTACACAATGAGTGTCCTTCTTAATTTGACAAACCCTTCATCACACAGGGCCATAGAGGGTACACACAGGTGTAAATCATATTAAAACAAATTCTTGGACAAGTCTGATCCTGTCAGGGGCTCCTCAAGTAAGACTTCAGACACTGGGAG
The DNA here is from genome assembly GCF_055471065.1 of Atractosteus spatula. NCBI lineage: Eukaryota > Metazoa > Chordata > Actinopteri > Semionotiformes > Lepisosteidae > Atractosteus > Atractosteus spatula. The sequence goes on along the minus strand of NC_142721.1, from coordinate 174,889 downwards.
ATCAGGCACATGGGCTGTGGTGTTTCTTTGCTCAAAGTCAAGGGAATTTCAAAACAAAACAAGAACCTGGAGTCACACCAACTCAAATCAGATCAGACCACAACAGGGCAAACCAGTAAGATAACAATGACAAAAGCTTCTGAAACAACCCTCATCCTTACCAGACCATTTGTAGTATCACCTCAGAGCTAGTGCACAATCTATCTGAATGACCTGAGTGGTTTTACTGTCAACACTGAAGCTTTAAAAAGTTTGGGGCAACAATTTACTTCATTTTTGTCTAACCTTAAATAATTCTCATTAATGTTCTTACAGGTATATCTGGATGACACTTAAAAATATCCATTTTTATTTCTCCATCAGTTCCATTGCAAAATATGTAGCAAAGTTTGGTCATCATAAAACGGTTCTAAAAATATGTTGCATTTTCTTTCTTCTGTTAGAATGTTCTTTAGCAGAAACTTCAAACATATCAGAAATACTTGATTTAATAATTACATTTTATGAAAACTGTGTTTTAAATAAGCCTTTCATTTACATTTCTCTATGTTTCTTATAGTGTAGAGCTGTCAATTAATAAATACTTGTAAATAGTATAGTTTTAGGGAGAAATTTAATTGATTTAAATTTCAAGTACATACAGTAACATGCACTTTGTCAAAGCTTACCTCAAATCTGTCAAGAGTCAATCATACTCAGTTTTAATATCAAATTAGAAGTCGTTTAGAAGAGATAGGAACTAAATACTAAATTATACTTTATATTTAGGATTTACAGTGCTGATTTTCAACCCTCTTTTACTGAAGAAAATCTTTTTTTCCAGAAATCTCTGTCAGTAAGGCCACTATTAAAATCTAAAAATAAACATAAGCCTGTTAGTATTATAAATACATCTACAATACATTGCAAAATCATACTGTAATTACAGACCTGCAAGTCCACAAAGCCAGTGTAAGCACTGTCAGAGCAGATTCGCTGCCTGAGAGCGTTAATTTCACACACCACTAGATCTGGGCTAAAAAGTTTCTCTTTGTTTCTGAAGATACCCTGGACAGTCTCTGAGGATTTATGGAACATTACAGCCCGTGACAGTTTCTTAACAAAATATGCTTTTACAGGTACGTAATTCATGATGTGCTCTCTATGAAACAATACAAAACTGTTTGCCAACAGGACTAGCACAAGGTTTTGCCATTAGTGATTGCTGATATTTATTTTGTGGGGGGCCTTTGTCATATTTCAGGGTCCCTAACTCATTTGTTTAAGCCTTCTGAGATGGAGAGTCTAATTTGCTCATTTTTCACTTTATAGGGAGTGGAGGGTCTCTGCGCTCCATTTTTGCCATCATTACTTTATTTAATAAAACTCTTTTTGCCAGTGGTGTCCTGAGGAGGCAATAAGCACTGGAGGTGGGACTTTCTGCTAGTGCCAGACTTGTTTCTCACAAGGTAAAACAATCAAAGTGTTGTGAATTTGAACAGTCATGTAGTTTTTCTATGGAAAAATGCAAAACGCCAGGGGGTTAGCAGGAAAAAAGCAGTTTTTTACATGGCAGACCTGTAACATTAAACTAATATAAGGTTAGGAAGTGTTGAAGGTGCTTGAACAGTCATTCGAATGATGTATGTTTGTTGTTTTTATGGTGTGGGATTGTTTGGCTTGGTGAAAAGATGCGATTCTGTTTCACATACCCGTGCCTGCACTTGCTCGATTTGACTGCGCAGACTGGCAATCTGCTGAAACTGAACCCTCTTCTGTTCTGTCAGGCTGGTCTGCCTACCATCCATCTTTGCCCTTATCTTCTTAAGAAAACAGAAGAGACAACAAAAATCCTTTGTAAGGCCCCAAAGCAGAAAGCAAAGACTTTATTCATATGTTTTAATCTGAGTGGCACTGAGCACTGATAATAATGGTTCATTCTTTATACTTACTGGAGCAAAACCTATGGTAAACCTTCAGAATGTGTCTGACAAGAAACTGCCTGTTCATCACAGAACGGGGCCCTGTGTAATCCACTCAGTCATTAGATTACTTACTACAGCAAGTGCTATGATTCTTAATCCTCAAGAAATACCTCCCAACTTGTGAACCACCTCTTTCTTTGAAACCTTGAAGAGTCTAAGTGCAATTTCCTGGCAAAGACTGAAAAGTCAATCATTCAGTTTGAGGGAAAAAGAAAACTTAGTCATTTTAGCCAGGCAGCCCGAATATTTAATTGAGAAACTGAAAATATAATATCTAGCAAATATTCATAGTTGTACGCTAGAAATAAAGGATTTAATGTGGTTTTTGCTTTTACAAAGGTCAGAATGTCACCTAGAAGAATGCTGCTTGTTTTCAGCACTATCTGATTGTCACTTCCCTAGGGACAGGATGACTGACTCAAACACTGCTTTTAACATGGAATTACAGATTAAGTTGTGGGGAGGCACCCAGGTGTAGTGGTTATCTTTGCAGTCTCGCAGTGCTGGAGCTCTGGGTTCAGTTTTGGACCTATCTGTGTGGAGTTTGCATGTTCTCCCTGACATACAGGCAGGTTAATTGGCTTCTGGGAAAATTGGTCCTGGTGTGAGTGTGTGCCCTGCAGTGGACTGTCCTGTCCTAAGTGTACCCTGCCTTGTGCTTGCTCGTTGCTTGCTGGGACAGGCTCAGGCTCCCTCATGATCCTGTATTCAATAAAGAGGTTAGCAAATGGATGGATGGAAGGAATCAATTGCTTTGCTTCTTCTGTGTCATGATCAAATCAAAGTAAATCCTGTGAAGAACTAATAATCACCAATTCTCTTCAAAACTTTTAACGGTATGTATAACAATTATGCTTATAATTAATTAATGTTTTATTAATTAATGAATGAATATTTTGATGGACTGACAACGGCCACCTGAAGTAATATTCTTCAAACATGTCAACCGCCTGTTTATAATGGCAAATACAGTATGATTATGCTTTTGATATTACTGTAATAATGAAACAATACTGGAAGGCAATAGATTGTCGACTAAAGAAATATGATATTTCAATTGATGAAAGCCTTAATCATATGTTAAAATGTTTTCCAGATTTTCTCTGGATTCTCTGGTATGTACCTCAGGGTCAGTTTTGGAGCAGATCCCATGATTAAAGGGTGCTGTACAAAATAAAACATGATTGATTGACAAAATGGATGGGGAGCTGGTGGTTATGAATGATGGGATTGTATGCTGGTTACACCCCCTGAAAGCAAGTTAGACATGCCTGGACAAGGGGTTGTGATAAGACACAGTGCCCCTGCAGTGATTTTACATATTTTGTAGGCAAGCATACATTGCCTGAGATTGCTTTCATTATACACATAAAAGGTTTGTCTCATATTGCAGCAAAATTTAATTAGCCATCTGGACGGGTAATTTGTTAGGGTTATATAATGAAATACGTCTAACTGCCTTATCTAACATGCATACTGTAGCATTTAGTAAAGGTCTAGAGGCATCACAAACATTTTGTTTTTATGGTTGTGTCTTTGCTATACAGGTATGATGTTCACAATATTTGAAAATTACCTATTAGTAGCAAGTTGAAAGAAAGAAGATGTGCAGTTGATTTCATTCTGACGTTCATTTGTTATGAGGAAAAATGACGATAACTAATAATGTGGCCAATAACTATAAAAAATGTCCTGACTTGTAACTGTTCCTGGTGTAAGCCTGTTTTGAATACAATTATGCTGTGCATCCCTCATAAAATTAAGGCATAAATGATGCTGGGTCTTCATTGTGTATCAGCACAAGCGCTTGTGTCCCTGAACTGCAGGGCGTGTGACATGGGCTGCCATGCCTACTCCTCAGGCACATGAAACAAGGTTTTCTCGCACCCCAAAGCAGCTTCTGCTTGTGCCCATTCGTACACCTGGGCACTCTCACGCAGAAAGGAAGTGAGGTGCTTTGCTTGTGGGTGCAAAAGGAACCCCCCACTTGGGATTTGAACCTACTCCTTTCTCTTCAGCGGCCCCTAATTTGTCAGTCCAGCTCGTCCTCATTAAAATGCACCTTTCATTGAGACAATGTGCTGGTTAAGTGGCATACATGAGGGGCTGATAACATGTTGATAAATCTGTTGCTTCACTGATGAGGTTAAAACACTTTATTTAAGTGAAGAAAACACAAATAAAGTTTCTCATTACTTTTTGCAAAGTGGAAAAGAAAATATAGAATGCTGGCTTCTTGCACTCTCACTGTCAGTCAAACAAGCTTTTTTTCAACTATGTGCACTTCCCTTCTTTATCAGAAGATATATCCAGCATACCTTGTGGGCAAAGCTTTGCACACCCCTTGAAAAATAAATTTCTGAACCACACAATTTGTTCACAAAACAAGCAGGCCTAGGACTTAAAAAATCACAAAGAATAAAACTTTCACAAGAATAGTTTCCATTTTCCTAGGGGTAAATTGTAGCCAAACTTGACAACTTCATTTTCTATGAAATATACAATGTGGCCCCAGTATGCACACATGGAAATTAAGGAAAAGACACTAAACAGCATCAGATAACAAAGCTTAGATTTAATGGGAAGGGACTTGTTTGCAGATTGTGGGCACTAGAAAAAGTGTGGACATAAATGAACAGGTTGTTAGATGTTCTGCAGATACTCAGCTTGTGCAGGAATATTTTTCCAGTTTTATGGAGGGTGTAATGTTTACATGGGGGCCTAAAACTCACATTTTTACTGTTGCCTTCTTAAATACCCAGCAGGTTTGCAAACAGATGTGAAAAGCCTGCAATCCTATAAGATAACAAGCATGATAACAGCATTTCAGACAACCAAACAAAACCCATTTAAAGATGTAAAATTCTGGGAAGGATTTCGTCATCAAAGTACAATGAGCTTTAAAAAACCTCATACCCTTCCATAGGAAATCAGATAAAGGAGATTTTGTGTTAAATTTTGGTCTGTTAACTTTTATTACCATGCTCTTTGCCCTGTGAGAACCAAGATATGCAGCAGTTTTTCATTATTCATTGCAGACATTTGAACTTGGGAGTTCTTTTACTGCTTACAGTATGTTTTGAAACTGTGAGTTCCATTCACAAAGCACTGTATTTACTATCACAGTACTTTCCAGTTCTTTTTGCCTGGTAAGAACAATGAATGGAAGTACAAGCTGTCACATACTGTAAGTCAATTTTCATTTTCAAGCTTTATTGCAGACAGCCTTTTATGTTTCTTTTTCACTTTATAGAGTTTGATTTGTCCTTTTTCAAAAAGGACGGAAAATGTGATATGATCCTAGTCTCTATAACATTTTACTCTGCAGAAACACACTAAACACACAAACAAAAATAAATATTTTAGTTATTAGCTATACTTCCATTCATCTATGAACGGTTATTCCTTAAAACAACTAGCTCTTTTATCATAGTACAGTATTATACTATTATATTATAGTATAGTATTTTATGTTTCTAATCCTATTTTAATGCAGATAACATCATTGTTCATTTTTTCCCTTCATGAAGCCTGTTCTAGTGTACCGTGGTACAAACTGTGTGAAGCCTTGGTGAAATCTTAAATACAAATTACAAGCATGGTGCAAATAAAAATTCTCAGTTGCTCTTCAGAATTACCTGGAAAGGTTTTATTAGCATTATAATATGACTATTATTCTTTACATGAATCTACATGTGGTGAACTACAGTAAAGACTTACAAAGGCTTTTCTGTACACTTACCACTTCTGAGAATATGATGCTCTTTCCCCTGTGTTTGGTGATTTGCGAGGACTTGATGTGTGTTAATAAGTTGGCTGTACTGTTGTTGATGGTTGCTAAGCAGGATCCAAAATGGGAGGAGGCAGAGGGGAACCTGTTGCTAGGGACATTTAACAGGAAATAACCAGTGAATTAAAGGCAAGTGCTTAGAAAGCCTTATCTGACTTACAGATGATTCCTTCATTTTGATGTTAAAAATAAACTGCAGGAAACGAATTACAAAGCTAAACTCTGCAGTGCAGGCTTTGCATGTGTGAGGATAGAAGATACAGTAGCACACTCTAGTGCTAGTAATATAGCACAGTAAGATAGAATAGTTTTAGAATAGCATTATTTCAAACCTGATTCCATATAATAGAAAAACTAACATCTGACTACCCACAAAAACCTCCAGTTTTGTCACCTAACCCTGTGATAGTAAGTCTAAAACATTAGAATAAAAAATAACTTACTGCTCTGACCAGTACCAGAAATCTGGATATTTTTTGGATTTGATTCATATATTGGACTGGGCTCTAACATAATTCAGACTATTTCAGTAAAATCTGCATGGGCGATGCGGTGGATCAGTACCTGTGGCTGGAAGGTTGCCGGTTCGTATCCCACGGCTGGCAGAGGAATCATATTCCGCCAGGCCCCAGAGCAAGGCCCTTAACCCCAACTGCTCCAGGGGTGCCGTATAAATGGCTGACCCTGCTCCCTGACCCCAAGCTTCTCTCCCTGTCTCATGGAGAGCAAGTTAGGGTATGCGAAAAGATAAATTCCTAATTCAAGAAATTGTATACAACCAATAAAGTAATCTTATATGTATAAAATACAAGCCACTTTCGATAAAAGCATTAGCCATATAAATTAATAATAATGTTTGTTAAGATTTCCACTTTGACCGCGTTTGCAAAATATTTAAAAATGATGTATCCTATTTACCAGCCTGACTCAGTGTCAACACACTGGGGAGTTTGACCACAAAATGTGCCATATAATCATAGTGCCCTATTATATTGCTTATTGGGTTATTTTGGTAAGTCCAATAACATTGATCCAACAATGAATCAAATAATCATGGCCTAGTCTTATATGTTTAACATTTATTTTTAGACCAACAGCATTGAATACCATCAACAAATTGAATGAGATCTTTTATTACCAGTACAATAGGTCAAATTATTATTATTGTTGATGTATTATTTAGGACATAAATCAAAATCTGTATAAATATAAAGACATTATTGAAATAGTAACCAGGTTTATTTTCTTATAAATTTGGCCTAATCAGATTCCATCAGTTTTTTGTTCGTTAACTGTTCCTTAGACTGATTGTTTTAGCTATAATAGACCAAAATAATAAAGAACTTTAAATACTTAAATGAACTTGACCGGGCGTGTTTTTTTGTGTCAAATTAACAGAACTGAAATTAGTTAAATAACGTAAATTTGAAATTAGGTTGATAAGGATAAATCCGACTACTCTACAATCCCATTGTGTGGAAATAAAAAAACCCGACACGTTAGGCTGAACCGATGTGTATTTTGTCTCTTTTAATCTTTGAGACGTTTAATCTAGACCTTATTGGTGTTGGATGTTATTTTAAAAAGTAGTACTTAAAATTCCATAGCAAAAAAGAAAAAGCAATGCTTATGATTCAGCAAATAGTCTTATTCAAGGTTTTAAGAAACAAAAATCACATTATTTAGAGGGAAATGGTATTTTTAACCGATTCTCAAGACTTGCAGTGTAAATAAAGCTTCCACCTGATTAAAAATCGGAGGTTGTGGCTAGTCTGTGCATCGGTCCCTTTAAGATGCTGCGGTGCCTGAAGCCTTTGTACTGCGAGTAATAATGCGGAAAGTCTGTAAACAGCCTGGGGGAGAAAGTTGGTTCTCTCAAAACACGTCGAGAAACAACATGTGGCTGTAGACAATGACAAAATTTGCTACAGCGGGTGTGCAGCCTTGAAAATACAGAAAAGAAGTAAACTCCGGAATGGTAAGGTGTGTTTGCACTCTATGACGCATTGAAAAAGCTACATGTTGAAGTTTTAATAATTTATCAGATCTAACTCTGCTGCGTGTATTTCGTATACGTTAAACCCGAAAAAACACTCCCTAACAAGTTACACAAACAACGGTTCAAATTTATGCAAGCAAACAGGATCGAGTAATAGAAATATTAAATGTTAATTTAAATTAACTTAAATGTAAATGTTAAACTAGAAGAAGAGTTACGTTTTATTAACATAAGGGCAAAATAGTGTAAGTATTGTCCTGTCTACTTTACAATATACGAGTAGCATCTATTTCCAAGTGCGGTTTACAGTTTGAAGAGAGCCATTTAACGGAATTGGTAGTACAGGGGGCTGTTTTTACCCAACTCTTCCGTTGATCATCAATTTGGTTGGTTGCCCCATTGACAGACGTTAATCAATTCAATATAATGAATAAGAAAGAGTGGTCCCGTCCATAGTATGGTAATTACGTTGCCTTGAAAAACACTATATATTAAATAATCGTATGTATACATTTCCCAAAGAATAGTCATTTATTGTTTCTAATTTCCGAATTAAGTTGACATGTTTTTAATGTGTTGACCCTTTAGAAAGCGACTTGCGACATATCGGTAGGTTTATCTGACAAAGCAGTTCTAATTGTTTGCTAGTTTACAGCTTACATGGTAAAAGAGCAATAACAGGCTTACTTTAATAACTCTTAAGGTATTGTTTCAGCAGGTGGAAAGATTTCTCTGAATGCAATAAAAGTTCTTATTCAACATACGAGTGCTATTGATGGTGAGCCAGTATTTGGATGTCATTTTTTTCAAAAGGTAAAAGATTAATTACTTGTTGCTGAAACAAGGCTTCGTTTGTCTGTTAATGTCATGCCTGTAAATACCGCTAAAATCAATTAGTCTTCATAGATCTGTCTTAATGTTTAAAAAGTACTGTTTGTTCTCCATCACATCGGAACACCAAATTTACATGAATTCTAAAAAGCTGGCAGGGAGAAATTTTCCTCCCACTTCTGTCTGATAGGTTCCACTCGTAATGTATCATTCTTTACACAGCTACCTAGAAGTCATTGTACTACCTCTGTGCCTGACAGATTTCAAGTGCTGGCCCCTGTCAGGTGTTTTCCTCCTCCTGTGGTTCAACTCTGGCATTCCCAAACATACACTGTACATCACCACAGTTTTGACTATTTGTGTTAGGTCTCTGTGTCCTGCTGGTCAGGTTAAAGAATTCAACCACTGTCTCTGGAACTGTCTTACTTGAATTTTTTAATGATGTTCTTGAAGTATTGCGTTGGCAGAAGCAAAATGAATTCTGAAGCATAAAGAAGCAATTTGTCTTTTAATGTAGGAGAAAATGCTTCCATACCTATTGGGCGGCACTTTACTATGCAGTGGCAGTGACAAAACATACTGCCAATGTGAAGGAAGGGTTCATCAAGAGAAAATAAGGAAAAAAGATGCCATTTCAATCTCCTGTTTTAAATCCAATTGATCCAATATACGCTAAAATAAGAAAAACAACAACCCAAGAATAAGCACAAACTCAAAGTGCCTTAAGAAAAGGTTTGGTAAAGCTCATCTCAGATAATTTCACAAGAGGTTTGCTGAGCTCAGCAGGTCACAGACTTCATGCAGTTATGCAGTTATTGTCTCAAAGGAATCCGCAGCCAAATATTGACTATTAAACTGAACATGTCCGAGTACTTAGGATCACTTGAAATCACTGGATTGGACATGAAGTATGTCTTTGTTGTAATGATCAAATGTATGGAAGGAATTTCCCAAACTAAAACATATTGTATAACACTTATCATCCATTTTAGTCTCATGGGCATACTATAAATACAATTGCTTCACTTTGAGTTACTGTGCCAGTACTTCTGAAGGGCACTGTATATTTTGCTTGTTACAATTCACTAGAAAATAATAACACGTCCACAAATGTTGTCCACATTACTTCTTTGTACGTTCTCCTCTGTGTGCATGCACAATATTGTTGTAGTCTGCAGTGCTCCTTTTTTTTGTGTATCACTGTGCCATGTTGGAATTTATTAATGAATTTTGTACTGTAATGGCTTGTAGTCATATCTTTTCTTTTATTGGCACCTACCAATAATGTAAAACTTTGTAAGTGCTGTAAGTCTGCTTGTAAATAGTCTGCTAGGCTAGTAAAACATCACCTGTTACTGCCAGTAGTTTGCTCTAATGTTGCTTAATTCATTTTGTGCCTTTTCTTTTATGCCTTATATGTATTGTTATTGAGGTTATTTAAAATGCAATAGGTCTGTCACAAAACAAATCTAGGAATAGTAAAAAATTGACAAGCAGCTCTCTCAGACATTTACCATGCTTATTTATTTTTCTAATTAATTTAACTTGTTCTAATGTCAAATTTAATATCTCAGTTATTCACCTGGACTGTACATAACAGTGTGTTCTTTTTGACTGCACTGTGGTACAGATGGTGCTCATTAACAGATTGTGGATCTGTTAAAAATATTTAATCAGCAGTTTGACTAAGATCTGACACTATATTTTAATTATTTGACATAATTATTTTTTCACCCTTTAAGAGGATGATGCAATCATTTTGAAAGTTGGAGTTGAGCTTTTCAGTGCTGTCTCTAAGTAATTCTTAACTAAGCATTTTTGAAAGTTATAAAGTGTCACATACGTGTGTGTGTAATACCTAAAGTGACAGCGACTATGCACTTACCATTACCATTTTCAAGTACGCCAGGCTCATATGCCACCTGTAGAACAAACAACAGGTAGTATCACATTAAAAGGACTCACTGTTGCGTAGTGAGATTAATCCAAGTTTAATCAAATAAGCCAGGAGGACTTTTATTTTTGTGCTGTTGTGAAACTTAATGAGCAGTTTTGCTTCATGGGAAGAAATGTTTCTGAGCTATTTGACTGTGATCAGATCCACATTGGAATGCAGCAGCATTAATTATTATTAATGAGCATTGATGTTTGAGTTTTCAAAATAGAATGATGGAGAAATCTTAAACTGCCCCCATTTCCTGCTTCTTCACTGAGAGCCTTGTACCCATTTTATCACATACTTGTATCTCAGTTTATGAGTTGTAGAAATGCTGTGTAGATAATTGCAGAACTAGTAACTTTTTCAGAGGAGGCTGGTGTGCTAAACCTGGCAGGAGACACTTGTTGATTATATTGGGGCTGTCAATGTCTTTGATTTTCTGAATTGTAATAAGAGACACCAGATTTGGGATCGATCTTCACGTGCGTTGGTGTGTGACCCATATACAGTAGGTTTGCTGCAACAGGCTGTTGAACAAGACAATAATGATAAGGGCAGATAGACATTACTTCCTCCATAACAACAGTTTTCAGTTACTTTCTTTGGTGTTTGAAACACTTAATAGCGTGCCTAATCTGGCACAGTCCACTGTGTGCTCAGTCTAGCTGTTTCAGATACATTACTGAGCACAGCACATATTTCCTAACTGGAAATCTGGAACCCTTGCTAATAGTATTATCCATTGTTAACACTTTCTGCTCTCACTAGATTCATTATAGTTTCTTAAAATTATAGTACATATGGGTGTTGGAATCCAATATAATCGTCTTGACAAAAGAAGATTAAGTTGTAATCAACTTAAAAACATGCTGAATTTGCATGAAAAAAAAAGAACGTGGGGTATTTGCATGTTCTCAAACACATAATTTGTCACTGTATTCTTGATTGTGAGAACATATTCTTTTTGTGTCTTATCAATGACAAACTAGCTATTAAATATAATTTATTGATTTATTTTTGCAATAGCCTGTAAATATACTTCTTGTTTTATGCACTTCCAGAAATTAATTTATTATTATTGGAACTTTCTGATATTTTTTAGCACTGTGTGCTGTTAGCGAGTAAATACCAGAGGCATGTGAAATTACTGTTCACAAACCGTGTGAGATTTTTGCTGAATCTGAGCTTGAAGCCACAGCTGTAAAGATTTGTGAAGGGAAAATGTCAGAAGCTGAGACGGAAAACACTGCTCAGATAGCAGAGTATCATAAATAACATGCTTCTGTGTTCTTGTTCCAAGAATTCACAGTTCCCTTCATAACAGAACTGTTTCCTGGTATCGGTTCTGGATCTTTTGGGAAGTATGTTACGCTGCTCCTTATGAGATTTTTGAAGTAGAAGAAGAAATAATTAAAGTGATTCAATTTGTGCTCCTATGTCTGTTTATGTCGGCATTCTGAGGCTCTCTGTATTGCTCTTGCCACAGTGTGGGAAATAGTTTGGACTCCAACACTTGTGTTGGAGGAGATTGTACATATTCCATCCTGCTGATTCCAATATTCATAACTCTTTGCTTGTAACCTGAAGATATCAAAAGACAATTGAAGGCATTAACATGGAAAAGAAAACTGTAGCATTGATGCTGAAACTGAGTTCTTATTACAGCTATTATGCTGCCTTGAGAAAGTGTGGTAATGTAGTGAAACAAAATGGAGCACACTCAAACACCTCACTGTCCCACATCTTGGCCTTATGGGGTCTGACACAGATACTGAAGCCTGGGTTTATATTTTGGGCATTGTAAGGGCTCTAAAAAATGTATGCTATTATTCAAAGTGCTTGTTTCCATGTGGCAAGTCTTTGTACGTCAAGGCACAGAAGTTGAAAACAGAAAGTTAGGTTTATTTCAGGGAATAACTCATTTCAAAAGCCTTGAGCCTTGGGGAAAACACGAGACCTGTTTGAATTGACAGCATTTTGAACTTCTAGCTGGAATTCACAATTCCAAGCAGAGAGAAAGTATTCTAGCAATCGAAACTGCCTCACCTTTGTAAATGTAGGCAAGCTGAACCATCAACAATTTTCTGTAGCAAAATAAAGTAGCCGAAACTATGAAAGGTATATGAACAGAACCACAGAGCTGGATGTGAAGAGATTTTTTTCTGGTATGCTGCTCTTTAGAGCACACTGGACAGCATTGCTGTCCTGTAATAATGGGCGTGTTGAAGGTTAGTGAAGATTGCATATCTGGGGGTAAAGCTGGCAAATAGTGTACAGCAGTGGCCAGTTTAGAAACCGCCTCTGTTAAAAAAAATACAATGAAGAGGGTGGCTTTCTACAGTTCCTTTTGTGAACAACCACGCTGTCTTTAGAGAGAAACCCTGCTGGTCATGTGACTGTTGTCCGAGGACAATTGCTGGAGTTTTCATTGGCCAGCCTCCCTTTTGAAAGCATCTGTCTCCAAGGCGACTGCAAGCGGTTCCCTTGTTCTTTCTTGCTGGGCACGTTAAATCATGGCTTGCGCTCCATGGCACAGCATCAGGTAGAGTGAGCCTGTAAGTGCTCTGCCGCTCAGCGTGTTCTTATCCAGCAAAGGCAAAACAAAGCTGGAGTTCAGAAAGGGTGAGTGCCAGGCTGGTGTGCCTGTTTGTGCTGGAGTAATGTTGTTTGGCAAACATTTTTGAAGGAATAGGATCGAATTGGAAAGGGGTGGAGTACCGTGAATCAGCCTGTGGAAGAAAAGCCATGACATCATAACTTCATTGTAGGGAGTTTTTGTGTGAAATCTTTTTTGTTTGGTTCATGTAGATCAGTGATCGCTGCAGTTTAAGGTGATGTTTAAGGTGTACTCAGATGTGATTTTAAGATGGTATTTATGATAAAACTTTGTACTGTCTGTATGATGGTAGGATAATGTTTCTCAAACACTTGTACAGTGTGTCAGGCTGCTATTCCGTGGTGGCCAAGAGCTCACTGGATATAAGTACTGTTTGTGCGGCGGTGCTGTAACGTCCTTGATGAAGATGAATAGCATTGTGCAGACAGGAGAGCAGAGTGCTCGACTGCAGGCTGTGTCAATGCAGTGTGATATCGCTTTTTTTTCCATTTGTAAAATGTTGCTTAGAGGAGCTGATCAACACTGCACAGTCATCTCACAATCTGCTTAATCAGCCTTTTGCTCTCTGCTCATCCAGGTGGCAAATTGTGTGGGTCCCCATGACGGCTTTTCTGATGACATAGCCTCCCACTCTCCCAGGCAGAGAGGGCAGCTTCTTTGACTGTGAGTTCTCCTGTTACAGCCTTCAGCTGTGTATTGTTCTCCTTACCTTTGATGATATTGCCTGTCGTGAAAGCAGCGGAAAAAAAACCCTCACAGTCTTGAGAGTTTAAGGAACAAAGAAAGTGCTTCCTGCCAGTAAAAAAAACATTTATTTTCAAAAGTTTGTGTACAGAGTTAGAAATACTTACCAGCATGAATGTATCATTTTCTGTTTTCAGGCATGTATTAAAAGACTAATATCTTTTAAAATTGTAAATTTGAGTATTCAGTCAGCTGTAGCAACAGGCATGTTTGCACTGCAGTGACAACCAAAGACAAAACATGAACCAAAAGGCACATTTTTTTACATTGTGCTGCTAAATTTTTCTACATGGAAGAATGTGAACACCCCTGAACATGTCTCCATCTTTCCATTGATGGAATAGTCATGCACTGGAGACATTTAGTGCAAATGCACTAAGCAGTCAAAACAGGTGTTTGAGGAAAGCTGTCTGTCTTGACTATTGAAGACAAATACACTGAGAAATCAAATTGAATAAATGTGAAAGAACGCTTGTCAATAAGTTACGCTCATAGTGTTAACTACCAGTCCGTCAGTTTTTCAGTTTGTTAAACAAAGGTAATTAACACTTGTTTCTTCTATGTAGAAGGAATCACATCTCAAGAGGAACTTACATTTCAGGGTTACAGTGTTACTTTTGGGAATATCATACTGCGTATATTTATGCCTCAGATATCATTTATAAAATATACATTAAACTGTGTTTTAAGATATATGTAACATCACTCAGAGATAATTATTGTTGCTTTCATTCATTGCAGCAGCTATGGTGCTGCTGTGAACACTGTGCTGCTCAGACTTTCAGATGCTCAGAAAGGTCAAAGTTCACCTCACTGCATTACTAAAGCATGCTTTCTCAGTTCTGACAGACCTTCCAGTGCAGCTTGACACAACAGAAAAAGAGGAAAGAGGAAAGACAGTGGAATGATGTATTGAAAGAGCTTCCCGCAGTGGGTCTTCAGCAAGTGTCTGAGGGGCTGGGCTTTTGCTGAAGCTCTGAATGCCAATAGTGTTTTTTAGAGGAACCTAAGTGTTCTGAGAGGTAGATAGATACTTTATTGATCCCATGAGGGAAATTACAGAAGCATTGGGAAGGTGGGAAGCATTATGGAACTAAAGTTGTAAGAGTTGTACTGTCTCCTCCATTTCTGGATTTCTGAACCTTCCTGACAACATTTAAAATTGCCGTGAGGGGTTCAATATGAACAGGGCATGCTGCATAATGTTAGCTGGACAAGGAACAAGGGGATTCCAAATGGAAAAATTGGAACCTGTCACATTTGCAAAGAATTTAAACCACTTGAAGTCCATTGCAGTTTTACAAATTACTTTTTGTCACTTGTTTCTGGATTTGCTTCCATAAGCCTGCATTACAGTACAGAAGTTTATTTCTAGAATTTTGTTTCAGTTTAAGTCACATTTAGACAGTGTATATAATAACAATTGTTTTCAGTCAAGGACAAGAATTTACAAAGCATTTGCAGAGAATGGTTGGTTCTTTTCCAATGTAGTCAGCTACGCACTGTAGTTTTCTTGATTATAAACATGCTTAGGCGTTTGTGTATTGGAAACTTTATTCATGTCTTGTCACTGACATTTATGTGAATCCAAATAAAATCTCCTACATATGCGCACAATTTTCTTAGAGTGTGCAGAACTGCGTAAGGGTTTGGACAGAACAGTGCTGAACTAACATTTCCAAATGACCAGATACACTTTTTGTCTTCTCCATTAACCTTTATTATTATATAAGAATACTCAGCAATGAATCCACAATATACAGTATAGTCTCCCACTTTGTATTCTATTTTTTTTCATTTTCTTTCCTTCTCTTCTTTAAAACATTCTATGTAAACATTTGAATGCTATGTAGTTTATGATTGAATTTGAATAGCATGTGATGAACTTCCTGTGACCTTTATGGTAATTTTCAGTATGGAATTGTGCAGTCTGTTACTGGTAGGTGTGTTCTTTTCATGTTTAGCATTTGCCATCATAGATACCTCTTTGTAAACAAGGGGCTTTGTGTAATTTTTCTGCTCTTTTTTTTTAACGTGAATCAAAGCATTGATTCAGAAATATCTGATTTCCAGCCACACAGACAGCTTTTTTAAAAAAAAGAGCTTTTGACTAATTGTCCCTTATCTACAAGCAATGACACACATTGTCACACATTGTGGCTTAGTCAAAGACTATTGTCCGATTTATCTCTCTGGAACATAAAGCCTTTTGTGGGATTATTTATATTTTGTCTCTCCTAATTATAATCTCTTTCCTGGGATGACAGATTGTTTTGCCCCTGTAACAAGAACGTCTCTATTGGAGATCTAGATTCTGAAAGAGCTGGAGTTTGATGGAGCGTGCTTTTGTTTTTTAAGAGAGCAATTACATCTGTTTTTGGAGTCTGCCAACTTCTTCAGCAGATAATGTAGGACTGAAAGCCTAAGCTCACTGTAATACGATAAAATTAAAAATAACAACCTTCTGTGCAATTCAAAGGCCTTGGATGAAAGAACATGCTTGTAAGTCCTATTGTTTGCTTTCAGTGTTTAATCCCTTCTGAAAACAAAACTTGTGAAAATTCAGCTTCTGCCAGACAGAAGTATGGAATGCCGCTCTCTACTTACACATGATTAAATGGAATTTCAGGTTAGAAAGGTTTTCTATGTGGTTTATGTATGGATGTTATGATTTTGTTGAGTTTTATTTTAATACTTTGCATATTGTTTCAAGAATTGTACTGCAATAAAGTTTTGTAATATGAGTTCTGACTTGTTGCAGAAAGTACAGCAGTTTGGGCTTCTTGATTTTTAATTAACAGGCGTTTCCCTCTTTACAAATGACATTCCAAAGTTTAACCCCAAAAAACAAGGCTGCATCCCCAGTCTTGGCGCTACTCTGCTGCAGCACTTAATGAGCTCAGGAAAACATTGAAACATTTACTAATTGAAATACTGATTGTCCCTGTTTATACCAACTGGGGCTTTGCTGGAAGAAACTCCTGTACTGTCTTTGCAGATCTGTGTTCACCTATTGTGAAATCTGCTTGTTCGACATGGCTGATGTCTCTGTCCACACATATATATCAGTCTAGACTCTATTCTTTGTGCTGGCCAAGTCAGCAGTGAAAGTGATGGAGTGGTTGCAGCAGCTGAAGACATTGAGATGGATCTGAACATGCAGTAGGTGTTGCTAGTTTTGCATGTTAGAATCCTGGTTCAAAAATATATGTTGTAAGAAATTATTCCTTGGCTGGATTGTGGGAGGAAATTGGTTTGTTTGATTACTGTGACTCCCATCCCTTAAAAATGTTTTATCAACCAAATCGATCAGTCAGCCCATTTTTATAGTGCCTGTTCATAGTGTACTGTACATCATGTGAAATCACTCCATATAGTCATTAGCATATAAAGTCACAAATGAAACATTTGCCCCACCTTGCTCACTTGTTTGGTATTAACTTATTGAATCTGAGGTGTCCTATTTGAAGATGTGGGTCTTCTGTTTTCTGCCTTGAATGGCCCAGAAAATAAATTCTACTTCTGTCCCTTGGTACTTGCTCAATGGTTTCAAGATTTTTAATAATTCACTCTAGCCCCCAACCTTCTCTAAGTTAAGAAAAACTGTTCCCCTAGCCTGTCTGAGTATGGCAGTCCATTCAGGCCAGAAATACAGTAAGTCCAGTTACGCTCCTTCATACTGCTTCTATAGCAGAAACATTTTCTTGTACTATAGTAACCAAATGTGATAACTTCTGATATCCTGATAATCTTCTGCTTGAGTTCTTGTATGACTTCCCTCAATTTAAATACTACTTTCCTAACCTTTGTGGCACATTGGCTTCTGAAGCACAATCACTAGATTTTAAGAAACTACAAAGAAATCAAAATGAGCATGATTTCAACAGTTTTTAAAACTAAGAATAAGGTTCAAGAGCATAAATCTGTAATAATCGGAGAATGTGCAGTTTATGTTCCAAGCATTAATAAGAAGTAAAGACGGGGCAAGCACCAGATCCAGCTCACTCTTCTGAAATCTGTTTGATTGGTCTCCCCATGCTGGACCGTTCAGATGTTACAATGATGAGAACAGATTTTTAAATTAAAATTAAATCCTTTACAGGCTAGGTGTGATCCCCATGCACTGGTACATTGTTACAATAAAACACTAAAATTTACAATCTGTTTAAACTCACTTTCTCTCTAGTGTTTTCTGATGCTTTGCAGCTTATAAAAGTCTAGGGGATGTTTCCTGTGGGGGTTAAATGTCTCTATTTTCTGTGGAGTTACAGTTTTGTTTTTTTGCATGTAATGATTTCAGATAACAAGGAAACAAGGGAGGAGAAGAGTTTAGCTGCAATGACTACTGCTCACGTTCCATAAACACATGCTTGTCGGGTGGTTTGGTGTGTTTGGAAGACCCGGGTTCAGGTCCCCATGTAGGTCCCAAAACCACCAGGTTGATTTTTATACTGGAGTTCTGTAACCAGAATAGGTTCAATCTCCTCATTCTTCATAAAGACACCTACGAAAAACATCATTCCAGAGATCCGTGGTGCAGGGCATTATGGGAGGCTCAGGCTCATTAAAATTCTGTCCATTCATGGTGACCTGCCTGAAGTCATGACTTCTGCTGCATGGCTCTGCTGGTGGGAGGGTTCAGCACATTTAATTTTACAACTGGGAGACTGGGAGAGTGCCATTGTGTTCCTAAAATAAGCTAATGAGAAGGAAACTGAAGGACCATTGTAACTACTGAAGCGCAGTGACGTAAATGGCTTTGGGTTAAAAGCATTGGATGCCTAAAAGTTTTGGTTTTAAGCTTCACAGGAGTGAAGGATTAATGTGTTACTTAAAAGGGGTCTGGTGAGTCAAGCTACATAGGATTCTTTCTGAGATGAAAGGCCCCCTTGCCATTACTCCCTCCCACGGTCTTCCTTTCTTGAAGTAGCGTAAGAGCTCACTTTTAACATTGACTGGGGTTGGGGGAAGAATTGGTTGAATAGCATGCATGTCAACCTTTTTTCTCTAATTAGAGCAACAGCTCATCAATCTGCTTGCTTGTGATAACATTTTGATATACAATTCCTCTAGTTTTCCAGTGTTCTTCAATTAAATTAGATACAACTTTTTGTACCTTGCACTTCTTTTAATTGTATTTTAGGAATCTACTTTCAATGATTTGCAATGCCTGGACTTTGTTCAGAAAGTAAAGCAGTTATTTTCAGTTAGGTGTAGGAAAGTGAGTTTAGATAAAGACTGTTTTTTGCCCCATCTGGTGTCCACTGACCCACGATCTGCTGATAAAAAGATCTCTAGGGTTGGGCTTTCTTCAGCATAGGAGCAGTGATTAAACCCTGTCACATGGGCAGAAAGATGTCAGGGTGTCCAAAACTTTGTACATCCTGTCAGTCTTATGCATGTTTTACTGAAGGATTTAGTAGGATATTAGAAAAAAATGATAACTGTTCATCATCTATTGCAGAAAATACATCACGGTTCCAAAAGCCTTTTTCTTTACACCCTGTCTTTAGATAAACTGTGACATTCAATTTGAGCCCCCAAACACACAGAATATAAATACTTTAAAGTAGGAAACAGGACATTTAGTGAAAATAGCAATACATTGTGCTGAAAAATAGAAATTCTCTTATTAATCTATGTACCATTTCATGTTCACAAATGGAGCACTGCAGTTAATGTGTTTGACTCTTTTAAGTGGAGTAACCAAGCATGTAAACGACATAAGCTGAAAAATGAATGATTAAAAGCACTCTCTGAGTCCATCACAATATTTGCTTGTGAACCAGAACCAGATGTGGGCTGCTGCTCTGAAGTCTTGCCTTTCCCTGAGGGTCTACATACTGTACACTGCATTCAGCTTTTGGTTTGTTTGTCACTTTTTTAATCATGTACTGTATGTACAAAAACAGGACCAGAGCAAGGTCTAAGCCTACATATGACTATTGGAATAAATATCCCAAATGTAGGTTATAGAAAAAATATTGTAATATCTACAGACATCGTAAATTTCACCTTCTATACAGAGAAGAATAGGTTTTCATTCTGTCCTATCACATTAGTTGCGTCAAACTTTAGTTTTGAATCCACTAATGTTTAAAAACACAAAAAAGTTGGAGACCATATCTGCTTCAGGAATTTGTGTCACGTTATTCGTACCAGAAACATATGGATAAACATGAAGAATAACCAGCACTTTTGATGTGTACTGCTGAGGTGATTGTTAAAATGGCCACACTTCTTTGTGTTTGAATACCTCTTTTCCTACTGGCTCAGGGGTGAGACTCAGTTTTTCTGGTCAGAGGTAAGTTGCTCATAAGAATAAACGAAAGGTTTAAAGTGAGAGGAGGCTATGTGGTCTACCTATTCCATTTGGTAGTTAGTAGCTAGCTGATCCAAGCTTCATACCTTCACGTCTTTCAAGAAATGGCTGGATATTGGCTTTAAAACGTGGCTGGGCAGCTTGTTCCATACTCCCAAAACCCATTCACCACTCATTTTGATGAAGTCTTTTTCATACGTGAACTCTTCTATCTCAGTGCTTGCCAATTTGTATTTATAGTTTGTTTTTTCTACCTGTGGCAAAACCCTTCACTTGTCTACTTGAAACGTGATCAGTCAGGTGTTTGCCCAGTTGAATTTCATTTGCTGCTTCTACAGTGTTTCCTAATCCCCCTAATTACCTATTATCTGCAAACTTGACTAGTTTATGAACGACACCAGGAGGCCCGGAAGCCATGCTTTGCTATTGAGTCTTCTTTTTGCTTTCACATGCTTGTATGCTTCCAGGCAGAACTTGTCTTAACCAGGTACTCTGTCTCTGATTCCACAGCAGGTGACACAGACCTCTTAATTGGAGTGTCAAGCCACATCTGTATTAGTAGTATATAACTGCATTGTTCTTTACCTGGCTTTCTGGAATCCAGCTGACCAGGTAGTATGTTCACCAAACACTCCAAAGCCCCAGAGCAAATCTTTCTGATGGAGAAACTATGCATGACATATGCTTTCAGAAAATACTCCTCTGCAACAACAGAAACCGATACTAGCCCTCCAGATAAGGGGTTGCACCTAGCAAATAGCAGGAGGATTTGTGTGGCTGTAATCCCACAACTTCTGAATCCCTGAAAGTGAATTCCATAGCTGATGGAGCTTACATTGCTTTGCAGGAGAAAATGTGAGAAAATCATAAGTGTTTATCTAAAAGAAGATATTAGAGATTTCTATGTATTCTTTATACCTCTTTTGTAACCAGTCCTTGTGTTTAGCTGCAGTGTGTTTTACAACGGCAGGCAATGTTGTTGACTTTCTAAGTTTAAACACTGCTCTCTGGCAGTGACCCTCAAATGAACTTGATTTAGTACCTATCTAGCCTGAAACAGCTTTTTTTTAGTTCCTAGTTTCATTCCTTTATGTTTGCCTCATAGTTCCACCTTGCCAGCCAGGTCTTCTGTAATTGATTGGTAAACTGATGACATCAGGCAGGTGGCAAAGGTTGATAATCTTTGGTACCTTTCCAAACATCACAAAGGAAACAATGACACTGTTAATTATATGTGTATTGCTTATTCAGACTCCTGTAGGACTTGCTCTCCAAGTTTTTATTCATGGTGGGTTGAAATTCTACTTGAGATAATTTTGCTTTTTAAAGTTTTATGTCGCATGTTTTCAGTTTCAACATTAAACTAGTTCTGTAATAAACTTTTTCTAGTTTTGTATTATATTGTTTGAATTGTGGTCTATTTGTCATTAGCACAGTAACGTAATCTGAGTGAAGCTGCCCCTATGAGTAGAATATTTTAGAGCCAGATACACTTACTATAAATAAGCATGTATATATTTTTTATTATTTAGATTTCACTTTAACATTCAGACAGAACTGTAACACACCTAATGCATCTTCACATATCAAAGGTAACTTCAGAACTATGAAAACTGCTTAAAACTATAAATGTAATACTAACTGCACCAGGGAATAAGAAGTAAGCATTTCAAGTTAGTTAAGGTTGTTTATATTATTATGGCAGTTGCATTAGAAAAACAGATGTGCAAAGATAATGAAAATGGACAGAATGCCTTGATGATCCATGTTCAGCTGTTACTCTTTCAAGCTGTTGTTTTTTCTAACCCTTGATTATCTCTCGACATTGTTGTTTTGGGATTTGACATTTATGATTTTTTACCAAAAACTCTATGAACAGTTAAAAAAGAAATTCAGAACAGAAGTACATGCATTTCCCCTAAACCTACTACCGTAAAAGAGGTGTTATAAAGATCTGACTGCAGCAGAACTCCATCTGCTCCTGGCCCTGTTCATCAAAGCAGTAGGAATCTGCCGCGTTATACCTATAAAAATGTCAAGCAGTGCTAGGGTCCATGTGACACATGTACATCTTTTGAGCCAACCGAATCCATTTCAGCGGAATCTTCTCAAATCTTCAGGAAGTCCTTTGTTTTTGAATGATTCCTTGTTTGTACTGCTTTTTACTGGTCAAACCAGAAAGTTTCTCTAGTGTTCTGAGCAGGAAGTGGAGAAACCAATCAGCAGTGGAATGTAAGGTATGATATGTCTTGTGGTAAGATCCAAGATCTACCCAGACCTGCAGTGGATGGTGAAACTGCAGCCTTGAGATGCATTGGAACAAACACCTGTCTTTTTTATGTTCGTACTCGGGCGTTTCTTTTTCTGGTGCCTGATACAGCAAATCAGAGCATCATGCTCCCATCTCCATACTTCACATTAGGTTTCTCTGTGACCTGTTCATTTCTGTTGGCACAGCAGTGTCTATTCTAGATGGCACATTCCTGCCATCTAGAGTGAGATGTATAAGAGGTACAGATACAGTATGTTGTTTTAAAATAAATTCTTGTTTCTAACAAAGCAGCCTTCAGACATTTGAAGTTTGAGGGATGTGTTCAGCAATACATACTAATAACAGTCATTTAGCTAATCAGTTTTGAGCTGACAGAAGAACATTTTGTGTTTTTGTTGTGGAGTTATTAAATTGGAAGTTAAAACCCTTAATTAACAAATTACAAAACAGTGCAGTTTATATTCCTGGCTTATAAAGGAAAGCTTAGTTAAAGTATAGGGATAAGTCAATCCTGTCAATATTTTCAGAGAGTGAAGTTATATATAGACCAGTGTTGAAAAGATTAGACTATGCTCTGACAGAATAGTCATTTGTAAACATTGCAGTACAATGCGGCTTTTTAAACAACCCCACAAAATATATTTTCATAGCATTTCTTGCTTCAGCCTGTTAGGATGTTTTTCAGGCAAGTTTTAAGTAATATAAGGGACAGCATAGCAAGGCTTTGTGCATCACCAGCTTGTTCTTGTCAACAGCTAGTCTCCTTCTGGTCTTTCCACTAATTCTTGTCATTGGCTCATTGGTGTTCATGTTGCTTCTGAGAACTTAATGATTTCATCTCTTTGTCATCCACGAGTCCTTCCTGAATTTGCGCATTCTGGGGAAAATCAAATCTCCCTTTTATGTAGTCTTTTTCTACAACCTCTTATTGTTATTAGATGTGTCATATTTGCTGACATGAGCTCCATTTAGCATAACGTGGCTTGAGCCTTTGTGTTTTGTGTTGGAAGTCGCTGTTTCTTGGATGCAGTGTCAGTTTCTGTACATTATGATATGTCTTGATATGTACAGTATGATATGTGTACAGTACAGTATATATCCTCTTGCTCTGAAGCCGTACTTCAGCCACACTTTGGATAACCAGGATATAAAAAAAATATGATTTCAACAGTTGAATAACAAAGCTAAAGATTATTATGCACATATTGGCATGCAAGTGGTAGAGGAATGGATTTTACTCAAAACCACAAAGAACACAACATTTCCACTGTGAAGCCTTTTTAAAATTTAAACCCCTATTGAAACGTTTTTTTGCATTTTCCTTTTTAGTTTTCAGTGTAGAATTAAGCTCTACTTCTTCTCATGCACTGCATATTACAATCAGGATACTGTATTGGAAATTGGCAAGTGTAAGCAATATGTCACTAATTTGAATGAATATGCAAATATTATATTGGAACTTGCAGGTTTTTACTTGCAGCATTTTGAAATTTATCATAGTTATACTTCCTCAGTCTGGTGTGGGCATTCAGCTTTAATACCGTGTCCTCAGTAACCTCATTGAAAAGACAGCACGTTACCTCAAATGTGTGCTATCACGATCATTTAACCCATCTGTCTTTTTCCAACTTGGAGTCTTACTGCTATAACTGAGAATTCGTACAGAGGATCAGAAGCGTGTATTGCTAATAATACTGCAAGACAATCAAGAGAAATCCAGACAATCAATTAGTTACTGAGTTAATATAATATAACCCAGGCTCAAACTGGTGATATGTACAGTGTAGAGCTTAGCCTTGCACTCTCACTAAGCATCTGTACTGGTTGAGCCACTCAAAAGCCCAGGAAAGAATCTACTGCGTTTGTTCAAAATACCAGATTTTATTTTGAGTCATCAGATAAATGATCTAGTACTTTTGAAGCTTGAATTCAGTTAAGAAAATGGTCGATGCATTAACTAATATCAGGAACTTTAAAACCTGAAGAGAGAAGAAATGCTGTTTGAAGCTGAATTTTATCGTTGCACTTAACAACTCCATATGTTCCATATAAAAAGTAAATGTTTTCAAATTAATAGAACAATTTTATCCACACTTGGGCAATCCTGCAAGTAGTAGTTAGGAAGCAAAACATACCCTGCGGACATTGCCAGTTCACTCTTAAATTTTGTTAATGAATTACCCATAGAATTAACCTCTAACAGTACTATCATCATAACAAAGTTATATGTTTACATATGCATTGCACATACAACACATTAATAGTGGGGCATATGGTAATGGTGACTTGAGTGACACTAAAAGAAACCCACAGCCTTGTCTGGGAGGTGCCTGCTCCTTGGTTTATTCATGCGGGCCATTATTACTGTCCTGTAATGTATATTTGTAGTTCTTTAAGTTAAGAGGAGTGCTCTGTGGTGAAGGAGGCCAGAGTGATCAGCATGTGTTTGTTTTCGGTGAGCTAGAGATTTGCTTGAATCTAAGACATATTGAAATCTAGCATAAAACATAAAATTGGACAACCCATGAGATATGCCAAATGAGGAATTTGTCTTGACAGAAAACATTAAGATGCTGTTTGACATGAAAGAAGCTGCACTACTGATTCTCAGACTCTAGTTTACGGAACTAAAAAGGACAAAATGTCCTGATCAGAGCCTTGGGCTGAGTGTAAATATGAATGTCAAACACCCCTTATTTCCAGATGGAAGAAGGAAATGTTCTAAAGTCTGTGTGTATCTGATAAGAGACAGCAATAGTGGTGCTTTACAGGTGCAAGTGATCTTCTTGACCTAACGGAGAGGAGGAACAGTCCCTGGTGCTAAATATAACTTAAACCTCTTTGTTTGAAATTTAATTTTCCTTTACTTGATATACTTTGGAGATGCTTAAGAGAACAACACAGAATAGCAAAATTTGTATATGTTTGTTTAAATAAGAGTATGCATGTTCTCTTTACTGAGAGCTGAGGCCTATTTCTGCTAAGTCGCATATGACTAAAGGCAACATAGCTGAATCCTGATGGTAGAAAAATCACGTCACCAAGTGGTATGCGCTCCAACAAGCTTTGTGAGCATCATGCAGTCTAAGGGTGCATGAAGTGCATTAAGGTTTCTGTCTTTGCTTCATGAAGCATGACAATCTGCTAAATAAATTTCAAAATTAAATTGTCACACCTGTAGAAGGCTTTACAGCCAAAACGTTGTGTTTTCTCTCTTCTCTTTTCAGCATGGAATAAACCTATTACTTGTTCCTTTTCAAAATTACAAGGCTGATTTTACAGCTCAGTACATTAAATCCATCCATTAGTGAGCAAGCTTCATTTCAGGTACTTTTTAAGCTACAATGACAAAGGGATCACAAAATTACTTCAAAATTCTGAGGGGACCTTCGAGCATTCTTGGGTTATTCCAAGTAAATGTTACATTCCACAGAGCTCTCCTGGGCTCTGATCCAGCTCCTTCCTCGCCGAGCTCCTGACTGCCACCATGCCCCTTCACGCCTTCTGGGAGTGGCAAACACCTGACTGTGCACCACAGGACTGTGCCCTGTGGCTTTAACACTGTCAGTCAGCCTCAGTATTAGCTGCAAGGCTCTTTTCTGCAGCACGTTTAATAACTCAAATTATTGAGTAAGAAAGGAGCGTGTTGGATTGATGTAGAATCTCTCATCATTGTGACCTTTGTCTTAAAAAATGTTCCCTTTTCATGAGTTTGGGGAATGTTCAAAGAAAGACTTTCACTCCTATAAGATCTGTTTCACAATAATGCCCCATTGTGATTGTGATGCAGTTAGGTAAGATCTTCATGATACCAGATCTGCAGTGAAACAAGGATGTAAACATGCAGGGAACTAGTAGCTGCTACTTCGTTGTTAAGATCTTGTGTGTTCCGAGTCTCTGCTTCCTTGTCCACCTAATTGTTCTAAACAATGAACTGTTTAAGAGAAATGTAGTTTTGTTTATATCACTTTAACTTTTTATCACTCCTCCAATGATTCTGAAGGCTGCCTGTCTTATCTGGTGGGGGTAATTGAACGGAGGCAAGTATCAGAATTAAGGGCAGCCTTGACTTCCTGTGCTAGGTGGGATGACATTTTGACCCCTTAGTAAGAGGTCAAGTAAATCATACATGATAGCAGCTATGCCATTGGTGTGGGAAACCAAATGAGTTTCTATTATAAACAACACCTACAGTATCTGTAAGAATGTGATTTCACCAGTGGAACCTGTCATAGTAGTTGTTTACTGTCATGCATTATTTACTACATTGTAGTAGTTGTGCTGATTAGATCACTTATTGACTGGCTGTTGACAAACAGAGCATATCTAAACAAAATTCAGTAAAGTTAAATTCCAAGCAAGCTAATATATGGTAAATCCACAAAGCACTTTTTGTATTTCAGTGTTGGTGAAAAAAGACAAATGACATGGACTCTAGATTGCACTTTTCAGGCTGAGTGTTAAAGCAAAGGAGGAGAAAAATTTAAAGACCGTTAGAAGGCTTCGTGTACAGCTAGCCCTTACTATAACACCTTGATACTCAGATTGCTTTATTGGTCTGGAGAATCTGCCATAACGCGTGATAACTGTACCACATCGGAATTTAAAACCTCACTCGACATGCAAGTTATATTTAATTATGATCTTTGTTCATTTGGACATGTTTTCATTTAGCTGCCTTATGAAGTATAAATTTGAATAAAGTATACAATGTTTTACAGAAGAAATGTAACAGTTCCATCCATTCATTTTCGAACCAGTTTTCCCAATTCAGGGTTGCGGGGGAGCCAGAGCCTAACCCGGCAAGGAACGATGATACACCCTGGACAGGATGTCAGTCTATTGCAGGGCAGATGGACACAAACACAGGCACACACACTCCCGCCCTCCACATTCCTGAGGGTCACAAAACCCACAAAATCACCCATTTCCATACATTTTTACAGGGAGTTGTACTATTCAAATCACAGTTCTCTACATTTATTGATAATATTAAGCAAATGCTTCATAAGATATCATTGCTTGTTTTACAAAGGAAATCTTAGAAACCAGAAAAGAAATAGAACAGTGGTTCTTTGTGATATAAAAATGGCTTAGTATGAAAAAAAATACCTTAAGATCTCAGGCATAGGTTGTATTAAATCTGCCTGTGTATGTGATAAACATACTCAAAGGCTCTTGATTCACAAGCGTATTGTGGCTGTCACAGATGTTTTTTATCTTAAACTGGGACTTATCACTTTAGGATTAGTATTTGCAGCATTGCTTGAAAAGTTATAAATGTGATTAGTCATTTAGCTGTTATCTGACCTTATGGTGGTTGAGCTGGATTTTCTGCAGGAACATGCTGATTTGCACTTAGCCTCGGATCAGGATGTTCTCGCGCAGCGCGTTGCATTTCTCTACTTGCCTTTTTTCGACCCCACGTGGGGAGGTGGGCTCCGGCCGCAGGGGGAATCTGTTACCTCCGGGGGGGGCGCCGGGGAGGAGCCCTGAGGAGAGTTAGCGAGGAGTGGAGGGAGGGTCTTGTGAGATTTAAAGCAGGAGGGCCGAGCCCTTGATAAACATTGCTGGATTTCTGCCTGCCAGCGTTCCTCAGT
This sequence comes from Atractosteus spatula, assembly GCF_055471065.1. NCBI lineage: Eukaryota > Metazoa > Chordata > Actinopteri > Semionotiformes > Lepisosteidae > Atractosteus > Atractosteus spatula. Next base: position 146,811 of record NC_142721.1, on the reverse strand, counting down.
CCACACCATGGCAGAACCCAGCCCACCAGCTGCTGTGTTGCATATCCACTGCAGGAGGCCCTCCTCCACTGCTTGGTGTCGTTTATACAGGGCCTACAGGCTCGTCAGGAGCTCCAGAGCTTGGATGTCATGCGCTGACACCTCTCTGCACTTGAAGGCTCTTTTTTCACTGTTGTCTTGTGTATTGATTCTCGGGAAAATAATTTACTATGCTTAACTTCTTTTAAATTTACAAAACAAGCCGTGATTGAATTAATCCAATTTCTCCTTTCGACCATAAAATGAGTAATTCATGAAACTCCGGGACTTTTCCAGCACTGGTGTTTGTTCCTTAAGCCAAACTGGTCTGTAGGTTTCACACCAAGTGTGGTTTGAAAGTACAATCTCTTTTATCCAGTTGGCATAAAGTAATTGAGAACTCGTAGTAGGTGGATCCTAACAAAACGTTTGTGTTAAAATCGTAACGATAAAGTTAAAGTACTTTAAATTATTATTATTAATGATATTATATCATGAATTAGTCATGGTTTTATGGAATTAAGGGATTGCACAGCATAATATATAATGCGTTATGACCACTTAAAATGGTGGTTTTGAGTAAATTTGAGGTAGGCAGTGAGTCAGCCAGGTAAGTCTGATTTTAAATGCATAGTGTACATGTTTGTAAGAAAACGTTTTTTTTCCTTTGTTATTCATTATAGACAGTGAATATAGGTGGCTGTGACACCTAAAGTTTTTTTTTAAAGTTTAAGGTGATTAATTTGACAAATCAAAGTTCTGGGCTGGTGAGTCCAGGTGCTCATTCAAGATGGCTTAGAAATGAGAAGAAATCATTCGCCCATCTAATTCATGTGAAACTCTCATCCAGCCTTTTCTTGAATGAAACCAGAAGAGCTTCAGCTTCAACGACATGGCTGAAAAGAAAATACCATGTGAAGTGTCAAAGAACTGCAAACCTTTATGTATATTATTATTGTTTTTTTACTGTAAATACAATTACAGATACCATATGGTATTATAGCTGTGTGATAAATATCCACACAAGGAAAATGTTTATTTTTTTAACAAAGTATTTTAATTTATGAACAAAAAACACGTCTGTGTTTATGTCTTAAACAGCATAACTTTTGACATTCTTAACTTCCAAAATTTAAGGGTTTTACTTTTAAAACACATTACAGTCTGTAATCTTCCAAAGATGTTTCTGCTTGAGAAGCTGTCTCACCTGTGAGCAGCAAGGACTCAAAGCATTTTGTTTAAATAAATTTGGGTCAATATCATTAATATCGTAACAATGGAAAAATAGAATATCTATAAGCTGAAAAATCTGTAGCTCTAAAGGAATGAGCTGCTTCATCATAATCTTGTCCACCAGGTTTTTCTGTTCTGGGATGTTGCATTCCTTGTGCAGCCAGACAGCTACATTCATAGGGGCAGCAGAACCTGAAAGGTCAACTCCTTGAGGGCAGTAAATACTTCCCTAAACAACACACCATGGCAACAGCAAACACACGCACCACCCTTTTAATCTCTTGCCATACCAGGACAGCAGCAAGGAGGAAGTGGATGACCTCACCAGGAAGTGAATGTCTCTATGTTTGCATAATCAGCTGCACCTGTGTTCGGACAGCCTGCTCTTGGGCTGCAGATCCAACAGGGCCCCTGTTACCGACAGGCAGCACAACTTCACGGTGTCTTTATGCACCAGATCTTGTCCCACTTCCAATTCCCAATCCCCTCGGAGGCTGGAAAAGGTCCTCCTCCTACCTGCAGAGGAGGAGGAGGCACAGTCTGTCGGTGTAGTGTGCAGGGCGGGGCCACAACGATAGAGAGAGATTGTAAGACTCGGAGGTGTGCATTCCCAGCTGCTTTCTGCCACGGGGAAGGAGCACAGGAATACTGCATTCTGGCAGGAGCCAGTGGACTATGAAGAGGGGCAAACAAGGGAAACTGCTGCTTTTACTCCACAGCCCAAGCCTGGGATTTATCCCATACCTGGGTCACACTAACATATAGATCACTCATTCGTCTGACGTTCTTTAAATCCCGACACAAGGACGCTGTTTGGACAGCCTGCTCTTAGCAAAGAACCTCGCAACGTGTTAAAGTTTCACCCAGGCAAGTAAGTTCCATTCCTTAACTCTCTGCAGTGCCTCTGTTGAGTTGGTGCTCTTGGAGCTGTGATCTCTCAGCTGACTTTTAGATTTAACTTTGCAGACTCCAAAAAACAGCCATCAGGCTTTATATTTTTTTTCCTGCTGATATAGGCTATGTTTCATGTAAGACTGTCATGTTTTACTATTTTATAAGCGATTTGATGGCTTGAGTTTTTTTTCATATTAATAGTGTTTCTTTTTTATGAAGAGGGTAACTGTATATTTGTTTAGAGTAGAGAATAGATAAATGTCCTCTGAAGACTTTTACTGATAGTGGTAAATAATTGTATTAACCATAGTTTTTGTAAATCAGTAACTAAAACTTTAGCCTCCAGAATGTTTCCTAAGTTAACTATGTGTCACTGATTAGATTTTTAAAACAGTATATGCCAGCGCAAGTGGAATTTGTAAAAATGTATATAACAGAAGTATTTATATTTAAAAAAGAACTTTTGTAAAGAGCAGCATCTTTCAATTTTAAAACAAAAGGCAACTATCCTGAAAGACAAAACAACTTTGATTTTTCTTTTCATTAACTGACAGCCATACTCAGCTTCTTCTCCTTCTGATATGACTGCTAGAATGCTGATAAACCAATGCACTGTTGTATTAAGAAAGCGGCTTTTATGAGCCTGACAGAAGGCACCTTATATGCTGTTTATATCCAGCCTAGATGAGACCATGTTCTTAACCTATGAAACATGTATGAAAGCCAATTCTGTATGAACATCTGTATTCAAACTTTGCTTTTGCTGGAATTGTTCTCTGTTGTTCATTGCTCGACTTTTAATACTTGGCAATGTTACTGATGACATTTATTTCTCAGAACATATATTTAGTTATAAAACTATAAGATCAGAAAGGGCTCAAACATTGAAAATCAGCTTATAAACATGTTTATTAGTGTTTACAGTAGAAAAGCTGAAAATGATTTTGAATATCTTGAAAATTATACAGTTTTCTGAAGGGGTTTTCATTTTTGAAGTTATGCAAAGCAATCTGGGCTCCTACAACTGATAGTGTAATTGAGCAGTATTTAAACTGTTACGTAGATGTAAGATGAAAAATGCTAATCAGCAGGAGATTAAAAATTATATGAGAAGCAGGTCAAAAAGTGTTTGTTTTATGTGTTGTACATCATTGAATTTCACATTATTGGAGTGCAGTCAGCAGAGCCAGTTGACTTGAGCTCATGGTTATTATTTCCAGCAACATTCACAATGTATCAATAAGCATTTCATAAGACCTCTAGAAAGGAGGAGAAGGAGAGAGTAGGAGGTTAGTACTGGACACAGTATGTCCAGTGTGGAATCCTCCTTGGAGATGTTATTGCAGAGTCAGGGACACTGAAGACACTCAGACCCTTGGTTCCTCCTTCCTTCATGCTGCACGTCTGCACAGCTGGAAATATGCTGCAGAGAGCGCAAGTCATGACTTCTGTTTTCAGGTGAAAAAAGCATATAATATAACAACACATTAATTATTTAGTGCAACTAAAAATTCAGTACTAAAGAGTGTTAAAAAACTAAAAACTTCATAGAGTTCACCTCGCTCCTAACTTCATAGAGTTCACCTTGCCCCTACCTTTAACCCACATAAAGATGGTGAGGCTGCACAACAATGATTACCCAAATAACATGAACTGCAATTTTAAGAGAAAAAGGAACAAATAAAAAAATGTTTACTCTTTTAATGTCATCCTTTGACACTGTTAGGATTTCTGATGCTAGGTTTGGACAATAAAGAACATTTATGTCTTGCTGTGAGAAAGTTTTAAAGTTAAATTTGTTGAGCTGCCTTGTTCAACACCTGTTTTTTGGAATCTGGCAAACTTTTTTTACCCAATAAAAATCGGGATTCCTGGGGTCTCGGCTGGCACTTTGGCGAGACTGGGAGACAGCCCTCACAGCTTGAAAGCCTCTGATCTCCACAGAGCGCACAACTGGAAGTGAAAGAGCGATGCACTGAGTAATGGGTTAGCCTCATCTTGCACTCGCTCTGGCGTCTTTCTCTTTTTCCCACAACAGCGCCCGACAGCTTAAGTGCTGATGCAGAAAGCCTTGTCAATTCCTCCCCTGAGCCTTGCATATCTTTTTAATTATTAAGAGGCAATTGTTGTGGTTTTCCATGGAGGCCAGCTCCACATGTGTTTTGGCACGGCGATGTGTCTTCAGATATTTTGTGCTCAGTGCTGACTGATTCTGCACCTCTCTCATCGACATTCCATGCAGATGAGTTTTACTACAGGAGAGAAGCACAAGCTTGTCTTCCTGTCCAGAATCGGGGTTGGAATGCGTAGATAACAGGTCGGGCATTTCCCTCACCTCAGGTGTGTAGTCGTTTTGTTTTTATTTCCCTTTTTACGTCTCTTCTGTGTCACGGCAATGGCTGCTAAAGGAAGTTTCGATGAAAGGCATAGTCTCAAAAAGCTCTCCTTGCAGGAGGAACACCACAGGGCATGTTTTCTGAGCAAGAAAAAAGAATGAAAAGGGAGGGACATCACTGGCAGCTTTCAGACTCGAGGGATCTCATCCACTGTCACAAGCAGCACTGTTTCTCAAGATGTGTAAATAGTAACAGAACATTGTTGCTTTAGTAGTAACAGGCCACTGGCATTACAGAATGTTCAGAATTAAAACAAGTTGTCACAAGATATTTTGCAAGAATGCTTCTAACATTTAATTTCTTTCTTGGTTAGTTTTGAACAAGGGATAAGCTGATGAGAAAAAAACTTAATCAAAAGTCACTTGTTTCTTTTACTGTCAAAAGTTGATAAAATGTATTTATCCTAATATTTTTAGAACTCTCTGGACCTAATTGATGGTGTTGCATTTACAGGCTGCTCGAGGCTGATCATTCTTAGGACCTTTGCTTCCGCAGTTGACACTGAACTCAGAATCCCGTGCGACTGTCTTCTAGGTCACACCACCTAAGAATGTGACACGGAAAAGGAAGTTTTTTTTTCAATTAATGAATGAAAAAGCATTTAAACTCCTTACTTGTTCTGCTAAGGCTGCAATCTGGAATGCTTATTTGGCCACAGATGAAATGATAGCTGTCACTACGCTGCAGGTGGTCCTGAGAGCATTTCAACTGCAACAAAGACTTAGATGATTGACACCTGCCCAGGAGCAGTTTTAAACGTAGCTAATGCATTTGACCCTGATCAGAAAGGAAAGGCACTGTTAATGAATCTGTTGTTTTACCAGAGCAGTTCGTAGTACTGTAAATGGGGATAATATAATAATTGCTTACACTTATATAGCGCTTTTCTGGACACGCCACTCAAAGCACATTACAGGTAATGGGGACTCCCCTCCACCACCACCAATGTGCAGCCCCACCTGGATAATGCGACAGCAGCCATAGTGCACCAGAACGCTCACCACACATCAGCTATCAGTGGGGAGGAGAACAGAGTAATGTAGCCAATTCATAGAGGGGGATTATTAGGAGGCCATGATTGGTAAGGGCCAATGGGAAATTTGGCCAGGAGGCCGGGGTTACACCCCTACTCTTTCCGAGAAATGCCCTGGGATTTTTAATGACCACAGAGAGTCAGGACCTCGGTTTTACATCTCATTCGAAGGACGGCACCTGTTTACAGTATAGTGTCCCCGTCACTATACTGGGGCATAAGGACCCACGTGGACCGCAGGGTGAGTGCCCCCTGCTGGCCCCACTAACACCTCTTCCAGCAGCAACCTTAGTTTTTCCCCAGGAGGTCTCCCATCCAGGTACAGGTACCTTCAAACCTGCGAAAATAGAAGTCATGCAAACAATTTCTTTTTTGTTTTTGAAACTGAGAAACTCTCTTATCCTCCCTTCCATGCTTTTTATATTGGAAGCTTTTTCCTCTTTCTGCTGGTATAATAATTATCATTTTCTGACCACTTATTCCTGGTGAGGGTTGTGGTGGTAACAGGCTTAGCAGGGCAGACCAGAGTTCCCTTTCCAGAGCAACAGTCTCCAGCTCCTCCTGGATACCCACAAATGAAACCTCTGCAAGCTACCCCTGATGGTTTACGCAGTCTTCCTGCAGTTTTGGAATGAAAGTCAAGAGGCTAGAGGTCACAGCACTGCACTGGAATGTGAACCATAGGGCAGAGGCCCAGAGGAACAATTTGCACACATGCCACCTGCGGCAGAACTGGTTTCAAGCACAGAGAAAGCCACTGCAACAATAAAGCAATGATCTTTGTATTGGTCTTCAACCCTAAGGGTGGTGGAAGTCTGGAACAAGCTACCCAGTCATATTGTTGAAGCCAATACCCTGTCTTTCCCTCAAAAAAAACAACTGGGTGAGATCCTTGGATCCATGGGCTACTAACTACTAAACATGCTATATGGGCCAAATTGCCTCGCCTCATGTGTAACCATTCCTATGTTCTTATTTTTTTTCTTGTATATCAGGGTACCCAAACTCCTGCCATGGGTGTCTGCAGGCTTTCATTGTGCCCAAGCTCTCAACTCCCTTATTTGTTTATGTGTGATCTAATTATTGCATCAACTGGGCCAGTTCAGCTCCTTTCTCCCATTCTGTAGGCACAGGAGGTACTGTATAAAGATCCAAAAGACCTGCAGCTCCACAGTCCTCCAAGACTGGCCTTGTGCTCCTTTTCTCTGGATTACAGTGCCATAGTACAGTTTGACCCTGATCTTGAAAAAGAGATCTTGATCTCTGACATTTTCTTGCTTTAACCAAGCAGATTTTGTGCTTGGGGGTGTACTATGATGTTTTGTTGTGAGCATGTTGAACTGGTTGTGTCAGGAAAGATTTAGACTAGTAGTATTACAATTTCCTCCCGGGATCGATAAAGTATTTATCTAATCATTACGAAAATATGTAACAGCACAGTTGAACAGGAGTAGCAGTGCGTTGTCATCTGACCCGACTCACTGTTACACATTAAAAACTACAAGAGTGACAGTTTATGAAACATTCAGACCAGCCCTGGTAGTAGTTAAAGCTGTTGTCTAGGCTCTTAACAAGCTCCAGGAATCTCTCAGCATGAGGTGGTGTTCCCCTCCCTGTTGGGCCAAGTGTGAAATGTGCCTCACATGGTTTATGCCAGCTCTCTGGAGGGGCATTGTATTAACTCTTAAAACATTTAAATTAAAATATTGCTCATTTTGCTTCTATGAAGGACCTGTTAAGTTTTTCCGGATGGAGGAGCTCCGCTAATGTGTGTGAGGAACAGCCAGATATTGTCCCTACTGACTCATTTGTTTGCTGAATGACAATTTGCCTTGACGTAAAAGATCTTGTATCCTGCCTCAGGAGGCAAGGTAAACACCATGTGTTCAATGGGAACTGTTGGTGGAATACGTTTTACAACCTTTTGAAAGGTTTTAATGTCCATGTTGACTTATGGTTGTGCTTCTTAACCATCTACCAGTTATGGAGAATCGCTTATTCCTGGGAGGGTGTCATAGTCCTGGAAGTCCAGGGCACAAGGATGGATTCGCGCACAGACTTTACACAATCGAACCCAGGACCCAAGGGCTGTGGGGAAGCAGAGCTCCTCTCCATGCCACAGTTTTGCCCCCAGTAGAGTAACAATTAAGAAAAATAAATCCTACTATATTTTTGTGAAGAAATTGTATAAGTTATGTGATCACAATTATTGGTGATTGGGTAGTAAATTGCTCTCATCCACCGGCACTCTACATTCTACACTAGAAGTGTTAGTCCTCAGCAAAGCCATTTACATGTTATCTGAATAAAGGCTGGATAGCCAGCCCCACCTATGTTTCAATTCATACCACATCTAACTAAATGACAATGACATGACAATGACTTGTATGAGGCACATTGATCTGAGTGGCTATTCAGTTTTTGTTATTTTTTCTGTCAAAAAGCAAGATTTGATACCTCAGCACACGGTTGAAGGAAGTGGACTTTCCTGGTCTGCAGCTGCTCAGGATTGCCAATTTAAGCACATCATTCAAAAAGGCTGATTAAGAGACTACAGGTGAAAATTGCATGTGCCGAAAGAGATTATTTTACTTCACTCTTTCTGCTCTAGCAAGATATAGCATTACAGACTGTCTTTTGACAATAAAATCTTGGTGTTTGTGAAGGCAGTATTGAAAGATAATATTTTAAAAAAGTTTTAAAAGGAACAAAATTGATCAATTAAGACATGACTGTCCATTAGTAGATTTCTTTGGTGATTGTTTTCTTGTTTTTTAGTGAAAAGCTAGGTGTTAAACTTTGACAATACTCTGCACAGTAGTTTAAGAATGGCTATAATTGTGTTTGCTTTAATATATGGAGGGTGTAGGATGCTGTCCAAGGACATTTAAGTGTTATGATTGATGATTTTGTGCATTACTCCATTAATGTTGGTAGTGTTCTGTTTTTGTGTGTATTATTGTTAAGTTAAGAACTGAATATTTAATGGCTTAATAACTGAGTATTGAGTTGGATTGACTCAATCAGGTTAGCCTGTCCTTACAGAGTAATGGCAAAAATATGTTTTTAAAAATTAATTGGGAAGCTATCTCACCTGTGGGACTTTTACACAGGCGGGCACAATACAGTTCCCCTTGCCCTGTCTGTTTCTGGGGGTTCAGTTAGCTTCTTACCAGTTTGTTGGCTTCATACTGTACATGCCATGACTTTTCTCTGGCTGGGAAAGAACTTTCCTCCATGACTCCAGCCATATTCTTCCACCTTGAGAGAATGATCTCGGAAGGGGATTAGTTATTGCTGCAGCTCGGCTGCTTGGAAGAATCATCCAACGTCCAAGAAAAAGTAGTAAATGTCAGTTTAATGCAATAAATGTCCTTTAGCAATGTTAAGGGAAGTGAAATTTGTTGTGATGTAGTGTCTTCTGCCATTTCAGTGACAGAAGTTGAATCCTCCAAAATCAAGCTCTTCACTGAGATGTCTGCTGGTAGGCAGGTAATTTTACCTCAGAGCTCTTTGTAGATCTGAGCTGTGAGCTCACCCCTGTGCCATTTAAATTGTTTTGCATTTATGAAGTTTTGCCTGGGATGCAAACAGGCACAATGCTGGCTGTGCAGGTTGTAATGGTTTCAGAAAAGTGGAAATAAGCGTCACTGTTCCAGACAGAGCTGGTCACGGTTTTATTTGAAAACTTTCCCTGTACTGATTCATCTTCTGGCAATAATTTGTGACAGTAGAGTGTTTGACGCACGCCTGTTCTTTACATGACAACCTGATAATCCTATGTAAATAAAAGCTGAACATTGTAAGTGAGAAAATATACAGATCTTCAAAAAGTTGTTCCCAAAGCAACATGAGCCTAAATGGTGACCTGCATGCATATCGTCTCTGCAAATACAGTATAAACCTGTTTCTTCGAATTTTGTATGTTGCGAAGTAAGAGGTTAAGAATCATGTGAATACAGTGCAGAACAACATGAGTAAGTCCTGATGAATTTGTGTCCAATTGTTTTATCAAAGCGTAACGTTTCGTGTGGCACTCCTCTTGTAAACAAACATCCTTGGTTTCATGACTAAATTATTTTGCAGTATGTGACTTCTTTCTTGCTAGTAACCGCGGTGACGGGCTGAATGACTGTGCATGCTCCTCTCGTCAAGTCATTTTTTCCAGGCCCACTGTTTATTTTTTGCCAAAGATGTGCAGTACTTGCCCTGTTCTTTAGCATTGATATTACCTGCCAGACGTGAATATGTCATCCTCCCTAGGTGAACAATACAAGTCCGTCTTGATAAATTGGCGCTTCGTAACGGTAGAGAAGGGGAGGCTGTCATTTTAATCAATTTAATTTAAAGGTCCTGGAGGGTACCTGCTCCTACTGCCAGAGGACCTGCTTTCATTACACTCCAGAACTAGTCTGAAATGCTGTTGTATTTTTATACAGTTAGACTATGGTTCTTTGCTCAATTTATTTTGGAAGCAAGGTGTACTGCTCCACAAGACAACACTCTGGGCAGCCCTACAGTTTTTTGTCCTTGCGGCAGGGTGCATGTTGCGTGAGGGAGTCACAGCAGTGCTTAAACTCAACTAGGGGTGTCGCCTGGTTAACCTTCCATAAAGTGATTTACCCCAGTCTTCAAAAATAAAACTAGTTCACCCATTACCTGGAAAGATAATAAAACATTAATTACCACTACAGGGAATTACGTGCAATAAGGCCAATGCGCTTCTGTCTCTCTACCAGGAAATGTGTTGACTTGGAGCTAGTCCACACATAGCCGGGTTGATCTTTGCTTGCTGTGAATGAGATTCCTCATGTGCTGTCGCACAACCTGGCCACACTGCCTGGGTGGGGTGTGGTTTTATCTGCTTGCCATGCAGGAGTGGTACCCTGTGACGTACTCAGGAACCGCGTGGTCGCAGTGTTGTCAGCAAGAGCCACGTCCCTCCCCTAGTCAGCGCTGCTGCCGGGGCCTTGGGACTGGCAGGGCGAGTGAGAACCGCTGGAGCACTCGGTTTTGTTTTGGAGTAAAGCACGCACAGTGCGCTGTGCTGATCCCAGAGTTGCACCAGGAATAATAATAGTTGATTACCGAGAGCCCATGACCAGCTGAGAATTGGGGACTAGCTGCTTCTTCTCACTGGGTTGAAGATTAACTAAACCCAGCTTGTGTAACCAGGTTAAAGGAACTGCACAGACGCTTGAAATCCCCCTAAAAGCGGGCTTTCAGCAACTTGGTTTCTTTAAGTATTACAAAAGCAGTAAGGTGCCAAAATGTAAAACTCTAAAAAGACAATGTTTAAACTGAAGTTTAAATCACTCGTGTTACTGTTGTTGAGTTGCTTTCCCATTGGTAATTGTCTGTGAGTGCCCAGAGATCTTTGCTTTGGATGATGGTATGTTTCTCACAATGCATTAATTATGAACATGCATTAATTACCATGGCTGCTATAGGCTCCTTGCTGTTTAAATGCATATTTTTGTCTCCGTGTGAATGTATTTTACATACTATTTAGTAGTTTCATTTGTTTTCAAATTCTTCATGTTTTAGGGGTGTTGCAGCCTCTGGATTCTTCTTTCTCAGTGATTTTTTGCACCACACCCTCCTCGACAGACACCTCTTTTTAAGTCCTGACAGGGAGGCGGAGAAGAATACTGTCTCTTAAAGCCTCTTGAGGGTTTTCTTTCTGAAAGAGAGAGAGCATGACAAATGCAGTGGGATGAGAATGAATAGGGATTCTAACATATATACCTGTAATAAGATATTTAGCAAGCAAACTATATCGCAGGAAACGTTGTGGAATTTAAAACCCCTGTTTGGACATTTCCTTACTGGTCGAACTGAGCTTTTAAAGATGTAACTGAGTTTTTCCTTGCCTGCCTCAGATAGTTTTTAAGTAGAAAAGAGTTTTTTGTCTGGAGTTAAGGAGGAAACAAATGAAAGGATGTTATTATCTGACATAATTTACATACTTGTTTGCTGTCTTAGCTGTGTCACTCTTGAGTGTTATTTTCCTCAGCTATATGCCAGGTTGATGCCAAACCCTTCAGGGACTGTGTTCATATTATGATAGACAGGTAGAGAACATAGAAAAAAAGTTTGGAAATATACAGTCCATGTCTTAAACTTTATATAGCTAAATGTGGAAATGGGGACACAGACGATTCCAAGGAAAAAAAATTAATCATATTCAAGTTTGTACTTGTAGATGAGTGCATTAATGTGTCAGCTCTTATTAATGTTATGTTTTTTTATATGATCATTACTGTGTTAGGCTACAGCACAAGGCTTAATTATTTGGGTTTGCTGATCTGATAGACTTCAGATGCATGAATTATTCAAAATAGCTGACTTAAGAGACATTCAGGAGATAGGGCTTTATCGGTAGTGCTCACAGGCTCATGCACCACTCCTGAAAAACTGAATGAAGCCTTTTGTTACATGTGAGATAATGTGATCTTGAAAAGGCTGTGCAGCATGAACAAAGCAAAGAGGATGTGCTGTCAGCAAAGACAGATGTCAAGAAAAGAGGCTGTAATTTATAGTGATGGTTTTAAAACACAGATTACACCAGTGGTGCTGTGTAACCACTTTTTAGATGAAACCAAGGTCCTTCATTAATTCTAAAGGTCAATGCTGTATTTTTGTTGTCTGTTTGGGATCTTGATGTTTTTATTTTGTACGCATGAAAACTCACATTTTAGCAGCAGGAATGCAAACAAAATTCAAATTCTATTTGGCTGCAGAGGTTGACTAATTGATTTTTCAGAATTAATTCCCTATCATTATCCTTGAGTAAACCACAGCAGGAATGTATAGGTTAGTTTACTTGCTTAGTTTAAGTAGGCAATTTCCTTGTACAAAGACCCCACCTTTCTGATCTCATTGCTGTAGCACAATTGAGCCACTGAACAGATTCTGGCAAGGCTGTTGTGCAGAAAAGCTACATTATCCTCATGTGTATGTGGTGGAGAAGCATATCAACCACTAAGGAACCTTTCTTTCCCTGTAATAGTTTTTTGGGTGAGACAGACAGAGGGCTATAGGTTTGATTCTGGAGGGATAATCCTATTTGCAGTTGGTGTAATAGAGCTGCTTGAGTGCAGCTACATTATTAAACACCCTTCTGCTAAACTATGATCAAAACGTTCAACAGGCTCTTTCCTTGTTGGCATAAAATGCCAGTTCAACCAGTGTAATATGCAGAAACTCAGCTGAGTCAGACTCCAGGTATATAATTACAGGAAGTCACCCAGTTGCACAAGTCAGCACGAGAAGAAGAATCAGGCCTATATTTAGGCAGGAGAATGTGGAGAGTAATTGAGGAGGATCTGCTAAGCTTGGAGACCAGTGTCTCTCTGCCAAGGAAACAAAGTTCACCTGTATCAGGATTTAAGAATCTATGATTTCACAGGCCTCTGAGTAAACCCCAGAGCAAACTGTGAGTAAACAAGGAGGATGGATAAAGAGATAGATAAGACTTTATTGATCCCGAAGGGAAATTGATTAACACAGAGTTAACAAAGATGAAAAAGCAGACATGAGAGAAAACTGATCGAAACCAAAGGAACCTTTATTGTTTAATTGTCATGAAAATATTCAAGCCAAAAACCTTAAAAAGCTAGGTGTTTTGGTAATCTATACATTTATTCTCTGTGTGGCATGGTGTTTTTCACCAGAATTGTTTGCAAATGTGCTGTCTTTGTGCTATTAAGACAAAATATTTTGTACCAATGTTCATTTACAGGCCAGAAACCATTCAATTAGAAAAACTGTAGTGGTGTCTGTATTTGTTGGATTCTGTCCAAGTTTTCAACCAATATTTTGTAACAAGGAAAAATAAATAGGACTGTGCTTTTGCAACCCCTTTAAGTTAATATTTAACCTGGTAAATCTTGATTTATACTGACGGTGAAGAAATAAGCAGTGTATTCTGAATATTTTTTTTCATCATCATTAACTAAAACATTCTGTTTTTGAGGTGTGTGACACATTCTGAAATATATTTGCTTTAATTCCATCTGTTTGCCCAGGAGAGTTTCAACTGTGCAGCGTTCCAGATCACTCTCAGGTGGTGATGTAATGGTAACCTAAGCCCAGGAGCTTGCTTGCTATTATCCTCGTGTGTTCAAGGAAGAATATCACATTGCGTATGAAAGCCCTGACTACGGGGGCCATTGATATTCTGCCTAGTGTCAGTTTACTTCCTGTACAGGGCTGCTTTTATCCTGGTTTCAAAGCAGTAATCTCACAAAGGTTTTGTAGTAAAAGGCAGGAGAATTTGAGTTTCAAGGCTTTTACTTTGTGCTCCTTGCACTCAGCTGCAAGGTTTAGAGCAGAGAACTCTGACCACAATGAAATTTTGGGTGCTACATTTAAAGGCTATATCAAATTCTTCTTTCAAATCTATATGAGAAACTGTTCAGAAGGTTTGCATGGCAAATATTTTATACCCAGATACGCAGAGGTCAAATGACATTTATTTTTATTAAGTGCAAAAAGGTCTTAACCTTTCACAAAATTGAGCATCTAGCTGTAATTGCCAAGAAGTCATCCCTTATTGTTTGCTGTAGGTAATATCTTTACACTTATATAGCGCTTTTCTGGACACTCCACTTAAAGCATTTTACAGGTATAGGGATTCCCTCCACTACCACCAATGTGCAGCCCCACCTGGATGATGCGCCATAACGCTCCCCACGCACCAGCTCTCAGTTGGGAGGAGAGCAGAGTGATGAAGCCAGTTCAGAGATGGGGAATATTAGGAGGCCAAGACTGGTAAAGATAAGAGGGAAATTTGGCCAGGAAACCGAGGTTACAGCCCTACTCTTTTTGAGAAATGCCCTGGAATTTTTAATGAGCATGGACAGTTAGGACCTCGGTTTTATGTCTGATGGCAACATTTTTCTTGTATAGTGTCCCTATCATTAGGACCCACACAGACTGTAGGGTGAGTGCCCCCTACTGGCCCCTCTAACACCTCTTCCAGCAGCAACCTTTGCAGCAATGGAGTCTCCCATTCAGGTACTGGCCAGGCTCATACCTGCTGAGCTTCAGTGAGCTGCCAGCTGTGAGTTGCAGTGTGATATAGCTGCTGGTAAATAAGTGGCAGTAAACCAAAAGTCTCATGAAAGCTAAGAAATAGTAACATCCTGTCGCAAACTTCACAAAAACTGCATGGCCACAAAAGCCCCTTTTCCAGCTGTTTTTATTAGTAATTATTAATTTCTGAGTATTAATGTCCAAAGGCTTAGAACATTTTAAATGTGATTTGTTAAGATGGTGGCTTGTTAAATTCATAAATCAATTGGAACATAAATCTGTACATCCTTTTACCCTCTAGATTCACATTTGTCCTTGTTGAAGACATTATTTGCTTAATGGGTAAAAATTTGGCAAGCATTCTCCTTTTCCATCAATAGGAGTTTTTGACCTATAAAAGGTGCAAGTTCGGGGCTCTCCAGGCCCCAGCTCCTGCATGTCCAGGAGGAAATAAAGACCCCAGAGTGCACAGACTGCTACTGGGAACCAGCAGGCTTAGTGTGACCAGTGAGGAGGACTTGAAGTTCACAGTGGATCTAGATTTCTGATCAAAAATAAGAACAGAAGCACATCAAGTAGGGTAAACATTAAGGGACAAATGGAGTTTAAAAGGGAAACAGACCGCCCATTCAAGCATGAAATAGAAACCTGTATTTCAGTGGACATCTTTAATAAAATATACAGACAAAACAATTCCAGAGAAATTCTGGCAAGATCTTCCTAGACCGCAGGTTCTTAGTCCTGGTTGTGAATTGACCCTGGTTTTTGTTTCAGCTGGGCCTTTAATTGGTGGCAATAATTGATTTGTTTGTTGAGGTTTTCTCTGCACTCATGGTTTCAAAGTGACCCCAGTACTATGGTTCTCGGTGCTAGTGCTGGGTAAAACCATTTTTTTCTGAGTATTTCTCCCACCAAGTTCTTGATCATAGACTAATTTATTTCAGTTTTCTATCTGAAGCCTTTCATGTCTTCAAATGAGTGAATGAAAAGGTGAATGAGATTTGTGCTGATTAGTAATAATAATAATAAGCTTTATTTTATATAGCGCCTTTAAAGGTGGCTTCTCAAAGCGCTTTACAGGATGACAACAACAATAAATAAGAAGAATACACAAGATAAAACACAATTACAATATATAGAGGAGACCATGGATGGTGGTACTAAGAAAAGCAGAGGGGTGAAGAATGGAACCAGTTAAGTCAAGGCTTTTCTGAAGAAGAGGGTTTTGAGTCTGGATTTGAAGGAGTTTAGAGAAGGTGACTCTCTGATATCCTTGGGGAGAGAGTTCCAGAGCTTGGGGGCATAACAGGAGAAGGCCCTGTCACCCATACAATGTAGACGGGCTTGGGGGACAGTAAGGAGACCAGAATTAGAAGAGCGAAGGTTGTGAGGTGGGGAGTAGGGCGATAATAGTTCAGACAGGTTCTGAGGTGCCAAGCCATGCAGAGCCTTATAGGTGAGCATGAGGATTTTAAAGTCTACACGGAATTTGACCGGAAGCCAGTGCAAGGACTCCAGGACAGGAGTAATGTGAACACTTGCACTAGACCTGGTCAGGATTCTGGCTGCTGAATTTTGGACATACTGCAGTTTGTTCAGAGTACATTTAGATACCCCAGCGAGAAGAGCATTACAGATTAGTGAGTTTCAGGACTTCCCTCATTCAAATGTTCTAACAGAAATATAATTAAATGGACTTAAGCAGGAAGAAAAACATTGATTCACTGTGGGAGTTTGATTCATCATCATTCCCACTTGTATCTTGACATCCTCATTATTTTATCAATTAAGAGCCATTTAGTCACAAAATAGGAAAGCAAACTCTTATTCAGCAATTTAGGAGAGACTGCATAAAGTTGTGTGCCCTAAAGTTCTTGGAAATATTGGACCTTACGGTGCAATTTTGAGATCAAGTAGTGAGGGCAGAAAAAAAGTCTAACCTAGCCAGCAGATCAGTTACAGACACAGATTAACACTGGTTAAGATCTCAGAACAAAAACAAAAAGATAGTTCTGATCCAGTAGTACTAGTGTGAGACCTCTGTTCTAGTATAATTAGTAAGATTATTTTTTAGGTAGAAAGGAAACGCAACGTTTCGGCTGTGGAGCCTTCTTTGGGTGTGTCACACATATGTGTTCACAATGTAGCACAGCTTCTTGCCAGAGAGCTAGCCAGACTACCATTTAAACTTCAATTATAGTGCCAGAAAAGCATCAAGAAAACAACTGTATCCACAAACCACCAGAGTTATTTGTATTGTTCTTTGACGACAGGAGAAATGTGGGCAGTGCAGTTTATGGTGCATCCCTCAACAGTGAGGAATGTGAAGCATGGCGTAGGGGTGCCATGTTATAAATTACAGCACATCTGCTTGGGTGTACCAGTCTCACAGCAGTGTAAATCTTTGGTTATCAAGGCTGAGAGGGCGATTGTGGGGCTTCTCAAATTGAATCATTTGGGGTTTTCCTTAATTAATAATTAATTCATATGACAGCATTACTGGACCTAGTTAAAGGAGGAAATCTGATGCTGTGTGTCAGTTGCACGTGTGTGAAGCCCTGCTAAATTAAGAAAGAAAACTTGTTCTCCCCTGCACTGAGCACAGTGTTCATTCAGGGAAAACTAATTTGGCATTTTCTGTCTTTTAGGAGGACTGAAACGTGACCTTGGTGATTAAAACGTGCCACTGGAAACGCATCATGCACAGTAAGATTTGTTTCCCCTCAATGTTTCTGATAAAGCCTCCTGCATTGGTTTCTGCTGTCATCACTGAAATGCTGTGTGACCAGAGAGAGACCATTCTTTCAGCATAGAAAAATGACTTAATTTCACTTCCTGCTAGCTTATTCCCAAAGTAACAATGACTCAGTCATGTCAGTCTGAATAGAACATGTAATAGGTTTATTCCATGCTGAATAGAGAGGAAAGAAAACACAACGTTTCAGCTGGGGAGCCTTCTTCAGGTGTCACCCAAAGGTTGACACCTGAAGAAGGCTCCCCAGTCAAATCATCGTGTTTCTCTCTTCTCTTTTCAGCTGGAATAAACCTTTACTTGTTCCTTTACAGCCTACGCATGCTGAAGCAGCTCCCCACTTGAACTACTTCAGAATACGAACATGACTGGGTCATTGTTACTTTGGGTATAAGTAATACAAATATATTATATAGGTAAAAACATATTACAGCATGCAAAGCGGATTATTTTGCTCCTGAGCTCTGTTATTTGCAGTGTATCTGTAGGTTATTAAGGAGCTGTTTAGGCTAAAGGTTATTACTAACTTGCTCATCAGACATATTTCTCTTTGGACAGTAAACTTTTCTAAAACCCCAAATCTAAAATCTACACTTACATATACTTTTTATCGACTTTCTAACCACTTTGTCCAGTTCAGGGTTGCGAGGGAGCTGGAGCCTGTCTCGGCAAGCAGTGGGCGCATAGCAGTGTACCCCCTGGATGGGATGCTTGTCTAGCACAGGGCAGACAGACACAAACAAGTACACATTCACACTAGGGCCAATGTTTGCAGAAAACCAAAAATCCAAGTGTTAGTTTGTAATTTAATTATCTCCAGTGGCTGGATTTAGAACAGACCCACAACCTTAATACATGCTTAAAAAAATATGTATTTTGATAGTAACAAGTTTCCATTAGTTTGCAAAAAGGCACAAAAGGATTTTTATGCTGAAAAACATGAAAGTATGTGCAGATTGATGCCCAAGGAATGAGTTTATAATTTTCTTTCATTTTTATACAGTATTTCTTTGCTGTATTTTGATGTAGCACTATTGAAGTTGTCTGATCCAGGTATTGAAAGTCTGTATTTTCTAAGTGTATGAAACTGTCAGGAATAAACAATGTTGCAGGAAGCCATTCTTCTGTGCTGTATTGTGTGAGATTTACTCCACTTAAATCTTTTAATACCATTTAAGTGTTCATTTTCAAGTTAGGGCAGTAATAGTGCACTTAAGAAAGAGCTCTCTGAAAAATGAGACTTTTTATGGTCTGTTTATGCTTGATTAACTATTAAAGAAGAACAGTAAATACCACACATACAAAACACTCAGAGGATTGTTGAGGAAATAAACCATCTGCTGAGACACAGGAGCCTGACCTGTTCTGCTATCTGTGCTGGTGAAAGATATTTTTCATATGGAGGAGCATTGTTTGAATTCTCTGGCCTGATAAATGTGTGATTTTTCTATCAATGTAGGCTACAGAATGCATCCTCCAGGAATTCCCCTCTTGGTTCTTCTTTGAATATATTCGTGAAAAGATAGGGTAATGTTTATTTAGTTTAAAGTTCCTGTCTGGTTCAAATTCAGAAAGTGTCTGTGTTGAGCTGTTCAAAGTCCATGTTGTAAGCTAAAGCAAGTTGAATAATACATGAACAGAAATTTGTAGTGTATTCATTTTAAAGAAATAGCTACAAGGGTAAGAAACAGTAGGAACCTCCAATATTCTTGTCCAGCTACCCACAAGGAGCTGGCAGAAAGAGTCCATGATGTATTACTACCAACATTTGGGAAAATGAACGGATGATACACAGGCAACTAAACTGAAACACAGCACGCCTGATACATTTACTGTTCTTTGTTCATGCATGTTTCTGGGATGCTGAGAGATACTGTAAATTTAGACAAAGCTTAATCCTTTTACAGAGTTTCTGTTTCCACATACTTGAGGATCATTTTTCATTGAACAGAAATGTTCAAATCACTATAAGGTTTCCCATATACTCAGGGATTTGCAAATATGATTATTTTTGCACAAAAGCGTTATTTTTCAGTTGAAAGGAATAGCCCAGTGACATTTTTGGAAAATCCAATAGACATCTTTTCCAATGCAAGAAGATTAATACTTAAAAGCAGAATGTGCATGCTAGCAGAACTGCAAGAGAATGCAGTCAATTCTTCTTAATTAAAGTTTACTCCAATATCTATTTATTCTGCATTGTTAAAAGTAGTGTGGTGTCTTTTATCATTTTCTGTAATGAGATAGCTGAAATCATCTTCATTAGCATTTAAGAAGCCCAATTTAGATTACTTTTAATCCACCTGCTTTATTGCAGCTGTAGTATTTTACCTAACCTGTTGCTAATCAAACACAAATAAGGAAACATGTTCATGAATTGGCTGTAAACACTTGGAAGCAACCGTGCCTGATCCCCCCCCCCCAGCTACCTATTGTCTTAAATACAACTTTTGTGTACATTTCAATTGTATTATCTTTCGAGACCTTCGGCAAAGATCAAGTGTAGTAACTTTTGAGGTATGAAATTAAAGAGTCCCTTATCTTCTCAAACTCTTCAAGCTTGTCTTTTAGAATAAATCTGATCATCTTGAGGTGCAGCTAAAAAAGCAGTCTACTGAGCAGTTTGTGGTTGACAAAGTCGGTATATCTCTGTCTTTGGCTGTTTAAGGCACTAGAGAAAGATGCAAAACTTGCCATTTCTCCTGTTATGTTTCAGTATGTGCTAGTATGCTGTACACAAAGCATTATCCACTTTTGGATTTGGATTAAACTTTTGGGAAATTGTACATTGGTGTATGATGCCAGTGCAGTTGTCCCCCCAAGTGCATAATTTTTTGTTTGCTTTGCAATCTCGGTTTATTGTTCAGAATATATTTCCAGAATGAAACAGTTTACAGAGCTCATGCAGGAGCCCTACCAGACAGCTTCACTGTAGACGTGACCTCCGGAAGAATGCTCACCTGTCAGGCAATTTTCTGTCATGCTAGCAAGGTGCTGTGTTTTGGAGTGACCAAAGACCAAACAAGGGTGTTGAACCATACATCCACTTTCATTTCAAAGGCTCAGCCATAAAATATATAGAAATTCTAGTATGATACTAAATATTGCACCACAGAAAAGGTCATATAGTGTTAGTGTTTTAACATTTCTGTACACACATAGTTAGAAAAGTTGGAATTCATTAATCATTTTTAATTTACTGCTTTTTTTACTTTGCAGCATTCCATGGTTTTTGATTGCTTGTGAGTGAGTTTTGGCATGATTATGCATTGCAAGATCATCACAAATTCACCAATTAATGCATCTTGTCTCTTACAGTTCCATGAACAAGTATTTTCACCCTTTCAGTTTTTTTAGTTTTTGCTTATTTTCACAACTGAATTTTACCAGAGCTTCAAGTGGATCCTTGCGATAAATTAAGGGAACGTGAGTGAAGACATAACACCAAAGTTTGAGGCTTTCATATGACTGAAATTCAGAGAACTTTCAACCACTTCTTGACTTCCTGGAAGGCTACAGGTTAGAGAAAACATTCAAAATAAGTAACAAACATTGTGCTAACTCTAAAGGCAAGACTCTGTATATTGCAAAGAGATCTGTATCCTTTTTTCTACAGCTATTGGTATCCTAAAGTTCATAAAAGGTGATTTGAAGGCAATGGTGCACTGTAGAATTTGGATTTTTCCACAAACCTAAACTTGAAATTAGGTTTTCATAAAGCAAGATGGTTTGGATTGATTTCAATGGAAGTACACTTCGTGACGCTTTCTTAATAACATTTTTTTTCCAAGCCTAAAAATTAATGTGAGTTTAATAAGGGCAAGTCTTGACAAGCCAGTCATATTACATAAGAGTTTATGCTCAAAATGCGTTTCCTGTTTATTCTTAGAAGTGATTCATTACATAGGAAAAAATTTATTTTGCAGTGTTTTTATAAATGGGGACGATATACAAAAATCACTAAAATATTGTCATAAAGTGTTTTCACCTTAAATGTATTAATTCCTCTTTTAAGACGAGGAGTTAATGAGGATTGAAGTTAGGGGTGTGTTCAGATGGCTAAAAGATCTTGTCAGTCGCATGTGTTTTTTTTTAAGTTTTATGCTTCCAAGGCATAAATGCAGCCATTAACGATAATTACTTTTACAAGTCTGTGTGACCACACTCAAAGGGGCTGACCTTTTCTCAGTATTCTTGAACTGCTCAGGTGCCGAGGCAGATGGCGAAGTCTGGCAGACACTGGGAGGAAGTGCCAGGCCATTTACAGCCTGTCCTGCTTGTATCTGGGACATGGCATGCAGGCCTGGCCAGGTTCCTGATCAGAGGGGGCTGGGCTAAGCCACTGGGAAAGAGAGCTGCACTTGCTGAGTTCAAATAAAGTTAACACAACTTTAATTATTCTTAGCCCTTGGTAGGTTGGAGGAGTTGTGTCAGGGCAGCCTTTTCATATTGCTGAAACTGTTGTTAAACTGTAGTCCTGTCTGCTAAAATCCCAAAGCTGCAGAATTGAGTTTTTTCCATTATTAGGCCTGGGAGAGGAAGGTAAGAGGAGTCAAATCCTATGAGATACAGCTCTGTGAACAATGTTGGTACAATGTTATTTGTTCACTATTCAACTTTCTATGTCAGTAGGACCCACATGAAATTTGATCACATTCAATGGGGAAAATAAGCATAAATTCAGAACATCTGAAAGTGGGAGAATACTTTTTCATGGAACTGTATGTAGGAAAAGATTTCCTAAATTAATCAGTTTTTTTGGCCTGTTATTAACAAAGATACTGTTCTAATTTATCATCCATCAAGTTTATCAGTAATTGTTTTTGGTGCCCAGCAAGAACATTTTTATTTGTACTGTAAGTCACCAAATTTCCAAATTTTCCTACAGATGCTTGCATTTAGACAGTGCATACTATGTTTGATTTGAGTTTAAATGTTACCCGCGTTAACCAATTCAATAATCAGGTGTCTGAACATGAGTGTTAGACATCTGTATGGTGATGAGAGAAACATAATCTAGAAGTTCACTTTGCAAGACAAGAAGTGTGGTGCAGTGCATATGTTTTATAGTTCATTGGCTGCTCCACCTGTTATTAAAGAAATGCAAATAGTTATTTTCGTCTTTGGTGGAATCGCTCGGGGGTGTTCTTGTGACAGATTTACGACAAAGATAAAAAACAAGGTATCTATCAATGCCAGTAATTATAAGTCTGCATCCAGCTTCTAAGGAGACCTCATTGATAGTGTATTTTTCGGTAGAGTCACCTCCCACGATGGAGATGGAGACTCCCACCATTCGTCCCTTTAGGGTATAAAGTACTGTGTTACCTTGAACACCAGGGAAGAAAGCAAACAACAGGCTACATGCATTCTCCAAAGAAATAAGTAAAGGTTTATTCCATGCTGAAAAGAGAAAAAAGGAAATGCAACGTTTCGGCTGTGGAGCCAAGTCTGTACTGTATGTGCATGTGGAGGCCAGGAGCACATATACACATATACATAAAGAAGTTGGTCAAAATTAGAGCAGTATTATACTAGCAATGAACATATAAAACTCTGTTAAGTCGAGATCTGTGGCCAGTGATATTGAAATCCAGGTACTTGGATGACCTGAATAAATCTCCTTTTCCTGGATGATGACAGTGATACAGCAGGATCAAAGCTCCACACTTCTGCCTTTTAAGATCCCATATTCCACAGGCAAGCGATTTTGGCTTTTATATTTTAAGTCTTTAATATGCAGCTTCTGTAATTATGTTTTTTATGTGGTGTAGTGCTATTGTCAGTTGCAGCTAAAGGCAAGGGAGCATTTTGCCTGCTTTCACCTCATCATTCAACAATGCATATACTGTACTTGTGCCTTATCCTGGCTTGCTTTCTTTATGTAATTATACTGCATCTCTTATATACTCATGAACAGGTAATGTCTAGTATTTCTCTGTGGTTAATCTCCTCTAAATCTTATAGATGTTCCCCATCCATTTTTTCAGAAATATCTTAAAACTAAGGACTCACATTGTGTGTAACAGGGAAACCATATCATTTCTTAGTTGAAACATGGCAATGAGTATTTGTGGTTCTGAATTAGGACTTGTTAATTAACTTGTGTAGTTGTGTAACTTGTGTAGTTCTGGGACCTGTCTCCTGCTCTTCAAAGACCAGTCTCTTGAGTTTATTCATCATAATGAAGTTTTAGATTCCAACAACTCTTGCAAATATTCTTTGTTTTTATGAAGTGATGTCTGCAAAAGAAATTATGATCATATTGATCATATATATAGCTCTATATATATATATTAGTTACGGTATATATTTATAGCTTCTTTGAAAAGTTCTCTTTTGAGCTTGTCAGGAAATCGAAGTGTTAGTCTGAAAACTTGAAGACGAATTAACCTTAAGTAGTGTGGTTTTGGCAGAGCAGGTTGTACCTGAGGGAATCTCAGGGCTCCTCCCTCGAGCACATGTTGTTCACTTGAATTACTGTGAGGAAACCCTCATTGTCTCGCTCCTCTCCTGTGAGAAATGGGGAACAGGAGAGAAATGCCCGGCTGTCCTCTCGTGTTGCAGAACAGTGACTGTGCCATGCCGCGGTGATCCAGCGAGGTTTTGCTGAGCACATGGAGCTGAAGGTGTGGGTAGACGGAGTGGCACGAGTGGTGTGCGGCCTGTCGGAGGAGACGTCATGCCAGGAGGTGGTGATAGCATTGGCCCAGGCAATCGGTAAGATTCACCTCTTCTTTTGAGGGTTTAGGGGATGCTCAATATTTAAATACTGCTGCTGTTCACATCAATTTCCCTACAGGATTAATAAAGTATTATCTGTCTATATGTTGGGGAAAAATGAAACCGTTGCTACAACAAACAGTGTTGGAGATGTCTGATTGCTTTCCACATCTCAGCCTTCTGGGGCTGTACCGGTCTGCTTTAGTAATGCTGCATGACGCGACTTCATGAAGGCAGGTTCATGTGCACATGAACCAGTTTTCCCAGAAGCCAGAAACCAGAGCACCCAGAGAAACCTCATGCAAACAGGAGGAGAACATACCCCACACAGATAGCACCCTAGGTTTAGAGCTCAACCCAGGGTTCCATCTCTGCAAGGCAGCAATACTGAAAACTGCACCACTGTGCCACTCAGTTTCACTACATGAAATCTACTTTAATTCCTTGTAGACTTAATGTATAATCTGGAGATCTTGGCTTTTAAAAAATGTTTTCCCCTCTAGCAATAATGGAATAGTTTTAGATACAATACTTGATGTCATTGCCAAAGTTAGTTAAAAGCTCCAAATCTATAAATCTTCAAATAAGAACATAAAAAGTAAATGACAATAACAGACTATTTAGCACATCAATGCTCATTTTCTTCTACTAGCAAATCTATCACAGTATCAAGACTAGACTTGAACATTCACAGCGTCTCCAACATGTGTCCTGGAAATGCATTCCAAGCATTTAATAGCTCCTTGTATAAAAAAAGTGCTTTGTAATATTAATGCAAAATTGGCTTTTAATCACCTTCCGTCCTCGTAAGGCATCTTCTTAAGTCCTGGGATGAGTCTTATTGCTCTTCTCTGGACTTACTCTAATACATCTTGATCCCTTTTGTAAAGTGGAGACTAGAACTGTTTGCAATAGTTCAGAAGTAATACAATTGCTTTGTACACTTACATAATAAATTCTCTTGGCCTGAAGTCTATACTCTTCGCTATGTACTAAGTATAATTGCCTCTTATGATTCCTCTTTAATTGCTTAGAAGAGAGTGATGAAGCTGCTTCAACCCTCTGTTCTTTTCTCAATGGTTTCTAATTCAGCTCTGTCCAGTGTATATACAAAACTTTAAATTTAATACCATTGAATTTCATTTTCCACTTACAGTATCTGACCATTTCCGAATCACAGTCAAATATTTCTTTAGTGCATTATGTCCTGAATGTTGATCATTCCTACAAGCTTGGTATCATCAGGAAGGGGGCTAATTTTCTACAGTAATCTTGACCAGTTAGACATGTACTAAGATTGTAATGTAAGTGGCTGAGGACCCAGATGTTGTCTCCGAGTTAATGTAACTGTTTCTGTGATTTTTTTCCAGGGAAGACAGGCCGCTATGTACTGATTCTGAAACTGCGAGACACTGAGAGGCAGCTGCTGGCCAATGAAAGACCGTTGGAGTCTCTAGCCAAGTTAGGACAACACAGCGCGGATGTGCAGTTTATTCTGCGCAGGACGGGCCCCAGCGCCAGCGACGGTCAGCATACTGAGCAGACTCTTGCCAGGGACAGCTTCCCTTTGCCCAGGCCGGCTGAGCCAGAGCCCCCAAAACGCAAGGAACCCAAAAAGTCCTTGACCTTCAACTTGGGCCCCACAGGCCCTAGTTCCCCACGAACGAGATTGAAGCAGTACAAACACAGCCTAAAGGACTCACAAGAGCAAGTGGCCCCTGTCGCGTCGAAGGAAGATGTCTTCAGGCAGGTGCTACTCCAGCAAGAGAGACTCCAGGCCCTGGAATCCCAGCTGGACTCTCTGGAGTCAGAGATCCAGTCGTGGGAGCAGCCTCCCCCCGGCTGCAAGCTGGAGGACGAGCTCCTGCTGATGGAGCAGACTGTGCGGCGCAATGGGGCGGAGCTGGCCCACGAGGAGTTCTGGGAGAACGAGCTGCAACTGGAGCAGGAGAGGGAGCAGGACATGCAGAGGCAGATGGCAGACCTGCATAGGATGCTGGAGGACTGCGGGCTCAAGCTCCAGGACTTCACCACCAAGTCCAGGGCCCTAGAGCAGGAGATCTCGCAGGAGAGGATGGGCAGGACTAGGAAAGGCAAGTCCGCCAGCCCAGAGGAGACAATTTCCCTCGTGAAGGCTGAGATTCACAGCCAGTACAAGCAAAACGTGGAGCTGGAGGCCTCCCTGAGCGAGACCGAGAGAGCCTTGGTCAAAACCGAGGCCATCCTGCAGGTAAGCAGGGAAACCAGAAGGGGCATTCAGGTGAAGTGAACTCTTGGGTCTCAACAGATGCTACCTCTCTGGAAGGTGGGGCTGTTTGCTCCCAGTCAAGGACAAGTTAGAGAAAATAAACTTTTCCGCTTCTGAAATATGGTTTAAAAATCTGAGAAATCAATTATCATATACATTAAAAATAAAAATGTTTATTGTTGTAACATTTAAAATGAAACCGACATGTTTCTCTATAACCCCTAAAAGTCTGAACAGGGTGATTTAGTGGTATAAAATGTCAAGTGCTTTATTATATTGACTCTTATGTCTGTTAACATGAAATGTTTTCCCTTTTGAAACGTTGCAGTATTGATCTTCGTGGGTTTAGGGATGGAAAACTGTCTCAGTTGATCAAGAACTTCGTCGAACTTTTAAATCAGGACATTATCCTTGTGTCACACATTTTCTGTTTACAGTACTAAATTGCCATGGTTTAAACTGGATTTAGGAAATTGAAATATTTGGTAGATGAGTGAATAGATTTGTTGCAGTCATTGCTTGGTTTATACATGTATTTCAGGATCTCAGTTAATGCCAAGGTGTGTCACAAGTCACTCCAGACAGGTTAATTACTATATAAATCAACTTTAGTGCAGTATTATACTACAGTATATTTAGTAGTACATATTTGCTGTCTATATATATGTAATATCATACATATAACACTAGAGTAGTATAGACAGCATATATACAGTACTATAGTAATCTTCAGTAAAGTTTCTGTGAACTGTGATACTCCTGTAGTATTGAGATTATAGAACATACTGTAAAGTTTTGTTTAATGTCAGTCATACAGGATTATGAACCATACAAACCTACAAAAAGTAACCTGATGTATATAGTGTACAAATAGGCAGGTTAGAGAAATAGTGATTTAGAATATATAGCATATCAAGGTTGGGTGACTAAAATATGGCTTTGTTCTTACTTTCGCAGAATGACTTGTGTGCACATCTCTTAGAGCACTGATACACACCGTAACACATCAAATCGGCTTTGTACTTTTTGTTCCACAGTGCACTGTATATTATGTAAACTCACTGGGGTTTATGGAGAGGGCAGTTACTTGAAGCATGTTGCTGAGTAAACACATTTTTCCAAACACATGGTTTGTTGACACAACAAAATAAATTGAATTATGGGAGTTGTAGGTTTCCCTTGAACCTTCTAATAATTACGTGGTATCACAAGGTCCTTAGCTCTTTCAGCCAAAGCAGATCAGTGCTCATTGTATCATGTCTTAACACTGTGTTACCAAAGTGAAGTATTATCTCCCGTTTTATCATAACAGAGCTTGAAATTGTTATTATATAAACTTTCCATGACTGTTTATAACTGGAGCGTCAGTGATGTTCCCTCAGACGCAAGAAAAAAGACACGTTTTTCTGTTCTGATGTGCATTCTTGTCCTTTCCATGTCTGGCATTCAAGGCCAGTCCTCAGTGGAGAGCCTCTCAGAGTATTTATGATCCTAAAGTTAAAATTTCTATCTTTTTGTTCCCCGACCTCTTTGAAATGTTTCTTCTCAAGATGCAGTTTTTGATTCTAGAAAATACATGGGCATTTTGAACTGTTTATGTATGTGAACAAATAGATGAAAATGTTTTGCTATGGCTTCTTCAGGGGTCTGTTTCTGTGTAGAGAACTGGCCATACTAAGAGACAAAGCTGGTTTCATTGCCCAGGAATAATGAATCAATGTCATTTCATTAAGTAATAGATGTTTGCAGAGTAACATTACTTTCAGTAAATGTTTAACACATTGTGCTACTACAAGAAAATTGCACTACAACAGGATATTCAAACAATACAAATAGTCATTTCCACATTGGGATTGAATCCATGCTCTCATTGTCCTGTACAGGACAATTGTTTTTGCTTTTGGTATCATCAGAAAAGTTTTGTATAGTTTAGGGTTTTTAACAAAAGTGAAAACAAAATCCATTCTTAACATCCTGTATTTTATGTCTTGAACACATGCTTAGAAAGTTTTTTTTGCTTTTTGCTTCGTGCTTTGGCCATTAATTACAGACCGGCACTCTTGAGATTGTGTAGACAGGGCTGCCTCTCTGTGGATTAAATGTGAATTGCTCCTTGAATTGAGTTTTCTTGGAATGCAGAAAAGCTACTTTGCTTTAAAGACAGGGAAAGACTAAGCTAAATGCTAACAAACCTGAAATCACTTCCTTATAACTTGATTTTGTGATAATAATGATTACATTTGGTATCATGATTAATACCAACAGCAACAAAATTGAATGTTACATTGTGTGAATTAACTAGGTACTACCATTGTTTACTTTGCCAGATTAAATTAAAAAAATATTTAAAATATTTATTAAAATGATCCCTCATTTTGTCCAGTCAGCTTGTTTCCTGTGCACTGTTTTTCACAGTGTGTAAACCAGGAAGGCTGTATTTACTGTACATATCAGGCAGAGGTGGGAAAGTGTTTCATTCTAAGTGAAGGTCTTCCCCGCTCCTTTTACAGGGCTAGAAGACACATCCTGAAAGGTCTGGAATAGAGTGGTGTCATGTGAATCCGGAGAAGGCGTGCCATGGTTTATTGACTTGGTGACAGATACCACATTCATTATTGATCACTGTGCATAAGCAGATGACGCTTTTACAGCATAGTACTGTACTTTAAACAGATGACTTCATCATCTCCACCTCCTCTGAATAACATTCATACTGTCTCAGAATATAACTGTATGAGCTAAAAGCTAAAATGTGTATAAGAAATAACTTTAAAGAAATTAAAAGCATGGAGTTCCACTTTTTAACATGAATACTCATATTAAAAACTCTGAAATGATTAAGCAAATTTTTTGTGCTTGGTGTGTGGAGAACATTAATAACCATATTTATTAAATCTTATAAATATTTATAATATTTAATAAATATGGTTATTAATGTTTATAAATATTTACATAACTGTAAGTATTTATTTTTAAAATACTTTGTGCCTGATAAATTTAAAGATTTACTTCAGTTTCTTGTTATGACGTTACAGTTGCACTGACCATCCTCAGCTCATCCCGCAGCTCATACTGTACATTTTCGTATTGAAAAACGAAATGACTTGGATGCTCGTACTTCACTCCTATCAAGGTTGAATACACAAATCAAAAGTATCCCTTTTGCCATGAAAGGCCATGAGCTCACAGATATTTTTCATGTTAAAGTCAGTGATGCAGCATTGCTGCCTTGTAGTGATGGGGCCTTCTGTTCAATTCCTGCATGGCGTTTATATGTTCTCACTGTGTCCGCGTGAGTTTTCTTCCCACAGTCCACAGACATACTGAAAAGGTAATTGGCTCATGGAAAAATTTGCTCTAGTGTGAGTGTATTTGTTTGTGCTGTGTATCTGCCTTGCAGTGGACTGGCATCACATCCAAATGGACTTTACCTAGCCTTGCGCCTGTTGCTTGCTGGAATAAGCTCCAGCTCCCTGCGAGCCTGAATTGGATGAAGGGGTTGGATGTTCATTGTCAGCCTTAACTTGTATGGCATGCAGAATAGCCATGAAAGAGGATTCATACTTCCTAATTTATTTTTAAAGAGATATATTATTCCTCAAAAAATAATTAAGTCTACAAAGCAAGGATCTTTCTTTCAGTCCTTTTTCTTGAAGCATGGCCCACTTTTCTAGATAAAACAAATGGACTTTCAGCATAAAAGTGCAAATGAAACAAATCCAATGTGTTTCGCTTTACTTCTGCCTTCACTCTTTGGATGTTGTTTTCCCCCGTTTACAAGATGTTTTGATGCTGGTCTTGATTTGTTGCTGTAAAGTTTTGTATAAATGTAGGGTTTATGTGACTACAAACAATAGTGTCCCAGGGAGAAGGTTATAAAATGTACCCCTTCAGAGAATACTTTTTGAGGGTGCAAAGAGAGAACTTGTCTGGTCAAGTATCATTGTGTTAATCATCCAAACCACAGTCTGAGAGCACAGCCTCTGGGAGCCTTCTTCAGTGTGTCTTTTTTTCTTGCTAACATTACAGTGTCCCTTCTGTTCTGAGAAGCCCGGAGCTTTAGAGAACATCTGGTCAGATATGTCCAAACGTGTGTGCTAACTGAATGAGGCACTGATGTGGGCAAAATACACTGCTGGCCTTTCTTATCTGTCCCGTAAAGGCTGTTGCAATCAAGTCTAGTAGTGTCCCAGCAGTCCAGCCCAGGGAGAAGTGCTCCTGGCCCACTTCTATGCATTTCATGCCCTGGTTCAGAATGGGAATATTTGCTCACATTTTTATAGCACTCTCTACATCTCAAAGCATCTCATCGAGCTTCACATGTAGGAGGGGAGCCATTTCAACCCCTGCAATGCAACATATACCTGGGTGATGCACAGCAGCTGTTAAGCACCAGCAGAAGTGAGAATTTACTTCCCCTGTTCAATTAGGATAAAAATTAATATCCCTGCTCTTATGAACGGTAGCATAGGAACCATTACAATAACTTTAAAGATCAAGTCTTCAGGACCTTGGTTTCATGTCTCATCCAAAGGGTGGAGCAATGTGGAGATCACATTGTCCCCTGTTGCTATGCTGGGTGCTGTTTTGGTCCAGAGACCAAAAGATCAAGAGAGAAAAGCGCCACCTCTTGTCACCCACACCAGCAGCAACCTGGGGGTTTTCTGGGACTGTCAACCCCAGTACTGACCACCTTGCTTTGCTTCGGAGATCTGGCAAGGTGGCAGCACTGCCTTTGCTGTATCATTGTTTTTGCTTCTCAGCCCAACCTTGTTATATTGTCCACTGGGTGTTTGGTTTTGACTTCTGTGTAAAAAGTGGGTGAATCAGGAAATGCTGGAAAGATTATTTCTAGTGACTTGAGATTCTGTTCTTTCGCTGGGCATTTTTAGGCTGCTTACATAAGGTGAGGCGGGATAATCAAGAGGACAGAAGGGTCAGTCAGGAGGAATCTGCCTGTGTGAGCAGTTGTGCTTAACTTATCTTAATAGCCCAACTGTCCTGTCACATCTGCCCCCCCCCCCACCCCCCCGGCTGTTTGCACAACCCCCTCCCCGGTGGAGCTGCCAAGCCCTGCTCACTGTTCTCTTCTCCAGGCGAAGAACGAGGAGCTGGACGAGCTGAACAAGGAGCTGAGGCAGTGCAACCTGCAGCAGTTCATCCAGCAGACTGGCGCTCCAGGCGCCCCACCGCCCCGCGGAGAGCACCAAGCCCCACCGCCTCACACCCAGCCTGATGGCCTCGCCAGCACAGGTACTCTGCTAGCTGTGTGGCCCTGCGCCACCACTGCCTTCCCACGAGGCCCTGCTAGACACTGCCGCACTGTCTGCCTCAGGGTTCGGGCTAGCACACTTATAGACATAAAACTTCATTTGATAGACAGATTGCACAGGGCCGAATCTCAGCAGAAACACACCATCAAATGGTAGTTCAGGTGTTGCAGCAAAATAATAATTGATATAAGTATTATCACTCTTTATCTTAAGCCTAATAACCATGTGTGCAGCCGTGCATTTTGGATCAGGTGAGATCCCTCTTGTGGAGCGGTGCAAGAGGACAATTTCTCAGTCTGTCCATCTGATTTACTTTTTAATTGTTTGCAGGCTTTCTGTAGGGGCTTTTTGGTTTTTAAATGCTTCACCTGTGGAGGTGTTGTGTTTTTATAAAAGTGCTGCAGGGTGTGGACTGTTTGTGTTCTGTGTCTGGGAGGAGGGAACACAGGCGGAGCGTTTGTTCAGTGGAGGGGGAAGTTGTATATACGCTTTCCTGAGTTCATGCTAATGTCTTTTTTAATGTCTACCATGCACATATTTTTAAAAGGTTAGGTTTTTTTCCCCCTCGAATGCTGATAATGCCATTCTTTCACAGGCTCTTCGCTCTCCAGCTTGGAGTCTCCCCCTCGGCCCACAGCAAAGCAGTTCCTGGGGAACCCCCGAAACCTGCAGAACCCACTTGTGGCCAGCCTGAACCCCGAGGGTGTGTATGTGTGAGCGAGTGCCCCAGTGCCTGAGCTTGCAACATGCCTGGGCTGGGAGGCCAGGGCCCGAGGCGCCAGTTACTGCCTGCATGATGGAGCCTCTGCTTCCCAGCTGCTCTCCCTCCCTCTCTCCCTGCCTCTCCTTCTCAGCTTCTCTTTGGGGCTCTTGTAATGGCTTCTAACTATTCCAGCAGAGCTGCCCCCACTTCACAGGGGCAGAATTTTTTCATGCTCGATTAATCTAGAACGTAATAATGCAGAGTGGGAATTTCCATTTGAGATAAACTAACAGTGCTTTGTTCCCTCAAAAAGTAATAATTAATTTTAAATTAAAGAACCTTTGTGGCTCTTTCTGCCAAAGAATGTATATACTGAAAAGAAACTTAAACATCTTTTTAAAGATGAAAACCCAGAGAGGATGCTTTGTGCTTCTTTCTGTTGCATATTCATCTGTATATCCATGGACAATCTGTTTTGAAAAACGTGCCAAATATTAAGCTTTAATTTGCAGCTGTGAGAAATTCTTTCAGTAAGATTTGATGTTTGCACATTTGGCAAAACATACAAAGATTTGCTTGATCTGTGCTTTATTGCTCCTATTTTTTAGGCTTCTCAGGATGATTCCATATTCTTTGCACCCTTTCCAAAATGAATCCCAGTGTTGTATCCTGAAAGAACATGACTTGTATGGTCTAGCCTGCTGATCTAGTAGTCTGAAGTCACTGCTCTGCAAATGTGGATTGTATGTTTAATTTATGACTGGAACCAGGTGCTTAGCTGCCTGAATACATTCTAACTTGAGCTGTCAGTCCATTTCAGAAACAGTAGCTTGGAATTCTCACATTCAGAGAGGCTTGCAGATCCCAGTAGTATTTAGCAAAAGCAGTTGTACAGTATATGCTTACCATTGAAAACATAATGTAATTTAGTGGCTTTGTCCGATTCTCTGACCATTTTTGTCCCAGTTACTGTTTGATTTCCAGGCTCCTCCTACGATTAGTAGAAATATATACTGAGATTCCTTCTGTCAGTCTACATGACAGCAGGCATATCAAACAGATCAAGAAAGCTGACCTAGTTTTTACTGATGTCAAAACTCACACAATGCATACAAACACTTCTTCTATATGTGCAAATTATCATAAGGTTCAAGCTTATATTGAATCTGTAAACAAAGTGTTTTAAAAGACAGGTATGTAGTGAAAGTACAGTAGTTAAAATTGATGTTTACTACACATACATGGGTAGCTGTAGTTTCTTATTTTCCACTGGTGCATGAAGATAAATGAGTGTAGAAGCTCTGCGCCCTCTCACTCAGATGTAGCTCTTGCCTGGGTCTGACAGCTCAAGGGTGGGGTTTCCTACTGTCTTTACTGGATGCTGTGCAATATGGATCTCTCCAGCTCGGGACCAAGGGCAGTTCAGACATGCAGACGAAGGGATTGATTTTTTTGGGGCAGCTGTCCTCTTCGCTTGCAACTGAGACGCATGTCATCTCTTATTTCTCCAGCCTGTTACCTTAAAAGAAAAGCGCTTAGGGTCACTTAGATTATTTTTGTATGTCTTGCAGTCCTATCATCCAGAGAGACTTCGTGGAGATAAAACAGGGCCAGCACACGGAGGAAATGTTCACTGTTCACTTTATATCACAATATATTTAACCTTATTATTGTCATTTTCTTTGTAAAATTGATTTATTTCTGTGAATTATTACTTTGTGTATATAAACTTATTACAAATTGCTTATGTGTTTTAGATCTTCCATCTCCCTTGTTTTTGATTTACTGGAAGAAGTGTTTTAAAAGTGCTTGATTATCTAGGTATGTTTAGCGTATGCCTAAACCTTTCTGAGAAAACATCCATGCCAAACACCTTCTGTGTGTAATGTTTGCCTCTGGCTCCAGCACTCACCTCTTCTGTAATGCCAATGCAATCCTGCTGCTCAAACAGTAAGACAGAAACAGGAGCAGTTTGAAGTGAAACTAGGAATTGTTAAGATGTTTCTCTTCAACTTAAGTGATGAGATAACTAGCTTTTTAATTATTTTCGCTGACTAGTGTCAACCTCTCCATAATGTACAAGAAGAAAACAGATGTACAAAAGAAACGGAGTTTGAGCTGATAGGAGATGCGGAAGGGGCTTTATCTCAACAAGATGTAGGACCATGTGAGGTGCCATAGTGGGGCTGAACAGATGATTTGGTAGATACAGAATAAGACAAAAGAATTAAGAAATTAGATCCTGCTTTGGTTGCCTTTCCTGTATCATAGGCTTCCAGGTTTTAAAACAGTACATTCACATACTGTATATGAAATTTCCCATTTTCTTAGTACACTTGTTCCCTGAATTACCCATCACACTAAAACTGATCACTTTTACTGACTACTGCACATGGGAAGAGATTTTAGCATCTGACCTCTTTAGGCACAGCTGCTGAAAACGTGTTTAACCTATAAAATTTAAAGGTAGTTGGAGATCTATCAGAACATAAGACACAGGAATGAAAAAACAGGCAATTTTGAACAACCCTATGAAGGGAGCGCTGATACCAAAGGAAAATGAAATGTTGAGCTTTGAGTTTTTGTTGTGTGGGAGAGAGAAATACAAGAGAAGAAACCAGCAATGGGCTGCACTACTATTGTCACTTTCAGACTCTCCCTTTGAACAGGAGGTAAACTGTGTCCTTTCTGAGCTGTAAATAGCTTATCTAGGCTAAACAAATCCACACCCTGTGCTTCCCTCAAAGATCAGGATTAATCCCTCAGCAAGGTTCTATTTAAAAATCACTTAAATGTGATACTCAGTCTGTTTACATCATGTTCCGGTTCAAAGATACAGTGTAAAGGTCCTTTTGAGAAGAGATGAAAACTGTCACATCAGTTCAAAAGAAAAGGAGATAATTACTGGATAATGATAGTGCGGTCCTCATGCAGGCAGCTATATACTACTTCCACCACCCCTCCTGAGACAACAGATTAAAACCGATAAATATCTTCACAGTTCAACAGTATGTATTCTTCACAGAATGGACATTTGCATTGTAAATAAAATGATAAACATCTCAGTTTCCCCACAGTACTACTTCCTGCAAATCTCTATATTGATTTTGCCTGGCTGTTGACTTACTGTATTTAAAAGCAGACAAAAACAGAGCATACAGCCATAATCCCAGCGGAAGCGAGACGACGACTACCTGTAAGCATTTAGGGTGGATATATCTAGATGATTAGTGTATCCATAAACAAAATATTTTCACAGCACTGTACAGGTCAGAAAGGTGATAAACTTGCCCAGAATGTAATCAAACATCTGATCTGTAGATCAAATGTAGAGACCCCAAACATAATGATCAGTCTCTATTAGCCCAACGAGTTAGGGTTTATTTAGATGGCCTCATCCAGAGTGAAGTGCACTGGCTGCAGAAACTACAATTCAGATAGGTACAATAAAGCTACAGTAATTTGTATACACAATTTATTAAACCAAATTTACCAAAGATGTTTATTCACATACAGTAGTCTAATTCGCTTAATATCATAGGATATTGCATAGGAACTTTGCAAGGATAAGAATTTAAAGTGTCTTTGGAGTCTCCTGAGATTGTGCCTTTGCATTACAAGAGATGTAAAAGGACAGAAATGGGATTATGGCTTTGCAGACATGGAAAGTCTTAATACACAATTCTATAAGCTTTAAATCCATGTCACTAATTCTATGACAACTTAATGGAGTTGCTTTTACACGCCTCTTTCTATGATGAATGAGATAAAGTGTTGAGTTAATGGTATTGTACGTCAATAGCTGTCTCAACCACACCTCCCTCACAGTTAAAACACCAACAAAATATGGAAGATTATCCTGTGCCCCTTAATAAAAAGCAATTACAGAGACTAGAAGAATGCAGATGCACAAATATCTTTGGATCAAAATGCATGTTTAAATTCTTACCCATTTTTTTCTGATGGTACAAAGGTTTTGCACATACAGTACATATCAAAAGAGGTTCCTTAAAGCTAATCGGGAAACATCTGGGCAATTCCACACATTTTTATATAAAAAGAAGTGACAAGAAAAGATGTGCCAACAAAACTAGTATACTTCCCAGATTTGGAAATGCAGTTCCCTAAGTTCGTTGTCGAGTTTTTCAGCAATCCCTTAGTACTCAGACCATATGAGTGATGTTCTCCAATGTTGTGTGGAAAACTCAAGCTGGTCTGTATCAATTTTTTTGTATTTTTGGGAAGATTAAGGGTTACCAGTGTTACAAATGAGTGACTAGGACAAAGCAATGCGTAGTTTTCTAAATTTAGGTTTTCATTTGGATTGGGGTCACAATATTCCAAGGCATCAGTCATAAGGAGAAAAAAAGCTGACTCCAAAATAAACAACAAAAGTCCAGCAGCTCTACAGAGCTCTACTGGGGAGGTGACCAGCCTGATCCTGGAAAGTCACAGAACTGCAGGGTTTGTGTGTGTCCCTGAATCCATATCTAACAAAGTCCTGGAGTCATGCCAGGGTTAATATGCCCTGTGGATATTCTACTTAATCTACTATAGAGTGGACAATACATGCCCACAAGGCGAATAAGGTCCAATTTTGAGTCCTTAGTTTTGCATCAGCTCCTGCTTATGAGAAAGGAGCTTACAAGAAAGTTGTAAAGTATAAACTTTCCAGATACAGATACAGAGATGTAATAAAAAAATAATACGTTGAGGTAATTGTTTAATGAATCCATTCAATTTATAGTGCACTATACTTAATGACAAAGGAGATCCATTGTGGAGTTTGTCCCCAGCCCGTCCCAGGACAGGATTCTGAAGGACATATAAAACTTTAAATGCAGAAAATCACCCAAATGTCCTGTTCACCTCAAGGTATTTTTATTAAAAAAAAGTTTTTTTCAACCAGATGCATCCATTCAGGATTTATTCTCATTGACAAAGGCACCAGCAGAGTTATCACTTACAGCTCCAGTATTAGCAAACTGTAGATTAAAAATGCACTCGACACCATTTTGTTGAGCAGAAGTGGAGTTTATAGTCTATTCAGCTGAGGAGAAGCACTTTCCCTGCAATTAGGGAGATGATTCCCACAAGGAAAGTTACAGCTGACCTTTTATACACTTACATGATAAGAAATACAATTTAAGTTTAAAAAATAAGAAAACTTCAAACAATTTCTATTGGTTAAGCAAACCTCTGCTTTAATCAGGAGATATCTACTTAATTGAACTGTATCAATGTTTTCTACAAGCAGGTAGTTATAATTGGCCTTCTATACAAAATTTGGGATTCTTAAAACAAGCATTATTTGTGTCTGCAGGCCCCTAGTCTTATCGGTAGCAGATACTTTAATGTTGCCGCTAGTGTTTTTCTGAACATGCTATATAAAGAATTTTTAACCCTTCAAAACCCTCCGGTCCACAGCCCCAGCAACAGTTCAGGCTACTGCCCCAGTTACCCACGATGTGATGCAGAGCTCCTGCCTGATGGCCCCTGCAGGGAAGCGAGACTCAGTGCGAGTTGGGAAGCTCCTCTGTAAATCTTCAAATGCCTGGAGCAAACGATAATTGTGATCAATCACACTGAACTAATCGAGTTTGTTCGCCCACAGAAACCGGAAGAGCCCACAGTTCTACAGGATCAAGGTTGGGCGGTTATAGCAAAGCTCCTTTAAGGAGGAATCAAAACTCCTTTTATGCCACTCACAGCCCCGACTCACCAATGTCTCTGAATGCAGAATGATGTTCTCGTTAGTTAACTAGAAATGTTTTAAATATTGCAATGGTGATTGTTGTAACAGTACTTCTCTGGTCTGTTGAAAAGAACATGGCCGGGACCAACAGCTAGCAAAAATGTGCCAGCAGTGGATCGCATGACACTTGCTTTTCATGCTCGTCCACCACACCGTGCGTAACATGAGCCTAAAGACCCCTCACAGCTGCTGCAGCGCTGGAACAGCAGTCTCCCGAGCCTCACATGGCACGGCCTGCACACCTCTGGGATAAACCTGAGCATTAACCAGGGTAATATCCTTCATCACAGAGACTGTGGCGCAGCGACTGAATTGCTGCTGTTATACTCTTGTTTAATGTGGAAGCATGCAGAGGGCCTGCTTTTAGTGGGAGAACCTTACAGGAGTACAGAATGAGCTATCCTGCCACATTGTTGAAGCAGACACCCTGGTTTATTTCAAGAAACAGATCGATGAAACCCTGAGATCAATTAACTACTAACCTCAGAAAGGGCTGGGTGGGCCATATGCCCTCCTCTCATAAAAGCCTTCCTGATGTTTCTATTGCCACACTCTGTCACATGGAGCCTGGACTGAGCTAGGTGCATCATGGCTCTATCCTCCCCTCCTTACACTGTGCTTTGACCTCAGTTTACAGGCACTCATGGCTGATGCTTCCTCTGGGCTCTCATTGAGTCCTTTAATCCAAGAACAACAACGTAGAGACATTTAGCCACAATGGCAGGAAAATGCTGTTAAATCTATTACAAAAAACTTAAAAATGCATTAACTAATACATAGCTTTACAGTTCCATTAGAGTGTTTCAATAGTGGTGGGGTAGCTGTGCTTTTTTCGGTGAAACAAGAAAATGTGAGCTAAAACATCTGCCTATATATAAAATCTGGCAAATTATTTAATGGAAAATGTAGCACGCTATTGCTAACTACTACAGGTCATAAAAAAATGAACTGTTGGTTGAGAATAAGCCCTTGTCCTTCATCCATTCAGAGTTGCCAGAGCCTATCCCAGCAAGCAATGGGCACAAGGCTGAATACATCCTGGACAGGACACCAGTCCATTGCAGAACATATAGACACAGACACACTCACACCTAGGGCCACTTTTCCCAGAAGCCAGTTAACCCACCAACATAGTCTTTGGACTACAGAGAGAAATGTCACACCCATGTGGGTTTCCTCCTAACAGGATGAGAACATACAAACTCCACACAGACAGCACCTAAGGAACTGAACCCAGGGCCCCAGTGTTGCAAAGTAGCAATGCTGACCACTGCTCCACCATGCCACTCATGTCCTAATCATGCAACTATTCAAATCCTAGCAA
The DNA here is from genome assembly GCF_055471065.1 of Atractosteus spatula. Taxonomy (NCBI): domain Eukaryota; kingdom Metazoa; phylum Chordata; class Actinopteri; order Semionotiformes; family Lepisosteidae; genus Atractosteus; species Atractosteus spatula. The sequence goes on along the minus strand of NC_142721.1, from coordinate 107,420 downwards.
GCAGACAGTATCAGAGTATATGACCATAACATTATATTGTTCTTCATTTAATGTTATGCACCTTCTGCGTTTAGTATCCAAGAACTTATCTCCCCTTAAAAGGCAAATAGCATTCGTTGCGTCTTCACTTTTTCCCACTTTAGCAAAATACAATCGAGTGTAGAATTATATTTTTATTATGTAAATATTGGAATTATGATTATTGTAACACGACACAGGTCTACTGCTCTGTTCTGTTAACATAGTACTGTCAAGACCGAAAAATAGAGAAAATGAATGAATGAGACGTAGCTTTATAAATGTATCAACCGACAAAGCTGTACGACTGAAAAACGAGTTATCCCTCTAGGATTCAGCATCGCCTGTAAACTGCGAGGGATTGATGACGCAAGACCTGCAATCCCTGAGACCTTAAGTGAGAAACTCGTAGCTCGGGCGGACGTGTTTAACCGAGAAATGCAATCGGTCCAAGGAACAGAAAATATGACACGTGACAAAAACCGCCGCAAATCTCGAACAGTAGAAGTACTGCAACATGGAAAAAAAACACATCTGTCTTAATTTGAGGTATAAGGTATAACACAAAAATTCAAATAAAACATATCTTTATTTCTCAAAATGTTACCAGTCATCAATACAAATAAAATGTATGGTTTAAACCTAGATTTTATAAACGTTAACAATCAACTGATGACAATGACTTACCATTTTAAAAAGAAGACATAACGATCATGACAGCTTTAAAAAAATAATCACGAGATTCATCGGCACTCACCTAAAGTGTAATGCCAGATTATTTTCATACGGATTTTGTACGGAACCGTCTCTTTAAAGCCGCAGCTCTTCAGTGCAGGTGGTGTGCGCTTCACGTCCCCGGTGACCGAAGTGCGGTCTGACCCGGAGTCGCGCCCCGCTCTGTAACCGCTGGATCCCCGCAGCTGGAAGCACTCACCTGCGGATGCTGTCGTCCGCACTGGGACTTGGGAATAGAGGCTTTTTTCTCCAGCTCTAGGGACTCATGAGTGATCCCCAGTCTCACGAGCGAATTCCAGAAGCAGAGAGAGAGACCGACACCCTAGAGGCAGGTTAGCCGCTGTCACACGCACAGTGGAGTCCAGTACAAGCGCAATGTGCGTTAGTCAGTGGCTTACCTGCCTCTGGAAAACAGGCATTCACAGGTGCAGCGGGCGCTGGGGTGACCATCATAATAATAGGACGCACTTCACATATTTTATGATACAGGGAAGGAATAAATACTATCGCCAATTGTGCTCAGTGTTACTGTATTTTTTACACTTAGAAAATTAATATATAATAACTAATGAGCAGCTGGGTCGCAGATAAACACCCAGTGTTTGCCGGTGTTTACTGTTGAACACTCCCGTTTGAAACGGCTTGTTCAAGAAGCGCTGCTCCAACTTTCGGTTTGACCACAGGGAGAGTAATGTTAATGTAAAATAAAATCACGTATTATTTTACCACTGTAAGGGATGTAATACATACTGTTTTCATTGACATTACAACATATTAAAATGATTTGTATGTATAACTATTAAAAACTCCCGTTTTTTAACGTATTATAATTGATATGATATACGGTTTCGAATTACAAAAGTGGTACTGTAACAACCGGAGGCTTCTAGACAGGAAGATAACGGGGTCAGATTATTTTGTATCATAAAATCCTCTGGAACGCAAAGGAAAATAGTAAAATTAAATGTATACTTACCTCAAGTCTTATTTTGTTTGTGGAGTCCTTCTACTTGGAAAAGCCCACATTGCAAAACCACTGGACACTTACCTTATCTGAATATAAAATGCGTGCTAGGGTAGTTTTTTTTTAATACAGACACTTAAATAACAAAAATGTAAAAAGTTACATTTCTTCAGGGTCCAGACAGCAGCTCAGAAGTTCAGTTGCACCGATCCAGCCCACGCCTCTGCTGGTGCAACCTAGCCTGGTTATGCAAATCAGGCAGTGAGTGGCGCCTCGCTTCGCCAATGAGCAGTCGAGCCCGCGATGCAAGTCCCGTGTTCAGGCGACTCCTAGCGAATTACGGCCTGTCAGGGGCGTGTCCGGCGCCGCCGCTGGTTTGGTGGATCTCCGTGAGTTATAGTTGGGGTGGGGTGCGTTCATTTCTGCACGTCTTACTTTGGGAAGAAACCATTAGCACGTCATCCATTTCCTGCTGCTGGCGATTATTCAGGCGCGACTGTCGACGCGATGATTCTCCCCGATTAAAACTCCCCGTCACATGGGGGGAGGGGGGAGTGTAAGGGGGGCGGGCGCGAGGCGGCGACCCACGCGGCATGCCACGGGCGCTGTCCCCCTCGCGCGGAGTGGTTGAACTCCGGGCTCGCGCGCGCGCGTGGGTGTGCCATGAGGCCGGTGTCGGTGTGCACGTAGTGGGGGCGCGCGCCAGCAGCATCACGGTCACGCTCCTACAAAGCGCAAATCGCATCTGGGATCCTTCGCTTGAAATATTTAAAAACTGCAGAGTGACGGAACCTATCACTGTCAAACGCCCTGGCCTCATTCATCAAACAGGGGGAGGTAATGACGTTGAAAAACTGCATGCGCTAATAGTCCCCTATCCTATCTTGGGCCACGAATTCCCTGTCCCATAAGAAGGTTGTTTCTGTCAGAACTGGGAAATCATTTGCAATGTAAATGCAGAGAAAAAAGTAGTCAAATTCATATACTTTCTTCCAAAAGTGTTCAGTCGAATCCTTTATTATCTGTGAAAATAAAAGGGTCGCTCTCCCGGGTTTGCACTGAGATTCCCAGATTTCTTCTGGGAATAACTAGTGATGCAATGCTCGTGTTCCAATACGTGGGGGCTGGTGTGAAGGGGGGCGGGCAGCAGGCAGAAACATTGCTCAAAACACGAAGAACATTCTTGAAGGCACGCGTGTGCGACAGCACGTATTGGGTGCTCCGCTCTCTGCAAGTTTAAACTATAAAATGTTCTTCGAGAGCTAAAAACCTGCTCGGCAAAAATATACGGGATTGCAGAACGCTGAACGCGGAGGAAAAGTTTTATTGCATAAATATGATTATCAAATTTGCTTCAAAGGTCGGTTAATACCATACGCATGTGTCTTTCAATATATCCGCACACTCATCTGAAAAGGTAGGGTCAACATTTGAGGTTGTAAGACCAACTTAACCTCTATGTACATACATATATGGGTAGTAGTCCACACCTAATATTTTAAGGTTTCGAGACAGTAAAGCAAATGTAGTGCAATAAGTTAGTGCTTTCTTCATTTTTTCTGTGTTAAAAAAACCCCACGATGAATACAATTCACACAATTAATGTATTTTGTGTGGCGGTCAAACTTTCAGAAAAAAAGGGAGTTCCTTTAAACCTAATGCGCACCTGCACGATAAGGTTGAACTTAACGCTCTTAACGACGCGATTTCCTTTTGTTTAGCTCAGACCTATCCCAGGGCTCCTTGAAAATGAGGCGCAGTTTCAGCAGATAAATTTTAAAACCGTGTGTTCTTGCAATGTGTTATGTACCTCTTCTTTTCCCCCAGAAACGAAACCACTTACACGAATCTTTAGAAGGCATTTGAATGTGTGTACGAGTTCCAAGCATTAGTTATTATAAAGTTTCTTCATCCTGTGTTGAGCAGTTTTGTCCTAAAATGCCTGTCCCACTCCGCGTAGAGTGGAAATTGGGGTTTATCTTAAACCGTTTGTCTCATTTACATCTCAAATAAAAGCTGTCACCGTGTGATTCAAATCGAAAGCCATAGAAACTTTGCGAATTAAACTTTCAGTTTTCGTGCTGTTTTGTGGATGTCGCTCGGGAACAATAATACAAATTGAAGAGCCCGTTTAGGTCTAAATTTAATCCACTGGGGCATAAGAAATGAATTAACACCACCATATACTATATACAAAAACAATGTATTAATCTAATGACAATTATTAAATGGTGGACATGAAAATATGTGGGATAATTATTATTATAATAACTGATGCTATGAGTTGTCTAAGGTGATCTACTTTCAAAACAGTCAAGTCCTTAAAAACCAGTAATGTAAAATGAACAATACACGGTTTACAGAGCAATACATTCAATACCTAAAGAGTAGAACAAAGCAAAAAAAAAAGAATTCTGCTCTGTTTTCAACCTGAAATACCCGGTTTAAACTCGGCCTGTATCTGGGATATGATAACAGTACCAAACTCTTTCACTTTAACCTGTAGCCTATAAATAAACGACTTAAATACAGTAAGGAAATGCTCACTTCTGTTGAAAACAAGCACTTTTGCTTTATATGATCTTGTCAAGAAATAAAACAGTAGGCGAAGTAACCAAACGTTTGCATTAAATGGGCGCTGTTCAATTAAAACGGGTTGCTAGATCAAGTTACGTAGAAACATACATTAAGGCATGTTGGAATAACAGCAGGATAACTTGTTCTTAAAGCTGTAATAATAATAAAAAACGTTTCTCGCAGATTACTCCTGCTCAATTCTTACTAATTTAATAGCAGCTATAAATATTATTCATCCGCCTTTAGGTGGGCTCCAAAAAGCACGCAGTGTTTTTGGATGTTTAAATGTTATACTTTCACCAAGGGCGTAGCCACGGGTGCGCCTGGGTGGGCCCAGGTCCGCCATGATTGATCCTAGGCCTACCCAATCAGTCCAAAGTAATTTAAGATTTTTTTCCCTCGTTTGCGTTGCATGATTTATTTTTTAATGTTACGATTTTTTTAATCGTATGTGATTTGCTATTGGCTCGCTGTATCTTTTGTGACCAATAAGAAAATTATGTAAATGTAGTGGGGTGGTGCATGCGTAGCCGTAGCCTAATTGGCTATCGTTGTCGTCAGACGCTCTTAGCTATCTAGCGCTAGGTTTTTGATTAGCCAACATGGCAAAAAAATATATAAATCTACGTTTTTCAAAAAGCCGCCTGTAGATGACCAGACCAGTCCCGAAACAAATAAGACACATGAGATGCTACAGGCATCTTGGGTTTTGAGGAGTACAGTCTTCCCGAATACAAGTGGCAGTGCACGCGTTTGCTTGTAGCGGCTCGATACTGCTCGACCTGTAGGAGCTGAGCACGAAGAGGTTCTAAAATTCCTCCTGTAAACAAATTACAAGTTTTGGAATGCATGAATAACATTAAGATAATATTGACGGATAGATGCGACTGTGCATTTTACATGCCCTGCAGTAGTTTTAAGCGAACGACGTTTACAGAGCTAAAATACATCCAAGTATGTATTTGACGCTTTTATTAGCAGACCATTCTTGCAATTAAAGGTACGATGAGTTGGTTAGCACTGTAATGCGACTATAACAATTCAGTGTTAAGTCTTGTGGGAAGTCACAAATTTCCAAATTAGATGTATTTTGGCATCAAAAATACAGAATACTAATTTTGTGGGTTTCATACAAGTTTAAAATCATCATGAAGAATCAAACAAGATCTTAAGAACCTAATATTTTAATACCTTCGCAGTTTTTATTCTCATGGCGCCTCACTCGATATTACCCTTGGGGCGATGCATTTACTCCAACCTCTGAAACCCATACGTGCGTGCATGTTCTTCTGTTATGTTATGCTCAGTCCGCTGAATATTTAAAGGCAAGGTACTACAGACAGCACAAACTGTGAAACCCACCTCATTCGTTAGTGCTACGTTTGAGCCGTTGAAAGTAGCGTTTTTTGCTGCTTTCGTTCCCGAGATATAGCGCCTTGTTTTTCCGGTGATCATGTGACCATACAGTGACCCCGTCTGCAGAGTTCAAGCGCTCTGTTACAATTTTGCTTGTACCCTTAACATTTTCAAGACAATTAATAGCCATAAACATATGAGTCTCCTTAGATGTGAATAATACTAAGACATGATGCAGACCAACAAGTTAACCGTCTACGACATAAACCTGTGGTTGTAATGTATGTAAAATCACCGTGATTGTAAGCTGTTTTCTAAAGTACGTTTTCCTTTTCTTTCCCTACAGTGACACGCTGTTGCTAAAGGCATAACTGTGGGATACCATCGCGACAAGACCTCCTCAGCATGTCATGACAGGGACCCCATGTATATCGCATGTATATCGTGGCAGTGTATATCACGACTGGCGCCTGCTTCCATGCCACACTGTCACCGCTGTTGCAAGAAAAGTCTTTTATCGGGACATGATATACCCAGACAAGACGTGTTGCGATATATGGAGCTTGTGTCGCGACATGGGGTGAGCATATCCTGTCAGGGTGTGTCATTTCGCGATATACGGGCTTAATGTCGCGACTGCGCCATGATAGTGATACGCCAGTCGCAACTGGTAAACAGAATGTGCAATCGTGATGCGCGCAATCCTATGTTTTCGGAGTCGTGAACACGCTGTGGATGCCATGACATTCTTTGTCTGCTATTCAGCTTTGACCTCAGGGCGACATCTCTTAGATTGATTAGTAATTGGAAACTCATACAGCACACACGGTTAACCGGGGCTACAGTATCTGGACCAAGAAGAACATCCGTCACCTGTGTGTCTACATGCTCTCGGAACTTCCGCTGTGGCGCTTCACCCAATCAGAGTGTCGATTCTCACTCTTCACCCAATCAGAGTGTCGAGTCTCACTCTTCACCCAATCGCGGCCCGAGCTGTTCGGGGGTTTAGCCAATCACGGCTCTGAGAGCTGTTCAAGCCAGCAGCGCCAGGTGGACCGGCTTGTTCACGGTCACTGAGAATCTAGTTTTAAAATGCTTCACTTATTTGCAAAATAACTACATCGGCTTATTTTTTTAACGTCTTTATTGATTCACAATGTCCCGTACTCTTCGAAATAAATACATTTGTTATTTGCAATATAACTGTCTCCGCTGCTTCCTGTAATGAATACATGGTATTTGAACAATTTTAATCGTATATTTAAGGTGGGGGAAACACCTTCTAGTTTGTACTTCAAAAATGAATAGAAATGTAAAGTCTATGATCATTATATTATTGTAACGCATACGGCCGACATTACAGGTTGTGCGAGCCGGTTTACCAGCGCGGTGACGTCACAGCCCTTCCCGGTAAATATCAGGGACCTCAGCCACCAGGCTGAGGGGAGATTTCCCTTTAGTTCAGCTGACTGGGTCCCTTTTGAGTGACGCCAGAGGCCCGGGTTTGAGTCCCCAGCGGTGGGGGGCCGACTTGAGGCAGCAGCAGCAAGGGCGCATACCCACGTGAACCCGAGAGCGCTACTACTATTATGCTCGTGCTTTCAATTTAGTTTTTTATTGTTAAATTATATCGATCTTGAAAACTAATACATAAAAATGTAATACTGTTTATTCGTGTAAAGGCTGCAAAGTCTGGGGTCAACTGATCAAAAGATCACAACTGCAACATTTGGTGGTCGTGACTTTGGTGTTTTGTACGTCACAGAGTGATGTCACAGCCAGGAAAAGAAGGCGCTGTATTGAAATATATTGAAACATCCACCCCACCCGACCAGACAGACTCGGAAAACAAATTGTCCTCATTGTTTACATCACAATCAGGAGTTCAAGTACCGAGTTTGTTGGTACCTGTAAATTTCCTTGTAGATAGTCACGTGATCACCCGAAAAACAAGGCGCTTTATCTCGAAAACAAAAGCAGCACAAACGCTACTTACAGCGACACAAACAGGCACAAACGCAGCACTAACGATTGCGGTGAGTTTTCTCGTTTGTGCTGTTCGACTGGCGGGTGGGCAACTTCATGGAACAGGACAAGAAAAAAAAGTCTGGGACATTACATTGCAGACTGCAGAAGACTCGACTTCACCTGAGGATCTAACACAGGCGCCCATACTTGTGTCTTCAGGGAGCAGGTGTGCCCTCACGCTGTATTCTACACCAAGGACTGGCCGGAAACACAGAGATAAAAGAGTCCTTTTAAACGTGAGCTCATCGCTTCATGTTTGCGCATAAGAGCCCTGTTAATACTGTAACGCAACGGGGGCTCAGGCAGGCGCCCTTGCCGCATTAGGTCGGCCCCGGTGAGCCAAAGAGAGATCTCTCCACAGCCCAGGGGCTGTGGTCCTACTATCACAGGGAAGGGCGGTGACGTCACCTGCTCTGGTACGCCGGCTCTTACACAGTGCCTGTCGGCCGTAAGCGTTACAATACAAACATACGGATAATGACAGTTTATTAAATAATTCAGATATATGTTCTGGAACGCGGGATGTGTTATTTACTACCCGCGACAGCCTTATACGTAGTGCCCCTTAAAAAACACCCTGGTTCTTTTTCATGTTGACGAATGTGCTTTGCATAAAAAGTGCAACAGTGGTCTTGTCGTTCGTAAAGTTGCAGGTTCAAGCCTTTTTGAACACGTGGCTCGACTGACAGGTCGAATCCTTACACGTCCCTTGGTGCGCGTGTTTATTTAAGGAGACAGTGAGAAACAGATCACTTCTTCGGATTTTTAAAAAAGCACACCGCTACGAAGTATTAAGGCGTGCTAGATAAAGTCTCTTGGTAAGAACACACTTGTTTGCTAGTGTTCGCTTTTTGAGACTACACCCGCAACTCTTCTGGTTAGGGTATGTGATGTTCGTGACAAATTTAATTTTATGCTCACACAAACGCAGAGAAGACACTGATATTAAATGCAAAATCCACCGCCCCCCACCCGGGCAAACAGAGGAACACAACTGCAGAACTGTTACTCTCGCACCCGTAACAGAGCGCTGGAACTCGGCAGACGGGGTCACTGGAGGTCAAGGTCGCCGTGCATGGTCGCGTGATCACCGGAAAAACAAGGCGCTATATCTCGGGAACGAAAGCAGCACAAACGAATGAGGTGGGTTTCATCGTTTGTACTGTCTGTAGGGGGGTCAACTTCACGGAGCTTAAGGTAGACCCTGCATGGTATTTTAAATACAATATTGCGGACGGATTTTGAATCTTGCGTTTTGTGTTGAGTTCATTGTGTTTTGCAATAAAATATGAACTTCAGAGTAACTCGTAAAACTACTGTACAATGTAAAAGCAGGCATACGAAATACTTAGAACTGTTACAAGCAACAAGTGAAAATGAGCTCTTGCAGCTGTTCTTTAGCTAAAGACAAGGTCGTCATATAAGAGACCTTTGCAAACTAGCTGTCAGTTGAACGGGAATTTGCCGACTCTGTAGACAGTGACGAGATTATCGCCATATTCAATTCCAAGCCCCGACGCCTGCGTCTGATCCAAAAATCAATTCCTGGCTACACCCCTGCTTTCACCTATATATTTTAATATTCTGTTTGACATTGTTTTTGCTGCTCCATATTGAGATAACGAAGGTGTTATTTGAAATTTTCCGTACTGCAAGTGTGGAAGTAGTCATGGAAAGCGAAGTCTGAAGTAAACGAAGAGAAACAGCGCATTTAAAGGCGCTCCGGAGACTGTGCAGCCCTATAGCCCGGGACAGCACAGGACAGGAGGAGGGCAGATTGCTATCATTAAGGACCAAATATGTTGAGACCAAATTACCGATTCAGGGAACAACCACAGTACGTTAACAATGGATGGAGAAAGGGACAGACAAGTTCTAATTGGGTCTTTTGACGTTAGCTAAAGGAAAAGTATCGATTTACATGAAGTTCAAGTAGGTAGCTGCGTCAGTATGCGTAGGCTGCAAAGTAACAAGTAAATGTTTATTTCATGCTGATAACAAAATACGAAATGTTTCGTCTCTGAAGCCTTTTTCAGGTGTTCCTATCGATGCACATGTCTGAAAGGTAGGCTGCTACGTTTTGTGTAACAATAAAGACGTAGCTGCCTTATTGTAAGACGCAGGCTGAATCGCCCTGTATCTTTAAGAGTGTCGCAGCGAATCGGGCCCGTTCGGCTGTTTCCGGCGCTCTGCTCAGCCGGCACTATCGCTTAGCTCACAGACCCTGGTCTTCAAAACAGCCAAATTAAGCCTCCAACAGCTGCCCAGGGTAGGTCTTAAACCGAATATAAACACACATTATTGCGTAAATGTAATAAAAGAGTCTGAAATGTACAGTACTGTAAGGGAGAGAGGTTAGGTACAGGTATCTCGTCGTCTAGTCTGTTTGTTAAATTTAGACTCGGAAAGTGCTTCCTAACAAGGGGATCATAAAAAAGGCCCCAGACAGATCTAATTGAAGCAAAGTGTAAATATGCACTTCTCCTTTGTAAATTTAATCTGTAAATATTAAATTCAATTTTACAGTGACATTATGGTAGCTGTTTTTAAAACTAAAACCATTTCATGCTCAGTTTCACGGCTGTGACGGTACCTCCATCAACACAATATAGTTTGTCTAGGAGGAGAACAAGCTGTGTTCAGCCAATTTAACAATAATTAGGTGGACTTGTAAGAAGCAGAACGCTTTTGGAGTTGAATTACCGAGTGTGCAAGCATGTCTAGCGCTCGGCCTGGGTTAGCATAACCAAACAATTGTTTACGTGGCGAGGATGAAACCTTTCTTATAAGTCGGTTTTTAACATTTCCTTAACTGTGTTATTGTAATTTTTTAGGTCGACTTATAGAATTGCTTGTTAGATCTTTAGAACATTACAGCTCAACGATAAATGCGTTTTTAAGGGTGTGGGCCGGTTTTAACTTGAACGGGACGGTTTCTTGTCTGTATAAGCAACCTCAAGTTTAAACGTGTCTTTGTGCCGATAGCAACGAATCCCGTTTTGCAAAATAAAGTATAAAGCTAAACACCAACGCAGTCCCCGCTTGTTTAAACAGCGCGAATTAAATTGATGTGGAAAATAAAATGATTAGCGAGTCTGTATCTCCGTGGCCGAACAGCTCCTGAAGAAAAGCAGCTAACTTGTAGGGGTGGGTTTTGTACTCCAAACCTTCAAAGTCTGAAGTTTCAAATCTACTAGTGTTCTAGGACAGCAGTAGCTGGGGAATCCACTGTCCAAATACCTTTAGTAAGAGCAGTTTTTTTTCTTCTTTGTCTGAAATGCATCTCTGCAGAAGGAACAAAGTGGTGGTTTGTATCACAGACTGCTCTTCCCAGACTTGCTCATGATCTGTTGCTGGTGAGGGGAACTTCTCAAGTGACAAACTTGTAAACGCTTTGGTTGTTATCTCACTTCAGACTGTGCAGCAGTTCATGAAGAGGAGACTTTTGAATATGTGTGTCAGGTCTTCATGTTGGTTAACTGGGACCCTGATTTCTGTCACTTATTTAATGGCTAATCTGTCCCAGGATTCCTCCCTATTATGAAGTTACTAGGCTGCCAGCTTTTGGAAGAGAAGCAGTTTCAAAAGGAGGAAGAAAAAGAAGCTCTTCCCATCACTATAGGGCTACACTCCCCGGTAGCACAATTTCAGTTTATTCTGTTGTGGCCCACAAAGTCCTGTGGAGTGGCTCAGGGGTTCCCAGATTTGGCCCTGGGGCTGCCCTCACTTGCAGGTCTTTTGTTCCAGCTGTGTTAATTGTGTTAGCCAGCAGCCATATCACCCTGCAACTCACAACTGGCAACCCACTGAAGCTAAGCAGGTGTGAGCCTGGTCACTACCTGGATGGGAGACCTCCTGGGAAAAACTAAGGCTGCTGCTGGAAGAGGTGTTAGTGGGGCCAGCAGGGGGTGCTCACCCTGTGGTCCATGTGGGTCCTAATGCCCCAGTATAGTGATGGGGACACTACACTGTAAACAGGCGCCGTCCTTTGGATGAGATGTAAAACTGAGGTCCTGACTCTCTGTGGTCATTAAAAATCCCAGGGCGTTTCTTGAAAAGAGTAGGGGTGTAACCCCGGCGTCCTGGCCAAATTTCCCATTGGCCCTTACCAATCATGGCCTCCTAATAATCCCCATCTATGAATTGGCTTCATTACTGTGCTCTCCTCCCCACTGATAGCTGATGTGTGGTGAGTGTTCTGGTGCACTATGGCTGCCATCGCATCATCCAGGTGGGGCTGCACATTGGTGGTGGTGGAGGGGGATCCCCATTACCCGTAAAGCGCTCTGAGTGGAGTGTCCAGAAAAGCGCTATATAAGTGTAAGCAATTATTCTTATTAATAATTGAGCGACTAGGAGGAATTTGAGCTCAATAACTATTTTCATGATCTTCAACTTTTGAACGGAACAACGTGAAAAGATTTCAATCAATTGTTAGTTCAAATAAGATGCTTTAAAGCAGCTGAGCAGGATCAGGACTAAATCAGCTTGACTCAAGAAATACTCTGTAGAATACAATACTAATTTTAGATCGGATGGTTTAATTTAAAAATCCATTACATTGAGCATCACAAGAAACATCACTTTGTGAATGTTTTTAGCAAAACAGATGGTTATTGGATATTAATTTGATGTTTTTTGTCATATTGATTAATTGAGCCTTCCTGGCTGTGTTCCTTGTTTCACTGATGATTCTGTGTTCATTTTATTGATGCCTTTGAGAATTTGAAACACTTGAACCATGTCCCTTTGGAACCATCTCTGCTGAGTGCTACTATGAGCAGAAATGTTACTTGTGTGCCTGAGAGCTGAAAGGCCCGAACACTTAATCTATAAATTATTTTAATTACATTCAATTGTTTCAAGCCTTTAGGCTTTGGAGATCCGATGGTGACCTAGAAAAACCTGTCTGGATGGGGCTCTGCAGGACCAAAACTGGACACCTTTTCAACTTTTGGATTAATTTCTGGTTGTGTCCAGTTTTACAGCTGTCCACCAGGGGGCGCTGGAGTCTGGTCTGGGCTTCCCCCGAGTCAGCTGGAGCCCATTTATAATGACCTGTGAATACGTCATACTCAGTGATTTATTTAATAACATAACTACTTGTAGCTGAAATTTAACAATTTTCTGACTTGAAATTCTTTTTTATTATTTTTTTATTTTAAGATGAGGTTATAACAAGTAATTGCTTAGAAATGTATAAACATCTTGGTGCACATTGGTTTTGCTTTCAAGCTCATATTTATAGCATACAAGCTAAAGGAAAAGTACAAGTACTGCTGCAAATCAGCTTTTACACATTCCTCTGGATCTACACAAGTTCAGATGTCTCTACTCCCCATCTTAGATTATAGACTGCTGCTATAGACATGAGGTCTAATATTGCTCTACCTCTCTGTTGCATCCATGATCTTTCTTTCATTGGTTGTCTCAATTTGCATCCTGGTTAATTTATGGCTGTTTAGTAGGCTTAAACATCTTATTATGGAGTTTGAAACCACCACTGTTCTCTTTGCCATTTTACAGTTACAGACATAGCACCTTTATCAAGTTCAGCCTTCCAGGAACTGCTGCCATTTTTGAGCCAGACTGAACATGGCCGCTTCAGATGACTGGAACAATCTGAAGACGTTTCTGAGCAGAAACCATCCACTTTCATGTCTGAGGATGTGTGTATTTGTATCTGTGGTTAAATTATTTCTGCCTGATACCTGCACTTGTTAATATTACCACGTGCTGCTGCTTCTGTTTCATTGATTTGTCTTCCCTGTCTTTCAGGGATCATTGTCCATGAGAGTGTGTTCTTGGCTGACTTAGCAGTGTAAGGAAAGGATTAGATAAAAACTGCTTTAGAAAGGAAGTGAGGAAAAAATTAATGGTGTCTTCCTAACCCCTCTACGCACACTTGTTTGGCAGTGGGTGGCTTTCTGATGCTCCGCCATGGACGATGATGACAGCCAGGACCAGCTGATCAACAGGAATGCCTCCCTGGGAAAAGGCAAAAGACAAGCTGCCTTTGTACTCACTGATGAAGGTAAGACTTCTAAAATGTGCTTGAATCCTCAGGACAGCTTCAGACAATGTCTTAACAGGTGATCCCCCACCCCCCCAGAACTGCAGGGATGTAAATTGTATTTGTGCTATGGAATTCCATTTTTATGCTGTCTGTATGAGATGTTACCCACCTGCCTTGGACTCCTCGCCTTGGCCCCTGCAGCTGCATGATGGGAAGGAGAACCATGCAGGCCTTTCCCACACTCCAACCTAGTGCACTGTTACGGAGCAGGGAATGCAGCGGTATATTTTGTGATGTCCTGTTTTCTTTCCCTCCTTTCCTGCAGACGAGCACAGTGATGAAGAGGGAGAGGACTCTGAAGAAGAGGAGACAGACAGTGAGGAGGAGGATGATGAAGAGAATGGTGCCAATGCCGATGAAGACGAAGCAGAGTATAGTGATGGTAAGGACCTGCTGTGAAATTGATCAAGTTTCATATCAAAGATTGGCTCTGAACCTGAATGATGTAGTTATAAATAGGTATTGACATGCTGCATGCATGGTTAATGCCCTGAAATGGGAGAGTCATGGTAAGAGGAATGTGTAAATGGAATGATACAATTACAGCAGTATTACAGGGATCTGTAACAGGGCCCCAGCTCTTCTTAGTTGAGTATAATGTATCATGATGCTGGCATAGTACACTTAAAATTTATAGGTAAAAATAGGAGTGGGAAACTATTGGAAATACAAAAATACTTAGACACTGTTCAAGACACCTGAAAATGTAATTTAATCTAGATAAGTGCAAAGTAATCATACAACTGTGAGAAGCTATTTAAAAGCTGTAACTGCTGCAATACATTAGTTAACTTTGCAAATAACACTGTTAAACAACAGGCACATACCCCGATGAATGGGTAACAAGCCACAGATATAACAGTAGGTAAAAGATGATAAAGTAAATAGTTCTTTGTGCTTTTTTAAAATGTATTTCATTGATGGCAACAAGTAACAAGGTTTCCAGTACACATCCTGTTTATTGAGCACCAGCTGAAGTGTGTTTGTGAACATGAATGCAGCTGACGGTTTCTCCGTAATGGTGTGTGCAGAGCCTGAGGATAATGAGAAGGAGCTGGAAGGGGCTGTCGGTGGGTCCAGCTCTGGCCTGGGTTACGTGAGTTCGGATGAAGACGCAGACAAATGCCCCATCTGCCTCAACACCTTTCAGGATCAGGCTGTGGGAACGCCTGAGAACTGTGAACACTTTTTCTGTTTGGACTGCATCTTAGAGTGGTCTAGGGTATGTAATTTAACCAAAATGCTCTTTTACCTGCTTTGAATGATTGAAAATTGTTAGCAAAGTCAGTTTTGCTAAATAACCTGCTAGTTAATTGCAGTTTTTCAGTTAATCATAAGAAAACTATATATGTGCTCTTTCTTGATTACCTAGTTTCAGAACAGTTTTATACATTTTTTTACCAATTCACATGATGCTAAGGGGCTATGCATGTGACCCCAAAAATGAATTGATTTAGCTGCATAGTTTTAAATCCATGTGATGAGTTGTTTTCAGTGGAAATCTGCAAAAAGAAGTGTTAAGGCACAGAATATAAATTATTAGTTTTGCAGCTGCAGGTCTGGTACCTTAGAGAATCCATGAAGCCATGTTATATACTGGTCTGAACAAACAACTCCCATTGGCAATAAACATCTTTCCCTTCTTCTTTAGAATGCAAACTCTTGTCCTGTGGATCGACTAGTCTATAAAAATATATGCCTGAGGTCTTGTTATGGAGGAAAGATTCAAAGAAAGGTAGGTGCAATTTTTTAAATCCTTTAGTGTGACGCTGGCTACAGATTTCATACTTTTCTCCTTTTTTCTTTAATTTTTTATGTTGTGGAATTTTCTATTTTTGTAGGAAAATGTAAAATGTTTTCTAAACAGCAAACTATTAGTTATCTGATAAAGTGAAATTGCACAAAATAGTATTGTAAGCATAGAGTACACTCTTTCTTCACCTAATCTTTTTCTCAGATGTCATGCTATGGGAATGCATGATCTTTCCCATTATGTATTAAATGAAAACTTGTGGAGATGTTAAGCTTGAGTATTTTCAAGGCAAGGTGAATACTGACCTTGGAAACATCAGCATCTGCTGAAACATTTTTTCACAGCATGAAATCTAGTTTTGCTATTGGGAGGATCTTTGGAGAGGTGCTGTTCCAATTTCTCATATCTGGTTATTAAATCTCAGTAACAAAATAAAGTACAGATGCAGCCATTCAAAATGGGTGAGGTATTCCGCGGCATACCCCGGTGGGCGTGTCGCGGTGTCACGCGGTTAATCGCGCGTCATTTGACGCTCTGCCGGAAACTATCCGGCGTCACCTTGTAAAACCGCCAGGGGGAGCTTAACCTCTCATGTACAGCATTTGAGCCTTTAATTTTGAACTGTGTATTACAGCATGTTAATCATCAGCCATTAAAATGTTGGTATCTTTTATGAAAGCAAGATTGCTCAGTTGGACAAAAGTACACAACCTACCTTTATCAGAAATATTTATGCATCAAAGCCTTTACCGAAGATATTACTAATAGTATTAATAATGGATGACTTTGGACAAGCTGTATACTCAAAGTATAATTTCTTTAGCACATTTGTACAAGCACTTGGAATCTGTCCAAGCCATACTTTGTCAGGCATTTTGTTTTACTTCAACGGGCATAAAAACTTCCTTGCTTTTAACAGGGCGTTTCATAATTTCTAACTACGAAAATGATTTAAAATGCGACACTTATCATTCAACTAGAGCTCAAAATATCACAAGGATCCTCAAGAGCACAGCAAAGAGTGTATTAAAAGACACTTGTATTTATCAACGCTTTCTTTTCCGTATACCAGATTTTATGGAACCACTTCAGAAGGGTGTCAGCCAGTCAGATTCCAGGAATCGGTACTTTAAAGGAAAAATACACACCGGTATTCCATTTCTCCCTAACGATTTTAAGCATCGAAGTATTTAACTAGCATGTGAAATAGCGTGTGAAAAATTGGTAGTTTTAAGCTTTTCTGCTAATATAATATGGAATCGCGTATCTAAAGAATTTAATAACGATATGATTATATTCATGTACTGCGACAGGGCTGTGTAGGGCTGTTTCGCCTCACTGTTCATGTGAGTTGTCCTGTAGCCTACTGGTCTACGTGCCTGGCTAACAACTCGCAGGTCGTGTGTTCAAATCCAGCTGGTGCTGGACTTTTCTTTTAACAAACATTTCTTCGAAAAAATAGAATAGCGATATTATGGACAATCAATTGACTTTTATATTTCAAAATATCGCAACATGATCGATTCTAAGTCATTTTTGATAACAATGAATAGTCACCTTCTTCCCTTCTGACAACGGTCCCTGCTTCTGCTTCCTGCTTCTATTGTGTGTGTGTGTGCAACAGAGTAAATTTTTATAGGAGAAATGGAGGCTGGACAGTATGCGTTCCAATATAAACATTTATATTGATTTAAATCGTGTTCTGATTTAAATCGCAAACGCGTGTTTAATTATATGTGTTTTTTAATCATAATCAGGCTAATGCAACATAAATTGATACAGTATCTTTGTCTTCTAAGTATCTTAATAAACTTTCAGCATAGCTTTCTACCCGTTAAGATCTATATTTCTTGGGATTTTGGGATCAAACGTGGAAGGATTAGATTGTAATCGTTTTTATTTGTCAAATACGTGATTGTATTTCTGAATGTTATGTGACACCTACAGTAGTTCACTGCTTTAAATACATCGAATTAAGAAAGTTATGTGTAGCACCTTAGATCTTTTTTCTGAACCAGGGAAAATCTGATCATGTTTCTCTATAACAATAATAAAAAACTTTATTTTACATATTGCCTTTAAAAGTGGCATCTCAAAGCAATACAGTAGATCGAAAAACAGTTAAAAGGGACCAAAGTAAATACCAGACAATCGCAAACGCGTTTTCAATAAAATTCTTTTATTCATTCAGCAGAGACTGAGAGGGACATCCAGCAGAGAGAGACACACACACCAACAATAGTTGTTTTGTCCCTTGATTTACTGATCTGCATTAATTTAATCTTGTCAATCAGGTCTTTTTTTCTCTATTTGAATTGTCGTTTACACCTCACACGACTTTAAAAGCTAGCAAGACAGGTTTCGATTCACATTAGCTGGCGAGCCCTGTTAACAAAAAAACTAATAATAATGTAACATGCCACTGTTTGTTCATGAACAAAGTTATACTGAGATTTCCTTAGATACGCGATTAAAAAATAAATAAATAAAAATTTGAATCCCCGGCGGAACACATTCCATAAGAATCAGCGCTTTTACAGTATATATCGCCTTTAAAGGTGGCTTCTCAAAACGCTTTACAGGATAAAGACAACAAGAACAGCAACAACAACAACAATATTGTATTTCATTGCACTTTGAAAACCAAGTAATAACTTAACTATACGTGCAAACGTTTCATATGTTGCTGTTGTGAATGCCTGTGGTGTGTATCTTATTTGCCTTGAGTCCTGGCTGTCTCTCTCCCCCTCCCCCCATCTCTCCCTCAATTCAATTCAATTCAAGGTGTTTTATTTGCATGACAAATGGGTACAATTAGTGTTGGGAATGTATATTTTGATAGTTACACCCGGCGCGGCACCGAGGGAGCATCTGCATTTATAACTTAGTTTTTAAAATTAGTCAAGCAATATGAAGCATCTCCTTTTACTTTTAAGTCCCTTAAATACATTGAGCACAGCTTTCTCACCACTTAAGATTGCTTTTTGATACCATCCTTACACAAAGCAGAAACTTTCCAATGACTCACAGTACAAGTGGAAAGATTACAGATTTTAATCATCTTTAATTTTGTTACGTTATACGTTTTAGGAACGTTTCATCTAAACAAACACCACAAAACTATTCTCGATTGTATTTCTGAACGTTATGTTACACCTGCAGTAGTTCACTGTTTTAAATACATCGAATTAAGAAAGTTATGTGTAGCACTTTAGATCTTTTTTTCTGAACCAGGGAAAATCTGATCATGTTTCTCTATAACAATCGTAAAAAACTTTATTTTACATATCACCTTTAAAAGTGGTAGTACCTTTTTTAGTACTATATTTTTGTATTATATTCCCTATTAATCAAACTCGAGTATGTATCGGCTTGTCAGTCAGGTCTTTTTTCTCTATTTGAATTGTCGTTTACACCTGCACGACTTTAAAAGCTAGCAAGACAGGTTTCGATTCACATTAGCTGGCGAGCCCTGTTAACAAAAAAAACTAATAATAATGTAACATGCCACTGTTTGTTCATGAACAAAGTTATACTGAGATTTCCTTAGATACGCAATTAAAAAATAAATAAATAAAAATTTGAATCCCTGGCGGAACACATTCCATAAGAATCAGCGCTTTTACAGTATATATCGCCTTTAAAGGTGGCTTCTCAAAACGCTTTACAGGATAAAGACAACAAGAACAGCAACAACAACAATATTGTATTTCATTGCACTTTGAAAACCAAGTAATAACTTAACTATACGTGCAAACGTTTCATATGTTGCTGTTGTGAATGCCTGTGGTGTGTATCTTATTTGCCTTGAGTCCTGGCTGTCTCTCTCCCCCTCCCCCCATCTCTCCCTCAATTCAATTCAATTCAAGGTGTTTTATTTGCATGACAAATGGGTACAATTAGTGTTGGGAATGTATATTTTGATAGTTACACCCGGCGCGGCACCGAGGGAGCGTCTGCATTTATAACTTAGTTTTTAAAATTAGTCAAGCAATATGAAGCATCTCCTTTTACTTTTAAGTCCCTTAAATACATTGAGCACAGCTTTCTCACCACTTAAGATTGCTTTTTGATACCATCCTTACACAAAGCAGAAACTTTCCGATGACTCACAATACAAGTGGAAAGATTACAGATTTTAATCGTCTTTAATTTTGTTACGTTATACGTTTTAGGAACGTTTCATCTAAACAAACACCACAAAACTATCCTGGTTTGCTGATTATGCCTGCTGCGGTCCACTCCTACCCTCGCACCTAAAGAATACTATTTTAAATTTCTTGGCGCAGTTCGTTAACCCTTGTATGTGCTGTCCGCGCCCAAAATGCAATTTAAAAAAAGTCAAAAACCGCTCAAAATGCAATTTAGAGCTTAATAAGATACACTCCACAGGCATTCACAACAGCAACATATGAAACGTTTATTTTTTAATCGCGTATCTAAGGAAATCTCAGTATAACTTTGTTCATGAACAAACAGTGGCATGTTACATTATTATTAGTTTTTTTGTTAACAGGGCTCGCCAGCTAATGTGAATCGAAACCTGTCTTGCTAGCTTTTAAAGTCGTGCAGGTGTAAACGACAATTCAAATAGAGAAAAAAGACCTGACTGACAAGCCGATACATACTCTTAGAGTTTGATTAATAGGGAATATAATACAAAAATATAGTACTAAAAAAGGTACTACCACTTTTAAAGGTGATATGTAAAATAAAGTTTTTTATTATTGTTATAGAGAAACATGATCAGATTTTCCCTGGTTCAGAAAAAAGATCTAAAGTGCTACACATAACTTTCTTAATTCGATGTATTTAAAGCAGTGAACTACTGTAGGTGTCACATAACATTCAGAAATACAATCACGTATTTGACAAATAAAAACGATTACAATCTAATCCTTCCACGTTTGATCCCAAAATCCCAAGAAATATAAATCTTAACGGGTAGAAAGCTATGCTGAAAGTTTATTAAGATACTTAGAAGACAAAGATACTGTATCAATTTATGTTGCATTAGCCTGATTATGATTAAAAAACACATATAATTAAACACGCATTTGCGATTTAAATCAGAACACGATTTAAATCAATATAAATGTTTATATTGTAACGCATACTGTCCAGCCTCCATTTCTCTATAAAAATTTACTCTGTTGCACACACACACACACAATAGAAGCAGGAAGCAGAAGCAGGGACCGTTGTCACCAGCTGGATTTGAACACACAACCTGCGAGTTGTTAGCCAGGCACGTAGACCAGTAGGCTACAGGACAACTCGCATGAACAGTGAGGCGAAACAGCCCTACACAGCCCTGTCGCAGTACACGAATATAATCATACCGTTATTAAATTCTTTAGATACGCGATTCCATATTCTATTCCCTATTAATCAAATTCTAAAAGTATGCTTGTTGACTCCGGTATCACGTTAGTTAAAGACTTCGAAGCTTAAAATGTTTAGGGAGAAATGGAATACTGGTGTGTATTTTTTTCTTTAAAGTACTAAGACCAGCTATATACTGTATGTTTATGTTCCAAAATTAATATCGTTTATGGCCTTCACACGCGTTACAGTATGCTCCTATTCTTTTTATGCTCAGCTACTAAGATTTCCCTTCAGTGGTAAAATTCAATATCTACAACGGGCACAGCAAAGACGTTTACTGTAAGTCTTTCTACGACAGACCAACGGACCACAAGTGCCCCTGTTGGTCAACCAATCACGTACTGCGGTGCCACGCGTCATCTTGCGTCACGCTGCGCGACGCCACCTGCGGTACGTGTCTGTAACGCGCACTTTGAATGGCTGCATCTGTAGTTATTTTTATTGCAAAATTTTACAAATTACGTTTTTAAGCACAAAATTGTGAACTTTGTGAAGGAACTGTATGGTCGCTGTTACGTCCCAGTGTGTGGTCCATGTGTGTTTTGTTGCAGTGTTCTACACTTCCTGACCTTGATTGTTCTCCCTCCCCCATTGGTCCATCATTACACCATTGTTTCCGTATGATGTCATCGTCAATCAGCTTTCATAGCCAGAGTGCAGCTTATTTAGTATATAAGTTGGAGGTTTTCAGAAGGAAGGGGCCTTTCGTTTGACTTTGGTCCCACTTGGTTTTGCTTTGCTTCATTTCACTTTTGGTTTTTGCTTCGGCTTTGTTGGTTTGTTGTTTTGCTTTGTGTGTGTGTATTTTCGTATAGCTTCAGCTTTTGTTGGTTTCTGTTCATCTCTTTGTACTTTCGTTTGTTTGTGTTTATCGTTTATTTTGCCATTACCTTGCCCAAACTTGTTATATGTTCAACCTCTGTGTTCTTTTGTATCCTGTTACTTGTCTACTCTCGTTTGTATTCGTAGTTCACTTGTGTATTTGTGTGAACTTTTGTGTACGGGGTTAGTTTAGGTTGTTGGGTACGTTCTACACACTTAGTTTATTTTTGTATTAGTCACACTAGTTTAGTATGGGTGAGTACCGTTTGTCTTGTATGGTTTTGGGTAGTCAGTGAAAGTTAGCTAGGGTGTTTGAAGACACCGAAGACCGTGTGTTTCGGGTTTTCTTTTGTAGTTAGGTTAGCTTCCCTCATTTTCTTAGCCAGTTCCATTTTGTTTATTTTCTTTTCTTTGGCACCATTCTAGTTCCTTACCGCTGTGTGTTATTGTGTCTTATTATGTACCAGTCATTTATTCACCTTAAAGTAATCGCTTTTGCACCAACACTTGTTGTCACACTTGCTATTCCCTCACCAGAACCCACCTGCATCCAAAAATCATCCTAACTGCTACACCCCTTTACCCCTAGACCCATGGGGTCGTAACAGTCGCCATTATTGTCATAAACTGCTGGTCTCGCAATGGGCAAGAGCATGAGTTCACACAAATTTGTGACGTGATGCTGCCTTTCCTGCTCACTAGTGATGTGCTGCTCATTAATGTGATGTACAAGCAAATAAGTACAGGTTGTGCAGCAGACATTTCACAGCAGAAATCTTCCAACGTGTGCATACAGAGGTAACAAGTAAGGGGTATTTATCGGCAAAAACGTTTCAAAGTTGAGAGCGATACTTCTATTGGATTAGAAGAGATGTTTTCACAAGCCCGCTTGTTTACAAGTAAGAGGCCGCAACACGTCACAGGAAGTTTGGTTGCCCTGTTCTGAATCGCAGGATATGGTGCTGTGTATACCTGGAAATCTTGTCTATCTTGTGATGTAAATTGGAGGTTTTACATGTTGCTGTGTACATCTTACTTTCGTTGTGATTTTATATGCACTCATCAAAGCAGATTCTTTCTAACTCTGTAATATGAAAATAGCATTGCAGTTCCCCTCTAACAGCAGGACTTGACATTTGTGTGTTGGTTAGTGAGGCCTATATATCATGTGTGTCACACTGCAGAAAATGAGCATCACTGTGATCAAAGATGAAGTGCAAAGCTAGGTCATGTTGTAACTGGCCAATAGGATCATTTTAAAAGCCAAGACAAGCTCAGGAGCCGTATCTAGGAGACTAACAAGTCTGTCACTGGGGTTTGCAGAGATTATGTGCAGTTTTGATGGCAGTTTCTTGTCTTACTGTCAAGATACCAATTCAGGCCACCGCTAAGACCAGCGAGCAGGAGGTGGATGAGCAGACAAATTGCGAGGTGTGTGGAAGGAGTGACCGCGAAGATCGCCTGCTGCTCTGCGATGGCTGTGATGCTGGGTAAGGACAGCAGCTAGGCCAGCTCCAAGCCTTGTGTGTGAACAAGCACTAGGCACTATGGTACTTTTCTCAATGGAGGGAAAAACCTGAAATGCCGTGTTCTGAGTGATGACAGTAAGTCCCAGTTTGCTTTTATTCAATCTCATGTGTTTTTCCACTGGTGTGGATCTAGGTTGGTAAAGTCAAGGTATATCTAATTAAATTGAGAATTCTTTTATCTGTAACCAAACAGTTCAGAAAATCAGGTAAAATGATGCGCTGTGAGGATTAAGAATTTAAACAGAAGAAATAATGGTTTAAGGGTCTTACTCTTACTTCGAGTTGATCTAATTAGGTTAATGAAACAAGAATTGCTTAGTTCCATGGAGAAGAGTAGAAAGTGAATGTTACAAAGTTTCAGTTCATGAGTGTTCCTCTAAAGGAGAGGGGGAGCCAGGCAGGAATGAGGGATGGGGGGGGCTGAAGAAAAGGTACGAAGGGCTGGGGGTGACATGAAGCAGGGGTTCACAACTCCAGCTCTGGTGGGTTTCACCCTTCCTCTGTTCTTGACGACCTCCCTGAGTTTAACACTCAGGGGTCTCCAGCTCTTGGAGAGGTCAAGAGACCCAGAAAGCCTGCTGGGTTCTGAATCTGGCCACTCAGGACCTGAAGTTTGCAGCTGTGAAGTGAAGGAACTTGGAAATCCAAGGAAAGTGTGAAAGGCAGCAATCTGGGAACCCGTGGGATGAGCCGATCACTGTTTACCCAGTCGAAGTGCTATTCTGGCCTCCACAGAGAGCTCCACAGCTGAAGAGTTTTTACTTGTCTCTTACTCTTCATTGTGAAAATGAACCTTTTTCTGAAGCTCCAGCAGTTTACACTCGTGCTGATGTGCATGAGAAGTGACTGAAGCGACTTCATCTTGTTGATGTGTTTCAGGTACCACATGGAGTGTCTTGTTCCTCCTCTGGACGCAGTTCCTGTAGAGGAATGGTTTTGCCCAGAATGTGCTGTAAATAATCCATCTCAAGGTAATCATGTGTTGTGCACCTTCATATTCCCATTTGATCATAATCCTGTTTCCCTATACTTTTTATCCATTTAAAAAAATGGGGCATGGTTGTCCAGCCTGACACATGGGCTCTTTCTGTGCCAGAAAAATCCAATTGCATGTTTGTCATATGTACCTGAGTACAATCCAGTGTTTCCTCACATGACAAATGTCACAACAGGTTACATTAAAATATGACAAAGATTAAATAGAAAGTAACATCACAAATTCTTGGGGAGAGGAACGTGGTGACAGCTATAATCTTAAGAAGCATCAAAATTAAAGTGGTGGCAGTATTTTGAGTTTAGTGCGAAAAACTGTAGTATACGTGGGGCTGTGATAATTAAAGAGGTGATGTTTAGTAGTCTTATGGTTGTGAGAAAGAAGCTTTCTTTGAACATAGAAGTCCAGATTCTATACTCTTAAATCTTCTGCCAGAAGGAAGAAGAGAGGAAAGAGCATTCCCAGGGTGGGTTTGGTCTTTGATTATATAATTTGCCATTCTGAGGCAGTGCGTGGTGAAGATGGTCTGGATGGAATGAAGTTCTGTACCAGTGATAACCTCAGCTGTCTCCACCACCTTCTGTAGTTTTCTGTGTTCATGAACTAACAATTTGCTATACCAAACTAATGCATCCAGTGAGAATACTTTCTATAGTGCATCTGTAGAATTGTGTGAGTATTTGTGAAGGCATACCAAATCTTCTGGGTCTCCTGAGGAAGTAGAGGCACTGGTGTGCTCTCGTGATTACTTCATCTACGTCATGGGGCCAGGTCAGATTATTGGTGATTTGAATGCCTATTTCCAAAGCAGCCACATTCATATAGACAAGGGTGGGGCGTACTCCCTGCTTCCTGAAGTTAACAACCAGCTTCTTAGTTTTGCTGACGTCGAGGGAGAGAATGTTGTCCTGGCACCATAACACCAGGTCCCCAGTCTCTTTCCTGTACTCATTTTATCATTACTTGTGATCAGACCTAAAATGGTGGTGTTGTCAGCGAACTTGAAGGAGTTGGAGCTATGTCTAACCACACAATCGTAGGTGAACATGGAGTAGAGCAGGGGACTGAGCACACAGCCCTGGAAGAATCCTGTGTTCAGGATCAGAGTGGAGGAGATGTTGCCTATTCTCACAGATTGAGGTCTGCCTGTCAGGAAGTTCAGGATCCAGTTGCAGAAAGAAATATTAAGTCCCAGCTCCGATATCTTGATCTTGACCATCTTGAATGGGATTATAGTATTAAATGCTGAACTTTAATCTATAAATAGTAATACGGCGCAGGTGTTTATATTGTCTAGATGAGTCAAAGCAGAGGTAAGAGAAGGTTCTGTTAAAACTGTACATGCTATCACACCCATCCCAAGGCTGCACATGAATTTAAGCCTGTGGCTCATTTCCTGCAGCTCAAGAGGAGGACGTGAACGAGGACGAGGTGGCTGCACTGATGGCAGACGTGGTGCCCTCCACCAGCCGCCTGCGCCCCACCACCGGGCGGACCCGCGCCATTGCCAGGACCCAGCAGAGTGAGAGAGTGCGCGCTAATGTCAACAGGAACCGCATCTCTCAGGCCCGCAGCATGCAGGTATCCAGGCCCCGCAAGGCTTCCCGAGGGCTGGCTGGGCTGGAAGCTGAAAACCAACGTGCTTTATTTTGTGGTGTATGGTCTTGTTAAAAGGAGCAGACTCTGCGGTAGGATCAGCGTCATAGTCGTCACATAAATGATCTCTCATCCCGTTATAAAACAAACTGCAATTTTCATTGAGACAGTACTATTAATAACCTTTATTTTATGTAGTGCCTTTCTTGTTCAATTATTTTTGGTGTCTGTTTCGTATGGGGAACAATGTGACCGTCTACCCTGTCTTTAATTCTAGCATGTGCCCAGGCACCTGATGGAGTCCTCATTGCTCGACGAAACAATTGACGCTGTAGTTGCGGGTCTGAACACGGCGGTGTATGTCCGACCGCTCACTCCTCGAGCTGGAACTACAAGAAGACGAAGGACAGGTAATGAGAGTGATGCAGTTTTTGCTGATGCCAGACCTATTTATGAGCCTGACTGATCTCTTTAGTCTGAGATTATTTTTTAATATCTGTTTAGTTTGAGATTATTTCTTTTGGTTGTTTCTGATGTGTATTTGAATTGTACTCTTGTGTTTCCCAACTACTGTGCATCACATTATTGCAACCAATATGTTAAAGGACTTAGGGATGACGCTAATGTTGTTCACAGTGAAGCGAAGGGGAACCAAAAGTAAGAAGCCTCGATCGAAAACGGCCGGAGGAACAAGAACTAAGTCCAAAACCACTGGCAAGGGCACAAAAAGACGGAGGCGACGTGTGAAGAAGCAGAGGTCCAGAAGGAAAGTGGTAAGGACCCATTCAAGCCTGAAGAGCAAATAGATGGATTTCTCACCACTTGATTTTTGGCACACTTTATTTCCCAGAGCTGGTAGTTGTGATCAAAAATGATCTGTGTTACATAAAAATATGTTTACGTCCTGTTATCGCCTTGTAAGGTCTCTCCAGATTTTCTTGACAGTTGTATTTTACGTGGTTACAGTTTTGCGCAATCATAATGTATAGATATCAGCAATTCCACAGCTCAGTGTAAGAAAGCATCGCATTGTTTTTTTATGTGAATTTGAATTGTACTCTTGTGTTATTGCACTTGTGTGTATTGTATTTGTGCAACCAATGTGTTAAACAGCTTAGGACTGATGCTAATGTTGTTAACATTGAAGAGTCTTCTAGTCTTACAGAAATAATTTTTTAAATCGCATTAAGGCAGCCTATACATCCTTATAATGAAATAAAAATGAAAAGTTTGCATTGTAAATTATGTAACTGCCTCTGATGTAAATACAATATTTCTTTTGCTGGTCTTCAAAATGACACTGATTTGTTTTTGTTATTGCTTTCCCCTGCTTTGTTAGGATTGACTTATCAAAAGCCATTTTTATGTTTTTTTTTTCCTCTTACAAGTTTATGACTAAGTAACTAAGCTAAAAAGATCTGTTTTTTATCTTGGAGCTCAGTAATTAAGAATGGCCTGTGTTGCACGGCCTGGCTGGGTTGCCATTCAAAGCCACCTCTGTGTGTCTCCTCAGCAGCTGCCGAAGGAGCCCACTGCACGGGCCCGTATTGCTAAAAGCCTTGGTATGGGGAAGCCCATCCGTGGGTCCTCCATTCCCTCTGTGTACCGGCCCGTGGACCCCAGCCTGGGCGCCATGAGAGCAGACATTGGTGCAGCCTCTCTTTCTGTCTATGGAGACCCCTTTGACCTGGACCCTTTTGACGATGGGTATGTCTTGGTTTATGGGTGTAGTTAAAATTAATTTGCGGTGGAGATGGTGGTGCAGCGGTCAGCATTGCTGCCTCACAAAGCTGGAGCCCTGGGTTCAGTTCCAGACCTGGGATGCTGTCTGCATGGAGTTTGTATGTTCTCCGTGTGTTGGAGTGTCCAAGTGCTCCAGTTTCCTCCCACAGTCCAAAGACATGCTGGTAGGTTAATTGGCTTCAGGGAAAATGAGCCCTTGTGTGTGGGTGTGTTTGTGTCTGTGTGTGCCCTGCAA
Organism: Atractosteus spatula; assembly: GCF_055471065.1. NCBI lineage: Eukaryota > Metazoa > Chordata > Actinopteri > Semionotiformes > Lepisosteidae > Atractosteus > Atractosteus spatula. Next base: position 79,606 of record NC_142721.1, on the reverse strand, counting down.
TGGATTGGTGTCTCGTCCAGGGTGTGCCCCACCTCACAGTGTTAAGTAAGAAACAATGTTGTAGAAAGCCAGTATATTGTGAATACAAAATAAATTATAGGTGTTCAAGGCATTTTTCCTGTTTTACAAATGTAAAATATTTTTATTTCTTAAAAAAGCTAAATATGGCATTTAGGCTAATAATGTTGTGTGCATCCTGCCCTTTTGACTCAGGTTTCGTTTTTTCACAGAAATGAAGCAACTGAACAGCCTTCAAGCCCGTTGTCTCCTTTTGAAGTTAAAAGACGAGGTCTCTCTCAGTCAGCTCTTAAGTCTCATCAACCTGTTGCCAGACCTGTTTCAATCGGACTTCGCAGGTGAAGTTGCAGATTTTTCAAAATTCTTAACATAGATTTTTATCATTTTGATGTAATTCCATTTCCTGCACAAGCTGAGAAATTAATGATTTAAAGGAATTTAATCACAATCATTGCAGTTTAATCACATTAAAAGGTAAACAAAATATTATAATTACTGGATAAACATGTACATGTTTACATTTTGTTCTCCCTTGACAATGTGTAGATAAGCCAGGTTCAGGCATGATATACGGGAGCAGAAGAGCTGCAGTATTCTATTCAGACAAGAAGCATACTTTCACTAAATAGTATTTTCTCACTGCATTGAAAAGCTAATGTCAGGTGTCATTGAATGGCAGAAGGGCACTTAGTATCCCAGAAGCTGAGGTAATCGCAGAAGCAGCACCCGTTCCAGACCTGCTGGGCAGCATCCTGTCAGGACAGAGCTTGCTTATGATGGACAGTGCTGATGTTGTCATCAACAGAGATGGTTCTTTGAAAGCCATTAAACCAGGTATTGTGTACAGTTTTTTTGTTTCCTAAAATACTTGTAGATCAAGCCAATAAAGAAAGATTTGGATGTGGGTATGCCTGGTTTGTATTTGCAGATGGATTTAAAATAATTAGCTTTTATTAGTACAGGTAGACTTGAATTATTTTACAAATTGTTTGTGAGTGGCATTTTGAAACACCTCAGTGCCATGTTGTTGCACAGTCTGTAGTTGTGAAATTAAAAGATCAGTCTTTAAAGAGTGCCTCAGCCACCAAGGGTGCTTGTTCAAAGTGCGGAGGAGAATAGAAGATCAAAAACGGAAAAATTAAAATCACATACAGTTGCTTTTAGCAGCATGTCAATATTATTGTATGTGTGCACCAGGGTTATTCACATGTTTCATATACATAAATTAAGCTTTCTCAACTTGAACAAATAGCATGCAAGCAAAAACATTTTTTCACAGTAAAAATAATACTTGCTTTATTTCATTAAAAATATTTCTACAATAATGGTAAATATGGGATTAAACTTGCAGTTTTTCCAATGGATTTAATTTTGCTTTATTCCAGTTATCTCAACACAGATGAGAAGCGTTTCCAGTGTTTGTAGAGTCAGGGAATTGGCAACAGAAGTGAGCGCCACGTGGTCGACGTGCTCCAAGACAAGTGCCTTTAGTTCTAGTGGAGATAACGAATCGCCTTCATCTTCATCCCCTTGTAACATCCCTGAAGGATCCGCTTCGTTTTGCTCATTTGCATCGAACGGTTCTTTATCGCCCCCAGTGTCACCAAAGCCGCTGGTGCAGTTGGGGTCGCAGTCTCATAATGTGCTATCAGCTACTTCGGGAAGCAGCTCGATCGGGTTGCTGACCTCGGCCGTACCACGGCCCAGTCCCCTGGCTAGCCTCACGGCACCAGGAGGAAGCCTAAGAAATGGCAGCAGCAGTCCATGTTCTCTGAACTACAGGGGTAGTAACTCTGATCCATGCTCAAGAAGCACTATCACGCCTGCCAGAAAGGTCCCTCTGAGACCCGTTAGGGTAGATGTGTCTGAACTCCCTAGGATACCAAAAATTAAAAGGGAAGACACGGGCATCACTCAACCCAGAGATGGTAACAGCAGTGGAATACCAGATTCATGCATGAATAACCTCACGGGTAATGGTGGCAGACAGCAGACAGCAGACCAGAGGGACGTGAGGAGCAATCAAAATAGGACTGACAGGAGTGAGGTGCAGAGGCAAAGCCAGGGAGGCTCATCTTCGTCCTCTTCTTACTCTTGCTCTTCTGGCAGCTCAGAGACCCGTCCTAGTTCTACTGTAAGCTTCCGAATAAGTGCCAGTGGAAACTCCTGGCATGCCAGGAGGCTTGCTCATGGAGGGGTTTTCGGTACATCTTTGAAACCCACAGGTGATGAACCATGGCAGGCACACAGCAAAGGCAAACAGTCTTTGCCAGCTGTACAACCTGAAAAGAGAGAGAAGGCTGTAAAAAGTGAAATATACGACCCCTTTGATCCCACTGGCTCTGATTCAAGCTCTTCTGAAAGCGCCTCTGATATATTTCTGGCTCTGAACACAAGCTCAGAGAGTGAAAAAATGAGACACAGCATCCAGGATTCCACATCAAGGGAGCAAGAACTGCCATCCTCCAGCTGGAATTGCCTTGAAGAAAGGAAAACAGGTGCTGGACACCAGGTTAAAACTGAAAGAGTGCAGAGTGACACTGATGAAAAAGAGGATGTGAGACCCAATTTTGAGCAAAGGAAAGAATCCTTGTGTAACAAACATTCCAGGCTTTCAGGGAATGGCTTAAAAATTGCTTGTAAATCTAAGATCTTAATCACTGAGCCTTTGTCTGATGGAGAACATGGTGCTTCTGCTGGTGGTGGAATTGATACAACACATAAAACACTTGAACTTAAAAAAAGACTACCTCAGAAGGATGCTCATTCAAGATCTAGCTCTCCAGCCAGTACTCTCTCCAAAAAGAAAATTAAGTTGGAAACAACGTCTGGAGCCAAAGATCATAAATCAAGGTCAAACTCAAGATCTGAGTTGTACCCCCATTCTTCATCTGATGGGAAACAAAGTTCAAAACCAGAGGCAAGGTTGGCCTCTGATGAATGCTGCAGGTCTAGTAGTTCAGAGACCACAAAGGAGAAGTCTGCCATAGTGAAATATAGGGAAAAGAATCGTTCGAGGTCAAGAGAGAGGAGGTGGTCCCACTCCCGTTCAGAAAGCTCTTCGCCTGAGGTCTCGGAGAGATGGGCAGGAAAGAAAAAGCAGTCCAGGTCTAGATCGAAAGATAGGAGGCAATCTTGCTCCAGCAGCTCTGAAAGAGCTAAAAAGAAAAAACATAAGAAAGAAAGAAGCTGTGAGAGGTATGAAAGCAAAGGCAGTGGTTCAAGGCAGAAGGACAAGAAGTACAGACGCTCTCGATCCAGATCTAAGGAGAGGAGGAAAGACGGGTCGAGGTCTCGATCTACTTCAAAGTCAAAAGAGGCTCGCAGGTCAAGATCAAAAGAGAGACAATGGCAGAGATCGAGATCTAGAGAAAAGAAGAGTGAAACATGTGGAAAAACGTCACAGTCCATAGAAAGGAAGGGAGAGAGAGACTCTCAGAAACTAGGAAAGATTTCTGTAGAGGCTTCAAAGGAACCTAAAGACCTGAAAGAAAAGCCTGTTTTCATTGCTCCTGTGAAGGACGAGCCTGGTGTTCCAAAGTTGGTAAATGAATCCATCCCTAAAGGGGAAAGGAAAAAAATAGATGAATGTGATTTGGAAAGCAAGATGGATGTGGTCTTGGAGGCAAAGGTTAAAATGGAGCCAACTTGGCCTCAAGAGTTTGGGTGCTCTTCATGTGAAGATGAGTTCTTGGGCTCAGTTAAAGATGAGATGCTTTCTGCCCAGCCTATCTCTGTAGATGAACGCTACAAGCCTAAATTAGTTGGTACATCTCCTGAAATTCTTCCTGGTGCAGCTTTTTATGAACCTAATAAAAAAGAAAATGAGGAGTACTCTGCAGATAAGGTCAGCATTGACTACATCCTTCATACCACAGACTTAATAAAAAGTGAAGTGGTTGAACCAATTAAGGTCAGTGCAGCTGCAGTTGACACAGTTACAGGAATTAAAAAAGACGATGCCACCATCAAACCTGAGGTAGTGCCATCCCCTGTGACTGCTACCTCCAAATCCAGGGCGCCAGTGAAGAGGGTGACCTGGAATCTCCAGGATTCAGATGGGCCCTCAGCAGAAAAGACAGGCAGTAAGTTGAACTCAAATACATTTGCTTCTTTCATTGCTGTGTCTTACCAAGACTTTGACAACCTGACCATATTTTCTAAGAAGTGCTTTTGCAGAATGAATGTTGGATCAGGTATATTCTCCATGAAGGAAGTTTGTTTTCTATAAATCCCAGTATGGTTTTTGTTCTTCAGTGCTAGGTGTCCACAGTGAACAATATATCCCTTACTGGCCACAATACTAGGAGCCTCCACTGGAAACATGTTGGGCCTCGGTTAAGGTTGTGGTGTAGGCAAAGATGTGTGGGATTGAACAGCACATTCATTGCTCTTTCTCCCGTTTTCAATTGGATTATAATGTGGGAATGTGGGGCATTGTATTGGTCAAGGAAGGTGAGACTTTTGGGGTCCCTTGTATATTGGCAAGTTGAATGTGCAAGAAAGCTTTGCTCAACTACTGCAGCCATTTTCACATTATGTTACTGTTTCTCTCCTTGTGTTTTAGAAGTTTCGCTTTTTAAACAGCAGCAAAGTAGCAAAGATGGACTCTGCAAGGCACCGGAATCCAGGCAGGCCTTGAATCAGGTGCAGTTAATTGAACCTCCTCCAACAAATTACATGATCCCTCAGCCTATGTTTCCTGATATAGATCCCTCACAGGTTGGTGCCCATATAGCCAAGCTTGTCTTAAATTCTCATGGATGACGTCCCTTCATCTCATTTGTGGCCGAGAACATCTTTGGTTTGCTTTTTGTCCACTTTCATTCCAATCCAAGTTTAAGAGAAAATACTTTTCTTCTTTTTCAGTTGCAGAAAGAGAGTGCTGGCATCCTTAACTTTTAAACTATTGAATAATTTGTTAGTAACGGGGGAATTTTCTTTTTTTTTTTTACTATGGAAGAATGTTTTGACCATTTGCATAAAAGACGAGATGCCAATCAACCTAGAGGCAGAATGTGGGGAAAACAATTACGTGTCATTTTAACATTTTTGTGATTTACAATGAGAGAAAAAGTATGCATAACTTTCTCTGGAGCAAAATGCTTTGCAAGTGGCTTGACTGTTTAAATCATGCTTATCATTTTTTTGTCATATATTTTATGGCATAGTGATTTATTCCATTTCTGTGTAATATCGTAGATCTAGAGCTGCAGCACATACTAATTATTTATTCTGCAAAATAATGGTTTTGGAAATCATTCATTGCTAATTTTGAAGTGTTTCTATGAAATAATTTGACCAAATCTGACGCATTATGAAATTTTCATTTTGTGCATGCCATGGACAATTGTTTTAGCTGAATCTAAATTTTACATTTCTGTAGGGCAGTGTGAATTAACTACAATTACTTTTTGTATTTTGTTTTCCTTTTTTGGAACAACTTAAATACTTTTGTCTGTAGCTATAACTGTTGCCCTCTAAAATCATTACTATTCCTTGTTCACACAACTTAGTGTTCAGTGAACCTTTATCCCTCATCTTCATAATGATCAACACAACAATATTTTAGCACGGGAAATGTCTTTCCACTACCAACTGTAAAAATAATACTTCACTGCTCATTAACAGTTGTAGTATCAATTAAGATGAGTCTAATAAACATTTTTGGTGCTTAGCTTGTGCCGTTTTATTTTATTTTTACCAGAAGACAGTAAAAAAAGTAAAACCCTTCTGAATATTTCCAGAGAAGCTCAGCATCTCTGTGTAAAGGTACAGGGTTTTAACCTTGATGGAAAGGCTGCTTGTACTGTAACTGTAAAGTAAAAAGATCCCTGTAATTCCAGTATTCTGATTTCTATGTAAACCAGCACCAAGTATCAAATGGTTTGTTCAGTATTTGCTTTTCAAAGACAGCACCCCAGGAGGGTGATGGTAGAATAGTTTATTAAATGATATTAAACTCTACGAGTGAGTGAAGAACATTGTTTTAAGTGAAGGGCTCCAGCACTTTCATCTGTTGCTGTAAGCATTAGATTTCCATTAAACCATCTTTGAACATATGTGATCAGCTTGCCAAAAGCCATGCTCTTCAGAGGTATTTTTTTTAGATGGAGAGTTTTTAAATGTGGCTATTTTGTTCTTGCAATAACATGATTCCATATTTTGTAAAGGGTTAAAGAGAGATTTAGGGTCTCTTAGAATTTAATTGTAAAATACATTTTACTCATGAAACCACAAGAGCTTGGTTTGGTTACATGTACATCGGTACTGGGGCTTGATATATTGAAAGATAGTGGTGGAGAGCACTAGGTGGCAGCAGGGTTTTGCCAAGTTCAGTATTTTTTCCTCTGATGCAAAAGGAAGTAGAAGAGAGTTACTCGAGGACAATGTGAGAGAACATGATGCCGAAACCCGAAACCTGAAAGCCAGGCTGTGCAGATTCATGAGAAATGAAAGTAAAACCCTCAGTGAAGTCTGAAGAAATTGAAACTGAAACTGTAAAATTGTAGCGTTTCAGGAAAGTTGCTTATATGCTTTGGTTGCACTGTTTATATTCTAGAAATGTAGTGTACATATGAAGTAGATATGTAAACATAACTATTTTCACTTTATTTGATAGATTAAAGTATCACAATAATTGTCATAATTTCGAAGGAGTCTATGAAAGATAGTCTAATCTTAATTACTTAATCTTAAGTACCTGAGTCTAATCTTAAGTACTTTCACATTAATATTTCTAATATCTATAAAACATTTTAAAAGCAGCAAATACTTCTGTGAATATTTCTTGAAATTGTTTAGCCGAGTCATGATTGGTTAGTTTTTTTGCTAGAGATATATTATCTGAATATTATGATACTATGATATAATTAACATGTTTTTACAGTTTGTTTCTCTACATTGTGAATGCGAATCAGTTGAAACTGAACACAAACATTGGTGCTAATGATGATAATAATAGTCTTTATTTCAGCTCCCTTAAGAGATCCAGGGGTTTGGATTGTAGATGAGTTCCTCAGTTCTGAATTTAACAGTACAGCAAAACAGGCTTTTTTAAATTTAATTTCCCATGCTTGCTTTTCTTTAGGGGATTTAATTGGAATTGCATGCACATTCCCTTTAAGTAAGCAGGTGTAGCTATGCTCCTTCAACTCTGATCAGACAAGTCAGTGGTGCTCTTCCTCACCAGGAAGAAGCATGACTTTAGGGTCAATCTGGACAAAGAAATGGCGTTTCCAATCGACATGAAGATGCAGGGGCACCAAGGCAGTATGGAGGTGTATCAAATACAGGAACAATTGGAAATGCTTGACTTATGTTTTGTGTAGCCTGCATAATTGTGTCCTATTATGTCCTTCTTTATGACCATCCATCCAAAAGACTCAACTGGTGCAGAGGTTTAGTAACCCAAAACCCACCTCCATCTCTAACCCAAATCCTAACCTTAAGCATAGCTCTAAGCCTAACACACCCTATAACGGTAACATGCACTTTGACAAATGTTATGAACACTTAAACATCAGTTTTACCTAAACGCACTCATAAGACTATAGCCTAAAAAAAGGCATTATGCAGGCTACATAAAGCCAAATTTAAACAATACCTTACTGGACAATCATATGTGATCAAAATCACAACTTCCAAGAGTCTAACACTTCTGAGCTGTTTATTAAAATACTGTGTCAAAAATACTATTTTGTTTCATTGTAAATAATACAATACAGAAATATTCTCAAACTAATAGTTTGAGAAGTGTTACATGAAGTGTTCCCCTGCATCACGTCCCCTTTGTATTCTAAGCATTTGCATGGCTGCCTCACAGCGCTGGGGCTCTGGGTTCAACTCCGGACCTGCAGCGGGATCTGTGTAGTGTTTATATGTTCTCCCTGTGTTTGAGTGAGTTTCCTTTAGGTGCTAAAGTTTCCTCCCACAGTCCAAAGACATGCTCAAAGTTGAACTAGCTTCTGGTAATACTGGCCCTGGTGTGAGCATATGTGTGTGCTCTGTGGTGGACTGGTGTCCCATCCAGGGTGTAACAACCTGGCACCCATTGCTTGCTGGGATAGGCTCCGGATCCCCCGCTACCCTAAATTGGACAAACAGTTTACAGATGTTTCACCTTGAGGGGCTTAGGGTCCTGAGGCAGCTGTTTGCTGTTTCAAACCCTGCTTTTAGTCTCTCCAGTTCGCCAGCTCAGATGCTTGTAACTGGTGTCTGGTAACTGCTTGTTTTGTGCTATTGACCTTCAGATCAATTTTTACTTTCTCATTCACGCTTTAGAATTCTCCTTTTTGGAAGTTTTTGTCTAAATGTTGCCAAGAGGTTTGAGGGAGTATCGGTTCCTTGTTCATGTGCTTAGTGGATGTCCTTATCCTGGGCAATTTACTGTTTCATCCAATCTGTCATAATAAAGCAAAATAAAATCACACACTTGCAGTATAGCAACCTAACAATAAATTCATGAAGGAACAGAGAACTAAAGATGCTTTGTAAACATTGCAGATTAGTTTTGGGAATGGTGTATCCTAAGATTACTATCTAGCCATTGAAATTGCATGTAATCTGTGTAGCGAAGGTAAAACAATCCTTTTTTTTAATGCTATGGGAAAAGACCAGCTCTCGTAGGTTGACCATTTTAAAAATTGCAGATAGTTAGAAAAACATGTCACAGCTAATATTTGTATATCTTAAATAATTTCTGTCCATTAACAAATTTGTTTTTCAAATTGTGTCCTTAATCTAGAAACTATGCATACCCATTGGGTATAAAGGGTTCTTCATCTTCCCTGTATAAAACTCTCGCTCTTTCCCTCCATCTTGTACACCTACCAGCATACATGATGATTTGAAATGCTTTTTGATAAAGGAACAAGCATGCATTTGCACAGTATAAAAGACTTAAGCATGTATTTTTAAAACACTGGTAAATGTGTACCTGCTTATCAATTATGCATGTCCCTGATATAAGTAAACATTTGTGTTCTAATTTAACTTTTTGTGTGTTCATATGTTTTAGAAGGAACACTTTAATTATTCTTGCCAGTGGCCTGGTGTATTTTCCTTAAAGATATTTATACCTCGTGGTTCACAGATGAAATAATTCTTTGTGTGCAACTTTGATTAGACAGATATACGTAACTTAACACAAACAGCAAACTGTTTCCTGACTGCACTGAGCACACCTATAATATTTGCACTGGAAGCAAATATGTCCATTACCTCAGATCCTCATAAATGGCAGGAAATTACAATAGAATGTGGAGAAACAAACTGGTTTCACACAATACATTTAATCTTAAACTGAAATATTTTGTTAAACTCCTGCTGTGGTTTTAATTTGTTGAAACGTTTTAAATAAAAGCATAGGAAAGATAAATACACAATGAAGTTATATCTCAAGAACACAAGTCTTGCCGTCTTTCAGGAGTTTGTGAAGCTTCATTCTTCATCTCCTTTCACGCAGAGCACACTGCTATTTGTTTCATGTCTTATCTGTGTGTGCAATCAAACTGTATCTGATTTTTTTTTTAATTTCTCCACCTCCAGGACTTTGCCAAATCTGCTCCCTTGGACACGTCCGTTCACGTGGGGTCTCTGCCTTATGCCCCTGTGGTCAGCGAGTCCACAGCCCAGTACATAATGCAGGGCAACCTGGCCACCGCAGGCTCTTCAACCAGCCTGACCTGTCCCTCTAGCTCTGACCTCAAGGCAGGTGTGTCGGACCCGGGAGCACCAGTCCCATCTGTGCAGAAGGATGAGCCAAGAGCACCAGAAAGCGTTAGCGATGTGGACAAATCCAAGAATGAGAAAGTAAGAACAGATAAGCGTTAATTGTACGTGAGTGCTTTTAACTCTTAGCTTACGTTTTATCCTGCACATGTAAAAACAATTGATAAACTTGGATACTTTTACACATTTCTTAAATACAGACATAACCTGGGTTCTTTTAAGGTCCAAGAATCAACTTGCTCTTTTCTAGCTCCATGCTGTCAGTTACAATAGATTTACCATTAAGATGCTCAAGAAGACCTAACTGGTGCCACAAAGTGAGCTTTAATTCAGATGAACGACTAATAGGTTTATTCCATGCTGAAAAAAAGAAGAGGAAAGCTACCAGTCCACTCTAATTTACCCTTTGATAGGCTCTGACCTGTCCTCTTTAGCTTGGAGAGATGGAGAAATGTGCCTCCAGTACATGTCAGTTTGTATGTCCAAATGCAGAACCAGAAATATGACTTCCAGTAAATCTACAGTGTGACAATAGTAGCCTCTGTGCCAGTCTGATGGCTGGATCTTCTACAAATCTTTCATTGCCTAGTCTGAAGTGGTGATTAAAATCAGTACTGTAAGTATCAGTATGTAGTAACAGAATTTCTTTCTCTGCAGTACATAAAGAAGCTTCATATGCAAGAAAGGGCAGTTGAAGAAGTAAAACTGGCAATTAAGCCTTTTTATCAGAAAAGAGATATCACTAAGGAGGAATACAAAGACATTCTACGGAAAGCTGTTCAGAAGGTAGGTGTTTTCTGCTACTCCTGTGTAGTTAATAAAAAAGAAATAAATACATTACACTATACCCTTTATAATGTAGCATTCTACACCTTTTAATAACAAAATAGCTCATTTAAATTCACCTGGTCTTTATCGTGTATGTCTTCTATTGAAACAGCTGTGCATGGAAGTATCCCCTTATATTCTTGTTTGCAAAAAAATAAACTTTCTTTCATCTGGCTTAGGTGTGCCACAGCAAGAGTGGAGAAATCAACCCAGTCAAGGTTGCAAACCTGGTCAGAGCTTATGTTGACAAGTACAAGCACGCCAGGAAGCACAAGAAGGAGGCTGAGGGCTCAAGGAAAGACACAGCGATGACCAAGGACCCACAATCTTGAAGGAGAGCTGTTTCCAGCCCACAGAGACAGCAGGCACAACACACTTTTTAGAGTTGCAAACGTTTAGGGCAATTTATGTTGCAATGCGTTATTTTTTATTTCTCAGAACATTTGAGAGTGACATTTTCTTACTAGGTGCTTACACAGCGTTTTTCCATCAACGAACATCAGGAAGATTAATGTTGAGGCTGTCCGAATCAGCATATGAATCCCCTTACTGGCCTCCTCATGTGTTCCTGTTTGAAAAGCAGCTTCCTGCCACCTGATTATACTACAAGCCCAGTTCCTATTTCTGATCCCAGTTCTTTTTGCATGAAGCTATCTTTTGAGTTTGTTTTAAATTCTAAAAGTTTACACACAGGTTTAATGAGGAAGTGACATCCTGACTGTCCTAATATATTTCTCTTACTTTTCTTTTAGTCTGCAACATGTTGCTTGTCAAATTCTTGTCACGTACAGACCAGTGTATTTCTGTTTCCCTCACTACTTCAACTGTAGATTTTTTTTTTCCATTAAGACTAATGTTGATTTTAGATTTGAGATCAGGTCATTGTGTCTCATCGACCTCCTTCCTCCTTTTCACAGTGGAACAAGTTTGATCCATGTCAGCCAGTTTGGGTTGGTGTGAGTTTCAGGCCTCTGCAACTCTGTGCTGGTTTACAAGCTCCATGATTTATATGGAAAAGGAACCTGTATCATTAGGGAGTTAGAGCAGATACTGCTTTACTCTGATCAGTACAGCTCTGAAAAACTGTTATGAATCAGACCAGCATTGGTTGGACTGTTTGGGTTCTGCAGTAGGTTTGTTCTTGGTAGTGAAATTTAATATAAGAGACAGAGTTCTGCAAGAATATGACCCCTCTAAGTGTGGCCCGACTAATATGGGAAAAGGTTCCAAATGGTGTACAGTACCCCAAGGTGGTTCACAATGTTTTACATTATCATCCTGTTTTCAGTTTCCTCTATGTGTTTGTTCTAAGGAAAGTGCTGCCGCGCGGGAAAATAGTGAAACAGCATAAAATTAAGAAGTTTGTTTTGACACATTCAAAAGTATAAATGTATAGAAGGACATTTCGATGTTGGGTTGATTCAGAGACACTAAGATTAAAACAATGACTTGGCTATAATGAATGACTTTGTTAAGGAGTTATTAGTGTAAGGGAAGGGACAATGGTAAAGATTCTACTACTGTGTACTTTGTACAAAGGGAAGATTTAAAGGCAATACTTTCACAGTATGTGTCCAATATGTACAATTATTTTATCACCACAAGACCCATTTTGTGATCATTTCTGGTAATAGTTTACATTATAGCTATAATCTGACAGTATAAAAAACTATTGAAACCATTTGTTTAATGCCTGAACTCTCACATCACAAATCTTGTTTTTATGCTGGACCATTACCTTGGTAGTATGCTCTCACTGTAGTATTTTCAAATGTGTGGTTTTAATTCACATTCTGATGCAAGTTTTATTTGGCAAATACTGAAATTTAACAAATTGTCATTGTCATTGTCAGAAATACATGTATTGTAAAGACCCTGAAAGTGTTTGAATTTCTAGAAGTACCTTAAAGTGTAATTGGTTGGCCTAGAACACTTGCTTTGTCCCCCATTCTGTGAACTGCTGAAACTGTTTAGAGGAACTGATCAGAGAAGAGTTGGTGTTAAATTGTTTGATTGATTGCTTTTTTTTCTACTCAATTTCAAGTCAACTGAAACATGCTTGATTCATAGCACAGTGCCAACATTGAAGCCTGAGGTTACGTAGTTATGTACAAAAACTGGTTTGTTCAGATCGTTTTGTTCTCCACTTTGGTTTGCTTTCAGTTTCTATTACTTTTGTAAAAGAGGGAGAATCTTTGGCACTGGATGTAAGCATTAACATTGAAACATAAGAAAAATAATTTTGATACAAGTTTCTTAGTGTATTAATTCTGAGCTGTTCTTCCAAAATTTCTGATTTACAAGGTAAAAAATGGTGAAACTAGTTTTAATGATTATGAAGTAAACATTGTGTTCTGTATAGACTAAAGTAAGCTCAAAAACATGTTTCTAATCTAGGATGGTCCAGGAACACATTGTTCCTTAAACCTCCATACAGCTCAGAAAGTAACGTTTAGGTTAACTGTCACTATTTAACTGTTGAAAACATGAGATTTGTAAATACATTTCTTAGAAAGCGTCTTTAATAAAAAAAAAACAAAACTAAATGTTCTGTTTTGCATACATGCCTTATTTCCAAATGTGTTATTCTGTATTAGTGACAATGTATGCTGTGTTGTAAACCAAAAGGATCTTAATAGCGTCTGATACAGAGCATGTAATCAGTTTTGTAACCAGCTTTTGACTGCAGTATCATGTCTTCAAAAGAACTGGAATAAATTAACTGGGGGAAAAAGCTCACTGCACCAACACTTAAATGCAGTTTCTGAAAAATCCTCTATTTTTATCTTTCCTCTCCTTTGCATACAAGTCTTTATTTTTGCTTTTATGCCACTAGTGCCAGTTATATACCTTCACAATACAGAATAGCTGGTTTCTTAAACTGCATAGTTCAGTCCCAATATTCGTGATGGTTAGTAATGGGAAACACACACATGCTCCAGAAGACCATTCAGCTTGTCATCCTGCAATCAAAGTTTATTTATCAAATGCATAACAATATAGCGTGCAACAGTAATTGCTGGCAATGAAATGTATTTTCTACGAGCTCAGGGGGGAAATCACAAAATTAAAGTTACTATATAAGGTTACATAATAGTGCAAAATAGAGCTGCTATGTGTCCAGGGTGTATGTAATACATTATGTACAAGTAGTGCAGTAGGCCGAATACAGTGAAAACTATATGTCTATGAGTGGTGATTTGCTGAAGGAACTGCAGCTTGGCTATTTAGTTGTCTTATTGCCTGGAGACAGAAGCTGTTCTGTAATCTTTTGGACATTGACTGAATGCTTCGGTACTGTTTACTGGACGGTAGGAGGGAAAAACAGTTTATGACTGGGGTCCCTGACAGAGTTGGGGTATTGGATAGTGGACCTCTCTGGTCAGGCCTCACTGATCAAAGTGAAAACATGGCAAGCTCACAAGAGTCTGGTGGTCATGAGGGCTGCAGCTGATCAGCATATCCCATCCCAGTATGAACGCTTCTGTGTCATGTGATGCTCAGCTTCTTCCAAAAACACATTTGCAGAGCAAATAGTTTTAGGGTTGCATTGACCCCTTTTTATCACATCATCACTACAACCCGTTCCAATTCAAAGAAGCTTCACCTCTTCGTGATTTTCTGTCATCCTTTTGGGGCATCTATTTTGAAGGTAAACATTTGAAGAGGTGAGGTTGAATCAGAAAGTAGTAGTCCTTTTATCGCAGAAAGTGGCGAATGTGTGAAACATGGGGGTCAAGACCTCACTGGTTCGTGTTTGAGTACAGAGCCTCTTGTCTGAATCAATGTCTCAACTCAGGTGGTCATGTCATCCACGATCACCCCAAGGCATGTGGGCTTCTGGACAGCCTCAACGGACTCAACCGGATTTTCAAACAGCTCCACATGTGGAGGTTCTGTGATCACATACACAGTGTTTGTTGATAAATTTAATTAGGTTCTCCATCTTTCTTGACTAGCAGCTTGGTGATAGTCTTATGGCTAATTTGAGTGAAATGTTTTGATTTTGTCTTCATTTGAGGAGTTCCTCTTAGAGAAGAGAAATATGGGGAATGAAGTGTTTTGGTGTTGATGAGTCATCAGCCAGGTGGCCACATGAATGTACTGTCTCTTCTTGTATATAAGAGAGAGGCTCAGTAAATATGTACAATATCTTCATTACTAAATATGAGGAAGCTCACAAACAAAAAAAACTGAGTGACTGCTTTTTGTTTTTTTTGTAATTGCTAATAAAAAAATCTTATAAATATATAATCTATATAATATAATTTTTTTTTTCCTTGTTGAGAAGTTTCAATCTTTTTTTTCTCTCATGTGTAACAAATGTTCCTAGTCCATAATGAACACTATATACTTATATGTCCAGTAGTTAGTGATTATATGTGATTGCAACTTTTTCTGTTGTTCACATCCTGTGAGTTGTCACCATTCGTTAGAAATCCTCAGTTACTGCTGGGTATAATCTTCACTGTAAATAGCATGGCTGCAGTCTGGTTGCACAACCTTCAGAGGCCACATGAGGACTCGAACAGGATTTGGCAAGTGACCCTGCGTGTCTTGGTTTATCTTCTCTGCAGAAAAAATATATTTTCTAAGAGTAAGATTTGGTACTTTTGAATGCTGACAGACAAAGGTAACTTTACAGTTTGAAATGAGTGCTGTAGAACATTTGATATTTCTGCTGTGCTGTGTGAGGCTCAGTACAGACTCTGGACACGCCTTTTAGGGAGTTCCCCAGCATTAGGCCGAGCTTCCAAGCATACTCCGGAAATGATGTAGACAACAGCAGGCAGTTGAACAAGATGGCTCGGCAGAATGGCAAGTATATTGACTCTTTTGTTAACTGGAGCTAGTTAAGCAGCAGCATTAAGTTACTAAAGGTAGTTTATTAGTGCCTTAAATAACTTGCAATCTGTAATGTAAAATTGTTTTAGTTGTAGCAATAAGTGAATGAATGCTGCACTGTATAAAATCTGAATGAATATGAATGAGTTATTCAGCTTCTTACAATATCATCTCCAAAAGCATTTGATAATGAACTGTATTTTTTTGGCAGCTTGAGATTCTGTTGAAGTGCATTTATAGGATGTGCATGTTTTTTGTTCCACATCAAGAATCTGTTAGCAAAGTGCATTCTGTTTATGAGATATATACATTGATCACATCGGTTTATCAGTAGCTAAATTGAGCACCTCCGATATTTTGCCTTCCTAACCCCAGGAATTGTGATATTGTGTAAGTAAATTATAATACCGAAATCTTCTCACGCGTTTTGCAACAGTTTCAATCCAGCTGCCTCCTTTGGGATTCCAAAGAGCTAAATACCGAGGAAGGAATGTGCAACTACAGAGAACATTCTGCCCTGTGCACTTCCGCTTGGTTATCCATCTTCATTTTCCATACAGTGATTATTAAAACTGCAATCAGCTGCTGGTCTGAATTCCCAGGGCATTTTGCCTTTCTACAGTATGTTGAAAAATTTAAAAGGGATTAAAAAATATAAGAAAATGTATTAACGTATCTATAGATTTGCACTGTTTTATTTAGTTAATAAACTGCTCTTCCAGTAGGCTGTACTATTTGCTTAGCTGAACCAAGTAGAATAGGTATTACTGACCTTTTCATTGACCTGAACACTCCACTGAAAGTGCTTTACAGATAATGGGGGCTCCCCTCCACCACCACCAGTTTGCAGCCCCATCTGGATGATGCAACAGCAGCCCAGAGTGCACCTCTACATGCATCACACATCATCTCTCAGACTAGTCAGATTATTTTGAATGATGAAGCTAGTTCATAGATGGAGATTATTAGGAGGCCATGAATCTAAATACTGGGAATCTAAACATTGTCTTGTTTATTCCATTTTAGGTTTCCAAAAAAATAAAAAACTTGATTATTCAAAAAAGAAACTGAAAACGATCCCTTCAGAAGTCTTGGAAGATACAGACATTTCCATTCTCGACCTAGACCGGAACAGACTCAAGGATACTCTGGGCATCTTAACATTGACAAACCTCAGGGAGCTCATTCTGTCTCGGAACGAACTTCTTGACTTCCCTCTGGAGATTAAACAGCTTTTCCACTTGGAGAAACTTTACTTGAACCAGAATAAGATCCAAAATATCCCAGAGGGAATCTTCTCCCAGCTTCAGAAGCTGGAGTTGCTGAAGTTGAGCACCAACCGTCTCAGTAAACTCCCATCTGACATCAGCTGCTGCAAGAACCTGCAGCACCTTGGCCTCTCGCACAACTACCTGAAAGAGCTGAATGAGGCTGTGGCCGACCTTCTCAAGCTCAAGGAGCTGTTTGTGGACAATAACAGGCTCTCAGAGCTCCCAGCCAGGCTCTTTGAGAACAAGAACCTCACAACTTTCCGAGCGGCAGCCAACCGCCTCAGGGAGCCGCCTGACGAAGTGTGTGCCGGGGGCCTGAAGCAGATCAGGCGCTACTTCAGCCAGCTGAGCAGCTCGCAAGCTGATTACATCTGCAGAGTGAAGACGATGTTCCTGGGCTCCTCGATGGCAGGCAAGTCTACCCTGTGCCGCAGCCTACAGGAAGGGAAGGTGGTGACAGTGAGTGTGGCGGACAGGACGGTGGGGATTGAAATCAGTGAGGTGCAGAAAGAGGACTTCAGCTTCCTCTTCTGGGACTTTGCAGGCCAGGAAGAGTACTACCTCACTCATCATGTCTTCATCACCCCTCAGGCCCTGGTCATTCTGGTCATCAATCTGAAGAGGTGAGATACAGTAGGAAGTAAATACAACCCATTTATTGTTGTGGCTATGAGTGATTGTCCCATTCCTCAGTCAAGCATTGAATTCTGAGCTGTGCTAGGCAATTTGAATTTTCTAGTATTTGATTTGCAAAGTTTCTGGCCTCCATAAAAAATGGTTCTGGTTATTTTCAACTAAATTTGCAATCCAAAACTGATAATCTCACAACTGAAAACATATGTGTGGAAATTATGGGTTGTTGTGTTTCATTTACATATACATATACTTTTTAATAATAATAATAATTCCACCAATGTGCAGCCCCATCTGGATGATGTAACAGCATCGGCAGTGCGCCAGTTTGCTCACCACACATCAGCTATCAGTGGGGATGAGATCAGAGTGATGAAGCCAATTCTTAGATGGGGATGGCATAATTGGAATAGGGTAACCCTAAAGCTAACCCAGTGGGAAATTTAGCCAGGATGCCAGGGTAACACCCCTACTCTTTTTGAGAAATGCCCTGGGATTTTTAATGACCACAGCAGCAACCTTAGCTTTTCCCATCCAGGTACTGGCCAGGCTCATACCTGCTTAGCTTCAGTGGGTTGCCAGTTGAAAATTGCAGGGTGATATGGCTGCTGTGGCACTATTTTTGGTGTGTCATGTGGAGAGAGAAAATGTGGAACATGTTTTCGCAACAAAATCTTTTGAATGCTGTTTTGTTCATTGAAAAGACCAGTTTACTTTTGTGATAGGATCACAGCTGCCATTTTCTGTGCCTTCCTTTTGATGGTAAATCTTAAGGTCCTTATGCCATCATTCTCTGTTGGATTATTTCAGCTATAGTATTGGTGATCCTCAGTCCTTCAAAAACGAAGTAAGCTTCTGGATTAATAATGTGCTGATGAGAGTTCCTGACTCTGTTGTTCTCCCAGTGGGGACTCACATTGACAAGTGTGAGAACTCAGAAGAGATCAAAGAGAAGAAAGCAGATATAGAGATCAATATAAAAAAAATGCTGGATGAGAGGGAAGCTCGGTTAGAGCAAAGGAGAAAAAACATCAGGGAGAAAACGGAGCCAGCCCTGTTTTCTGATCAGACGTGCAGACTTGATCAAGTGACTGGCTACAACTTAAAGGTATTGTTCTATTTCTTTGTGTTTCCTTCAATCTTTTTTTTGAAGAAAATCAGAATTGTCAATTGGTTTTGAAGGCTGGCAAAGACTCCAGTCCGGTACCAATCAGGAGTGAAGGAGTCCTGTAGACATGCTCCTCCCATGAGCACCCTGGCAGAGGGGTTTGCCCTGTGAGCGACATCAAGGGAGACCAGAGGAGCAGAGTGTCTCTTAATGCAAATGTGCAGAAGGCTGGCAGAAAATCAAGAAAGCCCTTGCCAACTAATCACCAACTACCCCACCAGTGTCCATGCTGCAGTATTTAACCTGCTTAGTAAATATTACCAGCATCACTGTTTGAGAAGTGGCAAGACACTCCTACCTTTTTTCCCTTTTATCAATAGATGCTCAAATTATTATTTTCTCGTTCTCCCCAGTGTAATGTACTGGCCAACACACAACTTCTAGTCAGATTATTTTGATCTCTGGAAAAAAAAAATCAAATGTTATACAGAAAGAGCCTGAAGAGGCAATTAGGAATGATAAGCACAGATAACTTTAGCTAACATCAGTGGAGCACCGTATATTGAATCTTGATTTTTTATTATTGTTGTTACAAATAGTTTGAATATTCTTTCTACTACTGTACCCCTGGCTAAATTACAGTTATTTAAATCTGTACAATCTAAGTCTTTGGATAAAATCCTAATGATGATGATAATAAATGACAAATTTTTTGCAAAGGACTTAAGACGATTTATACGTAAGTGGGTCAGTGGGAAATACTGTGACTTATGTTGTTATTTATTAGGTTCGTGACCTCATAGCAATTGATGGCACAAATCAGGCAGACATTGAATATCTCCAAGCAAAGATTTTGGAATGTGTGCAGAATAAAGACCTTTTTCCGAATATAGAGAAAAAGCTGCCTCATGTCTACCAAACTGTGGAGTCCTCAATCAGGGATCTTCTGAAAGATCACAAAGTTCCTGACCATGGTATGTCTTTATATTAGCAATCATTGTTATACCACTGCTTGCAGAAAAGCAGAACATGTCTAGAAATGCCTTTGTTTAGCAGGTAAAGCCTCTTGTGCCAATTACCTCAACTTAAACATACGCTACAAATTAACACCTTAATTCAAAAGTTAGATGAAAATGAGAAGCGCATACTAAATAATCGCATTATGCCCTAGACAAATCACTGAAAGAGATGACTTTGGTTCAGAGTAGTTAATTACCATGGCAAAATTAAAATTAAAAATTGTGAATTCAAGGTTGTGATAGTTCCAATTTTTATAAACTGTTTGTTTGCTCAGTTTTAAAGCAAATTTTACAGCTTTGGGGCTAATGTCAAGTAGTTTATCATGTCAGTACATGAATTAATAGTGCATCACATTTCATACCTTCTTGTCTGTTTTATGTTTTAGGAATTGTCTCTCTTAATACACTCTTAAGTGACATTAACTGTAAGCTGACGAAGATTGATAAAGACGACCTTAAGGATATATTACGTTACCTTCATCGCATAGGTATCATAATGTGGTATGAAGACATTCCAGCTCTTATAGATACAGTGTTTGTCAAACCGTCATTCCTCATTGCTTTGTTCAAGGTTAGTGCTCGCTTTCAAAAGAGAAATCTGGAAGCTACATATTCAAAAATTTTTATTTTTGTGGATTAGAGTTCACATTTTTTTTCGGGAGAAGTGTAAACAGAAGATTAGAAGTCATGGGTTTTACTTCTTTTTAGACATGTAAAACTTCTCTAACTAAAAAATAGCACAGCTTGTTTACTGATTTACTCTACTTTGTAATATTCACTCCAAAATACAGGGCCTTCTGCACTAGCATCTGTGTTAGGTCCTGCATGGTGCATAGGACTGAATCATTTTGTCCTGCTCCATTCTGTGCTTGGTGTTGTGTGTGGTACACATACAGTACCATATCTATGTTTACTGTAATAATACAGTGCTCTAAACATGGCAAGTGTTTTCAGAACAAAGTGAACCATGGTGATGATCAGACTGAATCGCTGAGTTTTGTCTTCTGCTGCGCTCAGACAATTGTCCGTCATGACCTGGAGGATCAGCTGAAGAAGATACCCAAGGATCTGCTGATGAGTGAGAATGCCCTGGTGAAGCACAGGAGGAAGTGGGTGGAAGATTTCCACAGGAATGCCACCTTGCACAACACTGCCATGAGGCTGCTGGTGAAGATGTCTCTCCCGAAAGAGAACTCTCCTGAGGATGAGGACTTTATGGAAGAGATTGCTGGGACCAAGCAGGAAGGCGGCAAGCTCCTCCGTCTTTTGAAGCACTTTGAAATCTGCCTCGCCACAAAACTCTCTAATCCGCTTAACCCAGATGCCATGGAGTTCAGCCCAGAGAGACTGTGGAAGATGCCTCAGTCCTCCATCCCAAATGATGCCTGTATGTTCCCCAGTTACCTAAAAAATAATGACCTTGTGTCACAGAAATGGGGTGAAGATAAAGTGGATGACATCAACATCCACATCTACCTTCTACCAGAAATCCCCCAGGGTCTCTTCCACAGGTAATCAGTTCATTTTTCTTACAAGTTTGGAATTTCTATTTATTTATATTTTCATACCAACCCAGTTTGGAATCAGCGGTTGCTTATGACTCAGTTGTACAGCTACAGCTCCTGTATCACATGGGGAGAGTGAAGACGTGTGGACTCTGACGCACCTACCTGAGAGTGTCACTTGGTGTTGGACACACTGCAAGATCCACTGTCTCTTATAGAAGCATTAGTGCCAATGGAAGGAGCAGTGTATGTTTCCCACTAATGATTACTAAATTAACCTTGCTTGTACAGTTGTGCACTGCCACATGATAAATCTTTTTCGTAGTCATATCTTTCTGTAGGTATATTAAATATGTGAATTACATTGCATTTTACTTACCTGAATGGGAAAATATGAATGAACATGTGCTTACTAATGTTTAGTTTCAGAGGACTCTAGGCTCATAATGAGGGCTCATTATTGTTTTTATGACAGCTATTGGCATCTGTTAGAAAATGTAGGACAGTTAGGAACAAAACCATCTACAATATTATGACGGGCCTGTATGAGTGTACTTGACATGGACTATGAAAGGAAAAGTTTATGAACACTATAAAAACAAATCTGTAGAGTTATTTCTACTGAATAGCTCTATAGACTGCTTTAAACTCAGTAAAGACCCCACAACTGCACAAAACCATATTTTAAAGGATTCCATACTGGTTTGTGAATTTTACATCTCCAGCTCTCTGTGTAAGGAAATGTCTCCTATTTTCTGGCCAAGAATTATTAGATTCACTAGTTTCCTAGTTTCTAATATCATTAATTCCATGATCTTTCCATGATGATAAGTCTTAGGTCAATACCTTTCAGGATTTTGAAAATGTAAATTATTCCTACTTTCATGCTCTAGGCAAAAGTGATTCAGTTCCCTTAATCCAGTGGTTCTCAAACTTTTTGGACCAAGTACCACCCCTGATCAAACCAAAGCATCCAAGTACCACCTACAAGTCATCTTCTCATAGGAACCCCAGAAAATCTTAATGACCAACATGAGCGCGCGTGTGCACACACACACACTCACATGTGAAATATAAATATATATATAAATATAAAATATAAATATAATAATAAACTTTATTTGATATAGCGCCCTTAAAGGTGGCTTCTCAAAGCGCTTTACAGAAAAAAAACAGGAATGACACCAAATAAAAATAAACAATAAAAAAAAGCACCATTTCAGTGAGAGGGGTGAGCCTGTTTAGTCGAGGAAAGCAGATGTGAATTCGTTTTTTCGAGCCTTGATACAATTCACAACAGAGTCTAACAGATTTTAAATCATCAGGCATTTTCTTGACGGCAAAGGTCTCGCGGTGGATGTTGCAATGCATCCATTCATTTCTGGAGCAAATTGTCTGATTCATGCAACTACACCGCTGTGTCGGCTTGTCATTGCTCTAGCACCATCTGTACAAACTCTGACGCATTTTATCCAGTTGATAAATTCATTCACAAGCTGATATATGTGCTTTCTGTAGCTCCTGTTGGTAGCGGTTTACAGAACAGAAAGTCCTCATGGGATGTACCCTCAAACTCGTATCTAACATAAACTAGTGAATTGGCCAAATCGACTACAGACTCATCCAATTGCAGTGAAAAGCATCTGCTCATCTTAACGCGCTCTATTAGCGTACTTTTGATATCATCTGCCATTTCAATAATTCTATGAGTGACTGCGTCTTTCAGAGGGGGCAGTAGGTCGAGCTGTTTAGCAGCTTTTTCTCCACACATAATAAGTGTCAGCTCTTTTGCCAACGGTAAATAAGGTTCTTCAAAGGTAGTGTGGGGCTCACCTGCTTTAGCAATATGTAAGCTTGCATTTTTCCCCGTTTCTGTTTCAGGAGTCTGTCTCAGAAGTTAAAAGAAGTTTTTATTTCATGTGCATGGGTGCAAAACACAGAGACGCTCGGTGTATTTTTCTCAAATTAACCTAGAACAGTTCTTAAATATTTTTCTGTTATCAATCACACTTTCCTGTGCTCACAAGATTACCGTTCCTAGCACGCATTTCTATGCATTCCTGTGTTTACAACATTGGCATTGTTCCAAAATCACGAACATTCTCCTACCTCCCTATTGGCTAGAGATAAGTTTTTTTTAAATACAATTGTTCACTTTCGTTCATAGCACGCATTCCTATAGAGTGGTATAGAATTACATTGTAGCTCAGTGTCCACTCAAGTATTAGTGCGCGCTGTATCGTAGTACGTAGGCTGCGTATTCGACACGTCTTAAAATAGAAAATATGAAAACCCGCCCCGATTTTTCAGCGCACACAACAAAGTTCCAGGGTCATATGGCGTACCAGCTGGCGGTGCTCCGTGTACCACTCCTGGTACACGTACCACAGTTTGAGAACCACTGCCTTAATCTGTCTAAATATTTCGAGTTGAATATGAGAATGGCTTAAAGCTCACAGGAATTATGCAATACAAAGTTTTTTGGTTAAGTCTCTATTTCTGATTTAATGATGTTTGTCCAGACTAATCCTAAAGATTATATAAAATTTCTTTTGCACATTGTACTGAACAACTTAATAGTCCATACTACTTACATACCGACAATAACATACATTATGTGGGATTAAGCATCAGAAAGGTTACAAACAAGACAATTTTGATCATCAACCTTATGTGGGTTTCTGAAAAATAATTTTAGTAATCCAAGGATCCGTCTGTTTCCTGAAAGAAGCGTTCTCTGCAACAACAAAGCTACTCCCTGTTACTTTTATTCCAGATTCCTACAGCCCTGTATGTGATAAAAGTGTCTCATGTTTTAAATGCACTTCCCTGTATTTCCACTAATATCTTCTATTTCATGTCTAGTGCTGCTTCTGAAGAATGGTATTTCTTGAGTAGGTTAAGAATGCTCTTATACAGACATTTTATTTTCTAGGCTCATTATTAAGGTATGCTCTTTGTATGCACCTCACTGGGTGGGAAGGGAAAAGTGCTTGGTCATCTCCAATGCCAAATGCCTACTTATTAAAGAAAACCATGAAGAAGATGACCAGTTTATTGAAATCCGTTGCAGAAGACCTCAGAAGAGAGGTAAGAACACTTGTTGCCATGGAAGCTGGCCACACCTGCACTCACCTGTCACTGCCCTGGTTGCCGTGGATATCAATCTGAGTGGAATGCTGTACCACCAGGAGACAATTTCCGGCCTTAGGTGGTTCAGGTTATTTAAGCTCTAATGTAGACTTTGCTATAGAGTTTACTTCAATGTTAGCTTCTCTCCTGTTTTCCTGGGTACGAACGTGGACTGTGTTTTTGCCTGCTCCCCCTTCTTGCTGCACTCACTGTGCTCTCTGCTCACACAGTCCTGCTTGTTCTCACCACATAAGCTTAACTCCTACCTGCTCTTGGGTTCGTTTTTCAAACCGTGGTCTGCTGCTTTAGGTCCAGGTTAATATATCATATTTTTTTTTAAAATGTGGATGATCCTGCACTAAATTCTCAGAAATTTCAATTAAATAGATTTGATAGTTTGTCTGGAATTCACAAACCTCATTAAAATAGACATATCTGTTACTTTTTAACTAAATTAGTACACTTAATACTTGGACTTCCAAACCCTAATGACCCCTTGTAGTAAACATACCCTCTCTTATGAATTCTTCTATCTTCTTCATCGCATTTTCCCACTTATGTGGGGTTTGCTTGGTCGTGTGCATTTTGACGCAACAAGGAATTTTTCTTCAGCCAGCTTGTTGCACGGCCTGTCGCTGAAGTCCCTCCTCCGGGCTTGGGACCGTCTATGGCGGAGTTTTATGAATTCTTCTATGAAGTCCTTCATATACTGTATACCAGGGGGCAGCGGCTTTTCAGAACCAGTCTGCCAAAACTTTTATGAATTTACTTTTTTAATGGAAAATAGTCCCACTTATGTTTGGCAGCTTCACAAAAAAATAGTATGCAAGTGTTCGTATGTATGTAGTATGAGGCAAGTGATACTACATACTAAATATGTAGCAGTTTAAATTGATCCCTGTCCTTGCTGAATTTGCAGAGCTCAATACTAGGCTTTTAGTTCAATATTTTAAGCAGCAGACAAGTCACCGAGGTACAGTACGTCCTGTAGATTCAAATTCTAGGAGAAATGAAAATACTGCTTTATTCAAACAGTCAAATGTTCCAGGCAGTGACATTCAGCAGATCACGACAGAGCTCATTCTATAGCTGCAATTGTGTGCCACAGAACCATAAAGCCTTAAAGACCCTAAAGCCTATGAGGCCCATAGGTCCCAGCATTATAATTCAATGAGCTGTTTTTTGAAATCCTCAACCCCCCCCATCCACTGAAACATTGTCAAATCCATGTGGCTAGTATAAAAGTTCTTTAGACTTGACCTTTTTTCTGAACTGAATATTGCTAAAAAAAGGAATGCTTCTTATCCCTCTTATCTACTGCATCCGGTGATTGACATGAGTAACATGAGCAAAATATAGAGAAAAAATAAACATATAAATGATGAACAATGAAACGAGAAAATGATTAAATTCTATTTTATCATCTAAGGCTCTTGTCTTCCATAGAATTCCAGACAACCTGGGACATGATTCTGGCCATCATGTGTAAGATGGCTAAACTGGAGGAGCAGTGGCCTGGCCTGTGTCGGACTGTGTGCAGTCCATGCACAGTCAATGGCTGTTCTGGCGATTTCGACTGGCCCGATAAGAACGAATCAGAAAGCTTTTACGACATGTAAGCATACCTGTTTTCTACTGATTGTTCCATGCAGGGAGAGGACAATCTCTCAGCTTGAGAAAGTGATACATTTCTAGGTTCAATCAGATTGGAATAATAGCACTTGAGCAATGACCAAACTAGAGGGATGAACAAGTAGGGATATTGAATGTGTTCAGGTCTTGGCAAAGTCCTTTTTTGTAGCAGAGGTAAGTTGTTTACAGAGTACAAAGAAGTTAATTAAAGTCAGAGTGTCCCACAATCAATCTTTATGCACTGACAGTGGAAAACGAGAAGCAGACTCATTGTACACAATATACCTAACTTGACAAAACTGTGATGTACCTATATGGTACAGTACTTGATTGTATTCATTTCTCACAGGGTAAAACAGG
Organism: Atractosteus spatula; assembly: GCF_055471065.1. Classification (NCBI taxonomy): domain Eukaryota; kingdom Metazoa; phylum Chordata; class Actinopteri; order Semionotiformes; family Lepisosteidae; genus Atractosteus; species Atractosteus spatula. The sequence continues at coordinate 53,523 of NC_142721.1, read as the reverse complement.
ATATGGTGACTTGTGACAATGGCCACACACAGAGGACTGAATTCCTGTTTCCGAAAGGTAGAAAAGTTTTTGTTTTTCCAAAAATTAGGTTGCTGATTAGTTTTAAATACCCATCCCAACAGTAAACCAGTCACACACACAGCCACATTGAATTAGCAAGTATCAGTTAACCTTAGTCATTGCTACAAGGACACCTCATACTAGCATTGGAGGAATGAGGCCTGTGGATTCTGTCTGTGCACTGCTGAACCAATGTATGGTCCAGGTCCCAAACAAATCCCCAATGCCTACAGCAGTGTAGGCATCTAATTAAATGTGACACAGTTTTCTGCTAATTGTACCATAAACACACAGACAGTTGAAAAGTAACAGAGGTGACTGTTTTCCAGAATGTTGTAAATATATAACCTACTCTGACTCTAGCCAGAAGGCCCCATGGACACTTGAACACTTGTGTGCCACCTATTGGAGAATCCTGGTCAGAGGCACATAGTAACACTATTAGTGACAGATTGCAGTGCTCTAGATAAACACATTTCTCCTTGAGTCACTCATGGTACCCAGTCACATTTTTCTTTATTTGAGCCTCCCCAACAGAAATCTGCTGCCTCAGAAAACTTAAGGAAATCCAGGGAGGCCAATACAAGACTTTAAATATGTCACTGTCTCGCTTCACAGTGCCAGTTGTATCACTGTTGGAAGATGGGAATCCACAAAGTATAATCTACAATATGGCAGGGAATATTGCCATGGGACCAACAAATATGACTGTGGGAAATCAGGTATTTCATCTGGGGTTCCTGGCAGTAAAAAAAAAACTGTGAATGTCTTTTAATAGATAAAGTAATATTCTATTGTTTAAAATTATCTTTAAGATACAATTGGGTCATTTCTTTAAATATTTTTACATTTTTTTAAACAAAAACTAGATAGCTAACATTTGAATTATTCTTCTTACATTTGTAAAATTGTGCTAGTGTATTTCCTCTTAAGCAATTGTATGTGACTCACGTTCACAGGGCTTACTCAATTTAACTGGCAGTTTATTTTCAATAATCCAGATGACCGAGTAGTACAATCTAGATTTTATTTAATGTGCAGAATTGATATGTTCTTGCTTTGTTTTTTTTTGCAGAGATTTGATTCTTCTTGACATCCTTGAAGACATTAAAAAATAAAATGTATTTTTAAATAAAACCTAGAGTTTGCATGTTATTATTTTAACATTGTGACAATGTCCAAATTAAAATGGAAGGAACGGACATTTTAGATGTTTGGGATTTAATTGGCTCCAGTTTCCTCCCGCAATCCAAAACATGCTAGTAAGTTAATTAGCTTCTGGGAAAATTGGCCCTGGTGAGTGTGTGCCTGTATGTGTCTTGTGATGGACTGATTTCCCATCTAAGTTGTACGCTGCCTTGCACTAAGTTCTTCTAGGCTCCAACTTCTCCCCATGACTCTGTATTGGATTAAGAAGTCAGAAAATGGATGGGTGGTATGTAGATTTTTCCATGACAATTCCTAGACATTTCAAGCATGTACTGAAATTTGATGTTGAGCTGTCATGTGCTCTCAGCCCTGCCTTGCACTTTCTGCTTCTAAGACAGGCTTCCTATAACACCCTGCTCTTGACAAATTAAATGGCGTGGCATGGGGTACCACCAGAAGGATATGAACATGACAAAGACAATGAAAGTCAGACTGAAAGTCAGTCTATCCTATTATACAGTCTGTCTCCTATGTTAGAACACTTGCTTTGGTCTGTGCTGCTGTCCTTGATGTACTGAATTTAATCTGCATTTTACTGGTGCTTGTTTTCTGCAAAACTGTAAAGTCAATAAATCATTGTATTTTTTCCTGTTATTTTCTGTATTGATGTTCTTCCTGGCTTTTAGCAATTAAAAATGCAACTTTATACAAACAGAAGGAGAAGTGTGATTAATTTTTATTTAAGACTGTAAAGTAGAAAAAACAACAAACTGACAGCATCTGCATCAGAGGCACAAGTGCTGATTGCATTGGGGATCCCTGGCCAAACAGGATTAGCCAGTATACTTAGTGAAGAGACATTAATTCTGTTTAGTGAAGACTGGTGCTTGGTACAAAGACTTGAACTGAAATGGTGATTATTGAAGATTGCAAACGGGTGACAGAGCGAGTCGAACTGAATACTCCAGTGCGAAATTGTTACATTGATTAGTGATGTGAAGACTAATAACTGGGTGACATGCCAGGTGATTTAATGAATAGCTGGTGAGAAGACCTAGTAAGTGCAATGAGCACATTTAGTGCTCAGTGATGAAGAGTGAAGCGTTAGTGAGCAGATGAAAGCAACTGAGAAGGAAGAGGGCATGCAGTCTTCCCCAAAAAGGGAACATCATGGAAGAACTGAGGTGCCAGAGGATGTCTGAAAAAAGAAAGACCACTGAAAATACAAAGAAACTAAGCTGACACAATGTTGGTAATGGAAATGGTGACATCAGCTGTCGTTGTCACAGACCCTTTGATGATCTCAAGCACCTAGCTAAGGACAAATACAGATCTAAATAGAAATAAGACAACTTCAGATGAATATGCAAATAAGATTTATTTATATTTTGCAGGTACATTATCAGGTACTTTATCATTATAAGAAACAATATAATTAAAGTGGATCTCAATCTAACTTGGAATCTCCTTGATTATCAAAGGTTTTATTTATGCCAAGTGAAAAAGCAACCAAAACAATGCACAACTTGGCACAGTTTTCACCTTTAACGAACCCCACACAGGGCAGACCACCTGAATTCTTCACAAGAAGAAAGGATTAAAATAATGTGGGAGATCCAGCTCCCTTCACACATTGCCTAATTTAAGCATTTCTTAATAGTACTATTTCAAGGAGCTGGAGGGAACTTGCAGAGGGTTTAGAACAGGGGTCTTCTCCTCACCTCTTGGAGGGCCTGTAGGCTTTTAGTTTTTGGTCCAACCCAAATTGTCAGTTAAACAATTCCCCTTATTATTTTCTTAAACACAGAGTATGTTACTTCAAGTATCTTTACATTTGATTATTTCATTAAAAATGTAATCATAAAATACCTCAGAGCCCAGTTCAAATTAAACTTGTGATCAATCAGACCCACTACATAACAGACAGAACAGGCTGGAACAAATACCAGATATCAGGGCCAGAAAGCTAGCCTTGTCACTTCCACTCTTTTAACCTTTAATTAGCTGACCCTGCTCCTGAATATCACCAACATGAGTGAGGATATTCTAAAGCTGCTAGCCTATGTTTTACATTCTCTCCCAGACTAAACAGCCAATTGGATTGGAAGCAGTCAGGGAGTGTTTATATCAGTAAGGCGCAATTTTCAACACCCTTTTGCCTTTGTTTTGGTTCTCTATCTTTTCCCACTAATGAGATGCTTCTGTGCCAGTTACAGTTTGATTCCCAAATTTGTCAACAGTCATCGGAAGCAGCTGCTATTTAGCAATGACAGGCACAATTAGGATTCGAAACCGACTCTCTTGCAAATCTTGTTACAAGCGCTCTTCCAGCTGAGCTCTTATGCCCTATGTCTTCCAATAACCTTTCCCCCCCCCCCAAAAGCAAACTCTTTTATTGTTTGTACACTAGCCTCTGAAATTTCAACTGTATCTGTAGCTGCTATTTAAGATGCAGAGTTTACTGGCCTGTGGTATACAGGGCGAGGGCCCAGTTAATGATGTGTCAGTGATTTATAATCTTTTACCCTCCGGAATCTTGGGAATAAAAGTATAGAGCTATGAGCCTCTTGCAGAAATCCCTGATGCATTATTTTAACCAAACTTCTACAATGTTTGTAATGCTAAATACAAATGTGTTCCGGTTTGATGTGATTAATGAATGGAGTAAAATTATGAATTGTTCATGTATAATAATGACAGGAACAGCTAGTATTTGGTTCCAAACCATTTCTGTTTCACATCTGCTAACTGCATGTGGCATTTTATCACAACCTTTTCCCTAGTTTTTGAAACTAGATCATTATTACACAAACCAAAATCAATGGGCTATACATTTTGGGTTGAGAGTGCAGAAGTTCTATACACTCCTTACTGAAATTTTATATTTTTGTCTTCTTTTCTTCAGTGACACAACTGTAATCAAATTTAACAACATTAATTAAGTCTAGCCACTGTGTCAATAATAAATGGATCCTTCCCTCTATGCACGATTCCTGTTAAGGAAGGATATTCTTATATGGTTAAGATCTCCAACTAAAAGATATCATATCCTTCTGGAAAACAGTGAGACATCTTTCACAAGTGTTTAGCTTGCATTACATCACTACTACACTATCATTGTACATCTGCTCTAATACCTGACCTATAAAATAAGGTCTTGACATTCACAAGGGTTTGGTCTAGAGAACCATCCCAAATAACCAAGTACACCCCTATACCTTTGTATAAAGTACTTTGTATGTTTGGTTAAAAGACAAAAGTAACCCTTCCTTGTATGAATATTTAAATCTTAATGAACTTTAAGTTACTTACAATAACATTGATCAACCACAACAAACAATGGCAATTATAAATGTACAGTAATCAGTTAAAATAAACACTAATCCCTCCTCTGTGTCCAGCAGATGCCTACTCTCAGTGACAGTGAGCCTGTCTCCAGCCTGTCTTTTTCTGTGCTGCTGATACAGAACTGGGAGCAGTTCTGTTACTAAAATACAAAACAAAGACAACACTCGGGTACGGATGCTGGGTCTTGAGTTCTTGGGGAGGGGCAGGCAGAGGCTCACTAGCTAGATTCGTCTCCAAATCCTAGCCTGCTGCAAAGCTAATTTGAAACCAGTGCTTAACAACCTTCAGCTCAATTTCATCCCTCTCCTCCCTTCTTCAAATAAGAATTTGCAGATGTCGAGACCCTACTGCGTTAACTCTGTCTCCTTACAGAATTTAGTTCCAGAATCTTGGCTCAATTCCAGTCTGTGCTTGCATAATCTGCCCTACTGATTAATAACTTATTAGTATTAATCTCACACCGTTCAGAGCATTAACTGTAAAATGATTCATGAATGACTGACAATAAAGCTATCTCCTGACAACAAAGAAACTTAGAATCAAACACAGTGGAGAAAAGGCATAAGAAGTTGCATCGGGATCATGTTATATTTTTGCAGTACTGACTGTTATGTTTAAAATGTTGTGATTTCAAACTAAGTTTCTGCAGAAATGGCAGGTAGATGGTGGTGTTGTGATTAAGGGAAGGAAAGATGAAGGCAAGTGATGGGAACCTCTACAGGCAGAACTGGAGGTACAACCAGCAATTATTTCATCAACATCTTACTCAATGTAACAACTCTACCACCCCTTTCAGGAGCTGGTGCTGCTGCTGGTGCTCCAGAGGAAACTAGAAAACCTTCAGACACACCAGACCTCCAGGACCATGTTAAGACACTGCTGGTCCTGAAGCTGCAGGTTTCAGGAAAAAGCCATAGGGAGGTCAAACACAGAGCTGATGAGGTCATACAGACTGTTGTGTGAGAACTGAAGGCTGATGCTGTCATTGTGGATGGAAGTTGCCCCCTCGTGCTGAGCCACTTCATGGAAATACTTGCAGATCAGAGGCAGAACCTAGCAAACAGAAACAGTGTCAGAGCAAAGGGGTATCATGCCTAGCTGTGCTGATGAGAGATGTAGATCATCACTGAGAGATGGTCCCTATTAATTAAGAAACTGAAGTAGGGATGAGGTTGGCACAGTGGCGCAGTGGTCGGCATTACTGTCTTTCAGCACTGGGGCAATGGGTTCAATTCCTGAATGGAGTCTGTATGTTCTTCCGATGTTCTTGTGGGTTTCCTCTGGGTTCTTTGATTTCCTCCCACAGTCCAAAGACATACTGGTAGGTAAACTGGCTTCAGAAAGAATTGCCCCTAGTGTGAATGGTTGCATGTCTGTCTGCCCTGAGGTAGACTGGCCCCCATCCACAGCGCACCCTGCCTTGTGCCTACTGTTTGCCAGGATAGGCTCCAGGCCCCCCACAACCCTGAATTGGAAGAAGCAATTATAAAATGGCTGGATAGATGGAAGTAAGAATGACTGGAATTACCTTTACTATAATTAATTTCTTCTCTCTGGGTTTTCCATCTGGGAATTTTTCTCCAAAGCAAAGGTAGATTGTGTATTCTGGGGATCCACGGTTGTTTTCTTTAAACTCCTTCAATTCTGAAATGGAGTAAATATGCATATTTTTATAAAAGTCTGCTGTATTATTATTTAAATATATCACATCAATACTGACCTATTATGTGGCATGTAGGTACATCATAGAAAGTACATCAACATTTGTTGAGGTAAATATGTGTCCAGAACAATACAGCACATATGTATTAGGGTGTATCCATATTTTATAGCTGTTGGTCAAGTCACAGCTATTAAAAGTGATTTTATAATGTGTGCAAGGACAACTTTTTCTGTCTCTGTAACATTTCTCATTAAATACTAACAAGCTACTTCCTTTGTCATAAAGGATGCAAGTCGTTTAGGAAGTAATGGATTGTCTTCAAGCATTTGGCTTTTGTTCAGAAGTCATTCTGAGTTTAGGAAAAAAAATATCTGACAAGTGGCAATGGGAAAAAAGGTTTGGAAAAATGTTTCAGTCACTGGTGTCAACATGACTTGAGGAAAGAGGGCCTTTAAGAATTAGTTGGTTTCTCAATGCACAATGAGCCCCTTTCTGACAAATGAAGAACGGGACTGTCCTTGTGCTCACAGGTGTTCTGTAAGCAATACTTTCTCAATCAGCACATTGGCACTTACAATTAATAGCAATAATTAACAGTACAATAATAATGGTTTCAATTATTAGCAATTACCATTAGTGTACTTTTGAAAGCTGAGGAGCTCCACTTCCCTGTTCTGGGGTAGTTTATGGGGTTCCACATTGACAGGAGTGTTGGGGATGGCATCAGAGGTGATGCTGTACACGTGACACTTGTCCTGACGTGTACCATAGATGCCAGTTGGCTTGACCTCCAGCAGCAGCCCACTCTGAATGCTGTTGAGGATCTGGTTGGTGTACTCAATTTGCTTGTGGTCAACTAGCTGCTCAGTGCCCGGGAAGCACACAGCCTGCCCGGCGCCCAGCGCAGGGTTCTCATTGTGGTAGTGGAGCTGTACCCTGGGGCTGCACACCCGGGTGGTGAGAACAGTCTTCTTCCTGTAGAAGATGGTAATCTCCAGATCATTCACATAGGGCTGGTTCTGGAGGTGGATGGGAGGCTGGTTCACTACTGTACAGGGAGAAAAGAAGAAGGTGTCAGACTTGTAACAGAAACAGAAGGAAATGATTTCTAGGATTATGTCTACCAGTTGTGCTCCTTTGCCTCCTATAGGCAAACGAACAGCTTGCGTATTTTAATGCGGTAAAAATTCAAAGATATTCCCTCAGTTAGCCACTCTGAAAAGCTGTTTTTTCAAGTTAATTGTGTTCTTCAGTCAACTAAGCATTTATTATTCTAGAATAGATTATTTTCCTAGTCTTTTTAAAGCAGAGCCCAAAGAGCCGGTGAGAAGCTGTTAAATTAAGCCAGTTGTTAAAGTTGTCCCAGTTTCAATGAAAATCTGCAGAAACACTTGCCCTCCAGGACAAGATTTAGACATCCCTATTCTACTAACACACATCAAAGCAGTGTTACACAAATCCAGTCTCTCAAGGCCATAGTGTCTTTGGGTTTTTCTCCACCTCTTCTGGACATGACCTGATCATAAGCTTAACTGGATCAGTTTAGCACTGGTGGGCAATTTAAAGAGGCCTACGACACCAGCTCGGTTTTGTTCCTTAAAACATGAAGCTCTGCACCTCTGTACTGAAACATTACCATAATTTTACTTATGTACGGTAGTGAAAAAACAAAGATGTTATAACCGGAATTGGCAAACTTAGTTACTGAGTACTGTTTGTTTCTCATTTCTATATTGTTTCAACTAAGTCAGTAAGGACCAATTAAATAGATAAGAAGCCAAAACTGCTTTGATTGCCAAGACTTAATTAGGTACTGATTAAAAAATACCTTTAAAAAAATCGAAGGAAGCTTGCATTTGAAGACAAGGTTTGCCTGCCCTTTGACGGGTTTTACCAGAAAGCAAGAGAGAGCGAGAGTGACCGTGATGGCCAAGATTGGCAATCACAGCTGATTTGACTTTTTATCTACTATGCTGTTTCACCTAAGTCATTAAGGACCAATATAGAAACCAGAAACAAACAGTACTCAAGGACTAGGCTTGCCAACCATGAATGTGACCATGACCACTATTGATTACATCTTTAGGAAGCAGTAATGGACACTCTAGGGCTAAAAGGTCCCAAATTTTAAAAGACCTTTTACTCGGGTCTTGGAGTTTTGACATATTTTAATGGTCAGTTAGCAGTGATTGATCTCAGTTAGATCCCATTCAAGCTCTGTTGCAAAGAAAAGCAGAAGACTACATACCTCTTCTGCCAAAAAGCTCTTCTGCCAAGAGCAACAGACCTTCTGACTAACTGATGTGTTTTGGGGGATTTATTGTTAAATCTCTTGTCTGAATCCATGCAGAATAGTGACATTCCAAAGCTTTCATGTTTTGGTTGTTCTTGTGCTGGACCAGAGGTTTCAAACTCAGTTTCAAGAGGGCCTTGGCTTTTGTTTCATCCTGAACAACCAATTGAGTGTAACAAAATTACTATAAGGCTAATTACCTTAAAGATACATTTTTACCTTGGACTTCTCATAACATTCTTTAGTTGCCTATGAAACACATGGAGCCTTGTAAGAGGTCAAATTGTTAAGTATCAACTTGTGCAACAAAAAACAGACAATTGGACATCCTCCATGATTAACGTTTGTGAGATCTGTGCTAGATGAAAGTTAGCTGTATCTTGAAAGAAAATGTGATCCAGCCCTACAGAATGAGTAAAAAGTGAAATAAACTGCTTCACTACACTGGCAGAGTCTGCTGATCCTTTTGTTTTTGGTACAATTGTACACAAGATACATTGTGTCCGACGGTAGGCAGAGCGACGTGCCGGTTGGAATATTCTCGGTCGCAATTAATGGCAACGTCAGCTCAAAGATTTGGTTCAAACCACCAAATGGAGACGGGCGTGCCGACAAGCGAACCCTGCTGATGTGGGATTAACGCTAGGATGAAGAAGAAGAAGTACACAAGATACATTGTGATGGTTCTAAGTCTTTTTTCACCCCAAGTTATTTTAACCCTCCACTCCCCACCCCCTTCTGCTTTTTTGATACCTACCAGTAACGTAGGAATGCACTGGGACATGATCGGCAAATTTCTGGGAGGTGATCTGGGGTTCAGTGCTCATGGACTCAATGTGATAGACATTATGCATCTCAGCAGGAATATGGCATCCAGAAGATTCTTCCAATGGGATGTTTTCTGAGGAAAATAAGTGTGCCACTAGACTTCAATGTGCAACATGCTTATGTTTCTGAAGCAATTCCTAACATGTCATCTAAAAACTCCAGTTCACTAAACCAGTCCAGATAAGTATGGTGTAATACCTGCATGCTGGTTGTCCAGATTAAGGGTGAAGAGCTGATTCGACAGGTCCTGTGGCTAATGAAAGAGAAAACATTAATCAGCTCTCTTGATGCTTTATAAGCTAATTTAGTGCCTGTAGAGTGTGAGGTCACAAATGGGATAAAATGAAAACAGAGGTGCAGTACATTTCTCCCTTTTGACTTAAAGGTTTAACTCATTCCACATTGAGACCAGCAGTCTTAATATTGAAGCAAAGAACATACCTGTGTTTCTATGTATTTAGGAGTTTCATTAAGATGCATATTCTGGATTGGGCAATAGCTGGGCTTTATGTTCAGGTGCTCATTTTGATCACTCTCAATGTCGACTTTAGGAAACAAGGGGAAACATTGTTAAATACCATAATCTGAGTTGATGGAACAATCCATCAAATACACAATCATATGATACTAATTGGAATGAGTTTAGCACTTCATTTCAGATTAACAAATGCTATTGATTTGATCAATGCATCCTGACCATTCTAAAATTTCCATGTGATGTCTTTGTTGGTCTTTACAACACAGCAAGCAATTTCAAAACGGCAGACACAGAGGAAATAGGATACTGTCTAATTGTTTCAAGCCTTCATAATGCAAAGAATGCATGTACACTGGCTTTCTGGATTAGGGAATAGTTTATGTTACAAGTTACAAGATTATGTTGCAAGTTTACTGTATTAAGCAGTTTATTTGCATAGCACATTGAAAACTTCAAAACAGATGAGTCAGTTTCTGCAGCAGTGGGAAACTGCTTACCTGCAAAGTTGTGTATGATCTGGTAAACTTTGTGGGGGTCATCAGACTCTTTGGAGTGGTCTTCTATTTTTCTGAAGTACTTCAGGCTATGCAGGGCACATCGGAAGTTTGTTTTCCACTTGGCCTTGTCATTTGGGTTTTCTGTGATTTTGCCACTGGCATAGGCCCAGGCCTGTAGAGCAAAATGAGGAAATATTCTGTCATTACAATGGTCTTCTTCCACCAACAAGGAAAAACAAATATAAATAGGAAGGTGAACCCATATATGCAACTATTTAACATAAAATAGTACCCAGTGTTAGCTGAGCATTTGTAGTGTTTTTCCTCCAATAATCCCAATAATGTCCAAGTTATCTTAAAGGCAATTATTGTGTCAGGCTTAAATATAGTGTGCCTATCTGACACAAACTGTAAAGATTTTATTTTGATCAACAATGTTTTCCCAGTTGGACTACAACCAACATGTATTTTCTTTAAATGCAACACTTCCAAATAATACCTAATTAGTTATTATTACCTTTATCGCTAAAGACTAAACCTGTCAAATTACACAGTGTTTTATATTTACTCCTGCACCTACACCTTGTATTGTAAATCTTACCTTGTGTCAACTTTAATTCAAGATCTATTATCCTCAAGGGGAAATTGTGTCAATAAAATTGAATCCAAAGCATTACAAAAAATGCAAACCTCACCATCTAAGAATTCAGAACAATATTTCAAGAGATAAAAGAATCGCATTCATTAAGAATGACATTACAGAGGGAATGAGAGACTTCTTTAGACTATTGCCGTGACACATTGGGACACAGAGGTGTTAGACTTCAAAACCCTTTGTAGAGTTCTACACTATTGTAAAACTTGGCTGAGGAACTGTACCATCAAACTTACAAAGAGAATGACCTGTTTCACATTAATTCCCTTTATAAAAAGTGCATTTTGTACTTTGAGGACAGTTATAGAGACTAATACCAGCAATACTGACACAAGCCTCCAGGCCCATACCCAGAATATTTTGTTGTCTTCATCATTGCAATCTTTCCTGGAGTTGTGCTTCCAAGGAACTCGGAACTTGTCATTGTCCACCCAGCAGAGGCCTGGATAGTCACCACTGTTGATCTGCTGGATAAGCCATTGCCCAAACTGGGGCTTATTGTAACTGACACTGCTTAAGGAATAACAGGAAACCCTGCAGTGAGTCAACGCAGTAACAAACAAAAATGACAGTGATCACAGAACATACATATTATAAGTCTTTGGGTAAATGCATAAATACAGAATGTGTTGACAGGTTAGGCTACAGTGCGCTGTCTTCGTTAGGAAGAAACCATTATAGATGATGCCATTTCCTAACTGTAATTTTTTAACTGCCATAAACTAACCTAAGTCAAAACCATGGATTTACCTAAATGGCTTTTTAATGACCGATAGTGTACATCACTTTGTAATGCTTCACATGCAAACTATTGATGCCATGTTTCTTCAGTTTTGTTCTCATTTACTCTGGTTTTAATATCCATGCTTAAAACTGATGATGAAATCCTTCAGACCTATTGCATTTCCATAGTGCATCAATATATAGTACAGTTCACTATCATTACTGCAGACTTTCAATTGCACTTCTTCAGCAATAAAGTTGGAAATGTTTTTAGAAATATCTAAAGTATTGTACAATACTGCCATAACATTGAAAGTGCATGTATTGTCAAATCATGCATAAATACATTCACATTAAAGTTGTTTCTTCCTCTTTAAATTTTCTTCCCAGAGCAAAAAAAAAAAGCATTTAAAGTCTTCAAATGCTAAGTATGTCAAATAAATAATTAAAATTGTAAACACCCGTAATGTACTACAATCTAAATCACCGTTCAGTTCATGCTGAAAGTTAGCTCTAGAACTGGACACAGATATTAAAGTTGTTGCTTAATCTGTGCAAAGAGAGAAATAACACTTGGCTCGTTATTTTTTACCTTTGCATTGTCGAGTCGATGTCAATGTCAATGTCAATTAGGTGAGGTGATTCATATAGCTGTTACCGCCAGATCCTTTTAAGTTCTTCTCAGCGATATTTCGGTCGTGGAATTGTTTTTATACTATCAGCAACAAGCACCTGCCTCCAGGGAGAAGGGGAGGAGCCAGACTGTCTAAATAAGGACTTCTGTGGCCATCTTTGGGCTAGTAGGTCTCACTTCCTTTCCGAGAAGTCACGAGGTGAAACCGAAAGTTAAATCCTGCGGAGAGGCGCTGCCTTGCGGGGAAGCAGAGGAGTCTTGCCTGTTGCTAGTTCTGGATTGTTTTATCACCGACTTTCGGTCGGATTTACAGCACAGAGAGTGTACGGTAACACAAATTGTTGTTTAGCATTGGAGCCTAGCTTGAGCAACAGAGTAAGGTCTGTGAAATAAAAAGATTTGATCACAGGCTGATATATGACATGATCATTTGACCCCTGTATTTTCTTACGTGTTTGTAGAAATATCACAAACAACATTCAATAGAGGTGTACTTTTGTGAAGATCCATTCGCTATGATTTTAGTGCTTGCAAGGCTTTAAGCAAAATGCATTTAGTTTCAAACGCTTACGGAAACGCAAATGGTAGCACGAAATTAAAGAGCAACGTATTCATAACTAAAAGCAAATGAGCTTCTAAGACGAGATTTAATTTCAATTTGATGACCAGATTTAAATTAACTTCAAAGAGTCCTTTGATTTTTTTGATTTACGATTGTTGACTGTCCCTTTTGTTCTGGAATCTTTATAATATTCTAGAGATTTCTTGTTTGAGAAATTGAAATTGATTAGAGGAAAGGATTGGTGTCCTGCTAAGAAATCACCAGTACCAATGGAAAAGCATGACCTACTGCTTCTCAGCCTGTGAGGATGGACATTCTTTCTTATAAGGGACCACACCAAAAAATATAAACATGGTGTAAAAATGGTCTGTATGACCAAGGTGCCCAAAGGACCTGGTTAGTGATATGCTTCCTGTAACTGAGCAAAATATTTCCTTAAGTTGCATGTTCTTACTATAGGATATTCATTTTTAATAAGACATATTCCTAGTCAATAAGCAATGTTTCAAGGGGACTTAACCTACACTGTATAGAAAAGCATTAGTCTTAGCCCAGAATGCCTTAATATCAAGCATTTAGAACATGGTTGCAACTGTCACTACAACAAGTCTGGAATGTTATTTTCCATCTTATTTAAGATAAGTATGACAGCGCATTCTTCAGATTTAAACTTGGATAGCAGTTAATTTATCCTTCCCATAGCATACTGAAACTCATGCTGAATAAGTAGGTGAGCTTAGTGGCTGTTGAGGTTTTTATTTTAACATTGACCCTTCATCAGTGAAAACATTGAACGATTCATTATGCCTGCTGTGCCTTCCTGACCTCAGTTTGCACAATTTTGCTTTTCAATAAGTCCCAACAAGCCCTCTCTTTCTCAGCTTCTGAAGTAAAGGACAGGGACTTCTGAACAGGTTATTCCTGTTGCATCTGATATCATTATTTTACCTTCTGAGATGGTGTATTCTATCCCAAAATTTAATTCATTCCTAAAATAAAACCTGAAAACCTCTGTATGGCTCGAGGTAGCCTTACAAGATGTATTGCACATACAGTAGCTGTAATCTCCCTTAACAGATTAACTAATTTTCAAACTAAATAGAGCCTTGGAATGACTCCTTTACAAATGTTTTACAGTGTGCTTGTGCTATATACAAACACTATATACTTTACAATTACAAATTTGCATCTGAAACCTTTAAACACAGCTAATAAAGACTTTATGTTTTCCTGGGTAGCACCACAGTGTGAATTACTAGAAATGCCATCTCCCTTTTCTCCTGGTTGTTCCAGTGAAGTGTTTGGTATTATACCAAAGAAAAAAAATTGCAGCCAATATTTTTTTTTAATTAATGAAAGGTGCAGGACAGTTGACAGACATTTAAGAAACAGACAAATGCATTGATCCCCTTTGCTTTAGAAAGTACTTACAGGGACTTTTTCAAAGTTCATGGGGCCGAAATCTTTTTTCTTCATTTGTTTAGCCAGCAGCACTGCCAGTTTTGCAATTGGCCTGTTCATTAGGTTTTGTGCCATTATATTCCTGCACATTTTCTACATTGCCATTGGCTTTTCAATGTCTTAAGAGCTATATCTACTGTACGTTACAGAAGTGAATAGAATAAAAAGACTGTTACATTAATAAGTAAGGACAATTGAAACATTAATAAGTAAGGATCTGTTTTTCTTGGTTCTGTAGATTATCTGTGCTTCACTGGACATACAATGTCTTTGATAAAGGGAATAGAATTGTCTGATCCACTGCTCAGCTAAGTAACACAGACTCTTTTCATACGTTTAACATGGCCATTTTTCCTAATTTGTTAGCAATTTTGTATATGTAGCCATATTATTGTCTCAATCTAGTTATGTATGATGGAGAAGTCTGTCAGTTAAAGAATGGGTCAGGCATTCTCATGCTCCTTATAATTAAGTTGTTAAACAGAAGCTTGGGGAGAAATCAAATTTTAATCTTGCACTTGTGCTTTTGTGTGTATAAATATATGCCTGATATGCACCACTTTTATCACACTCCTACCTACACCTCATCTTCACCCTCACAGCAGCATCCTTGGTTCATTCGTCATTGATTGGGGGGTTGTCAACCTTGATTTTGTGACCAAGGCTGTAATTTCCTCAACCAGGCTATTTAACACCAAACATGAACATATTAAATATGCTGTGCCTTTATATTTATTGTCTCATCTTGTCATCATTAGAATTTGACCAAACTGCTGAATTTGGTTGTGATGCCTTCACCTGTTCAGATGATTCTCAGCGGGACAGTCTTTTGGTATAGTTACTCAACAAAGGCAGTATCACCCTTTGAGTGTGAATAAAGTAATGGATCAGCAATGGATTCTCAATGTGCTATGAATTATATAATTTCTGTTTTTCATATTTCACACTGCTGTTTTGATTTTGTAGTTGATGTTAGTGCTTGCTTTGTTTATTCTTTGCACATAGCATAAACCCTTATAAAGCCTCAGCTAGGCTAGTCAAATATGCTTGTGTAGGAGTTGGGGAATGTGGGCAAAGTTAGGAACTGTATATATATCATGTACATGTTTTTCCGTCATATGATGCTGAGGTTGTCACATGGAATGGAAAAAGTCACTTTACATACCAAGTTTTCTTTGACAATAAAAGATGGTTTTTAAAGTTGAATCTGGTGACATTTCCAAAAGCCTTGCATTTATAGGTTTAACATTATTGTTATTTCCAAAACAGTCTCAGCTGTACAGTATAGCAGCTGGTCTTTAGTTATGCTTTTTGTCACATGGACAGCTCAATTTGCTTAGATATAGAGTATCTTTATAAGCTCATAACTCTGAGATATGTCAGTTGTTTCTATTTATCAAAGTTGTCTCATTTAAATTGGTTGATAAAATGTTTTTTTTAGATTAACTTTTTTTTGTTCTTTATTATTTCCGTTTCTATTTTATATCTTGATTCTCAAGAAGCCCTCTCCTGTTTTGAAGATGAACTCTGACTTCTTTTAGGAAACAGCTGACTGAGATCCTCAGATCAATTATCTACTAACAACCAATGAGTTTGAAAGGCCAAATTGCCACCATTTGTATGGAACCTATCTCATCTTAAGAAAAAAAATGTTTATGGTTAGGGTCGTAAACTGAGATTGTGAGATCTTTATTTGCTTCAAGATTTATTTTAGGTTCTTGAAGGGCTTAACCAGTACAGATGCTCTTTTCAAGCAGAGATATCAGAAATTTGAGCCTGGGCCATCAGATTGTGATTCTCAATACAGTGGTGCACCAGTGGCAGAACACAGTCACAAACAATTCGGAGTAGTAGACTTGGAAGTGAGGTGTGTCTCAACATCAGCACACTCATTATTGAAACAGTCTGCTTGTCCTGTGTGCCATGCACTACCAAGATAGTGCATTTACAGCCATATCCGGTCATATTTGGTAATGGAAGCAGATGGGACATTCAGAGGACAATTTAGCTTAGCTGATCAACAGCCTGCATGACTTTGAGATGTGGAAGGAAACCAGAATGGCCAGAATAAACCCATATATGGATGACATGCAAACTCCACACAGAGGTTGCCCCAAATTAAACCCAGGACCTAAGAGATATGAAAAAGCACTATCTGACTTGCTACTGGTGACTGTAGAGTAGATTCATGTTGAGGACTCTGGATTTTGAACGGGAAAGTTGTGTCAGGTTCACCTCCTGAATAGCTTCTGTGCTTGAACAATGTACTTCTCTCAGATTACTCCACTGTACTGCCAACTGTATGAAAGGGAAATAATGCAAGTTGCTTTTGAATGAAATATATGGTCAATTTTTTTGTGGGAGTATGGAACAAGCTACTCAGCCATGTTGGTGAAGTGGAACAAATTAATGAGATCTTCCAATCAATTTAGTTCTAACTTTTAAATAGGCTAGATTGGCCAAATGGCCTTTTCTTCTTTGTAACATTTTAAATGATATGTTTTTAAAATATATTCATGGAGACAAACAGACTTTCTGTCACAGGAAAGCTGTGGATATATGGAATTCCCTTGGTAATTATGAATGTAATAAATGGTAATTAGATATTTTAAACTAGCCTGGATCTGTATATTTGTCTCACTGAAGATACTGTATGGTTCAGGGAGAGTTGTAGTAACAGACCTCTTATGTGATTTGCATGCATTTAAAAAATCCCAAATGTTAAACATGAGCTCCCTTGGTGTTACTGTTTTGTGGTCGGAATTGAAGGTTTTACTTTTTTAGTTCCTTCAGAAAAAAACTGAACCCAGCTGCTCTGACGTTCCCTTAACCAAGAGTATCTATTCTGGTTTTATAGTGACCACAATGGAAACGCTGTGGAAATAAAGTTTCTAAGAAGCTTGCAGAAAAATGATTTCACTATTAACTGAATATTAGACAAGGCCTCTGCTGTTTGTACCTTTCCTGGTGCAAGATAAGGAGATTTGAGCTTCAACTGTAATGACTACTACTGAAGTGTAAAAATCTGAAAAGGTGGGAAGGTGGGAAAATATTTTTGTGGAAAACTTTATTGTATTGCATTTTTATAATGTATTTGATCATTTGAAGACCAACAAAAAAGAAAGTAGTTTGTACAAATCTGTTGACAAAAATTGAAATATTACGAGACGTTTTACAACTCAAAATTCCTCTGAATAGCATTTTGTAAATGTCTGAGTGTAAATTCAGTGTCAGCATTTTCATTCTTTTCATTTCCTGACTTATTCTGCATATTTGATGCCACTGTAATAAATCTGATGCTCCTTTACAGCAGCCTCATGTTACAAAATCATTAGTCTCTGAGATCTGCTTTACAATTTTCACAAAAGCTCTAGGAAACAGAAAGTAACAGGTGTTAATGTTCAGCAGTGCACTGCTGGTTCCAGTGTTGCTGTTAGAAAACTGCTCTCAGTTCCTCAATAGAAGGACTTCTCCCTCATTCGTGTGCTAATCTGGAACAGTTTCAAGCCTTCTTCGAGTGAGGTGGGATGGGGGAAGCCCTGACAACATGAACAGTCAGCAGTGAGCGGGTGGAACAATCTGCTGGTTTTCAATGCTGCTACCCACTCTGCTTCCTCTTTCCCTCATGTTGGGTTAAAGTGAAAAAAATCACAGAGAAGCTAATTACTCCAGCTACAAAGCAACAATGCCAATTTTAGTGTTTGTTGCCTGATTCAAGACCCCCAAGAAGCTTTTCAAGGACTACAACAGACCTGCAGTAGGACAGCCATTGTGCCTCATCAACCTTTATCGCATCACACATGCCCAGATACTGGAGTTTT
Organism: Atractosteus spatula; assembly: GCF_055471065.1. Taxonomy (NCBI): domain Eukaryota; kingdom Metazoa; phylum Chordata; class Actinopteri; order Semionotiformes; family Lepisosteidae; genus Atractosteus; species Atractosteus spatula. Next base: position 35,351 of record NC_142721.1, on the reverse strand, counting down.
GGAAGGTCAATGTTGTGGGAAATGAATCTTAAAACTAGTACAGAAATTCTAACCAATGATGGCAAATGGATGTAGGTTGAAGCAAATAAATAAATTTAATTTGATCACTGGATACTGCATTAGCAGACACTTATGATGAATTCAGGGGAACATTTCTATATCACTCATTAAAAACTGTGTACTGTTATTGTGAGGAAGTTTTGGACCTAAGGGCTAGTTTGATAATCCAATCCCACAGGAGTAATTATATGATAACCTTCAGCCTTGCATGAAGATGAAGTAATGTCTTTCTACATGTATAATGTATACAGCTGTCAGGGGTAAATCATGAAAAAGGAAGCAGAATTTGTCAGGAAATTTGGTTAAAGCAACGAGCAGGTTCTTTTTAAGAGGTAGGAATAAATCCAACAGACTTACTTTGACTTTACCTTCTTTACCACATACAGAAAAAAATGTTTAAACAAAATAATCCTGACATCAGGAGATTTAAATCTTGACAGTTCTTCACAAACTTCCAAAGTTCGATAACAGGTCTAGCCTTCTTCCACAAAAAACGTCCTCCACAGTGGTGGCTCTATTTGTACCCCCCTGTAGGTGCCTCCCACTTCCCGATCTTATCTGGTGGGTGATGGCAAATGATTGACAAACTTTAACCTAGAATCAGTTTAATTTAAAAGAGATTATAAGTGATTTGGAATCTATCTGTAAATTACACTAGTAAAAATCTTCAAATAAAAAGTTAGGCCTTTTTCTTTCCCTCCATCCTTCAGCCTGAGGTAGTTGGTACATTCCTATAATCATGATTCAGGCACAGGTAAGTATTAAAGCCTACTAAACCACAATGGCAGCTATTACAAAAAAAGTCTCTAAAACAGTCATATAAAGATTACCAGATTATTGGTCCTAAACTGAGAGAAGGAAATAGTTATTTTCTTGTTGTTTTGAATATCACTTTTCTGATGTGCACTCAAACTAAAGCTAACTCCTTTAACAATTTAACACCAGCACCCTTTTACACACAAAATGGAAACTTTTAAGTTTACATTAGTCTCTTTTTAACATTGCTTTACATTGGATGTGGTTTATAGTTTAACTTCAGGCACAGACAATGTTTTTTATATACAAACTTTGTACAGTATATATTTACTGTGGGGGACACAGTTTCATTACAGTGTGGCACTGATTAAGCTTGTTTTGCTGTGTGTCTTTGGGGGGGGGGAGGGGGTTCTGGAAGTGCAAAGGCAGATAGGAACCAATTTTCCCCATACATTGTTTGGTTCTACTTCTTCTGATTCATTGAAAGTGGGTGCCACTGGATCTGAACAGTCACATCCAGCTGTTTTGTCTGGTGGAGGAAGCAGTAATTAATGTCCTCTGTTCTCTCTCTTATTTATTTAATTCCCATTGAAGATCATAGGAGAGGCTACAAATGAGGAGCCCATTTATCTGTTTCAGCCCATTTGGTAGTATTTGGTAGTTAATTGAACCAAGAATCTCATCCAGCTTTTTTTGAATGAAGCCAAAGCATCAGTTTCAACCAAGGCCTTGATAGCTATGACCCTTTGGATAAAGTAGTGCCACCTCTCTTGTTTTTAAAAGCAATTAAACAGCTTCCACTTATGCCCTTTGGATTGTGTTTTAATATTTATTTGAAAGAAATCCTTTGGTTTGACCATGTCAAGGCCTTGGAGAATTTTGAATACTTGTGGTAGATCTTACCAAGAAAACCATCTCAGCTGTGTTTTTATAGCATATTGTATAGCTGTGCACAATCCATTACCAAACTCTTGTAACTTCTAACACTTTGTAAGAAATGTACTATTGGGGTGGCACTGTGGCTCACTTTGTAGAGAATTGTGTGTGTGAAGTCTGATCCATTCCAGGTTTCACTCTACCAGTCCGGATCCCATTGAAATCTGATCTGGTCCGGGTTTTACTCTACTAGTCAGGATCCCATAGGAGTCTGATCCAGTTCGGGTTTCACTCTACAAGTCCGGATCCCATGGAAGTCTGATCCTGTTCGGGTTTCACTCTACAAGCCCGGATCCCATGGAAGTCTGATCCTGTTCAGGTTTTCTCTCTACCAGTCCGGATCCCATGGTAGTCTGATCCGCTCCGAGTCTTTCTACCAGTTCGGATCCCATGGAAGTCTAATGCAGTCCGGGTTTTGCTCTACCAGTCCAGATCCCATGGGAAACTGATCTGGTCTGGGTTTCGCTCTACCAGTCCGGATCCTATGGGAATCTGATCCTCCCTGTAGTTTTATTGTACCAGTACGGAACCCTTGAAAGTCAGATCTGGTCCAGTTTTCGCTCTACCAGTCCAGATCCCATGGAAGTCTGATCCAGTCCGGGTTTCACTGTAGCAGTCCAGATCTTTTGGATGTCTGATCCGCTCCGGGTTGCTTCGAAGTCTGATCCGCTCCGGGATTTTCCTCTACCAGTCTGGATCCCTTGGAAGTCTGATCCGGTCTGGGTTTTACTCTACCAGTCCGGACCTATTGGAAGTCTGATTCGCCCCAAGTTTTAATCTACCATTCAGGATCCCATGGGAAACTGAACGTGTCTGGGTTTCACTCTACCAGTCCAGATCCCGTGGAAGCCTGATCCAGTTCGGGTTTCACTCTACGAGTCCGGATTCCAGGTAGTCTGATCCTCTCTGGATTTTACTCTACCAGTCTGGCTCCCATGGAAGTCTGATCTGTTTGGGGTTTTACTCCACCAGTCTGGATCCCATGGAAGTCTGATCCAGTCCAGTTTTCACTCTATCAGTCCGGATCCCATGGAAATCTGATCCAGTCCAGGTTTTCTCTCTACCAGTCTGGATCCCAATGTAGTCTGATCCGCTCCGGGTTTTAATCTACCAGTCCGGATCACACGGAATTTTGATCTGCTCCGGGTTTTACTTTACCATTCGGATCCCTTGGACGTCTGATCCTTTTTGGGTTTTACTCTACCAGTCCGGATCGTTCAGAAATCCGATCCGCTCCAAGTTTTACTCTACCATTCCGGATCCCATGGAAGTCTGATCCGTTACGGCTTTTACTCTACCAGTCTGAATCTCTTGGAACTCTGATCCACTCAGGAATTCGCTTTACCAGTCAGTTTAGTTTATTACATATAACTACTGCATGATTTCTTTATCCATTTCAGCTAAATGAAGGAAATTTAATCAGTCAGAATCTTGGAAAATAACCCTTCTTCCCTCCTTTGTTTAACTTAAAGAATTTAGCGAAGAAATCCTTAATCACAATATCATCACTTAATTGATCCAGATACACAAATTCACACCAGAGCCAACAACAAGCTATAATAGTGGACTATTTTTATGCATTCAGCTATATGAGAACCAAGCCGAAAGTAATGCTCTGATCGTTCTTTGAACCATCTGGGTGCAGCTCGCTACATTATAGTGCTCATTACCACTACAAGAACAATAGAAGTTTTTTTTTTAAAAGAAACAAATGTCAAAATGTTTCCAAAACGTCCACATGTGATACTTTAGCTTCTTAGTTACACGATTCCATATTAATATAGCTATCAAGTGATGTTAAATCGCTACAGCATTTATCTTTTTACAATAATAGCAAGCGGTGTTCTTACTACTGTACTGTACGTATTCCTGGAAAAGGATAAAACGTTATAACTTTTTTATGAAGTACAGAATATAAGCTTAATGTAATGCATACGGCCGGCATTGCAGGTTGTGTGAGCCAGCTTACCAGCGCGGTGATGTCACCGCCCTTCCCTGTGGATAGCAGAGTCCTCAGCTGCTGGGCTGAAGGGAGATCTCCCTTTAGCTCAGCTGGCTGGTTCCCTGTTGCATGACACTGAAGGCCTGGGTTTGAGTCCCCAGTGGTGGGGGACTGACCTGAGGTGGCAGTGGTGAGGGTGAACCTGGGAGTGCTACATTAATGATGTTAGAACAAGTACATTAAAGCCAGAACCCATGTAAATTACCAAGTTAAAGACTTTGATACATAAAATATTTATGCATAATTAAAATATTTATGATTAAGGTGGAAGGTTGTGTACTTTTGTCCAACTGAGCAATCTTTCTTTTATAAAATATACAAACTTTTTAATGTTTAATGATTAGCATGCTGTAATACACAGTTTAAAATTAAAAGTCTAAAGAGTATACAACTTAAATTCTTAATTGGATAATGATTGTACCTCAGCAGTGATCGGGATTTGAAACCGAGCATTTTGTGGTGACAGCTCAAATGCTGTATATGAAAGGTTAAGCTTTATTTGCTCCACCTGGCAGTGATTCCAGATACTATTATCATAGCTGCGGTATTATGAGGTATGACGCAATATGACGCTTAATGATGTGTTTTGATGTGACACGCCCACCACGTTTTACAGCAACGAACCCCGCTCATTTTGAATGGTTACATATGTATCTGTGATATACAGTATGGATACATACACTTTGAACATTTGGAGTTATGTAAAGGACACTTTAAAGATCTTAAATAATTTGAAGTTTGACTTCAAAGTCACTTTTCACCATTTCTGAGTTAAGTTGAAGGGCTAAAAAGGTTTAATCACTAAGAAACTGCAACTAATTGAATAATTGGAGCAGATTACTATTTAATGAGTGTTCTTGTTAGTAATTTGGAAATTAATTTGGCTTTGGGATGGAGAGATCAATAGGTTAGCTGGCTAATACTTGTTTGGTCATAGGAAGCAGGTGTGTGTTGTATTAGAAGCGGTGTGGGTTTGGTGCTTGCACTTTGAGGAGATGTTAGGATTGGCTCCTGGTAAATTAGCTATTCCCCTGAGGTCATCTTGAGGCTTATAACAAGGCAGCCTAGGAACCTGGGCTCTGTTTGTTTCTGTCTGTAGCAAGAGAAAGAGCTCTTGAGGCTTTGTGTTATTGGGCTGGTCGTTGTTAGTTTTTGGTGTTACTGTGCAAGGTGAGTGGTTTTGCTATGTATTTGTTTTAATCAAGAGAAGTTTGGAAAGGTTTTCATAGTTTTTTTTTAATAACTTTAAGAAATGTTAGCTCTTGAAAACATAGGGTGAAGTTAAGGTTAGTGTGAAGTTCCTATTTGCTTTTGGTTTAGACAATTTTAAAATTTCCAACATCTATAGAAATGAGTCTCTTCCTCTACTTGTAGGATTCTGAAGTGTTGTGAAACAAATGATCACAGTTGTGACAGCAGGGGTCTGATTTTAGTGTATTAAACTCTTGTTACTAAATACTGTAACTTCTTCTCTAGGGCTCAAACCAGAAACAAGAAAGAGGCTTTATGCTGACTGATCATTTTCACCGGGTTGACAGGGAAGAACCTACTCCCTCTCCTACTCTGTCCAACATTCTGGTGCTTCTGTCTCTGCTAGACTGCAGAAAGCTGTGCTGCTGCTTGTGTTTTTGGGCTTCCCTCAGTGAACACGGTGAGCTGAAGGTAAGTAGAGGGGAGATACAGGTCAGGGTCGGTGTAAGGGTTTTAAGGCTGGGAGCAGTCTGCACAACGCTTGTCCTGGTCCTCTCTCTGTGGAAGTGGGTTGGTCAGCACTGCTTTGCTTAGCTTGTCTCTTTCAGGTGCTGTTTTGAAAAGCAGATTGTGACAATGAGCACAGTCACTGGAGAGAGGATGCTTGTGGAGTTTCCAGCTGAGATCTTGTCAGGTTTGTGGAAACCTAGGGCTTCTGTGCACAGAACTACTTCTTTTTATAAGGCTGGTCAGCAGTGGTGCTGATTGCTGTGAGTTAAACTATAGTGCAATGATCAGAGCTCCCCAGTCCCTGGCCATCTGAATGCACAGTGTGGAGTGACAGGCTTGGAGAATTGTTCAGAGGAAGCTAAATGGCTGGCTAAAAGGATACCCACTGTGTAACCTGTTGATGCCCACCTGTAAGTATTGAAGCCTTGTGGTTTCAAAAGTTGAAAGTGAAGAGGTGCTGCAAGCAGTCCTTGAATTTCCTGGATGCCCATGGGTCTTGGAGCAGATGCAAAGGTAATGTCTAGAAGGACACTGTCCCTGGAGAAGAGGTGAATTTCAGTCTTGTATCATGTTTTTTACTTGGAGTAGGTTAATTTTCCATATACGTGGCTTTTAATAACCAGTACATGAGTATTAAGTGCTTTCTTACCCTTTACAATAGGCCTAGTGTTAGGTTTTGGAAGCTTTTGGTGATTTTCTATCATATTTGAGTTAAATTTGAGGTGTAGTTTTTTTTTTCTCCTGACTCTCTTCTTGGTGCTGCACTTCTACACTGACATGCACTTGACTGGTGGTCATTCTGGCTTTGAAAAAGTGAATTACTGCTTTGTATCTGATTTATTTCATGGGTGCACACATGTAAATAAATCACTTTGGATACACTGCAGTGCAACAGTGAATTGGCACACTGAGGACTCCTTGCTGGTTAAGGCTCTGTGGAAACAGTATGACAGCTAGGGTCTCTTGATGGGTGTTGGCACAAGAACTGCTCTCCCCACAGGAGGAACTGTACTGGATCCCTCCCTGTGGCAAAAAATCTGGATTGGGGGTTTTCTCTTAGCTCTCTGCAGGGTTTTTTCCTGTTGGTTTGTCCTGGATAGGTGCTGCAATGTGAACCTTTTTGCAGTTTAGTACAAAAGTGTAGCTGGAAGTAAATTTCTTACTGTTTCTAACTGCAGAGGCTCAAATCTAAATCTTTCTCCACTTCAGGTTCTCTGCTTTTGGAAGGGTTGACCAGGCCTTTGCTCCCAAAGGGATTACCTTTATTTGCCAGGAATAACATGCAGATGTGGCACATTGTAGACTGGGTGCTTACTCTTCTGTGAAGATCTGCTTGAGGAGTTAAGTGTTTCTAAACCAATACAACAGCCAGGGCACCCAGTCAGTTGCTGAGTGAATTCTCTACCAACGGGGACCAGGGGAGATCATGTGTGGGGCAACTCTGGGCTTGACATCACTTGAGCCTCTTTCAAAGGTAGGAACAGCTTCCTGTTCTGACTGATGGTCTTTATATCAGCTTTGTGATGACTGTTTCCAGGAGCACCTGAGCCAGCTGGCTGGTTGAGCCAAAGCTGACAGTTCCAGGTAGGAGGGGACCCTGATTTTAAAGCCTTTGTTTAGCCTTCAGCTGCTGGAGTTCTTTATAGGTTTTCTAGCCTTAATGACGGTGTTCCCCCAGCAGAAGCACTGGTTAATCAGGGAATGAGTGTCAAATACTGAAAGTGTTGTGCAAGCACTGGGAAAAAATTGGCTAAATTGTTTTATGGTACCACTGGAAAAGAATCGGCAGTATGTAAGATTTATTTCATGGGTGCACACATGTAACTAAATCTTACATTGACTGAAATTCAGAAGTGAATTAAGTAAATTGTAAAACGGGGGGTAAACTATGCTCCTGTCCAGTGTAAGGCAGACTTCCTGATTTATCCCAGTAAGGCAGTATTTTTCTAATTGCCTGTACTAAAAAGTAATGCTGACTGAGAGTGGGTGTATACTGTGCCTTGTGAGAATGGAGGGATCAATATGAAAACGTATGCTTTTTCTGGAGGACTTCCTTGTTCTGGATGTGTAATTGTTTTGTTTAGTATTGCATACTTTGCCCTTGTCTCCTGTGTATTGACTTGTGACTGTATAGGATACTATGGTAGTAAACCATTTCTATTTGGTACACCTTTTAGAACCCATTTGAAGGAGCGGAGTAGTGAATGTGAAGCTTAGTTTTACCAAAAGTTTGTATATGTACAAGCTGTAATCTCCCTGATGGTAGAAAACATGATGTGGCTGGAAGGCTTAAATCTATATACAGTGGCCCAGCAATAGGGTTTTAGTGCAGTTTGTGCTTTTGTATTTCAATTGTTTAAATTGTTGAAGCTCTAAAACCTTTCCCCTCATGGCGTTCCAGTCAAGGCTACAGCTGTTAAGTAATGAAGATGGTTAGTGTTTTTGGTCTTGTACTGCTGTGGAACCTAAATTTGCAGGGGGATGTGAAATGTTCTTTATGTAAAACCAACTGTAAACTTACTGCAGCCTTAGGTGTGTTGACTTTTTTAAAGTCTGAATGTCCACCACTTTTTGATGGGATATACAACTTTACAAAATTCTAATGTCAATTTGCTGTACTGTAAACTTTTTTTTTGTAGAAGTACTGGTAGTTTTAGGTGTACATTAATTGAGCTTGTATGTACCCTAGGTCCACATGGAATACTGTAAATGGAATTGAGAAACTCTTACTCCTTGGTTTTAGGAATGTGTAGAATGTTAAACATCTGTAAATTTAAATTAAAGATCTGAGTATTTGTGGGGAGGGGGAAACAAAGTTGAAGAATTCTTATCTCATGCCTTAGGAAGGCTTCCAAGCTGCTGTCAAGAAGAGAAGCAAGAACATCTATTTCCTGGGTGAGCAGGGCAGGGACTTGGGTTATTGTTTGTCTGTTTGGGCAAGTAAGAGGCCAGTGTTTAAGGTTAGGATCAGTGATCAGTCAGGATTGGGGGTGGAGTTAAGTGGATCTGTGTTTTAAGATGGATGCACTGAATTTGAATCTGAACTTAAATCCTTTTTGTTTTGCACTGCATGTGAATTCCAGCAAGCTGGTGACAACTGTCATAATGGAATATTGCAACAGGATCCGGAGTTTCCCTGGAAATCTGCTGTGTCAATGGAACTATAAGGAAATGGAAGGCTGTGCCTATTTTACTCTTGGCTGCTCTGTGATGGACAGTTTGCAGGAGTGACTGTCCACCGCAGGAGTCCAGTTTTATTCCGCATGATGGCCCAGCTCTGAGAAAAAGAGGTGAGCTCTGTCCTGATGATTTCTCATCAGCTACAATTGTCGAGCCTCTGCGTAAGGTGGGAATACTGGTGCTCAATAATCCAATCATCCTTCTGCCTGAAGTTCTTGGGCCATAACCTGCATCTTCAATGCTGATCTGCTTAATGCTATTAACCCAATCAGTGCAACTTTGTGGCCAAGGTAAAGGTGAGTTTGAAGGTAAGTAGAGGGGAGGTGCAAATCAAGCTCTCTTTGTGAGGTTGGTCAGTAGTGGTGTTGATTGTGTTTGTATATTAGACTAGTGCAATGATCAGTGTTTCCCAGTCCCTGGCCATCTGAAAGCATAGTGTGGAGTTACAGGCTTGGAGAATCCTGTTTAGGGGAAGCTCACTGACTGGCTAAAAGGATACCAGCTGTGTGACCTGTTGATGTCCATCTGTGAGTATTGAAGTCTTCCACTTTGAAGAGTAAAAAGCGAAGAGATGCTGCAAGCTGTCCTTCTTGAAATTCCTGGATGTCCATGGATCTTGGAGCAGGTACAAAGGTAGTGTCTTGGAGAAATGGTCCCTGGACCAGAGGTGGGTTTCACTGTTTTCCCATCTTTAGTTTTTCCTTAACCTACTCCAAATAGTTCTGTGACCCCTTAATTTGTAGAATTTTTTCTGAAGGATGAAAATGTACTTTTGGAGTAGGCTGTGTTAAGCTCTTGGACATCTTCAGATGGATACCGTCATGCTGTAATGTGCTTTTTTCTGGGTTTTGTTCCCTGCTTGGGTGAAGCACTCCCACACTGACGTGCACTTGACTGGCTGTCATTCTGGCTCAAAGACTGAATTAGTTTTGTATCTGATTTATTTCATGGGTGCACACATGTAAATAAATCACTTTGGATACACTGCAGTACAACAGTGACTTGGCGCACCAGCAGCCTCTTCCACTGCAGACTCCTTGCTGGTTATGTCTTTGAGGAGACAGCATGTCAGCCAGGTTCTCTTGATGGGTGTTGGCACAGGAACTGACATCCTCACAGGGGAGGAACTGCAATGGATCCCACCCCCTGTGGCACGGGCCCTGGACTGGGGGGGGGTTCTCTTTGCTCTCTGCAGGGTGTTTTACAGTTGGTTTGTTTGGGATAGATGCTGCACTGTGTCCATGTTGGAAGTGGAAATGACTGTTTCTAACAACTGCAGAGGACTTGGTCTAAATTTCTCTCCTATTCAGGCTCTCTGCTACCAGAAGAGTTGACCAAGCCTTTGCTCCAGAGGGAGGATCTTTTATCACCAGGAGTGGAGAACAGATGGTGCTAATCTCCGGGACCTTTCCATGAAGATCTGCTAGAGGAGTAGGATGCTTGTTCCAAGACAAAGTCAAAGGTAACATCAAAGGATCTAATCAGGTGAGTGGGTCAGGTGAGTCCCTTTCCATCCAGGAAGAGAGACGGGGCATTTTCTGTATAATGAGCACACTGGGTGCATGGGGTTTTAATCAGGTACATTTCGGTACTATGGGTATATATTGGTTTATTTGGGTATATTCACGTACATTTGTGTAGATTGTATATCATGTAACGTGGGGTACATTGAGTATATTGGGCAGGCAGCTTTTGGCGTGTGCATGGGAGTTGCAGAATACAGTGTAGTACATCTAAAAACAATGTTACTCTTGGCTTTTATCATTTTTGAAAGACTTGAGAGAGCCTGTTATCAGAGGAATGTGGGACAATCTAAGAGCCTTGCATTCTTTAATTCATTTCATGGAGAATGTAATATTTGAGTATCTTTGATTTTGTAATTTTAACAGTTCTAATTTCTTCTCTCAGTGTCCAAGCTTATAAGGCATTGGAAGAGAAGCAAGTGGATCTACTGTATGTCCTGGGTAAGCAGTCAAGAACATTTTGGATTATTTTGTTTGGGTTTGTTGGGATTGAGGGAAGGGATAAATTGGTTAGCTGGTTGTTTTGAGACGGATGAACCTGTAATTTGTAACTTGTGTACTTATGTTGAAATAGTGTTTTAAACAAGAGAAAAGAACTGAATGTCTCCCCTGTGGTAGGAGCTTTGCACTGCATGTTTTTGCTTTTGCACTCTTCAGGGTGGTTTTCTGTTGGTTTGTCCTGAAAAGGTGTAGCACTGAACATTTATGGTGGTTTAGGTCAAATCTGGTGTTGGGAGTGGGAATGTTGGCTGGACCATTTCTGACTAGTGCAGAGGGCTCAGTCCAGTTTCTTATTTTTTCTTGAGGATCTCTGCCGTCTGGGGGATGATCAGGCCTTTGCTGCCGAGGGAGGACCTTCACCAGGACTACCAGATGCAGCAACTGGGTAGTGGGTTCTGTCTGTGAAGATATGCTTGAGGAATCGTGTGCCAGTTCAGATTCCAGAAGCCAATGGGCACATCAGAGGACCATCAAAGTTGCTTTCGAAGTTCCTAACAACACAGGCAGAGAAATGGAGGGAGGTCTTTGGTGGGTTAATTGTGGGCAGGAAAGAGGTTCAGGTGCTATTCATGGTACAACTGGAGCTACATGAAGCTCTAAGTGAATCTCTGCACACCAGCCTTGTAGTGGCTGTTAGGACCATGGCTTGTAACTTCAGCACCTGAGCCCCCTGGCAGGGAGGAGACAAAGTGACTTCTGGTGCAGGAATGGAGAGAGTTGGCAGTCAGTAACTTTGTAGCTGTTTTGCACATTCTATGCCATTTGAAAAGCAGAGTTTGAGAAACTACGGTAATGCAATGATTTATTTGCATGGGTGCACACATGTATGTAAATCTTGCATTGGCTGTAGAGTAAAACTGAATTGAGCACACAAGGTAGAAATGAATAAAAGGAAAACTAATGCCATCCACTCACTTGGGAAAAGAGGGATTGGTTGTGCTGAGTGTTGCTCTTTTTCATAACTGCACAAAAAGCCCTTTGTCATGGGAAGGGATTTCCTACAGAAAGGTAGGAGGTAGGAGAAAGATAGTGGTTGTTTGTTCTGTTTTGTGAGAAGGGATATGTAGTTATGCAGCTTTGTAAATTCCTTGCCAGAAAATGTCTTGTGTATTGAAAATCTGTTTTGTTGGTGGGATGATTAAAAATGGCTAAATATACTGAGTCTGTTTTCTTTTTTTCTTGTATGTTGATTGTGGTTGTACAAGGTGCTATATTGAGTACATACTGGCACTGGATCTGCTTTTCCCTACATTGTTTTATTTGGACATCTTGCACCCTAAAATGTTTCTTTGGTTTTAAAATCAATTTTTACTACTGGGGGTTTAGGTCACACTCTTTGTGTACATTTATTTGGTCAGCGTAGAGGATGTTTATAAGCAGTTATAATTTTAGTTTTAGTGATCTAAACATTTGTATACATTCCTGTATTATGAAAAGCTGTGGTGTTTGTGGAGGAAGTAGGTGAGTTTTAATGTGTATATATTTTAGACATTGATGGTGTAAAACGCAGAATTGAAATGCTGTTTTGGGTTTATGAGTGTTTTTAAATTTGCCACTGGGTGATTTGTGCGTAGTGAAAAGGTGTAGAAATGAATATGCACATTTATTCCCATATTGTTTATATGCTGCTGTAACATTATGCAGGGGTGTGCCTGGTGTGGAGGTGGAGCCCTGGTAGAAGGGTGACCCCTTGCCTTTGTAGTCCCAGCTGTCTTCCAGCTCATGAGCCCCAGCTGGGCGGGTCCTATAAAGACACACTGGACACCCTCTGAGAGGAGCAGAGCCACCCCCCTATGATGGTGTTTTTACACCAACAGTCCTGCTGGGGTTTGCACCTCTCTAAGGTTTTCATTTTCTGTTTTGCTTGTCCCTTTATGCCCTTTCATAGGGGCAGGAAAGCTCATGCATCTTTTTATGCACTACCTTTTTATGCACATACTGGACCCCACTGTCCAGTCTGGTCACTGCTGTGCTAGCAGTTTTTTTTCCCCAAGCTGGACCCCATTAAGTAGGTTAAGCCCAGCTTGGAGCAACATTGCAGTTGCTTACTTTATTTTTTCACTTTTTGTGTTTTTGTTCCTAGCTAACCTCACACTGGTGCTTCTGTCTCATCAGCTGGGGTGTTGACTTTTTACTGGTGCTCTCTGTGGTGCCTCCCACTATACACTTTCATTTAAGAGTAATTGCCATTTAATTTTGGGTTTCCATTCCATTTTAAGTGAAAATGTCTGAAAAGCAGTTTACTAAAATATGTTGTGTATCAGGTTTATTGTATTTGCAGTGAATTTGGCTGCTGTTATTAGTAAATCTATATAACAATTGATGCCTTTTAAAGGGGTACAACAGTGTGGGGCTGAGATAGTATAAGTACTGCTACAGATGAAGCCATTTCATACTATATGGATTAAGACTGCATTGCAAAGGAAAGTGCTATTTTTGTAACACCTTGTTTTTGAAATATTTATGTAAGTAGTTAGTGTGAAATTTTTATAGCTGCAGCAGTTTTAGATTACACAGTAGGACAACAGCAGGAATATAATAGTTTATTTATGAAAAAGGTGTTGTCAGAAATGTATGGAGTTGTGTAGAGGTTGCAATTTGGGGTAGAGACAACTGATAGCCATGCTGGCAATACAATGGGTTAAATTCAGTTAAAAGACGTTAATGGTCTAGAAAATGTAAGTGTTATACAGTTTTAAACTAATTAGATTATTTGGTTAGTGAGGTCTGGTTTAAATGAGTGATAACTGCCAGATAGGAGGTATAAATCCATTTACAATGGTTTAACCATACGGCTCACTGCACTGAAGAAAACTGGATGGTATGTCAGTCCATTCCTCAGGTCTCATCATGTCAAAATGCAATTAACCTACCTCCGTGCTCCTGGACTGTGGCAGAAAACCCCACAACTTGGAAGAAACCCACAACCAACTCCAAAACTGGTTCTGAACTAGTTTTCATAACTAAAATGTAATGTGTAGAAAAATAAACTGGTGACACAAGTACCATGTGTAAGGAGTGTTTATTTTTATGAGCACTGGGTGGACAAGTCCTTGGAAACCACAATGATGTCCTGGAGAGAAGCAAGAATGTGCACATTGACTTTAGCAATGGTATGTATCATTCATAGGGTACATAAAAATAGACTGGTTTAACATTAGTAATTATTATGTCATAAACTGTTGGGTTGCTAGTTGATTCACAGCAGCCTTTTATTCATCATTTATAAAAGAACCCAGGGTGTTCAGCTAAAGGATTTGCCATGTAATGTTTTCCAGACCATCATGGCAGTTGTGACACATCTCCCGTTCTTGCCTCCAAAGTCCTCTAGAATACCAATCAATAGGTACTTGAATCTTATTTTGAAGGGGGTGAGAGGAAATGATGTGAAAAGGTCAGATCCTGATCCAGCTTTTAAAGTTCAAGTGCTTGTAGACATGTAATTAAATTGAAGAAAACGGTGACATATTATGTTCTGAAACATTTTAAATTTCACTCTAGTTGTGCCATACTCATATGTGCCATAGGACAGTGGTTCTCAAACTGTGGTACGCGTACCAGCAGTGGTACGTGGCGTGCCGCCAGGTGGTACGCCAAATGACCCTGGAACTGTGTTGTGTGCGCTGAAAAAATCGGGACGGGTTTTCATATTTTGTATTTTTATACATGTCAAATACGCAGCCTACGTACTACGATACAGTGCGCGCTAATACTTCAGTGGACACAAGAGATACTCTGTAATTCTATACCACTCTATAGGAATGCATGCTACGGACGCAAGTGACCAATTGTAATTTAAAAAATTAAAAAAAGCTACTGTATCTCCAGCAAATAGGGAGAAAGGAGAATGTGTGTGATTTTGGAACAATGCCAACGTTGTAAACACAGGAATGCATAGAAATGCGTGCTACGAACGCAGGTAATCTTGTGAGCACAGGAAAGCGTGAAAAATATTTAAGAACTGTTCTAAGTTGATTTGAGAAAAATACACCAAGCGTCTCTGTGTTTCTCTCCCATGCGCATGAAATAAATACTTAAAATAAACACTGAAATAAAAACGGAAACGTGGAAAAATGCAAGCTTGCGGATTGCTAAAGCAGGTAAGCCCCACACTATTATGTGTGGAGAAAAAGCTGCTGAACAGCTCAACCTGCTGCACCCCCCGAAAGACACAGTCATTCATAGAATTATTGAAATGAAGGATTATATCAAAAGTACGCTGACAGCGCGCGTTAAGATGAGCAGATGTTTTTCACTGCAATTAGATGAGTCTGTAGTCGATTTGGCCAATTTGCTCGTTTACGTTAGATACGAGTTTGAGGGTGCGTCCCGTGAGGACTTTCTGTTCTGTAAACCGCTACCAACAGGAACTACAGGAGAGCACGTATTTCAGCTTCTGAATGAATTTATCGAAGAGAATGGCATCGACTGGATAAAATGTGTCGGAGTTTGTACAGACGGTGCTAGAGCAATGACAAGCCGACACAGCGGTGTAGTTGCACGAATTAGAGAGGTTGCTCCAGAAATTAATGGTTTCATTGCAACATCCACTGCAAGATCTTTGAAATCAAGAAAATGCCTGACGATTTAAAATCTGTTAGACTGTTGTGAATTGTATCAAGGCTCGAAAAATTAATTCACATCTGCTTTGCTCGACTAAACAGGCTCACCCCTCTCACTGAAATGGTGCTTTTTTATTTTGTGTTGTTTTTTTTTCTGTAAAACACTTTGAGAAGCCACATTTTAATATATCAAACAAAGTTTATTATTATATTTATTATATGTATGTGTGAGTGTGTGTGCACATGTGGTCATGTTGGTCATTGATAAATTCTGGGGTTCCTATGAGATGATGACTTGTAGGTGGTACTTGGATGCTTTGGTTGGATTAGGGGTGGTACTTGGTCCAAAAAGTTTGAGAACCACTGCCATAGGAGATTAGTAGTTATTGTATTTATCAAGGTTTTGTTGATTTCTTACTCTTCTGTTTTTGGTACGGTAGCTAAACTGCTCAGTTTATTCAAACTGTCTTTTTCTCCAATCCCAGAGGTTAAAGTGTGTATGGGTTCAGACCAGCACAGAATTTAAGGACCTTTAAAATTATAACCTAGTCCATTTCATTAGTTAAATTCCAGTTTTTCAAATGTCTTTTTATCTTGTTTTTTTAAAAAACCTTTTAAAGTGTTATATTATATATTTTCTCATATCCAGCAGCCATATCACCCTGCAACTCACAACTGGCAACCTACTGATGCTAAGCAAGTGTGAGCCTGGTCACTACCTGGATGGGAGACCTCCTGGGAAAAACTAAGGTTGCTGCTGGAAGAGGTGTTAGTGGGGCCCGCAGGAGGTGCTCACCCTGCAGTCCCTGTGGGTCCTAATCCCCCAGTATAGTGATAGAGACACTATACTGTAAACAGGTGCTGTCCTTTGGATGAGACATAAAACCGAGGTCCTGACTCTCTATGGTCATTAAAAATCCAAGTGATTGTCTCTCTCTCTGGGGCTATATATTTCCAGGTCTCTTATTCTGCTTTGCTCAGCATTGAGGTTTGGTTGTCCTGAAACCCGCCTAGCACCAGGTCGCCCCACGTCCACTACCTGAGGGCATAGGTTTCTATATGGCATTTCCTGAACAGCTGAGCCTGGGCTGACCCCCGTCTCGCAGCTACGCATAGGGTCTCTTACGCTCTCCTGCCATTCCATGGTTCGTTCTTTCCGAAATCCATGACAGAATGCTGAGCCATTTTTGATCCCCCGAGCGGCATCTTTTGTTTTTTCCACAGCTTTTTTCTTTTTCTCTGTGCTTTTTTTTTCAGTTCTTCTATTCTAATCGCAGGATGCTACTCCTGACTTCCGTGTCTGTGAGCGGGTCATTCTGTGTTATGCCGTCCTGACATACACTCCTGAATACCTGGCTTTCCTCAGATTGTCTCTCCCGACATCTGTGATTGAATGTTGAGCTGGCTCCCATCCTTATTGCTGGCTCCCATCCTTACTGTAGATGGTCCCGTACCTGGCTTTCCTTGGGTTGATCTCTCTGATATCAGTGATAGAATGCTGAGCTTTTTTTCTCTCCCTTTCTAATTGCTGGATATCACTCCGGTCATCCGTGTCTGTGAACGGGTCCTGTGCCTGGCTTTCCTCGGGTTGTCCACTCCGATATCAGTGTTAGTTTGGTGAACTTTTTGCTGTTCCCCCATTCTTTTCGCTGGATATCTCTCCGGACATCTGTGCCTGTGAGCGAACTACGGTCTGGCTTTCCTTGGGTTGTCCACTCTGATATCAGTGTTAGAATGTGAACGTGCCTATTGCCCAGTCTGCGGTATTTTGTTTTCCTCTGGTTTTTGTGTTTTTTTATTCTTGTTTTTACCTGGTGATTTGATTTTTCACTTCCTGGTTACCCCTTCTATTTGGTCCCCCCTGCTCCCTGTGTCTCGGAACTTTTGGTTCCTATCTTTTTTTTTTTTTTAGTTTGTCACCCTGGTCTCCCAGGTTTATGTTTGTTGTGTTTGTGCTTGTGTACTTGTCTTTTTTGTTTTAAGCCTCCGGAGCTCTACCTGACCCCCCCTTCCTCTACCCAATAAAGGTTTATACCCTGGAGGAGGGGGCAGCTCTCACCGTGGACTCCCGGAGGTTTCCTTTCAGTTAAATGAAGTTTTTCCTACCCCCAGTGCTGTGCAGCTCATTTATTCATTGGGCATCAGGAGCCACACATGAAGGGGGGGAGAGGTACTGTCATGCCCTCTGCAGCCAGAAGGTGCTCCTACCCTGTCCTGTCCCTTGTTTCCTGTGCTTGTCTCTCCTTCCAGTGTCTCCCTCCCTGGGGCTATATATTTCCAGGTCTCTTATTCTGCTTCGCTCAGCATTGATGTTCGGATGTCCTGAAACCCGCCTAGCACCAGGTTGCCCCACGTCCGCTACCTGAGGGCATAGGTTTCTATACGGCATTTCCTGAACAGCTGATCCCGGGCTAACCCCCGTCTTGCCGCTACGCATAGGGTCTCTTACGCTCTCCTGACGTTCCACAGTATGTTCTTTCCAACATCCGTGACAATCATATTATTATAAATGATATTAATTTAGGAATATAAACATTATAATGTACATGGCTGATAGTGGTAGCTTAAATAAACTACACAATTTTCCACTTTACCAACATTTTATGCATCAATGTCTTTAACTATGTCACTTACTGTGGTTATTTTGGAAACGTTTTGATGTGCTCTTTCTGACTATATTTTTAGTTTAAAATACTATTTTAGTACATAGGTATATAATTTTTTCTATGAATCCTTGTTCTTTTTATTCCAGTAAAAAAGTGTACTTTTTAGAATCTGCTTAGTAGGGAATATAATATGGAATCATGTAATAAAAGAAATTAGTAATGATATTAATAGATCAAAGTATATTTATATAACTGATAGTATTACCGTAGTACACTTTCTTTGTAAGCTTTTAATTTTTTCTGACTCGTTCACTCTTGATTCCTTTTGGTACATTTTGACCTGTCTGTTTCAGTAGTGGTTACAAGTGCTCTGTTGGTGTAGTGGGTTTGGGGGGTGGGTTCTCTCTGGGAGGTCTGGGTTCAGTTCCTGCATAGGGCACATGTTTTTTTTTTCTAATAAATAGTCTCATTTTTTAAAAAAGAAAATAGTAAATAGAAGGTACACTATATTACCATTTTTAGATAACTTTACAAAAAAAGACACACAGCATTCAAACCACAAGCATTTTAAAAATGGGTTTAGATAGTAAAAAATATTTATGCATGAAAAAGGGTAGAGCATGCTACATTATGGTCCATGACCAATCTGTCAGTGGCTGGTTAGCTCAATTGGTAAGCGTGTGGTGCTAATAACACCAAGGGTGTGGGTTCGATCCCCATATGGGCCAGGAAATCCCCTTTTCCTCGGGACAGTGCAGTGGCTCTGTGGCTGGCAGAGGAATCCTATGCCATTGGGCTCCTGAGTGAGCCCCCATCTGCTCTGGGGACACCGTATAAATGGCTGACCCTGTGCTCTGACCCCCAGCTTCTCTCCCTGTCTGTGTGTATCATGGAGAGCAAGTTGGGGTCTATGAAAAGACAAATTCCTAATATAAAAAAATCATATGGCTAATATGGTGATCTTATCTATTTTCCATTACCTCAATAGGGACACTAAAAGTTATAAAAATTAAATGTCAAATTGTTTCCAAAACATCCATTTAGCTGCTTAGTTACACAGTTCCATATTAAAGTGGTGTTTGTACTATGTATTCTGAGAAAATGATAAAACATAATAACTTTTTATGAAGTACAGTATATAAACTTTATAATGTTAGAAGCAACTTTTCCATAATCCACTGTAAGTCACCAATTTAAAGATTTTGATGCATACAAATACATATGAAGAAGGTGGAATACTATTGTGTACATTTTATTATTTAGCTGCCACTACCATCTACTGTGTGTACATTATTTATATATTACGTTAAGCTTCTGTTTTTATTTTACAGTATAATAATAACCTTTTTATATATATCCAATTGAGCAATCTTTGTGTATATTAAATCTACCTTCTTTTTAAGTACTCTAATATTTAACATGCTGTCATACACAATATACAATTCAATTTCTATTACTGAAAAAAGATTGTCCATCACCTTTGAACTGGATTCAAAATCAGGCATTTTTTGGTGACTATTCAAATGTTCCACAAAGTAGTAGAGTCCTACAACTGAGTATTTGTAAAAAGTTGCAGTACCCAGCAGATCCTGTACCTCTAAGTACCCCTGCATTATCACCCATGCATTCTCAATGGCTGTATCTTTAGATGGCTGGCTAATAGTTTTGGTCATCAGAAACTGGTGTGTTGCATTATAAACAATAGGGCTTTGCTAATTGACCATTTTGAGGAGATGTTGGGATAGGTTCTTGGTGAATTAGCCACACCTCTGAGTTAATCATGAGGGTTTTAAAGACACAGCATTGGGACCAGTAGTCATTCTGTTTCTGGCTCCTGTAAGGGTAGGAGCTCTTGGCTTGCAGCTGTGGTGGCCTGAAGACTGCTGTGGAAGGTGAGTGGTTTGGATGTGTTTGTTGGGTTTGGGTAGTAATTTGAAAAAGAATTTGAACTTGTTTAGAATATTTGTGCAATGTGAGTTTGGGAAGGTTTTTGGTATGTGTTGGGTGGAAAGGTGGCATATTCAGTTGAAACTAGACTTTCTTATAAAGACTGTCCAAATGTTCCATGAAGTAGTGCAGTCCCACAACTGAGTATTTGTAAAAATGTGCTGTACCCAGCAGATCCTGATCCTCTGAGTAACCCCCTGCATTATCACCCATGCATTTTGAATGGCTGGATTTTTAGATGGCTGGCTAATATTTGTTTGTTCATTGGAAACAGGTGTGTTGCATTATAAAAACAGGGCTTTGCAAATTGACCATTTTGAGGAGATGTTGGGATAGGTTCTTGGTGAATTAGCCACACCTCTGAGTTAATCATGAGGGTTTTAAAAACACAGCCTTGGAGCTGGTAGTCAGTCTGTTTCTGGCTCCTGTAAGGGTAGGAGCTCTTGGCTTGAAGCTGTGGTGGCCTGAAGACTGCTGTGGAAGGTGGGTGGTTTGGATGTGTTTGATGGGTTTGGGTAGTAATTTGAAAAAGAATTTGAACTTGTTTAGAATATTTGTGCAATGTGAGTTTGGGAAGGTTTTTGGTATGTGTTGGGTGGAAAGGTAGCATATTCAGTTTAAACTAGACTTTCTTCTGAAGACTCTGAAGAAACATGTCTACTGAAATCTGGAATGTGTTTTGCATGTAGGGTTTTTTCTTTGAATTGAAATGTTTTCACTCATGGGTTATCTTCAATAAGGTGATCTTTGTAAATGGCTTTCCAAAGGCTGGTAGATGAGGATTTAAACCTGTCAGGACCTGAATTTGTTAACTTTGATTTTTGTAAGCATTCCAAGAAATAAAACCATACAATCCTGGATGAGTGCTTTCACAAAGATAGCAGGTAAGAGAATACATATTTTAAGGGTTGATAAGAAGGTAGTATTTTTAGATCAGGGTCAGTGCTCAGGGAAGAGTTGAGTTGGAGAAATTGAGATGTATGTTTGGGGTGTGTAACTGATTTTTGTTGTATATCTAAACTAATTTTAGATGGCAACTTGACATTTGGAATAATTACACAATGGTTTTTCCTTTCAGACAGGAGAAGAATGAGGAGTTAAAGGGTTAGAGCCTAATTTTGTCAAATGTTTTGTGTTATGTCTGGCATTTAAAGCCTGTTGAATTGTGAATATTGTACTGGAGGTAAAGTATGTTGCTGGTGGTATGTTTTTTTTCTGTAGGTCTAATTTTTTAAAGTGACTGGAATATTGAATGAGAACCAAATTTGACATTGTTGCTTTTGGAAAGATGATTGAAAGAAGCTGGGTGCCAATGTGAACTTTGTGTGTTACCCATGAGGCAGTAAACGTAAAGCTAAAAGGGTATTGTGAATATGATCAGTTTGAGAGTGAGGAGCTGCTTCAGATTGGGTGCACTGAGTTTCCTGGGTAATGATGAATGTGGTGAAGTTTTTTTGAATGGTTAGGAGTACTACTTTTAATTTGATACTTGTTTCTGTGCAGTTTTATGGTTAAATATGAATATTTCTAAATATGCTAAGAAGTGTAGGTCTCTGGTTGTTTTGAGTTCTAAGTTTTCTCATTTTAACTGTTGGAAATGTTGTTTGTATTTTCTCTTTACAGTATGAATGCAACTGGTAACATTGTTTAGATTAGTACTCTGAAGTTGTGCTGACTTACAGTGAGAGTGGAATTGGATTCTGGGGTTGTGAAAGATGGGGCCATTTTGGATTCAGAGAAGAATTGGAGCTTCACTTTTTTTCATTGGCTATAATCTCTTATTTGTTCTAGTTGTTGACAATGAAGAAGTTCTGATATGATTTGGCTGGATGACATCTGAAGTAACCTTCTTGTTGTTTGCATGGTGGAAAGCTCTCCTCGGCTGACAGTAAACCATTGACACCATTCTAGGAGTAATTGTAAGTAAAGCCTTGTATGTATTTTGACTCTAATGATACACCTATTATGCTGGCAATATATGTTTATGGTTGCTCTGGATTTTTTAAAAGCTGTTTGTAATGTAATAAGTCCAAGGTGCTATTTATGTTCTTTTTGACTTTTGAATGTCATTAAGCATGTGAATAATCTGGTTAGGTTGTGTTTTGCATTGTTACTTTGGGAATTTGCAATTGTTATGCTTTGAAATTTTCATTGCTTTGTATTGTGATTTTTTTTTACCTAACCATCCAATACAATGTAAAACTGAAGTTGAAGTATTTTTTTCTCTTTGATTGTGGAGGTAGTTTTTTTTCTTTTTGGGAGTCTGCACAATTCCCTTTTTTTGCAAGTGGTATTCTGCAGGAAGGGAGGTCTTGGTTTTGAGGGATGGTGTCTTTTGAATTGAAATGTTTTCTCTTGATGATGAATGTAAATGCAAACTAATCTGAAAGCTGTGTTTCTTTTCAGCTTTGGTCATTTTGTTGGAGGTGGTGGACAGATCTTTGTTTCATTGGGTACCTGTATGTCTGCATGGAGTGTGTCACAGATCTGGGAGGCTGTGTCCATCTTCCAAGAGGGATGTTTGTAGTCAGTCCTGTCTTTTTTTTGTATTTTTATTTCCTGACTAAAATTGGAAGAGAAGATTAAAAATGATGAAGATGGTTTGCATCATGAAGGGGCCTCATCAGGAGTAGCTTTTGAATGGACCTCTTTCCTCTGTCAGTGTTTCAATTTTTGAATTTTTCTACAACAAAGTCATGTGTCTGGATGGAGTTGAGGAGCCTTTCTGAAGTAGTAATGGACTTTTAAAAGAAGTAAATTGTTGTGGTATATTAAGTAAATCTGTTCTGTGTATTGTTTTGAGTAAATGAATGTGGGATCATTTTAGCATGTGATGTGGTATTTTCTTGGACTGTAAAGAATGTGATTGTGATGGTGGGGAAAAATGGTTTGCAAATTGTTTTGTATTGTGAAGTACAATTGAAATGGTTTAATGTTCACTGTGAATGTTCTGTTGTCAATCTTCATGATGTAGTTTAGGATTGTAATGTGAGCACAATAAAGTCTGGGAGTGCTCTTTGAGGATTTGTATTGATGACAGAAAAGGTGTGAGTATGTTTGTTAAACAATCTCATTGTTTGTTTTAAGCTGTACTGTATTTTTAGTGATTTGAGAAATCATCCTTTGCATGTTTTTTTTTCAAATGAGCTAGAATGCAGGTTGTCTTTTTTGAAGAGCAGTGTTGATTGTTTAGGTTTTTTTGAAATGATGTGAATTGTAATGTTTAACACTCTTTCATAGCTTGAAGAGGCAAGTGGTGAGTACCTATTTTTTGTGTTGGGGGGGGATTAGGGATAGTTGCTGTTATTAGCTTGTTTGGGTTGAGTTTACTTCTAACCCTAGAACCATGTCACCATGTTCTGTGTAATGTTTTGAGTAAGTGAGATGTGGGATCATTGTAGTATGCAATGTGGTGTTTTCTTGGATTGTAATGATCTTGATTCTGATGGGGGAAAAATGGTTTATAAATAGTTTGTGGGATCATTGTAGTATGCAGTAGTGTTCATTTAATGTTCACTGTGAATGTTCTGTTGTCAATCTTCATGATGTAGTTTAGTATTGTAATGTGAGCACAATAAAGTTTCTGGGAGTGCTCTTTGAGGATTTGTATTGATGGCTGTGAAAAATGTGGGTATGTCTGTTATACATTCTCATTGTTTTAAGATGTACTGTATTTTTAGTGATTTGAGAAATCCTTTTCATGTTTTTTTTTTCAAATGAGCTAGAATGCAAGTTATTTTTTTAAAGTGCAGTGTTTGATTGTTTAGGTTTTGTTGAAATGATGTGAATTTTAATGGTAAACACTCTTTCATAGCTTGAAGAGGCAGGTGGTGAGTACAAATTTTTTGTGTTGGGGGGGGGGGGCGGTTAGGGATAGTTTTTAGCTCCAGTAGTTCTAGCTTGCTGTTATTAGCTTATGGGTTAACTTTACTTCTAACCCTAGAAGCATGCCTCCATGTTCAGTGTAATGTTTTGAGAAAGTGAATGTGGGTTAATTGTAGTATGCAATGTGGTGTATTCTTGGATTGTAATGATCTTGATTATGGGGGAAATGGTTTGTTGAATTGTTCTTTATTTTTGAAAGGACAATCATCCTAACTGTAAACTTTGTTTTTAATGTTTGTAATGCAATGTATTTGAAATAGTTTAATGCTCACTGAATGTTATGTAGCCAATCTTCATGATGTAGTTTGAGCACAAAGTATCTTTGTGTGCTGTTTGAGATTTGTAATGAAGGCAAAAGATGTTTGGTATGCAATGTTTTAAGCTGTACTGTATTTTTAGTGATGTATGGATTTGTGTTGTATTTTTTTTAATGAGCTAGTGTGAAGAAAAATCTGAATTGCAAAGTTTAATTTAAATTTGTAATGCAATGTATTAGAAGTGGTTTGATTTTCACTGATTGTTATGTTGTAAATATTTGTTTAGTATTTAGTTTGAGCACAAAGTTGTGGGTGTGCTCTGAGGGTTTAATGATATTGTTGTACAATGTTCCTATTGTACTGTATTTTAGTCATTTCAGTTTTGTGTTTGCAAAATTAATTGGAATGTAGGATATATTTGAAATTGTTTAAGTTTAGTAAGTAACTGTTCAATAGGTCCATGGGTTGAGGAGGTGAGTAGTTAAGTTAAGTTAAGTTAAGTTAAGTTAAGTTAAGTTAAGTTAAGTTAAGTTAAGTTAAGTTAAGTTAAGTTAAGTTAAGTTAAGTTAAGTTAAGTTAAGTTAAGTTAAGTTAAGTTAAGTTAAGTTAAGTTAAGTTAAGTTAAGTTAAGTTAAGTTAAGTTAAGTTAAGTTAAGTTAAGTTAAGTTAAGTTAAGTTAAGTTAAGTTAAGTTAAGTTAAGTTAAGTTAAGTTAAGTTAAGTTAAGTTAAGTTAAGTTAAGTTAAGTTAAGTTAAGTTAAGTTAAGTTAAGTTAAGTTAAGTTAAGTTAAGTTAAGTTAAGTTAAGTTAAGTTAAGTTAAGTTAAGTTAAGTTAAGTTAAGTTAAGTTAAGTTAAGTTAAGTTAAGTTAAGTTAAGTTAAGTTAAGTTAAGTTAAGTTAAGTTAAGTTAAGTTAAGTTAAGTTAAGTTAAGTTAAGTTAAGTTAAGTTAAGTTAAGTTAAGTTAAGTTAAGTTAAGTTAAGTTAAGTTAAGTTAGGGTTAGGGTTAGGGTTAGGGTTAGGGTTAGGGTTAGGGTTAGGGTTAGGGTTAGGGTTAGGGTTAGGGTTAGGGTTAGGGTTAGGGTTAGGGTTAGGGTTAGGGTTAGGGTTAGGGTTAGGGTTAGGGTTAGGGTTAGGGTTAGGGTTAGGGTTAGGGTTAGGGTTAGGGTTAGGGTTAGGGTTAGGGTTAGGGTTAGGGTTAGGGTTAGGGTTAGGGTTAGGGTTAGGGTTAGGGTTAGGGTTAGGGTTAGGGTTAGGGTTAGGGTTAGGGTTAGGGTTAGGGTTAGGGTTAGGGTTAGGGTTAGGGTTAGGGTTAGGGTTAGGGTTAGGGTTAGGGTTAGGGTTAGGGTTAGGGTTAGGGTTAGGGTTAGGGTTAGGGTTAGGGTTAGGGTTAGGGTTAGGGTTAGGGTTAGGGTTAGGGTTAGGGTTAGGGTTAGGG